>NC_090945.1:28908087-31620587 GCF_040807025.1 Struthio camelus
AAGTAGATATGGAATCAGTACCGGCAAGATAATATGTCATAGCCTTAGGCCTTGTCCACACACAAAAGCTGTACCCGTTTAACAGAACTCATATTTAAATAAATCAATTTTGCTACAGTCCTGAAGGCCTCATATAGCTACCCTTAAATTGTTTTACAAAAGGCTTATATTGATTTACCTTAAGTAGATTGCTTACTGACTTAAGATAAATCAAAAGAAGCCTGTTGCAGATCAGCTTAAGAGTGTTCACAAGGGTTTGTGCTGTTTAATTAAATTGACCTGCTAAATAATTTTGGTTAGAACAATGCAATTTTTGTGGTTCAACTTGTCCTAAGTAGCTGCCAAGTTTCACATGTATTTACTTGCTTTTGGCCTTTAATATCAGATATTTCTGTTTGTCTTTGCAATGTCATATATTTGCAAATATTTGCCTTCTTACCCTCTGTGTTGTGGAAACAACATTGATTGTCAAATGTTCCCTGTGGTGGCCATCATTCTGCCAAACTGCCATCTTTAGTTAGGAAAGGCCAGTCCTCTTGATATGAAGTAATTGCGCTTAAATAAACCCACTGTATCATCAATCTTTTTCCAATTTTCTAATATCTCAGCTCAGAGTGTTCCCTTTTCTACTCCCGATATGTTTCCCGTTATTGAGTGCACCTTACGCTAATCAGGCTGCGCACCCTTAAAACTGCCGCGCGGCTGCAAAAAGGGAGGGACTCAAACCTATCCTATTGTACCTACTCAAGGAAATTTAACACTCAACCTTTGGTGCCTTCCACTCCAAAGGTACCCAGGTGAACTCACCGGCTGCCAGCAGTTGGATGTTTGGAGACAAGAGGGTCCAACAGTGGTTGCTTAGGGTCCCATCTGGGTGCCAAACTCTTATGGAAACAGTTTGAGCCTAGGATTCTGAGGAGCAGAGTCTCACGCACGTATAACAGCAAAATTAATTATTTAATTAAATGACAGTACGACAGAGTAACAGCTTGAGCTGGGTGCCCCTGGGCAGGGACCCAGAACAAAACAATTCTTAAGTAATTATACTCTTTATAGTCTTATTTCCCTGTCTGCCAGTGAAAGTCTCTTCCAATCTTCTTTACTAAGTTGGTGGTCTCTTTCCCTCTGGTTGGTTCACATCTACATCCCGGGACGGTTGCTAGACGGTTGCTATGTTCCTGCTCCATGGTACCTTATCTTACCTGAAGGGCAGCCATTATCTCTGTTCACTCTGGTCACTCTGTTCTGTATCCTTGAGGACTGGTTCTAGCTGATTTTCCAGTTGCATTGTCAGCAATGTTCTTCGGGTTACAGTTCAGTCCTGCGGCCTGCAGGCTTCACCAACTTTAGGCACGTATGCTAAACAAGAGTAAGACTTATGCTAAGCTGAAGCTAAGTCGGCTACAGTTCCCCTCTCTAACACTCTGCACCTACACACCTTCTAATATTTAACCTCTTTGCTACTAATCTATAGTTGTTTCTCTATGTGCAATTCATACAATCAAATATTCACAGTGTTCATTAAAAAAATCAAATACCCTAGAAGTCTCTTAGTATTGAGACTAGCATATCATGATCCTAAAATTATAACAATCCTAAATCTGCATTACGTGATAGTTTGACTCTAAAATACACTAGCAAGGCAGGAGGACCACACACGTGCACAGCAAAAAGAATAGGCTGCATAATTTAAAGTCACAACCTTTCTTCCTTATTCCTCAGCCACAACTTTTCTTCCTTACTCCTCCTTTATTGTTCAAGGTTATGTCCTCTAAACATGCAGTACGTTTCACAATCCATGGGAAGTGATGCTTTTGAATAGCTCCTGGGTTAGTTTTCCACCTTGGTAAATTGTTACTTGTAATCCCTCTTGATGGCTTAATTTAGTGCAGTAGGTCACTTCATAAAGTAAAGGTCAGAGGTTGGCATGTGAGACTGTGCTACCCGCTTTGTTTCTCCTTCAAACCCACCCTTTCTAGCAGTCTGATCCAGACCTTACTCCCAGAAATATGGAGAAGTTGTCACTGAAGGGAACGTGCTAGTGGACAAAAAGGCAAGGGAAGTTTATAACTTCCCTGTCTAGTTTGTGATATCTAGCATCCTGTAAGGTCATTAATTTTAGTTCCTAGGCTTCTTTTTGAGTGTGTGTTGCAGATGTGTTTTGACAATCAGAACTGAGAACTGTGGACTATAAAATTTTCTAGGTAGAAAAATGAGGGAAAGGATTATGCAAGTTTTGTGACTTGTACAGTTTTTGTAGGTTTTCAGAATGTGTAGGCTGTTCTGATTGGATCAATAGATCTTGCCTAATTCATTCATATCAGGTTGAATAGAGGTGCCATTTCAGAGATTGGTAATGGAGCATTGGGTGGTATAATGGTTATTTCTTATGTAATTTCTCATTGGTGAAGGAATACTTTGTTTTTAATTAATAGCTTTGTTTCTAAATTCTTGTAATACTTTGTTTTTGATTGTAATTCATAGCTAGTTTGCTGCAATGTAAGTAGCAATACCTATAGAAATTCCATTTTTGCAGTGGACAATCTTCTGATGAGTATTTTGCATTTCACAGATGCTTCCCTTCATGGAGTTAATAGAACCAGCTGTTTTTAAAAATAAAGAGTTCAAATTGTAGCTTTTATATCAAAAGGGCACCTGGGCAATTAAACATAAGAAAAGCTGTTTCTTTTACATAATGAAAGAAAAGGAACTAAACAAAGAAATACAATGTCAATGAAATTTGAAAGTGCACCATGATTTTTAGGCTGAATATAATTTTTGTGACTGAACAATTGGTAGAAATTTAAAATCGCTTTTAGTTTTAGGTGTTTTTATCAGTTTTGTCCCACAAGAAGAGATGCAAGGTTTACCAGTAATGGGAATACATCCTGTTAATATGTCTACTACAGATAGCTGGAGAGTGGATAGAAAATATTTTACCCATATCACAAAGAATTGTAATATACACATCTTTTCCAATTCTTGTATGAGGATGTAGCAGAAATATGTCCTCCTCCCCTGCCCCCGGTGAATCATAGGCTTAGTATGCCACTTAATACCTTAGCAGTTAGAGAATTGCTGCACCAGAAAAATGGGAAAAAAGGTATCAAATCATTCCTACTTGCCCTATCTTTTGAAACAGATCCTTGAATTCAGGTCTTCTAGATAAGTGCCATAGCCACCAGACCATGTAGCACTGGGTCTCTGTTGTTAAAATTACACATTTATTCACATAAAATGGAACCAGATCCAAAGTGAGAGACTGATAAAGGGGGCTACAGAGGCTAATATCCAGAAGGAAGACCTGGGATATGGAAGACCTGGAATCAAATCCCTTCTTCAGACTTATTTTTATAACTGGAACAGCTGACGGTGAGGAAGAACCATCCCAGAATAATTAGTATTTTTCTTCTGAGATGCACTCCAAACTGAACACAGAAATTCCAAACTGACTGGAACCCCATTTCCTACCAAGCACTAAATGCTGTTTCTCCAGTACTGGAGAGCCAGTGCTTTTATCTTGCACTCCCTTCCCCTATTGGTGTTATTCCAATATTATAAATACTTATTATAAATATGGCAGGCATAGGCAGGCTATTCCTCCAAATAATAGTTCGTATAATCACCTGGGAGGGATTTGGACAGCATCTGGACATAAGTGTTTTGTTCTTCCTGTTCTTTCTGTTTTTCTCATTTGTTTTGATCAGCAATTCCACTGTAGACCTGAAGAGTCCTTCTGGAGAAAATATTTATTGAAGCTGGGATGTTTCTATGAGCAGTTTTGGTTTCTGTGGATAGAGAGGGGAAATAAAATCTCATTTTGCAAGGCTACAATTATTTGATTTATTGTTAATTGGGCCACAAAATCATTGGCAGATAATCTGAAGGATTTTTATTAGGATATGGTGGTACTTGGTGGAAGATCCCTGGTATATTTCTGAATTCTGAAGTTCAAAGGCTGCATATCTTGAAGGCTGATGGAGACTATATTATTTCCAACCATTTCTAATTTCTCAAAAGGACAGAACTCAAAACTGTGAGCAAGTCTACAGAGGTGAGTCATGTTTTTAAACCTCTGCACTATAATACCTTTTCTTGTAATGAAGGAAGGGCATTAAACTTGAAATTATAAGATTTAGGCCCTGGAGAAATGACAGTGGGCTTTTTTATTATACAATTCCTTATGTAGATACAACAAGCTATATTAAAATAATATGCTTGTGACATACAGTTCATAGGAAAATTAAAGAATTGAGTACAAATCATTATTCTTGGTTGTTAAAATAGTGCATGAAATAAGTGGCAAAAGGAACAGCAATGATCAATTCATTTTGCAGCTGAAGCGAACAGAACAGCAAAGAGACAGCAGGGCCACTGAAAGAATGAAACTTTGAAACAACTGATGGCCAAAATGAATTCTTCACCCTAATGATTATGAACTGTGGAGGTGGTAACGTTCCAGGAACAAAGAGTGATTTTACTTACATTTTTCCCTTTCTTCTTTCCTAGCACATGAAACATTAAAAGATTTTATCACTGTATGAGAGCAGATGATAATAAGGCAATTAGAACGATCAAAAGCTGTCAGAGGAGCAGGCTTAGAAGAATCCTGTATCAAGATTCAAAAATGAGTAGAAATAGATAACAGGAAGTCTTTTGCCAAGAAGGCTAGTAGATGTGGTCAGCAGTAGGAGAGAGAAAGATGTTTGTGTAGCGTAGGAGTAGCTAAGGGAATGTATTAAATTACTTTGGGAAGATACAGAAAATACTGGCAAAATTGCAGGATATTCAGACACAAGTGAGAGGTCTCTTGGCATTGATTCATGAAGAGGACACAGAAACTGATAAATGTGTTTGGTTTGAACATTACTAAATTAGTAGATAACAGTGGAACAGCTACAAGGCAGAATTTATTGGGGTTTTAGAAAAACATTTTATGCTTAAATGGATTTACAAAGTCAGAAAACATCAGCCAAACCTGTTGAAATAGAACAAAGAATAGTGTGGCCTGAGCAAGCATTCATTAATAAAGAGCAGCGTGGGATAGAAAATGCTAATGATTTACATATGCTCTTTACGATTACATTCATAGGATTACCAGTAACCATGTTTACTGGTTTGTGAGAGGGATGATGGAAAATCAGCAGAATAGCTCAGATTTTGAAAAAAAAAAAAAAGCATAGCCTTACTGGAGAATTAAAAATTGCAGAATATTTGCTATCTGATTTGTCTATGTGTTAGTGATATATACACTTGCCTTCATTTCCTGTATATCTTGCAACATCTCATAAGCCTCTGAGAAACTATTGATCATGGTGAATGGGAGAAGCAGCCAAGGATGTCTGTGCTGGAATCTAGAACAGTTAGGAATAACAGTATAAACAAGCTCAGCTAAACAAATATAAATTGAATTGCCTCACTTATTCCAGCTCTCCTTTTTTATATACTACCACCTCAAGATGATTCATATGCTCCTGGTATGGTCTTATTACTTCATTAAACATTTCCAGTTTGTCAAAACCTATACAGAATGGCATCACATACAAAAAGTATTATCTCTGTTGGAGAGAAGTGAAGGTAACATTACTGTGATTCATTTTTAGTGCTGGGTAGTGCTTGGAGATGCATCGTGAATACATTTAGTATTGTAGCAGAGTAAACCATGCTGTGCAAAGACCTTCCTGAAGAATGGTGTAACATGTAGAGTATAGTATAGTACATTACAACTCTGCTGCTACGGTTAGGGCTCAACTGACACTTCCATTATCCTTTCCTGATTTATTACTAGTATTCATATTACAGAAGCATCTAGAAGTCCCAACTGAGATCATGCCTGCATTGCTCTGCAGAGCTTTTACTCTCAGCGCATAAGATGTGAAAAGTGGGGGGAGGGGGAGGAGAGCAAAACGATGAAGTGACTTGCCCAGGGCTGAGAATCAGATCGTGTAGGTAGGTGGTGAGAAAGGAGAGGGACAGAGTCTGAAAGCTGAATAACTGCGTTGGCCCAGACCTAAACTTGGAGGAATTTGCCTTAGCGCTCCGTAGGCTTATTAGCTCAGGTCTCTAGTAATATGGCTGCATAGTTTTCAGCTGAAGACAAAGTTGCCAGCAAGTAGGATGAGTTTGTACCTAGCTATTTTATAACAAATTTTGTAAGATATTCTCACTGTCAGCATCCAGTTTAGAATCTAGACTTCCTGATTCTCATTCCAGCCATCTCACTGCATCACACACCCCATTTGGATGGATTTTGTGTCAGTCATTGTGACCAATTTATTCCAACTGGATACGTGCCTAAAAACAGGTCTCTGTTTTAAAATATTTTATTTAGATCAAGTGGTTATTTCCAAATAAATGGAAGTAAATAGATCATGCTAACATGATCTATTTAAAGTAATCATTGCTTACAGTGAGATTGGATTGCTGTGGGGAAAAGTACCGAACAACGTACTGCTCAGTGAAAGAATAGGGTTCTGCAAATAAGGTATTGTGATTTTTCTCTGTCTGTTTGCAAAACATGTTAGCTAAAGCTACCTAGTTTAGTTTTTATATTAATCAAAGATATATTTAGTATCTATTTTAATCTACATGCCCAGAGAAGGCCTTTATCCTTACATGAATTATTAATACATAAAAATGTTCTATAGTCTTTTCGGAGATTCAAGGGATAATCAGTCTTAGAGCTTGCAATGAATGTAACTATTGATTTACTAATATGAAGTAATTTGTGTGATCTAAATACGGTGCATACAATGTGTGCAAATTGATTCCAGTTAATCATTTTTGACTGTTCTCCTAAATCTTGGTAAGTTAAAGCCTTGGCTTTCCCTGCTCACATTTCTTGGTGGCTTTCAAAGGATTGATTTTCCTTTAAATCTTTGGGCCCTGATCCAGTACACCACTTAGTGGCCTACTTAGATTTAATCATGCAAGTATCCATAATGACTTCAATGAAAAAAACTTGTATGCTCAAATTCAAATGTATCTTGACATACTTTGTTGGATGAAGGTCTAAGCTTGCATCTTATTTGATTTTTATTTGACACTAATTATCGGACAATAATATTGTCAGCTTCATGTTAGGCAATCCTGGATTAGTTTAAAAAAACAGAATAAAATGGAATAAAATAAATTCATCCATTATACTGCACTTTTAATGAAAGGTTTAGCAGGATTAATTGTTCTGACCAACTCATAAAATTGTGGTTAAATAATTTTGATGGGAAAAAATGTCTTGTTAATTTATCAACTTGAAAATATGAGAAAAGTATATAAGTTTTTAAGGCATGCTAACAGTTAATACATTCTTTGATTATAATTTCTATAAAATAGAAAATTTCTTAAACTATTTAAAATAAAATGGTCATATCTGAAACATGCGTAGATAGTATGACATAAAAAGACAAGCTTATAGGTGGAATAAATTCATACATTATTGAAAGAAATGTTAAAAGTGATTATTAGCTGCAATATCCTAGTATCTTGGCTACATTCCAGGTTGACTTTGCAAATTATAGTTTGCCCATCTGAAGTCTCCACTAAAACTGACCTTTAAAAGTTACCCGTTACCTATTATCTATTTCAAGCTACTCTTTTGTGTTCCATTCCCTTTAAAGCAGATCAATTATCTTGAAGCTGTCTAAATTTCAGTAATATATTAAATAGCAAGTTGCATATACCATACATGGATAATTCAGAACACCTAAACACACGCACCTGAATAAGTAAACACAAGGGGCAACTGTAAAGCATCATGAATTTACGTCTGTCATCTGCTGCCTGAAAGCAGCTCCAGAGGCTGATGAGTTAGCAAGAATGGGGTTCTAATTTTCAAACTGCAAAGCAGAAACACAAACAAATTCTGAAAGATATTATTTCGTAATTATGTGGAAAGGGACAGAAATTAATGTGCATTTTTAACAATTGATTGTTGCTAAGTAATAACTTTCATATAAAATGTGCATTAATTATGTCAGAGCATTATGGTTTTCTTTTCTCATATTGCTATGTGCATACAGTACTCTCAGAAAAGATTTTATCTCTTCTAAAAGAAGACTTTGGACCAGAATAGAAAAACAGTTTACTATGGATATAATAGAGTGGGACAAGGTATCAAATTCTATTTGTCGTCTCTTTCCCACTAAAAGCCTGTGAGTTCTTACCATATCCTAAGCAAAGATTGGTTCTGGTCCCCTCTAATTCCCTATGAAGTTCTCTATGTTCTGGAAGACTCGTGTAAGTTAAACCAGCACAGGCCCTGTTGTTGATGCAGATATGCAATATAACTGTTAATGCATTACTGGCTTTTCTGGCACACTATATCACAAAAGGATCACATTGCATCTTATGCCAGCTGTGACCATTAAAAATAGTTACTTTTTCTGAGTGATTGTTTTAAGCTATACCAGCAAAATAACTAGTTTGGTGGAAAATACTGTATCACTACTAGGAGAGTTTATTGACTTATTGCTGTTGGCAAATCCTCTTGGTGTGAAGATGGCCTCAACTGGATCTCAGAGCTACAATGCCCATCCCCCAGAATGATGCAGGAATATCACATTAATTAAAAATACACATATAATACTAATAATTAATAAAGATAGCATCACATTTATCCCAGGACTCAGAAGTCCAGATTCTTACTGAACTTTATGAACCTGCATATTTGGGACAGATTTTTTCCCAAGTACTTGTTAGTACTTCTTAAATCTCCCTAAGAGGCTTCTGTTTCCAGGATGTTGGAAAGTAAATAAACAAATAAGTGATGCATGAGGAGGAAGAAGGAAAAGAACCAAAAATTTAAAAGTGGAGTTTGGTAAAATGCCACTGAACATTTTTTTTATGATAGCAACTTCTGGATTAGAATTGCAGTGAGTTTTCGTTAAAAGTGCATGGGTAGTAATGAACATATCATTTATATGTCCATGCATCTCAACGTCCTTCATTGTCTGTAAGTTTGAAAAATGCTGCATTGCAGAGTTTCATAAAATGAATGAACGGACGTAATTGATGCCTTTTCACTAAACTGTGCTTAATCTAATGTTTTAAAAAATCTACAACTAATCCTGAAAAGAATTATTTGAGGGTCTGGTGGGAATTCAAATTATCTTTGGTAATTCTGAAGAGTTTTCCTGTACAAGTACTTAGAAACTGTGCTCGTATAATAGTATGATGGACACCTGAATTATTTAGAACAGAGCTTGATTGTGTTTCTTGCTGGAAGACAAACACTCCATTGCTTTTCCAACACAGAGTATGTTTTCTTGTTAGTAATAGCTGCTCACCTGGGCATAAGCACCTATAAAATTAATTATAATCTATGAACAACAAGCAGACACTAGAAGTTTTGTGTGTGTGTGAAGATTCTGCAGATGATGGGTTAAATTAAGAAAGGGCTGTGCAAGGGTGTGAGAGTAGAGGGTGCCTTTCTAAGATCTGTAGGTTGTGGAATGGAGATTTATCTGAATGGAGGGCTATTGTGGTGCCATTACTGCCTGTTGGAGTTCTTGCCAGCAGACCAAACAGCTTCATTTCCACCTACGTTCTTTAGATGCATGTTTGTCTATGTGTTTGCCAATGTATCTTGTTCCCTTTTCAGCCAGTACCATTGAATTGCTCTGGCCTCTGTTGTGCCCTCTGGCATAGGAAGCCTTTAGGTTCACTCAGCCCACTGCAGCAGCAGCTCAGAAGAGCGATGCCCTTGAAATAACGTAACATTTTCTCAATTGTGTTTCTCAGTAAAACTCTACGAACATTTTACTGCAAAGGCTGAAAGAAAGGTATCTTTGTCAATATGTGGCTTTTCACATCACCTTGAACTCTGAGTTTTCCATTGTCAAGTGTAAAATGACAAGTGCATGTTTCAAGATTTTTGTCTTGCAAGTGACAGTACATATGTTATCACTTTCTTATTTTTGATGGTTATTTCTTTTTTAGTTTCCTGTTGTGGATTAACTCCGAAACACAACCTTTGAAACTCTTGTGAAGCACATACTTAGAGAAATCTGAAAGTGTGACTTGATACCTTTTATCTTCACTAATAGATATGGCACAGCAGAAAGCATCTGTGGTCTTTCCGGCTGAATGATCAAAGAAAGGGGCTAATCTTTCTAGAAGAAATCCTGGCAAGCCTTCTTAACGTTTACTTCATTCCTTCAATAAAAACTGAACAGTTTTAAGGTTGAAGAATGAGGCAAAAAGAGCTTGTCCTACTAATTTACAATCTTTGGTACTCTGTGAATCCTGGTCATGGTTCATCTAAAAATTCTCACGCCTTGTAACCCAATCGAGTTGCCATAATTCCTTGGGTACAGGGGCTTCCATTAATGCACTTTGGATGGAAGATGGCTCATCCAAGACTAGTTCATGAAACAGAAATAACCTTAACATGCGTGTTTCTCAAGCACATGAAAGTGGGCTCCTACCTTACTTAACCTCATTGTGTTGTGGATTATGAAATATTTAGCTTTATTTTAGGAGAGAAAGATATCTTCAGAGCCTCTGACTCCCTTCTTTTTCTTGTTTGAATACTGTAGCAAATTTTTTAGCCCAAGAGATCTTTCAGTTTGCAACATTCTTAAAATCCTCTTCACTGGGCTGAGACATCAGCCAGAAGCTTAATAATTCAAATGTCAAGTAAACAGTCATAGCTTGCCTTAATGGAGGAGATGCTTAATAAAGCAGCTATGGCATCCTAAGCCATGAGTTGCAAAACCTTAAGAGACAGCGTACCTGATTGGTCCCATACAACTCCATAGAGCTGTGGGAGAAAGTGTCTCACAAAATGAAGTGGGTTAACTTGATACCAAATCTGAAATAATTTAATTCAGTCAGCAAGAAATGAGTGTTCTGTGTTTAGCCAGACACCACTGCTTACCCTAAAAAGAGGAAAATAAACTTTGTTACATAAAAATATAGCTGTAAATCCTACAAAAAGTCTGGTTGTTGACTATATATAATCATCAGAATAAATTCAAATCCAATTGTGTTCTTTCACTTAGGTTAAGGATTTCATGGAGAACGCTCTGTGGATCACTTGCATTCAGCAGCAGTACTCCATAGATGACTGTGCAAGAACTGCTGCTGTAAAACAGGCACAATTACTCTGAAAGTGTAATCAGTGTGTAATTCCCTTGTATGAGGATAACTAATTCCAATTTTATTTTGTCTCAGCTTTACTCAGCTCAACAGTAGTCTATTTTTCTCAGCTTCTTTCTGTTTTTTTGACTGGAAGAACTTTTGAGCAGAAACTGCCTTCATTTAGAGTAGGTTCCACACGTGTTGTCAGATATTCACAAGTATGTTCAATGTATTGCTTTGCACCACTATTCCACCGTTTGGAAAACATGAAGTGCACTTACTGCAGATCTTTGTTCTTTTGAATGTCAAGAACAATTCGTTTGTACCCTTGCAACTCTCTGTGACTTTACCTGAAAAAAGGCACGTTGCCATAAACTGTGATGGTTTAAGCTTAGCCATCTCTACTTAAAGACATTATTTTAGCAAAGCTAAAGCATTACTTTAACAAAACTATTTATTTCTATATCTAGAATTAACCTGAATTCTTCTTTTCCTTCCTTTCATTTCTTCCTTAAAAATACATTATATATTAGGAATATTTTCAGCTCCTCAGTGGATTTATATTTTTTTCTAACCATCACAGAGATCAGAAGCTGAACTAAAACCACAGAATGGCCAAGGTTGGAAGGGACCTCTGGAGATCGTCTAGTCCCACCCCCCTGATCAAGCAGGGTCATCTCGAGCGCATTGCACAGGATCGCGTCCAGGTGAGTTTTGAATATCTCCAGAGAAGGAGACTCCACAACCTCTCTGGGCAACCTGTTCCAGTGCTCTGTCACCCTCACAGGAAAGAAGTTTTTACTCATTTCAGGCGGAACTTCCTGTGTTTCAGTTTATGCCCGTTGGCTCTCGTCCTGTTGCTGGACACACTGGGAAGAGTCCGGCCCCCATCCTTTTGACACCCTCCCATGAGATATTTGTAAACATTGATCAGATCCCCCCTCAATCTTCTCTTCTTCAGGGTAAACAGTCCCAGCTCTCTCAGCCTTTCTTCATAGGAGAGATGCTCCAGTCCCCTAACCATCTTCCTAGCTCTCCACTGGACTCTCTCCAGTAGTGCCATGTCTCTCTTGTACTGGTGAGTCCGGAACTGAATACAGTACTCCAGATGTGGCCTCACCAGGGCTGAGCAGAGGGGCAGGATCACCTCACCTCCCTCGACCTGCTGACAACACTCTGCCTAAGGCACCCCAGGAGACCATTGGCCTTCTTGGCCACAAGGGCACATTGCTGCCTCATGGTTAACTTGCTGTCCACCAGGACTCCCAGGTCCTTGTCTGCAGAGCTGCTTTCTAGCAGGTCAACCCTCAACCTATACTGGTGCATGGGGTTCCTCCCTAGGTGCAGGACCTCACTTGCCTTTGTTGAACTTCATGGGGTTCCTCTCTGCACATCTCTCCAGCCTGTCCAGGTCCCTCTGAATGGCTCTACAGCTTTCTGGTGTATCAAAACACAGAAGCCTGTTTGTAAAGCATTCAGGATACAGAACTGCATTTTTATACTAATACTTGAAATTGAAAGCATACCCTTTTTTATTTGTTTTCTTTCCTTGAAGATCCCACACAAGAACATAAAATTGGAAAATATAAAGAACATCTGGTAGAAAATGAGTGACAGTATTCTTTGCTAAATATAATATTTAATCATTCCTACCAGATTAGATCATCCATTCAATTTATTTAATAAGCTAAAGCCAAAATAACCAGGAAACATTAAAAATAAATTCCTCAACAGGTATCAACTTCTGAATAGGAAATCCTGCTGCAATCCTATTTTGATCCAAGGGAGCATGCATGAGGTGCGATAGTTTCCCTAGAGAAAGGTAGAACTGTAAAAGCTTACCTACCTTCCATCGACCTGAATCTCCAAGTAACTGAGAGTTCCTATATAATATGGTGATTCTTTTCTTTCCGTACTTTTGCTATATATGCTACTTCTTCCATGCTTAAAGAGAATATATGCCTTAAAATTCTTTTGTTAATGCTAAAAAAGTATGCCATATAAAAATTAACACATAGGTCATTGCTGCAAGGAAGATGTTTTAAGAATTTCCAGTGGGGAAAAAAAGTAGAATTTCTATAAAGATGGCAAAAATATATTTGTTTTTTCTAAGCTCTGTCAGCACTGTTGTATAATGGAAACAAAACTTCTCAATTTATCTGAAGTAAAAGCCTTACAGCAGATAAATAATGAACAGATAAATACAATGTTTTGTTTTTAAGACAAAAGATGGAACTGAATTTCTTAAAATAATTAATTCTTCAGAAGTACTTTGTTGATAAATGAAAAGTGAAAGGAGACATTTCATGTGCAAACGTCTGGAGACTTACGCTTTCTCAAGAATGATTGTATTATATTTATGCCTTTCAAAAGAAACAACTCTTTTCTAGGATCCAAACGCATAAGCCCTTTGGTGCCATGACAATATTATCTTTCTCTGAAAAGACAAAGAATGGAGACACACAAATTTAGTAGCTGTCTTGTATTGTACTTGAAATGTGGAGTACTGCTAGGCCTGAAGGCAGGGGAGAAGAGATAGTGTCAGGATATCCAGACTTCTTTTTTTCCAGTTATTAAACAAGTGAACTTCACCACTTCTGTAGTTGAAACAAATCATTTCTATTACAAAAATTTGAAAAAAAATCCATTCTTTACAGAATGCAATTAAGCTATTTTAGGGATTTTTTTGGATTTATTTTGATGGCAATGTCAGAAGGGTGCGTTTCTTTGAGCGTGTGCTCCCCACTTGAGTCATCTGAGGCACCTTTGACACACTCTGAATTAGAGACTTTTTTCCCCCAGGGTACTTTCAGATGATATGTCACGCTGTGATTTTGCTGGCAGCAGCTCAGACTGGTCTGTGCTTTAATGTTACCAAACAGCTCCAAATACAAGGATAGGGTTTTCCTTGTCCGTCTTTAATGCTATTTACATATGAAGTTAAGGAAAAGAGCTACAGTAACCACAGAAAACACCCAGTTCTCTGCTACAGTATCTTAAATCCTAGAAAATGGTTGTTGAAGTTAGATAGCATAGCTGACTTTTTTTTTTAATCCTGGTGTTCTATCCTCCCTATTTCAGCATCAGTTAAGTTTCTTTCTTTGCCTTCTGAAATATTAATTCCTTTTGTTTTTTGCTAGTTATGAAAATTTCATGAGCAATTGGTAGTGAATATCTCTACTAGGAAAGGGAGTAGCTGTTCTCAATATGTTAATTGATTTGCAAATTCAGCTGTCAAAAAAGACCCTGGGAGGAAACTGCAGTAAAATTTTGTTTTCAATTAAGCTAGTATCTCCACAGCACTGCCGTGGGCTGCTATGTTAGAGACTCCTTCGCATCTAGACTCTCGGAGATCAGGCACATCACAGAGGTAATGCTTTTGGCCCCTAAGGAAGAGGAAGAAGTCAGCCGTAACATACCTCTTTTTGATGAGTCAGTCACAGAGTATCATTAGTTGAGATGACTCCAGGTCTTGCTCTTCCTCAGCCAGGATTCAAAGGTATGACAGTGGAGAGCTGGGAATAAGAGAAGTAGAAAAATCAGAGGCTTTAGCATAGGCTATCCCACTTTGTTCAGCGTGGTATTCTTTCTCTCTTTTTATTATATTATGAAGAAAAGACAGGGATGAAGAAACAGTCAGCTTGCAGAACTACCAGAATTAAAAATCATCCAATGTTTGTGTGTGTGAAAAATTAAGTAATACCATTTTCTTTCGTATGTGTTTCGGTTAACAGCTTTCAACATTTTGTGTGAGAGCATGTGGAATTTCTTTAAGTGGCAGCTCCTGATAAGAAAAGACAACATAGTGACAGTAGGTGGCAGTGCAGCTCTTTCTTTTCAGGATTTGACAAAGTAGCATGAATCCAGCATCTACAAACTACAGCCTTTTCCAGATGCAGGCCTCAGGGCCATATTCAGTCCTGCAATTCACTTCTCATTGCTGGGGATGTCTCATTAGGAGATTAACTGTTTAAAATGCAGCGCTAATGTGAAAATTTTAATTGGGAAATCCTGTGCATGTTAAATTAATCTTAAGTACTTTTATCTAGAATGCCTGCTTCCTTTCCACAGCGCTTTGTATTTCTGACTGCCTCACAGTCTTTGACATCATATTAAAAAACTCGAAATAGACCAACAATGCTTTTTACATTGCAGTTCGTTGAAGATGCTTTAAAAAGCTGGTTTCTGAAGCCTCCTATGTCCTGAAGTATTGGGATTCCTGCATGCAATATGAATTGAACGGTAACAGTGCTATCATATATTGACAGGCAGTTCTTATCTGTGGAGAGAACGCAGGGCAAAGGTTTCATCCTAACCGCAGCTTATGTTTCATGGATAAGCGTGTTATGCATTAGGAAATTCTGAGAGCAACTGGGATTTGCAATTTGAAAGAAAAGCAGCTAGTAATTCAGCTAAACATTTAGGTTGAGAATTTCAAAGTGGCCCTGGGGATTTTTGGGACTGGAATCTCCAGCTGCTTCTAAAATCCTCAGCCCTTAGGCCTATTTTCTTTTCTTTAAAGTGCTTGTACAGTTTTTAATTTGACCACACCATACACACAAAAGCCTTGATATTTGGTAGAAGGGGCAGGAAAAGGAGAAACTGAAGCTGCAGCCTTGCCAAGGTATAAATTGTTTTCCAGTTCTTACCTTATGTGCACAGTTCAGGTTTTGTCTGCATGGTTTTGCTGTTACTGTTACTTTTAAAGTCTTGATCTTTCTCAGGGGCACTGTACATGCCGTTTGGCTGTCTCTTTGTCCTCTTCCCAGGCATTTTTCAGGGGGAGGAGTTTGGGTGCAGCACTAAGTGAATACCTTTTTGAGATTTACCACGCTGGCTAGACTCAAGCACAGGAAACCTTGCACTTACTTGTATTACATTGCCCAGCTTAGAGATTTCTGAAAACTTGTGAGAAGTCTGCAAAGTGGATAAAACTGTGCAGCCTGGCCAGGCATTTAATATAGATATTTTAGGCTTTGTGATTAAATGCAATTTTTTTTTTTTTTGAATGTGGCCTGGCTTTCTCCAAGTGCCTGGATAAAGATGTGCCCAAACAAGCTAAGAGATAAAGATCAGTCATGGTGCAATGGGCTGTTAAAGGATGGAGCTGACCCATCATTATGCAGAGTGTGTGTGTGTTTGCTTGTAATTAATATCACCTCTGTGGATGCTGAACTACCATTAATAGGTTTCAAAGATATGTTTTTGGAAGTGAGGATATAGTTACTTGCAATTTAGGCTACTGAATATTCTCTTTAATTCATATCTAAATTGGTAGCATAGAAATTACTGTGATCCTTATCAGGATCAAATGAAACTATATTAAGGCATTTCTGGATATGTATCTTGTCTGTGAAAGCTGAATTTCACATTCATCTCTTGTGCAGAATGCTTTCAAGGGAAAGAATATGAAGGCCACCCTTTGGCACAGGTGTTAGAGCAAATCTGCCAGTGCTGAGGTTTTCATGGTGCTTTAGCAGTTAATACTTAAAATGCAGATGCTCATGTTTGTTGTTTGCATGATTTCAGGGATTCTGATGAAATGTTCCATCTGATCTAGCCTCAGAAAACCGAAGAAAATATGCTAAAGGGCATGATTCATGTCTAGCATTTGTATTTCCAGAGAATATGAAAAAAACATAAACATTATTCCAAAATAGAAATCCTTTGCCAATAAGTGAATCTTATCTTTCTGTGTTATCTATCTTTTCACATGTTATCTAATGCAAATTTTGTGCTTTATTATTGAACGTGGTCTAAATTTAATTGCCCAGAACACAAGATTTGTGTGTGTGTACTTGAATAGTAAAATGAATATTAGTGAGGTAGATTTGCCTCCAGTCAGGGAGAAAATGGTTAAAAGGGAGTACAGGAAAATTGCATCAGATGAGGTCTGGTGAACCTAGGCACATATACATATTGTGTGTGTGTGTGTATAGGAAGTGAAATATAAGGCTGACGTCCTTTTAAAAGGAGATATAGTATGACAGGGTATTTGAAGACATGAGGCAAGGAGAAACTAACCCCTGGCAAAAAAGAAAATTTCCAAATTTCTGAGAGTGCCGCAAGACACTGAGAGCCAGATCAGCCAGCTTTTTCAGAATTAAGTGCCTTGGGGACATTTGTAGCTGAATGCTGTCTTTAGATAAGGGGAGACACTGGGAAGTTTGAAAGGAAGCTCTTCAATGACAAATTGCCTTGCACAGGAAAGGAAAACAGTGAAGGTCTGGGAAAGGGTGGTGTGCTAGCAGCTGATGTTGGTACCTATAATGATGCCTGCAACTTTTGTGGATAGCCTGCAACACTGACGAATGAAGTTTTGTTTTAAGCCTCCTGGTTAGTGATGGACAGTTTGTGGGCATCCACAATTTAGCGTATGTTAACCAGTTAGATATTAAAAACAATAGGTGTTCAGATGAGATACAAGTGATGACTGTAGAAGAACCTGCATAAAATAGATTGGAAATAAATATATATTTATGCTAGAATTAGTAACATCTGTTAATATGCGTCATATTTTAAGTAAGGAAACTGGATTTTAATAAATGTTCCGGGCCAGGTTTTTTCTGTCACTGCGAATTTCTATTAACGTGAAAGAAGATACCCAAATTTACTTGAACAAGGATAGCCTCTTTCTCTGAGTATGTTTTAGTATAATATTCTTGAGAAGTGCCAAAGTTTGGAAATGAATGTCTTCCTTTTTTTCTAGTATGGCACATTCTGCAGCGATTAGTCTATTTATGTTGCCTGGCCTTAGCCCTGTAATGGGGAGAACACTTACAGAGCTCATGGTGCAGATCAGTCCCCAAGATTACTTGGCACAAAGACTGTACTGAACTGCCAATGGATATATCCACATTGTATACTGTTGTTGCCCACACTATAGGCCTGCAGATTCCAACCCGAAAAGCATATGAACAAGTGTTTTTGCTCACAAGAGCCAGCTCATTATTTGTTGCCTCTCTATGGGATAAGTTCTCTTCGGGTTAGCCCTATACTAACACAGCTATGTGGCTTTCAGTCAGTTCAGAGGTTAGGCACAGTTTGCTCATCTCTGCTCAGGACATGAGCAGAAACAGGTGATGTCTTTGTGCAGCATCCTTGGTAAGCATACTTTGCACAGGATGTCACTTGCTGATGGTTCTTGTGGTGTGGACAGCAGAAACTAAGCTGTTATTGGTTATCTGATTTCATGTAACGTGTGCGACATAAGTAACTGAGCACCCTTAGACTGCAATCATTTTAGGCACTGTTAATCTAGGCTGAGCTGGGACAGTTAGTCTAAAAATGAAAGGCTCTGTGTTCTGTTATTGTTACTAATTCCCTGACCCTTGCAGTCCCCCTGCTTATTTCATTGACAGACCATTAATAACTAGTCAAGCTCAAGTATTATTTAGTTTCAACTGTGAGTCAGTTGAACAGCTGCAGTTTATTGACACTTTTAGTCCACTTAATTAAACTCAAAAGTATGAAACAAAAGCAATTAATTACAGCAATCAATAAATATTAAATGTAAAGTATTGAACACAAATTCCTGATTTTATAGTGCATAGCAATAAAATAGATTTCTGAAAAGCGATAAAACCTGGGCTATACACTGTATTTTAGAGGGCATAATTTGTGGAGAATTTGATAGCACAAATGGGATAGAATTTCCTCTCTGGGACTACTATTAGAACTTCCTCATATGAACTGCTTCATAAAACATACATGAGTTTTTCACTGATAAGTTGTCATGTAAAGAAATACGTTGTACATAAAGCAGCCGAGAAATGGTGTGTGATAGAAGTCCATTGATACCTATACAACTAAATATGCTTTGCAAATAGAACATTCTACTTGCATAATAACCTGAAACATTCCTTAAAGAATCGGAATGGGTACATTTGCATGAAATAATTTTAATATTTTTATATTCAAATGCTAAATTTACCACTCACCTATATACTGCTTTCAGAATATCAGATACAAAAATAATTTAGCTTTTCAGGTTACTGTGCTACCAAATTTGTAAGAGTTACTCTCCTAAATCTTATTTCTGTAGACACCAAGTTGGATTTTCAGTTGTCTATATAGCCTTCATTTAACTGTAAATAGTTCTTTTAACAATAGATCCTACTAAATTTTAAAATGAGGTGGTCCTTCATTCACTATTAGTTTGTATTGAGTTGAATTAATCACACTTGAACAACTTTTTAAAACTATGCAACAAGAGTTTTCAAACTATTAAATATTTTTCTATGGTAAGGACTCAGAATTGTTCTCTGCAGAGAATAAAGTACCACTTTTGCATACATTACACAAACATTTCATGCTTCATGAATCGACAGTAAATTTTTTTGCTGATTACTCCTGTAATCTAAGGATCTCCTGCTGTTTTATGGAGAGTCTTATTAATTTCATTCAAGTAGTAAAATTAGCACCTGTAGAGAACCCTTTATGATTTTTAAACTTCATATTTGTAATAACCTACTTCATTTATTATGTAACGGCTGCTTTATTTATCTCTAAATCTGTTTATTGATTCTCAGGGATTTTTAATGAGAAAAAAACAATATTTAAAGAAATGAAATTATCATATCAGCAATGTTGTTTATTGGTAATACGTTGAGGTACGACCACCAGACTTGAAAGCTAGATTTTGTATGTTGAACTTTAGGAATTTAAATGTTACCTTTGAAGTCAAAAGGAGTGCTGAGACTTTAGTCTGGAACCCCCAAGTCCTGTTATGTCAGTAGCAATCGAATGAAGTACTCACTGGCTAGTGTATATGTAGGCCTGTAATGTGTGCTTGGAGCATCAGGCCTCTAGGTGGTGGATTCAGTTATAGAATAATGTAAATGGATTGTAAAATGCAAACGATTAATGATGAGTCTTAGAAGAAGGAGCGTGAGGACATGGACAAAATTGGCCTTTCAGTTGAGCATCTGAGCAGAGCAGAAACCGCATTTTGAACTCTTCTCTGATAAGCAAAGTTTATCACAAGTTTTTGCAGGCTTTTGTCATCTCTCTGTGTTATACTGTCTGCTTCTTCTTTGTATGGCTGATTTCCAGTAATTTCCAGGTATATAGGAAACCTTTACCTTGTTGTAATGAGCACAGTAAGTTTAGTATACCTATGTGAACATAGATGGACATTGTGTTACTATTTACACACAAAAAAAGTCTCAGGAAAACAATATAATCTCTTCCATGGACTAAATTTGGTGCTTGTGGCTCAGAGGTATTTTATTCTTTCTTCCGGAAACCTGTGATTTCTAGTTATGAAGGTGACTTGGCAACAAAAACAGGATATTGAGTATGCTGTGTAGAGGCAGAGAAGATGTTAGGTCTGAGAATTTGTACTTTTGTGTGATGGACAGCAGTGTTTTATCAACAAGCTGTATTCATTAGTCATTCACCTTTTCATTAGTGTTTATTCAAATAGGCTTGCAAAGAGCACAGGCCTTTCACAACAGGGATAATTGCCTGCAGGTACTTCTCAGAGAAGAACAAATGAATGAAATAGTTTTTTAATGTACGTGTGCAAAGGGTTGAAATACTTCCTTTTTGCAAGGCAGTTCTGTTATTTTCTGATACATGTTTTTTAGAAATGGAATTCTGGATGATTTCATTTTCACTGCATGAAATGAAAAAGGTATCTTTGATTATCCAACTGGGAGGTTAACCAGCAATATCAGTAGCAGCAAGGTCAGGCGTCAGGTAACTTGGACTACTCTGAGGTGAGGGAAAGAGAAGATGAGATCTGCGTGTTAGTTGCAGGGAGACTTTAGTGGATGGTTTGGGAGGCTGGAATGGAAACTCAGCTTTGTAAAAGTAACAAGGAACCTTATCGTCAGGGTAGCAGTGACTGATGCAATTGTACTGTTTTTGCCTATTTCATCAAACTTATTTCAGGGCACTGTTCCTCCTGTTACTATAAGAAGTGTTTCTAAGATACTCGTGTTTTGAGATTTTTCTATTTACATATTTGATAAAGTAGTTTGATATGTTCTTTACCAAACTGTGTGATGTGCTTGATTCTAAAAGAGGTTTCGAGATCATTGATTTATATATGAGCTAAGTAAGCTGCATGTGTTTAAAAATATCTTCTGTGCTGAAAATAGTTGAAACAGAACTGTTTTTCTCAAATAAGAGAACAATATTTTTTTCTGAAGTAATTTTTTGAAACGTGAAACCTACTTTCATTTTCCCATGCATTCTTGAATTGCACAATTAATCTTACAATCTAGGCCCAGAGAGTTTCCGTTTTAGGTTATGAGCTAGCCTCTGTTCTCAAGTACTGCTTTAAGCTCAGCCGTGACAGCCTCCACCTCTGTAGCTCTAGTGGGCCTTTGGGTGAGTCACAGCTTTGTAGACGTGATCTGAAAGATTTATCATGATCCCTTGATTCTGCAGTGTTTTGGGATGTTCTTAATTACTTTTGGTGATATCAATGGCCTGCATACCCTGGTAATTATGGTGGGAACAATCATTTAGTAGAGTTGAGACTCTTGCAGATAATTAATACTCCTTTATGTTATTATTGAATTAACTGCTGCCTCAGTTTCAAATTAGTCTGTGCAGCCTAATGAGCCACAGGATTTTGTAAGTGTGCAAAAAAGTAAAGTTAAGAAAATATGCAAAGTTGAACTTTTTATCTCTTAAAATCATTATTGTCTGTGTTAAAAATGAAAGGCATTGATTAGTGTAATTAGTTTATTGCAGAAGAAAACATTGTTCAGAGAAACAAGTCTTTGAAACTTATAAAGGAGAAATATATTTCACATACTTCCCATATTTCCTTTTCCATTAATAAAACTAACATGACTTTTTACTTATACTTTATACATTAGGTACACCATTGTCTTGTGTGAAGGCAAAGAGCTGAAGTTTATAACAGCATCCCACTATCTTAATAATTCCAAGCTGAGAAACCATTTTACATTATTTGAAAAGATTTTATTATAAAGGATTGTACTTATGCCTATTTTTTCAGTCATTTTCCTTCGTGTAAGACTTGTTCACAGTCTTGACCACAATGGATAGTGAAGGTCTAAAGGACTCTGACAGTGCTTATTTGTCTTTTGTTATTTGGCCGTGTACAGGACGGTAATAAAAATATTAACATATATGTATTATGGATAGACTATTTGACTTGCTTTAAATCTGAATAAGCCTGGATGTTACGAAGATCTCTCTTGTAGCCTTTCTACAAGGTACAAAATCACAGAGGAGTTCACTGGACGTGTCTGCAGAGATTATTACGAGAAGGAAACAGAACAGAATTTCAGTGTAAGTTTGGTAAGTTGACAGTGGTAGTCTAATTTAAAAAAAGGCTTATGTAATCATGGCATGTTTTCTTTTATCATCATAAGTTTATTAAGACAGGTCTTTTTTTTCCATATGCAGTCATTTTTATACCCAATTAATTATTATAGACCTGCATCCACTTACGTTATGTTTGAATCCAACTACTACTGTTTAAATTTTCAGCACCTTTGCAAGAGGAGATAAGGAGAATAGCCCTAACTGCTAATTTTCGAATTCTTAAATGGAGTCTAGAGAGATGGCTGGTATGCAGTTCCAGATGTGGAATGATTTGTATACGTATCATTTAATTTATGCCACATATACTCAAGAAATACTGATTTATTATAGCTGAAGAATCCTGTTTCATTAAAATGATCCATCCAATTCAAAGTTTGCTGCAGAGTATTTGGGAAGAAATTTACTTAGGTATTAAAAACACAACAGAAAATGTACTTCTCATACTGAAACAGTGAGATTCCCCTTCCTGAAGGACTAATAAAGTAGAAGAAATGTTTCTGTATTCAGTTTTTGAGGAAGGCATTTTCAGAGCCGGTGAATCCAGAAACCATGAAATGTCTAGGTTGCTAACAAGCTGAGTGGTTTTTATTTGTTATAAATCTCTTATATATCGTGATGTGACATAGTAAAAACTGTTTGTGCATATCACCTTCACAAAAATGGTGACCTCTATGACTTCCTACACAATAAGGACAGCAAGAGCTCTGTTATATCATTTAGACATCCTCTAGAACTACTGGTAGTGAAATGTGGGTGGTCTGGGAGTTGATTTATACTCATAGCACTCTAATGAACTGTTTATTAAAAGCATGACTGAAATCACTCTGGCATTTTCTGGCCTGCTGAAGATCAGCCAGAAATAGCATTGTAGATCATCAGAGAAAAATAAATCTTAAGGCAATTAAAGAAATCCACTACTTAAATGATGTAATCAAATTACACATTCTAGCATATCTTTAAGGGCAGCCTGGAGGATTAAATCTCTCTCTAAAAAGTGAAACAAAAACTGTCATGTTTCATGGCAAAACTTTTCTGATTAATAGTGAAGAAAAACTTCAGAATGACACCCGATGGAAAAAAAAAAAAAAAGTTGAGTCCCAAAAGCTGTATGTACAAATTTTAGCCTCTGCTCACTTCCCTTCAGTTTTAGACAGTCCAGTCCCATGATGCAGAAATGAAATGGTGGTCTTCCTGAGCTGAATTTATTCTCTGACCTTACTGAAGTAAAGGTTTAGGAATATTAACAATGCTTGATTTTAAATATACTCAAGTATTGCAGTAAAAATTTAAATGCCAGCAGTTACGTAATTCCTATGATATGAATCATTTTTGCCTCAGGATTAACTTATTAATTACAGCAGTTAAGTGTAATTATTCTGCCTCTTAAGGTACCTTATTATTGCTTTTTAACAATAAGACAAATTCTGTGAAAGGTAATTATCATAACAATAATTTTGTGCACACTTTTGATCTTGTTAGGAATACAATATAATCTTCATGAAATGATCTTTTCCGTGTTAATCAGTCATTCACATAGCTGTCGTTCATGTTTCTTGCTCCTCTGAGAAGTGGCTTGAAGCTTGGTAATTGAAGAGGCAGTGAATGACAGTAGAGAATTTATTGCTCTGTTTCAGGATTCAGTTTTTGCCAGAGTTCTTACTAAACGGCATACTTACTTACAGAAGCAGGACTAAATTTCTTCACAGAAATATAAATGTTACAAGTTTTAATACTTCTTTAAAAAAAACCTCCGCTCTCCCCAACCAAAACTCTCAGATATATGAAGTCCATATTGAATTAGGCATTACTAGAGAGACAGAGATTTGTTTTTTTCCATTATGTTTTCTATTTTTCAGATCAGGATGTGCTTGGATTTATGAAATTTCTTGTAACTGGCCATAATTTCATAAAATATTTGACAATCTATATCTCAAGAAATTCCAACTTTAGGGAAAGTACATACAGCAACCACATGGTTTTTATTATTAGCGTAGGCTTTGATCTGATTTTATTGTCTTCATAACAAGGATAAGTTAATTAGTGAAATTGGCATTCCCTCCCTCTTGAGCACTTATCTTTCCCTTACATCTATATCCAGATGTAATAAAAATAAAGCAAGCCTCTCTGTGAAAAAGACCCTCCAAACCAGATGGGGATGGATATCACTGAACCCTTAAGAATAAGTTTATTAAAGTAAGTTGTTAGTTATGGCCTCAGAGAAGTTTTTCTGCAGATATAAGATGGACAATAAAGATGCACACTCTCTTCTCATCTATAACGTTAGTGCAGCAACACTTTTTTTGCGTTGCAGAGCTCCTGAACAACTGTTCAGCTGTCTAAAATAAATAAGTATCTATAGTAAGATACTTTGGGGGTCCTTTGCTGACCCCTCCAAAATATCTTTTTTGTACTGAGATCTTTGTCTGCTGTAAGTAGATATTAAGGACAAGGCGTATTTTACATTTGTAATCCAAAACTGTATAACTAGCAGCCCAACTCTGCTTAGTGCTTTTTGAGCTAAATTTGACTGATGATAGTGCTGGACTGCCAGAATAAATGCTTGAATTTATAAATAGTCCATTTTTTTCCCCAACAGTTCTCATGGAATTTTTGAAATAATTTTTGAAATAATACTTTCTAAAAGTTATTAAAAAAAAGGCAGGGCTGGGGGGAGAGGATGAAAAGCAGTGTGACCCGTTAGAGGAAGGAGGTCTCTTCAAGGCCACCTTCTTCCTAGATCATAGTAAATGTTATGAGTATTTACAGATGCGATGACTATCTGCTGACCATCACTTTAGACCAAAGCTATGTTACGGAAAACCATGTAATACAGAATGGTGACATTCAGTATACTTTTTTCTGCTTGGTATTGTAGTATTTCTATTCATGCTTTAACAAAACTATTTTAAAGGGCCACTTTCTGGCTGCAGTTTAGTTAATTCAGATACTTCCTATGTGATTCAAATGCTTACATCATTTGGTTGTATTACTTTGACTCTAGTAGGCTAGTAGAGTGTTAATATTTAAATCAATTCATAAAGGTATTGCTCAAAATAGCATTTATATAAGGTGTCCTTCAGTCATTGCAACACTGCAGTTCTGTTTCTAATTCAAGCTTTGATATATTCTGTTCAACTTTCCAAACTATTTGGTTGGATTTCTAATGGGATTTTCACTCTAGAGATTTTTGCTTGTGTATGGTATAGGCTGATACCTTATTCGTGGAATACATATACAAAGTGCATTTTTATTTAGGGATTTATGCTATGCAACTTTTTCAGTTTGTTGTACTGTAAGTGTCCAGAATTTTTTATTTTGGTACTTAACAGCAAAATACAAAGTTGAAACTGGAGGTTGACTTTTTTTATAGCTGTTTCTATAATGCAAAAAATATTCTTCAGGTTTTGGGATTTTGTTTTTCATAATTTTCTGTGCAAAAGTAAGTAATGGCAAGGATGCCGAGTGATATACTGAAAATATGAAGCAGTTATAAAAGGTCTGACAATACTAAAATTTTCATTCCAGTGAGGCTTTTACTGCAACATAGTTCAAGCAGTCTATTAGGCATATCTACGGAAACAATGGGAAACAGTATTTGTATTATTTTATATTTTTAAGTTGTGAACTTTAAAGAAGCACCTTCTATAAATGAAATCCAAATGTTAAGTTTTTGAAATGTTGCTAGTGTGCTCCTGAAAACATAGTTATTGTAAGGGTGATATTCTTCTCATTACAGCAAATTTATAGTTAGCTTTTTGGAATACTTGAGTGAAATCATTATGTAGAACTTCGTCATTTTTCAAAATGTCTGGAAATTTTTCAAAATTTATTCCTCCTCCTCAAATGCCTCAGAAATATAAGTGTCACTGCAATACTTTATCTTGTCTGATTTATGTCCATTTCACCATACTATCTTGATTATTGTGGCTAGCACTATAAGCTTGCTTTCTGTATTTTTTTTATAAACCTATATATTTGGCCAGGTTGAATGACACTCTAGCTTATTTTGCACAATTTGTTAATCAGGCTATCAGTAGATCACTGAGCTTTGGAATGGACAAAGTCCTGTTGAAAATAAAGCCTGAAAAGCCATTTAGACTTTGGTAAATTATTTATTCACCATTGTAATTTTACAGATGAAATATGTTCTCATATATGTGGTTTTAAACCATTATTCAGAGCTCCCAGAAATTAATCTACTCATGTGAGTGATACTCAAAAAATATACAGTTGGCATTAACAGTAAAATGAAACTTGCATGCAGAAAAAAAGAAGACATAATACAGCATGTAAGGAGGATTTTTTTCAGTTTCCAGTCACATAACTTTCACTTGGAGCTTTTTTTCTGCTTTTATTTGATATTGTTTACTCTTTATGGTATTTAAAATGTTTCTGAGATGTAGGTAGCTTGCAGCTCACGTCATCTGCCCACCCGCTCCTGAACCTGAAGTATTCCCAAAATTAGATCATCCCTACGCCTTTTTTTTTTTTTTTTCAGGAAAGCAAATAAATACATTTGAGAACACCGCATAATACCTCTCCCTGCACTCCTCCGTTTTTAAATCCTTCACTCAATGATATCTAGACTAGGGGATGTCACTCTGCTCAGGACCTGACTGCCCAGCTTAGGAGTCCATCTGAGACATCTGAGAGCACACTGATGCCATTTTCAGTAAGAGTGGAATGGATGCAGTGATGCACGACCTTATCTCATCCCCCAGATAATCTGGATACTGCAGGATGCATACATTGATTCCTCAATTCAGACTATGAGATGAAGGACTGTTTTCAATACTATTTAGCACTGGCTGTGTTTTGAACACAGCTGTAATACTAAAAGCCAAACTGATTTTCATATTTGCTTTTTAAAACCAATAAACCCCCTAACAGCCTATCTACTACTGGAAGCTATAGTAAAGGATATGCTGCCAAAGCAGCAAAGTTATAATGATGTGAAAGTGCAAATCTAACTAGCTTTATTCAAGTCATCTGTAGGAGTGGCTATACCATGCCAGTCATTCTGTCACTCAAACTGATGGCACGACAATACCAAATACCAGAAAACTAATCTGAAAAAACGAAAAAGCAGATCTCACTAAAACCAACAGCAACTTCAGTTGGAATTTATTTTAGTAAATCTAGGATTTCATCCCTTTGGGTGAACGGTATTTGATTAGCATATGGCACAGCCACCACTGCTTGGGTGGAAAGGAAGATCAGAACTGCGTTTGGGTTAAAGGCTTTTTTAAATTTCTGCGTTCTTTCCTGTATTTTTAAAAGAAAATATTAATATACTAAATAGCTGTCTTGACTGAGGAAAAGGTGACTGGCTGCCAATCAGTTTAAGATATTCCCTGTACATTTAAATATTATTAGGAGGACCCCCTTAGCAAGATAAAATATATCCTGAACGTTTCTAGGAACTATAATTATATTCAGCAGCACAGGATTGTCAGCAGAGTCAGAGGAAGGAATGAAGGAAAGTTCAAAAGAGAGGAATGAAGAATTAGAACATGATTAGCATGCTACACTTGAAGAGTTTAGTGTCTCTTAATAGTAAAATCTGAGCAAATTCTGCATTGTTACCACAGTAGGCATTAACAGCTCTGTTGCTCTACATAGGAAGTAATGTGGCAGGAATTGAGTTGAAACACTATTACATTTTTAGATTAAAAAAGAATCAATAGTTTCAGCATAAATATATCAGCAATGACAGAGCTATGTTGAAGAGGTGAAAGAAGAATCCTTGTTCTAACTTAAGATGGGTGGTCACTTCTAGAAATAATGAAGAGTGATAATGTTGGGCTGATTATCTTTTCTTTTTGAGAGATGATTCCAAATGAAAAAAGTCATTGCTGTTTTAAAGAAGAAATTGTGAAAACTGTTCGTGTGCATGGGCAGGATGATAAACAGAATGGAAAATGTACGTGTATCATCTTTACATCTTCTGTGCTTAAGTATTAGGCTTTTGCTTTAATACACGCTGGTATCAGAGAGGCTGGCATCATCTCTGAAATATGTATAGTTTCTTTACATACTAAGGCTAGATAAGAAACAGATTTTTTTTTTCCTCTAGTGAGATTTTTACAAAGATCTGTCTTGGTGTAATCTGGAATGAGGAAAGCCATTTGAAATTTAGAAAGTTAATGGAACAATAATATTATTTCCTGCCCATCTTTATTTCTGAATATCTAACACTGTTTTGCTTTCATCTACCTGTGTAGTTTGGTTGTTCCTATAAACAGAATTCGGAAGTTTCATTTTTAATGATCAATACAATAATAATAAAGATAGTAATAAGAAATGCTAGTAGTTAGAAAAGCAAAAAACTACAAATGAAAAGAGATAAGACTTCTGAGAGCCTCCCATGTTTGATTCAGCAGTAGCAATAAATAAAAGGGTTATTAATTACCTTAAGTATATGCTAATAAAGGAAGAAATGTTCTATAAACTTTTCATTCTTGGCTACAGGCTGAATAAGTCAATTGTACTTTAATTTCAGTAATGTAAATAATGTAAATGGTCTGGGATTTTTTTATAATATTCCTCTTAGACCAACAGAAAAGTCATGTTCATCTTGCTCCTGAGGTTGTCTCACTGTCTGTCTGTCACCATAGTTGAGTTCCTGTTTTTAAGGGAAATCTCATAACCCTTTTATAACTCTAGCTTGA
The DNA here is from genome assembly GCF_040807025.1 of Struthio camelus. Lineage (NCBI taxonomy): Eukaryota > Metazoa > Chordata > Aves > Struthioniformes > Struthionidae > Struthio > Struthio camelus. The sequence continues at coordinate 28,937,148 of NC_090945.1, forward strand.
CACTTAATTAGACTTTGCTGGTCTGATGAGGTAGCAGCAGTATTATGTCTGCATATCCATTTTGTATGAAATATTTAGTTATTATCCATTGTCAGCTACTTTGGCTTTTTGAGAAGAAGGAGCCAGCTAACAATTCTAACAGCTGCTTCAAACATCTAATTGCCTGATGCATACCTAACTCAAACCTAGATGAGGACATTGGTAAACATCCTTAAACATTTTGAGAGAAGTCATCTGAAATAATTGAGAGGTCTTGACAACTTATAGATAACTACCATTGTGGAAGTGTAAGTTTGACTTGTCATTCTAATTATAGCTAGCATTTGTCTGTAATTGGATCTTGCCCAATGGTAAATGATAGAGATAGCACAGAACACGACAGAATGATTTTACTATAAGTACTGAATACTGAACATTACATCAAGTACTATTGTTCCTACAGCATGGAATTATTTCCATAGAGCATAGTATGGAACTAGTTACCAAAGTATGTGTCTTTAAACTATATAGTAAATGCTGTTTAAATCATAATATGCAATACTAGATGCTTCCTGTAAACCAGCCAAATTTTTATATCATAAATTGCCTATGTATTTCTTACTTGTTATTTTCACTTGCTTTATAATGACTTTTTAATTCTAGAAAGCGTCTTTCTAGATTTGTCGACTTTTGCTCTTATTACTGTAGCCTTTGTTAGTTGAACCTATGAGATGGTACTACAATTTGTTGTGTTCAGAAGATTGAGGCTGTATATTTATAAAGGTAGTCTGTCCCTTGTCTATGCTTCATATGTTAAAAAGGAAATACTTGGCATAGTGTTTCAAGGGGATAATTGAGTTCTTAGCATGTAAATTGTTTTAACGGTTCTCTATTTTTGCTAGTCCTTGGTACACTGGGTCCTCCTGCATGTCTGGGACTCATTTATAAACTATTTAGAAGGGCATCTTTCTTTATAATATTTAGAAGGTCACGTCTTTCCTGGTTGACATTGCCAAATATTCACAAGTCAGTATATTTATTACCTTTTTGAAAAGAAAATTTCATGGAACTCATCACAGCATTGGTCACTCTTTGCCTGAGTGTAGAGATAGATGACTTGATTGTGTGTAGCGACAGCTTAAGCCAAACACTAGATCTGAATGACTCAAACTTAGTGAAATGTTAATAAAAGTGGCAGAAATGTATCTAGAATTCATATTTTGAAAGAATATAACAGCTTTATTGATCTTCCAGTTTGTTCTTTATGTTCGAATGGAGTAGCAAATAGAGTGTAAACTCTGAGGTATGTTGCTGTAAGTTGTAATTTGTACTATAATCATATTTAATAGCTGCATTTTTAGCTGTGCTTGATAGTAAGCTCAATGAAGAGGCAGGATGGGTGTTTCTAGGTCTCCATACTTAATGCTAGTAATTTTCTACACTGAGGGGAAACAAACCTGTATCTGGAATGGGATTTGTGGTATGCCCTAGATACAACGTTTTAAGAGAGCTGGGACCCAGATGTCTTGGTTTATGTAGCATCAGCTGTGAGACAAATTTATGTGATCCTGAGCCAAACATTAATCATAGTATAATTGATTTGATTTACTGATATAAGGCGAAGAAAGAATGTCCCTCTTCTACCTTGCAGCACAGGTATCTTATAATTCCAGATGTATTATAAAGAAGAACTGACTTTCTCTTTGCAGAAAAATAGTGAAAGATACCTAAAACACAAAGGTATCATCTGCAGTACACATTCAATTTTAAAGTTCCAGTAACTCAGTAGATAAAGCCTTAATATAATCACTGTTTGCCTTAAACCTCTGAGCAGCAGTACTCTCCAAAGAAGAGCAAAAGAAAGTAATATTAATTTCTCATGCACCTCTCTCTATTAGGAAGTTTATTCATTGAGCAGGTTTGGCCTATGAGACAGAGGATCGCTCAAAATTTTTAGAAATTTGGTGGTTTGAACAGTTCTCTTACCAAAATAAAGAAGTAAAAAAATTTTCAGAGGAGTTAAAAATTACAGAAAATTAGTAGGTGATAAATCATCGTTATCCAAGTTCTTTAGAGGCCTATGATGTGTTTTTAATTGTTTCTCATTTACTTTTATCCTTATACACTCTTTTCATAAATTAATTCTGATGGATAAATTTGGGTATAGTTTACTAGGAATATAAGATTTTTAAAATCTGACATATAAGTGATATGTCTTGTTTCAATTATGATATCTCTTAAATCAAATTTCTAATATAAATATTGTATTTATTGATAGGGAAAACAAATTTGAAGTGGATTAAATGAGCCACATTCACAGTTTTTTGTTAATAGAAATGGACACAGGAGATATATATGTGTATATGTGTGTGTGTATACATTCTGTGACTGTTTTAAATTTGCAATCCTGAAACACACTTTGAATCAAATATGGTCTATAGGTTAGTTGTTACAATATAAGATGGAATAATATGTCACTTTTTAATTATCCAGGATGCCTCCAGAAAATGGAAAAAGACACTGGATTCGATTGATCTTTGTTTATTTTCATTCACTATAAGATAACTTAAAGTCTACTTCACTTTGAAACTTTATTTTCCAACAAATATTTTGCTAACAAAGAAATCCAGCTTTTGTTAGTGCCTGTGTCAGTGGTGACACTGATGGCATGCAAAATTATTTTGACTAAATACACAATGATCATTAGAGGGAGAGGCTACACAAGCTCATATCTTTCAAACACTTTTGAAATCCCAGAGGGATTTCTAAACATTTCAGAAAATACATGGTTTAAAGTCAGTGAAACAGCCAGAGTAGAACAAAGTGTACACCAAAAATTCCATTAAGGCTTATAATCTGGACGCTTGGAAGACACCTGAACATGTTTAACAGCACATAATTAAGGTTGTGTAAATAGAAGGCTTTGGGGGCAAGTTGCGTTGCCAGCAAAAAAAGAAGAAAAATATACTAAAAATGAATGGTGTCTGGATCAAACCAAATGAACTTACCTATGCTGCTTTGATGCAAAAACACCAAGATCCTGTTTTAACTGTACTGCTATAATCATGTGCCAGTGTGATATGAAACTAAGTAGCATATAAGTATAGGTAACCTAGTTCTGTTCAGTTCTTCAGTTTCCAAATCCTCTATTAAAATTTGTATCCTATATCCATGAGACTTCTCTGAACAGTACATACTATCTGAGGATTATTTAAGGATTGAAAACTTTAAGAAATTTTTGGGAGTCATGTTACGCTGGCAAAAAATGATCAGTGACATTAATGAAGTTGTCAAAACTTGACAATAACGAGTCAATAGGAAATATTGAGTTCCTAGAGCAAAAATACAAAAAATGTTTTTTTCTCAGCTGTTAGTTTTTTTTCTCATGTGTGTTACAAAAATTACAGTTGAGTATACAGTCACTTACTTCAAATCTATTTTTTCTTGGTATTCGAATATCTGATAGTGGGCAAGAACTTAATCAGTTTGAAGCAGATCTTGGGTTTAGAGATGTACTTTTGAATGATATTAGTATTACCTGACTTAAAAAATCTGCTAGGGGTTGGTGCAGAAGGCCTGACCCGGGCAGCAGAGAGCTGGCTATGCAGTGAAGTGGTACTGACAGCTGCCAACACATGGAGGAAGGTGTAGGGCGCTTTGGTGTGAGCTTTGGGAAGCAGGAAGGAGCTGAAGAGGGGTAGGCTTGCTGAGGCCAGAGCAATCTTTATTCTAACATGGCGAGTAAAGAAGTTTAGGATAGGCAGCGTAGGTTGCGATATCAGAGGGATCTGGGAAACTGAAGGTTGTAGTCTGGGGATTAAGATAGGCCTGGCAGTTGGACCCTCATCTAAAGTGGTCAAGGTTGATCAAAGGCCTGCTGAAAATTTACATTACCTTTTGAAAAATGTCTCCTACTTCCATTTATTACAGAGTTACCAGGCTGATTATTTGTTTTATTTTGTATTTATGCCTTAGTTGCTTTCCTACCATAGGTAGCATGTTATTGAGAGAAAAAAATGTGTGTTAGCTGAATAAGGGAGATAAATGGGGAACAAAGGCACCTCTTGTATCCTGTTGCTGACATGTTCCATCTTCCCTCCTGAGGAAGGATATCCACTAAAAAGGATAGGTGACAGTTGTATTTGCTGTTACAAATAGCTAGGTAGATGCTAGGTGTGATCACCCAGACTGACAGATACTGAAGAGGCACAGATAACATCCTCTTTAGCTTTAGAAGTCATACAGGTCTTAGGCATAAAGCTACAGTACTTTAAGATAACTTCTCCAGTGTGAAATATTTCTAGAACTAACGTGTTCACTCCTAGCAACAATAGCACTCCACATTTCTAAATAATGATGTAAGATATGTTAGTCATACTGTTTGCAATTTTAATTAGGAAACTGGTTATCATATTTAAGTTGTATATTTCATTAAAGTAGGAAATGGTCAGTTAATAAAAGTGTCTTAAGTACTTTAAGCCTAGTGCTATTTCTGAACAGAATAATAGCTTTTAATTGTAGCAACCAAGAGAGACACAATTTTCCATGAGATATTAAGCATTAGATTTTAGGAAACTTCTAACACTGATTTGAACAATTACTTGGACTCGTGTGAAGATGCACAGATTCATGTGTATTTACCATCCCGCCATATCACTATACTGTGGCAGAGGAAGTTCACTCAGCTAGGCAGAACAGTTTCCTATTTTGTTTTCGCAGTAATTTAACTCCACAGGCCAAAATTTAAATAAATGGATGTGAGCCAGCTGGGTAGCCAGGTGTAGTATCTACCAAATGGGAATGAAGGTGCTTGATTTAAACTAAGAGGAGCAAAAGACAAAAGAAAAATAAAGAACAAAACTTTGAAGGTACAGTAGAATAGTTTCTAGTTACTCCTGTGTTTTCTTGACTCTCGTTCCTTTAGGATAGATGAAGCAATTCAGTTTCATTGTTCCCTGAGTATCTCATGAATATTTCAGTTCCAAATGGTTGAATGTTGTTTTTATTAGTCCATTTAGATTGCAGCACAAATATATTTTCCTGCATGTGGCTGAGATTTGGAATTAGGGAATATTTGTAGCATGAGGCAATAAACAAAAAGAAATGCAGAGTGTTCAGTTCAATACAGTTGTAACAACTGAGTGCTTTTTAAAGTTCACACTTGCAGTGCTTCACAGATCAGAGATTTGACCTACCATACCTTTTATTTTATATTCATTTATTGCCAATAGCACTCTCTACTTCCCTCACCCTGAAAAGCCATCAGACTGTGGGAGAAAGACAATTCTGATACTCTATTTCTTTTTACCCTTCCGGTGCAGTGTTCTTATTTCTTTTCTTCAGCTGTCCTCAATGTACAAGTAGACATCCTTGAAAAGAGCAGTTCTACTGGACTGTCAGCAAGAATCATTTGTAAAGCATATTCCTCATGCGTGAGATGTGTCAGTTATAAAAATGTAATCCTATACAAAAAAGTGGGCTAGTTCCCTATGGACATATCAACACATAGATCCCTGTCCCAAAGAGCTTATAACCAGAATTGTTAACATACCAATGTTTTAAAAAAAAAAAAAAAAAATCTGTTATATATCTGATACAAGACTGGTCAATTTGTCTATCCATAGCTTTCTTTTATTTTCTCTCTTGTTTTTTTTACTATTTTTTGAACTATTATCCATTTGTTAAGTTGGTGAGTTTTGGTCCTTTCATAACTAAGGCAGATAGGAGTCCTCAGATTTTCTTTCAGACTAGATTTCCCCAAATGTGTTGCAATGAATAGGAACTATCACAATGTGATTTCCAAAGAAGGCCTGTTTTAAGGTATTTATATTGTTACTGAGAGGTAGGGTAGTACAAGGAACAAACTTCCTTGTGTGGTGCAGCCTGCTAGAATTTAGCCCAGAGCAGTATATGTTAGGTACTGGCACTCAGTCTAAATAATCAGGTTACAGAAAGGAGGAGAAGATTCCTAAAGGGTGGTTTTAGCAGTGGAGATGTCAGGTAACGACAAGACCCAGAGGCCAGAAATTGATAGATACTGTTCCAGCATCCAGAGATATCTATGTTGCTTCTAGAATTTCTTCTGGGTCAATTGAACCTAATTAGGTTGTTGATGGATTGCTTGGTTTGCTGTGTCGACCTTGCTCCCCTTTGGGGTTTGTCTCTGATTCCAAGGAATTAGAACACCTTTGTCTTGTACTAGTATAAAATATTCTGTGAATTTCCCTTGAGATTTATGCACAGAATTCTTTGGTAAACAGTCTTCACCCATCCTCCTGATCTTTTATGCACACAGTACACTGGCCCTAGGGACTCATCATATTACACACCAAGCAGCATCTGTTGGAAAATCAGAACTAAAATTCACAGTGTTGCTGTCACCGAGAAAAAAAAGTCATGCAGGTTTTAGTATGTGCATGCATAAGCTAATTCTTTAGGAAAAGGGCCTTAAGCCATAGATGTAAGAAAGAACATCAATGGAATATTGTTACTGGCAATCAAATCAGATGTCTCTGAAGGGTGTCCAGCCATGTGCATTGGAAAGAACATTATTCTTTCCTTATTTCTTTTGCTGGCACAAGCAGCAGTCCGCTGATTTTCAGATAATTAAGGATTGCATGATGAAGGCAACAGGCATATTATTTGATAGAAAGGCTGAGATGAAGGTGCCAGCTAAGTCCAGAAGATTCTGTAATTTGATGTGACTGCTGTCAGGAACGCAAACTTGCTGAAATTAGATCTACTGGCTCCACCAGAGTAGTTGGTGAAGTGAAAAATGTACATGCAGGGCTTAGATGGGTTTCCTGAAGTCACTGGTTGTATGTTTTTGTACATCACTGCAGGGCTAAGGAGTACAGTATTAACCTTCTGTGTACCAGAGCTGATGATTTACATCTGATGAAATTCTAAAGCCTTGATGGCTTTAGCCATTTTGGAACCTGATTGCCAAACAAAAACAAAACTTACACCTTTCAAAAACCTTGGCTGTTTGCATCTTTTATTGGTCTTTCAGCACTGTAAGCAGAGGATACCTAACTGACAAGTAACAAGAGATCAAAAGAATATGATTGTGCAGGAAATTTGTGATCACTGTTTTATGCATCTAATTATTCTGAGAGAAAATACCTGATGCTGAAGGGTATATAATAATTCTTTTTGTGCAAAAAACCTGCCCAGTTGCCTCCGTATTCTCCTCCCCTTCTCTTGTACATACACACCTGGAAGTAGTGGAATGTCAGCCATGTAGTATGTAGACCTATCTGACCCAATCCCCTGCCGCTTAATTGTACAAATCCAATCCAAAAATTTAGGACATTCTTTCTGCACTGCTCCGTGTTCTATGGTTTCAAGTTAGCAGGATAAGCTATAGGACTGTCAAAGTAAGTCAATAAGCTTATAGGCCAAGGGTGCAACTGAAGAGAGGAATATGTCTGTTTTATTGGTGCTGGTTTTGTTCTGTAGGTATCTTTCTTCTGATGCTAGACTAGGACCTGGCAGAGCGATTGAGACCACTCCAGAACAGTCACTGTGTTCTGGTAGCTGTTAATTGCTTCAGCCTTGGCCTATATTCAGCTTAACGCTTTTAGAAGCAAAACGCCCCTTCTTACTTTCCTAGTGTTCAGTTCTATGGCAGCTAGTTTCTCGATTCGAGTTCATTGGCATCATTTAAAGAGTAGATCCTCAGTCTGGCTGAAAGCAACAAACTGAAACTCACTCCGGACAAGTAATGGGCAATGGCATTGGCCATGCAGTGTAGCTAGTGTACACAGCACTGAGCAATGAAAAGCAAAAGCTCAGGCCGATTATGACTCCCTGATTTGAGGGAAAAATTATAGTGGAATTTACAGTTTGCTTTCTTGCCTGGTCCTGGCTTACTACAGATATGTGACATTCTTTTCTCAAAACTACTGGTAAAACTCAACACCTTGTGGACTGTCTGCTAGGAGTCTAGAGCCTGACTATTTACTTAATCCACATATGCTTTGATGTTGATACTGCAGGAAATTAAAATGTTCAAATATTTCATTAATTATTAATATGCACATTATGATTTACAAGAAGCTCACAGTTTTCATTGCTGCGTGCAGCAACATTTAATTATTAAAAAAAAGTTTCAAACAAAATGATAAACTAATTTCTGTGAAATTCAGTGATATGTTCTGAGACTGACTGAAACCAAAAGGAAAAAAGGAAGAGAACATATGTATTTTTTAAAACTTCATGCAGGTGATTCCTTCAGCTGGGGAGGAAGGGAAATGTCAGCGTGCAAGGGATACCATTGCTCCATGAAGCTATGAGGGGAGGACTTAAAAAAAATTTGGAAGGCAGACTGGAAAAGTACGGTAAACTGCCCATTAACTGCCTAATTACTAATCCTCTGAGTTGCATACAGCTACAGACTTAATGAAGGCAATGAAATGTGTTCAATTTGTATCTAAGGTAATTACAGCAATACTACAATTTTCCAAATATATTAATTTTATTAATCTTAGGTATGCTAATGTGCATAGAAAATTTGTAGAATAAAAGCAGTGACAAATGGGATGAATAAAATATACTAATATACCATTTCAACTAGTGCAAATATTTGCTTTAAGAACCTCTATTTTTACCCTAAAATTCATTTGCAAGTGGTTTACTGAAGCTAACACTGTTACACAGGCATGTACATATGTCAAATCAACACTATGGAACTTAAATGTTTGTAAGATTAGACCTGATTTCCTTCTGATTAGTTGGAATGTAATTCAAGAATCCAGTCTTACAGTTACATAGACCAGCTACCTATCAATGAAGCTTAGATGTTATAGAAAAATTGACTATTCTATATCACTGCATGTCTTACAAATGGCATGTTTTATTAAAACAGGCCATTCCAACAGAGTTTTTTGCTTTCTCTTTTGTCTTCTGTTGTTTTGTTGTTTTTTTTCTCTTTTTACAGCACGTTTGCTTTCCTTTAAATCAGTGTGTATTCAGACTAGGCTTTTGCGTGTACTCTTCTGACAATCTATGGATCTCCCAAAATCATAAGGCATGCACATTTATGCAGTAAGGATAATTTACTAGAATACAGGCTTCTAGCAGGAAGTCTGACTTTCATTGTAACAAGTGCCAAACTTCTTGTCCAGGGTGGTAAAAATGTTCAGTCACATGTTTTCCCCCCCCACTCCCCTTCTGAGGCTTCTAGATGTAGAAGACTATAAAACCAGATGAATGTGGCTGGAATTCTGTATTATTTTCAAACAGTTTCTGGGGATTAGGGAAGATGCAGGTTCCCAGGAAAGGAGGGCAGTATTAATTAGCTCATGGGGTATACCTTTGCAATACTTCCATCTCTATTCTGTGGCTATCTCCATCTACGATTCTTGAAAGGACGGTTGTCAGGTCCAGACCCTAATTTATTCCTACAGTTGTTGTAAAACAAGAATTATTCTTGATTATAGAACAACAGCTAATGAAAAAAGAAAAAAAAATAGGGAAAAAAAGGCTAATAAACATAGAAAGCCTAAAAAGAATGTTGTTCAAGCGTTCTGATTAGGTAAATAGTCTATTAACGCTGAAGACCTAGCTAGATAGTTCATTAAACCGTGTATTTTTTAACGTTGCTCTGGTTAGGTATTCCACTGAGGCAGATGAATTCAAACGTGGCTGCAGGCTTAAGAATATTTAGAACTGGTGTCCATTAAACTGACAAGCAACTTGCCAGATGGAGCCAATAGAAACAACCCTTCTCCTGACAACTGTAAATGTTGCACAAAGATTAGAATAATGAGACTGAGCTGCTGCACTGGCTGTAGCAGAGTTCTGAGTTTCCATTTGAAGAAGGTTCCTGTGTATGTTACGACAAATGTCTCTTTATCACTCTGTGAAGATCTGTAGACTGCAAAGAAATGAAAAGTGGATAACCTGGGTTATGAAGTTAGAATGCCCAAGTCAGTAGTAAATATCACAAATTAAGATATTTTAGTTATTATCCATATTCTTGATTTCATGGTTGTGATGTTTTATTATATGAAAAATTTGTGACACACTGAGAAGCAGATCTTGGTGAAGTATTATTTTATGAAGTATTCAGGCAGAACTGATGAAATCACATTCAAACAGAAAACTTAAATAAAAATTTAAGTTTTTCATTATTTCAGTCTTCAGAAGTAAGCTACATTTTTTTCATAGGGAAACACATAATCTTTTCTATTTCATTGTTAATGGTGACCTCAGAGAAGAGGCAGCCTATTGGAAATCTATTTGGATTGAATTTAGGCAAGAAAAGTAAATTCTGACTAGAAAGTGGGCTTTTCAGTGAGAAATGTCTAAACAAACATACGTATGTTCAAAGGAACCCATCATAACATAACGCTGTTATGAGCAATATGGGAATGTAGGCAAGCTATTTAATATAACATAATTATTTTTAACATTGCTTAAGTCTTTGTTAATGTTTGTTCCCTAACATAGTTGTATTTTAATTGCTCTTACTTCAAGCATTACCATAATGGGCTTTTTCTCCTCATTCTTTTAAATTCACTGTTTATTTTTCTTCTCTTTGCATATGATACGTATATTAAAATACTAACAGATAAAGTTGTAATCCTAGCAGTGCTGTTTTAAAGACAGGCTACATAATGCCTGGTCAGCAGGAAAACACCTTTCTTGTTATAGGTACAGATGACTTGTATTTTTATATTACAAAAATATAAAAAAGTAAAGAATTTATCTATTGCCCTGAGAGAATAGGTAGTACTGAGGTATGGATTTATGATCTGTGTTTGAAATATAGTCCACTGACCGTGGTGTAAATCATAATACCTCCATTAAATCTGTGTAGTTAAATTAGTACACAGTCAATGAAATTGAAATCAGAATTAGGTTCAGCCTACACATTACTTATTTAAATCCCTTCATCATTATTTTTAGTTTCTTATCTAGACCCATCTAAAATCAGTTATGTGGCTGCATATTGAAAGTAATGACTGGGGTTTTCTGGGCACTGAGATAATAAAATTAATAATTGAGTACACCAAAAATATGAACAGTTACAAATGTTGTGTGTTAGAGCCTAAAGTGAAACAGTGAATGAGGTCTTCTGCTATTAGAACGATTTTATAGCGTAATGCTTGCAGGAGAACTAACGCTTACAAATGGACTTAAATGCTCCCTGCGGAGGTCTTGCATATATAGGGTATGGTATTGCATATGTCCTAACAGAAATGTAATTTAACTGCCTGTGATACTCAAAACTGGGTTTAGTTGAGCTTCAATACAGATGAAGCATTTCATATGAAATTACCAGGTATGGTACCTACCCTGGTAGGTACAGGGTACACTACTCCGAGTGGTCCCACATAGAAAAAATGTATTACCTCTTGTCTAGATCCCTGAATTCAAATTTATGATGAGCAGTTTAATAAAGGTATCTCTAAGTGTGTTTACTTTACATTTATGAATCTTATTTGGTGATCCTGAAGGAGAGTGCCTATTACACCTAATCTAAAAGTAAAGGCTGGAACTAGTAGCTGTTATACTCTTTACAATAACAACTCGTCTCTCATTTATGCAGGCTTCATCTGCTGTCCCTCAGGTAATGTACTTGGCTCCAAATTCAGAGCGCTGGATAACTGAGACAGAACTCTAATAACTGAACCTTTAACGATGAGAAAGTAGTAATTTTGAAGTCATATATGCAGTTAAATATGGTGGGCCAGTTTCTTTGTTATGCCCTCTGTCTTTATATAACGGAATTAATATGAAATCTAACAGCATTCATTTTTATTTATAGGCCTCCATGCCTGCAACCTCCCCCCAGTGACTTTCACATTAGACTTGCTCCCTGGAGCAGCTTTCTGTCGGCTTCCAAAACTGCAGCATAAAGAGAGTTCTTGAAGATACTTCTGATGGTAATTAGGATTTCTTACAACTATCATTTTTAAGGTGAAAGTACAGATCTTACTGATTGTTCAGCACATTTACTAGTCCTGCCTGTTTGTTATTTGTTTATCAATTATTTATTGCCTTGTTACTTTAAAAAAAGAAAGAGAAATAGGTTCCTGACCATCATAACCATGCCTCATTTGCATATAGAAGAGCCTTATTCAGTTCACCGGTGAAATTCTCTTCCTTTGCAGAGAAAACAGTGAAAACTTTCCTACTTGTGTTTCTGGAACTGATGACCGTGATAATATGTCCAGGACTCCCTTCTCAGTTAAAAGAACATTAAGAAAGGGTCCCGTCTGTTACTTTTTACATCATATGGGAGTTGAGCATTCCCAGATCAAATGTCATTAATGTGATGAATAAAAGGCCAACTTTGTGCTATATGCACAATAGAGGCTTTTTGATGCTCTACATAGTCTCTATAAGAAATAAACTAGTAAAATGAAGAATGGGATCAGTTATACTTTTGACTGTACTTTTGGCTTTCAGAACTGTGCAAGTCAATATCCATAAATCGCTTAAGAACCACCCAACAAGCAAAAGTGAAATTAGTTGAAGTATGTTTTAAATAAATTAAGGAGAAGAGACAGAAATACCATTTTAAGCAGTAGTGATCTAATATATACAAAATTTTCTCAATCTGAATGCCTCCTTTAGTAAAAATGGTGGCTCCCAATAATCTTTGATCTTTCCCACTAGACAATATCAATACATCTGGTAATATCTCAGTGTCGTATTTGTTAATATTTTTTATATGCTCTATTATAATAATTTCCAAAGGTATCCTTATTAATCAGAAGTTCCTTTGTTCAGCTGTTAGACATAGTACTGATAGATGTGTATTAAGATATGTTTTATTAGGCATCATGGGTTTGGCTGGTCTGAATGTTTATTGGAAAGTGATCTCTAATTGTATGATAGAATAATATGTATTTTCAGTGAATTTATCTGGTATTATTTTAATTAACCTTTGTCTCCTTTTGCTTGAATATTTATTGTAAACAAGTGCTAGCCTATTTCCTCCGCAAAGCAGCCTCTCTGAATATAAGTTACTTATCATTTCTGCCGAAACCTTTGCTTTATAAATAGGAAAAATTTTCTTTCCTATGGGTATTCACAATATTTTTAATTGTATTCATGAGTATTTGGAACTGTTCGACTCTCTTGTTTGGATAATAACATTTGGGGCTTTTCATTCGTGTCTATAGAATAGTTTGTGTCAGTACTTTCCACATACATTTGTGAGACTTTTCCCTACCACAAAGATTTTTGCAAATAGCGCTGACTTACCTGAGTAAGCAAATGAAGGAGCCCTTAATGAAGAGGAAGAAATGAACAGCTTTTATTTTTAAAAATATTTCTGGTCTTCCTTTGGCCTAAAATCTACCTCGTCCAAAGTGTTACTGCATCCTGCTGTAACATATTTTGCTTCCCAGTGCTTTGTTCAATAGTTAGTGTCAACAATCTGTTTGATCAAGGTTAAATCAAAAGAAAATGATTATGATATTTGATGACAAACCAATAAATTTTGTAAATTAGACCAGTGTTGTATATTGGGAATTCCTATACCTAAGCTTCTTTTTGAGGTACAGATTTCTAAATAAAAATAGGCTGCCTTTTTAGAATTGCTGAAGTCAATCTGAGTTGCAATTAAAGAGCAGCACCAAAAATCAACCAGGATACTGATGATGAATGAGTATGCCTCTAGGTAGTCAAGTATTGGGCTTAAGTTATTTGGAAATTCAGGGAAGTATTACATTAATGCTGCTTGTTCAAGTGGTATGTAGTGACCCAATTTTGCAAGAAGCCCACTGGAAGTTAATGTGATATATATGCCAAGGTACCTGACTTTCCTCTAAATAGACAAGAAGCTCCTAAAGCTCTTTGAAAAGAAATATATAACATCTCGGTTTTAGTCCAACTTAGTTGTATATATTAGTTTTATTAACACAAAAACAAAATCGAATTCACAGGCTAAAGTACAATGTGTTTATTTATACTTTCTGAACCATAAACTGAATAAGTATCTACTTTTCAAGAAGTTTTCAATAACGGGACGATAAAATTAAATTGTGCCACACGTTTTCTGTATGTCATTCTTCAATCCAATGAAACTATAATGTGTTGTGGCAAGACTTGGTTTCATTGTGATTGCGTGGCATTCTTGGCAACTTTTCACTCAGTGTGCTTTTATTAGAACTGATAAATCAATGAAAATCCGTAAACAGTTTCTACTGATCCTATTTTGATCTGTGCAAATCTGAAATGTGAACTTAATGGGTCACAAGTCCTGTATTTGCTCCACAGCGAAAACTCAGTAAAAAGGAAGCTAATGAACAATGCAAAAAAATGGAAAATGTGTAGATAACCTCCTAAACTCAGATGATAAATATTCCTGACAAATTCAGTATGACTTTGAAGGTTAGCATAAAGCATTATGCCTGACTTGAACAGACAAGCAAGAAACCTTGCACACTGTCTTGTAAAATGAATAACATAATAAATTACAGAGTAGCAAATGAATGGTTAATGACTCAGAAAATTTGACTGACAAACACATGGAGCATGAATAAGAGAGAGATGAATCTTAAGAGCACTGTATTAAGTTAGGTAAAAGAGCACAGAGCCACTGTTCCACTTTTATGCATGTGTTCAACTTACCTGGCCTCAAGAACCTGTTTTGAAATGCAGAAGTTTCTGTTACTATTTTGTTTTCAACTTAGCTCCCAAGGAGGGTGTTGATCAGGCTTTATGAATTCATCCACAATATTCATGGTTGTTAAAACAGAAGAAAAAAATAGAGATAAAATCCCAGCTCCACTGAACAAAATTCCCTCCACTTTCAATAGTATCCAGAATTTCTCCCTCTGATATGCAGCTGTGCAAGCAAACTAGCATTTTGATTTCAGAATTGTAAGCGTAAACATCCAAAAATATGGATGCAAGAAAGCTCTTATATATACTGATCTGTTAGGCTCAGACAGACAGAGCTCTATTTTTAGAATTTTTTAAAAGATCACTTGAGAACTCAGCACATCCAATACATTAACCAATTGTATTTCCCTTAAGTATGAAGGACACTTTCAGCATTTTGTACTTTTAAGTTTTATTCATAAATGTGTACACATGCTGCAGTTCACAAAGAAATGAGGCAACCTAAGCAGTTTCTTAGGCCTGTTGTCAAAAAAAAAAAAAAAAGAAAAAAAGAAAAAGAAAAAAATAAAGGGAAAAAGAAACGAAATAAAAGAATTCAAAGCAAGAAACTGTCAGAGCCCTGATGAGCCTTAATGTCCCTGACCATTCCTGGGACCCTCCACCTGCCCTCCCTGCCCGGGAGCCCCTTTTCAGCTAAGTCTCTGCCTGAGCTAGGTCATAGCTGTGCCTGTCCATCCAGCCTCGTCTCCTGGATGGACCTTGAACCTGCGTTGTAGGTAGCCTGCCTCCTGAATGGGCCCCTCGTAGGCACATTGTAGCTTGTCTCCAGCCCTGTCTCCTGGATGGACTTTAGACCCGTGTTGTAGCTTTGTGTCCAGCTCTGTCTCTGGCCCCATCTCCTGCTTCTTGACTGGACGCTCCTGTTGAACCCTGGGCCCTGGTTCATCACATGACATGTCTGGGGCTGTTGATGGACCCTGCTACCAGTACCTCACTCAGACTACCCTGTTCAGACCCTATGGGATGCTGCCCATCAGTAAGGGCATGGTCTGTGCTGGGGTCTCCATCATCTCCCAGCTTGCCTAAAGAAAGAAAGAAAATTTGAAAGAAAGAGAGAGAGCTCTTTCATGAAACCAAAGATGAAAACTAGAACATTCTATCGTAGTAGGCCTATTGTTAATGTAATAGATTTGTAGAACTCATTGCAGAGTAACACAAAATATATGCCATTTTGTTACATTAATTTAATACACTGAAATTCTTTAAGTTAGTATATTACCAAAATAATATACTTATAAAAAGTATGAACTTCAACGGAGCCATAATTTTACCCCAAATGATTGCATTTCAGATGCTTAGTTTAAAAGGGCCATGTACCGCTTTAACTGACATCAGTAGGAAAGTTTCTGCATGACCTATTATTGTGCTCCCAAGTAGGCCTCATTTCTACTATAGTATTTATTGGTTACTTTGGTGAAACACCTGGAGAACTTCAAGTGAATCAAGACTATACTACATGATTATAGTAAATGATAGTTTCTGCTCCGACAAATTTACAAACAAAATATTGAGACAGAGGGCTGAGGAGGCAGAAGGAGAGAAAGTAAAACACCTGCAATAATGGCGTGTCTTAGTTTTGATAAATTAGCTCTTTAGGTGGATTATTGTGAAGATGGAGCATCAGATGGAAAAACTAAAAGTTGAATATGAAGGGGGATAACGAGGTGGCTTTGAGGATTTTAATAAAGGTTCTCCCATATAGAAGGACCAGACGAGAATACATGAGGATGCTCTTAAGAAAAGCCTTCTAAAGAGGCTGGTAAGGTTTACAGAAAATTTGTAAAATTAAAAAAGAAATCTGCTAATGCATTAACGTAATGGCTGTATGAGTAGAGAAGAAGGTGAAGGACACTGGATGTAGCAAGAAACTGGCATTGCTTTGGTGGAAGAATGAAAACCTGCAGAAGAAAGATGAACCATAAAATAAACCAAATGGCAGCATTTAAAAGGATTTGGAAAGACCATAAGAGCAGTAGTAAAGATTGTGTTTGTCCAGATGCAGAATGGCAGCTCTAATAAGGTTGAACGTTGATAACACTGAGCAGACAAGTGATGATTTACTGATGGGCAAGCTGTCTGGATGACAGCAGAGGGTTAAGTCAAAGATGAATCTCAGATCATGACTCAGAAAGGTGAGAGACATGACAGTGTGTTTGTAGAGAAAAAGGTGCGAAGGAAGAGTTTGAGAGGGAAAAATTTAGGACCTTGGCTTTGGCCATGTTGCATTTCAGATGACTGCTGAAAGTCCAAAGGAACTACAAGAAAGACAGTTTGGTATTTGAAAGGTAAGAAGAGTGTCTGTGAGGGGACAGGTCAGAAGGATCTGATTTTAGAAGTCTGGGGCCTGAAGATGAAAAAGAATTTGAAGGAATTACCTGAACAAAATAGCGCGCTCTGGCTTAAAAATGCCTCACCAGCCACAGAGCTAGCATTTTTTTGCTTGACAAGAAAGGCAGGTAGCATCTGACACCTCTAGCATCTTTGATGAGTAAACGATAAACCTTTTCAAAGACAATAGCTTACAATATACAATGACTAGAAATTTTGTCTGTGTTGCTCGCACTTTGTGCATAACAAATTATTTACATGTTGTGTTAGGACTGTTAGGGCTATCTCTTAGTGCCCATTTCCCTCAACATGCTGAATATCTCTACTTATAATTAGTGTGCTGTTTTGTTTGTGGTTCTGTTATGTTTGACCGTTCTCACATGTAGCATTTCATCACTAGCATCTCAGTTTAATACACACACACACACACACACGCGCGCACGCGCGTGCACATAGAGAGAGAGAGAGAGAGAGAAAGAGAGTGTTATGTGAAAAAAGCAGTTTCAGAACTGTGAAAAAGCAGAATATGAGACTTTGTTATGATGCTTACATTCTCATAATTGTGACATTGTTAAACAGAATCATAGGTCACAAAAGTAAAAAATGTACTTGATCCTTTCATAAAACTTGTGGAAAGTCACTTGTGTTAATTAGTGTGGCTCTATTAAAATGAATATAACTATCCTCACTTTTATATGCCAGTCAACTCATTCTAAACAGGCTTCTCACAGAATTATGGGGAACAGTATATACAAAATTTGGTCAGTTGATGATTTTTACATGACAGTTAAAGCATGCATGTATGTACTTTGAATTACTTTTTGCCCAATAACATCTTTTTATAGGACACAAAGAGAACTATAAAATCCTGACAAATCCATGGCTACTGCCCAAAGAATGCACAAAGCTCTTGTTTTTTTGTATCACTTTGATATTTTCTGAATTACTGCCTTCAAGCCTACTCTAACTTGGTGCTGCAATATCAATTGTCTTGCTGTGTGGGAAGGGAGCAGAAAACACACATGCTGCTCTTTAGAATTCTAATTCACTTTACAAGGATATAGTAAAAGATAATAATTTCAGTAAGATTGCTGAGTCTGCAATAGCAAAGTCAGCGAACGGCAAATCAAAAAGCAGAGCTCTTCCTCTACAAAGGGGAGGGTAGACCTGCTGCAGATGGGCAGTTATATTGATCAGGTATGGGATTCTTAACTGGGAATGACAATGCTAGAGCAATTCTTCTCTCTTTTTTCTTCCTTTGTTCCCATTCTTGTAAGGGTTGTGAGTGTCTTTTATCCCTTCTTGTTATATCCTTGCTTTTTAAAAATGTATGGGTTATTTTACATACGCTGGCTACATTTTCTTTATTCTCTTTATTATGACCTAAAACCATTTCTCAAGGTTCCATTCCCTTATTAATGAGTCCTTGACCATTTGTGATTTATACCCTTGGGGTCTCTGCTGTGATCCCATGCTTGAGCTTCCAACGGCCCCTGCTACAGGAATAATTATCAATGGTGATTTTCTTAGAGGATTTACTGTTCTTGTGCTAATGGTAGGTTCCTGATGTATTACCACAAGAAATAATGTCCAGTAGAGTAGGCACATCAGGTAAACTCATGCCAATATTAGTTTTTGGATACCCATAAGCACTCAGTGGTCCTGTACTAAAATTCATTCTTCATTCCATTCATAAGATCTGCACAGAATTTTGGAACATGGTACTGTTCTCTTATAAACCCATATTGTAAATAGCAACACACAGACAATGTAAAAAACCTTGCAAGCATTTTTTTGTTTCCTTGACCCTGATGGTTTTTCTTGGACTGCTAGGGAGGACATGCTAATTTTGGAGCTATATGGGTTCTTTATAGCTCGTGGATCACCAAAGTGTCATGGGGTCACTAGAAACATGTTTTCCTCTGAACTTCTTCAGTATCAAAGCAAATGGTTGCATTGTTTGTGTCCTTGCTTGTCCATTACATGGAGGTGATTTTTAACTTAGAATAGTGCCCTGATATGGCTTTTGAGGCAGCTAAGCTAGTAGTTGAACTAGCAGGGTTAATTGTATGGAAATAAATGTGTGTGCACAGGTCAAGAGGAAGGAAAGAGGGTGCCAGAGTTGATTAAGCCAGCTGTACCATCAGAAAAATGCTTGAAGTTGCTGCTCAGTAGGTCAATGCCTTCCTTTAGCTGTTGGCTTCTTCATTCAGCCTTGGACAATCTTTCACTTCCACTGACTGTAGTCCCATGCAGGTTTAGTAGCTGAGTTTTTCCAGTCCTCAGGTAATCCACTGTTTGAAACCATTTCCTCTAAGAGCTGGCATTTGGGGATTGATGGTTGTTCCTGGTCTAGATCTAATGGAAGTCTTGTCAAAAGCAATGAACTGGTGCCAGCTGCACCCATTGCACAGCAATCTTCACAGTGGGAGTTACATAGGGGCTTCATAATATCAACCCAAATTAACAACTCATGCGTAGATACACCAGATAATTTTGTAGTATGTCTTTGAGTTCATAGGTATGAGAGAGTTACTACCTGTTAATTGAGCATTGCAGTAACATGAAGTCAGCACCTCCAAATATTAGTTTTCTGGAATGTTTTATAAAGGTTTTGTGTTGTTGCTGAAAATAGATCAGACTGATATTATGTCAGCCCTTGACAGGTTACTAGCTAAGATGATTCCTTGTTCTACTGTAAGTATTGATCTGTATAATTTATTTAGTAGTGGTTGATCAATGAAAGGGGAATATTATTTTGTGTGAACATTCTCAAACCAGTATATCCCACTACCAAATGTTCAAGGTAACATTCATAATTGATTTTTGAGCAACTATAAACAGTGGTTCTACTGGTGATTTGTTGACTCTGTGCACAGCCCCTAAAACACTTGGTGCTTTTCTACTTGCTTGTTTACTTTTTTTCTTTTTCTAATAAGGGTACAACTATAAAGCAGAAATATTCTCAAATTAAATTTCTTAGTTATACTATTATAGGGAAAAACCTTTCAAATTTAATTACAAGTGCTTTCAGGTCACGTTTAGTAATTCTGCAGTCTAATGACTGCACTGCTGAAAAGTCCGTGTTGATAATCTCTCAGATTGACAGAATAATCATAACCTTAGTTGCTAGGTGTGTGCTTTATGGCTTAACTATAGTATATACAAAGAACATAAATATTAAAACCAAATTGAGACTGAAATCCTGCATTTGGGATATTTCCCTTCAAAATGTAACTAGGTGTTTAAAAAGATAATAAATGTAATCATCCAGATATCACAACAACCACACTCTGCCTCTGTGGGTCAGCAGTTTAATTAGCAAGTGCTTTCTACTGAAGAGAAGTTTAGAGAGATCCATTAATTATTGTTACATATTTCATAACACTTAGTCACTGGTGTAGGAAGATTACAAAAGGGGAATAATGAATCCAAAGATGAAGCACATGACTATTTCATAATTTTTAGGCATATTGAGCAGAGAACAAAAGAAAAAAAAAAACTCCTAAACCCCGAAACAGACAGTTTTAATTCCATGACTGAATATTATTTAAATTTAAAGAGGCATATGCGGTAAATAGAAGGCTCATGAGACAGAAAATATTGATTAAAAATTACTTTAGTGTATCATCAAAACAAACAAAATACGATTAAAACAATGAAGATTTCAAAAGACGAAAGGAAAAACAATTGATGTTCCATATTAAGCATGTAACTTTGATAGTGCTAATGTCTAATTAGAGTGTATTTCCAGTTATAAATTTCTAAAGTGATTAATGTTTGTTATGGAAAACATGGTCTTTAATAAATCAATTGGATAGTAAACTGTGATTCTGTCCTTCCCTAACTGTCAAGAGCTAGCCTTTGCAATGTAAATAAAGATTTGTTAATGTAGATTTTTATTTCGATATTATTTATTTAATTCACAGATTAATTATTGTAGTGGTGCTTGACATGCACAGAAATGTCCCTATGCTTTAAAAGCTACAGGTATAATTCTGCCAACCCTAGAGTATGTAGTACTTGCTTCAAAGAGATCCCTCGGTTGACTTGGCAAGTATCAGCAGAACTATATTCTGTAATGTGTATTCTGTATAGTGAATATAGTGGGAAGGAAAAGGAAGAAAGAGAGAGATTTTTCTGGGTAGTACAAAATTTATGTACAATGTACGAGGTTTCTGTTTGTATTGTGGCGTGTGGAACAAATGATACAGTGCTGTTACATTTGAGTATAACTGAGGAAAGAGAGAAGGTCCACAAAATGTTATATAAATACCTGAGATATATCATATCTACCTATAAACAGAATATATTAAAGGATGTGATAACGTGGGTTTCCCCCATGGAACATGCACGTGATGTTTATTACTATTCCTACAATGTCCTATACAATAATTGCATTTTTATTTCAGACTTTATTTCAGATTCTGATGGCTCTACTCTGACTCCAATTTTATGAAATCAGCGTAGAAACCAGATAGCCCTTCAGCTGTGCAGATGCCTTCAAAGGTTTTTTTCTCAGGTAAAGCAATATTTGCCTAAAATGGACATGCCATTACTGCATGATGTTTAAGGCACAGCTCCATTTAAATTCTTTCTTGTTCTTGTCGCTATGTTACTAGAGGATTGTTGACCCTTCACACATAGATAACAATGTTTTACTTCTAGGTCTGGGTCTTTAATAGATGACAAACTAGGGTATGACCTAAAGTTTTTGGAGTTTGTTTACGAATGATAGAAATCATGTCGTTTCCGGGGAAATAGTCATAATGAGACAAAGTATCTATAAGTTTAAACTATCCACGTATAGTTTAAAAAACCCCTTAGTGATATGGTCTATATACATATCAGGTATGACATTCTAGAAATATACATTTTTCTTGATTTGGATAGCATATAAACACTGCTTGACATTCTTGCACTGTTGCTGAAGTACAGGATAATTAACAAGGGAAAACTAAATGGTATGTTGAAGTATGTTGCAGGGACTTTGGCTAATGTATGGGGCTTTAATTTTCAAAAAATATCCTGTGCATACCAATATAGAAATGAATTGTCTGTGAATATAATATATACCTCTCCTTTATCTCTTGTGCTTACTTTAGCACTGACAAATTAGAAGTATATTTCTAAGGGTGATGCAGAAACAGAAAGCAGTTTAATAAGACCACAGGGAAAGTAAATCTGTGACTCATTGCCAACTTGTTATTGAGCTTCTAGACTTTTCATCTGTGAGTTAGGCTGGATATCCAATTTAATGTGAAACTTAGACTTTTTAGAAAACAACAGTCTCTAGCTGAATTTGCTTCTGTAAAAATAGTCTGTGCTCTTAGTTCCTTCAGTTTTAACCCCTGCCCCCACGTATATAATTGAAAGGTGTCTTGCTATGGTGGTTGGTAAGAATAAGAAGAGATAGAGAATTATAAGGGAAAAAAAACATCCTATAGAAATGATTTTCTTGTTCTGCACTTAAGCTGTGCAATATTCTCTTTCAATTAAAAAGAAGGACCTTACTGCTTTATGACTGTATTGTTTACATTCCAACTGAAAAGTAAATCAGTCATTGATTGAATTATACATGTAATCCTTTTAGAGTTCATATTTATAATGTTCTTTTATTTGCTGTTTTCCCATACTACAGTTTGACAACTTCATAAGCCTATGATTAATCTTCTACATATGGTTTACACAATTTTTGTTTTAGTCTTTATTAAAATTGATATAAATTCTACAGTATAATAAAGTAATATGGAGATTTATTTTAAATCAGTGATGCCTTAGGCCAATTTAATCGACCCAGTAATAACATTTAAATTGACCCAGATAATCTGATTTACATACAGCAATGCTGTGCTCCTTGCAGCGGAATTATCATTACATTTTACACAGTAGCAGCAGAGCTGATGATATTAAGAAACTGACCATTAAATAGAGCCCATCTGCAATGGACTGGAAATAGATTTTATTGGTCATAATAAAAATTACATGTATAATGTTTGATAGCTGCATAAGGTGAAATGGCCATTAAATTTTCCAATGCTGTGTACTGGGTTCATCAGCACAAAGAGCTTCCTTTCATCAGTGTCATGGTCATGCATGGCATAGTCTATAAACTTCTTAATTCCTGGAGATAAACTGTTTCTGTCAGACACATTTTGTGTAGTTCTATATGTCCCCTATCACTGAAGTAAAAAGAATTAGCCACTGAGCTGCTAAGTTAGTAACGTTTTTAAAATCTAGAATCTCAGAGTGGTGAGAATCGTTTTGGAGTTGGCAGATGTCCTTTATGGGTCAAAAAAATCCTTAATGCATTTTGGGAAAAATATATAAATATGTATACATATACTCAATATAAAACCTGAATTGTGTTCATATAGCTATACATTATATATTATATGAAATTGTATTAAATATGGAAATGCAAATAGTCATGGTTACAAAATACTCTGATGTTCTTCCTTCCCATACCCTGAAAATACCACTGATAGTAAAAACAAAATAGCCTGTCTCTTCCTCTCCCTGGCCCCTCCCTCAATCACAGTATTTCAGGGAAACAAACTTTTCTGAAGCAAAAGAATGGTACCGTTTTATGATTTTAAACTTAAACAGACAATAGCTTCATGAAAGATGAAAAAAATGGTTTTTATTATACATTTCAATTTGAATAGTTTTGTTCATTCAAAAATGGTATTTATGCTGTTAATTTTCTGAATGAAGGAAGGAATTCAAAGAGCAGATGATTCAGAAGAAATGAGGGGAACCCCTCTATCTAAACATTGTGAATTACTCCATTTTAATTTTATAACTGGGTTGGTTGCTGAGAGAGACAATTACTTTTGGGACTAATCTAATTCCAAACATATATAGGAGCATACCACTTGTTTCTGATGCCTGTCTGTAAGAAGCAGAATAGAAACCAGGTCTGTTGACCATCTGCGGCAACACGTTGGAAAAATGGAAAGCCGAAGAAGGCATTGAAGCCCATGATTCTAATCTGTAGCTCTTTTCCATAGCTTTTTAGAGTTAGAGTCACAGCATCAATCCATTTTTGGTTCTACTTGGCTCTAAAAATATTCCATAAACTTAGTTTTCATGAACTAGTAATACATGAATTCTGGTAGCCCTGAACAGTATGAGAGCTACATCTGAAAGCTGCAGAGTTTGGTTAAGTCACTACAGCTCTTCAGCTGTGCAAGGAGTGAACTAATAGAAGTGGGGAAAAATGAAAGAACAGGGTCATCACTTCTGTTCCAATGCTCTTACATAGATCTAAGGCACCATGGAATGCACTTTCAAGGCTGTTTTAAATGCATATTAGTTCTTGCCCAAGAAGTGGTATTAATAACACTTCCCCCAGGCTTAGCCTCCTTGTAATTCCCACATGGGCCATGCAGTTCTGTATTGCCTCTTATTTAAGACTTTGCCTCCATGTGCTATACTCTGTCCCATGCCACAGAAAGCACAGCGGCTAGAGGATAAGATTTGGCTTTATGATATGTGGGGTCTAGGATAGCTGAGAATGCCAGTGGTCTGTGCACAAGTTCAGTCTGTACGCAGAAAAAGTATTCTTTTGAATTAGATGATGACTGCTACAAGTAACTCCCTTTTGATGAAGATTGCTATTCATATAAATATTGAACTTCAGACTTCCAGATCTCTTTGAGATGTGTTTTCTTCATGTGATCAGAAGTGTCCATTCTCTGTCGAAGGTTTTAGATGCACAATTGTTAATTGCTATCTCATACCAGTTCCTATATTCTGACCCCAAATAAGGCAGTTTTGGTTAACTGACTAGTAGCTGTCTGGTGTGTGAGCCTGAGCAAGCCTGAATTCTGAGAGCTGGCAAATCTTTCTAAACCTGTCTCTGCAAATCTTAATCCATGACTGCAAGCAAGTTGTGTGACTCCTCAATGGCACAATTTCTCCATCTCTAAAATCAGGGAAATTGGATAGCTGATGGCCTGATAAGAATGTTCTGAGAATTCAATAATGTTTTTATAGTGCTCTGAAATTGACTCAGTTCAGATTATATTTCCAGATGAGACTGCATAAATTACTCAAAATGAGTTTTAAGCAACAGTGTTATTTATATATTGGGGTACCTCAGAGGGCTTGGAAGGTAAAACAGCAGTAATCTCTCTTAAAAAAATTCACTTGGACCTCTTCAAGTTTTGTACAGACCTAATTCAACTTGTTTTAGAGCAAGTGTATCGAGTTGCTTCTAAGACCACTGATACTGTACTTGAATTGCTGAAAATTCGCAATAAGCTTCTAATAGTAAGTGCAGCTGGGGAATTGGGAACAGTTACAATAGAGTCCGGATTTTCTGGCTTTCCAGATAGGGGTTAACCAAAAAAAAAAAAAATTTGAATAGCGATGTTCATCTAACCCTGCGTCTGGTAAAGCTGTTGGCAAATGTATCTTTGGCTCTTCCTGGGTGCCTTCAGAGCATGAAGCAGATTATTCAAGAGAAGTCGTTATATCTTCATAGCGTTCATTAGTATTGTCTATTTCCAGGCTTCAACTGGAGGATAGCAAATACTTCAGAAAGCTGTATTTGAATTGTTTAAAAAAAAAGGCACATATTAGCAAATCATATCAGTAAGTCTGTACAGCACCCCTTTTTCGTCATGTTTTGTAGTAGAAAGCATATAAGAAACTGTTATGCAAGAAGGCCTAATTCTTGCTTGCTTACTTATGAATTTATCCATAGAGACCTTCATTTTAAAAGATACTCAGAAGCCAAGTACAGTGGATGTGAAGTATATAATCTATCTAAAATCAGAATAAACTCCCATTGACCTTAAAGTTGCCCAGGTTTCCCCAAAATGTTTCTCAAGGATACCAAAAATATTAAACATTATGTGGCAAGTTTCCACTGACTTCATATGGCTTTGATACAGGTTTATGAGTAGCCCCCTCAAATCAGTGTGATTACAGGGAAGAAATGTTTGCAGGCATTCTTCCTACTTCTGTAAAGCTGGCCTCATCTTTTTCTCTACTATTTAAAAACCAAAAATGCCGTATTTATACTTTGTAATTAATTGTCTTATCTTAATTGGATATTTTCCTCTTGTGTTAAAAGTGAAAATAAATCAAGCAAGGAAGAGATGCAAGCAAGAAAGATTAAGATTAAGAAAACAGATTTTCCTTTCAACTGTAGACTTTGACTATTTTAAAATCTGAATAAATCATTTTTTCATAAATACTTGTTGAGCAGAAGCTTTCAAAGCATGCACTAGGTCTTACTCAGTGTGTTTAGTGTTTAATAAATTACACTTTGCAATGGAAAATACATCTTTACATTGTATTTAGTTTCTTTTTCATATGCTTTCTTGTCGCAACACCAGAAAATGAAGTGGGTGAAGTCCCCCAAGCTTTGCTTTAGCTGTAAAAATAAAAAGCAGCAACAGGAAAAGGGTTCTATATGTTGAATTATACATATTTTACATGGCTGGAAATTCAAGGGCAGCACAGATATTAGTAGATAAGACAAGAAATTTAAATTTAGTGAAAGAGTATGTAGTAACTTTTTCTATAGATTAGGAATGGTAGTGTTCACTGATTGTTATTTTGCTATTTAATATAATAACATTATGAATATGTTGATATTTTTTCAATTGCAATTTGCAGACAATTCGCAGACATATTTATTGGAAAGAAGCCTGAACTGCTACAAATACTCATGCAAATATTTTCCATGAGTCATTCAGAA
This sequence comes from Struthio camelus, assembly GCF_040807025.1. Lineage (NCBI taxonomy): Eukaryota > Metazoa > Chordata > Aves > Struthioniformes > Struthionidae > Struthio > Struthio camelus. Next base: position 28,963,816 of record NC_090945.1, read on the forward strand.
CTTTAGGGTTTGTGAAACCATCTTAATCTCCACACTGATTTAGGAATCGTCCAATGAGGACCAGAGATATTATCAAGTGACTTCAAGGAATAATTGGACTGTGTAAATAACAAATTGTGAATAATTAATGTTTTGAAATCCAATTAAATCCCTTTGCATAGAAAGAAAATCTTCTCAAACTAACGTTACTTGGGAAACTTCTATATAGATGAAATCATAATCCATTGTACATCAATAAGTATAGTTATATTGTTCTGCTGCACTTGAACAGTTTTTACACTGAGGCAGGAGAAAACAATATCTAGCTGTCAAACAGATGTTTTACTGATCTGGAAGGGGAGGGACTCCACTTGGAGTTGCCAAAAGCATTGGAGATTAGAGCAGGATCAATATTCACTGCTCCTGAAAGTAGGATCTGATGGGCAAAGATCTCAGCTAAAACTGTAAACCATAAATCCTATCAGAGGCTGAGTCTTGCTGGTTCTTGGCTTCCAGAGCCTGCTGAATTCAAATTTCCTTGGGATTCCCTGTCTCACACAGGAGGGAGATCTTAGCACTGTAGGAGATAACTCCTTCTAGCTACACGTCCTGCTGATTTCAGGGACAGTCTTTCTCCTGAACAATTTGAACTCTGGATTTGCCCCGTAACATAAGTTTGAAATCAGATCTGAATGATCAGCATAATGCTCTGTTTAGTGGAGCTTTTGTTTGCTCTGACATTATAGATGTCAACATTACAGAACTTTCTGCAGAATAGGTTAAAGGTTTGGTTCCGATGCTTTCTCCTCCCTGCTGCCATAACTGGAACTTTCTTTATTAAATTAAAATGATAACTTTGCTAAGTGTTGCCCAATTCATACAAGGCAGTATCTTATCATTAGCTTTAAGTGTGCATATTTTTCGTTATGGCAACTCAAATGTATTTTTTGTAATATCAATCTACTTCTATTAAAGGCTTTTTAGTAAAGTCAGATGGGTCACTTAAAAGCAATAGATATACTGTCTCCGTTACTTGGTGCCCTGAGATGCTTGGTATATTCACCCCAGGTTTTCTAAAAGGAATAGTGCTTTCAAAGTCTCTTCAAGAGACTTAATGTACTCAAACTCAGAATCCTTTAGGTTTTGTTTTTAATTTTCTTTTCCTTTATTTTCCCCCACCATATTTGAGAAATAAGGGTCTCAGCAGTTGCTAAAGCATCTGGAGACTGAAGCATATGTGTCATTTTTCCACAGATAGTCTTCATTTAGATTAGATGTAATCTCAGATTAGTTTTGATGAGCTCTTCTGATAAAACCATGCATTTTTCATTAAAGTTATGCCATGGTTGTAGATAGAAAGTGGAACTAAAGGAAGTGCAGAACGTGACTGATACCATTTCAGTGATTTCTGCTTTCAACGTTTTTTACCAATTAAATTTTGAAAGTCATTGTGCTTTTAGTCAACTTCGAGGATTTTAATTTGTAGAGCATATTCATTTTTCAAAGGGATTTTATAATTTGAATAGAAAATAGAATTGTGTAAAGTGCTCATGAAAAACATCTGCTGAATGGATTTACCTTTCGTTTAAATTCCTTTTTTCCCCCTACTCTGCAAATATAATGTATAATATGTGTATTTTAGTAATGTCTTTCCTGCGCCTCACTTTTCTTAGGACGCGCTATAGTCTGCTAAGCTAATTAGAAGCCTCCCTACAGTTCTTTTACTGTTCTTCAAGAAGTTAGTTATCTTTTCACTTCTTATGTTTTTCATTCTGATCTTTAGTTCCTGTTTGCTTATTACCATTGATGGGCTTGTTGCCTGACTAACAGATAAGTGCAGTTGCAAATCACATCTCTTCTGTAGTTTGTTCTTTTGGAATACCAACCTTTTAACATGGAAAAGAATTAAAGAGAGTTTCCTAATTGAAACAAATCATTCCAGCAGCACTATTCATTTGTGCAAGATGCTGTAGAAAAGCCACCTGAGACTCCAAAGATCAAGCCATATATATAATACTAATCTTAATTAGGGCTAGGATTTTGGAAACTTAATGATTTAAAACTGAAGTTTACTTGGGTTATGAATTTTGATGTTGACACTAATTAGAGCCTTGGCTGCTTTGGGACACAGAAGATTAACTCTAGCGTTATGAGCTACTGGCACCTATAGGCCATTCTCTAGCCGAACTAGGTAATCAGTAGGATAGGTACCCTTCCCTTAAACTGGGGAAGCTCAGCTCATTGCAATCCTATTCTCTGCTCTATCTTCAGTGCTCAAATCCTGCTCTGGAGAATCTTATTAGAAGAGAGTCAGGGTTTTTTGCTGTTTTACCCTCCCTGCCCAGTTTGACTGTTCTGTATTGCAATTTGTACTTTTAACAGTAGCACTGTACATGCACTGGTTTAAGTACAGATAAGGAAGGGCTGCAGTTGAAAAAATAATCTTGCATCTCTTCTCATGGAATGAGACTGTCCAGTAGCTAAACAGTTCAGTCTCCTGCCCACTGAAAATTTGAATGGCTGATTTTGTGCAACTTGCCCATCAACTTTTCCCAGGGAATCCACCCAACAGGAGCTACTTACCAGAAAAGCTGGAGGGAAGTGTATCCTAATCTAGACAGATAAAAAACCTGAGCTCAGAGGATGATTGTATATATCCTTTTTAGGGGGTGGGGGGAGTACAGTAGGGAAGGTGGAAGGAGTGAGAAAGGAGGGGACAAGGAGTGTTAGAGGGTCCTAGGTCTTTTCTAGAAAAGAGGAAGTTTCACGGGAACTTGAATTCACGAAACCTGGCAAATTTGATCTCCTGTTCTGAGTTATTAATATGAAGAGTTGAACAGGAGATTTGCAGAACCTTTGTATTAGTCTCCTGTCAATTAGTCAAAAATTTATTGAGTGACTAGTAATTATTTTCTCTTTGACCTTTGCTAAAACCCTTCCCCTGATACATTTCAAATTCTTCTCCCAAAGAATTCCAGGAGTTATATTCAAAATTTTGTTCTAAAAATATACCCAAAGTAATTGGTGAATCACCTGCTTCGTTACAGCACCAGAAATAGGTAGCAATCATTCCCATTCTCTCACTGGCCTGAATATATTACACAGCTAGTTAAGTGAGAAAGAAGTGTATGAGTTACACTGAACCTGACTTTCTAAGGCTTTTAGCTGCAATTTGCTGCAATACATAGCTGTAATTCTTAGATTTTGGATTCTGGTGGATTTAGTATTACAGTATCAAACCTGCTTTTTGAAGTGCATAGGGCTATTTGTAAACCCTGGGTGATGAAGAACTTTAGCACAGCATGTGGAGTGACAAAACTGAGACATTTAAAGTTTACTTTTCTGATAGAGAGAAAACAAACTGTCAAGAGGAAAGGAAAACAAGATTGGCTACATGCAGTATATGCTGTATAAGAATAATATAGAAGGTCTGATATTTTGATATGCCTTTCTTGTGATCTATGCCTTGATCTCAAATACTAGATCAATCCATCCTGAATTTACATATCTGACTGAATATTCATATGGCATGCATTTTGGAGATGTTCAGCTCCCAAAGCTCCACTGTGTATCTCTGTAAATGCCAACTAATAGTGAGTATTTATGTGAATGTGTTTCTGAATTAAGTAGATAACACCTACTTCCAGCTTTCTAATTTGTCATAGTAGGAGCTGTAAGAAAAGCTAAAAAAAATCCCAACTACCCACGTGGCCTGAAGCTATTATATAAAACCTCCAAAACCTAACACCCTGCTAAGATAAATCCTCTAAAAGAATAAAGAATTAGGCAATCCTTTTTTTAATTATTTCCTTGACTCTCAGCTGTTTAAGTTTCCCTCTGCCTATACTCTTTTACAAATTTTTTCTGAAGTCATTTAAAACAAGGCTACAGTATCAAATGCAAGCTGCTACTGTTCAGATTCAGTAAAGCTGGCACTGCAAAACTAAGAAATGAAATCAGGGAGCCATGTCTCAGAACGTAGGTTATAGTTACACACAAGTGTTAATTAGAGTTTGTAAAACTTTTATAATTTCGTGGAGTTTAAGGTCAGCATATTTCATCCAATCTGACCTCTTTTATAATCCCGACCATTATATTTCACACTACATGAAGCCCAAAGATCTTAATTAGACTAAAGCATTTCATTCCTCAGGTCACTAAACTGAGGCAGCAGAGACCACAGAGATTTTGGTGTCATCAAGGCATCTGCCTTGGCAGGAAATTGGTTGGGTGAGATATACTTAGATGATTTCAGCAGGGAAGCAAATCCCATGCTACAGAGTAAGTTCTAAACCTCCAAGATTTGTTCCACTCTGAAAATTCTTTTCCTGAGGAATTTCTTCCTGACACCAAGGGCCGGTAGTCAGTGCTTATATGTAGAATAAGCAAAATCCCCTGGTTATCCAAATGAGGGAATCTGTTTGTGATCCTGGCTCATATCTCCACATATTTTTTTCTGTGGAAATCAGAGTATAGGGTGCCTAGACCGCTACCCTATATGCATTTAGATAAGAAATATTCCCCGAACTCAGGAGACTGGATTTCTTTCTGCACAATAAATATAGCCAAATAGACCATAAGCATGTAAGAAAGCCAGATCAGACAGAGGAACCGAAGAAAACCTCAGAGCACTGCTTCCTCCCTTCTAATAGCCTATTTCACACTTTGGCCAATTTATCTGGTTTCAGGCAGAGCAAGGCCGTTCCACCAAGGTAAAATCTAGCATTCAGACATAACAGTTTCACCGAAGAAGATGATAATGTTAAACTATGATGCAGAATAATTGTTATCTTACATATGAAGTCACAGGTGTCACAGGCATATGAGATAGAGGCTGGCAACCTTCATCTTCCTAAAGTCCAGGGAGGGAAAGGATTAACAGTAGGACTCATCAGCTCACAAATTCCAGGGCTGCAGCCAATCCACCCTTTCCATGAATAGGCAGTAGAATTTTTCAATTTCAATTCTAAATTCTTTTGTTTCAGTTTCAATTCTGAAAAACCTCCTAGCCAGGCTGGCTGTGAGAGAGGCATGCTGAAGAAGCCATCAACAGATGCATATACATTACAGTCTCAGCAGCTGTGTGTTGCAGGTCCATAGTAGTAGCGGGAGCAAGAGGCATCAAGGAGTGGAAGGAGAATGGTGGGGGTGCTGGGGCTGACCGCCAGGCCTCCAAAACATATGAGCAGGTTGTGAATTTACTTGCAAGATTTATTTATGTTGGTTTGCCCCTTAGCTAAGAAATAGTTACCTTGTTAATTGTCTAATTTTAAATGCCTGTTATGTCTTCATCAGCAAGCATGTGAAATTCCTCATTAACAGGTTTCATTCTATGTGCAGGTATGTCTTCTCGACTCATCTCTCAGCTTTCTTTACAATAGGTTGAATAACCAGAGCTCCTGAAGCATCATGTCACAAACGCAGCTCTGGGGACAGCTAGGTGAACTTCCTTCAAATCTTTCCTAAAATTTTTACAGCCTTATGGAAGTGTGCAGGTAAAAACTGTACTATTTAACATAGCGGTCTATCTAAGATTGGGTAAGAAGGTATTGTTCTTCCTCTGTTTCTTTTTTTTCTCCTTTATACACATAAACAGAGGCATTTTTCCTTTTTCCACAGCACTGTGCTGAACATTCATTTATGAAACCTTCTCTAACACTGCTTTCTGTGCACTCTCATCTTTGAAGTATTATCTGTAATTTGTATTTTCCTGGCTTTTGTTGGCTTACAACTATTTCACTAGGTGTTCCTGATTGATAGGAAACCATGACAGAGGCAATATTAAGGATTCCTCCAGCCTAGTGTACTGCGTCTAGGCCAGGGATCAGTATAAAAAGGCAAATAGCGATATTTTTCTGGAATAGTCTCCAAGTTTCAAGCACTTTGCAGCTTAGAGAGCTAAAGAGATACCACTTCTGTGTCAGAATTTCCTGGGTTTTTTTTCTCTGGTGAATTTGTCAAAGGCTTTTTTGGACCCATATAAAGTTTTACCACACATAAAATCCTATGTTGAGAAATTACATTGTTTAAAGATAGATTTTGCTAAAAACAGTTTCATTTGTTTTGTGAATTTTCCTCTTGCTAGTTTCATTTGATGCCTCTACTTCTAAACCTGAAAGATAAAGTCAATAGCTGATCTCTCTTCACCTTCTCTTCTCCTCAGTTTTATATATCTCAGCAACTTTCCATCCAGTCACCTGATTAATTAAGTCATACTTAATTAATTTATATAGGATAGTCATCAGGCTGATCTGTCTGCAATTCCTTAGGGCGATTCCTTTTGTAAGTTCAATATATTAGGAAGAAGTTAACAGGACTAGGCTGTCTTTGGAATATTTTTGATTTTCCAAGACTTGTTAACAAGTGATAAATCACCATTTGTGCTTTATTAGTTTCCTAAGCTACTTCATTTAAGACTCTTGGCAATAGGTTTTTCAAGGTGTTTGTTGGAAAATATTTAGTTTTAGCAGCAACCAAATTCTCCTTTCCTTTTCTGAAACATTACAGGGGTGGATATTTCCACCTGGTATTCCAGTAGAAGAACAGAAGTATCTGCTGAATATGTTTCTCCTTCAGAATTTCTACTAGTTGCATAAAACAATTGATCTATACGAGCCTGAGAATTTTCTTTGTTTCAATTACTACAAAACTGCTTTTCAGTGAGCAGCTTCAGAGCTGTTTTTAAGTCAGGCTCAGTTCAAATAGAGCACCTGTCTTAAAAAAAATGAAATTCATACAATTTATAAAATTCAAGCATCTGAATTCCCATAGCACCGTTAAAAATGTGGGTTAGGAGACAGATACAAATTTTGTGTGACGGTGACAAGAGGCACATAATTTTAATTGGAGTAGAATTAAAATAGTAGAATTTTAGTAGAATTTAACTGGAGTGGAACTTTATATGTTCTTTTAATCACAGGTAAAATCAGAAAAGTTTTTTTTTTTCTTATTTGATGCAAAAATTTTCCGTAGAGTAGGTGACCTGCTGTTAGGAAACTATTAGCAGAAAATTTATTCTCGAGTACAGATTAAATTACAGTTAAAGAAACTCAGAGAAACAACTATTCTGTGCTGGAGAAGTACTACTTCCCTTTAGTCTACTAAAGCATACACAAACACACCAGCTTTTAAACACCTGATATGATTGCACTACATTCTACAGTAAGAAAAAAAAAAAAAAGCCTTCATCCATCCACAAGATTCTTTAATTGGGCTAGGAGTCTGGGGTGAAGTGATTGATCTTGCACAGCTGTTTGTAGCAATGCATGGCAAATATGTTTGCAATTGACAGAGACGGATGACACCGTAATTGACAGTTTACTTTTCTTCTATATATTTTTTTAAGCTAGAAGATCAATCGGACATCTCCAAAGTTTGGAAAGGAAAAATAGATCTTTTTCTACTTCCAATTATTTTTATTCTGCATGGCATGTTGAAACCTGTCACAGCTAAGACCAGATTGTCCAGTTTTAATTTGGTTCACTCTCTTTCATCGAAATAACTTCTATTACACTTTGTCAGAATAAATGACACTGCTAAGGTGTTTGGAGGCATGTATCTCAGCTTATTGCAAGCCTCAAAAACTCAATATAGAGAAATACCCAACTTACCTCAAAATAATCATACAAACACATTATATAAGGTAGGAAGCTTTTGTGGGCCAACAAGTGTCTTCTTTTCATGGAAGTCTCTCTAAAAACGGTAGCAGCACTGGGAATTCCAGAATATAAACTGGCAGCCAACTCCGGTATTGTAATCACTGGTCTTCCAGGCAACAGCCTTAAATCACTGAATGGCAATCTGTGTATACTGGATATAGAAGTGCTGATCTTAATTATATATGGGGCATGTGATGGTAGAATAGTGGCGTGCAAACATATATGAACTCAGGAAGTAAAATACAAATCCTTTTCCTGAAGTAGCAGCTGCTTCTGATTCCTTCATGTGGTCCAAATGTCCTCTAAAATGTCTTCACTTTACTCATGCTGCATGAATAGGCGATTATATGTAATCTGGCAATGCGCCTCTTCTCCCTAATTAATTAATTGTAACTAACATGTATGCCTCTGGTCCAACACTGACTAGCAAATGAAGCTGAAGAGCAGAGTTAATGATTTTGCCTCCCCAAAGAATGAAGAACCTCTGATTTTCCTCTTCATGTTCATTTGATGAGTGTAGATTGCTTCATAGAAATAGATGGTCCTTACCCCTCTCTGCTTTTAGGGGATCCCTGTGTCTGTATGTGTTTGTGTGTATGCATGTGCATGCTGATGTGCATGTGTGGGGAAGAAGAGATGAGCTCTAGCAGGTGTGTATGTAATGGTAGGTGTGTGGGTACATGGACAGCTGTGTTTTTAAGTCTACAGAGTCCTGACCAGAACTGACAAAAGTATAGAAAGGAGAGGATGATTGGTGTGGAAGGCTAAAAAGGAGAAAGAAGAGACTGAAGGTAAGCTGTACAGGAGATGACACGAAAAGGGAGAAGTGGATTAGATGGAAAAAGATGACAGGATAAAAAAGTTAGAATAATATAAATCTGAAGAGAAAACAGAAGGATGTGAAGATAAAACCGGAAAGTTAACAAAGCAAAAAACTGAAAAAGAGAAAAAGCAATACATTCAAAGACATATTGTGAGAGTTGAAAAAAATGATTGAGTGAAGGCTTGAGGCAAATAAATTTTATCTATTTCTAAATGTTAACAAGAAACAGATTAGTAAGGTGGGGAGAAGAAGACTCACGGCTAGCCTGGGGCAGCAAAGAGCCCAAGGCTTAAATTAGAAAGAAACATTTAGTAGAAACTGGTGTTTAGAAAGTACTTTGATTTGTGGTATTGTTAAGAAGTGCCATTCTCCGGAAACAAAGGAAAGATTATGTTCTTGGCTAGAAGATGTTGCAAATCCAGTAGACATTTTCAGTACTACTGCTCTTTGACTTCATCTGCAGGATATCATGTTATATCAAGACATGCTTTTCTGGGAGGTGTGGCTGTAAAGCAGAAAGCTGGGAGAAGTTGCAGTGGTTATGAATGACTAATGAAGGCCAGAGTAGAAAGAAGATGATTTTATTTTTTATGCTTCTGCTATAATTCATTATTCTTGGCCAGGTCTGTACTTGCAGTTTTTCAGGTTTAGATTGTAAAGGTAAGGATATTGTTGCAGATGCAGAACTAACTTAAGCGTCACAAGGTCTTACACTTTTGAACCAGCCATGGAGACCCACTATCTTGTGAGTTGGGGATCCTCCTCACCAGCTATGGCTCATTGCATGAATAAAACACACAACATTTCATATTGTTACAGAATGCAAAATTCTTATAAATCAGTGTTTCTCTGAGAGGTAGATGGGAAAGCCACAAATGGACTTCTGTGAAAATGTGGAAAAACATAAGATTCACGGAATCACACAGTTGAGGTCGGAAGGGATCTTTAGAGATCATCTAGTCCAATCCCCCAGTTCAGGCAAGGTCACCTGGAGCACATTGCCCAGGATCATGCCCAGACAGCTTTTGAATATCTCCAGTGGAGCCTTCACAACCTCTCTGGACAGCCTGGTCCAGTGCTCAGTCACCCTCATGGTAAAAGAGTTTTCATAGATTCAGATGGAACTTCCTGTGTTTTAGTGTGTGCCCATTGCCTCCTCTCCTGTCAGTGGGCACCACTGAAAAGAGTCTGGCTGTGTCTTCATAACACCTTCCCTTCAGATATTTACACATTTCCCCCTCAGTCTTCTCTTCTTCAGGGTAAACAGTCCCAGCTCTCTCAGCCTTTCCTCATATGAGAGATGTTCCAATCCCTTAATAATCATCTTAGTAGCCCTTCGCTGGACTTGCTCTAGTAGCTCCATCTCTCTCTCTTACTGGGAAGCCCAGAACTGGACACAGTACTCCAGGTGTGGCCTCACCAAGGCTGAGTAGAGGGAAGGATCACCTCCCTCCAGCAGCTGGCAATGCTCTTCCAGGATATTCAGGCTGGCAATGCAGCCCAGGATACCATTGGCCTTCTTGGCCACATGGCCACATTGCTGGCTCATGATCAACTTGTTGTCCACCAGGACTCCCAGCACCTTCTCTGCAGAGCTGCTTTCTAGTAGGCTGGCCCCCAGCATATACTGAGGCATGGGGTTGTTCCTCCCTAGGTGCAAGACTTTGCCTTTCCCTTTGTTGACTTTCACAGGGTTCATCTCTGCACATCTCTACAACCTGTCCAGGTCCCTCTGAATGGCAGCACAACCATCTGATGTATTAGCCACTCCTACTATTGCCATTAATTATTGTAGTAATGCATGTTGTTACCTTGCACTAATTTTGCAAGTATTTTTCATCCAATAGCAAAGTAAGCTAGATAGCTGTAAACTGCAGGCCTGAATCAATACTTTATCTAGGAGAACAAGGCCAAAAAAAAAAAAAAATATATATATGTCACATACTGACAAATGGCAAAGAATATGTTGAAGAAAAAAAAGAATAAATTAGCACTTCTCTATTTCTCTGCCTCAGTGTCCCAGAAAACGGTATGTAAATGATAGCATTACATACTACCGATTTGTTGCAGCTGCTGCTCTCTGTTTTGAGTCAGCATAGCTGGTCCCATTTTATGCTCTATTTTCATTTCGCTTTTGTACAACTCCAAAACCCAACATTATACTCTTTATTAACAATTTCCTTCAAATGTCTGCACTTTTCAAAAAAATTACAGTAATTCCAAATCTATAATTCATCTTAAAACAACAACAACAAAAAACTTCAGTGTATTATGGCAATATAAATTGCTTTTTCTTATTAAGCTATTCAGATGTCAGTGCAATTGTCCTCACCTGGGCTGTAATCACCACAGACCATTGCTGATATGTGAAAGGATGTTCCAAATGTTACATCATGTAGTTACATGATTTTTTTCATTTTCAGAGTAAAAGCACCTTAAAATAGGCATTAAAATAGTTTTTCTCTGTTTTAAATTTCTTTGAAAAGCAATAATCATTAGCAGAGTCTTAGAGGCTTAGGGATTTATGTTTGTGAGTGGGCACCCATCAGTTGTGAGGCTTACTTCTGCATTTGTAAAATTCAGCTGATTATTTTTACAAAATAAGGACATTTTCAATTTTCCTCTTTTAGGCTCATAAGCAAAAAGAGGAAAAGATGATTGTCCCACTGAAAAGCTGTTCTTCAGATACCAATCCAAACAGTGAGCGTGGTGGGGAAAGCACTTGGGAAAAAATGTTAAATCATACTTTGTTTAACAGCTTGAATTAGCTTTTATTTTAAGACTGAGATTTGTTTCTGACATATGCAAATCTGTTCTAGTAGAACTGGGTCCCATAAAAATGACCCAGAGTTATTTCATTATTTGTGCTAAGATACCTCTCGGCAGACTTGGAGTTGAGGTGTTCTTCCCTCTACCATGTTGCTACCAGGCAAGTTTCCTAGAAAAGAGTGCTTAGTGAAAAACACTTTCACATAGATCTGAATGTTACTAGATCTTCTATGGGCCCAGGCAGCTAGTGGTAGCTTTAACTCTCTTTTGAGATGTTGGTCATCATTAGAGTATTTCCATTACTGTGTTTTAGGGATCATGACACTAGTATACTTTGATACTTGCTAGCCAATATCAAATTATCAATAACAAAGGGACAGGTTAAGGCAAAGCACATACAAATGTTTGCTTATAATGGCAGCAAATAGATAATTCAGTTACTAAAATTTATATAGGTTTAGGTGCAAGGAATATGAGTAGACCTATGTAATCTCTATATTTAAAAATAAATTTAATATGACACAGACTATTCTATTTCCTACCAGTGGTCACAGTTTGTACTCACAGAAAAGAACCTGAGGAACATAGTGGTTTTTGAACAGTACCATATTTCAAGGGTTACCTTCAGGATTTCATTTAGATCTAAATTTTCTTCATCAGTCTTTCCTTCCTTCTTCCCCTACTAGTGGTGTTTCTTAAATGTGCAGGACAGAAGCCTAAAGTCTACAGGTAAATTAAGAGGAAAATAAAAGTCAAAGCTAAAGGAATGATAGGAATATTGTCAGCCTTTGCCATAGAAGGGAAAAAAAAACAGAGAGAAAAAATTGATTTCTTTAGTCAGCGTTGGAAGCTATGTTTGTATTTATACTTTGGTGAGATGATAGGAGAAACATGGTCCTTGTCATCGTTTACTTACTATAAATTCTGCTCCTTAGAGGTTGTTCTTGCTATAGCAGGAAGTCCATGCAGTGGCTTGAGAAAGCATAATACTGGCTTGGATTCAGTATTGGCAGGTGATGTCAATGATGAATTCTAGTGGTAGGGAATCAGACAAAATGTAAAACCCAGACTTTAAATCTTGGTTTGATTGCACCTCAGCTTATTAAGAGGTCAGATAATAATAATGATAGTCTAGAAGTGCCACCATAAAATCTAAGAGCAATAGCAGTGTATTTAGACTGGAGCTTGTTCTTCTGATATGGAAATAAACCCTCCTGTCCCAAAACATCTGTATGCCCATACTTCATCCTTTTGAACAATTTTTTAATTCTGAGGATATTGTGTGACTCATTCTGCGTTTATTACTTCCCGTCTCCATTCTGTTTCTTGTTCATACCAATACATCTCTTTTTATTTCTTGAACATTTAGATTGCTGTACCTTATTCTTTTTTTAAAAAGTTGTATTTATAATGAGGCTTAGCAGCCCAAACTCTTCTAAAATTCATAAGAACTTGTGAGAATCACTTATTGACTTCACACTGCAGAAAGTTTTATACCAGAGCAGACTGTAATATATGTTAGTATGCTTTTTAAATTCATAATGCAAGCTAGCTATTGGGAAGCCAGTGGTAATATGCATCCTCTGCATCATAAAGTGTTTTGTATTTTTTCCAAACCTTCTAAAAATAAGACGGCACAAAAAGCCATAGTCATTGCATTCCATGAATGTCCTTCCTAAAATGCAAAACAATGCCATTAAACTTTAGAACCTCATTGCAAGACTGACCCCCATGAACTCGTGTACATTATGCGGTGGGACTACTCAGCTTTCTATCTTCCTGACGCCAACATCTAGAGCAAATTAATAATTAAGAACTCATCTGTACATTTAATTTCATTGATGGAAATGGAAGCTTGCACATGGACAGGAAAAATTCAGTCTCTCTCCACAATGGATGTACTGGCTCACCTTTAGTTTCTTCAGATGTGAAGTTTTGGAATGCGTGCTCAGACAATTAGATATAATTGCTTTCTTGTGTAGTGGTGAAGAAAAGATAAGTTATTTCTTAATGTGAAATTTTGGATTATGTTGTTTTTTAAATGTAATACTTCTTTTCCTCAATATGGGTAGATAATATTTCAGAGGAATAAAGATACTGACCTGTAGTACTCTATAAAAATATATTTAAAAGAATGGCTTAAATCAATTATCAAATGTATCCATGCTTCCTCATCTTGCCTCTCTCTGCCTTTAAGAAAATCACTTTCTTTGTGTAGGTCAAAATGTCAAAGCAAAATATAAAACACTGCAGTGTGGCAAGGGAAAACAATAATAAAAAGTATAGGCATTTTAAAGCATTAGTAATGAATTCCAGTAACTGTATAGCTAGAAGTACTCTGTAGCCTGAACAGGGACATGATATAATTGTCTTTGGTCTTTCCTTTTTACTGGAAAACAGAAGCAGCTTATCAAACCTCAAGTTTATGTATTTAATCAACCAAGCAGTTTTTTAATGATATCTTTGTTCACTGTTGTTGATGTTTTTTTCAAGTGTAGTATAATACAGTGGTGGAGAAAGAAATTCAGTGCGGAGACTATCAAGGAGGAGCTGTGCTTTTTTCAGAGCATGCTTTTTGGAATTTAGGCCCCTATGCTAGGTCGAGTGGAAAAGCATGTACGTGCATGATGGATGGTTATGGGAGAGTCATTTTCCATACTACTTATCTATGTTAGAGCCCTGAAGTTTGATGACTTGCATAAATGCTAACCAATTCCTCTACAGTATTGTGAAGTGCTCTTATTCCCTAAAGTGTTTGGGGAATAGAATCTGGGAGATACCACCAAAAATGTAAGGAGCTTTAAAAATAATTCCATACCTTAAATAAAAGTATAATATCCATTTTATATCCATTCTCAAAATAGAGATTCAGCTTTTAAATGGTTCCCAAAATACTTGATCTTCAGCAGATTGGTTACACGTGTATTAGATCAATACTGTTATTAGGTACGTTCTAAGTGTTGGGGTCAGGGTTGTGGGAATATATATGAGTGGAGTAGTAATGATGAAACAGTCACTTACAGTAACTGCTACTAGAATCTCCTCAGTTTCTGGCATGGACTTCTGCATAGGATTGTTATCACATGAGCAGCACAGAGTAAGATCATTATTCTGGTTATAGCAATGGGAAATGGGACAGAAAGAGACTGGCAATAAAGAAGTCAGTGAATCAGCCTAAAGGGTACTATTTTGTCTGTTTAGAGTTGTCCCTGTGTTCTGAGGTCTGTGCTTATGATGTTATTTTCCAGGAGTTCATTATCCCAGGAGTTCATTATCTTATGATTGCATCCCATCATACATTGTTCTTGGTGACCTGAGTGCTATTGGAAAGTATTATTTTTGTAACACCTGCCACATCTCTGTCTTGTTGGGCATTTACTACTTCCTTTGGCTTGATGCCTTGCTACCTTTTCCACAGTCTCTGTGTTCTTTTCTGTTACAAAGCTAATTTGGGTTCCTATGTTACAGCTGTACAGGGCTACTGCTCCTATCAGCACTGCCTTTCTCATTTTTCCTATATCAGTGTTATCTGATATGGTGTCTTCTCTGCTACTAGTATATAAATTACATTGTGGAGGCTTTATGGTTTCTTGCACTCTGAATTGAGTTATAGCTTTTACAAACATGTGATCTGACTCTAAGAGAACACCTGACAACTTACCATTCCTGATACATGTGACTGTCTTGTCTTGCATTAATTCATCTTATAAGGCCCACTATGTCGGGGTTCAGAAGGAGTATGAACTACTGCATTAACATCCTCTACTGGTACTTTCCTGGTTACATCTGTTAAAATTTTGCCAAAGGGACTTAGGAGAGTTTCTGTGATACTTTTTCTTCCCACCTACATTTTTTTCATTTCTGATTTTTACTCTGCTTCAGTATCATTACTATGGGAACTGCCTATTCACATTTTTATCTGATGGGCAAGTTGTTACATTTGTTTCAAAATATAGCCAAGATAAGAAATGTAGTTTTAAAAACAATATAAGAAATAGTATTTTTATATGTTTATATATGCCACATATTTATAACAAAGTCACAGGGGCAGCACTTGCATATGGCTTGTATTTAACTTTCTAAACCTTCTGGAGGCTTTTTCAGTACTTTATTAAAATTGCAGACTTTATTTTATCATAATTAGAAAGCTATTTGAATTGTATTGAAATTTTAAATTGTACTAAATAACATGGGATATACTTTATTTTACAGCCTCGTTCTTGCTATTCTCAGTCTTCTTTTTGAAGGAGTAGTCATTCTTATCCAGTGAGGTGAGTTACTTTTCTATTATTTCATATTGAAAGTGTGGAAAATGATACAGTTAAATGCTATTCTTTTTCTCCAAAAAGCTAAGTGAAGAAGGGCCTATTTTAAAAGACTTCTAGGCTTCTGAAATGAAAAAAGAAACAGAATTTTAAAAAGAGAAAGCATCTGAAGGCTAATTTTTGTCTGTCCGGATCTTAAAGCAAAAAGCAGTCTTAAGAAAAACATCTTAGGTGAACAGTGCACCTTAAATTGCAAATTGAGAACTCAGGTTACAAAGCCCTTTCCTTTTCAGACTGTATGTAGAAATTACTGTGAACTTTTACGCAACTTTCCCTTTTTCAGGGCTTTTTGAAGTTCCCCTTTAACTGGCTGCTCTGCATCCTGATTGAGGTTCAGCACGTCTATATCCAAAGGAAAGCATATCACGGCTAAAAGTAAATGACATTGCTTCAGAAGACTACCGCTTCTTACAGAAATCGTTTTTCCAATCTCCTTTTGATCTTCAAAAAAAATAATTGAAGAATTAATATTATTCTTTAAACCAGAAACACCTTAAGCTTTCAGGCATTACTATAGTCTGTAAAAATAGTCCTTTATAATAAATTAATTACCTTTTCAGTTCATGTATTCATTCAAAACTATATGTGCATTACCTAGAAGTGGTAACATGAACAAGGATAGGTTAATTTTTGCTTCTGAACATTTTAAACCAAATTACTGTTTTTCAGTGACCCTGGAGTGGAGATGTATGAACCACTTGACTCAGCTATCAAGAGCAGTGACATACAACTCTATCTGAATATGACTGTGAAACAGGAGATTTGATTCTCTCAAAAATTAATTTGCTGACAAGCTACGTTAAACAGTAGGGAAAGACAGATTTAGGTGGGATTGTTTGTCTTGTTTCATCTTGAGTTTTTTCTTTTCTTTTCTTTTCACAGCAAATATCAGCCTGCATTTGCAGCAAATTGGAGTTCTGGCCCACAAAGATGGGTCTGGGAGTATATGCAGTGGAGATTGTGTTTTGCCTCTTGATCTAATTGGCAGAGTCTATCACACTTGATAAGCCACAAAAGATGCCCATTTTTGTCTATAAAATTTCCACAACAGCTATTTACTACTGTAGCAGTCAAATTAAGGGCCAGCGGCTGGAAACTTAATTGTGTCTATAGAATTCTCATCAAGGTAAGTTAATATGACATGACTTTTGCTTTTCTCATTTCCTTGAGCGCAAGCTTTCCCATAAATGTTTTTAAACAGTCACATCACTGTACTTTTAAATAAAACAATATATATGAAACCATCTTCTTGCTAGCCAGCAAAGAAAAAGAGAAATATCTTTCCTATATGCTTCCTTTGAGAAGTCAGTTAGATATTTTGGTCATGGTTACCAATCTAAAAACCCAGATAAATTGTTAGGGTCAGCTGAGGTGGGCAGAAGGTATTTTAAGCTAGTTTCGCATTTCAGAGACTGCATTTCACTTGAGCTGTCTGAATCAGTTGAGCAAACCTGGAGGGAAAAAAACCCAAACAAATATTTTATTTTAAGAATAGGTCCCTCTGCCCATCTACCTCTGGCAGGCAGTGCCCTAAGTTCATTTGTTACCTTTAGTAATATCTTTGAAAACTGTCTTCTATACTTCTATACAGAGATACAGGTGTTTACCCTGGGATCAGTATATCCCACTTGTGCAGGGGGAAGCTTTGATTTTCTCAAGATCAGTTCTCTTCTGTGGGCTTCTGTCTGCCCAATACTTAGTACTATCCCTTCTGTAGGTGGGAAATGTCTCCAATTCCTAATTTTTTAAGGAATTGTTAATGTATTTTTTGTAGTTGTTTTCTGTTCTTTTTTAATGCAAATAGTTTTTCGTAACAAGCTTACAGGGACTTCTGTGAATAACCTTTTTTTGCCAGCAGCAATCCCTAGCTATTGTGATGCATCAGATCGGTTTGATTCTGTCTTTCATGTTTTTATATAGATGAAAGAAAGTTATAAAAACAAAGCTGCATTTTCTTACCTAAGACTTAGCTTTACAAGCCAATATGTCTTCCTATATTCTATGAATGAAATTCTTTCAGATTTGATACAATTTGCAAAATTCCTTGCCACTGAAACCCACACTATTGCCTCCTCATTTGAATGGTTTCTTTGGTCTCTCCTGAGTGTTCAGTGTATTTAGTGGATACTGTGTTGGTTAAACAGAAAAAAAGTCCTGCAATATTTTATACGTTGTAGTGAGAACACCTGCAGAAATTGTAGTGAGGAGTCAGGTGACTGGCAGACTATGTGATAGCAGCCCCACAACATGCACTCTGCACACTGACCGAATTTCCGTCAAGGCCAGACATGGATATTCCATTTTGTCAACAATGTCTAGCTACTTCCCAGCTGGTAGCTATTCCAGGTTAGCACAGCTGAGATAAGGAAATAGTTCTAGTAGATTTAAGGGGCCCTTCAAATACAGCAAGTGGAGTCCTGCCTGGGTGTCTGACTCGTGCGTCCAGCAGCCTCCTGTTAGTGACCCTTCCACGTGGTTCCCAGGGCTCCCCGTGCAGTTTGGAGTGTAAACCCTTTATTAAAATCTATCCTTTTTAACCTCTCATGAACCTTGAGTGTCTCTTTATGCTGATATCTGACCCTGCCTTTCCCACCTTGCAGTCACATATGCCCTGTAAAATTTTATTTGAAGTAGGTGAGCAAACAAAGGGTAATTTCCTTGCCATTTCACCAGCAGCCGCATCATTGCTAGAAGTCTTAGAATGGGTGTATCAGATATAATTCATAATAACATAAATTAACATATTTATGAACATCATTGTGACTCTTCAAGATTACTGATCACTGAGAATTTCTTAGCTTTCTATATTGCTGCAATTTTATTGTATTTTCTGATAACCAGTAGATTTGGAAAAATAGTGGTATGTTTGAAATAACAATTAAAGTAAAATGTAATAATAAGACAATAATAATGCTGCATAGGTGAACCATGCATGCGAATAAAATCAACTATAGTGTAGGTTGGAACACCAGTGGCACTGCACTATAAAAGACAATTCCTTGTATTGCATTATGAAGTAAAGCAGATTCCCTTCCACCATAGCCTTTGCTGAGTGCTGTTAACGTTTAAGGAGGCTGAAAAACTTCAGCTCATTAGCTAGAGCCAGGTGTTTTCTACTCCAGGTCACTGCTATTAAGTTGTGCGTACTGCCTAGCACAAGGAATACATGCACAGATCTGTGACCTGCAAAATACATATACTTATAATAATATCTTTTCTATAATGCCTCTCTCCCTAGTAGTATTTCCCACTAACAGTTCACTTGGCCAGTCTGTAATTCTTCAGTTTCCAAGTGAGAATGCTGTGGGAGATGGAGTGTATACCTTCATAGTACAGAGTACATCTTTTACTATTTTAAAGAAGTATGATTAGGAAAAAATTGCAATTAAGTAGACAAAAAATACTATTCTGTAGAAGGAGGAAGGAGTTACAGGCAGAGCTGAGACATCTCTTGGTAACTCCTCCTGCAGATAATAAGCTGGATGTTTTCATGTGTCTTGCCTGAGGTAGGAAGGCTTTGAATGTTCTCTTGCTCTGGTATATTATTTCAGTGGGATTTGCCAATATCTTCTGACCGAGCTGGGTGGGGAGTTTGCAGAGCAGAGCTGAGGCTGTGTGCAACACTGAATTGCTTGTTGTTCCCCATGTGTCTGCTGTTATCCCCCTTTTTGTGTCATCGAGATATTTAGTTGTTGTTTCTCTGCCATATAGCCTATGGGCCACTACAGTAAGCGACTTGCCAGAGAAGCTGTTGCAGAACATATATTAACTACTGAAAAGGCCTTACAGAAAACTCCTTGAAGTCCTTGTATCTAGTGAAAGATATGAATAGCTGATGCAACAATATGTGTGCAGCAATGAACAGTTTTGTGCACTCTGGCCAAATGACTTTACTCTACTAACCTCACTACAATAGGTCCACCTAAGACAATTTAGCATGTGAAAGAATGTGTCTGCAGTAGAGAACAATAGCAAACTTTTCTAATTGATAATGCAGTAAAAACAAGGTACTGTAGTGCCAGTCAGCTGATCATATATTTGAGACAGACAGCAGCCAACTGGTAAGCAAAGGTGATGTTTAAATTCACTATGGATTAAGAAACATCACCCCATCCAATTTACAAAGGCTGTCACGTAAGACAGAAGACACCCTGACATTTAGCCTGCTATAGGAGAAAGATTATGCTGGTTAATTCTAAATTCTTTTTAAAATTAGTCCTATTTTTTCCAAAGATTCAGACTGAAAAAGAGCCTTAAATTGTGGACCCTTTAACTGTCTACTCTGTGATCTTCTTGGCAGGATCCTTGCTTGAGATGCATACTTTCAGTTACTTGCTATGACTCTGTCACAGCTGCTTCTGCCACGCTCTGGAAGGTTTTCTTCCTTAGATGTGAACTGACTAAGTAGGAATAACCCCCTCCTCCTTCTAGGAGGTTCTTGGTCACTTTTCTTAGCAGAATATGGTATAAAAATGAAAACAAACACAATCTGTCATGCATCAGCCTTTGGTTTGCACCACTGATGTTGTGCATGTTATGTTTATTCCTGGTTAAAATGCATTGTGTATAGTCTGTGATCTGAGACTGGACACTAGATGAACTGGGGAAGGATATATCTGCCATAGAGGCATTATGTGGAAGACAGGGTGAATGCAGTGGAAGAGGATGACCCTCGTTTCTAAAAAGTGAGGCTTAGTTTCTAAAAAACGATATCTTCTGCTAATTAGAATGAGCAGTGGGACATTTTTGCAAAGACTCATATGACGTCTTTGCCTGGTTTATGATGTGGAAAATGGATATATATGCATAGATACGTGCATATATATACACACACACGCACACACATACACACAGACACATGTATGTGTATAGTTTCAACTCAAGTCTGCACTGAGACTGATACACACTTAGAGAAAGACAGAGATTCTTGCTTTTTAGGGCAATTATATTTTTTGATTTCTCCTATTTTGTAGAAATAGGAGAAATAGGAGAAATTTTGTAGGAAGAGGAGAATTCCTATTCTGTGATTCAGAATATATCCACACTCTTCATTAATTAATATTAATGAGACTATATAGTCTCTTATTTTGATTTGCTACAAAAAAGAGATGAAATGTCAACCAAGAAATGTTAAACTATATTTTTTTATGATTTGAAATGGAAAAGAAAATAGCCTATAAACCAAAGGCATACAATTTTTTAAAAAAGCCTAGCATTAGTGTTGCAGAATTAAAGATAGTAAATACCCATTTAATTATTTAAAATTTCAGTTGTCTATCTCATCCAAATTAGTTCTTAAATCATTTCTATTATAGATGTGTATTTATTAATGGGAATATTAGGACAACAGTAATTTCATACAGCATGTTTATTTTTTAATAAATCATTAGTCCATTGGAATTTAAAAACTTAATCTTTTACAGAGAATTGAAGATACAGTCAGTGCCTATATTTGTATGCTAATGGCTCTAAGAGAAGAAAGCAGAATTAACATATAATGCTTAATTAAGAGAAAAAAGTGGCAATAATCCTATAACTGGGAAGTAAAGCACAAACCATTTCTGGTACATAATAGAGGATTAATTATGTACTTTCAGTGTAGCAATTCTTAAATAATGGTGCTGGCACTGGCAATAACGTAGAAGAAAAAAATCCCACTGAAAACTATTTCAATGAATTAATTCTATTATATTATAATTCTGAAAGTTCATCCCCTGCAGTTTGTTTTTTTATGCATTTACATCACTGAGCAGAAGTTTCTGTCATTAAGTATTTCATGGTAGAGTATTTAATGCTGCAAGGTGCCTTCTATTCCACCGTTTTTAAAAGTGACAGCTTCCATCCTCTGGAATCAATGTGGGCCTTATTACTGGCTTCAGGGGAGGAAAGGTTAGATTTAGGGGGCTATCCTATATACTTATGCACATCCTCCATACGTACGTTCCTATTTTTGCTGTTTTAGGGGTCCAGAAAGAACAAATATTATTTGATGAACTCCTGTCTAACACTGCCATAGAGAAGTTTAAGAGCACTCGTGGAGATTTTCAGGTATGGAAGAGGGTATGAGAAGAAAACTTTCTTCAGGCTATTACTATGTTTTCTGTTTGGGAAAATGGTCTTTGCAGGGCAGGAATCAAGCAACTACACTTTGAGATTAAAATCCAGGTTCCTTCAGTCTTACACTCAGCAGTTATTCACTGTGGTCTAGCTGGCTGGTCCAAAATAGAATTAGGTCTATTTCAATTTAGATAGAAATTAATCTCAGAGAAACTGAAGAAGTACCACTTCTTTTCAGAAATTTGAAGTATCTAACCGTTTTGCTTCTTATTTTCAGATTTAAAAAGCCTAATGAGAACAATCCTAATTCTCTGAAGTACTGAATATTCTTTGTGATTTTTTATGGTGGCTTTCTGATTTTACTCTGGGCAAAGAAATTCTAGAGCAATACCTGAGGTTTTTCCAGTGGCATTATTTCACA
The DNA here is from genome assembly GCF_040807025.1 of Struthio camelus. Lineage (NCBI taxonomy): Eukaryota > Metazoa > Chordata > Aves > Struthioniformes > Struthionidae > Struthio > Struthio camelus. Next base: position 28,985,848 of record NC_090945.1, read on the forward strand.
AAAGGATGTTTTCCCATCTCTGTTGCAAAAATCAATATATGATAGAAAGAAATGTAAAGTTATCTCTACACACATCTGTCTCTCGCTGTCTTTCATCGTTCAAACTGTGCTGCTCACAAATAAAGCTTGACTGTTGTGTTTTCTGGAGGAGCACTCTAAATTGCGGTCCACATAAACACATTGAGGTTAGGATTAAATATGGAAAACTTTTAAAAATTATACTGTCAGGCTCTACAGTTTCAGGAGTGATATCTGTTAGTAGAAAACAGTTCAAAGAAGAGCAAAGAGATACCTGACTCAATGTATGTGCCCAGCTTTTTTCCATAAATTATATAATTAAGCTTGAAGGTAATTTCACATGTAGAAATATGTTTTGCTGAATCGCAGATCTCTGCTGGTTGTCAGCACTCAATGCTGTGCAATATTTTTTTCCATATTTTTCTGCACATAGTATTTTGCTAAGATATTTGTATACAGATGTTAGAGTGCTCTTCAGCAGAATCTTGTGCTTTCATAGCAGCTAAAGATCTTAATCTTTGGTTTTACTAGAAGCTATGCATGAATTTGCTCTACTTGTCGAGAGTAAAACCTACCGTCAAAGGATACCACCTTTTAAACCCCATTTGGAAAAAGCCAAGTGGGATACAGATTAGGGGATACGAAGCATACTAATCTTGTGTTCTATCCTGAAAGTGAAAAGTTAAAGCTGTTGCTTACCTGTAAAGTCTCCAATAAAATAACAGGAGAAGGAATCTAACTTTGTGAAATTTGTGAATGGTTCTTTTTGTATAAACATAAATTCCATTAGTAGTTGAGGAGTTAGAGAATACAGTTAGCTTTGTTTTGAAAAGATTAATTTTGTCACTTCTTTCTCCAGACCATTGTTCCATTCATCACTTCCCACAGAGTTGCTTCCCACAGTATTCCACCCACTGCTGGTGGAATATTTTCCTCTGATACACACCTACCACTTGTACTCCTGATTTTCTACCTATGTTCGCTTCTTTTTCTTATTGTTCTTATGAACTAATATGATCTGAAACTTTGAGGCCAGGTTATCTTAAACTATGTAAGCCTTTAATCCAAACATTAGAAATAATTTTAACATTCATTGTTCTAATTTGAATATTTTACAACTTCTTTTGTATTGAAAAGCTTCTGAAAGCCTTCAGTTCTGAGTTATTTAGCATCAGGTCAAGTTAAGTACCCAGATATTCCCTGAGATGCATTATGTTAATATGGCATATTTCAAAATTTCTTTACATTTTTTTATATCTATATGGAACAGAGTGTTCTCAGGAAACCCCTTTCCTATACTTTATTCTGACATATAATTTAACTATAGTAACTATACTTTGAAGAAATTTAAGGTTAAACATATTTTTAAATTCCTAGGGTTATGAGAAGAAGCTGATCAGAAAGATTAAAGTCGCATAATATGAGCTGGAGGGAGAGCCTTGAAAACAGCTAGTCAACAATTCTGATTATTTTCAGGGAAGGTACCTCAGAAATACCAAAGTCTAAAACAATCCAAATACTAAAGTGATTACTTTTTTGGTCCCTTGATTTATTTATGGGATATACTAAAAATGGTTAGTGTAGGAAGTGTAGGAAATGGTTAGTATTTGGCATAAATGTACATTAGCATTTAATTTTGATAGAAATTCCATGCAGCTACCTTTGATTCAGGTTCCCCATAAAGACAGAAAATTCCCTGCCATTCAGAGCACTCATACCAGCTTTGCAGTGAACTGCTGATTAAACTTCAAAAAGTAGTAATACAGCTGTGACCCTTTAAAGGCTGATTTTTCTATATGAATAACAGCATCTACTGTTCTACCCACTGTAATGAAAATTATGAAGCATATAAATGCTTGGGTCTAGGACACACACTGAGCACTAATTGGGATCAAAAATGAATTTCACTGCAAGCTATAACATGAGCAGTGAGCAACTTTCTGGATACAGGGTTTATGCTTTTTCCTATAGGAATCAGAAATAGTTGTTATTTGAGATTAGATAGGAGATTATTTGTTTACTTGCTTAGGTGATATGTTTGCACTAAAAAATAAGAAAAAAAGAGAGAGGGAAGATATTTCTATATTCAGCTAAACTTAGCACTAAGAAGGTTATACAAGAGAAGGTAACGGCTGTCTTTTGTCAGTATCGAATAATTAAAAACTAGAACAATATGATTCCTAAAATCACCTAAAGGCTCAGCACTGTGTCCTCCACTCCTGATTTTATTGAAAGTTACTAATGTTAAGTGGTTCAAAAGGGTAGTGCAGTTTGACAAAATGTTTATGTCTGTATTTAAAGTAGTCTCTTTGTAGGTAACCCAGTAAAAATGATTTTTACCATTACTAGTAGGAGCCACAAGCTTTGAACTGAAGGTTCCAGGTCTCAAGGCTGGTCTGGGTTTGCCGTGGCCTCAGCTGAGTTTAGCTGGTTTTAGCTATGATAATGACTGCTAGGTGGCAAGTGGCCATTGCCTCCCCTGCCAGTGCTGGCTCTGGGAACAGCCTGACACCCTGTAGTAGTTTCTCCTAGCAAGCAACAGGCCTGCGTGTCCACTGGGCTGGGGGAAGCTCTTATGCAACTTCAGGCTTTAGTTGGGCACTGTTAAGAAGGAAGCAGACTGTGATTAAGCTAGCCCAACACGTAGGAGGAAGAAAACCCCACCAAGAACATCATACTCCTCCCAGAAAAGACCACAGGATGGTGTTTGTAACATTTACCTGTTCTTCTTGAGGAAGTCTGAAACTATCAACCTTAGGACCTAAAGGAGGAGATACTAGGAACTTTTTTGCATGGCAATTCAAACTGCGCTATTAATGAAGATTTTTTATTAGTTAGATAATTGGACTATTAGCCTGTTAAAGCATTAATTGGGATAACAATAAATCCTTCACGCCATGTATATATAGTGTTTTCCCTTTTGACTGTAAAAATAATCAATAGTGAGAAATAGGTGATTTCTGGAGGCACATTCTGGAGATTCCTCTCATCCAGTAGATCAGATAAATTCATCTCAAAAGTGCCTTTCCTATTGTTGTTGTTGACTAGAAAAGGAGTCATTCAGTGGTTGACCTTACAGGGACATTTAAAGAGTATTACTATAGCGAGTTTTTGCAGATGGACTAGAGCTTGCTCTGCCTGTGCTGAACTGGCTAGAGACAAGCTACCTAATAGGTAAAATCTGTGTAGCCTTGGAGTATGCTGTAGTATTATGCCTGAGCTAATAAGTCCTTTTGAGATGCTAGTTTTATTAAACAAGGTTTATTTTGACTGGAGTTGTCTAGCCACAGGCTCATCTAGAGAGGGAACAAGGCAAACTTGGAGATATCTTCAGAAGACTACAAGGACAGGCTCATAATCTTCTAGCCCAACATCAAGCTAGGCTAGATCATATCTTTTGAAAAACAAAAGAAAAAAAATCTAAGTTTGTTTTAAGCATTTCAAATGTGAGAGAATCCAGAACATGCCTTATCGAGTTTCCTTACTGGTTAATAACTCTTACAGTTCAAAACATACTTTATTTCTAATTTGCATTTGTTGAGCTTTGACTTTGTTGAGCTTTGAGCCATGGCAAATAGTTGTATCTTTACCTGCTATGTGAAAAAGCCCTCTAGTGTAAGATATCCTTTCCTCGTGACTGTACTTGTAGATCCCTTAAGCTTGACTTTGATGAGCTAAATAGATTGAATCTCTTAAAACTCTTTCTGTAAGGCAGATTTTCCAGCCTTTAAATCATTCTTGCAGTTTGCACTTGCCCACATTTTGCATCATTTTAGGTTTGTGGAGAATAGGTTTGTATATATTATTCCAGTGAACATCTCAAAGAATACCATTGTGTCATTTCCAGATATTTTCCTGTTTATACCTCCAAAGACCATATTAACTCTTACAGCGATACAACCTTCCAAGAAGTCACTCTCATATTAGTATTGTTTTTTCAAAATGGCTTCTAGGATAATCCTGTAAGAATGACTTTGTTTTAGCACAGACAAATTTAAAATATGCAATGCTTAATGAGTTCTGCGCTAAGATGGCAGTTTACTTCCTTACTGAGCCACATAATATAGATAACTTCTAATAACTGATTTCACTGTATTATTTACCATAGTAGTTTAATGTGAAAACTTTAGCAACAGTTCACACTTCCCAAGAATGAATGGCTCAGATAGGGAATATGACTGGCACAAAGAACATTCTTGCTCAGATCGTTGTTTGGATGGGACCATTATGCAGGACCTGATTTACCTACTGGTTATTCTCTGCTGTATAAATCCCCACTACCTATTTCAGTTAGGATATGTTATACATAGAGATAAGTTGAATGTACAGAATTTTCAAACAAACCTTTCAGTATGGTTTTCCTTTTGGAACATTCAAGCTCATTTGGGGAGGCTGCAAGTTCAGCCTATATAAGCTGCTCGAGTGCCATATGACTCAGTGGTGTGCTTTGTGCTTGCTTGTACTAATGCAGGTGGAGAAGTAAATTTCGTTGAACCCCCAGCACACCACTCCCAGTCTGCTTACGGGAAACTGAAGCAGCTGGCAATACCTATCTTGTTGTTTGTGAGTCCTATGAGCATGACAAAAGTATACTTTCTCATATATATTCTGATCAGATTTTTTGAGATGAAATAACTACTTGGAAATGTCAAATTCGAGTTTTATTGAGCCTTAATAATCAAGCCAAGTATGAAAAAATTGCCTCATGTTTTTTAAAATGAGAGTATAAATTTGTCTTACAACGTGTAAGGATTTTAATTTCTATTGATGTATTTTTTTTCAAACATGTTTTAAAAAGATATTTGTTAAGAATAGCTTAGTCAAATGCTTCCTTTATTAAAAAGATGCCACAATTAGACTACCTGATTCCAGTAAACTAGATTAGGTAAAGGATGATTTAACTTCAGTCAAACTACTGCTTAAGTTGACAGCTGAATTAAGGAGGTCTAAGTCAACAGCAATTTTTTTAAGGTCAGATGGGTCCAGAGAGCCGCTATTCAGGATGGCTTGGTCCAGGAGGCATGAAACCGAATAGCTGCAGATCAACTAAATTATAAGCTCGACTAGGTAAGACCCAGCCGTGATCGCTCAGGTTCAAGGAACTGGTATACTAATATGGATTATGAAGGAACAGCTCAAATATTTTCTTTGAACTTTTTTGCTATAGAAAAAGAGAAATGAAAAATGAACATTTAAATGTACAAAATTTTTTCTGTGCAAAGTATGATCAAATGTTCAGAAGTCTAGCTCTCTGAAAATTATCATCGTTTCTCTAACACTAAAAAGTCTTAATCAATTTAAAAATCACAGTATTGACTTTAATATAACATACCTACTGTTCTTAGTAATTATGTCCATAAGTATTTAAAAGTAGGCAAAACCAAAATTCAGGTAGCCTGTTCAACCTCACGTTTTCCATATGCGCTATGAAATATGCACATTTGTACAACAGCATGCTCACATTATATCTGTTTTGCACAATTCCCTCATGCAGCACAAAGGGAATGGAGCAGCTCAGTACCTCAGTACTGCCCACGTATCAGCAGGAGGAACAGATAGAGCACTGGAGAAGCATTCTTCCTGTTCAGAAAGTCCTGATATTGTCCATGTAAGTTACAATGCTGGCCTAGTACAGAATTTGCAATTCAGGAAAAATCCAGTAGTGCCCTGGCGTATGAAAATTCATCTGTGAAGTTCTGCCAAGTCTTGCAGAGCATATGCAAACTAAGGACTTTCCTGTAGTTTATAGAGTGCCTGAGTTTGCATGGATTTCCACGGGTGCGTGAAAAGATGTACTCATTTGTTTCTGTAAAGGCTAATCTCTTTCTAAATTTCAAATTGCTATGTCATAGCAATGGAATGCTAATAAAGTGAAAAAATGGGGGTTAAATCATTTGAGCTAGAGTAAAGAATAGCAGGCAGCTCCATATAGACTAATATTAGTAAATATAATTTGCAATAGGAACTTTGACTGGGGTTGTACAAAGGCGTACAGCAGAGCAGTGTGCTGTGCAGCCAGCCCCAATTGTAGACTGCAAATAGGCAAAATTTCTTGCTCAAGTTATTAAACATCACTTAGACCTTCTAAAACCCTTTGACACCTTGGCATTTCTTGCAAGCAATGCTTTCTTGTATAAGGAACAAAATGTATTTTGCTTAAAGGATCTCAGTATTAATTTGGGGAAATATAGCAGCATAGATCAGTTTTTGAGAAATGTTTTCACTCAGTTTGCAGGCGGGTTAGAGTAAACAACCAGACAAATCTCCTTTTCAGAGCTAACTTTTCTTATTCTTTCCCTTCAACAAAAAATCTTCAGGATTTCTTGTCCATGTGAAAGATGCCCTAATTTTTCCTTTGAATTTGACTTTTGGGTAACATTTGTATTGAGGTCTATGAATGTCCATAAAGAGCCTCTGCTTTACCTATAGTTGACATCACTGGCCAATGGATCAGCAGTTGCTAAAGCACAGAAAGGGAAATAAAAACCTTCAAGAGGATAAAGAAAAAATAAACTTTTCTTTTTCCAAATAATTCATCTGTAGATAATAATTTTGGGCTGAAAGAATCGCTCAGAGAAAGGGAATGTAACGATTACAGGATGTTATTGCTCCTTTAGAATGCAATATATATATGTAAGTCAGTCATAATATTTTTGAAAAAGCATCTGAAGATAACTGTTTTCAGACTTTTCAGCCTGAAAGCTGCCTGTAACGTGCAGTCCTTTACTCAGTTCTTTCCTCAGCCTCTTTTCCATCTTGTATATTCTTAGTGTTGTCAGATGACTGAACCTGAAATTACTAATACGACCCATGACAAAGAGGCAACAATGTCTTTAAGTCGTTAAGGAAAACTCACGTGAAGTACATCAATCTTATTCCCTTGTGTTTGTGTGCCTTCAAAACCAAAATATAATCTGTGTCCAGGAAGGTGTGTCTGTTGTCTGTTTTCATTTCAGTCTCTTTTTGTCCTTGTTTCTTCTATTTTTGCCACAACTGTTTTTTACTTTGCCAGGCATGTGATTTACTGTTTGTTTTCCACAATCTTTTTTTTGGGACTGCAAGACCCATCAAACTACAAAATAAAAATGCCATCTTTTTTCACCTTTGAGTAACTGTCTGCTTCTCAATAAGAAGGAGATAGTCCATTTTTTTAGAATATATACCAATAGTCCTTGCAACATGAATTCAAAGATTTCAGCTAGCATAACAGGTCACTGTTTCAGTTGTTCACAATTTTGACACTTTACTCATTTAGGATTAAATTTTCTAAATGACAGCTGGTTCAGGCAGAACGATTTTAAATTTTTTCAGATTCCTTTTTTTTCCAGAAACAAGAGCAAACAAAAATATGGGGATTATTTTTCCCCTTTAAAAGTCTTGGTGGCTTTTTCTTCAGAAAGCTTTTAACTCTAAAGCAAAGATCAGAAATTATGTCAAGATTAACCAAAAACTTGTCAAACTTTTGGAAAAATTGCAGTGTGCATCCGAACAAAAGCTGTTTACAAAGCCAAGATTCCATTTTCATTAAGGATATTCAAGCCTCCATTCTTAATACTACTGAGAAACCTATGAATACTTGCCCTCCTTGTTCTTTCCCAGTCCTCATATTCACTGGGGCAAATGTTTTGGTATTGGCTTCTCACATTCTAGTGAATCCATTATTTGAACTATTGCCTAAGTAATGTTTATTTGTATTTAGGATGAAACATCTCAAAGAAGAGAGCTGGAATGCAATTTATTTTAGAATAGTTCATATTCCTGTGGTTAGGGAATTTGTAAGGGTTATGAGAGGATTAGGTTAAAGTTGTTTATACGTATGAGGCATAAGCAGAACCCTGGAAGTGGATTTTCCATACCACAACTGAGTGCCTTATTTACAGGGCTTTTTGCTGTTGTGGTAAAGTTGGACTTGAGAATGAGGTTAGTTTTTTGGATGTTCTAGTGTTGAATCAAAGCAAAATGAGAACCCAGCTCAGTTCAGATTACCTTACACAAGATGTCTAGTGAAGTTCTGATCCAGTGGCTGGGAAAGAAAAATGGTCAATTCCATTTTTGTATTTGTGCTAATTGCTAAAATTTAGAGGGTCTCAACTCTATCATCTCTTCCAGTTTAACCTAGCCATGACTTTAAGGCCTGAAGTCATAGAGCCATGAGATAGACATAAAATACAATTTGATTTCCTATTTAAATTCTTCTCTTTTCTGTATATCCCCATTCCTTCTCACCTAAAACCATTTATGTTTCCAGAATTGCTCACAACATTTAAATTTAGTGTTTGTCTTCTGACTGCATGGCTGAATCTAGCAGGTTTTGAAGGAGAATCAGATTCCAGATTTTTTTTTTTTTTGGAAGCAAATAGTCTAGGTATTAAGCATAACTTATTATGTGCTATGTCTTTCTATCCTGTTAGTGCTGTGCACTTGTGTGGTTGCCAGTCATTGCCAATCTAAATCTGTGCCATGGTTAATGGTCATACATCTCCTAGTTTGGCGATTGTGTTAAGAACAGTAGGCATTTTCAAGAGAGGTTATAGGAGTTCTTTCATCTTTCCTAGACAAAAACTTTGTCTCAGCTCAGTAATCACAGAGACAGTGCTCTGCCTGCCCTCTTGATCTGTTTTCCATTTATAAATAGATTTATTCTTCTAAGAAGGTTCATTTGGAAGGGAGATCAACTCTAACCAATAGCAGGGACTGAGCATATTTGAGAAACAGAGCTTTGGGGAGAGGCTGAAAGAAATCAAATGAGCTGTGTACCTTTCTTTAGTTCTTCATTATTCCAAAGTGAGATAGCATTCTGTATATTTTTGAAAAGGAAAAGACAGTGGAATTCCAGTTATCCAAGCCTCCACTACTGGAAACATTATTTCTGATGAATTCTCAATACTGTTACTCCCAGACTATTGACTTGCTATTATTCATACTTCTAGTTATCCCAAAATCTTCCTGTGAACCTAAGCAGTTCTTGTAATTGTCATTGTAAGAATAAAATCATGTTCAGCAAGAACAGTCATCCTTTGGGGCTTATTTCAAGTACTCCCCTTTGAAGAGCAGATCTTTTAGGACTTGAGTTTGGGAGGATATCCTCCCACAGGCAAGATTTCACCTGATACTGTTTCTAGCAGAAATTCCTGCATCTAATTTCTGATTCTCATCTGCTTTCTTTTTCTTTGGAGAAAGATACAATGCACATATGTGTCTAGAGACACTGCTGCATATCTGACCTTTATGTTCTCTGGTAAATGTTTAGAATTTAAATTGTTTGGCTTGTGTAATATGTTTCAACCTTCCGTCATGAGAGCTGATTTTTCTGTGTTCATGAGGCCTATTACAAGCAACAGACGGTCATATTATAGCATAAAGCTTTTTTTGTTTCATTTGAACCATCTGTTTTAAATCATGCCCAGTGCCAATTAATTTCTGAAATTCTGTTGGTTACATAACAATAATAGGATCCAGTTCAATACAATATGAAATAAATCTGCTTTAAAAAAAAAAAACACTATTTCCTTTACTACTTTCTATAAAAAGATAATTCAGCCTTCTGTATCCAAATTTCATAGTGAACCAATGGCGATTAGTTTTATGACTAAGGTTATGCAAGAACCATAGCAGATATGTATATCTATCAGGTAGAGCTAACAGCACAAATTAAATTTCTTTGCAGCAAAATGCTTATAATCTCCAGTAAATTAATGTTCTCATATTTTTGACATTTGTGACACATCACCTCACTCCTCAGCCTCTTCTTAGCCTCATGTTCTTTTCTCCCAGAATTCTTCTTGGCCTAATATAAACTAAATATTCAAAAACGGTTGGCCTCACATTTTTAGTGAAAATTAGTGAAAATGCTACCATCTACTTATATATATATATGTATATATATAAATGTGTGTATATATATTAAATACACACACACACACACACACACACACACACACACACACACACACACAAATATATATGGAAATATCCAGGGTTTTTCTGAGGTATATTCATAGATTTTTGTGTTGTCATTCTATTTATACTGAGAAATTCTCCAGGGGAGTGCTGTGCCTCCTTTTATGTATTGTATAAGTTTGAGTAGAGTGTCAGCTTTCAATTAAAAAAAAAGAACAACGTAAGTGAACAAAAAGGTATATGCAATAATTTTTCTGAAGAGGATGAGAAAATTGAATTTTCTGTACTGTATCTTTCACTGTTACAGTCTTGTGGCTGATTCTAACAGAAGCAACAGTTGATGCCTGAGAAGATGTGAAAATCTTAGCAATATGTACCAACATATTATTATATGGCCATAAATATATATATCCAAGCAAAAGAAGAAAATTATTTCTTGATCTCTGTAGTAATCTGTGAAATGCTAAAGCATGATTCTCTTCTTTTTTATAGGCCACAGCATGTTGTCAGTCATAATACCTTTTTTTTAATATACTGAAGACTTAGATGCTGCAAACTTGTTCAAGCTGTCACTGTAACCACTATTGTTATGACTTAGATATATGCATGACATTAATTTTAATGGAAAATCTGAATTAAGTTGTCCTCACTAGACAGTGCAAAGGCTGTCTTTTCTTACCTCCAGGCAAAAGCTTAGTAAGAAAAGCTTCCCAGGTATATCCCATAATTGGTCATGTGATTTATGAAAAAGATATGCTTTAGCTGTTTGTCTGAGGTTGGTCATTTGAACCATGATGAATTATCAACAAACATGACCTTCAGAGTGACTTCATTATATATGCCATATTTCAAAAATATACATTCGTAATCTTCAGGTGGGACCCCGAAGTGTATGAGAAAGATGATGGTGTGTAGATTTCTTAAATTATTTACACTCTAGATAAGGAATTATGCTGGAAAGTAAATGGGAAGTGACTGCTAGTAAGAGCTGTGAAACTTCCTTAATTCAGACCCATTCTAGTAATCAGACATAGGATGGCTTTTGTGGGAATCAAGGCAGAATCAATCATCAACAGTGTCACTAAATTTACCAAAAAAAAAAAATCACAAGGTTAGTCTGTTTTTGTGTCCTAGACTCACAAAAAAACAAACTGGTGCCTACTAAAGGATATCACTGAATGGAGTCTCATGAGCTTCAGCTGGACTTTGAAAGGATGAAAAGGTATGTCAGTACAACTGTATTCTTTTCTAGGATGCAACTTTAGATTAGAACACTAAGTATTTTAGTGCAGATCTCTGGCTGCACATGGATTGTAAATAGATGTAAACGCTCTATTTTTTCTGATTAGTAAAAATTGTGAATGTACAATAAATACAATTAAATTAAAGCTTTCTTTTTCCATTTCACTCATGCTTTACCATATGATCTCAACTTTTGTCCTGAAATGACTGTTCAAAATACATTCAGTAAAGCAAAGGAAACATGATGGTTTTATTCTTCAAAAAGGAAGTAACCCTACATCTAAGACTGGGATATGTAGTTTTTCACATCTTAATTATCACATGGAAAATATCTAGAGGCAAGTGTAAAAACTGTATATTTCCAGGGAAATTAGGTGGTTTGCATATAAAAGCATAGTATTCTCATGTGTGCTCTTCAGTGTGACAGTAAAAGGACAAAATGCTGTCTAAATTTCAGTGATTGCATTAAAAATGTGAATTTATTCCTTAAGATGTTTTTAGTTCTAATTTTTGAGATTTTTTTGCCAATGTTCAAATCCTAATTAAAAAAATAGAACAAAAACATGAAAAACTAACACAGCATACATCCTTAGAGATGTTTCAGAACCTCCAGAGGTGGCAAATTCTTTTCACAAATAAATAAATAAATATTTGGTCTTCCCCAGATATTAGAAGCTAAAGCTGAAACAGTTAAGGAAATGTAAACTGGAGTTTAACAAAAATCTGGTAGATTAAAACACTTAAATGTGTTGCTTTTGTTAATGACTGCTACAATCCATCTTTCTCTGTGGGTGATGTTCCTCAGAAGTAACACAACACGTATTTAAACATTGGCAACTTTCATCCTTAAGTTTTATCTTTAGCTTATGGAGAAAACTAGTGAATCTTTAGCTTTCCCAAGGAACCTAGAAGGACTAGGTAGAGAATGAAGCAATGATGAGAAGCTGACTCCAGTTTTTTTAAAAACATCGTAAATTATTAATGTGAATCAGCAGAGCATTGCAAATATTGTTGCAGCAGATAACAGCTTGTCTCATAATTTTGGTATGTTTGTCCATTCATCTAACAAGTTCACAGTCTAAAATTCTGGCAGACTTCAGCTAGATCCCAGGGCTTTTTTATTGGGTTTCTGGAAATCATTCAGGATTAATTACTGTTGAATATCCACAACAAAATAAAAATTAAATAATTTGGTAGTATACTTGAGGGAAAACAAATCCCATATTGTTTTCAAATTAAAGATTTCAGTTATGCAATTCAATTGCTCTCTAATTCCATGGGATTCCTCATTTTTTTGCCCTAAGGGTTGCTGGATCCTCTTTTTTCTGGGACAGAAGAGCACACAAGCATGTATTTGTCAGTAACGCCATTTAAAGCACTAAGGCTAGCTGTGTGTTAAAAGTTAAGCATGTGACTTCTATCTAGCCTTGAGTCTTTAGTAATTTGTAAAATCAAGCTTTATATGAATGTAGGTGTCAGGGCCAGACCCTGAAACCAGGACACTAATTTTAGACAACATGAATTACAGAATAGCTTTAAAATAACAAGCACCTCACCTTTGTCTCTAAACAGCAAGTGAAATGTTAAGATGATTAACCTTACTCATGAGTCTCATGTGGGATTATTCAATAGCTATCACTCAAACAAGTTGGATGCTTCAGGTTTGGACTGGAGCAGCTAAACTTGGAAGCAGAATAGATTTAATATTTTCACCCCAGAAAGTAAGGAGGGCAACAAAAGGTTTATTCACCCTTAAGGATCTATTTCATTTTTATTGCAGGCATTTTCAGCTAAACAGAGGAAATCTGGAAAAAAAGGGCTTGCCTAAGGGAGAGCTTGAGGATGAGGTGCTGCTATTGCTTATCCTGAGGTTCAGTGGCTAAGGTGCTCACTCAGTGTAGAACAGCCTGTAGCCCTTCACTGCCTCATTCAGAATAAGAAACTTTGATATACCAGCTCAGGAGGGTGATTATACCCAACTCCTAATGACTACATGTATGTGTACCTGTGTGTAACTATATGTGTGTGTAAATTTATATATGTATATATACACATACACACACAAACATGTATGCACACATACACACACACACATATGTGTCCCAGTATATAACCTAGTATACATACCTGTTCAAACAAGCTGTAATGTATAGCTATGGGATATAAGGAGGGGTCATTTCTTCACAGTCATTTTCTGAAAGGATAATTTATTAAACCCCCTTGTAAAATCAAATATTTTAGAAAAAATAAAATAAGCCTTTTTCTCTTTTTTCTTTTTTGTTTTCTTGACAAAATTTGTCAGATTGGAATTAAGCAGTTAGTCTGGCTGCTACAAACATTAAATTTCAGTGAATAACCTCTAACTGTTTTCTTCCTCTGGAAATACATCCACCCATGTGTGAAATACCTTAAAATTATGCTTTTTGAACTGCCAATGGAGGTACCCAAAAATCACCAGTGACTTATGAAAATCTTAGAATTTAAAAGAATATATAGAAAGCAGGAGGACATGATTATGTTTCTGAATGATCATGTTCCTTGTACAGCAGGCTTTCTATTCAGGCTTCCTGTAGAAGAGACCTGAAGTGGCACTCCTCAACTTAGAAGAAAGGAGGAAAGTGGATTGGTGATATAAAAACTACCATGAACAACATATTGCTATTGAAAAATTAACCTTCTTTGTAAATTTTTAATTTTTACTGTCTTATTTTAACAAGAATAATTTGTTTTAGCTTGCTGAACACCAAATTCTCTGGTGCGGCACATGAGCTGGAGTTATAAAAAATGCTTTTAAAATTTTAATTTTAAGTTGCACTTATTGGTAGTCAAAATATGATGATGATGCATTATTTTAATTATCATCTATGCTACTTTCTTTTTCTCTATCTCTTTTTACCTATATATACAATTGCCTTTGCAGTTGAACAATATGAACCATATGGTTCTTAGCAAAGTGAAAATCAGTATCTGTTGAGCTTACTGTGCTTAGTTTGCCTTATGAGTACTTTATTAGTCAGTGTGCCTTTCTTCCAAAGGATTAACAGCAAACAGTTACTTAAACTCTGAACTGTTCAGCAGTATTGAAATTAAAGTCAGATGAAGCAGGATTAGGCAATGTTGTGTGTCGCTATGTAGCTATAAAACACTTGCTCTGTAGACAGTGGTAGAATTAGATAAAATAGATCCTTTATAGATATAAACCAGAATTTTTTTCACAGATGAAGATATGTTCATTTACCCTACCTGGGACTGTGGCCAATACATTAATGTTATTGAAAACTCGTGCAAAGCTGCAGTGGCATTTTTGTCATGATACACATAAATATAACAACCATTTACTTTACTTGAATTGGAGAGGACAAGGACTATCTAACCCACTCCAGAGATAAGAGCTGTACTGTTTCATAGAAACGAAATTGATTTCAAAGCTGAGGAAGCCATTCACTGAAATGTTTAAAGGTTGAATTGCATTTGCAGCAAGTTTTATGTGATTTAAATACTAGATTCCCATCCACATGAGAAATGAAATCTCTATAGTCAAGTCTGTCTGTTTTTAAATTATTCTTTCTTCATAAACGGTTTTGAAAGAAAAGACTTCATAAAATTAAAGTTAATTAAGCTCCTGACAAGGTAAGATTAGTAAATCCCCAATAGACTGAAGTATTCTGGTTATCCCCATCATGAGTATACGATGAGCAAAATGAGTGTTTGCTCCTACTTGTTTATCACACTTCCACACATATCTGCCTCTGCCTTTACCTCTCTGCAAAGAAGTAACACAGGATGGAGTATGGGACAGCTTATTATTTTTTCTGTTGGTCCAGTGATTTTTTTTTAAAAAATTGAGTTTTCATAGGAAAAAAAAAAAAACAACCTCTTTTTAGGAGAAGAGCACCATACAATTGGTTAATGAAAGTGTCAATATTTTGCTGTCAGTTCAACACAGATACAAATTAAAACCGCTAAAAAGAGATATATTTATTTATTTTTTTCCACAAAGAAGCATTAGCTGTGAAGTTCATTACCATAAAATGCCTCAAAGCTCAGCAGAAAAGTATTAGACATGTCAGTGAGAATATCTGCTTTATACCAAATATTTTTGACCTGACATATATTTCAAAATACTTATCTGCCCAAGAACCACAGAACTCCTTCCACATGCATTGGAAAGCCAAG
Source organism: Struthio camelus (assembly GCF_040807025.1). NCBI lineage: Eukaryota > Metazoa > Chordata > Aves > Struthioniformes > Struthionidae > Struthio > Struthio camelus. The sequence continues at coordinate 29,001,184 of NC_090945.1, forward strand.
AAAAGAGGTGAGGGTCATAAACTACTTAGCTAACAACCTTCCTATCCATTGACAGATGGGATCAGCTGGCATGCAGCTATGTTTCCAATTCGCCCGAGTCCTGAAACAATGCAGGTGATCATCCTTGTTCTCTGGTCCTGGCTCACTCTCTGCCCTGCTCAGAGTTATGGCTATGCTGACAACCCCGGGTGAGTTACGTCACATAGTTCTGGCATTGGAGCCAAACTTAATCTTTTTGCTAACTGGATTTGCTATAAAAGACATAGAATCCTTCTTGTCTACCTCTTCCTCCTGATCCATGAATTTTCTTGGGCATTTTGGTAGGGCATGTGTGATCAGGCAGACTGAGAGACAGGATGTCAAGTAAGAGGACCACACTTCTAATTTAGTGTAACAAATCCTATGTTCCTATAGGTAGCTGTTTTGGGAAATAATAGTTATAATGTAATCCAGTACAATTACTGTCAGGAGGCAATCCAAGAATTGGAATTTTAGAGTTTTGTTTAAAATGAAAAGCGTGTGTTAAAAGCCATGTTGATTATTTTAATACAGTCTCCCATAGCAATATTGTGAAGCAGTATGACTCCTCTTTGTCTATAGTTTTCCTGGTAGGAGAGGAACAAAGCAATTGATCTTCTATCAGCTAAATATATTGGAGAATACTTTGCACTAACCATTTGAATAGGAAATGGAAGAATGCTTTAAAATAACATTTTCTACCATGCTTCATGATATCACCATAGTAACTAAGAGTTCAGTCTCAATGCTGTGCTTTTGTCCTTATGTATCCACGCAGAAAAGAAACGTAGCTACTGGTCTTTAAATAAGAAAGCTGATCATTAATTTTGCACTTTTTAAATCCCCATTTGTCAGAGCATATTTTTGCAAAATGATATGTATCAAACAAAGAAAGTGGTAATTTTAAATTACAGAAAAGGCATGATATAATACAGCATAAAAATGGTTTTTTTAAATCCATATTTCAAAAATAAAAATATTACACAGCCTTTAAAAGCTTAACTAAAAAAGTTGACTAGATAGCTCAGAGGTGTTGACTAGGATCTTGAAGCGCGCATATATTGATGTTCTTTCAAATACAGCTTGTGTTGGTGGTAAAAGGAAGCTATTTCAAGATCATGATTTGATTGCCTTGGTAAAATGCGCTTGTGATCTTTAGGAAGCTGTAGATATTTCAGTACCAGGACATTCGGTTCTGGATGGCAATGGCTTGGCTGCTTTAGTAATGGTGACAAGAAGTTGCTGGCCGTACAGATAATGAATTATACGAGTGAGAAGCCCAGAACAAGTCTCTCTTTGGCAGGCCAATTTGAAGAAATGTATGCTGTGGTTTCTATGCTGTATCTCTGACAGAAAAATAAAGCACATCAGCCTCCTGTTAACTAATCTCAATACGTTAACACGTTCTAATCACTGTTAAACATGTAAAACATAGCCTACTTACAGTTATGATTCACGCAGTCACCATGGCTTACGTAATTGATATTGGCAATAAAAGTGCCAGCAGACTTAAATGGTAAAAATTCCTGTAAATTGAATAAGGATAGTATTTTTCCCCTTGCTGTGCAAGTCCAGAGAACTATACTTGTAAGAGGACTAATGCCCTTAAGTTATATTTCACTGCTTGTGCAAGCAGTATAATACAAAAAGCTTGTACAGGCTTGTTTGTGTCTTATATACGGAACTCAACTCCACTGGATATATAATGCAGCAGTGTTTTTTTTTTTTTTTGAAAAGAAAGGAAAGGTGAATTCAATGGATCCATAGGTTACTCCTCAATAGAGAAGAAAGTAAACAGTAAGGAGGGGCTGTTCTGATTGAGTCTTAATTCACGGATAAGTAAAGTAGTCTCCCTGTTTCAGAAAGAATTCTGTTTTTTCCCGAGCGCAGAGAAATTTCATAGCAATAATCTAGTTTCTTGGTGCATAAGGTGAGAGGGATTAGATATGCTATATCAGTTACAAACCTACAATGGCATCTGTGATGATGACTGAGCTGCTGCAGCTGATATAGAGCAGCAGCAACTTAAATATTGAGTGAGAAAGGGTCTTTTGTAGAACTTGTCACAGCTAAAGTATTTAATTTCATTTGTAAATATGAAAGTAATTTTTAAAACTTACTCAGCATTCCTGTATATTTCTTTTCTTTTAGCGTGTTTCATTAAATTTGTGAGTGACGATTAGTGCTTAGACAAAACTAAGATTTTCATAATTAAATGCATGAAATTGTATTCCTAACATCCATTCAGTGTCTGATATGAAGCGCTTTTAAAATATTTATATAGAGTGCAGTTAGTATATACAGCACAAATGTTGCCATTAATGTTAGACTGTAATAATCCTAACAACTGGTATTTAATGATTAACAGAAAAAAATGGATAATAACACTTAGCACTTTTGAAAAACTATCTACTTTATGTAGTAACCTGTGGAAATATTACGGTTTGTGGTAGTGTTAAGTGCTAGAAGTAGCCATGTACACGTCCCTTTTGGAATCTCTCTTTAATAGAACAATAATGCACCATATAATAGTAATGAAAAATGTATGTCATTTCAAAAAAAGATGTAGATAATATTCATTCATTATTGGTCAAACTTTTCTGGATATTAGAGAAGTGAGTTAACTCTAAGTGCTTGTTTCAAACCAGATTTCATACTGGAAATAAGAAAAGACATTTGCCTTCCAGGTACTTACCGATTCCATTAGATATGATGGATTTTTTGTATTATAGAGATTCTTAGAAGATGAAAAATACTGATTGCCTCTCTTCTCTAATACAGCAATAGTTCATGTCTTGGAACTAGTTTTATTGTCAAAGTGAATAATATTTTAATATGTTTAGAGAGAGCCTCATTCTTCTTGATGGAAAAATGAAATGACTTTTGACATTAGGAGATTTTGTTATCCGTTACTTGAGTAGCATCAGTGTCACATAATTTTGATGATGGGTTTCAGGTTGATTTTTGGAAATAGAAATGTCCATAGTGCATTACGATTTGGGCACCTCTTTATAAGTAGTGATTCTGTGTTAGGGCAAAAACATTCGGGCTTCCTACAGAGTGAACCGTAAAGTAAATCAAAGGTCTATATCAGAATGCTATTTAGAATAGTTCTTGAACACATTCTTTAGCACTAAAATGTTTTAGTACTTTAACATTCAACAATATTTTCAATTACTAAGCCCTATTGGACTATAATGGCATCAAAGGGAGATTCTGGAGTAGGAGGAAGTCTCTTTCCACTTCAAAAATAGTCCCATATGATTTGATTTATCTTTCCTCAGAAATTCAACAAAATAATGAAGAATAAGTGGCAGGTAAGTTTGCTGAAAATTGTAACTAAAATAAATCAGCTTAGGGTTTACTATTTATTTACTCCATGTTCATTACTGTCACTTTTTTCAGTAGTTTACCCCCATCTTATCTTAATATCCATTACCATGACTGGTGCTAACATATTTCTGAGTGGTCTTCATTAATTACTGCAGTCTTTACATTCTCTTTTTTTCTTCGTATCAGTTGAGATTTAGAAAATTTGTCAGAAATCGTTCTCAGTGTGGGAGCATTTCAAACCAGATTGCGTTTAATTAATTGCAGGTTTAGATGCCAATGAATACGTTACATTTCCTGAGTTCATTTACAACACTGCATAACTTTTTGTTTTCTATTTTTCCTTTGCTTTACATGTTGTTGAGACCTGTCCATGGTTTTATTGCCATTCACAGTGTTAATATATATGCAGCATGTAACTCCTTTCACAGATAAATATGCAGTAATATTACAAATAAATTTATGGTTAATTCAATTTTATAGTTATCATATTCTAGGCCTGAAAGAAAAATAACCCTAGACTCCATCTGCTTCTGCTCCTTTTGAGCTAAATAATAAAAATTCATTTGAGGTTTCTAAGTATAAGAACACTTGGGGCCAAAGCTTTTCCTTTTCCTTGTAAAGGAAACTGTCAGTTAGTATTAAAAGGACTAATCAAGAAGTTTTATTTCACTAGTACAGAGATTTTAGTGGAGATACTGGGCTGTCAGCTGTGGAGTTTTTTTCTTTCTGAGAAAGTGTTTGTGTATTGCCAGACTCTCAGACTGAATATGATTCTTTATGTGAAAGAGTGACTCTGAATGAAAAAAAGACATACTCTGTGAAAAATATACTTGGGAATTTGCTATAGTGATCTAAAAGCATTCCTTATCCATGCTAACTCAGTTATTCAGCTCTCAGAGTTTGTTGGCTGGGCAAGTACTGCATTGTGAGGCACATAGATGTAGCTCCTTTTTAGGACTTCACATTTCATTCCTCTCTTTCATAAGTGCAAACAACTTACCCAGAAAAAGCCTGAAGAATCCATTGTCTTTCTCATTTTCCTTTCTTGTAACAGGTCTTGTTAACATTTACATCACTTAAAGGGTTGACAGCTGAAATGATACAAAGGCAGAGCACTGACTTCAAAGTCAGAGAGACATTTAGTAATTTATCCTGCTGTCAAAAAGTAAAACGAGAACTGAATGATAGAGATCTAGAACCCCAAAGGGGCTTTAATGCAGTAATACTCAGAGTCATGATGTCCCCAGATTAGGGGCTTGGTCTCTGTACGTGCCCTCTGTTGTGCCAACTTTTTGTGCACTGCAAGAAAGATAGATGTCTAATGAATCCATGCAAGAGAGAAAACCAGCTGTGAAGCAGTCTAACCAGCCTGTAGGAAATGGTGAGTACAGGGATGTGTCTTCCTCTCCCTGGGATTTAGGCATCTTATAACATACTTCCTGGTGATTCCTTCCTTTAATTGGAATTTGCAGCACTGAGACTACTATTTTCTTTAAAAAGTGAGCATGCTTCTTTTGAAGCCTGTCAAGAAGATGAGACAGGCAGGCAGGGTTCTCTCTTCCTTCTCTCCTTTCTTTTTCCCTTTAAAAAGTTCTGGTATCATACTGATGTGAAACATAAAAAATCCTGAAAGATCATATGGAATACTTAGTTTCTAAATGATTGTAATAAAAGTTGCATCATTCTTAAGGGAGATTTGCGGTTTTTTGTTTTTTCGTTTTTAAGTCAATTACTATATCGGTTGATCAAAGTTTGAGCAGCTCATTGAAAACTGTTTGAAAGATACTTCATATGCATCATTTTAAAAGCATATTGTGACTCAGGGGCTTGTCCAGCGCAATGCAGGAAGGTAATAAATAATATGAGTTTGTGTAAACAGCAGAGCCAGCAGACACTTCAGTGAAAACCATTTTGAAGTATACACAGTTCTGTAGCAAAGAAAAAGAGTTAAGCTGGCAAAAAAAAAAAAAAAAAAAGAAAATCCTATGAGGAAATCTTTTTTTTTAATAAAAATCAGGAATAATAGGTAGAGAAAAGGGACTGCAAAACAAAATCGGTATGGAGAAGCTTCTTATGTACAACTGGAACATGGTCGTCGAATCTATGTGCTGGCGAACAAAAAATTTTTTATTCAGTTACCCTGATGTAAATATGAGGTAACTCATACTGAAATTAGGAAAATTTCTCTACATGGTAGTGTTTGAAAAGGGAATCTAATCTGGAAAGAAAACACAAAGGAACTCCTCCAAAGCGTTTTTTCTGTGAATGTGCTTTGTCTGTATCACTAGGAACAGATGCAATCAAAATGAAATCACAGCAAATGTAAAACTAGATAAGGCAAAAAGAAGCCAAGCAATCATACTGAAAAAAGTTTGCAAGTCTGAAAGTGCATGAAATGAAGAACAGATCATGGGCCATATCCTTGCTCATGTTAAGATAATACTGTGCCATATCCCTGCTCTCTAAATGCTTGGGCTGAAACACTGGCTTCTCCGAAAGGATGGTGGAGAATGGGGGTAAGAAAGATTCATGTTTCCTTTCCTATATAGCCAGTCTGCCTTCTTACTGGAGAATTGCTGTATGACATGCAACTGCTGTCATGCCAACCTAAAGATATGGCCTGAAGCCCGACCACTCCCCTGGTAGCTTTGGGCTGATGGGACCAGTGGGTTCCATTTACCATGGCTTTGGTGCGCATCCACAGCAGCTTGGGAAAAAAAGACCTTTTCCAGCTACACTGAATACTAAGCATCCCCAAACAGAATGTCTTTTCTAGTATGGAGTAAAATACCATTACAGTGTGCCTAGAATTTAGGAAAAGAAGAATTGAGGTTGTTATGCTTCCGCACTCTCCGCATCGTCCACCAATATGCTATTTTCAGCATCGCATTTAAATTTTGCCTGTCTTGTGGAAAGGGTAAAGGCTATAAGACGTTAAGATCATAGTTTACACACAAGGCAGTGCATATACAAAGCCTCCTTGAAATCTGAATTTTTGGCAAGAATTATACAGGTCTGAAGCAGAGTACTTGTTTAGATTAGGAGAATATTTACAATAGTTTGGGGAAAAGGAAGACTTAAAGGCTAAAGACAAGTGAGTAGAGTTGGACAAAAAATAAGAACCCTGCTAGAGGGAAGTAAGGTATTTGTATGTGGGAATAGCTGGGGAGAAAATATGGCTGATCATGAAAGAGGGAGAATGGTCTCTCAGGTAATCGTTGCAAACAGAGGAAGAGCAGAATACAAAACAAGGAGCTGGATCTAAATAGTTGATAATTAAGTAACTGATTAGCAGAAAATTAGATCTTTGATTCATTTTAAGCCTATATATGGGCATCTGTATCTAATTACAGTAATTTTTAGTTAATATTTTAAAGAATGCTTTAACAGGTTTACTTTTGTAACAAGCACTCTGTAAAAGGGAAAACATGGATTACAACCTGGGAAGTAGTAAAGTTATGGGTAATTTGGTATTTACTGTCACCTTATTTGTATTTTTCTAGCGCCCGCGAGCCACAGTGAAAGAAAAGGGTCCCACTCTACCAACACTTTTACAAATAAATAATAAAAAAGCAGAGACTGTCCAAGAGAACTCACAGTCTCAGTTTATGACAGCACCATGAATAGTGGATGATCAGAGAAGGAGGTAACAGCAAAATAATCTCATTTTAATACACTATTTCTATTTAATATTCTTGTTTCTACCCTTCCTTTCTTACCAATTTACAAAGGCTTCTGCTCAGTGAATTTTCGGATCCTTCTTAAATCAGTTAAAATTCTTATGCAGCTGAAATCAAAGACAGCTTTGCTATTGACTTCAGTGGGGCCAGGATTGCTGTACTACACACGAGAACCCCATTCATTTCTATAGGCTTGGTGAGTCATCATTCAGTTATGAATAATAGACTAGTAAATTCCAGTGATTACCTGAAAGGCCAAATATGACTCTTGAATGAGTAAGAATGCAGATTTGTTCTGAAAGGATTTCCTTCTCAATCTCTCTCTGTTTCTATCTCTATTCTGTTTTCTTTTTTTCCCCTCTTACTCTTGGTTTCTTTCCCTGTTCCTTTTGCTTATTGGGTTTCTAGATGTGGTTATAAAGGTTCTTGACCTGAATAACATTAATTGAAGGTTCTTAACATGCGGCCTGTGTATTAGTCATTTAATATACCTCCAGATGACTTAAGGTCATCTTCCTAGATGTCGGCCGTGGATAGAGAAGTAGGCACTTCCTACTCACCCCATGCTGCTGTTACTAGGCTCCTATTAGTTTGCAGATACACGACAGTGAAATCATTGAATTTTTAGCTAGATTTGTCTATGATTCATACTTTGGATTGTGAAAGAGTTGAGATTTATAGATATGTATATATTACTGGCTTATGATGATATATCATGACTTGATTCTGGAAGTCATTTTCTAACATTCACCACAATTTTCTGAAAATGGATTTGATTCCCTAAAAACACTGATTCTGAGCAGCTAATAAGTATTTATAATCTGATACTGGTAAAGTTTTTTTCCCTTAGGAGAGTGTATTTATCTGTAAATTACAGCCAGGGATTTAAAGTTGAGACCAGCATGGTGAACTCTCTCCAATAAAACCTGAATCTAAACAAAACAATCAGGTAATCCATCTATAAATCTAGAATTAAGTGAACTGACTTGCATGCAAGGGCTTCTCATGACCCACAAAGCTCTTGCATTATAATGCAAAGCATAATAGTTTGAGTTTTTTTCTGTGTGGACCTTAATTGTACGATACATAGCTTTATATTTGGATTTTGGATTTAGAAGGAAACTTATATGAGCTGTTTAAGAAACGTTGCTCAAGATGCAGTATTTTCTGTGTTGATCACCCTGAGAAGGAAGATACACTAAGAAAAATTATATTATTTAGTTACATATTTTTTGCAGAATGGTGCAGTTTTAGAAATTATTCCAGTAAAACTGAAAGTCAAATGATTTCATATTCTATAAAAAGTACTACGCAATTTCCAGGTTTATATAGGTTTGCTATGCTAGGGCTTTACAAACAGGGAATGGGCCATGCCACTTCTTACAGATCTAATGGTCTTTGTAATATATGCAGTCTTGAAAGTATGCCTACATTTTAATTAAGAGCTCGAAAAAATCAGAAGTGCAATACCTTCTCTCTCCCACATAGGCAGAGTCATGTCTTAGCCAACGATGTCATACATTTTAAAAATAAAGAATAAAGAATTATTATGAAGAATTTCTCATGGGGAAGGAGGAGAGCAGCTGATGAGAACTACTTCTAAAATGTCTTAGAAGGTAATCTTTGGCATTGTTTTTTTTGGCAAAAATTCCAGGCTAAGGAAAAGGCCTCAACAAATCATGTTAGTTAGCTGCAGGAATTTTATTGTTTCACGTTCTGTGTTTGTGAAGGATTTGTGTATGAATGTCCAATTTTAAAAAATATATGTCTTGGAAAAATCTCTGGTCAAGATGATTACCTGCACTTCAGAGTTGTAGTTCATCTCGATTTAGTATCACCTGCATATTCAAGTAACATTTAGTTAATTAGAAATTAATTTTACAGTCCTCATTGCAGTGCTGAATTCTTTTGAAATTAAATCAAAGTATTTGATTTCTTTTAATATTTGTTTCATAATAGAAATAGACACAGAGAACAAGAATTGTAAAGATTACCCTCTTCTTTTTACTTTAAGATATCACTGTTACCAATGGGTGTTATTTTTCTCCAATCATTTATTACCTCTTTCCATTTCCATGACTTTTCAAAAATTGAGTAGTACAGTGAGCTCATTAACTTATTACCTTAATGCAGTAGAATAAGTAGCTGGGATAGTTAATTTGTATAGATTCATAAAGTATTATCTACTATATTCTTTGATAATACTTTTCAAATGTTAAAGGTATATTTTAAAAGAATCAGCTATCTCATACCGCTCCAGTTTTCAATGTTAGTTCACTGCAGCAAGGCACACTGTGGAACATGGATCAAGAGAACAAGCAAAACAGGAATTAAGAAATTTATTCCATAGAGTTTATAATAACTGTCTCTGAGACTTGAACCTGAAACCGAGAGCTTTCTCTCACTTTAATCCATGTATGTTGAGGGCTCATCAGCCTTCAGAGATTGGAGTCAGTAGTACACTTAGTTGTCACCATAATATGCAAAAAGCAAAGAAAATGAGAAATCATGAAGTTACTTTAGAAAAGGTTAAATTGAACAAAAGTCAATGCTCCAAAAGAAAGTAAGCAAGTTGCACATTTAAAAAATCATTTTAAATCTGACAAAAAGCCAATCAAGTCTAGTAGGATGTTGATTCAGTTCAATTCCACTGAGAATCTGAGCTATTATAATCTGTGCATGTTGAAGCTTGTGAACAGCAAACCACTGTATCAAAGAGGCCTACAAACAGGGTATTACAATAATCCAGACTTGATGTTATGAAAACATGAATCAAGAGCTCAGCACCCTGTGGAGACAGTAAGCTTTAATCTTTACTCACTACTAAATTCCTGAGATGGAATTATGTGCTTATGACTCTCAAAGTCTTATCATGTGTAGTGAGCTGAAAACAGTAACTTTTCTGTTGACATTATTTAAACCATGTAAGAGTCTACTTACTCTACTTCAATTAAATATCTTTAAAGCTCTCTTTTGGTATTGATTAGGATTTCTCAGGCTGTCATTCATAGCTCACTCATATTTCCAGCACCAAAATCAATTCACTTACTTTTTCTCTTTACCTTTCCAGCAATAAGATATTTTTAAATAGAGTTTTCTGTAGTGTTCTGAGAATGATTTTGTCAAAGCAGGTCAAAAGACCTTTAATGGAATATTCATACTCCTTTTTGTGCTAAGATTATGGCAGAAGAGAAGATTCCAACACTTTTTTTTAACTCCTTCCATGATGCCTCCTCAAATTAGAGACATGAAATAACATGTTTGGTCAATAAGTAAGGAGGAAAGGGCTAAAGAACTTAAAAATATCTGTAATCTTCCTCAGATTGTATCCTCTGTTGCAATGGAAATTTTAAATGATGTGATTGTTCATGTTGGATTACCAATGCAGTTTGAGAGAAAAACAAATACTAGATCGTTCTCTATTCCCCTGCACATGCTATACCTGTGAAAAAAATGCACATATTCATACAGCTTGGTAACAAGCATGGAAATTTAAGATTTTCTTAGCTGGAACTGAAAGTTAGTTCCTATTTAATTTAAGGGAGAATTTCCTGCAAAATATAACAGAGAAGAGATGGAAGAAAACCTGGAAAAATTAAAAAAAGGACAGAGGAAAATGAGCGCAGACAGATTAAAAAAAGGAAAAAGAAGAAGAAAGAACAGGGAAAGGCTAATGAAAATTCTGATGCTCCTGACATTTGTGTAAGAATATGCACATGTTCTGGCCTAGCATGAAGAACTTTCCTGTCTTTTCCACATATCAGTAGTGTGGATTTATCCTCAGCTGGATAAAATTTTATTTAAATTTCCTTTGATATAAAAGTGGCTTATAGGAATGAGAGAAAAGTGCACATAGGTGTTCTTTTATGCAGTATTATATGTAAAACCTTTTCAAGTTGGAAAGTGGTGGTGGGAGCAGGAGAGCATTTTCACAGAATTTCAAGATATCTTTCAATTTCAGTTTTATTTGAAATAATGAAAACAACTGGGAGATCTCCACATTGTTTATTTTGCAATTACTTTGAAAAATGCAGTGCTTTGACCAGAATGACATATTGTAATTTTTTCAATGAAATCGTATTACTCTGTCCTCCAACAATACTGAAAACTTTGACCAGCTTTAAAGTTAACTGTAAAGAATACACTTATTAATCTTTTGCTGTGTATTTCAAATGATATAGGCTGCACCTTTGGAAACTTATAATATAAGCTGACCAGACAATGGGATGATACAAGGCAATCAGATCACTCAGAAGTTGAGCTGAATGATGTTTTTCTTTTAAATTCTTTGTTCCTCAGAAATACACTTCCAGAATAGCTGAAATGAGAATCGAATGCTGAAAAAATGTTTTGAAATATTTGGAAATGTTTCTATAGTTGCAATTATAGCCAAGGACATAAAGGGCCAGGCTCACAAAACTAAATGTTAAGTTATCCTAACTTCCCTCAATTTCCCACAGGTTAGGGTACTCTCCTATGATTTAAACCTTGTTTCAGATCCCTTTTCAACAGCTTTTAGCCATTATATTCCACCTACCAGGCAAATGTCCAGACTAAGTTCCAGACTGTAGTCTTTTTCATTCTGGGGATCTGGTACAATTAATATTTAAGTAGTCCACACAAAGTAATATCTACTAGTGTAATTGTGAATGATTCAGTCTAGCATAAAGCATTGTTTAATTGCACATCTTTCTGCACTATGATGGGTCGTCTCACACAGAGGAGGGATATGAAACTAAGTCTTTTGTATTTTCAGACCTCAGGTTAAAAGAAGAGAGAGAGGAAACAAAGGGCCTTAGTCCTGTTCCTTTCAGTAGCTTCATTTTTGTGATTTCTCTGTGGATCTTGTTTTTTAATATACTCAGAAATTAAATGTTCCATTTCCAGGCAAGTGAAATTCCAAATTAGATCCACAAATATTTTTGTAGCCTTAATTAACAAATTGCATAATCTACTGGTAGAAGGAAAGCCTGACAGTACTCACAGTAGCTGTTTTGGCATTTCTCTATGACCTGAAATCCAAGCTTACAGCATTTAAAGCACATAGAGGTGTCACCGCATGCAAAAGTTTGAGGAAGGGAACACTGAAAAGTTGTTGTGATATAGAGAGAAATGTCATCTAAATCACTTCAATTCACATGGTGAAGGAATGTATAGATTCCAGTCAATGGTAGCTAAGGAAGAAGTTACCATCCTTTATTCAGTGTGTATTTACAGTTCAAAAGGCAGCTTTTTAAAGTCCTGGAAGTGGAAAGAAACCTCTGTGCAGTTGCAGTTGTTATTTTTTAAAGAGGAGAATAAATTCAGCTAAACTAAAACCAATGGCTAGGTAAACTTCATTGGTAAACACTATTTTGTGACTTCTTCATAGGGACACTCCAGGGATATGAGAACAGTTTCCTGATGCTAGTCCCTATTTACCTGAATGTAAATTTTACTTTATGTACTGTCTGAACCAATAATCAGAAAAATACTTTAAAAAACACCTATACTTTGCTTTCCCACTTTACACAGCATTATGCATAACAGATCTGTTTCATAATAATAATGGAGATAATAAGGGAAACCAAATAGACCATATCTTTCAGGACTACTTTTGTGCACGAGTGAGGATCATACTGACTTATGGTATTTGACGTTAAGACATGTGGGAACTGCCAGAACATCCTTCTTAGATTTAAAAAAATAGTGCACATCTGTTTTCTAAGCCCTGATATTTGCAGGCATGAGGAACTGCTTACAAAAATCTGACATTCTCATAGTATCTGCAAAGAAGATGCTATAATATAAAAAACAGAAAAACAACAAAAATGAGCAGAGTTATTATATTTTTCAGCTAATTTTCAGAAAGTTTATTTAAATTAAAAGACACTTTTACTGCATTTGTCTGTTAAAAGCAAAGTCTGTGGGAAGTCCTAGTTATAATACTAGTAAGTGCTAACAATGTTTTTTCCCTTGTTTTGAATATCACTGGGCATGATGTGAGCCCAAAGTAGCAATATTATCAGCAAGGGTCTTTCCATTGACAGTACTGGAACTATATTAGGTCCTGTAAGCGGTAATACGTTCTCAAAGTTATTGTGCTTAGTATTAATCTATGTAGCTTCCACTCACTTCAGTAAAAGCTATGGGTCTAGAAGACCACATCTTGGTTCAAAATGTCTGAGTGCACTTCCCATGTTATGCGCTAACAATTAATTTTTAACCAAATACATAGCTCTGCTACAGTAAATACTGTGCTCTCGTGGTTTAATTGTGTTGTAGGAATTAAGCCGTACAAAGATACTTTCTTAGTTTATAGCAGAGACAAAGGGCATTATTAGCCATTGCCAGTGAAGTGAGTTACGGTCTGTGCTGAGACAACTGAATCAGTAATATCTGTTTACAGCAAGAAATGATTAGATTAATGATGTAACATCTTGTATTTGTTTTCCTTTTGTGTCAACTGCAAGTTTCAGATGTATGCTGAATAAGAAAAAGAGAGTACGAAAGCCCCTTGAACATTAAATGCTGGATATTTAAAATGACTGCCACTACATGGAAGGAGTCAATTAGATCTGCAGCAGCTGCTCCCAAATTCCCTTTGTGGAGGGGCTGCCCCAGCACCTTCTCTCCCACAATGCGCAGGTCCTCTGAAAGCCACATCCAGGGAGCTCTGCCTTTCGGACTGTGGGGTAGAGTCTGGATCCTGTGTGCAGTCTGGATCCTGAGCCCAAGAGTATATTGAGACATCTTAGGGGAGCTATCTGCTCAGGTCCCACATCTTATGGGAGCTCTTTCCTCAAGTCCTGCTGGAAGGGTTACTGATTGTCAAGTACCCCTGAAGCAATAGATACACATTTTACATATTTGGGGAAGAGGAATTTAGTTTCATTTCCTCTCCTTGACTCAGATTTTGGGAGGGAAACTCATTTCTGATGGAGATCAGTTTCCACAATCTATCGTGAACATCTATTATTTCTGAGTCAGAGCGTATCCAAACAATAGATTTTGTATTCAGCAATTATGTACTTTTATTTTTTTGTCATCTTCCTATTGTGAACACTGAGGTCAGAATTCAAACAGTATGTATGTAAAAACTGTTCAATCCTGCAAGAGCTACTCTTGCTGTAATTCTTGAATAGCGTGGGATTTAATTATTCTCCTGGAAAATTTGTCTCTAAAAAGAAATACTGCCAGGTGAAATATGCTAAATATGTACACACATTTATCCCATGTAGTTACTGGCTTTGCTGCATGTCTGTCAAATAAATAAATACATAAGCAATTCACTGAATTAGGAAGAACCATCCTTAAAAAAGGAAAATGATTGTTAGATTGTTATTTTCAACTAGATTATTACTGTGCATTTATTCTTAACTGCCCTCTGTTATAGGTTTCATTATGCTGCCTGTTAGAAATGACAGCCTAACAGCTCTGTTGTTTCTCTGGGTCAGTTTTATCTCAGTTATTGAATGCTCAAACCTCATTAACTTGCTGCCAGGCCTCCAGAACTGCATGGACTGCTGTCTGCAAATATAAACATTTAGTAACAAATACTTTTGCATTAATTTTATCATTCAGATGGGTTTTAGGAAAAAAAATCTGTTTTACCATCAGAAAAGGGGGCTGTTAGTCTGGATGCTATAGTGCATACTTAATGTATGTGTAATATTTGTAAAGTAATTTTTAACATATATCACAGATTTTATTTCACTACAGGAATTGCATTTTTTTTTTTCAAGTCATCTCCAAAATTTTGGATTGCAGCTACTTTACTCTGTTGCTTTGTTGTTTTACTTTATGGAAGCTGGATTATTAGAGCGCTCATCACCTCTCCCATTACTAAATAATACCTCACCTATGTATCAGTAGAAATAATTGAACCTTGCAAAAACTGTTCTCCAGTGGAATATACTTTGTTCCCAAATGTGCCATATTCCTAAATCAGTTTGTATTTATACTCCAGGGGATCTTTATGATTATTTTGTACTCTTTTGCAATTGCTTTTAGTAGTCAACACAGAGTTGGGTCTTTTTACAGCAATCAAAAAACTCTAGCCGTAAAAAAAACTTGCTTATTATTAAACACTCATTTCAGGTTAAGAAGAGATATTTATGTATGCAAAGGCTAGCAGCAGTTCACAGGATTTTCAATATATATTACTGTTTCTTTTCACAACTGGAAATGCTGCTGATTCCACTTTTAAAACACTGAAGGCTTCATATTCCCTTCCAGTAGCTTAAATATTTATAATGGAGGATATACTGTGGTGTGATCTAAGTACTTAAAAGACAACTCAGTAATCTGTATGCAAAGATGTTTTTAAAGTTGATCTTTGTACTTCTATTGCCCTCTTGCTTTTTCTATATCTCCTAGTGCTCCATTTCAGAGCTTAACGCTGTTTTAAGTTTCAGGCTGTATGTGACTGAAAATGTATTCAGGGCTGGCAAAGGATGAATCTGGCTGTGCCTTACTTTCCTTGCTCCATCAATAGAAGAAAGAAGTGAAAAATCTCCAGTAAAAGCTCTGAGATGAGACTTCCCAAGTTATTTAACAGTCCTTTGGTCCAGAGTGTCCGGATTATACAGCACAAAATAGTCATGTGCGATGACCCCTTCCCTGACTGAATATGTTTATCTCTCCAGCTATCTATTGCACGTGATGTCTATCTATGACATCACGACGTGCTAGTGTTAAAAAAAAATTATTCTGGCTTAGTTAAAATATAGTAGGTATAATAGGGAGTCTTTATGCTGGGACATTTAAATTTACATTTTGGCTACTTACTTTAAAGAAGCATGATCTTATCACAAATTTTACAAAAAATCACAGATGATGTTATTCTACTTGAGAAGAAATTGTGTGAAAAGAGATCTACATGTCTTCAGCTGCAATTTCTTTCTAGCCCAAGACTGAGGCATCTTGGCAGGACAGTAAAAGAAAGCTCCAACATTTTATTGCTGGGTTGTACACGTCAATGACTGTAAAGAGTGCTCCAGTCTTCAAAGATATAAATCCAGCACTTCTCATGTTTTAAAGGGAATAACTAGCTATTTGGATTTTGTTTCCAAGGTGATAGATGTAAAAATAGTATCAAAGCTTTCAGCTAAACAAATCAAGGTATCATTTTGTGATGTTGTGTAAGTGGCTCGTGTAAGTAAAACTAAATTTTTTAGAGATATTCAAAAGGCTTCTATCAAAGGTGAGTCTGCAGTCTCAAGCATTCAGGTTTCTGCTCTGCTTGACCTCTACAGGTTAAAATGTTTCAATGCACTGTTTAAAGTAGTCTAGGCCCAGCACTGAAGAGGTTAACATGCCTAGCTCTCCTGACTGCAAGTCGTGCTTGCAGCATGTATGGTACCAGCAAACTTGGTTTCTGTTTTCAGTATCTTTTAACCCTGTGAATGAAATGAAATTTTTGTGATGTGACAAAGTCTTTACCTTAAGACTTGAGTTTGTTTTATGCCGGTAGGGTAGTTTTAGCAGCAAATAGTGAAAACATGGTGTGGTCAGACCTTTTCAGCTTAGTCTATGTCGATTTAGAGTATAATCATTCTAGACTTGTAATAGCTACTTCTTTATTTTCGTTAGTCGTTAGCATAATAAATAGTGCTGCAATCCTGGGAACATATCTTCAACATTTTAGGACAATTATAAGTTTAACTTTACAGGTGATGCAGAAAAGTATTCTTAATTTCATTATGCACACAGAAAATGAAGCACAGACTTGTGGAAACCACGATTTTCAAATGTGATTGCCTAATAGAAAACAATTTTAAGCATGTTAGCAATTTTTTAGATGGGGTGGGCCTCTACAGCTTTTATTGAATAATGAAGTCAAAGGCCACTTACCTTCAGTTGACCGAGACTATCAGTACAATTCTTGAAATAGGTTATTTTTTAAGAAACGTGTATTTGTACAATACTTTTTGTGACATTTAGGTTTTCTGATAAGAGAAGATCTCTCCACAGGTAGGATATTGGTTAGGTACCCAAATATGTCTTTTTCCCAATATCCATTTTAGAGATATGACTCAAGAAACAGAGTGAAGGTTGAAGTGGCATGATAAATATATACAGTAAAAGGCATAGACACAGCAGGACAAAAAGACATATGGCAATATGTATGAAGAACCGTAGTTGACAAAAGAAATAAATGGCATATGTAGTTTAGTCACCTGAGTAGGGACAGTTTAGATGAAGATAAAAGATAGGCAAATTAAAACCTAAAAATCACTGGAAATTGGTATAGACCTCCTAGGCACGATTTAGAAAGAAATGGAAGATAAGGGAAGCCTGTAAAAAGGATAGATCATTAATCATTGGAAATTCAATTAGTTAATATTGACTGGGCTGGCAATTATGGAATTGATAAGAAAGGGTACCTCTTCCTGGAAGTAATGCAGGACTCTTTTCTGACACTTTTTGTAGACTATCCAGTACAAGTACAGGCTATTTTGTGCTTACTCCTAATGTTGCTGGGAAATAAGACAAGGATGATAAATAAGATAAAAGTTGAGAGTCATCTAAAGTCTAGTGATCACAATGTCATCAGAACTTCAAATGCCCTTGAGGTTATATATGTGAAAGGCAATATCTCAAAATCATTGAACTTTGAAATATAAATAAATAAAAATGGAGAGGGAGCGAATGTGGAATGAGTTGAAGAAAAGTTGATTAAAATCAATTTCAGTTTCAGAAATTTAGTATGAAAAACTAGTTTGATGGCACAGAGCTGAGAGCTGGCCCTCAAGAGACCTTGTATCATGAGAAACTACTAGATTTTCATTCTCCTGCGTGGTGGATACAGGGTGGATTTTAGAAATAATCTGTGTGGTCTCATGGGAAATATCCCAGTCATACAATTCTTTCTCAGAAAAAATCTTCTCTGTTGCTTCAGACGACCATGTTTACTTACTCTAATACCTGAAAATGAGATGTTTCAATAATAGTTCAGAGGGGGCAGATTACAGTAAAGAATTATACTTCTAGAAAAGGAAGAAAAAAGATGCATTTACTTTAAACTAACGACTATACGAGTATTCCCTTTAGTACAGGATTCGTTTTATGCTTACAGAAACAAAACTGTAACCATCTTGAATGAGATGAGATGAACAGGTTGAAAAGTGTAAAGTAATGGGCTAAGCATATCACTGAAGTCAAGAGAGGTTCTATTAAAACTACATCATCTCATAATTTCATAGGACAGGGAAGGCTAATGTTTGTCAGGGCTTAGCAAAATTAAAAACAGTGTTGGTTATCTTTTTTTTTTTGGCTTAGTGCCTTTAGTCTCCACCGGTCTTGGTAAAACCTGCGGCTCATGAATGTGCAGTCTGCCAGAATGCAGGCATGAGAGTTATAACTTTCTTTATTCTTTCAGTAGGACATTCCCAAAACAACTGTAAAGTGCAAAGATTCCTCAAATGTCTGCTCACCTTTTAAGACAATGTTCCCAGTGCTAACAGCGTTACAATCTGTGTTTAACCAATAGTTTGGTAGTTAAAGCACTTTTCTGAAACATGGGAAAATTGGGCTCTAATTGATTTAAGTGGACAAAGGAAGTGAACTGAGGCCTCACATTCTGAGTGAATGAATACTTGAATCACCGGGCTATTGAATAGAAATAGCAAGACTTGCTTTCAGAGATTCAAGGAATTCTGCAAAAGTCTCTTTTGCCTTCTAAAATGTGTTTGAAATAAATATTAACTTTAATGCAGTATGATTATTTTATGTGGCATACCTTTTTCACAGTCATGTTTATGATTAGGAAACAATAAATACATAGCATTTCATTAATACTAGTTGTCCCCACTTCCCTCACCCAGGTTTTTTGTTTTGGCTCCTCAGTTGAAGGGAATAATGAATTAATCATATAAACTTAACAGTGACAAAGAAAAGTAGGGTGCCAAGCCACTGCTGTGGAGAGCACAGAATAGAGTGAAAGTATGCTAATGTTTTTAGCTGTGGCTACCCATTCAAGATTTTTGGTGAGCATCCTTTAAAGGTCAAACAGCTGTAAATTTTATCTAGCTAGATAGTTTCCCAGGTTGATTGCTCAAGCTGTTAAAGCTACAGAGAGATTGTTTGTTTCATACAGCAAAAGCTTCCTGCTGTGAGCCCTTTTCTTGTTTTATAATGGCTGAAATTGGAGCTTTGGCCTCTCAAACTACAGTGACAGTTGATGTATTTCATTGGAAATTACTTTAGATCCTGCATTCGATGGGACTTTAGTGTACACCTTTCTCAGGAAGTTTACTATGCAATGTCCTTTACAGAAATTTGCATATGGTAATTCTAAAGAAAAATTTATTAAGGAGGAGCAATTCAGGCGCAGGGCTCAGAACAAATAGCTAATGATATTTCTTTGGGCTAGACTGAAGTTGAAAGCGATATCAAGTATAATTAGACATTGGCAAAATAGTCAAGATTATTCTTAACAGAATCAAGAATATTTTTAGTTTTCATGTCTAGTGAACAATACCCTTAAATATCTTTCTCTCAAGCTTGTAACATGAAACCTGAATTTTGTTTTGCATTTTTTCAATGATTTGGGTAATGAGTCAGCCAGCCTTATTTATTACAAAGCTCACTTTCTTTTCCCTCCAGAAAGATGTCTTGCAATGTTATTTCTTAAAATGTGCTCCTACAGTTTTAACTGAATTGCAAAATGCTGCCTGAACCATGAAGTAGGCAGCTCCACCCGGCAAATATTAACTTTCATCAATAGCTATTAAAGCAGTAGCATATATAATACTACAACACTGTTATGTGCAAATACTATTTATGAGATACTATATAATAAAATAAAGATGAGTAAAGTAGTGAGTGCAATTGTCACAGCAAGAAAAGATAAGCAACCAGAAAGTATTTAAGTGTAAGTGGGACCAAAAGAGTGAAGCCTTGAAGAGAATGAGGTACGCAAACAATTCCTATGAGAATATGAACATGAGTATAGTGGGAGTTATTTCTAGAAAAGTCACTGCCCTAAAACCATTTGCCATGCTGTTGCAATTACCCTTGAGGGGCTTTCTGTAAGATAAGAATTTGCAGTCAGTCAAGCTGATGTTGTTACTCTGGGCTGAAGGAGCTAAACTTGCTCTCTACAAATTATTTTTTGAGAAAAAGATGAATATGTTGAGCCTGTCATTTGAGGGAACCAGATGCATGGTAATAGCTAGATGTATGCTCAGTTAGTGATGTCTTGGCTGTAGACAGATGTCTCCAGCCCTTCTCTTCATTGATCTGTGGTGAAACCACAGATATGGCAGGAGTTGCCATGACATTAGGTTATTGAACCTATTGCTCTGAGTTAAAGGCGTAGTTTTGAGTCAGATTAAACTATCTGAGAAACAGTTGTTGTTGAGTAAAATGCCTGGTTATGTGCTCTGTCACTATCCTAGTCACATTTTACTATTTGATCAGATTAAGTTCAAAAGTAGATGTGAGCATATGTTTATAAAATATTAGTCAGAGAACTATGGTAAAGTTTCTACTAATGTTTACAGGTTTTGCTGAATACTGCAAATTCTTGATGCATGTCAGTGCTACTTTTTGGGACTGGTTTGATTCGGAGACCCTTCTCCTGGAGGTGGTCTGGAGGTCTCCATTCTCTTGGGAATAAGGACATTTCTGTGCTTCAATTCAGCCTGGACAAGCAGAAGTACATGGAAATACGATTAGAATATGAAAGCAGTACAATTAGAATGGAAAAATGGAGACAACTTAACAAATATCAAAAACTCCATTAAACTCTTAGATTTGGCATAAGATTTTCACACGTAATGCCATCAATCTTTAATCTGTTGAATTTTGAACAGATTCTTGAGTCAGAGTTCATGAGTTAAGGTTCCCATGAAAGATGGTGTGCCCAACAGAATACAAGTGGCCCTTCTGGAAGTAGTATAGCCACATCAGCTCAGTAGCCAGATAATGATGTCTTCTTTCCAATCCTACTGGTGAAGAATTCAGTAACAAAACGTATATAGTTTTCAGTCTTCAAGCCTGCAAGAAAAGATAGACAGAAAGAAGGAAGACAAAAATGTATTGAGTGGTTTTAACAGAGAAACCTCTCAGTGCTTTCGGCTTTGGGTAGTTGCTTGACAACTTGATAACCATTTGTCACATCAAATTAATTTTGCAAATTAACCTGTGGTACTACAAAATATGGATTATCTCAATTATGGAGATGTGATTTCCATTTCTATTCCATTATTATACCATTCCACTTATGACTTTAATAAGTGCAGGGCATAACTTTCACCGATATTATCACACCCAAAACTGCTCATCCTACTGTACATTATTTTATGGAAGCTGTTAGGTGCAGCTATGCAGCTGCTCGGAACTTATACTACAAAGTTAAATAATAGTTCAAGAGAGAGATATTTAATGTATGTAAAGATTATAAATGTCTAGAAGTTATGAAATGATGGTGCCTAGATACTATGGCGATAGGCCTCTCATAAAGACTTACATAATTATGATGATAATGATGAACTTTGATGTAAGATATGATAGTACTGTTGTTTCATTCTGTATGGCATAGAAAATTAACTACTTACTTTCAGTGAACTCTCTTTCGGTTTTCAAATATTAACTCCTCAGCAAGACCTTCCTCAATGGCATGGATTTTCTCTTTCATAGCTTAACCAGAGGTCTATGCTATTTTCTCTTTCAGAGCATGCCAGTACAGGCGAATGCAATACCGTGCAGCTATACTGAAGCATGATTATTGGAAGCAGTAGAATGTATAAGGCCTATTAGCCTTGCTGAGTGAAATGGGGTAATATAACTATTCTGTTTCCAGCACCTGAGCTAGCTGGCATAGTATAGCATTGTGCTTTGTACACAAATTATGGTTTCTGGGGGGGGGGAAGGGTAAAAAAGAGTAGGGGACAATATTTTTTGTTTTACACCACCTGTCTGTGAAATCAGGAGTCATACAGCTTTGGCTGCTCTAGTACCAGCAAGCATTGTGCTGATTTGTCAAAGGTCTGGTTTTCCTATCTGCTAATTCTACTGAGTTCCATGTCTTACTCAATTCACCCCTACTACTCATTCTTTCACACAACTCTGTTGCTGAGGCTTCCTCATTCTAACTTTTTTGCTGTGAAATCATATGTCTGAGGTATAGAAATTGTTGACTATTAAAAAAAAAAAGGCAAATAAGCACCCATTATGATCCCTTATATAAAGAAATCATACGGATTTTCAAATACGTACATAGAAGCAGAAAGGACTACATTTTCAACGGCAGAGAAGGCATGATAGTAATTTTAAGAACCTAAATTTGAGAAAGTAGTCCCTTGCACCAGAGAAATGCCAGTCATCTTTATAGCATGCAATTAACATGTGTGACTTTGGAATCCTCTTTGGGTTCATGTGATAAAACACTATGAGGTTGATTGGACTGCTTTTCTCGTGCAAAATGTTGCTTTCGTTTGATTCTGCGGAAATTCCTAACTCTATTTGATTATAAGGTCCTGCACAAATCCTCAAGAGAAGTAAGCAGAGGTCCCTGTACATTGAGTCTATCATAATTTCTTTAGAACAGTTCTATTATGGTTAATTCCCTGGAAGTCAGTTGTAAAGCTCAGCAGGTCTCCTCCTGATATCCTTCACATTTGGATAATTAACTGAGCTGTTTGAACAACAGAAACTTTGTAATGTTCAGCAGTGGGAGTCTTGCAGCTGATCAGCTTTACCTTCATCAGCACTTGTCATTTTAGCACTTGAAGGGTAATGTTTCAGGATGAATATAATCTTCAAGCAGGAAAAGAAAAGATTTAAAATGTACAGGAAAATAAAGGCTTCAGTAAATTTATTATGCAGACTGTAATACTCCTTGTGGTGTGTTACTCATGTACTCTGTGTTGCTGTCTAAGAGGGATTTAATCAGCCTTGTATCTGTACAAAATAGGCTTTACTTGATTGCAAGAAAAAAACAAGTAATGAGTCCTGATGGAAACCCATCCTCAATATCCTGAGAAACAGCACATATGAAACCTTCTCGCTGATCACAGCAGTCTTTTCCAGACAGAACTTAATTTGTTTAGAAACAATAAAATGAAATATGCCCTAGCTTTTTGTTGGTTCTACTCATCTGATAGTTAAAAATGATCCAAGCATCAGCCCTTTCTGTGGAGCTGAAAGGAGCAATGTAGTCATATTCTACTGAAATTCAGGGAAATGAGACACGCAGCTTCCTGGTTAAAGAGATACTTCAAAACAAACTAAAAGGAATGTCTATGTTTCTGGATAACCTGAAGTATATATTTAATATTTTATGGGAAAAGATCTCCTTGTTCCTTTCCCTACGTTTTTTCACTCCTTTCTCATTCCCATTCACAAAGTATCCTTTGTTGACAATCTGATCAGATGATTAGAAGTCAAATCAATCTCCAACGGTATGTTTTAGAAACATTTTTCATTTCAAAATTGTTTCTCCTTGAAAATTGAGCAGAACTTGGAGGCTTCTTGGGAGTAATCGTTTAAAAAATACCCTTTTTCCTAGATGGTGAATGCACTTCTGCAAGTGGAAGAGGGTATGCTGCAGGAAATGAAATTTCACGTACTGTTTTAACAGTCTTCTACTGTAAAGACAACAGTAGCTGCACACAGTCTGTCACCAGTAATATACCATGCAGGCAATAATGCTAAGCCATTATAATCAAAGCTCAAAGAGTTTTACTTGAGAGGCTGGTGAAACAACAGATCTGGAGCAACAAATGCTTGATCAAAGAGAGTCCAGTGATCATAGTGAAGTTTGCCCTCTTATTTTCGGATGAAAATTGGCCCATTATAATTGGTTGTTTAAGCCTCCCCCACTCCTCCATTTACTGTCTAACCTTTATTAATAAAACGAGTATGCATTTTAGAAAGATTTAAGATTGTTTGACATTTATTTATTATCCAGCTGCCATGAGGACTGTTTGAAATTCAGAGTGGTCTGCGAATCATGACATGGTATTTACTGCCCCAAAAGATAGTTGCAGTAGATAACTATTAATTATACTGAGATGTTATTGTCGTAATGGCTAAATGTAAATGGAATAGGAGTTTTATTTTTTTTTAATATGGCAAAAGCCGCACGTGCACTATGCTTAGAAATATCCATGTTTATTGATGCAGTTTATCCCTGAACTATGAAGAAAATCTTAATATGTATATTTGTTACTGTTAAGTTTCTGGATGCATGGAGGACTATAGAAGATAAAAAAAAAAAAAAAACCCTGACAGAATACAGTAAGTAAAAAAGAAGAAGTGCTCTGTACCAAGCATCTCTTATTATATTTTAGCTACGAACTTCTCTATTTGTAAAAGTAGGCATAGGTTCCCATGAGATTGGTATTGATGAGGTTAAGATGCACACAACTCAGGTCGGGCTAATGTTTGGCTTCTAAAAAGAATTGTTCAGCATTTCTTTCTTTTTTCTTTCTTTCTTTTTCCACCTCTAGCTTGGGCAAACACAAAAAATATTGTGTTACATGAGAATGACTGATAGCAGAGAGGCTGTTTATTGTTACAAGCCATTCTTTTTAGCACAAAATAGACTATTTTCTGTAAGATAAGTAGAATGCTTTTTCAGCTAAAGAGGTACCAGTTTCTGTAGATCTCTACACTCCTCTGAGACATGAACCTATTCTTTAACAATACAGTGTCTAGGATTGCTGGCATAGCCTCCCATGGTACTATTTCTTTATCCTAATAAAGTGAAAGAATATGTAGTATAATAAGTCACTGTGCAACCAGGTTAACTTAAATATTTTATTAAGACAGGGGCCATTAAACTGTAGCTGCAGTTAGATAAAACAAAATTCAGTGTTAACCATATCAGGATTTTCTCCGACACCTTATATTTTTTCCTAATACTTAAGAAATATTTCTCCCAAGCGTCACTGTGATCTTTCTTACCAACGCCTTGTGCTAGAAGTGCCCCTGCCATGTACAACTCTAGAAACGAAAAATTAATATACTGAAAGCTTTAATCACCTACTACAGCTCAGATAATCCAATATTAAAACACATTTATGCACGAACAACTAATAACTAATAATTGAAAAAAATTACATACAACTCTTGAAACCATTTCTTAATTGTAACTCATTAAAATAAATTATGGTATATTATCCCAATTACAATGCTGAAAATAGAATTTAGCAGCAGTTGTTCTTTCACTTTACCTTTCATTTTAGCTTTTTATGGCAGATAGGTTTTGAAAATAATTTGTCCTAATCAGCTGGTGCTACATATTACCAGCTAGTAGCTACACCTCCTTGGAGCATATTCTTAGAAAGGCATTGGGTTAAGCATTAAAACTTACACTCGTTAGAGCTAATTGAATGTTATTAGAGTGAACGTGAAAAGCAGTTGCTGTGGTTCAAACAACATATAAATCTATGCATTCTTGTAATTGCATAGCTATCTAGTGCCATATTTATTGTAGGCCATACAGTATTATTCTGGAGAGCTGATGTTAAAAAATTGATTGAACCGAGATG
This sequence comes from Struthio camelus, assembly GCF_040807025.1. Classification (NCBI taxonomy): domain Eukaryota; kingdom Metazoa; phylum Chordata; class Aves; order Struthioniformes; family Struthionidae; genus Struthio; species Struthio camelus. The sequence goes on from NC_090945.1 coordinate 29,026,697, forward strand.
TAAGTTAAATAGCAAATTATCTAACTTATTATTATATCGCAAGTCTCTGTCATTCAGTGAACGTGGCTTTTGTCCTAACGCCTAGAACAGTAGGTATAGAACTGCAGTGAACTTTTTGAATGCTATGTATTCACTCATATGCTCTGGGTAAATGTTGCCTTTACTATAAGATCAACTTTTGGGAACCTCAGCACTGTTCCTAAGCATCATAACTGATTGCCTCTCCTGGAATTAGCGGAGCACAGCCCTATATAGAGTGTAGGACTGAAATAAGGAGAGGAAGCCAGATCAGAAAAGCTTTGAGCATCTGCAGCTCCCCAAAGTTATGGATGCTCAGCACTTTTCAGGATTTGGCCTATTTAATGGGAAGGATTAGGCATTTGCTTGACTTCACTAATCCACAATAATTGCAGTGTAAAATAAGTCCTGGTTCTCTTGCAATCACAGTTACAATTTACCACCTACTTCCTCTTTGTTGTTAAAACCTTGTCTTTGGAGCCAATACTGTAACTACATAGGAAAAATCGTATTTTATTCTAAAGTGAAATTAAATTACATCAATTATGAAATTTATATTTCAAGAATATGATTCTAATATTATTTTTTATTTCTCATAGTTTCATTCTACCTTATGTTAGTTACTACTGTCATAACCTAGTTCAATAAGGGATAAACATAGATTAAGCTTTGGAGAGATCTACAGCATACAATGGAATAAGTGAATTTTCTGAAGAAACTCCACACTGAGCTGACAGAAAATATGACTGAAAATCTTCCAAGGTGTATGGGTAAGGTTCTCCATTAATAAACTTATTTACGGTATTATTCATTTATATTTATTAAGTAGTATTTGGCACCTCCTGAAATGTCTGTAAAATTGGTATAATCGGTTTCCAGAACAGCTGCTGGGTGGGTGGAGCTGCGGATGTTGGAAGATTGCTGTCTTCTGCTCCATTTTGCCATGAGTTCTGTTTATTATCAGCGTGATTGCATTACTAACTCTGGCCTGCAAAGTGTTGACTTCTGGGGCTAGTAGCTTAAATGTTTTCCTCTTCTAACCCCAGTTTGAAATGTTTGTCTCCGTTCATCTGTAACAAGAATGTGTGCCCTTCAGCAATGTATGGAACACAACTAATTAATGCTTGTGAAGGGAGGGGAAAGGAGAAAAGGGACTGATCCAGTCATGCACATTTAAAATTAAATTCGAAGTCAGTCTATATTTGGATTAGGCCCAGGAAACATAAGAATTACTAAATAATTTCTATTTTCAGTGACATTATTGTAAACTAGGATCTGTCTTTTGTCTTCTTTCTGCTTTCTCTGGAGGAGTAGTGTACTACATAACTGAACAATATTTTTGTAAGTTGAACTTTAGAGACTTTGTGGAACAGAATCTCTGTCTTTTTGCTTCACTTATTGTTTCTCTGAGGGGTTGCTACAAAAGGAAGAAAAAGCCTTTATACCAGGAACTCTCTGTCATTTAAGTTATCTCCTTCCATCCATAGTACTATTTTACCGACTAAAATAAAAAGTAGATAAAAAGAGCTGGTGCCATTGGTTGAACTCTCTCAGTCTCTGTTTCACTTGTTTTCCTGGAAAAAAGTGCCGAGGTGATTTAGTTTAAAAGTTATTCAATTGCTGTTTTAGTTGTGTTCAGTACAGGTTATTCAGACTGAAGAGTGAGACCCTGAGAAGAAAAGGAGAAGCCTGAAAAATTATAAGAAAGAAAGAGAGAAAAGAAAGGAAGGAGCATGAAAACAGGAGTACATTAAGATATTGAGGTAAACCAAGGTCTCATGTATGCCTCTATGTATGTGTTAACTATGAAAACAGTCTCCATCCCTCTTGTCTCAAAATATCACTAAACTTTCTGCTGAATGAATATATTCAAATACTGAAATATTAGGAACTATCATAATGAAGAACTATCGATCAGTCTCCATCCCCACCCTCCCTGATGTGTAAGTCGTATGGTATGCTCTTTAGTTACACTGCATCCTGGTGTTTTTTCCTACAAGGTGACTGTCTCATCTAATGCACTGAATGGGATAAAGATCACATGATAATTGCTGTTCAATATCCTCCTCAATCAGAATGATGAAGATACTAAATTAAGTTCTGCTGTGAGTTTTCATGACTTCTATTGCCATGCGTTATCCATATTCCTATTCTTGAATGAAGGTTTAAGGCTCAGAGTGATAAAGGCTTGAACTATGAGGCTTCTACTGATTTAAATATCTGGCCTGAGACATGCAGGATCTAAATGTTTAGACACACCAGATCCTGCTGATGACCTTTCAGCCAAATCTGGCTTTCTGGACATTCATGTCTCCTGTCTTTTCTGTTGGAGAGACAGAGAACAGTTGTTTAAGCACCAAATGCAATATAAACAGCCAATTTATCCTTCTACATCTGGTCATAGTCCAGTGGGTAGGGGAAGAACAGCTGCTGAGTGCATTAATCTCTCCCAGCTATAAATGCTGCCCTCTGCTTCACCCTATGGTGCATGTAAAAGGGTGACTGCTTATTCCTTCAGTGGTTGCTTCTGTCACTTGTACAAGCAGTCAGATATAAGCTGTTACTGCAAATAAGGCTTTTCTGTGAAGGAAGTTGGCTGCTTCTCCATAGAGAAGTGGCCAGTATTAGGTTTTCAAACTAAGATCTGAAATAACTGGTTGCTGAGCTTGGCTCGTACTGTTTTAGCATCATCAGCATTTTAAGTTGTCTTTCATGTACAGAATACAAATGCTTTTGACTTAGTTATAGCTGTAGGTATTCAGCCCTTTAGAAAACCAGACCACAAACCTCTGAAGTGAAGTGCCATGAAAGGAGGAATACGAAGCGGCCACTAGAGGAAAAGTTTAATTTAAATTAATTCCCTGAACCACAGAGCAACTATACGGCAAAGGGAAGTCTTGAATCCATCCATTTTTTCAAAATGGTTCTTTTTGCCATTTAGCCAGAAGACAATCCTTTCTTTTTCTTGAATGGGCTGTTCCAGTACTGAATTCCTCTAGCCCATCACACTCACATGTGCTATTTCTTCGTGTTCCACTCAGCTCAGAGACTGAATAAAAAGAGCATTCAGGTTCTGGGTTTTGTTACATTTAGAAGCTGTTGTTCAGGGCTAGGGAGAATGGGATGTGTGATGCCAGTTTGGTGGGTAAGGAGTTATTCCTATCTCTAGTATTGCAAATTGAAATATTCCAATACAAATAAAAATAGGATTCTAGCCCAGGAGACTTAGAATAAGATGTGTTTCAGAATTAACTGATACTCATCTCCAGATTGACCTGCTGCAGAAATCATATTGAACAGATATATGTAACCTTGTCTTCAACCATGTATCTTTACATAGACTTTATAGTACTGAATCAAACATTCAAAATACCAGATTTTTAGCTAGGATTTGCTTTGTTACAGAACATTAGGTTTCCAGTAGTATGTTCTAGAGGAGCTAAATGGCAACATCAGCATGCAGTGGTCCTTGTGTTTTGCAGACCTTGGATTTAAAGAGAAGAAAATGGTAGATTCTTTTTCTTTGTAATTTCTATTGCTGTAGAGAAACATCCAATTTCTGTTAGACAGTTGGCATTGTCTTGGATAGAGAGGTTCTCAGACTGGTGAAGGTGAAAAGCTGTTTTTCTTTCTTTTTTACCTATCCTGTTGACAAACTTACTTTATAACCAATAGATACTTGGTCCAATTAGCATTAGGATGGGGAAAAGAAGATTCTGTGAGAACTTTAAAGCGCAGAGGGTATCAAAGCAAGAACACCGTCCATACCCATTGAGGGAACTGCAACTGTCTTACTCATACCTAGATTCTGTGGAAAGGGCCAAGAATCCTTATGGAAAACAACTATCTACATGAATAAAAATGATAGCCAGTTAAAGCAGAGGAAACTCCAGGGGCATGATGCAGTATAACTCAAACTACACTGTGTGTTCAAGATATGTTAGTATTAAAGCAAATCTAGATTGTATTCTATGTCAATTTTCCTGTGCTTCCCAAAATACAAAACACAGTGTTGATATTATATTACTGCCACTCTTTCATATCCCATATGGCACTGGAGCCAGCAGTGAGTGTGATTTTACACTAATGACATCAACAGATTTATCCCCTTTAATAGTAGTGACATTCTAGTTACAATACACTGAGTTCCCATCATCAGCCTTTTGGTATGAAAGCTCTGTAATCTTCCACAGAATGAGAGTGACGCTTGTATTCCCTTTTTACTGCACCTTCTTTTTGTACATGTACTTTGGCATACAGAAGTCCTCCTACTGCTGTTTAGCAGGGACTTTCAAAAAAAAAATCTCATTTTTTCTTTAAACCATGTTTAGGGGAGAGGTAAGCATAAAAAACAATATCAAACTCCTTTCTAATTATCTGGCATAGACTTTTTATGGCTTTTATCATTTTAATAGTGGAAAAGGAATGTTAATATTTGAGTAACTCAGTTTAACCTCACAAAACTTACCAGTGCTGACCTAAAACATTGATAAATTTTTGTGTCTGTCCCAAGATCATGCAGAAATCCTGTTGTGGAAGCAAAATTAGATGCAACACCTTCTGAGTTCTAGTCTAATACTTATGAGCTGTCCTTTCTGTCTTCCTTAATAATTTAAGGTAATGGGAGGGATTACACTGAGCTAGAGCACTAGCCCAAAGAAGTGATTTACTTCCAAGCACGGCAGAATAGAATCTTGTACCTTTTGTGATGGTTCCTCTTGGCCTTAGCACGTAGTTATCTAAACTTGTCTGTTTTTCACCTTGATAATAAAAAAATCAAAGAGGCTGTAAAGTGAAATTCTGTTCTCCACAGTGTCTGTTCAATTAGCACTGAGAGGTTACAACTTTATGTTGTTTCAGTGCTCTGAGTCAAATATACTCTGTTTAAAAGGAGAGAGGCATTTTCTTTCTACTATTTTCAACTGCTGGCCTTCTGGATCCATTTTAGAAATAAAAAGTTAAACTGATTCCTGGTGCTCTATGCATCAACAATAACAACGGTTATGTACATGATGCTTACTGTAGTCAGCTAATCTTTTCCTCGTCCATGCAAGGTAAAAAGAATTCTTGCTCTTCTAAAAGCCAAGGAAGAGGAAAAACAAGGAAGCCCTGATTTTAGTCAAACGTTGTAAAGATGTGGTAGCAGATGAACTCAAGGAGCAGCTCTGTTCTCTCGAGATCTGCCATTGTTATGCCTTTGTTTTCTGTTTCTGTTATTATTTGTTTGTCCGTTTTCTGGAGTGGAACAATGCTTTGAAAGTCTTATTCTACACTGCCAGAACTGCCAGAACACAGGAGGACACTTTTTCAACTTACTTCAGACTTACTTATTTTACAGTATGAAGTTACTTCTGTGAGGTCCCTCTAAGTAATGGACTAAGCTACTACTAACAAAACTCTCAAAATTTTTCAGTGCTTTTACTTTTGACACCCGCATTCTCCAGAAAAAAAGCATGTTTCATATGCTAGTTGTTGCAGGGATGCAAAAAAGAAATCAAAACTGCAGTCTTTTATAAGAAAGTAAAGTCAGTCTTAGATGGGCAAAGTATTTCTTTGAAGCTTCACTAGGTTAGTTAAGAAAAAATCTGTGAAGTCTCTGTATTTCACAAGAATCTTTTTGTATTGCGAAAGATTGCTACTTACATGGAAATGAATATTTTTTATTCAAGCAAACGATGCAGTTCCACTCACTGACACTGTGCGTGAAAGAAAACATCTCTGTAAGATGTCTCAGAGATGTGAGGCGGTATTAAGGGTTTTTTTGTTTTGTTTTGTTGATGTCCCAGTGGCACACCACTAAAGTTAAGCTTACCACTGTGCTAAAATGTCTCTCTCTGTGTAATTTGGCAGTGGTGGCAAATGGGGAATGAAACTCCTTGTGTAAGTCATATCTTATACACTAAATAAAGGTGATTATAATGTAGCTGGTAACAAAACTCCAGAAGAAATCAGGTGAACCACACAATTTATGTTGCCTTGCTGAATCCAGAGAGATGAGATCATTCTTTTGTATAGTAATATCACCCCATAGATGGCAGTATAATCTTTAAAATAAAACACTTTTTAGTACAGAGACATTTGGGATGAATTTCAGCTTCTCGCTGTCAATTGACAAAAGAAATATGGGACTTTTTGTTTTTAAAAGTGGCATTATAGGAAAACTCATAGAAGAGTGAGTCATTTTCTAATGGGACTTTTGTCAGTTCAACTTAATACAATCACAGTTTGTTCCCTGGGAGTGTTGTTATTCTCACTGATCAGGATTAAAAAGTACAGCTTGAATGGTTCCAAATGATCATTGATTTCTGACTATAAAATACATTGTTTCTGTTTATTGAACAAAAGCTTGGAAAGAAGAAATCTCAACTGTGAATATTTGAGTTAGAAATACATATGCGTGTAGTGTGCATGTATTTGTACACACGTGAACACATACCTGCACACAAGTGCGCCATCTTCAACCTGTCAATCAGACCATCATTTTCTGTAGGGAAATTTATTTCTAAATGTAGTCTTGTTGCAGAGCTATTATTTTGGAAAGAAAGATCAACAGATCTGCATATGAAAACAAAATATCTTACTAGAAAAGGTGAATTTACATGTCTCTGAATTCTTGACGTTAGGCAAGGCTGAACCCTAGAAACATGAATGCTTTAAGATCCTAGGTAACTCCATTTAGGAATAATCTACAGCTTTGATAACAAAGGTAATGCATAGGATATTTATTTCCTCATTTTTGGTGAAAATTCAAGGTTACCTGACTGACTTTCAAAATGTATTTGAAGATAAGACTGGACTTTAAAATCATTGCGCATTCTGATCTCCAGTCCTGCTACATTTAGAGCAAGAAAGATACCACATTTGGGGGCAAAAAGAAAAGCAGCACTAATCACTTTTGGAATAATCTCCATTTTCTCAAATTTAAAAGGTCATTAGTTCACAAGCTATTTTGTCTGATCTTATGCAAATATTATGGATGCTTCTGATTTCTACTTCAGAAAATAACAGAATGTGATTGATCAGAACACTCCCCCCACAGACCAGGATGTATTTTGTCAATAATAAGCAGCCTGCATCGTATAGACTGTCAGTAAATCAGCCCTGCCACTTTCATTTTACTGAGGATATGTATTACACTTCAATATGTGTATGTATGTATATACATAAATATCATTCTTTATGGTTGCTAAAATTGATCATTAGTTTTTAAAGACAATAAAAAATTAACTTTAACTTGAAAATTATATGACTCTCCATTAGAAGATCAAAATTTTCTAGTCAGCATATCCTGTAACATTTTATGTCCTTCCCACGCAGAAGAATATTGAATTTCAACCGTGCATTTTGCATTAAGCAGAGAAACCCCTATGCACCCATAATTACAGGCAGTTGTTAATTATTTTAAGAAGTGCATGATTTTGGAATAATTAAAACCATGAAATTCATTCTGCGATACTATTCTGATTTGAGGAAGGAATTTTCAAAGGGTGATAATTAAGATGAAAATATCATAATTTTTATTATTGACAAGTTAAATCACATATAAATCAAGGAACAGTTGGCTGAAGTCTCTACTTTCTTTTAAAATGTTCTCTAAAGAATTGATGAGCTATAGTTCAAAGTGATGCTTGATGATTAATTAGTCATGTATGGAATTATTATGCAATGATTGTAATATGTAAACTAATGGCTAATACACTGTACATTCTTCAGCTTATAATGCAAATACAGGACACAGTGGGCAACCAGAAGCAAAGTAGAACTAACATACATGTAAAATCACATAACTATATCAGGGAACCTGATAAGTGTTCAGCTCCAACCATCTCTTTTTAGGAAGGCTATAGCAAAAATAATGATGAGCAATGGAAATTATAGAGCAACAGAAAGACTTCATTGCGGAGGAAACTACAGCTCTTTTACTGAAGGAGAGAGGAGGAGGTGAGCAGAAGCATTAGGGACTATTTGCAAATGTGCTTGGCTGGTTGTACTAATTTCAGTGTTGAGGTTGTGATTCTGTCTCCGTTTATTCTGTATTGCTGTGGTTTTATATAGGAGCAGTGAAAGCCTCAGAATAAGGGGAAAATCCTTCAGCAGAAGTGCAAGGGAAGTGGGGAAAGGAAAGGCAAAGAAGAGTAAGGTTGCAGAGACCATTTTAGCTCCCCAAGATGTCCCTGAATCAGGACAACACAGAAAGTGGTAAAAAAAAATTTGTTTTCAGTTCAAGGACTGCACATTCAGTGAGTTTCCCAAGAAATAAAGGATGTGATATAGCACTTCATTTGTACAAAAACACAAGGGTAACTGCTTTGGTAGGCGTCAGTCCTAGCAAACTTTAAGTACCTAACTGAGCGTCCTAATTAAGAGCATAGTTGTCCTAGTTCTCATATAATCAATAGAGAGAAGTTTTCTGGAGGGCAGCTCAAATCTTATGTGGACTGAATTGCTGCAAGAGGACCAGCTGGGTTTCTAACTCATGAATCTAAGTTAGGTTGCTTCACATCAGAGAGGATGGAGGTAGACCTTCAGTTTTGAAAAACAGGCTCTTGAAGTGGTTCATTTTTTCCTTTTCTGCCATACTGGAACTTATTCTTTCCTTAGTCTATCTTTTTTACTATTCTTTAAGTTGAGCTGTTCTTCATGTTTAGGTGAATACTGAGAAATGAAAACAGTTGGCTCAGAACATGCTTGCTTATCTTGTTTCAAGGAGAAAACGAAAGAAAATTGCAACATCAGTCTCTTAATGCATGTGAAGAAGTCTGATCTTCTAAAGATGATGGAGCACTGACTCTCTCTTAAACTGAACTCTCTCAGGATATTTCTTCCTTAAAGTAATTTGCAGTTCTCCCTGTTTTTTAGGTATGTTGTCAGTCTGAGTTACACATGCACACAGAGCTCTCTTTCCCATTCATAAACATAACTTCACTGCTGATAGTAACTTGTGATGGGGTTATTTGCTATTTTAGGGCAAATGCTTTAAACATTTATTGTGTTCTCCATTTCAAATTCAGAGCTGTTACCAAAGCCTAAAGAGTCTCAGACCTCAAGGCAGAAACTACGGACAAACTGGATGGGATACTGACATGAGTCTCAGCCCGGACATCCAAGTGGTGAGACCAGGAATTATCTGTTCCCTGCCTTCAGCATAGAAAAAAAACTTTTGGCGTGATGTGATGTTTCTGTTGGTTGGACCAGGCTTGGCTTTCACTCTGAGGTCTATCCCTGGCTGCTTAAAGTGGCACAGGCATTTTTTTTTTCCTTAAGAAGAAACAGTACGTTATTTTTAGATGCCCGAAGGGCTGTCTGTCTGCCTCACAAACCAACCCATGTAATCAGCTTCGGAAATTAATAACATTGTTCAACTGAGCAGGGATACAGGCTGCAGGATTAAAGAGTCAAATGCACATAACAGCTCACTTCAACTTTGCAATCAGACAAGTAATTATTATTTCTCAGGATGCCAGAGTCCAGCAATTATAAAATTTGAATATTAATTTTAGAAGTCTTAATTAGAGCAACCAGAATAGTTCTGTTCAAAATAGTCCCAAAAATAACTTTGCAAGATGCTAATAGCAATTTACCTGATTGAGGAACAGGTAGAGATTTAATTAGAAATGGAAAATGCAGTTTGCTTCTATTTGCATCGTAAATAGAAAGAGTATCTGATCTTTTGGGGGAAGTTTTTACGTGTTTTTCATTATTGAAATAATAAGTTATCAGCAGACTCAGAAAAAATAAGGTTCAACTGATGAACATAAACATGTGATTTACATTGATTTATACCTGATCTGTGTCTATTTTATTTATCTGTAAATATCAGCTAAATAGATATAGCTATGTAAACAAAGATTTTTACAGTCATCCATTCTCTGATATATCGAAATAATATAATGTGCTAATTTGCTTCTCAGTGTGAATCATGATTAAGCATGTCTTTCACTGGGAAGTAAATACTATGTAGTTTTTTCTTTTTAACTAAATCTCAAACAGTGGTTGTGCAGCAATGAAAGGTCAAGCACTGGTTCTGTGACTAGCATATCCAGCGAGACTCCTTGCCTTCACATTGCTGCTAAGGAGCTGTCTGTACTGACTCTCAGTAGCAACCTGACTGAAAAGTACTGGTAGTAAATTCGACGGTGTTACAAATAGCACTAATCCGGAAGGCCACACCATCGCAAATACACAATAGATACGATTTAGTGATTAATATTGTAAAATTTAGAGACTACAGCTGAGTTCAGGTCCTACTTTGTCAGGCTCCATAGAATCCTGCTGTGGCAACTTCACATCGTAAAAAGACAAAACAAATCAAGACTAGGATAAAAAAGGGTATACTCTCCATATTACAAAATCGGAGAACAAAGTCAAATAAGACTTAAATAAGCTGTCTTACATCACACAGAAGAACATATCCTGATCTTTGTCTTAACTAAAATAGTTCAGTTGACTTGGATCTTTTCCACCTTTCATGCCCTATATTGAGCTAACAGTCATATTCCTTCCCTTCTGCGCTCCTTCTGGAGCACAGAATATGAGCTCTTTTTTTTTTCATTCTGGTTCTCAGGATTTACCTTGGAGGATGTCATTCACAATCCAGTGACCTCTTCTCTGATTTTCCAAAGCTATTGTATCTCTGAGTTGGTGTAAGAATTGTTGCAATACTTTACATTAGTCTTAATTTACCTTTGGCGAATAGAAGAAATTATATTATGATAAATGGCTTATATCCGGTTATCCAGTGTAGCTGTGTGCTATACAGCAGAAAGTATACTCAGAATCTTATACTGATAGAGTTGGTGCTAGACACTCAGTAGTTCAAGAAGATGCATATTTGCCTTTTTTGCACAGAGAGAAACTGTCTTACTTAAATGGAAACAGTTTTGTTATTCTGAGAGAATTTTCTGAATTTAAAAATTAAATGCTGTGAGGTTGGCAGGTGTGAAAAAAGCTCAAGCAAATGTAATACTTTCTAGTTTGGTAATTAAATCATTTTACTGAGATTTGGATTCAAGCACTTGCTCTAGGAAGTAATTATTACTGTATTAATACACGGTAGAATAAGACTTGAAGAGTTTGAGAGAGACCAGTGAGTAGGGTACTCTGGAACATGGAAAAGTACTCCACAAATTTAAATCAAACAGCTTTTACGTTTGCTAACAAGAGACAGCCCACTGCAGAATGCTTAAGTGTCTTTCTTGGTCATCATGATCAGAAATTTTATTTTGGTCATGAGATATCTGGAGGATTTTTAGTGATTGAATCTTTTAATGAGTGAACAATTTCTGGAGAATATTTTTTTAGCTAGAGAATTCCTGACTGGCTGCAGACACTAGAGGGGGTTGCTTGGGAACTATGTAGCATGTTTATACATCCCAGCAGCCTTGGCCATGGTCTTCCCTTAAAAAGAGCTTGTCACATTTTTGCTGCAAAAATTAATTTTTGCAGCTAACCCTACCTGAATTAATCTTTTCTCTGAGATATGCACACTGAATTTAGATCCTGGTGCTGGCCTTTTTTGTAAAAACTTTAAGAAACAGAATAAAAATAGTTCATGGAATACAGTGTCAAAACAAATGGACTGTTGACTTATCTTTAACACAAAATGCTTTCTAAAAATAAAAAGAACTTGTCATGGTTTTAGAAATGACTTCTCATGATTCCTGATAAATATCTCTCTCTTCCTCCAAGGAAAAGCCAAGTAAATGGTGTTGATAACCATCAAAAGGAGGTGTTGTTTAAAATTTACACCACTAGTCAGAAAATCACTTCAGGACTGAGAAAGCTGCGTATGTTACCAAGATTAGTTTACATAGTTCTCACTTACAGTGGCATCCTATTTTCTACAGCTGTTGAAAAAAATTAGCAGTGGAAATAGATAATTAAATATGCCATCAAAAATAAAAAAGAAATAGTTACCAAAACCCGAATGGCTTTCTCTAACAGTGCCTGAATATACCATCTGTTTCCATTGCATTATAAATTGATGTACAAAATTGATATGCAGTGTTATTTCCGGGTAGCTTCTAATTTGCATTCGCTTTTGTTAAAAATGGACCTAAAGGAAAACTATTGCACTGAATCCTGCCAGGTTTTGGAAGGGAGTGTTCAAACCAGCCTAGGGTCTTCCAACCCAAACCTGGATCCACATCTAAATGTTGTAGCTGCCCATGTATGTATAATATGCTAAACTAGAACTTTGGATCTAGATACCACACAGCTTGTCAGATGTTCAGGCTCCTGATCCAAATGGTCCACTTTTATTTAGGACTATAACAATTGAATCATTATAACAAAAGGCTTACCACCTAGCTACATTAAATAACCATATAATCAGTTAACTCTGGCAGCCAACATGTATTTGTAACAGTATGGTTACTTTAACCCAACACCAAGAATACAGTCTTGTTTGACTCAGTACGTGCAGTACAATGAAATCACTGTAATGCAATAGAGTAATGGCTTGCCATGGCCATGACAGTTGTGACTAGTCTCAATGTAAATCACCATCCCAAGGTAACATTTCATCCTATGGCTGGAGGGAAGTCCATTACAGCTTCCTAGCGCGGCTTAATAGCCCAAATACTTCCAAGCAGAAATGGAACAGCCAAAGAGCTCCTTAAACCTAAGCTGGTGACATATTGTCTTAGTTGGACTCTATGCTGGGCAAGAACAGATGTAAGTGAAACTCTTCCCTGACATTTACCTTTTTCCCTACATTGCTTATACTGGAGAGGTTTAAGAGACAACAGATGCAGGAACCAGTTCCAACAGCTACATGTCTATGGTGGGTTCCCCCATGCCAGAGTTATTTGCGAAGCATGTTTTTACTTGTTTCTGCTTCACAGCACAATGAGCTTTGAATACCTACTAATGTGTCCTATCCTTTCTCTTCTCTACTAATTCTGAGATAAGAATTTTGTTTTAGTGCTTTCCATTTGTTATTATATTTATTTTAAGTGTTTCTGGAAGGACGAGGAGAAGGGTGAACTCAGCAAAGATGGAACTTGCTCAAACCTGCTTCTTGTCTTACTATAGTAATATACTATGGGGTAGGGTTGCTAGAACCAGCGTAAGTATAAAAATTGCCATGCTGTGTATTCATATTTTGGCATTTAGACCAATTCCTTCAGAAATAGGAACACATGTGGGGCAGAACTCCTGTCAGAGTTCTAGATGTAAGGTGAAGGACTGCCTGCACAGTTGCCAAGAGTCATGGCAGTAGTATCCACACCGCTGGGGACCAATAGGAAAGGTTACTTTGACAGCAGGCAGAAGATGTCTAAGAGGTGTGGATTTGTGCTGACATGCAGCAGTAAAATTTGGATCTATTGTGCCACCACATTCTAGGCTTCAGCAGCAGCCTGAGAGGCATTGGGAGTTAGACCCAGAGTGTGGCTCCAGATTGACATGAGGAACAAGGAGAAAGGAATAGGAATTTGTTTTCCTGTTCTCCATCTTTTGTCCATATAGAGCTTAAATATTTGGGTTCTAGACTGTTATGTTAAAATTTTGCCCAGTAACAACCTGTACAAATGCATAAATAACTCAGATATTTGAAACTCACTGCTTTCTGTTCAGTGAAAGAGGCTAGTTACTTTATATTCATTGTTTACTTTTTTATTATAAAAATCTCAACCAGTATTGATGGTTGATCAAGCCACAAATTGCCTTTTCAAATTTTGCAGTCATAGTCCCTTCATCATAAGGATCTGTATTAATTGCACTGTATTTTTTCTTTATGGTGTTGTTCTTCAGTGAGTGAATACTAGATAAGGAAGCGATCAAAATATAGTAAATCTCTTGAGCAATGACAGAAGTAAGCCTGCTATGCATTTGCTGTAATAAACCTGGAAGTATAGCAGATATAATGAATCCGGAAGCGGAGATACAGTGAACGCAACGTAAATTTAGCATTTGTTGTAGATATCTAACATTGATCTACTTTTCTAACAAACAAAGTCTAAAGGGTGCTATATAGAAAGAAAGTATGGCCACTTTGTCTTGATTGTGTATTAGGGACTGGAGATTATTTAAAGATTACTTGACATGAATATTGCCATTAGGAAAAAACAACGGATAGCATGGTATAATGAACACGAATTATTGTAGATGAGTTGGTGGTAAAATTTAGCCTCAAGAATGTGAAAATATGAGGGATCTCAGCTGTTTGACTTAAGGCTGCAATCCCAAACGGCGTTGAGTCTGCTGTTGATTTTAATGGTACTTAATGTGTGGCTGAGTTACTATCAGCCTTTATACCAAACTGAACTTGCAAGTGCATTTTCTGAAACTTGTGGTTTGTAGTCTACTTTCTGAAAAGCATATTGTATGGCAGCACTGGTGTCGGACTGTTTCCAGCCTGTGAGATACATCTGTGTATGGGTATTTTCCAGTCCTATTTCAATCATATCTATAGGGACACAGATGATGTCTGCTGCAGGAAGGAATTCGATAATATTTCTGCCCACTTGGAAAACAGTGTTTGTAATCACAAACTGGGGTCTATGTCTTTATCATGGCTTTCTTTTGCTTGTATATATCCCTCGAAGCATTTTCACAGGCATATCTGAAAGATATGAATATCAGAGATCTGAAAAGAGCTTTATTCTTGCAGTGACTTTCCTCCCTATACTCAGTAGTGCTTTATCTTGTAGGTACACTGGGCAGGGGAAAAAGAAGCATAAACCAATTGTAACAGTCCATTTTCTCTTTAGATTGTGTACTTTTCCCTTGTTTGAATATTCTACTGTAGTGGTATCACCTAGGCTAGCCACCACCTGAAAAGGAAATGATTGTTCTTGATTTCCTACGATCTGACTCACGTTTTTAGCATCTCTTCAGGAGGAAAGTGAGACATAGATCTTCGGAACATTTAATTTTATCACATTTATCACATTAGCAAGTTTTCAAATGTGGTTGGATCAAAAGGACAGGCGAAATGGTAAAATGTCAAACTAAACAGTTCTAGGTACCACTAGGCATACCTGTCTGTGAGTTTTGAAGACTACCGAACTCCAGCAAATAGATGCATGCTCAGTCTGTGGCCATGTTTTTTACTGTTTTATGTCTTTACATTCTTTTAGAAGAAAAACCTGAAACAGAGCTGTAATGAATTTGGATCATCATGGAGCAGGACTGCAGGTCTGCCCCACACTGTAGACATAGGTTCAATTAAGTAAAGCCACAGATAACAAATTATCTGCTTTCTGAAGAGAATGCTGTTTCATTTCTCAAAATTTTAACAGGGCCTGGAAAATTTTGTTTTGTAGGCCGTAACATTGAAACAAATAAACCTGGTACCTGAGCATACCTCATATGGTCAGCTAAAATTTTTCTGAATAACTAAAACCAAAGACATAGAGGACCATATCTACAGAGGCATTTTAATTATAGAGAAATGTATAAATTCAGAGATTCACCTAAGAAGTGGCAAAACAGCCACTGAAAGGTTTCTACCTCTAGTTTGTGCTCCTTATAAATACTCACAAATAATCATTTATTCAATTAAATATTTTATAGATACTGCTAATCATCCTTTTGAAAGGACTGAACATCAGAAGTTCTTTTTTCCCCTTCACCTACTCTTTGTAAAGAACCTGCAGAACTGTTAGATGTTTCAACCTGTAAAAGCGAAAGCCTATTTAGTTTGTTTGATGAACAAAAACCAATTTCCAGCCTTCTGTCCACAAAGTCCTACTATAACCAACAACTGAATGTTGCTAAGAACTCATTTCTTGATAGAGAAATGAAGTAAAAAGGACAGTAAATTAATTGTCCAAGGAGACGAAAAGAATCAGTGGCAGGGATGTCAATGAAATCAGTGCGCAGCAGCTCTTTTTTAAAATAAATGCTATTGTGTCTTTTTACATCTTAAACTGATGCTATACTGAGATCATGCAATATTTGTTCAACAAATTTGTTCAGCCAAATTTCCCATTCTAGGTCTGCTGTTATAAAAACGAAAGCCAAGCTATGGTAAGGACTCAGAATCTGTAGCTAGTTAGAGAATTGTTTCCTCACTAGAAAAGCTAAAATTGAAACAGCTCTGAATCAGTGTGTGCTAAAGCAACATTAATTATATTAAAGAGGTATTGATCCTATTGAACTGTGTATATGTTTGTGGTTATCTTATCCATCAATAAAATACATAGACAAAAAAAACTTGCAGTCCTGGTGGCAGTTGATAGAGGAAGTAAGAAAGCATAGGCAAAACAGAGACTTTCACTGATCATTTGTAAGCTAATGTCTTGCAGTTAGAGGACTGTATTTGTCAGTCTTTCACCTCCAAGATACAAATGTGAAGCTGCATCAACCTACGGAGCGCTCAGCAGCTGGGAATAGCTACAATGTTGTAAATTCAAAATTATTTTCCTGTCTAGCTTATGTTCTTGCATAAGGACAGCAAAAGAGATGGAGAAAAAAGATCTAAAGAAGATATACCTCATGTCCGGATAACCTCTACAATGGTTTTAGCTCTCTTTCCAGCTCCTGAAGATCTTGAGACATATAATCTGGCCCTGAAGACCACTGTGATTTTGTCTCCAGCTAGCCAAGAGTGCACTCTGCCACAAGAACTGTCAAGTTCTGTTTCACCCCTGCAGAAGTGATCTTGTGAAAAAAGGGAGGGTGTTTTAGCGTAATATTGGAAATCCTGTGCTACTACCAGGCTTGTTCTGCAGTAGCAGTAGTGAAAAAGATTTCAATTTCCCAGGCTGTCAAACTGACAACTTTTACGGGCATGAAAAGAACACCATCAACTTGAAATCTAGTCATTCTCAGAAATGAGCTGGAAGCATTTTACCTACTACAGAGTCTTCTCAGCCAATTTTTGTGGAATTACAGTCACACTTCCCTGCTTTTTCTTTCTTCTGTTGTAATGAACGACATATACAAACGAGGAAACTAACCTACTATACATGGGAAGAGCAAGGAAAATAACTACACATAAAGTCTGTCAACATGAAAAAATAAATAGTCTTTTTAACAAAAAATGGAGAGATGATTTGCTTGCTAATCCTTGAAGGCTATGATAATGTTAAATGCTGCCTCTAACGACAGATGAAAAATAAGAGTTTGGCTGAATGTCTTTAAATTATTCTAGGGCAATCTAATGAAAAAAGTATTTCTTTCTTGGGAAAAAAAAAGTATGTAGATAAGAGTAGATTTTGGAAAGCGTTAGATAAATATGAATTAGTCAATGACTGTAGAAGTGAAAGTATTACCAGTTATTGCTTTTGTGATCTCTTTTCTAATGTGTAAGCTTTGGGGAATAACTGATTAAATACTAAATGATATCACCTTGTAAGGACACTTTAACAAAATCTATTTACCTTCCAAGAATGTTAATGCATATAATGCAAGCTAATTTGAACTATGGAAAGTGCAGGCAGGCAGACACACAGGCCTTAAAAATTACAGCTGGATACATTAATGAAAGGGAAAAGAGTCAATAAAATCCTTTTGGGTGCTAATGGTAGACACAGAAATCTAGTGGGAAAAATGCTACAGATGTTTCCCATTGCTAATAACTATACATCCTTTATCACATTATTGTCCTTTGTCTTTAATTTAAGTTCATTTGGTTTTGAAACCTAAATTTCTGTATTGGGTTATTATTTTTACACTCAGTCACTTGTACCATTATGAATGGGTCAAGTTAATATATTTTTTTGTAGGCAGCATAATTTATATTGAGTAGTTTCATCTAGTCATCCTTTTTTTTTGCTTGAATGATTTATTATGATAATTTATCAGTGTTTGATTAGGTAAAGTTTAACCTTGAGTTCCAATCCTGTTATATTGTTTCTTTTAGGGATGTATCTTGCAAATACTTACTGCCAAGTATCTCTTATTCTGAGTAGCCCAATTAACTCTGCTGAGAATATTTCCAGTAACAAGCTCTGGGTAAGTGTCTGTAAGACTAGGACTTTAAATTGTAAGCGTTTCAGACCAAAAGAATTGCAAAGTGCCATGTAAATGCAGAAATCTACTATTTATACGTTATTTTTCATTACATAACTATACTTCCCTCTCTAAAGTACATTATAGATTTCTGAGAGAAAATACATCATTGAAAAACGATTTTAGAAAGGAGCTTAGTAGTCTATCTACATAGTTTTCATGCAGATCATGTTTTCATAATCCTTGCATCCTTCTTTAGAGAGGCACGTTTGCCAATGTTTTAACTCTCAAATCTCTTCTATGCTTGTTGCATTAATGCATTCTTCTATTAGTAAATAATTCCATTCTTTATGCTTCATTTCGAAAGTATTTATGCACACTGAACTCTGATCCATTCATCAAATTAAGTGAACTATTGTATTAATTCCTTCCTTGTCTATTCATAGATTTCATTCTGCTTTTTTCCTGCTTAGTGGTAATTTGAAGAAGTTGGAACGCTGCTCTTAGGCTCATTTACGTCATTTACTAAAAGGTAAAAGATGCAGACCCTACCTAATTAATTTCTTTATAAACTCAAAAAAATCTCTTCACTATCTATTTAGTATCTTTGGACAAGTTGTTTTATCTTAGCCAACATCATGCCCACAGCATCTGCATTGTCTGTTTTGTGTACTTTGATGTAATAGCAAAAATAGTTTTGAAGCTAGTGTTCATGGCTGATTCAAAAATAAAGACATATTTTAAATTAGATTCATAAATATAAGTATATTTCTGAGGACAGTGTCAACTTTAGAGTAGCTATGATCCATAGTGGGCTACTAATCATCAGTCATAAGCCTTCTAACATCTTCTGGTTAATTGTACAAATGTTCATAAGTCTCAGATATTTTAATTATTTTAATCATTTTAATTATTTGAGAGGGCTCAATTATGCATCTAAGAAATCTTCTTGGACATAGGGTTTATTTTTTTTGTTATTATTTGCAAGAAGTTTAGCCGATATGAAAATGGGAACAGTGCAGCTTGAATTAGCAACCACCCACTATCCAAATCTGAGAACAGTTCATAAAAAATACTCTGAAAATTAGTTGTCTAAACTGTTAAGAAAAGCCTACAAGAAGCAAACGTATTAAAGACAATGCAGCTTTGTTCATGAACAATTTATAAATCTAACAAGGCTAAGTTGGAAAAAAATATTATTCATACAAAATAGAGTGATAGCTCTATTAAATTCCTATTATGAAAGCACATAGAAAGTTCTATATGAAGCTCTGCTCTTCAGGTCTGTCCTCATTTGACTTTTTCTGCATAGTTAAATTCCAAAGCAATTGAAATTAAATAACCTGGTTTATAGTTTTTCTGGGTAGCCCTAGGCTTTTCTTCATGTAATGAGTATTTATTGGCTTCCTGAATTATAGCCCTGCACATGGAACAGTTCCATGTTACTAGCCTGTACAACAGAGGAGGTTGTATATACAAGTGTTTGTATAGACAGCTTTTGTAATTTTGCACACAAAATTGTAAAATCACACTGAAGATGGCTCTGTTAGTTTGGAAGAAAAACGTCATGCTTTGAAATCATTGTGTATTGTCTGTCTTATCAGTTAAGTGCTCCTAAACTTTAAATATAAATCAGAACATATCCTTTTTCCTATATATTTGATGGTGCTGATTCTGAGTCTTTTCTTCCTTCGTGATTTTGATTGTAAAATTGCTTACCACTTTTTCCTCCTGTTGGTTTCCTTACAGTTTGTTTTTTTTTTTCAGCAAAAGAAAAATTGTCCTCAGCTATTCAAATGTTGTGGACATTTTACTGAGCACCATTTTTGATGTTTATTTTGAGTTTCTTCCAATTATTTTTCACTTGTTTTAGCAATCACAGTGATTTATGCTTTCCTTCTGCTTTCCAAATGCTTATTTTAGAGCCAATTTTTATTTTGAATATGGGTAAATGCTAGCACTTATGGGATCATAACATATTGGTGTTATTTTGTATGTTGTATTTTTTTTGGAAAATGTGGAATATTCAACTTATTGCCACTCTTCAGTTATTCCAGAGTTAATGCAGTTATTGCATTTTGATGGTGTCTAGAGACCCTACCGTGGTCTAGAGCCAAAGCTGTTTTAACTTTCACTTTTATGCAGCAAGCTTTCTAGGCATCCAATCCTTAAGTCAATTCTTTTACCTTTTGTGGGCCACTTTGTAAATTATACAGCTTTTAATAAAGTCTAGTGCAGAGCTGACCAACTCCAATGGAAACTCAAGGTGGGATAATTCTGTAAGAGAGAGCCCCAAGAATGGTTGAGGGCTTTGAGAACATGGTCTATGAGAAAAAGCTCAGAAAGCTATGTTTGACTTTTCCAAAGGAGTGGAAAACAGACATGGTAACAGTTTTCAAGTATGTAAAAGACTGTTTCAAGATCTAGGGGAATAACGTATTTTTGACATCCACTGGGATATGAAGAAATAATGACCTTAAATTGCACCAAAGGAGATTTCTTTTAGGTGGTCAGAACAACTTTCTAATGTGAAGGTAGTTTAGCACTGGAATGGATTACTTGTGGGTGCTGTGAAACTTTCCTCACTGGAGGCTTTCTCAGGACAGGTTACATAAAACCTTGTAACCTGGTTTGGTTACCAGGGCTGTGACGTGGTCCTATACGTGCAAGAGGATAAACAGAGCCATCAAACAGGGGCAAATATTGCTCAGATGCTGAAGCTGGCACCAGGCATGCTAATGAAGTGAAGATGAAGAAGTGATACATATATTGGCTAATATGACAGTTGCTTATAATGATCAAAAAGTTTATTTTGGTGTTTCAATACTTTGACAGATTTGCTGAAATGCAAAGCTTAACAGGTCTCTCTTCTCCTCAACTCAGTTGTTACACAATGCAAATCAAATTTAAAATTCACAAAATTATTAATGGCTAATCAAGGGCCACTGAGAGATGATGATGTCCTAGGTGGTTGCAAATTGTTCCAGCGTCCCTGTCTACTTCACTGCTCCAATGCTTTGAAATGAATCAGTAGTCAGTTTTAATTTGTTCAGTTTAATTAAATTCCACCTGAATAAATACATGTTGCACAGACTTGAAGGAGATACTGAAATTGCTTGGAAGATGTATCCAGTTGAGATCTAATTTGATAACGTGCAGCATTAGATTTTAACCTACTCTCTTCCACAAAGATGAGCATCACATAAATAGTTAAACAATATTTTAGATGGATCTGTAAGCAAGATCATGTAAAGAAAGCGAAGCAAAATTCCGTGCAGAAGAATATTTTTGCATGTGCCATTATTATTCTTGGAATGATGAAGGTCTTCGTTAGATCAGAACTTCACTTCACTTTCAAAAAACAGCTCCTTGAAGATTAGCAGCTTGTTTACTTAGCCTGATACTGTCGTGCCTACCTACTACATTAATTACGCAAGTAGTAGTGTAATCTGATAGCAGGATATTTCCTGCTCATTTCTGCTCAGCTGCCTTTTTTTGTGGAAAGATATTTATGAACGATAATTGTGTATTTGATATGTAATGTAAAGAATCCAAATAAGTGCCAATTCATTGTCCTTCTCTTTCTCACACAGTGCAAAATGGACAGAAAAATGCTCCTCTTTCCCAGATACTGTGGGCTAGAAAAAATTCAGAAGAACTTTCATGATCTAAAGCTCTTGCAATATCTGTTCACTCTCTGAACTGTGTTCTGGCCAGTAACACCCTTCTCAGAAGGCAACCAAAATGGGAATAATTTCTTTACAAACTCTTTTCTCAGACCATTTGATTTATTTACCTGAGATCATGCCAGCTGACTAGAGTAAAAGAATAGTGTGCCTATATTTTGACTCATAAGTAGTACCATTATTTGTCTGGTTTATGGGAATAAAAACATAATCATTACTGAATCTGCCCAACAATCTGTCCAGCAGAGAGTCACAGAAGGACTCTGCAAAACTAAGCCCAATTGACCGATGAAAGTATGTTATTCAATATATCATTTCCATGTATGCAGTGGAGGAGCAGGGATTCCATGGCACTCAAGGAACCAGTGCCCAGAAAGACTGGGAACAAGACTTATCCCTAAGTGCTCACAAAAGGAAATGCATTGTTCAAAATTTCTTCTTTTCTTGTAGTTGATATAGCAATAGTAACTGTCCTTCAGTGGGTGCATTATCATGTATGATTTTACAGTACCTTTGCGTAACAAAGAAATCAGTGTAATTGTTTGCATACTTTCTTGCAGAGAAATTCATATGGACTGTTTCCTCTCTACCTGTACCCAAGGTAATGCCCCTTCTTATTTTATTTAATTTCACTGATTAGTATGATCAGATCTATACCTTTCTTTCTTCCAACTCCTTGCTTTTCAAGATCTATCTAATCTGGGACAGTCTTCCGAAGGATAGAAACTTTATTAGCTGAAGTTTTTCAAGCATAGTTGCCAAAAGCAATGGCAGATGATTGGCTGATGAAAAGTAATACCAGATTATTCCCACTACAAGTTTCTACATTTTTCTAAAGTCCTTTAGGTAAGGAATTCCTATATTGATGTAGAGGTAGTTATTAACAATGTTATTATATTTTCTCATTATGATTATATTTTCATTATAGTGTTAAGTCAAAAATTGCCTACACCTCTACTGAAATTTAGAGATAGTCACAACTGATTTTACACCTATGAAGTTTAGAAAATTTAACACCTGCTCAGATTGCTTTTGTTATTAAAAGAGACATCCCACATAATTAAAAATTTTCCACTATCTGACACTGAAGAGCAAGCCTAAGTTATGAAGAACAATTATGATGCCATTGGCTATAATATCCCGTGTGTGTTTATATAAAGCTCACTGTTGTAAATTCCATTTTCCTTTAATTTTCTAGACTATTTTCATCTGTGAGATGCTTTGGAAATCATCTTTGGTATAAATCCCATAAAATTTAATAGAAATTTTTATTTGCAAGTTGAAAGAAAAGCACAGATTACTAAATCTAAGATAAGGAAGAATTTGGTCCAAAGACAAACAACAAATGAAGGTCTCAAAAGGAGGTATCAGGATACCTGTTTGCAGTAGGCAAAGTGCTAGGCTGAATAAGGGTCTTGTTTACTCACAGATAAGCATGGCAATATTGTTTAGATCCTCCTGTGCGATCCAGGATCTTTAACTTGGCATCTAGGCCCTGTGAGAGATCTTAGAATATCAGTTCCTAATAAGTTGAGCAGAAACAGGTCTTCAGCTAGCTGACAGCAAAAGTGAGCAGTCTGATGTATCTCAAAATCCGTTCTTCTTTAAGTCTATCCTATGGGCTGCTGGAAGGTGACTGAATGCACCTGGGATCCAAAGCCTGGATCTCATAAGGCCAGAAACTCTCATCTATTCTTTGAAAGAATTTAGCTGGCATTCACTTTTCATTTCGGCTTAGGTCAAAAATAGTATTATTTCTGATAATGTGCCCAGAGATCAGAGAATACTCTTGTGAATCCACAGCTCTAAACTACAGATCATATCTCACAGGAAATTTTCCTAACTGGAGTTTTATATGGTGAGTTCTCTCTTGAGGTGTTTTTAGCTTTCTGAATCTTGCACTCAAGAATATCAATCTTGCTATGTTCAGGCAATTCCGCATATGACATTCCTAGGTGCAAAAGGAAGCCTAAAAGTGAAGAGCAGCTCCTCAGAGAGTGCTCCAGACTGAAGCTCACAGGGGAGGAGGATACTCTTCATGCAGAGAAAGGGAAATAAATAAAAAGCGGTAGTGGGCAAGCCCAAAATGTGTTCAGTTTTCATTTTAAGTTTGATCACATCTGTTTGATAACTCTGTAATGAACAAAACAACGACATTATAAAATGCAGGACATCATATTATCAGTTAGGTGAGAAGCTTAGGCAAATTAAATGTGCCTGAGACTGAGTGATGACCCCCCTATTGCAAAAGTTTGCAGCCTTTGGGTGTCAAAATCCTAGTCTAAAAAAAAGACAGGAGAATTTGTTCAAGTTATTTCCCCGGGCAATATGGACTATGTGTAGCCCTGCTATAGATGGGACAGAACTGGACTGGCTAATATTGTAGGGAGTGAAGCAGGAAGTGGCTCACTGAAGCAGATGGTGGGCATAGTTCAGGATAACTTCGCTATCTAGTAGGATAGGCAATAGATCTCTATGATTTGACAACCACAATTTGCAGCTTGTTACTAAAAGAGGAGGCTGGAAAACAGCAAATGCTCTAACAGTTGCTTCACCAAGAAATGAGAAGGGAAGACTTTGAAATAATATTATATATTGGGTAGAGAATAATGGATTGATTTAATTGCCAGTAACAGAGTCCAAATTCAATTCCTGGAATAAAGTAATAAATATTAGCTTTAGACTTCATTCAGAGATCTGGGAAAATTAAAATAAATTGTGTGAGTGCTCAGTGAGCTCAATTTTTTCACACTTTTTGCTCTCAGTGGGCTGCAAGCTTTTGCATTAGATTAAGGTGGCCACTCAGTCTGAGGCACATTTAGCGGGCTTGCTCTGGTGACCGTATTTCTCCTTACCGAGCAACATACCATCCCCCATTTTATGACATGATTGTTGGTTTTGTTGTTTACAGAACTATTATCAAAAATGAGAAAGGATATATTACTCTGGTTAACTCCCATTTCTCCTTTGTTCTCCCCATTCAGTAACGTTTTGTTAAGTCACTTGATTCACAGGGTGTGTTTGCATTATGCCTGGTGTGGGGTTAGATTCGGTATCATCTGTTATGTCTTCAAACCGATGTGTCCACACTGTGTGTTCGTCAGCATGAATTTCGCACTGGTTGCCTGTTTGAGATTCACTGGGCATGTCTGGAGAGCTAGCTGCTAGAGGACACTGAGTCCACATTGCAGGTGGGATATTTTGAGAGTGTGTGACTGTGCTTTCCATTCCCCCAGGAGAGAAAGGGCTTGGAGTGACGAAGACTTGAGAGGGTATCACAGGGCTCCATGTATAGATGTAAGACAGACTCACTCTTGTAAAGAACTCTTTCATCAAACTAAACTGCTGATGTAGCTCCACCTACTGAGCTCACAAGCAGTTTAATTTCATTTTCCTGGATTTTTGATTGGTAGCTCGTTCCAGTGTTCATTAGTGGCTTGTAGAAATTCAAGATGGCCCTTGTTACTGCCAGTGAAAGCCTGGCAAAAGAGTTTCATGGTTTTGTAATCAGGTGGCCAAGCTTAGCTGATCACATCTGGAACTAATAATGCTAAAGATGGTGCCCAGCTCAGGATAATAGATGTCGGAAGGATCAGGGCAAGCATTGAGGTACCCGTAAAAACCATATAGATTTCAAAACAAAAAACAAGCTAGAAGCTTGGTGATAGGCCGGGAGGACATCATGAAATTCAAACCAGTAATTAAGGTCTGGCACAAGGATGAGATAAGGATGAAGCAAAGTCTTTGTAAAATTGGTTACTGCTGTCCAATCCATATTTTCCCTCAGCTGTTCACACCTTGTTTGTTCTCTCATACTTGGCATAATATGCTTCAGTTGCAGTGCATATTTATTAGTATAATACTGCAGATATTTTTAGGATTCTAGTGTTCTGACATATATTTTGGAAGTGTTTGTAAGACATTTCCCCAGTGTGGTACTGTTTTTTTTCTCGTGCACAGTATCATTCAAGGACCAGTAAAATAAATGTTAAACATACAGATATAATGGTGGGGTCTAGGAATGTGTAGTTCATTATAATTTATGCCCACTGTCCAGTGCAGGTAAAAGGCTAAAGTAAAAGAATTTGAGAATTTCACAACTGGCTCTTGTGGCTTTGTGTGTAGGGGGACTTTGTGTGAAAACAAACACAAAGTTTTTTATGTGGCAAGTACCTTTTAATTTCCTCCTTGAACCCACCTGGAGATGCTCCAGCATGTTCAGTTAATACAGCTGTGTAGTGCCCTGCCTGCCTGTGACCTGTATACTTCTGTGTGAGCAGAAGCTCAGTTCTGTTCCAGTGCCTTGCTGGATATCGCTGGTTGGGGGAGCGTATTGCTTAAGGGAGGAGTCTGTGACATGCTCCCACATTTTGTAGATGTGATATGTAACAGGGGACAGGGCATGGGGGAAGTGGACTGAGGAGAGACACAGTGGGGCCAGCCAGCACAAACAGTGTTGAGCCAGCTTCACAGGGTAGCGCAGACTAGTTGCAGGAGTTCAAGGATGTTGCAACAAAATAATGCCCAATTAATTTTAGTAAAGGTCAGTGTCTTGTATGGTTACCCTAGTATAAATATATATGTTATTACCATGTGCTACTGAGGGGAGAAGTATAAAAATGCTCTAAGAGCCTTATTTTCTAGCAATGCTTAAACAACTTCCTTACTTTTCTTTCTTTGTAGTCAGTTAATAATTGTGCTGTTTCTCTTGTTTTTAACTGTATGTCCCTTAAGGCATGTTAAAGACCCCCTGTGATTAAAATAGTGGGAATTATGTTGCTGAAGTGACATTAACAGAGATACTTATTAAAATTTTGCCCCTGCTGTTTGTGGTTTCTCAAGACAACACTTTTTTAGCAAATTTTATAATAAAATTACATGATGCTTGATAACTAGAAACTGTGCCATAGCCCAAATGTTAAGTGAAAATTAGATAAGTAATTATGGACTACTTTAACACCTGTAACCGATGTGCTAGTAGACTATTTAATATTACATTTAATAGATCATTGGTTTTGTTGCTGACGTACAGCAGATCTCTTGGCATACTGTGATTGTATGTAAAATGGTCATATGTCCTGCTATGCTATTTTTATGTTTTCAAGGTGTTTACAGTGTTTGTCTGCTCTTCCCAAGACTCTGGTGGGAATATGATGCAGTGTCTTGTGAGCTTGTCCGTTTGAACAGCATTTTAAATAAATACTCAGTGTGACAGGTATCAGAAAAAAACAAAATTGCCACTTCACTGCTACCAGTTTGCACTTTCTTCTGAACCAGTAGCTTGTGTTTGTCTTGTAACTTATACAACAGTTCTGTTTTCACCTCTACTGTTTACTTCACTTTCCCTTTCAGGCAACTGCAAAAGCCAGAAAATGGCCCTTGTGATAATGCCACTGAGATTTAGAGCATTAAGGCAATCTCATTATCAGTTTACATCCCCAGTTGGAAATCAGAGATTGTTCAGCACATCAAACAGCAGAGCAGGGGCATGTAATGTGCAGCCCAAGGGCCAAGTGAGACCTGCTGAGTCATATAATGTGGACTCCAGCTGCCCTCTTCCTGTAACGGAAGGATGAGGACAAAACAGCAAAACTGTTTGTTGATATTGCTAATGAACTTGAACCGCAATAAATTATTTTCCATCTGCATAATGTGGAAAGATAAAGTACAACCAAATATGGTTCCATACACTTATAATAGATGTATATAGTTTATAGGCAAATTAGATGTGGCCCTTGGGCTCTTGGTAAGTAACCCATATAACCTTCAGGTCTATAGGAGGTAAACATCTTGCTAGTGCTGAAATTAGTGCATAGAGCTGGAGGCCAGCTTGCAGAGTGAGCCTGGCTTATTCTTTGTTTAAGATCAAGGGAGGAGGAGTAACAGAAACCCCTTCAATTCAACTTCTGATCTAAATTCTTGTCTGTGTGAGCAACAGGGGAAGGGAAAGAACATTCTCTTGTTCAGAAAGTCACTGTATAAATTCTAGCTCCCTGAAACCATCTTAGAAACCATGTACAACTAAAACCTCCATTATAGCTATTAGGTGAATCAAGGCCTCCTGATGGATCAGCAAATAACATTGCATTGTGGAATTTTTATGCTGTGGAAAACATAGTAATTATTTTAATTATTGTTTTTGAGTTATTGGGAAATAAACTCATGTCTAGGGTCTATCATTATTTCATCCAACTGTGCAAATGAAATACAAAATCGATAAAAAAAAATGTTTTTATCATGCACGGTTTGAATAAAGATCTGTGATAATTTCAAATTCAAAGGATTCTTCTGTGACAAAGGTCTAATAATGGAGTCATTAGCAAGAAATTACATTACAATGTCTGTAGGATTTACCTCAGTGAAAGCAGAATTTCTTTGTTGGAGGTTTCATCTTGATGTTACTCCCTCCTACCCAACTTCAGGATAGTTAACCTTTCTTAATATTACTTAAGAAGGTAATTCTGAGATACAGCCATAAAAATAATAAAACTTTGAAACTTTCTATTTTACCCACAGCGGCTACAGTTCAGCACAACTTTGACCATATTCATTATTTCACAGATCTTACCTTTCAAATGGTAATAAAGACTTTGAAATTTTAACTGAGGTTTGGCTGGCTGACCTATACATAACGTGAAGATTCTTTTTATATGGAAAGGAGGCACACAGAGGTATTTCCAAAGCATTTTTTCCTACTTCACTTATTTTCAGCAAAGCACAAGAATTCTAATGTCATTTTTATTCTCTTTTGTGATACTACTAATATTCAACAATACATAGGGGGGGATTATGTGACTCTGCCCTTCTGAGAAATGCACAAATAGCTCATTCAATGTAGCACTCAGTTTGTTATGTTTCCATACAGAAATGGCACAAAAGAAATCTGTCTTCTTTTTCTTGGGATAAAGCCTGAGTGTGTACCACCCTTCTACAGTCTCTAGTTTCACTTGAGAGAAAATAGGCATATGAGCAGAAAGGGCTCTGTATAGTGCCGTGGACCGTAAAGGCGTCATGGATAACAGGTGCTGGAAGATAAACTTATCCTGCAGTGTAAATGCAGGGAATTTGTGTTAACCTTAACCTTGCAGCAGTGCTTCAAAAGGTGGGGCCAGTGTGCATTTGCAGATTTTACTGTCATAAATCACTCCTCCAGTATCTCCTAAAGGACAAATGGCTTTAAAAATACATATTTAAAAAAATAATAATAATTCTTTGTTTTATTTTAATTTCCCTTTATGAAATGGTTTTATTTTCTAGCTGCTGTTACAGTCATGAGGACTGAAAAATTTTGAATTCCTGTAATATGAAAGCTCAAATTCCCATCTAATCACTTGTTTCCCAGAGCCAGACCAACTTTCGGGAGACGGTAAGACCCAAGAATTGATACGATTGCCTCTGTTACAGGACTCTCAGTGAGGATGAGAATAGTTCTGGTGTATGATGAACTGTGAATGAGTGTAGATCCTGCATTGTATTAAATTCCTATTGAGCTTCTCATACAAAGGGACCTTTGCACTATCAGAATAAATCAGCTGGGGATTTCCTTCCTCCAGTGAAACCTAGTGTCATAGAAGAATGTCAGCTGTGTGTCTAATAAGGGAAATGATGCTATATACAACTGCATTAGAACAAGGCCTATATTTAAGTGCACTAAATGAAATGCAGTCCACTCTGCGGTGAAATTATAGGCACAGACAACTCCTGGACTATGGATTTGAATTATCTGTGTTACAGGTTTTAGATTGATGATGATCTTGGTGTTATGTGAAAACAGTAAAATATAACCAAACCCTCTCCCTGCAGTTCCCAGGAACAGATTCCGCTAATTAATTGGAAATGCTACAGAAGAAAGACCAAGTGAACCAGGGAACAATACTGTTCCTGAGAGGCTGCGCAGCATCTTCCATAATTAAAAATTCTGATTGAAAAGTACCATACTACTGAGTCTGTAGTCTCAGTATACAGTTCACAGTAACACCAAAACAGTGGATGGCCGTCTTGCTGCCATTGGGACTCCACACTGTATCTTCCCTCAGGACCCCCAAACTGAAATACACTGCACAGGTCAGAATTAGATTTTAAGAGGCAGAAAAAATTGGGAACACATAAAAGATTGCAACTAGTTACATATCAATTAGTCAACGGCACAGTACAACAAAGCTGAGATGCGTTTTATTAACATTTGAAGTGGTTCTTGTTCCACTTCTCCAAGAAGAGGCTATTCTTGAGTAAGGTAGGAGTGATCTCAAGAAGTGATAGTGATATAGCCAAGTACAAGGGGACACATTTTCATTGTGTTCAGCAGTCAACTATGTCAAGAATGAAGGTAAGCATTAAAAACTAGCATATCGTAAAAGCCCCTCAAGTAAAAGGTAGAGGATACAAAACTCTTACAGATGATGAAGATATGCCTTAGGAAAGTAACAATAGCATTAGAGGAGTAATGCCTGTCTTTGAACAAAGAGGGCTCTTTGAAAGTAAAAATAGAGATAGCTAAATTGCGAAAACTGAATCTAACAGAAGTACTTCATCGTTTTGAAATCTTATCCAGTAAACATGCATAGTGACACAAAAACAATAAATACAATGGACACATCAGAAAACCCCACCAAAAATAATTACCTCAAATGAAAAAAGATTAAATATTTTAGAGTGCACAACAGATCAAAGCCTTCTTAAATATTTCAAACATGTGAAGCCTGTTAGGAAATTAGGACATTAAGAAGCAAAGAGAGAAATTAATGAAAATGTGCATACTGCCATTTAAGGTGGAAAATGAAATAGAGTATTCTAGGGTCAGCCAAAATATTTGGTACTAATAATCCTTTCATCTTTTGTTGGCTGAAATTAAAAACAGAATACATAATACCTGAGAATTCACGATATGATTGAATTTGCCATCACAGTTATGCAAAATAAAAAGCCTAGCCCACTAACTACTTAAAATTCTTTGAAAGTGAAAATGAAAGTAATAGAGAAAAGGAAAGGAGCAACAGGGTATTTAAACATCCAGAAAATCTGCGGAAAGTCTTGTTCAGCAGAGTTGAATGAAATGTTTTACTTGAATGGCTGAACTAATGGGAGTGCTGGAGCTAGCCCAGTCAGAAGTAGCTTAAATATCTGTATCTTGTGATTATGGAAAAACCACATTATCAATGCATCTGTTCTTTCAAAATATATTAGTTTACTGAGGTCATTTTACATCAATTTTTCTGTAAAAATTGTCATTTTCCCTTGCTTCTTCTCACCTCAGAATAGGCCCAAGTACTGTACACCCAGAAAAAAAGAATCATTTAAGTACCTGTTAGCAGAGCAAGTGTTTTTAAATATTGATCTTTATAATTACAAGTCGAAAGCTGCTGAAATAGGATTTATCAAGCTAAGGTGTAGACTTTCAAGCAAATGAAGATGAATATGATCTTTTTTCCATTATGTTATCTGAAATATGTGTTTGAATCTTTCTCCTATACAAAAACCTAGAATATGTCTTTGGAGGATCTTGTAGATACTGCTTAGCTCCTTTGAACTTGAGGTATGATAGAATCCTACTTAACGTTTCTCTTTGAGATAATATGTATGAATTCTGAGTTCCTCTTTCCTTTGTGTCATTCTATCTAATTTGCTTTATTGGTTATGTGATTGTTTGGCACCTGATGAAAATGGGCCTTTGTAAGGATCATTAAATAGTCAGTGTTATTCATCTAGTCATTTAGAGGGGAAAAAGTTCACTTGATGTTGTTTTGGAGGTACTAAAAATATGCATATGTTTTATAGATCAAAGAACTGCTGGAGAGGGACCTGAGTGCCAGACACAGAGGACAATGCCTGGGTCTATATTGCTCTATCTGATAATAACCAGATTATAGCTCCACAATCCCAACAAAGAGACACAAGCAGTATGAAGGTATAGTGAGTATCAATTTTCCTGTTATCTCTAATGAAATTAAATAATGCATATGAGACCACACATTTGAAAAATAAATACACATTACAATTCTTAACAGTGTAAAGATTAAGGCAATACGATTTTTTGAAAGCTTTCAACCAGGGAGGAATAGCTTACTGCTTACTTTAAGTAAGATTAGGTAGAAAAATCCTATAGAGCACCTAGAATAAAGTCTGAGAGGCAACAAGCTAATATTTTAAATTCAGAAGAATTGTATTGGTTTTAATTAAGCAATGATATTTTTGTTGAATGCCTTAAATCTTTAATTATTGCCAAAATCTTTAATTATTGCCAAAAGCACTAAACATGATGTGAGTTATTTACTGAGTCACTGTGAAATACAGTTCAACATTTTCTTATAAATATTTTAAACAGAAACCACATAAGGCTCTGTCTGGTAACGACAGTTATTTTTGGTGTATTGGTGTTTCCTGAGGTATTTCAGGGACTGACCTGAACTCATGGAAGTAATTTCAAAGAATCCCAATGACTTTCGTGGGAGTTGGCTTAGTTCCTTAATAAGGGTATTGCTACCTGTAGTAGTTAAAATGAAATATTGTCTTATGACTGATACTTCAAAAAGTAGAATCTGTCACCAAAGGCAAGCCCTGAATATGAATTTTTTCATGAGGGTGGGGAAGATAACTGATGTAATTTGGTTTTACACCTTGGGAAAACATCAGATGACAACTGTGGCAGTTGCATGTATGGATGGAACATAGTACATAGCATGCTGACTTGGATTTTCATAGGTGTTCCGCACTGTTACATTTCACAGCACTGTTGATTTACAGCCCAGATCAATTTTGTCCTGGGCATCTGAGAGAAAGTACTATACCACTGGTAACAAATACGTATTTATATGTAGCTACATAGATAGAGAGAAAAGCTGAGGCAGGCAAGAAAACAGACTGTTATGCTAGAGGTTTGTCTTTAATCTTAGATAAAAAATAGAAAGAGGGCCTACAGCTGAAGTGTATGAGTTAACATTCCTTAAATTTGACAGTTTATGGCCTACTCAGTGGTAGAAAGAAGGAAACAGGAGTAATCTTGCTACTTGCAGGTAGATACCTAATCTGTGAACATATGTGAAGAGTATCTTCTTCCAAGCTTCCCAAGTACATATTCAAGGAAATAATGTTTTTTTCCCCGACTCTCTAACAGTCTACACCAGGCTCCTGCTCTGGATCATTTTCGGGAGGAGTAGATTTCTCTCCACTGAGTCTCTCTTGCCTACTGTAAACAGGGCAACTTATGATTACAGTAGTCAAAGGAAGCAGATGAGATTAGAACAAAACTACACTACATACGTATGCCAATCAGATATGTAAAGCTAACATGTGAAATAGCCAGGTGAGCATAAAATGCAACCATTTCCTCACCCCTTTCAAAGGACAAACAGAATGCTGCCTCCAAAGAGTGAACTCTGTCCAGTAACTGTGGTGGACGTTTACTCTCAATTTTGGAGTGGAACCTGCTAGACAACCTTCTTCATGAACCAAACTGCTGAAATTTACATAAGTGTACCTACCCATGTTTTCTGATTTTGTATCATCTCCTCAGTGCTATGGTTTTATTGTGTGAGGGAAATAAATAGCTGATGAATATGAGGAAGTCAGTAGTTTCACCAGGATAGCAAAGTTTGTGACAGCAAAATGTAAGGCTGACTATGTGTTACCCAGAGAAGAGTAAGACATGATTTTTTTTAGACAAACCTAACACAATTCCATTGTCATACTGCTGGCAAGTAGCCCCTGGGCATATGCTGCTGCGGAAGGTTCTGCAATATCTTCTGCAGCCAGCAGGAAGGACTGCTCCTCAGAGAGAGTCACCTCCCCTGACTCATCTGAGAATGAGAGTGTGGCTTTGTCTTTTCTTTTCTGTGATGTATCCCTTCAGATAAAATCTACACTTCTTATCTGTGGGAAGGGGAAATTGTTTGTTAATCACAGACTAAATCCAACAGCTCCTACTTCTGTTGGCATAAGATCAGGTGGTAGGTCTTCTAACCAGAAAATCTGCTAAGTGGGAAGTTGTAATAGGAAAAACAGCTGCTGTTTTTCCTGTTGAAATCTTGGGCATACTGAGGAGCCCAAACCATGATCTTAAGCATTCCTTCTCAGCAGAAAACTTAACAGTGTGTGACAGCATTAGTGTTGATCATCATACAAAACACACCTCCAAAAATACATATGAATTATTCAGGACTCAAAGATCCATCTCAGAGTACATTTAGGAGGCCCAGGCACGGAATTTTAGCCTCTAGACAGATTGTTTACTAAGTCTTGCACAAGAGCACTCAGTGGCCAAAAAAGTGAATTTTTATGTCATTCGTTGATGAAGCCTCGTTTTCTTTATTTAGATGTTGCTAATTGGGTTTTCATGGAAGAAAAATAAAATAAAAAAAACATTTGAGACTTGATAAACACAGCATATGTAACACTACAGAGGTGAGAAACTTATCTCTGCACCTTTACAGCTTGTTCATAAGGGTGATTTTTTTCTTGCAGGAGCCACTGAAGTGGCTCATAAACCTACTCAGCCAAATTTTTAGCCAGTAATTTCTGTGAAGAAAATCACCTTTTCAAGAGCCTTGAAAAAACGTATACATCTACTTAATTAACATCCTTAGCAATTTTAAAACAGTGATTTGTGCAGAACAATGACAAGAAAAAAAAGCCTGCTGCATGAGATTTGAACAAGAATGCATTCTGAACTCTTTGACTCTAGTTTCCTCAAGCAGCTCAGGACTTACAGCATTTTACAAGATCAAGTCCCAGGTAGAAGACTGAACACTGCATCTTGTACCTACTTCATTCAAAGATAAGCAGAAACAAAGCATATCTACAAATCCTGATAACATTAACACATGAGGAGACCATGATGGAAGAGGTACCTTGGATTGCTTGTTCCTTATGCTGCTAGAAATATCAAGCTCGTAATGTGAGTGATAATATGTTTTCCTTCCATGGGGGAAATGTTACCACATTGCTGTGTGAGTAACTTGTCCCCAACCAATTTCCAGAACAATATCTAAGACCAGCCTCAGCCTCTGAAAGTTTCCTCCACTGAAATTCAGCAGTGAAGTTTACTACAGCAACAGCATCTAGGGCCTGATCATTTGTCCATTGAAATGAAAGTCTTTTCATTTCGTTATGCATGGAACGAAGGTAGAACCCAGGAAAGATATTAGAGTTTGGAAAGTGTTCTTGCACTGAAGAAAGTGTTTTCTACCACCTGCAACTGCTTTATACTGAAAATAATAATGCATAGCATCCTCTAATATCAGAAATTTTTAGTGAGAGCTAGTAGAAGCTATGATGGTGAAGAAAAGCATATAAATTTTCATATTTTAGGAGCAAAGCTTTAATTACTTATATTTCTTAAATACGCCCATGATTCTTAAGTGATTTTTATCATACTGATAGATAAGTTATTATTATTTGCTTTTAGTATGATCTATTAACACTATCTATGTATTTCACTCCAGCTGTGTTCTAAGTGCCCTATTCAAGCTTTTCATGTCACCACTGTGCACAGAAATTTTCTGTGTGTGAGATCAAAATGTCCATATAGTAGCTGGGATGGAAGGTAGGTAGATGGTTCCTGGTGTCTGTAGCAGTTAGCTCCATAATCTCAGACCAGCTCCAAGAAAGTTGTTTCCAGAGGAGCAAAACTGTTGATTACCTCTACCTCTGAACTTTGGGGCATCTTATAAAAATTTCAGACCCATTAGTATTATGAAGATTATGGCTGAGATATTTAACTGATTCTATATTCTGTTGAAAATACTGTGAGAGAAAGTTTGGATGGTCTTATAGCAGTTTGTACTGGTAATGAGACACTTCTTAAAGGCTTATGGCTCCACGAGCACCTATGCTGCAGTCCTCTACATTCAGAGGTGATATAGGAACTTAAGTAAGATTTTTTTTTTTCTCCTATGATAAGATTTTAGTCAGCCAAAACCAACATAAAGAATAACCATAGTTCTGGCAAATGATCAGGTAGGAGAGCCTAGCCTCAGCACAAAATCCAAAAATAGTTCTAAACTACCACTGGAAAAGATTTGTAAAGTTATGAATACTCAAGAAAAGGAGACTGTTAACATTTCCTCAAAAAGTTTTCCTTTACCTCTAGTATCACCCCAGTCTTGGTGCAGCTTCTGCTAGCTGATGTTCATATACAGTCTGATCTCTCTCAGATACTGGGCCTTCTTGGTCACACTGTCGTATCACAGGAGATGTTGTGGGCACTTCATTTTTAAGTCATCTGTCAAGGACACACAGTCAGTGTAAAAATATCACAGTTTTTGAACTTTGAACAGGTTAACATATTCCATTTGGGATGGCTTTTCATTTCATATATTTTATTTTTCCCCTAAAAAGGGGAAAATGTTTACAGATATGAAAACAGAAAGAAGCATTTCAGTAACTCTGATGTCTGTTTATGTTATCATTTCAGAAAAACATTGGAGAATTCAAATTTTCATTCTTTTACAGTACAAGATAATAAACAAAAGTTTGAAAAGTTTCAGGACGGGAAGACAAAACTATTCGCAGACCCACTCTTAGGGTCTTGCGTGCTTTGTAGAAAAAAAAAAGTTTTGATCCCGGGATCAAATTCTATTGCTTCCGAATGACAATGTATCTCTGGTAACTTTAATTCAACTTCCTAGCAGCCCAGAAGGTGTGGGGTGTTTGTTTTTTTTGTTTTTTGGGGTTTTTTTTGAGCTATATCCAAACTTTAAAAGCCAGATAGCATTCAAGGTGGCATTTCCCCTTTTGTAGGAGCACTCTCTGATATCTATAAAAATGAAAGAAGCTTTCAAAAAATTGTTTGGTTTTACTCCCTGCATTAACATCTTTGAGAATCTTTGTGTTAGGCCAGTCACAGGTTGATGACCTACATCTATCTCATGGTGAAACAGCTTCCATATTAAAAAATCTATCACAACTGAGACTGACACCGTGTCTTAAAGTGTTGTCACTGACATAAAGAAGCAGATAGGGAACTGCTCTTCCCTTTTGTCTCCATAAAACAATAGATTATGCCTGCAATACAAGCACAGAACAGTATTTGAACGCTTGATTTATTGCTACCTATGTGACCTTACTTCTTTTATAAAGTCCACTTGCCTGAGTACATGAGGATAAAATGAAGATAAACAATAGATCACTAAAATTTTCAGCAATGTTGCTGTTCTTCTGTTGAGAGTTGCAACAGCTGTTTGATGCCTTTTTTCTCTTTGGGACAAGTGTTTGAAGTCTTCATGAAACAGCGGTCTGCAGAAATCCACACAGCATGCCACATCGCCAGCACAGCTGCCCTCTGTATTGAATAATGATTGTTTGTTTCATATAAAAATTAAAAGCTGTAGAATGTAAGAAGGACATGTGATATACCTTTGTGTGTAAGAAGGCTTTCAAGGTCAACCTTTTTGGAGATGAGATAAGGAGAAGAATCTGTATGTTACTTGACACTTAAGTTTCTAGCATCTTGTTTTCAATTGCTTCAAATTTGGCCTAACTACCTACTTTAGCTGAATTATTTTGAAAAATTTTGGAAAGTATTCACTTGTTAGCATAGAGAAATATTTGCTGGTCTGAATTTAAAATTATTCTGAATTGTGATTTTTGAATAAGTGGTCAAAATTTGATAGTAAGGGGGTGCTGTATCAGGGCTTTTCCCTTTACCATCTGTTGAAAATTTGTCCACAGTTGTCCAGGTTTACACAACTAAATATAGACTTCTTATTTTTTCAGTAGAAATATTCCCTGGAGACTTTTTCTAGCCTTCAAATGCTTCGGCTTTTGTAGTGAAGATGCTAGCTGTTCCTGGCAGAAAGGAGAGGAAAGTTGCTTGACTTAGATGCAAAGGGAACAAAAACTAGATCTGCTTAGAAAAGGGAAGTGTGGGAGAGCTGAGGAGAGGGAACCTAAAGTGGAGGGTATTATGACAAAAATTTGGACAAACAGGCTCGTGTCTGTGACTTTTTGGAGCAAGACACAAGTGCTTTTTTGCTTGATTGCTGAGTGGCCAGGTATTGCATTAAGTGTGTCACTGTTGTTATGCTTCAGCTAATAAATCCTGCTGCAAAATAAATGAGAATTAATTGGGCAGGGTATCTTAGATTAGATAAACCAGATCTGGGGCCTAGGGAACTATGGAACTTAGTTTATCAAAAGAATGAGCTAAGATAAGCAGGAAGCTAGGTTTTGAGAGGTTCTCCTGGAAAATAAAGTGATAAAAAATTAGATAACAGAGAATATAACAGAGAAAATAAAATTAGATAACAGAGATTAGATCTTTACGCTCAGAAATTTTAAATGAAAGTATTTCTGACATTTATCAGCGTCTCAGCGTTTGAGTTTGCAATATAATCTTTTTCTTTTAACACTAGATATATGAGTGCATACGCGTATGTATATTTCAAATACAAATCTGCAAGTAATATAGGCTCTTTCTATAACTTTTAAAGTGAAGAGCATATTTATTGAGTATCATATAATTCAGAATGGCAAGCACATGACAATGGCCATATGACAAGTATATGACAGAAGCATTGTAAAAAGCTGGTTTTATCATCGTTTCACTATGCTGTGCCATGTAACTACTTGGTTTTATTCCTTCTGTAGAATCTCCTGAATTTCCAGGAGTCTCCTGCCTGCGCATGATGGTTGCTATTTGCTGAGGCAGAATGATACAGAATTTTACTGAAGAGAGACATACGTGGCTTCTTATTGTGCAGTTTATTTTTGCTCTTAAGTTAGAGGACTCTTCTAGAATCAATACACTAACTACTGCCAAACTGCTGCTAGGAGGATATTACCTGGTTCTGGGACACTCAACAGAGGTCAGAGAGACAGAAAGCTTAGACTCAACAGGGACGAGGTGGGCTCCAAGGTGTGTTAAAAAGGTCCTCTTGAAAAGTTCAGATTTCATAAGACATATATGAGACGTATTTGCTTATTCAGAGTTTTAATTAAAAATCATGGAAGGTCCTTTAGTTCATTAATTTAAGATGGTTGCTGGTAAATGAGAGATTAATTTATGCTTGTTTTTAATTGTTTGATGCCACCACAATTGGTGCTGCATAAAAACACAGTACATAAATAAAATATGAATTAAAACAAGTGAATAATTATAACTACATCAGCCTAAAGGCAAGCGACATTTTAATATCAGAGTCTAGTAATGGTGCATGAATTAAGAAGGATTAATTTTTCTGAGACAGTTCAGAAGTATTTAGCCTTTATTCTGCCCTTATTTAAAATGCCTCATATAATACATCTCAGTATTTTACATAATTTAAGTTTTCATAAAACATTTTGTTCTCTCCCTGTGAGGTTCTTCAACGTGCTGAAACTGTCCTAAGATATTAGATCTACAAACTATAATCTTTGCAAACACATCTTTTGTTCTTTGGCTTTGCTTCAGTAATCTGTAGTACCAGTGCCTGTTTCTACAGACCAGCTTCCTCAGTTAGGGAACTGCTTTGTTTATAGACAGAAACAGAAATATGCTTAGATATAGTGATGGGCATATATAGGTAAAGATATTCATTCCACAACTATCAGAACACCGCAGTTATCAGATTGTTTAGCATTAAGGTGTCATGGAAAATGCTTATGTTGTCTTCTGTCTCATTTCATAGTCTCATAGTCTCATTTCATTTAATGAAGTAGCAAAGGTGCAGCAGAAAGCCAAGTATCTGCTCCACTGACAGCCAAATCAGAAAGGCAAGATGCTGTGGTTCTGAGTTCTTAGGACATAGAAAATATATATTACCTATGTGTACTTTTTAGAAAACACAATGGAGAGAGACTGGTTCAGTAACAAAGTTGCTCACTAAAACCAGCAAAATATTTCAAAATATGTATAATTTTGGGGCTTGAGTATTTCCAGTGTCTGTTCAACTGGAATAACTATATAGCTAAAAATAAAAGAGTATCAAAGGGCTTTTCTAGATCATGCTCAGATTTTTGCAGGAAACTTATATTACCAAAAAGTGAGGCCCTTATTGGCCTGAATGTATTGTAGTTGATAGTATAGCTGTTATGATAATGTGCCTGAGTAGATTTCAGGAGTTTTTGATTTAAGGAACAGCAATGGAATGAGATGCAGTGAGAGAGCAGAAATTGTATTTCCATATTAATGCCGTTATTAATTTTCTGATAAATGCTTTACTTATGAATATGAGCCCACAATAGCCTGGACTCAAGCTATTCATAGAACATAGAAACACCGTCTAAGCTTCCTGAACACATC
This sequence comes from Struthio camelus, assembly GCF_040807025.1. NCBI lineage: Eukaryota > Metazoa > Chordata > Aves > Struthioniformes > Struthionidae > Struthio > Struthio camelus. The sequence continues at coordinate 29,066,516 of NC_090945.1, forward strand.
TGTCGGTATCCTTTGATTCTGCTTGGTAACCTTCTCTTCCAGTTCTGAATTTTTGGGTCTTTCCTCCACAGTCTTACAACTGTAACAGATTATTTCAAAATATGTGGTAGCTTTGTGATATGAACACACATCTACTGGGACCAGATTCTTTACCGTATATTTGAATAGTAAATTAGTTAGATGAAGCTCTTGTGTGCCTAAAAGGTGTTTCAATTCCCTCAGCATGTGAGTTTTCTGTATATTAGAAAGCAAATCACAATCAAAGAGCTTTACATGGGTTTTATATTATGACCTTGGGCAAGTTACTAAGGCCCTCTGTGGCTTGATCTGAAGCTCAGATTCCTGCATCTGCAAAATGCTAATGTTTTGTGCATCAAGGTGTACATTCATCATGTTTTTGTCTGTGTAGAAATATGTGCATTCTAGAGCTAGCTAATTTTTTTTTGAAGTTTGTAAAATATTTTCTTTTTTATTACCGTTGGCCAGCATTGCACGCACACTTTTACACGTGTGTTTCCAATACCAGGCTGGACATTTTGTGTCGGTAGCAGAAGTTCTTCTTCAATTTACAGCACAGAGGTCCTGCGTTTTGCCTCTGTACTTAAGGAGAATTCTCACTGGGTTTTAATCTTGACTGTAACAGCTTCTGTGACCCTGGAGTTCACAACCTGCCTCTGTTCTTTGGCTATGAATCCTTCTCTTTCTCCTATGGGAGGAGCAGTGCACTTTTTTTTTTTTCCTGGAAAAGGATAGTATGACCTAAGAGGCTCTGTTTTATACTAACTTTCTTACTCTAAAAACTATAGCCGACAATTCTGCACACAGTTTTGCATCTGTTAGGGTATTACGAGTTAAACTGTTAAGGTATTATGGTTAAACTATTGCCTATTTGATGGCCCACCCGGAATCTTCCATCCCCGGGGTCTGCAGGATTTTTTGACTTTAGGAAGTACTCACACTGCTCTTATCTTTTCTTCCTGCCTCCTATTCTTTTTCAAAACAAAACTTTTAGAAAGAGGAAGATTCTTTCTCTGCTGAAGGACTGAATGCACAATCATCTGCAAGCTTTGTATAGCTGCCTTCCCTAATCCCAGAGTCAAGCTAGCCTTCTGTTGGATAGGAACACATACACTTGAAGGAGTCCAACCCAAAGAGAAATACCCAAAAGGATGAACAGGAATCCACTTTTTCTGATGTCTCTGTCTGTCAGCAAACTGCAGAAGCACACAGTTTTCCATCCTCACAGACGAAGAGCAGAAGGTAAGTGTCTTGAGCATTAAAAGCATGAGACCAACAAACTTGTTAAGCAGCTCCTCAAGGGAATATTAAGCATCTCTGGAGGATGGCAGTATAGAGGATCCAAGACTATGTCCCTTTCAGATTTATCTGGAGAACGTCCGTGGGAATAAACATGTTTTGTCCCTTCTCAGACAAATGACACAGGTCGTCTGAAGACCTGCTATTTATGAACTCCAAGCCTAGCAGAGGTGAGTGGCTGTGTCTCTAAATATCATGTTTCCTATATTTAAATAGGAAAGCAAACAGCAGTATAGGTCCTAAGGTTTCTTTTGGCTAAAATCCTGATCGTTTTATAGAAATTAAATCAAAGGAGGAGGAGGATGTTGTGGTAATTTATAAAGTTATGTATAGGTTTAATCAAGAACATTTGCTGAAAACAATGTATCCTTTTCCTTCTTTGTCTGCACAGACTTCCTGGAATTTCTGATTTAGCATCTTGACTTTTTTCCTCTATCTTTTAAGCCTTGCAAATATTCAGCTCTGATTTGGGTACAGTTTTTTAACATTTCTGATACACTTCTCTCAGCTGTGTCAATGTGCAAAGGAAATAATCCTCAGTCTTTCTAGAGAGCCTATTCCAGCTAAGAAGATAAGTTGCGTCTGGGATCAAGTGTTCAGACTGCAGCTGTCCAGATGAGCTGATTGGTGACATCATGCCTTCTTTCAGAGGCTTGTTTCATATACTCATTGCTTTTCTTATTAGCCTCTTGTAATTCCTCTGCCTCCCAGCACCGCTTAATTTTATGTTCCCTTTTCAGTTAGTTCTTTTAGCTTTTCTCTGACTCCAGGGACATCATCTAATTTGAGCAAAATTACTTCTTTTTTTTTTTTCCGCTCAATGCATTTGGAACACAATTTTTATTGATGGAAAAAAGTAATGGACAAAGAGTGAATTATAAGACATTGTGCTCTCTTTCATAGGTACCCTCAAACACTTGCTGATGAACAGATATATTTATTTGCCTGTATTTAGAGACTATTTTTATTTCTTTTGTTTATTTCATTAGGCAATATGTACTGATGAGTTTTAAACAGCAGAAAAACACATATAATCCTGTGAAATAATACTATTACGCATATAGGAAAAGTTTACTTATTGTTTGTGTTTTGCTGAGGTAAACGTAGAACTTTCTTATGCTTTTTCACTGAATGGAAAATTTATTTTAATTATTCTACCTTAACTTGGATTGTCAGTTTAAATTCACCTGCTGAGTGCGATCAGCTACTGTTGGCATCTGTATTCGTGCTTGAAGATGTCCATATTCATTAGTGGATTTCTTTAGCTTAACAAAGCTTGAAATTAAATGCAACCCACAAAGCAAGCATTTATCATTCTGAGATACATGGAGAGCTAGTGCTGTTAAAAGAACGTATTGTTTTACCCATTAACAGTCCAGTCTGATTATGGAACTCTGTTTGTTTCTGGTGGCAACCACTGCAAGGACAACAACATCATTACCATCTGTGTCTGCAGCAGAGACTTACTATCTGAACATTTAGCATTTCAAAAATCCTACAGATGTTGATATTGCATTATTCATTTAGTTGGAGACTGCCACAGCTGTGTACTTTCCTGTGTATTCTTTCAAACAATCTGGCAGCAGACTCTAATTTGAGCAGTGCAGAATACAGACTGCAATTCTGATGGATATTACTGTGGTATACATGATTTGTGCCTATTTGGCCGACTTGCATCTCTGAAGAGGCAAAATGGAGTATTATCACTGCACAACAGCAATTTCAATAGTCCAATGGCAATTTAATGGATTGAAAATGAACATGCCTTGTGAATATATGAATAGTCCTGTGGCACTGAAATTATTTTAGAGAACCCTTTCAAAGCAATACATCAACTTGTCAATCAATAGATTGATGGAGTGAAAGTAGTGGAATAAGAGAGAAAACAGGAGGACTGGTGAAGGAAAATAAAGGAGTAAAATAGTAGAAAAGGGGAGGGAAAGACATGGAAGAAATGGAAGAAAAACTGAAATGCACTGTACATGAACAAGGGAAAAGAAAAAAGCAAAATGAAGCGTAGAAAAAAATGAAAAAGGAGGAATAATTAATTAAATGACATGATAAGGACAGGAAAAACTCTAGCTGAGCATATATTTGTTGAGGTATGGAAAGACCTTAGACGCCACCTAAGCTAGCTACTTGAAAATGTAGCAAATCCAAAGAGATCGTTTCTAAAATATTTGCAGTGCGTAACTTGCAGTGAGTTAAAAATACTCTGCTTCTGTTATGACCACACATAAGGAAGAAAAGGATTTTGGAATCCAAATTGCGAAAAGTCCGTTGAATATGATTCTTCCCCAGGAATCAGCACAAATGGGAACAAAGCTCTGTTTATTTTTATTTTTTCTACTCATAGAAACTGATGTTGGAAGGCTTGAAAGCGATTTGTTTTCATAGCTTGTGACTAGGGAGCCAAACCACAAGAAACTCCACAGATTTCACTAAAAATATTTTGATTCTATAACAGGGAAACTGAAAGTAAACGGTTATGAGACCTCATCTCAGTGATTCCTCCTGTAAAGAGGCTCTGTGTTTTCTGAATTTGAGAGAGTCGAGTCTCATTTGTCTTCACTAGTTAAATGTTAATCATTAGAAATAACAAACTCATACATGAGCATTGTATGGTTCTTTTGCATAATCTGTGCAAAAGAAGATCAAAGTAAGAATGGGCTTGTCCTATTGTTCTGAGTTTCATTGACTTGGAGTGATAGCGAATGAAAACAATCTTCAAAACACAATAAGAGAATAACTCAGAATAGTCATCTCTGTAAGTGATGTCTAAATTGACTGTCTCAGTTTGGGACACATTTATCCCATCTGATATGGCAAAGTAGTGGCTTTTGCTTGGCTATTGCAGGATAGACAGATTGAAGGAACATGAGTTCTGTGGACTAGGGATTTGAAAGGAAATGCCCATATCTTTCTCTTTCTGTGTCAGCGCCACAAATTTTCCTTCATTTCATCTGACCTGCCATGAAGAATTAATGTATGAGAAGGGAGCCGTCCTCACAGTTTAAAGCAATAACTGGCTGATCTTCAAGGAGCTCTACGTCAGCTCCTGCAGAAAAGGAAAGGAAGGCCTTTTTTTCTCCATATAATGGCATATTCTTCTTTTGTTCTTGTATTTTTTTTTCTTATGACAGCTGCTGGATCTATGGATATGTTCTAAACTCTGACAGGTTGTTTTTTCTGGGGTCACAAAAAGGAATTTCTCACTGAACAAGTTATGTGCATGTTCACTTTTTCTTTTCAGCTCTCCCACAGCATCTGGCATGCTTAGGCAGGTGAGGAGGTAAAGGTGGATGTGCGCATGGTTTTAAATTTCACTCAAAGTGAATTCCATTGGCGTTCTCAACCTTCATCTGAAGAGGCGATGCCTGGGCTCTTAACGTCTTGGACTCTGTAGAGACAACTCAGCATCGTGATTCTACACTCTTGTGCACGTTTTATAGTCTTATTAGACTGGACTCATTAAATGGCTCCTTGTGATAGTAACTGAGGAGGACTGTGCTATTTTTCATCTTTTTACTACTCCCTTGTGATTAATTTAATAAAGATCCTACCTGTCGCATGAAATCTATTCCACTTGGCAATGTCCGGCTTATCTAGAACAAAATTTAGCATCTTTTTGGGTAAGTGTAAGAGAACACCTGCTCAGCATCCAGTAACAAGAGTTTCAGTCTGCATAAAGAACTGGAGGAAGGATAGTCAGGCAATAGTAGAATAGAACAATTTTATAAAACCAGCAGTATGGTTTCACCTTGAACTCCGTTCTGTTTTGATTACTCAGATGGCATCTGAAAGGGGTGAAAAAAATTATTTGTAGCTTTGTGTATTACTGCGTAGAGATGGACAAAATTATTTAGTTTTGTTTAGAGGACAGAGATTGTTAAAGTAATGAAAGGAATGGAAAAAATAAACCAAGTACTCCTTCATTTTTGATGCAAGAACACATTCAAATTCAATTTAAAACATGTAAGAGGAATAACACCTTGTGCAACTTAACCTGTGAAACTGATTGCTACAAAACATCATTGAGAGTAGTCTTGGAAAGATTGGTTATTTATTTCAATAATAAGGAAACTGACAGTTACTTAGAACAGTATAAGCATGATTTTAAACTCTCATCACATAGGACTTACAGTCTTAGCTGCAAGGGTTAGGCACATAATTTTCCTATGGAAAAAATTATTCCTTAATTAGTTATTCTAAGTTTTTCCATAATATCTATTTTAGGGTTAGTTGCTGCTTGAAACAGATGGTACTGGACAATGTTGTATAGAAAATTAAATGTAGCAGTAGTCTAACATGGAATGTACAGTCACTTACTCGCACATAACCTATCTAATGAACTCCTTTCAAAGGAAAACAAAGGGGGACTTTAATGTAGTTCCTTCCTTTTTTAGAAATTAAAAATAAGTAAGATATTTAAACTAAATGTCTATAACTAATTAATGGTCTTATTTGGTAAAGTCCTTGTTGCTCTTGTCCCTGAAGGCAAAAGTGTATTTTTCCCTTATTTTAAAATCTCATCTAGATATCAAGTATTACCCTCTCTAACATAAATACTATGTTTTTTTCTTCAGAAGGCGTGCTTGTTGCCCACCACATATACTATCAAGCTATGGAATTTCTAATCTACCTTCAAGCGCTCTATTTTTAAATCAGTCTGAAAATGAAAACATGAAATTAGGTAATGATTTACAAAATCTTTCCATTCTGCCCTTCTAAAACCAAATTTTGATTCTTTCTTCTTTTTTTTTTAATATCTCTACTTGTTTTGTAATGTTTTCCCTTGATCCTTAGCTGTCTGTGATTCTTTGGTGAAGTCTAATTTTACCAGCATTTTTTGCAGTAACTTTTGCTGAGTTTTATTAACCAGGAGTGTACTTTGATCTTTCTTTACGTGTCCACATTTCTCAACATCAAACAGTAAGAATCCAGGGAGCCCTAGCAGAAAAAGGAAAAAAAAGAAAATAATGTTTTAAGCAACCATTGAAATTCATGGGACAAGTTCCGTTTTTACTTGTGACATTATGAGAAATCAAATGTTTCAAAGCCAAAAGACAGCTGAGGTGGAAGCGAGGCTATAATATCTATGATACCCACTGTCACTGTGGGACATGGAGGAAAGGATCTAATACTGCATAAACAAATAAGTAGCCCACAAGCATGCCAAAACAAAACTGCCAAACTTAGTTGCGGTGGGAAATAAATCAATATATCCACCCATTCTGATCCTAAACCTACAAATGCTTGTTTCTCAATGAGGAAATTGCAAACAACACAATCCTACGAAAAGTGCTGTGTAGAGGTCTAGCCACAAAAGCATGATTGTAAGTTCTGGGTTCAAGCTGTTGCTCCTTTCCGCATTTTCAAACTGTTATTACTCTTTCAAAAATTACATTGCTTCTGCATGAATTGTACTACTTGAGGAGGGCGACTGTGAGAAAAAAATATTTTTAACTTTCTGGGAGCATTATTGGTTTAATACATATTTTGAGAAAATGACACCTGCCTAGGTTTTCTAAAAAATTGAAGCCCTTCCTAATTGTTTTAGAAACATTATATTAAAAACTGATATACTTTCAGATCATCAAATTTTCTCATAATATTAATAACCTACTGGTTATTTTATATAGTTAGAAGGACTCTGAGTCAGATTCTCAACTGATTTAAACTTCCATAGCTTCACTAAAGTTAACAAAACTATGCCAATTTAATAGAAGCTCTGGATGTGGTTAAGGTTCTTATAGTTACTGTAAGGCACATGCTCTTGTTGTTATTTATATTGCAGTTGCTCCTAGGAGCTGTGCTAGAGCGACATATAGCAAGAACGACAGCTCTCTAAATATAATGAAATGAGAAATGGCACATTCTTTTGTGCACTGGTGACTAGATAGCATGAGTACTGTGTTGGATTTTCTGTGAATGGTTGTCTACTTTTCTAAAATAATTAATCTCAGTCATGTTTCTTCCCCACTTTGGTGTGCTCTGTGCACTGATTTTCACACTTTGTGTAAATTCTGTAGGAAAGCACTTTAAAAGCAGTTTAGAGGGAAGAGAAAAATATCTTCATTTCCTCAGCTTGCTTAGGAAGAGCTGAGGACTTCTTACATTTAGAAAATTGCCTCTTGGTTTGAGATGTTCTAAGCAGAGGTGGACCGATTCCTTTACAAAGGCAGTACAATGTGTAGCTATGTACAATTTTCTTGGGAGTAGCTGTGAACTAAATATTCTTCAGCTAACCCACCTAAGTTGACCCCTTCTTCCTGTTGATAAATCTCCATGCATTAAGAGAGAGATGATGCCTTTGGAAGCAACTGTTTCCTTTTTTTCATATGAATCTTTGGGGGGGTCAAATCTGCTGAATACCTGCATTCTCTCTAGAACTGAAAGTGCAGAGGTGTTCTCTTTCAGTTTTCATTTTCCAGAAAATATATGTCACTTTTGTTTCATAACTGACCAAAATGGTCCAGACCTTTTATGTCATTATGTGTAAGAGTAAGTCCACAAGTAGTAAGTGAACTTTCTTGAGCTCTAGATTGTTTCATTTACAAAAATCATAGTTCCTTGCAGGATCATCTAATAATATCTGTGATGTGCTTTTCGGAGTTGACAAAAACTGCGTGGCTGATAGCATCGGTCCCTGTGTGAGACGACACTTGGGTGTTCCTAAAGTCTGTTGCAATGCTTCAAAATGTATCAGGTACTACAACTGCTGCATCACTTTAGTTTTCTGCATGAATTATGGAATTCTTCTCTTGTGGAAAACGTTCCTGCTTTGAAGTGCCAGAGATTTTATTTTTTCATAAAAAATATTTTTAAATTGTCATATCTTCTTAGCTGCAGTAGTAACATTCAGTCTTTTTTTTTTCTTAACTATATGCAAATTGCAGAGGAGAGACTGTACTTTGTGTTAATGGACCAGGCCTTTCACCTCCTGAGACATGAGAAGCAAATGAAAATGTAGCTAATCACATCCTTATCCCTTGTGTGAGCAGGTCAGAGCAGAGAAAAATCAAATGAGTGGCAGCCTTTACTTAGCAAAGAGTCTAGTCAGAATAGCAGGAATCTTAGATTATGCTACAGTGGAATATGTGACAGGTTATGTAGAGGATTACTTATATAGCATTTACACAAATACAAAATATGTCTTTCTCAAGTCTAGGCTCTGACAAGGAACATGTGTGGAAGTTTAACTTGGACTGCATATTTTCCCCCACTAAAGTCACCATTCTGTATTCTTAATGTTTGGATACTTTTTTGAAGCATAAAGTCCTTGCCTTCATGAAAATTAAATTTTCCAAGTTTTTTTCTTTTAAAATAAAAAAGAAAAATTACATTAATGAAATATTCAGCCTAGAAACTCTTTGCTGCAGTTTCATTGTAATAAATGTACTTGGTTTTAATAAAGATAGTAAAGCATTTGCAGTTCTAGATTTCAATTATAAATTAACATTAAATGAAATGTTAAAGTTTGAATAGGTTATTTCCTTTGAACTTAATGGCCCAGATCCTTGGTTACTGGTAAGGAACACACCAGACAGTTCAGGTGAAGGGTATTCAAGGATGTCTTTCAGCATTTCTTACCAAGCTGCTTCTCCATACAGAACAAGGAACGTAGGAAACTATTCTAAAATATGCCCCTGCTAATTGCTGTTACAGTATTTGCGGTTGAAGGATTCATGGCTGATTCTGTGTCTTGGTTTTGCCTCTGTTTTAGGATGATCAGATCACTCTTAGTTTATAGCGTGAGAGTAACTTCACAACAACTTATGTCAATGAGATACGCATGACTTCAAAAAAATCCTCTTAGCGAGTGAAATTAATCAACAGTCAGGCTAATCTAACCAGTTCACTCCAATGAGAACTACCTTTTTTTTAATGTTGCCTCTGAAATTTCCTTTCACACAAATTTTCACAGTTAGTTTCAGATTGTCTTTATGTTAACATAGGGTTGTTAACATCTGTACATCTTTTTGAAGGAGAAACACGTAATGCAATAATGCTTACCACTCGAATCATGTAAAAAGAAATTAGTGTTTACCCTCTATATTTATTTTCATTTATTTCCTCACACGTCTTATGTTTAATTTAATTCTATTGGGCTTTGGTATTAGCCTAAAAAAATTTACTAGCACACTGATGCTGTCTTAAGCACTTCACAAAATATATCCCCTGGCCCCTCTTATTACCCATCTTTTACTACTCCTGAGTAATTGTGTGGTAGATTTGTTCAAAAGGAAGCTCACAGGAACTGGCAAAAATGCATGCACACAGTATTTTACAGGTGACTGTACTGTAGTTATAACTATTTCTATTCCTCATGTGTTGCAGGCTTAGTGCAATTTGCTGTCAGCTTGGTTATTTGCATTTTTAACCTAGACTATAATTTAGTTGTTATCTAGACAAAAAAAGAAAGAAAAAGAGTCCCATCTACAAACAATTGTGTGTTGATAAATGTATTTAGTAGCTAAAGACGTTATTCTTCCACTTTTCCCATGCTAAATTCAGGATACTGCATAGTTCTGTTAGCCCCTCAAACTGCACTATTTCTCTTAACCTTTTGCTTAGAAGCCCTCTAATTGTGGAGGAGAAACCCTAAGATGGTGGATGGGATCAGAGGGCTGGAAATCTGCATAGTTCTTATTGTTTCATTTTCTCTAGATTACTTCAACAAAGTACGAGATTTTGATCTTAACTTGTATGTGAAACAAGCACCTTAACATTGAGGTATCTGAAACCTGTTTGGATTTTGTATGTAAGCGCATCACAGAAACAGTATGTCCCCCAAATTGTCCTCTCAAATTGTGATGATGCTTTTTTACAGTTGAGTGCTTACAGTTTACTGTCATATTTTAGTCTTTTTTTTTTTTAGGCGATGGGTAAAGTTCTACAATTTCAGAGATCTGCTGTATGTATACCATGAGCTGAGTATACCTTGACTTGTCATCATGGTCACTTCCAATATGCAAGAGGTGTTAAAATCTTCTACTCACAGACATTTTATGTAAAGTGTAGATTCTCCAGTGTGAAATCCAGTTGTGCAAATGTCTTGATGCATACTTTCGAAATTTGGCTGGCTTTCTTAATGCTGCCTGAGCCAGGAAAGAGAGCAGCAACTGCTTTTCAGGGTATTAGTACATAAGTCTTTATGTGAGCTCCACACTTCAGAATATAAATCTTTGTGCAGTGAAGTCTTAATGTCCTGAATTAGGTATAAAGACTTCAGGAAGTAACTCAGTATGCATTTCGGCAGCGAAGCCTGACCAGTGCATGAAGACTTATGTGCTTAAGTGAAACCTCTGGGGAGGGGTTAGACTGCTGAACAGCCAAGTGTTTCCATTAATCAGACCATGGCTAATTAAGGTATGATTACCTTGAAACATGCAAAATATATAGCCAATAGGTCAACATTTGACATGGGATCTCAAAAACAGGGATAACAACATGTGTGTAGGTTCAAACACCAGGACAAATCCCGAGGTAAGTAGCAAACTTTAAGGAGCCAGATTTCATACAATCTCTTCTCAGTCACAACCTAATATCAGTGTCATATTAGCTGATTATTGATTTTCTTTATTTCATCTGTTTGGCTTAGTAAATTGGGTCAGTGTCATGTAAGTAGGACAAACATTGGCCTGCTGGCACCTAGCTGTACCTTTTCCCTGGGTAAATGAAGGGACAGAGAGTTTGATAATGCTGGACTAACACCAACAGTAAAAACAGTATTTTATGTACCAACTGAACAAGTAACGCTACAGGCATCATTGAATGTTTTATAAGGGAAGTGAATCTGGAGGTTATGTGAATTTTAATGTCTTGCCTAAGTTGAGGGTCAGTTGAAGTTAGTTGTGTAGTTGTTTTATGCAGATTCTAACAAGAATTTGAATACCCTTAGAGGCTAATGTTAAATGTGCTGTCAGGTCTCAGATATTTTCTAAGCTTTTTATTATTTTTATTGGTAGAAGGTTGTGGGAGTTGGAGAATTATTTCTGTTTAGTAATAGCGTCTTCCAAATCTGAGCTCTGGATACTAAATGCCTGTTTTCATTCATTCTAAAATTCTTGGTAAACTAAACAGCTACCGAAGCTTTTTAGAAAGACTTTTGTGCATCTTGGAAATATTTATGACCATAAAGTAAACAGCTCTGGAAAGGAATTGTGTTATTTCCAACTTTTCCAATTCAGTTTTAAAGTGGTTCTGGAATTTCTTTTAAGGCTTGCTCTTATGACACCCAGATTGATGAAAGCTTTCCCACTGAGCCCAGTGGGTGTAGGATCAGACTATAAAATATACGTTTACTGTAATGAATTCAAATACATATAGTATCCCCTTATTATTTATTTAATAATGAGTCTCATATATTTCCCTCTAGCTCTCTCTCCCACCCCTCTCAATCTGCAGGTGTTTTTAAACCTAAGTAACAATTTCATGTGCAATGAATAGCAAATCTGTATACCTATTGTGTTTATTACATTGTATTTCCTGTTTTCCAAGTTAAAAAAAATAAGAAATCTGTGGCCTTGCATGGCTTAGAATTTGCTATTGCTAATGAAAATAGACAGTTATAAATACTGTGTCCTTTGAATCATTAGTAAGTTTGGTTTTAATGCTCGTCAGACAATCTTGTTAAAAGACTAAAGTCAAATTGTCCTTTTTGTGCTAGGCTTGTTTTCCATAAATTGCCAGAAAACAATTTATTCAGTCTGTCTTTCTTCCAGTAATTGATTATGCGGATATTATTTATCGTACTGCTGCAAGCACATCTTTGCATAAATTGGATGTGCTTTATCATTCTGTGTTACATTGTATTTACAAATGCTCTATTTTCTGCTCATCATTGACGACTTTATTCCATGGTAAACTGGTCTTCATTAGAAGAGCTTAAGCATTAGTGTTCATTTATCAGCAAGAGAATTTGGAAAAAGCCCCACCATGTTTTCTATCTTTAGCAAATTCATTTCCCCAACAAATATGCTTTCAAATCCTGTAGTTGTTTTTCTCCATATGAAAATTTAATAAATAGGAAGAATTTTTTTTTTTTTAGTGCTCCCACTCTATAGGTGTTTTTTTAACTGATATTGAAGTTTACAAGTGATTGCAGTTTTACTATTTAAATAAAAGAGCTGATACAACATGGAAATGCAGCACGCCTGGCAATTTTTCTTGAGTCCTGACTGTTCATCAGGTCATCCATGTTAAAGAGAAATGAAGTTCTCACATTAGCAATTATTTAGTTGGTTAAACTGAAGGACTGACTGGGTAGCTAAACTGTTTACTCTCTTTTCCCTAGTCATGAATATTGACCAAATGCGATACTTCAGAATTTGACTGAGTCCAGGGAGCATTGTTATGAGTATGTTTCATTCTCAAGCATAGAAATATCTTTCTTCCTTACAGCCTTTTTCTCCATACCTAGGAAAGTAGTATTTTGTCATTGCTTTACTGAGATACAATTACAGTAATTCATCTACAGTCAAAAAATTTCAGGTTTAAAAATCTGAATCAGGTTATGCCTGATCCCACAGGCATAAATATTCTGTTAAAACATAAAAGCTGATATTAGTGTAAATAAGGGCTCAACTTCCTGTTGAGTGCTTGACGTTTCCTACTTCCATTGGAATTAGCAGTATGTGAAAGTATACATAAACTCACAGATTCCAACCCCAAAATGCTTTTCTTGAATCACAGCCCTCTTCTGCTTCTTTCTGCATGATAATGGAGGACCCAGATGCAATTCTTTTTGCTTGAGAGGGAAAAAGAATTTGCAATGCCAGCACTATCCTGGTTCTTTGCCCACTACCAAGAAGCTTGAGAAGTAACAGGAGGATCAGTGTGTCATCCATTATGCTGAAGCATTGCTACTATTTTCAGTTGTATAACACCTCCTGTATGCATGCAATAAGGAGGAAATGGATCTCCCTCATCTCATCATTCAAGCTTGATATGTACATATGCATGTATGAGATAAGGAAATCTTGGTTTTAGAAATATATCTTCAGAAAATAATACCGCACACTAGCACTGGGCTTCTTCAGAAGACATTTCTTATGACAAAGTGGTAACAAACATGACGCTGTCCATGGAATCACTGAATCGTTGAGGCTGGAAGGGACCTCTGGAGATCATCTGCTGAAGCAGGGTCACCAAGAGCAGATTGCCCAGGATTGTGTCTGGTTGGGCTTAGAATATCTTCAAGGATGGAGACTCCATAGCCTCTTTGGGCAACCTGGTCCAATGTTCAACTACCCTCATAGTGAAAAAAAGTTTTTCCTATGTTCAGACAGAATTTCCTGGTTTCAGTTTGTGCCCATTGCCTCTTTTCCTGTTAGTGTCACCACTGAGAAGAGTCTAACTCCATCATTGTTAAACCATCCCATCAGGTATGTATACGTGTTGGTAAGATTCCCCCTGAGCCTTCTCTTCTTCAGGCTAGAAAAAATCCCAGCTCTCTCAGCCTCTGTGCCTGGTTGCACAATGTATGTTGTGTATATAGATTTATACATTTATTTACATTTATAATGCATAGGATATATGTGTATATATAATATATACATATTTTGGTTTCCTTGGTGTCATATAGGGTATATACACATATGCTTTTCTTTGCATGTATGACACATTTCTTTGGTGGGTGCTTAGTTGCAGAGCTCTGATTAGGTTTTTTCTGGGACATCTTCCCCTTTTCCCCCTTACTGTTTCAATTTGTTTCCCATTCCATATAAAAATCTACCTCATCTGATATGAATACTGAACCTGTGTAGTTACATTTTAGGTTTGATTGCTTACTTGAATGTGCAATGATTGCTTGCTTGAATGTGCACAGAAGGAGAATCTAATAGGTGCTTATCTGGAACAAATTAAGATTCAAATTTCAGCAGGTATTCATTGAAAACTTTTTTTTCTTTAAAGGTATTCAGTTCTTCTGATGGTAAAGGGTTCACCTAGCTCATGATTTGTAAAGGACTGTCTGGACTTTATTGCGAATTGTAAGTCACTATGCAGGCTCACCAGCCACGGAAGGAAAAATAAAGTCCCCAACTGTACATCTTCTCTTTGCATCCCCTTCCTCAGGGCTTGCTTTATTTCCAAAACCACAAACTCTAAACCAGAACAAATTAGCAAAAACCTGCTCAGTAATAACCACCCGAGGCCCTTCCAGCATCAGGCAGCTGGGAGAAGGCAGCATGCCTCCTCATCTTATGAGATTTTCTTTTGTACCGACCTTCCCATTCCTTTCACAACACCACATCAGAAACACCATTACAACAGTCCAATAACCCCTTGCATGCTAAATTGTCTTCAGCCCACAACACGCTGTTCTTTTGCAACAGTTGTGCATGCCAATTTACCATGTTTTCACACATATAACCAATATCACAGAAAAAAACCAGAGAGCACTTTAAAAAGAATCAGAACTTCAAAAATAGGACCTTTCATAACCTAAACCTCATATCCTCCTATCTTTAGATAACTTCCATAAATTAGAGACTGCAAGGGCTACTGTTGAAAGAGAAAGTGGCGGTGCAGGGAATTGCTGAGAAATAGGGAATTTTGGACAAAATTTGCCCCTGAATTATTCACCCATTAGAACTTGTAGTGATTTTGAATTGTAGAATTTTTTAGTTTTGTGTTTAAAGATAACCACTATATCATTATAACGGTACATGTGTTCATCTTACCACAGAAAAGGATGTAAATGAACTTAAGACTGGCTATTCATATGGATTCTATCAAACATGAGAAAACAATGGAGATGTATGTTTTTACACATCTGTATGTATTTCTACACACACACACACACACACACACACACAAATATATAAATTCATGTATTTATAGATATCAAACATTTGGGATATGCAGAATATCTGTGACGTATAAGCATTTATATTTCTGTGGATGTGTGAATCATTGGTAGTATATCTTCTGCACGTTCGTAAATTAATACAATAAGAATTTCTAAACTCTGTGTGGCAATTCTGCTTTCCTCTGCTTCCCAATTAGAAGCACTTTTCAAAAGAGGCAGATCCAGAGTACAGAAGCCTGTACTTTTCCTGAGGAGAAGAGAGAAACCAGAAAAGGCATATAATAGGGATTTCTAGAAAAGATTTCACAATTAGTAATCAGAACTCCTACTGCCACAGGGAACTGAGGTTGGCTGCTTTCACTGCTTTAATTCTCGATCCTGAGAGGAGGAAGTGGGATTTCATGTGGTGGTGCTCGGTGTGGGTCTGCTGTTTCTGTCTCAGCTCTGCAATAGACAGAAATCAAAAAGGAATCTCTCTTTCTGAAGCTTTCCTTCTCAGAGTTCTTCCTTGAGAGGGACTGGAAACACTTGATGGATTTTGTGAGTGGTTCTAGAGAAGGCTACGCTGTTGATTAGTTAGCTGGCAATATATACAGCCTTCACAAATCAAATTCACTTTGAGTTTTATCTGCCTCTGTAGCAGCTGAACAAATATCAGAGAGATTGAACTTGTACTGCCATAATCGGTAGTCTAATTTCTTCCAACAAACCATTTTCATTGAGCCAGAAGGTCAGTGCAGAACAGGCTTATGATAGTGTGCTATGAGTATGTTGTAAATAAAAGCCAATGGCTTTCAAGATAGGTAAACTGCAGTGGAGCATTTTGTGATGCTCTATTGCTAGTATATCATGTAAAACATGATAGTAGTCTACTTATCAGCAGCAGTTTAATTGTCACTGTAAAAGGTAAAAATACAGAGAATAAAAAATTCCTCTTAATAAAAAACAACTCTGGAATTGCAAATCTAAGGAGAGATTAATGTCAAGTAGAAAAATTAAACCTGAAAAAAAGAGTAAGGTGACAAATAAAATTAAGCTGTATTTGAAAAATAATCAAGTCTTGCTAACTAGCCAAGAAGGGAACTACCATATGGCACCTACTGCCAGAAACCACTTAACACAGACATTCAGGGCCCAGCTGTATTGAAGATATTGATAAAACTCTCACTGACTAAATCAGCTCTTTCATTTCAGTCTGCAATCTGGAGGGTGTTCAGTCTCCTTGCCTTCTCCCTCACCTTACCTTCTTTGTCCTCATCCGTGTGCCTGACTTTTAAGTCCCACTGAGAAATGCTTTCTGTAGTTTAACAGCAGAAGAAATGGAGACTCTTCAACTCATCTGTACCTCCCAAAGTGAAGATGGAAGGGGAAAGCTCTGCGGCTAACACAATTTAAGGTATCCTTTGAACTTTTTGTTGTACCACACTCTTCAATAAGAGGTTCTGGGACCTGAGTATAGCTAAAGAATAACGGTTTTCTGGTCTTGCCCTTCCCTCCCTCTCCTCGCTCAGCGGAACAAAAAGGAGTTTGTGCCATGTGATGAGTCTGGAGGAGAAGCAAGATCAATTGGTAAGTAACTGTATTGCAGTGCTAATCCTATTTGCAACATTTTCTGCAACTAGGTCTCCTAGGCATCAGGTTAGTTTTATAGACATAATATCTTTTCATGGTACTACATGTAATATAGTTGAAATACAGCAGGTGCCTGAGATGCGGTGGCTCAGCAGGGTCCGAGTTGCCAGCATCTTCACTGTCAGTACATTTAGCCTCTGCTGGAAGTCTTGTCAAATCAAAGCAACTGCAGTTAACTGTTTTGAAAATGACCGTGTGATATCACGTAAGAGTAGGTGGCCTATTGATTTAAACATGAGCAGTTAAGTACTAATGGCAGAATAAGGATATATTTTTGACAAAGCAAGAAGAAAAATAGTTAAGGAAAATAAGAAACGTAAAATAAGCTTGTGTAAAACAGATCTCCTTTTACTTTGCAATTTTACTAGTGGGACTGAGTCCACAACCGAATTTTTACATGCTCCTCTTGGGGTGCCTTGCTGTTCTAGATTCACCCTCAAAGCCACATAGGTTGCACAATTGAGCAGGAGGTGAGTACAGGGTTTATGAGAACATTGCCTGCCTGCATTGCGCCTTTCCAAGCTCTTTGGCAGGTTTTCGAACTCAAAAGGAATTGGGTATCAGACAAAGGGGTAGACTTTTTCTTAAACTTATGAGACCAGGGTTGAACTTCAAAGGGTCCTTCTATGGGTTTGCGTGGCAGAAACTGAATCTCTGGTGAACAGCTTGCTGCAGTTATAATTTTAATGAAAATTGAAAGCTTAAGTGCCACCATTTTCCATATCACTTTTCCCCTGAAATGATTTATTGACCACTTATACATGATACATTCTCCTGTCATGAATAACACACTATATATTTATTTTCATGAATAATGGCTACCATTTTAATTGATAGTTTTAGATAGAGGAGTAGATTTATTTCTACAATGAATAAAACTGCTCTCAATGTACAGCCTGTATAAATTATTTTAGTATGTATTCCAGTTTTCCTTTTGCGACCCAATATGCTCCTAATCTTAACAGAAATCAATCAAATGAGATCTAATACATCACTAACCAGCAGCTTCTATAAAGTACACTAAGACATTTTTCTATAATTGTTTTTAAAATTTGTTTTAAATGGTGTTGCCAGGAGCTTTCGCTGAACCAAGGAGCTTTGGCCTTGGCTGATATATCTCTCTGTAAGATGTCTGTTTCATTTCCCTTTAGATTATTTGTCTTTCACTGACACCCTACCTGTATACATACAACATCTCTATTACTTTCACTTATTATACAGCCTTTCAGAAAATATCTTACTAAAAATGCACATGGTGCTTGTCCCCCTCTTCCCTTTTTTAGACAAAAATTTGAGATTCAACAGCATTAATAACCGAATATTGATTCCTGAAGTGTGTAACCTTTTATGGAGAGATGCTGTTTTGCATTCATTCCTGTGTGTGACACCAAGCACACAGCGTCAAGCCTATGAAACAGTCTGTTAGTGAGGAAGGTGATCACAGTTTGCAACTGAAATCCCCATCACTTGCAAATGATCTCATTCTGATATTAATGTTCAGGGCAATGCGTGCTGTGCGCTCACAAATATGCCTCAGCTCTATGCTGCTGCACTACAGATCTGTAAAAGGAATAACACCGCATACATTTTTCCTATATACAATATTAAAACCTAAAGCTTTCTGTTAATCTTTTCAAAATTGAATTAAAATGTTATGGAGCATGCAGTAGGTGGCTTCGTTAAAAACAAGAAAACCATAAACCAAGCAAACAGATCTTCCTTAATAAATTGCGTTGCAATGCATTGACCCAGATATCTTTACAATATATACACCTACCAGTAATTTTAGAGAGTTATTATTTATTCTTTGAAGTCAGGAATGATACAATTCTCTTTTTATCTTTAATAAGGATTTCCTTATTATGTGAAGGCGAGGGTTTCTCAGGCATTACTTCAGTCTGTACGTAAACATTTACATAAGGGCTTTTACATCCATTTGGTAATTCCAACACTGCACCAGTATTGGAGAGTTTTGGCTCTGACATTTTAATAATTTTCAGTACACTAAGAGATAGGTACACTATCACTGTCAAATATAATGTGTAAAGGACTGAGGAAAGAGTTTGTGAATGCACTGTAAATTAAATGATACAAATGCAGGTTCCTACAAAAGAATTTCAAAACATGAGATAGGTTTTGGCAACTATAGAGAGGTAGAATCCACGTAAGTGAAAAATATGCTTGGGTCAGTGCCTGGTCTTGAGTGAGACACTTCACGATCTACTGCCTCAGTTAATTAAATCTTAAATGGCAGTAATATTTAGATCCAGGTTCTACTTTATATTTCTGTTCGTAAAGCACTTGGAGTTGCTCAGTTGAAAGACGCTGTTGTGGGACAGAATATTAGAAAAGTGATGTATGAAGATGTAACCATGAGAGGTATTGCTTACAAATCTGACATTCGTAGCAGATGTACAGTATAATGGATGTACAGCGATTTTGTATTTATTGTACGTAACTTATAATGCTGTCTTTGGTTTTATACATACTTCTTTAGCTAAAGCTATGATATTTAAAAGAAAAAGGAAACACAAGACAATGTAAGAATCTGAATAGCTTTTATCTATGTCTACATAAAAAATGCAGCTCCTTTTCTTATCTAAAATAAATAAGCCATTTTCTTGAGAAAACAGAGACATGATTGCTACACACTAGTCTACTATTTTGATATTTAAGCTATGAAGTCAAGATATGTTTTAATAAAATACTACAGTCAATTAAATTCAGCTATTAAGCTAAAGCAAGGACTGATGAAAGTTGATCAAAAGACACACTCACTGCAGGGAGGCAAGTAAAGCAACAAGGAACGAGACCTAAAGCTACATAGTTCTTTTTGTTAGGCAGCAGCAAAGTCATTTACATTATTCATTTCATGCTGAACCCCCCCATCACTACCCCAAAACCCAAAAAACCAACACATGAATAGATTGAAAGGGCTAGATGGAGTCTAGCTGGCAGACAAAGCAGACATAAAGCAAGGGAAAGAAAGAAAGCAAAAGCAAATGTAATAATGCTACCTAGGCAAGTCAAAGAAATATAAAAGGATTCTAGAAATATATAGCGGGAATAGAAAAAGACCAGTGAAAAATAACAAAGGTACTGTATAAGTGAGGACTCCAAGAAGCCTGAAAAATATTTAAAACTGTTTTTTCTCAGTTTTCAGTATAAAGGAAACTGATAAAAGTGAAGAATATTATGTAGGAAGACGGAAAACTATTAGAGGCAATAGACCAGAATGTAGCTTAACTTGCACACAAGGGGCCCTTTTTTCTGCCTCTTTCTCATGTTGAATAATGCTTATATTGCAAGGAGCCCCCTGGCTACTCAACAAAATGGAAAAAAAGGAAGTGCCAGATAGTATAAGGATGACACACAGAGGTACAAAGTGTAATGCAAGAACATTCAGTCTGAGAGCATCCTACAGAATCTCTCACTAAAATATTCTTCTATAGAAATATTAATAATGGTAACTGCTATGGGTACCCATGCAAATTAAATGATGTTTTCCTTAGTTCCTTAGAATGGAAGACATTATACTGTTTTTTGTAGTGCATGATAACACCCTACCACCATGAAAAACCACGAATGGCCCATTTTGATGAGCTAAATGAGGCACAGTCCATGTGTTCATTCGGATCTCATTCAGAACGTACTTACGATGTATTTTTTACTAAAAGTGTAAATGTCGTACAAAGTGCATTTTATAATAATGATGTGGATGGATGTTACTGTTCACTCTCAAACTTTTGGTCTAGTAGATCCTTTCTTTTCCTCCTATATTTGGTGAGGTCTTTAGTATTAACCTGAGATAACCTTGTAAGAACAGAAGTGATATCAGAAAGGGAAAGCACAGAGGTATTACCTGAAGGTATTCGTCCTTTCTAGGGGAGATCCAGTTAGACCCTTTTATGTAAAAAGTATTAATGGAAAATGTCATCTTTTCAAACTGACACACATGGAGGAGAATATAAAATTTGCCTAAAAAGTAAAATGTTTGGACAGTACTAAAACACCCCATTTTGGCATTTTTGGCTCAAGAGTATTTTTCATTTTAAAATTACTTTTGAAAATGAAAATAATTTAAATGCAAATGATTAAAAATTTTATAAAATATAAAATGTGAATGAAATATCTCGGCTTTATCTAAACAGACTATATTGATTGACATGATTTTTTTAAATTATTTCATTTTATGGAAGATTTATACATGTGATGTTTTCAGTTAAGTTTCTAATGGGAAAAGAAAATCCAAGTAATGTGCTCTCTTATGAAAAGAAAAATTGAGTTAGTATCCAACTCTGCTGTTGTGTTATCATGCTCTGAAGCCATTGGGGAGAGAAATGAATAGAAAGAACAATCAACCTGACACTGCTCAGTGTAATGAACATGACACTGCTCAGTTCAAGAAAACAATGCAAAAGTCAGTAGAATAAAGGATTTCTTTCCCTTAAAATTCTTACACTTTTGCAGTCTCTTTGTTTCTTCAGTCTTCAGTCAGTAGACGAACTTCATGAAATTATGAGAAAAAGATCTCTTGTTGCCCAAGGAAAAACAACTGCTTCTTCAGGTACAAACATAGACACGTATATATGCATAAAATTCCCATAAGTCAAAAATGAATGGAAGATCTTCAGCCCAGTTCTTGGAGGCCAGGTCGAGATCTCCAGTGACTACCAAAGGTGAAGGTATAAGATTGTTTAGTCTTTGCTTTCTTTTGATTGTAGAATCAGTTGTCTTTTTGCACTGATGGGTGGCTGGTATGCATGCTAGTATCCAAGAGTTTTAGTTATAGTCTTGCTTTTCTTTATACTGATACAGATGTATCCAGAAGCAATTCAAAATTTAAAGCAAAGTTTGTTGATAGTGGCCATTAAAATTTGTTCATAGGCAATTTATTTTGCCCCAAGAGGCTTGCCACTTTATGCTGTGGAGTGGATGTAGCCTGTGTAAGAGGTATGCAAATGTGCCTGCCACAGCCAAACAGAATCATGTGCCTACTAAGCACAGCAATTTGGCATAGTTACTCAGTATTACATTTGAGGAGAATCCTATAGCAAGTGACCATCTAGGAAGAAAACTTAATATCAATCTGATAAATGGAATAAATTGTTAAAAGCAATCTCTACAATCTGTTTGGTTAAAAGGGAAGATTGATAAATGGATTTGATCCATAATATGTTCCAAAAAAGGAAGTCGCAATGTGAGTAACACTCACAGATGACTTATTAACAGGTAGTAAAAACGACTCAATGCCTGTAATTTTAAAAAATAGGATGCATTTTCTGCCCAAGGTTTGGGACTGATTCTGACCTGATTTTCTTTGTAGATAAAGACTTCACATACTGAAGGCTGTTTGTAGAATGTGAGACTGATAAAAGTGAAACCTAAATAAAATTTTTGCAGATTTTGAAGTGATCATGCATAAAGATTGTAGGAACAGGCTGTAGGTTAAAAGGTTTGGCATGCTTAAAACGCATTAAGATAAGAATCCTAATCTAGTATTCTGCATGCATTGGTCATAGAATTTCATCAGGAGCTTCCTATGTCAGGAGAACAGCTTTGCATAGGCTGTGGCATATCTCTTGATTTAAACACTTAAAAATGAAGAACACTCACACTCCTAAGCAAGTGATTCCAACAGCTACTTGCCTTCTCTGGTAAAAATACACAAGTTTGCTCTGTTTAAAACTGCAGTCATTAAATTTTGTTATAATATGGAGTCTGCTACTATTAAAAATTTTATCCACATTTAGGTCCCTGCAAATCAAGAACAATTCACCTGATATTCTTCTCTTTGTAAACCTAAATAATCACTCAATCTAAAACAGATTTTCCAGATCATGGATCATACTTGCTACTCTTTTCTGAACTTTTTCCAGCACGTCAACACTCTTTTTAAGTGGAGGATAGAGATTAAATCTGAGCAACCTAATGGGTCTCCAAAGGAAGCAGACTAAGGAATTAACGCTGGGCAATAAATGAGGAAACTTGTATTTTAGGAATGTCTGACACATGGCTTTCAAAGAGGAGGTTGCAATTAGAAGCTACTGTCAGAGGGAAAAAGAAGTCCAGTATAATTTGTATTCTCATATATTCACTGGGGGCTTCATATGTAACCCAAGCCAGTGAATAGGACTCTTTCAACTGACTCGAATGGCTTTGGATCAGGCCTGAAGTGGATCAGGAGGTTTTATGTAAAGTTAAGGAAACAACAGAGTACTTTGCAAAATCCTTGTGAAACCAGAATTTTGCATGCTGTTTTTCACTGCCCATGAAAACTCTGAAGATAGGCAACAAAAATGATAAAAGGATTGAAAGATAAAAAATATGTGGAGAACGTGAAAGATCTAGATGCATGCAGTTTAAAAAAGAAAAGACTTAGAGATACATGACTACTGTATAAGTTCCTTCCAGGAACTAATATATCTTCCTACATTTTCTCTGGGAGTAACCTCTTCTCAACTTATTAAAATACAAGATATATAGAACGGAAATAATGTGATGTGTTCTCAAAAGCACAGCCACTGTCATTTTTATGAGAAAATTCCTCCCCTTACTTCCTGTAATCTATTTCTCAGTTGGGTCACTCTCCTGCTTGCTTTCAACTCAACTTAGAGCCCTCCAATATAGTTCAGTATGACAGAGGTATTTGCAAGTTATAAAGATTAGTTTCTTTAAACTCTGAGTAGCAGTAGTCATACAGTGCAGAAGGAAAAGAAAAAATTATGTGAATCAGACAATATTAAAGCATGTTTACTCTTCCTTGTCTCTGTCCATCATAAAGGGTAGAGCTGAAATCTTAATCCCAATGAATTGGATGCCAGAATTCCCACGGAATTCAGTGGTATCTATTTATATTATTGAATTTTTCATTAACATTTGTCATCTTTCTCCCTCAGTAGTTCAACAATGGCAAAATATTCTGTGTAATTCATTGCACATACAAAATATGCATATAGAGCTCTTGGCAGAACAAGCTCTTGCATAACGCAAAAGCTACATAATTCATTTATATAATGCAGTAAGGGATGGGCAGCATATGTGCATATATACATACTCACATACACCCCTTGTGGGTATCCAAATCTACAGAATGTTCTGGGGATGTAGGGGCCTAAAGCCAGAAATTTAACGTCTCATGTGTTGATGCATTTTTACTTATTTACATGACATATGTATATATCTGCAAAAGTGCAGTATTTTTATTCATCATAAATTATACCCTCTTGCTTCCTCTATTTATCCTTCTTAATCTTTCCATTAAGATAGTAGGCTGTGTAACCAACTGTAAGTTATATTGATGCCCATACAAAAATTATACACATCTGTTCATCTCAGCTAGGTGCTGTGGGAATTTATGTATGTGTATCTATGCATATATATATATATATATATAAATAGACATATATGTATATACATAACTTGAACCATTACAAATATTTAACTATGTAGATAGATAGTCTATGATTGTTTTGTATTCTCTGTATAAATTCATGAGGAAACAGCCCCTGGATTACATGCTTGCTGAGTGTTATGGCTGACGCTTTAAATCTGCGGCTTCAGTCTATTTGCAAATATTTTGCACATAGGCAATTTTTTCAGAAGTGCCAACTAGCTGTAGTTCTTTGGGAACCCACTGGATCCTGCCTTCAAAACAATATTGCACTACATTTTTCCCTACTTTATTTTCCTTCAAGTGAATATGTGATGGTGTATAAACTCAAATCTCCTGCTATCCTTGCCAGGCTTTTTTTTTCTTATGTTTCATGTAAGCATGAAAATGTCCACTTAACTGCAAAGTCTAATGTATTTATTCTGGTTTTTCATTACTTTTCATGACAACAGTCACTGAATTCCCAATCATGACAAATCTCTGTTGATAACATAGTTATGTTTCTAGCTAAAATAAAAATGATAACTCTAAGTAATGTATAAATAAAATTAGTTCCTTCTTGAGCTTTTATTACAATCATAATATCCAAACAAACTAGTGTTTCAACATTCATTAATTATAAGTCAATCTTCTCTAGGAAAGATGTATTCTATACCTTAGAACAATACCTGAAAATATGCAAGTCTGATGTTTCTTGTTAAACTTAACCTTGATTTGAGTTTCACCATTAGCCTTTGTTTGCTCTGGATTTGTTTGTGGCCATGAGCAGTTGCTAGGACCTTTTATAATTATTTTGAGTCCCTTTGAGTATTCCTGAAACTTTTAAAGCTGCAATTGGTTAGTTAACTTCTGTTTGGAATAAACCTCCTTAGGAAAGTCACACTGAGCCAATGATATGTTACTTATGGGACCAGTACCGTTTGTACTTGCCCAAATTGTTCGGAGACTTTGAAACAAAACACTGGATTCTTCATAAATTCTCTCTCTTGCAGTGAAACAGCAGCCCACACATGCCTTTTATAGGAATAAGTAAAGGCAAGTAGCGTTAAGGTCTAACTGTGGCAATGTTTCAGAACTTCCGCTATTTAAGAAAGTCAGACTTCATCAAGGAGAGTAGCACTGAGGAGTGTACCAAAGATGCCAGAGTTAGACGACGAGAATTATGAGGCTTTGATACTTGCTTAAGAACTAGATTGCTTCTGATAGTCACATTAACTCTTTTAGTATTGACCTGGGTATCTTTAAACCATGGTGTGCAATGGAAAAAATGATGTTATTGTCTCTGTGCCTGTCTACTGTGCCTGAGGTATCAGTTTTTTAGACGGTGCCCCATATATGCTGGCACTATTGTACTTGGGTAGGACTTGCACAGGGAATGTATGAGCAAAGAAGTTTTGCTATTTATTTCCCACATTTTTTTCAACATCTTCTTTCCAGAAGCAAGTAGTACTTACATTGCATGGACTGGAGGGACTCTTACCCCAAGTGCTCCTTGCCTAGCTGTACAAGCTATTGGAAAAACTTCCTTTACACTCTTACACAACCCCATTCAGTTGAATATATTCAGATGTGTATTTCAGGCCTACTCACAGTCCGGCCTGAAATACTCAGTGTCGCAGAGAAGGATGAAAATGGTTTTACTCAAGGGAGTGTTATGAAGGATAACTGAGTGAAAGGAAAAATAGTGCTATTCATAATGGACACACAAATTTGACCTTAAATGAGATTGCCTGGAGCATGAGTTGATTCGAAGTTTAGGCCTTATTTCTTAACTCTGCTTTAATTCTTCCTTCCAATGAAACATCTCCTCCTCCCAGAAGCCTTAAATAAAGCAAAAGGTACTGCTGCAAGATCAACTGACATATATAACCCTTTACATTTCCTTATTATCAGGAGCACAAGTCATTTCCAGCCCGTTGTACATTTTCTCTTTCACCATCTTCACCTCTCTCCTCCAAGAAGTCAAACCCTATTGTCTTAATCCTCCGCAGTGTTGGCAGAGTTATATGAGATGAGTTTTACAGAAGAGAACAATGTAGTTATTTTTAATTTAAAATGCTTTTGCTTCCACAGAAGTAGCATCAAATTTATACAATCTTAAGTCCTCCCAATGGTAAATACCTCAGCAAATGTTTAGTGCAGTTTTCATTTTATTTTTGTTCATTCATAGACCTTAACTTGTCAATAGTTCTTAATGGTCATTTCCAGTACTGGTACAACTCTGTTCTTTCTTTAATTTGTTAATATTGCTTGAGTACAACATCTTTTACTATTTCTGAATAGGTGAACTGGAAAAATTGGTGAAGATG
This sequence comes from Struthio camelus, assembly GCF_040807025.1. Classification (NCBI taxonomy): domain Eukaryota; kingdom Metazoa; phylum Chordata; class Aves; order Struthioniformes; family Struthionidae; genus Struthio; species Struthio camelus. Next base: position 29,092,983 of record NC_090945.1, read on the forward strand.
TCTTGGGCTCATATGAGTTTCTCCTATTTTTCTGGAACAGACGAAAGCTGAAGAGGAGACTATCTGAGTAGCTATACATAGAGGTAAAAAAAAATCACTACAAGTACAATTTAGACCTGCAAGTAGAAGAAGTGTATACATTTTAAGGGATGTAAAGGATTCCTGAATTTCTAGGAAGAAAATAGAATACAGATAAATCTGTAGATTTTGGTTGGTGCATGCTAATTCTTTGGCTGAAAGGCCTGAAAATGAGTTACAATCCTGCCTAATAAGAAATATTTTGCAGGAGTGTCCATAAAAAACACTTCATATTACATTTCTGGAAGACTGCAATTTTGTAGGATGCTATAAAAGTAAGTAATGACTTTGTTTAGTCTAGAAACAGATAAGTAAAACCATTTATGAGGCTTTAGAACTAAGATACTTTAAAAACATCTATATCAATCCTTTTTAAACTGATATAGGACTTGATTTAAGTCATGTAGACTGTAAAGGGTCTTCTGTGACCTCTCTATGCTGGGTTAAATTTCCACTAAGGAAGCACTTTTTTGCATAACCATTGCTTGAGTGAAATAGCCTGAGTTTGCTGTAAGAAGCTTATGCAAAAACCCAAGCTCTGGGGACTGAGGAATGGAAATCAAGGAAGCAGTAGAGATGAAGGTCAAGTAGTACCATCTCAGAGTTAATTTGTCATTGCCTTGCACAAGAAGTGGCCATTAAAAATGCCCTGGTAAACTTTTACATTGCTTTCATTCCAGAAGCATAAATGATTGTATAAATGCAAGGCAGTCAGGCTCCTTTTTCTGTATGTCCATTTCTTCATCACTTTTCTCCACTAACTCATTGCTGCCTCTCAGCCAATATATGACCTGGAGAAGGAGCTACAACTTTCTCTCAAACTTACCTGGTGTTTTTCTGCAGTAAACTCTGTAATCGTTGCCTGTATGGCCTCTCACAGGATCCTGTCTCTTTGAGTATTTTATGCTGGCCTATGTTATAAATCTTTTGTGTCCAGACACGGCTTCCTGCATTCTCCTCCCATTTCGTGCACTTTAACTTGCACAGTTTATGTGGGCCCAAGGAATACATGTTATAGGAAAGCCAAAAATTTATTGTTAGTGTAATTAAATTATTCACAGTCTAATCTAAGAATAATTATTAATCCTGTTACAATAATATTAAAATTACAGTTACAGATATTACAATTAAAACAATATATACTAAAAAATGATATACACAAACTTCCTAATATCTACCCCCTTTTCTCACTCTTCCATTACCCCTCTGGATCTTAAATCCATAGTTTCATTCCTGGGTGCCAAGGGAGAGTTTTGCTGAGTCTTCAACATCCCATATCATTTGCCAGGAGGAGAATTTCGCTGATGGTAAGGATTTCTTCCTCCATGGTTTTGTGTCTACTTGGAGTTATTTTTGTATGTTTGCTAACAACTGCTACACCTTTTTCTTTCTTTATTGGTAGCAATTCCATTTACATCCAAACTCACTATATATGGTGCGTTTCACATACATTGAATGCTTCTTCTTCGTTCTTTTATTATCCCTAAAACCAACTATAGCCACCTTCTAAGAGGGCATTCCTTTAATGACCACTGGTGAGCTGTTTATAGCCCTTGGGCCTCTGGTTTCAGCCCTTGCCCACACTGCCAGGCCCTTGCTCTTGTCTCATGCGTGTACTCCTCTGCACTGCGTTTTTATTCTGGAGTCATAGAGGGTTCATTCTACACGGAGTAACCTTTTGTTAAGGCTATCTATTGTTTACAAGAATATATCTGTAACGGTAAGCATTACATCACGCAGCTGTACAAAGCTAAGCAAAAACTAAAACAAGTTAGATAGTAGACACTTGGTCATTAGACAATTTCTGTTAGCTCCAGACAAGCAAGGAACAAGTCCAGACAAACCCTTGACAAATCCTGGGGCTTGTGCTGTTAGAATAACACAAAGCCTGTGGCCTGTTATTAGCAAAGGCAACACCTTACCTACTGCCTGTAGGCTATACTGACACTGGCCTAGTATGACAACTCTCGGCCACACAACTGGTCTAAGAAGTGCCCACTCTACAGCTCCTCACAGCCCTAAAGCTGGATATCAGTGTTGGAGAAGACCTTGCACTGACCTTTAATTTCATCTTAAAATAAAGTTGCTTATCTTTGCTCCATATTCATATACTTCTATTTAGATCGTTTTTAACATTGTATTTCACAGGCACAGCTCTCCAACTATGAAATACACTATATAAAAATCTGGGCTGATATCCATGTGCAAAATTTATACACAGTGTTTATTAGTCAGCCGCCTCCTGTCTACCTAAAGGCATGAACGCCAAGAATACTTCAGAGTACAGAATTTATTGATCCTAATGTAACTGCCATATTCAATCAAAAAAGTCTGAAAGGAGTAAATAGGCATCTGCAGATTGATTCCCCTTTGAGCTTTTCCCAGTAACATACATTGGCAACCATTACATAATAATTACTTCCCAAATAAACTACTGATTAAAACTGAGATTCTTTACTCTACCTGCATATTACTGAACGCAACAAGTAGCATCACAGCGTTGAAAAAGACAGCATGCAATATGAGAAAAGTTTTGAGGAACAGAGCTGTAAGCATATTCACATAAGTAACTGATGTACTGAAAGATAAACTCTTATTTCGGAAAATAAAATGCCTAGATAAGCATTGAGACTCTTGCAATAGCACTAACTAAACCCACATTCACCACAGTGTTATTTAAGGTCTCTTCCTTCTAATAGGAAATTTAGTAGTGGCAAGTGACAGTTCATTTAAAGTTCTTGTTCAAAAGCATTCTATTCTCCCCAGAAAATACTTTCTTAAATACTTACAACCGAAAGTCTCTATTAAAACTACTTTTAGAGGGAATTTCATTATCATATTGTCTTAGATCTAACATTTTCTCTGATCTCTGCCCCAGCCCAAAACCAAGAAACCACACAAAAGCTAATTTGTAAGTTATTACATGCCTAATAAATATCTAATAAGTTTGCAAACAGCCATTGGTAGAATTACTTTATGATAATTATCATAAATATGATAGAAAATTATTTGAGAAGGTATATGTAATTCCACATTTTATTGTTTGTTGCTTGCTAGGAGCACATTGTACATTTAAGCAGTTAATACAGCTTCCATGCCAAGCAGCATGGATTCTGTTATATTTTTATATTTTTCTTCACAGAAAAAGTCTGCAGATATTTTAAGTGTTTAGCTTGCCAAAGGATGAACCAAATCTGTCAATCAAGGTAAGCCAGCAATGGCTGTGCTTCTGCCAACTCCTTCTCCCAACAGCAGCTTGAGGTTCACATCCTCACTCACTGTCTATCCAGTCTTACTATTTCATAGTTCAAGTGACTGCTAGCAGTTCAGCAGTCCAAAGGTGCATGTGTGTGTAAGCGGAAAATCATATTCCAGAGAATATATCACCTGTTGCACTTCTTTCATAGTTTAATGAAAAGATTTCACATTGCAAATGACAAGAAAAGCAAACTATCTTTTTTGCATAGCTTCTGTTCGAGATAAATGGAAAACTCACTCTGCAGACTCATTAAAAGTAGGACTGAGTATTTTTTGTGTGATGAAAAAGAAAGAAAAAGTAGCATTATGGAAAAAAAAAAAGGAGACTCCACAAAGAAAAAGATATATGGGATATTTTATTGAACATATTAAATTAAATATTGATTACCCATAATGTGCCATGGTAGCTTCACAAGAAAGGAAATTCAGTTGTATGTATGAAACTCTATGTCAGCACAAAACTTTCTCTAATATGATAGTGATCTTCATCTCATTGTAGTACTCTGCTGAAGTGATAGTGTTTACTTAACTTAAAACCAGAACAGATAAAACTGTTGAGGGAACTTCAGAGGAAAGCATATATAATATAACTTTTCTCTAATTTTTATGATTCCTCGGTATTTTTGAAATGTCGTTATTACGTTTTACTGTATACCAAAACTCATGTCAAAACGTTAATTTGACAGTGAAATCTAGCCAATCATATGTTCGCATCATGCTATTTCTTTTTTTTCCTGGGATACCTGTTTGATTCAAATAGTTGTATGAGGACAAGATTCAGAAGCTGTGTCCAAGTGAGTCAAGTTTTGAAAGAAGAGACAGTGGAATTAATATAACTGGAAGGAGAAATATGTCCAGAATGCAGTGGTTAGAAACACAAGGGACTGAGGGACAGTTGCCCAGTAGGGGACACCCCCTGTCTATGTATTACTCTGTACTCCTGAGATGAGACTGCGATGCAGAATCGCAAGATTTGGCTTTATAAAACAGAAGGGATGTTCCTGTCTTACCCACAGAGCACTGCAGAGAAGGATATAGCTAAATGCAGCAGTGTGGTGCATCCAGAAGATTTGGCTGTAGTTTCTGTCTCCTTAACTCTGATGACAGAAGAGGTAGATAGTAGAAGATGCTGCTGCTGCATATTTTATGGTAGTATGAAGCTACCATTGAAGTGATCTGCAGTAATATGCCTATAGAGAGAATAAATGGCATGAAAGAAACAGATTTTGAGTAAGTTATATCTCATCAAAAGCTGAGTATAACTCTGTGCGATAAAGTCAAGTTGCCCCTGCAACAGAATTGTGTTACTTTTGCCATGACCCAGCTAACCAGGCATGTAAGGACTCCTCAGAGAAATTCGTGGAACATTTCTTTATCAGAGACCTACTAGCTTGTCCTACTAGTTAGTCATACTCCCAGTCTGGTTACATTAGTCCCCACCAAGTTCTCATTGACCTTATTAAGATCTTTATTTACATAAAATTAACACTCAAGATTGAATACCAGTTCCACTCAGCTCTTTCTATTGGACTCTCTTGGCAAGATCCCTGTTGACCTTTCACAAGTATAGAGGAAGACAGAGGCACTGAACAGCATAATTCAGCTGCATCAGTAGTTTGACTCAAAGCTATATTCACTTTCCTGAATTATGTGATTCTAGGAAGTGCCCTGCACTAGGAAATATTCCCAGTCTCTGCAGCTAACTGTAACACTAGCTACCCTTTGCCCAGCAAGGCTGCCCATTTTGCCTGCTCACCATCAGGGTCGCCTTGGGATAGAAGTGATGAAACAGATGAAGTTGCTGGATCAGGCACTGAATGGCAAAGTCCATCCCTATAGCACTCATTAAAGAGTCCTAAAACACGGCATGTGCCCTTGCCAAGCTCCTGCCCCAACAGCAAGCTCACATTGCCAGGTGACTAGTTTACGTGAGCAGTAAATCTGACTGAGGCAGCATCTTTCAGCAGTTCATTCGCATAAAGAACCAGGCAAGAAGATAGCTCCATGCTGGACACAGCACTGCACTGCACTGCGCTGCATGAACTCAGCTGTGTTGTGATGCTGGTGGCAGCCAGAGCAAAATCTGGTCAGTGCAAAACCAGTAATTAGCGTTTTCACCATGCTTCAGTCTCTATAGCTCTTCTTTATAAAGTCAGTGTTTTATGCAAGGTAACAACACTTCATAATAAGCGCTTACATTGCCTAGGGCCTCTCAGCTTGTCTGTATCAGACTATGTACCCACTTTATTATGTCAAAAATTAATGCTAAGGTAGAGCTAATAATTTTACATCTACTAATGGAATTACACAGAGAAAACTATAACTATTGTTTTGATATAGCTTAATATTTGCTTTGCTTCTTTGTTCTTTCTTTGCCTTTAATTCTCCTCCATAAAACTGTCATAACAATAGTAAGAATAACTAAAATAAACTAAAATAAATAAAACAAACCCTTCTCAGGGACAGAAATACTCTTCGACAAGACAAAATATGCAAATTTAATATGTCTAATAGAAGATGTTACTAGATGAGTGCTCCAATAGCTGACCCATAGCATATCTTGACTAAATAGCTATTTGAAGATATTAATAGCTAGACTGAAGCAGTTGTCCCCAAGCTGGTCTAAATACCTCATACTGTGTTCGTTAAGGACATCATTCAGTGTACTGCGTTCAGATTCATGGGGTTCTCTGCTCAGTTTCATCATCCTTAGAAGCTCACAAGATCACAGGCCTGATTCATCAAAGCAAAAGATAAAAGCAATTTTCCTTTGTATAGCTTGGTTGTGGAGCTATTTTAAATTAAACAATATTTCAATCAATTTAGTTTTCATTTCATTAACAATTTTGCATTTTGTAGTGGATTGCTGCTAAAGCAAGTATGTATACAAAAAGCTACTTACTCGTTCATATATAAATTCTAATTTTGTATGGGAACTTTTCTGCAATTATCTGGTAGAAAATGATGTTAACTTGCGACTGTCTTAACATAATAATATTAGGGTCTGTTACTGCAGAGTTTTTTCCATACATGATGCAATTTCCATAGGAAGATAGATTACTGTTTGGAATCTTGAATCAGTAAGTGGTCAAGATTACTCTAACTGGAACTGGTTTTAGGATCCTGTTGTCTCAGTTTATGAGGACCTATGATTGTTTAGAGGAGGGAACTAAAAATATGAAGGCAAATCTCGACTGTCAGGGTTTTAACAAGGATATGATGCAAATAATGAGATTTGGAGTTAGAGCGTACTTGAAAATGTGAAGTTCCAATAAAACTTGGGACTATCTACTTTGAAGTACAGTCACTTCTTTTTTGGAACCTATTAGCAGGGTGACATCTAGAGTTTATTATAAAAGGTGATCTACCTGCATGAAAGACAGCTTTTCAGAGAAAATATATTTTGTCTGAAATTTATTAATTCAGTATTGATATGCTATTTTTATACGTCGAAGAGCTACAACAGTTTTGTCTGCGACTTGGAGTTCAGGTATGTCCTTCTGCTATTTCCTGCAGAGACCGAGTTTCTCAGCTAAGCTATTTTTCTCTATACTTACTCTTCTTCCTTTGACTGCAGTGTGTTTCGGAATCCCCTAACAACAGTACATTATTAGAAATATTTACTTGGACAATATGGTCCATGAAGGAGAATGGGAACATAACAACTGAAATATGTCTTATTTAGGCAACATGCTTATTTTTCTCAATACAAGTAGAAATACCAAGTACTGAAAAGTCAAAATTCTACATGGAGAGAAGACATCTTATCCCCTCCTCTCCAAAAATACTATTTTGTTGAAAACTTATCAAAAAGATAATTTTATGGATAGCCAGTGACATCAGGACTGATTCTTCAAAACTTAAGTTAGAGTATTGCTGTTACAGGCACAGAATAGTAAAAAATAAAAAAAGAATAACAAGGAAGTATTTTAAAATTTTCTTCATACTGCTCCTTGCCACTGTATAATTAGACATATATTTATTAATTACTGACTAATTTCAAGTTTACTGGTGCTTAAATTACTGTCCAATATTTCAGTAATGTTGATGCCACATTAAAATTCCCCCTGAATGCTCAATTAACAGACATCGAATCTGGAAACTTTTCAGGCAAGTGCAACAAGTATCAAGAAGAAGCAATTAATTGTAAATACTTTCAGACAAATTGTTTCCATTGAAAATATTTGTGTATTAGCTGACGTGATCTTTGAGACAAATGCTCACCCACATGCATCGCTACTGCTGAACAGATATAAATTATTCTATTACAACTACCAGCTAAGTACGTTTGTGCACAGAGATGTCTCTAAGAATGAATGTCTTCTAGCATTTTAAAGAGAAAATGGCAGGTTTCCTGTCCGTCAGAGGAAAACATTCCTGATTGTTTATATTGTTCTAATTGAGACAGAGCATTATTGTGAAAGAAACCCAGGAGAGCAAGCTGCAATTTTGCTTAAGACATCTCAGTCTGTCTATTGCTGCTTATTCCCAGAAGCAAGACTTAATCCACCATGAGAACTAGGCATGTAAATAACATTTTTAGCACCTTCATTTAACATTTACGGAAGAGCCATCTACTCCAGTAGCCTTTCTCTGACCGACATCATTGGTGTGCACTTAGAAAAGTGAGCATGAACCAATACATTTCTGTATGTACTTCTGCACGTTTCTTGCTAGAGGCATAGAAACAGTAACTTACTGAACTGCAACACTTTGTCACCTAAACTGTCACAGATGAGGTACGCCTCCCCAGTAAACCAGTAGTTCTTACAGTAGGTAATAAATAATGCTATAAATAAAGAATATTAGGGAAGGGGGGAGAGAGAGAGAGAGAGAGAGAGAAGAGAAAAGAGAGACTCTGTAGATGCAGGAAGAGATACAATTCCTCATGTGGAATATGAGGTAGTCTGGACCTAACAAAATGGTGTAATGAATGCTGTGCCTGCAGAGAGGAGAATTTTCAACAGGAAAGGTTCAGGTGCAAGCTGAATGAAAACAAAACAAAGAAAAACAGAAAAAAAACGTAATAAATTTCATAATCTCTTTTGCCTTTTGATAAAGTAAAAGCAGGTGGAGTTTTTTTTATTCTCTTGCAAACATGACAGTTACACCGTAAAGCTCCTATTTTGAAACTGGTCAGACAGCTGATCGTCTGAAATCAAAACCTTGGTGTGGTGATGTTATTTTAAAGCTTAGAAAGAATAAAGTCATTCTTTATTATTTATTATTCTCAGCGTCTTTGAATCATACCTTGATCATTAGTTTAACCAAAAGGTTTTTGGCTTAGTGTGTGTATGTAAGGAGCACTGTTCACTGCACTCTTAAAGTTCATCAGTTTACTGCCAAATAAACTTTATTTTAATATTCAGCTTATTACACTTAGTGTCTAGCTTCTTGAATTAAGCACTGCATTTATGCCTGCAACCTTTTAAAGGGGTAAATGTGCACTCCTATTCCCTTCTTCACAATTTATGTCATTTCTCTCGCTTGTATTAAGCAGAATTGCCTTCTCTAAAGAGTTTTGTTAGCCTAACTTCCTTCGTGTCTGCTGTACTGCATAGCATGATAAGGCCTCATTTGCATAGATGAAGTAAATATCCCTTCCTTATTTGCTTTTGAAATCAGTGGGAGCCATGCCCATATACTTAATGATATTATTCCGTTATTAGGCATTAAAACAAAGTGTTGGGGAAAAAACAAAAAATGCGCTACGAAATAAGGAGCCTTCTTAGAGAATTCATAGCAGTCATTTTCAGCAGCTAAGAGGTACTGGAGGGATTAGTCTTCAGGGCCCATGGATGATTTACCGTAGTAGAATAAAGGGAACAAGGTGAGAACCATTCTGTTTACCTCAGCCGCTGTCTAGCCAGGAATTCCCATGGTTTTTTTGAATGCCTGGATAGTTCATCCACATCCTTTTGCCATTCTCTCCTTGCCAAAGCATGGCAGACACAAGCAATTCCTAACGGCGGTACTAACCAGGCAGAATTCACAGTTAAATCTTTGCTGACAAAGAGCTGAAGACAATGCAGAGCACAGCAGTATCGGAGAGCTCTGGTGAACATTTGCTTCTTTTACAATTTTCTGGGATCCATGGAGTGGGTGGAGGTCCTTCTGGTAGGTAAGGATAAGAGAGAAGTGATCCTATAACTGCAATATTTAGTTAAAGGCCCTCTGAGAAGAGAAAGGATAGACAGGCCAAGTACCTAAAGTGGCAAGGAATATTTTCTGCATATTGCTACTTACAGAAAATGGTGTTTCAGAAATACCTCTGTCGTTATCTATGGTTCTTCTTTCCAAGATGTTGGAAGAGGTGTTTTTAAAACTAAATTGAAAAGGCAAAGGTCATAGGGGGACTTGACTAAACAAGCAGTTCCATAAGCAAAGAACTATGAAACCTAGTTTCCTATGGGTTTGTGTCTTCTAATTAACTGACTCCAGTTGAAACTTCTGTGGTTGGGAAACATATGTGCTTTGCCTGTATGGATCTTGGGTGTTTAATAAGGTGTGAATGAAAGCTGTAACCTGAGTTAGAGAACTGTTTTTTTGCTGTCTAAATGTCTTCCTGAGTTTTGTAGGCACTTAATTATCTTTGAGGCTTTTACCTTTTACCTTTATCTCAAATTTCAAGATAACAAGCAGACTGATGTGCACACAAACAAAAATATCTTGACAGCACGATAAAACATAAACTTTTTTTCCAGAGGAAACAACTATAGAATTAGTCTCATCCCCTTCAAATATGTTACAAATTCACTGACCCCAAAACACACTCTTCTACTATTCAATTAAATAGTATGTTCAATAATTTTTTTCCTGTTCTCATTACGCAATATTATCCATTGATTTTCTAAGGGTCTGTTTTTAGTATGTACGCTGTATGACCTATTCCTTCTACACATATTTTAAGTTATTTTGTGCTTTCTTTTGCTGTTCTCTTTCTTAAATTATTGACAGATGTATTTTGATCTATATTCTGGTCTTTGCCCACAGCCTGAAGGCTCCAGCTTATTAGAACCATACTTGATAGCTAAGAATATTGCAATTGCTTTCGCTTATGTTATGATGCCACTTAAATGGTCCTGTCTGTGCAAGGAACCGCTTTCATTGCCTCATGTGTTAGGCATTTAGATCATCATGGTTATGAAACCGTGCTGTATAATGACCTGACAAGTAGTTCACATTTGCTCTGGCTGGACTGTAATATGTAGAACACCAACGTACATTGTCCTCCTTTTGAGGCTCTTTATTATCCTCCATAAAATATTAAAGCAGAGGAGATTCTGCCAAAGGCACCTCCTGTGTCCTAAGGAGTCCTCCCTGGATTTCTTGTAAAGACTGTGGACAGACTTTTATCGAACTCAGTGGGTCACCCCCCAGGAAATAATAATCCAGTAGAAGAATGAAAACCTATCTTTCCAAAAGGCATCTTGAAAGAGGATTTATTTTTCAGCAGCAAAAGAGACAAATTAAACACAAAGTATTTAGCACCTTGATTATTAAAGGCTTGTCATCAGAAGATAAGAGGAATACGTAAGCATGAATTGAAGAAACTACCAGAGAAAAAGCCCACAGTAAAAAAGATCTATTGAAACAATATTTTATGAACATTTGCCATGTGTGCTTATGGCACTATATCAATAAAATAATAACTTAGAAGGAGCTGTCTCCCATTTGCAAGAAATATCGAGACAGTGTACTAAAGCGACTTGTGCGTACAATAAAAATAATGTATGATGGCGCACAATATATTGAATAGAAAGGTTGAAAATAAATCCTGATACCCTTATTTTACTTATCAGCAGTTGTCCACACATTTCTGAATTTTATTACAATCAGGTATCAAATTGTTTTTATTTTTCTCCAAGCCAGCTGGACTAGTAATGAAATCCATGTCTATTTTTTCCTAACCATTATTACAAACAGCATGAGAAGGAGATATGAGTATGTCTGTGGTGCTTTGCATTGAAGTACACTGGGCTCCAGCACTCCAAATGCTCCTTTTGGTTCCCTGGAAGCAGATATACTCTAGCAGTAGAAAAGCCCAGCAGTAGCCCAGTAGTATAGTTTCTTCTCTTCTGCCTTTTGTCAGCTCTGATATTGTGTTGTGAAGGCACTGCTACTACAGCTAGGGACTCTTCATTACATCCTTGGCTACAAGGCAAGATTTGAGAATGAGATTCTACATGCAGCTACATTTCTCCCTCGGTTTTATTGTCACGAGGTTAAAAAACATGTCTGTCCTTCTTGTGTCAAGTAGAAACTTCTGTAAGTTCTCATTCTGTGTTATACATCAATAAGGACAGGCTACCTTTCTAGGGAAATCTGTAGGGAAGAATCACTGGCTGCATCCTGGAGGCCCTTCTAAGTTCTCAGTGAAACTGGTATTGTTAATTACATGCAGAGTCATAATCTCTGTGAGACTGATAAATTTCAAAAGTACTAGGTATAAATATCTTCATCTTCTAAATATTGTTTGGATATACTAATTTGTGTGGTAAAGAGTAACAATGGCTTTACTGAATTGAATATAGATTTATAAAAGCATTAACGAACTTGGATTCTCTCCTAATTTCATGTTTCTCTCTTATCCCATGAACAATTTTGCTTTCCTTTAACTTGAGTTTGCATAGTTTACCGCATTGGTAATTTACTGCTTCACCTACAAAAAAATCATCTTTTGGTGTGGATTTCTCCCATGCCAGACATAGGGAAGCCATATGGGATAACAAATTTAAAAGGAAAATACTTACAAAGGAAAACATCCTACTGCATATTGGATTAATATGCTGTCAAGAATGGCACATGTCATTGCAAAGAAATACAGAAAATAGAAGCAAAGTTAAAAAAAAAAAAAAGAACAGCCTGTGTTATTTTCCTTTTGGAGATTTTCCTGCAGACTCTTCAGTCATGGAGAGCTGGTAAGTCTGTTTTTCATGCTCTCATTTTTGCTTCAATGTTCACAGTGTATGTGAACCTTCTTCCATTGTAGGAAACCTAAAGTGGACTTCCAAAAAAGTACAGTATTGCTCTTGCTTCATCATGCAGGGACCTACTCATAGAAAAAAGAAAGCTGCCCAACTTTCTGAGGTATTCCAGCTAGCTCTTATAACAGATTATTCTGCCAACTACCATTTTCTGGAGACATAAATGAAGCGTCCAGATATAGCTTTCATTTTAAAATCTGTGTCTCCATCCCCTTGAATTTAAGAGGAATGGCACAAGAAAGAGAGAAGTCAGTTCCTCATGGGAAACATCCAGCTGTCTATACAGAGAAGGTGAGAGCTTCTCTGGAAAAGGGGACCACAGTACTGGAAGAATCCCATAGTGCTGGGGTGACAGCTGGTTGAATTCCTCTTGATCAGTCTCCAAAAACCTGAAAATAAACTAGCCCAACCTCTCTGTGTTTCTGGAAACATTACGATGATCTGGTTGATCTGCTATTTCCCTTCTCTAACTTCTATGAATAAATTTATGTTTTGCCCCATTCTAAAGTCTCAAATTTTAGCCACTTTTATGAAACCTGATTTGAAAACCTGAATAAAATTTTCTTTCAAAGGAAGGAGACTGTCTTTTTCCACTCTTCTCAGCCTCACACAAGAATACATTTATTTCCAAATGAATAGTAATAATGATTAATAACACATCTCATCAGGCAGAAAACATGTGTGGGAAATCTTAAGGAGAAACAAGGGGAAAACAGGGGATTATAACTGAACCTATTTTCAACTTTAACTGTAATTAGTGCTAACTGAATACAATCTACCACTGTATCTGTCTTTGTATTTCTTCATATCCACAGGCATATAAGACATAAAAATTTTTTATAAATATGTGTATATATATATACACACACACATACATATACTCTGTGCATATTACCTTTTTAATATTGCAAGCTCTTTTATGAATTAATATACCTCACTGAATACCAAAATAACTCTCTTTTTATCATACATTTTCACAGATGCACAATTTTAAAAGTGAAGAAGGTGAAAATATTAATGTTAAATAACCTCTCAAGAACTGCTTATCTGTTTTTACCACTGACAAAGCAGTGAATTTAAGCTTCACCCTAAACTGGCACATAAACACTGTTATTTACAACAACATTAAAAAGAAGTAGCAGAGAAACCTCTGTAATGCCTTTCGAAGAGATGATGCATATTTTTAACAACAGAATAATAATCTGGAACTGGTAAGTTTATTAGTAGACATAAAACTGTTGATTCCCTACTAAGGCTGCTGCTAATGCATGTAAAGCATAGCAAAAAGAGCCCTCCTGGAAAAATCACAATAGATTCTTTAGCAAGTGCCAAAAAATTATTTATAGTTACCTATATCAACAAACATTGCCATTTAAAAATAACTGAATCGTTCTAGTAAATAATTATTGAATTTTGCACTCAAAAATTTATTTTGTTTTTCAGTGTATGCCTGGAATATTTTTTTCCTCTCTCTTACTGATGAAACTCTGGAATCAGTGAAACCACTCTCAGTTTTAAATAATAGAAGTGGGAAAGAATCGAGCCTGTGCTTGTCTTCTTTTCTCCTGCAGCTACCAGCAGTGCCGCTGAACTCAACAGGAAAATTTGTGGAACGTGATCAAGATCCTTCCCATCCGATCAGGTAACAGAACTAATCTTAGCAAGAATTTTTTTGCAGAACAGGAATATCCATGTGACTGAAGTGCTTTTCAACTGCCTTTATTCTTTCCTTTATTCTTTTCCTATATTTTTCTGTAGTGTCATATATTCAACCTTAGAATATAGCCTTCTGATTCTTGTGCCACTTTTTACCTTATCTTACCCAATACCCAGTTTTTCTCTTCTGCATTACCAAAGATGATGGTTCAGAACATTTATCATGTCCTCAAACCCTCACTGAAATTGCACACTCAGATGTGAATCTTCTTAACTACTGCCCGGATCAGGAATCAGAAGTGAATCAAAATCAGATGTGAGACCAAATTTCAGTTTTTCCGATGTACGAAGCAGACATTACTATATGCAATTCAAACAAATACACACCTTGCTACTAAGTGAGAGGTGCAGCACTTCAGTTATTACTAGAAATACCGAGTTCTGCACATGTAATATCTTGACTGCAAGTTTAGAAACTACTTTTGAAAGTTAAATTTGCATGGCACAAAAAAGTGCTATATATTAGCACAGACAGTGCAGCGAGACAGCTTATATTTCAGGCACCAGTTTGAAAGTACAGTGTTGGCAGTTATAAAAATCTTGTTTTGACTTGTAAAGTGAAAAACTTGCTATGGACGTCGTTGAGAGAGAATAAATATAGTACACCCAGATGTCATTTATATATTGTCACTTCTCTGACCATAGCCACACATTAAAAATGAGACTTCAGGATACAGAACATTCAAAATACTACAGGAAGTAAAACATCTACAAAAGATTACAAGGAAAAATTGACTGTATTAGAAAGATATGTGCTTTGATCAGCGTTAATGAACTGTACATGAAAGGCATGAATTTCAAAGAAATGACGAAAACTGCAACGCTAGAGGAATGTAATAATGTGTCAGGCTTTTTGCCACACACACACTTAGTAGAAAATGAATGACTTCTATGGCTGGAAACTGTTATTTTAAGATTATTTTTGAAGTACAATTAATTTTTCCTAATAAAGTTATTTTATTGTGAACATAAGCAAACAAACCGCTCCCTTTCCTCTTCAGTGAGTGTATTCCTCATTGAGCTTTGAAACCTGCAATATAGCTACAGTACAGCATCCCCCGAGTGCCAAGTGAAATGCGACTTCCCATAAACTTGTTCCAATTGATTAATCAGTTTTCTTAATAATCACTTGCTTTCACTCTGAGCGCAATGTTAGAAAACAAGCAGTCTCAGAAGCCTGGATCAGATTTGCCTCTGTGAGGGCACAAAAGGCATGGTTCAAATTGCTGAGAAAGCACTTGCTCTGAAAAAGGGTGGATGCTGAGATTACTCTATCATTTCTTATGTGTTTTCCAGTAAATGGCACACTTTAAATATATCTGGAGCTCTTTGTCAAGAAAGACAGCATGTGAAAAGTATTGAGGAACCTCAAAAAAAATTACCCTCATTTTCAGTTCATATTTCACACACACACCAGCTAATACCTACCTCAATTTAATTCAAAACCTTAGAGCGATTTCCTCTGATCTGTCAGCCTCTTCACCACCAGTTACATGATCTTTCTTCAATACTGCTCTCCTTTAACCGCAAGGCTAGCCACAGTGTTTGCCCCATTACTGACACAATTCTGAGGGGTTCGTGTGGGTCTCAGAGCTTCTCGGCACTGCTCTGATGAATGCCAAGCAATTTCCCCTTGTGCTAACGCTGACTCCTTTCTTAGCCGGTACATCATGTTACTGACCTCCAGACTTGCCTCCGCAGCTCTGAAGAGGAGAACAAGGGACATTCAGGGGCTGATGACTTTATTTCAGAGTTCAGGGCCATTAGTGTGAGCAAAATAAAAACCCTCAGTGCATTTTCTTTGAAAACATTTCTTAACTCCAGGCAAACCTTATGGCAAAAGCAAAAAGGGTTTTTAACACTGACATGCAAAGCTTAAGAAAACAGTTACCGTCTTTGAAGAGAAAGACTGACAAACGAATCAGTGAAACACATTATAGTTATCTTCCACTGCATTTTGGCTTCAAGGTGAGTTCTTCATTCTTTTCAAACAATAAATTTTCTTGATTTTAGCCTGACAGGAAGGCTGATCTGATCTAACAGAGCACTGCCAGCAAATGGGAAAATCCTGTTCTACCCTTCCTTTACTCCCTTTTTCCTCCTCTCCTGCTTCTGGCTATGTTATTCTGTTTTCTTCCCTTAAACTGGCTGGATTGCACAGCTGAGCATCTGGTAAGCTGATTCAGCTCACCAAACTATGGAAAAACTAACCTAGTAAAATGGGGAATCATCTCCAGGTGAAATTGAAGGAGAGTAAAAGAATTTGCTATATCAGCATGAGAAATTTGTTTTCATTCCTCTCTCTCTCTTTTTTTTTTTTTAGTGAATTCCTCTCTCACTTTTACTTTTCTTTGATTGACCATCTCAGGTTGTAATTGCTCCATTTCTTCTAGGAACAGTCCAGTGCAAAACTGCTTCACATTTAACAAACCTTCTTCCGGCCCCTCTGCAGAGAACTAACAGCAGCAGGATTCTGTCGAAACAAGAATCCAGAGGACCAGACTTTGGGAGAAAGTTTGAAGGTGGATATTGTAACCATTTGAGACAAACCTATTAGCGTAAAGAAGTTCTCTCCATTTTGTTCTTGTCGTCTGCCTTTTAAAGAACTCCGTGGCTATCAGATAATTTAGCTGAATTTCAGTGTCCCTGATACTCAGTGTAGACTCCAGAGGCCTTGAATTCAACTTTATTGTCACTTTTAGTTAAACAGTAAGTGAACTGTTTTGCTGCTGTGCTAGCTGGGTTTTGCAGGAAATTAGCATTTTATCATGCAAATTTTGTATGGTGGATTGTGAAACTAAAAACAAATATCAACAGATTGAGGAAATAAAGGAATAGCCTTTTAGATGAATAAAAGTGGAAGAAACAGTTCCTGCTGATCATGTGTAAAGAAAAAGAATCTAGGGTCTCATTTAATGGGTGATTACCGTTACTGTAAGGAAAACTCTTAAAGAACCACTCCTTTAACTCCATTTTTTTCTCATAAACCCTTGCATAGCAGAGAAGGGAGAGAA
Organism: Struthio camelus; assembly: GCF_040807025.1. Classification (NCBI taxonomy): domain Eukaryota; kingdom Metazoa; phylum Chordata; class Aves; order Struthioniformes; family Struthionidae; genus Struthio; species Struthio camelus. The sequence goes on from NC_090945.1 coordinate 29,110,036, forward strand.
ATGAACCAAAGCACTTCATAGGGCTCAGCTAACAGCAATGACTTTAAAATGCCATGGACAAGCTTTGAAAGAGCATGCCTAAAAGTAGCCACAGATATTCAAGACTATTTCAAGAGAATCTGTTGTCTGTCATTCAGTGCTCTTGAAAAACCAGGCTGTTTCTTCTTTTTTCAGGACTTTCCCTAGGCAACATTTGACCATTTACTCTCCATATGCTGTACGGAAAACGAATACCAGCAATGCTCAGAGCAGAGCGCAAGGCAGCTTAATTGGTTCCTCATGGGACAACAGGATATGAGCTGGACCATGGCTGGCACTTCTGGATTAGAGCACTTAAAGCACTTGGGTAAATTGCAGAGCCCCCAGAGAAGAAAAAAATCACATTTTATCCACAAACTTTTCAGTTCCTTGTTGCCTAAAGAAAGAGATGTAGTAAGGTCTCCAAAGTAAATGACACAGGTAAGAACAAAGTTAGAAAGTGATCATTTTATTAATGGTGCCTTTTTATTTGCCTTTTAATCTTGGCTGGCAAGTTTGTTGGTAAAAGGTATTTTCAGGATGGTAGATGTAAATTGCTTTGCTTCAGCTCACTTTGATGTTGAAGGAGCAAATTTGCACAGGAAAATAGTTGGAAGCACTGTTCAGAAGGCCTGCAAGTTAGCAGAGGTGATCCGATTGTTACTATTTTTTAGAGGGATAGGTTGCAGGGTGAGAGAGACTCCTCCTCCCTCATCTCTGTTAGGTTATGAGACCCGACATCAGTGTCACGGCCTCTATCTGCTCCTCTCTTGCTGCAGTATAAGAGGTGGGTAACCACTTGGACGGTAGCTGAAAGGTGAAAATGGGGAAAATCCTAGATCCTGATGAAAATCAGAGACAAAAGAACACTGAGGATTTTCACTGTGATAAAATGCCTGGTTACCCTGAAGGTCCTATTCACAGAAAGAAATGCAAATTGATCGTTAAATAATATCGACAAGTACCTATGCCAAAATAATAAGGGAAATCAAATGTTACTCAGTCTTTATAGGAAGAAATTCCTCCTCTGTCCCTCCACCCCAGAATAGATGCTAATGGGAACTGGTGCATTCAACACTTTAAATAGCATGGCTGAGGTTCACGTCACCTTACTTTTGTTGTCTACAGTTTAGGCAACTAATCTAAGCTAGCTGTTTAAGTCCTCTCTATAGCCAGTGAAGAGGGAGGAGAACCTTCACTGGGTAATTTATCCTATCCTAAAAGGCAGACTTAGAATGGGTCACAGGAATAATAGAGGCAAACAATATTTACTTCCAGATGGGAAAGAGAAACTGCTATGTGGATGTCTTCCCTGGATGACTAATTATGGGTTTCGAGCCCAAATCTCAGCAGCATTTTATACATGTATTTTTTTCTTTAACTAACTGTTTCTATGTCCCTCAAAAGTATTAAGTATTTACTTAATTCTGGAGAGAGGAAATTAAATGCTCTGGTATTTATACTTTTGATATAGGAAGTTGCCAGTACTAGATGGACTATGTTCTGGGTATGTTACAGCAGAAAAGAACAGCTTTGTATGTGAAATGGGTGGAAAGCTCTCCCTTTTAAAGCTACGGTAAAGTCCATGACACTGAAGACTGACCCTCCTACTAGAAATTAGCCATAAACCATTCAGACATGAATAGTCCCTTGATTGCAGTGGTTCCAAGAACTTTTTTTTTGTTGTTTTTCCAGTGGTTCAAAATCAGAATGTTTGAATTTTTCATTTTATTTGTTTTTAAATAAAAAGAAAAATTGTTCCATATAGGTGCATTAGGAAAACTCAAACTTTAGAAGAAGCTAAAGTTAAGACTGCCTTTGCCCAGTTTGAATTATTTACAACCTGATTTTTGTAGAACTATCACTTTATTTTCTTCCACAGCCCAACTTTTATTAGTCTCAGTTGAAGCTGTGAATATCCTGCATTTTTGCAAATGAAAACTTTCCTGTGACAAGATAAGCACTTGGAAACTGAGGAACATATTTCCTCTCAAAATGTTGGTTTAAGAGAATCATAACGTAATCTTATGACAAGCACAGACATAAAGTGCATTTTCTGAGTTGATATTATATTGCCTTAACTATAGGAATAAAACCTACTGGTAAACAGATTGCTGTGTCAGCAAAACTTGATGACCAGCTCAAAACAAAAGACTTCAGCTGCACCAGAAGGAAAAAGTTCTTTGTGAATATATCATAAAAATGTTCCATGAAGTTAATAAGTTTACAAGAAATAAAAATTTGTCAAATCAACATTTTCTGTGGAAAATGATTCTACCCAATAACTTTAACTAGTTTTGCAAAGAGTATCCTTGCAGCTAACTGTAATTCCATAACTATTAATTTGATATCTTCCAATTGCTATAAAAAGTAAGATAAAGGTCTTGGAGATAATACAACTACTTTGACTTGAACAACTATTTTCTGAGCATCAGCCATCTTATTCACTGCCCGACATAAAAATCTATTGACAAAAAAATGCAGGTCAGGATCATATAATCACAGGCTATAATAATGCCTGGAGAAAGGAACCCTGAGTTCAGATTATACAAACAGCCTTGTTTATGGTATTTTCCAGTTTTGAGCATGTGATTCTTCATCATTAATATCTTAATGTAGTTTTTGGTAAGTATGAGAAAGTGAAATAAGTAAGTATATTTAGAGCTTCTGGAACACAGGTCAGATCCTTTTCTACTGTAATGTAGGCATGGATCCAACTTCTCGAAAATAAGGTCGTATTTTCTCCCTTATTTCTGAAAGCAAAGAGCTAATCTACCTAATGAGGAAGTACAAATAATATGGCAATATATATAATTCTGTAACACAAAGAAATGAGAGTCTTTTGTAAAGAAGCTTTTAATTTTGTACTACTGACAACAATTAATCAACATTTGTTGAATAAGCTCACTGACATGCAGTAATGGATTAGAAATATCTGTTAGAAGTAACATATGGCAACTGGATTGTTTGCTGTTGATATATTAATATTAATATATCATCACAAATATTCCGCCCAGTTCTCTTTTGGATTGGATAATAAGCAATGTGGCAGACAGTAGGAACTACTGAATTAACTGGACTGTGCAGGGAACAATTGACTGACTTTGTGGCTAATACCTATCTTCAGCCAATACTACAAACTGCATAAAGTAAGGATTACATGGAATACTGGGAGTACCTCTGGCACCAGCAATATGCATAAGAGCAGCTCCAGGGCAAATGTAAATTTAAATTTGAAATAAAAATCATTACTTGGGCAAAATTCCTGCTGATTTGAATAGGAGATTGGCCTGAATAATTTGCTTCTTGTTAATGTAAATAGGTCAGCTCCAGTTTTTTTTTCCCCAAGAACTCTGTGGATCTTATACATTAAAACACAATGTGTATAATCTGGACCACCCAGAATATCAATCTTGTTTATGGCAGCCACGTACTCTCTTAAAAAATACAGAGATATAGAAATATTTGGGATAATTAATTGGGCTAGAAGGAGATGTGGCTAAAGCTAACTTATTATGCCAACGAATTATTGGCATTGAAGAAATAATTAATAGGAAAGTACAGTGAATGTTGCTGCTTTGACTTGTTACTCGTAACTCCAAGTTGGAGAACCCTAAATAGTTCTCTAGAAAGAGAAGTCTCACTGAGCTTACATGAAGCCTTTTTGAAGTCGAGCTTCTTGTATTTTTGTAATTTCCTAATGTATCTAAGTGATCTCAGGGAAAGATGCACACAGGACAAAGGCCTTTCTTTGGTACTCCAGATCCTGGGCTCCTTCAGCTGTGTATTTCCTACCAGCATGTTTCCTAGCACTTACAGTGTCTGGTTTAAAATGTTACAGATTTAGAAGGAAAGGGAATATGCTTAGCAACTGACCTTAATAGGGCTTAAGCATGTACTAAAGTCTTTCCTGAGAAAGCCCTGGGACTCTGACTCCTTGCCACTTGAAAGCTCAGCAGGGCTTAATCCCCCTATCCTTTCATTGCCACCTTATTTGTGTTAGAAATCCCAGTACTTCAGTGTAATTAATTGTGTAAATGAATGCTATCAGTGTAAAGATAGCAGTATTGGGCCAAAAGCGCTAACTTTTTCATGCACTCCCCAGAAGTAACTATCCACTTCCACAAGAACAAAGAAAATGAGGTCAGCAAAAATCCCTCATTTCCACTTCAAATGAAAGCTAACGATAGAGAATAATTTTAGCTTGCAGTTTCATTCCTACTTTTAACATTGATCAAGGAGAGTTTCTGTTAAAATACTGTACGGTGATATTAGCAATATTAATAGAAAATAATTATGAAGAGAAACAATAGCTTTTTTTAAACAGGTTTTGATGTAAAGTACCAATACTGCTAATGTAAAAGCTTAGTCCTCTTGGTATTCAAGTGCTACATTAAAAGATTTTTTATTAGCTAATTCAAGAGAGAAACATGATGAATGTCTCCCTCCAAATGCTATCCATATCTTTCGTTACAGTAGTATCTGGTAATAGAAAGTGCTTCTGGCAATACTTATCTGCATAGAATGCATAAAATTTTTAAGATATAAAAAGGTCTGTATGGAGGACAGCTACTTAGTCCATATGAATATCATAACATTTGCTGCTCCATTTTAAAACTAAACCTAATAGTTCTATTTCTTTTGATCTTATAATCAGGAACTTAGAATATATGGGACAAATTCTCAGCTGAAGAAATTGTCATAGTTCCACCGACTTCAGCAACAATTTATACCATCTGATAATCTCACTCTGCACCTTTAATCTATCATTACAGACTCAGAAATTTGTCCGAGACTTCTTTTTATCATCTTTTGATTTTTTTTTACTATTAAGTGTAAAATAAGCAATTTCATTTAGTTGACATTATTTATGTAACTGAAACCTCCAAAATTCTAAAGCTCTAAAGTGTATTTTATGATTTCTTGATAAATAGGGTGTCAACACACATGTCATAATAACATGCTAGTAATATAAATGTCTTATCTCTGTATTACTGTTTACTTTTCAGTCTTTAGGAGTTTTCTGCAGCCCCAGTGAGGACAAAAGCTCTCTTGGCCTATGTAACATACATATATTCCTGATACAAAGAGTATATAGTTTAAGAAACGCTATGGGTAGCACATTGCTTAAATGAAGTATGAACTGCAGCATCAGCTGTCTGCAGCCTGGTAACAAATAACTCGAGAAAATAAGTCTTGGCATAGACTTAAATTTCCTATGTTAAACAGAAAATCTGGTAGCTAGACAGGGTTGAGATAGCATCAAAGAACAGATGCTCTTTGATAGTTGGCTATGGCTCTGATTCAGGAACACATTTAAGCTTATGGATCTGCTTAAAGGCTTTGCTGCATAGGGATGGATGTAAACGTGTGCTTAATGCTAAACACTGGTTGAACTGTCCCGCTAAATTGGATGTCTAAGAGCAGGACCTCTTTGGCAGCCATGTTCTTTAGGATTTCTCTAGCGACTGGTGCTAGGAGATTTGATTATCCGTCCCTTATCCATCAGGACAGAAAAGACAGGATAGAGTTTTAATCTTGTGTTTTTGTGTTATTGTGATTGAGTTATCGTCTTTTTTTAAGGAAGACCAATTCTGATTCTATTAGTAAACTAGGCTAGCATTCACCCTAGACATAAGACTAGCAAGTTGATTTGTTTGTCTTTCCATATTGCTCTTTACCTGGGTTACTACCATACCATTGTATAGGCCAAACTGCTTCAGCAAAAGAAAATTAACCTGCACATCTGCCTGTCGGAAAATAGCACTTTATTAATGTATCTTATGTCCTTTATCAGGTGCCAGGAGATATTAGGTTGGAACTGATACTGTATTGGTCAATATTAACAAAGATCTTAAATGGTTGAATATAATCATTCTCTTGATCACTGTTCAGCAGCACGATTTTGCAGCTATCTCAGATATCTTTGCTTACCCTTTCAGACCCCTGGTCTGAGGGTATGTGAAAGTGAATCTCTGTTACTGCAGTTGTTTTCACTGAAATACATCTAAGCTTCATGAATTTGAAAAGTGTGCATATCAGTCAGTCTCCTGCTTTTCTCATCAGCTCTTGTTATTGAAAACATTTAGAAAAAGCATATTTTAAAAGATACAATTATCAAGTTGCCGTTATATATTTCAGTAACGTTATATTTCATTGTCAGCTGCAAACTTAAGCTACTTTTCTCATATACCCTTGCAGTAAGAATCTAATTTAATCACCTAGAAACAGCAAAATAGTAAAACATATGCAAAACCATGTGAATGTTAAAAAATACAAGAAATATTGATCAGCATATTTTCTTCTGAGAAAATTCTTTGCGTTTGCTTAAGTGATATGATTTTATGAACCTCCTGTCATTTGAAGTGTATTTTTCTATGACAGAGAGAAAAGTTCTTAGAGAAGCATTCAAAAGCATATCTTTGAAGAGATGGCATTTTTAATGCATCTCTGAAAGTCCTGGGAAGCTGCAGTTCAGCACCCTCTCCCCATGATTTGGCTGATAAAGTAACTTCCGTATACAGCCTACCTATTTCCCAAAGCATTTCTATTATTGTCAGCTCTAGCAACTGATTAAAAACTCTTGGTTCTCCTTTGCGCTGGGAAGCAAAATCTGTGTTTCCAAACTTAGAACCTTTGAACTTTGGGCTGGGGTAGCCTAAAGAAATTTAATGAAAAATTCCTTCCTCTTCTATGGCAAATTGTAGAGACAGAGAAAGGTTAACTGTTGGAGCCAGGAAGGTAGCTGAAGCTCACCAAGCAGTTGGATCCAGATGCTCTCTATACAAGGAAGAGGAAGAGGCTAGTGAGTAGTGAAAGAAAGAAACTGCCTTTATCACAGGAGATGCAGCTGTCAAGGAAACACTGAGTGTGTAACGCCATCTGCTTAATGCCCAAAGTGGCATTTGTGCCCCACAATGGAAGAACCTTGATTTGAGGATGGTGTTTGCACTCCAAAGAAAAAGTAAGGAAGGGGGAGCAGCTCTTGTTCTTGTGATTGTGCTGTATGTTGCACCATTTAATTTTTAAGCTCCAAAGAAAAGGAGAAAACCTATGAGGAAGAGAGATGGATTCTGTTTGAATAAGATGTGGAGACTCAGAAGAGCAGTGTAGCAAAGACGAAAAAAAAAACAAGAAAAAGAAAAAATAGTGGCAACTCTGTGCTCAGCAGTGGTTTCTGCAGCTGCATAGGAAACCTCCAGACAAACAAGCCCAAGCAGTCTGCCTCTCTGAGATGAGAGGTGTTTAAAGTCAAAAAGTGAAAGGCAGTCTTGTGGGCTCTGATTAATGCAAGAGCTGGATTTGAAACCAGACTACCTACGCCCCCTTGCCAGAAATTTGATCTAGCCAGGTTTTAACCTGCAGACTGGAATACTGCTAACTGCAAGCCTTGTTTTGCTGATAACCAAAGTGTTTTTCATTTGTGGGAAGTACTAATGTGTATTTCCTTGGTAAGTTAAAGTGCAGTCAGCTAAGGTGCAAATTTGAAATTCCTCAGCCTTCTATGCCAGTTCCATGTGTTTTTACTTAGCTTTAACAATGTCTGTGCAGGCAGTTAGGAAGAGTAGCCAGTGCTCTGTAAAGCCATGCTCTCTCTAGCTAACTGTGCACCAACTTTCCTGAGTAGAAAAGCCTGGAGAAGCGATGTTACTGTCAAATGCTGAAGAATCCACTATTTTTTAGGGCCATACTAAAAAAAGCAATAAATCATTTCAGAAAAAAGATGAGGAACGAATATGTTTACTGCTTTGTATTAAAGCACAATAACATTTCAGTGTTGTATTGGAATCCAGTGCAAAAAAATATGCTCTCCTCACTTTGCCTCTGATGTGTGAGAAACCCTCAGTGTATTTATGACCTGTGAGGCTTTAGAAAGAAAGTTTAAGAAAGATTCTGAATACTGTGCTAAATCTTTATTGATAAAAATTGTATAGTATTGCCTCTGGACCTCACTGGAAGCTGTTACTAATCTCTGCATTCAAGATATTGCATATGACAGCCCTCAAATTTAATGCTGGACAGTACTCTTCGAAAGAGTAACAGTCTTGCTTGTGTTGTAGCAAAGAGTTGAGCTGAGGTGGAGGGGGTGGGTTTAATAGAGTTATATGGGATATAATATCCAAAAGCTGTTGTGGAATAGGAACTGCCATTAGCTAAAATATGACATAACCATGTTACTTTATTGGAAGAAGGCGTTTAGGAAGCCTTTGTAGAGAGCCATTAGACATTGCTGCAGTATGAAAGTGCTTGCTTTTTAGAAGAATACGTGGCAGGATAGAAGTGGATGTGCACTGAAAACACATGTTTACAGCTGTAAAAACACATAACAAAAATAAAAACTATTCAAAAGCCACTCTGCTGTTAAAGCCAGTTCTTGCAAATTTATAGCATTTTAACAAACTGATAATAATTGGTGGATGCAGTTTGATTTAAAACTAACTGCAGTGGTAGAGCTCTAGAGTATGTTCTATTATGTTCTCACACTTTCATCTTTTTCAAGGTCTGCTAAATGTCCTCTTTCTCTACTATATACTCAATATAATCATTTTCTCAATATTTTACAGATCAGCTCTAGCAGGTTTAGCTCAATTAAGATGCAAGCGTGAAGACTGCTAGCAATTGTGTGTATCTAGTTTGTGGCTAGCAACTAAGCCTCTAGGAAGTTATTCCAATTCGCCTTGTTGTCCAATAGTCCCAATCGTCCCCTTTGGAGTCAGTGAATTAAAAGGGAGCGTTGCAACATCTCATCCTTCCCTTCTTTCCCCCTCCCAAGATATGCAAAAATGCTGTGGTAAAAGATCTTTATGTTCACACACTAATTCAACACTTACTGGGATTTCTGAGTTTATGAGGACGTTTACAACGGTCCCTGACTTCATGAATGTTGTGATTAGACTAACCATATTCTCCACCCTCATTTGGTAAAATTTACCCAAAGCTGGCAATTATATATTTCTTTAAGTATACATATAGACTCCTAAATTAGCTGGTGTAGATTCTCATGTAATTGTTTTGTTGCAGTTGAGAAGATTGCTGTATTCATCAATAAGAGAACAAACATCTCAAGCAGAACGTTATAAATTAGGGCCATGGAACTAGCAGGAAGAATCTGGGATCTGCACTAGTCATTGCTGTTGTGGGCAATGACACTACATGCTCCACAGAGTAAATGAACTACCTCCAGCCTAAAACCAGTGATGTTTTCTGCTGCTACTCTTTGTCATAGAAAGCTAGCACAGAAACTCAATGTTCTCATGGTTGGAAACTAATTTTCAGCCTAAACATATTCATGGCTAGTATATAACTCTCTTTCATCTGCTAATGTTGTCTTTTATACAGTATTCTTTCAACTTTCAGTCTAGTAGGCTAAGTATGTCAGCTCTCTCAGTCTCCTCTCATAACCTATGGCTCCAGTTGTCATTACTGTAGTAGTACTTCTTGAACACTGCAACTTTGTATTCAATATCTGATTGGATCCTTCTCAGGCAACATCATTCTCTTTTTTTGGTAATATTCAGCCTTCTTGTGTACTGACAGTTTTGAATCATCAGGTCTTTTTTTGTGCTGGAATTACCAATGAAAATTTTGGATCAGTTGACAAGACTAAACCTTGAGAAATTCTGCTATTAATCTCCTTTCAGCCCAGTAATTTGCCTTCCAATGAAGCCCACTGTCATCTCTCTCGTGCAACCTTACCCAGTTTTCAATTCTTTCACTACTTCTACCTCTTCCAGTTAAGCTCAGAATTATGAATAATTAATCACCTCCCATGTGTCATATCACAAGATTTAGCGAAGCACAGATATATATCTAATGCTTCACAAAGTTTGTGTATAAAAATCTCTCTGTAGACAGAAGATTGAGACCAACCAAATAAGTAGGTTTACATATGCAGGATAGCTATGACGATAACTTTAATAATCAGAGTGAGAGAAGAATCTGGTGCTTTGTCACTTCTGTTTTTTTCCCCCCTGGTAGTATCTTTAAATTATCACAGGTGTGGGCAATTGCCTAGAAATCTTGCTCTGCCCTGCTCTTTAATTAATGCAATTACTTTCCTGGGTGGGGCCTAATTAATAAGTACTCTTGTCTGCCATGCTGTATCCATTCTCCCAGAAAATACAGCCACCTTTTCAGAGAGCAGCCAAGGTCAGGTAAGTTTGAACAAAAAAAAAAAAAAAAAAAGGAAAGATAAGGATTAAAAAGAGAAAAGGAGTACTTAATAGAGTAAGAGAGAATGAATGACTGAATATGTTGCACGTTGATGTGTCTGTGTTGAGTGCTAGTATTAAACATAGAGAAGCTAAAACAAGCTTACTTTTGTTCTTCCCTAATCACTTTGTTAGGATGTTACAGATTGTTCTGTCCTCCTGTTTTGTGGCCTCTTATTTCCTATCACTACACATGCATGTACATCTATTTTTAGAACTCTTCTTAGCTTTTCTGAACACAATATATCATTACAGTCATTTCCATTTTTGCTCTAGATTATACCCCCACTGTAACTGTGTTATTTCATAACTTATGTTTCAAAGCTGTTGTAAAGAGCCTCTTAATTTTTCTCAACTATGGTTGGAATTTCAGTATTGCTAATCTTAAGTGCTGGATTTTTCATGAGGCAGCCTAATGATTTCTCTTTGAAGGCTTGTGATGCCCTTATTTTAATGTAACTAGATTTATATTTTATTACAGAACTTGGTTTGTTGGCAGATTTAGTCAAATGTTCTGAGCATACCTTTGATGGGTTGAACAGGATAAAAGAGTTTCATAGCTGTCTTTGTAGAGGATAAAGGGCAGAGACTCAGCTTCATTTTTATTCATAAGATTTTGGTTATGAGAAATGAGGTTCAGATCCTGGAGTGAGGTGAGAGAACCACTTTGCTTGTAGAGTTTCTCACTGAAATCTGTGACCATCTCAGAGTAACTACAGAAAATGAGCCTTTTCTTTTTCTTTTTTTTTTTTCTTTCTAGCTTCCTAACTTTCATTTTATTGATGTTATGGTCAAATACATAATGCTTCTTATGGTATTATAGCTACTGACTTTGATGTATGAATGAAGCATTGTTAATAATATAAAATAAATATTGCTGAATAATAAAACCTGCATATCTGGAGAAAATACCAAAATGCGACTGAAAGATTTGTCTGACTTAGGCCTTTACAGTTCAAGCCTACATCTTGAACAATTTCTCCCTAATGAAGGGACAGGAATCTTTAAAAGAAGTAATTTGTGTGTATATCTGATGTTGTGCAGCTGAATGCTTTCTGGAGGAAGAAGTGTGTAGCTAAAGTCTGCAAATTAGCAATGCTTGGTAGTAACAGCTTCCTCCTTGCATCTTCTTATCAGACTTTCCCACTGAAAGTGGGGAAGTGGAATGGTTACATGTGGATTTCCTTTGCGGTGGTGTGACTTCCATTGACTGCGTAGGTGGAAAAAAATGATTGTTGGTTTTGAGCTGAAAAAAGTCTAAGGGAGCTGCTTAATTTAAAAGGAAGAAACTGAGTGGTCAAGCATAGCTTTGAGCTTTACTCTGAGCCCAGCTTACTTTAGGCAAAAGGCAAAAATTGAGTTGTACTTCTTGTCATCCATTCTAGAGTAAGAACCGGCTATGAGTTTCTCACTAGCTCAGTACATTTGCCCTAACTTGCCAGATTAGAAAAATGTTTTGAGTTTATGTCTAAAGTAACACGAAATATATCCTCAAAATGGAAAGATATTTACCACTGCTGAGAGAAAGAATATGCGTAAGGGAAAATATCAAGAAGACGATAAGCTTTCAGCTGCTATGAATAATTACTCACTTTTGATTACCTTAGAAATGATTTCAAAATGAAGCCACAAACCATGACTTCTATGATAACTAGTAAAGCTACTGTTGTGACCAGATGACATACAATCACTTGATGTTGGTTTGCCTTTGTAATAGAGAAGGTGAATTGTTTGTTTGTACGTATGTATCATCCAATTTTGTCTTTGATTTCTGATACAGTCCTTTTATCAGTTATTTTGCTGTACTTCACTAAGGCAAGTTTGTGGTCTGTGTTCTAAGGCTTGATAGAACATGAATTTGGTTATTATTGTTTTAGCTTTCTCACTGTAGAAAAGGTTAATAAATTGTTGATGAATTCAGTAATCACTTCATTGAGTATTATTCACTGAATGTTTGTACTTGCTGGAGACCTCACTATTGCTTAAGATATTCATGCGGTATTTGTATAACGAGCAATTCTCCAATCCTTAATGAACTTTTATCAAAAGCAAACCTGAGCAAGAAACTTGTTAGTGCCCTGCTCTGAACTTGGGTCAGGCTTAGCATGTTGCCTCTTAACACAGACATGATGTATAGCACTGTAAAGCAGTTTCACCCTGTGAAACCTCATGGTGGAAAACGTGGCTTTCTTGCTGTGCTTTTAAGAACTAGAAGTTGCTTAGATATTGAGAATTCCTGGCTTTCTAGCTGTAATTTTTTTGTTATCTTTGTAACTTCTGTGATGATCACAGAATTTGTCTGCCTTCAGAATTTTCAGGATGAGCTAAGAAACTTCAGCTGCTTAGCAATTTCAACTGCTTTGTCAATGCTAACTGTCTTACCATGACAAGTCTGATCTTATCTGAAAATAACTCCTTTTCTCCCCCTCTGCCCCAATAAGATTTGCTCAGTCTTAGTTTATTCATTTCTGTATTTTTATGTTCCTTTTTAACTCGGTGTTTGAGAATGTTATGTTTCATTTTTGCATGGAGTGCCGTATTTCCTGTACTAATTTCATAATTAGTTTCATCTGCCTGAGTTAGCTGATAGCTATTAAGTGTATCAAGCACTGCAGAACTAGAAACTGTCCCTCCTGCTGGTGACCGCCTCTTTCCTGAAAGAGAACCAAGGAAAATTTTCTCTTTTGTTTTCCAGAGTTCATTATGATGGGGCTTTTAACATTAGCTTGAGTCTTTTTTATTTATCGTATTCATAACACCATGTGCTGTTCAGAAAATTACTCAGAGGTGAGCCTCTAATAGGGGCTGATCCATTTTTTCATCTAGTCTTGACAAATCAGTATGGTGTTACTTTATTGCTTTGTGGAAACAATGTAGGAACCTGTTTCCAGCCTGTTTTGGACTTTGTGGGGTCTGTGTACGTGTGCTTATTCAGTGCCTCCTTCAGCTAGAATACGGGAACACTCCAAAGGGTAAGGACTAAAATCCACAGCCGAACACCTTTGTCACTTGACTGAAATTCCTCAAAGTGGCTGTAGCTGAAAGTTAAGCCATTCTTTTTGAAGTGGAAAGGTTTAGGTTTGACTCCCTTTAGCCTGAGGGGGAAGTTGGCTAATATGCTAATTCAGTATTTGGAAGGCCCAGGTTTCAAGAGTCTGCATACTGCATGTGTTTCCCTGAATATTGAGAAACTGGAGGACAGACTTAGGAATCTTTTTTATTTTGATTTTGAGACAGAGAAAGTGAGAGTGTGAATACAGGTAGTTTTGTTGCACACAGTGCTTAAGCTACTTCCTTTGGGGGGCGGGGGGAGAGGGGCACTTTTATTTTTAGCTGGCATCATTCCCTGATATAATTCACCATTTGTTCTTACATAGAGTTGGATGTGACCATTTGAAAGGATGACATGAATGCAATTATAAGCTCTCTTCCAGGAGAAATGTTTGTGGAACCACAACTCCAATGATCTGAGATATGAAGAAAATTGGGAATGTGATAGCACCACACAGAAAACTTAAGTGCTTGGTATGGGGCTGCTGGGTCTAGAAGTCAGCGCTACTAATGCATCCTCTGTTCCTAAGAGCATAAAGTTACTTGAAGTACTTGGGACAGCAAGGGATAGAATCTTCCCCAGGCTGGTTAATCCCATATCTACTAGACAGATTTTCTTCTGGAGTTTGTATTATTCTTTTATCTCCCCTATCATAATAATCATTTTTAATGACAATTTTCAAAATCTTTTGTTTACTCTCTATTTGAGTTTTTTCAGATGACCATTTGTACCTAATCTCTTCTCATGCCAAAAGCTAAAATTTCACTTTTGTTCCATGAGGCATCAGGTACTTGTTGAAGAATACGAGAAGTCCTTGATACAGTAAAGACTTTTAAAATCAGGATGACAATGTTCTCAAACACATATTTGGGCACACAATTGTTAAGAATTTCACAGGAGAAAGTTAGTCTTGCTCTTAATGCCTCTGAAAGCATTATAGTCCTTCCTGTAAATTCTTACTGCTTTGATCATTTGGCAGTTTTCTTTCAACTGGACATCCAAGGGAAAAAGTTTAGTCATATAATTCCTGAAAAATCTCCTACCTGAGGTCACCTTTCTGTGAACTTTTGAAATTCTTCTGACTGTTATTTCTGCAGGTAGGGCATGATGGTGAGAGTCTCCTGTTGGGTAAATAAAGCTAAGAATTCCCCAGGAACAGACTGATGAGGTGTCACTATGTGGCCCAAAAGCGGAGGATTCCTTTTAAGTTTTCTTTAGAAAAACAAAGCAGTCAAATACTGAGTTGGAGAAAAAAAGAATTGTCTCTGCAATATTACGTCTGGAAATCAGATTTTTGGGGAACTTGTTAGTCCTTAAGAAGGATGTGCCAACTAATTTTCTTTTAAGGAGAAATGCTTACTCTTTCTTGGAATTAAGCAAATCCTTTCTGCAACTTTTCTGCATCAACTAAAACCTCTGTGATTTGACCTCCTATCTCACCATAAATAACAGAGAAGGAAGGTTCAGTGAGTCAGAGAATGACTTTATGAATGTGCATTTCTGTTTGATCGTTCTATTTTGTCAGACTACCATTAAAAACAAAACAATAAAAACGCCTGTCAGCCTAGCTGTCTCCACAGCTGTCTATGTGCCTTTCGCAGCAGTACTGCCTGTCAAGCCCATTATTCTTCCCCTGAGTTGGTTTGACCTGTTCTCATGCACTTTTGCTGGGCTGACAAAGTTTGTGGGACCTTGTCTCTTGGGAAATACATTTAGAAGGATAAGTTAATTCTGCTCTCTTGCAAGCTGTTCTGCCAAACTTCTCCAGGGCTGGTGTGTCCAGGTAGTCCAAATTGTTTTCTCTTGTAAGCAATAAGGTTTGCAAGACCACAGCTGAAACCACCCCCTGTGCCCTGCTTATCCTAATTTATACCACCGTGTTCTGTTGTGAGCGGTGAGTATTTATAAGCCCAGGAGCTACTGAGAACAGCTAAATCAAGAAAGGCAGCTAGAAGACCTATTGTTGTCTTTGTAGAAAAATAATTATTTTCCATAGTTCTTCACATAACATGTAGGTTTGAGAAGCGGGATTTATCCTCTCAGTTTGCTAACACAAGTCTGTATTGAAATACATATATATTGAATACATATAAGGAGAGCAACTGGAGAAGCTTAGAGCTACCTAATATGCTGCGTGATCAGGGACCAATGCTAAAGACTTGTAATAAAGGCCACTTTTAAAAACTGCTTGGTCAAATGCTGTTTATTGTGGCCAAACTGTGTGAATTACTGGGCTTGATGTTTGTGGGTATTTTGTTTTGTTGTTCTTGTGTTGTTTTGATTTAATGGCTGAATTAAAAAATGGAAAATCCTTTCTTTTATTCACTAATGGAGGAACACAATCATATAGCCTGAGACTCTGGGGAAGGAGAAAGTGAATAGGGCTTGTACTTTTACGTCCTTAAGAAAAAGGTACAGAATATGGACTGATATAAGGAGGCTCTTTTCTGGTAATGCATGCCCAGGAGAAGTAATAGTAAGCAATAAGGTGGGGTTCTGGATATAAATAGCAGAATATGTGGTAATAGCATTACCATGTAATAAGTAAATTTGAAAGGTAAAACACTTTGAAATGTAGAATAGGGGTTAAAAATACTTAAATTTGTGGGGAAAAAAGTCTTAATCATTAGATACAAAGTCATTACTGATTAAAGGATGTTCACCCCCTGTATTAGAGTATGACGTGTGCATTGACTTCACCTGTGTCTGAATTCTGATTTAATAATTACTACAGCTTCTATTTTTTAAGTATTTCTGTGGGTTTCTCACTGCTCAGACAGCAGACCATAGGGTCTAGCTGTCTGAGAGAATGCCTTGGCTACAAAAACTAAGTGTCTTGATTTGTGGTCTAGTTTAAACTGTATTGTCTGTGTTTAGCTGGGTAAGGGATATCCCTGTCTGGCAAGCAGAACTGAAAACTAAATGCTCTATCAGTAAATGGATCTTCCTAATTATACTACCTTTTTTTCTAAATACAACCATTCAGCCCCCTAAACAAATAAAAATAAATGACCAGCTCATTGAGCTTCAATATTTAATTAGTTTTTCCATAAACTTTTTTTACATCTCAATAATATAAATCTTAAAGATATCCCTCTGGAAAAAACATATGTGCTGCTTTCACGAGGAGTAACATGTTAATTGCCTGCAGACATCTTGCTGGTCTAATGAGTAAAATAACCTAATAACTAATTGAAACTCCATCGAAATAAAGTCATTAGGAAAGTACTATCATATCTAAGTAAATTAACTTCATTTTCTATCCTGAATTATCTAGCTGCTGTGCTTTGATCACAGTTGAATGGGATCATTAACTAATTAAAAGTGAAGCCAATTAATAATTGCAAACTCTTGTATAAAGGTACTTTTTTCCCCTTTCACAAGACATTTTAATAAGGAGTCTTTGAACATTTTCTTTGCAAATGTTTAAGAATATAGGAATGACACAGCTAATGACACTTCGGTCAGAAACAGATCCCTTAGACTACAGCTGGTTAGGGAATCTTCCAGCAAAACAAGATTTTACTGTGAAATACATCTTACTTTTTTTAATGCAAGTGCCTTGCAGAACCATGACGGTGGACATGCCAGTTCTGCTCTGAAGCCCCTTTGGGAGATATCTTATCTCTGTTTCTCATTCTTGTATCAAGTAACCTAATTCACCAGAAAAAGAGCCAGCAGTTAGGTTGTTAAATGGAAAAGAGGAGCAAGTTGAGAGGAACAGGCCCTTTGCACCTTTCCTGGTATGCATGGAGGCTCTATGACTTTGCAGGAGCTTTACTGACAGATCTGCTAAATCTGTATGTCAAATTAGATGATATTCTTTGCTGTCTAGTTTTCCTTTTTCCCCCCTTTTCACATTATCAGGGGAAAGGACAAAGGATCCACTATTTCAAGCTCATGGCCAGATTTGTAAAGGTTTTTGGATATATAAGTACTCTAAATCCAACCCCTGAAGAGCTTTTGATTTCAAAATTGTGTTGTACAGCCTAGCTTCTAGACATTTTGACTTTTCATAGAATACTCTGGTTTTCAGGCAGTTTCAGATCATGATATTTTGTTTAGAGTTAGCTGCTAAAGACTGAAATGCCCAGAAGCCTGCATACTGATACCTACCTGGACTCCACAAAAGACAATACTGTGAGAAAAGATATGTCAGACTCCGCACTTCTAGGCTATAGGGAGGTATGTTCTTCCGCTGAAGAGTCATGGTTCTGATTCCTCTCCTAAAACGATGTGCCTAATACAGCTGTTTCTCTTGAGACAGAGATGCCTGATTAAATACTATTGGTCAGAGAGAACATGATTCTGCATTTGGAGTTAAAGAACTTTCCACCTCAATGCATACTTAAGTATCTTTTATATAAGTTTTTCACTGTAGCAGACTGAAAGACCAGTTCAAATACAGTGCAATTCTATTTGTGTCTCTTATCTTTGTCAAATGGTAAACTAAAAAATTCAGATCTTGCAAGTATTTCATATAAATTAAGATGTAATAACAGGAGATAGATGTATATCTAGGCTATGGGGGGAGGGGGGCTGGAACATGTCCTGCAGCTTTCTTCCTTTTCTTTAATCTCTTATTCTTAAGATATAAATAGCAGATGGATTTAAAAAAACATTTATCTTAGGTTGAACAAAGCTCTATTCCTTTGGAATCAGACCTCAACGTTTTTAATCAGCTGGTGAGCTTGTTCTCTCCCAAGCTGTAGGAAACACTGGAGGAATGTAAAGGAAAAGAATCCTTAATGAGGACCTTCTAAGAGCATTGTGTCTCAGCCTTTCTCTTCATGAAATAAATATCTTTAGGGTCCAAATCCTCAAGGTGCCCTTGCTAAGGTGTATCTTGGATGACCTGCAAGGTTGTGAATGCTTTAATTAAAAAGTTTATTTTAATTAAAATAATTTTATGAATTTGTAACATTTTGTCACCAACTCCCTGATAGCATGTGCTAAACTAAAGAATAATCACTATTCTGGATCTGTCTCCCATTAACTTAGCTCATTACCTGGTCTTATTCCAACTTGCAGTCTTATGTAGGTACCTGCCGTGTTTACAGTTAGATGATATTATGAATGGTAGTTGATCTTTTCTTTCCACGTTTGGTGACAGAGGTTGGCCAGATTTGGAAAAATATGTTCTGGCCCTGTAGCACCGAAATCGATCTCAGAATCCCGGAACTAAATAAAATAGTATATTACTGAATGCATGCTGCTGAAGGATAAAGCTAGTATCTTTAAGTAAAATAAAAATGTCCATTAAGGGTTAATCCGTGTAGTGTGAGGCATACATAGCACTTAGCTATCACTTTGTCTCAAAATGGGTCATAAATGGCACTTAAGTGGCATGTAGGATTTCTGCTGGCCCTCTGCCCAGAGTAGGTTTTCATTTAATTTTTAACTTTGCTTAATTGGTAGGTCAACAAACTTGGGTCTAATTCCATTATATTCTCTGTCAAAATGCCAGAAACAGATGATTTGACAGTGAGGTATGGGGAAATTCCTCAAAATAAACACTTATCACGAAGGAGGAATTTCACAGGACGAATGCTCTCCTCATGGGTTTTTTTCTCCTTTCTATTTTCTCAGAGCAATTTCGTACCACAGTAGTGGTTCCATTTAAAAAGAATATTGGACATTACAACCTCTGTGAAAAATGCTCTTTTTACATAGAGTTGTTACAAAGTAGGTAGAAAGTTAAGATTTAACATATGTGAGAAGTAACCTGCGCTTCGCAGAAAAACCTAGTAATTTAATGAGAAAAGACTTTTGTACACCTGCTTAAACTTCCTTAGTATAAAATGCTGCACAAGAACAAAATACAACTTAGGCTGGCACATATTTCTTCCATAACTCCAAAATAATTTCCCAAGGTAGTAATTTGTTTCTTGTTTAAAAATACAGCATGAATGATTATGAGGTGACAAAGACTAACGAGACTTCATTGTTACTCAATTGGGACTTACAAGATTGCTCATTATGTGAAAGACTATTTAAAGGAAACACTATTCAATAAAATTGGGAAAAAAAATCAACGCAATAAAGCTTATTAATTTTAAATCTGAATTAGCTATTAATTCACGTAGTTCTGCTTTCAAAGTTGTTAGAAGAAAATGCTGTTATCTTGTTAATAAAGCTGTTGGAATGATAAAATGTAAAGTTGAATTTATTTTGGCAAAAAATGATTACTTTAATTCTATTTACTACTCAGAGCAGCATTGTTTCCACAGCAGAAAAACTTATTACAATTGTATACAATTATTTTTTACCTGTCATTTATTTCATAAAAATATTCTATGATTCTGAAAGCCTAGCATATATTTTCCATCCACAAATGCTTTATATAGTGATATTTCTGTGTGTTTGTCTCAATTCATGAATTGTAATTTTACTAATGCTACGTAACAACTCAAACTGCTGGAATTTTAAAAGGCTTTTTAGGATGTTTCCCATGGGATTTTTTTTTAAGCTTCATTCTTTCTAATAATTTTCTTGGCAACCTGACACTGCAACCCTGCGCATAAGTGTAAGGCTTTGGACACAAATTAAAAAACTGAACTGAATGTGCCTCCAGATAATTGTTGCTAACTTTTTTGTCTAATGTTTTGAATTATAGACACTTTTTGCTTATTTATTCTACCATCTAGTTCTACACTTGGAATTAAGATGAAGTTCTTGTGCCACATGGCACAAAAACTCAATTAAAATATAATTTTTTTCTCTCCTAATAACTCTAAGTGGTTTTGGTACAGAATGTAACTCCTGATTAGAACTAGAGGATGCAAAAGAATATTATCCTATAATAACTAATAGTCTGGTAGTTAGAGTACTGTTAAGATGGGCCTGAAACCCAGATTTATCTTTCAGAGAAGCCTCACTTGAAGGATAAATAATTAATCATTGCTTAAGAGAGAGTGAAAAAAGAGGTAGTTGCACTCAAAATACTACAGGCAAAAGGAGCACGCCTCATTTCTCTGGTGTTTCTCTGGCTCATCCTTGTGATGTGCTTTCCTAAGGCTGATGCTGACAGACTTCTCAGGCAGGTGCTGGCAATGTCACAGCATCATCTGCACCCCGAGCTCTTTTCAGTGACCATGGTGAGGGCGGATGTCCCTTCTTCCTCAATCTGGGATCTGCTTAGGTTTATATACATATAGATATATGTGTGTGTGTATGTATATATATGTATATATATATACATATTTTTAACCACATTCTCATTCCTTCTCCCTGGCTCCTAGCTCTTTTCTCTCTCCCCTTCTGCCCCTCTTTTTTTTCCTTCATGCTATTGGTTCTATTCCACTGTGGGAAGAGATGAAGGTTTAGATTTTTTTTACTAGTGGTATTTTTAAAGTGGTAAATGTGTTTTCTGGTGTTAATGACATGTTATATAAATTATCCCAGTAACAGGGTTGTGATTAAACCTTATCAAAATGATAGGTCCAAAAAATTAAGTGGTGACTGGGAAATGATTAGAATTGGGGAAAAAATATATTTATTGAAAAGTTTTCCCCAAATATCATTTTGAGTTTAAAAAACAACCTTCCCCTCCCCCCCCCCCCCCCCCAAAAAAAAAGCCCACTAGAGTGTAGGGGAAAAGGGGAACTTCAACATTCTAGGTTGTTCCATGTCTACATTGCATTTTCAGAACAAGACTTTTTGGTTTTCTTCTAGCTACTGCCCATCTTAATTTATTCTGTTATATATTGTATTATGAAATAACTGCATTGAAAGGACAAATTTCAGTTGTCCCCAATGGACTTTTTGCAGAGGACTTTTGATTCATCATCATCTTTTAATTTGGAAAGCCACTTTGTCGTATTCCAGTCCTTTGCAAAACACTTGTTGTCATTATACACTGCTAATTATGACTTTAACTGGAAAAATGTAGTGTAAATTCCTTAGAGAAAAAAGTTTCTAGTAAATATATTAGAAAAAAATGTATATCAATACAGGTCTAAGAAAAATAATTTTCAAAGCTTTTGGTAAGTCTGAGGTGTTCTTCAAGTGTACTTGGAATCTTTTGTTCTGGTGATTTGTAATCACTTTTGGTATACTACGCTTGTCTTATAAGACAATTTCAGGCTTGAAAGGCACTGAATGGAGAAAAAAAGTCTTATGTGGGTTCAGCATTTAAAAATAGGTTGTACTGATCAGATATGAGTATTACCTGGAAACAGTTTTCTGACTCCAGTGTACAAAGGCATTGCTCATAGCTGTTGTGTTCAGAGGCACTGTGTTCTAGTTAGCTCAGTTTTAGAATTGATCTGTATTTTGTTCCTAAAAGAAATAGTACATAAAACCTAGTAATGAGGGGAAAAAAAATCCAAGTGTGCAGACAGATGCATGGGTAAACAGTCTCCTGCGCTTTCTTGGTGGTTCTACTATAGTAGGACAATGGAGAGTTTTTGAGCAGTTGCCCCTATTAAGAAGGGGGTGGGGAAGCAATAGGCAGCATTAATTCTGTGCTTTTGCAGCCAATTAAGTGCTGTCCATTATTGATAAAACTGATGAACTTCCACTATACGAGTATCCACCTTTCTGAAGAGCTTGCTCTGCTTCGTGCGTCTCTTCTGTTGTTGTTCTTTCAACCCTTTACTGAAAAAAGAAGGGTTTGAAATATCCCTCCCAGACACTAGTTTGTTGCTAATGGGTGTTTGAACTCTTCTGGAAGCCCGTGGTACTCCCAATTCCCTTCCTGGTCATTTGCACGACCCATTTCTGATACCCTGAATGCATCCTGACCAAAGGCAGGGAAAGTCCTAGCCTTCTGACGGGACTTTGAGTTCCCACTCAATGATTGCCGATAAAATTTAATGCTCCTTCTGTCTTTGAGTTGCATCATAGCAGCTTCTCAAAGTGGAGAAAAAGGCGGTGCTGAGATTGACTTTTGTAGTAGCGAAAAGAGGTAGAAAGCGGAGAGTCAATTAACTTCTCAGTTTGAGAAGTTTGGGAAATTCACATTTGTTGTTTTTCAATGGAGTATCTTAACTGGCAAATGATTTATGCTGTACATAGTAGATGAGCTTAGTAGGCAAATGGATGAAGGGAAGGTAGGAGATATGAAATTCTCCTCTCACAATCAGTGGTACAATTGGTGCCAATACCACTAGAAAGCAGAAGCTCTGGATTCCTTAGATCCATGCTGGAATAGCAGGAAGGCAGTGCTGCTCTCCTGTGCTGTGTACACCAAGGTTGCGGTCACGCCTGGGACAACTTCGTTGTCTCTTCCCTTAATCTTTTTCAGTCTCCGTTAAGTGACTTTCTGCATTTGACTAGATGAAGTGAGTTAGACATGACTTTCCTCGCATTTATGAATCGTGGAAACTTTCTGATGCATTCACCAAGCTGCCATTCTCAGCTAATTCTTTCGTGCGATGTTAGTGATGTTTTTAAGTGAGCACTCAATTTCTTTACAGAGTGGAAAGTGAATTTTGTTGAAAGAAGATTATATGTCTAATGTCACTTTTGTTTTCATGACTTCAGCAGGCTCATATAAGACATCTCTCTTCTCAGAGAACATGTCAAAACCCGGCACAGTTTTGCTCTCAGTCACTTTTTCACCTGAGTTTCAGGGGCTTTAGAACGTCTTTCCACTCCAGAAAGGGAGTGAGGGTCCATGCTTCCTTACGTGGTAATTTTTAAAGGCTATTTTTGAAGGAACTAGGAAGGGGGTGGGGGAAAGCTTGTGGTCAAGAAGAAAAAGCTGCAATTCTTGTTAAAATAATTGTAGCAATAAAAAGGGCAAGAAAGTAATCTTGTAAACAACAATTCAAATATCAGAACATAAGACTAAAGAATTGTTCACCAAGCAATTGCCATAAAAGGTAAAAGAGCTATTAAATAGCTTGTGAAGGGGTGAAATTCATTCATTTCTTTGCCAGAACAATTGGAGTATTTATACTGAGTAAAGACAAAACAAAAACTTAAAAAAAAAAAACATAAAAAGAAATAGCTGTTACTAGTAGCCAGTTTGCTGCAGCAATTATCACTAATTTTAGAAAAACATTCCCTCTCAAGGTGTCCACATAGATATTTAATCCTGAGCAGCACACAGGTATATCCTATGTCCATTAACTTTGTGTCCATACACTGAAGATATTTAAATTTACAAAGTTTTAAATTAGATATGAAAATAAATAAAAAATACTATCAGGTTTTTTGACACACCCAAATCTAAAACAAAAGAACACCCTTTCCTCCCCAAAACAATTTGAGTCATCTCTATACCTTCTCTGTAGATACTACCCTTGCAATTCTGTGTCAACTGTTAATCTAAAGATTAGATTGAAAGTTGACTTTTTTGATTTTTGGGGGGAAGAAAGCCAGTTGTACACATGCTGCAGTGTTTGCTGCAGTTTTCCTAATGGAAACAGTTAAGCAAATATATTTGCAGATAAAATTGCACATTATACTCTAACAAAAATGTGTTTGTTTCCATGGAAAAAGGCTCTTTGAAATATTCAGGATAAGCTGATTCACATAAGTTCATGTTTTTTTGTCCCTCTAAGATGACTCATTATTAATAGTTTATATTTGTAAGTACTTCATTATTTTTTGAAGTTGTCATTTACTGTTCTGAAAATGTTTTGAGTACCATAAGAAAAAATGTCTAAGCAAAAATACTATATTTTGCAAAGAAAGAAACCAACCGCCCCTCCCTGTCCCCCAAAAAAAAACCAACCAAAAGACCCAAAATGAAAACAGGGAAATGACTCTATGATGTAATGATTTTCCTTTTACTAGTTTTCTTTTACTTTTCTAGTAATACAGAAAAGTTGCTGAGTGGCTCTTTACTTAAGTAACCTTTAGTTATTCTTGTTTTATGCATTGCTTTCAGTTAGTTCTTTTTAAAACGCTAATTAACATTAGCATCAATGTCATAATTTCAAAAGCTTTAGACACATCATTATGTTTAGTTATTACCAAAAAAAATCTTTTATCTCTGATGGATATTAAACATTAGTTTTATGAAACTGCAATTACAGTTGTTTGGCATATTAGTAACACTTTATTTTAATCATTTTAATAGCACTGATTGTAATAAACTCATTTGGGATTCATGTAGAACTAACATTTATTTCCATAAAGCGTTTCACAGTAATTGAACATTAGTTCAGTTATGAACACTGGACTGCTGCCAGAATATTTCTTTTTTTTCCTTCTGTTTCCTCACTGTTGATTTTGTAAAACTATCTTTCTGCTTCATTACCAAAGAGATCATTAAATCTAAGGCCAGATTCCTAGCTAGCATAATTTGGATCTCAGTGGAACTATTCTGACTGAAACCAAAGATCTGGACTTTATTTTTTATTGTATTTTAGTAAACCATGGACTCTCAAAGTTTTTTTTGTGACTAAGTCTTTTTTTTGTATTTTTGTAGACATGAAAATGAAGCGTCTTTCCACATATGAGTCAGAAAAAGGGATGAAGTGGGAAGTGCTTGTATACTATCTAGTGGATCTATTACAGATGATGTTATTTGACTTTACTGAAAATATCAAAAGTGGATCTGAAGCCATTCATGATAAGACTATTGTTGCACTCAAATCACCATTCATGACTGGTATCGTTTCAGTAGCAGCAATACTGTAGTATGGTAATTCATTCAACACTTGTTGAGACCTCCTTTGCCCTTTTGCTTAGAAGAAAAATGGCATATGCACAAAAAAGAATCAGTATATTCTAACTTTAATTCAATAGTACTATAAAAATTTAAATAGTCAACGTTTGAAATGTAGAGAAGTACTGTTTACTTGTCTGACATACAAATTTTTCACATTTGCATCTGCATGATATATTTATGACACTGGATAATATTTCTTGCAAATAGCTCTTGGGGACTGCAAACATTCATAAAAATCTCTTATGTAATTGTGATACAGACAGATTTCTGAGAACTCAGATATTGACAAACGGGTGCTAATTTAGCAACGCTAGGTACTTCACATGTAAATAATCTGTTCATATCTATTAAATACAGTGAGTGTATGGGTGATTGTTACAAAGAGGTCATTAAAAAGACATGCTTTTGTTCTATTAAAGCAGCTACTCACATGTATTTTATTAAAAAAGTGACACCTCTTATGCCTGAGGTCTAAAATGAAATACAGTTGTTGTGAACACATTTCATAGTAACAATTTCTATATAAATTAGAAGTTTCTATTCTATGTTTCTGACAAAAATGGGGAAATGTAAGCATCAGTAGTCTGCATAAACCATGCAGTAGATAGATATGCATTTGAGAATGACTACAAAAATGCACTAGTAGCGAATTTAAGACAGGAAAATAGTGTGACGTTCTCTGAAATGGGCAAAATCAGTGTGAATATTATCGTACTTAATTCTTGCATCCATCAATGTCAGATTGGGATTTGGCTGACCTGAGTAGAAAACAAATTGCGTCTTATTCATGACTCTTACACAAAGGTATTTTTACTTTGATAGTACCAATTTCATTAAAAATCCTTTCTGATGAAATGCAATTCTCTGACAACCTGTTGTGGTAAATTTCAAAGCTTTTCATTTATTCAAAGACGGATTATTTAGCAAACGTTAAGTCATTAGGACTAATGAGGTATGTTGAATTGCAGGTTCACACTAGCTCTCTGAATATAACCCATTTTTCTTGCCCATATGTCACGGTCTACAAAAGTGCTAGGCACAGTTTTAAATATGCTTTATGTTCACATAGAATATTCCATAACATAATAGGATAAACTAGTGACTGGTTGTGTTAGACTTTCCAGTTGAACAAGGGAAAGCCTTGGTTATGGCCTGAAGTTCCAGAGTTTCCCAGATCTGGAAGAGCAGCAATCTTGGTTAGCTCTTGGATATCATTTAAGGACCTCTCACAAAAATAGTTTAACTTCTGATGTAATGTTTATTTAGCAAATAATAACACTAAACAATCTATATTGT
The DNA here is from genome assembly GCF_040807025.1 of Struthio camelus. Lineage (NCBI taxonomy): Eukaryota > Metazoa > Chordata > Aves > Struthioniformes > Struthionidae > Struthio > Struthio camelus. Next base: position 29,136,239 of record NC_090945.1, read on the forward strand.
ACCTGAATTGCCTCTTCCTTTTTTTTTTTAAAGCTGAACATCAGAGTTTCAAACAGTTTGGATTTTTTCTTCTTTGGTTCAGCTGACTAAGTTCAATACAATTAATGCTGCCTAGCTCTTTGACTTTCTTCTTTTTTTTTTTCCTCCCCTTCCTGTCCCCTAGCATCTTGGATGAAGACCACCACTGCAATCCTGTCATTCTGTAGCTTCATAAAAACCTAAATTTTCATAAGCTGGCTTTACTCTGCCCCTCGGGAGAGAGAGCAAGAGGAAATAATAATTTGCTATTAAAAAGTAAAAAGTAATACCTTATTTTCAAAATGTGTGCAACTGTGTTCTTAGTCCTGAGGGGGTTGTTTTTTTCCATTGAGCTATTCAAATATGAGATATTCCAAAGAAAGTAAACCAATTATTAATACACTGGACAGGTCAATGTACTTGAAAGAATACTATGTTCAAAACTCATGTAGTAGTAGTGCAGCCATTATCAAAAACATGAACTGGCCATCAAGAAAAGACATTTCACCTTACAAGTACTGGAGATATTCTTGCCTGATTGAAAAAAAAAAAAAAAAAAACCCATATACAGAGAACAGATTAGAAAATTAAGGGTTCACTGCCTCAAACTAAATTTCCAAAACAGAATATCAGCACGGAAAATTGAAGATGTTAGTCGTATAACCATCTCTTTGCTAAGGCCATTTTATTCATATACTATAAGTTTTTTTCTTTTTAATGCTGTTACATGGTATTTGCCCATGCATTTGCTAGTATTTTGGTTTGGAATATAAGTGTGTTTTTGAAGCATTATCCTCTGACTGTCCAAAGTTACCTTTCCTTGTTTGGTTTGAAAAGCAGTTTTTGATTCACACAGAGCATGAACTTTGTGTCTTCTGGAGGGTGGCAAACTGATAGCTCACCAAGTGCTCTCCAGTCACTAAGGGGAGAACATGAGGGTCCAAACCAGTAACTACTCCTTCAGACAGCCTTGAACCAAGTGTATGTTTGGGTTGCTTGATCTGCAAGACACCTATTGATGTACTGGAAGTGAAATTTTGAAACGTTCAAAGTGGAGATGCAGGGGCCTCAGCACCATCTAGTCTGATCTACTGCTCTGTTTTGCCAGATAGCCAGTATCTGCACCTTTGTTAATAAAAGGTTGAAAGAACAACAGCAAAAACTGCTTAGAGCTACCGGAGCAAAAGGCTTCTGGGGCCTTTTATGAAGACTAAGTAATGACTCCGCCATGCCCTAACTGAAGGGAGAGTCTGTAAAAAACTGAGGGAAATGCATGCTGAAAAAAAGGGAAGAAAAATTCCTGATGAGCACACGGGCAGGCAACTGATGGGGGAAAAAAAAAGGCCATTTAACATGGAAGAATCTGCTTGGTGATGGATTTTAGTAGTACATGTAATATTTCTAGAACAACCCCAACTAATTAGCATTACAGCTGGTCTGGGCTAGATAGGAATAAATATGAAGCAGATCTTTACTGTCAAAGGGCAAGCTTTGGGTGGTCATATTTCTGTATAATCTGACAGTCCTGGAAGGGTTAAAGTTGTCTGACACTGACTGAATTGATGCATTGGTAAGACCTCTTAGGTACCTTCAAATTAGATTTGTTTAATCTGACCCTAGTTCTTAGCCCTTATATCAAGCTCCAGGGAAAATTAAAATGTTTTAGAGGCTTAAGATCATAAAGCTACTTTGCCATAAAGATGACAATATAAAAAGCAATTAGAAAACTGTCAAATTAATATACATCTCTTAAAGCTTTGATGCACTTAAAAGAACTAATTACAAAGAAAACTCCAGTGCTGAATGTAATGATTCGCAATATGCAAATCACTCAAATTCAGGCAGACAAAGGTCTACAGAGACCAGAAGTTTGCCAAATGACTTGTAAATGTAGTCCATGATTGTTTAATAAGGTATGTGACTATTTTTTTTTCCTGGAGCTAATCTACATAGTGGTCATTATTTGAAGGGCAGTGGGAAACAGTAATGTACACTACAACAGGATGAAGTCTACCCTCTTGTTTCAGACGTTTCATGCTCAGAAGTATAAAACAGCCTCTGACTTTTAAGATGCTATTCCCACCAGAAATAAGTGAGAGGCATTTACAGAAATTTCACAACTAACTTGAAATTTATGATCTGCCCATGCCTTCAAGAAACAATTAAAAGTTGCAAAGAAGCTCTCTGCACTTTGACATGTGGCACAAGTTTTAACCTCTTTCTACAGGAACTGGGCATGATTAAATATATCCTTTGCATAGCATTACAACATATTCCAAATAAGAATTTTAGAACTAAGGTGGAGTCTACTAAATGAAATGGAACAATACTTGAGAAGAGGAATAAAATATAAGGTGTATTTTTGCAGTTCATGGTAAAGATTAATATTTGTTGCAGTTCAGGATACAGATTAATGGGAACTTATTTAAAATACTGTTTTGGGGTGAAGACTTTGGCTAAGAAGTGTTAATCCTTGTGATCTAGCTAGGAGCCAATGACAATTTTCAGTAAACCAATGTTCACTAAATTGTTTTATAGATGGAATTGAAGGCCTATTTTGGAATTAGTTTATGCTGGTGTGTTCTCAAAATGGCCTGCCTGACTTCAAGCTTGGCATGTTCTACAATCATGTTGCTTTATGAAATTCAACAGACTTTAGCAGCTGCAAACACAGCTGAAGAGCACAATACAAACACTGGAAAAATACCTGGTATTTTCATTCAGAGACTGAAGTTTATCTGATGCATTGTTTTTGAAATAGACATTTTATAAAAACAAGACTATCTTTCCTTGATATGAAGATGCTACTTTTGATTCTCTAAGCAAAGTGTAAAGCTAAATTAGAATGATTGCAAACAGGGTAATATATTCCCCTTTCCAATTCATTGAGGTAAATAAGATAACGTCAGTGGCAAAGGAACAAGGTCTGCGTGCAGAAATACCTTGTTACGTAATACAGAAGTGCTGTTTTTAATCTTTTCATTTGCTTGTTTGCTCGAATTAGAACACAATATATGTGTTTTAATGAAAACTTTAGCCAGATAAACGTAGATACTTCATTTTGATACAGATGTTCTTGGGCATACTAGTTTCTCTATGTAACGCAGATCATTCCTGCCTTTGGTAGGAACAGTCTTTCCAAAAACCTGTGATCAGTAATAATTCTTCTGTAAAATGGATGCATTGTCATTGCTTCCTAGCATGGAAGTAGATTTGACTTTTACTGACATTTGTGGGGTATATGTCAAAAAGAGAAAAATAGTATAATATACAAAGAAGTACGCCCATAAAGTTTTGCTTCAAGAAGAAGAGAAAACAAAGTGGAGGCATATTCTCTCAAAAGTGTCACCTATCTCTTACTATTTAAATTAGGTGTGTATTCTCTTTCTGTATATTTAACACTCTGCATCAGTGAAGAACTCGTTTTAAAGTTCATAAATTCTCATCAGTCATTAAAGTGAAAGATGAAAAGTATGGGTCACTTGTTATCTTAATTAACACCTACCTGGTGTTTTCCAAATGAAGTGTCAAGAAGTAAAGGGCAAATTTGTGTTCAGTTAATGTATTCACAATATTTTTCCCATAACTCCAACTAATCCCCTTTAGAAATTCCATGTGCATCTGGGGGAGAACTAATTTTTCCTGATAAATATGCAATGTGTTCTTTGCATACGGTACTGATTTAGGGTCCTATTCTGCGTCCTTTGTTAAGTTTAAATGTGCCCAATTTACTGTAAAATAGGTCACACTACATACAAGAAAGGGAGATAGGTTTTAGTTTTCTGAATAATATTTAACCTGGTCAAATATATTCTGCAAGACAATCTGTATCATTTCCTGAATCCAGGTAATTATTGTTAATCAAAATGCATAACATCTTTCTAGAGAAAGTTTTAATCCAATTGATAGAACAAGATACACAGCTTAATGATAAAACCATACTACAATATTACCACGGTTCAATTGCATTCTTGGCCAAAAAAAAAAAAAAATTACTGACACATATTGTTTTTTAACATGCTTTAGTGATTAAGTGGCATTTTAGCCATTGGCTTTGCTCTCTAACAAAGGAAAAAATTGCATGCTTTGTTAGTTGTATGTTGATACAAATTAAGCATACTGAGCTTCTCTGCTTAGATTTTTTGGCAGGCTATGTTCAGCAACAGGTTAAAGAAGAAATCCTTTTCAGGGATAATCTGAAGGAACAAGATATGCTGGATATAAAACAAAAATTGTGTATCTTTCTGCTTTGGCAGTTCTCGTGAGAACTATAGGAGCTTGCAACTGCTGCTTGGAAAGTTAGTCTCTGTGTTGGCAAATGCCCATTGAAAATGGTGGTCCTATCTCTGGTTACATGAGATGTCTGCATGGAAATCATGATGTGTTTGCCTTTTATTACATCATGATACTTGCAACATTCTTGTACTTTTGCATCTCTCTCTTCCTCCTGTCCCCTACCTTAACTGATATTTCTTCACACCGGCTGTGAGGATTCTTGCTAAATTTGCAGGACTATAGATCTGAAGTTGGGCCCTAAAGTGTACTTTTTCTTAGCCTGTTTTGCACTCTCCCCGTTGCCCACTGTTAGATTCACTGAGTGAAAAAATGTAGATAGGCCAAACATTAATTTGTGTTTGACCTGAGTGGTAAGATAGGCGATTACACTTCCAAATAATGTCCCTAAACTTAATTGTTTTATGGTAGGAGGAGGAGTTGGGGAAGTGTTGTTTTACCTCAGAGAAAAAGCTATTAAGAGCAGCAATGGAAATTTGGAAGTAGAGGTGGGTAAATAGGCCAATTAGGGTAGTGATACACACAGAGCAAACTGTCAGCTCTGGTTCAATTGAAGCAGACCTCCTGGAATCTCTACAATATTGTTCAAGATTATATACAAGTATCATGCAAATTGAAAGATTTTCAGTAAGACTTTAACTACTATTGGTTAAGGGCAACACACGTAATACATATAAATTATCAGTTCTCCTTTTCAGTGGCCAAATTCAATGTATTTGGATGCATTCCAAAAGCAGGGAAATTGTACTACTTCCATTTTTAGCTTTTTAATAATGCTAGAATCATGAATATGTTTTTGTTCATATATTGTTATGGACATGTTCTTACTGAGACCAGGAGTGTATGGTGCACAGAGAAGGAAGATCTGAAAGTGCAGAGTGAGATTAGACATCCTGCTAAGGCTACATGGTATGTTATTATATTCTTGAGAAGAAATAGGTGGAGTGATAAAACGGAGTGGAGTGAGTGGTCTCAAAGTTGAGCAAAATCCTTACTTCTGTTTGAACGTAAGAGAAGGAATTGTTCTGGGAGATAAATCTATTATAGAGCTTACGGCTAATTGCATTGGCTATTTTGTGAATAGTCGCATAGTTTAATCAATGGAACAATCAAATTATGATTGTTTAACTAGCTAAAGCATAGTGTGAAAGGACTTCATAAAATCCAGATGTTTAAACAAGTGCTTTGTTGGACTCTTGGAAAACAGACTTCATGTTGTTAGTCTAAGCATCAGCAGGTAAGCATATGGAGGGAGTGAAAGTTCAGGTTACAATTAGCTATATATACAGAATGAGCGAGAGTCTCTGAACTTGCAGGCAGAATAAGGCAGCTGGAGCAAGCACTGGGGGGAAATGTAGGTGTTAAACAGGAAGTGTTACCTAAAATTAAATACCTACTTTTAAATTGTTTATACTTCTAAGCACTCGCATGAGAACGTAACTTCATACAAGAAATATTAGACGGTTTCAGAGTCAATTCAGCAAGATATGAATAGTATGTTTTATTACTGATATCAGATGATCATTCTAACCAGATAAAACAGTTGTATTCACAACCTCTCTGGCTTGGCAAACTTAAGACAAATGATTGCAAAGATCCTATTGTGTGGAAACAGTTTTGGATACAGCTTGTGAAAACGCTCTTTTCACATCTGTTGCTTTTATCACCAAACCATCCAGTTTATATATGGATTTGTAAACTCCATGCGTTGGTTACTAGGTGTAGTATACCACAGTATACTTCAATATCTCATTCTGCTAGTTAATGTCATTTGTGGCTTTTCTATTACAATGCCTCCCAGGTTGTGCCATTGTCAAACACTAACTTTTCAAGTATCTGGAAGTGTACGGTATTAATATAGCCTGACTTCTCCCATGTCCTTGAAGATGCTAAACCAACCTTTAAGCTTCATCTCTGCATTTCAAACTAAAAAATGGATTCACTACAGAGTTGATTACTCATATTTCTGTTACCCAAATCTATGAGTTAACCTCTTAGCTGAAAAATATTATGATCTTCTGTCTAAGGTTCAGCAGTTATTCCTACTGCAGCATGTGCTCTAACAGCTGTTATGCAAACTAACAAAACTTTCAACTAGGTCTTAACAGACCTCTAATCATCACTATTAAAAGCTATAATATAAACAACATATACTTGAATTTAGTAAACCGTAGGCTTCTAAAGGATTTTTCTAAAGGATCAAGGACATATACTCTTAATAAAAGCTGTTTATTTGAGTCAGAGACAGACAGCAAGCCTGGCAGGAACACCAAGAGGGCCTCTGCAGCTTCGAAGGTGTTTGGTTCCAGCACGGACTAGCAGAGAAAATGTGGGACCAGACGCGAGAAAGCAGCTCTGCAACGTCCCTTCCCCCCTCCCGCCCTGCTGCCAGGGGGCGGGGGGAGCGGGACACACCGCCCAACGGCCGCCCGCCCGCCCAACGGCCGCCCGCCCGCCCAACGGCCGCTCGCCCCGCGGGTGTTTCTGCCCCGAGCCTGCCCGGCTGCTCTCAGGCAAGGAGCATCGACCTCTTCTTCCTACCTCCTCTTCCCCAAGGCTGTTTCACCGGGCTTCGTGTGTGCTCCGGGGACGAGACACAGCCGCCCCTGCCCTATCTGCCTGTGACACATAGTGAGCTGCAGGCAGGTAAGACACACACGTGCTTTCTGTGAGATTAGTGGGGTTTAAGGAAACAGGTAAACCTGGACGGTTAACGTCAACAAAAGTTATCAAGACTACACAACAGTATATGAATTAGGATCGCCTATGCAGGAGAGAGGGAAGGGCGTAGAGACAACAGTTTGCAGCAGAGGTTTCATCCTGCAGGTTTGTAGGGCTGTTTGTTTGTTTGTTTGTTTTTTGTTGTTTTTTAATCATAGCATGTGATAGTAGAAAAGGAAGCCCCATTCCCATTTCTTTCCTGAACGAAAAGGGGACTTGTGTGATGGAGAGCTGCCCTCCCCTTCCCCCACCAACTTAAGCTGTATGGTGTTGTAGAGCGACGGCTGATGGACCCTGGGGTGCTGGAACACCTTGTGCGAAGTTACAGAGCAGAACCTCCAAAACCACTGCTATGGAGTGGCAGAGAGAAAGAGTTAGAGTGGAGAAGACCTGTCAGAGCTCTTGGAGTGAGACTCAAAATTCCTAAGGATGTTAGTGACTGTAAGGGCTTTATTACAGATCTCCAAATCGAGACTTGGAAATTAGGTATTCAGTGCTGAGAGACAATGAAATTATTCTGCATAGAAGAAAAGAGAGACCTTGGGCTTTCCTAAACTGGTCAAAGTTTCTAGGAGCAATTTCTTGTCACTTGAAGTCATTACTTTTTAGAAGAGGAGACAGGTTATTTTTGACTTTCTTGAACTGTGGTCAGAAGCTAATTCCACTTGGTAAGAAGTAGGGAAAGCATTTATGTGGTATCAATTTTATGTCCCTAATTTATTTCAAAAACAGCGTCCTTTTTGTAATCTTTATGTCATTAGTAAACAAATGAGATTCTAAGGAGGTTAAGATAATTCCTGTTGGTTTACATGTAACTAGAAACATTTATGGTTTATAGTAAATTAATTGAAAAAAGAAAGTTTTTTATTTAAATTTGTCAGGAATAAATGATTAAACAGTGAATGATCAGACTTAGAAACCTGAAACTTTTTAGTGATGCAGTTGTTCTGTCACTTTGGGGTTCATGAAATTTCACCAGAGGTCAGCAGAAGTTTATGATGAACTTTAAGTGCTTATTAAAATTGACCTGAGTGTTACTATCTTATGGGAGACTACTTTTGTTAGGAATAAGGTATACGGTCCCAGAATGGTAAATGAGTTGAATAAATGATATTAAGGAATCGATTCACTGTTCTTCCAAACTGACAGCTACTGTTTACTGCACATATTTGATCTTTGATTTGCTGAAATATGACATCCACCACAATAATGCAACTGGAAGAGGATGAAACTTCTGATGTAAGAAAATGAGTAATGTTTTTGCTTTTCTCTCAGTACTTTACTGAGATATACTCTTATATCTGAGTATACTCTTACACTTTTCTCTCAGTAATGTAGTTTTCTCTCTACCTGTGAAGCAGTGTGTGCTTAAACGTACATTCTCATTAAGTGCTTATTTATGTGGACTAATTAAGTAGCTTAGCCTCAGCTCTTCTTGGGAGATAAGTAAGAACAGCTGTAGTCTGACTTTGCTCTTGATAGAACTTGAGTCAGGCCTAAACGAGGGGAAAGAAGTATAGAGAGGAGGGAAAGTGTAGGAAGGAGGGCTACACTAAGGTGCAAGTATTCGTATTAGTAATCTAAGAAAAGTGATGTGATTTTTAGGTACCTAAATGTTCATTAGCGGTCAAAGTTGATTGCACATGCTGAGTGTATCTGGCTGTTTCGGTGACTGACTCAGTCACCGTAGAAAACAGAGTGTTGCTTTGCTTCTCGTTCCTGCTGATCCTTTTCCTCTGTGCAGTGTGAATGTGAATGTGACTGAGATGAGCTAAAAATTGAGTATAGATATATAATCATAGGCTATCTCTATAACAGGAGGTGGGTACAGGACTGCTGTGTTGGTAATGAAATCACAGTGCTGAATACAGGAAGTATGAGAGGGTGAATCTTAACCTGTGGTTTGGTCTAGATAGCTGGTGTGGTATACATAGGCAGGATTTGTACATTTTTTGGTTATGCTGAAGTGTTAGAAATGATTTTGGTAAATCTGACTGATATCTGTAATGAAAGGTGTCATGAGGATTTAGGAAGAGAATGCTGGAATCTTGTTTCATGTAGCTTGGCTACGTGTTACATTTTTGTATGTGAAAATAATTGCTTTTGTTGAGAGAAGTTTTAAGGAAATGTTTCTCTTCCCTGCGCTCCAGCCCCTGTCAGCTTATAGTCCATTGTTCCTGACTGTACAATCACTCTGAGGGGCTTTTTCTTTCGTAGTTCAGAGGATCGCGATCTGAACTAGCAATACAGTACAACTGGTGAGCTTTGACTTCACTTATACAGTCTCTTTAGGCTTGAATTTGAGTGCATCTAAGTTATGCATTACTGTCACTCCCTTGATTTCTTTTAATTTGCCTCTGATATATGATGGGGTAAATAAAAGGAGAATGAGCTTTTTTATGGTGGAGTTTGCAGTTAGACACTCATGTGTGATCACCTGGCTAATTAAATTGACCCTTCAAATGGAAGTTAGCTAAAGCGTCTGTCGATAACAAACAAGTTAGAAAATAATCTGTTTTTTTCTTTCTTTCTCCTTTGCCTGTATAGGCTGTATTGGCATCTGTAACTAAAATTAAAGATACTGTATACCTCTGTATGTAGATGTTATTTTTTCCATTTTCACTGTCCAGGGTACTAAAAAGCGTAGAATACCTTAGATAGAAAAAAGTGACATTTAAAAGAAAGGTAAACTGCCAAAAAATGTTTCAAAGTTTTAAGTCAAAATCAGCAAATGACTATAAAACAGTGCTCAGTTCTAAATTTTGTAGTAGGTAGTGACATTTATAACTTACAAGGTAGACTTAAAAGTTAAGTGGCTTGAGATCAGGAGTTTCTTGCACCAGATCTTAGTTTTCATATGAGAAGGACCTTGCATAATTTCATTTGTGTTATGTAGTATGCGTCACCTCAATGCTGTGGAGACAATTTCTGGACCTGGCAAATGGTGATATAAAGTTACCTAGGTTAGCTTTATAGTGACTTTGGAGATGTATGAGAATGAGTGGCCAATCTCAGTATTAACAGAGTATTGATTGTTGAACTTGGTTGCTTACCTGGAATTTAGCTAAGGTGTACTGAAGATATATGCTGAAAAAAAGACTCCGCTGCATATTTTAAAGTTGCTCAACAAGATTAATGAAAACACATGGATTACAACTTTTTTGGTACTACATAAATGGAATCTATAATGTTCATCTTTATCCTTTTTTTGCTTTATATCTCAAAACAATACCAATAAATGAATCTAAGTAGACAATGAGGGATAAAGAAATGCATATATGGTAGCTGTGAAAAGTATTTTAGTCATTTTAAGAAAATAATTTAGTCTTTAAGTCTTTTAGCCTTTAGTCTTTTAAGAAAAGAATATGGAGAAGGTCACAAAATAAGCAACAAGTAGGGAGACGGCAGGTCAAACTCGGTTCATTCATTTGCTGGAGTTTATCCTTTTTCTAACAAACCCTTTCTTCCACTCCTTTTTCTGTTTGTTTTGATTTTAAATGAAGCAGTTTTAAAAAAAAGTTATTTTGCTGTTTACTTCAGTTTTTTCTTCCTCACCAAGGAGTATATCTTTTTAGGCCAAGTGTCAGTGGGGTTTCTTTAGTAATTGCTTCATTTTCTTTTCGTCATTGAATAATAGCTTAATTACCATAGTAAATCTCCATTCTAACTGCTCTGTAAACAAATTAGACCTCCTCTTAGACAGTTTTTTCCTGTTTCTAGTTTCATCCCTTTTGTCCGGGTTCCTTGATTTTTTTGAATAATATAATTTTGTGCTATGAGCAGGTCAGTTCCTTTGTAATTTGACATTACCCCTTTGTGTTCCACCTCACTTCTCCTGTGCGTAAAGGAGGGTTTATCACTTCTGCACAGGGGAGAGGGCTTTAATGAATTGCACAGGGTATGCTCTAATTGACAGTAATGCATTCTGTACGTTTTTAAATTAAGTCTGTAGAACTCCCTCATCTAAGGTAGATAATTGTTTCCTGAATTATGCCCTTCTATTTTTATCAGTTTGCCTAATCTTAAAATTTAAATTCATTGTCACTTACGTGACAATGAATGTATTTTCTTTAATCAGCATATAATATTCAATATTATCTGCTACTTCAGAAGTAGCTGGCAGATGTGAAAAGAAAAAAAAGGGAATAATATAAACCCAGAGAAGATTTCAATAAAATGTCCAAATGATTGATCAAAAAACAGATGTCATTTTTGTTATATTTTTTAAATTGAAAAAAGCCTTTAAAAATATCCTTTGCCTATTTAGTTAGTAATTTCAAGATAGGTTAAATTCCTCACTGTGGAGAGGGTTGGTAGAAGTCATAGGAATAAAAGGAATCCCATTTAAGCCCTTTGGGCCCAATTCAAAGCCCTTACAAATATATTTTTCTTTATGTTTAGCACAAGTAATAGTAATTAATAATCTCACTTTTAAGTAGTTTCAGAGTGAAATAAATAATGAAATATGATTAAGAAACTTCTTTGTAGCTATTATGAATGATCAAATGGTCCTGACAAAAAGATAAGGTCAGTCATTTATATTTAGTTACTGGGGAGAGCAGAACAGGAGGTTTAATGCAGCAGTTTTTTGGAAGTGTGGGGTCTGTCTGTATAGCACATGACTGACATCAAAGGCTCTTTAGCGTGGTTCTCAGCTGGAAGGTGAGCTGTCAGCTCTAATCTCAGCTCTTTGAAACATTTCTGTCACCTGTAGAAACCCTTATGAGCACTGAAGGCTGGAGCAAACCTCTAAGATATGTTTTCACAGTGTATGTTTCTAATCAGTGTAATAATTGGTTGTTAAAGAACTGGCTAAGATGCTACTGAATGTAATTCCTATTTGAATCAGTCCTGGCATCTCATAGAAGGTAATTAATTGTGGACTTTTATAATTCTGTAAGAAAAGGGATAATTTTCAAACATAATTGCTTTATATATATATATGTATGTATATCTATACAAATCTATGTATATGAATAAAATCTTATTCTGAACAAAAGTAATATATTACCATGTGAAATAACAGATGAAGAGTTGCAAAAGCTCAGCCTCATCTTGCTTTTATTTTTATAAAGAGCCCTGCAAGAATATGTAGACATCCTGATGTTGATAACTTAGACCCAATACATTCCTTTTTAGCAACACAAGATAATTTAATATTAAACTTCCATTGATCCTGTAGTTTTAATAATTATAAGTCAACTGGAGAACTGCAATGAAATGTGAATCTTTAAGTCTTCTCACTTGAAAAGCAGTTCAATAAAATATACTATTCAGTTAGAACTACTGGCTGGGATTAAGCATGCTTAAACCATTGGTATTTGTGTCTTTAGCATTATCCCTTAACATTTCCTATTTGTGCCTCATATTGATTCTAGGCAACACATGAATTTTAGCCAATGTGTGAATTCTAACGTTGCACTATTCCACTAATTATGCATTTCAAGCTGTTCAATCAAATGATTTTTTTTTTATTCTGTGCTGGTGGATTCCACTAAGGTTTACACATACAACTGTTTCTGTAGTAACTGATGCACTTCAAAGGAGGCAACAGCAGTTTAGCTTAAAAAAAAAAAAAAAAAGTAGCATAAACAAAATTTGGGATAGTGCAAATAATACTGTATGATTTTATTGACATTAGTTTCAGAAAGCGTGGGATTTGTATACAACGTAAGCATGTGGGGTAGTCGTGTTTGACATTATTTACAACAGTGACCAGTTTGACAGGGGAAAATGTTGACAAAAAAGAACAAATTGTAAACATACTCTTCGGAATACAGGTTATCAGTTTTTTTTCCTTTTTTTCCTGATGAAGAATACCCATTTCATTTGAATGTTTTGTAGAAATGTAGTTTTTTTTTGATTTTTCATACGGAATATTTATCAGATGGATGATGGAGTTTCCGATGAGAGAACAGAGTAAAGTCAGATTTTTTTGAAAGCTCCATGATGTTTTCACAGACAGGAGCGATCTAGAATTTTCTCCCTTTGAATTCTTTGGGGGGAAATGATCACCGACTTCAGCCGTAGACACTCCTGCTTAAGGACAGCTTCCCCAGTGTGTGAGCGCTAAGTGCTTTCTGAGGAATTTCCTGGAAGTCAGTTTCGGTGCCCTCAACCAGCTTTCAGGGCATCCAGGTTCAACAGATATTATATATATTCAACAGGTAGATGGTATTGTCCAGCAGGAATGGAAATGGTGGAAACTGACCTTTGGCAGTGTTTGTTATACCAGAGAACAAAGTATACTCTAATTGTTTGAAAAATAAGGCTTCTAAATCGCGGACTGGTTTCGATAACTTTAATCTTAATTTGTAAATATTACTGTTTTTCGCAGCACTGAATAAATGTTATTTATGCTACAAGTTAGGAGCGTAACCCCCGCCGCCAACCTTGACAGAAGACAATGTTATGATCTGAACATAATTTAATGAATATAGCTTATGAGAAGCAGAAAGGTGAGCTAAATAATACTATTAACTTAAATAACACTTACTACTGCAGAATGGGAAGTTGTTCAAATCTTTTATAAATTGCATATCTGTATTTGTGCAAACTTCTGTTTAATGTTGTCAGTGTCTAAAGTGTTAATTTATGTGCCCTCATCAGGAAAAGCCATTTTATTTTACACAGCGGGTTGGTAATCCATTGGTTTAGCTGTCACAAGTGGTTAAAAGCAGAGTGCCTTTTGCTTGAGGGTCGGACCTTGTCAGATGATGTAACAGTCATAAACACGATTAAAATAAAAAACAAATGAGTGAGTCTTGTACAGAGATCAAATATCACTTTAGATTGAAAAACCTACAGTAATAAGCCACCAAAACAAAAACAAAGTTTTTAATATGATTTCAGATAATTTTTTCAGTATTTGCTTCTCCAGGAAAAGAGCACAAAACTTGCATTTATGAGCTTTTATCAATTTTGAAAAAATATTTTGTTTAAAAAAAAGGTTACCCAGGGAAAAGTAAACCTCATCAATTTTAGAAGAGTATATTTCAATTTTCTATTTGGATTTAATTTTAACTTGGTAGCCTATAACTTGCTGCATGAGGCCTCCAGTTGCCTCAGATGTCTCTTTGGCTTTTGCCTCAGTAATGTAGGCCTTTGTAAAGCCCTTTATCATATTACTTTCTAACAGTGACTACATATGTTTGTTTTATTTGGACATTTTAAAAACAACTTAATTTCTTCTGGAGGCTCTTCAGGTTTCATGGCATTTGTGAAAAAAATTGTTTTGCCAGAGCAGCTGTTGAAATGTATGCTTTTCAGATTTTTAATTGAACAATCTTATTTCAGAAGGCATAAGTAGTAAACTTATATGAAGTTACACAATTTTGTTTCTAGAGTTACGGACACCCATAGAAATTATAGTTAGTCAAGAAATACGCAAATTGGATGTCTCCCACGCTGATCTTACCTCAAATGTTAAGCTCTTTTTCAGTCTTGAGCAGTAATGTAGTGCTTCCTTGATCTGAAGAACAACATACAATAATGTTAAGTACTGTTCAGTTATAGAGATCAGTGACTCAAATGTGATTTCTCTTGGACTGAGGATGGGGGACAATCTATTTCAGTTTATGCTATCGTTAAAAAAAAAAAAAAAAAAAAAAGGCATCACTTCTAAAGTCTGAAGCGTGAATCTGTAAATATATCTTGATTATTGACCTTACCTTGAAATCTGCAAGGTTTTTATATTTCTGATACTGGGGAAAGTACCTGTTAAGGTGACAAATCTTTTTAAGCTGCAGCAGGCTCTTTCATTAGTATTGCTGTTTCTAATTATGAAATCTACCCAAATGAAATCTTGCTTGTGGGGTTTAATTTAAACAGGCTTTCAGTGTGTTCTGGAGCTTAGAAGTGCTTTTTGCTGACCTGATACAAGTATTTAGTCCAGTGATTCCCAAACTCTAGTGGGCATAGTGGTATTTTAAAGAACTAGCAGTTTTTGCAGTACTGAAAATGACTAGCATCTAAGCTGCCCAGCTGAAGGTGATACCTTAAAATCCAAGTTTGACCAACCTCAGTCTGTTGCAAGACTCCACGCTTTCGACTCTAATCCAGGAAAGATCCTTGTAGAATCTTAACCAAAATCCCTTCAAAGAGAGGGAGTTCAGAAGCATGATGACTTTGTTTGTCAGTATCCAGGCTTTAAGTGCCGAGTGTTTCTGCCATTGCAATTAGGACAAAGAGAAGCTTGTTGAAGTGTTCTCGGGGACCGTTCTTAGGCTTTGGGATAAACTATGTACATCCACATGTACACACAGTGAGAACTGTCTTTTGAAGAAATGTATTTCTGTAAAGCAAACGTGTAGTGTCAGGAATGTCCTGGAAATGCAAAAAGCCAGTCTCCACTAGACAAGACAAAACAGAAAAATAATGGTAATAAACCATACATTATTGATTTTGATTGCCTAACTCACCACTGGAAGGTGTTCAGTCAGCCTCATTGAAGTTTGGATTAAATATTCTTCTGCTGGAAAATGGTTTTGTGTAAATTAGAGTTTTCTGTATTAGCACTTGTGAGACATTTCAGTAATAATATGGCAACCTGGTTACCAGCCAAGTTCTTTATATTAGAAGAGGTCCTGTCAATTCAGGCTAAATAATTGAATGAAAAGTTAATACTCCAGGAATATTTGTTTGTTTAGGGAGAAAGACTAATTGTTGAGCCAACTCTTTGATCCATTTAAATAGATTCATGAAAAATACATGCAATTGCAGAGACATTAGTCATATTATCAGCAGTAAATTTACCATCTGATGCTGCTGGACCAAGTATGACTTGAATTTTAGATACTTCATTCTTTGACTCTGTCCCAAGAATGTTGGTACTTTCTGCATCAAATGAGATTACTATAAACTTCATGTAATTGGTCGTTTATACTTCACTATTCAGAAAGAATAATGTTGGCAATCTACTCTTGAAATTGTGGATTAGACACAGGAACTTTATCACTGCTGTAGAGTGTTCCTGACTGAAGCATTGCTCTCTGCACCAGTAGGCATGTGATCAGTGTATCCAGATTCCTTGTTGCTATTGTATATGTTCCTAAATT
Source organism: Struthio camelus (assembly GCF_040807025.1). Lineage (NCBI taxonomy): Eukaryota > Metazoa > Chordata > Aves > Struthioniformes > Struthionidae > Struthio > Struthio camelus. The sequence continues at coordinate 29,152,327 of NC_090945.1, forward strand.
AAGATCATTGATCTTCCCTACTGAAGTCCTGCAGGAAAATCTCATAAAGAATTTCAGGACTCTGCAATTTTGAAGATTGACAAAGGTTGAAGTGCTTAATGGGAAAGGCTTGAAAGGTGATCTCTCAGTTGTGTTCAAGAAAACACACTTTACATGTTTAAGTCTATTTCTGTGCAAGAACTGTTCAAATCCCAGTTGCTTTTCAGTTATGAACCGTGTCCGTAAAGAATACTTCTACTTTGACATGATGTCAGTATAACACAAATAAATTGGACTTATTTTCAGAGCTTTTTTCAGTGATGATAGTGCGTGCTCATACGTTGAAGGAACCATTGGCTAATTGCTAGAAGGGCTGAGCGGTGCTTTTTGCAGTGATATTCTTCCTTTGACTTATAAGGTCTAGTCAAGATAACTTTGAAAAATTACATTTAGTGTTTTTGCTTGTTAAAATCTTTTTGTTAACGCTATCTAGGCCGGGCACTTGCAAGATACTCCGTAAGACACGGATGTATATGTATTAGGAAGTGGAAGAGAATGGAAAAAAACAATGAATACCACCTTTAAGGAAGGCTTAATATCAGCTCACCTGTCCTGTTTACCCCCATAAACCCACTGTCCAGAGCCCGTAACATGCAACTTGTCTGTCTCTCTTAAAACCTCAAGGGTACCTGAATTTTTTTTTGTGTGGTCATAGTCAGTAGATCCTATAGAGAAAGAAGAATAAACGGATTGTGAGAAACGATGTCTCAATTACTGACAGTCATTGCAAGATGTTAACATTTTCTGAAGACAGCTTTTATGTCGCGAAGAAGTTGGTGGAAGTTCAAACTTTAAAATGTTTTGCTAAAATTACTTTTTTTTTTTTTTCTTCCCTGAGTGACTGGTAGTTTAGGTAAATGAAGTGGATTGGAGATGAAACTAAAAAACTTTAAGTAAGAGTGCCTGCTCCTTTCAGGGCATCCTTCTAAGACTCTAAAATGAAAATATGATGCATCTCATGTGCTGTGACCTTTTAGGGCATTGCTGGTGACTGAAGAGCCTGAAAGAGCTTGTCAGGCCTCTTAATTGAAGTGATTATACACTGCCTCAGTCATTTTTGTCCCAAAATCTCCCCTATCCCAAGTGTAGCGTAATCTTATTGTTTATTTTCTTGACTTAACTTTTATGTCAACAAACTACAAAAAAAACTTATGATAAATGTTTCACATTGAGCTATTTCAAACTTTACCCATTCTGTTTCCATTTCTACCTCATTAATTTTTTACATACATTTTTAATCTGTTGTCCAAAATGTATTGGAGCCTAGGGGGGTTATCTGTTTTATTCTTCCATATTTCCCTAATGGTGGTATGCTGTCATTAAAATTCCTGTATGAGTATTGAATAGCTGATTGAACAATGATATTTAGAACTAATAAATAAATAATAAATAATGATAAATAATAGACAAATTGTTCGTTAATAACACAGCCTACTACATTGATTTTGCTTTTTTTTATGTTGAAAGCAGAGCTTACCATTTCAAATTCAGTATTCATACCTGAACGATCTGACAAAAGTTATCACGGTTATTTCATGGTAGTTGACTACAAGTTTGTCTTTTGGAAGGATATGCTTATCGATATTACTAGCTGATATATGCTTTCTACTCAAGCCTCAATGAAATTATGTAGGGATGTTATTTGAATCAAAGAACACATATGATGACAGAGATTATTCTGACTTAAACAGTGATGACATACATACATATGCAGATTTTTCAGCTTCTTTGTAATGCTGCTTTTGATTTTTCTGTGTATGAAAAATATAAAGAATTAACTTTATCATGCTTTAAAAAGCTGGAAAATTGTAAGACAAAACATCAGTTAAGGTATCGTTAGAGATGGCTTAGAGAACAGCAATCCCTCTGCCCTTAATCCTCTCAGTTAAGTTAGGTCTTCCTGTTTTGTTTTTAATACAGGAAGAAAAATCATAGACCAGATATCCTTGAGTGCCAGAAAGAAGACAGACTGTGTTCTGCTACTTAAGTACTTAGAACTGCAGGGAAGCAGTTTAGGATATCATACAACTAGATTGGCTTTCTGTATTGTTGCGAAGGCTTTTACAAAAGTGCCTGATTCCTGTCATTCCTGGCTCCTGCCATTTCTGATTTTTTTTTTTTTTTTTTCCCCCCCTGTCCCACCCTACTCTCTTCACCTCTTCTTATGCAACAAATTAAAGATATTATAGAACAGGTTGACTGCAGCTGGCTATGATGAGTCACAAGAGGAATTCTAAGATGCTTGTTCAAAACAGTTTTATGTTTTTACAGTACTGAAGAGCACATATTCAGGATATAGAGAGAATGTCTATGTATGCTGCACTCCTCTATGGTGGGAGTCTGGTAGAACTGATGTTTGCATTCTGCTGAAATCCTGTGGGTTCTCGCTGATCATCAAGAAAAGCACTGCTGGGTTTCATTGACAGGTTAAAACTTTTTGTTGTTTAATTCATTATGAATAAGTATTAGCTTAGCCATCTGATTGATTACTTGTTAAAAAATGATGCAATTTAGTTCAACAACAATTGCATTCTGTGCGCAAAGCAGTTCCGAAGATCTCTAGCAGTGTTATTTGGGGAGGAGAAGAATGTTGTCTAAAGAGGATAGATGAAAAAATTTGTTGAAAGGAGATACGCTTAACTCTGGGAGTGACTGAGGAGGTGAACACTTAAAGGAATTGTTTCTTACAATTAGAAGAACTTAGCGTATGGGTTTTTGGAGTGTTCTACTGAAATTTTTTTTGTGTGGGAGGAAATTTGATATTTCTGGTTTCAATGGTGGTTTCATAGCGTTATGAGAACTTTTCTAATGTAATTTTTAAACAAGGGCTTTAGACCTGGTTTCTTCAGCATATGAGAGTGCTCTGATCTTCTAAAACAAATGGATCGCTCCTTAGACCCCTTTCTGCACTCGTTGGATTAGTGCTTTTGCTGTCTTTAAATGGTGTGACCCATGACCCTAGTTATATAGTCTCACCCTTTCTCTTAAGAAGTTCTTATTGCAGTCACTTTTAGCTCTTCATTTATTGTATTTCGATGGAGGGGCACAGCTGATTGATTTGGTGTAATACATGACCTCCTGCCCTCTGGGAAGTCAGTGAATTCTTAGTTGTTGAAGCTTTTCTAAGAGATATTTCCAGGGCTCATTTTAAATCTAAATTTGATTCTGTTAGCAGTCATCTCTTTGTGACAGTTTCATTTACCTCACTTGCTAATCTATCAGATAACGTGGCATCTCTCGCTGCCCCCAAATTCACAGCATTCATTTATTAGCTTTACATTGCAACCAATGCAGAAATAGATTCACCTCAATGATGAACCTTGCCATTCCTTTTCAGGCTCTGTACAACCACTGATGGTTTGGGGTGATACTGCTCTTTTAAGGGGTCTAGAGTCTCTGGATGTAATTACCTTTTAGTGATTCAGGAACAATTTGGCTAAATGTTCTCAAATATTTAAAATGATCTTCTGTTTTTATGCCTGCATAATGTGATTTGCATGAAAACAACATCTGCATATCTTTGTGAGCAGTTTTTAAGAGCTTACACATCATTCCTCCTGTTTTGCATTGAAAACAACACCCTGTGATTTCAGAGTAGTCACAGTGCCTTATTAAAGCATTAATTATGATTCTCATCAATAGGTATGAAAAATTTTAGAAAAGACTCATACTAAAATTGATCAGACATTTCTTATTGACCTATTTTTTATGGATGTTTTATTTTGATGAAGTTTTTGGGTGGGAACAGACAACATTGTTATTTTTCTTTCAGGCTAATGCAACTTCTTTTTTTTTTTTTTTTTTTCAAGTCACACTAAGATGTACTATTTGTTTCTATAACACAGTTGCTTTAGATGAGCTGTACAGGTTCATTCCCTGGTTGACGCACATCACTGATGTTTTGCAAAATAGAACGTACTTATGTAAGGGTGATAGTTAGTGAAAGATGTGCTGTTACTCACGAGTCCAGCCTTTCTACTAAGCAGGATAGGAACAAGATGTATTCAATCTCTGCTTCTAAGAGCAGTTCAATTGATCATGTAAATATTTTCCTTTTTCAAAGATGGGAGACCAAGTCACAAGAGAACCAAACTGACCTGCTGTCATGCATCAAGCTATTAGTTGGCCTGGGACAGCATTCAAACCTCTTTAATCTCAGCTGAGTGCCCTCATGACTATTCCACTGTCTCTCATTATACAGCATAAGGGAGAAGAATCAATTTGTAGATTTCTATTTGGAACACAAGTTGGCTAAATAAGCAATCATAAATTTTAGAAAAATAGGCTCTTCCTTCCGCTCAAAGTTTGACTAGTGAGATGTACAATCACTGGAAAACAGTGATAGACAAATCATTAATTTTGATAACTATTTTGGCTGCTGATACGCGAGGTAGTAGTCAGATGCTTCTTAGCAATGTGGATACTGGAAATTATTTTGAAATTAATATTGTTAAAATTAAATTTTGCAACATACACTGCTAAATAGATTGAATAAGATGGATTTTGTACAACTTACCTTAGAGAAAGCTAAGTCACGTCTGTATGAAAATTAATTTAAATATTGAAGGGATGTATAAATATTGCCTGAACTTGCTCTTAGCATCTAGTCCAAGCCAACTGCTCTGTCCTAGGCCTCCTAATACTTTGTACTACATAATCATCTAGCTAGGTTCAAATTAATGTCTCTGAAGCCTTCCTTGTCAAATTCTGTGGACACTAAGAATGGATTTTAGCATCTTTCTAAACTGCTGCTAGGCAGTACACAATACCCCAGTCTGAAAAGCATCTTTTTAACGTCATGCTATTCCAGTGAATTCTAGTGGTGTTTGCTGGGAAAACTGTGAGCTTCCGTTATTGTTCTGTTAGCCCCTTAAGATCTTTATTGTACTTTGCTTTGTAACTCTCCTGAGTAGCGAAGAAGGAAAGCATATTTGTCCCAAATACGCTTTTTTTAAATACCAAAAATATTTGTATTCATTTACTTGGATTTTGCACTGTATCAGTATTACTTATGTCTGATGGGTTTATTTTCTCATAGGAGGATTGACAGTGCAAGTGAAAACTTTAATTTTGTAATTTACAAATCAAGTGACAGGAGTGTGACACTAGTTGAACGTAAGGTTGCTGATGTGTTCAAACTCAAAATTGTTTTGAAAATAATATAAAAATTGGCATTGTCTACCTCTAGAAGTACAGGATGACATCCTTTGTTGATGTCTTGGGAGGAAAAAAAAAACTATTTATTCTTTATTTGCAGTTGTGTAAGTCAGCTTCAGACCTGATAAGGTTTCCACGCAGTTTTTCCCTCAGTCTCTGTTAAGACTTGGGGAGGTAATAATTAAATCTTGCTGTTTAGGAAGCATCTTATACTTTTTGTGTTTCAGTTTGCTTTTATGGATGTATACATTACTGTTTAACATAAATTGCAGTGGTTTTCTTTTTCATAATAATAACCACTTCTAAAATCATGCCCTGTGTTGTGGAAACACTCTCTCTGAGTGGAAAAAAAGCACGCAGTTTACACAGAGCATGATTCTCTATGTAGCAGAAGACAACGCTCTTGAACTTGATTTTTAAAACCTCATTTTTATCAAATGGGCAAGCAAGAGAATAAATGAGCAAAGATGTTTCTATTATTACTGGCATTTGTACAATATTAAACATGAGGCATGATTTAGGAATGACTGGATTAATCCTGCCTCAGGATATGTGGAAGATGGGGAAGTGGCTAACCTATTGCCTGATGACTTTTGTTATTGTGCCTGGCTTATAAAGTAACACAAGTTATCACTTCCCTTATTGTCCAGTGAAGAAGAAAAGAAAGGCTAGGTTTTTACTTGCGTGTGCACCCATGAAGAAGAATAAAGCGTAAGAAGATTGGACTGACTAGTTTGTAAGGCTACAGAGACCTAGAGAATGTAACGATATCATATTGTATACCTACCTCAACAGCAGGAAAGCAGGAAAGATAAAATGCTAGCTTCAGCTTTAGACCTCTCCCACATTTCCTTATTCCTGATGATTCTGCACTGGTATAGCAAGACACCTTCTGTTGCAAGCCTTCCTTTACAGCTTATTCCTCACACACAAAGCGGTGTTTTGCAGTTATTTACATCAGTCTTCTCCCTCCAGCTATGAAGAAATTTCTGTGAATGTTTTTATCTGGGTATCTGTTTATATAATCTTTAGCGATCAAGTTTTAAACTATATGAGAAAAATCATTTATAGGCAGATGTTGTAAAGTGCATAAATAAAAGAATTTCTCAGGATTTGTAACCTCAAAATTAGTTCATAGGGTAAGTATAGATAATGACTTATTTGTATTTAATACACTCTTCTCTAGTAAGTGTTTTGCTACCCCAGTAATCTGTACTCATAAAATAATAGAATCCCTCTGGCATGGTATTGTCTTACTGCTTAATAGAAAGTATGCAAGAATGTCTTATTCAGGCACTACTGCTGGAGTTTATTTGTAGGGGCCTTGTAATTTAGTCGAGAAACTGTATATTTGATAGTTTCGAGAAGTATTACAGACTGCTATTGACTAAATTAAGTGAGGTAATAGGAGGAACAGAGCAACAGGGTAAAAACTGGAAAAGAGGAGAGAAATAACTTTTATTGGCCAATCCTACTTGGACTAGGCCAGCTTTACAACGCACAGCTGGCCTGTTCTCTGCGCTCTTTGGAAACCTCCAAATTCTTTAAATTGATCTAATCAAATTGATATTACTGATAATAGGCCTGAGGGCCGCAAGTTCTCAATTACTCGTTCAAAATTCACTGAATTTTGATAACTTTAACATTCCACATGGTTTTTAGTTGACTCTCTGTACCTTTTCAGAGCACCATCGTTTTCGATATGGATCACAAAAGATAACTGGTTTCGTGTAAGGAGCATAGGATTTTGAAGCGTGGTTAAACTTCAAATGTGACAATGCTGTAGCATTATGAACACCCACTGATAACCAAAAATGCATCCTGTAATTTTTTTTGACATAAAAGAATGGCTCTACTGAATGTCTGATTTCCTTTATTTCTTCCATCTGCTACTAATAAAAGAAGACTTCCTTTGAAGTTTTGTGTATATGATGTTATCAGTACTTAGATGTTAGCTCTTTCTAATTTTGCAAGGATGCCAAACTCTCTTTAAAATATTGCCTTAGTATCAGCTCCTGTTGTTACTCAGGCTACAGAACGACCTGTCGATTATTCACAAGCGTGAGAAAGAGGGCATAAAGGGAATTTTTAATGTTTTTCTATTAAAAATTGAATGAAAGCTCTGATGCTAGAAACTGGCAAACAGCTTGAAGAGGTGTCAGGCAGTTTGGCAAAGAAATATTTTTCTTCATAATTAATTTTTAGTTGCAAACTTTGTGAATGGAAATTAGAGATAGATGAGCAACTGGGAGCAGATGTGTTGGGTTATGGCTACCAGAGATTTTGGCAAACTTAAAGTTTAGGTTTTAAACTTATTCCGTAGATAATGTGAGTGCTGATAATAGAGACTGAGGAGAAAATGTTACAGGGCAAGGTGAAGAGCAACATATGAAAAGTCTATTTCAGAATTTTACATCTCATTTAAAGTTGTCAATGATGTAAGGGGTTTTACCCCTTCCTAAAATAACTGTTTAATCCTGAGGAGTGTTAGGCCTATAGCAACAGAAATTCGTCCCTTCATTGCATAAGTAACAAACAGTCTGGCATATAATTAGACTTCTTATCTGCTCCATCGTGATAGTCACGGTGGTATGTTCTCTTATTCATCTGGAAACTGCAGAAATCACTGCTTGAGCCTGTGGCACCATCTATTGAAAAGCCATAGCAAAAAAGCCATAGCAAATTAGGGGAATTACAAAGAAATCTTCATGACTTCTGCATTAGTACAGCTGATTTTTTTCCTTTAACAGGTTGCAGAACAAACTACCTTTTGGTCCCACAAGGAATCTAACGATGTCTCTCAGTGCTTCCAAGCATTTGATATTCAGCCAGTATTACCTGGAAGGAAACTTCTGTCTTAACTGAAAATGTCCAAGGCTGGCTTAAGAAAAAAAGTGAGGGTGTGTGAATGTGCATCATAGGTGGTTGTTTCACAACTCTGCCCACAACAAAGAAAGGCAGTGATATTAAAGTTTATGCTTCCTAGGACATTTAGAATAGAACTCCCAGAGTTTCCCGTGCTTTGCTATATTCATTGACTTAATGGCTTACTATAGAGAGAATTGAGAGTAGCCTAGGGAAGGCCATGGCAATGTTACATAGCTCTTAAAATATGTTTCCAGTGGATGTGACAAAACCTTGCAAGTGAAGTTTGTTTTCAGACTCTAAAATTTCTCTTTTGGAAACTTTTAAAGACTTTTTTGGATTCCTATGTAACCTCTTAGGCTTCTGGATTTATTAACTTTCTGAAATACTGTGCATGTCCCGCAGCTTCGTGAGCAAAGACTTTGAACTGATGATAATATTTTACCATTGTGTAAATAGGTATTTTTTTGTATTTTCTTGGTGTCTAATTGTTTTGGGGGAGAAAAATCACCTGCAACAACATCTTGTTTTTAATCTCAGCAGTCGTGACAGGTGTGAGATAACAGTAAAACTATTGTATCTTTGATAATTGTACACTCCAGGGCTCTACTGAGATTTGATCTACATGCAACATCTCTGCAGTATGTAAAGGCTTTAATAAGAGAAAGTCACTGAGTCTCGTGTACCTTTTATAAAACATGACATAAGGCAATATAATTAAAACTAAACTTATTTCCCGTGGTGAAATTAACTTACAGAAATGAAGGTGTTTATTTATTAAATAGGATCTCTGGAGCTCTTGCCTTATTCTTACCCCTCCTGGGAAGGTTTTGATTGTTTGCTTCCTTTCTGTTGCTTGCTTGCTTGCTGTGTAATTTTAAACTGATACCTTCCTTTGGGAAACAAAATTTGATCAGAGAACAGCCTGCATTACCAGCTAAACAAATTACCAATGTTTTACTCACTTTTTTTTTCCCCCCCCTATTCTTTTTTCCTCCTAACCATAAGAAAAAAATGTGTGCTTAGATTTTAAAAACATAGCAGTGCAGAGCAAATTGTTTTCCCAGTAAGAAAAAGGACCTTTCAGGATAGCTAAACACTTTTTTTTTTTTTTTAATTTAGCAAAAGAAGATAGCACATGGTTGCTTTTTTTTTTTCCACCCATGGTCAAGTGTTGTGGTGTTCATTGTTAGTCTCCTTGAAAGTGAAGTGGTTGAGTGCAGCTGCTTTGCACTGAGAATATATATATGAAAGTTGAAAAGTAGTTACTATTCAGTTTCTGTAACTCATGTTCACATGGTGAATTAAGCAAATACAATTTACAGAAGGATTAAATGGTGATTTGAACCTAGTGTTAATAGCTGCTTAGTTAAAAATGGCTAGCAATGTCTTTTTAATGATACAGGGAAACACGAAGCAATGCAGCCGAGTTTTTTGTTTTTGTTAAGAAAAACAGGTGTCAATAAGTGGCTAAAAGAATGATTGTGGACAAAATTAGGAAAGAAAAGTTCTTCCTTTGTACTTTCTAGTTTCTGCCAATACTACTTCTGCAAATAGAAGTTTTAGTTTGATGTCAAAGCACATTATGAGGTGGGCAAAAATCAAAACTCAAACACTCCAGTGAATGAGTTTGAACCTGGATCTTTACATGGCTCTGATTTGAGAGGTTTGTATTTCTGCAGTAATGCAAATAGAAGAACCATAAGTCTTTCATAAAGCTTTCTGCATAGGTAAAAAGTTGAATGATTTAGATCTTATAGTCCTTACAAAGAAATAAGAAATTCTGACTGATTTTGTATGAAGCTTTTTTGTATTTTGCGTAATTATACACCATCTATCATACAATTATTAAATACTTTTTGACAAAATCACCCTGATTTTTCTGTATGTTTCAGAACTGAGAAAAGCTTAGAGTACTCATTGGAAGCTGTGAACCATTGAAGGTTCGTGTTCTAACAGGAAAAAGAATTCCTTTTTTATTTTTCCTAATAATAATTATTTAAATTGTGCTAGAAAATTCACAAAATAAAAAGCAAGAGCCTGTACTTTGTTATAACATTTATATGCTTCAATTGGAGTTATTTTATAACTTGAATATTTAGAATCAGACTGACATTGCGCTATATCTTCTGGTTTGTGTGACATCCCCTGTCATTGTGATATATGACAGCATTTTGACTGTTGCGATGATTTTTTTAGGAGCGATATCATCATGCATGTTACCTGATTATCTGCAGCAGTGATATCTGTTCAGGTTCAGTTCTAGTCTTGTGTGAAACATTAATTTGATAGTACATACTTTTTAAATGGGAAACCAAACTAAAAAGTAATCTGTGTTTTGAATTTTACTTCCTACCACCTCCAGACCTTAAAGTGTATTGGATCTAAAGCTAAATCTAGCTTCAGTCTCTTGGAAAAAAAAATATATGTTTTTGTTCTTAGAGGTGTATTACGAGTGTTTGGGAAGGGATACTGCTCATTCTCTGAAAAGTAGAGTATAAGAGCAAAAATATCTTATGTGAGATGCAAGGAAGTGCACTTTTTATTTCGCAGTGCAGCTATATTATAGTCTAATCCAGAGAACAATCATTTCAGGCTTGGCTCTACACTGTCGGAGGTGTAGGGTAAGGAGAAAAATAATTTAAAAAAAAAAAAAACCCTGTTCTGCCTGCGCTGCTCTTCTGGTTTTTTAACTGATTTTCAGACTTAGCAAATTATAGTATACTCTTAGTATAGTCTGAATAACTCTTTGAATAACTAAGAGTTAGAAGAACAAGAAAACTTTGTTTTGCACAAAAAATTTTGGTGGATTAAAGAGTGTTTTAGAAGACTTCTTTAAGGCAGAATTCAGACCTGCTGAAAGAGCTCGTGTTTCAGAAGCAAAGCAGTGAGGGAGAATTATTAGTATACTTCACAAAGCAGGAAGAAAGTTGGGAGAAAGCTGGATTTTCACCCAGCAGAGCTAGCTGGGGCAACTTGGTTGTTCTCTGTTATAGCAGCGTACATGAAGAGTAGGTAACGCTTCCTGAGTGCAGTGAAATGGAACTCCTTGGCTTTTCTCTATAATAGATCTACCTGATCTCCTGAGTTGGTAGTATTTTCTGTCTCTTAACAAGTATAAATTGACAGCTTCAAATTAGGAGTAGATGTTTGATTTCTTCAGATTGTCAGTATGAAAACTGTGTTGGAATTGTGATTCCTATTATTTTTGCACTGCACGTTGTAGGAACAGAATGGAAACTAAAAATACAAAAATGTTGCCATTTTTTAGATAAAATGCACTAAAACAGTATATGATGAATTATCTGAAAGATTTGGGTTCACTAATACAAAATTTCCTGAAATTATACAGTATGTAGTTCCAAAATATTGATGTGTTATCCTGTGGAAGGAAACAAATATTTTTTCCAGCATCAGCTTGAAAAAGGAGATAAACCACTAAACAAAAGTCTATTTAACAGCTGCCAAATGTAAATACATCTTTTATTAGTTTAAAAAAAAAAATCTTGGCTTTTTTATGGTTGTGAGTTGATCAAGAAGTACTTTGACTTGACCTTTGTATGAACTATCAAGAGGAGCCAAAGTGACACTGAAAGTTGTCCTAGTGGAAGTTGAACATCCTCAACCTTTAAACAGCATACAAAATATTGCAGTTTTTTCCCTGGTCTCTGCAGTATTTTATTTTATTGCTTTTTAACTTCATTTTTCTTTTGCTATGTCGAGTGGCCAGAGAAAGGAGTGCTGAGGGTCTTAAACTAAAAGAAAGTCTTTCTGGAAGGGTACTACTTGTGCACAAGAGCACTGAAGAATGAATGTATTTTGTTTCGTAAGAACTTTTTTTTTTATTCCAAAATAGCTTCTAAAGCATCTCATCTTACAGCCTTCAATGCCTTCATTTTGGAATTGTTTCTGTTGTCCTGGAATAACATAAGCGTTCGGTAGGCTTATAACTGTCTTACTGTGCACTTTTCAACTTTTGTGGTTATTTAATTGCCAGAGAAGTTAATTTTTCTCCTTGTGGAAAAAGAAAACCCTCCCACTGATGGCTTTATAAAATGTGTCCTCTTGTTTTAAAGCAATTAGGACTAAAAAATGTAATTGAATGAAATTATATACATGAGGGGGGTAAACACCAGGGATGGAGGAAAGCTATTTAAACTGAAGGACAATATTGGCACAAGAACTAAAGAGTATAATCTGGCTATGAATAAATTTAGGCTGGAATTTGACAGAAGCTTCCTATTTGTTAGAGCAATGAGGTTCTTGCATAGTTTTTCAATCAAAGCAAAATCCTGATCACTTTTAAGGAAGGAGTCTGATTGCCTTATGAAAAGGATACATAACGCAGGACTTGTCATAGCTGGGGACTGGACTGAAACCTAGATGTCTCTTCCTGTCCACTGTTCCTGAGCAATGTATACTTCCTGAGAGATTTGTTTCGCTATATTGATTTCATTTTCACCAGCTCGGAAGCTTCTCTTTGTAAGTCCTGATGGATGCATAAGTCTTGTTAACATTGATTTAATCACAAGATCAGTGGTCATAGCTGTATTCAGTTTGATGTGTTAATTTTCAAGGTTCATCCTGGAGTCTCAGTTCCAGTTGCAGAGCCTCTCAGTTGCTTTTGAGAGGATGTGAAGTTACGTATACAGATACTTAGATGGCTGTTGGAGGTTTCTTGCATCTCAGTTCTCCACACTTATATTGGCTTATATAAACCAAAAAAGCCTTCTAAAAACTACACTAGAGCATTCTCCTTGGGTGGTGGTTTAGATGTTGTTTACTGCAGTCTAACTTGCTGATAAAATTGAATGAAGTTATACTCCTATGTTTAGCCCATTTTTCTGTATCTGTCTACAGTGCTCCTGTGTTTAAATCTGTGGAAATACACTCACAAGGAAATGAAGAGTTTTCTCGTTAATAATGTTTGTAGCCTTACTTGTATAGTCACCCATCCTAATGACTTGTAGTGCCTCTAGTGCTGACTGCAGTAAACATGATTACTATTGATTGAGTTGCATGATGCCCACAGACCATATTTCTGAACTATTTGGGGCTAGAACTTATTCTTGCTTTAATGTTTTTCATGATGAAAACAAATGAGATCCTGAGCTGCTGTAGATCAGTGCATTTCAGGGGGACAGGACAGACTGAAGTGACTTGAAGATGCCTGAGAACGTTTTACATTCTTTATCTTTTTACAGTTTTTTCTGTTTCCTCATGGAATCCTGGCATCTTATTATGTGTCTGTTTCTTTCCCCACCCCCAACCATTCAAAGAAGTACCAAAATATCAACTTATGTTATGAATTAGCACTACTAGTTGGGTTAAGTGCTCATTTTTGTATTCTGCATTGCCTTTATTTGTTTAGTTTGACGCTTAGTGGTACATAGATTGATCAAATCCTTTGTGAAAGTCATACTGTGAAAACTGAATTGGTATCTAGTTAGATATTTCATGTTTATTAAACAAAAAGGTAATCTCAGTGAGTATTGTCGAAAATAATCCATCTGACCACTGACGACTTAGAAATGTGTTTAGGAAATTTAGTTGTACAGGTTCATAGTGAATACATTTACAAGTTGTGTCAGCTTAGCTTCTGGCATTAACGTGTCTCATCAGGATATTTTCTTTGTGGCTTATCATCCATAGTGTAGAGTAGCTGCTTGCATACATAGCTACTAGGGAAATAGTGGAAGGCCTGTTATTACTGTAATATGTTACAAAAAGCACACACCATAACTGAAACTGTATTTCTGTTTTGTTAGCGTGTGTAGTTAAGATGTGCCTATGTGTTAAGGGTGAACTCCATTAACCTTTCACCTGCAGATTTGGATTGGAATATGGAGCATCACTGGGCCTTTCAAGGCAAAGCTGAAAAATCCCCTGTGTAGTGTATGAAAGTCTGGCCTTATGCCATCTGACAATTGCTTTGATCATATTTCTGTTCTGGGAAGGTGGTTTTTGTAATACCAGACTCATAATAGCTTATTGAAAATATCTGTAAAAAAGGGAAGCAGATAAGCATTATAACAGTCTTTGATGTCCATGTTATTTGTCAATGATTATTATGGTGGTTTCATTTTAAGGTAATTTTGTTTACCAACAACAGTGTTTAATTAAATCATCTTTACTAAATAACATAGTCTTAAAGAAGAAGCCTAATTTCCGTTCTGAAAAAATTGAATGTAGAAATAGGTTCCATATTCATGTTTTATTTACAATTGTAAATGCACATTTTTCATCAATATTTTCTGACAGGTTTGTATTGGATTTAGGCCCAGAAGGTTTTCTGCAGATGCAAGGTTTCCAAAAGCTATTGTTTTAGTGATTTTTTTTTTTTTCACAGTGTATTATAAATGGCTTTTTTTCTTTACTGATTTCTCTTCATTTCATTCTACCTGATGACATGCTCTGCAGATTAATGTATTCCTACTGGGTCCAACCCCTGCTAGCTTAGCCCTTCGTGAACTGTTCCTGTTTTTGATGTGGCTGGGGGACTGCAGCTTTGAGTACTTCTTGTTTGGAACTAAAGATTTATAATCTGTGCAGCCTTCATTCACGAGTCTTCCATAAACACACAGCATGCTTTCTCCTCTCTTGGCAATAAATAACCTTTAGGATATAGTACTTCACTTTCAAGCACATCTCTAGTAGTTTATAGTCTTTAATAGATACACTTGAAGGTTGATTTTCTGACTTTTGAGTGATATTTGATTTCATTTATGAACAGAGTTGAGTGATTTAAATGCCTACATTACACAGTAAAATTATATCTCTAACCTGAAAGAGGGATTGGGAAACCTTTGTTTCTGTCGTATGACTTTGTACTGTGTGTGTTTTTCACTAGAGTGAAACTTATTAATGCTGCAGATGTAATACAGATGTGAACCAAATCTGAGATTAAGAACAGAGCACTAGAGCAAAGTGATGGAAGGAAAATGAGAAAAGATTTTCAAAAGTGCACATAACCTAGCTTTGCTGCTGCTGCTATCAAAGCTAACTTTCTGTATGTGGTTAATGAGAGTGATAACTGTGAGTGAATGAACGGGAGAGTTAACTTAAAGTTTTAGCTCAATCTAAATGCCTTCAAAGGTCTCATCTTGTATGAATACTAATTAAGTTTAGAGTTTCCCTGTGAGATTGACTTTGGGGAGGGTTAGCTGGAAGAAGACAGAATGTACTATCTTCATCAGTGTCTAGGTCTACTGAGATACAATATGTAAAAATTCTCCTACCTATGCTTCTCCAGATTCATTTTTTGATCAAAAATATGCAATATTTTTGTCTCCATCTTAAAATACACTTTTTTCTTCTACTATTTTTCTGTTTGCCTTTCTTGTAAATAAGGGAACCTTAATCTCTTCTTCATACTTCTAATGGGATCCTAATCTCATTTGAGAATTTGGTGGCTTGAATGTCAGGTAAATACAGACTGATGGTAAGTGACCATGGCCAGGCACACCTGCCATTATATTCAAGCATGGTGTGCAGTTTCTGTACCCTTGCTTATTGGAGTGCATCATTTCCCATGCGGATAGTGTCTCAGATACAATTTATTTTCTTTCAGCTGGGTCAGGTATTTTTGATAGAGAAAGTTTATCCAGAACTGTATGAGAGGATTAAAACGTTTGCACTGTTTTCTGACTCTCCAGAGACTTTGCATGTCTTAGGTATATTGTCTGCATTGTACATAGAAAAGAATGACCTAATGGACCAGTTGACAAAGTATTCAGAAACATTAACAGCAAAATAAATGATAAGAACAGGAAGACATTCCTAACTAATACCAAATTAAGACATTCCTAACTAATACCAAATGAAGCCATTTGTTCCTTAAATGATTTGTAGAGATTTTTGTTTCTTATGTAACAGTTTCCTCTGAAATGCTGCCAGTGCCAGTGTTAGCTTTGGTTGTTGATCATGTCATGGCCAGTCAGGCATACCAGGACTGCCTGAGATTAAACTTGTGTAGAAACCCCTCCTGTTTCCCCTCGCGCCCCCTTCCATCCGCCAAGTACCAACAAGCCCTCTCTCTATGTTATTCCTTTTAAGTTTGCAATCAGACCTCTTTGTGTTGGCGTTTTAGCTTTGTCAGTAATTAAGAATTCTTTTCTTACTGTGACTAGGGTTGATTGCTGTTGAACTGTTTCTTCAAAAGCTCTGAAGATGATTTGATAATGAGCATGAAAAACCACTGACTGGGACAGAGATGAGAATGTGGATGGTTGTGGATAATATATTAGTATTTAAAACTTGTCCTGCATATTCAAAAATGTTTAAGATTTGTTAGAGAAATATTCAGACATGGAATAATAATTGTAGTCTGAGTGATTCTGGTTGTAGTTTAAAATTAGGTATTTTCAAATATTTGTCTGGCAATATATCATTATGGAATATGAAACCAAACTGGATGTAGAGCCAGAAGCAGTGATCTTGAGTGCTGCTTCTTTTCTGCCTCGTAATAGAACTATATCACAGAATCACAGAATGGTTGAGGTTGGAAGGGACCTCTGGAGATCATGCAGTCCAACCCCCCCCTGCTCAAGCAGGGTCCTCTAGAGCATATTGTCCAGGATCGCATCTAGGCAGGTTCTGAATATCTCCAGCGAAGGAGAGTCCACAGTCTCTCTGGGCAACCTCTTCCAGTGCTCTGTCACCCTCCCAGGAAAGAAGTTTTTCCTCAGGTTCAGACGGAACTGCCTGTGGTTCAGTTTCTGCCCGTTGCCTCTTGTCCTGTCGCTGGGCACCACGGAGAAGAGGCTGGCCTCATCCTCTTGACACCCCCCCCGCTTCAGATATTTGTACACGTTGATGAGATCGCCTCTCAGTCTTCTCTTCTCCAGGCTACACAGGCCCAGCTCTCTCAGATGCTCCAGTCCCCTCATCATCTTGGTAGCCCTCCGCTGGACTCTCTCCAGGAGTGCCGTCTCTCTCTTGTACTGGGGAGCCCAGAACTGCACACGCTACTCCAGGTGAGGCCTCCCCAGGGCTGAGGAGAGGGGCAGGATCACCTCCCTCGACCTGCTGGCAACACTCTGCCTAATGCACCCCAGGAGACCATTGGCCTTCTTGGCCACAAGGGCACACTGCTGGCTCATGGTTAACTTGTCATCCACCAGGACTCCCAGGCCCTTCTCTGCAGAGCTACTTTCCAGCAGGTCAACCCCCAGCCTGTCCTGGTGCATGGGGTTGTTCCTCCCTAGGTGCAGGACCTTGCACTTGCCTTTGTGGAACTTCAGGAGGTTCTGCTCCACCCACCTCTCCAGCCTGTCCAGGTCCCTCTGAATGGCTGCACAGCCTTCTGGTGTGTCAGCCACTCCCCCCAGTTCAGTATCACCAGCAAACTTGCTGAGGGTGCACTCTGAGCCTTCCTCCAGGCCATCGATGAATACATTGAACGAGACTGACTGAGCCCTGGGGGACACCGCTAGCTACAGGCCTCCAACTGGACTCTGCACCACTGACCACAACCCTCTGAGCTCTGCCATCTAGCCAGTTCTCAGTCCACCTCACTGTCCACTCATCCAACCCACACTTCCTGAGCTTACCTGTGAGGATGTGATGGTGTCCAAAGCCTTGCTGAAGTCCAGGCAGACAACATCCACTGCTCTGCCCTCATCTACCCAGCCAGTCGTTCCATCAGAGAAGGCTGTCAGATTGGTCAAGCATGATTTCCCTTTGGTGAATCCATGCCGACTACTCCTGATCACCTTCTTGTCCTCCAGATGTTTAGTGATGACCTTCAGGAGGAGCTGTTCCATCACCTTTCCAGGGATGGAGGGGAGGCTGACAGGCCTGGAGTTTTCTGGCTCCTCCTCCTTGCCCTTTTGGAAGACTGGAGTGACGCTGGCTTTCTTCCAGTCCTCAGGCACCTCTCCTGGTCTCCAGGACCTTTCCAAGATGATGGAGAGAGGCCTAGCAATAACATCCACCAGCTCCCTCAGCAGTTATACTAAACATATATGTTTCGTAGACTCTTAGCCTGAATCAGGAAGGTACTGTTAAATTCTTTGTCTGCTGAACAGAGAGAAATCAAATAATTTTTAACTAATATTGGTTCTATTAAAAAAAAAAAAACCTCCTGTTGTTTTAACATAACCTGTCAAGATGACCTGTTTATATTTGATTTTGTGAAGGATTTCAGATTGCTGTGGCCCACTGTCATTAACGTAATGTTCTCTTTTAACAGATTAGAAAATAAAAGGATGATATACAAAGTTCAGTATTTTCCTTGTAAGTAATATTTATTGTGTTATTGACTTTAAATGTATGCATTGAGGATATTTGCATATATTTTATTCTCAAAATGACTAAATAGGCCAAATTGTAAGTACAAAATGCATCCATAGAACAGGCTGTTTTGCGTAGAGAATACTTGTTCCAAGCATACATAGGAGTGGCATAGACAACCTAGGTCACTGAATCTAGTTCCCTGCTGTTGCGAGCAACATTCATATAATCGTTTTTGCATTTTGATCAGAGTTCAGAAGGTATTTTCGGTTTTGTATATGGATCTCAGAGCCTGCCTTACTGACAATCTGTAGTGCATAATCCAAGAAAATGTAATATTTTACATGAGTGCTTTGAAAACAAGTGAAAACAAGCAAAAACAAGCATTGACAATACACACCAAAAAGTTTTAATCTCTTTTGCATCTTTTTTTTTTGATTGTATCCTTAATGTCATTCTTCTCCATAAGCATAGCGCTCCTTCTTTCAAAATCTGAAACAAAGTTTACTGAATAACAAGTCTTGTGTAAACTCAAGACTGGTTTTTAAGAACTTAGATGGACTTTTGACCTCTCTCTGCTGCTCCCTGGGCTCCTTCAAATAACGTGTCCTGTGCCTCTCTTTTCATAGAAGGAAAATTTGTAGTTCATGTCACTCTTATACTGACGTTTGCAGCATTCCATTTTGTTGAGGAATTGTCAGATGTTTTGTCAGCATCAGGTGTTTCCATTTGTCTAGTTCCTTCTGAGTGCTAGGAAGGTCTTCTCTAGGCAACAAAAGCTCATGTAAATAGTAAAATAAATTTTGATTCTGTAACAGAACAGAGTATAGTAATGGAAAATCAGTTCCCTGAAAATTTTAAGAGCAGCTTTGTTTAATGTCTAATAAGAAAACTGGCACTGAAATAAACTTTGACCATTTCAAAGTTTGTGTTGATGCTTATAGGGCAGAAGTTCTTTTGGGATGTGGTGGATGGCTAGTTGTCTTAGAATTCAACCTTTGCAGAGGAGTCCCTTAAATTTCTACTCTAAAGGATAAAGAAAAGTGGAAATCTGTCTTTCTCAGTACCAAGCATTTTAGCTACCTCTTGGATACAAGAAGCCAAAACCAGCTCCTGTTCTCTCCTAGGTGCTAAAAGCCTCTGCTCTCTCTTTCTCAGCTGTCACAACTTTCCAGCTGTCTTTTGACAACCTATGTAATGATGTCTCATATTCAATGCAAAAAAATTTAGGTCATAAAACCAGCTTTTAGCATGGAATAAGTGACATAAAGAGTATTGGATAAGAGAATAGGGGAGATTGGAGGGAGGGTAGTGCAATATAATTTTGCTCTACGACAGAAGGGTAAAGGTGGAAGACAGAGCAGGATGTTTTTACTCTATCTTCATATATTTATTTTAATTTTGTAGTTGGCCATTTAAGGAGGCAGTACAGTATCACTTAGTGCAAAATGAAATTAGCAATTCTGATAGTGGCTAGTTTCCATGAAAATATCCTTGCTGGTTCTCCTGTGGAGTAGCTTCAGCAGCCTGGCTTCCTAACTGTTCTTAACAGCGTGAGACCTGATTTTACCATGTGGAAACGGACTTTGTAACAGCAGGGATGAGACAATGTGCATGTGTAGCTGCAAAAAAGCTGAAGGAGTCCCAAATCACTCGGTCTCGGCAGGGTCCACCTTTATGCTTCAGTTATTTTTCTATGAGTTAAGATAACTGCATCATCGACATAATGGAGCTTTTATAAACTGATTCAGAAAGGGAAGTCTAAACTTAAGAGAGAAAAATGAAGTGTGGTGAAGAAGTGAAAAGCAAGGAGGTAGGATGCATAAAATTGTGAGATCTTATCTACATGAACTGCATGACATACACAGATGAATTACTGAAAACAGTGAATTACACTGTTACACAAAATCAGATATATATGGTGTTATTTGAGATGACTGCAGAGGAGGAAGGCTCCAAAAATTTTGCTCAATTGTTTAGTTCAGCTGGATTTAGGCCAACACCAGATAATCAAAAACACTAGTCAAATCTAAAAATGTTGCGAAGAAGATTGTCTCTCACGATTCTATCTGGGATTTTTCTGAAAGCATTTGATAAACGCAATGTGATGCTGTTCTTGTTTCAAAATGTGTACCCCAGTTTTATTAACAGCTCATACTTACTTTCAGTGAGACAGTTAATACAGTGGCAATAAATGTAAGGGTAGAAAGATCCCTACATTTAATTAAATGTGAAAACAAAAAGGAAACAGCACAGGTTATCGTACTTGTCATAATAAAATATTTTATTGAAGGTAACAGCAAGCAGGGTTATGTCTCTTTTTTCCTTTTTTTTCCCTTTTTTTTTTTTTTTTCCATTTACCATTCTCCATAAAGAGAACAGGAGGTCTGGCCAAAGAAGAAAAGGAGCTATACAGGTGATCTATTTGTACAGTAGTGAAGAGATCCATGTGTGGAAATAATGTGGAAATTACATCTCCAAGAATGATTCGCAGTTGTATTGTTATGGGCTGTTTTTATGCACGATTCCCCCTGCCCTTCTTCATTTCTTTTTTCACAAGATAAAACCTTTCATTAAATTTCCTGCTAAAATTGATAATTTTTGACTATATGATGAGTCTGTCAAGAGTGATATTTTTTAGGTTTTGATTAGTGTGCAGACATTTGGTGTTCATACGCAGTGCAAGTAAAACTTTTCAAGTAGCTGAGTAGATTCAGTTAATCTATCTTTTTGCTTCTATACAGCTATATTGAATCTGTGCAATACTGGCACAGCGTTATGCTTCTGAATGCAGTTCTCTTGAGTGCTTTAAGTTGAGCAAAGCATCAGGCAGTTGTCCTTGTGTTTTTAAAGTGTAGTGACATCTGAAAATGGTGATATAAGAGTTTTTACCTGGGTCTGTGCTGAAAAAGGCAATGCAAATACTGGAATCGTCACTATATACAGTACTCTAGTGGTATTACAACAAATTTGGTATTCTTACAGTTAGTTTTAAAGAGAAATTCACAGTGCAGGAAGCAACTTTGGATATGTTTGAAAATATAGTATTCTGAGTGGAAATAAAATGAGTTGAACTAAAGCACTAACTTGAAACAAGAAATGCTGCTTAAGGGTAGTATTACGTGTTCATGCAAAGAAGGTTGATGATGTTATGAAGGGCTGAAAATAGTATTTTTGAAGGTCAATATGTTTGTAAAGGTGTGGGGGAGGAGCTCCTGCGTAGATGGTATTAGAACATCAGTGTGTACTGATGGTGGTTCAGAAAGATTACAGCAGTTCTTTGTCCTGAGACAGAAACCAAGTGGTTTCTCACTTACTGCTATGTGGCAGCTATAGTTTTCTGATTCTTGGTTTATTCTGAAGCTGCGCTATGCAGTGAATTTAATAGGGGTTTTAGTTATGTGAACTGTAGGAGTGGTGAGTAATAGCTAATAATACTAGGATTGGGTAGAGTACTATACAGATAAATGATACTCTGAATGGTTGTATGATATGTCTATGAACTTGTATAGTTTAAGTATGTGAATTTGCTAGAGTTATGTTAGAGGTTGAGTGTAGCTATTAGCCATTGTTCAGAGTAGATGCTTTTAAGGGTTTACCCTGTTCTACGAGAATAGATGATACCTTTTTTTTTTTTTTTAAACATGTCTGTATGTGTTCTGTGTTTGGAACTGGCGTTGCTCTGCTGAGCTGGATCTTTATTACACTCCTTTCTCTTGTCCCTCTGTTTCCTTTCTTCTGTTTTTATCTCATGGGAATGCAGGGTCTCAAGATCTGCCTGGTTATTTCCTCACCAGAAACAAAACTCACATTTAAGGACTAATCAGTAACAACACTTCTACAGAATGGAAAGGTAGTGGAGAAAGGAGTTGACTAAAAAGAAAACCCCAACCCTTAAAACTCCTACAGCTCAGAGCATTGCAGCAGTATCTGACTGTAGCCTTTATATGCTGTCACATTAAATATCAGTATTAGAAGGCAGTGCTGTACTTAATAGCAGTTAGATGAATATAGGGGAGAAATCACTAAACTGTAGTATTACTGAATAGATGTAACTGAAGTAAAAGATGGGGGTCAAATTTCTATTAAAGCTGGAGCTTCAAAATCAATATCCAGCTGAAAAGAAACAGTGTTTTAGTTCACTGCTCAAAAGCAACTTGTTCTAAAACAGAACATACAGTTTAATACTCCACTATAAGTCTGGGTAATTTCATTATGCACTTCTTGCTCATTCAGTGGTGTTCTGTGGAGTTTTGTCCTGAACAAACACTACATTATGATTACCTTCTATATATGTTTTAGAAATGTTAAATGAGTTAGCTTGATTGTTAAAAAGTAATGCCTGCATACATATTGCTTGTCAAAACTGAATGGATTGTGAATTATTTTCTCAGCGTAGGAGCTTGGAATGCATATTTCCCTTTTCTTTTAGTGGAGAAACACCTAAACAGAAGGTTCAGATCTGCTTGTTTCATCAGCTAGCCCTCTTGTTGTACTCCTTTACTTAGTTATCTTTTCAAAAAACAAACATGTTTATTTCTCGTAATATGCCAGCTGACCTGACAGCAGTAGCGTGTAATATTTAAGCATTACACCACTGCATCAGCAGGCAGAGGTACAAAAGAAGAGCCATGCTCAGGGTTATTGATGTACTTAGAAGGCAATGAAGATTAAGAAAAAGAATCACCAGAGAGAGGTAGCATTTGGTAACACTTAAGACAAGTTTCTGACGTATAAAATGCTTTGGATGAATAATTCTAAGTTGAATTACAAGCATATCATAAAGTCTCATTAAAAGAAGAACTATAGGTGATTATGACACCTGCTAAAGCAAACGCTCTTCTAAAGTGTTAATCACTTTAAGTGGTCAGTTGATTAATAATGAACTATATTTGGTTTCTCAGAGGGAATTTTTCACCGAGGGACCAACAGTAATGACCAAGATGGCCCAAACAGTGTTTTGCTCAAAGAGGTCATGTAGAGGTCTGATCCTACATTCATTGCACATTGCAAACTCCTGTACAGTTTACAATCACCCATGCTCTGTGGGCTTCCTCGTTCCTACTTTAGTACATGACAGTTTTTGTATTTTAAAATAAAAGTAGTGAGGCTCTGCAAGCTAACTTTAACATCAGTGTCTGGGATGCTTCAATGATTTGTGGATGGCTGGTTTCAGAATGTTGTATCATGTTCACATTCTGTGTGTTTACATAATTTATGTACACTGTAAACCCATTACCTTAAAACTGTTTTTGGCTCTATTTAGCTAAGTGTTTCACACTTTAAAAGCTACTGAAGAAATGCAAGCCTGCCTTTCTTTTGTCCTCACTCAGTTTGCTGTTGAAAATCTGTCTTTTGCCACAGGTAAAGCCAAAACTGGCTTTTTTTTCTGCCTTCTATTTCATTGACTGATAACTCATGACTTTTGGTGCAGGATATTTGACAAGATTAATGATATAGCTAACTTCTTTGTGCTACTCATGACCAGTATTTTTCTTAAAATCCACTTGCAAGAAGATAATATGGACTCTTGAATCAGACAGCTACTTAATATCTTTAACCACTAAGCTGAAAACACTCGTGTGGGAAGGATGCAGCCTTAAATGCGTATCACTGGATAAATCTTGTAAATACCACATGTTGTGATATTCAAGAAGGCTTTTACCTGGAAAAACACTATATTAATAGCATTTGAGGAATCAGTCTTTGTCTACTTAAGCTCCTAATTCTTTGACCTACCACTTTGTAACCCCTCTTTTTAGTATGCAGCTGAGAATGTTAACTACTTAGTAACAGTTAGGAGCAGTTAACATTGCTCAGAGTGTTAGCTGAGCATTCGCTCCATTCTTCACTGAAATAATACTATTTATATGTCATAGAAAAGGCAGTCAACATGATTACTTTTTATACTATTATTAGTTATTTAATAGCTTGCATTTCTGTATTTGTTTTCTATTTTTATTCCATTTTTCTCAAAAGCTAGTAAATATGGATGAACACAGATGTGAGATGTGGGATGTGCTACTGTCAAAATTCATTTTTTATAAGCAGTGAAATAAATCTAATGCTACTGTACAGAATTATGGATGTCTTGTGTAAACCAAAAACATTTATATGTGCTTTTACTGTGTTTTATGCTGGGGCCACACATTCTGGGTATTTGCCATATAGTAGGAGTTGAAAAGGCAATTAATCACAGTGATTGGCTACAAATGCTCTCCATAACTATTGAGACTTAAAAATACAGAAAAAGAGATATGAGTCAAAGAGAAAAGGACACTAAGTGCTCACTCTCAGCACATTCCTTTCCTTCCCTTTCCTTTTCATGAGCATTATTCTCTACCAGTTCCTGACAGCCTCTTATTTTCCGTTCCGTGTCAGCAATTTGTTGCATTTTGTGGTTTAGTGCACATTTTTTGAAGTCAACTTGGGGGAACGGGGGTGGGGTGAGGAGGAGGAGAGGTTAGCTAAGTTGCTCTTTTGAACTTATACAGTATTTTGAGGTGAATGGGAAAACTACAAAATATGGTATCAAAATAGTTAATAGCCAAGACATTTTACTTATTCTAGTGCTGACCCCAGTAATAGAAGTTCTATTTATAGCATATAGATCTCAGATATTTGATCCTTTGCAAAGCATAGCAATTGTGCATCTAAATAACTTCTCAAGACTGCTTTTCCTCATTTCAGTGGAAGCGTTAGCTGTACAGACACTTAGGCAAATAGGGGAAACTGATTAGTCTTTTTTCTTCAGAATATTTGTTTGTGTAATCCGATAGCATCTACAGGTTTTTGGGAGGGCTTGACGTCTGTTATGTTTAGGCAATGTACATAAACGGAAGATAAGAGTTTCTTGAAAACCTAAAGTTTAAAATGCAAAGGAGAAATACTGAATATTTAGATGCATGGTATCCAAAGGAAATCCAAATAATTTACTGAAGGCCCAAGATCTAAATGAGGTCTAAATTCTGCCTTCCATGAGTTAAGTGATCCCCGTCCCTGGCGAGCTCAGAACTTAGCAGGAGCGCAGGGTTGAGGGTTGACTGCCAGACACTCCGAGGGCAACCCTTTCTAATGCACGTGTATACGTACAGATACAGAGGTTTTGGTATGCTACTAAGTGAAACAGAAAACGATGATATGGCATTCTTCTACATACCTATCCTCTCTGAGTGCTGGATGCCAGACTATGATAATCTGAGTACAGAAAAATAACTGTCTTTAGCAATGAATAAGGCATTCACAACAGAAACTAAGGAAATTTGGGGCCTCTCTTTCCCAATGTGCTATCCTTATCCTTATCAACATGCTTGGCTCTTGCTGTGTACTGTGGCATGTTGATCCAACCTGCTTAGGTTTTAAAATAGTCTGGAAATAAAATGCAAATTATCAGGTACTGCTATTATCGCCTAGAATAAGGAAAACTTTCTTCACTTAGTAAGAACAATGTTTGTGCAGATGTGAATAGAAATCAGTCAACTGGTATCTTTGATCAATCACTGGTCTTCTCTCTCCCTTCACCCTGCCCCTTCCCGCCCCGCACCCCAGGACATGAAAGACTGGAAATTGACTAAAATGCTTCTATGAAACATTTTGAGCTATAATAAATAAAACTTATTAATCTTGAAAATTTAATTTTGCAGAGCCAGTAGCCAAGGATCAGCGTAATGTGATAACTTGGTGAAGCGGTTTGTGCAAAAAAGGACACGTGCAATACTGAAGTTGCAAGAAAATATAGATATATGCTGTAGTAAAAAGTAGGATGTTAGAATGCAAGGGAAAGTGTATGGAGTGAACAAATATATTTTTAAAAAGTAGGATGTTAGAATGCAAGGGAAAGTGTATGGAGTGAACAAATATATTTCTGTCACAGTCAGTAAATCTCATTAAAATTAAACTACAGGGGAAAGCAAATGGAGTATTTTTATCAAAAAATGAAATTAAGCAATATAATATTTAATAAATACAATAGTGTTTAAAAACAAGAAACAGAGCAATGTTAAAGTAATAGAATTTTTCTCTGTGCTTACCAATATTTGTGCATATCTCTCATGTAGATGCAATTTAGTGAACAAGGAAAAGGAAAAAAGAACTGTAGTTCAGCAGAGACGAAAAGCCAAAATGCAACAACTTCCAGCTCATTGGAGTTGACACTGATCTCCTTTCACCTGAACTAAGTAAATTTCAGTCCATGCCCAAATTAAACAATGCCAGGCTAGGAGAAATGTTCCAGTTTGTAAGCATTTCTAATCGTAAATATGCCAAGCATTTATTTCACTTGTGATCCATTCATGGAAGCACATCTGCAACCAGAGGCAATGCAGTAACTCATTGACTTTGATTTTTCGCTGACTGACAGTCAAAAATACTTCCCTTCCGAAAAGTTATCTTGACAGTTAAACAGAAGCAGGAGTTTTGCTCCTGTATTCATTCTCTCCAGTAGGGCTATTTCTTACTGGACAAACAGGTCCAATGTTGCTTGAAGTTTAGAGCAAGTCTACTCTGGCTCTCATAGGAATGATCAGATACTGAAAGAAACAAGGTGATGATGAATGTACTGTAGAATAGGTCTAGAACAGAGTTGATTCTTCAAAGCTGTGATTTAAAATAGCTTTTGAAGGAAGAACGGAGAATCTCAGGTGCAAGCCATTGGTATGGTTTAAATTGGCTGCTCTATAGTGAACTTAATTCGCAACCTGAGTCTGTATCTCTGTGATAGATTAGGATGAGCCCATAATTGCTAGAACTATGTATGCATATCTCTTTCAAAGTTTCTTTCTTTGTGCTTTTTATGCCTTCTAACTTAATCACTGTTTTCCCTAGTAGTTCTCTGTTTTTATATCTGAATCATATTTGCTTACTTTGAGGACTGACCCACTGAAATCAGTGGAAAATTTCTTAAAGCCAGATTAGTTGTATTAGTTCCTTAGACTTTGCAGAGAGAGTATTACTTCTCTGAGAATGGCAGGTACAACAAGAATAGTTCAATGACTAGTCCATATGAACCTGGATTGGATGTTTTTTAAGTGACACAGGAGAACCTATTGTGTTGTCTGAAGCGCTGCAATTTTTTCAACTGTAAACACCTCAAGTAGTAATTGATTGAAATTGTAATATTCAGCACAGTTTATCAGTCACAAATTAAGACATTCCATAGGCTCAAAAGAGTTATGTGGTAATTGTTAGCTACAGTTGTTAATACTGTTAGTATTGTTAATAACCAAAATTACTAGCAATTTATTTATTATACAGTATATATCCCCTAAAGTTGTAACAGGTTTCAAGTAATTGTTGTGAATATCTAGAGTCTAACCTCTTTGCAACTTTAAGTTGAATAATGGAGCTTATTTAAAAAATCCTCTATATAGTATAGCGATTCATACATGACAAGTAGGTGGCAAATACAGCATTAAATTAAGGTTTTAGGTGTAAGTTACTGTAAGCTGCTTTAGCAGATATTTCAAGAATGTGTACTCCACCTATAAGCATCAGGAAAAATCCTTACTAAATGAGTCAAGTGTACGTGCATGCGTTGATATTGTGCTTAAAAATGAATGCCTTGATGTACAGCGGTTGACCATCGAAAATATTCATGAGACATGATCGCCAAACATATGCGAATGGAACATGCTTCTAAATTTCATATCTAGCCTAAACTACTGGCTTTTAGTTATAGGTCAAGAAATTCCGTAGTCTTAGTGCAAAAATATATTAAATCCAGACACTTTCAATTGCATCTAAATCACTTTATAATTTTTTTGAAAAAATATACACACAAAACTGACCTCATAATTTATAGTCATAGATGAATTACATTGGAAGGGTGCTGCATTGGTTATCTGGTCCAAAACCCTCGTTCTCTTTCAAAGTTAGATCCAACCTTGAAGTTATATCAGGTTGCTCAGGGTCATATCATGTATGCATTATTTTAAGTATACCTAAGGTAATTTTTTTGTCTAGTTGAGATGGATTCCAGAAACACAGTGCAGCACGTTTGAATGTTGATCTGTAATATTCTGTGACTAATGTAGTATGTGTTTTTGTTTAATATTCTCTTCTCTTCCAACTGCCTTATTTTTTTTTCCCAACTGAAATGAAAAAGATATTTCTTACCAGGGATTTCTTTTGCTGATACCAAATTGGATCTCAGATATGCTAACCTGGGTCATGCCTTGTTGGCTGATGACACAGTGCAATACAAATCTATGCACTATGCACAACACAACCCAGAGTATCAAAACTGAACTTAAAGTGCCCCGCTAGGTACCTATTACCGAGTTGCTTTATTCAGTCAAACCGAAAAGGGACAAAGGGAAGTAACATAAGTTTTGACAAATCATTCTACACAAGTCTTTCTAGGATTTAAAACAGGAAGAAGCAATTTACTCTTACCTACCATTTTCCCAGACTTAGGAATTTGATATTAGAGAGCCAGAATTCTGTATTTCCCTGAACTCATCACAAATGATGTATTAGAGTATTATCACCAAAACCATTTATTTATTACATTCCTTAGAATGCTTTAAATAGCAAAGAATGGTTTTCACTTGCAGTAGCTCTTATGTTGTATTAATACGGCCAAATAATCTTTAAACTCTTTAAGGTGATTTCTCTTCAGCAAAATCACTTTTTACTCCATTTGAACAGTTTGTGAAAAAGTTGAGAGCTTACAGATGTCTACATGTATATGCTATTATCTAATACTTGTGGTGCACCAGCAAGCTGCACATATTCATGATACTTTTGGAGAATTATTAGCTCTGTTATGGATAATAGTTGCAATTATTCTTTGCTCATAGGAAAAAGCCTACTGTCTTGAAATTTCTATATTTTGCCATTTGAGTAACTCATAGATGTCACCGAGTACTACTGTGATCAGTGACACCATCTTCTGAAAATTAATAAATTGTGTTAGAATGAAAAGAATGCAGAGTCTAAAAAGCAGAAATACCACTGCTCTTACACTAGCAGTCATTTGCAAAGGAGTTAGAGGTTGCACTTCATTTGAATTTAGGTATATATTTTGTTTAGCTTTATTATTAAAGGTGAAGAAAAATAAGGAAGGGGTATGTGTTAGACCCCATTTGTAGAGATGTTTTTATTGAGCAATTCCTCAGACTCATTCAGTTCATCCTTAGGAGCAGCTTTTAGGCTTTTGCCATGTTTCACCTAGACTGTGCTGTTTACAGCTCCCTTCTCCTACATAATTCATACTGTGGTTGGAATTCAAATATTTCCTTTACACAACTAAAATTACACAGTTAGTGTCTCACTGACTGATTTTTAAGCTTTTGATTTCCATGCTGGATGGTATAAATGTCAATCTGTAGCACAGCAGAGCAACACTAGGCTCTGGTCATAAAATATCATGGCCATGGAGATTTTTTTTTCTTTTTTATTATTATTTCCGAGGTATCTTCTGTTTGCAATTTTAATTTAGGGGGAGAAGGGTTTTTTCTGTAGCTTACCCTCTCTTTATTTCCTTAAACAGTGATTATAGTGAACAGTACTGATGATTTAATTCATATAAGAGCTAAAACACAGTATTTTATCTAAATTAATTGCAAGCATGTGGGACAGATTCTTATCTTCAGATGACTTACTATACACTTATATTTTTTGAGATTTACCTATGTCTGGTTACCAAATGAGAGAGGAAATGCTTTGATTTTGACTATAATGATTAGCTTTTTCCAGAAAGATAAGTAAAAAAAAAAATAAAATTGAAATTCAAATAAAAATTTGTCCTCAAGGTCATGTGAATTTGGAAATTATTGAGCTTATGTTTTTTAAGGTTTTTATAAGTAGTGTGAATGCGATAGTACCCATGCTTTACACTGCAGCCGTGAGAGAGGGACCAGAATTCTAACGCCTCAGGCTGTTAGAACAAGAACCCATATTTTCCATTTAGAAGAAAGTTATCTTTAATAACACGCATATTGCAAAGATCAACTTAGAATAGGACTAATGTAGATAGTACTGTGATTAGATAATGTAAAAGGCTACCACTGTAAAAGTTTTGGGCTGCTTTCACTCCCGTTCCTAAAACGTTGTGAAACATGTGCATGCGAACATAGAATAAATTTCTTAAAACAGCACTTAACTGTGTTTCTTCTTCATTGTTCCGAAAATAAACTAGACCATTTTTACTTGAAAAGAACTCTCACTTAGATTATGTTTGTGAATGCTAACAAATTCTGAATGCATTAAGAAGCAATTTACAAGCGAGTGATTAAATCAGTTTTCAGACTATGTTAGTCTAATACAGTATGGACAAATACCCAGAAATAATTAAAATGATCAACATGTTGGTATTGTATGCAACCTCCTACAGTGTTATTTTGCATAAAAAGGGCAAGTAAGGGGAAAATGTCCATGCATTATGGATTTAATTGGCAGCTTCTGGCTCTTAGAATGGAGCGTTATTTTCATGCCTAATGTACTTAATGTGAATTTAGTATTTGAAAAAGGTTGAGAGGCGAAGATTAGGTTAAGGGTTGACTTGTGAAAAGTTGCTTCTGGATTGACAGCTCTGGGAATCTGACAATTGCTATCCAAAGAACCAAAACTGCCCAGACAGTGCTGCTGCCAGCTTCTTTACATATCTTAGTCCTGCCTCTACTCTTATCCAGAGATCATCAATAGCTCTGAGATATATTTGTTCAGATTTGGCTTCTTTGCTAAATTTGTATGCAAGAATACAATTACAACAGTAGCTCTCTTTAAGATCCCAGCCTGCTGAAAAATGGCACATGAGGCCATGTAAAACATCATATTGTGGACAATTGACCACTGCTTTTTCTGGGACATCTTCTAGCAGAGCCCTGAAAGCGTTAAACCTTTAGCAAATGGATCGCTCTTCGCTGAACTGGTAAAGACTTGTACAGATGTGAAGCTGAGCATTTTAATTCAAACTCCAGGTAACGTGTAGGTTGCTCGAAAATGAGGAATGTTTGAGGAGGGTAGAAAAACTGAGTTGGAAGGTAATTGATTGGCTGAGGCTATACTTCTTATTCCCATGCATATTTCCTTCCTAGTGATACTTCTTGGAAGAAATGCCCAAATTTATTAAACATTACAGAATCTGTTTATGATAATTTTTGCTCTTAATAACATAACCTTTAAATAGTATTTCCTGTGGCTCATATTCATGCTTTGTGCAAGCATAGTGCCTA
The DNA here is from genome assembly GCF_040807025.1 of Struthio camelus. NCBI lineage: Eukaryota > Metazoa > Chordata > Aves > Struthioniformes > Struthionidae > Struthio > Struthio camelus. The sequence continues at coordinate 29,183,796 of NC_090945.1, forward strand.
TATGTTTATTTCTCAAGAGAGTAAGGTCTCCAGAAATAAGATAAGTTTCTCTCTGGATTTCAGTGAACAGAAAAAAAAAAAAAACAAACCAAAACAAAACTTTAATTGTAATCTTTTTTCATCTTCGAATGGAATATTCCAAAATTATGAACGTTTATGCGGTTATTTCATATTTTAACTGAAATATTTTTCACTCATCATTTTAAATTTCAGCTTTGTCACTAGCAGATGGTAATATTAGATGTGAAGTGGTGTACACCTTTAAAAGCTTACAGGTTGAGCTTTGTAAGATTTTGAGAGACTTTCAGTTCTTTTCATTGCAAGCAGGAATTACTAACAAAACAAACAAAACATGTGACAAAACAGTGCTAGATTTTCTCTGTACTGAATTCATAATCTAGTCTATGACTGTGGCTAGTGTCCTCAAGCAAGCAGAGTAAAGATGCACGTAATGGAAAGTTCAGTCTCTACAGTCCACTGACAACAGCTCGTTACATAGGATAACGGTGTTCATCACTCTCCCTGTGACAGGATGCTGAGATTTATCATTGTAGTTGGCCTTTTAATATCTAACATATGATAAAAATTTTGTATATTCAACTATTCATATAATTTTGCTGTTAAAGGGGCTGCTTAACCCAAAGTCAGCAGATCTGAGAGAGTTTGCAGATACTTTCACTGCTAAGGGTCGTTTCCCCTTAAAATTTGATGATCTTCCCTTTACCACGTCATGTGAATGGCAACATGTGGTAAGCTTTAAATACTGTTCACTAGCAGTCATATGACATTGGAATTATATCTGGAAGGTCATATTCCTCTAACCTCCAGTAAAAATTATGAGCATTGTAAACGTGATTCCCATGTGTACTTCTGAAGTTACTAACGTAAGAAGTTGAAGATAGTTGAGAAAACTATGTTAAATGATGAAAGCATAAGAACATGTGGTAACAATCTAAATGACCTTTGAAGTAAAGTGTGTTTCAAGCAGAAACTAGATTGAGAAGCATTTAGGAAGGATATAGGATAAAGTTCTTATGCATAAAGATTTGCCAAGTGGGTTGTATCAAATAGGGAATTGGCTGCTGTACTGTCATTGTGAAGATTAAGAAGAGATTGTTCACAGTAGTGTTCCACATAATGTTCTGGTAGTTCTGCTAAGACTGAAAGTTTAAACAAATGACCTATAAAGTCTCTCTTGGTCCCATCATCTTTGATTCACTGAATTTAACTCATTTGGTTAGTAATTCCCAAATGTTATTCAAGTAATGAACATTAACAGAATATTGACTTCTCCTGAGGCAAACATCAATATTTATTGAAAGGAGCAATAAAATATTGACTGAAGTAAAGCCAAAGTCAATTTTACCTCAGAGAACTATAAACCCTAATATTCACTGAAGCGCCAAGTAAACATACAATGTTTGCCATTTAAATCTTGATATTTTTGTGGCTATATATTACTGCTACTGCTAATTACATGTAAAATATGACTGTTACAATAAATAAGTAAAAAGCATTTGCAAAGATTTAAATCATTGGCTAATGGAAGCACAGCTATGAAAATACAACTTGATCATTTTTACAATTAGGGTCAATTATTTAGTAGTATCATTTCCTTTAGGAGAAAATCTTCTACTTGCATTCTAAATTAGTGGGGCTTTTCTTTGATTTTTTTTTTTTTATTCCCGGGGGTAACATCTGTAATGTAGTTACTACAAGTATGAACTTACGCTAATTAAAGGAAATTGTCATTAATTTGTAAGCCAGCTAGTTTCTAAACATATACATGCATGATAAAAATGATTTGTTTGTCATATCTGAAAATGTGTTCATTTAAAAAAAAAAAAAAAATTATATGTTCTTAAAAGTGAATATAGGCATGACCTAAGTAATTTGTTAGAAAAAGTGTTTCAGGCGTTGTTCTGTTCTAGTTACTCAGTAAAATTGATTTTAGGGTGCACTCAGATCCAGGTGAAGTACTTCTAGACACAGATCTCTGTATAACAAAGATGTAGAAATATCAATGATGTACATAGATATGTATATAGATGCCATTCTCTTGCTGGTCTTTGTGAAAGCACTAATAAGTTTGACTTACTAATGAAGCCTGTTTTGTTGATCAGCTTTCATGACTACAGTCGTGGATGATTCTTGAAACAAATAAACGAGCAAGGGCCAGTGAGGAGCAAGGTAAAAAAAAGTAGCTTGTGAGGAATCTAGGTAGTGACATATGTTCCATCAAACTCTCACGTGAGTATATTAGATTTTACCAAGCACTGCATGCACATAAAACTATTAACTACTATCAGTAATATTTGCAAAAAATTTCATTAGGTTGATAAAGTCTGAGCAGATACTCTGTAACAGATCTACAGGGTCACTTTTTGTTTTGTTTTAATATTGAATGGTTTTCACTCTATGTCCACTTTGCAAGCCAAGTGAAATAAGATTTACAAGGTTTTCATCCTTGTAACGGTGGATATAAAGGACTACCATCAACCTACATGCATTTCATCATCTTGTGCTTTTGTTAGTCCTCTTTATCATTCTTTTCCCCACAATACCTCCTGTGTAAAGGACGGATAATTTTAACTGTAGTTAAGGATCTTTGTGCTCACTGAGGTGATTCATGCACAGAAAGGTCACTCTCTGAGAAAAATCTTCCATTTTATTAAATTGGCAGTGACTTAATGTCTTTGTGACACTTCGAGTGAAGTCTGGTGCTTTTTGTACCTCTCTTTGCTCTCTTCTCTCTAGTGTGATCTTTGCTCCCCAATGGCTATCCGCAGTGCTCAGTGCAACATATTCAGTGTGTATACAGGATTTTTAGCCCTCTTTAGCACCACGAGGCGCTGTATATGACTTCTGATCTGATTGCACTTGATAAAGTGCAATATCTGTACTTTGAAATACTGCTGCGTGCTATTTTCATGTACATAACCCTCATGTAGCACTGTCCTTTTCAGAAAACCAGTACTTGGAAGTGAAGTAGTGAGTTATTTCTTATAAAATCAGAAGCAGGTGGAGTCAAAGTTGATAGGACTTCTGAAGTAAAGGAGATACTGGAATGAACTTCTTGAATTATCTCAACATATGTAATATAACGAGCACTTCCGCTGAATGATAAGATTCTTTTTGGATAAGCTGCTGGCTATATATGTGAAAATGGCAAAAGTGTTTAATTTTCAGTTTTAGTTTAAAAGCTTCTGGATCATAAAATGTAATCCTCCCTTTATATAAAACTCAAAGCAGTAATGTTACTTCTTTATAGAGAATGCTGTCATTGAATAACGGTCTTCTGCCATGTAAACACTGAAGCAAGCTGTCTTCTGTTTTCAAAGCTGGCAGGCTGCCTTTAAAATAATCTTGTAGATATTGTATGATGGAATACTAAATAGAAGACTAATTCCAGATCTTTTGACAATGTTCTATTATAATGGCCTTACTCCTATTGTATCAAGTGATTGATGTAGATATAATCGTTGTGGCTGATGGATGTTAGTGTAGCAGGGTGACATACGGTTTCTGTTCTGTTTGAATTGTGATTTGCTTAAATAATAAATCTGAGCAATACAGTTTAAAAAAAAGTTTACTGTACCTGTGTGCGTAAACTGGTGTCTGACTGACATTTGTTTATTTTTATCAGTGCAGAAGGGCCAGCAATCCTCATTCTTCAGACTTTAAAGTGAATTTTAATGCTCATGAAAGGAACCGGATTGACAGCCAGAGAAGTCCTTTTTCCATCACAAAAGCGCTATCACATAGACAGCAGGGTAGTCCTATCTAGAATAATATTAATGGTCTCAGATCTGATAACAGTGGCACACTCTATTTTGGCCATGTAGGTACGTATCATAACCTGCCGTACGTGATCTCGCAGGGGTTTGAAAGAAAGTAAAATTTCAGTATATTTCTTATAGGAGGAGATCAGAGGTTGCTTCTAGAACAGCTGTGTGAAGAGACAGCAAATGGAAAATGTGTGGAATTTCTGTTACTTTCATCTTCCCGTCTGTACCCTCTTTCATCTCAGAGATATTGCAGAACGAGGGTAACAAAAGATTTGTTATTGGGAAGCTCAAGAAAAAATATTTTCTTCTGGATATATAACTAAGTCCTGCTACAGTTTTATTTTATAACTATTCTTGCCTATTTCTTGTTTTCAGTTGAGTTCAATTTAGTATCTTGATGAGACCTTTGATAGCATGGTGATTTCCAGCTTTTAATCTGTTGAAGACTGAATGTGCCTGCCTATTTGATAAAGGTGAATCTGGCATGGTGGGTGCAAAAAGGCTTTGAAAGAACTGAGTTAGATGCCAGCTTCTACTTGATTTCGGTATTAGGACAAGACCTCATCCTGTACATTAAGCCCTTTGTCAGCCCTTTATGAGAAGGCAACTGAGGTATATGGGCCAGAAGGGAGTTGAAGTATGCCCTGGGAACGTACCTAATCCGGACAAGCACAAGATTCGCAACCTAGAAGCACAGAGGCATGAGCCTGTGGCTTAATGTGGAAACAGCTGTGAGTTACCAAATAGCTAGCAGAGCTAACAATAAGTGACAGTTCTGAGGTTTACAAGCCTTCCTGTCATTCTTATCCCAAGATACTAGCAGGAGATGTAGGTACACAGATTTGTCATAAATGGTGAACAGTCATATTCAAAATGAGCACATACTGGAGGACAGGCTTGACAGTTAGTCTGGATTAGTTTCAGGCATGCCGGCATGCCCACAACACTACTTTCCTAATGATGTAGGGCCCATCATGGCAGCCCTAAGTACATGTGTGTTAGTCTTGGAGGAGGCCAGGAAATATAAACAGAGGTTGCCTTACAGTCTACTTTCTCAGCCTCTCGTACAACAGAGAAAGCAGTTGATTAAGAATAGGAGGCTCCCATGTGGTAGTCTTGTCATTTAAAAAAGAAATGGCCGTCCTGGCAGGTTGCATTTTGCTGAAAGGTAAAAGAGTTAATCATCATCAGGTATTGGTAACTAGGTACCATATTTGTTTCTGATTGTTTACCTCATAGACTATTTTAAATCTAGCCATGGCTGAAACACTCATAGAAGTTTGATTTTAAAAGGTCTTGACTGTAACTTAGTGCTACTCTTAATTATTTTTCCAGTCTTCCTTGATGTCTTCATAAATCTTTTAAAGAGGTCCTACTGCCTTTATGCAAGAGCAGTGACTGTGTAGCCTTTTGAGCATGTGGATACCCACACGTGACTCTTAGCTGCTACTGTTGTATTTTGATAGTTGATGTGGAATGAAAAGAAATTAATTAAGCACATGAGTCTGCTTTGCTCACATCAGTTCCCTTCAGTGTTATAAAAGACTGCCACTGTAGTAACAGTCTCTCTCTTGTTGGTTCATGCTCTGGTTCTCGATGTCATTGTCATACATTTGAAAACATGGATTAGAACAGTGATGTTAACTCTAAAATGCGGAAAAGCGTATTCCAAGAAGACTTTTAACTGTTCAGGGAGAAAACTGTTCTTTTTATGCTTTTTCTTTGTCACCTATCCCTAAATGAATTCAAATGAATTTCATAAAGGTGGGCTGGCTCTTAACGCTGGCATAAACTGTTGAGCTGGCTCAACAGTAATGTCTACTTCATGTTTTGTTTGAAGAAAAATGGTTAGACTGTAGAGAAAACAACTACCCATTTATGTTGTTCTTGCTACTGCGCAAAAGGTTTCGGAGTCCTCTGGCAGAAATAGAATATTGAACTTTTTTTGGTGGGAGACCTGAGCAGGTTCCACTGGAAGAACACTTCCTTCCACTTTGTTTGTCCGGATTTAATGTCAAGTCATTTCTTAATGCTATGCCTTTCCCTGCTAGGTTTGAAGAGTACCCTAGTGTTGTCCCAAAGAAGGGTTCTTTCACCTGATGTGCAATGAGCTGAAAACACACAGAGTCGAGATATTTGTTTAATTCGTTTCTGCGCAGAGATGGGTGCTAGGTGGTGATTACACAAAGCTAGCACACCTGATTGCTACACAGCTTACACTTTATAAGCAACAGTTTAAGCAACAGTTACCAGTGTAGTTTACGACTATATTAAGTCATCCTTGTTCTCATTGGTTCTGTTAGGTCTCATCTTCGTTTAAAGTCACAGTATCCTCTTTTTCTACTAGGCATGCTCTATGGGGAAGGGGCTTTGATCAGCAGGGGGCTTCCCTGCTTGTAGGTGGGTTTTTTATGGTGCTAATTAGGATAGTTCACCCGTCATTCAAGTAGTTCTCTCCTGTTTATCAACTATTTTTGTTCTCTTGAGGTTTATTTGGGAACTTCTTTATCTGGTTGCCTTATAGTGTTGTCTTGCTCCTTCCTTCAGGGCCTTGTTTTGTTAACTACCTGTGAAAGACTGAATAATACCCTAATCTTTTTTCCCATACCTCCAACACTAGTACGTGATACTTTCTCCTGTGAACGTACTTATACACTGTAATCGAGTCTCTATGCAGTCGTCTTTTTGATAAGCTGAACAGATTTCTCTCTCTCACTGTAAGGCACGTTCTCCAATCCTTACATAATTTTTTGAGACTTTCTTTTATCACCTCCTTCAATTTTTCACTGTTGTTTTCAAAATGTGAACATCAGAAAGGGGTATCATACTTCAGCACTGATCTCAGTGATACTGTATTTAGAAATGAAATGACCTTTCTGTTTCTGTACATGTTCCTATACATGAGCCTCTTTGCTCCAGTAGCAATGCTAAATCTTATGTCCAGTGGTTTGTTTATTATGGGCAATAATTATTTTTTCAATGTGGTTACTTTCCAGTATCTGCATGTATGGCCTACATTCTTTCTTCTTGGCTTTTCTTTAACTATATTAAAGTGTATTTGATTTAGAAGGCCTGCTTTATCATGTGAACCATAAATAAAATATTGAAAGCTATTTAGTGCATACCTTCATGGTGAGAGGCTTCTGTGTGTTTTTGAAAATGAAGTGAGCTCAGAACTTATTTATTAATACTAGTATTATAATATTTTGGATGCAGTTACATAAAATACATAATAGATTGTACATTATACAAATATTGTTCTTTATTTAAAGACATATTGAATGAATATTGATATTTGATCCACAGTCAACTATTTGTCTACAATCTTCTATAGCTGCCAAAGTGAATTAAATAAAGAAGAAATAACAGGGTGAAAAACATACCTGGTATTATAGCGATAGCTCCTGATCCCTGATCAGAAGTTAGTGAGTTTTTAATTCTTCATGTCCCATGGCTCTCAGCTCTTAAGTTCTAGTTTGCTTATTTGTGAACTGATAGTCAACATTCTCAATTAGGACTGACTAAATTAGCTTTTTAGTGAATAATTCAATAAGATTAAAATTTGGAGTGAAATAAGCTTGTTTTTCAGGTTCATATGCAACATGATTCTTTGTATTTTCTTCTCTTGAAACTTTAAATGTTCTGAGATATTTTAGATGTAAGCCATTATTTTTGATTTTAAGGAAGTTTTCTTTAAAAAGATTCTGACATCAGAAATATTTATATTTGTATTCAACCAATATTTATATCCAACCTGATGCTGGAGTTATTTTTCTGTTGCTCAGTTCCCTGAGAAGATCACAGACAACTTTGGAGTTGATTAAGCACCAATTTTAGGAAGGAATTATTTACGCAGCTTTAATGTAGATGCCACTTAACCTGTTGGCTTGTCTCTCTCTGTATCTATCTGATGCATGATGACTAGAAAACATACGTTGTTCTAAGTACATACAAATTAAAATGTGGTTTACAGATAGACTTCATTCTGTTGTAAAACTTGAGCTAGTCGTGTGTGAAAGTTGCTTCCTCACAGATATAGCTTTAAAATAGTTTAAACAGGGAGAGGTTGTCAACTATGGTGAGTGTTACTATATGTCATCTCTCTGGTCATGTAACATAGTACCATTTTAACATAAAGGAATGTAAAGAAGGAAGAGCTAAGCCAAAATCAGTTGTTTAAGAAAAGATTTAATATGCTTGCAAATCCTAGATTAAGCTAAACAAAGGGGTGTGTTAGGTCTGTGCTGTCTACAGACACATCCAACATACAGTTGGATTCTTTTGCATTGTTCCAAAAGAAATCATCGATGAATCTTAATAATTGAAAGAGATCTGCATTGATGGTTTTCTCAGAAGTTCCTCTGTGTTCTCAGTCCAATTCCATGCCAGTTGTAGGGCATTTCGAAAGTGTTTTTCTATCAAAGTATTAGATAAAACTTCTTTGCTAGTGCATTGACAGGAAGAATGGAGAGGAGAAAGGAGGTCTGGCAGACCTGGTGGAGGTTAATCATCAATCAACATGCTCAGAATAAAAGAAAAATTGTTTAGTTGTAGCCTCTCAGGAAGAAGGTGAAGCAGCCTAGATATTGTTCTTGCCAGTTAAAATACGATCCTGTCAGCTGAGATGTTGGCAGGGCCAGTGCTGTGACATGTGGTCCGTAGTTTAAAACAGAGAGCATTGATACTCATGTTGAATTTAACAAGTCATGGATGGAGCATGAGAAGTTAATTACAGCATGGTAGGTCACAGCAGCCAGTTCCCTCCCCTCAACCCTCAGAAAAGCCCCCAGTGGTTAGTGGCAAGGAAGTTTAGGCCAAGTGAAGGATCAGTGAAAGCAAATAGTCCAGGCACTCTTTCTGAGTGCAAAATAAATTTGACAGGTTGAAGAAATCTATTTTTTGAGTAAGGTGGGATTAAAATAATACATTAATTAAATAGTTAAATCGTAATGTATTTTACCTGTTGCAGGAAGTGGGAAAATGCTTGTACTAACCTGACTGGGGATCCCAGCCTATAATAGAAAATGTGGTATGAAGTGTTTGAATTAAAACTCCGATGAAAACTTCAAGGTGTAAATGAGTGTTTACCTAGTTATTTGTGGATAGTGAACACACTGTGATATTTGGATGGTATTTTCATGAAAGTTTTATGCAAAGCCCCAGTTTTCCACTGAAATTAGTGTGACTAAAAAGGTCTTTGAAATATGGATTGCTGCTTGATTTAAATCCTCCCCCATCCTTCTCTCTCACTCTTTCACCTTGATTTCTGCTGCCAAGAAATGTTAATTCCTTGGGGTTCAATGGGAGTCACGCTCTTTCCCGAAATCTTCAGGAAGAGAGGCAGCTTCCTGAACTTATGGACCATGGTCCAGGACAGTGGTTTGTGCCTTGCCATCCTATCACAAAGTTTAGATGCAACCTACAGACCAAATGTATGTATACTTTAAAAGTCTAACAGATTCTACTTCTGGTGCTTTCGTGGTGTTTGGCAGCTAAGAGTGATAATTAACCCTGGACAAAAACTTTTGAAAAAGAAGTGACTCTAGTCAATGTTCTACATAGGTTACATGGATAAAAATAGAAACTTGAACTGCAAGCCTAGTCCTAATGAGACAACCAACTAAGGTGAAAGATTGCTGGTCATAAGAACTTGTGCTGCTTGCTCTAAAGAGCTGCCAATATAGCATCGTGATGTATTCTTCTTATCACAGTGGGAAGCAATACTCCATTGTATTCCATCATCATAATGGTGTTCAGAGGATGCACCAGTTACTTATAATGTGACAGTCAGCTGCAGCTACTGTACAGAGCATATGGAAGTCACTAAAGATAAGCTTGTTTTGAAATATTTGACCTTCTCAGATGGATTTCCTCTTGGCTCCAACTGCCGAACCCTACGGTTTGAAACATTAATCTGGAAGTGCTTTTAAATGCTGAGCAACACAGACAATTTGGGAAGTATGGCATGGCTGCAAGCAGGTAGATTAAGCAGAATGAAAAAGCAGCAACAGGGAGAATAACAACCCCAAATTGGTGGTAGGGAGAAAAGGTAAAGGAAGATAATCCAAATATGGCCCCCCTTAATCCTCCATATATAGTGCTTTGAAAATATGCCCATTTGATCTATTCTCTTGAAAGTTTTTCAGAATAAAACATCACTTGACCTCCCTAAAATGGTGCATGTTAGCCTCATGTGCAGTGACCAGCATTTCATCTTCCGTGTTTTGAGACCTGTGTCTCATCTCCTCTTATTTTGGTGATTTCAGCGTTATGCCTGTCTGTCTTGTGTATGTTATCAGCACATGCCTTCATTTTTTTTCATGGCAGGCAAATCTTTATCTTAAAAAATGGTATCGATGATAGAAGATTGGTTAGCACTTTCTAGAATGAGACACAAGATAAAAAGCATAATTTATATTTCTCATGTGCTACTGTACCAGTATTCTTCAGTTCTGGTCTGCAGCAACTTGCACTCGTTCTTTAAGAACACTATCCTGAACCAAATACTATTGTGGTATCAATAACAAAGGCTTTTAGTACCTTAAAAGGTGTTTAAAAATAGTGAGACTGATCAAAATATATATTAAAAGAAACTATGCTTCTCAGGCTTAATTTTGGCAGAGACCTTATACCACTGTGTAGTTTTGCATGTTATGCATGCAGTGATTTTTAGATGCTGGAGTCGGTCGTTGTTTTGCATGAGTAAAGACTGCTGGTTTCATCCCCCATGATTCATTGATAAGGATATTACTTCTGACATTAGATTCAGCTAAGGGTAACAGACAATAACATGGCTGATTACTAAAGTAGAAGATGTAAATTCTTTCACATTTCTATGCATTAAAAAGGCTTAGAATTCTTGAATTTTAATATGAAATACAATGAAGTGTATCAAATAAGATTCCCCTATCTTGCTTTGTAATAATAAATTGCAGTGTGCACATTCAAAGGGTGAAAAATGACTTTAAAGAACCTGTGCTTCCTAAGGTTGAGAAAATATCTTATTTTACCAAAATCTCATTAAATACTCGTGTGTGTGTGTGTGTGTGATTGTGTGTTCCATTTTTCTTCTTCTAGTGATTATTTCCAGGCTTGCATGATCTCGTTAAAACTCTTTGGGCACGAAGAAGCCAACTGGGTCTACATCAGTGAAAGAAATGGTAGGCCTATATATGACATAGGTTATCAGCTATAATTACAGCAGAAATGCATAATTTTTTTTTATTTTGGGATTTTGTGTTTTGCTGTAGGCATCACCTCCTCCTCTCCTGCCAGGCTTCCCTAGCACCCAGATACACATGCATACCTTGTTCAGCTGCACTAACAGTGCAGCCTTTCAGAAGGTGGAACACTTTCGATTAGGGTTTGAGTTCAAGGAATTCAGGCTTTTTCCAGGGCCTTGAAATAAGAAGCAGCCAATGCCCAATGTGAAATAGGAGTTATTTTCAAAATCTCACTATGCTTTTTAGAGCCTCTATATGGGAGGGAGAAGAGAGCAGGTACTGATCAAGGCTAAGAGGAGAAAAGTAGATGCAGCTCAGGTTACTTCTCAGCATGGAGGTAATGGGGTCCATCCTCACCAGAACTTTATAGCCCTGAGCAAAATCTTTGCAGTATTATTATCCTCTTGAGATAAACATGGCAGTGGCAGACATAGTGGTGTGGTGCCAGACTTGGCACTACTCTGTTACCGGAAGCGCACTGTGAGTAGTGAGCCGTAGTGGAGGAGGATCCCCACCAGCTAAAAAACATTAGAATCTCCCCTGAATACAGACAGCATTAACTTTTTAAAGTATATTTACCAATGGGAAAACATTATAAAGTCTGAAATCTTGTTCCAGTTAGAATTCTAACTCAAATAGAACAAAACAACTTTTCAAGGTTGAGTTTGGAATTCAAAGTCTAATTATCCAGAGTGATGGATGGTGTGCTTGGTCGTGTCCTAACAAATCACATTATTAAAACCAAAACCTTTTAAGCTGAAAATATTTTTCAAATGTCATCTTTAGAAAAGGAGACTGCAAGTAATGAGACTTTTTAGTCACTCAGAAATAATAGATGATGTTTATTTTTTCTCCTAAAATAAGATTTTTAAGAACCTATTGGTTATAGGAAAGAAAACATTGGAATTTCAAGCATGTAGCTTCTATAATTTGCAAGTGTTCTGGGATCTCTGCTGCCAGCTGCTGTTCTTGTTCCCTGAAAGTTCATGTGATCTAATTTAAAAAAAACAAAAAGTCTACTATGCATATCTTAACAAACAAAACCTCTTTATTTTTTGAAGCAATTATTATTTTAAAACATCTGATCTATTTTTATCCATCTGATACTCTTATAGCATGAAGAATATGGCAACCAGTGTCAGGAATTCACAGAGAGTCACAAAATTTGTAGGTGATGATTGATGCTCACATGTTCTACAGTTACCCTCAAGCGGGGAATTAGATAGGAGCTCCCTAGCTCCTTAACTTGGTCAGCAGTCAATGGTCCATTGAGATAACTCCTATGTTGATGCCTCTTTTTTAATAAACGTTTACTCTTATGTGCCTTTATTTGTTTGGCTTATTACTGTGATTTGCAGTTGTTTCACAGTGACCTTTTTTGTTATGCCTTGAGTCCTGAGTGTATTTTGACATAACGTTGCAGACCAAATCTGTAAGAAAAACTAGGCCTTGAGTGTACGTGTGTAAATACATACAAATTGAGTGATCTTTAGTCAGGTGTTAAATGTTGTTAAGCTCTTTGTCTGTTACATTGTACAAATGATTCTATCCAAATTACTTAGTCCATTATGTTCAAACCGGCAAAGGAAGAGAAGGAAGAAGGGAGGAGAGGTGTTGTCTTGACTGTTCCATAAATGCAGGAAGGTTGTTTTTAATAGGATCTTAGCTTTGCTAAACTCTCATATAACATTTAAAATATATTTTCTTTACCAATAGATGGCAGCATAACTCTTCAAGAGAGCACCGTGAAGTACCTAAGTATTCAGCGTTAATGTAAATTACCTTAGTAAAAAGCTATCTGAGTAAATGCTCTGCTATGTTTTCCGAAGTTCTCTACCTATTTTTGCTTTAAAATAGAAAAGGATGAATCTGGGAATGGGACAGAAGATAAAGCTGTATTTTTATGAGTAGATCTATACTAGAAAAAAATAGTTCTAAAAGAAAAAGCATTTTGTGTATACAGACATATTTTTCCAATTCGGCATATTAATTTGAGGTTAAAAAAAAATCTTAAGTATGTCACTTCTTATTTGACAGAACCTACATTATATTCATAAAATGTCAAGACCAAACGTCAAGATCAACGTTTACTTGTAAGGGTAACAGAACTGAAGCAAATGTGAAAAGAAAGCTGAATAAGTATTCTCAGTTGTAAAAGCTAAAGGTTACTGTGTGAATGGTACAGTTCTTAAAATGGCAGATTTCTCTGAAGTCTCATCTAAGAAAACTACATATTTAACATATTGTTTGCCTCTTCCTTTTAGTCTCTGAAGCAAAGATCTGAGAGTGTATAGGATCCTATGCTTTGTTGTTGAAGAACAAGTTAATTTGCAATACACGTTATATCTGGTGGTCAGAGGCACACCAATAAGCTATTAAATTTATGCTTGTTCAATACTGTACCTAACTTTGCCAGCCACTTGGCTGGGGGCGGGGAGGGTGCTATGGGGGGAGCAGGCATGTGGAAAGGGAACTGATGGTGGAGGATAGGAGCAAAACCACCAAAACCATTTCTGGGCTTAAGCTTTTGAGAGTCACCTCTCACAGTGAGAGAGCACATAAGAGAGAATTCTTGGAGGGGGGGGGGGGGGAAAAAAGAATTCATGAAAGGCGCTTAGGTTGGCGGTAGCTGGAAGCTATCTACTGAGATGTAGACTGTGTCAGACGAGAAGGCAATCAGATCCAGGGGAAGTGCAGCTAGCAGCCAGCAAACAAGTTCTTCCATTCTTAATTTTCAATGTTTGCGGTATAGAGTAGTATATTCCTAGTTGGAAAAGAAGATCTGCTTCTCAAAATATTGTGCTGCCTTCTAGCTTCTTAGTTCAGTATGCCCTAATTTCTACAGTACGTACAATCTTGGTTGTATGTCTGAGGCTGGTTTTGTTTTTATTTATGTTTTCTAGCGTGGAGAGAGAGATATTGTCAGACTTTTATTATTTGAGTTATCTTGATAAACAGAATGGTGCAAATATGTCTTCTCCAGATCTTCCTACTTCTCTGCCCCCCTTGGCATATCGTGAATCTGTTTTACTCTCTAAAAATGTCACCCAATGCATTTTCTTTATTACTGTTAATTGAGATATTCAAATTTTACTGTATGACTGGCCATTGTATGTGAGAATATAATGCCTGGCTGTAAACTTGCTACAAAGGTTGACAGATACCCTGGTAAATGTGACAAGAAGTCGTCTTTATTTTTCAGTATTAAGAGTGTGTGAATTTGTCAGTCCTTCCATTTATGAAGGAGGCACGCATACTCATTTTGACTTTGACTAGAAATTCAACTTGGCTGCAGAAAAACATTTCTTATGAACATTTTTTTTGAAATCAGCAAGTTTCCAAGAGAGGTGTTGATTGATCAACACCTTTCCATGGAATTTTTTTCCCAATTCAATAATTGATCAGACTCAGAATGCGTAATCCTTCAATTTTTGAAAGGAAGAGTTAGATCATCCTTTTCCCCTTTTTCTAATTTAGGAGATTACAGATATTAAAGTAAACAGATTATTAAAATGATTTAGTAAAATTATTAGAATTTTAATTTAAAAAATAGTAAAATGTATTTAACAGTAACTGTAGGAAACTCTAGACCCTGTGTCTGTGTCCTGTTTTGTACTTTTACTGTAGCGTTCTCATAAAAGATCGTTCATCCATTAATACAGTTGACGTTTCTGAGGGGGAAATTTGATATTTCTGAGAGAATACTGAATGAGAGGAATTAAAAAAAGGAGGAAGAATATAGATGCAAGGGAAGGCACCTAAATAAATTTTTGTATATTATTCATCCCTATAGGATCAGGGTATATCTCATTTGTGTATCAGTTTATATGACTGACTACTGTGTTTGTTCTTTCATCTGAAGGGAGGAGGTGTGTGCAACATAACGTTCTAGTGAGCAAGATTTTGGTTGTTTAGGTGGGTTTTTGTTTGTTACTGTTTGTTAGTTTGTGTTAGGGCAACATCATTCATGGCACTTTAAAGGTTCCTGATCAGTCTGCTTAGTAACTGCAAGAGGATGTTAAAAGTCACCAGTGAGCATTGCTCCTTGTAGGTCTTCAGATATGAGTGAGCTAGCAATGAAAATGCAGTTCCCCATTAATACTTGTTTGGTTGGGGGACACCAAGAAAGAGTTCAATCCATTCTAATGGATCTCTCTGCTGTCATTGCCTCTCAGACACACATCTTCTATCTTGAAAGTGAAAGTATCTGATTCTATCAGCAGGTATTGAAGGATAAAGATGGGTGTTTAATCAGTGTCAGCTGAAATTAGGCAGAGAGTGTGTACCAGTACTTCTGGTTCTCCACAGCAAGCCAAAGAACAAGTCAAATACGTAATTCTTGAAATCACTAGGAAACACTCCCAGAATTTGACTTATCCTCTGCTAAACTCCTAATTGAAAAGTAGATGAGATGAAATATACTCTAGATGGGCCTCTCTTTCTTCATTAATTATAATGAGCACGATTCTAGCTTCAACTGCATATTCCACTTAAGTAGTTTAAGTTGATTGAGTAGGATCCTAACCTTTATATTCTGCTACAGGCATTAGGCAGTTGTTATTAACAACCTAGCTTCTGATTTTCTTTGTTTGAGATTGACAAACGATATCTAATGAAAGTAAAAGTTAAACTTAGTCTCTTAAATTTTCTCTGTGTTTCACTTGCTTTTGCTTTCTGCCACCTTCATTTGAATATCTGCTCCCCTTTTCAAGTAATAAAGCGTCTTAGTGTGTAACCAATGAGGGCAGTTAAGGCATCATGTTGTTGATCAAATATAGAGCATCATATGTTGCTTCAGTAGAAGTTCAGTTTTTCATTTACTCAAGTGTTGTACTTCAGCAGACACCACATTTTGTTTTGTCTTTTGAATCTGCATATCTTAAAGGATTGGATCAGAATCACTATTTGTTTTTATTTAATGTAAATCATGGGAAGATGCCTGTTTGCTGACATGAAAGGATGATCTCTTCTGTAACGGTCTTGACAGCAAGAAAAAACGTTGGGATCTTGGCTGTGGTGTTCTAGACTTCTGAAAATCTTAGAGAAACAAATTTGGAAATGAGTTTAGTTTTCACATTTGTGCCCTGGGGTTACAAAATTGTGATATTTCACCCACCCATGCATCAACAAGGCGCAGTGAATCCCTTCTATCTGTGATGATATGTAAATTAATACAGAACTGGAAAATAAGTATAGAAATATTTTTTGGGAGAGGGCTCTGACTTCTGGTTTTTGTTTGTTTGTTTCTGTGGTAAACTGAAAACACTGTTGTCCCTTTCCTTTTGCATTTGGGATGGACTCTGTATCCTGAGGAGTAAAATGGGACCACCAAAGAGGTTTATGGCATCATCGAGGCAGTTGGTGGTGGTGCAGGCAAGTGGTTCATTGCTAAGGAGGCTGTATACTGTTTGACAGAAAAATCCTGCAGTGATCAACACTGACTGTAGTTCATGCCGCCTTCTGATGCTTTCTGTAGCTTTTACCTAGCTGGTGTTCTGTGTAGTATTTGCGGGTTGAATCAATTTAAACTCTAAGTTACCTGTGTTGTATGGACAGTGATGAATTATTGCTCAGGAAAGATAAATGGAGGAGGAATGGCTGTTCTATGTTACCATACCTACCTTTCTTCTTAGCAAAGGCTATTTAAAGGACTAGACATTAAAAGGAAAAAAAAAAAAAAAAGAGAGCGAGAGAGACACCCAAATAATGTACAGTCTTTTGCATTTAATGAGTACCTTTCTAATGTGCTAGTAGTGACCGTTGTTTCAGATGAAATCAAATGACAAGGAAGCCTCTCTTATCAGTTTAAATCAAGTTAATGTCAGGAATTCAAAATGTCTCTGTATCCATCTAGTTATGATAATTTTTGCATCTCAAAGTCCCTGAAGAAACCTAGTAAGGTCCATGAAACACAATAGATCTCCTTCTAAGCTTATTTATCTGTTTTTTCCACCTTCTTAATATAGGTTTAAACATAAATTTGGAAGTGTGAAAAATCCTCAATCCCCCCCCCCCCCCCCCCCCGCTTCCCCATCTTGGTAAAGAATAGGTAATAGTCACAAGGAGTAGGAAGGGAGATGAAATTGAAAGAATATAATCACCAAGAAGGTATAGTGCAATAACATCTGGTAAAAGAAAACCTTTGTAGTGATATTGTTAGACTGAAAGATCTCTGTAGGGGAAGTGCATGGAAACGGAACAGTTGATTTACATTGCATCTAGACTAGACAACATACTAATAAATACATATGGGGAGCTATCTTTAACTGATGTTGGATTTACTAATAGATACTTTATGTAATGCTTTTTTTCCCTCAAAGTATTTCCGTTTTGAATGCAGCTAGTTAGACAAATGGTGATCGTAAGTCGTGTGATTTTAGTCTACTATTTAACCAGTTCTATTAGTGTAGGAAGCGTATGCACTTAAAAATAAACTTACACACTAGTTAGTTTTATTATCTCAGCTATCTTGCCCTCTGTGTTCTTTGAAATACTTCAAACAAAACTAGAAACAAAACCAAATTTAAAACTAAAAAACGAATACTCTGAATTGTCTTTCAAGTCATAAACGTTCTTGTCCCTTTCAAAAAAGAGCTTCAGCACACCCCAAACTTAACCTCCAGTAGATCTTAGATAAATTTTGATTTCATGAATAAAGCGCTTGAATAGAGCTCTCTTTATAAACAAGAGAATACTGTGCTCTAAGGTAATCTTCATATTGTGTCATGTTTTCCTTCACACTAGAATGCGTTTTCTAGAAAATAATGGTAGACTCTTTCTTTCTGAGTATAAAAAATCATTTTATTTAGATAGTTAAAAATAGCCTTATGCTTTTAAGCCACTTAGATGCTTTTGAAAATCTTGACCTTCAGACTGTCACATTAGATACCCCGTTAGGAAATTGTTGACACTATACTAACAAATATAAAATATAATATGTTTTTACAGCAGATGATTAATTGATATGAGAGTAATTTTGTTTTCTCAGTTGTAACCAAATCTAACCTAGAGTGCTACCTTGAACTATCAGGAAAGTCTGCAGAACTTGGAGCCTACTGGAGAGGAACAAGCTTAATGATCCTTGAGTGAACATAAACTGGCAACTCTATCACGTTTTGGGTTCCAGGGATGATGGTACTATCGTTTTGATAATCTTGCCATCCTGATCCTGAAAGATGCCTTGTCTAAACCGGGACAGAACCATATCCAATATTGAGTAAACGTAACAAAATCCTGAACAACCTGAATGCAAAAGTTGTTTCTGTTATTGCTCTTGTCAGTGCTCCACCAAGCCAATTCCCTCCTCTGAGAAGATACTCTTTCATATTTAGAGTTCTGGGGACTAAGAAAAAATCCAAACCCAAAATACAATCTGATTCTAGACTGGTGATGTGGATGGTGTAGTAATGTAAGTAGTCAATAGTAAATAAAAAACTTATAGGTAACTTTGTAGTTCTACAGAGGAGGAGAATTACCTGTTTTTCAATAGTTATGCAGCTACTGGCTCATCCTCATTTCTTTTCATCTTTTTGTAAGTGTGAATCATTGATCACAGCTGTTTTTAGATAGTACAAGTGTATAAGTTAGAAGCAGCAGAAGTCTTGACATCAGCATTAAGTGTTTGTAGTTGGACTGGCCACAGTAATTGAAATTCAAAAAAAAAAAAAAAAACAGTGGTGTCAGCTTGCCAAATACATGAACTCTGGAACTAGAGATACCAGATAGCAGGGCATTGCTGAATTTGAAAAATAAATCAAGCCCGGATTAGGTCCCCTTTGAGACTATTGGCTGGCATATGACACTTCATCTATCTCAAATATTCATGAAGTAGAGATATTTTCTAAATAAGAAGCTTTGCTTTCTAAATAAGAAGCTTATTAAATGTTCTTTCATATACTGTTCTACTTGGCAAATATCTTTTCAAGCATTTTATACTAACTGCCTATCAAAGTAAGAAGGAAATTTCTCCTACGTTCCTACGTTTACTGCCTTACGCCCAACCAATGACCGAAGATGTGTGTTAGAAAGAAAAATTGTATTTAGCTTCCTGAAGCTTGTCTGTGGTATAATATTCTGAAGCAGCAAAGACCTTGCTATCTTCCTCCCATATGTATCTGTGAAGCCCCAGTGGACCATTAAATTAATGCTGTTAATAGATTTTAAGGCCAGATAGGGATCCTTCGGTTCGTCTTATCTGACCTCATGTGTAAAGGGGAACGGGGATCTTGTCAAGGAATCTCTGCATCAAATTCATTGGGAAATCTTACTACTGAATGTCTTGATTAGAGTTCTTCATTGCTATTGCCATTTTTCTTTTACTCCATGCTCTCTCTGTTCCTGTCTTCTTACAGCAGCGTGCTCTCAGCAGTAAAATTCCTTTACTATTAAGTGCCTTTACAATTACTTCAACATGTGAAATGGGAAAACAGTATTACGCCTTCATGAACAAGAAAAACAGTATTGTGTCCAAAGAGGTCTCTTTCAGCCAAAGGCCAACACTAGATGCTTTTAAAAGAGGAAAGATTCCACTTTTGCAGTTAATGAAACGAACACTAAGAAATAAGTTGCTGTTATAATTCTGGATTCCTTTGTCACCTATATGCATTTGCATTAGTATTTTTAATCCTTTTAAGCCCTTGGCCTGAGTCATGTGTTGTGGAAAAAAGATTTTGAAAGTCTAATTATAGTTGTATTGTTATGTATTTTCCTTTAATATTATTCTCTTTCAGTTTCAGTGGATTACTCTTCTTCTGGTGTTCTGAGGTTTTGAATGGAAGTTATTAAAAAAAAAAAAAAAAGAAATTCAGAGTCATTTGCTAATTTAGTATGTCTTCTCTCACTGCTCATCTTCCTCATATGAAACACCACGTGAGTTCCATCTTGTGCAATGTAGCTATTTTCCTGCCATTTCTAAGGGTTTTTATCATACTTCAGGAATCCTTTCTACTTCAGCTATCTCCTCATCTGGTTAGCTTATCCATCCTAAATATTTTCAGGCAGTCACATCCGTGCCATTTCTTGAAACATTGCCTTTTCAGAATTGTGCTGTACACCATTCGGTATTCTGAAATGCAGTTTTCTTTTCGGAGTACTGTGGGGCATTGCAGAAAGGTCATCATTCATTCCCCCACAGTGATTACCAGATACCAGTCCTGGGTTAAAGTGCAGTAAGATTTAAAAAAAAAAAAAAAAAAAAAAGGCTAAAATCAGTCCTTCGGGTGCATATGTTGTTCTTTAATAATATCTTAAATCACTCTTATATTCTTTTAGCACTTCTAAACCATTCTATAACAACAAGGATTAAAATAGTTTCTCTCTCTGGCAACTTGTTACAGCAAAAGCAAAACCAGTGCATTTTGTATTCTTCAGTAATGTACTCTTAAATCATGTATATCTCAGCATGAAGGCAACACTACATACACAAGTAACCCAATCAAATTCAAGGAAAGCTATACATGTGATTTAATTCTTACAGTACTGGATGTTAAACACCAAATGTTACAAATTACTGTTTTTCCAAATTGATAACATATTGCATTACTCAGTGCCATAACAGGGTGAAATTTTGTCTAGCATGTGAAATACTAATTCTTTTCTTAAATCAGTTTCTTTTTGAAAACCTGTGGTCAGATTTGAACCAGAGGCTATTAGTTATATACACAGTAAAGCTCTGTTCACTAGCTTGCTTCTGTCGTCTTTGTTTTGTATACCTGTCTTTAAGCAAGTATAATTTTTGGATGATTTTTATTCCCTATCAAACTTTTGATCTTTTTAGTAGTATTCCAGATGCTTAGTATATTCAAGTGCACAATTAACCAACCTGTCTAATTTGGAAAATTAGTCTGCCATTCGAGGCTCTGAGAGCTACCATTATATTTTTAGTATGTAAAGTCCACTAATTTTCATTCCTTTACGGTTTTCTTTCTTCTTGATCATTTTCTACTTTTAACAGGGTATTATTTTCCTGAAGACATTTTCAATGAATGTTATCACCGGTCATGGCAAACCTTCAAATAACAGACTTTGAGGCAGTGTGTATTATTATCCCATTATCAAATCATCCTTTTCTTCATTGTTTTTTTCAAGTTATTTATTTATTGTTGAGAAATGTTCTACTCTCAATTAATATTAAGGTGTCCTTTCAGTGTGTCTAGTTACATAATACCATCCTGCAGAGTGAATGTCACATTTCAGAAGTATGCAGGATTGTTTTTTTACAAGGTTAGGTGCATTTAATAGGAAAAATACTTTTATTTAAACATGACATAGAGCATCCTGTGTTCTGTCACTGTCTGCTTTTCTGTCTCTTCCAGGTAGGCAGCCAGTCATCTTTTATAGACAAACTTCTTATCTGGATAAAATAATGCAGTTTTCCTTGTAACAACTTCCTGTCCAAGAGAGCTTGCAGTTACCTTTAAAGATGCATTACAGTGGATACATTGAACAAAGACTGGGTCTAGGAAACAGTAACAGGCAACTTGTACAAGTGGTTATTTGCACATACTGTGGAGTGGGGGTTATGAAGTTAGCTTTTCACTGAATTAATCTATTTTCTGCGTTGCTAATTAGCAAATCATGATATTAACCAATCATCAGAAATTAACTTACTACAATTGCATTCTTAGATCTCTTCCTCAAGGTTTTTCTTTTTTCTCCTTTTCTTTTCACATATCCTTGTGATGCAACTGTGTTTGCTAAAATGGCTGTCCTGTGCAGATTTACCCTTTCTTTCTATGTAAAATTCATGGCATCACTGAAGAAGTCCAAATAATCCATTTTGAAAATAATTTTTAGAGGAAGAAACTGGTAAGGATTACAGAGGTATTAATCCTTGTACCCTAGGGATTTAGTAGTCTGTTTCCATTCAGCAGACTTGTGAGGTGGATAATTCTTCCTCTCTCAAAAGAACAGTATGTTTTTCTTCTCTATTTTTCCTATGGGATGGATTCTTTTCCAGCTGAGGAGTTGTTGGCAGTGGAAATACACATGTTCTCCCCTCTTTTACCTCCAATGATGTATGGGATGAATTCATAAACACACTGAAAGTAATCCTGCATTATAGTATCTCTTATTCTTTAAGAATATCATGTTATTTTATCTATATCCATTAAAACTGAGTGCAAATTTTCAGGCAAACTTTTTCTGTTGTTCCTTTCTCTCCTCCCAAGAAAAGTCAAATGGGAAACGAAAATACTTGATGAGATTTTTAAAGTGCTTGTTCACGTAATAATGCCTCCTCTCTCACTTTAACAGTTCTATTTGTCTTAATAGCCTGCTCTGTAAGTCACTAGAGGTTAAAGGAAATAGTAGTGAAGAACTACAGAATGTCACTTATGCTTAAAAAGATCAACAATAGTTTCTTCTAAATGTTGTATCTACTTGCAAAGACATAACCTGATTTAAGTTGCAAAGTCCTAAAAGCTCCTCAATTTTTTTTTCAGGGTATAATTATGGAAAAAAATTTTTGGTAAAAACAGAAAAAGTTTTTAAAGAGCAGATTAAAGACATCAACAATCTCCCTAAGTGGAAATTTCAGTAAAAGCCAACAGAGACATTTTTACAGAATGAAGTACTTCTGTGTATTATTTTTTTTGTGGGCTAATAGGCACTTTCTTCCTCACTAATTGGTCTCTCTCAATTAAAACAATTACAGAATCAAATATATGAATATTAATATAACATTTAAATTGATATTTTTATTATACTCAAACCAAGAAATTCACGTTTAATTTTTCCCACTACAACCTTACCTTCATCCCCCTGTGTGTATGCACTACAGTGAAGGACTTTATTTCACAATTGCACCACATGAATCCATTAATAGAAAATATTGAAGTTATATCTAAAAGGGTAATTACAGAGTAACTCTACTGGTTGCTTTAGCTTACAAACTGGAATCATATCAATAGAAATAAGCTGCAGTTTTAACTGTTAAACACCTACTGTCAATAGGATTTGAGTTTCCTTTGTGTAGTGTAGTTGCTTGTTGGAGAGAATAATCCTCCTTTCCTTGTGTTGAAAAGTATGCATGGTAACCAAAACCCTTAGCTAGTTTTCAGGGTACGGTTCTTGAGTCCGTGAATCAGTGGACTTCAAGCAAATTGAAGAGAAGTTGCATGGTAGTGATGTTTAACAATCACAGGTATTGCAATATATGTAATTAGATCCTATTAATAATCATCCTTGTGTGGCAAGTTAAGTAGATCACATCAGCGCATTTTAACTTAACAATAGGTTAGGTGAGTAGACTCAAGTCACAAAGTGAAGCTACATAAAATTATTGTGATTGGCAACTGAGACTTTATTACTTATAGAGATTTGCCCTGGTTTATAATTTTAAAAATGACATTTAAAAAAAGAAAAAATGTGATGGTAATTAGCATTTAATGAAATTCATGATAAACTGTTGTACTTGGTATGGTACTTTGAAAAATTAGGGAGAAATTCCCAGGCGATCTTTAATTTTCATTTTATTAACTTCACCAGTTTATTAGTTACACAATATTATGGTATTTGAGAGTGTGCTGAAATTATTTACTATTTAATTTGCTTAAATATTTAATATTGAGTGTAGATAATTACAGATTTGCTACTGTTTATATTGAAGTCAATGGCAGAGCTTCCATAGGCTCTAGTAAGTAACTGTGCTGTTAGGAGGGATCAGCACTCAACATATTAAGTCATGAAAATCTGAGGCAGCTCTGAACTTATCTAAGCACTTAGAATTAAACCAATTCAGAATCCTTGGATGAAAGAGACAATCTTTTTGTATCCTCAAATATTGGTTCAGTAGTGCAGATCACTCTCTGAAATATTCCAGCTCTGGACAGCTCTGTACTGAACTCAGACTCGGAATTTGGATAGGTCTCACTAGGCTACTGAGCCAGAGGAGAGTAGAGTAAGAAAAGAGCACAATGTCATGTTACATACTATTTAAAAGCAGAGGGCACATACCAGTTTTAAAAATAAAAGTAATTTCTGTTCACGGTGAAGCACAGTAGGATTAACAATGAGGGCAGAATGTGGCCCACAGTGAATCTGACATAATGTAGGCTTCAAAAAATAGGGGAATGACTGTCTTACTGGAAGAAAAGTTGTATAAGCAGCCTGTTGTTTTTCCTGATTCTAGTTCTGCCCCTTCAAATATTCCATTTTTCTTAAGACAAAAACAAAACAACCAACCAAAAATCTACAAATGAAAACATCTGCAGCCAGATCAAGCATGAGATGTTTCAGCCGAAAGTGTTACTTTATGGTAAAGTTAAAGCAAGAATGCAAGCACCATCTCAGCCGTAGCTTAAACGTTGCTACAGCTGTGACACTGTATTATCAGTTTTAAGCTCACTTTTCCCTAGTGGAACTGGTTCAAAACTACAACATGGTAGCTCAAAACTTTTCTAAACGAGACTGAGGTTTTTTTGACTATCTGACTTGTAGAGGACCGCTTGCAGTTCCAGTACCCCTGTGGCCACAGAAATCCGGAGAAAAATTTTGCCTTGCATCAAAGTATATATTTTTGACCATTTGAACTCACTAGCTTTGCTTATTTGACGGAGCGCTATTTGAACTTTCCATGACTTTCAGCGGAATATACTTAACTATGACTAAAGTATAGCCCTGAATTTAAATAAAGATTATTAAAAAGTTTTTGTCTGTCAGATGTCTTGATAGATGTTCAATTACATAATAATGTATCTCTCAGGATAGGCTCATTTTGTACATTTTTTTAAAAAAAATTATTCTTCTGAGTCCTACTTTAAATATTTCCCTTTAATTATAAGTGTATGATATCAGGTTAAAGCTAAGCCAAATTACTGGCTTTCCATTTAGAGATGTACTACAGTGAAAATAGAACATTGTGACAGTATAAAATGTTGCCCCTGAGACCAGCCCTTTATACTTTGATACGTCCATGCATCTCTAAATTTAAAATGAGTTAGTTAATGCATGCTTAGGGGTTTATTCCTTGCCCTCTGGTCTCCACTGTAATATGTGTGTGTGTGTGCAGAAAGGGGAGTGAGGTTAGAAAGGGTAGAAGAAGAAAGTGTTTGGGGA
The DNA here is from genome assembly GCF_040807025.1 of Struthio camelus. Classification (NCBI taxonomy): domain Eukaryota; kingdom Metazoa; phylum Chordata; class Aves; order Struthioniformes; family Struthionidae; genus Struthio; species Struthio camelus. Next base: position 29,208,862 of record NC_090945.1, read on the forward strand.
AGATCGGCTTCTGCAAGAAGGCTGTCCTGATCACAAGAGCTGAGGGCTGAAGGGCACCGGCTGATGTCGGTATTGTGTTCGTCAGTCAAACTGCAGGGGTACAGAGCCGCCGGGCTCCGTTCCTGTAAAATAATATCACATATACCCCTGTCAGGAAGGTACTGAGAGGGAGATGCAATTTATGTAAAATAAATAGGTATTTCATAGTCTCTTACTGTTTCACTTTGACACCATTTAGTGTGGGAACATGGGATCATAAACTGTCCACAGTATTGAATGAGAGCAGAAATGTACTCTGTCAAGAAGTGCTGTGTGTTTGGAGTGAAAGTATGCAATGTGGGTGACTGGCAATGTTCCTTTCCTGTGTTTTTAGGATGACAGAGCTATTTCATGTTTTCGTATTTTCTTTCTATAAAGAGAAGAAAAGTGTCAAAACATAGTGGGCTTGTTTATATAGTATTCAACGTTGTCTCCCTGGACTTCTTTATGCAGAAGTGCTGCTGAATATAAGGAAGTTTTTGTTTTAACTGTGAATATTTGTTAATATTAAGAGTTTCAGTGCTCTCTCTGCAAGTAAGTTGAATGAAGACCTTAGACAGAGGGAATGCCACCAGTCTAAACTTTTGTTACTTTTTACTTAAGAGGTGAGCTGCTCAGGGTTGTGTTTTTCTTTTCTTAGCCCTGTGTTCCTGTGGCTGCAGGCTTGAAAAGCTCACGTTATTGTAGCAGCCCTACAAAAATGTAAACCATGTTATCTGTTAACTCAGCAAATACCCACGTATCTGTCATGGATTTTCTTGGAGTTCTGCCTTTAAAAATATTGCACAGCTTTAAACAGAAGTCTATGTCATTAATGAAAGATTTTTTCAGGTGGCAAGAAATATGAAATGGTCTGTGACTTGTAGACCCCAGTCCCTTTGTGCAGCTTTGACAGTACGTAGGTGCTCTTAACTAACAACTGAAAACCCCTATTATATTTCTGTATGCGTTTTCTTAAGGATGTGTGTGGGTCTGGACAGACACAGCTCAGACACTGTAGCTTCGTCTCTAACAAATATTGAGATTCAGCAACTTGCTGGCCTGCTGAATGGCTGTGGAATATGAAGTAGAAAATTCCCCCTCAGACCGGGGAAATGGCCTGGGTAAGAGGGTAATATGAAGTAGATAGTGTGTTCCCCTCCTTTCTGTGAAGGAATCTAATTTGGAGCACAGTTGGAGAGATCATATGCTTTTTATATATGTGAATACAGAGCTGAACAGTGCTGAAAATGTACTGAGCCTTGTCACAGGTGCATATTGTAGAAACACTGGTGTATTATTTAAGAAATTTTTCCCTCTTTCTGCGTATATTAGTGTCAGTAACCACGTATCGGATATCAGATGTCTGTGTATTTGTACCACCCTTTGCCGTATTACTTTGTTGTCAGGATGTTTCCATGAAAGAATTTTAATTGTTCTGTATGCATACTACTACATCCTTTTTTTCCTTCCCCCCCCCCTCACTTTTCTGGGTTAATTCAAGAAATAAGATAATTGTCTTCCTCTTTTTTTAATTTTTCCCCTCCTCTAAATCCACTGTTCTGTCTTCTTTTTCTGTGAGATGTTGAGTTGTCTGTAGGTTATCTCCCCCAGTGATACGGACATCAGCACTAGATGGAGTAGATCACTACAAATTAGATTCCACTGTCTGCATATGCAGTATGCTGTTACATTGCAAAGTCTGCTTTTCAAAAGCAGCATCAATTAATGTTGATTGAGTTTTTAATCTAAGATCTGAACCTTCCCCTCCTCCTTTCTTAAGCAAAGCTGTATGTCTTTCCACCTCTACCTCTTCTCAAAGCTGAGCTGTGCTTCTGCTTTACAGGTTGAAGAACCTGCTGCTCTCTATTGCTCTGTGCTTTTGTCCTATGGATGTAAATAGCTATTATATTCTTGAGAAACTAAGTGATTTTTTTTTCTGTTTATTGATCTCTCATAATCTGCATGTATTAATGAAGTGATATACTGAGTTGTTTAAGCAACATAAAAACTGATGGTAAATGACTAAGCTTTGTACATACTATTAATAATGCATTTCCATGTTGAATGCCATCTTTTCATAGTTGTAGAAATTAGAGTTGGAAAATACGTGTTATGTCATTAGGTTCAACCTCCTCCACTGCAAGATTGCACTGGTATATTTGGAGTGTATATTTCTCGGTGCTTTTCCTCGTCTTGTGTTAAGTAATCAGGTGATGCACTTACTGGAGATGCATTGTACATAACCACAAAATAGAAACATACTGGTTCAGTAAATAACTGATTTTTGTGAAAATACTTTTGAGTGGTCATAGGGAGGTCTTTGCAATGTGTATTTCCAAATGCTCTTTTATTTTACTGTACATTGAATTATAACAATCAGTGCATTCATACCATAGCAGGACTCTTTCTGTGAGCAAATACACCTGTTTCCATAAATCCTGTTGGAATTTAATTAAATTTCTGCTCATGGGATCCAGTAAAGATAATATCTTTAAGGATTTTGCTGCCAAGAAACCAAAGATGACATCTGTTCTGTTAATATAGCTTCCTACATTTTGTGCTCCTCAACATATTCTGGGCTTACATTTATTAAAAGGTGGGCAAGCACTGTCCAAACTAGGTTGTATTTTCTTCTGTGGGTTCATCCTAGCTTTTTGTAGTATCCTTTTTCCTGACTGTTGCAAAGCAGGGATGTAAAATTCAATATAATGATGTAACTCTACTGTTGAAAAGTGACTTGCCAAATACCACCACCCATTAAATTGTTTTGTGGCAGAAAAGAAGGTGAGGTAATGAATGAAGCATAACAGATAAAGAACTGTTCAGTGCATACTTGGTAGCCATGTCCTTAATCTGGGCTGATGTTCAGCCCTGGCCTTTCCCTTATTTTAAAGGATTTTAAGTTCTATAAAAGGTATTCACATAGGCCTAGCTGTAGGTTCTGGTTATCTATATCCTTTGCACCTTTGCAGGCTCTGGTAAGTCCCCAAAATCGTAAGCTCACATCCTAGAGCCACTTTGAAACTAGTGAAAGAAGTTTGGATTTAAAGTCTAAGAATGAAGTACTACGTCCTTAGTGTTAGAATTGTACTTATGTGACGAAAGAAACTAATAGTGAATTGTCATATCTAACTATTTTCATTGAAAAAATGATTAAAACAGAGTGATGATGAAGAAACATTAAAGGAATTTCTTCTATTCCTCTCTTTCTCTTGTCCTATCTATTGCTCTTCTGCTTAAAATTCTTTATGCAACAATATAGACTTGATTACGGCGGAGTAGATTATGATTTTCTGTTTGAAAGGTTATTTATGTTCATTATATGGAGATCTTTGTGTGCTTCTGATTGTCTCCAGTGGTTAGGCATTTGAACTTCCTGCCTAGCTGCAAGTATAATCCAGTTCTAATAAAAATGTAGTTTATGCACATCTCAGACAAGTTTAAGGCAGCTGTGAACTATTCATACTCTCTCCTGAGGAGAGATCTGAGATTTTCTTCCCTTTATTTAAAGTGCCTTCTTGCAGCTAACTTTAACTGAAAAAACATATTCCAACCCAACACACACATACGAAAGGAGATGTTTAATTGACTCTGCATCAGTAACAGGACCATCTTTCCTAGTACAGTAATCCAATTCCCCTTTTGTGGGGCAGATACTGAGAATGGGAGGGTTTTTGAAAGGCAGAGATGGAAGAAGTCTGTGGGGTATAGCCAGTCGTCTTTATTTAGGTTCTGTTCCAAAATTAGGAAGCTCTGCTAGGTCTTTTTTATGTTTCCTGGTTGCAATTCTTTGTATATATTCTAATGAACATATATATGTCTCCTGCTTTAACGCCTTTTTATATAATTAAATTTAAAAAAAAAAAAAGAGGAACTTCACAAACTTAAGTATATCGGGTTCACGCATGGCTAAGTACAATGTCCAGATTCAGTATCCAGCTTTAGATGTTCCTAAGTGACAGAGTGTTGCAAGCTGAGAGCACATATCCAAGGAAGTATTGCTCAGTATTTGCCTAGCTTATTCTTGTTCCTAAGTATCTGAGCCTGTTCATTGTTGAGCTGTGATAACGAGCTAGGTGGACTTAGGCACGTGAAGTGACATCTGAACAAGCCATTTGGATACAAGGCTTAAGAGCTTGTTTTCATGTGTATTAAGGAGAAAAAAAATGTACGTTTAATTTGTTCAAGGGAAGGTTGCGTTGCTGTTTATATTAGGAGAATTAAATCCTGATGTTGACAGCAGCAGAGCTCAGGGCTGTTATCCACAGTTAGTAAAGTGTATCCAGAGGCAGTCCAGCCTCCGTCCAGCATTCTCCCCCAAATAAGGACAGTTCTTCCTGCAGTGACTCAGACCTGGAAATGTGTATGAACATGCTAGATGCACAGGCTTATGATTCAGATTAGGTCTTGAAGAAGTGTGGGCTTGTTAGTGGGATGCGCTTCCTAAGTTAATAAATTCAGCTCAATTTATTTATAACTGTATATAGCTTCTAGGACAAAGCTAGTAACTTTGGTTGGCACTGAACTATGCTGCACTATGTGGACCTAGTGACAGGACTTTTTACCAGTTCAGGGATCTCCATACCTCCTTCCATTGCCCAGTTATAAGCATTCCCCTGCTTTCCATTTCTTCACTCTGCCTCCTTTTATTTATTTATTTTTTCCCAGATTGACAACAAAAGTGCTAGCTATGAGCATTTTCTTTTGTAAAAACTGAACAAGCTCAACAACTCATGTAATGTTTCCCCCCTCAGATAAAACTGACCCAAGGCCACCACTGACCTGATTTAAAATGGAAACAGCAGCCTAAGAACAAAAGGCTCTCCAGCCATTAGCAATCCCTTGGGCTATTCAGTCGCTTTAAAGCTAAGCAAGATAATCTGACACATTCCAGGATTTGTCTTGCTTACATGTCAGAATACTTGAAAATTTAAATTAGAGACCTGTGAAGGAGGGAAAGTAAACCATGAACTGAAGTGGGTTATGCATCTGGTTGTGTACATCTGGGGGTGAGATGAGAGAGAGGAAGGAAAGAAAAAAGAACAGTCACCTCTTCAAAATACCACATGCTGCTCCTGGAAAAACTGCTACTATTTCAGGAAGAGAGAGTTCGGGAAGTGTATTGAATTAGTGATCACAGCAAATGGAGAAACGAGAAAGATGAGTCATGATACAGGGAATAGCAAAAGACCCAATATTTTTGATAAGCATCAAAGTGCTGAGATTATTATCGGAAGCTAAGTTCTGAAGGTTCTCTGATCACTATTATAAATCCAGCAAGACTTGAACGGGTCTAAGCACACTGGGTAGAAGCTGTAGCAAAGCTGTTGTAGCTATGCACAAAGGGATAAGGGATATTCATCTTGCCAGAATATATTTTTCCAATCAGTAATCTGTGGACTCTCACCTCATACATGAATCACGTAGTACTTTGCAGAGATTTATATGTCGCCCCTTTGCTTTTTTTACTCCACCTTTTCAAACAAGACTGTGAAATCTTTCAGAGGTTGTTAGATTATTTTGTTTCAGGTAGAAAATTGCTCTTGCCTGCAGGTATACAGAACATGTTGAAAAGATCAGTTTTTTAGTCTTCCTGCGTAATCTAGAATCTAAGCAGAACTAAGATGAACGTTTTGAATATGAACTACAAAATGAGGGCTCCTTTATACTAGTTATCTCAGGGGTTTTAATTTCTTCAATTTTAACATCTTTGAATGATAGATTAAGCAGAGTATTTTGATGGCTTTAATTTTCACAAAGAAATGTGTTCATAGGCAGTATGTCTTCAAGAGGAGGAAATAAATATGTATGAATTTGTTTTCTTCTAGGCTAGATAACTATGTGTGTGCACGGGCGCGCATGATATATCTGTGCATCCCACATGCATCCTAAATAATTACTTAGTAATTACGTGACACTAGTACATCAGGACCCAACTTGTGAGGGGAACCTGCATATTAAGAACCGTGTGTACACATACATTTCCAAAATATTTACAAAACAGAAGAAAACTAGTGTTTTAGTGCCATTCTGCAGTCAAGGAATAGGAAGACAAAGATTAGGTGCGCTGCTTAATATAAAGCTCTATAGCAAAAAATGAAATTGCTTACCACCAATTTTCTGAGTTAAATCTTAAATAATCAAATTAATCTTCCTCTCTGATAAGTCACTGTGCACGTTAGATGTAATAGCTGGTTTACTTACAAGGGCTTTGGAATTTTTTCAATATCTCTTTCCTTTTATCATATCTTCCATTCAGTTTGCTTGTATCTGATCAACTCTTACCAAATCTTTAAGAGTGACCAGAGAACCTAACTTTAAACTTGAGCAACACAAAGACCCATTTCTTTAATAGTTCTCAGAGCCTGAGAATTTTATAAGAACTCGGTCGTTAGGAAGTGGAACAGCAAGCTGTGTGAACTTTATCATAAAAAGAGGCCTATTTAAATTTTACATTCTCATCACGGCTTTGATTATTTTCTCATCTTTTAAGCTGAACATTTTCATGAATTATCAAAACTTAATAATTTATAACATTGTTATAACACTATACTCTTTAACAGTAAATTTTACAGTAATACACAGTTTTGCTCAGAAAATAACTGAAAATGGGATTCTTGTTCGTTGTTACTTCTGTACTAAATGATAGATGGGTCCTTAAGTGCCTATATAATAAATAAATCCTGATTTTTCTGACTGACATCAATACAAGAAAACCAAGATGTTCTTCAGCTTTGTGTTTCAGTAACAGCAGGGTTTCCTAAATCAAAATTTACAAGATAACCTGATGATACAGGATGGAAAACCGCAACTAAGCATTTCTGCTCCATTTATATTGATTTTAAGTTGTGTGTTAAGTTGATAGAACTTAGAAGATTTATGGACACTACTTTAACTGCTGATGAAATACATGAGAGTTTTTCCTGTGTATTTCTGTGGAGATCATAGAATTATGGCATAAAAAAGTATTTTTACCCTGAAATGTTTGATTATAACCACATTTTAAGATGTGGTTATTGAGTGGAAACTAAAATCCCCACATACTGTATTCATTCTTTTGACTAAAACTTCTGAGGCATAGGGTGTAAATGGTACAGTGACAGCTTTTAAAAGTGTTAAAAGTATTCCAAACTGTTGATGGGAATTTCCTCAGCAGCATGTCTAGTAGCACTCTTAGATTCCTGGGCACAGCAGCACTGCTTGAATAATGTCCTTTTACTGTCGTTACTGCTTTGATTGTATAGCATTTTAGTGGTATAGAGCTTATCTGACTTTCCCTTTAGCTTTTCAGACGTATGTGTGGAATCCAGTCTGTGATTTATTTTTAACTGTCACGTAGCGGCTAGGGGAAAAGAATTTGCTAACAAAGTTAGCTCTAGAGTGTTAGATAGGTCAAGAGCTTTGTCAGGCAGTTCCTTCAGCCACAGTCATGTGGATGGACTCGCATAAAATGTGCCCTAACATTGTGGAAGCAATTTCATACCAAGCTACACTTTTGTTATTTAACTTAAAATTCAGACTATTTCTGACTCCTAGAAGCCTTCCATTTGAATCATTAACTGAGCAATAATTCTAGTGTTTTTTCCTACTATTTAACCAGGAAATAATTCTGATGTATATAACAGCTGACAGCTAAGTGTATATCTTCAATATCAAAACAGCAAGGACAGTAAATGACAATATGATTTTTTTTCTCTTTTATGTACTATATCTTTTGTTATCCTAAACTGATTCTAGTTTTCTTCACTAGCTCTTCTTTAGACCATTTTTTCTGGAAGATTTTAGTGTTACTCATTTCATGGAAAACAGCCTTCAAATTTGCATATGAAGATTTTGCAAAGGGAATAAATACCTGAAGACTAATTTCAAGTTCAAATGTGATTCTTTGCTGAGGAGGAAGTTAGTTGCTGATTTCAATTAGAATATGCCTGGAGAGGTAGAAAAAGTGCCGTGAACCTTGTTTACACCTACTTGCTCATAAGAATACAAGTTCTAGTTTATATAGGAAAGAATTATGAAAAGACCATGGCCTCTACCTAATTTGATGGTCAAAAATGATCACAAACTTGATCCTTTCTGTATTAATAGTGGGTAATCTCCTGTAAACAAAATCATGACATCTTCTGTTTCAAAGGGATTTTGCTTAGATGAGCATTTTCTATGCTTTTGTATATCTAACATAAGCATATATTTTTGGAGTAGAGCAGTATTATATTATATATATTATAGCATTTGTCGCAATCATTCATTGAAATCATGGAGCTGAGATAAAATGCAAGTTTTCTGAAATAACTCAGCCTAGAAGAAAATATGGAGCAGAAGCTCTGGAAGCATAGCAAATATTTGTTGGCGATTTCTTATTTTTGCAATTAAAACTGGACTGTAAGATGACCTATGAACAGAGTATATTGCCTGTATGCTAAGAGGTCTCGAAATCTGTATTGCAGCAAGGATTCTGTATTAGTCCGCCCCCCCCCCCCCCAAAAAAAAGAAAAAAAGTTTATGCATAAATATTTTTCATAGTTCATGATGGTAAAAAATTGAGGGTGGGGTTTTTTGTTTGTTTTTCCTTTCGAAAATATGAGTGAAAGGAAGAGAGTTTGGAAACCATGACCAAGCTCTGTTTTATGTAGGCAGCTGATTTAAGTCTCCAGAATCACAGATTTGTTTCCTACTCTCTCAAAAATATGGGTGTGTTTTGCAGCCTCAGGAATAGCCAGGAGCAAAATCTGGCTCCATATTTATATTGTTGTTGACACACTGATAAAGTAAATCTGTTTAACTCTCCCCTCTGTTCTTGGAGGATGTTATTCTTTGTAGCAGCTCTCACCCTGGAACTCCGCTGATCTTGGTGGCAGTTCTGCATACACAGCAGCTACAGAATTGGACCCTCAGTAAAAGCGACAGGGTAATTTTAGCTGCTAACTAAGGGCCCCCTACAAGGTTTCAGGAAAGCAAGTATGTGAGGGCTGTATTCACTAGGAAGAGTAAGATGACAAAAAAGGAGGTGAATGTCCCTTAAGAAGCCAGCTTTCAACTTCTTTTAAAAGAGCTTAAGGAAATAAAACGAGCTAATAGACTTTCTAATCAAATGGAAATGAGAACAGACTTACTGTCATGAAAAAAAATCTGTCACAAAGCTTGCCGCTTACATACTACAGAGAGGATGGAATTGAGCACTTGGAACTTGATGACATCATGCATGAGACAAACAACTGTATCACCTGAAAATCTCCTCTCTGTAGATAAAATTGGTGATAGGACCAATTTTGCAAGAGAATGCAAATTCACTTCACTAGAAGTGAAAACAGGGCAAAGTGACGTTCTGAAGGGAGATGAAAATGTTGCTGAAAATGAAGGTCCAGTTTTCTGACAAGTATTTGCTAAGAAACCTTGTTTGTATGTATTTTTTAAAAACTTTTTTCAGATTTTATGGGATATTTTATAAAATATGTAAAAATAAACTATCTTCCACTGATAAAACATCAAATTCAGTTGGATCTAAGAGTTTCTCTCCCACTTTAGGGGTTTGGCTGCTCAACCAACAAGCAAACCCTCACAATTTTATTTACGTAAACCTAAATGGTAACATGCCTCTGCATTTCCCAGAACATTTCATTTTGCTTTTAAGCTCTCTGGGTCACTGCTTATAAAGTACTCATGATTACTATTTCAGACAGAAGCTCAAAAATGCACAAGTCTCCTTTTAGTTGTCTGAAAGAAGTGGTCATCAGTGTCTTCAGGGCCTCTTAATGAAAGAATGTATGTGTTTGCTGGGGGTGTCATGCCAATCTTTGCGCAAAGGGACTAGGTGAAAAATACATCATTTGTGTATATATGCATGGTATTTTTCAATAATGGTGATAAGTATTCTTGGACACATTTGATACATAGAATCAAAATATACCTGTCCTTCACTGAAGGGTGATCAAATATATTCAGGTGAAGCTCAGTTTCATTGTATTGCACAAACTGCATTTAGCCCTGCGCGAGTATGCACACTTCTGCCAAATATAATGTAATTCTATAAGAGGTAACGTACAAACAAATTAGTTTTCTTTTCTTCTGCTGGGTGTACTTGAAAGGGTTGCAGGAGAGAGTGGGATATCCGACCATATGTTATTGTTCAGTAAGGCATGCAGCAGATACCAGAAATTAATGAGGCAAAGAAGGCAAGCAGTGCGATCGGTGGTGACTAAATTTAGGAAGAACTTGGGTGTTCTGAGAGATAGGAGCGTAAGTGTTCTGCCCCTTTGCTGTATGACAAATCTGAAAATGTGGAGATTTGGGAAAAAGTGATATTGTATGCATTCAAGTAGCCATCAAAGTTCAAAACAAAGCTGTAACTAAGATTAAAATGAGCAAATGAAGAAAAATGAGACAAATGGATCTGTATATATTGTAGTTTCATAAAACAAATTTTCTGGATGGGATGGATAACCCAATGATTCCCCAAGAAGCATCAGCATGCCAGTTGCAGATGGGATGCTATCTGCATTCTGAAATTGTAAGCAGTTTTAACCTGCCGTCTTCTCTTTTTTGCTGCAAAAATGTTTACATCTTCCACCAAACATCTTAATTATTTTTATCTGGGCCATGAGATAGAACAGGTTTATCAATACTTCATCGTAGGGAATAGAATAATAGCTTAGGGCAGAAACAAAACCTTAATGCAATTTCATGGGAGGAGGAAGAGAGACTCTCTGAAATTTTTGAAGTGGCGCACTGAGTGTCAGTCCTGAAAAGTCTTACAATACTGAATATTAAAATTTTAAGATACACATATAGGACATGGGTGAGATTATGCAAAGTAAATAGGTGTATACGTTTTGAATTTTTTTCCTCTGAATTCTGAGTAGAATTCTGAAAGAAAAGAAATTTTTCATTTTTAACAGCCAGGCTGCAATATTTTTGTAAAAATAAAAAAGAATTTTTGAAGCAGTTTGACCTGAGGTTTATCTCTATAAATGAGTAGTAAAATATGTGAGATATGTGGGCTTACTGGTAGCTATTTGGGCTTTATCACTCAGGAATAATGTGAAGTTCCTCAGTTCAGATAGTGAAACCATTCTACGACTTTGTGTTTTCATGTTCATGGTCTCAAAGTATGATAGTATGAAATTTCAGATGCATCTCTGCACACTTTGAAAAATAATCCACTTAAATATTATAATAATTTTGAATATCTGTACAGGTTTATTTGCAGAATTGCTTGATTAATTTAGGAAAAAATTACCAAAATTTCCTTGTCTTCAAGTATTTGATAGATCGAAGAGCTATGAGATTGCCAATATTCTGAATAAGCTTCATTACTGCATAATAACACAGCTCAGCTTCAAAATTGGTCAGTTTATTGATTTTAGTGGCAAGGACTTGGAAAGTATTCACTTTGCAGGCCATTACTCTCACTTTCAGAAACCAATCTGCTGTTGTGACTAGTGAATTAAGCACACCGATATTATGATAATCGGAGAAAATGAAGTGTTCACACTAGGGATATTTCTGATAAATTGTATAGAATATCTTTTCTGAAACCTTTGTTACATGAAAAAGATTTTAGCCTGGATTACGCCGCAGCTTTGCTCTTCCTTTTCCATGCACGTTCTTCTCTGGAAAATTTATGAGGAAGTACAAATGCTTCAATATATATTTCGATCATTTTTCTTATATGTGACATTTAGGAAGAGCTAAGTTATTCACATGGTCATCCTGTTGCTTTTCCCTCCTCACCTGTATTTTTTCCCAGTTAAAAATCTGTGAATGTGTTATTTTTATAATAAATACAAAGAGAAGGAAACATTGTTTTCCACAGACAGATAAGTTGATTTTATAGCATCGCTAGGCCAGGCTATGATACTGGCTCTGCCTTCTCTGAGAACTAAAAGGGGTAAGAAATTGTTCTTACTTGCCTACCCAAGTCATCTGCATCATACATAACATCTGCATCATACATAACATCCTAGTCAGGACCGTGTGGCGGTGTAAAAGTAGATCAATGAGTCTGTGGTTAGATGATTGACTGTTGCCCTCTTGGAGGAGGGTTCCTTGTGAAAGAGTTTTGTTTTGGTTTGTTGAAAGTAAGGGAAGAGGGAAACAAGGACCAAACTGTTACTCTGAGTCACAGCTCAGCCCTTGCTGTGCTCTGGCCCCGTGCAGCTGTGTGCTACCTTGGAAATACACAAACAGAAAAAAAAACCCACGGAGCTACATGAGAAGGTAACCTGTATGTAGTGAAATTGAACCATTTAGATAATTGCTTTTCTCCGAACAGTTTAATTCTGATTATCTAGAACTTTTGTATGTTTAATTTTGTTTTGGGTTCTGGCTTTGGAGATAATTTTCCATAAAATTAAATTACAGCAGCTGAAGAAATAAAATCTTATTAGACTATCTAGTCTAAACAAACATGAGGTTGAAATTATTGTGCAACGTTAAAGGATTCATTCATTAAAGGCTGCATCTGATTTTTGGCATTTAGATTTGCATACTATTTGAAGCCTTCAGAAATGTGCAGTAAATGTGACTAAGGAGTCTTCATTGATATGATTTAGTTATAATCCATAACAGAATGCTATGAATTTCGATTTTTAAAGATAGCAGTTTTGAAGTGAGGTGTTGATAATTTCAATTAGCATGGATCCAACTGGGATGCAGTCTGAGGTTTGATGCCTACCTTTGTTATGAAGGATAAGTGTGAAGAAAAAGCACAAGCGTGTAGGGGAAAATCCAGACCTCTCAATGCGCATGCATCATAAATAGGTTTGTTAAATGTGCCTTAGAAGAGGAAGGTCAAGGAAGGTATAGGCAAGTTGCAAAATGGGAAAGGAGAGAAAATACCTGATGACAAAATTTTTTGTTTCATTAGTCACAATAAGATTTGAGTTAGAACTGCATAATTAACATAACTACCTTTATGAATGTTTAATAATTGGTTCCAGTATCCACTTACAAGCATCTAGGGATTAATAAGGAGGTAAGGAGCACCACCGTGGATTTGTGAAGAACAAACCACGTCAAACTGATGAAATTTTTTATTTGACTGAGTAGGTGGACTTGGGTAAGTGGGAAGCAAGAGCTACAATGTATTTTTACTTTAGAGAGGCTTTTAACACTGGCTTGTATAGATTTCAAAAGCAAATCACCAAGAGGTAAATGCACAAGGTGCTGGGGAGATAATTTTCTGAGAGTGGTTCTTTGTTTTTCATGGTTAAGTTGAAAGAGGCGTTCCATATGGGTTGAGTCTCGTTTAGTTTTCATTAGTGCCTTCTACGATAGAAAAGGGGTTTATAAAAACTTCAGGGGATGTTATACTGCAAGGGGTGGCAAGCACTATGGAAGCCAGAGTGGAAATTCAAAATGATCTTGATAAATTAAAGAAATATTTTTGATGAATAAGGTCAATGAAGATTAATGCAAGCAATAACACTTCAGAACAAGTCAAATGAAAAAAGTACGAGGTGGGGAACCATTGGCTTTGCAACAGTGTCATGTGCTACTATCCTTTCTAGCAACAGTCCAAGTTGGCGATAAGTTGCTGTTCCAAAAAAGCTGAAAGTCATTGGGGGTTGTATTAATACAAATAATCAAATATGACTTATGGAAATTATTTCTCTCTTTTTGGTGCTTGTTAGGCCTCAGCAGTGTGGCTGCATTCAGCTAAGAAGCTGAAGAGTTCAGAAACAACAGTAATAATGACAAAATGTTTGAGGAGAAAATAGGAAAAATTTTGAAGTATATTTAGTTCTTTAATCTAGAAAATAAAAATATGATGGGATTTATTGGGATATCAGCATTGCAATATCTAAATTTTTGTTAGCAGTGGTGATCAGTTACTCTGTATGCTAATAGAAGCGGAAAAGCAATATACTTTTTTCGCATCCAAGATGCTTTCGAAAAAGCTTTCTACCTGTGCAGTTAAGCCCTGAAGCGGACTCCCATGGGAGATTCCACTGGAGATTTCAAAAAATCAGGGCAAACATATGTCAGTGGGATTTAGATATATTTGGAAACCTTCCTCATAATAAGAGAGAGTAAACAAGACCATCTTTTGAGGTTCTTTCCAGTCCTGACTTCTGTATTTTATTCTAATAATTAGAATTAGATTAGGAAGAGTTTTTCATTCTGTGAAACACTGAGATTTTTCAATGCATATTTTTAGAGAAAAGGTGGAAAAAGGTTGAAGAATAACCAATAACGTGGAGTTGGAAATCTCTCCTGAAACCTGGGACATCAGAATTGAACATCATACGTGGCATCATAGAGATTTCATTTGCTATATCCCATCAGTAGGCTATTAATTATTTTGGAAAGGATTTTAATTTTTCTGCATTTGATGAGAAAGTTGTGATTAAAATTACATTTAATTTCTCTTAGAAAGCTTTGCTTTCAACACACCACTGTTTTCTGTCATAAAAAGTCTCCACCACCAAAATCCATGACTGGAAAAGGGATCATGCGTTTGTATTCACATAAAGGTATATAACTGAGTAGGTTTCTGTTTGGCAATGAACTCTTCATATACACCTATCAAAAAAAAAAAATTTGAATTCCAGCTATACACTTGTAGCTTGTAAAAATAGCCCTGAACATTTAGGTCTTTTAATTGGTTAAGTCTAATTTATACAGCCTCATGGTTTTAATGTGGAAGGAAGCTTTGGCAGCCCTGTTGTGAGTTCACAGTACTTCCGGTACTGAACAGCTGGGTGTAAATTTTCTGTTATCTTTTTTAAAAAAAAAAAAAAGATATTCCAAATTCAATGTGCCAAGGAGCTAAATAATTCTCTACTCTTTCAGTTACTAAATGGAGGATGATAATCAGGTCTTTTAACTTGATTACTTGATCTCAGTATGAGGCTTCTGATGTGCTTCTGTGTGACTAAACTATGCTGAGCTTTTCTATCAGCTGTGCAGCACAAGAAGGTGGATATTAGGTAGATATTAGTTTATTTAGATTATCTAAATATTATTATTTAGAAATATATATACAGTTTCTACAGTAATGCTTGCAACGTAATTGTGTTAAAGTATGTTGTCTGATGGTCAAGTGGCATTAATCACAATTAAAGAGAAAACTGTCTTTTATGCGTGCTGTCTGACCTGGCAAGGACTTGTGAAACTACTTCTATATAGGAAGAAATAATCTATTCTTTAGACTTCTTGTCTATATTCATCCTGAATAATGCTTAAAAAAAAATTTGTGAAAGTATGTCTGAAATCTAAGAAAACAGTAGCTATTATGAGGAAACTGGCTGTGGCCTTTTATAGCTTCTTTTTTTTTTTTTTTTTTTTTTTTTTTTATCTCTTATGACTGCTCTGTTCCCTGCAGTGTATCTGTGAAGTGCAGAAAAAGTTCACAGCAGATGATTATACTAAGGTACCAAAGCTAGTGAAGTGTGAGATAATCTTTTGAGCTGAGAATTAGTGTCTCAGGCAACCAAGTGAGAAACCAAAGGGGAGTTATTCCTTCAGTAAAGTTTAACATCTAAGACACACCTGAAGCTATAGCTTTTTATTACTGTTCAGATCAATGCTTTTGACCATCTGCTTACATGTTAATAAAGGTTTTTTTGGGGAGGAGGTTGTTTTGACAGGAGATGGTGGCTTTGGTTAATGAAATTCAAATATCTAATCTTCTTAAAAAAAAAAAAAAAAACCAGAATGTTTTATATATATATTTGCTAATATAGATAATGTAACTTTTACAGCTTTGTTTATATACTATCCAAGTGTGTTTTTGCCTGTGCATGCATGCACACTTTCCTACGTTTTCCTTGTAAGGTATTTCAGAAAAAAAGAGGAGGGAAGTATGGGGATTTCCTCGGGTTGTGTTTTTTTGTGACTAGGTTACATTTCTACTTTTTTCCTACTGAATCCACAAGAGTTAAAAGCACAAAGTGTTTTTTCTGAAAAAAACTACTTCACTTGCTGTGAAAGTCCATTTTATCTCTAAGGCTGGACATGTCACCTTTAGTAATGTATAGTGGAACTATGCAGAATCATAGCTCAGAGAGTAGCTTCTAGTTTTGAAACTGAACCTATTGACAATTTCTAAGTTACGAAGTGCCTCTTAATTTTTGTCATAAGGCTCAGATGATATCAACAAAGCTTGTTTTAATGAAAGCTATGCAAAAGTCTATTAAGCAGTGCTGGAGATAGTATTGCTGTATAGATTATACTCCTTTACTGTGTGAAACAGAAAGTCTTCTCTTCCAGGACAAATTTCACATTTCTCTTTCAATTCAGTGATATGGGACTATTTATGTAGTATGTGTTTATATATTTGATGGGAGTGGTATCAAGAGGATGGGACCGGACTCAGTGGTGCCCAGTGGCACTGTTGAGCCTACCCCTGGAGTGCTGGGTGCAGTTCTGGGCTCCCCAGGACAAGACAGACATGGACCTGCTGGGGCAAGCCCAGCAGAGGGCCACAAAAAGGATTGAGGGACTGGGAGCATCAGACATACGAGGAGAGGCTGAGAGAGCAGGGACTTTTGACCGTGGAAGGCTGAGGGGAGATCTTAGGAATGTGTATAAATACCTGATGGGAGGATGTAAAGAAGACAGAGGCAGACTTTTCCGAGTGGTGCCCAGTGACAGGAGAAGAGGCAGTGGGCGCAAACGGAAACACAGGAAATTGTGTCTGAACATAAGCAAAACCTTTTTGACTGTGAGGGTGACTGAGCACTGGACCAGGTTGCCCAGAGAGGTTGTGGAGTCTCTGTGCTTGGAGATGCTCAAAACGTGGCTGGCCACGGTCCTGAGGAACCTGCTGTAGGTAACCCTGCTTGAGCAGGGCGGTTGGTTCAGATGATCTCCAGAAGGGCCTTCCAAACCCAGCTATTTGGTGATTCTAGGAAAGAGCTGAGAGGAGGGAAGGATAGGGTGCATGTTAAACACAGGTAGGAAGGGCTTGGAAACCTATGTAAAAAGGGAGAAAAAGAACTAATGCCTCTGAACAAAGTGAAAACTACTCAGGAATGTATCTGAAGATGATGAGCTTGAATGCAGGACATGGAGTATCTAGCATCGAGGTAGTTAAAGAACGTTATTGCTTTATTGCTTTTGCTTATGATGCTTCTGTCACCTGTATTTGCCAAAACATAAAATTTAGTAATAAAAGTTTCTCTATCTACTTTTTAAGGTTCCCCAAGCCTTTCTCTTAAAATGTTTGGAAATTATTGTGTATCTTCTTTTATCCTCTTTCAGTCTGTCTCCTTGATGTTTTCACAACAAGAATTGACGTTAAATATACTTTCAAATGTTGAAGCTTCAGGCCAAGGATGGTTAGAGACGTTAGGTACTAGTAAAACATCTGTCATTACAAATTATCTTTAAATAAAACATATATGCACTCGTTTGTATGTTTAGCTGACCCACTAATTACGGGTTTAGTGTATCTGTGTATGATGCTTGCTGCTGTGTGAATTGAGTAATCGCCTGTGACGCGCCACTAGAGGGGCGTCCGGGATCCTTTCGGATTCCGGGGTTAGTTGCGCTGAGCTCGAGAGATCATCGTTTGTCAGATGTAAGAATTTTATTAGATCTAAGCGGTTCTACACGTATGACAGACACTGGACAACACATTAACAGCAGGCAAGAAGAACTAAAGAACTAAAGGAAGAATACACCTACCAGAGCTCTGTGATCAAGCCACAGAAGCACAGTACAATGACTATTCTTGGATGCATGGTATAATGACCGCTCTCGCCCTTGCCTTGTCCTTATGGGCCACCCCTCCGGTACGGTTTTCCCGGGATTATTCTCACCACGCTTGAGCTGTGCCAAGAGGATTCAGGTTCTCTCTGGCAGTTGGCATCAGGGGTGTCCCCGCTGATGGGTGGGTTGTCTAGTCCACAGGCCAGCTGATGGTGAGTCCGAGTCCACACAGAGGTATGTGGCTTGCTTACTTTTATCTTTCCCAGGCTTAGTTCATTATTCAATCAGTCAGTGTCAGACCATAGTTGAACAATGGAACAGATGGCCTCAGTCGATAACAGTATGGATGCCAACAGGATGGTCAACAGAATGCTGAGTGGTACAGTCAACAGCTATCAGTATGAAATTCCAAGGTACCTAGATGCTTACAGTGTGAGTCTGTGGTGTCACTTCTCCTTTGCTGACTAGGTTTGCTCTGCACTCATGAGGCTATGGCAACCCCACAGTGTGGTGGCTCTGGCCATGGTGCACCCGAGGTTCCTAACCTCTTGGGGAGCACCCCAGAGCAAACCCCTCTTCTAAGGGCTGCCCCATCCTGAGTCCCACGCTTGCCTGTGTGGTGCCTATCATTGTCACTCCTTGAGTTTTGAAGGGCTATAAACAGGATAATAAAAAATGATTGAAGAAACCTATCAAAATTTAAAGGCCAGCTGCATGTAATGTTTGATTAACTGTTTAAAGATATGTGACTGAGGCATGGTGTCAGCAAATACTCTAGCTAATCTTCCAAAGCATAGTCAGATGAAGCAGTTAGATTTTATTAGTGATTAAAAACGTGTATGTGTTTGTGTTCTCAGCACTGTTTCAGAGAAAAATCTTTCTTTAATGTCAGCTTACGTTTATATGCTTTCATCTGTAAGCCAGATCCTCTGATGTTGAGATGTGTGTATGACTCATTGTGATTGCCATATTATATGTGATATCGATATTTCACGTTTTTCACTTGCATGAACTGCAAGAAAAAATTGTTTATGAGAATGTCCACTCCTGCCCTTGATTCATCCTTTATAGACTGAACAGCAGTATAAAAATAATCACATGAAAGACAAAAATAATCACGTGAAAGGGTAGTTGAAATGCAACCAGGTAATAGCATAATATAATTTGCTTTTATATATTGAGAAATAATTTTGGAAGAATGAGTTAAAACCTGTCATCCTTCTAACATGGATGTCATTATTTTTTAAAGATATTGATAAAATAATTGACAATGTCATAAACATTTATTTGTTATGATTATATAAATATGCTGACCATTTTCATATAGCTGAGGCCTAAATCTTTAGTCACCATCTTTGTTGAAGTATCTTACACCAGTAAGGGTGATAAATTTCATTAATTCTATTTTTTGAAGTCTTTTTTTTTTGTATTGAAATTAAGAGCTCTGAAGAGATAACAATTGGCAGTCAATCTCAGTAGCCACTTCATGCCAGATAGAGTTTACATGACTAATAGCCAGAGCTGGCAGTCAGGCAGATAGAAGGGATCTCAGAAATGGAGAAGGGGTTTAACTGGCTGGATCTTTCTAGGGACAGGACAAGTTAGTGGTTTTGCTCATTCAGGCTCCTGGGTAGCTGCATGCACAGGTAAGTGCCATGTTGCTCTGAACTTCAGAGAGGGAGATTCTGTCTTTACTTGCTGTCAGAAATGTCAAAATTTCATTTCTCCACGGAACCATCCGGCTGATAGTCTGTTTAATTGTTTGTCTATCTGGTATGCCTGCTAAGAAATGAAATTCTCTACAAACTTTCTGGACAAACAACAATCTCATGAGCCTGATTTCAGGACAGGTTTTGGCGAAAAGAAACAGTCCACCCACAGCAGACGTTTCCTCCTTTTCTGTGACTGCTATTAATATTTCAAATTATTTACATTAATGGAACAAAATGATAGTTTCTATGCAAGCAAACTTCAAAATAAACAGAATGAAAACTATTTTTAACTGCATGCTAATTCTTCGTAGTGACTGATATTTCCATAGGCAGGAATTTAGTAATAAATTTGTAATATAATAGAAGCAGACTTTCTTAAATGACATCTACATCTAATGACATCTAATTTATTATCCAAATAAATTTTGTAATTCAGTCACTTTTACTGTGCTGATGGAATGGAAACTAGTTTCTTCCACTGCAGTTTACTGCTGTTTCTTTGCCCTTTGTGTGAGAAATAATTTTGGAAAACTTTGCTAAGAGGCTTGATTATCAAGTTTTCCTTTGGGCTTGCTAATTTTCTGAAATTGGGAGATTTCTACTTTATGATTTCATATAAAATTTTTGGTTAAGAACTGAACCTGCAACTGAAGCACTAGACGCTTGTGCCAGGCATTCTGTTGTGTGACCGTTCAGCCTTGCTGACACGGTCAACGCTGACAGCTTTGACTGAGAACCACCGGTGTTCCATGTTGTGTCTCCAAGTAGGAAAGCCATGAATGAGGGAGCTGAAAAATACATATTGACCTTGTTTTGCTTGTAACAGGCTCTTTTAGTTCTGAATCAGTCTGTTGGTGTTCTAAGTTTTAGACTCGCTACCTCTTTTACAGTGTCTACTCCCTCATTGCAGAGGACTATTTCCTGTAGTGGGGAGAGGTATAACATCCTTCTAGATGTTATAGCCAGGCAAATCTTGGGTATGTGCTCTGACAATAATTTCACATTTTCACTGCTCAGAAGAGCTCATGTTATCTTATACTTAAAAACCTATATACATTTCTTAAGCTAGTGATGTTGAGTGCTTTTAACGCTTCTGTTGCAATTGCTGTTAAGACTAGTTAGAGAAAATGATTTCTTTGTAGTAAAGAGAAGCAGGCTTTCTGAAAGCTGAAGGGTTCTTAATCTGGTGCTTGTGCTCAGGGCTAAAAGAGTGAGAGAGAAAAGAGGGAAGCTTTTGAGAGAAAAACTTAACAAATATTTGATAGCATCTGATATCTTTCCAAAATTTTTAAAAATAAGTTTTATTGTGGAGACACTTGAGGATTTGATAGGTGTTTAATACAGCTTCTGCTGCTTCTCAGAATAGCACGTCCATTGCAAAAAACTATGCCTGTAGTCATTTATGCAGCAGGTGGCACAGCAGGAAATTAATATGTTATTTACAGGTGGTTGCAATGATGCCAGAGAGCCAGTTTATCTTTGGGAAAAGGTCAGGAAAAAACTTTACAAAGTATGAACACATCATTCTGAAAATGCTGTGTCTAGTCCACTCTCAAAGTCACAAAGTCTCTTGTGAATTGCTCTGCCCTGTCAGTGGATGACTTTGAGAGGTGAGACATGGAAGAAATGAGCCACGCTTATTTACCTGTGTATCCAGTTTGTAGTAGGAAGAAATGTTAGCTGCTGAAGCATGAGAGGAGAGAGTCTGGTTTGTTGTTTTATTTATTGATGGCAACGATTTGTAAGAAGTTAGGGCTAGACATATCTGTTTTGTCCAAGGTATGCTGGCCTCACAGGCAGAGCAGTCCATCCTGTCACAATATGCTGTAATGTGGCACCTAAATAATAGCTGCATATAGAAGGAAGACGACGACTGACATAGTTTAAATCTGATGTTTAATTGGCATCTGATAATATCCTTGTTTCAATGTAAATTGTAATGACCAGTGATTCGGAATGAGAAAGCAATTTTCTCTTTTAAAATAAATTTTATACTTTAAGGGACAATCGTTAATTATTAACATTCTGTCTTTGACCATCACTCATTCAGTATTTCTGTATAGGGTAGGAGAAGGATATTTCGCATTCTAATATCTCTCTAGGAGTGAAGGAGGCAACTTTAACAGCTTCCTAACTGGTAAGTCGTTAAGACAATGACAGAGCTAGGAGTGTTGATAGTTCTTATCAAACTTACGACCAGTTTAAGCAAAAAGATGAGGACTTGCATGAGAAAATACAAAGGAAGGGTTATACTGTTGATGTAAAGGCATGCTCTCTTCAGGGAGGCAGAAGAGAAAGACTTAGACTGGGAAATACACTTCCAAAGAGGCATATTTTCCCTTTGTAGAATGTAAAATGTTCAGGTACTTTACAGCGCAGCTTACAATAATGCCGACTGTTAGGGGTGTACGTAAAGTGTAAATATGCATGGAAGTTTTTGTTGTTAAATTCCTTGTTTTCTCTTTTTTTTTTCCCTCCAACAGCTTAATAAAACATTTTTTAAGGTTATCAGGTGCATGATAGAATAAATCAAAAGTCCAAACTGATATAGCCTCATTGTGACATGTCTAGGAAAGACTACTACTGCCTCTCAGTGTTGTAAGTGACAAATGCCATTCTGAAACAAAATCGCACTCTTCAAATTCTGATTTCAGGGACAAAATCTCGATGTGTTCGGCTTTTGAAATGTTTGGCTTTATTTTTTTGTTTGTTTGTTTTTTCTCATAATAGTGTTCAGCTTTTGTATTGTTTGTTTTTATTTTTCCCCTTAGTTCTTTAAAAATATATATTTTAGAAGGTTGATGTTTTCCAGGCAATGAGTATTTGCCATCCAACCAACTTTACTGCTGTGTTTATTTGCCTGCCCTTTGGATCAACAGCTGCTTAGCAGCTCTCAGTGTGGCTGCTTGCCACATGGTGAAGAATGAGAAAGCATCTCTTGAAGCTTTGTTTATTTGCCTCACTGGAGGAAATCCCAAGGAGAAAAGACAGGAGCTTGAGTCATCCTCTTTAAGATTTTGTTTTTAAAGGAGGGCTTTGCAAAGGATGTAATCTCCTTTCTGTTCTCCCATCGCAGAGGCGAAGCAGCCGTGTGTGCAGATCTGACGCCTTGCCCATCCTGGGTGACGTGAACAGCTGAATTGAGCACAGCCACTGCAGCGCGCTCTTCGTGCGCACAAAGCGTGCTCCCTCAGACGGCAGCGCCATATGTCGGAGCAGTGCCTGCAGGTGGCTCCGAGCTTAACTCTGAATGCTAATACCTTTGCGTTCGATGGCAATCGGAACAGATGCGTTTCAGAATACTGAATCTGAGCAGTCACAGAGTTATATGGTATTTTGCGCTGTTTTTCCTAATTTATTAACTTTTTTGCCCAGGAGCTTTATTATGGCCTGTGAACAATTTTCTCTTCTATTTCTTAGGTATGTTGTTGACTGAGAAGCGAAGAGAAGCTTATGTTTCTGTTGCACAGTAAATAGAGTGAAAAATAATGTAGGGCTGTTCAGATACCTTTGCCTGACCATTTTTTTCTGCTGACTGATTAAAAAAATAACAATTGAAGTAATTATTTAGCAGAATTTATCTTTAACTGGACAGCCTTTGAACGTTCTGGTTATTTTCCGCAAACGTTTACCGGGAGCTGAGGGAACTCATGAAGATTGATCTGTTGAGTACCCCAGAAAATGGTTAAGCATTTCTCCTTTGTTTGAATTTATATATTAAAAGAAAAAAAACACAAATATACTTTTGTTGTATAAATATGCTTTTGCTGATTTGCCTAAGTGCTGTAAATTGAAAGAAATACATGCAGCGAGAAAAGGCAGGGATCTTTTTGTAGTTAATACGAGGATTTCTGAATCAAGTTTATTAATAGCAACTGATTCCATGGTGTTCTACCCACATCTTAGAGAGGATAATATCATGGGGCTCAGCCATCTGAACTGAAATGATAAAATACTTCTGATGTTAAAAAGCTTTCAAGAGCTGCTTCTTCTTAAAAGATACCATTCTTTCATCATCTCATGTTTATTGTATCAACAGTATTAGCTTCTGAAAATGCATCTATCAAACTGTTCCTGCTTATCGCCCAGGCCTCTCTATGTATATCATTCTCTGGTGGATTACTTATCTGTTTACCTTTGTTTTACTTTTTGTATGCATTAACGCCAAAATCCTAAAACAAAGCTAAAATAACATAACCTAATTATTATCCCATATAAGGTCAGCCCTGAGAAAAAAAGAAATCCCTCTTCTGCTTTAAGCTTATAAGCAGCATAAAACTTTTAAAATTAAAGGAGAGCTGATGCTTGTTGAATTTAATACTCATTATATTATACAGTGTTAGTTTGTATAGCTCTGAGTTTTAAATTACAAGTTAAAAACAATCAACAGAAATATAAGTAGTGAGACATAAAAGAAACCTAAACAAGCAAAGTATGTGGAACTGTCATAGCCTTTAATGGATATTTCATTACTGAGGTTATGAAAGGGCCAGTTATTTCATTGTAAGTAGGTTAGCTTCTGATTGCTACTTTCCCTTAGGTTAGTTATTGGACATATCCCTAGGGTTTGGGAATGAGGGACAGATTCCTTATCAGCTGCAGACCTGCTTCATAAAGTTTTCTGAAATCCAAAGATGTAGGTTATCCAGCCTCTCATGTAGCCTGTTTATGACAGCAAGGAAATAGGTTTGCTGAAATGAGGTACAGCTGTGAGGCTCTCCTTAGGTAAAGCTAAAAGTGTTTTCCCTCACAACAACAGCAAACTGTTTCTGCTGACTGTGGCCCAGCAGAGATGTGTAAGTTACCCCTTTACATCTTCTTGTATCTTCAGTCTGGTTCTAAAATAAAATAAATGAAGTTGTGTGCTGGACGTGCCTACCAAGCACATGAGAGCGTTTTATCAGCTCCCTCTGTTTTAAGTTGCAAGCCAAAAAAGCAACAGCTATGTCTGTAAATCACATATAGGATGACCTTTCCTGATATTAGAAGGCTTCTCAAATTAGCAAACAGAGGCATAACCTAGTCTAATGACTGACAGCTGAAGTTATATTTAATTGATAGTAATTGTCCTAAAGCATGCAAGGTGGAAGAAAATGGAAACTACCTGTAATTACTGGATGTGATGCAAATTTCTTTCCTTGGAGTAACTGAGCTGCTGCTAGTAATAAATTATTATTTAAAATTGATTAAGAGTTTTTTCTTCGTTTTAATTAATTTGATGATTTTTATTTTCTTGAAGTTTTTTAAGCCATTTCTTTTTTTTAAGCTATTCAAAGCCATCATTACTATTGAATCTTCCCATTATCCTGTTGGAGATCACAGCCCACAGTTGGAAAAGTACTGGACTGGTGACTACCGTAATACTTTTGGATCTTTGAAATGCACATTGATTAAACTCTACCTTATTTACATTAGCAAGGTTCTTAAGCCCACAGTGATTTGATTGCAACACTAGCATTAACAAAACATATAATGGAAATTATTTGTCTTGGGGAAATAGGGATAATTAAACAGAAAAGTTTAGTAGTGGAGATTAAGCATCACGTAGATGGGAAAGTACTGAGATGAGTTTCCTGTTGCAGAAATGCAGTGCTCAGATTCTCCGCTTCAGTTGCGGCTCAGCTGGAGGAAGAAATTAGCTTCTTCAGCTTACTGCCAGATACTTCTTTTTTCCTCTCTGTGCTTTGTTAACAGTGACTTCCTACACCAGAGCTACATGTTTAGCTCTATCAATAATGCTTTGAGTAAGAGGGCAAAATAAATAGGGGTTTTGTTTCTTTGGTTTTTAATCTGGGATCTCGTGGGGAGAACCACAAGTTCGGTGTTAAATTAAGCCATCAGGGTTGACTTGTACAGGAAGTCATGCTGGCAGATATAAGGCACGGTTAATTGCTGATGGGGGAGAGAGACACTGACGAGAGCCTGAAGGTGTGTTGGGGAAAAAAAATACATTAAGTTTAGTTGCAGCCAAAACAACAGGTTAATGAAGCCTAGTATGTCGTCGTTATGAATTCTACTTACTGTATATCAAAGAATATACTTTTATATAAAAGGTTAGTATGCTAAGCAACAGATGTAATAAAGATGTAGAAATGCAATGTATTATATTTGTTTTCTATAGCTTCAATTAATGTTCTGTGATATATTCAGTGGATCATAGGCACACCATACAGATAATAAAATGATATGTCTCTAGATATGGGCACGCTTATTTGTAGTCTGTGTTAGTGGAATAGACATTTGTCTGTCCATTAAACTCTGTTGACAGTTACTTATAAGACCAGAAGCTGGGCAGAGACGAAGTTTATCATTTTGATCCAAAACCGCATGGTTCATTATTAATTTGCTAAGGCGGGATCTGAATCTTGTTTTACTGTGGAGAACTAAGAGGAAAGCAGATAATCTGCACTGGATCCAGTATGCAGTTATCTTAAGCCGTCCTGTGGCCTCCTTAACCGTAGCAGAAAATAAAGTTATAAAAGATTATAAAAGGTATCTGGACTGTATCAAGACCAGGAAACAGGCCTGTAGATGATCTGTGGACTGTGTCTGAGAATCTTAAAGCAATACTGCTTTCTTATTCTAGTTGATGTCAATGATTGCTATGTTTCTGTAAATCTCTGTGCTTTTAGTGTTTCTAAGTGACTTTTTGTTCAATTTTCTTAGCGCTTTTTTTTGTTTTGCTTTTTTTTTGAAGGCTTTTATGAAAAGCTTGGGTTATGCAAAAAATGATTTTTTTTATAATGAAGGTTATTTTGATTTTTTTTTACTGTGGATTTCATTTAGAGAAATATTTTGAAATAATTATTTTTCAGGAGAAAATAGGCTTGTATTCCATAATGTTGTTTTTTAATTGTGATTACACCGAAGAAGCACAGTACTTTCATTATGGAAGAGTGTTAAATTTTGCCTTTTTAACGTTAAATGAGAGCAACATAAAATAATGTTTTAAGTAGTTAAAAAAAGTTAAACTCTATTAAAGACAAGAAGAGTAGTTCAAATCCAGCTTTGCACTTTCCTCTAGATTTGGCTATTTCCTTTTTTTTTATTACTCTTATGAGCTGATTGTAGTAGTGAATATTTTCTTATATTTCCTAATATATCCTGATATTTCTTTTGAAGTTGCATATCAATATTTTAACACCACAAACCATTGATTAGACAAAGCCTAGAAAAAATAAAAACTAGTCCAAAGGTAATATTAGTAAACGAGGAGTTGGGAAATACTATTGCTGGGACATACATTGTGTATCTTAACCGATACGTTAGGGGTTGAAAATTGGCAACTTCAAATGAAAGTTAATGTCTTCAGGACAGGTAGGTCATTTTTATGTACCATGTCATATTGTTACTCTATCAGCTGATGCAGACGGAAGAATCAGACATCAAGTGCAAATGGTTTTCTCAGTAAAACTTGAGTAGTAAGGAGGTCATGTATGTAGAAGAGAAAACAATATGTTTTTTTTTGTTTATCCTTATCAAATCTATAAACCTTGTAAGATGAAGTTTGTGATCAATTAAGTGCTTTGCCTGGAAATCTTGACATGAATTGCCGTTTTGGGAGTTTAGTCCTAATTCAAATATGTAAGGAATATACCATTGTTTTGGAAAGAGAAATTGGCAAGTATAATGTATATACAGCGCATTGGTGTGTATATGCAAAAATTCAAAATGATTTGATAAGGGATCTGCTCTTGTATTTGACTCTTGCTTCTTTTATCTACAATTATGATAACACTATTCTAATAATTTCACAGTCATTAATGAACAATACATTCAAGTTCTGTCTTCCTTCTCCTTTACCACTTGTAGCTAAAGAGGAAAAAATTGCATTCTTTGTTGTCTTAACATGGGTAAAATACAAAAGCTGTTGCACTGAAGATTTAAAAAAATAATAAATTTTGGAAGTAGGCTGTGAAAACACAGTTAGCAACAAGGAATTTGATTTAAAAATATAAAGGAGAAAGACCCTGGACATTTGATATGAAGAAAAGGCCAGGCTATTAAAGGTTTGTGTGTTTTTGTCACTTGGAAACTAATGGGAAATAGATAACTAAATGCCTTTCAAAGTCCGATCCAAACATTTTAGGTGGAATTTTGTCAAAATCCCAAGAAGCTGTACCTATTTCTCCCCCTTCACTGCTGTGACTTGAGTAACATCGCTGAGTTAAAGTACTTTGAGTTGTATGTGGGGTAAAGATTTATCTTGAAGAAGCAGGTCGCTTGCATTGTAAAGGCAAATCTTGTTTTATTTTCATTGTTCCCACGGTCAAAGAATCTAGGTGTTTCACAAACCTGAAGGAGCTTATTTCTCAGACTTCTCTGTTATGGACAGAAATATTTGCCATTCAAAATCATAAGCAGGAGGTATGTTCACGTGTGTGCACAAAGTTGATGATACTGACCTTCTGTGTGGAAGTTAGTCCTTTCTGCTTCTAAGCATGGTAACCCACAAGAGGAGGAAGCATCTGTAAAATGATTTACACTGTCTTTGGGGAATAATATACAGTATTCCAAAGTACTATATTGCAATTGAAAGTCACAATTGGTTCCTCTGATTATATAGGGTAAAAGTACTTGAAGGTGGCATTTGTATTTAAGAATATCCTTTCTTTGATGTACCTGTAATGATTTCTGTCTGTGGAGAAAGGACCTAAATAAGATTATCCAACCTTTTTTTAGAAGAGAAATAGTATTTCAAAATACATTTCTCAGCCAATAAAAACCAATACCTAAACACTTAACATTTTTTTTTTTTACATCTTTAAATATTTGTCCCTTATTATATATCTAACAGCAAATCTTTGGACCTCAGGAAGAAATTGGATTTTAGTACTGAATATAGAAGTAATTCTGTTAGGAAGCGAAGTAGTACTTTAATTGGGTGTTATGACTATAAATCACATCCCCCTGTATTTTCTTGCATTGATTGCAGAAACAATTGGCATTTTCGATTATTTTTGTGGTCACTCCACAGATTTTCTCTCTTTATTAGATTCTTCACGTTCAGCAATCGTGTTAGGTGTGCACCAGACCACGTAGGTGATCTCGGCTTTAGGTCACTGTACTCTGCATGCAGAATATTAATTTGTTCCTTGTGCTATACACAATTTAAAACATACTGAGCCATTATACAAAGTGAACTGGGATACTCTATTCTTTGGTATCTACCTTTTTTAATAAACTCTTTATTCCTCCCTTTTCTAGTTCTAAATTTTCTTCTCCAGGTATATGCTTGCTTTATTGTCATTGCTTCTAGTTATATTGCATTGGAATTGGATAGAGAGACTTCATTGTATCACTTTGTCTGCTGAGTGAGAATGTTTGAGGCTGTTGGCTAGTGTCACTTGTTTCATACACCACCGCTGAAAACAAGAAGGGTATTTTTACATGACAAGGCTATAGATGAGGAAAGCTGCTAACATAATTACCTGGCCTATTTAAACAAAATTTAATACTACTTTTCCACGCTTGACATACTGTCTTTTTATATCGTCAGATTCTGTTATATCCAAGAGAACGTCAGATGTCAAATGACTCTTCCAGAAAGAATACCTATCTATTTTATATTGTGTTTTCTTATGTGCAATAGCAGCAGTTAAAATACAGCACTTCTCAAACGGCCCCTATCCATATGAATAGCTGATTGCATTTAACCCTTAGAAACTGAGGAGGTTTGTTGGCTTAACATGCTAGAGAGTAAGGACCGCAAGGAGACTGACCGAGTGGATGGCATAAGGAGGTCAAGAAATTGTAATACTGACGAAAACAAAGAAACCCCCCCACCTGCCCTCACCTTTGGTGTTATCGGTGTTGCTTAGTACAATCATACACAGTAGATTTCTGTCCTTCCTGCTTATTAGACTAGGGCATCTATAGACTTGACTAAGGAGACTGCAACTCAATTTGTTTTTGAAATGACAGAAGCGAAATGAGAAGTTTTAGTTTTACTAAATTTTGTTCAATCAGAAAATTTTCCATTGAGTTCTTTACTGCACCTGTTGTTTGCATCTGCCTCTTCCTGTGTGATTTTGCCTTGTTATTGTGGTTGTCAGTTGTTTACTTCCTGTGATACTTGTCTCAGTTGTCTAACTCTGCTTCAAATGCCTTTCATCAAGGAGAAGCCAATGAATCAAATAGAAGAGTTGTGTGTGGTTGACGGTGTTGGAGGTTTACAGAAACAATTGCCCAAATTTAACATTATGTATTTTAACAGTGCACTGTTTAAAAAAAAAAAAAAAAAAAAAAAGAGCCACATACACAAGACGCTTCAGCTGATAGACTGATATTCCTTGCACCTAGTACTATGTAACTGGAGAGTCTAGTATTTACTTAGTATTGGAAGGCAAACGGATTTGGGCTGAAGTATAGCAGTATTTTCCTGCCATGTGTGGTTACTGAGGAGCACATAAACCCAGAAAATTATTGGAAAATTTCTACGGAAAGAATCTAAACACCTGGACACAATTGGACAAGGTACTAAAAGCATAGATATGTATACTTTTAAATATGCACATATACAGACTCTTCAAGGTCTGCAAGTGGCTCAACTCTTTCTGTTTACTAAAAAGCCCAGTGCTGTCATTTCAAAATAATGTGAAACGTTTTCGTGAATATTTTACCATTCATTAGTTGAAATAATCTAATTTTATTAAAACAACTACCAGCTAAAGACCAAATATGCTAATAAAAAAGTGGATTCTGAGGGGGAAGAACAATCACATAGCCCTAAACTTCAAGAATTTTTCAAAAGCACAAGTTTCACAGTTTTCCACTCGACTGCTGACACTTAGAAATGAGTAGAAAATCCTACAGGCCACATATTTAACTCTGCAGGCCAAAAAAAAAAAAAACATAACACACTCCCCACCAAAAAACCCTAACTGTCCCCCCCCTGCATCCTCATCAAAATACCTATCCTTATGCAATTTGTTTATAGTTACTCAGGTGAATTTTCTTTGATTTACTTTGTTTTTTGTATCGTGAGATATGCTTCTTTCCAGAAGTGAGCTGGTGCACTTAAACTGTTAAAATATGGATGTGAGCAATTTCACTCCATTAACATTTAAGTAGTGCCTTGAAAGTACAGTTGTACCTTACAGAACAGTATAACTCCTGGAATCACAGGTTAGATGAATTATAAAATAAGTTTAGTGGCATATGGTCCCTAAAAGGTATTCATTTGATGACATTTTCTTTTACATGATTCCTACACTGCTAAGTGTAGCCAATGAAGCTAATTTTTTTTTTTAACCATCCGGAGAATAGGCAAGACAGAAATCTGCTAACCGGCTATGCTACGCAGTGTGCCAGGTTATGAGTAGGTCAGCAAATCTTTCCCGCTTCCTTGTAAGACACATAGGTGTGTAGAGGTGATGGAGGAGTGAAGAACCTGTGAGAGTCTAATATTTGGAAAGCGAGAAACTAAATCAAGGAGTTCTACTGAATCGGAGCTGTACCTCAGCATTTACTACTAAAAGCGATTGTTTCAAGTAAGCTGTAAGATTTCTGATTGGGAAGCTTGGTACTGTGTTGTAGACAGGAAAAATGAAGCATTTCTATAGAAAGCAAGCCATTTTTGAGAGAGGTGGTGGAGCCACAACTCATTTAACTTAGCTTTTTATAATCAGAGGAAGAAAAGGAGGACCAAAGACTCTGAAATCCCTGAAAGACTTACCTGGGAAGAGCTTAGATACTGTACTGATGAGCACTATGGACAATTCTTGGGAGTTTAAATTTACATTTCTAGTTTTCAGTTTCTGCGTGCATGTCTTCATAAAGCAGAATGAACTTTAACTAAGGAGTACATATCATTGTGGTTTGTTTCATCTTGTCTAACTTAAGTCAGTGTTGAAAGAGGGAACATCAAACTGAAAACATCACCTTTCTTTTCTCTGTGTAGATCACCTCACTCATTATTTGCAGAAACTCTGATCAGTATGTATCCCTGACAAAATGCTGTTTACATGAGGAACATTAGCAAGAGGATAGGAGAGCAACTGTCAAGAGCATGTAAGCCAGAAAGGCATGAAATAATGAATAACGTTTATTTATTTAAGGAATAAATTGAGATTACTTCCCCTCGGTAGGGAATGTAGAACGTACAGGAGGATCTGGCCTTTGTTCAGTGAAGCAACTTGTTAAATCCTAATGTATCAAAATATATTTTCCCCTCTCTATTTTATATACTGTTTCTAAAGTGTTTGAATGGCTTATTTTTTGATCTGTGAAATTATGAACTAGATGGTAAAGCAATCAAAGGTTGAAGTGTACTCTTGAGCATGCACGTATCAGCCCTGCAGGGGTAGGTAGAAGTTTCATATACAAACAGAGTGACTGAATTCAGTTCACAGTGTGTAAATGGACTGTTGAGAAGACTTTTGTGTTGCACCCTGATGCCCTGTAATGTGTGCGTGCTGAGATGCTCATTTATTGTGCCGTAGCCCTGAGGATTTTCCGGGGGCCTTCATCCAAAGATGAAAAAAAGCAGTATATACAAAATAAATGCAGTGGGAGGTTTTCAAAATGACTAAGAAATTAAGTAATCAGCATTTCACCTGCTGTACTAAATGGATGCTATTAGTAAACACTAGAGGGTAGGTTTTCAGCTTATAAAGAATCAGAGTAGCAGTAGTCTTTGATAATGATTGGAATTGCATGTTTAATTCCCTACATGCCTTACTGAGATTGAGCTAGTAGGTATACGGGACTTAAGATCAGCTGAGCTGTCTGCAACTTGAAAATTTCTTTTCTTAAAGGTCTGAATACTTTTGCTTTTGGCCTATGAATCTGCAGACACTGTGCTCTGGTATTATACATGCAAATTGCAGACTGACTCTTAACTGGATCATTTTGTATCAGTCTGAGCTGATGAGAAAAGCCCCACGGTTGCTTTATCTTAAACTGTCTCTGTAAAGGGAGCCCAGGTATAACTTGCAGTGTTTTTAGCTGTCACTGAATCTGCAGCTTTTTGCCTAAACTGTATGTTTAAGCACCTGAGGAAATCATGATTTACTTTCCTCTGTTTTCTGTGATACTTTGATCTAAAAAAGAAAGAAAAGATTTAAGAAGGAAAGCAAAATAATCTATACTCTGAAGGGACGAAAAGGTCTCAATAGCCTGAAAATTCATCATAAAATATAATTTTTTCCAGCTGTCATAAAAATCAAACATTGGAAGATTTCCTTTATCATACTTTTTGCATATTCATGGTAAACAACAGTCTAGGTAGCTTCAAGCAGCTCTATTAGTCTTTACTTGCAACTCCTGTTGACTGAAATGTGTTCCCATATAGTTTTCTTGCACGAAATTGTGCAATTTTCCCCATTCAGTCCTTGCAGTTTTGATATGCACATTTTTCTACCACATTTCTTGGCTTTCTGGTAGTTAATTTGAAACATCCTATGGCCAGAATTAGAGTTTGTTCTTTTTGTTTTATTGAAAGAGTAAAACAATTACTATGTGGTTCACCTTTTTTGAAGCACGAGAACTGTTGGGGCTTTGTGAAAAGAGGGAGAAAGTTGCTAGTCAGGCTTTATCAAGCTGGGGGTAAGATTCCAGAAGTTGTACATGAGTGTCATAACTATTTGTCTTGCTTTGTAGATCATACTCAACTTTTTTCTAGCTGGTCTGGGATTTGTTAAAGGTTTTAAATGCTTTTATTTCTGAAGAACTTGAATATTCTGCCTACAGAATCTGTAGAGATTTTTAAAAAAGGTTTAAGAACAAAAAGGACTTACTTTATTTTATTGTCTTTTCTCCACTATGGACTTTACTATCATAGCTAGAAAGATTATAAATTGAATTAGAATATTAGAAAATATTTCCATAACTCATTAAAATGTTGAGATCTGTAATAATTGAGCAAGACTTGGCATCTTCTGCATAAATGTAAACTAATTTCCATAGTGTAACTCAAGCTTTTAGAAAAAAGAACAGCTAGATAATATAAATTTTGCAAAGGCAATAGATATGGAATAGTTAATAGAGTAAATATGGAGAAAAGTTCTGAGAATCAGAAAGAACCGAAGATGTCCTTGCTACTTGCAGATGCATCTAGTCTATTTTATATGTAGAAACAATGCTCTTTTTGGGTGATTTTAGCCTGTTTTCCTAGAGAAACAAGATTTTTGCAGTCTTATGGTGTTTCTGTCTCTAATAATTTTTGAATGTATTTCAACCATATGAATCTATTTCTGCCATTTTTGACAGTGTGATAAAGGTCTCTAAGACAGAACTGCATTAAAATAAGCAGACAGATAACATGCTCAAATGAGAGAGATGCTGCATTACTTTATTATCCATGAAAAGTGAGATAAATGTCCTAGACTCGGAAAGAGGTTCAGTTGGAGCTTACATCTTCAATACACATCAAGGTCAATCAACTGCAGGGCACAAATCTATAAGATACCAGACTTTGTTAGAGTTCATTGAATTGCTTTTTCAGTTTGAAAGGAGGACTTAGCCAGACTTTCCCATAACGATATTGTGCTTATTGGTTCATAGACAGATGGCATTTCAGTCAATTGGACATCAGTTGTGTTGCCTGGCTTAAAATCTTTTGTTAAATCAAAATATTGTCTTGAATATCAACAGCCCAGGTTTTTGGGAGTGGAGTGGGCCGAGAGCAGAAGGCAGGGGTGGGGAACCAGGGCAGGGCGGAGAATGGGAGGAGAAGAAAAGAGGGCAGTGCAAGGGAAGCGCACTTAAAAGGGGAGTTTTCCTGTATTCGGCATATGTGTATAGTTCCAGATCTTGTGTATTAAATCATTTACAGGTGTTTAGCTTTTTCCTGTATATTGAGTACCATACTAACAGTTGTCTCAATGTAGTAAATGCCATCTCTCTCGCTCTTTTTTTTTTTTTTTTTTTTGGTATTTAAGGGACACATCACTTATTTCTTTGAGTAAAACAGCCAGATACTTGTTCTCCTACAATATGGCCTATTTTGCCATTTTCTATTTGTGTGCGTGTTCTCACTTACATCTCCAGGGACAGATAAATTGTTTGCTACTAGCAAGAAAGGCTGTTCTCTTGGGAAGAGGGTGGGAGGGGCAGAAGCAGTCTCTTAAGAATCTCACCGTGTGCTCTCCGGGATGCTGGTCCCCAAGCTCCCTAAGTGTTGATGTGAGGTATTTAGTAAAAAGCCCTTGAGAAGTCCCTTGGCTCAACATTATGATAGTTAAGCCTCTCTGAAGTCTAACAAAGAAAGTGTATGATGACCAACGCTGGAAGGAAAACAACACTAACTTGTTTAAGAAATGCAAATAAGATGCTATTTTTAAGAGGATGCCTAACAGCTTGCAACCCTCTGCCAAGAAGCCAAAGTTTGCATGGGCAGGGGAGGGAAATGTGGAAACAGCAGGTTTTTGTCAAACCTTTGTTTAAAAAAAAAAGGGGGGGAGGGGGCGAGCAATAAAGGGAAACATAGGTGGGTTGATGATTTGTTCTTCAGTAAATATGGTTATAGTTTGTATGGCCAATTAGGAGTTTACTTGATTGGGAATGCCGGAGTCAAAACATAACGTTAACTAGATAGTTATCAGAGCTGAAGATCTGAGTGTTTTGACATCTGCCATCCCAAATAAACCTTTGCAGAAGGCCTCTTACAGAAGCTTCTTACTTATTTTTTTTTAGGAAATGAACCAGAACTGGTAGCATGTGCCTTTCCACATTACAAAAGAATTTGCTAACTGCTGAACTGCTCTTCTGTTTCACGATAAATGGTGTTAAAACAGTTTTAGTTTATGTAAAATAATATTCACTAAGATATTGATATTAACCACTGGGCCTTATGCACAAAGGGGTGCTGATTGATTGAGAATAAAATAAAAATCATAGTTTTGTGTATAAACAGGTCCACCTTTTTATGTACATTTTTACAAAAAAGAAAAACATCAAACAAAGGCTTTAATGAATTTGACTTTTTTCTGATCAAATAATTTTAGAGCTAGAAATTTCTTTACTAGTTCTAATGATGGGCAATAGGCTTTTTAAATTTCTAAGTTCTTATTTTCCAATTGCAAAAGTAAGGGCTATGAAGATGATTTTATACATTGAAACATGCCTTTGCGTTAAGTATTTCTTCCTATTTACAATGAAATGGCTACCGGTATTAAAGCCCCTAAAGGATAAAAATGAGGGGAAAAAAAACTCTTCATTTTGGGAAGCATCATTTGCGTTTTCAAGATTGCTTAATAAGCATTTTGCATTAACAAGCACACTTTTGGCATTCCATATGAGTTTGAGAGTTGTTAATAGTGGTGTCATTCCCAGAGCAATCATAAATATTTAGATCCCTGTATTGAATTTAATCAGTTAAAATATACATTCTCCCTAGTTTATTTGCTCTCTCCCAAATATTTTTCAGCTGTCACACACTTTCTTCTTCAGTGCTGTTAATCAGCTCAAAAGAGTTAACTGTTAACTATTTAATTAAGCCTCTTTATTGTGGAATATGGCATTACTGGCATTCGTAATTTAAGCTAAATAACCTTATAGAACTGATTAGATGAATCACATCGAGTATTTGCTGTTCAAATAAATAACAGAAGCCTCTGCATACGTGACTTCTAATCCCTGTAGCTGTATTTTGCTAGGATTCCCTCTGAAATATTAAGTATTGTTTTTGTTGTATATTAAAAGACCATCTCATGTGCCATTTACTTAAATATTCTGTAGGGGAGTACTTTGTAGAAAATTGCTGATAGACATTGGCTGTTAAGTGTGAAAAATTGCTGATAAACATTGACTGTTAAGTGTGAATGTTCTTGGCGCGTTGACCTTTGTTTTGTTTGTGAAACAGTTATCAAGCAATGAAACCTACCACAGTGGAAAAAGGAGAATTAGAACTTTTAATATTTATGTCCAAATAGGGACTAATCTTAAACTAGTTTGCAGAAAATTCAGTTATTTTCCTGCAAATTGTGCGTTAAAAATAAAACTAATAAAATAAATGGCAAAATTCCTCTGTCTACATTGAGTTACATTTGGTTTATTAATTCTGAACTGCTATATATTTATAATCTCGTTAGTTAAAGGTCTCATATTTACCCATGAATAATTTGAGATCAGCACAGGGCTCTGGAAAACACTGGACTTGATGATTAAGGAACTGATTCAGCAAAATACTTAAACATGTTCATAACTTTAAAAACATGAATGCTGCTGTTGATTGCAGTTGCTTAAATTTACACGTGTGATTTAGTACCTTGTTGGGTCTAGGGAGTATATTAACAATATCTTTAAGATAAAAAATAAAGATATTTTATCTTTAAATGAAATACATTCATAGCTCCCATTGCTTATACTTCTTTCTGATAAATGACCAAATTAATTCAAACAAACAGAAAGCCTTAAGGATTAAACTAGAACTCTTCACTGCAAATGATGGCAATACCTGGTACTGATGAGTTACCGTTCATTGGACACTACTTATTTCAGTCTAGCTTTACCATTTTAAATAACAGTGTTTGAAAAAGTTTAAAGAGGCCCCTTCAATATCTGATGTCTTCCTTCCTGCTGTTTGTAAAAAGAAATCATAGTTACTCTATTTTTTAAAGCCAAATGTGTCATTGTTTCGTAGAGCAGACTTATTGGGAGTGTAAAACCTACCCAGTGCCATGTTTCTTTCCTTTTTGTAATGCTAATAACATTTTCAGCTGTTTTGCTTGTACTGGTTTCACGGAAATGTGTTTTTCATTCTCTTTCAAATTTATGTCAAGTGATTCTCAGCTAATTTGACCATATTACTTTTATACAGATGTCAGCTTGCAGAGCCATGCTAGAGATAGCATGAGGCACAGGAGCAGAAAGGCAAGTTTAGAAGTCATCTTTGGAGTGTTCGTGGTTGGGACTGTGTGAGCAGATGGGATCACTTAATGTCAGAGAATGAGGAAACAAGGAATAGGGAGGACGGCAGTTGCTGATCAAAGTCAGAAGTTTACATCATGGGTATGTCACTCCTTGGTCTTTTCCTAGTCTTTTAAACTGTTCGTATGTATGAATGTCTTTTCTGAGATAGACTTTGTAGGCTATTGCAGTAGCTGTTTGCTATTCCAGCTTACCTTTGAAGCAAGCACATTCTGACCTTGAACTGGCAAAGATGCTCTTATTAGTACGAAGAACATGTTCCTTGCTCTATTTCTGCATAGTGATTGCGTGAAATGTGAAAACCCTTGGGATGTTGAGTGGACAAGGCTATATTCTTCTGCAGTTTACCTTTCTCATCATGCAGTTGATCAGTGAGCTGTAACGGAGAAGGAAAAAGGATGGGAGGGAGCGTAAGAGAGAAAAAATCCACTTACACAGATTAGCCTCGATACACATTGATTTAATGCAATAATAAGAGCTTTTAAGAAAGGCTATACAGCAAAACAATAAATTTTCCATTTTATTACAATATGAAGAGAAAAATAACTTATAATAATAGTTACATGAATTAAATTTGATAGCCAAGAGAGAAAATTATAAATAACAAGGAGAAAAAAATACTGCTTTGTTTGTTTTCCAAAGAAGCAAAAGTAAATTTATGGAAATTGCTTCTATTTTCCAGCTTCACCGTCTTTCACAGAAAATTCCATTAAAGAAAGATGAAAACTAAATATATGTTTTGTATAAATGTGTGACTTTTCCAAAGATGAAGAAATTACTGGAAGAATCTAAAGTTAGATATTGCTTGTTTTCTTTCTCTCTTTTTTTTTTTTTCTTGAGGGAGCTGGGAATTATTCAATCTGAACGTCTGCAACTGTGGCAGGTGAAATATTAGTTTCATCTGCACATTCTTATTTAGGAAAGTCTTTTGGAAAGTATACACTGCATTACTTTTTGGATATGGTATTTGGGGGCAGTAGCTTTTTCATTCCTTTGTTAAGCCATGCCTTTCTGCGGCACCTCGAGCAAAATCGTTGTTCCACCTTAAACTTTAGTTTCACTTACTTAGCTATCTATTCAAAGCTCCAGAAGATAGCTTTACAGGAGCAACATACAGAATCCAGTGAAACGCATGCAAAACAATCTGCACAGTTAATTGCCTAGATTTTTATACTGACTTGTTGCCCTCCAGCTCATATATGGAATTATTGCCTGTTAGCCCGGTCTTTCTTTGTGGCTGGAAAGTACTGATGATCTAATGATTTGTAGAACTTTAAACAGGGGGTAAACAAGCATGACATTCACTACTCTGCACTTCAGTAGGCCCCACAGAACATAGTCTAGAAATCCTTCATGGACCAGGAGCTGTATGAGATCTGTTGCGCTGCAACATTGACCTGTAAAATGCTTATGCAGTAGTTAGAGCTAGGTGGGGAACACAGCAAAGAAGCACCAATATGAAAATGAAGACTACAGTAACACTTGCAGATCTGCAGATTTTATCCAGCTATTAGTTGCGTTATATTTATAGTACCAAATCCATGTAGCTGTGAGGGTAATGTAAGGACTCTCTTTAGGCTCATCGTGTTTTGGATTGGGGTCTTACTGTGTAAGGTATGTTGACATTAAAGGTTTCAGATTTAGAATAATTAGATAAGAGTTCTATGAAAGTAAATGCTTGCCATTTTCTAGACGTCTAGAACAGTTTTTAATAGCTTGCCAACAAATTTCCCAGATTTTTATCACAAGCACATTTGTTCGCTGTGTAGATTTGCTTTCTTGTTTATGTGTGCTATACATAAGCAGGAGTTGAAAATGCTTATCAAAACTTGATTCCTTTGACACTTACCCATTTTTAACAATATTTCTGAAAGTCATAAAACTAATGCGTTAGCTCCCAGGTAATGCATTAGATAGATTTGATTTAGTGAATGTTATCTGGTATTTTTAGAAATCCTCTAAATTGTTTTAGATAGAACATTGTAACCCATACAGAATCTTTAAATGTTTAGTCAATTTCTTGTAGTGCTAGCTATAAAGCATGAGTTTACTTATATTAAGTAAGTGGTACAGCCCAGATTTTAATATCAGTAAACACTGATGAATATGGGAACAGACCTAATTACATGAACTTACATTTATTAATTAGATTAATAATACAAGAGAAAAGGCAAAGTTGGCATTGCCTTTGTGTCAGCTGCTTTGCCATCGTGATATGATGTACTTTTAATTAATGTGTCAGTATCACTTAGCCCCTTAAAAGAAGCTCCATGTCTTCACGTTAGTTTACAGTGGTCAAAATGTAATTGAAATGGACTCAATTGCCTTATATCTGTGCATGTTGTTGTATTTTAATTATTTTATTTCTCCTTTCCCTGAGATAACTTGTAAATGTATATACTTGAACAATCTGAGTAAAAAGGAAACAACAGAAATAGGCCAATACATACTTAATTTCGACCTATAGCCTCTCTCATGCAATTTAAATCTCTTATGCTTTCAAATTAATGGTAATTTATCTGAATAAAGAATCATATTGAATATGCTAGCATTGCAGTTACAACTAATCAAAGGAAAGTAGCAATTTTACAAAACTGAGGGTTCCTGATTGTGCACCTTTAAATGAGAATGAAGATGTTTGTGCTCCAATACTTTGACAGGCCTCTGCATACATATGTGCGTCTAATTGGGTACACTTTGAAATCAGTAGGATGACCAATGCCTGTTGTACTCCTTTAGCTCATCATTTTTTTTTCCTTTTTTCCTTTTAAATGAGCAGTGATACTTTTCTCTTGAATGAGGTAGACTCCACAAGTAATTTCTTCTGAAACTGAGTGAAGAATAAGCTTAACAGATGTAAAGGATCAATTAACCAAGCTTTTAGAGAGACCTTCATTAAAGGATGGCAAATCTACCCCCCCCCCCCAAAAAAAACCCCTCAAGTATTTAAAAGGAAAACATTTATAGATGTCCCTTTTTAGAATATCCTTTCAACTTCAGAGCAACCTAGATACTTTCAGCAATCCTTTTTCTTAAGGTGCCAACAGTTTTGAAACCCAATGGCCATATCATTTCCTTTCATTATAGTCTCCTAATTTATAATGCCTTGGTTTAAACTGAGATTTGCAATCTCTGGGGCAGAGCATCTTTTTTTTCTAGCAATGTCCATGAGTAGAGTTCTTGATAACAGTCAAATATTATTAACAAAGCATTGAAATGCTGTCCCTCTGGAATTAAAGCAGTATGGGGATAGAATTGAACTGTTTTATTTTTAGACTTCTGTTACAGACTAATAGCATATTCCTCTCTTCCAATCAGCCAGTCAAGAATAACTACCCAAAGGTAGTTATTCTTTAATATAGAAAACTATTCTTGGAAGCAGCATTTTTCTTCACCAGATGGGCAGGCTACTGATAGCTGTGAAATTCAGTCTAAAACTTGAGACTTGCTAGAATTTTTGCTAAAATGAAGAAGTAGGTACTCTGATAGCTTCACATTGAGAATTTTATCTCAATCGGAAACTCACATAGTACTCTATCTGGAAACAGTACATCGCTACAAGATTGTAACTACCAAATAGTTATATTTTACTCCTTTGCATACTTGTTAAACATGCTTTTCAACTGATACTTGATTCATCTTCTAATGCAACGTAATAAATATGATTTCTTATATTTTGTTTTATACATTTGATTTTTTTTCAGCACTTACTATGCTGTAAATCTTTATTTCTTTCAGTAAAAATACCATGGGGTTAAGTATCTCACAGCAGTAAAAGTGACTTAATTTGATCTGGTATGCTGTTCTGCTCTGAATGAAATACTGCAACTTTATTAACAATCTAAGTTTAGAACTGGGAGTTGAAAATTGCTTATTCTAAAAGACAAATCTAGTGCTTGCAATGGACAAACTAATCTCACTTCTTACTGATAATCTAACATTACAGTAGCTTTTAATGGTATTATTGCCTGATGATTTTGGCCGTGTCAAAATCATCATTGCCTGATGATTTTGGCCGTACTTGAGATGATCACCTTGTTCAAAATATTGTCTTGAGGTGTGCTATTCTATATAAAACTTTTTTGTTTCCTGTGTTGATGCTTCCTTCCAGATGATGTTGATTGAACTTATTGTGCATCATTGATCTACAGTGGTGAAGTTGAAGTTATTTACCTGAAAAAAAGCCCAGCACTTTATTTTGCCTAGCTTAGAGATATACGTCCCTATGATTTTGGCTGTTACAAATTATATTTTCTGCAAAAGCCAACAGGTAAAAGGCACATCTTTCACGACAGTTAAAGAAAGGTGAATTTAAGTGCTTCAGAGAGGCTTATATCGGCCCTGGATAAACTGCCTCCGTAGAAACAAATCCAGGCTATATATGTCCATAGAGGCCACGTCACCTGTGTAATTGTATGTGTGTGTTAGGTAGAATGGTGGGAGAATGAATGGAAAAGAAATTACGGAATCTCAGAGGATAAGCGAATTATTAGGAAAGAAAAAGAATTTGGGAAGCTTTAGGGGTGGTAAATGTTTACTGGAAGAACAATCCAAATGTATTTCTTTAGTTCTATCCTGTACGTTCCTGGTTAGTAAGAATACGATGGTGTGAAATGACTTTGCTTTTATATTTGTTACAGAGAACTTGTATCTGTTGATTGTTTTTTCTTCTTTTTCTCCATCTTTATTGACCTTTAAATGTGGTATATAGGTCATCTGATGACTTGAACTAATGAAGTTACCAGGCAATATATATGTGTAAACACATGAAACCTCTTTATCAACAAAACGTTGTATATTTATATTCAAGAAATTATGCGTTGTTGCCCAGAGTTAGAAAATTGATTCATAAGGAAATTGCTGATAGATTTTGAAAATTAAATGCTCTGACAGCATCTATATTCTCCCCAGCCTTGTCAAGAATTTGGCTGGCATTTTGGTGCCACAGAAATACAACGTTCTTTATTGACGTGATGTTTTCAGTTCAGTGTTGCAAATAATATGTAAGATTCTTTTCTGCAAGTGACAGAATTTCACTGTGTACTAGAGAAATAGCCTTTTTAATCCTTCTTAAAACTAATCCAATCCTTGCTGAAGATTTTTGTTTCTTTACAGTTGAATAAGTGTTACAATAACTTTCTTGTAACTGGTTCTTTAATTTCAGCTCATTAATTATTTTGACTGTTGAAGAACCTCTTGCACTCTTTCTGTTTATTTTCCTGTGACGGAGCATTACTGAAAGCAGTATTTAACACGAAGTGAACTTTCGAGATAAATAATCAAATTTTGAATTAGCTGCAAATTACCTAAAAATTTAATATTGGTGATTATATTTAAGCAGTATTAAGTGACACGTCAAGTAGATTAAGGCCAGAATAGCGGGGCAAGGAGGACGCAGCTCTGCTGACAAATAATAATTTAGCTTTACAATTGGTTTGTCACTTATTACCCTGAAGTTAGCTGGAAGAGAGGAGAAAAGATTGCGTCATTTTAACTGCCTCTGTTCCACTTCTTTGTTCTGTCAACAAAGATGATGGAAGTAGAAAGGAAAGATGAAGTCGTTTAGTAATGTGTTAGTGGTTAGAATACATAGTATGTTTATGCTATCAATG
Source organism: Struthio camelus (assembly GCF_040807025.1). Classification (NCBI taxonomy): domain Eukaryota; kingdom Metazoa; phylum Chordata; class Aves; order Struthioniformes; family Struthionidae; genus Struthio; species Struthio camelus. The sequence continues at coordinate 29,251,733 of NC_090945.1, forward strand.
TTAGAAAACCTCTTTTTCAGAAGAATAGCTTGAAAATACAGAAGTTTGGGAATTGATGGGGCAAATAAGCTGAAAGTTCTGAGATAAAAGTTCGTTCTCTTTTTCTGGTGAAAGAGAAGGCATTTGGTTTCTCTTAACCTTTTGACATCATGAAGATAGGGAATGAAGTTCAGCTCTCTTTCAATTCTTGTTGAATTGAGTTGATTTATGCCAGAGGTGAGTGAAGAAACTTCTAAATGGATCTGCCAGTATCTTAACTCTTTCTTATCTTTATATAGAGGATGATCACAAACTATACTTTCACATTCCACGTCTCTCTAGCCACCTTTTCACTAAGCCTTGCTGAAAATGGAAAACGAGTTAGTGCTGAAGTCAGAGGGAATCTAGTCGATCCTTGGGATAACAATCCAGAAGTGGCAGAAAATAGCCACCAACACTGGGAACATAATTTTTTTTAAGCTAGATTTTTTTTAAGACTTAAAAAAAAAAAAAAAAAAAAACAGAAGTGAAAACTCCATATCCCTATTAATCAAATCTTTATAATATTCTAAAGCAAGGACACCCTCATTCTAGAGGAGCTAAGATAATTCAAATCCTTTCTGAAGTCATTCTGTTTCTGATTTCCATGCAGGAAATAGAGCCAGGAATTTGCAAACATGTGGTTTCAATACAATAGTATTTTTTATCATGAATGCTTGAGAATGTGCTTGTGAATTTGATTTCACATCAGTTCTGCGTGGTATTATTTCCGTTTTCCAGGAAGGTGAATTCTAGCAAACAGAAGTGACTTGCACACAGCCTAAAAAAAATATTGAAGGGGACGAGATAAATTGTGAATGTCCTCATTCTCATCACAAATACTTGGGGAAAATGTGGCCTGCTGCTAAATGGGGCAGGGGCCTTGGTTGCAAAAGACACAGAAAAGGCAGAGGCACTAAATCCCTTCTTCTCTCAGTCTTTACTGGTAAGGCCAGCTTACAGGCATGCCAAGCATCCTGAGACCACAGGAAAAGTCTGGACCAATGGAGACGTACCCTCAGTGGAGGAGGATGAGGCTGGGGAACATTTAAACAAATTGGACATACACAAGTGCATGGGCCCTAACCGGAAGCACCTGTGAATGCTGAGGGAGGTAGCTGATGTCATTGCGAGGCTGCTCTTGGTTATCTTTGAAAGGTCATGGTGACTGGGAGAGGCTCCTGAGGACTGGAAGAGAACAAATGTCTCCCCTACCTTTAAGAAGATCAAGAAGGAGGATCCAGGGAACAACAGGCCGGTCAGCCTCAACTTGATTCCTGGGAAGGTGATGGAGCAACTAATCTTGGATATTATTTCCAGATACGTGAAGAACAGGAAGGTGACTGGGAGTAGTCAGCGTGGATTTACAAAGAGGAAATCATGCTTAACCAGTCTGATGGCTTTCTACAATGAGATGGCTCTGTATGAGGGAAAAGCAATGGATGTTGCTTACTTTGACTGTAGTAGGGTTTTTGAACTGTCCCCCATCACATCCTCATAGACAAGCTGATAAAGTACAGGCTAGGTAAGGAGACAGTGAGGCTGATTGAAAACTGGCTGAACTTCCTGGATCAGAGGTTATGATCAGCAGCCCAAAGTTCAGCTGGAGGCCAGTCAGCAGTGGTGTCCCCCAAGGGCTGATACCAGGGCCAGTACTTTTTAACACCTTCCTTACTGATGTAGATGATGGGACTGAGAGCACCCTCTGCAAGTTCGCAAATGATACAAAGCTGGGAGGAGTGGCTGATGCACCAGCTGGTTGCACTGTTATTCAGAGGGACCTCGATAGATTGGAGAAGCGGACAGAGAAAAAACTCATGAAGCTCAACAAAGGAAAGTGCAAAGTCGTGCACCTGGGGCGGAATAACCCCATGCATGAATACAGGCTGGGGGGGCTGAAGAACAGCCTTGCAGAGAAGGGCCTGAGGGTCCTAGTGGACAACAAGTTGACCATGATCAAGCAATGTGCCCTCATGGCAAAGAAGGCCAGCAGTATCCTGGGCTGCATTAGGAAGAACATTACCAGTAGGTGGAGGGAGGTGATCCTTCCCCCCTCTACTTGGCATTGGTGAGGCCACCCCTGGAGTGCTGGGTGCAGTTCTGGGCTCCCCAGGACAAGACAGACATGGACCTGCTGGGGCAAGCCCAGCAGAGGGCCACAAAAAGGATTGAGGGACTGGGAGCATCAGACATACGAGGAGAGGCTGAGAGAGCAGGGACTTTTGACCGTGGAAGGCTGAGGGGAGATCTTAGGAATGTGTATAAATACCTGATGGGAGGATGTAAAGAAGACAGAGGCAGACTTTTCCGAGTGGTGCCCAGTGACAGGAGAAGAGGCAGTGGGCGCAAACGGAAACACAGGAAATTGTGTCTGAACATAAGCAAAACCTTTTTGACTGTGAGGGTGACTGAGCACTGGACCAGGTTGCCCAGAGAGGTTGTGGAGTCTCTGTGCTTGGAGATGCTCAAAACGTGGCTGGCCACGGTCCTGAGGAACCTGCTGTAGGTAACCCTGCTTGAGCAGGGCGGTTGGTTCAGATGATCTCCAGAAGGGCCTTCCAAACCCAGTGTGCATGTGAAATTAAGAAAAAAAAATCTTGCAGTTGTATTTTCTGTATTCAGTTGCAGCTTTCATGCTTATGCAGAAAGATTCTTAACATCTAATTTTTTGTAACAGGAAAAAGTTGTGAATAGCCTTATAAGAGCTTCAGGTTTTACATTACCTTGCTTATGAAACTACTTACTAATATTAGTGGATTGATCCTCCTCTGTGTACTGTGGGCATCTGCACTACGCAGATGGAAGCATAAAGGCGCACACGGCCTTGGTGATATGCTACAATTCTCAACGGATGAGTTGAGCAGAGCAGGAAAAGGAGAGGAGATCTGACTCTGTGCTGAGCCATATCACAGAACGTTACTACTTTTCTGCAGAAGATGAGAAGAGAAAAAAAGCCTGGAGTGTTTTGAGACTTGGTGGATGTGTTGAAAGTAATGAATGAGGAAATCCCTAGCTGGCAACCTAAGCCCAGTCATTAGTCTGAAAATATTACACAGACACAGTTGATGAGTCTGTTGTGCTGTACTGTCTGGAAAAAGTTAAAGTATAAAATGGCAGTCATTTTGTTATCTCCTATGAGAGTGCAGTCCCTTCTGCAGCTTTCAGATGATAGATCATTTTTTAATTAATTTTTCTTACTGCTCCATTTTTTCTTTTCACTTCAAAATTTTCTGTTAACTTTAATTAACTTTGTCAGCCTTGCAAAGCTATTTGTAAATCAGCAAAAGGCATGCTGGTTCAGAGAACAGGCTTCCTGCAGCTTGGATAAGAACAGATTACTAGTTCTGACATAGATTATTACTAAGGACTCTCTTTATGACATATGAATATCCTAGGCCTGAGCCAGGAAAAAAAAACCTAAAACCTCTAGGTTTCCAACCAGCAGAACAAAAAAGGCTATAAATGCGTATGTAACCTTCTGATGAGGATTTGTTAGCAGTGGTCCTGTGTTCCTGCTTTAAGCCTTCATTAGATCAGACTATTGCACTTTGGGACATGAAAAAAGGACACAGAGACATGAGGAAGTCAGAGCCCAAGAAGTTATCTGCATATTTAGTTTGGCATGAGAAGAGGAAAAATATTATTTCAATGGTAAAAAATCTGTGGGCGTCTCAAGCAAATTAGCATCTCTGTTGTACCTTGTTACCTGGCTCTAAAGATTGTTCCTCTCGTTATTAATCTCTCAGTTCTTACTAGTGTTATGCTTCATGGAGAAGCTGCTATTGATGGATGAACAGGATAAGGACAGGCGATTAGAATCATCTCTGTTAGTGTCACGAAGGTACTCCCCTAATGAACACTTTTCATTTGCTAAAAATTGCAGTGAGAATTTGGATGGTCTACTAGTAAGACCACTGTTAATGGTTCTGGGAGCCATGGGCACAACTCTCCACAAGTGCAGAGAGATTTTATGTTCTGTTTACTGAGAATGGATTTGCAGTACATTTTAAGACAGAGTTGCTGCGTGGCAGCTCAGATCAGTTGTCTTCAAGAGATCCCTTTATTCTGGAAGTGTGCAGCCTGCAATCTTGCCCCCATTCAGCTGTATGGCCCCATTACTTTCTGACTATTGTCCGTGGGCCATGCAGGTACACCTTTTCCTTTTATATCACTACCAGCATCTGATTTTGAAGCAGCTTTAGAATTTTTTTCTTTTTTTGTAGACCTGACACTAACCTAAGCTGCTTCTCAGCATATGCAGAAGTATAAATTGGGCAAATGTGACTTAATTCTTAGACTATATGCTCTTTGGAATGAGACGGTGATGTTCAGAATCTGGCACAACGGGACTTCAACCTGGCTGGAGTCTAGGTGCAATCACAAATAGAAGTGTTTACTAAAAACTTTATGATGTTGTCAAAAGTTGGTTACTACCAATGGAAATTCGTGCTGATGAGGCAAAGACCTGTTTAAACATTGATTTCCAGTAGGAAAATGAAGTGTGTTACTGTAAGTTTTGCTAGTACTTCATATTTTCCCAAGACAAATTACTAAGAACTGTTTACATTCTCACTTGTTATATGCATGGTACGTACTTTTCCTCGCCAGCAAACTGAAATAGCAGGACACAGCATTTCCTTAAATAACTTGTGAGAGTGCGATTTGACTAAGCTGTGTTGATATGAATGCAGTTTTTAATTTGTAAGTGCTTACCATCCTTGGGCTGACATTCATTTTGAGAGAGATCACACTCCAGGAAAACACAAGCATGGACAATTTAGGCAGCCATTAAAAAAAAAAATCTAAGCTCCAGTAAGTAAGTAAGTAAGTAGCACTGACTTTTCAGAAACTTGAAAGTTTTTCTGTATATTTTTTTTGAGACACTTGGCTTTTTTGGGATAGAAGTAGAGTCTTACAGAGATGATGTAAATCTGGGTTTGTAGGAGAAAACTTTGAACAGTAGGTGCAGTGTTGCAACAGCTTTTTTATTAACCGTTACTCATACGAGGCCAGCAGAATTTGGCTTGCAATATCATTTGCTCCGTAGGTTATGTATTTCATAAAATGCTGTGCAGCTGTGTACGGCACATTAAAGGATAATAATATGCATACAATACTTAGCGGCAGGGGAAAAAAACAAAATACATATTTCCTTTGTAATCTTAATGGAGCACTTTTTTCACAAAGCATCAGGGAGCATATATCACAATGTGCATTACAGAAGCTACATTTTCCATTAATTATTTTGTAGCCGAGTTTCTTTCAACATCAGACATAAAAGTGAAGGGCTTTTTGTTTTTGCATTAATTGCTGTCTTTGTGATAAAGCACTTTTTGCTCCTGTGGCTGATAAAATAATCAGCATTAGGATATGTATGAGAATATTCCCTTAGGGTTCACTTCAAAGACTCTAAATGAGACAGATTTTCCTAGGCATGAAGAATTGGTTTAGAACTGTATGACATGTTGTTTGATAAACACTTCTGAGGCTTACCTTATAGTGTGCAACCTACAAACAAAAGTAGTATGTCCTTTTAAATTAGATTTATTATTTTAATCAGCAAAACAGCTTTTCATCAGCATATCACAATGAAAGATTATTACTGCTTAGACATTTTAGAGGTTCTTTAGGTTGGTATATTTTGTTTCTTTTCTGGAGTGCAGAAACGTGATTTAATTTTTTCTTTCTTTCTTTCTTTCTTTTTTTTTTTAAAGCTCACATGCAGAGCTGTAGCCTGTGCTTGATCACATATGAATACTCCTCCTTACGCACAGGGGAGCTTCATTGTGGGTTGAGATCAGAAAGGAGCCAAAGCTGGCATTCTTTGCAAAAGCTTCCTACAATATATAGGTCTCAGAAACATTTGTCTGGCAGCATTGACTTGAAAATTCATGCTTTTAAAATGTGTCTCTGTATATATGATTTTGGTAATCAACCTGAACTTTTCACACAGAGTACCTATAAATAAATAAATATGTGAGCCTTCAATACATGACCAAATGTGACTTGGGATGTTTGGACTTAGATCAGAACTCCCACTGATACTCTTAATCACCTAGTACAGAGCAAGTGTTGATAGAAGTTGCTAGTGCAGTAGCATGTACCAATTGTAGTTAGACTGAAACAAAAATCACATGGGATTATGTTAATCAGAAAAAGGATTAACTATCAGCCATCCTCTGCCCTTATAGCATTTGCAGAACTTTTGGTTAGATCATTAGGGAATCTGCTGAAGAAAATCTCAACTGAGACTATCTACTACATCTGAATCCTTAAACTTTGCCCCTTAAAAGCCTGTTTTATTATGGAATTAACATAACGCTTATTAGGTCAGTGGAAAGAAGTGTAGAAGGTCAGTGAGACGAGCTACTCGTTTGCAACATGTCTGTTTTATGGGCGAAATAGTGATGACAATTTTTCTGGCTTTGAGATTACATTTTTTTTCTTTTTTCCAATTATTATTTTTAGGGAGAGAAAAGAACACCAGTTGTTACAGAACACCTGAGATGCACGTAATTACTTATAGAATAAGAAAATAGAACTTTTATTTGTATACCTACAACTTTGAATGTGCAAATGCCTCCTTGCTCACTGTTACAAAAGGTTTTTTGATGGTAACATTATTACCTCCTTAGCATTTGTGTAATAGTGTTTTTAATCTGACTGATTTGCTGTTTTTTGTGTGTATTGATTGATGTTCTCAATTTCAGCGTGGTAAGGAGGAAGAACCAGTTCCTGGGAAGCAAGCCAAAACTTGGGTTCTTGTTTGTGCTCTCCCACAAGCTTCCTTTGTAACCTTGAGCAAATCATTTACTCACTTTGGATCTCACTCACTTAGACTCTTCATTGAAATGAACATCCAGTGGGTGATATATTTTCTGTACTACCTAGAGAGATGGTACATCAGTTATTTAAGTGTACGTTATAGTGTGTATCTCGTATCATTTATTGCCCTTTTGCCTTTCTCATGAGGGTGCTCTGATTTCTGCAAATCTTGGTATAACAACTGATGCATTGTTTCAAACTTGTTGCTTCCTCTTTTTGAAGATATGACCAAAGTAACTTGCTTGCTATATAGATTGACACTTCAAAATTTAAGTGTGTGATTTTGTTTCATTAGGCTTTTGTTACGTTCTTTTTTGCTCCTGTGATATCCTGTAATATTACTAATGATGGGTTTGGTTCCTGTCACTTGTGTTAATGTTATATGCAGTGTTCTCTGGAATAGTTCCTGTGCAAAAGGGTAGATGATGCTTTTTCAAATAGTGCTGAAATAGTTAACTCAGTGCTTTACCAGTATTTGTTACAAATTGCCAGCACATTATGACAGAGCTGGGTGCTGATAGGTTTTCATGTTCTATTATTGTTTCTTTGTTTGAACCTAGAAGTTCTGTGAATATGTGAACTGCCTGGGTATTTTCTTTTACAGTCTAATTGTTGAGTTAATCCATTCCGATAATCCTTTCAATCTTTTTAGCGCTATTGAACTGTGCCATATGGTGAAGTTCTTTATTTACCTTCTCCTTAATCTTGAGAGCCTGATCCCCCCCCAGTACATCTCAATTGCATGGTATTTGCACTCCATATAATATCCTAGAAGACATACTATACACTCAAACATGTCGAAGCACACTGTTCCGTTCCCTCCTTCCATAATTTTCTCTACTGTGACATATCCTTTGATAAACTCAACTGATGCTAAGTTTTTTTTTATCACTTTGTCAGGCTTTTCCTTTTTAATTTTTTTGTTGGAAGTATTTTACTACATAGTAAAAAAACAACAACAAAAAAAAAAACTTGTGCCAGAATTTTACATTGAGTTTCTTTCCTTCTATAAACAAAATATTCTATGATGTCCTATTAGTCTGATCCAGGAGATGTGTATGTGATCAACATGATGTTGTGTTGAACCTATAGGCTAGGCTCAATCTTGCCTGTACTCAGTTATTTGTGTAATAATGATGAATTTAATCACCTCTCCAGACCCACAAGAAATGTGCATACATTTTTGTTAGTGCTTTCTACATTATTTTATGCTTTTTTGCTTTATTTTGTATTTTACTGACATAATTTCAACATAACAGGAGATAAAATGCCAATCATAAGTTCTTTCAGTAATTTTATTAATTTTAGTGATTATGAAACCTTGTCACTAAAATAGATAAAATAAATCGTTGAAACTTACAGGTTGAAGGGATCTTGGGAGGTCATCTAGTCCAACCTTTTGCTCAAGCAGGATGAATACTGAATGTAGATGAGGTTACCTGGGGCTTTGTCCCATCAGGTCTTGAAAAACTTCAAGGCTTGGAGGTTCCACAGATGCTCTGGCAGCATGGTGACGTGCTTAATTATCGGTATAGTGACATTTTTTACCCTTATAATCCCTTTACCTCTGCTGCTTAACTTTATGACCAGTGTCCTCTTATTCTCCAAAAAAATGCAGCAAAGGCGAGAGCCTGAATATAAAAGCAGCTCCTGAGCCAACTTCTTGCAGCTCTTTCTCTCTCAGCTCGTCAACAGCAGTCTGATCGGAGGTTACAAGGCTGCACCACATCAGCACTGGCCATGAACATAGGCAGCTAAATTCTAATAAGGGCCTTGAGAGGGAGGATGCAGTCCAGCTCATCTGCAGGTCATCGATAAAGCAGATGTGTTACTCAGGGTAGGTCCCAAGATGGACTCCTGAGGAACACAGTTTCCTGACCAGTTCTTAGGTACAGTATGAACAATAATCACTGCCCTTTATTGACTTCAGTGGAGTTCTTTGAGAATGATTTCACATGTGGCAGGGAGAAAACTTCAAAGTCTTGGCAAAATAAATTTCACTTACATTTAAGGAAAATTTTGCAGCAAAATAAAATCTTTAAAAGGGAAAAACTTTACATCTTCTTTTCACCTGGAGTTAATTTCGCTCCGTTTTCTACATTTTTTACCGCAATCCTTTGAACAAATGCACAGCCATTAGACTGTTAATGTTTCTGTCCAGCATTCTGTGCATGTTATAAAAAAGGATTCATGTAAACAAAAAGATAGTTTAAGGTAGAAATAGGGTATTTTAAGGATTTTGGACTAACAGATGAAATGACTTAAGCCGCTGTGTGCAGCCTCTAGCTATTGCACTACATGTAAGAAGAAAATCTGCCATCTCAGTACTATCTGATGAATAGTTAAGCCTAAGAGGCTGTGATTTAGCATATAAGGTGTTTTTCCCCCCTCTTTCTTGATAAAAGATTGATGTGATTTACAAAAATTCATATTCCTGCGTTGTGATATATTCAGAATTTCAAATACTATATATATATTTTTTTTCTGTTCCCTCTTGCATTTAGCTCAGGGATCCACTGCTAGTGGCGGCATACAGTTGGTCTGGAGGAATGGTAATGTGCAGCAGAGGCTGCCTGTAATCTTTTATTCAGCTGTGAGAACAGGGACTGATGAACGCAGCTAGAAACAATGTGTTACTGGCATTACTGAATGGAACAGCGCCAGTGCACCTGGGACTTTGCTCAAAATCACTTGTGAATTACTTTGGTACCCTTGACTGGAGAATGTCTTGTTGCAGCTTCTAAGTTCCTTTATGTATTAGGGCTGATCATGTTAGGGCATTGGAGGGACAGAGAATGGTTATGTTCTTTTAGTGTTCTTTTTGCTCTGAAATATGAAATTCTGAAAAAATATAATTACATTTAAAATTTTGATTGCAGTCTCGACATGAAATTTCTCAGCATCTCTGGTTCTCACTTTGAAATGTGGATGGAAATGGAAACTAGTGATTGCTGATGCAATTTAAGCAACTTAAACAGGATTAGAGTCTGAATGGATTCTCAGATAATGTAAATTACTCTTTTTTTTCTTGAACTGTTCCAGTTTCTACACTAGAATATTATCTGTCTGTAGGATTTTTGATGTTTTTTTTTAAGTTTCTTTAGTTTTTTTAGTTTTTTCTTTTAGTTTATTTTAGTGTAATTCATTGCTTCCTGCAATGCTGGTCTGCTGTACTAGTTCAGATAAGAAAAGCTATTAAAATGTATATAAGATATACGGACATTCTTCCGCTGCACCACCTGATAGCCCTAGACCTCGTGCGGTTCATCGAGATGAAGCATTGCATTCCTTCTGATCTGAGGGTCCCAGCACTATCATAGTGGGGAAGGAAAGTGGAAGAAGCACACAGATCATCTCAGCCATGGGCTGCCATGCTTGACCCTTCAGTTCACCCCAAGAGGATCTTCCTCTGCCTTTTCCGGACATGAGTACTTCCCCCCCCCCCCCCCCCCCTCTAGTATTGCCTTTTGTATATGAAAGAGCTCCTGTTGAAAATCTTTGAAGTCACCAAGTCACCATCTTACTTTCCTTCTGCTGCTTCCTCAAGAGTAACTTCTTCCAAAATGTTTCTAATAAACTGAGCCTGATAACGGGTAGGCAAATGGCAAAGCATGTTCTCTGCTGTTGGTACTTGAGAATTCTATACACCCCTTGCTTTGTTTTGCCACAGACATCTCGTTTGCCCTTTCTTTGTCTCTCATACCGTATTTTCTATAAAAATAAATTAAGAAAAAGTCTTTGGGGAAGGATTGTGATGTTCAGTTTGTTCTAGTGAGAAGGGACCCAACCTGGCTAAGGTCACTGGATGCTTAAATGATGCCTAAACAATGGGAATGTTACCAATGGTAATATTCCTTAGGATGCAAAGGAATAGCAGAGGATCTATGTGAACCCTACTGGAGAAATTAGCCTATTTTCTCTATAAGGATAATGTAGTTCTGCTTCTCCCCACAGAAGGGTTCCGCCTAAAAAGCGTGGCCTGAAAAGCCTACTCAAACAGTTAAATATATGATTTATTCTTCAGTTCAGGTGCTGCTCTTAATTTTATTTGCTGGCAGCCCTTTTTGTATCAATTACTTTTGCTGTAGGAGACTTCTGTATTTCACTTTTATCTACTCTGATACTGAAGCTTTGAAAGTGAGTGCCTATAATATACATATAAAATCTGATATGAGTTTCCTGCATCTCATAGCTCTGTTCTCATTCTTGATAGCTGCAGACACTGAAATTTCTCCTGTGTTCCATCACTTTCTCTCAGTAATCCTATATTACTCTCAGGCTCCTTGTGCTCACTCTGCTCTCAAATTTTGCTCTCTTTGCCTCTCCTCTTTCACAGTGTAAGTCTACTTTGTTGCTCTCGATTCATATATATGTACAAGGAAGCAAACTCTCCCCACTAAAAACAATAGGACTTGACTTTATCCCGATTAACTCTCCAGCAATGCTCCCAACATCTCCCATTTCTCCTTTTAGTAGTTAAGCTTGCTGAATTCACATCTGTGCTCTGAAGCTCTTCTCAAATTTTATCATCGCCCCCCTCTATTCAATGGTTTCATTTCTTGAGCTTAACTCTTGCTAAAGTCTGCATTAATGTCTTCCTGTAGCCAAATGTAGTCCATCTTGACCTGTCAGTCACTTTCAGCACAACCAACTCTGTTCGTTCTTCTTTTCAAGATCTTTGCGTCATGGTTCTCAGCTATACCTATATATGTCTGCTCTTGATAGGTCCTTTGGGAAATAAGAAAATACCTCTTGATGTCCTTTCCAGCTTTCTGTGACTCTCTCGTTGGTGAATCTATTGGTGAATCTATGTTTTCCTTCTTCTTTCTACTCCTTTTTCCTCTTGGGATAATTTTATTCAAAACCACAAATAAATGAAGATCTATTTTGGTCCCTCTTTCCGAACTCTGTTGTTCTGTCCCTGATACCTCCTGCTGGAGGTCTCTAACCTTGATCTTACTGAGTTTCAGTGAGTGATCTTTTGTTTCCCTCCTAAGCTTTTCACTGTTTCTCATGTGGACATCAGCATCACTTCTGTGAATCTGCTTTCCTGAGAGGTCCCTGAGACCTCTCAGAACCCTTAGGCTTTCCAGCCTATGGCTATGTTTTGCAGGCTGTTTCCACATCATGTGTACAAAATAGTTTAGTATTTACTTATTGATGCTAAATGCCAGTCTGGTGTCTCATCATTTCACAGCTTGATTATTATCATTATCATGTTCACTTTCCTAAATTTGACAATTTGATTTACTTCACTGAGATCTCTTTAGGATGTTGCTTCTAAGAGCATTGATCGTTTTGATCATTTCCTCTTTCTGTATCTCTCTCCACTGACTCTTTTTTTTCTTTGATTAGCATTTGGTTTGATGCGCTTTCAGCACCCTTCACAGACCATCCCTACTCTGTCTATTGTATCTCAGTAATCTCTCTCTTGCTTTCACTCATAAAACCACTTTTCATAAGTCACTCAGTTGTGAACGTTCATGCTTCTCCTATGCTTTAGGAAGAGCTCTTTATGGGTCTTTAAAACAATCCTGTTCTAGTCCTTCAAATCCTGCCTTAAAATTCCTCATTTTGCTGACAAATCAGGTAGCTGATGGTTCTATGAATGTGGATGAACATTTTTTCCATAATTTGTTTATAGCTCCCCTATATGCAGTTTTCACTTCAATTGTAAGGTTTTGGGGTGTGGAAGCTGGATTTTTTTTGGGGGGGGGGGGTTCTGGCATCATACAGGGCTTGCAAGCATGAGGTTGTGGTTTGTACTTGAGGTCTTTGGTTGTCATGAGTTTCTTATAGCAGTCACGAAACCGTCTTAGTGGATGTGTCAAAACTTAGACACCTGGACAGTTGCACAGCATAGATTTATCTCATGATTTGCCTCTCAACTTGTGAACTCACTTACTGTTCGTTGACAATTGTAATGAATGAATGACAACTGAATAACCGTAATAGTATTTTTCTTTGGGTGGTTTGTGATCCATACCATCTTGTGCTGACAACAGTATATTTCAAAGCAGATTGTAGTCCTGCCTGCAAAAATCCACTTCGTTATTACTAACAGGTTTTCCCATGACCTATACCTTTCAGTTCTGATATGTACGAGTTATTAATGTCATCTTTTTAAGGTAACAACACAGGTTTTTGACATACTTTCAAAGTGCTTCATACAATGGTTGTTACTGAAACTTGTACCGCACACTTAATAATTCTAAATAACTATGGTTTTCAATTTATTTCTCACAACATATCAGAAAATATCATATAATCCGTTAATTAATAAAGGCAATTCCTATTAATCATAATTAATAAGTTATTTAGAATTGTTAATTTATTTTAGTGTTGTTCATTCCTCTCTGCAGTGATGGTCTGCTGTACTATTTCAGATAAGAAAAGCTATTATAAAAATGACAGCAGCTTTTCTTACAGAAGCTGCATGTCACCTTCAGTTTTCTACAGAAAACGTAGTTTTTTAGTGTCCTACATCTTTTTAGCACCTGCCTGCTTTATATAACAGAATGGTAACACAGTGTACAGAAATATGTAAAAATGTTCAAACATTCCCAGTTTAATTTTTTTGGTATGTACTGCCTGAACACATTGCATTATTAACTTTGGTTATATAATTAATATTATGAAGTTCATCTCTGGTCAAAGGACTGTATGCTGTGATGTGACTAGGTAACATACACTTTGGCAAAGGGGACGGGTATCTTGCTTTATTTAGCTTTGAGAACGTGCAAATATTCACCAACAGTGATGAACTGTTGTTATGAAGTTCCCAAATACATGTGCCGTGAGACTGAGGTGCAATTCAGTATGGCAGTATAGTGTCCTGTGTTCTGCCTGTCATGAAGTTTAATCCTCTTTGTCTTCTCATTCTCTTGCTCACAGGACCATCAGTTTATTACTTGACTGCTTCTGATGTTTGATTACGTAGTACTTAATAAAAAGGGGACAGGAGGCAGGAGAAGAAAAATACTTTATTTCTTACTTTTATAGTTATTTTATTTGACACTTTTGAATCCTTATTTTCCAGTCATTGACAAATGAAATTTTTTGTTACCTTTGAGAAAGACAAGTGTCTATTGCTTTTAGTTTGATGCTTAGTCAGAGGAGCCGCATACCCTAGACTATCTATTCTGAATCTGTATGCAAAAGTGCCATAAAATACTTTTATCAACTGATCTGTTTCAGTACTGCAAGACTAATACCAGAAATTTGGTTTTGATAGGATTTTTTGCATTAAGCCTGTTATCATGGTAGCTGAACATAAGGTTCACAGAGTGCATCTGCTGTTTTTTGTGCACGTTGTACAGTTTGGAAAAGTATTTGGATGATGGAAGTTAATTGTTTGGGACATAAAGGCCTAAGAGCCATCAGGGAATGACACATTGTGTTAACCTCTCAATAGCTCTGCTTTACGTTTAACAACATCTTATCAGCCAGTATGTCAATCTCCTAGCTTCAGTTAGGGAAAGAATATCGCTAACAGTCAGAGGGCATTCTCCAAGCCTATTCAAGCCTTAGTATCTTCCATGGAGGCTGTTGTTTTGTGGTATTCATGCACCTGCTTGCTTCGTAAGGCTTGATATATCAGTCTTATTTCATATGCCATAGGTCATCAGCATCCACTAAACGTTGGCTGCAGGAGGAACAGGATTAAACTATTTGAATGTTGAATGTTCATGCTTACTTGTTTCTCAAGGTCATTGTTGCATACAATTGCCTTCAAATAATTCATAGTGGTTACTTGCTAATTTGCTGCATATGGATTTTTTTTTTCCACCAAAGAAAGCTCTTTTGAACAAACTTTTATCAGCAATATAGGAAATTATCTGGCGGATATTAATAAGCATGTCTAGTGCCTGATGCTTGAAAGTAAAGCTTTAAGTGTTTGATCCTAAGCAGCACTGTAGTCAGCTCAAACCACTCAAGTAGATATCATGAGTAAAACAGAAAGAAAGAGGAGGAGAAATAAGAAAGGGGTTATTGGGGTTCATTACTTGAAACAAGTGGCTTTACTTGCTGGAAATGTTTTATTCTCTGTTTTTGAATGACTGAAGATGCAATCTGTTTATTCCTTAGGGTACAACTTTTCTGCTACAAGTAAGATGCATCCCTGTTGCCAGGGCACTGGCTCCTGACTTCACATTTTGCCCAGCCGAAGTAGCTACATGGCTGAGGAGCTCTCCTGGCTGGAGGAGGGAGAGGCCTCTGTTTCCATGATTATGAAGATACTATGTTCCTGACTACATAAATCTTTTGGGAAGAAAAAATGTAGCTTTTCTACAAGGGGCTGTGCAGCAGTTCTTTATCATGCGTGCAACTGGGGAGGGCAGCTTCCATTCCCACAATGTCTACTTAGGGCACTGTACGAAGTCCTCAGCATGGTGCAGGGAAGGGTGAGTCTCACCTTGAAAATTTAAAGGTTAGTGTCTGGCATCTGTGATTACATTTGCAATTCAAGTTAGTCTATTTTCTGCTTTTTAACTTTTATTCAGTGAAATTTAGCGCTTGTGAAAGATGTTAGATTGTTATTTCTGGAGACTGGAATCTTTCATTTATCCTTATAACAGATACTGCTTAAGCAGTGGCAATGTACTTCCACCCTCCCCCCAACCCCACGCTACCCTTTCCCATGTTCCTCATACTGAGGAATATCTCTTAGTAATGAGAATAATGCCCCATTTTCATTTAGCACTAGCAGTAATAACAAGAAGCTCTATATGAATGAACTTAGGGAAAAACCTGGACCTATATACATTATGGAGTACTGGAGAATAAATGATGATGAGAATCACATGGTTAAATTAATACTGATTTCAAATACTCTACATTAAAGTTGTGATAGCACAAATAGGAGGGGGACAAAATATTTGTGTCTAAACTGGATTTTGTGAATGGCTCACAACAGAAGTAGTACATCTCAAGCTAATTGGAAAAAAAAGGGTGTATCAGCAAGGGTGTTTGTAATAGGGTCACACAGACACAAACTCATAGCATATAGTGCAGTGCTAATCTGCTGTACGCCTAGGTACGGTTAAATTAGAAATAAATGCTCAATTTCAACTTAAAGTACTTCAGTTACTGGAAGGTTTTTTCAGGATGTGATGAAGTCTGTAAATTTCATTTATTATCTGAAGCCTATAAATTTAAGACTGGATGTCCTTCCAAAAGAAGTTTATGGACTGGCTATAGAGGTTACCCTAGGCTCTTTGGTTTATGTCATGCAGGAAATAGTTCTACATTCAATTAACAGCAAGCTATTGCAGTTTTGCAATTTCTGGGGGCTGCAACAGAAGTCATTTCCCCCTTCCTTCTAACTCCTTAGTGCAGCAGTTCACTCATGGTAGAGACAAGCTCTCCAACTTCGGTAAAATGAGTACGGAGCCTTTACTGACTTAATGATTATACAAAGCAGGAAAAAAAAAATCCTTTAATAATCTCTGACTTTTGCATGGGTCCAAGCCCGAGAGAAGAAAAACTTCCTCTTGGCAAATTTCTCTGAACACTGAGGTTTTTTCAGCTAAACTGTCCAGGCAACTATGAGAGTTGAGACAGTCTTTTCTAAACTCAGCTGATCCACGTTTAGATAGCACGAGTACGGCATCTAAACTTAAGCTTAAAAACTGCTTATAGGATTGTAGTTTATCGAATATCCTTGTCTGCTATGATATCAGGTTTGCTACTGCATAAATACATGGGAAGCAAGAACACTCCACCATTGCTCTCTCAGTAAGGGCTAAAAGTAGTTCATCGTTTCCAAAATCAGGCAGCTTTGATGGTTTTCATGGATTATATGGGTTTAGTTGCCTAGATTTAGGCACTTAATTATGGAAATTTTTGTGTAGCTTAATAAAACAAGCAATAAACCTAAACAGGACCAAGCAATTTATTCACAGAATGATTGAAGTATTTTTTCCACGGAAGTAGACTTTAGTCAGATATACCTAAAAGATTATGTTTTGTATTTCTCAAAAATGAAAAATGTTGAAAGATATGTTTAATTTTACGTAAGTCATTTCTCTCTAGGAATCCATACTGTTTCCTATGAAAGTTTTCTGCTTTAAGATGTTACTTTTCAGTAGTACAACAAAGAAATTCCATAAGGCTCAAATGATCCAGCAATATCCATGAAGAGTAACTGCTCATTTTAACCCATAGAGGGAAAATTGCTGAGCTGTGCTAGGATACTAATAAATACATTCAACTGAAATCAGGATTGCCTCGTGAACAAATACCAGAAAGCATAAATTTGCATTGATTACAATTAGTGTCAAACTGATCTCCTAGAAACTGTAATCTAAATTATGGTGCTAATTTAGGAGATACTTAAGCACATGCTTATAATTAAGCATATGCTTAGTCTTTTATTGATCTGGGGCCTCTTGACTGAAATATGTACAAGGCTGGAAGCCTCAGTGGTAAGTTCTGCAACGTATGTAACTTGCTGACCCAAATTCTGACTTGTGTTGCTGCTGGAAGAGAAAGCATAAGCTATTTTGCATTTATTTAGTTAAAGGCTGCAATTCCTGCTGGCTGTGACTGTGTGTCTAAAACATGAGCACTGGAACATTAGGAATTACCTTGAAAAAAAGATTTTCACTGGAGATTTTCAATAGATAACACTAATTTTCTGCTGTAAGGGGCAAATTCCTAATTCAAATCAGGGAAATCCTTGACATCTTCTCTTTGTGATCATCATGGTTTATGTAGTCCCGGGTTGTGAAATATTTGAATTTCTATGTGAATAATATTAGCAGTAGGCAAATGCAGTATTCCTGTAGTGCTGAAGTTTTAACTTGATCTGATGGGCAATGTTTTTTAAAACCAGATACAAATACCGTTTCAGTGTTTTATTAATATTGTATATACTTATTTCATATTTCTAATGTGGAAGATGAGAATCCTAAATTCTTCAGTATTTATGTTGAAGTCACTCTTTTTAAAATCTGAGATTGTATAGATACATACATTAGAAAGAAGGAAATGATTGTTTGTAAAAAAAAAAAAAAAAAAAAAAAACCCAAAAAACCAAAAAAACTTGATATTGAACACTAGTGTCTTGTTCTTAATGGTCACTTTATATTCCAACTTTGCTAAAGTTTTTCACCTGAACTTTTGTTAAGCAAATTGTTAATTTGTATGTACAGAGTTCATTTATATAAATAGATAGATATCTTTGAGATTGGATTTCCAAGGCTATTTCTTGTTATTTTTACCATACAACTGTAAAGCCTTTGAATGAAGTCAAGATTTGAGGCTGACTCAATATTTTTAAATCTGATGATGCCCTGTAAGTTTTTGTTGTTTTATATCTGTAGATTTCTTTAACATTCTATGGTGTGATACTGTTCCTGGTAACAATTTTTCATCCTCAGCAAACGACTTCTGTTGATGACCCTGGCCCCTTGTGAATATGGAATTAATGAGTGTATTTACTTTCATTCATATCTCTGCTGTCAGCACATTATTTTTGCCATCTCTCTGAGGCTGATCTGTTCTGTTCACAATTTTTTTAATGTATCTGGGGAGAAGTCTTATCTCAGCTTCTTGTACGGTTTGTGTCCTTTTTACCGCATTTGTCTTATCTTTGCTTTCCTCATTTCTAGTTCTACCTGTGTCGTATTATATCTGATATATACTACCTTCTTGTTCTTGATTACGTTATGCAGGTCTGATTTCATCCAGGCTGGGATCCCGTTTCCTTCCCACATGCTCAGCCAAATGAAATGCAGAAAGCCTGAGCGTATACAGTAATACTGTATGAACAAACATTGCTTTTTTGATTTCACAAACTCTTCATGTTCTTCTGACTTGTACATTTTTTTCCTTTTATTCATTCTCTGTTTGAAACATTCAAATCTAACAACAATTAGCCCATTTTTTTGATCTATAATCTTCCAGGTGAATCTCATGAATTCTCTCTTTTATGTTACTGCAGACCAAGTCAGTAATTTGATTCCCGTTCCTCGTTTTCTTAATTACAAAATCATGAAGAAAACTGTGTGATTTGTAATGTTCCTTTATTGTGTGTCGGTTTATATCATGGTAACTGAAAATCAGCTGATGATATGAAGCAAACTTTTCCTTTTATGAACCTGTGTCCCCTGACTGAGCTGGCTACATGCACATGCATATGATCTGTTTCCTCATTTTGCTATGTAATGTATAATGGACATTAATCAGTGTTGTATAATGGACATTAATCAGTGTTAGGGAAAAATTGCTTGTTTTGGTATGATCAGTAAGATGACTTTTTTCTGCTTTACTTTTGTACCACTGTAATGCCACTGATTTCTAAAGCATAATTGTATGCATATGTTGATGCAAGTCTGATCAAAATGTCCGTGCAAGACCCAGAAGTTGACAGGCATATTGAAAAACACATTTAGGGTAAGATGACACAGAGAAGTAGATTTTTGCTGTATGAAGGGAGTGAAAGAATCTCATGATTAAGAGCTTTACTTAGCTTGTCTATGAATAACCTGTATGTCTATGAATAAATCGTATGTTCAATGATTTGATTATGCTTCAGATGAGCAACCTGACATTCTATTGCTGATCAGGACCAAAGTGGGGTTTGTTCAGTGTAGCTACACATGAAATCAGTAATGTTTTGTCTGCAACTGGATCTTTGATTCCAAAAATAGCAATACTCAGGGGAATACATGCAGATTTTTCTTCTTCTGCTGAGACTCTGCATTTCAGCTACATCTTTAATGATGCCTGGGCTTTTTAGGAATCTGAAAGGAGGAGTCGCTCTGATCTCCAGAGAATAAACTAATGTTGCTTTATACATCAGTAACAACTTTAGACTGTACAGGACAAAAGATTAAAAGAAAAACACAGAAAAAATTAAAAAACAAAGCAGAACAAAACTCAAACCTGTAGTTTATATCTAGTCAGTAGTTTGCTGGTGATACTAAGAGGCGTTAACACTGTGATCTAATCAAGAAAGTTTAAGGTTTAAAATCTCATTAGCATCAGCTGAGTCAGCATAATTAAAGATCAACCTAATGAGTAAACCATATTTGATTGTAATGGCTGATATTTATACTTACAAGATCAGAGGAGGAAAATATCAGAACAGTGAAATTTGCTAATTTGCTAATTCTGAACCGTAAATCATTCATTTTTCCTCTTGAGTACACAACATTTTATCTTTTACAAATTACCAGCTTTCTAGCTCATCAAAATCTTGATGCAAGCAAAATAGATATCCGCTATAACTGTATAGGACTGTGCAATTGAGCAAAGCTTCTGCTGATATAACTGTGCAGAAGCAGTTCCAGAGATTTTGGGGTTGGGGCTGACAAGATACTCTTTTGTTTGGCTGCTGCCAAACCCATAATACTGCTTTATTTATGATTTAACTTAAATGACCTAGAAAGTCTTTAAAGCATTTCTACTCCATTGTCTAATCAGTGCTTGTTTGAAGTTGCTGGTCCCCTATGATGCCTTGTTTTCTTCTGTTCCATTGTAGCATGCAGGAAAAACTACAAAATCCCATTTGGCTGAAATCTGTAAGCTCTTGAAGCGAATGGGAAGTTGGCTTTGTGCTATTGTTAACTGGTTATGCTGTCTTGGGGGAATATTAATTTGATGGTAAATTTCACTTACGGTAGAGCAAATAGATAGTATCGTTCCCTCTCCACATAGTTATACACTTAAGTGACTCTTCTTTCTAGCTAGAATGATGGGTGATGGTTTTGTCCTTGTTTGTTTGTATGTTAGTCTAGCTAAATAAGTACTTTTTACTTTCTTGAAGACTATGAGTGAATCTGTCCATTTTGCTACCCTTCAACTCTTGTTTTCAAAAATAGAATTTTTAAGATTTTAACCCCTACTTTTGAAGAATTTTCTTTCTATTCTTGAAAGATTGTGCATGGTTGCATTCAGACTACTATGTGCAGTGGCGGGGAAAAAGTATTTTATTTGAGTTTAAATAAAAGCTAGTAAAACATTAAAGAAAAAGGTAGCAAGTATTAACGTGAGTTTTATTCCTGCTTTTGGCTTTCCAGGACGCAGAGGACCAAGTATATAATTTATGCTGTATTTATTAATTTTCATATGGTATATATGTTTACTTGTTAATGTTTGTTAAAATCTTTATGTTTTTTTATGAAAATCAGGTGTTTTTATAAAAGTTTCATCAGGAATGCATATTAATTTAAATCACACTTTATGGTTAGTCTTCTGTTTTTCAAGTAATAGAGTTATCAGTTACTCAGACAAATACAAAAATAAATCTCTGTATGACTACAAAACAAGGACAACAAATTACTCATGAATGTTCACAAGAAAGAAAAGAAATCATTGAAACTGTTCAACTATTGAAACTATTTTTATTTCCATCAAAGAAAAAGTTAATTTGGGAATGGTCTGTGAATTATTTGCTAGTCAAAGTGGAGCTAGAAATGAACAATGATCCATCCAGAAGTCTATAGCAAGTCTCATTGACTTCCCATCTCTGGTAAATCCCAGTTGCCTTCTGCTCATCTCTTCCTTTGGAGGGTGTAAGTTTGTAACGACTATTATTTCTTTATACTCCAGCTAGCTGTCTGAACGAAGGGAGAGGAAATATACATTTGCAGCTCCTTGTAGGAGTGAGCGATCCATAGCTATTGAGCAGCCTTGAAATGCAGGTGACAAACCATGACCCTATAACCTGTTCCTGAGCTTTCAGATCAGCTTCGGAGCAACCAATATGTTTGTTTAATGGATTTGATAAAATCATTGAACAGCAGAAAGGAGTTTGCACTGAAATACACGTTTTCCTCTTCTACTTTGCGGTATCTCTGTTTAAAAAAAAAAAAAAAAAAAAAAAAGGACAGGTGTCTAGTTACATAATTTCTTTTTAACTCCAGTTAAACTGTTAATTAGTAGATCTTGATGGCCTTTAATGATCGATATTTAGTAAAAATAAATAACGCAGAAAAAATAAAGTAGTGCACAACACTAATGAAATACAGCAGCAATTTTTCATCAAAAAGTAAGGAGGGAGTGGAGAAGGAAGAATGACAATAGTCTGATAAAGGAATGATTTAACATTTTGTAATTTCACATAAATGAAATCACTGGGCTTTCTTTATTCCCTAGATAATCCTTAATTGTGATTAAAATCATGGCTGTTTTGTCTTGGGATAGTGTATTGCAAAAATACATCATTTTATGCATTTATGCACCCAAGTAAAGGTGAATTAATTGCTTAGTTATTTGCTATTGTTGTAGGGTTTTGTGTGTTTTTTTTTTTAATTTAACATGTCAGTGTCAAATGATGATCAGTGAACTGATCTAAAGGGGAGAAAAATGTTATTGCTAATGAAGTTATATTTTGGAGGATAAATTAACATATTGGTATATTGCTCATATAAAACGCTAGTTTGTAAATAACACCTTTAATCTTGACCAGCATTTTATTTTCACTGGAAGATACAGGCTAAAATACCTATATGTAGTCACACTTTACAGGGGAAGCTTCAGTGGTCTTTGCTGCCTGAAGAGAGTTTAAACTCCTTTCTTGTGTATTTCAGCTTTCTCCAGTGATGTATTTCACCATCTCGTTCTTCATTCCTGATTTTGATTCTGCCTTTCCTTTCCATGAGTTTCCTTTGTGTCTTAGAACCAGATCTGAACTCTTTCTGATCTATTTATAAATGGCAGAGGTAGTGAACGTGTCTAGCTTTTGAAAGGACAAGTATCTTCTTCGTAATTGGGAAAATTATTTTAAAACACTTTATCAGAGCAAAGATGTATGAAAACTTATTTAAGATGAGGCAGTTTTTGGTTTGAAAGAGTTAAAAAAGCTGACAAAGGGTAGACAAGAAGAATTCCACATAAGGTGTCGGCTTGCTCTCACAAAGTACTCAAATATGAATTTTAAGTGTAATATTTAATGTTAACATTTTGTGCTGTCTTTCGTCTTATTTTAAGCATTTGATAAGAATTGGTGACTGTTAATCTGACTTAACTTACCTACCTTTCTTATATGTGCTAGGAAAAAAAATGAACCCACTTCCCACTCTAGTGTGTGTGTGTGTATATATATATATATATATGTAGTGAGACATCATGATTATCATAAGGCATATTAATAAATACAGGCACTGACTAAAAATACTCTCTTTTAGTATGTGTATAGAGCGACTTCTTGAAAGTGGATGTTAGTTTAATCTTTTTTAGAACTTTGAAAATATAAGTTCACCTGTAAGATTTCTTTCTAAGGGCACTCTTGAGGAAAGATGTGTCTTCACTTACAAAAGATGATGTTTAGGAGTATTTTTATAACTCTTTTATCTCTGATGCCATAGTCTTTCCCACAGATAATAACAAACCAAATGTGTTAGATCCTGCTGAATGATGTGGTTGTTAGGGACTGCTGCGAACACTTACAAAATTCTCAAGGCAGATATAGAAAGTATAACTGGCTGGAATGTGTATTGTAAAATTCTGGCTGAAAAGCTTAAGCCAAAGAAAAGTAACCATGAAGAATATGAATGTTTGTGAGAAGTTTACTGGCTGAGGCTAAGAAATGAGCATACTCCTTTATAAATGCTATTTGATACAGGTAGGTTTTTGGTGTTTTCAAAGTGACTTTGGTAGCGTTTTCTGCTATGATCAAGACGTATCTCTAAGATTAAATATTCAAAACCAAAATAGAATAGCAGGTAAAGGAATAAGCTTGGACACACAAAACTAAAATATAAATGATTATACTTCTGATGAAAGGGCCTGCAATGCAAGCTGTGTGTGTGTTTGAGGTTCGTTTCATGTCAGTTTAGTAAAGCTGCAAGGTTCACGCTTCCTTTAGATCATTTTATGCTAATGTATCATTTTTGTGTAAAGGGCTGTACTCCAGTGGGTAAAGGAAATGTACTCAGTCAAAGCTAATAATTGTTCATCCTGACAAGGCATTAATGGAATAGATTCTATTCCAATTAAAAATCTATTTGAAAAATAGGGTATGGCTATTAAATCTCTCAAAGCAAAACGGTGAAGTTTAGAAAGTGGCTGAAGTGCTATATTATAGGTTTATTTTGCTTATTGCTTTGACCAATACAATTTAGTTGCATGTAAGCTGAATATATATCAGTTAATTCATTACAGAATTCCTTAGCATCTTTCAGCAGGTCAGTCTTTAAAGTGCTGCAAGTTTCCTTATTGTCTTGCCAGTGTGCAGGATATTACTCAATATTAATGTTCATCCCAGAAGAATATGAAGCCAATAGATGCATTTGATAAGTAAAGCAGAGAAAATCAGCAGGCACGATGTATCCTTAGTTTAATCTCCCTTTTAAACTATGGGAGATGTCGATTCATTATCCACCTACTACAATAAAAACCAACTTAGCAATATATAAATTAAAATTCTGTTATTAAGTATACTGCGATGTGGATATTCCAAACTGAATCTGCAGTCTGCCTTTGATAGAGAATTTTACTTGGGAATATGAAATACTTGAAGACCAAAAAAAAAAAAAAAAACAACCCTGAAATGAATAGGTATCTTTAATCAGGATCAGAGGGCAGAATGGCAGGTGGAGCTGTACTGTGCAGGTTTGACAGCTGCGGTTTGTTTTCATTGGAAGGGATTGCCAAGGCAGGTGCGAGCTGATGGCAGTAGAGGGAGCCAGGCAGTATAACTTTTGCAAATTACAGAGTGCCTCAATGCCTCTTATAAAACAGAAACAAAGCAGTCTGTGCAATGGGTTTGAAAAAAAAAAGCCAGTAGTGTCAGACCTCCTGATAAAAAGCAAAGCAATCACATGGAGGCACAAGCTGTCAGATGCTTTATACGTTAAGACAAAACAAAATAGATCCAGCTGAGATAAGAACCACATTGAATTGTTGGGTAAGACAGAAAGATACTTGACCTTATAGGAGCTTTAAGGGATGTGTTTCATGACAGTTGATACTTCTTAGCGATTAGTTTATCAGCATGAGAAGTATGTTTTTCAAGTAAAGGAATGTCAATTTCATGATGAATTTCCTTTCAACAATTTTCAGGGCTGTGATCATGAGATAATGACTTATAAAAGCTTAAAGGAGTCCAATTTCAGTTAAAGATGTGCAGGTGTTTAGAAATCTGCATATTAAAATAATGATGGGTTTTTTTAACTATTATTTTTCATTTCAGACTGCCCTAGATAGTATTTTCCTGTTTTTCACCAGGAAGGAGGTGTTTATCCTTTATCCTTCCCTCCTATGTACTGCTGTAGCTTTATAGATGGAATGTGTTATTGTGCACTATTTTATGTAAGGGAAATTGATTCTGTTTCTAAACAGATGGCAAAAAAAAGCTGTAGGAAACCTTACTTCTGGTGAATAAGCATGCCTGGGTTGAAATTCTTCTGACTTATTTTCTATTCTGCTTGCTAACAGCCTCTGTGGTATTGCGGAGATGAAGCAGCTAAGTGCTTTGTTTTGAAGGAATACAATAGGTGACTAGCAAATCATATATGAAAAATAACGGGGAAAATTTTCTAGTAGTGAAAAATTCTCAAAATACATTTAAATATTGACTTACTCTTCCCTGGGAGGAATGCTGTTATCAAAGAATTTGTCATAGCTGAAGGGGATCTCTTTTCTAAAAGCACACAGCAGGATGGGCTCACTAAAATATTTGCATTTGTAGAGCAGAGGACTGATATTACACAAACACAAAAAAGATGTCATGATATGGCAATTAGGTTTTTCCAGAGAGAAGAGATGCTGACGGGACTAGTAACCTATTATGCTAGTGACTGGAAATTTTCTCACAATGCCCAAGCCACTGGGGTAGTGTACTTAAATACAGAGATCCCTGTTGCAAATCTGGATCAAAAAGCAACATGCAGATGTGGGCTTTTATTTCCTGTATGTAACTAAAATCCCCAAGCTCAGTGGGATTCAGACAAGTGAATTCAGCCAGCTGTGGCTGGGTGCACTCTGTTCCGTGGGCTTTGGGACCGCTTCTCCCCAGGGGCTATGAAAGGAGCCCTGCTCACAGGTTAGGAAACGTGCTGCGTACAACTCAAAACTTTTAACATGAAACTCAACCTTTAAAAAGGCCATATGCCATACATTGTTAAAGGGGAATTAATAACTGCTTTAGAATGGTAGGTCTAGACTTAAAATTGTGACTAGACTCAACTTGTTTGTGTGCTCTCTCTCTCTCTCTTTTGCATGTTCTCTCTTGTGCACGCTTTCGTGCGCTCTCTCTTGCTCTCTCTCACGGGCACTTTCTCTCTTGCTCTGTGTTTGTTGTTGTTGCTGAATAAGAAGAGGGCACAGGGAAACAGGCAAACATTTTAACTTCAGTATGATACCTTCTATACAGACATGTCTGTTAGCTAGATAAAAGAAAATTAAGATTCAGTTCTTGTCCACACTGTCCCATCAAAGAAGAATTCATAGGCAGCAAGCAACCAGAGGTGTCCAAAGGTATTTCTGTAAAAAATGCCAAGCACAGAGATAAAGATACTCCGAAGGACAGCAGTAGAACCCTTCAGTTTTACACTGAAAATCTGATGGGTAGGATAGAAAACATTGTCTCTAGTTTTAGAAATATCCTCTGAAAAATATTGTATAAGGAATAATCTGCTTTCTCTCTTCTAACAAACTGTGAGCAAATAAAACTTTTCCTACTCCCCTACGTAGTATACTCCAAACTATGTTACATTCTGCTAACCTTTCCTTTAGGTTATATAAGCTTTTGATAAATACAGAGCACTGTTGGGTTTAAATGAAAATTCCAGTGTACAAGGATTTTTTTATACCCTGCTGACAACTGTTCTGAAAAGCGCTTTTTTAGCAAACAGCAAAACCTAATGTGAACGGTAAGTGCTGCCATTCATAACAAGTGGCAAATTAGCTATTTGCAAGGAAAGGAAAGTTTAGCACAGGTTATGTGCTGTGATGCCCAGATACTTAGATAGCCTTCATTTGGCCATTGCCCACTTGAATCCTTAGCTTGAACTTTAGCTGTGATAATCTTAGGATATTTTGATTGAAATTGAAATCTTGACAGCTGACAAGATTGTGACCTGTGTATAAAAGGTTGTAATCTGATACTTTGCCGATTTTCCTTCAGCCTGCTGTATATGCACACTAATTTCAACTGACGTCTCTAAAACACAGCATATGAGAGAAAGGAAGGGGGATCTGAAACTGCCTTTTGTCCTAAATCTCTTAATAGTTGAAGGTTTGGGCTCCACAAGGCATGACAGTGGTGTAGACTGCAAGAGGCCGTACAGCCTTCTGAAGACTGAAGCAGTTATGGCATATGCAGAAGAGTGACCTGGTTTCAAATTTTTCACTGATGAAAAAGTTTTAATAGGTCTGGTTTAAAATGTAGATGTCGAATTTTTAACTAGTCTCGAGGTGTCAGGAGTCTCAAGAGATATTGTGCTGTTTCTCATGCAGTGTTGCTCAGCACCATTTAAAACAGCGACCTGAATCTAGATGAGTCAGTTAGTTAAATGCGCTTTGATTTTTTTTTTTTTTAATCTTTATTTTTTTAATGCTGCTATTGGATACTCTAGACTGGATGCCTGGCTCCTTTTTCTGATACCCCTCATGTAATACATGTTATGTGCATCATTTGTAAGTTTTTCATTCCTCTTTAAACAGCAGAAACACAATTCACAACACTGTAATGTAAATATACTGGTTAGTTAGTATAGAAAACATAGTTTTTAGCTGAACGCAATCCGAATATAAAATGTGACCCATATGGCATTGCAATTTGCAGTCCAATTTCATCAGGTTATTATGGCAAAGAAAACATATATAGCACTAAAATTGTGTTTTGGGGAGGTAGATATTCCTCCTGGGACAAACTGAGGTGATAAAGTGAAATTTACAAAAATATTTCTGCCGAAACTGATAAACAGGTTATATTTTCCAAATCTCTATTATTTTTATTGTATTTACTTACAAAACATAGTATTTACATTCTTGCTTGTCTTAATCTTATTGTTCAATAGAATGATAACTTTACCAGGATGAAAGCGTGGCCCAAGGCAGTTACGAAATGGCTCTCCTTCCCTGGTGAGGGCAATATGACCTGTTTATACGCTAAATCTGCTCTGTACTTTGTGTCTAGCTTCATCGACTGATTGATGTGCGAGGTTTGGTATGTTGGTTTTCTCTTCTCCATTTTGTCTTAGTTTAGATACTTCAGCATGATGACTTTGCAGATGCATTGCTCCTGTTTCACCAGTTTGTTAGAATGGGAATGGTAATGATGTTCAAAGCTTTTCTTTCCTGAATATTCATTCACATGACACACATGCACACACGGTCTGGCTACTTTCCTTAGACTAGTTCACATAATTTTTATTATATTGCAAATAATCATTTCTCTAGCTCAGTCTTAAGTGTTTTGTGCTTCATCACTGTAATATGATTCAAGATAAACTGTTGCTTGTTTTCTTGTATTTGGCTCTGTTGTGAAAACCTACAATATCCACAAGAGGGAATACTCCTTTGATCGAAAACAATTGTGCACACCAGGTGATCTATAACTAAACACTAAGGGAGCCGTTAAAACCTTATAGTGTAATCTCACGACACTTGGAAAGACTGTATCCCTGCTCAGGCACAACTGCTGTTGATACCGTGTGAGTGGAAAAGCTAGGCCAAGCTCAGCAGAGACTTCAGAATGAACCTGAATAATAACAGTGCATCTGACGTTATCTTGAGAACACCTTGTGTCTGTAATCCTTTGAACAGGCACATGAATACTTGGACACATTAACAAATCCAAGTTTCTACAAATTTAAAAAAAAATCCAGTTTTGGTTCCAGGAGAGGGTAATGCAGTTCTCTTTGATATATTTATTCTGACTTGGTTTCAGCAAAGAATATGGATAATATTAAGCTCATGCTTAATTTTATTGGAATCATTTTGCATTAAAGTTCCTATCAAAGGTAAGCATGAGCTTAAGTAGTTTGATGGACCTCCAGTGGTTGTCAATATTTGATTTCTTTTATGTTGAAAAGACACAGAATGTCACTTCTCCTTTGTCTTTTCTCCTCCTTCCTATCTGGAATCTTTCTATGTTCCTTTTGGAAAAAAAGTATAAAATTTGTGTTGTTAATTTAATTTGTGATAAAAGTACATTTTATACTTTTAGAACATTCCTGAGATAATTTTGCACTGTTTATTTTCTCAAGTTGGAAGCAGCACATATTTAATACCAGTCGAATTTAGTGCTGGCTTGGTAACTGAAATGTGTATGTTTTGCAGACTTCAGAGGTGCTCTTTCTCCAGAATGTCGGTGGTCACGATGTTCTTTAAAACATACATAAAGTATTAAGACAGTAGATGGTGAATTGTTTGATTGGTGGAACTCCTAGCATTCAGAGGAAGAGAGAGAGATAACACTTTGTGCTGTAATTGTTTCCTTCACTGTGGTAAAGGACATGTTTTTAAAATGTGTTTTTTGTCAGCACAGTCCGATTAGTATATTACTTTTTTTTGTTTTCTTCTGGAAATGGAGTTTACAGGGCCTAACTTAATCCATAATTAGATATTTGTTCGCACTGAAAAAGGATACAGTCTGGCACCATTCAATATGATGATTATTAATACATAAATTTTTAAGATATTATCATTATAATGTTTAAGCACTGTAAAGATAATTAAATGTTTATTCTGGAGTGGGAAAGTGGTTTCTATTTCAGATCACATTGTCACATTAAGCCACTAGGAAAAAAATAATGCCAATACTCACGGAATATTAGGACTACACACAAAGTCTCTAAATAATACATCTGTAAAACGTATACTGTCAAACCAGTGTGTCATCTTCTGCCTAAAGACTGCTATGTTTGTGCAGCAAATGACTTCAGCTATCCCAGCTTTTTAAGAGGTAGAGAAAATGATCATATAATATCATGATAGCAAAATAGCACTGGAGAAGATCTAAAGCAGTCACTTGGCCCATACTTTCTCTCAGGGTAGATTCAACTGTATACAAATTTCTGTTAGGAATTTGACCATGAGATGGTAGAGTTCAGGATCCTACGAGGAGGAAGCAGGGCAATAAGTAGGATCGCAACCCTGGACTTCAGGAGAGCTGACTTTGGCCTCTTCAGGGACCTGCTTAGGGGAATCTCATGGGGTAGGGCCCTAGAAGGAAGAGGGGTACAGGAAAGCTGGTTAATACTGAAGTATCACTTGAATGCAGTGCATCCCTCTGAGTAAGAAGTTCAGCAAAGTGGGCATGAGACCTGCATGGATGAGCAAGGAACTCCTGGCAAGACTCAAACAGAAGAAGGAAGCACACAGAATGTGGAAAAGGGGACAGGCCACTTGGGAGGAATATAGGGACACTGTTAGAGTATGCAGGGATGCGACAAGGAAGGCTAAGGCTCATTTGGAATTAATTCTGGCAAGGGATGTCAAGGACAACAAGAAGGGGTTCTTCAAATACATCAAGAGCAAAAGGAAGACTAGGGAAAACGTGGGCCCACTGCTGAATGGGGCGGGTGCCCTGGTGACGAAGGATACAGAGAAGGCAGAGTTATTGAATGCTGCCTTTGTTTCAGTCTTCACTGCTAAGGCCGGTCCTGAGGAATTCCAGACTCTGGGGACAAAAGAGGAAATCTGGAGAAAGGCAGACTCTCCCTTGGTCAAGGAGGATCGGACTAGAGATCATTTGTCCAAACTTGACATCCACAAATCCATGGGCCCTGATGGGATGCACCCACGAGTGCTGAGGGAGCTGACTAGGCCACTCTCCATCATCTTGGAAAGGTCCTGGAGATCAGGAGAGGTGCCTGAGGACTGGAAGAAAGCCAGTGTCACTCCAGTCTTCCAAAAGGGCAAGGAGGAGGAGCCAGAAAACTCCAGGCCTGTCAGCCTCCCCTCCATCCCTGGAAAGGTGATGGAACAGCTCCTCCTGAAGGTCATCACTAAGCATCTGGAGGACAAGAAGGTGATCAGGAGTAGTCGGCATGGATTCACCAAAGGGAAATCATGCTTGACCAATCTGACAGCCTTCTCTGATGGAACGACTGGCTGGGTAGATGAGGGCAGAGCAGTGGATGTTGTCTGCCTGGACTTCAGCAAGGCTTTGGACACCATCACATCCTCACAGGTAAGCTCAGGAAGTGTGGGTTGGATGAGTGGACAGTGAGGTGGACTGAGAACTGGCTAGATGGCAGAGCTCAGAGGGTTGTGGTCAGTGGTGCAGAGTCCAGTTGGAGGCCTGTAGCTAGCGGTGTCCCCCAGGGGTCAGTCAGTCTCGTTCAATGTATTCATCGATGGCCTGGAGGAAGGCTCAGAGTGCACCCTCAGCAAGTTTGCTGGTGATACTGAACTGGGGGGAGTGGCTGACACACCAGAAGGCTGTGCAGCCATTCAGAGGGACCTGGACAGGCTGGAGAGTTGGGTGGAGCGGAACCTCCTGAAGTTCCACAAAGGCAAGTGCAAGGTCCTGCACCTAGGCAGGAACAACCCCATGCACCAGGACAGGCTGGGGGTTGACCTGCTGGAAAGTAGCTCTGCAGAGAAGGGCCTGGGAGTCCTGGTGGATGACAAGTTAAGTATGAGGCAGCAGTGTGCCCTTGTGGCCAAGAAGGCCAATGGGATCCTGGGGTGCATTAGGCAGAGTGTTGCCAGCAGGTGGAGGGAGGTGATCCTGCCCCTCTCCTCAGCCCTGGGGAGGCCTCACCTGGAGTAGCGTGTGCAGTTCTGGGCTCCCCAGTACAAGAGAGAGACGGCACTCCTGGAGAGAGTCCAGCGGAGGGCTACCAAGATGATGAGGGGACTGGAGCATCTGAGAGAGCTGGGCCTGTGTAGCCTGGAGAAGAGAAGACTGAGAGGCGATCTCATCAACGTGTACAAATATCTGAAGCGGGGGGGGTGTCAAGAGGATGAGGCCAGCCTCTTCTCCGTGGTGCCCAGCGACAGGACAAGAGGCAACGGGCAGAAACTGAACCACAGGCAGTTCCGTCTGAACCTGAGGAAAAACTTCTTTCCTGGGAGGGTGACAGAGCACTGGAAGAGGTTGCCCAGAGAGACTGTGGACTCTCCTTCGCTGGAGATATTCAGAACCCGCCTAGATGCGATCCTGGGCAATATGCTCTAGAGGACCCTGCTTGAGCAGGGGGGTTGGACTGCATGATCTCCAGAGGTCCCTTCCAACCTCAACCATTCTGTGATTCTGTGAATTTTTATTTTTAGAGACCTCTATGGATAGGACTTCTTTTAGCATTCTGTTCCAATTCTTAGCTCATTTACCAGTAAGAACTTTTTTCTAATAGCCATATTCAATTTTCCTCCTTTCAGTGTTTTTCCCATTACTGCTTCTCCCAGAGAGGTTGGATGGAGATACTTATTAGGTGAGTATTCATTTTTATTCCTGCAAGTTTACATGTGTGAAAACTGTTGCCACATCTTCTTATGGGATTTTGTAGTCCAAACAAGCCTGATGCACCATTCTTGCCTTTCTAGCAGTTTATCTGGAATTTTTTTTATAATAGTTTTTAGGTTAGCGCTGTGAATAAATACAACCTATCCAGATACCCTAAGTATATTAGTTCATATGAATTTTTAATGTATATCATACATCATCCCACTTTTTTTGCTGTTCTACTTCTGTACAGTAAAAAAAGATGTAATTATATAAAGATTTAATGGAGGTGATCCAAATATAAAATTATTGCTAGAATGTTTCTAATATGCATACTGTGTTTTTTTTCTTTGTGACTGTAGTTCCTTTTTCAGATCTGCTGCCTATGACAAAGTCATAGTCTTGTGTCATCCTTTTCCCAATGTATTCTTTTCGTGCATATTTGTGGTCCTCCTCTCATGTTTGCCTGACATACCCTCTTTGAGATAACTGCTTTGACAATAAGCAACAGACTGTGTGGCAAATTGTGAGTCTGAATCCTCACTGGAATGGTCTGCATCTTGCTGCCTTTAAATATTCTGCATAAAATGACTCAGCGAGTCAAGTAATTATTTTAAACTAGAAGAGAAAAAAAAGATACTTTGCAGGAATTCTAAGATTAGGTACAGGAGAAAGAACAGAAAGGTTTTCCTCTTCCAGGTGTCATACTGTTGGAAAGGGCTGGAGGTAAACTTCTGCCTTTGCGTGTCAGGCTCTGTTCTGTGCTGCAGTTTGGGGGATTGCTAGCAGCACAGTGAGATTTCTCCAGCCCTGCTTTAATATAGCTAAGCATGAGTTTCCATGAAAATTTTACAGGCCTGTGAGGACTTTGGTTATATGGCATTTGAAGATGATTTCAGAAGCTTATATTGTTTTCCCAGTTACATATCTCAAAGTTTACATGCCAGGTAAGGCTTCCCAGTGCTCCCTCATCTTTGCCAGGCTTCCTGATATTTAGAGGTTTTCAGAGTTCACTATTACACTGGACAGCCCACACCTTCCTTTCCTGCAGAAGGTGATTGCTAAAAACGCTGGTTAATTCTTTTAAATATCTGATGTTGTAATAAGATTTCACTCTGCTTTGTGAATCCCATACAGCTCTATTTAACTTAAGAAGACAATGAACAGAAATCTGGAATATAGCTTTAATATAGCTTTATCCCCCAAGATATCTGTGCACGTTAAATATCACAGTTTTTCATCAAAAGGGTCTTGCAGAAGAACACACTATTTAGAAAATAGCTAGAGCCTTTGGAAAAAAGACAAGAGTAAAAACTGCTCTAGAATTCCAAATAAAAGAGAATTTGTCTTTTATATGCTTTGATCTTTGGATTTCAGTTATAGTTATCATCCCAGCAAATTACTAGTTTATTACATTTATTACATTTTCTAAATTCAACTTTTAGCCGTTGGATTGTGTTGAGCATTTGTCTCCTAGATAAAAGATGTTTTTCTATTGGATATAAAGGTTGGGGGGGAGGGATCTGTTTTCAGTAAATGCCTATTCTATTTGGTGAGGAGGACCGATTTGTTGGATGAGGCACACTATTTTTAACTCAGTTACTATCCTAGGGAAAAGACAAAGCAAACAACAGACAATTGCGTACTCTTGTGTATGCATACCAGCCTCACTGTGGAATGGCATTCTCAAGTTTAGACAAGATGACTCCAGACAGAAGAACAGTAAGAGGTCCATCTTGAGCAAAAATACTTTGTAGCTGGGTGCTATTTTGGCTTCCATCCTTTGTGAGTTGGTACAACAGGGAGATCCTGTAACATGCATTCATTAGTGAGTTATGTATTACATTAGAGAGATACGCCAGGTTTGGTAACATTGGAGGGAAAAGACTATAGGTACATTCCTTTATATAAAGTTTATGTAGGATGTGATTTGAGTCTTACTAATCTAAAAAATTCATGTGATTGTGCTTGTGTTGGTTATCTTTTAATTCAAGAGAAATGATGATGCAATCTGTATCTTTTGGCCTGAATTTAACACTTAGCATTGGAGCACAATACATTTACCGGTTCTAAAGAACAATTATTGTATTCAGTACTGTAAACCAGCAGTTCTCAAAGAGTATCGGATGTTGATTTCCTAGGGAGACTCTCATCCCAAGTGGGATCGAAGCAGACTCAAGGGATGTGAAAAGTATGTCTCGTTTTATTTCCTTGAGACTTAATGCAAGCATTGCCTTGTACTAAGGATTCAATCAGTAATGAATAGGAATCCTGCAAAGCTCACCCTTTTGTGACATTTTATATCAGACAACTTAATCTAGACCTGCCCTTAGGTTTTATGGCCCTCAGGGTCTGTGTTAGCCCCTAAGGTCCCTGTTCTTCTCATGTTTCTTCTCAAGGTGTACTGTGCTTGAAGTGTTTTGTGATGGTCTGATCAACTGTTTTGTGTCCTCAGTGCCTTCTGCGACTCTTTTGATCCAGCAGAAATTCTCTTGGGAAAATGGGGAAGGAGTTTGATAGCTACTTGAAAAAATTATGAAGAACTGATTCATCAGATTCCTGGTTTCTGGTTTGTCTAGAGAGACCAGAAATGTATGCATTATCTTAGATTATTCACCACACGGCAACTGTGTATTGGAGGTAGGTGTAGATGCGCTCACACAGAGAATCTTACTAAGTGACAGTAAAAGTTAAGCAAATATTGGTACCAAAACTGTGTTACTATCTCATGAGTGCTCAGATAACTCATGACAATGAATGTAGACAACATACACATGCACATTGCACAGGATATGAAGAAATTACTTCCAAATATGCTATTAAATTACATTTACCCAAAGTAATACAAGCCCTCTCCCTCTATCTTCTACCCAGATATCTAGTGATGTGTATGTTATTACATATTTAAGTCTGGCGATGGTCCCTAAAGTCTACAATGTTCAGTAGGTGTGGTGAGATTGGAGAACATCCACTTTTTTGTTTCCTTGTTGTGTTGCTCTTTCTTCAACACATAATTGAGCATAAAGTGTACTCATGTGTTACAATAATGCTGGCATATGTAGCTCACAGGACTTAATAAAGCTCTCTGACTATGAAGGACTTTGCTGTGTTAGTATAGTATATTGTTAATTAGTATGTTGTCATCTCTGAATAAAAGAGCGCTTTCAGTTTTGGCTCTTGATGGTAGGGAAATGATATGTAGGTATGGCCTGTGATTAACGCTGCTCAGTTTTCAAATATATCGCTAAAAGCTTGGGTGAAGTTACCTTTGTATGTGAATTATTACCTCCATTTCAGGTGTGTATATTTCAAGCATCCAAAAGAATATTGATACTTTCTTTTGAATGAGTCGGGTAACGTTGCAGGTAGATTCCATCACCAGGAGAAATAGACGATTGATGATATTTCCTTGAGAAAATCTTACTTACATATAGAAAGCAAGAAAGATTACATATTACAAGCAATAGAAAGGCTTGTTTTTCTTAGCTAAAGTGAGCATGAGACGTTGTCTGCCTTGACTTCTAGCCAGCATTTAAATGAAGGTCTCTTTTTCAGTTTTCTCAAGGCTACACTTCCAGATCTAGTCTTCCTATTTTTCTCAAGCAGAGGGACAGGTGATCATGTCACCTATAGCTCTAGATTAGGTATCTCTTATGCTGGTACCTGGAAAACTGTACAATTCTCGTAATGTATATGCTGCCCGTGCATGTCGGGCTAGCCCCTCTTTTTATTTGGGCCTTTAACTGCGCTCACATTTAACTGCAATGGTAGAATTGCTGAAGCTTCAGTGAAGTCTAGGCCAAAGAAAAGGGGTTCTTTAATACTGTTTTGCAGCTATAAATAGAATTAATTATTCAGCAACAGACTTCAAATATTATCTTCTCCTGTTTTATTTCTTTATTTGCTCTCATTTCATGTTAGTAGTCAAGGTAAACCTTGCCTTGCTCTATTCTGTGTGGAATGTTTTGCCTTGAGAGTTGGGATGAAGAACAACTATATGTTCCATGAATCTTTCAGGAATGTAGGTAAAATACCCGCGCTTTGTATTGTTTTTACATGTTTTTTTCTATAGATTTTTAGTAAAGTAACAGTTGTGCCCTGAAAATGCAATGTGTACTCTGTGAAGTATCTTACAAAAAAAGTTCAAACTGTTTATTCAAAGTATTTCAACATAGTTTGCAAGGAGCCTTTCAGAGGTCTTACATTTCATTTTCCAGACAAGCTGTACACACTTCTCCTGAAAAATATTGCAAAAAATATTCTCTACTTTTTTCCATTGGAAAAGTCAAAAAAAGAGAAGATTTTAATTATTCAAGCTATAGATTGTGTTGCCTGTTTCTTTGCTTCTCAGAAATGGAGCTGCAGATGTAGTCAGAAATTGTATCTTTCTTTTATCTTTCAGCCAAACCTTCCTCATCAACAAACGACACTTTAGGGAAGAGAGTGGAGGCAGTCAGGGGAATAGTTTTGTGAATAGTTTTCATAAGTTAAAAAAAAATGCATATTTGTATACAGTTTTTTCTAAGTGTATAGTGCTCCAATTAAAAGTGGACAAGTAGAGGGAAAAGGTGATAAAAATGACAGAACGTAGTGATGCTTTGTTCAGAGAAGGATTGTGAAAATGAAAATCTGAATAAATCTGAATGAGGAACACCTTATGAAATTTAGCAACTTCTGTTAACCAGTGTAGCCAGCTATTAATCTCCCAGTACCCTCAATAATAACAGCTTAGCATTTCTTTTATTTGTTCTTGTCAAAGAAACATTTACCTTCCATACCTTTTTAGATAGCTACCTAGACACAATAATCAGTCACTCCAATGAATATTTATTGTGTTCTGTCAGCCAACATGAGGTTCTGCCAGTACCTTCTGCAAATCTAATAGCTATACTGTGCTTTTATCAGTCTAATACCTATTGCATGAGGTGTAGTTCTTTCCTTCCCTCAATATTTGTGGACAAATAAGGTGGATGTACAATAACAAGGTGAAATGGTTTTTAATATATGCATTGCATTGCAATTTGGAGAGATTTTGGTTGACAGTGGTGAAGAGGTCGGTAGACAGTTTATTACTATTAGCTCAACTGGTTTATTGTATTTATTGACTAATGGTGTATACTGTCTGTGAACTGAAAATTACCACTTTTATTGATAAAAGAATGCTGGATGGCCTACTGCTTGAGTTAAATAATTTCTCAGGCTCAAAAGGCAGAAAAGGCCTCAAAAAAGCCTTTTATGTTCTAGCCACAAGATGATGAAAAGGCATGGTGGTATCAACGTGGGTTGCAGAGGAATCGAGATTTGGTTAGAGGATTTGAGTTTATGTTTTTGAAGAGTAATTATTTGAACTAGCCTGTTTGATTATGCTGATGATTTTATACTTTGATATTATGGATGTTAATATCCTTTAGCGCTCTGTGGAAGTGACCTAATACAATTCTGTAAGAGTCCCTTTTTATGACTATGGCTTCATCAGACTATTGTGTTCCCTAGAAATTACAAAATTAAATTACAGAATTAACAAGCTCAAAGAGACAACTTCGGGAAGAATGTTTTTTCCCTGTAGCCAGTCGTGGGTTTCATGCCAGAGGAGATGGGAATAAGCATAGCTATCACTGCTCTTAAGCAAAAGTGGAAAGTGCCTTACATGATATATCTTTCCCCCAAGTAATGAAGAATAGAATAGAAAAGGGAAACAAAAACAGAGAAAAACAACACTAAATTATAATCTCTGTATGGATAAGGTGATTGACTTTCTTTTTATTTTCAAAGCATTATCATAGTCAGAAGCTCTACTATTTGAACTAAGATAAAATAACAAAACGTAGAGCCTTTTTAGTTAACTTTAATGGACTTCAATTTTCATATCTGATCTTTGCAGTAGAGACTAAAATTTTGACTGAAATATCTTCAATAGCAGATTAATGCTGTGCTTAATTCCAGTAAGTCTGACCTATGTACTTTTTCTGAGATTTTAAGATCTCATCTTTTTTACTGGGCAAAGCAACACCAGACATTTAACTGTCTGCTTATTCAGGAAAAAGTTCTTTGTCTTATCTTAGTTGACTCACTGCTAAGCTTCTGTCCTCACTACAAAAGTGGATGCACTGTTAACATGTAAATATTCTTTTGAGGTATCAGTGGACATTATGCAAGTGCACTCCTGCAGGTTGTGCTGCCTTATCTCTCTGGGTTATGAAGGCCTGATGCAGAGTAGCCCGCTTAGACTATGCAGAGTGTATCAGAACTGCAGTATATTTTAAAAGGCAAAAATCCTGAAATGACACTGTACTAAAATCCATCGTCTGACTTGTGAATCCACTTAGCGGATGATGAATCACAAGAATTGTAGTTTTACTGTTGATGTGCAAATGCTTAGCAACAATACAAATAATAGCACTATATGTTTAAAAAAAAAAAAAAAAAACCTCTTCACTGAGGCTAACAATTTATCCCCTGATTTACTGGGTTACCAGGTTTCTCCTAAAACTGCTTCTATGGAATCCTGGAGGTCAAGATGGACAAATTTGATATGAAAAGAGGGGGTAATTTTGCGGAAATCAAACAGACATATATTTCTCTTCTGAGCCTGTTGCAAGGGATGTCAACAAGTGCTTTAATTGCAGGTCAGTACCTGTATAATATGGAGACTGGACATTGGCGGTGAGTAAAAAATTTTAATGAGTAGAAAAAGTATTTCCAACCATGTTGGTTGAGAGAGAAAGCGCTGGCTCTTCTCAGGTACAACAGGTATATTCATAAGGCAGACATTTCTCAGTTTTCTTAATTTTTGAGTATGTACTCAAGAAGTAGAACAATTATGGGCAATTCTGACAATTTTTAACATTTTTGTTACACTTTTAAGCATTAATATTTTAAACAGTATTTTAATATTAATATTTTTAAACATTTGTATTTATTATCTTATTCACGTATGCTCTTGACATAATGTAAAACTTTTAAGTATGAAAATGAAAGTATTTGCAACTAAAATTTTCCTAAAAAATAGTTCTAAAGGGCTAAAGAAAGTGAAAGCCTGGAGCAATTACTACATTTTGAAGATAAATAAACGTAGATTTTAGTATTATTGTTGTGCTATGTAGTCATCCACCCTGTCTCTTGGTGGTTGTTTGATAATGAGTGGGAGGCAATCCAGAGAGGCAGTTTTCATATTAAGATATCAGCTATGCAAAAATATTTTTTAGTACATTTTTGTTATCTGTTGGCAGAAGGGGCCAATTTCAGCACGTTTTTAATACATAAACATTTCCTTCAAGCTATTTAAAAAAGAAAAAAAAATACTTTGAAACACTTGCCACGGTAGAACTTCTTGGGATTGCTAATTTGCATGTAAGATGCATGCATGGCATTTTTGCCAGGCGTTTAATTTGATTTTGAAAGAATGATTATCTGTGATGTTACTCTGGATTGTTGAGGATGCACACTTAATAAGAAAGTTCACATGCAAATACAGATTTTCAATACAGATTCTGATACATTTTCCTAATGAAAAAAATGCTGTCCAATCTCTTTGAGGTTAATAGTTTTACTCACACAGCAAAATGTTCTTCAAGATGAGTACAAGTATGAAAATCTGAGCTGTAGATCTATTTGACGTGTAGTCCTCGCAGGCCCTGCAGCACTTTTTAAAATACAAATTTTCAGAATATTTTGCATTATTATAAAATGCATTCGCCTTTAAAAAAACATTCCTAAGTCTCTAGGAGATCAGCATTTGAACTCTGAGAAGGTACGTTTGTGATCCTGGTGTACCATCTGGCAGGATGAGTGATTCTGTGAAAGGCTTGGGAAATGCTGTGCGACAGCCTTTCTTTCAGTAGCACCCATTTCAAGATGGTGCCTTAAGGCTACCGTTTCTTCTTTAATACTCCTCAAACTTCTGCAGTCTGGAAACGAAGCTAGAATTCAGGGAAGGAACAGATTTCGTTCTGCGATTCTTTCGTGCTTTGCTAGGAGAATAATGTCTATAGTAAGATTGTTATAGTGCTTTCCCATGTTTCCTTTGTAATAGTTCAGTGAAGTACAAGCACTTTGCCTTGTTTTGCTACAGACATTAAGCTAAGTCGAGTAGATCTTTAAATCTGTATTTTTTAAAAGGTGTTTGTTACGTAATAGTATCAATGTGACAAATTTGAAATGCAGTATTGGAAATCCTACACTGAAGGATTTAAAGTTAACACTGAAACTGTTCCATGCTGTCCTAGCCTAATACATCCTGCTTGCTTGTGTTAAGAGGTCAGATAGTAAACAAAGAGAGTAGGCATTGGTAGAGATTGGTAATAATCACAGCTTCGTATTCACTTAGCTGAAAACTATTAATCAAACCATAACAAAGTAACACATCTGTAAAAGCCACTAGCAGAAAAATGCCAACTTCATCAACTGATTTTTTCCAGAAACTATTGTCAATGAATTGTTATAATCATGTTTTAGTTCAATTTTCTTGAGATATACACGTACACATATACAGGTACATTATTCTTTGCAAGCATGCCTGTGTCTGAGAAGTGAATCTGCAACATGTGCAGAAACTGCCACAAGCGCATGTGAACAGTTGCAATTCCTGGTCTCCAGGAATGTTTTCTCTTATTTCAGCTGCAAGGAGGAGATGTCGATGTTTGTATGTATCTGAAATTAAAAAAAAAATAGTGTGAAAATTGCAGGATTTGCAGACCAGAGCCTGCACAAGAGACAGTGAAATATTACTTTGTATTCCCACGTGTCTAAACTGCAAACTGTTCAGCACAGTTTCCCAAGTTAGTAAAGAAAAGGTTCTTTTGTACTAGTAGACAGAATGCAAAAGCCACTTGATTTACTCAAAACAACTTCTGTAGTTTCAAAATCTGCTTTATTAATTTAGTTCAAAATACCTATGCATGAAAACAAGAAGAGTTTGAAAAGTGTCATATCCTGATTCTAGGGAGCTCAGTTTTCATTTCACCGTTTGGAAGAACCCCAAAACAAACAGAAAAAGGCAACAAGGATAGTCGGAGCTATGAAAGAGCCAGTGGATGAGGAAAGACTGAACAGATTTAGGAATTCTCAGTTTGGGAAAGATATCTGTAAAAAGGAGTCTAATAGGGGTATGTTAGAGCACAAATGACATAGAGATGATGACTAGGATGACTGTTTTGTGTTTCCTAGCATTTAAGATACTGTTTTACTCAGTGAAATTGTGCAAGTTGTGCGCAAAAGTTATGTTGTATTCTGTATCCCGTTCAAAACTGGTGCTGCAGGCAACAAACACATCAACTCTGTCTCTAGAAACTTGGATACTAAAGGCATAGTTCCCAATAGCACACTTGGTGTATTTGTATGTACATGTAGCTGTGTTAAGGAATATTTATCAACGTTCTAGCTGACGGAATCACAAAACATAGGCACAGGAAAGCTATTCTGAATTCAAGTCATTGCAAGTTCTTAAGACTTCTTATTTTATCTGCTTAATTGTACAAAAACATTCAACCC
This sequence comes from Struthio camelus, assembly GCF_040807025.1. Classification (NCBI taxonomy): domain Eukaryota; kingdom Metazoa; phylum Chordata; class Aves; order Struthioniformes; family Struthionidae; genus Struthio; species Struthio camelus. The sequence goes on from NC_090945.1 coordinate 29,293,413, forward strand.
TTCCTTCGTGCTCCCTACCAATTCCTGACTTAGATTTTTTTTTTCCCATTGGTAGTTCAAGCTGTAGCATAGGATAAGTTTCAAATGGAAAGGCTCAATGAGGATGAATATCTGTATAATGCTTTAGCAAATAACAAGTGATCTTTTGTTGCCTTACATTTCACCAGAAAAATCTTGCTGTTCTTTTATGGTTTACATGGGTGTGAGCTGAAGGCATCATTTGGCCTTTAATTAGACTGTGTGTTTGGGAGCACGTTTCCTGTAATGCACGTAATAGGCTTTAAATCTAGTTTCATTAAGATGCCTTTCGAACTTCGTGAAGTATATCAGGGATGTCTGAAAGCAAATTTGATAATTTCTGTATGCAACTGAGGTGGAATTAAACTATAAAGCAATTTAAACGTGCTTGCTATTGTAAAGGATGAAGTTTTCAGTTTTGAATGTTTTGATAAGAATGAATTTGTTCTTTGCAATGCAGTACAGTTTTAATTACTTTGAATAAAACTATCTGCAATCAAAGTTGAATTTCCATGCAACTGAGTTTGAACACAGTAGAAAAGAGAACCTTTATAAATCTCTTACTGATTCCATGTAAGCATTGGTCTTTGTTGATGTCAGTTTTCATGATGCTTTCATGCATGAAAATCTCAGATTTTAATTGATGTTGTCTTGTGTAGCAGAGATGTACCCTTTTATTTCAGCACATTTTCTCAATGAGCTGAACTGTATAGTATGAAATACAACAGCCCTGTGATAAGTATTTAACAACTCTATTGCTCTCCTGATTAGGAGTTAAATAGGTCAGGCCCTATTGTAGTAGGCACTGTAGAAGCATATAAAATGTGAAGCCTTTGCTTCAAAGAGCTTATATAATCTGAAAGACATCACATACGGAGTGGATGAAGGAGATAAGAAGTCAGAGGAGGCAGAGAAAACACACACGCAAAAATGACTGTGTGAAATTCTTAGCTCTTCAAAGGCACTTTCCCAAAAATAAGAAGCGTTTCACCCACATGTTCTAAAGGTAGAAAGGACCGTTTTATTTTCTGACATTACCTCAAGTTTAAAACATGCCATAGAGTTTTCCTTCGTAATTACTGCATCAAGCCCCTAATGTCTGGGCCTACAAGACTCTGTGCGTGCTTGTTTGTTTGTTTTTAATTTGAAAAAATGGAAATGCATAAAAGAATTTGGCTCTGTCCCATGAGCAGGGTCTGTTCATCACGCTAGCTTCTCTGGCTGGACTTTGTCAGTGGAATTAGTTTGGATTTGAGATCTCAGTTCAGTTCAAATAACTTTCTCTTGAGTTTTTGTTCATTTATTTGCTGTGGAAAACTGATGCTAGGCCGATCTAAATAAACCTACGTTAATGTGGTGACGAGGGAAGCAAATGCGTCATAGTGGTGTAGTTAGATTTTTTTGCACTGATTTCTTTGGGGAAAAAGCAGGTTCTTTTCAGTAGTCCTACTGACAGGGCTGATACTTTATAAGAAAAAGAAAATGGGTTCTATAGTGGTCCTTGCAGAAGCATTCATCTCCTAGAAGTGCAAACTTGCAGTAGGCTAGCTCATCATCTGCAGGTCTCTGTGAAACCAAAATAGTAAAACCCTGAAGAATATTGTAGTCTTTGAAAGTCCTAATGTGATTCTACTCCTTTGCTGACAAATTTTCTAGTTTCACTCTACTTATCTTTCCCTCCTGACAGCATTTTTGGACCTCTGCAAAGGATAAAAGAAAATTGTAGATTTAGGCAGATTTACTCTCAGAAAATATTGTTTGTTTCAGAAAATTGAAAGAAAACTTTTGGAGTGGTTAATTTCAAGATAGAGTATTTTGTTGGATCAGGTTGGAGGGTTTTATACTGACTTTCCTATTACACTATTATTCTGTTTTTATTCAGAGCTAAGGGAAATTTCCAAATTATAAGGATTATTCAGCTAGAAGACCTTTTGAGGTTTGATGAGCTCTAGAAACATTAACACGTTTATAGTGATGTCCAGGGCACAATTAGATAATAGCGAAACTTCTCTTGACTTTTCGTGACAGTTATTTATTCTGCTTCGCGATGTTCGATGTAGAACAGGTAATATGGAGGTTATCTTTTCATAAGCACTTTAGAAACCAAAACTCCTTTGCATATGTAGACACATTGGTACCATGCAGTTTTGTGTATATTGTGTATTTTTTTTCTGTGAACTGAAATTTGCAGCAAAGGAGAAAATTCTATCAAAAGATTATCGACGCAGGTGAGAAGAAATGAAAAAAGAATAAAATCTTAGGTAGACTATCAAAGCTGGGCAGAGTTTTTATAATTTTATAAACGCTAACAATTTATTTTTTCCAAATAAAAAAAAAAAACACAACAAATTCTACTATTCTTATCAAGGACCGGATCTTTCTTATTTAATTATTTGAATGAAATTTAAAAATAGTATTGCAAATATTTTTAGCATTCTTTTGAATTTTACACAGCCTTTGAGTTGACAAAGTTTGTATTATTATTTTCAATTCTCTTTGTATACTCTCTGATGAAAGAAAGGTTTTGCTTTTATAAATATTTATGGGAATATCTTATTCCTGTGAAAATATGTATTCTTGATAGAAGTTTTTATGTAACTGTCTTGGATTCTCTTGTGTACCTTTGGGAGTCCATGCTGCTGTGTGCTTTTTTGAAAGCAAAATTATTTCTTAAATCAATTCTAAATCAGCTGAATGTCCTCTTCACTTATTTCTGTTTTTCCCCTTGTGTGGTTATGACTGCATATAGTCTGGCCTGACTAAGATAATCAACTAAAGAATAATGATAAAAAGACTGCATGAAACTCCAGCATCTTCAGCTGGTGAGCATCCTGCAGTGCTAACTAATAGACTGCCTGAAGAGGACGGGTCAGTACAAACTAGGGAACTCAGAGCGGTTCTGTCTGAATCCGTACAGCCAGATGTTCTGCTGGTTATCTGAGGGCTTATTTCCAAATAGGGCTTTTAAAGGGCTCATAGAGTTAAAAATATGCAGTCTCCTTTCAAATGACGCTCAGTTTTATTTGCCTATATACTGGCCTAAGTAACACTTAAACCATTTCTTTTACCTCTGGCTACAGTTTAAAAAAAAAAAAAAAAAAACTTCCCTTATGGAGTGAGCTTTCCTTTCCATTTAAATGAAGTTCATAGAGGCAGCTAAGAGTTATAAGGAGTGTCATTAGCATAAATAAGGTAATAATAAAGACTATAATTCTTGCTATGGTGTCATATGCCAGCACTTCTAACTGTGTATGAGATTGAATAAAAGCTTAGATATTCTGATATATCTCTATAGTTTAGTGTCTTGTTGCAATTGAAAATGGAAATGTAAAAGGTAACTGGAGCAGACTGGGTACGAATATATATTTGTTGCACCAAAAATGTTGCAACATTCTGTTTGGCTCTTATGGAAACTATACTGGAGCATGTAATCTCCAATGTTGTTAATCTCTTGCAAAATATTTTGAGACAATTTTGAGAACTGTAAAACAGCGAATGTTTTTGTAAGTGTCTGGAAACAGTGCAGGCCAGGCAGATACAGAAGAACAAACTGCAGGATGAATTATGAATAAACACAGGAGAAGAATACCAGAAAAGAAAAAAAAATACAGGGGTGTAACTCCTAAGAAATAAGTCAGTATTCCAAGCAACTGATGAAATTATATTTTTGTTTTTTCAAAATATCACATCCCTGCTAATTGTACAGAAATTTCACAACCCACGTGAAGCTTGTTTAAACAAGCACATTAATGAAGCTAAATACATCTATGGAATAATTTCTAACAGTGATTAAGAACCAAGTTTTTCTGTTATTCTGATGTAAATCTGAAGTGACTCTGATTTCCGAGCAGTGGAAGTGAAACTGGAATTTATTTACTGTCTGCATTCTAATAAGACTCCAAGGTACAGAGCGTTGTAATTTTGTGCTCGGTACTGTACGAACACATAAGAGTCAGTTTCTTCTTCACTTCCTACCTAAAGACTTTTTTTAAGAAAACACTTCAGTAATTCTTAGGGTAAAACAAATGCAATCTTAGGTCTCAGGCAGGATATTTCTGGTACAGAGGCAAAAAGAGTTTGTGTCCTTGACAGGGCACTTATGTGGCCTCATCTGTAACACTATAAACAAATCTGGTCAGAAGTTTAGAGGAAAAATGAATTCAAGATGTTCTGAGAAAGGGAGAGCCTTTCTTATGAAAGGACTAGACGAACCTACTTGCTCAGTACTTTAAAGGCTGAAATGGGTATTAATTGCTTTCAATACTAATATCAAAGAGCCAAAACCTGGAAGCGCAAGGAGGCATTTAGGGTTGAAAGGAATATTAAGCTAGAAAACAGAGGAATGTGCCATGATTTGTTCGAGTCTATGTAACAATAAGGCTCTTCTTCCTCAAGGGACTGGCAGATGGTGATAGGAGGAGGATACATTCTCCAGCACACACCTTCACTTCACCTTCAACAAATAATGCCCTGAATTAAGTAAATTTAATTGTAATTAAAATTAAATTTTAAAATTACCTTAAAATTAAATTAAGTTAAATTTTAATATTAATTTAAGTTAATCATAAACCATAATAAACAAATATACAGCTTCTTAGTTCATAAAATGTACATCTTCACCAAGATAATCACATTAGAACATTTGTAATGAATATCTAAAATGTTTATATTCCGGGCATGTCACATAAATTCAAATTTTCAAAATGATTGATTATATTGCTTTTTGTATATATAGGGTGGTGTTCATTTAGTATTAAACTGCATTTTTTTTTTCCTCTGATGCTGAAAAGAGACATATTTTTGTCCAGAAACTAGTACATAAATGACAAATATATTTAGGCAAAGACAGTCTTGAACAACATGCAGAACATTCAAGAAAGTTTATAAATTCATCTCTTGATTTTTGTACTCCACAGAAAGTAAAAAATACATAAATAAATATATGATGGACCACTGGTGGTTCGATTTACTCATAAATTTACATTTTTTTGTGGTAGATTGATCTCTAGAAATATGAGAATTCTGAAATAGTTATTGAGGAGCATGTTTGTCTTGAATACTCTTGAAAAAACAGAGGCAACTGTTAGTGTTGAAACAGAAAAATACATCTTTCATTGTGGGGAGGCTTATCACAGTCCTATTATTATCCTCTGTTCTTGTAGTTCTCCTTTTTAAACACTTGGTGCAGCATTGGAACTCAAGGAAATACTTCCTGGCTGTATTAAAAGAGCTGACCTATGTATTTTTGACAAAAATTAAATAAATTCCATGTAAACTAATCACTTCCATAGATTTTTACTTAAGAACAAAGATGAAAACAAACCATTTTCACATATTTCGATAAATTGCCTCTTTCGCTTTATGAAAACTGAAACATTTGATTTGCTTTTTATTTCAGTATTCTTTAGACTTTATTAATATATTGGCCATGTAAGATATTAAAAATGCAATTATATTATTTTGCATGATGTTTTATTTATTCTGTGTGTATATATATATATACACACACACACACACACACATATATATATTTATACACACCCACACACTGTATGCTGTGTTATTCTAAAGGATTATCTTGAGTCAGGTAAAAGAGGGTTTTGAATGTTGGTCCTGAATATGCCAATTGTGAACCTTTGCATTTCCTTTCATGTTCTTAACTGTGTCCCAACTATCTCAAATGTTCTGCTCATGCTCAAAAGTTGCCTCTGAAAAAAAGACAGCAGGATTTAAACTGCCTCAGTAAAAGCAAAATTCTTCTATATGTAGCAAGGATTATACGTATGTGCTTCTGTGAATGTAGAAGTAACATTTATTTAAGGGTATCTTTGCAGACAATGCAAATAAAGATTAAATTTGAATATTTGTGCTGGAAGGAAGTTCAAATTTTCTAAACTTTGAATAAAAACATTCCATCTGCATGTCCAGCCTAAATAGATGTTTCAAAAATGCTTTAATAACTGTCCTACAGACTTCAAGTATTTGCCAGTCTTGCTTGAAAGACATTTCCTGCATCGTGAATGTAAATAAAGGCAAGTTTCTAGAGACTCAGAATTTTATATGTCGGTGCAAATAGCTGTTAAGAATGTATTGGGCAATCAGGGCCTTATGGAGGTTATTTAAATTAAGCAGAGATGATCATAAGTAGTTCATAGGAAATCCATTAATTGAAATGAGGTGAAAGGTGTTGATTGCATTATTTATTGTGACCCATTTGCTGAGCTGTAAAAATAGTCTAAATTACACAGTCATTATGATAATTCCCGTCGTAATAGTGTATTTTAGTTGCAAAGAAAAATTGAAGTAGTTCTTCAAGAAAATGTTATCTATTAGAGTTGTGTCAGTCAACTTACATATATATAAATCCAAACACTAATAATATTGATCGACTGACATTTATTCTACTTATAATAACATGAATTCGCATATAATACATACTAGCAGGTTTAATTTTGTTATTAGGTCAGGTGAATCCAGTTCAATCATTCTGAGCTTTTCACAACACTAAAACTTTTTTTTTTCCTCAGTAAACTCAGGATACATTTGGCATGGAAGGGCCTAGTAGTTTCTGAAAGGAAAGATCTTGTTCCTTAAGTGTCATTACAGTACAAAAGAGTTTCAACACTTCATTTAGCAGAGAACTTCCTCACCACTGTGAGAAGAAAATGAGAATGCAGAGTTATAATTCAGGAAATTCATTTCCTTATCAGATTAGCATTTGGATTTCTGGGCATTCTTGCAAAACTGTCACACCAGCTTGGGTTAACTTTTTCTATATTATAGCCCCTGTCTTGCTTTACACTAAGATTACTTTACATCAGAATGGCAATATAAAGAGATCTGAAAGTGGACATAAGTTACTTTGCCTGGTTAGAATGATGTAAAGTGCCATTAAAATAAATGAGAATCAGGTTCTTCTCTCCTTGCTGATACCTTAATGTTTTGATATTGCCGTAAAGTAACAAAAAATACCCATTCCTAGCATATTTTTCAAGTCTAAAATATTGCTGGGTGATTGCATTAAATGTTTTTTTCATGACTGATATTTTATCTTTGTTGCTTTTTTAGTCAAAATGTAAAGAACAAGATTTTTATAATTTTATTTAAATGTTACGCTGTTTGATCTCCAAAAGACTATTCTATCTATAGTTTGTTCTTTTTAGTGCATCTGCTAGCTTTTCTGAGAGATCTTTTCTCCGAGAACCTGTATTTCTTTTGTAGCAGTATCTTGAATTATGTCATTTCTCATTTATTGAGAGTGGAATTATTCCCGCTTTCTCTTGTTTCTTTCTTTTCTTTTTTTTTCTTCTTCTTCTATTACGGAACAATTACTGCCTTAGCCTTCTCTTACAACGCAATGGGGCACAATTTTCACAAGAAAAAAAAGATGCAAGAGAATGTTTTACGTTCTTTTAACTCAGTCTGAACTGCTTTGATTAAGTCACGAATAGCTACGTGCCAAGCCTGTGAAGGAAAAAACAAGGTTTGAGCTGTTCGCCGTCCAGTCTGATTGGCGAGCTGATCTATTTCCCGTGGCAGCGTCTGTGGGGATGGCAGTAATTCCATCTGCGGCGTCGCCAAAGACTTTAAATCTTCGCATTCAAAGTTCTAAAATAATCTTACAGATGTCTTTACCTCATTACGTGGCTACTGGGGGATTGTCTCATCTGGCGTACTTTGCAACCGGGTGTACCTTTAACAAGCAATCTGGCATTAGCCTTCTGTTTCTACCACTGGAAAGCACAGAATTGTTATATATCACTGGCACTGTTAATTACACTGCTGTGCTAGGCATCATTAAAGCTCACAGTGCTGAAAGGCATATCAGGAGGATTCATTTTTACTTAAGTGAAACTGCATTTAACAACTGATGGAAACTGTTACAAGTAATAACTACATTTCTTTTTTTCCCCACAACCCTGTGCTTCAGGATGAAAGCTGTTTACCTCAAACCTGTCTAAATACACTTGATTAAGGAAAAGTTGTTTTCGTAATTTTTTTTAAAAGAGTTTATACTTTATTGTGCAAAGAATCATTTAGTGAGAATAGCATGTTACATAGCCTACAGAGCTTAGAAACTTCCTTTTGTTTCAACCCTGGAAAGGCAAAATCATTAAAAGAAAAAAGCCACCAGATCTGGACATACCTACAGCAATGGTTTGACATATGAGATACATGTCTGAGTGAAAAATCAGATGATTATAGTGCACTTTCTCATGTTCTGTGTTGTAGTTTCATTGGGCTGAGAGCTACTGAGAGAAGCCAGCCGGGAGATGGTTTTCTTGCCCACTGATGCCTTTTTAGAGTATGTATGTGTGCAGTTGTGTGTATGTGTGTGTACATACATATACATATATACATACATATATAAAAATGTATATCTATAATATTTATAACTATACATACATATATTTAAAAGCCCTCATTGGTGGTGGCATAAGGAATTATGTGTTTAGAAGCAAAGCAAACAGAAAATAAGAGAGTGTTTTTCACGTGTTTATGAATTTTCAGTGCACTTTTATCTGATAATTAGGTTTGGAAAATTGTGCAAAGTTTATTTACTTTAAGTCCCTGCTAGAAAACGTAGTAAGAGAAATAAACGTTTGTAGCACATCTTTGTATTTGCCCTGGGATATTCAGTTCAGTTTTAAGCTTGAGAGTTTACATTAACAATCTGGGGCAGATACTCTTGTGTAACAAAAGTTCGTTTAGTCTGAATAGTAGCTAGCAGAAGAGTAGTTGTTCTTGTGCATTTAGTAAATTGAGACAGTAGCATACAGACCTATGCCTTCTTGCCAATCTGAGCAAGTTCCTTGGCTAGCAAACATGACCAAAGTGAGTGCTTATCTAACAATTACATTACCAGTGAGATCCTCCAAAGTAAATGAACATTCTGCAAGAGAAATTAGACTTGATTAAAGAGGTATTTTATCACTTGGTTGTGGACTTAAAGGGTGTCTCCTTAAATTTTGTGGAGAGGAATATATATTCTTGTTAATTACTGACCAAATTGTATAAATGGACTGCTATTATTTACTGAACTAGAAGAGTGATTTTTGATTTGTAAATCCAAGGTGCCTATTTATTTAAAAATATTATAATTATATATATGTACACACACGTATATAAAAATATACATATCTGGGAATAATTGATTTTTCCAGTCAGTATAGCCAATAAAATAAAATCTTTTCATATTATTTTCCATTTTTTCCTAATAGAATTTAAAAAATGCCAAAATCTTTTTAGTTTGAAAAAATGTTAATAGAACAATAAAACATAATAGAAACATTTCTTTTTTCATTTTAGAACTTTGATTATTTTTAAAGATTAAACTGCTTGTATTTCAGAATGAAATATTTAATAATTAAATCAGTTTATCTGTTAGAGCATATTAACAGAAGCTATTTCAACTGTTTAAAACTTTTATATTACCATGTGTTTTAGCAAAAATTAGTAGCTGAATTTTTCTTAAACATATTGGCCAATGTGGAGATGTATTATTTTAGGGATTAAAATAGACATTACTAGGTAAAACACATCATATGCTATCGGTGTACGTTTCCAACATTTGTGTGTGATGACTTCTTACATGTTATTTGGCATCATATTTCAGGAGAGGAGGAAAGGAAAAAGCAGAAAAACCCTGAGGCATTCATTTCTGAATGACAGTATCCCTGTAACTACAGAAAGATTTTCCAAAGCGAGCTTTTGTCACTGCCTGAACGTGTACTAAGGTTTCCTGGGACCAGCTATGTTGGAACATCTGATACCACAAGACTGCATAACAGAATTACTTGCCTGAGAGTTGTATAACTAGTTCTCATGTATGTAGCTCTGCAGATTTTTCTATTAGATATTTTTCCATTATTAATAGGAATTTTAGGTGTATAATAAATGAAAACTTGGTCCAAAAGTACATTACCTATTGAGATTTTTATGAAAACATCATAAATTATATTGATATGACCAGAAATTTTGTTGAAGGTGTCAATCTTGCATTATTATATCATTAAAGTTAAATGGATGTTATCCGATGGATCTGTGCCATCCATTATTTAAGACTATGTATGATTAATGCTTAATTTAACATATTATAGATTCTTCTGACAAGACCATTTTCTTAGCTTTTTCTTTTGGTTAAGAAGGGAATATATACTGAGTCGTGTGTGGGCAGATCGCACATGCATTCTGTTAACAAACAGCATTTTGCGTGCAAACCTCTCATACGTTTTCCTTTGAGAAAATTGCCCTAACAAATCTAACATTTGAAATGTAAAGAAGTGTTATGTATATAACAGAGACATTTACAGAACAAATTACAGAAACAGCTTTTCTCTCCCTCTACTTTGTAACAAACTAGACATAGTTCTGGTGTTCCGTAAGCCTAGGTACTGGCTTATAGCGTAAGATCCTCATTAATCCATATTGAATCTGACCTGAAGATTAGTATTATTTATTGTAGTAAGTAAATGTGGGGTGGCAACGTGAAAATAGAGTCAGACGTTATGTAAGTTTTTAAGAAGTTATCATTCTTGTTATACCTAGTAATAAAATATTATTTCACAGGAAATATTTAATAATGAAAACCAAGGTCAATAGTTCTTGATGTTTACATGACGTTTGCAGTTATTGCACAGTTCACTTGCCTTGTGTATTAAGTTGTTCTCTCAGTGTAAATCTGACTGGTTTGTTTAGATTTTATGCCACTTCAAGATTTAACACTTGAAGAGCAGGACTTTCACACATTCTGTGTTAATAAATACCTGCAGTAGCAGGGCTGCTTAAAGTCTAGATACTATATGGTAAACGAATGCTTATCATACCGGTGCACAAGAGCTGATGCAGTCTCCATGTATCGATTCTGTGTACTTTATTAAATATTTCTTCAAGTCCTAGCTAACTGAAATTACTAGTATCTAGTGGATTATTACTTGCCTAAATTACTTACATTACTCTCATAATGAAGCACCAGTTTTTAAACATTCTGAATATTCAAGAGACCAATGTTTGTTAAGAATTGCATCGTGTTCTCTCCACTGCATAAACACCTGACTTTATCAGCTGCCTTGTCATCTTCAAAGTTCTGTGCTGGTATTTTTTGAATGGTTATAAGCAAACAAAGGGGTGAAATGTATTCTGAAATATTGAATTATGCATTTTTAAAGACCATTCTGTGTCCATAACATAACAAGATTGAGGGAACTGAGATGGAAAAGTCTAGTGTGATGGCGTTTTTCAAGGCTGGGTAGCTAGAAGGTAAACAGAGGTAACAACACGTATTGCTTTGGGGGTTTGCTGTGATTTCAACTCTAAATGTGAGGGGTCAACGTTACCGGAAATCAGTTAGAGCTTTTTTGCCCGGCCTTACTTACGCAAAGTGAAATCCTAGCATTGTTGAAATGTAGCAAAACTACTGTTGTCTTCTGTTGGGACAGCATTTTCAGGAATCTGCTTAGTATTCATCTTAACTTCAAGTTAAACAGCTGAAGAACATTCACTGTAGTGAGATTTTATTTGTACTTCAAAAGATTTTTACAGTACAGAAAAGCATGGTGTAAAGAAAACCTGCTACAAGAGTGTTTTTGTGGTGAATTATGCAGAAAGAGTAATTCATACCAAAATTTCGTTCACAGTAATTGCCCACTTGAAAGAAAGTTTCTCCTATGCTAACTATTGAAAATAATAGTAGCCTCCTAACACCAAAACTCCAGCCTGAATTAGTAAGTCTTTTCTGTAATAAGATTACAGGGAAGAAATTTCTATAATAAGATTAAGGAGGAGAAAAATGTGTCAGTGAATCTAATCTAGTGCCATCATACCCAACCATGCAGTACGCATTTAACTCAGAAGAGCCACTAATTGCAAGTCAAAGAACACTTCTAGCATCATATAAAATAATTCAGACCAAAGAAGAGATCAGAAGCCATAGGAAGAGATCAGAAGCTATCAAGGCTATATTCAACACTCTACGTCATTGTAACAGCTTGGTAATTGTTAGGTAAAGCTCTAAGATAGTCCTAGGAGGCTGATCAAAGCTGGAGTTCACGGAGGAAAACAAAAAGTGTCAACTATCTCATCTTTCTTTCTGAGAAATGTAATGATCTCAGTGTGTAAGGAAGATAAACCAGTGATTTTTAAGATCTCTAGAAATGCCAGTCTGCCACATACTGTGTCCCATCTCTGATCACAGCTGGTTTTCAGTGACTAGAAGAAAGTGTATTAAAAAAGTGTTCCAAATCCAGCAACCATATTATGCATGGAGAGAAAGAAGAAATTCCTCCTGAATGCCATCCTCGCCAGCTGTCAGGTAGAGCCTAGAATCCAAGGGTTAATCCAATGTAAAAATCACGCAAGGAATTATATTTGTAGGAAAACTTTTTGTTCTTAATTAACAGTATTACATTACTTGCAGTTTTTTATTTCCTTTTACTTCAATTCCTTTACTGAAGCCTCTAATGTAAGCTACTTAAGCTTGTTTGCAAAAGCCATGACAAATACTTAGTGAATATTTGTCAGTTACTTCTAATCTATTGCCACATATATCTATAAACTATCCAGGGGTGTGAAATGTAATGCTACATTATCATAATCTGTTGGATTTGAATGAAGAAAAATCAGTCTATATGAAATTTCTTCCTTTTTCTGTCAATTCTCTGGCAATAATTTCACGAGTAAGTTAATAATATCCTGTTAATACCAGGGCAGCCAATGTGATAGTTCATAAAAGCAGAAAGGTGACCCTCTGACAATATAACTGCAAAAAAACATAATCTCTTCCATGTCATTTGAGCTGTATTTTTCTGAGAAGAACTAATATAAAGAGGCTAACCTATTACAGATGTGTTTTGATGTAATGTAGCTTTAAAGCTTTACTGGCATACTGTTCCCAGTTCCAAACATTAACAAATTAAGAATCAGAGCTTTCTAACAACCTCCCATCTCCCCCCCCCCCGCCCAAAAAAAAAAAGGAGCTTAAAAAAAATCTCTACTTTTAAAAATAATCATGTCCTATGTATTCTTCTCATTTCTGAATTAGATAAATGAACTGTATCTTTTCAAACCTGTCTCTGAAATCATGCAGTGATGGAATTCCATGGTAAGAATTTTTCCCTTCAAAAATTATGCTTTAGTTCAAATATGAATAAATTTAGGGAAATACCACATCCTGTTGTGTGCTGGAGTCATAAATGATCATACCAGCCCTTCTGATTTTATGAATACTGAACTAAAATTTTAATTTTAAAGTAAAAAGTTGAGTGTCTTCTCGTAGGTTGTGTAACTTCTGGAGCTGATGCTTTAGTAAAGCCCCCATATATAGCAATATGGAGATAAAATTGCCAGAGTGATGATGATCTTGGCAGCTTGCTCATGAGAGATGTAGGTGTTCGTTAGTTATGTAGGTTTTCCCGGCTGAATGCTCTGATGTGGGACTGTCATTAAGATAGAGGCTGTGTAACTAATTCCAGTTGAATTAGGTTATATTTTTTCAAGATGGAGGTCTTCCATAGCAATGTTACAATATTCTTGGTGTTTTCCTGGATTGTAGGAAAACATACTGGTAAAGGACTAAGTGGTGCCCACCCTGGTTATGTTTGGCTAGAGTGGCATTTCTGAGGGAGCAAGAAGGGATGCTTTTTTCGAATAGACTGAATCTAATTTCTTTTCTTTTTCTGTTACTTGGAACGATAGTTAAGACTGCCTAAAGATGAGGTGCGTCAGAAGAATTGCAGGTAGTTAAGTGAAAGCCATGTGGCACAGAGCTGCAGTATGAGTATGCAGAGTTCCACAGAGATAAGATAAGGTATGGTATAAAAGAGGATGCTGCATATTCCAGAACGTTGGGGACAGGGGAAAGAGGGATGGACTGTAGATACTCTGGCACCATCAAATCCTGTAGAATTAAGCTTTTCAAAGAAACTGAACACATAATATAGATACTCTGTCTTGCAGAGTTCACAAATCTTTTTCTCTTTTACTTTTAGGATACTACTGTTATCAAAGCTACATGCCAAATAGGAAGACAGAAACAATCTCAGTAAGAAAGATAGCTGTAAGACTTGCTCATCACATTGCGAGGTGAGTTCCGCAATGGTGCTTTAACACCACCTATTTATCTTCCGTAGTTTGTTTATTTGACTGTAAGATTTAAGTGATCTGTTTGTATTGCAAATATTTCTGTGTCTTGAACTGCAATTTTTATATTATTTAGAGTATTGTGTTGCCTTTCATCATGCTGTACTTTTGTTGTGTTTTCTGGCCGGTATATTCTGAGCTTCAACCACACACCGTTATAAAGCTTTTACTCTGCTCATGTTCAGAAATATTAAAAAAAAAAAAAAAAAGAAAAGGGAGAAGCACTTATGCCGTGTTTAGATCTAAGACTAAGGGCAAGCCCTTTAGAGAAGAACAGTTGAATGAATACATAATCAATATAAAAGTCTGTCACTCTCTTTAACTTCAAAAGTTCTTGGACGTCCAGTTGAGAGAGCAAATCTTTGCAAGGGAATAGACACCCTCTACCTGGCAGATTGAGTTTAAACTGCTTCACCCACAGTGATCAGATGATTACTGATGGATAGTTATTAATAGGATCATTGTGACAGATTCGTTGGAGTTAACATTTGGTTTGAAGATACAAAAGGGAGAATCGTGCACCATAAGAATAGTCACAAGCTGATTATTCGTTGTAAAAGCAGGTTAATCTTATTGCCACATCTTAAACACAGTGCTTATGGGGAATATATTTCTGCTTTGAGGAAATACAGTCTGTTCTTTCAAACAGGCTTCTATAAGGGAAATCAGGAAGAGTATGTTTTATTGCTGGATCATTAAAATTCAACTGCAGTTTCAGTAAATGGTTTGCATCCACTGGAGATTTACATGAAAATTATATGTTCACAAAGGTAATTATATGGTAATTATAAAAATTATGACTTAATTATAAATATGATTTATATGGTCATTATAAAAACATGCTAACCTCACATTGTGTTCGTAATATGATCTGTACTTTACTTGTAAAATTAAAAGCTACTTAAAAAACCTGAAAATTTGAGCTATGAAAATATACTTCATGTTCATATGTAAATAACCTTTTCACATCTATGAAAGGAGGAATGAGATCTGCATGCTTATTAGTCTGATTTTGGTAGCATATAAATCTAAGAAGCAAAATTTGATGGAAAGAATAATTAACAGCATGAAGGAAGGTCATATAGCATCCTATGGGGTTGAGTGAATGTAGATGATTCTAAACTAATCTGATACCTTAGGGAGAAAAATATAGGGTTGATTGCAAGATGACTCGGAGTTACGAATGTGATGTGACCACAAAAAGGTCAAATGCGATCTTAGGAAATCTTATTTCCTATGGATATTGAGGGGTGTTAAATGCCAATAACATACCAGGTGGTCTCTGCTAAAATGTTAGCATAGTCAGAAAATTTCTGCTTACAGTTTTGAAGTGGAGTGCTTACTATAGGTCCAACTGTGCCTAAAAAAGAAAAAGTATGAAAAAATTTGTGCACTTAATTATTCAATTATTTCATCCAGTAAGAGGGTGTGATGAAAAACTATTTGCTTGAGATAAACGCTAGTCATAAAGTAAGACCTAAAGTTTATAGAAGGTCTGAGCAGACGTGGAAAATAGGATTAAACTGAGCGAAAGAAAATGTAGATGGAATGTAAGGAAAGAATTCTTAATAAAGTTTCAATAGGTTTTTTTTCTTTCCTGATAGAGGGTAGTATCTCTTTCACTTTGGTCATTCAGAACAAAGAACTCCGATATTTGCTGTAGAGAGCAATTTTATATTGCTAAGGAGATGTACAATATGACCTAATAAGCTTTTTCTCATCTCTAATTTCTTTTTGTCGTACTTTAATCTGGTGGTTTGGAAAATTGAAAACAGAATTGCAAACAAGATTAATACTTGGTTTGAATTTGATTTGTATTTTTGCCGTTACTGCTCATGGCACATCTGTAATTATGTTCTTATGCATTTGCTGAGATTGTAGCTCTCTTTGTCAAGTGTATTATAAAGGCATTGACCTATATCACTCACAAAACGTTCAGTCTGTTGTTTAAGGTGGAAGCTCAAGTACCCAAGAAATAAGCCTCTCACCACTGCCAAGCAATTCTTCAGTCAGGTGGCAGAATGCTTTCTAAGGTAGAGTGTACTTTTCAATATGTCTTTACGTGTAGTACCGTTTATCCCTCCTTCTCATATGCCTGGGTACACCCACCTAGGACAGAAGGAAAAGATACCTTACAGTACTTAAACTACTGTATTTCTCTGATCATAGTGAAAGGCGTTGCATTTTGGAAAGGTTCTTTGTGCCATTTTTCATTTATCTTTTGAAGGTCAAAACCTAACTTGTATACGTGGAGTAATTCAGCTGTAGTGGTTGAGAATCTCCTGACTTCTGGATGGATTCAGCCCACTTCTGCTCTTAGGAAAGTAAGATGTCTCATAGGATTCCCTGTCCCTGACTATCACAGATCTTTGCGGGGATGCAAACTTCTAATGGAAGAGTGCGCAAATACACAATGCTTGAAGGAACTCTACTGCCTTATTAAGAAGGAGATCTCACAGCTTCCCCCATCTCATGTGTTTTGCAGATTGAGGTGCATATTTCTTCTGAAACTACATGCAGGAGTGTGATCTCCAGGCCTGTTTGCCTCTTGTGAGCACACTTTGTGTTTGGCCCCGTGCTATTTTTTCTCCCATTACCTGCTCTTATTTGGGAACTCCTATCTTCCAGTGCAACTTGAATTCAAAAGGCAGGACTTAATGCCGGCTTCAGGAGAAGGCAGATCCTTCTGTGTGCTCATTTCCTAGTCAAATTCCTGAGGCAACACTGACTTTCGTAACTCTGTTCCTAGCAGATATGGAATGGGAGTAGGCTCCCCGCAGCCTACTACTTTTCTTCAAGTAGCTCCTGTATTTTTCCATGGCTAGCAGTTACAGAGTTTACATAAAGAAAACACATGTGTACCCTATTTTAACATGTGTGTTACAGGCTTTTCAGCAGGTGTTTAAAAATGAAAAATATTATAGTTTTTGTCTGTCCTGAAGTGCCTTAAAAAGTCTTAATTTCGAAAAGGAGGCTGCTTAATGCTTTTTGACACTCAGGACCATTGAAGGATTGTCAAATTAGCATTGTATAAAGCAAAACAGTCCTAAGCAGTTGTCACTTTAGAAAATCATTGTATATGTGTTATTTTAGAATCTAGATAATAAGGAATTCATTTAAACATGCTGAGCTTTTAGGACAGCCGAGTAATTGTTTTCATGGAGAGACTGTGAAAACATCCTGAGAATATAGATGGCACTGTATGCCCAGAAACAGAAAGCTGCAAATAGATTTTTTTTTTTTTTTATCTAGGAAGAGAGTAGAAAACAACTAGGGTGTTTTTGTTTTTGTTTTTTCTTTTTTTTTTTTTCCTGCGGAGCTGAAATAACTGAGGCTTAGAGATGAATGCAGTAGCAACATCAGGAGCGACAGTTAGAGAAATAAGCACCTCAATCAGTTTGTCTGTAAGAGTTACAAAAATGCATTATGCTCCAGAAGTAAGAAAAAGTTCTGTGTTTTCTGTCACAGGCAGACTTGTTGTATCTGTTCACAAGGGTTTTACATTTCATGTATTCACTTGTATGTATGACTCAGTCCAATTCTGTGCTCACCTTTCTCATTTATACTCTCATTGCTCATTTATACTCTATAAATCAAGATACTCTATCATTATTTCTGAGAAATGCTCTTTTAGCTTCTTTTAGGGTGACTGTTATATGTGGAGCATCTTTCCAAGCTATGTCTTATTTGCCCAACTTCTACACGACTTCCTTCAGAACTCAGGAAAACAGAAATACTTATAAAATGATGGTGTTATGCTAAGTCAAAGCATTCTGTACTAACCATCTGTGAGTTCTGATTACTTTGAATAGGTGATATTTCATGGACAAGCAGCAAAAATATGTGAGGGCCACCAGGCTTTAGAGGGATCCTGCCTTCTATCCTCTTAGTATAAATCAGTATAAATCATCGAGTGGCTTGGCACAGGGCATATGCGTTACTCATACCCGGAATTATCATGATCTGAGGTAGTTCTGCTCTTTAGTCCTCTTACCCCTTTTGAAGGTTGAGTACTTTCAATTTTTCACAAGCTGTCTTGAAAAAAGGGACACCTGCAACCTTGGGTCTGTGTCAGCGTTCGGTTTCATGTTTTGCCTTATAGGTGCACTTTTGTGAGAGTCTTTTTTTCTAAAATCATCGCTATATTTTTTGCAAGAGTAATTCATATACATGAAGGGGGGTGGGGAGGAGACAGACAGACAGCCACAATGTGAGTAGGTTCTAAATCAAACTGAACGATTTTCTAATCATATCTAGATTTTTTTTTTTTTTAACTTTTTTTAAAAGTGCTGGCTATTTCATTTTAAGCTACAGAAAGTCTTAGGGTCCGACAATCCTGTGAATAGAATCAGTGATTGAAGTACCCACAGGTTGCTAATGGTTCTTGATTGTCCCAGTTGGCATCTCTGGAGATAGCTCTTTTCGTCTCTCTGGTTGAGTCCATGCTCAGAATAAAAATGGCATTTTAACATATGTTAGCCAAATACAGATCTTGAAGTTCTGTCTTCAGGGCAGACTGAGAGCTTTGAAATATTTGTAATGTAATGTATATCCTGGTATTGAGATAGAAATTGCTTTAACTAATTACTGAGTTAATTATTGTAACTAGAGTTTTTTTTGTATATCTCAGTAAAATGATTGAAACTTGGTAGGTGTAGCCATTTTAGGCTTAATTGTGGTAATATGAACTAGCAAACAAAATCCGTGGAATCTGAACAAATACTGTGCTCATGATTGAAGTCTATGCCATTAATTGCTCCTGCACTTCCTACCATGCTAAGTAGGGAAAAAAAATGTACAGACATGCACAGTGTGCCAGCCCCCTATGTTAGTGTGCTCTAACTCATGATTTTAACGTGGTTGTTAGCATGTTTAATCTTTTTTTTTTTTTTTTGGTGAAGCTAGGGCATTCATTTCTCTTGAAACTATAGAATACATGAAACAGAAAGCCTATATATTCCTGTAAAAATTCCAAACAATGATTAATACAGGCTCTCAAATTATTACATATTGCAGTTAGATCTGCTGATTCATCGTATTAAACTTTCATTAACTTGTGTGTGACTAGCTGTCATGGATGTGAAGAGAACCATGAAAAAGAGATCCAGTAGCAAATGAATACTAGTGTCCTCCTGCATCTACAGACAGAAGAATATATGCTGTTTGAGAGAATTCTCTTGCTTTTGGATATTTCTTGTGTTGTGTTCCCAAAATTAGTTTATAGAAATCCCAGGTACTGCTGATGAGGTCTTTGCAGTGTTCTAGCTATGCCGACAGAAATATTGCATCTACATGTAAAAAAAGTCAGAGAAATAATAGGATTTCATTGAGTCATGTATGAAAGTGAGTAAAACGATCAGCACAATGCAACTTGTCATTTAATTTTGATAGCAGGATTAAATTTTTCTGGTACTATTTCACATATTTTCAGTTGCCAGTAAAACATGTAACTTCACTGTAGAATTTGTCAGGCAGGTTAGATAATGGACAATAGATAGTTGGCAAGTGGGAAGGCATGGGAGACAGTTTGATGTTCTAGGGTGCACATTTTCACCTTGATGAGCTCCATAGTGAAGGAGTTGATATTTAAAGTTCTTATTGGGTTGCACAGTAGACAATTTGTTATCATACTCAGAAAATTGGTGTAACAGTGAAGTTACTGTTCACGAAAGGCAAATCTGTCAAGGATGAGGAGCAGAAATTATGTAGCTTGTACATTTGGGTAAACAGATTTCAAAGAATTTGCTGCTTTTTGGATGCATGCACAAAAATCTAAGACTTGATTCTACTATGTTGTAATTGATACAGATTTTGCAAGTACCTTCAGTGAGGCCTTCAATAAAACCATTGGGCAGAAAAGATGGTTAAGGACAACACTAAATGCAGGTGTATGTTCCTCACATAATAAACCGAACTCTTTCTGTGTAAGTGGTTGTGCATGTAAGATCGTATATTATTGCCTCCTTAATTTTGCTGGCCAGCTTTGAAAACCAGCTAATAAATATAATAATAACTCATTTTTTATATGCTTAATGCAAACCAATAAATAAATAAATACGTTTGTATGCAATGCAGTCAAAGTAGTTTTAAGAATTAGGTATGATCACAGCAGAGGCTAAATGCCCTCAACTACCATTAGCTTAGATGGTGGAAATGCCATCTGTTTACTAGGCGAGTTATTTAACATTCCATTTTTTACTGGGTTGTTTACAACTTTTTTAAAGAATAAGCCACCATTGGAATCTAAAGAAAGAGGCTTACTCAGTCTTGGAGATTTAAAATCCTTTTCAGAATCCCTTTTGCGCTGTGGGGAGGGGAGGGTACAGGGAAGAAAATGTGAGAGAATATGTGCATGTGTTAATATCCTTTACGTGCGTAAGTCCCAACAACACAAATGACAATTTGCATAATTAGACTGTATTAGTCAAACGAAGACTATTAATAAAAAAGAAAAAAAAACTGTTTACACAGCAAAATCACCCTGAAGTCAATGATCTTCAATGCCGGGCAAGAAGAAAGTTTCAAAAGTACTGATGATGTGCTGGGAGAGTTAGAGCACAAATACTGTCAGTATTAATGGGAGTTTAGTACATTCATCAAGGAGAGGAAAGAACTTTATTCAATTTGTGTGGGTAGGTTACAGAAATATTTATTTAATAAAAATTCACAACAGTTGCATTAAAAGAAATATAGGCATCACGTGCATAGGTCACATTTCAAAGTTAACTTGGAGATGCTAATAAACATAGGTAAAAATAAAAAGAAATCAAATTAAAAAAGAATTGAATGGTTCCTGTTGCAAACTTAGCTCTGTCCCCAACAAACCACTGTCCACATTATAATAACATATAGAATTTAGTTTCATGTAAAAATAAAAGATTGTTTCAAAAGAATTTTGTCATCCTGCACCGATTTCAGAGAAATTTTATGCTTCTATTTTTTTCTCCTAGTAATTGGAAAATGCAGCGTATCTTGTATGTTCTGCATGTTCTTTTTTTAAAAAAATCTAGGATTGTGGTAGTCTGTTATTCCATTTTTTTTTAATTTTGTTACGATCAGAGAAACCATAGCAGCGTAAGAGAGGAAGAGATTTAGAGTTGTCCACCCCACTCTGCAGAAGTATTAAGCATAATCTAAATTCTAACTGCAACCCTAACCCTGTGAAATGTGCGTCCTGTCGGTTCTTCACACCTTCAGATAAGGACGGCTTGCTGTAATACGTAACGTCTATTATAATGATTGTTTCCAATGTCAGACTAAAGGCTTTTTAATTGCAAATTGCTTAATTTTTTTTTCCTATGGGTGCTTTAGAGAACAATTAAATTGCAATTTTTATAATAGACTTTTAATGGTGGAAGGTTTTTGCAGATCCTCCTTTGGTGGTGTGCTCTTCTAGACTAAACAAACCAAAATCCTTCCATCTTTCCTCATAGATTAGCAAAAGACATACAATTTTGATCAGTTTTGTTATTTTCCTGAAGACACTTCCTGATTTAACTCCTTTTTTGAACTGCAGTACCCAACTTGAGCACAGTGGTACAGGTAGGATTTAAAAGCACCGAGTGGATAAATACATTATTTGTGATATTTCTATTAAAGCACAATATTGTAGGATCTCATTTCCTGCAGGAGCAGTTTGTTGCTGACTCATAATTGATCTATTGTTCATCCGTAACATCCAGACTTTCTGTTATTCTTCATTTTGTATTTGTGCATTTGATTTCTCTTTGACTCATTAATTTTCCTTTGGGGCTATGATCAAGCCAAATGGGAAGTTTGAAAAGAAAGATCAATAAGTTGTAGTTAAAAGGACCATATGAGTATATTATGAGCACATAATGAATATTCTTTATAAATAGTCTTCAAAACCTAGATAACATTTGTGCATGTAAAATTAGGATAAGTTGGTGCCTGTAAACTTAGTGATAATATTTTTTTAAAAATCACTTTTCACACTGGAGAGAATAAAAGTGGTTTTAAAGCCTGAAAAAGTGTGATTCTGAATGTTTAGCAGAATGGTGGCAACCATACACAGGTAATATGGTAAGCTGAACAATGAAGCAAATAATGATTAATGTCATGACTGAATTTAAGATTTATTCTAAAATTAGTTTCAAAAATACATTAAAACCCAAGGATTTATCATTAATGAATAAATGCATTAGTATAGCTCCTCAGGCTTACTCAGGTTTTAAGTGGTAAATGTTGGCTGGCATAGCAACTTTCTGCTACTTTCAGCAAATGACTGAAAGAAGTCATGTCAGTCAAGCACAACTGAAGGATTTAGTATTGATATTAATCGATGAACATACCTTGAATTTAGATTTCTCGAAATAAGTTTAAATTCATTGCAGAGGTTTAACTTCTAAGTGAGTTTTCCCTCCCTTTATTACTTTGTTTTCAGTAATGTACAATAAACAGAGGCAGATAACTTATTCTGGAAAGATTACCTTGGTTGATTCAGGCTGGGACTGAGTGTTTTAGAAACTTTCAGGCAGCAATTTTAAGACTTGATGTGATCTTTTTCTTGCATTGCTAGTTTCTATCCTTTTGTATTTTTTACTGTAAGGGTGAGAATCCCTGGCTGTCCACGCTCGGAGTGCAAGGGCTGTTCAGTTTCCTTAGATCTTGTACTTGGCTCCAGGAGTAGGGAATCTGATGAGTTGTTTTTAAGGATTATTTTAGCTGCTCAGGTCTTCTTGTGCATTGACAGCTGAGTTAAATTCAAATAGGAATATTTCTGTATGCACAGGATACCTGTGAAACAATGCACCAGCCTAACAACAACTACTGCTATATGTTTTACTGTATATTGTAGATTGTTTTAACTGAAAATACTGTAAATACGAAATGCCTGTTATAGTAAGTTCATTGAGAAATCTCAGCAGTAAATTTGATAAAATTTATTTAAACAGTGACGGGAAAGTTATCTAATATCTATCAGGAGCGAGTAGAGCTTTTTATTGCATTCGTAATCCCACCAACAACAGAAGTCCGTTCCTGAGTGTTGGCTTTCATGTTATATACTGTTGTTATCCAATCTCAGTATGTTTCATTCCATAACATATCCAGAACAGTATAAAGCAGGACACAGATGCATACCAGCACTGAGCTCCTGATAGACATTTGCACACGCAATTCAGGTACCTCCTTGCTAGACTCTTTACTGCAAGTGAACATACAGATGTGCAATATACTAAAAGTATAGCATCAGTTTAAACAACAAAATAGTGATTCTGCAAACTGCTGGTTAAATATAGACATGAATCTGACTCTGACCACATGTAGACTGTTCCCCTACTTCCATAATATATCAGGTGCAAAACCGTATGTCAGAGGTTTTCTCAGCTTCCAAATGAATTTATCCAAATTCTACAGCTGAAATTATACCTATTTCTAGAGATGCAGCAAAGGCTTCCACCTGTCCTTGTTATTATATGCCTGTTATGCATGATAAAATAAAATTAATTTAAATGACTTTTTTTTTTTAAATGCCATAAGGGACAAAAACAGCATCTCAGACCCCTCAGAAAGGCATATGTAAATAGTGCCACATAGAATAAATGCTTATTCCTTTCTTGAGCAGTCCTTAATCACTTGCAGACGTTCCAAAGACATGGGAGGAAAAGATTAAGAAGTAAAGTCTTTTAAGTCTTTGTAAAGAAATTGAGACTTGGGAAAAGATCTACCCTTCTGAAGTATGCCTTTTTGCTATTTTGGCAGACTGAATTGTAGTAAACTAGTTGCTACTTGAAATGTTATTTTATGTTCCTCCCCATTCTGCTTTTTTATCTTCTACTTCCATTTTTTTTTGTTTAGAGTTC
Organism: Struthio camelus; assembly: GCF_040807025.1. NCBI lineage: Eukaryota > Metazoa > Chordata > Aves > Struthioniformes > Struthionidae > Struthio > Struthio camelus. The sequence goes on from NC_090945.1 coordinate 29,317,391, forward strand.
TAATGCATCATAAAACAGAATGCAATTTTAAAAATGCTAATGATGCTTTCACCATTTGTAAGAGCGAGAACAATACCAAAAAAGGAAGCCTAGCCTGGAACTCAGTCACTGATTGCTAGTGCAGTTACTGTCAAACCAATTCATAAACAGTAATGAAGGTAAAATGAGCATAAGATATCCATGTCTGTAAAACTACCAATTGTTTTCAAATTCATTCTTAGATCTAGCGTCAAGTTATGTTTAAATTGAATTTCAGTAGGAGAAGAGCAATTATATCAGGATTTCTGAACGTAAATATTTTTAACTAGTATCAAGGGCATCCAATCAAGTTTATGGTCATTGTTGCCAAAGGGGAGTGGTTGTGATATGGGAGGACTTTTTATTGTCTGTGTTACCTCTTGTCTTTTTCAGTCAAGGGATTTGAACAGAGCGCTGTCTAAATTAGCTTGTTGCTTTGTGTCTGTGTATGTATTGCACAATAGCAATTAAACACAACTGAAATGAGCTGAAGGCCAACCTTTCACTCAGCCTTAATAAAGATATTGGTCTAACGACCTCCTTTGCTGTTTTGCAGCCGAGCTAAGTGATTTTGTGTTGAAATTATAGCACTTGAATAGGTCAGCAAATGATAGATTTATTTTTATTTGCCCGATCAGCAAAAAAAAAAAGACCGTGCAGAACATGAAAGAAAACAAAATGTCTCTCATAATAAAAACATGAAGAGGAATTACTTTGTTTAGTAGAACCTCAGCTTAAGACACACTAAGGGATTTTTCTTTTTGCGTTGTGTGGCTCCGCAACTGAGAAAATGGAAAGAAACCTATTACGTTTACATCAAAGTGGGTGGTGAAGAAAAATTCTGAAAAATCAGATTTTTTTCCCCCAGAGATCTATCTTGTTTTGTTGTAATTGTTGTTTACCACCTTCCTGGGATCTGGGAAACCTTTGTGTTGCCAAAGTGGAGCTAAGGGCAACTGTTCCTTTCCTTCTACTTTTTTTTTTCTTCTTGAAGAAATTACCTGAAGGAAGTTTATTGACGTTATTTCAATTTACCTGTAGAGATAGTTGCTGGCAGGGTTGGTTTCCCATCAGAATTCTTTATTAGCTTTCAAAGCTAAGCTTTCTTTGTCACTCTGTTGGGTATTTTTGCAGATCACAGCCAACCGCAGGAGGAGGGAAACTGCTGTTAAACACCAACAGGATTCCCTGGCTTGGAGGAAAGCCAGTAGATAGACTGGGAATAGTGCAATATCAATTTGCAGAGAGCAGAGGATGAAGAAGCAGGGTGCTGCCTCCTGTGAGGGAGCCAAAGCATGTTACCAGTTGTTTGGAGCTCAGTAACAGCAAAAGATCAATCGATTAAGAGAAGCTGGATAGATGCCAGAGAATCGATAGAAGTGGGGATGATCATTTGGTGGTTGTTTTGGGTTAGGAAAACATCAAACAATGAGGTTGCTGTAGAGGCAGAGGCTGACTTCTACAAAAGCATGAGAGAAATGGAAACTAGCAGAAGGAACATGGAGGAAAAAAGGCTTGAGAAACCCTTGGGAAGGTAGAATGGTAATTTTTGCATCTAGACAAAAATATATTTCTATATGTTACACCATTTAGAATGAATTAAAGATATATATGTGAAAAATATCTTCTCTCTCGCTCCTTTAGTGATGTTAGCAAATGACCATATTAGAACACTAAAAGATATGTGAAGTTATCAAAAAAAATCATGGAGCTTTTATCCTGTGCCATCAACAAAGTAGGGGAGTATGCTGTTGGATTTGAAGATTTGTGCAGCAATAAAAATGTGCTGACTTCTCTGGAAACATTCATCATTTAGCACTTGACTAAGGAAAGAGAAGTGCACGTTTTCTGTTGTCTCGGTAAAGACAGTAAAACTTAGAATGCTGATAATGGATTATAATGTCAGGTATTAGAGGAATGGGAAATTTTGATAAGACATTGGTAAGTCTGGGCTATTTTGACATCAGTAATTGTAAAATCACTGTTTTATTGATGATGCTGCGAATGTGGAAGTGATGTAAAGGAACCGATGTTTCTTCACTGGGATAAGATATCCCAAATAGGTTGTAGGCTATATAGGTAGGATGCCATGCAGCTCAGGTGTCTGAGGTTATATTATAAAAGGGGCTGTTATGAGAATGGTTTTTCAGAAGTGATACTTTTAACATCTCTTGGTCACCTTACCCTGCTGAGCTTGGAATGTTTTGACCGCGAAAGGGATGATAACTTGCTAAGAATGTTCTGCTTTGGTAAAAATACTTAATTGTTTTAGAAATAATTCTGCTTAAATTTTTCAAATGCTACTTAAATAAGCCAAGAATTTTCTATCCTAAAGCTTTCTAAAAGTGCTGGTGTAATTGGTCAGTCAAAAGTAGCTGCTATCAAATGTACCTTTTCTAATAAGTGACTAACCTGATGTTGAACAACTGCAACCCTATATGTACGCAAATACATATAAAAGATAGTTATCAGTAATGACAAAAGTATATTATTATGGGTATCAGATATCAACCATGTCCACAAAACACTTAAAAATACAACACTCAGTAAACTGAGGAAATTTAATACTGAGCGTGAGTGATCTGAAATATGCATATCTTTCCTACTTAGACCTTTCTGTATACTTGAATTGATGATGTTCAGTCTCCATTTTTCTCTATGTTCTTTGCCTGTCTTATTTTATATATTGTTTCCTTATTTAATTCAAAAGCATCTATTGTATTTACTAGAAAACTAATCAAATTTTCACTTTAGACATTATAAGAAAAGAATCATGATGAGTTGCGGATGACAGAAAAATAATTAGTGAAGAAGTTACTAGGCAGCAGCTCAAAATACACAAGCGCAATATATGAACTGCTGCATAAATATGAAAGTGGCAGGAACCATCCAACTAACTTCCTAAATCTGACTGAACATGTCATGCTATGCAATCCCACATCAGCATGATATAAAAGCAAGTTCGCGGCATCATTGATCCAAAGAACAGAAAAGAGACAATATGTTCCTCAGCTCTGAGAAGTGACAATTGGATAAAAGAAAAATAGAGGTTCATCTTTCTTGCTCTGATGTGTCTTTGTACAGTGTTGATACCTGACTGGAGTCTTTTTGAGCCTTAGTTGAAGAGTGAATACTTCAAATGCTAATAATTTGATGCAACCAGAGGCTCTTGTGCGGTATGAGAGTTGGTGACATTGGGTGCCATGTTGTGGAACACCTTGTGCTGGTAGAGTAAGGGGCAGGGTGCACTGAGCGGGGGGGGCTGATGTTGGCGGCATATGTGAGCCCACCTCCTGGTTAGGTGGTTTAAGAATAACTGTCATTACTTGTGGTGTTATTTCTTTAACTTCCAGCATAATATTACCCTGTGGCCACCAATCAAAATTATAGGAAGGTGGGTGCTCAGCATAAGGGAACAGCTACTGTGCTGGTATTTATGTTTGAGTAGTTCTGCTGATCTTAAAGTGGAGGGGGATGGACTGAGGCAAGTCACAATGTACACTGGTGTGTTGTGATGGGATTACACTGAAGTAATAATACTAATGGATGACAGTGTGCTCTGTGTGAAGCCTGAGGAAGTACCTAATCCAGGGAATTTGTTTTGAAATTTGCACAGCTTCAGTAATCCACTTAATGATCTCTATGGGAGATCTTCCTCTGCATATCTTTTTTATTAAGCTTCTCATCACTTAATATCAGAAAATACTATTAAGAAAATGCAAACACAGGTTATGCATATCCAGTATAGCATTTCCTATTAACTGCTTCACGGAAGTGTTTAGAAACTGATAGTACAAAATTTATGGCAAAAGCTGGCTTTTTGTTTCCTCCCACTTTGCCTCCAGCTGTGTCACAGCTAATTTGAGTGAAACACCTAATTATCTATTAGCCAAGGTTATAAAATAAAGTTAGTCACAGCCCTCTGTGAAAAATGGCTAACAACTTTCTGCTCATTAAAAATCACAACATATACCTGTTTTTGATACGAAATGACCAGAGTAAAATCTATTTGAATGAATATTAAAATGATTTAAAAAAAAAATCATGTTTATAAAACAGAAGTATCTGGAATGAAATTGTCACTTACCTTTTACACTATATTGCCTAAAAAGTTTACAGTCTTATGAATGCTTAGGAAAGAGCTCACACTTCCTTTCTAGTTTTGAATCTCTAAATAAATGGGAGGAGAAATGCTTCATTTCTCACTAGCCATTCTGCAGTTCATTAAGAAAACATCTTGACCTTCAGTAACAAAATACTATTTTGAAAAGTAATGTGTGGTGCAGTTTGCTGTATGTGATACATATTTGATTTGAATGTAAGTAAACTTCAAAAGTTGAATCAGCAAATTCATAAAGGGATTAGACAAACTCAGGGAGAACAGGCACTAAGGAGGATAGACAGAGGCATACCCTCAAACTTCCCTAATCCTACAGTTGTGGATGCTGGGGAAGTCTGCACAAAAAGAAGGCTGGAAGAAGCACAAAAAGAGGCTGAGATTATGGGATCTCAGCAGCATCTTCTATGACCACTGTCAGAACTGTGGGCTTGATGAACCACTGATCTGCTTAATACAGCATTTCTTATGTGCTTTTTAAAACTCTTTGCTTTTCTAGTGTTATAAGAATACAGAGATTTTAATGTGTATCTGTTTTCTGCAGTTGTTCTTTGATTAGTGTAATGAATCTTTCAGAATTAAAAGGTCACAGTATAAAGAGAGAAACAAAAAATAAGACACAATAAAGGCACAGAAGTCCATTAATGGTCATGGATATATATTCTTCATATATACTGGTATTTGTGTGTGTGTTTTTGGGCTGTAAAATTCTATTATCCTATAAGGTACAGGCCATCATAATGAGAGCAAGTTTTGAAATCCCCATCATGTTGCTTAACTCCTTGCCTCCATGCCTTCCTGAAATGCCTTAGCTTCAGTTAATACTTGGTAGCATCACTTAGCGAGAGCTTTTTTCAGGGTCACTTATCAGTATGAGCCTAGGAGACGGTTTCAGTCAAGCAGAGAAGGAACCCGCTGAGTGAGTGACAGGAGCATTGCCTTGCAAACTTAGAAGGATTTGTTTGGTGTAACTTGACTGTCTGACCAGCAGCTGACAACAACTCTGATGTATACAGCCTGTTCACTGAACCCAAATTATGTATGGTTTGTTTAACACACTCAAGTTTCTGCTTTGAAGTAACAATAACCTGTTATGACCTATAGTCCAAAATGCAGTAAGATGTCTTGACCAAAAAGCCTTAGTTGCAGTGGTCATGTTTCTTACTCCAAACTGTGTTTTTGGTAGCTAATTATTCTGAATATCTGCCAGGGTTCCCATCCCTGCAGAACAACACAGATGTCTGCATGCCATTTAACAGCTTTCGGGTGAGATAATGTAGCAGGTAAATACTGGAACTGACATCCAATGCAATAGTGAGAAAGCTTGGCTCTCATCATCAGGTAAATAATGTTTTAAAGTAAAAGACTTTCTGCCTGATTGAAGCAAGCTGGGGTTGCGTGCTTACAGGTCAGGAAAATATTTTTCATTTCTTCTTTTATGCAGCTAGTTTGCTTTTTTAATAGAAAAGCTCTGAATTGCTGGAGTTAATTCAGTGTATTACGCTGACATTCTTAAGAATTTTTCCTCTCTGACATGAGCAGTATTTGTCTTTCTCTTCTATCAAAAAATCTTGCTTTTGCCAGTGTATTAATACAACCCAGCAGCAAGTAAGATCACATTATTGCTGATTGCATTCAAAAAGACAGCCCATTCGTTTCACCTCTCTTAGCACATGTGCAGAGTTCCCATGTACCAGGTGGTTGTAATTAGTCTGGAATGTGGTTTGGCTGACAAATTACTTCCTGTTCATTGGGTAATTTCACTGTTTCAGTCCCAAAACAGGTGGGCAGCAGGGAGAGAAGCCTTATATCTGTAGGTACCCTGGTATAAAATCTTTGAGAATTTTCCATAACTACTGCTGATGCAAGCTCATACTCTAAAAATTAATTAATAATCCATGTTGGGGGGATCCCTGACACACAGGTCCTGTGGCTTAACTTCATGTTAAAAAGGAAGATCTCAGTAAGCACAATGTAGAAAATGTAAAGTAGGTTGTGTTTTTTTAGCTGAACCTTACGATGAGAAGGAACGTAGAAAGGAGTCTGACATCTGTAGCTTTTAAGTGGGCGTTACATAACTCATACTTCTGCTGCCCTTGTTTTCGGGGCTTGTTTCATTACAATTCAGATGGATGAATGACATAAAAAAAATATATTGAACAATAGTTGAAATAGTAATTCAGATAATTTTGAAAACCCCTGTGGAGGCAGCTGACACATGCGGGTACCATGTAGTAGAAAGTTTTATGCTCATACACTGAGATGTGCATGTGTCTATGTTGCACTGATGCAAAACTCTTACAAATGGCTAATGGTGGACTTTTTTCAATTACAAATACCTCAGAGGCTTTCCTAAGTCTGTTGATGTTGTTGAAGAAGTGGTCATAAAACCTTAGAAATGCTAATGTATTGAAATAAAAGCAAGACAGTATTTCTGAAAACTGGAAAACAGTGACACGAAATCACTGTTTTACTTAAAACAATCAGTTTGCTTTATTATTTTAATAGCTAACGGTTGATAATGTGTATGAGACTAGCATGTGATCAAAGCCTGTATTTTTAACTGGAAATAAAATGTTTATTTTTAAGCCATTTGGTGGCATGATAGAGAAATTCAGCCTAGTTATGCATTTGTTAGGTGGCTACATATCTACTATGAAAAACATATCAAAATGTAACATTAATTGAATCAGTGAACCATGGAAATGCAATACCGTATTTTTCCCCAACTGTCTTGTAAACTTCTTTATTTCTTCATTCCTAGCCTACATACTTAAAACATTAAGACTCGACATAAACAAGTTGTCCTAAAAATTTTCTACCAGGTACCAGTAGAGCTGAGTAAATTTTCAAATTTCTCATTGGCAAATGCTGCTTTGTCACAACTTTGAATCTTTCATAGGAAGTGCACTGCTTTTGCTAAAACTGGCCTTGGAGGCCAATGGAAATCCGGCTTTTTGTCTGTGTACCCAGCTAATTCATGTGTTGTTTGTCCTGATGGTTGTACAAATGACTGCATAAAGTGCAAGGGAAGGGAGAATTGGGTCTGGAGTACTTCCTGTGCATCTTGCAGTGCAGACGAATTTCAGTGACTGTAAATGATTGAATAACTTGAATTAATATATTCAAAAATTATATATACATATATGAGTGTGAATATTAAGTAGTTGAATCTCATGGCTACAAAAAAAACACATAGAAAACTAGTTTTATTTCACAAGAAAAAGCATTTGCCTGTCGTTTTGGCTGTGTACATGGATCGGAGTTCATCTGTATTGTGCCATGTGAAGGATTTTGTTCTTCCTTCTCTTGTGCTTTGTGTATGTATATATTCATATACATAGTTAGTTTTATTGCCCAATAATTTCTTCTTATTGTTGAGAAATGGAAAATTCTAGAAAAAATATTTAGTAATCCTAAAATCTTGTTTTGCAAGGTGAAAACTGCTTTCATCAAAGAGATCATGAGTTACTTCAGTAATAGTTGTCAATGTTTGTACTGGCGATATTTAACTGGAGAAAAAACAAACCAAAAAACCTTAGGGAAAATTACTCTATTTCTTACTCTTCTAATTGGACAGTTTTATGTGAACTAATATTTGTCATCAGATAAGGCTTTCAAGGGAGCCAATTACATATTTCCCCCCATCAATATTGCAATGTTGCAGACTTTTTCTGAGGCCTTTTATAGCTTGCTTGTTGTAAATATTGACATAGGACTTGCTTTTTGGGAGGTAGCATTTATAGCCTAACTGTAATTATGACTGTTACTTCTCCTGATAGAGTCTGTCTGAAGAAGAAACACTTTAAAACAGCAACAAAAAAAAAAAAAAAAAAAAACTGCAAATGAAAATACTCCAAATCAGACTAGTGTCTGAGAAGTTCATATGGCAGAGTAACCGTGATGCAAGACGCATACTTTGCTATTATTCCTCTTTGACAAATCTGTAGGAAACTGTTGAGACCAAATATGATAAATATGAAATTTTCCAAATCTTTCTATTGGTGACTTACAGCACTCGTAAGGTCAATTTGTATGCAAGTCTGATGACATCCACAGGTAGGTATGTCTTCGTGTGTTTCTTAGCGGTTACTGCTACAAATAAATTGCTGTCTTGTGCAGGGTTTTTATTCTGTATTCTTCAGCATGATATCTGAATGTGTTTCCTTAATACGGTGAATGAGAGTGTGACCAGCATGTTTCGTAAGCATATCTTCAGTCCTTCCATCCGTTCTTCCTTCTTCTCTCCCCCCCAGGAATAAAATTGTACAAAGCATTTCTTGATCTTGGAATAGAAAATGGTGAATCTTATGGCAGTTCTTAGGTGTGCTGTGCATTGTTTGGACCAGTCCCCAGGATCACTTTTCTTCTGGCCTACTGAGCTTTACTCTTGGGGTGGACGGTTCCACTTCCCTGACATATGGAACTGGTTGATAGTGATCCTCAGCTCAGTGCTACACCATTTAAATTATTCTCGGCCTAAATCACGTGAAGTCCTGTAAAGATAAAGGCAAAAATGATGCGAAAGAATATGGCTCCACTACAAATGGAAAATAGGACTTTTCTCGTTTTGAAGAAAAAAAATCAAACTTGGAAAATAATGTTCGCTTCACCAAAACGTTTTTTCCTAAGCTACTAAAATATTCTGGAACAGAATTCTTCCTTTTTGGAAGAGGAGAGTGCATGAATTCGGGATGCAAAAAAGAGTATCTGAAACTCTTCCAAGAAGCCAAAAAAAAAAAAAAACTTAAGCTTTTAATAAAGTAATTAGAGACAAAAGAGGATAATGGTTATTTTTTATTTGGCTATAACAACAATATTATGGGTAGCTGGATTATTTATATTGGATGAATTCTAATTTAGGAATTTATGAGAAAAAAAGTTGCCCCCTGCAACAAGCTCAATAACTAATAATCTTACTTTTCCCATCAGCTCTTTGCCTGCTAACTTTGCAAATGGGATCTGAGGTCATGACCTGATTTGTTTTCACTTTTAAGCTCTTGTTTCAGTATAAATTTTTTTAGGGTGCATTATTGTTCAATACTATTTAGTTTTCTTAAGTTGAGGATAGTATCGAAACTCAACTCCAAGTGGAATTCTCTAGACCACTAATCTAAAGCAGCACAGAGAATTTTGTCAGCCCCCTTGAATTAGAGAGGAAATTCTTCTAAGGTAAAATGAATAACTGAAAGAAGGGAAAGAGCACGTTACTATTATTATTTGGGAATGCTTATTAACTGCTTTTTATTTCAAAAAATCCCCCCAGTCATCACTACCAGTTTAGTGTTGTACAGTAAAGTAAATGATAGTTGGGACCACGTTCCTAGGCGTTCTGATTCAGCAAAAGACATGCTTTAGATAGAAAAGTAAGAAAAATAAATTAGGAAACAAAAACAAAGCTTCCTTTATACCACTGACAGGAAAGAATATCTGAAATTCAGGGAGAGACCAGTCTCTAGGTGGGGAGCCAGATGCAACCTGTGAACAGTCGAGTACAGCTGTTACGCCAAAGCTACATCTGACCAGCACAGGCAACATGAAAGATAACCAGAATAATAACTAGGTAAATTACAGTAGGTAATAACACACTCAGGCTCTATTTTGTGAGACACGAAGAGCAGTGTAAGAAAGTTTACTGTTTTGTTTTAAATTGTTATTTCACTAAAATGTGTTTACTGGAAGAATCCAAGCTCCTTTGGTTTGTTTAGATGAGGCTTTGCCAACATAATCTGTTCTAATGACCTAGTCCAAAATACAGTGTGAACAGTCTGAGAAAATACGAGAAGGTGAGAAGAAAAAAGCCACAGAGAGCTTTGAAGAATGACTTATGAACAGAAATCAAGCCAACAACTCCTTCCTTGCTGATATCATTCAAACATGAACGAAGGCAAAGTACATTTGCTATTCAAGTAGAAGAGCTCCTACAGCGCAAGATTTCACTGCTAAAGTTTAGCACATTCGTCATGGAGTTTAGGCCAGTGAATTACTTATCTCATGCTTTATATGTATGAATCAGTCTGAGGGGATACTCAAAGCATCTGAATTTGGTGAACTGGTTATAAGTTCATTTTTAAAAATTAAAAAATACACATTAAACTAAAGCTTGGGAAAGGAGAAAGGCTGTTTTTCTTCCTTTTTTCTTTTTTCTTCTTTTCTTTTCTCCTTTTTCTCTTCTTTCTTTTTTCTTCTTTTTCTTTTCTTTCTTTTTCTCCTTTTTCTCTTCTTTCTTTTTTCTTTCTTCTTTTCTTTTCTCTTTCTTTTCTCCTTCTTTTTCTCTTCTTTCTTTTTTCTTTTCTCTTTCTTTTTTCTTTTCTCTTTCTTTTTTCTTTTCTTTCTTTTCTTTCCTCTTTTCTTCTTTCTTTTCTTTCCTCTTTTCTTCTTTCTTTTCTTTCCTCTTTCCTCTTTTCTTTCCTCTTTCCTCTTTTCTTTCCTCTTTCCTCTTTTCTTTCCTCTTTCCTCTTTTCTTTCCTCTTTCCTCTTTTCTTTCCTCTTTCCTCTTTTCTTTCCTCTTTCCTCTTTTCTCTTCTCTCTTTCTTTCTCTCCTCTCCTTCTGCTTCTGCTTCTCCTCTCCTCTTTCCATTTCCCCATGTTTTCCTTTCTCCTCCTTTCTTAAAGAGAGATCCTATTAAGTATCACTTCCAAAAAGTCAGTATCATGTAGTGGTCAGAGAACTCGACAGAGAGGAAAAATGATACTTACCTGGCTTTGCTGATGGCTTGCCCTGTTAGCCAGGTTTTACACTTCATATTTCTGTACTTAAATGTATCCATCTGTAAAACTGTCATAATCTCCTTTTCACAGGAAAGTTGTGAAAAGCAAATTCATAAAAGTGTTTTTTGCACCTTCTGATGAATTCTATATTCAAGCAAACAATCCTGTTTCTTTCCCATTTATGAAAAATTTACCAGTTGGTTAGCAGCAATTCTTTGATAAAGCATTTAAGTAAGCAAATATTTCACTTACAGGTCATTGCAGAAAGGTCACTATTCATAATTTTTTCTTTTTGGATCTATAGGGAATACTAAGTAGTTTCCCCATTTAGATAAAGCACTAAACTGTGGTGAGTCTGTCTGACTGTTTACAAATGACCGGAAACATCTGATAAAATTTTGAGAGAATGTTAGTCTCTCTGGGTAGGAATTCATTTTAATAAATCAATGTCAGCAGTATAGACATCACTGCCTGGACTTGTCACCCTGTGCTTCCCTTATAGTGAATGGAGAGAAGTGGGCGTTTTAGGACGCAATTCACCTCACCTGGCTCACCTGAGATAACTACTCTAGGATGAGACAAACTGTTCCCTGAAAATGTCAGTTTTTTTCTAGAGGATTAGGGTTCATCTGCGTTTTACATGCCTAAGGTTAGGTGAGACTAATTCTAATCCTAAGCACACAGTAAACCAACACAATGAGAAAAATTCTAATGCAATTTTTATTGCAAGCATTCGCACCAGTCAGTGTCCTTTGAAACCTATGAGATACCTGGAGATACAAGTCCTTCTCGCAGGCTTTCAAGAGGTAGTGTTGTAGATATTAGAGTACCAGCAAATTCTAATGGCAGAGATATTCAGACATACTTTTAAAGTGTGTGGTGGGGGAAAGGAGGGTTATTATTTCCTAGAACATTAGCTGTGTTCTTACTGTTCATATTTATTGGGATAGCACCTTAGGGTCTACGGTCCAGAATTAGCAGCCTCCTGTGCCCATAACTTTGGAAGCAATGAAATACAGATAATCCCTCTCCCAGCAATCATTGCCTCTTATTTATGAGGAAGAAGTTGCAGTAAGTGAAAGAGCAGTCAAGAGAGGAGGTGATCTGAGAAACAAATGACAGTAAGTAAGCACATACTTGGAATAACGTTGTTGACTTTTGTGCACTTTATTACATTTATAATCTATTTGCTTGGACTTCAGGTTTTTTGTTTCATTTTGTTTAATTTAGAGAACTACTCCACTTCCTTTTGCCAAGCTTTTCCTTCACTTCCTTTTCTTGTCTGATTTTAAAAATTCATTCAAGTGTAACAAAGTTTGCTGTTCTTATTAAATCCTTTGGGGGACATTGATGTATTGAATATATAACTGTAATTGTAAAAGTGGCAAGTCTGCACCGCGCCTCTCTTTTGAGAGTACTGGTGATTTCTGGCATACTAGATTGCACAATTGTACTGTATTTTTTCCTTTATTTTGTAACTTACCTGAAATAAAGGTTCGTGAACAGATAGATAGATATGCAGGTAAAGTTATTGTCAAATAAAATGATGTAGCGCCAAAGTTTTTGAGAAGTGCTTGAAATAATTTCTGGGCAGAGTAGTGGGAAGGTCAAACTGAACAGGAACTGATAGTTGGATATTGTGGTGCTTTAAACTTTTTGTATTCCATTTAATGGCAGTTTTGTAGCAATAAAAAACTGAATGAAATTTCTTCTCAAAACAAGTCTGTACGAAACGTTATATAAGCAATGTAGGCTTAAGGTAAGAAGATTGCAGGGACTTTTCCTATATACTGCTCTGTAACATAGACAGCTTGATATGGAAAATATGAGAGAGAAGATACTAGCATGTGATTGATATGCGTGATGCTGTTATGCGTCATTTTATTTCCATGAATTAGAATCAATCACCTATATTAAAAATTCCAATTATGCATGTAGAATTTGAGTATGTATTTATGGCATGGAAAACATAAATTAGGGATCACTTATCTACTTATTGCTTTATTCCTGCAATTTCTTCAAGGACAATGCAAAACTACAATTTTTTTTTTTTTATTTAGCTACTGGAAATAGCAATAGCATGATTGGTATATGCATATCTTTGGTATTTAACATCAGTCTCTAGTCTTCATGATTCAGGAAATATAAAGTAGAGAGAAATAACAGGAAACCTAGAGAAAAGAGTTACATAGGAGAAAAAAATAAGAGCATGGCTCAAAACCTTTCAGAACTCTTAGTACCTTTCCTCTCCTCTTTGTTGCAGAAGTGAGAGAGTAGAAAGATGAAATATAAGAATTCTTTTTCGGTTTCCTTTTTGCCTCTCCTGCTCCTGCCCCTGGGCCACCACTAAAAAAAAAAAAAAAAAAAGGCAGCAAAGCAAGCCACATGGAGAACTGTTCCATCCAACTGCAGATAGTGTTTTCCCATGAAGAATTATTTTTGGAGATGCTTTCTTCCGTCATTAAGGAAGTAGCACTATCTTGTGTAGAGAAGTCAGGAGGAGAGCTTCTCAGAAACTGTGCCTAAAGTCAAAGGCTGCTATTGAGAAGGAAAGTTATTGTCAATATGCTTAAAATTTGTTATGCTCAGATGACCTCCCTTCCACTGGAAAACATTCACTGGAACGCTCCCTAAGAGTCATGCTCCTTTGCGAACTGTTGATATCTGTCTTTCTTTCCAATTTGTATTATTTAATAGACTGTATGCAGTGGCTTATATAGAGGCAGAAAACTGATCAGTTGATACAGCTTTATAGAGAGCTCTGTATCTTTTTATCTTCCACAAATGGGGCTTGCCCACTGTCACGTCATAAATAGTCTTTAACAATTAAATCCCCACAGGGTATCTCCAGTATGCATTCTTTAGATAAAATCCTCATTAGGTTAATGTAAGATCACTGGCCTTAGCCTGCATTTTATTTTATATAATGAGTTCCTTTTTCTACAATAAAGCTTATGAAAGAAGAAAGTGTTGGCTCACAGGGAAGAGATGGATGAATATAATAAGGCCTCTGTTGGAGGGATTTATGATGTATATTTAGCATTGCAGACAACATAGTAAATCACTGCCACAGCCAACGTGAAAGATACATTAGTTGCCGTTTGTTTTTTACCAGCCTATCTAGGTCCTTTTCAGATGTCATTCTGAAGATTTATAAATCAATCTCATTTCTTGTTATTAAGAAGTCTATTACACATTATAATGAGGCTCTAAAACATGGCAAATTATTTCACTTTTGTTGTTGTTGGTACCGTAAGTATCTCCTCCCTATTCCATACTATTTAAACCTAGGTAGAAGCTCTGGTGCCGATATATTGAAAACAACAGAGCGGGCAGGAAATCCAGATAAAATGTTTGTGAGAAGTGTAATAGTCAAAAGTTTTCTGCAGTTTCTTAGGACGTCCTTGTAGACGTTATATTGTAGATGTTATATTATTTGGTCAGGTGCTACTGTTCATCTTAAAACACCGGGAAGAAATTATTCATTTGGAAAAAGCTTAAAAGAACTAGCATAGTCCTGTGCTATATGAACCACATCCGTAATGTTAAGTGTGGCAATATCTGTATCAGATGAACACATGCAATTAGATTTCCTGTTGAAACTTCATAGGAATGTCTACGGACACATTAGTTGAAACCAGCATTAACTCACGCATAAATATGTCATAGCATGTTTAATACTGTTTGTACAGTACTTGGCACAATTAGATCCTAAAAAATGATTAGGATTTTTAACAATATAAAGGGTGGGAAGAGAGCTGCAAACTCAAAGAAGAGAAATGGCATTTACATTTGAGTGGCTATTTATGAACTACATTTTTCAGTTTCCACCAGCTCTGGTAGCTAAGTATGGGAATTTAAAATGCTCCTTAGATCAAGAATAACTGTGCCTGACATGGATAATTTTGTATCTTGGAAAAAAGACTTGAAAATTAATCTGGAGTGTGTGTGTGTGTGTTTGTGTGTTTTGCTTAAAAACAAATAAAAGCAACAACAAAAAACTCCTATTCCAGATACCTGAGAGGACTGGAATATCGGTGATAATCTCAGTCAAGAGGGAGTGTAGGTGTTACAGGAAGGGGGGAGGAGGGATACTGAACTGACATGATTGAAAACTGATAAATGAAAATTTTTTTTATAGCTCTCAGAGATAAAAAAGTGGAGAGCACCATCAATACCCAGGTTTGCATTTTCTTCAGTAACAATAATTTGCTTGATCTTCTGTAGTTCTCGTGGGGCCTCTTTTTCTCAGGTGCATGGATATATTGACAGTTGGGTAATAACAGGCAATTTCTATTATTTCTATATCCTTTCTTCGATTATTTTCCAGCTTATTTAAACATGTTGTGCCTTATTTTCTTAAGATATTACTGCTAGGAATGACTTTTTTTTTACATATAATTTTTTTTTTCCAATCAGTGATCTCGTCCTGATCTTTTTACCCCCGATTACTTTCCGATCTGTGTTTCACGATTCTCCTTTTGGGTCATTTTAATCACACCTTGGCTGACTTTGTTGTGTGATGGCTGTATATATTAAAGTACAGGAAACTTTGCCTGAATAAGGACCACTAAATTGTAACTTTAATAAAGAGCTTAGTGTTCTGAGGAACATTTTTCTAGTCCGGAAACATTCTGAAGTACTGCAATTTGAGAAAAAAATGATATTTTGTTTACTTCTTATTTATTTTACATAGCACTTAGTATTTGAGCGTGTAAGTTAATGCTATTTTACAATTTAAATGAAGAAAACTCATCACAACGCTCTCGAAATGAACCTCTAAGAAAAATTGTCTTCTAGAATGAACTGAGCAAATTGTATGTACTTTAGTATTGCTTTATTGTGTAGCTAGCCCACGTAGCCCTTAGTTGTAAGCCGTTTTGCATATTTTGTTTTGTTATATGCAATAATACAGTTAATTTTCTGATGACATAAATAACCAATAAAATGAAGTCGATACTTTATAACTTCCTTTTGAAAGTCTGTTCTTCGTTTTAGAGGACTGGAGGAACTGAAGTGTAGACTGTATATTTATAGTTTTAGTAGTCTGTATGATCAGGAATTTATTTTTAACCAAACCATGGCTTCATCACGAACCCCTAAATTCTGCTGGGCAACTCTCAGTAGAAAGCATGCTGAAACATTTCTTGATCTGCTTTTTGATACCACCCTTCTTTCCTTAATATATCCTTAGGGGAAAAGAATCTTTATGAAATATCAATAGCTGGTATATTAAACTCAACAGCATCTCGTCTTTGGTTTCACAGGCTACAGTTTGCATAGGTTATAAATGTGGAAAAATAGTGCATAGTTGTAACCAAGCTCAGGCAGCCTGGGTTTAAAAGGTCTTGTTACTAGGGGTTAGAAGATGATATGGCTTTCTGACAGAAGACAAATGAATCCAGTTATAATAATTATTCCTGCTTATTCCTTTGGGAAAGAGCACAAGAGGTAGAAGAGCTGTTTAGTGTGAAATGCACCAAGGTTGTTCTTGTCCGTCCTATTCAAAGCTTACAGAAACCTACTATGAAACACTGAAAGAGTTCAAGGAATTTTATTGTTCATATTTACTGTTCATATTCTGATTTAAGTTACCTCCAACTCTTATTTCATATCTATTATTTGCCAGATCTAGCTTCACTATACTTAAAATATAAGTATTAAATTAGATTTTCTAAGTTAGAAAAGTATTGTCCTGGGTCTTTCTCTATGTAAACAGGCTTCTTTAGAAGTTACTCAGTTTCTCCAAAGACATGATGTATTGGCAAGATTGATTCATACCCAAGTGGCTTCCAGATATTTTTAATTCATGTTATCTTTCCGATTTTACCTTTAACTTTGATAAAACAGAGGCTATGTTAGTTGTAAAACAAAGTTTTTAAATGACTGGCAAAGTTTTACACTTTGCAAGAAACTTGCCTCTGCAGTAAAGAAACTTCAGGGCAACAACTGTTTTAAGAACAGATTTATTTATCTGTTTTACTGTCAGCTAGTCAAAAAATTGTACTTCTGAAGCGTGGATTGTTGTGTAGTTGCTGATGCTTTTCTCTGGCAGTAGCAGGCTGTACAACAGTATCTCTGTGGGCTTAAACACAGTCTGAAGCTTAGTGTAAAGGCATAACAGAGTTACCAGTCTTCTGACTGTCAGCGAGAGAAACTGGCAAGAGTCTTCATCTGAGCTCTTCTGTCCACGCTGGCTGTTGTTCAACACTCAGATTAGAGCAGATCTGTTTGCCATCTCCAGTGAAAAGCTCTGAACAGCTCAACAATTGTGACTCCGTGTGTCGTCCGCTGAGCCGTTTATACTTAACTGGGTTACTGAAGACCACTGTCCAAGAGTAATGGCGAAGGTGAACTGGTAGTAAATCTTCAAATTTGAAAACTGGTTTAGCACTTACTTTTAAGTTTGAAAAACGGGCACAGATGTACTGTGATAGGTGCCTTATGCATGCTTGCAAGACCATCATCAATAGCTTCCTTTTTACAGGAGCAATGCCCTCTGAGGACCAAAATATCTCTTTATCTTGATTGCTCAAGGACAGACTCCTCCAGAATAAGCACGATAATAGGAACTGAAATAGCTGCAAGTCCCATTAACTGTAACTATCATAGAGCGCAAGTAATACGCATTCGAACCAATCATTATTTATAATGAATTCTTAAAATATGATATAATGCCTGAAGCCAAACTCATATTAAAATCGATATGATGTCACATCAGTAGTGATGTGTCTTTTGGAGCAGGCATGTGAAACAGAAAATAATTACAAGAGAATATATACATATCTCTGAAATTGTATTAAAAAAATAAAAAATTTGCAATAGTGCAATGCAAGGAACATCAGTGTTTATGATCTGGTGACAAAACCTTTGAGCTGTGCTCCTATGGTTTGTGATATAACCAGAACCCACTGAAAATACATTATTACTTTTAAATCTGTATTAGTATTTTTGTATCAGTTCCAGACCACATTTAAAGGCAAACACATTATATAGTATTCATTGCTTGTAAAATTGAGATAAATATTATTTATTTCACAAAATGAGATAAAAGGAATATTTGTTTCATGTAGGAAGGTGATGACATTGTTACCATGTGTGCAGTCTCAACAGTGAAATACCTGTGGGCCATTAAATTGCAAATACTCGTTTTTGAGTCCTACTCAGAAACAATAGCGAAAAAGACAAAAAAAAAAAAAAAAAAAAAAGGCTCCGGAAGACTGGAGGCAGGAAAAATTGAAAATTTAATTTTAGCTTTTGGATAAAGTAGTTTTAATTAGAGATCCTAAAAATCAATGTACTCTTGTGATCTACAGTGTCATAACTAGATGACATCCTCATATTTTACCGGTATTTTTAAAATTCTACAATATTGTTAGAGTAACTACTGCTGAACTGAAATAGATGCTGATTAGCTAAGGGACGAAACGTGGTGCTGATGCATGCTTAGTCAAGATCAAACTGTTGTAGGAATAGGGGAAGAGTTAACTTAAAGGTTGGAATAACTCCATTGCAGATTAAATGCAACACTTATAAGCATCAGTATGATGCATGTTTTAAGACACCAGTGTGTGTCAGACTATTCACAGGACAACAACAAGTCTAAGCACCGTGAGTGGGAATGTGTAGTAAGAAGTGGTGTGGTATGCTTCCAACAGAATAGACCAATTTGAGGGCTTAAAACAAGCAGTTTTCATTTACCCCTTTTCACAATTTATTCTTCTGCACATAAGAGAAAACATTCTGGACCTAAAAACTATCAGCAATATGCAACGTTTGTCATAAGGATACATATAACTATATAACCTAAAAAGACCCACACATTCTAATCATATTCTGCAGTTATTGGAATAAGTATTTCATGCCAGAATATTGTGTTTTCCTGAATGATATCCCAAAGACTTGCATTGTTTCTTTCCCAGGTGGAATGAAAGCCCACATGTATCCTTTGATTCGCATTCTCAGCTCCTCAAAGCAAATCGTACAGAACATGAGGTGCTGGTATTCTGTGATATATTCTTTGACTAGCATTTTATTTATTGATAGTAAGGTGTTTTTTTTTTTTTTTAATCCTGTAATTCAGGATTGTTCAGTCAAATGGTTTCCAAGGAAGAATTTTTAGGATTTATATAAAACATCTTTCAAAAAATATTACAAGAACTAGTTAGACCTAAATTGCTGCAGGTGAGCATTAAATATGCATAATATGAAATGTCCTGTTCATATGAACAAGGAAGTGATCTTGAAAATGCATTTTGACAAACAGTGCTAAATGTAAGACAGAAAGAAGAAGAATAATCTTCCTTGCAGCTCTGCTTCCTTTGAGCATCATGAGTCTCCATGTGAATGTACTCACTGAGTGACCTCTGTTTGAATGAGAAAAAGTCAGGGACAACAATTCCTGGTCACCGACATGCTGTGTATCCAAATACGATCTAAATATCAGAATCTAGTTTAATATCTCCAGTTTTTCTTCTTCGTGTCCAGTCTCCTCTATCTATAACAGTTATTACAGTCAAATTTTTACTTGATTTTTAGTCCCTATATCAATAGGCACACAGACTTCAGAAGGCAGAAATAAGAATCAGAAAGGCAACTGTTCATACTGGAATGTTGCTGCTAGCACAGTCCTAAGAGTGTACACATGTTTTTTTCTTAATTGTTTGCTAGCTTTTGCATAAAATGCACAAAAGTTAAAATATAGTTATTACTTAGGAAGAATAAATTGCATTGCCAAATACACATAATGATAATTACCTCATGGGAAAACTATTTTTCTGAATATCCTTTGATTAAAGTAGCCTAAACGTGTGAGTTTAAAACGCTACTCATTTTAAATTCTGATACATGAGTATTCAGAAGCCTTATGGGATTGTAACCTTCTGTGTAAACAAGACAGATCTAGAGAAAAAAATCTATATGAACAAATAAGTAGAAGGGTACAAACTGGATAGACCATCAGCAGTACTTTGATTCTGAAAGTTTTCTAGATGACTTTTCAGGTCATTCTGTTTATCATGTGTATCCATAATGCAAAATGGACTAGACGCACTAATATGACACCTGTGAGTAACACCTGCAAAGTTGTTTGCATTGGTAGTAAAGTTCATCTGCTTACTGAGTAAAGCTCTTACGCTGTTATTTAGTATGAATCCTTGATCAGTCAATCAAAATCAGAAAACTGTTTCAGTGTCATTGTTTGAATTTTGTCTGTATCTTTTGTACTTGACTGAAGTCATGCCTAAGCAGTGTTTTGTAAAGGCACAGTGCAGTTTGCTGTGAACATACTGAATCCTTGTTAAACACAAAAGGGAGTTCACAGAAACAAGGGACAGCATGCAAGGCACTTTCTATTTGTTTAAGAATGCTTGTAATTATTATGATTATTATTACTTTGAAATATTATTTATGGCATCTTCAATTTTAGACTCCTGAGAGTGCATGAACGTGGTGGTCATTGTACAATAAAGAAAATTAGTGCATACATGCTGTTAACATGCTGATTTTCTACACTATTTTTGGGAAAATGTAATTGCAGTTATCTTAAGCATTATTAGAAGCCTGTGACTGCATATCAGCATGCAGTGTAGTTACAACTCTGTGAGTGAACGTGCGTGTGTATGTTTGCAAGCACGTCCTTGGCTCTGGGGAACGTGTTGCTCTGTTAGCCGCCAGGGTCTTCGTGCAACTGCTGAGGGCTTTAGCAAAGGGCTGGCGCGTCTCTGTGGCCCCAGGCAGCTGCAGGGGCCACTGTGCCGATGCCACTGGCAACCTCGGGGGACGCTGTGGCTCCAAGCGGGAGGGCCAGGGTCTGGGCAGCATCCCAAATGCCAAGCCCCAAACACCGTCATCGGGTGTCAGCTGCTGGAGTTTGTTTCCTCCAGGGAGAAAATTGGTTGGATGGTTCAGAGAGTCTTACGTTAGGAGCAAAAGAGAAGGAAAGAGTGCCTGAGGCAGGTAAGGCAGATAATCCCCCTGCGCCTCACAGTCTGTGTATGCAACCTCACAGGATGCTCTGCTCCTGTAGAATAAAATGCAGGGGCCTTCCTAATGGTGTATATAACAGTGACATTTGTTTTTTTTCCAGCCCTGCTAATAACTGCGGACGTATGTTTTTGTACTGTTGTATTATCACTCTAAATTGCAGTGCTCACAAGTTTGGATATTTATTGCTATATAGCAGCTTATTTTTTTAAAAAAAGAGGCTAGCGTATTTCTCTTGCTTTATATGCAAAATGTTATTGCAGCTGTTTGTGTGGGTGCATTTTTATACCTTATACGTATGTGTACAAAGAGAGAGTCTCTAATCAAAGACTACAGTGTTAGTATTTATATGTGTGCATAAAATTCCAGGATTTAACAAATTAATGTCAATTCCTTAAGTCACCATTGATAAGAGGTCCTGTTTGCTTTTGCTTCTCAGAAGATAGTATGTCCTTTTTTTGTCCTCTCTGTCTGTATACACAAATGAGGGAAGGAAAGTCCAAAATTATTTCTGGGGCTGTGAATGTGGAAAGTCAAGCACTTAATTTAGCAGTAAAACTTAATGTCCCTTAACGACTACTCCTTAAAGTTTTCTTTTTTTCTGTGTTACAGTGCTACTTACTTCTCTTCCTGCCTCAGCTCAGGATTCAAAAGGTTGTATTTATCTTCTCTTGTCCAAACGGGGAGATGCTTTTTTCTTTTTTCTCGAAGGAGCCTGGGGTATGATTTTATTTTATTTTATTTTTTTACCATGCCCAAAGGGCTGAGGTTGGAAAGACTAGTGTAAACCTTCCCTCTGAGAGGTAGTGAGTCTGGTCAGTCGCTTCTCAGCTATTGATCAAGAGTGCTGTAGTTGAGGAGAGGACTGATCACGTCTCTGGATTGCAGTGGGACCTGGAAGGCTGGCTCTTCCTGCTCCTTAGAAACAGCAAAAGTTGATTTTCTGTGCTTATGAAAGTCCGTCCTAGGAGCTTGAGGGCTTTCTAGCTTGTGAAAACCTGAACGTTATTTTTCTTTCTGTTGTCATTTCTAATGTCTCCTATGCTGGAAGCAGAGTCTAGTCCAAGAGGAAGAAAATCAGCGCTGGGCCTGGAACTCCTTCTCCCAGTTGGTTGTGCAGAGAGGGGTGGTGCCCTGTGGCAGTGGGGCAGCGCGCACTCAGGCGAGCGGGCGCTCCGGCGGCCTGCTCTCCCCGGCTCCCCAGCCTGCCGAGTCAGGCTCTAGGGCAATTCTGGCACAGCTGAGATTCTTCTGTAGAAGTGCGGAAGCCACCCAGAGAAGGACAACTGTGGTACAGCCTTGCTCTCCCAGTCCAATGCTGGGTAGTGAACTTTGTCCCTCCCGTGGGCAGGTAAATTCTATCTTTAATGCCACAATTGCTTTTTTATCATAAATGACATAACTAAAAAGGTAATGGTTTCATATGGCAAAGTGTGCATGAATTTTGACATAAAGAAGATTGTCCTTACTTTTTCTGTGAGCTGATTTGTTTTACAAATGCGCATGCTTAGAGAAGTGATTTTAGATTCCCCTTTTTTTTTCTTGCTAGTGTTTTATCATCTGTTTTTTTTCTTTTCCATTTTCAATTCTTTGCAAATACTACTTTCTGACAAGGAGTCCATTCTTCAGTTTTCAGCTGAGGAAGGTAGCCTTCAGTTGTAGGAATCTGAACTGAAAAATTTTTGCCTAAGAGATGAAGGAAAGTGACTGGGTTTCCACACATATTAACTAACATAATAGCTAGTTTCTCAGGGTCTGAGAAAATAGTAAACTGAAAGAAACTGATGCTGTCAGAGATGACTACTGTCAGCATTGTACTTCCATGAACTGCCTTAATTCTTTGATTAAAATGTTTAGTTTACATGAATTACCCCATATTCAAGTTCTTAGTACTAAAGTGGCATAGAGATTGTGAGCTATTATTTTCTTCTAAACCAAAATCATACAGTCTAATATTCTTACACTCTGGTCAGATAGTAGCAAATAGAGTATGCATGGTGTAACTAAGGAAAACTGGAAGCAGTTCTTTGCCTTTGATTAGCTTCTCTCTGATAATAAAACAGAAATTGTGGCTTGGGCTAGATCAATTTTCTTAGATTTGATAGAGGTTTTTTTTTTTTTTTTTTTTCCATTTAAGGCAATGCAGAAACTTTAATTCAGTTTCAACTAGAAAGCAAAAGCATGGAGAGAAATGAACAGTATAGCCAGCAGCAGCAGCACTAGGGGCTGGAAGGGTGAGCCACCTTCTCCTGCCCCTCTCACTTTGGGTACTCACTGCGTTCACATAGATCTGATATATCATGTTAAATCTTTTTTTTCCTCCTTCTCATCTCCTTTCTCTCTGAGCCATATAAATGACCCAAACTTCCTGCTTTGCTTCCACAAGTTTTTCATAATTCTCAATTCTGAAATTATTCTATCCTTTCCTGTCAGTCCTTTGCAATGCAGTCTTTTCATCTAGCTATTCAAGACTAATCTTAATAATGTGGTTCTAAAAAAAAGAGTGGTCACCGACCACAGACAGTTGCTATGTAGTATGCAAGAAAACACTCACTGGGAGTGCAGGAAACCAGAATATATATAATAGGGCTGTTATGCTGATGAAGATGCTTTAATGGGAGTGGCAAGCAGTGGGAGGAGAAGGTTGAAAAATGAAAGAAAGAAAATGCAACCCCTGTAAAACTGAGGATTTGAATAATGTATCAAGGAATAAAATAAAAAATAATTTTATGCATGAAACAAGGAATATTGGGAAAGGCTGACTACTTATTAGAAAAAAAAAAAATTGAATCCTTAAAAGAAGTTGTGTGCAATGGACTCCCAGAATCAGGTACCCTGGAGACCTTGTGCTTCATGTTTGACTACAGTATCAGACTGGCTGGGCTTCCAGTAATACAGAGGATCTCAAATAGGTCAGATAGATAGTACTGTAACTTCTAGAAATAGTTTGGTGGACAGGTTTAATGTAGGATAATTAAGGTAGTGGCACAGTGGGAGTCTTTTGAGTTTATACATCTATATTTTATTATGAATTTAGGTATTTACAACATAAATCATGAAAATGCCGATTTATTTTTGCTGTGATATATAATAGTATTTGTTATGCAGATTTAGCTTTGACTTTGGGAAAAAAGTCAAATGTTGATCAAAACTATGAAATATGTGCTATGAAAAAGTGGATGTCTTTCTGTGAGTCCAGTACTAAGATTTCCTTTCTCAATTAAGCATTAAAGTAATTATGTTTACTTACAGGATCATCTTTAAAGTAAGTCAGTAGCACCTGTACTAAAAAGGGATATATATGTGCATTTTAGTGAAGTAGTAGTATCTTTAAAGAACAAAACAAATGCATATTTCTGAATAGATTGTTAATTGTGTGCTTTTTGAACTTAGATTTTTGCGCAGAGATATTTAACAGCTTTAGACCATTTAAGAGTTTCTTTCTTTAGATGACAGTAAACTTCTTAAGCATTAGAGGAGTTCTTCACAGATAACAAATGAAAAATACCCTGAAAAGAGTAACTTTACAGACTTCTGGGGAGAGTTGTGCTATTAGTAACATTTTTTTTCCCAAAAGATAATGTTCGGTGATTATCACCGTTACAGATTTAAGCTTTCATTTCAGTGAACTTTGTTCTTCTTTGAGATTTTTTTTCAGCATTCACAGGGCAAGTCTAATAATTCATTGTATAAGCACAGAGCTAGTTGTTATTTTGCAATAAACAGTATATGCTAGAACTAAAATGTTAGCTATTATTATTGCTTCGGTGAAAAGTGTTCACGAGCTATTAGCTATGACAGACAATGAGGCCATCCTAGACCTCTACGTGCGTGCTGGCCTTTGGCAAACTGGCTACATAAAATCTTTTATTCATGCAAATAGCCCCTGCTAACAGGAGGATGGAGAAAGGTTTTCTTGTGTGCATTAAATGAGGGTTTAGGACTGCTGGATTCTAGCTGCATGTAGGAGTTTTGTTGCTCACCTGCTATCCATACCTGCGGGTGTATATGGGAATGGTAAAAGAATGTGGGTTTTTTATGTGTGAATGTGTATTCATATATGCACATGTCTTTTTAATGAGGACACAAATCCCAACAGGCCAAAGAAGCAGCAAAACTTTTAAGGAAAAATCAGATCATTAGTGTTTAAGACCACAATAGAAGTATTTTCAGAGAAAATTAAAATAAAATGTATTATAAGGCTTCAAGAATATTTACAAGAACTTGGCTGCTTGGTTGCTTGGCCCACTGTCAGGGGAATGACAGGGGCATCATGCTAAATATTTGTGTTCATTTACTGCAAAAATATGTAGTGTTCAATAGTTTTGAAGTTTTTTTTTATTTATTTTCAAAGGTTGGTAACTAGAAAATGCACAGAAGTCCGCAACATAAAATGTGCAGAGACACTTGTTCAAATAACCTTACAAAGACATCTTTTGCAATAGGAGCATCTGTACTGCCTTCAAGGGAGAGAGGAGCTGGTTTTACAACTGCTCAGAAATACTAATAATTCAATTCTTGCGCAAAACTGCTATTTATAAAACATGAATACAATCAGAAAAGATCATACGATACACTGCAAAATTTAGTGCTGAGCACCTTTCACGTAAACAGCATGGCTGACACAATACAAGCATACATTGAATGATGTGCGAAAAAGCGAGTGTGATAGTCCTGAGTACATAATACTTACATATCAGCGTTCCCCTGCCTATTTTTTATAAGTTTAAAATATCCTCTTTATAGGGGATTAAAATGTGAATTTTTTTAATTGAAAAGATTATAAAAGGCTGTGTGGGTCAAAACATGGGTGTGAAATAACTTGATCAAGGAACTGAATCTTTCTTAACACTGTCCACAAAATGACGACCAATATTTTTTGTATAATTTAAACATCTGTCCTCATCTTTCCTGGAAATTACTTCTTTGTAAATGTTCTGAGATGAATTTTGGATCATTTCTGGTCCATCCGTTCTCTCAGGCAACCTGGCTTTAGAAATGATGGCAGTTATGATGCCCCCTGCACATCCGTTTGTCGTTTATATTATGTACAATCTGTGCTGCATGTAAGCCTATTGCACTGTATCTTGTCTGTAGCTGTCTTTCATCACTGCTATCAAATCCTGACTTTTATTACAAATATAAATCCCCACAATCGTAGTGGAGGAGGGAACTTGCTCTAAATAATTATAAATAAATATTAAGATGAATGGGTCAGCAACTGAAAAGTTGCGTTTAAAAATCACACTTAAAAGCAATAAATAACCCAAATGTTAGTTCCATCTTCTTCTGCTTTAAGCACCTCTACACTTGTAATTCTGTATGGGTAAAAACATCTGGACTTCATGATACACCTTTGGAAATCTACCAAATGAATGCCATGTACTAGATATGGTGTTGGAGGATGATAATAAGGTGCAAGGTTGCATCTTTTGGAGAGGATCTACTTTGGTGGGAGAACTGGGGTGTGTGGATTTTTTTGTTTTGTTTTGTTTTTTCCTCTGTTCTTCTGTATTCTTGTACAGTCATTTTGATGGCTGCACTTGCATCTCCCACTACAGAATCCCCCCAGTCTTTGAAGACATTTCTGAGGACCTTGTTATTTTGGGGAATATCCATGCTAGCATTCTTTAGACCTGGCCTTCTTGGTCTACTCCATATGGTCTCCTAACATAGAAGCTCCTCCTGAGGGAAATTTAGAGGGCTTAATTTAGGCTCATGCTCTAAATTGCCTCCTGGAGGAGTCTGTTTTTATATTCTTAGTCTGGAATGCGCAAGAATGTAATATAGAAATGCAAAGAATTTCTGCATGCTGCTGCCTTGCCATATGTTGCATTTGCTATTAAAGCAATATGTTGCACGTGACTGCTTCATTTGTAGCTTACATTTTAGTATGACTTCAGACAGTGAAAGCTGTTGCGTGTAGCTTGGCACCATAGAATGTGTTCCAAGAAAAGACGTGATTTAAACAACATTGAGAATACAGTGTATGTCGGGAAATTATTGTTAGAAGAGATAGAGCCTGCACTTTTTCCTTAAAAATCATTCAGTTTGAGTCTGAAAAAGTGCAGAGAATGGATAAAAGAAAAATAAAAGAAAAAGTCTCACAGCAGCTTAATATTATTTTTCATCTGTGCACTGGCACTACACACAGCTTCAACACAATCGAAAACAATTCGGTGAGTGAAGCTGCTGAGGAATGAAGTGGGTGTTTCCAAGTGCCAGTCGACAGGAAAATGAGAAAAATACTGCAGACCTGACTGCTAGTGTGCAGAACTCAGAAGTGAAAATGAAATGGCAATGTATTTAGGAGTCATAGCTGACATGAATACAAGGTGTTTTAAATACTTAAATATTTTTAATCAGTTCCATGGGAACAAAATTTTGAAGTCCAAAGTAGACAGTGATTCTATCAAGTCTCTTTTACCACATAACTCCAAGAAAATAGAAATTTAACTTTTATACAGACATGACTGAAATCATCTTACTGTGTATCTGATATCTAAGCAGTTTTGAAGTAGTTATGCTGTTACAATCTGCTGCCCTTTCAAAGGGATTTTTATAAAATTATTATACTGCTAAAGTCTGAACCCTTATTTGAACTAATAGACCTAAATGCCTTGTAAAAAAACTAAAATATATAAGGCAAGTTGTTATTATCATGGGGAAATAAATGATTAGTTTAGAGATATTTACACAACTGAATGTTACAGCACCTGCTTCATTCAGGTCACAATTTTAAATGAGTCCGTGTAAATACTGGAAAATAGGAGGGATAGTTTCTGAGTTTCTACAGTATTAATAAGTAGTTTGATAACTTTCTATTCCCCACTGTCCTCCAGCTCTCTTCCAAAGGTGTGCTTCTGTGCTGGTAGGCACTGGAAATAGCTTAAGATCCATGATAGCCAGTTTGCATTGGCCGTGAGAAAGACTGATCTTTGGGGAGAGGAGAATGGAGTAATTTTATATGATAAGCTCAGGTAGCTATGTCTACCCTTTGCCTTATTTCTATTCCTTCAGGATTAGCCAAGTTAGCAGTACTATCCCTTCCACTGGCAGCAATATTTGGAAACCAGTAAAAATTCCTCAGCTGGCACCAGTTTCTCTTGCTACATGGATTTCAGATTCCTTATGCTTTAAAAAGCTCTCTAATAGCCAGTCAGAAGACATGGGGAACATGAAGTCAAGTGTGTAAGTTCTCCTAAGCTAGACCTCTCGAAGGAGAACTGTGAAGAGCTCCCATCTTTGCAGCTCCAGAGTACGATTACACAACTCAAAAGTGGAGGTGAAGAGATGGTTATCTGGATAAAATGTTAAAGAATTTTAAATCTCGCTTCAAATATATCGAAGTATTGATGAGACTGACTGAGATGTAGTTGTATTTGGGATGTTCTGCATCATTAGGTACAGGCATAAACATCAGCAAAATTGCATGGATTCCCATGCTAACGTAGTGAATTAAGGTTAAAAACAAAGAAAGTAATTTTATCTGGGCTGATGAAAGTGAATGGCAAGCTTGTAACATAGTGTTAAGGAAGTGCTGCTTTCTAAAAACTGACTGAAAAGGCAAAGTTTATTTACAGGTTTCTCGCAAAATATCGAATCAGCTAGGGCTAACTGATATTTAAAAAATAGCATATTCACTACGGAAAACTTCCAGCTAACCTACACAAATTTGCAAACAGATAATCTTGAATAAAAGAAGTCACTAGTTTTAGTATTCTTTTGCCTATTGATAGCAGCCCCATACATGCTAACAGAATTATTGATACCAGATGAAATCAGCTCTTATTTTACAGGAGGGAAAAAATAATACTTTCTTACTCTAAAACACTTTCTGTCTTCTATGTGAATTTTGAACAAGTGAGAAAGTATTGCATTAACAACATGTGGGTGAACAGGTATTTGAAACTATATTTAGGAATGTAGGCATGAAATATTAATAAATTGGAGTACCCATCATATTTAAAACAGTTGTGTTAAATCACTTAACAGTGGAAAATCTTATTCAACAAAGAATAAGAATATAAATTAGAAAAGTTTAAAAGCTGTTTAACTACAGGGCCTACTGGAGAGTTCAGAAATAGTCACTTCTTTTTTTTTCTTCCAGTCAGTTTTGCATGGCTTTTCTGCTTTTGAAACTTTAAAATGCTGATTTTGGTATTATATGTGTGCATTTGACTGACATTTTGATATTATATGTATGCATGGAAACTCTCTAGAGCTCAGATGATTTTCTTATGTAACATTATTATTTGCTTATTTTTACAGACAGCGTAATGCATACTCCTTTGGGGCTTTATTCTGTTTTTCTATGTTTTGTTAGATGTCTTTCATGCATACTTGCTTTTTTAGACAACAGAGGTAAATGATGGTTCTTCTCATCCTCTCCAAATCTCTTAGCATAAGCTCCCTTGCTGTCCTGTTCCCGTATTGCTCTTTCTATGCTTTCCTCTTACCTCCTTTGTTCGTCATACAGATAACGGTACTCCGTACAGCTCCATCTTCTGAACTGGATTTTCCTCTCCTAGGTCAAGCACAGCCGTGTAAAAGTGTGCATTTTAACCTTGTTAACTTCTGCTCAGCAATGCGTTCAGCCCATAAGCACACTATAAATACGCCTTTGTACTCCGTACTGTGTACTCTAGAGCTCCAAATGATTTGCAGATATTAAGGAAGACAGGTGATCATGAGTGGATGGAAGAAATTACAGTGCTCTGGAGGGGTACTTTTGGGCATTTCTATTTTGCCAGTTATGGTAATTGTACATGAATAGATAGTCCCAAAGAGTGGACGTTGCCCTGTTAGTATGCAGCAGTCAAGGGTTAAACATGAATGACTTTCAAGTAGGCAGGTCTCAGTCACATTAATTGCATGGCAACAGCTGTCTCCAACATCATTTAACTTTCATGTTGAAAATTAAAAAAAAGCGAAAGGCATCTGAAAGGCAAATTATTAACATTTTAATGTGTTATTATATTTTCTTTCCCTTTCTCCATAGAGAACTTGGAATAATCTCATGCCACTTGCATTTACTGTATTCGTATCAATGGGATATCAAATGAATAAAAAGAAGTGATTGCCCCCAATCACCTAGAAATCGTGCCCACACAGTGTTAGTGTTAGAATTTAGGACCTCTGTCTCTCGTTGTCTATCTGCGCAGTGCAATCTCTTGTATTTTGAAAAATATAATTAGTGTATTTGTGAACAAGAAGACCCTTAGAACATTTTAATCCATGTGCGTTTAAGATGTCTACTGATAGAGTGCTGATTTCCACACACTCTCTTCACGTTGTGTATATCTGCTACTATTATCTACCTTCTTCTTTCTCTTTTTTCGATTTTGTACTCTTTCATCGCTTAGGAAACCTAGCGTAGACCTCTTCTCTTCATTACAACCTATTCCTCTCCGATCTTTGTTTGAGAAAAAAGGTGCTGCATAGCGTGCTTTTCCTCCTAGTTCCTTCTGAGCGATGCATATCCTCTTCTGATGTGCAGGTTTTCAGGTCCTCTTCTAAATATGAGCTGAAAATTGAATGTTAGTATATTATTTCCTTCCTCCCCTTCCCTCCCAGTACCCAGAACCACTTCATAACTGATAATCTAGCAAAATTAAAACCTTTACCAGGAGTAGTAAAGGAAACTACAAAACACTGATGGTTTTTGTATTTTATGAACTGTCCTTTAGGATTTTTGTGAACTATCGTTGCATGTAGAGTTCAGGTGTCATTTTTTTTATTAGAGATGCAGCTCTTGGCAACAGACAAGAGACACCAGTATACACACTGAACTCTTTCTTCCTGTCTACTTACGCTGAAAGTGTATGGTTCCTCTCCTTGTATGAAAAGATGTAAGCTATTCTTGTGTGAATGCTCATCCATCAAACTAGACTTGCTACTGCGTAGACTGTTCTGTTTTACCTCAGAGACAAGTTTATCTTAGTGCACAAACATAGTCCCTTGAAAGCCCACTTGGCACCTAGCTATTGAGTTCATGCTTCCACAGCAATGCTAACAATTTTTGCCTTTTTTCATCATTTTGAATTTCCTTCTACTTCATCTTCCTTATGCTGCTGAGACACACTGCAGCTGATAAGATGCAACCTTTTCTCAGCAGTTGCAGGAAGTCTCCAGGAGAACCTGGCTAAAGAAATATTATTTTCATTTAGTGGCATTGCTTTTGCAAGAATGTAGGAAAATGCTATGTAAAGACAAGGTTAGGCAGGCAAAGAACAAAGTATTTGTACCTTTTCCTGTAAAAACTGGGAGAAACTCTTAAAATGAGTGGAAAATTGCCTCTTATTTGGAAAAGTGAAAAGACTAGATTCTATTTTCATTCTTGCCAGAATTAGGATGTCTAAAATAAAGCTGAATTTTATTTCCACCACGGAAGTTTCCTATAAATCTTCTTCTCTCAAGCTTTAGAACAATAAAAGAGCAAATATAACATTCAAATAAAAGCCACCTGAAACAACAAAATATTGCAATATGCGTATTTCGATACATGTTTCATCTCTAGTCTGGTCAATGCTAGTTTTAGGTGAATAGTGGAACTCTAAAACTGAGTGTTAAACTGTGATTAATACTCAATCCTGCTGTGTAGCCTCTTCACAACAGTAGTTTTAAGTCAAGATTTTAGGCAGGATATGAAATACCTCTCTATCAGAAATGCATAAAAAGAATCAGGGGGAGAGGCTTGGAGCCTCGTTCAATCATGAATTAAGAAACCATCTAAAAGTTACTTTCAGTTCTTTGCTGAATCTGGTGATGGCGTGAAGCAAAGCCTGCTTAATTTTTGCAAAGCCTGCTTAATTTTTGTGACTGATGCCTTGTTGTAACTTATTTTTTGCAAATAAGCACTACATAGTTCAGAGTCTTTCCAAATATTAGCCATTGATCTAGCCTAGGAGAAGTAAAAGGATGCAAACAGTGGGTAAACAGTTGTGAGCAGCAGACAGAACTGGAGGGGGAAAGATACGATTATCCTGTCTTAGGCTTTTCCCCCCACCACCTGAATAAGAAAGTGCCCGAGGTGCTGCAGGAGCAGAACGACTACTGTTTCTAAGCTGCACTTACGTATGCAGCTGCCATAAAAAGAATCATTATTGGCAGCGGAGGTTATCAGACACAATGCACTGCATGATTGTCACTGAAAAGCTTCCATCAGCACCCCTGGGCAACTGAGAGGAAGGGAGGATGTGCCAGAGGTCAGAGATTTGGCTAGGACTGCAAATGCCAATCTGTAGGAAAAACAAAGGTTTTACTCGTGGAATAGCTGATGTGTGTACAAAAGATATAGACTGCAGCATATATTGCCAGTAGGGAAAGATAACTCGCTTTCTGAAAGGGAACATCTCTTTGATACTAGGATTTGGATCATATTCTGTATAGATTTAAAGTACTAAATATGTTACTCGCAAACCTGTGCCGGCATATTGGACTGGCTCCTTCTCACTTAACCTTCCACAGACTGATGTAAATGTTTTTCTCAAATGCGACATAGTATTTAAATGCTTTTAAAACATTTTTTAAAGTTACAGCAGTAGCAAATATGTTTTAAAAAGTAATACTGGGAAATCAAGTTCAAGTTAAGAAATGACAAGATTAAGATTCAGTACACCTGATTTTAGCACTGTAAGCTGCATGTAGTGTTTTATGTTTGAGACCTACAGAGTCCTTCAGTCCTGCTAACACTGTCTCCTAGCAGCCTACCTTCTTCTCTGTGTCTGTCTGAGGGTGATGATGGAGACCTTCAATGACCTCTAGCAATAATTTAACATATTCTTCACATATATTATTTCTCACGATATGATCATACAGACATTTTTTAAAATAGCACCTTCTCCATTTTGTGAATAGATGTTTATTCAACATTTCATTTTTTTGTCCTATATAGTCAAAATTGAAGGTCAATAATAGGCCATTACTTATTTAAAATTTTAAAACGTGTTGTAAAGTGTAGGTAGAAGAGGGCCAAGAATTGGCAGCATCAGTTCTGCTAACACTTTTCAGACTTTGACTTTCAAACGTGGTCTTTTAATACAGGTACTCCTTTAGAAGTCTAATTTCCTGATGGAGATGTTAGACAAGAAATGTCACTAGTGCACGATTATTACCTCAGATTGTAAAATAAGGCATGGATTCTCTTCCTGGCATTGACACCATGCCTCTATAAGCGCTTGGTCAGATCAATTACTCTGTCTCTGTTTTGTTTGATCTAAAATAAGAATACTGTCATCTGATCATTTTTTTTAAAATCTCTAGATTTTGTATATATGTCTAGATTAAAACGTAATGCAAGCTCTTTAATTTTCACGTCGAGGTATGATCTGCTTAATAGAAATAAACTGAGGAATCCAGTAGGATGACATTCTCTTTTTCAAAGATCTCTCGGGATAGTTTGGTTAATTTCTTCCTTCTCTTCTGACTGTTTTGTTCCTTGAAGGCATTGTGTAAATGTATGATTTCCTTTCAAAAAGGAAAGAAGTGGCCAAATGAGATTAATGACTTTCCTTCACCCAGTTACAGTCTTTGCATATGAGAACACTGATGTTTTCCCATATTCATGTCTTATTACAGTCCTTTGAGACTTACTAAGTCATTGAATGGTCAGCATTATCAGTCTTGTATACTCTGTAAATTATGGTACAGCTACGCCCACCATGTTTATGATCTGAGTTTGGATTGACCTATCCATTCCATTTTCCTTTAGCGTGTGGCTTTGCTAACTAGTAAAGAAATGAAATATATGACCAAACTCTAAATGCTTAAAACAGTGAGGAGTTAATCTGTTGTGTTTCATAGATTATATTAGATACTCTACCTTGGTCTTATTTTAAAGACTCTGAGAAGATATAGATGAAGGTGTTCATCTGCTAGGTTTGATTTGGTTTTGTTTTGTTTTGTTTTGTTTTTAAGCTGGCCAGCTTTAAATGAGTACCTTGTCACTGAGGCGAGACTATCCACAAACTGTCTGCTATTCTGCTCCTTTGGGATAAAGGAAATCAAAATGCAAGGAGGGGAGTCCTGAAGAGGAGCCATCATGTCCATTAATGGCCCTCTGAGGAAGGGCTGCTGGAGAAAGAGGGAAGGTAACGGGAGCTAACAAAATTAATGATGTATTCTGGAGCTGTAATTTTTTTTCTGTTTGTGAAGGAAAGGGAGGAGGAGCGAAGGAAAAAAATCAAGGGAGAGTAATAACAGCATGTGAAAGGAAAGAAAAGGAAATTTCCTCTTCCTTTCACCCTTGAGACTAGTCCCATTTAAATGCTTGTCTCAGCCATTTTTGCTTCTGTGCTCTCATTTTCTTCCCTTTCCCCTTTGTATACCCCCTGGAAAAAATCAGAAAAGGAGCGCAGGAAAAAAGCAATAGAGTACCTTTTTTTTTCATTAACTCCAAGACCTTCTAGATTGCCTCCCTTTTCACATACTGTGAAGTGCTCAGTAATACTTTGGACTTGCCTACCTGCCTGTATTTCTGGTGTTGTCACTAGTTCCAATGAGATACAGAAAACTGAGAAGGTAGGTGACATATCTGAATAGTTTGCATTCTGTCTTTAATTCACTGTGTTTCTTGTAGGGGCAAATACATTTTGTGTAAATTGGAATATATGTCATGGGAAGAAGTCAACAGATGGAACTTAAATGCACAGCAAGCGGTTTGATCATCAAAGCATTTTAACATTAGGTTTTTCTTCATGTATGCCAAGTATGAAATATTTCTGAATATTTCTGGCTTCTTATTACCAAAGCATTTTTTTTTTATTTTTTTTTTACTTATAAGTTTTCTCATTCTCTCTTCTCTACGTCTTGTGCATTTTTTTAAATTAAAATGTGTTGAGAATGCTATTGCATCTGAATAGTAGCACATCAGGCTTAGCTGAAACAGAGGACTGCAAAGGACATAAGGTGCTACTGCGTGTAAATGAAGTGTTTCTCTTTAGTCTCAGTCATAAAAGGTGTGTTTGTAAGGTACAGGTAATAAAAAAATATACGGTTTATTTTAATGTATAATTAGTAAGAAAATGGTGTTCACCTAATAGTTACAGCTTTTTAGAAAATGAATGAACAAAATGAGCAAGTCAGGGAAACTTATTTTTCATTACGTCCCTACTTCGACTATTGTCATTCTGTGGATCTGTGTATGCTTGTGCTGTGGCTCGGCCCTACTTTAGCAGTCAACTGGTTGCTTTTTTCTTTCATATCTTTGATTACACTACCATAAAAATGAAAGGGGCTTCATCAGATTTTAGTTTTGGTCTAGGGACTTCTTCCAGCTCTCAAGCCTGAATGAATATTTAAGCAACTCATAAGGCAACAATTGTTATTCTGAGAGAAAAATAAAAAGCAATACACTACTGAACATCACAGTAGCCTGATGAAAAGGTAACAGCACCTCTACAGAATAGAATAAAATCAAATCCTGATTGTTTTGGTCAATTTGACTTGCCAGCAACTCATACTTTAATCTCTGAATAAATTAGAAGCCTTTTCTCTGTTCAGATTCCTGTGGGGTTGCTGTCTTTGGCTTCTGTCTACTTAATTCAGCTTAGCTAGTGAATGCTTTTGGATAATGTCATGATATTTCCATTAAGGAGTTCAAAGTTGGTGAGAAGAAAGGTGTCAAACTGCAATTATTCAATCGAGATGAGTTTTAGTGACAAGCCTTTGGTTCGATAGGTTTCTCAAGCACTAGAGAGGATGTTAGTGAATGCACTGAGGTGCATGATGCAAGGGCAAAAGCTGTTTGCCCAGTGTACCTGCAGTCAGGGTAAAATGTAATTTAGACTACAGCATGTGAAGGAATCAGCTTCCAGTACTTGTGACCAATTGAGAAGAACGGTGGGCTAGCTATTGCACTGGCTTTTGGGAAGGATTTGGGCATAGAAGAGAGAGAAGACAAATTAATATAGATTATTTCTTTCTGTAAGAAAGTTAAGCCATGGAGTAAATATTGATTCATAAAGTAACACTTGCGGTCATATGCTGCTCTTGGTTCAGCATGTCCTGTGTTTCCCTTTTTGCAGTCATAAATACACATTCTCTGCAGTAAGTCTGCTAGTCTAGCCCCCACTTTACCATAAGTCTAATTCTCTGAATAAAGAACAGCTACTTTGTTTTTCTCTTTACTATGTGAAAGCTATATGAGCGTAAGGAAAATCACTGCATCTGCAAAACAGAGAAGTTGACAATAGCCAGCATTTCCAAACAGCAGAATATCATTAAAGTAAATTTAGAAAAAAAAAAAAAAAGAAATCCCTCAAACATATGTAGAACAGTGTAGTTGAAAGAGGTACTTTTAGGTAGAGGCCAGAAGATAAAATGTACAACTGTGGTCTGAAGTGCAGATTCATTAATGGATTTGTTCAGTCTAAAGGATGCAAAGAGTTGAGTACGTTAAAAAATGATTATTTTTGAAAGCATTTGTAACCGCTTTTTGAAAAGCCCTGCTGAATACGTGTCTAGGCACCCCAGAGTTCACAGAAATCCTGCTATTTATCAATCCATTTCGATGACCTTGAGATGCTATCATCTTGACTACAGTCAGCTATATTCTTGGGGGAGTAGGGAGGGAAGAGCTGGAGGGGAAGCAGTGGAAAATGCATAAGTAAGAAGAAAAAAATAAGAAAAATGTTCTTTTCTGGAGAGGCTGAGTTATGAGATTAGATTATAGCTAGCAGAATCAAGGGCACATAGGCATGGCACATGATGATTATGATTTATGGGAGCATTATAAAGGAAGAAAATCAATATATATTCTAAAAGTTCTGTTTTGCTCAGATTAATCTCAACCCCTCCTTGGGTTCATGATGACAGAGGAAAGCTGTGTGGATAAGAACTTTTCCTTCTCCGCACCCCAACAATAGTTTCAATAACTGTTCATGTACAAATCCAGCTTTAGAAAATGAAACTTTTGTAGCTTTTCATTTCTAAAAATAAAAGCCAGTAGCTACAATTTACAGCAAATATCTTGCATTTAAGGTCAAAAAGCAGGCATCTGCTACTAATAAACAAAGGGATAATGCGGTCCGTGAAGATTCTATTACCAGGATACAAAACCAAAAGATTAATCTCTCCATAAAAATATTTTCCCCTTCAGCTGTTTCTGGCAGTTATTTTCTTTGTTCTGATGACTGTAGGAAAGTGATATCTTCAGCTGAAGATCTATGCTGTTTTTGAGTGTATAACTGAGCGTATCTCAGATCTAATCAGGTGTTCTTAGCCAGTCAGAAATGCGTCATACCTTTTTGTCTAATGAATGTTATACATTGGTTTGATGTGCTTTGCTCTTTGGTTATCTGAAAATATTGAATATCTTTCCCATTTTTAAATGTATATATACAAATATATTTTTCTAATAATATTAAAGTTAATATTTTCAGGTACTATAGAAAAGAAGAATCACAGTAATAAGATAAATGCGTTTGAAGTCACATAGCCAAATGCATGCCTCCTTCACCCTCCTGTCCTATAAGCATCATTCAAAGCAATAGTCATTTTGCAGGACTGGGATAGGTAAATATATAATTGATGCTATTCTGTTACATAAATACAGTATTATTTTTTGACTAGAAATGGTAAATGCAGTATGTCCTTTTTCTGGTATACCCATGTAGTTCTTGTGGGTACTTTGATATTTTATTGCAGTGTATTTGAAGTTTTAAAAAACAAAACAAAACCTCCCAAGTAGCAGAATCTTTAAAATTGACCCAAAAAATGGCTTTTTTACTGAAACAGTTTTGTTCCTGGAGGGCTAACTTCTAGATATTTAGAATTTTCAAAAGATATCTATCAGAGTATCTACTTTAAAGCACACAGCAATTAATGGGAACATCTGAAGGACGAACAAAGGATGGGAAAAGTTAGTTGTAAATCCCCCAAGTAAAGCTTGTATTACAAAGTTTTCTATCCATATGGAAGAAACTTCTTTCCATATTTCTGTATTTAGTTATATGAAGTTTCACATTTGTACACCCTTCGAGTGTCTTTTAAATGTCCCTAAAATTGACTCCAATTCCTCAGAATGGTTGTAGGTATAATTACAGATGCTGGAAAAGTGCACTAAGGGATATTAACAGAAATGTGGACTGTAAGATAACCTTACTAACTTTTTTTGCACTGTAAAGTCCACTTTTCTGTGTGTGTATTTAAAATGCAAACATTTAAAGATTTCCTTTTAAGTGTACCTATCAGCGGTACTAAAACTTGTCTTAGAAAAATTGTAAATAATGAATAAAATCCTATAAGCTGACATACTGGGAAGCAGCCACTGAGAACAGATGCTTTGTAAGTATTAGTGAAGCCTCAGAACCCTTTTGTAGGATTGAGCAATAGCAATGTATTTCTTCATCTCGACTGCTTTCTTGGTATAGGCTCTGTCTGATGGATCCAGTGACAATATATGGAATACTCATTTAATAAAACCATTTCCTGAGAGCGCGTGTGTATCTTTGCAATTAAACTTCCTAAGCGTGCTAGCGTAGGGTAAAGTTGAAAAAAGTACGCTAAACAGTAATATGACTAAGGTGAGAAGAAAGGACACCTTATAGCGTAATGCATCTCCAGACAAAGACGGTAGCTATTAAAAGGTGCCTGGAAGCAAAAGAAGTGTAGAAGGCTCTCATATTTCACAATAAATGTGTAGCTGAATTCACAGCATGGTAGAATCCAAGTGAAGCAGGCAACCAGTAGAGGCTGAACATAAACGTATACCTTTCTTTAAGTTATTTCACAATAGAAATATAGCTACTGTATAAGTGAGCATGGAAGATAAATCTCAACCCTGATGAATAACAAATATTTAGAGTCTAGTATGATTCATGAACAGCTGGATCAGTGCTTTTTTCTTTGAACATTGAATGGCAGGCAATTCAAGTATCTCATGCCATTACCGTTTTCTACCAGATACTTTCACGGTCCTCTTCGACTAATCTTGGTGTATTTATCCTCCAAAGGCAGGCAGAGAAATATGTTGTTCCTATAATAAATAGCAAACTAAGATGTAAATATTTTGGAAGGTAATTAAACAGGCTCTTTTTCAGCATTATACCTCTTTTCAAAAGTTCAGCCCTGCTGATGGCAGTATTTCTCTGAGGCACAAAAAACAGGGTAATCCTTTTTTAGGTGGAAGTAAGGGACAGAGCTTTATTTTAAGGGACACTTCAGAGAGTCATTGTTAACCTTAGTAAATAATTCTATTTTTCTCTTCAACATAATTTTCTATTGTTCTGAGATATACAGTTTAATTGTCACAAGTGTCCTTTTATTTTGAAATTATACTTACAAAATTTAATACTGGTCCATACTTTTTTGATTTTTTTGAAATCAAGTAATTTTTTTACATGAAGGCTGGGGAATAATTTTACGTGAAAGTTCAGTCTTAATAAAGGTAGTAGTTAGCAAAATTTTGTAAGTGGTCCAAGAATGTTTATTCAACGAATGTTTGGGGATATTTGGCATGGAATGACCACAAGTAATTGCACAAATTTTGGGAGACACTAGATTTTTAAGGAAGGATATTAAATTATTTTGTAATGTGAAATTCCTGAAGCGTGGACACTCACCACACTGATTTTCTTAGTATTCATATTTCTTTTAAGTAATTGTCATTCATTTCTAATGTTTCTTCAAGTTCAAAGTCTTCATTAAAGATTACAGTTTCCTGAGAAATCAACCTTTTTCTTTTGAGAGCAGTACAATTAAGATAGTTTTATTTGCTGAAATTAGTAAGTTATTGAGGTTTTTGAAAGCTAATATATAATGGTGACTAATACCTCTTTATGTTGCTTTCTGTATTTTTCGCTTTATTCTTTTTTTTGTAAAAAGTTACATATATGGCCAAATATTTCATCATTAATTCTTTCACACATGTTACTCTGTAATGTCTATTATGTTTACAAATTTTGATGCATGTAATTTTAAGACTGTGTGTGTATGAAACTCTTAGCACACTGCGGAAGAAATAGAATCTGTATTCAGTCACTGTATGTGTCATTGCATCTCTTCAAATTTATTATTCTTAAAGGATATAATCATTGTGAAAGAGCAATTCTTGTATAACGTAAAAGAGCTCTTTTCAATTGTACCACAGAGAAAAATAAATCCTATGGAGACATGTTTCAACAATTCCATGTATTTGATACTGACAAATTGAAAAATCTCTGGCAATTTTTGAACGCTTTTGTTAGATAAGGAAAAATGATTGAAATTGTCTGTTGCACAACTTTGAAGATCAAATAGTGACATTCTCCAAGTATATTTTGTTGTCTCACACCACAGATGAGCTCACCGATTATATTAAAGGAAACATCCTTTCTGATTTTCTATTAATCTATTGACAGAGTAGTGTTTCTCCCACTGAATTTCAGTATTATCATTTCGAAATTATTAGATATTTTCAAATTTCAGATTGTTTCATAGGAATACACATTTTATATTTTCAAATATTACTAAATTAGTTTCATTGATAAATTGAAAAAATCCAGCAAGCAATTGATTATTCTGTTTTCAGCTGTGGAATAACAAGAATGTTTGCATTGGATGTATCATGTGACCAGAAAAAAATATGCCTTTTGTAGCTTTAATCATGTCGAATAATAGCCATGGTGAACTACCTCTAAAGAGCAATTTCCTGAAAATACAGCGGTGTCAAGGGCAACTATAGATATTCCTTTCATTCTGTCCACGCACTGTGGAAGACACAGAGGAACTGACAACTTAACACAAAGAATGCATTACAGAAATACTAATTATTGGGTGAAGAAACTTAGGAAGATTGCTAAATAGACCTATGATTTACACTTGTACCTCTTCCAGGCCTCTCATTTCTAAGAGAGTTTATTTGGAATATAAATGAAAGTAAATAAGCTGAGCTGCAGTGTCCTACTTTCAAACTTAACCTTTTTTTTGTTTTTTTAGTCCTGAGATTACTATTTTTAGTGACAGCAGAAGATACAATACAGAATTCAGAATTGCTTGAATGCCCTGTTGCATTTGCCATTGAACTTCAATGAATGCCTTTTCAGGTAAATAATGGGAAATGTGTATGAAAAATTTACTTCCGAAGCAAACTACAAAGTCTGGTAAAATGAAGACGTTAGTAAACCTGTAGCTCTGTAGAGTATAAAGCATTACTGTTTTACTGCTTATAGCAATCCTTTATTGTGTTTGCACTTTGTTGTATTTGTTTTCTTTCTTTGATTCTCGCTACTGTACATTGAGATAGCCTGATAGAAAACATTTAAGTAGTATGTCATTAATTTTTCAGTACCAGTTTGTGTAAATTGTATGCTAAATATTTCACCTGCTGCAATACTAAGGGCAGACAACGACATAATAAAAAATCTATTTCGTAAGTTACATTACTCGAGTATCACAGCAGCTGACCAACATTTTGAACGCCTGCAATGCTTGTGAGAGTTCCTGGGTTAAAAAGCTTGGGTACAGCTGCTATTTTGCCATGGAAGGACAGTTGTTAATCAGGACGAGGCTGCATCAGGAGAAGCAGAGGCAGCGTTCCAGTTTCACTGCCAGTTTCTTTAATTGCTTTTTAGGGTAAAAGATCAATCTTAGGGTTGCCAGATCAATCTTTTGTTTGATCTCCTACTGTAAATTTGTTTCAGTTACGAGAATGCTTTTTGCTATCAAGGTATCTGTTTAAATGAAATTGGATTGCTATTGTGTACTCATTTCAAAGGGGTTTGGGGATGCGAGGAGAAAGACACATTGACCCATTCTGTCTTTCACTGAACACAAACTCTCCTGAGGTGAGTTTTGGCCGCTGCCAAGTCGAACTTGAAACTGAACTAGGGACAGAAGTTCCTTCGTTCTACGTTTTTTAAGCGGTCTCATCTCTGAATACTTATAAATGTTAAGCGTGTTGATTTGAACAGTGCATGGAAAGAATGAAGATTGCTGGTTGGTATATAAAAAAAAAATTGGAAAATTTTCTGTATATGTAAAACCAATATATTTGTTCTGGCCAAAGTTGTTATCCCTCCACAAGTTAAAAACAACAAAAAAAAGAAGCCAATGAAAATGGCAAGGATGATGTTAGTATTTTATGAAAAGAATTGGCAAATTTCCAACCACTTTAATATACATTAACATTACTACGTTAGCATCTGGATTACAGGGTTACTGCAGAATAAAGGAAATAGAGAAAGGAGTAAAAACAGAGAAAAAAAATAGTGGTCTGCTTCTTCACTGAAACTAAGGTAGGACACCAAACATGATGACTTGATTTGCCGTACTTTATTGATTAAATATCAGTATTGTTGATGTGTCAGGGATCTGGATTTAATGACCATGCTGAAGCTGGTTCTGACTTTTCATTACTGCTTATTAAATGCTGATTTAACTTTTTTATATCCTTTGTATTTACATAAACGCAGCATAACCTTCCAGATGCAAATGGGCGCAAAACAGAAGCAGAAGCCTGAGCTACTGGCTTATACCCACTAATCACCTTGCATTATTCAAGTGTTGCCTTATTGGAGAGGTTGTCCTTGAGGAGAAAAGTTACGTTGTTCCCGGTGAGTTAGCACATAAGTTAAAAATCATGTTACACTTCTGAAATGAGCAGGGGATATTGCTAGGGTTCTGGCCAACATTAACTTTGTGAATAAAGCAAGTGACAGATTGCGTATGAGCCATTGCAGAGTATTCTGTGCTGTGACGGTTGCTTTTATGACCCTAATCATTGCACTGCCAGGTATAAAAGGTATTATATATGCATATGCACTGAACGCTTACATTTTATGCTGTGAGCACATGCTTCTGATGATCGTATTTGCACTTGATGAAACTGCCATA
Source organism: Struthio camelus (assembly GCF_040807025.1). Taxonomy (NCBI): domain Eukaryota; kingdom Metazoa; phylum Chordata; class Aves; order Struthioniformes; family Struthionidae; genus Struthio; species Struthio camelus. Next base: position 29,360,034 of record NC_090945.1, read on the forward strand.
TTTTCTTCCTTGTTTTCCTTTGTGGCATGTATGGAGCTTAAACAGGATACTGCGTTCTGCTAGTCACGTGATATTTTACCTTAAAAATGCTGTGGACCACTAAGACAAAATGCTAAGTTATGTAAGGTCTTGTGTGAGTTTTGAAAGCCATAACGGTGGTTAGGCAGGCGAGATGCACGTTTTTCCAAGGCTAGTTAAACCAACTCTTCTAGCCTGAGGCAGAGCTCATATGTAGAGGGATTGTGTTGCCACTGGGCAGCATGGAAAGTGGCAACACAGTGGAAAGTGGCAATCAGTGGAAAGTGTTTCTGTAACAGCACCCTACGAAGTGGTGGGGAGAAGCTGTAAATTCTCACCTCGCGCAGAGGCAGGAGGAGAGTGAATTGTCAGCCATTGCAGGGCCTGTGCAGCCAGGTACTGCTCCAGGATGTATTGTAGGGAAAGGTTATATTCCTCTGGCGCTTACAGTTATCTGCTATACTAATTTTTGGAATTTGGTCGTTCCTTTGTCTGAATGCCCACTTGTGTGATTTTCCCTTGTTATCTCATCCACTCCTAATTTGGCCTTTACTTTGAATTTGGTTTGTTCTCTGTAACTTGTACTGAGGTATATAGCTCTCCCCAAAGTAATGCAATCTTGTCATGCTCCCAAACAAGGTATTGTACTGTGCTCCGTTTGACACACGCATTCCTACGCGGGGCCTCATCCAGTAAGATACCAAACCCCTCATGAGAGATGCTGAATACCTTCAAACGTTCAGTAAAAGACAACAACCAGTTTCTGTATGTTAGCCTCTAATGCATTGAGAAAAATCAGGCGTGCTACTTTTAGTTGAATAACTCAACAGAAAGCTCATTATGATTGAAATAGCTTTCCACAGAAAAAAGAATTAGCAATACTTCTTTTAGGCTGCAATTGTTTTAATATTTATTTTACTTTTCTCCTCCCAATCCCTTTTGTTGTCTCCCTCAGAGACTTTCTAATGGCAAGATACACAGTGGCAGATGAATTTGGGCAAAATACTATTCTAGTTTTTCTTTGCCAGTATCTGTGAAACTTCTTTTTTTTTTTTCCTAAGAGAATTTGGCAGAACTAGAATTCATTTAGAAACCAAAAATAATTAGACTGTATAGCTAAGGGGGTTACATAATTTAGTAATGAATCACTGGAAAGATTTTTATGGATGAAGCACGTTATGTAGTTTAAAGCTGATATGTAGTGCTCTGAGAAGCCTTCCAGGTTTGTTTTGATAGGTATACAAGACCTACAGTTTTAAAATAAAGTCAAATGAGTCTGATTTTGTCATGGTCGATATATCTGTAAAAACAGATGAGGCTTCAGGTCCTTTGTCTTCTTGTCTGTTTAGTATGAAGTGTAGAATGGAATTGAAAGTGGGACTGTAATAATACAACTCTGATTTTACAGAAACAAATTCCCCTTTGTATAGCTCTTACACTCATTGTATAAACAAAAAGCAATGCTCAACAGCAACAGTTTTAATGGAGGAAATAGAAAACACTGTGCTGTCTACTATTAGTAGAAAATTCGATCAGATAGCTCATTCATGCTGTCATCTCTCTGGGTTGAGAAATTGAATGAAAAAAAAATCTTTCCTGGAGTTAGAGTGTGGTAAATCTTGCGTACATAAGAGAGACTCAGCTAGTCAAGGTGATACCTGGAATATGTAGCCTCAAATGCAGGGCAGGCTGGAATTTGGTGCCTGAAGCCAAGATGTGAACAAAACTTAGGCATACCACTTCTAGTTGCAAGTAAAAGAAAATCTATAAACAAAGCTAATTAATGCGACTTTCAAAGTTTAAGTTGAACAATATACTCAGCTCTAGCTATGAAGTCTTGTTATGTCTGTGAATTAACTTCTGTGACCCAGCAACTACACAGATGGACCCTAAGTTTTCCAGTGTCAACCCTTGTATTGATCGTTAGCTGTATTCTATAGATTACAAAAGCATTACAAAAGTAATATAGATGTATAAATCCATGGTATACGTTGAATTTAAAAGGCTTTTTGGTCTGCTGTTACAAAATGCCTGGGAAACATATGAAGTAGTAGGTATCACAGAATCACAGAATCGTTTAGGTTGGAAGGGACCTCTGGAGATCATCTAGTCCAACCTCCCTGCTCAAGCAGGGTCACCTAGAGCATATTGCCCAGGATCATATCCAGACAGCTTTTGAATATCTCCAGGGAAGGAGACTCCACCACCTCTCTGGGCAACCTGTTCCAATGCTCTGTCACCCTCACAGTGAAGAAGTTTTTCCTCAGGTTCAGATGGAACTTCCTGTGGTTCAGTTTCTGCCCATTGCCTCTTGTCCTGTTACTGGGCACCACGGAGAAGAGGCTGGCCTCATCCTCTTGACACTCCCCCTTCAGATACTTGTACACGTTGATGAGATCCCCTCTCAATCTTCTCTTCTCCAGGCTGAACAGGCCCAGCTCTTGCAGTCTTTCTTCATAGGAGAGATGCTCCAGCCCTCTAATCATCTCTAATTTTAAAACTATGAGATAAAATAAGAAAAAGGAGCAGACCTGTGGGGTGCTCTGTCTGCATTAGGTTCACAGCTGAATGCGGCATGAAAAAGAATCAGAGAAAGGGCTTTTCCCTGTGTGCAAGGCGTCAGCTGAAGCCTTGTCCGGGGCTGGGAGTTTGGCTGCATTAGAGGTGGAACTGGCTTTTAGACACGACTGCTTCTCCCCGTGGAGACACTGGTGTTAGAGAGGTGTGAGGGTAATATAATGAGAGCGCATCCCAGCACAGGGGAGCAAGGTGCGTTAAGCTTAATCAAGAAAGAATAAGCCTTCTGATAAGTAGGCTGAAAAGAGTAGGAAAATAAGCAAAAGCTGTTGGAAGTAGCGAGGGAAATGCTGTAGTGTTTACCAAGGAGTTAAAAAGATCAGAAAACACAAGGACGAAATAGAACAAAGATGCAGGCTCTGCAAAGGCAGTGACAAGCAAAAAGTCCTAATACCAGAAAATATGGCGATATAATAGCCAGGTCACTAAGAGAATTGTTTGATGCATAAGCCGAACTGAGGATCCAAAGGAGCAAAGGAATATACTAGGTCACCAGCCTGAATTAGGGAATTTTGTCAGTTCTTAGCTTTATCAGCATGAATGAACATGGCAAGGATGAAATTCAAAGTAACGTGGATATTATCTAATTTGGAACAGAAATGCAGATGGAGGTGACCTGCACCTAATTTTAGTGGTGAAGGCTAACATACTTCCAGATTTCATTGAACGTGGAGTATCGACTCTTGCCAGGTAGCTGGAACTGCTGGTGGATAACCATTATGATGAAAGTAGTGTAATGGTGCCCAGTAATTTTTAAGGACATGGAATTAAGTCCCTGAAGCAAGCCTTATTTGAAGAGGAGAAAACAGTGATAGAGCAACTTGATGAGATTTCTTTGGGGTACTTGACTGCATTGACAGTTGTATTTTAAATGTCATAAATGAGTTAGCATCTCTCCAGAGATGCTAACTGACATTTTTAGTACTAATTTGCAGTGGATTAATTAATTAATTTTACTTAATTTAAGGATAGTATTTTGTTATTTTATGTGAGTAAATTTCTCCAGGATATCCATATATATTTTTTAAGATTAGGTTTGGCAATCTAAGTATCGAACGTCAGCTTTCGGACAGACTGTACAAGAGTTATATTTGGATGCTCAGATTAATGTGTAGTAGGCACACGGGTGGAGCTTTTACATGTCTGCAAACCCCTTAACAATCACATGTAGGTTATGGACAGCTTGAATTGGTCCTTTTCGGTAGCATTTAAAACAGATCTTTTATGATGTCATTAAAAACCTTTAGAGTCTTTGATCCCTTGACCCTCGTTATCTAATATGAAACAAATGGTCAAATATGCTTTCTTGTGCAAACTCTGGTGTTTCTCTATCTGCACATTATTTTCAAAGGATTTCGTTACAGATCTGCTTTCCAGAGATGTTTTTGTCACGTAATTGGAGTACTTCAAAGATCAGCAGTAGGTTGACTTAATTTCATTCTTCATGTTAATGAGCTACTTGGCAAATGATTGATTTCTAACATACTTAGGTATGCAAATGTTGCTAGTCCTCTGTTTACCTGAGCTGGTATTCCAGTTCTCCCTAGTTCTGTCTTCTCTGGTTAGAATATGTAATCTGCTGGTTAATAATCACCTTTTTGCAATTTTAAAAGAAATTTTAAACATTTTGTCCCATACCAAATGTGCTCCAAAACAATCACTGTTTGTAACAGTCAGGCATGTGTTAGCCTATAGAATGTTTGCAGCAGTTTCAGCTATATACTACTTAAATGAAATACTGAAGACTTTCTTAGAACAAAAATATAGGATTAAATGGCCTCTTTCTGATTCTTTTTATTTACTAAGTGCATCCAGCATATAAAGATTAATTTTATTTCTACTTTTTATGACATCCAAATTTCCTAAACTTGAAAAGCTTCAGAAGCAAAATTATTAAAACAAACTACTTTGTTAAGAAATCAGATAAAATTACACTTACTGTTGACTCTTTATTAAACCATATATCTTGATTATTCCCCAGTAATGCTACCATTTCTATCTGGCACAGTTTAAGAATGTTAATTGCACTTTATTAGTTTCCTAAGATAACACTGAATGCAAAACTAATCCTGCTGATTGACTGTTATTTTGGGTTGTATTAAACACTGAACTGGAGACTTTTTCCACCTAACATAACAAAGAACTAGGTGGTTCAGGTGAATGGATTACTGAATTTTAAAGACAATTTGCTTTTATTTTTTAAGTTCCAAAACACAAAGTACACAAAACACAACCAAAGTTCCCAAACACAACCAAACCTTTATCTCCTAATATTTCACAGTGCTCAAGTATGGAAATCTGTCATCTTATCTTTGAGCTGTAAAGTCTCAAGAATCTCCCTTGAGCAAACTTGAGGCTGAATGGAGCTATATCTTAAATTGTGAGCTTGTTTGTACGTGTCAACCTGCTAGCAAATTACCTTTATGATACTTGTGTTTTATTTGGTCCGGTGAACTCCAGAAACAAGTAATTTCTCTTTCTGCTCTTGTGTTTTGTGTTTTAAAGGCCTTTGTAATATTAGTCCTATGATCTGTTGTAATTAAGTTATCATACATTTACACAAGGCTCAATGCTTAAGCATGATTCTGGAGTTTTCTTAATTTTTAGAGCTTAGTAACGTTGCTTTAAATTAGTTTTGTGGTTTAATAAATAATGCTTCAAAAATATTCTTCTACTAAAATAGGCTAACTGCCTTTACTCTCTGTGCAGAAGACCCCCTTCCTCACCTGAGAGTGCCTCTTTTCAAACAATGTTTAAGTAAAGTTTCTCTTGTTGTACTGGTCAGACTCCTATGAATTGTCCTTTGCTTAAGGAGAAAAAAGTCCAGCTGTCTCCTATATCTGTGTGCTGAATGCATCTGAATTCTTGATATTGTAGACAGTTGATCTCAGGGAGGCTCCATCTAGAGCAATACTAAGGTATTCAACTGTCTCAGTATTGTATGGCTGACTCTTTTTAAAGTTTTTGACAGAAGAACAAGATAAAATAGAAAGCGTCCGTGTTGGTCAGTATATTTATTTTTACTTTGTGACTGTTAAAATCCATATAGTAAAAAAAATAGGGTTCTGTGTACTGTGATACTGCTATAAATGTGAGTAATCTACTTCGAGAAGCAAGTGATACGGTTCTGTTTTTATGTTGCGCCATGGTCTTGCAGTGAACATTTCAGTTGGGGCCAGTGAAAGAGGAAAGCTCAACACGGAATCATGGTAACAACTGCAACATCGTTCTGCCAGAGTCTGAGGCATGACTGCAAAAGCTTTTTTAATATAAGTAATGCGTAATAATATTTGACTGTTCTCTACATGCCTTTACTTTTTTCTTTGAATACTGTTGTGTGTTAATGAAATGCAAATTTTTCATTGAAATACATCAGGTAATGACAGTATTCTTACATTTCATAGCTGTATGATTATAGTGATAATTCAAAACAATTATAAACTCTTCTTGAACCAACTGTATCAACAGTTTATCACATTTGTATAGGGAAGAACCTAACATGTTTACAAGAGCATGCTGCGCAGTATTTTTGAGAGCTTTGGATTTCAACTGCTTTTTTAGATGTTACATAAACCACATTCGTGTTTGACCTCTGACATGTACTACTGGACGTGTAGTGCGTTCTGAATGTTAAAATGCCTCTATTTCATAGAATACAGAAATGACTGCAGTGTAAGGTGCTTCACTCTATGAGATTTGTATAACTGCTTCCATATGGCTTATGATAAAAAGCTGTTGCAACCAAGGGCTGATAAACTTGGCGCTTTTACTCCAGATGGCCTAATTTGTGCATCTGCATTAATATTAAAAATGTGTTTTCTTAGAGAATACACTGAACATTATCCTGGGAGCCAGGAATGTTTCTTCTGGGCTGATTTCAATACGGCAGTTCTTTTCCTTCTCTCGCAATTCCATTCTTACTCTCTCCGCGCCCCCCCCCCCCCCCCCCAACCCCCAAGTACTCCCCTGCCGTGTTTAGCTCTAAGTTGGGGAGCAATTTGTGAACAGATATTAGAGATAACAAGAAATTTAAAGAAATTTATACACGGATTTTGAATAATGTTGTTTTTTTAGGTAAGGTTAATCCACTTCATTTATAGCCAAAAGGAAATATAAAGGCTGAATAAATATTTTAGTGAATCCAGCTTGGGTCTACAGAAAACATATGTAAATTACTAAGACAAATTGCCTTTGTATTAAACGCTTTTTTGTACAAAAATGTTTTGAGTAGCTTGTTAAAAGTACCTTGTGGGTAAATTTTCTGTTAAAGCAATATCCTTCATAGAGAAGCTGAACTAGTAACTAATGGAAAAGTTTCTTGTTTCCTTGTCAAGTAAAAGCTTCATTCTTAGAATAAGAACTTGTATCTTCTTGTCTATTATGACAAATTTGTATGTTTACTGTGTATGTTAGGAGAAAAATATTGCTAAGTGAACTGCTATGTATTCTTTAGAACTATCTGAGGGTATTGTTTGGCTCTTTTTAAACCTTGATAAACACACAGAATAACAACCTCTCTGTAATCAAAATCAGGATGCAAAAGATATTGAAATAATGCCCATAATAAAGGGAAAAATACCTAGATTTTCTGTTGTAAGAGTTGATGTCAGTAGGCTGTTCTTAGGACTCTTCATCTCTTCTGCAGAAAAAGTTTTTTAATGACAGTGTTTCTTAAGACTTAAAACAACAAATATGTAAAGCCTTTTTTCCATGCGTGTTTTTTTTAGAATCCTACTGTTTTGCCCTGCAGCCCTTTCTGAAATAAACCTTGTTCCATTTGTGCTCCCATTTGCAGTTTGTTAGACATCACTTGAACACACTATATGTAATTTTATTTTTCATGCCCTGCCCTGAAAAAATTCTTTATTCTCATTCTAAATCAAATTTTGCAAAAGGGCCATACTAAACATTTTACAAAACTAAGCTAATTACAAGAATTTCTTCTACCTTTTACTAATTATTCTTCAATTCTTCTTCACACAGGTGAGTGAAGGCTGGAAGAGATTAAAGTCAACTGAAAATCTAACAAAATGCTTCGGCATCAGGAAAGGTAAAGTTGTCTATATTGAACATTGTTGCAGTAATAGACAGTCCATTTTAGCAGGGAGAGTTTCTTACATTTACAGTGTATTTATGGTTTAGGAGCTTTAACCAACTGAGCAAAGTCAGTAAAATCTGGCCCTTGCTTACTTCATTTTTTCCCCTCAGTATCTCACCACTTCCGTGTGAAGTCTTGCTGAAGTTTTAACCTACGTGAAATGTGTGGGAAGCTTGCAATTTCTATGAGAAGAGCAGCTATAGTTCATGCCGCTGGCAAACTCCCTTTGCTGGACTTGCAGATTGTCTGTGCCATGAGAGGGATAGAGCTGTGCTCTTCTCTGAAAGCTCGGGTTCTTCCGGTAGAACAGCTGGTGTAGCCCTTAGGACCTTTGTGAGAAAGGGTATGGTGCCCTATGCTTACAGCTTCACACTTGGGTTTGTATGAGATTACTTAAGAGCAATGTTTTTGGATGTGTGAAGAAAATGATAACCTTAATGGAGGGTTTGTGCAAGTTATAATTGATAACAGAGGATCCTGCAGGGCAAAAGAACTTTCTCCTTACCATTGGTCCTGCATAGAAACCACCACTTGAAGATAATAAAAAGAATAGATCCTGGTCACTATAGGCAAGCTCATGTTGTGGCTTCTTGCAGGAGAGGAATTGGCCTCGCATCTAGTCAGTATTTCGTCAGTTAAATCTACACAGATGAAAATCTAGAGCCAAAATTATGGAAAAATAGCAGAACAGAAGGTTCTAGAAAACCAATATTGGAAAAATTTAGCATCGTTTTTCTAATAGCTCTAGACTACCAGAGGCTTAGAGAGAAAAAGTTATATCTTCCTATTTCAATGGAAAAATAAATACCTCCCAACCTACTACCCCAACAAAAAAGGAAAGAAACAGAAATCATCTGGAATTCCTAATATTGTTAATGCAATTATTTGTCATATGTTTCAGTTCTTATTAGAAACCTAAAGCTCAAGTGTTATTTCCCTGTTTGACGCAAAGTTCGAATTTCTCTGTAGGTAAACCGGGGTGCTCTATCTATGTTATTGCTGCTGTTTAAATTTAGATTTACATAGTTCCCTAAGTACCAATTAGGTTCACCAAAGCTGTCAACATTAACCCCTGAATTGGTTAGAAGAGAGGGATAAATTGCAGGCAAATAAGGAGAACAGCTCTCTAATAATCTTGCAGAGAGGAACAGTAGGCTGGATAATCGGTTGAATGCATTAGCATATGCTTTTGGTGTGAGTGTACAAGGATGAAGAATGTAAGGCAAAGGGAAACTGTTTAGGTTAAAATAGTGTAGGTGGTGTAGTAGGTGAAAAATTGCCCCTTGTGGTGACATATTAAAGATACAGTAAGCCTATGATTAAAATGCTAGCATAAACCTAAAAGACGTCTGATTTAAATTTCTGATGTTTCAGTTTTCTAACTCTCCTCAGGAGAGAAGAATCAAAGCCTAGGTTTATTTGATTGCACGGCATCATAAAAAAGAAATGATATTTAGGGGAGCAGTATTTGCAATCCTGATGTTTGATATTGGTCAAAAAGCCTTAGAAGCAACTGATCTGACAGTTTTATTTCTTTTCAGAGTGTATCATGCATCTCTCTAAATTGTTTGTAATATAATCAGAAAGCATTGACCTATAATCCACAAAAATAGCATAAATAATACATTCCAGTTTAGCAAAATTTGTACTGGAGACAAGCTCTCCTGATAATATATGAATTCTCTTATTCTGTTCTCTCCATTACCCTGTCAGTAGATGTGGCAAGATGCTACCATCCTTCACAGCTCCAAAGCACTGCTTAGACTACTGCGCATACATATGTCCAGCTCCTTAGTGTTTCCGTTATCTCATTCACGAAAGCAGTAAGTGTCCATCACATAATTTTTTTTTTAAATTTAAATGATCAAAGAGCACAAAGAGCCCAAAATTTACAGACTAATGTGAAATGGTATTTGTGAACATACAGAATTATTCCAGTGATCAATCTTCATCAGTTTGTTCCTTGTTTCATTCAATGCAAAGTTGTCTTGTTAATGAAAACAAAACTCTGTATAGAGAAGGGTAAGAAGTCTTCATTTGGCCACTCATTTTCTCCTTATTTCTTGTTTTAGTAGAATTCAGACTTCAGTATGATTTCTGCCAAGACTGATGTTTTCCTACCAATTTGTGAAAGTCACATTGTAATGAAAAAAGTCCAGATGAAACCCAGATATAATAAAACAGTTGTCAACTTCACTGGACCTGTATCACTGAAATGCTATTCAAGAATAAGAAAGCACTGAAAAGTATAACTGATCTTCTGACTCAAAAATGAATACTTTGTTTCAAATGTCTTGCCCTCACCCCCCTGTCTGCACTGAAAAGTGCAAGGTGCAACATCAGTTTTATCATACTTCTACATAAAGTGTTTGGTCTAGAAAATTTACCATTCCTATGTGATATAACTGTAGTTATTTAAAAAGTTAAGATGCTCTCACAAGGCTTTGAAGTAGTAAAAAAAAAGACTATTTTTCAGCTTGAACCAAAAAATTAATAAAACTTTCAAAGATATACAGTATAGTAATTAATTATGGTGCCTCTGGGTGTTAAAATACTGTAATTTTCTAATTACAGAGCTTCCAAAGTCATATGTTCTGATTTGCTCTCTGATACAGGCATATAACTTCTACTAAGGTTAAGAGAGGTAATATATAACTTCAGGAGAGGAAAAATATATCCTAAAAGACTGACAGATAATAATGTATAATAGAATCAAAATATATATTCATTTTTATGATAGCTATTGGAATGAAGTATTACATGCTCTCTGTCTAAACTGTGGAAATAAGGTCTAGTGAATACACCTGACAAATGGCAAAGGAAGGGACAAAGAGGATTAAAATATGATCATTCATCCTAAATATAATTTATAGCAGTTTCAGAGCTTCTCTCGTGCTCTATTACTGTAGTTGCCAAATAAGATCACCATGGTGGGTCAAGTCCATTTTGTTTCCTCTCCTTCTTATTACAGGTCCCACGTTCACAATTCATTGTTATGGGCAAGTGGTTGGAGATGACAGAAAGTCAAATATATTTGGAGATTCTTGAGAGCTGCTGTTTTGAAGGCCACCATGTAATTTTTTTTCCTCCTGTTGTAGCAAGGAGGATTATTCATTGTGGCTCTGAAAAAAGCAAATTTGTAAATGTTTATATAACAGATTTTTTAGTTTTAAGTGATTTCTGAAAGTTGATTTCAATTTTAACAAAAAGTAAGTATACTTCTCCTTCAAATCTGTAATTGTGCCAAGCCAAATTAATTTCATAAGATGGCACTGATGTAAAATCCAGCTGTTCTTCTTATATGATTATATCCCCATCTATCTTTATGTACATCTTTTCTGGAGCTTTATTAGCAAATTCTATTTTGTCAGCCAAAAAGTATCAAAAACAATGCTTCATGTCATTTTATTTTGGTGACCACATATAGGATCTACCTACAGGCTTGCGTGTGTAGTGCTCTGTGTCCTGACCTTGCCAATATGTATACGCAGAATGAAAATAATGGTTCACACTTAAAAGTTATTAAGGTTACTATTAGAAAGGGTATGCTGACTTTTAGCTGATAACATGAAATTATGTTCATTGCAGTAACTTTGTGATCTTTTAAGACAATTGATTAAACATATCAGTCCAAAACAGTACTTTTGAGTATATTGATTTCTAGTTATATACTGTACAATGGCTCAGTTTTTGGAAAAGATTTGGAGCAAGAAACTTTTTAGCAGAAATAACCAATGCATTTTTTTCTCTAACTCCCATTTCAGATCAGTTGATGCTATCCAAGAAGGTAGTTGGAGCATTGCAAAGTTTGGCGTTACAGCATTTACCTTTTCATATCTGCCCACCAATAAGAAATACTAAAGTATGTGTCAGATCTCAAGGTTCTCGACACGATGCGTAAGTAACATAAGCATCACCAGAAGCAGCCAGGAGAGCTAGATACTCTAGAAAATTTAAGATTCTTCCTGGAAGACCTTAAAAAATATTAAGAATATTATTCCTCCTGCAGAAAAGTAGGAGATCTTGTATGTCTGGGATCTTGGTATTTCTAGGTCTCAGGTTATACTAACATCCACCATTTGAGTAGTCCTGAGCAAGACTATATGCAGCCAGGTGGGGAGACAGTTGCTTAAAAACTCTTTTATCAGCTGTCTTTTTAGATGATATGCTAACTGCCTCTGTAGAGCTGAGTCATGGAGGTGTATTTTGAAAATACTTACTGGATCAAGCTCCTTAGAGTTACAGGGAGACCATCTTCTTATTTGGGAATTCCAGCACGATTTAGACATAAATTAAAGTTAGTGGCTTTTAGTCAGGCACAAAACCAAAATTTTAGGCATTCTGCTTCAGAATGCCTGAATTTAAAAACATGAAAGATGCATTGTGAGATTTGCCATATGATAAGAGTTTGATTCTGTGATGACTCCTACTGTTTTGAAACTTTTTAAGGAATCCATCAACAGAAGACAAAAAATAAAAACTCACAGGTATTTCAATTAAAAGATGTTCACTGAAGATGGTGTTTTGTTAAATGTTTATATACCTCTTATGTTTCATCAGAATTGCAGCCTGTAGTAGTAGATCCTTGTAGGAGTCATTACATTTTTAAATTTTGCAAACAGCTGGTGCTTCTGTGATGCTCATACCACTAATTGCCCAATAGAGAATGGATGTTGCTAACTTCAGTATAAATGAAAGAAACTGGTTTGCTGGTAGTTCAGATGCTCCTGATAGGATTCTGAAATTTGGAAGACAGTTATCCATTCATGCTGGATTTAGTTCACTGCTGTTCTTCAGGTGGGGAACTGTAGTGTATAAAATTTGATAAAATGAAAAAAGGAAGCAAGAAACACTAAGGAAATTAAATGTGTACAATGAAAAATGTTCATTTATTGCTCATTAACAGATGTAAAATTTATGCTACGTGACTTAGTTCAACTTGGAACAAAGCTGTCTATTGTATATTCTTTGAGTCTTTCAGAAGTTGTTTTTGGTTCAAGAGTGGTGCCTCAGTACATTACTCCAAGTAAAATTCCACAGGATAGAGATAATATCCAATTACTTGTTAGGCTGAAAATAATTTCCATTAAAATTGAAACAAAAGGCATAAGAAGTACCACATCATCTTTAATAAATCTCATGATATTACAATGAATCTTGGAATGCTATAAACCAGCTTGTAATATGAACTTCTCCATTAATGCAGAAAATTGCACTTGGGAAAAATACTGAACCTATTTCTGCTTCATTGCAATAGTTTCACAGATGATGCTTTGCTTTGAATTTGCATGGGAAAAAAATTAATATTGTTAAGACTTTGACTGTATATAAACTCTAATACAGTATGCTCTGATATAGTTTGGTTACATAGGTATATATGTTGAAAAGGAGTCTGATATCTTATTAATTACTATTCTTAGACTTTTCTGCTCTTACCATCATCACTAATTTCCTTATATGTCATCAAGGAGCATGAGAGTAATCTTTACAGTCTAAGAATAGGTGAAAATTACATTTTTCCTGTTCCCTATTACAATCACCCTCCTAACAGTTTCCTGGTTTACCATTCCTATTCTTGTTACAATCTCTGCCACAGAATAAGAATGAAATTTAAATGCCAGTGCAGTCTGTGAAACAGTAACTGGCTGTGCAACCAAGTTATTGGAATATGATCTGTTAGGTTCAGAAGGTACTTAACAGGTTCTCCAAACTATAACAGAAAGGAAGAATGGCAATCAAACAAGCAACGGTGAAAAGGACAGAATGTTATATTTGACTACTGTCAAAGCTAATCGTGGGGAACTAAGAAATTCATTTTTTGGCTAGGAAAATTTCTTTGAACTCTTCCTCTTCTGTCCTCCCCCTGAAAATTATATCGTGCATGCTAATGTATTTGCTAACAGATCTTCGTGTGATTGGTAGCAATAACCATGCTATTGGAATTCAAGAAATAGCAACTATAAACGTAAATTTGTGTCTTATGTAATTCTATTTTCAGTTCCTGTAATGAATGGATTTGGTTTATGAAATGCATTAAACTAGTGTATTTATATCATTCCCTAATCTTCTCTCAGTAGATCTAACATCTGAATCATTTTATTTTGACTCTTGCTGTAAGTTGGGAGCTATCTTGGATTAACTGTCACTGCTAATTGACTGCTAACTGACTTAAGGTCAGTTACTACTTAGTTATAATGATGCAATCACAGTATTTGGGTTTAATAGGATTGCTTTAGCTTTACACAATTATAAATCAGGTATGAGTTTGGCCGTTATGTGGAATTCTGATCGTAGTCAGCAGGTAGCACTCCCTGGTTTTTATAAAAGTATTGTTTTGTTCTAGGTGCCATAGGCAATTACTACAGCTTATTTAATGCGCTTAAATGCTTGAGATAGTTCTGCAAGTATTCCTTGGCTTATGCTGGTATGTACTACGTTTTATATAATGTTGTTCCTTCAGTTTACACCGTGTCATAGTTTCAGAGTGTTTCAGATAATACTGCCTAGTCTTAGACATTCTGATTTTGAAACACATCACAAGAGTAGCATACTAGAATCTTAATCTGTAAGAACAACTTTCACTTTGCTCAGTTCTCTGTATTTTGGCTGTTTAAAAGAATTACTGCAAAAGCGCTATTGATATTATTAACACGATATTATCAGCTTCAGTCATGTAACTGTCAGAAGGACAATGATCACGGCAAATGTTCTGTTCTTCGACACTACGGGTAATTTTATAAAGGAAAGGAAAAGGCATAAATTTAGAAGAATCCCATGAGATGAGTTATCTACACATGAACCCTCTGTGATTTCCCCTTTCTAATCTTAAGTGAAGATTAAAAAAATGAGTGACACTTTTGCTGTGCAATTCAATACTTAAGGGCAGGTGATTTGACAGCCATCTCTATAAAACAGCAGATGGTAGAAGAATACTCTAAGGTGGATTCTTTTCTCTCCTTCCAGTAGATTCTTTCATCCCAATGAATAATTGATGCAGAAGGGAAATTCATGGCATAAACTCCATGCTAGAAACATCAGAATTGTTTGAGAAGGAAAACAATACTTCATTATTATAGGAGGGGGTTGAACGTTATTTAAAAGGTGCCTGTTGTAAGCCATTTTAAAGAGCGTTTGCAAAAGAGTACAAGGCTCCTGGGTTTATGATTGTGTACTCTGTGTATATTCAAACTTTTGTTATCAGCAAAAGGCAACATTCTGTATTAAGTGTATGCAGAGTTCAGATTTTTTTGTCCATCCAGATAATGTTTTAACAATCTGATAATCTAAATTAATACAGAAAAGCCTCAAGAATAACACAGTTAAAATTGTTATTAAAAAAACCCCAAAACAACAAAAAAGCACTTCCTAGCATCTACCCCTTTTCTCTGGTGTTAGATTCACCTTCCAATGTTCCTCTGGGTTATAAGGTTGATGCTTCAGTCTTCTTCAGGATACATGGGACAGGGAGTTTTTAAAAGTTGTCAGCATCCTGAGATCTTCACTGGGAGGACTATCTAAGGACTCTGCAAACTGCACCAGAGCCTCCCCAGCCCCAGGGCACCCCCAGGGCTGCTGTTGGTAACAGAGGGACAGCCCAGGTGTGTCGGGCCTTTCCCCTCACTGGCACTCCTGGAGCCAAGAGCCCACAGGGGAGGGAATGGTTGCTCGTCCACTTGGCAGTTGGTATCCTTACCTAAGCCAGCTGGGGTCATGGCAAGAGCAACCCAGCCCTGAGACTCAGCACTGTCAGGTCAGGTCAGTACAATGCTTCTACTACTAATGGCAGAAATTGTATTTACAGGGCTACACGTCACATGAGACTGTGCCTGACTGACTATTTTGGAGAATTAGTGACCGGAAAGAATCACAGATGGTTGAGGTTGGAAGGGACCTTTGGAGATCATCTAGTCCGACCCTTCCCTGCTCAAGCACGGTTACCTAGTACAGGTTCACAGGAAAGCTCACAGAGGGAATTAGACTCTAGCATTTGGGGAAACTAATCAGGTAACTTTGTTTAGATCTTTTTATTTTTTTTCCTGAAGTGTTCATTTCTGTACTACCTAAAAAGAAATGATGTGTTCAAACATTTGGAAAGTCATGCTTCTGTTTATTTTCTTGCTTACATCTCCTTCTCCCGCCCCATCCTCATGTGGTATTTCTGTAAAATAGAAAACAGAGGCCTGAGAAAGGTTTTTTTTTTAAACTTCTGAGGAGTTAGCAATAGTTTTAGGAAAGGAGTAGGCAGGTGGGTAAGGGCCTCAATAAAAGGGCTGCCCTTTCTAATGAATGAGACTCAGAACAAAAGAAATGTTCCAGCATGGCCCAGAGAAGATGCAGTGTTAGATTCTGCACTCGTCAAGAGAAGCCTATTCTCTGAGACCCCTATTCAGCAGCCAGGGTATGTATCAAAATGGGAATCTCTCTATCCAGACACTAGTAAACTGTTTTTTATACAGCAGTAGTTACAGAGCTTATGTTCTTAATACATATAACATTCCCAGCTGAGTATATTGATATTACTGCATACCTTTGTAAGAGGTAAATTTGACAGCTCCAACACTTAAAATATAATGCATGTTTTTATTTAAAATGTTAGGAGAATTCTTTCCTTTTTTCTAACTGTATGTCTTTAAGTAAGGGTAGACCTCTTTTCAAAAGAAAATTTTATGCAAAAAGCTACAAACCATAAAACTTTAGCAAGTTGTATTAATGAGTTATAACATGAAAGAATGTTCAAATTATTTTTCTCTAAAATGAAAATGTATGGAAATGATATGCAGTGATGAGTTAAAACAGAAACTATACAAAAACTACTGCTCTAAATTAAGTGTGTTTAATGAGACAGAATCAGTAGATTCCCAGACCATTTTGAGGGGGGAGAAAAATATATTTTCTGAATCACTTAAATGAGCATGAGTGAAAAACATTCTGCCTCTGAACAAGGCAACAACATCTTCTGCCCTGAAGCAGCAAATCAGATCAGCATTCAATCTTCGTGAATGCTGATACATGGTTTCCCATGTTACCAAAAGGATATACTTGGGCATATATTTAATTCTTACCGTTATTGCTGATGATTGTTATCAGCCATATGATATCATTTCTGTTCAGTTTACAAATACCTAACAGTTTTAAGGGTAATAAATAAAAATAAGTAAACTGTAGCACAAATGTATGAAACTTTCAGAAAAACAGCGATCTAATCATTGAACCTAATAGTGAGTAGATTTTCACCAACTTTCACATGTGTATGAGTTTAGAGTGACACTTTATAGCAGGAGAAAAGAAAGTATTTCAGCTTTTAACTAACTCTTTAGGGTTGTTCTGGGTTTTTTTTTGTTTTGTTTTTTGTTTTTTTTGGCTTTCAGCCTTCAGAGATTTCCCTTAGTTTTGTCTCTCAACCTTTGTTGAATTGCCAGTGAATTTTCTGCCTTGTTATACAAAATGTTTTTTGAAGTGTTCGAAATGGGATGGACTTTTAAGGTGTACACCCTGCTGCTTTCTGAGGAGGAGTGTAAAGCTTCATTCTTAATGCTTCTGAAATTCAGTTGGAGCCATTGCTTTTTACAGTGTCCCTGCAAGCATGGGGCGTAGCTGTGAAGCCATTAGTTCTGAACAGCTGCAAGATACTACCAATCAGAAGTTTATTACCATTTTGTTAACGCTAAGCTGATGTTTTTGAGTCCATTTCTATATAGTTCTACCCTTTATACAGCAGTTAGATCTCATTTTAAGCATATGCCATGACCTGTGATGCCACAGTGTGATTAAGATATGCAAATATTGATTTTTTAATTGGGATCACTTTATCAATGTTAAAATATTTATCCATGTTTGATTATTCATTTATCCTGCTCACGTATGTTTTGTTTAGGTGAAGCTATACTTATTTAATTATTTCAGGCTTGCTTGATGAATCAGTCCTTCCAGACTGGTAATTAATTTAGATGGCATTCTCTGAACTCTGAACTCGTTGCAATATATCATCTTTTTGCTGTGCACCGCACAGGAAAGTGGAGTTTTGGCAATGCCGCATGAACAGAAACCATTAATCATCCCAATGTGATGCTTTGTATATGCAACCAAGTCTAGCAGTGGCTTTACTGGTTCCAGTAGCCTAGAGTAAACATTAGAAACAAAGGGTCCAACTCTACTGAAGTTTAAGCTTTTTATCTAAAATTAATTAGTCATGCTTCCTAAGGGAGTGATGCTAATAGACTGACTTAAAAGCATGAGGCTCTGCTAACTGACTGTCGTCTTAAAAAGGGTAGTGATCTCAAGGCTACTAAGTTTCCACCAAGATTCATGAAAAAAGAACTCATGATTCAGGCTAATCTGTGAGCTTAATACCCACAGATACTAGAATATCTATCTGTATGAAAGGAAGATACAGCAAGAATCACAGTAACAGGAAAAAAAAAAAAAAAGAAACCCTTTTTTCATTCTTTTGGTGTTTTACCCAAGAAGAAGAATCCAACTGAGAGACGCAGATCTAGGGGAATTAGAGAAACAGAGCGGGATCTCTAGAAATCAAGTCCATCTTCCTGTCCCATAGCAGGATTATTTAAATCAATGTTTCTTTTTTCTAACAGATGTTTGTTTGACCTGCTAAACCCTTAAAACGCTTGCAAGAATAGAAACTTCGCTGTTCCCTCAGTACTTCACTACTTCTACAATGTCAAAACTTCTTAACTGTCAGGTTCCATTACTTCTATTGCTTATACAAGTATGCTGATAATTTTATCCTTTTGGTAATTTTATCCTTTTGTCAGTCACTCTCTGATACAATGAAGTCAACATTTTTTCCACTATGAACCTCTACTGTATAGAGTCATTTAATCCTTTCTGGCTTCTTTGTGTGAACACAAACTAGCAGAACACTACAGATAAATGGGCATAGAAGAAACTTGTGCTTCTGTTATGTCCATCTTCATGAAAATAAGCAGGCCATTTTATATTTGCAGCTGGGTGCTGAATTCTGTGGTCTGGAAAGGGATGAGATAAAAGCAGGGAAGATCTTCTGTCTCTTCACAAGCCTTCCCTCTCAGTCTGATGAGGAAATTAACTGAAAATGCAAAGAGAGAAAGTATGTAGTTTCCTGTATGGCATCATGTATCCTGTGTCATTCCAGTAAAGTTGCTCATCCTTAACGTTTTTATGAATTACTGGAAAGTCAGAACGTTTTGAACAAAGGGTTTTCTGTCTTTTAACAACTTCAGTTTCTTGACATGTATTGCTCTATTCACAGTAACATTGAAAGCTATCAACTGACCTTGCAATTATGTTGGGTACATTTATTTATCTTTTTATATAAGTTAATATTTGTAGAACGTAAGCCACTTCTTTCTCTAAAGAACATGCAGCCACAATCAGTTTTTTTATAGTGAACATCTGATCCATGGCAAAACTTGCAATCTTCTATTGCTGCACAAACTGTGAACAGACAAAGCATACAGGAAATACAGTTACCGTTTTATACATAGGGAACTAAAGATGCCAGATGACTTACTGAAAAAGCAGTGAAGAGAAGAATCAAACACTGATTTTTTTTAGTTTTTACAAAGCAATGAATTACTTTTAGCGCAAGACCACTCTTTTTGCATTTATGGTGTCTGCATAAACATACAGAGAGAGATGCACTAACACTGTTTACCATTTTTGTCTACATACAAGTCTTGTTACAAATTAGATAAGAAATAAGTAAAGCTACTATTTTGCAGTCAGCTTACCTGTCACTTTTATTGTGACACTGTGTCAGTCATACTTTGAATATATTTTCCAGCTGTTTCGTACTTTTGTCTCTTTACACTTGAGGAGAGGGAAAGCACACTGACAGACTTACCAGCTGTTCTTGGTGTTATCTTGACTAGTTACTATGCTCAGTAGGGGATTTTGTTCCTTCATGAATTATGAAACTCTAATACAGTTCATTGTATTGTTGTGAGATTTTATAAAACCTGCCAGGTGGATGTTCTGGTATTGTTTTAGAGCTTTCGTTATCTTTCTATGAACTCCTTCCTAAGTGTCTAAATGTGGCTAGAACTTAGTAAATAAAACCACAGAGCTCTATCATTGGGATAATCTTTACAAATGTTGCATGATCTCTCCTGACCCATAAACTTAGACACTGTAAAATAGTGCTTTACTGTTCATTCTCAGTGCAAGTTTCCCTGCAGTTATACTTTGAAAATGAGGTTTCATTTCATATGTATGTGAGTGTTTCCCTGCATAGATGAATGTGTGTGAATAGCAAAGCCATAAAGTGAATTAAATAACATTTATCATGTACTTTCAATTGATTTGCTTCCAATTTGCCCATTAATCCATTTTGAGAGGTACCTCTGAGAATATCTTTTTAAAACTACATATTAATGTGCAGATTTCTTATGGATGTGAGGCATACTGTAAGTACATTTACATTCAGATGGGTGGCTGAGGGCAAGAAAAAATGGTTGTGAATAAGGCTGTGATTTGATTTTCGAAGATATGTTTTCAGGCATTGGGAATGTACCTGTGCATTTTAGGTAGTAGAAGAGAAATAAATATTATGAACCTTTTGGGGACCAAAAGCAGTTTTAATTTAAAAAATAGAGGAGGAAGAAAATACCCTAAACCCACAACAACAAAACTTGAGGCATGCTGGTGAGGACGTGCAGCAATTGCCTTAAGAAGCTTTTTATAGATGGTTTGATTATGTTGCCCTCTGCTGGAATTACCAAAGATTGCATCTTGATGCTTTACAGAGGAAAGAAGAAATAGAAGCCTGAAAGAAAAATCAGGAAGACTGGAAGGAAAATCAGGAAGAGAAGGTCAGAAATAAGTTTTTTTTACACTGCTTATCAGAATATTTCTGGATTTGGAATCCGAAGAGGAATTTGGGGTTTCTTCTGCTCTGCAAGGGGGGTTGTCATTTCCTTAGAGATAACTGTAAACAGGAGAGAGCTCCCAAGATTAAACTTGCCAGTGATCTGGCCTTTATGTTGTATCCTTGAATTTACAGAAATAGAAAAAGGAATGATTCCTGAGTTATGCAGGCAGACCAACTCATGGCTGATGAGAACACGGCTGTGTGAAATTTTGAGGAATAGGTTTCTTGGAGTCCTGTGGCATAGATCTGTTTTATGTCTGTATTCAAAATGAATGCTCACACGTTAAAAAAAACTACTGCTGATAAAAATTTTGTCCCAAGTGAAATTTTGGGGGATTTTTTAGTTACTGTCCAGGATTTCACTCAGAATGCTTTTCCCTTTAGAGCTTTAGGGTGAAAGTCATGTTGCTGAGGTCATGGACGATATAAATCCCATGTACAAATACCATCATTCATATCTGAAAATGAGGCAGGAATTTAAATGCTTGGCTGATCTTGGACCCACAGTAAAATTTTCCAAAATTCCTTAGGCCGTATTTATCCGCTGACATCAGGTTGGCTAGATGGCTCTGAAGGCGTAGGAGTCAGCTGGTCAGGAACTCTAGGTCCAAGGGAAGGAAATGGAAGGAGGGTTGTCTGAATCTGAAAGTACCTCCCTCAGTTGAGCAAGCACTATATTCAAATGGCTCATCCTTTAGCTTTTCCCCATCATGTGTTTTGCATTCCTAGAAAGTATTCAGGCTCAGAGCAAGGCCAAATAAATGATCTTGCTCAGGTCTTTGGCAGCATAATTGCCTGCCTACTGCCTTTTGTCTGGTTCACTAGCTTCAATGGAAGCATCACAGGCAGAGTAATAAAATGACAATCTGAGCAATGGACAGGGGCATGGTATATCAAAATGCAGACAATCAGAGTCTCGCAATAATTCTGTAAGAGTGAACTTCTGGTCTTATTGGTGCCTACGAGCATTTACCACTATTTGCTGTAGTTTTCCTCAGAGCTGAAGTGAATGGCAGGAAAAAGCAGAGAGGTACTCTGCTGGTAACCAGAAGTTCAAAGGAACACTGATCAAAGAAAGCATACCCAAGAAAACTTATTGCATATTTATATAGCCTTTTTAGAACCTGTGGTAGCACAAAAGCCAATGTTACAGACAAGAGCCTTTACAGTTTTCTTCTGCATTGATTTTTAGAGGAAAAAACAAACAATGTAATGAGCTTAGCACAAGCAGTGTTAATGTAGCTGGCTGGCTCTGTGCAGGTGTGGGCAACGTGATTGCACCAAGCAACAAGCAAAAATGGCAGAGCCTTGAGAAAAGACAAGTAGGAAGAGAGTATTCACGGTAAAATAAACAGACCTTGTTATATGTTCAGTACCAAAGAAGACTCTGTAATATAACGCAGCAAGAGTGCTTAGTGAAAGTGTTCAGTAAACTAACAGATAGTTTCCATGACCCTGAGGCTGGTTACTCCTGTTGTCACAGCTTTGGTTGAATGAGTTTTATTTTGAACCTTAAACATCTGTCAAGAAACAACAGCCAGAGATGTAGCAAGATAACATCTTTTTTGATATAGTTCTGACACAGACAGATTGACCTAATGTGTTGGTTAAAGAAATGGAAAGTTGCATACAGTTTGCACAGACCTGACTCCTCTATAGCTGAGGTCACTGAATGACAAGCTGGAATGATCCCAAGAAGAAAACTTTTCATGTAAAGAATTGGAGAATGTGTGAATCATTCGTGGCAGCAAGTCAGACTCATTTTATGTGAAAGATTACAGATTATGTCAGGACTCCTTGGTCCTGTAAAATACACTGGTAATAATTTTATTTCAGCCACTTCATTCACAGATTTCTTGTTCCCCATTCACTTTAATAAGGTCACTCGCACTTTTAAATTAAAAAAAAAAAAAAGGAAGGTCTAGTTCTTATGAACCGAACTAATGACCTAAATTAGTTCTTTTATGTACTGAATTTAGCAAATCCAGTAGGTAAAATTCCTCAAAATAAATAGTCTGAACATATCTAAGTTAACGAACATTTCCAACTACTCTTTCTCCCCAAGAATGTTTAGCTGTCCTATACTTCCATTCATATGTGCTTTGTATCCCAAATTCCATGTGGGTATTGAAAGTCAAAAAAGTTTTGACTTAATCTGATTTGTTATTATTCAGTAGTTTCAATGTAAGGACAATTCATGAGAAGAGTGCAAAGATAGCCGAAGAAAAAGCCTAAGGCTTTTCATGGACTTGAATTTGTTATAGAGGGAGCCACACTTCTGGAAAATGTACAGGGAGTTTGCAGATTGAAAAGCTGAAACCCACTATTCTTATGTTAACTATTTTCGTCAAATATCAATGTAGAGTACAGTTGCTTTGGTTTGTTTTCAGAATTATGAGGACCTCTGTTCAGTAGCTGCGATCATATTTCTCACCAGTAAGTGTAAGTTGCTACAGTAGCTTTCTCCCTTTCTGGAAAAAATAGCTTGATGCTGCTTATCTTAACTTAAGGGCTGAAATCTGTTTTCTAATGACTTTTGAAGGAGTGATGTAGAAGGTTAGGAGAACTCACCTGTATTTTTAAGGAAACAGTATTGATGTTGTTTTTATCTTATCATCTTATCACACAGCATGTTTTGATAGATAAAGTAGCTGTGATATCACTATCAATAAAAGTATATTAGTATGCCATACCTATTTATGTGTAATGTATAAAACTGGAAATGTACTTTGAAAGTTCTTCAAAGACCTCTGCTATCGGAGTGATGTAAAAGAACACATTGCCAAATTTTCCATAGTGAGCTGGTTGTATAAACACAAAGGACTCCTATAAAATTGTGGCTTGTGATAAAAATGCAGAACTATTTAGATATAGCTATATAGATGGACGTTTTCATAGGCTTCTTGTATTTTAAGATAGGGACAGTGAAGATACAAAAGTATTCATTGTCTCTGCTACTTGAGTAAGCAATGAGAAGTTACACTTCAAGCAAATTGGTGTGTAAAAGAGCAGTGACTTCAATTGACTAGCAGATGATATTACTTTAGTTTTATGTTCTTACATTTAAAAAAAACAACTGAAAACCTTTCATTTTACACTAAATGTTTCTTCTTACTTTAGGTGAGAGTGAGGAAGATAAGAAGTATTGCTCAAACAGAGAGTATACTCATTGTGATATATAACAAAATCGTGTTTTTCCTTCCTCCCTTTTCTTGAGATTGTTGTGGTTGAGGCAAAATCCTAAAAATCCCATTTTCACTTTTGAAGTAAGCTGTCTGCTGGTGGCTGATCAAATGATAAAATAGTATTCAGGATATTTAAATTAATAAAACTTCACATTTGTAATTAATTTTTATTTTGGAAAAGCATATATGGTCTTATCTTTCACTTCACAAGTATTATAATGATATAAGGGATTTATGTAGACAGAATACTTTTGTATGTGGCTTATATTTAAACACACACACACACACACACACACACACACACACACAGAGCATTAAAAACTCTTGAGAAAAGCTATTTATGAAGTTTTGGAGAAATATTCCCAGCATCAAAAGTCACTTTTTCTTCTGACAGCCTAGTGAACTTTACATTAATTTCCTGTTTTATGGATTTTCATAAATTACTTAGTGATGCAGCTGAGTATTGAAGGAAAGTTAATATCAAATACTTATTTTCATAAAACATGATTTTGTTTGTAGAGAATAGCAAAGCTATTTAATACAATAAAGAAGTGGGGTGGTTTTTTTTTTTTTTTGGAAACATCTGCTGTCTAAGTTCTCCAAATAAGTAAAATAGCACCTTTTTAGTTATTGCGTACCAATACGGTTCATACATTCAACAATAATAATGTATAAAAATGGAAGAACAGTAAAATGCATGATTATAGACAAATATAAAAACAAGTTAATTGATCTTGTCTATGCTAACTGTGTTAACTAGGTTAGGACACAGTTTGGCCAAGAGGAGAACAAACAGCAAAACCGATTACTGTTTAAGAAGATGAAGGGAACAGACTACGTGAATACCAATGAACCGTGTTTTAGACATGCTACAAAGTGGATGAGAGAAAGATGTGCGTTTGTGAGCATTATTGTTCTTGGGATTTAATTTTTTTTTAAGCAATTTTAAATAGCTGTTTGGCAAAGTGATGCACTAAGGTGTTACAAGTGATACACTAATTTTGCAATAGTTTGTGTAATCTGATAGAGATTGTGTAGGAGCACCTCAAGGGAGAATTGTTCTTTTTATTTATTTATTGTTTTTCATATTATTGAGAATAGTCTTCTGTCCTTCTAAGGACATGCGTTCTGGTCCACAGCTTGTTCACAATAACAGTAATCTTTACTGTTTCTGAACTTGATCTCAAATAAGTCAGTGATAAACTTTCCATAGAGTTGAATTTTGCTTATAATCTGTTTGCAGGAAATAATTTTATTCATCTATTTGTGGGAAGAAACAGTTACATTGTCATGGTGTGTAATATATATGAGGGGAATATGGTTATTTTATGAAAAACTGGAATTTAATTAGAGATATTTTAGTCAAAGTTTTTTGCCTTAAGTGAGGTAATTCCTAGTTTTCAGCAATGCAAATATGTGGGAAAAAAAACCTGACATTTTCCTCAGTTAGAAATGTGATTACTGTGGATTATACATGGCTTCAGAGATGTACAGAAAGACAGCAGTATCTCAGTCTGTAATGCGAGGTCTAGACAGTAAGCTTCACGCTATAGTTGATAGGAAATATTTCACCACAAGAGATTGTTACTGGCAAATGTTTCAGTGTAACCATTTTCTTCCCTTTACTTCTTTATTTTTAGTAGTCAATATTTTCAAAAAATGTATGTCTTGAAAAAACACCTACTGGAAAGCTTTCTTCATCCAAGATACAATTTCACATCTGAATGAAAAAAGGAACTACCCAGAATCAATCTCCTTCAAACAGGTGTTTGAGCCTGTTCCCTTTGCCTCCCAGATAAGTAACTTAACCAGTGGACACTTGGCTAATCTGAAGTGACACACGCATGAAATTTTTGAGAGTACATGACTTTCTCCAAATGCAGAATGGAAAAATTAGCCTCATCCCATTTTTTCCCCCAGGTAGTGATGTAACCACTTACCATACTACCCTCCTAAAGAGAGAGATTATGATAGCAGGAGGGTAGAAAAAAGAAGACTCAAAACACTGGTAGAACTGCTTCCCCTAATTCACCTCTAAATTGAATTCTCAGTGGTAATATGATCTTTCATTAAAAGAAATACTGATTAAAGGCTCTAACTCTCCTCCCCAACACGCACATTCATTTAACAACAGGACTGTTTCCTGAAGGCAGCAGAAGGAACTGCACCCAGGACCTTTTTTTTTGACAGAAATCAAAAAGACTGCATGATAATGAGTTCTTTTCTTTGAAAATGAGCTCATTACTGTTCATTTCTCCCTGCTTTTAATCTGTTCTTCAAGTGTGTGTTGTCTTTAAAGATTTCAAAAGGCATTTCATGAATCTGTAACAAAAGGAAAGTTAAAAAATAGACTCCCTTTAATGAGAAACATAGTCATGCTTCAGTCACAAAGGTGGGAATTAAATTACTGAAGAAGGAAATGAAGGGATGAGCCACATATCAGAAAATTATACACATATATATATATAATTCCTCTTGTACTATATTCGAACTGGTCTGAGATTATTTTTAATGTTATGATTTATGAATGAAGAATTTAATTCATACAGTGATAAACTGAGCGATGATTTTTGACACAATCTAAACTTTAACTGTTTTCACATTTTTCTTGATCTGATTGCTGCTTTGTTGCCCACTAGGTGACATGTTGTGTATAGAAGGTCATACATCCTTACCTATTCTTTAAAGTACTGGTATGCAAGGATAACTTTAAGCACATTTATTTACCCATCCACATTAACGGGATTTGATGGAACCACTAGTAAGCGATTCAAGTCACTCATCAAACAACTTAGTCAAATACTTTCCAGAACTGAACACTAAATTCTAAATGATTCTGTATATGGCAGCAGACATCCATTATTTTCCTTTTTTTTTCTTCTGAATCTTCCTCAGTTTTTACATACTTGCATCAAATTTGACTGCTACATTTTCTCCGTAATACATGCTAAGCAATTTAAAGATGATTTAAGCATTGACCTTCTGCTTTCTTAAATGGCTTAAGATTTTCTTTCGACAGTCAATGTAAGAATTTCTTCTGATTTTCACTGTTTCATTGTGTGGCATTCCTTTGTATTATTTCAGATGTCTCAGCATGAGTCAGTTTTATAACAATGAAAGCACCATCTATAATTGAGAAACGGTCTTTGAGTCGGTGCGGTTCACAAAAATGATGGCCTAAAAAGGCAGCAAAATCCTTTAAAAATATTAAAATAGTTGCCCCCAATAAGAAGTTTTTGCTTGCACTGTTCTTTAGCATGCAAAATTAGTAGAACGGACACAAGGACAGAGATTTCAGTAGTTACTCAGGGAGGTATACTCATCTGTAAGAACAACTTCACAAAGCTCAGTTAGAAACACATTTTTTCCCATTGTCTTGTATTTGCATTTCTACCACATTTAATGTACTGTAGACTTTAAAGCAAATGTTCTGCACCAGACAGGCACAAATGGTGACTGGCATGCTTTTGGTATTAGTGAAAACTGGTTAATACCAATAAGAGTAATCCATTAAGTGCAGAACTGTCCCATTGTTACTGAGTGCTCAATTTAGCATGCTAAATGTATTTACTATAAAAGATAATGGCTGCAGTACCTGGAGGTCAGACATTTTATGCACAAAGGTTGGGAATTAGTTTTGCTTCCGTGATGTCTGCCAAAAATCGTGTCAGATGACAACTGGCCCTGTCAGGACCTAGAAAGTATACAAAATTTTCCTCTCACTTGGACTTCCATGTGCAGATAAGCTGCCGTTGCTGCCTTTTTGCTTATGCTAATATAAGGGCTTCTGCATACTAAGCATCCACTTAGGTACTAATTACTGCAAAGGTGTAGGAAGTGATGAACTTCTATTTTCAGAGAGCTGTACAAGGACATATATACTACATCTCCTAAGTATTTTGAAAGCTTCTGTATTTCCAAGTTGCTAAAGTAAACCCTTTGCTCCTACTTGTTCAAGGGCAGCGTGACTTCCCCTCACCCTCTACTAAGAGTTGTGATGTAATTAAACGTTGTGGTGATAAAATAGGACACTAAGGCCTGTGACAGGGCAATCTGAAGGACATAAAGCTTAATTTAGGGACCAGATTCTCTTAGAAGGCCAGGAGTAGATAGTGATTTATATGATTATATATAAACACATTTTACATTCTTTTACTTAAAATGCTTACATTATGTCCACTCTGCTCTAGGTGAGTATGCAGGATGTGGTAGACAAACTCCACATAGCCTGGAATACTGAACCTCGTTTGAGAGTTCTGCGTTCGAACAGCAAAATAAATGTTACGGAAATAAGGAGTTTTTCTAAAGCGGATGAAGCCAATTCTCAATTTTGGCTTCGAAAGAGAAGGGAAGTTGCGAGTTTGGTGTTGGGTCAAAAAAACCCCAAGATAGTAGTTCAGTTTAAAATTGATTTTTGAGAAAGAGTCTGTAGATTCCTGTGTTGAACCTTTCAAGCTCAGTATTGAAAGAGGGATAAATATAGATAGAGTAGAATATGAAACAGCAGGGAGGATTTATTAGACATTGTGTTTGGTAACCTTTGAAAATAGAAGACGACCAGGCATTATAATTAGCTTTCATAGAGTAGAATGACAAATGGTAATAAGAAATGCTTAACACTGAATATTTTTATAAAGAATTATGCACATCCTTTTAAATAAATGTTTAAAGTAAGATTAATTTCTAACAAAAACAGTTGCTGTAAGAACATGAACTGAGTTCAGCCCATTTAAAACAAAGATTGCAATAAACATACACATATTATAAAAGTTACCAGTGTTACTTTTAATCATACTACTGTTAGTTTCTTTTTTTCTTTTTTTAATTCCAAATAGCTGAATTATTAAACTACTATATGAAATTTGATTAAGGCTTTTGGGCTGAGTACTTAAAGGTCAGCATCTAGGTTGTAATTTTCCAAGTGAGGTGTGTTATCCTTAGTGTTTTTTAAAATCAAGCTTGGTTTTGGGTTTTTTTTGTTTTAGCGGAGATACTAAAATATACAT
Organism: Struthio camelus; assembly: GCF_040807025.1. Classification (NCBI taxonomy): domain Eukaryota; kingdom Metazoa; phylum Chordata; class Aves; order Struthioniformes; family Struthionidae; genus Struthio; species Struthio camelus. The sequence continues at coordinate 29,388,786 of NC_090945.1, forward strand.
AGCTGGATAGTGGCTTCATTTATTGAAATGTCTTAAGCACTTAATTTTACCTCAAGTCTTTCCATCTCTTTTTGTTGTTTTAGGATCCACGTTTTCTATTGCTAGTGATTTTGGCATCCAGATTGAAATATTTGGTGCAAACGGCTAGGCTGAGCAAAATAGATGCAAGTTCCTAAAAGAAGAGCTGTTTTCTTGCTTATGTGAATCTGCTGAGCTGAGCAACAGTGTTACTTTCTTTCGAGGTTTTCCATTTGGTAGCACAGCTGATTTCGAGCCATTCCTATTTTTCACACAGTGTGAGTTTAGTTCTGAGCTCATACATCACTGACCACATGCTAAAAAATGGAATTCCATTTACATTTAATATATCTTGATCCCATTTCTTTTTTCTGGAAGGCTTATTAGGCTCATATCCTTCTCTTTCTGGCACGCCTCCTTTATTGGCTTGGGGTGCCTTTTAAAAGCATTGACTTAATTCTTGATGGAACGCCTTTTCTTTCTGTCTTTCCCCTTTCCATATAATTATGTAGTGGGCTGCTGAAGAGACGTAATAGCCCTCTCAGGGTTCAGACAAATACTTTAGAGAAAGATGTATCTGCCTGATTAATAAAAGGTTGACACTTGAGCGTCATGTATCATCTGAGCATCGGCCAATTAAAAATAACACAAAAATGCATGAGATGTGATGTCACCTATTCTGTCTTTGTCTGGGTAATTTTGATGTTGGTACACGGAGTTCTGTTTCTGCAGTGGAACTTTGTGTTGCAAGCATAAAAAAGGAAAAAAAAAGGTGATACTGTTAAAAATTGCATTGAATTTGAAGAGGGAGTTGTGAGAGTACTGATAACTTTTTAGCTGGTTCACTCTTTTATTTTTCTTTTCTAATTCCTATGATGCATATCAATATGGGTTATTGGAGTTTTATCTTATGGATCATTGCTAATAACTAATAGCATATGATAACTGTAGATATGAATACAGTACCTAGTGTTCTGTCAGGAGCTGAATCAGCAAGTTCATTTTACCTATGAACTTATATATGCCTACTGTAGTAAACAATGAGTATTTACACTTAAAACAGGTAAGATTTGGTCGAATGGTGGATATGGTGGGTAACTGACATGCTGGCTTGCCCAGTTTTGCAAGGAGTTAATGTTCTGAGCCAGAGGCTCTGTAAGAGACTTTTGAGACCTACTTATATTTAATTATGTAGATGAACAGCACAGTATTACTACTCCTATTTATTTATCAAGTTTGGAAATAGAGATACCTAAAAAAAAACTGCGACATAGACTGAAGTTGAGTTAGATGCTGACCTCATTTGTTCAAGACTTAGTCCTGGACTGTATACCTTTTAGACTACTGCAGCAATAATACATGCCTGAATCTTAGATTCAGTGAAATTGGGGAGAATAGCTGGTTGTTCTCTGTTCATTGCTATATATTTCTGAGCTCCTGTTTTCCTTTCATCGTAATAGGTATCATTCCATCCTATTAAAAGAAAAAATAGGACTTTTTTTGTTTTAAGATCATTCAATCTGTTTGTTAGGAAAATCACAGCATACGATTACCCAATCAGAACTGTTACTTTCTTTTACTCTGCAATTTTGGGGGGACATAGGAATCAACTTTCTAAAAATTCAGCACTTTCTTTGGAAAATACTGATGATCCCAGGAGTTATTGCACACATAGTAAAATACAAGTATCAGTTTAGTCCAAAGAATAATAGGACAAATGTAGTAAACTAGAACTCTGTTGTGAAGATAGTTTGCACAACTTTCTATCACTGTACTCCTTTTTTTATTGATTTTGGCCTGACGAATTTACGAAAGCCTCAATCTAATCTCACAAACAATTGCAAAATATAAATGAACCTGTATGTACATTTGAGCTGAGTTTAGCTCAGACTGAAAATGTACTGATCTGGTGTGCTGAGAGTTCTGAAACTGTCATCTGAAAAATCCCTAAACCATCTGCAGCCACTTGCCTGGGCTTTGAGCAAGTAAAACATTTGTTTGGAGCAAGGACTATTTGGAGCATGAAAGAGTTCATCTAATGTTGAGGAATGTGGAAAAATACTCAAGGACTTACTTTTCTTTATAACTATGCTGTCGTGCAGGACGTTGTACTTACAAAGTACAGAAGATAAGTGCTGTCCTCAGTAGTCTCTGTCTGGTCCCAGAGTAAAAGTAAGAATTGAGAGGCTTCTATGCTGTCCATGCAGAACATGAGAAAAAAGAGACATTTCAGAGTGAGATACGGAAGGAAATGAGAGCCTTTTCCCGCATCTCAAGAAGTACTAATTCAGGCCTTCAGGTTGCAAATGTCTTTTGAGGGACGGAGTTTGTCACATACTGTGAAATTATATATTTAATCAATGTATGCTAAGGAGGCCATTGCCACACAGTGAAGAGCTACATTCACTGCTACCTTGTGATGAATCTTTCTTTTCCAAACAATTAGTTGAGGGGACCATGGAAAACGCTACTGACTAGCTGCTCATGTTGCTCTATGTGTATACACACATGCTTCTTCATATTGGGCCATTTCTGTTTATACTAAGAAATATGATTTTCTGTCATGCCTATTAAACAATATAGGAAGTATCATGTAGACAGGGTGTGTAATAAGGATCAGGGTTTTAGCCAAACTGATAAGAGATTCAAAATTTGAAAGCTCTACTGCTTATGCTGCAACCTTTTGATTGGCTCATCTGAAATAACATTTAAAGAAGTCGTAATGGTAATGCTTTTTGGCCGTGGACTTGGTCTCTCAATTACACTTGGTTTTGAATTGCAAAGAGATAGGACTATTCTGCAAAAATAGCAGCTTTAAATGAAGTTCAGCACATTTTGTTTTGGCTGTCAAGGTATAATAATTACTTTCTTATGGGAAGAAGAGGTGTTTTCAGATTTTTGAAATCACAGAACACATACAATTTATTGATGTAGTCTAAACTTTACTACCTACAACATATAGTGATATTTGAAATTATATATGAAATTAGTTTACTTAAGCCATGTATTTTTCGATCCAGTTTCCTATTGTAGTGCTTTTTTTTTACCGGACTTAAAGATATAGAAGATATGCGTTATCCTGGGAAGAGGCTGCATCACAACCAGAAGCTTCTCTCTTACCTGTGAGTATTGGGAGTTAAAGCATTCCTGTTGGGTGGATCACCTTGAGATGATGAAGGATATTGACTTTAGATTTCTTTATATTTTTCATGTTTAGAGAAAAGGTATTCTGCCACATAAAAGTGAAAGGTGTGTGTGAGGGAGAGAGCACATTTCCAGAGGTATGCTGCAAGAAAATGTGTGAAGTTTTGCTGGGTGATCTTATCATATTAGTGTGCACGATATGGTCTGTGAGAGAAAAGAAAAAAACAAGTAAAATGCAGATTGATTTTTATGGGGTTATGGACAGTGGAATCCATTTGTAATAAGCAAAACGAAACAGCAGTAATGAAAACTGTTTTGTGATGTTATAAATCTCTGAGCTGGCTCTTGAATTTTTATTCAGTCTTGTTTTGTAACATATATGTCTTCATGAGAAACAGATGTAAATTAATCTGTAATATGCATTTAGTTGGTAAAGTATGTGAAACTTCTGTGATAACTGGACTTTTCCATTGGTGGAGCATGTTCTACGGATGGGATATACAGTTAGCAAGCGTGTAAGTGGCAATCCAGCCTCTGAAATATGCATTCTGTTAAATAAAGCTTTGCAAAATTTTAACAGTTAATGTGTATACAGTAGTTCAATCTGGAAGGTGCAGTCAGTTGAGACTCTAAAAGAAGAAATGGATCAACAAAATACGGATCTTTGTTATTAAAATATGCAAAACAAACTAGTAAGTTATACATCCTGATTATTAAAATATGCAAATTGATCCACCATATGAATAACAATTTGACTAGAAAAATATGTACATAGGTCAATGAAGAATCAGGCTGAGTAACTTGACGTGTGCCTTATGTAACTTGATCACAAAAGTAAATGAAATATTAAATGACAGATACATTATTTAGGTGCATCATTAAAGAAAGCTAAAAAGATTGAAGATCTGACACTTTAGAGCTGCTAATGTTCTCAGTGGCACAATGTTTGTTGTGAAGACCCAGAACCTTGCAATCTGGGCATGTTTACTTCCATTGACATTATCACAAGCACCGTTTCATTCTATACCTGTGTGGGGGTGTCAGAACCTGAATTTGGCAAACTTGATTAAGGGAAAAAGCATGTGTCTGATTTAGTACTTAGTAGAGTTTGGGGGGAATTTTTTGCTCTCTTCTTCCTTTTTTTTCTTTTGTTGTTTGTTTTCGTGATGTGGCATGTGAGTCTGTGAAGATATGCTTACAGGAATAGCTGAGTGACCAGGAAAACTTCTGATAGAAATCAACATTCTTCACTGCTGGATCAAAAGAGCAAGATTTCTGTGCCCTTGCTTTGAGGAGGCAAAATGCAATGTCTGTTGTTTTCCATTCAGCTAGGATGACTCTCTGTGTTTTTCAATGCCCTTTAAATGCCTAACACAATTTGCAGACTGTATTTTTCTCACTTACAAGTGAAGAAAGTCAGTACAATAGTAGTAGGCCTAGTTTTGGGAGATTGCCAGTTCCTCCCATTTGAGAGGAAGGCATCCCTTCAAAAGGACTGTTTGCTGTTTACCAGCCTGTTCAAATAACTCTCTAGGGGAAAAAAACAACTTTAGCAGGATTTACAATCCTCACATTTCCCTGGTGGTGTTTGGTTTGGTTTTTGGTCTGAGAATGGCATTGAAATCATATGGGTTATATTAGTCTAATTTCCTAGCGACAGGAGATTATATCCATGGCCTTCCTATGAGCTTCTTTGATACCATTGCCATCCTCTGGATGGCAGATTTTTTGTTTTTGTGTTTTTGCAGATCACTGTTCTGTTGGGAATAAGCATGAGGTGTCTCAAATATAACTTACTTTGTTACAAAACACACACCATCATATTTCTGAATGTGAAAAGTAACAATCAGCAGCCTCATGTATAGTCCCATAGCAGTCTCCAAGCCAACCCTGACCGTGTATTATACACCTACTTTGCTCAGATGCCGAGCTGGGTGATTTGCACATAGGACATCTCTCTCTGCAAGATTTCCCATTAGGAAATGTGACATAGGGAGGTTAGCCAGAGCTATTAACTATTCAGGGCACTTGTTTTGCCATGCAGGAAGGTGATTACTCTCAAATGTGTAAAACAGAATGAGTTAATTTCACTACATTTCAAAGCATGAGAACAGCCACATGGAATCAGTGGCCTTTTAGGTGATTCTGTTTCTTACAGTAACTAAAAACAAGTGCTTAGGGAAGGTTGTAAGGACAAGGCAAGTATGTAGTGATGCTCGTAGAATTCTCTCATCTTCCAGACTTCTTGAATCAGAGGTGACACCATTGCGTTAAATAGCCTTCACTAGATTTTTATTCCATTAGATTATCTAATTGCTTTTTGAATGTTTGTCAGGTTCCAGTATCTAGATGTTTTATGGAAGTGAGTTCCACAGTGCGATACGTAACTGCCTGATGCAATACCTCTTTTTGTTTGTTTTGAACGTATGTCTTGTTAGTTTATTTCATGCTTCCTGCTTTTTAGTAGAAAACACAGTGAACAACTTGTTTTTCTGATCTCTTCTCAGTTGTCTCCTCTCTGACTATACAGTCTTCTATAGCAGCCATTTGAAGCTTTTGAATGTCTGTTGCCCTTTCTTGTACCTAGTGCTAATTGTAATCTACCCTTCTGTGAGATGCTGGGAGTGAAAGTGAGTCACTTAAGTGATCTTCTGGCTGCAGGGATAACATCAAAGGCTTTTATTGGTAATCCTTCACAGAACTGTTTTATATGAACACAGAACTGTTCACAGAAGGGAGTTGCTGAGTGCATCAAGCTTCATACCCTCTGCTCCTGCTCACAGCTGCCCAGACCAATATGTAGGAACTGGCTCTGAAATATTTTACAGAAATCAGGAATCGCCTTTGTCAAGTGCCCAAGTTGCTGCAAAGCAGAAACATACACCTTTGGGACTTTTCCTCTGCCTGAATGAATTCTGAATTCTTCTCTTTAGTTCCTCCCTGTCTTCCTTACAATGGTTAGGAAACCCTGCTCTAGGGATGGAAGATACTGTTTCTGAGGTCTCTGAGCAGCACACACTCCATGTAGCTACTATTATTATAATGGTTAAACATAAGGTGAGACTACTTCAAAGGTGACTGTTCGATAGTCTGTGGGATGCTCTTGTCCCATTACGCAGCCTCATTTGCTTCCAGGAATACCTAGGACAGATCACTGATTATCTATCATGTTAAGCAATTCTTTCGATCCTGCCTGGAGATGAAAGAAACAAATCAATGAGGAAGTATATGCTGACTCGTCTGGTTGGGTGGCCATTTAGCATGAGTGGTCAGTCAGCTAATCAGCACCATTCAGACTTCTGGACAAAGTGCTGAAGAAGGAAGAGGAGAAAGATACTGCACGAGGGAATAAAGGATAGTGAAGGGTGAAGAGTAAAACAGTAGAGAAGTAGAGTGGTGAGGAGATAAAGGTAAAGTAAAAGCCTGAGGGTAGAAGGGCTGGTACAGAGTACGAGAGAGGGGGAGGAATAAGTTTAATAGGCAGCTGAGAATGGCAGCCAGTCAATATTAGAATATTCTATATAAGCAAGTATTAATTGTTTCGTCGTTCTAGTGCCAAATATCTAGTTGTGAGGAAGATTATCTCCTGGGCGTACAGAAGATGGTTGCTCCTGCACCAGATGATACGTGAAGTGGCCACTGACTTGAGACAGACGTAGCTGGGACGAATATATACCTTTCCTTCTGGAGAGGGAAATAGGATTCTGCTAGCCTAGAGTCCACCTTTGGCCGTAATAAAGGCTCCATACATCTGTATTAGGGACTTGTTCATTTGCATGCTAGTCGTGCCAAGTTTCCCTGCATGGGCTTTTCTCAGGCTGCCTTCTTAGGCAGCCAGTCGTGCAACTGCTTCCACACAGAGCTATATTTATGATAGAGGACTAAATGTATTTTATGTCTTTACACAGAATAGCATTGTCTGGCTTTAAACAATGAGTGTTTTCCTACATTTTCTAAATTTGGAATTAGACCAGAATAAATATAAAACAGAATATCCCTTGTGCTGCATAGTTTATAATTGAGTTTGCTTCCTTTTTCAGTCTTGAACATATAGCTTAGAAATTAGTGGGGCAGCAGAGTGAAGCAGAGTGTAAAATATTGCAGTAAAACTGAACACTTTGTGTCTTCTTCTCTCACAGTTATGATCATTACAGAAAATAGTTATTAAATCTCAAAAGATTGCTTTAATTGAGTTGCTTATGTAATGATAATTTACTGGTTCTAGAGTCCCATAGTTAACAAAAAAAAAACCCAACTGCAATACTGCTCTTTTTCATTTAGAAGGAAGCTGCAATGTAGAATTTCCACATGAACAAACCCTTTCTCTCTGTTAAATTCAAAATACAAATACTACCATTCTGTATCTTATATGCTATTCATTTAAAATTCATTGCATATCTGTAAAGTTAGTATTATTTTACTTGTTAATGGAGTTGCCATTTCCTTGATGTTATTTTGTGATGTGTCAAATTGTTTAAAAAGCAGCAAACGCCACAAAAAAGTCAGTATATTTGAAAGGTAACAGGAGAAACAGATGGTATTACAATGTAATTCTTTTCTCTGTTATTTGTTAATCTGCCGTAAACTCATTTGTCAGCCATGCATGGTTCTTGACCCCATGGTTTGTCAGGCGTGCTCCTAGGTAAAGATTTTTTTTTTCTTCTTTGGTGTCAGAGATTGATAAGGCGCAGGTATCTTAGTTCTTGCAACTATTAATTTGGTTATCTTTACCCCTGCTTGCTTACCCATATATTTTTGAAGCACCATATTACGTGCAACTAACCTTCACTGTTGGTGCAACCATTTTGCAGTTACCAGGAAGTCTTAACTATGTCCTGTAAGCAGCAAGTCCCTGGCAAGCTAGCGATAAGGTATACTGGCATGATCTGATCTCCTCACTATCTATGTTTTATGCTTAGGTTATTTCAGTCTTTAGCAGAATCCATTTATAAACCAGTGGTAACTGTCAGGACTTTGGCTCCTAGTTAGCTCATATTTGCCATCATCAGCCACAGTACTCCAGTGATATGTGTAGCCCTATTGCTTCCAGTTCCTCTTAACATACCTCTCACCATATCTGATGTCTTTCTGTAGTGAGTTCATGAAAACTTGGATATAATTTGGAATATGTTTTGCATCCAACTTTGATTATTTTTAAATTTCTCTTTTATCCACTAATTAAAACAGCAGTAGATGAGAAAGAAATAAAAGTAGATTAACAACAGCACATATGACACAAGTAATCTGTTGCTTACTTAATGAACCATTGTAAATATGATCCATAGACGTTATTGGCATATAAACTAGGCACAACAAGGACTTCAATGAGATTTGATAGGCTACTTAAATCAAATTCTTGAGAGGATTATCCAAATGTGTTCACGCTGAAAAAAATGGGAAATAAAAAAAAGTTAGTGCACGTTAATGGTAGCAGTTGGGATTTGTAAAACATAAAAATACTAAAGCCTATGGCTTATCAGAACGGTTTTCTATAATGAGAATAACATCCTCAATAGAGAAGAGTTCTATAAAAATTACATCTTCTCTAATGAATACAATGTCCACAATGAACAATTTACTAGTGGAAAGAGAGAAACTAATGTGCTTCGGGTATCTTTATGGATCAGCCAGACCTCAGTAGGAAGACATTTTAGACAAAGCTGCTATAACAAATAATATCACCAACAAGAGCAAATGATGTGGTAAGTGACAGTACCTTCCCATCTTCCAAGGTGTTATTGCTATCAGTATGTTTTAATTTTATAAAAAAAATCTCAACATTCAAATCAATTAAATCAATTTAATAAAATAACAGCATTGTAGTATTTAAATCTACTGCACTTCTTTATTAATAGTAGCCTGTATTTTAGTTGCCCAACTCATACCAATAATTACTGTCACCATCGGAACAAGCACCGCATTCTTTAAGTATTTGTTCTTGTTTTCTATATCAGCCTGATATCCAGTATATGTTATTTTTGCCTTATTCATCTGTCCTTATTTCAGTAAGTCACGATCATAACTTGCTTCAGTCTGTGAGTCTCTAAACAGCTGTCGTTGGTTGATATTTTCTAACTAGGAAGTTTCAGAAATTTAGCATTTAAAAGCTAGTATTGCTAAGTCATAGTCCAGGAGTTTTTCAAGGTAAAATGAAATGAATGTCAAACTGTGGATCCTTGCTTTTGCCAGCAACAAAGCTTTCCCCTATTTACATTTTTGTAGATAGTGTAAACTGTAATTCTGTATGATTACCAGGAGAGAAGCATAAAAATGATACACATTTCAGAGAAATATGTACTGTTTTCATCTAAGAAGGACAAACAAAAAACATGAAAGTCATTCCATTTTTTGGGAGTCTCCCTCAAAAAATACGAGTATTTCTATCAAGTTAATAATTTGCTTGAATATGATTTGTTCATAGTCAACATATTCACTTAATTAAAGGAAGCTGTGTGTCTTCGAGGTGTCTAATTTCGATCTTCATGAGATTCTTGACAGGATTTTGCAATGTGTTCAGGCTGAAAAAAATCTTACGTTAAAAAAAAAGTTCTCATAACATTTATTGTAGCAAATAACTGGAATTGGCAAAATGGAAAAATTTGAGAGCGTGTGGCTTACCAGAACAGTTTAATGAGCATAACATTCTCAACAGAAAAGAGTTGTCTAATTGGAAAGAAGTCACGTAATTTTGCTCTTCACAGGAACTGACAATGAAACTAATAGTACAGAGCTCTCCTGTCTTGTTATTTGTGTAGTGATTGTATTGTATTATTAGGAACAAAGGGTGTAGCCTGTTTGCTGCACCAGAAATGGTGAGCGTGCCCTTTCTTTCTGCCTGATTTCAAGCAACTAGAACTTGCATTGTACAAATAAGACTAGCGTTTCCCATTTTCCAACATTTTTTGCCAGCAGCTGAGGCATAAGAAGGGATAAATACTCATTCACTTTTTCTCGTGCTTTTGTGCAGTGGTTGGTCTTTCATACTATTTTACTCGCAATCTCTTAATTTTAATAGATCATAATGCTGACATCAGCAGCAATACTTTCCCATTATGTAACTGAAAAATTTTAAATAGAATAGCTTGGAATAGGTATGGTTTAAAGAAGTGACTTGAAATTTTTTTTTCATAACATAAATACAATGAGCGGATTAATGCTGGCAGTTATCAGGGAGGAGTTAAGCCTAAGATCATAATAAAAGATGTTCTGTCTCTGGGATGTCTTTGAAGTATTACATCATTCCTTATATCCTGCTTATGAGATTTTTCCCACGGACAGCAAGATCGGACTTTTTTGTTGTACAACCATTTCGAATGCCAGATGTGTAGTAAGTCTTAGTTATGAGGGCTTATCTCATGGGACCTGTGGCAGGGACTGTATTTTTTTAGTGCCTAGCACAGTAGTGTCTATAAATATAGTATATTCAAAGCCAGTAGTAAACTTCTGAGTAGTCTAAGAAGGCTGAGAGCAGACATCCTCATTGAGCTGCAGCTGATCCAGTCAGGAGGTTTCTTCCCCTTTCCCTGCCAGAGAGTATCATTTCTTCAGATGTGCTGGCAAGCTGCTCAGGTATGAATGCTTTCTAAGCTGTTTAACTGAGAATGAAATGGCTAAAAAAAAACTTACCAGTTAAACCCTTTCAGCTAACACAGCTCATTTTGACTGGAAGAGGTGAAGGAGCACTTAATCAGGCAGCTAAAAAATAACAGTAGCATGTGCTAAAGTGGCTGAGGAGGGAGCAAACCGGTGTCTGTTTGTAGCGTGCTTGTCTGTCTTTGTATCTTCTGAACTAGAGTAGAATTAGTGACGCAGAAGAAAATTGTCTACATGTATTTAACAGAGAAAGATGACATCTGTATGCCTTTTTCATCCTCAAACATTTGAGTTAAAAACTTATTTGTAAGAGCAGTCAAGAAGACAAAAAATAATCGTAACTGAATGTGCAACATAAACTAAAATAGATATCATTCAGGTTGATATACATTTATTATTTTTTAGGTGCCTGCATTTATTGATACTAACGTAGCATTTAGGAATCCACTTGGGCCAAAAACTGTTGAAAGTATGCACTCCTTTTTCTTGTATGTCCTATTGCTTCTACAAAATAGATTTCACTTCTTTGACATTTCATCTAACAAAATGAACATGTACTCGTTTATTTTCAATCCTAAAAACTTTCCATTCGTACTTTTAGGCAAGTATGAAAAACCACTTTAGTGGGGTTTTTTTCCTGCAATTGAAGATGTGAGAAAGAAACTCTCTCTGAAGTAGATGAAACTTTCATCCTCTAACTCTACTACAATTCACAACAAAAAAAGAACGTAAGGTCTTGAATGGAAATGAGTATTTCAAATTTAGGAGACAAAATGTGATTTTTTTTTTTTCGCTGAAATTTGTATATAATTTATGGTAGATAAGTTTAATGACTCCATAAATATTTTTGTGTAACTTAAGGACATAATGCCTGATCTTGCTTTCATTCAACTGTTCTGTTTCTGAAGGTCATAATACCTGATTTCATGTAGCATAGTTAAACAAAATGTATAGGAAATCAGGATTTCTGGGGACCCCTCTAGTGCCATCCACTAGACATAGTTTTTAGTATTTATGCAGTGGCCAAATGTAAAGAAAAGAGGCCTGTTTAATTCCTTCAAAGTAAGATACAGTGTCGATAGTGTGTATAAATCCAAACAATAAGTAATGAGAATTTAAAATTAAACAAAGAAGCAGGATGTCTCTCTGCATATACAGAGTTTGATGTCATAGTTTGTAACAGAAATCTGCTTTTGATTTTTTTCACATGTTTAACAGAAACACAAGACTGAAATAAAAAGAAGTTACATTCCAGTCTGAAGTTTTAAAGGTGTGAATACTTTCGCTCTCATCTATTAAAGCTTGTATGGAGGCCAGCTGAGTAAAACAGTCACTCTTCTTCCTTAAAATTAAGTACTTCACCTGCGCTGGGGATGGAGTTCTGAGGATTTTTGGCTTAATCAATGTCCCATTGAGCTCACTAAGAAATTTCCTCCTTCAGCTGCTTCTTATAATTAGCCAGGAAGTTTAATGTCTCTTAATGGAACATCTAGCATTGCCTCCTGCTGCAGGAAAATTGACCATTCATCTTTTACTTTTGTGGTAATTCCTGTTTTACTAGTACCTATTTCCAACTCCTTTTCTCAAAATATATTACTTAATTAGTATTTATAACAATGGTGTATTGTAAAATGGGGTTCAAAGGTTTGAGAGTAGTTTAGTGAAATATTTCAGTTACTGACTAGTACAGCCATTATAGCTCTCAGGAGAGCGGAGCTGTAGACTTTATATGATTAACTTAACAAAATGGACCAAAGGTGAGTGTGAGGTGATCCTTAACAGGGTTATTGGTAAGATTGTACTGACGAAAGCATATCCAGGAAATAGGATTGTCTCCAGGATAACAAGATTATCCCCTGCTAAATTCACACTCCAAAGAAACAAGCATAATATGCAATAGAGGAAATGAATGGGACCATTAGAGATTTCAAATAGATCTTTGATTATAGCAGCGCTGCCTTTCTTATAAAACGTGGAAAAGTTGTGGAGTACAGGGTCAGAAAAGTTGTAGAGTGTTAAATAGGAGTAATAGTAAAAAAGCGTTTACTGTATGCCAGATAAGCTGCAGTTTAATATTAACCCAGCAATATTATCCAGCAATATTTATTTTAAGTGATTTCAGCAGTCTGAGATGAAGTTTTAACACAATCTTTTGAACAAATGTATTTGTCAGACAACTGATTTTCTAATCGACTACCTCTATCAGACTAATGTCTTTCTGGCTCCAATTGTCTTTGATTCTATAAGACCATCTCCAATTCAAAGTAAACCACTCGGTATAAATTCCTGTAAATCTTTCACCTGATATTCTGCCATTTATTCCGATAGATAAATGCAAATAAATTTGTTAATGCATGCCCTCAAGCACAGGAATTCTTGATTTCTTCCAAAATAATCACTAAACTTCTTACTTAAATAGATAATACACTGTATACTGAGCTCAGTATTTGTGAGGAGTTTTTTTTCAGTGATTTCAGCTTTGGGATTGGAATTTCCAAACAAAAGCTTTTGTGGTGTCCCTAATACAGTCAGAGTGAACATCTCAATACATTATCTGGGAGGGGCAGGACACACTTATAAGATTACTGGTCCTACATGTGAGAGTCTGGTGAATTGCCACCGATCAGGAATCGGGGATAAGATATTAACAGCTTTAGATGTGTTAGGTATATGTCTTTGTTCTCTTCGTCATGTACACTATCAGAGAATAAGTTGTGAGTGGCTCCTCACAGTTTTCTACTCCCTATGCCTCAGGAGGTACACGGGTGGACAGTTGTGATACATGGAGTGCGTGGAGCGCAAATACGGCTGTGTGCACTCAATGTAAGCTTAGAAGGGGGACGGAATTTGCCTGCGCTTCTCCTTTAATGCATCAGTGTACGCTCCAGCTACAGTCTAGTACTCTTTCCAGAAAGCTTTTATCTTTTTGAATACCATCATACTCACGAGTAAGATTTCCTCTTGAGCTGTAATGTTATCGACAGTGGCAGGTCAGTCAAGTACGCTTTTTCTTGGTTGATTTGACCCGCCTCAGCATTGAACAGTTTAGTCTAATAAAAGAAACCGAAGCACCTGCAGTCACTGTCTGGAGAATCCAAATAATGCTCTCCCCTTTTAATCGCATATAATAGCTTAGCGGAGGGATTCAGTCATCAACACAATAGAAGTAAAGATCTGAAGGCAAGATTAAAGGAGTGACTCATATCCAGCAGTCAATATGTGTCATTGTTTCTCGTTGGGCCAAACACTAGAATTAGGGTCAAAGGGTTAATCTGTGCATCAGGGTGAGTGGCTGGTGAGGGAAGAAGAATAGCAGAGAGAGTTGGTCAAGGCTAAAGCAAGAAGTGCTGAAGATATTGACGGGTAAATCAGGAAGGAAAAGAAGTGACTGTAAGAAATGAGCTGCTGGGATGGAACTGAATGGTTCATTTAAATGAACCAAAGGAGAACCAGAAACAGGAGAATAATGATCATGTTAGGCAGATATACACAGGAAAAGCTAACCCTGTTCTCCTTGCCCCCGCTTCTTTTTCTCCCCCCTCCCCCTTATTTTTTTTTTTTTTTAAGTGAGGTAAACCAGATTTAAAATGAACAGGAATTCTAGCCTAGAGGCTTTGGTGGTCTTTGTATTTTATATTGAATCATTTACAAGAGGAAAAAGCATTTCAGCTGATCCAGTTCTAAAAGCACTTCAAAATGGAGAAATGGCAGGGCAAGGGGGATCCTCCCTGCTTTGACCTCTGGCCAAAGATACTGTAAAATCACGGTGTGCAGCAGCCTATTGAGAACTGGAACTATTGCCAGGGAGACCATGTTAAACTCAAGGGAGATGGGCAGGTTCCTCTTCAGAATGACCATTATCTGTGTTATCACAGGATTAAACTTTGCCTGTGCAAATAATACATCTTGCTTGCAAACAGCATGTTTGTCATTATATGCTTTCTGGGCCTGCCTGTCCAGGTTAGGATGTGGTGGGAGTACTTTGCAGTTCTCTTCTCTTCTGTCTTTCATATTTAGGATTTTTTCTTGCAATAACCAGGTATGGAAGGAGCAAAGACACTTATCCAAACACAGAAATAGTCCTGGATTCCTTAGTTTAGCCACAGTCTGCGTGGGTAAGGAGCTGGCATGGTGCTAACTGCCGCATTCTTTGCACTTCCAAATTGTGCTGAGTTTCTTCTACTTTTACTCTATGCAGTGAGACCTCTTAATTTTTGGTTATAGAAATACCTTTTGCATATCTTAGGAGCCGCCTTCACATGTTTGGCTGTGTCTGCATACTTATCTCTCAACTGGTAAGATATCTGTCCGTGAATTCATCCTGTGATTTTAAGAATCACGTTTAGTTTTTTTCATTGTCATTATCCTTCAGTCCCATTTCTGGAAGAGAGAGACGAAAGCTTGTGGAAGAACCTCCTGGCCCTTCCCCCCAGCCTTGTAAAAACTCAGTGAACAGATAATATTTTATGCCACTTAGCAATATAAGTGAGCATTAGATGGAATAAAAATTAGGTTTAACTGTATCGTAAAGCGCCTCACACGTGAGAAGGGCAGAAGGTAACGTTATCTTACACCTATTCTGTAATTACCTGAATAAAGCAAACAGAAGGCCTGTCAATTCCCGGTTATGATGCTGTCCCCTTTTGGATAATAAACATCTTCAGAATTAACTAATTAATGGGTCATATCATCTGCGGTAGTTGCAAATTGCCTGTAACTTTGTTATGGGCAGTGTAACTAGGACAATTTACATGGGTGGAAGATCTAACCTAAAGTAAATACAATAGAAAAAACAGTATTGTAGTCTCATCATTATACTCACTGTCAATACATACAGCACTTTTATGTGATACTTTTCCCTCAACACACAGTAAATATTTGCAAAGCTCCACTGTTTGCTTGAGCTGGACCACAGGTGACTGACTGTCATCATCCAAGTGTTATCAATTAATTCATCAACCAATATGATTTGATCCTTACTTTCTAAGAGCCTCTAATCAAATAGGTTTCTTCCTGAGACACTACCCAAATGAGACATTAAACAAGTTGCTTGCAGTCCTTGGCAGTAATTTTTTACAGTCTCTTGAAAAAACATTTTTGTCTTATTTCTTGCAGCTACTCACCCCATTAAGAGTTTCAGTTTATTTTTGGTGAAGGAAACAGTCATGAAGGATAGCTTACTCTAAGCAGGATGTGTGTGCTTAATTGTTTAAGATTACATATACTTAATGTAAAAGGCATCATTATTTTCATTTTTATTTGAAAGAAGTATTGAATACCAAGTATACCAAGGTTTTTATCACTGAGATGTAACAGACCCTCCTTTCTGATGACGGTAATAGAGACTATTCCTAAAATTGAAAGATGTAACACCTTGAAATACTCATTTTTCTGGAGTTTTGTTTTATAAAACATATATAATTCAAAAGGCACTGGATGGTGAAACTACAGTGGCAAATTAGAGGTGTTATTAAAAATTCTCTTTCAAGCTAATATCAAGTCATCAAAATCGGAATACTCCTGACCCTTTTACCAAAGTGTAAATTAGCAGTCTAATGGTAATATTCAGATGGGCAAAAGAAGTATAAGCTCCTTTTGATGAAAATAATATAAGAAAGTGCTTTCCTGCTGTGAATCATCTTAACTTGTGAAATAGCATTTTGGTACAATGATCTCTGCAAAGGGCACAGCAAGCTGGCAGATGTGGAAACAAAAGATGAAAGCAATTTTGTGCATCTCTTGCCAATGTTTTATTCTCTTTTTAGTTATTATATAAAATCTGAACATCTCAAAGCACCTCTGTATGTTAGTTTAAAAACAAATCACTAGTTCACCCAATAACCTATTTTCCTTATAGCTAGGGCTATAAATTAAGCCAAATAATGTAATATACTGACCATGTTTAACAATATTTCCTGTAAATATTTTCATCCACTTACGCCACTTGCTTTTACTGCAGCATTAATATTTGCATGTTTAAAAAGATAGCTGTGTGTATAAAACAAGATTGTTACAAAATTGTACATATGTTATATTATTCTTCCATAAACATATGCTGTAGGAAAATCTCTTAAGAAACGGAACAGTATGTTGACAAAGCGAAAGCAGAATTTTGTCCTTCACAGTGACTTACCCTTTCCATTTGGTAAGGCCAATGGCAAAGGTTGTATAGCCACTTTTAGAATTTCTCAGTGGTGGGGAAATCCTTTCATCTGTAATACAAGTTCTATTGTATTACATTGGTCACTTTTGCTCTGTGATGGAAATCCAGCTGCTTTTTAGCATATACATTAATATCTTAATCTTAATAACTTTCCTGGGCATTGAGATAGTTTTCATGTAGAAAGCAGCAATCTGTGCCTTTCCTACCAATTATTTTACTTGCTTTCTTTTATTCTCTTTTGGTGGTTACAGCTCATGTAGACCCACACTGCCCACAGGCAATAATCTGACAAAACACTTGAGCATATGCTTAACGTTAAGCAAATGGCTAGTGTTATTGAAATACGGAAGTCAGTGACCCAGGTAACATTCACTATAAAATAATTGGACTAATCTCAAAGATCTAAGCTATATGCTCCGTTAACCTGATGATAGCTCTGTTTTTACACACACACATATATATATATATATGTCTGTATATATTTTAATCATTGACATTGTCAAAATGGTTAATTGCAGTATCGATTGCTTTATAAACAATTGAAGTCATTTACATATGTGGTCCTAGGTTATCTCACAAAGTTGGTGATGATACTGAAAAAAAAATTGCAATAAACAAAAAATGGTTATTTACTTTACACCTATATCTTCACAGTTCCAAGTGAGCGGTGAGCATATTGTTCTTGATGATTCATTTAATTACCTCTGAACTATCTTTATCTAATTTAAAAGCTTATTCTAATGAGGATAAATCTTTCCACCCACAGATCTCCACTCATACTCAGAAGTACTCCTACTGGAGTCAAGGAGTTTCTGTTTCTGAGTGAAACTCTCCTTGTTTATTCCTGCTAAAATAGATACCTTATGTAGTTGTTAGGGTAACATGGATTGTTAAGGACAGTTTATAGTGATTAAGAGGTATGCGTCAGTTGTTGTTAAAAGCTATTTTATGGCTGTTAAAAGCTCCTAGGCTTTTTAGTGCAATGTGTTCTGTACAACAGTGTATTTTAAGGCATGGCTGTAGTTAGGCTTAAGATTGTGATCCGCAATACAAGTAAAGAACCTGGAGCCAAAAGACAAGAAATAGGATGGCTGAGTACTTGAACACAGAACCAAACACAGACTTTGGTTATTGGCATATAGGAGTAACTTAAGGTAGATGTTGAATTGAACGGATATTTTTCTTCATCACCTGATGTCATTGCACCCATATTTTGTGTATTCCAGCTGAAATGCTTCAATGGTTCAACAGTCACTAAGCAACTTTAGATGGGATAAACTCAATTCCAAGCTCAGTAACTTTGGCAGGATACCTCAATGTTTACCCCCTCATTGCCTTTTAAAAACAAGCCTCCAGAAAGCTCCTGGCTCTGTGCTGCTCTCTGCTTACATACATTGTTGAGTAAGTAGTCTCTGTGTCCTTTATATATGGGAAGCTCTGCAAAATCAACTCATTATTATTATTTAAATCCCTTCTTAGTTCTCTGTTTGCCATGATATACTGCAAATACTTTAACAATGGGTAAGGTGCTACTGCACTGATATTGTGGGATATAGCGAACAGGTATTATAGGGATAAGAATGCTGTGGATGTTTATGTATTAATTTTCTGCGCGTTAAGGTTATGTGATTGGCTGAACTGGGAGGTTTTGCTAGAGCTTAATACATTGTGGTGATAAAAATAGTTTGACTTGTAAAATACTGCAAACTATCATGTTTCCCAGAGATCTGTATAATTTAGCCTGACATTAAAAATAACTAGCTATCTATCATACATTTTCTGTTGTCCATGTAAAAAGGCTAAGCCATGAGTAAATTCTGTGGGAATTTGAAGAGGGGAGAAAAAACAGAAAAGAAGTACAAACACAATTTAGGCCCAGATTTTAAAGTGATTAGTTCAAAAAAGGCATATTCATGTACATCTGGCTGTCACTTGCAATATTGTAATCATTCTTCTCCTTCCTCTCTTAAAGCCGTTTCTTTCAAAGAATTACCTCTTCAGTCTTCATTAGCAGTTTTATTTTTCTCATTATTTAATGCAACTTTCCTTGAGAGTTAAAGCTCATTTATAGTTGAAGGACATCTCTTACATGTTACAAATGACAAATTTTATCATGTAAGTGAGAACATACTGGTCACAAGGTTTCACAGAATA
Organism: Struthio camelus; assembly: GCF_040807025.1. Classification (NCBI taxonomy): domain Eukaryota; kingdom Metazoa; phylum Chordata; class Aves; order Struthioniformes; family Struthionidae; genus Struthio; species Struthio camelus. Next base: position 29,407,858 of record NC_090945.1, read on the forward strand.
GCATCACTTCTACTGTTGTACAAGATGGGAGGGCAAAGTCCAGAAAGAAACATCCTGCTCTAAAACCTTTCCTGCATCAGTTCGTTGGGCATTATGATAATTAGATCATCTGTCTAAATGGGGTCCATATGGTGATTTTTCTGTAAATGTTTTCTTTATTTGAACACAGTGTATTAATCTATTTACAGTTCCCCATTGAAATTAACCTTGGAGACTGGGTAATTAGAATCTGAACTGAGTAGCAGAGTGGTATCTTCTTACTCAGGGTAGAGATGCTGGAAATATTAGACGTATGAGCTCCAATTCTGAAGGCCAGGAAACATGTTAAAGAGAAACAACATGAACTTGACAAAAGATTCATGTTCCTGGTATTGTTCTAATTTAATCTATCTGAGTTACAGCATAGGAAAGTATAAGTTAATTTGGGTTACGATCCTTTATGGAATTTACAGACTTTTCTTTGTGAAAAAGACAGTTGAGTTTGACTGATCAGCAGTTCAGGATGTGAGGCTAAGAAAGTCATAATTCAACTTGAATGGATACTGGAATTGCTTCATTTTCTCTGTGCTTTTTATAAATATTTTTCCTAATGATAGACTGGATGTTTATGGCTTTGAGATTGAACAAAATAATTTGAACATATGCAAATAGTTGGAAGTAAGGTAGAGAAGTATTCTAATTTTTCCCATTTACTTCTTTTTTTTGGCATGTTTATTTTTTGATTTTTCTTGGGCATGCATGACACATATATAGGTGAGGTTGCACTGAAGTATTTGAATAGACACAAATGAATTGTAAGCTTTCTGTTCCATATAATGGACCAAATTCTCAGTATATTACCTGCATAAACGTGCCAGAATTTTCTGCACCTACGAGCGTACGCTGAAGTGCTTTGCTGAATTACAGCCGTCATTTGCATAATCACTGATTGTGTTTGCAGTGTCGGACTTACACAAATAATTGTTCTGAAAAATTCCAGCTGGTTCCAGCAGCCTCAGATACCATGCTAATGGGCATAACATAACAATTTCAGTAGATGGAAATGGTCTCTGAAGACAAAGCAACAGAGTAGTCCCTTACAATTGCCAAAGCTAGTGCTGTCCTCAAAGCAAAGAAATCTAAAAAACAGGCTAGCTTTTCCTGCTCTGTGCTTCATCTAAACTGGAAATTTTTAAAAACTGAGTTCAGGCTAGCTTCTCCTGTTGGTAAGGATGGTCTGGTAGCTTGATACTTTCTACTAGGGCACTCCTTGAAGTACTAGCACACTGCATTTCAACGTGCTTCTGTGGGAAGGTTTCCTGGTGACAACAGAAATAGAAGAAAGCTGCTTCGTTAGGTGCTGGCGCTAGCTTTTAAGAACTCCAGATTTTCTTATACTGTTTTTTTTAGGAGGGCCTTACATCAGATGCCCAGATCGGTTCAGAAATACCCATATCAGAAAATCTCTGAGAGGTTTGCAGATAGTGATGCCATGTTTTGTTTTAAACAACAGCAAATCCACAGAATACTCTAGTCCCCTAGCCTATGTGTTTTAAAGTGTGCAAATCTTAGATATGACTGCACAAGAGCAGGCAGCTGGAATACAGAAGTAGTTTAAATTCAAGTTTAAATAAACTTAAATCTTACAGAACAACAACAACATCTTGCTTTAATTTCAGTGAAGAGCAGTTTAATGAAATTATTATTAATAATCATCATCTTATAAATAATCAGAATATTAAACTGGGAGAGGTCTTTGGAGAAGGATCTCTTTTGTTTATTGTTAAGACAGTCACAACATCTACACTGGAAGTATTCAGAAATCATCTAGAAAAAAAACCACCTGATAACGGACCGTTACATCCATTTTATATGTTCTAACTGGTTGGCCTTGTGTAACGGTTAGGTGACAACAGGCCTGTCAGGCATGACCAAACAACCAGCCCCAGCAGTTTCACAGCAAGGCATCTCCAAGGTTGTTTGCATTCTTTTTCTGAGGCAAAGTTGCAAAAATGAATTCACAAAGAAGAATTCCATATTTATGATCAGTAGGTTAATGACAATAATAGCCTTTTATTAGGTTGTAAGAAGGTTGAGACGTTTTGGGACATCTGCCCCGCTAGTGGAGGGGGGTAAATCCAGTAAACGACGGTGAAGGGCCTCCATTGGCAGTGAGCGGTGTTTTCACGACTAACGAATACTGACAATCTTTACTAACCTGGAAATATCACTACAGGACCTTTTTATGAGTTTTGGTTTGAGTTGCTGGATTAGATTCTTATTTCTTTATGTATTTCACCCTTTGAAAGATTTTCCTTGTCTGAGGTAGGTATATTTGTGATGATTTTATATCACCAGTCGACTTGACTGTATTAAACAAAATTAAAATTTAATACAATGTGTTTAAAAAAAAAAAAGTTAGATTTGCAGTCTGGCTCTCTCCAGAACTTGTTAAAACTTTTAAAAAGCTTAAAGCTTTTTAGTTAATTAATTAATTATTTAAAGTTTTTATGTTATTTCTCGAGATACTTTCCATGTAGAGCTTACATTCAATTTTTAGCATTGTCTACTGAGTAATTGTCCTGTGTGCTCAATAGACAACTGGTTATATCTCCTTCTCCTCTTGCTTTTACCAATGATTTCTTCAGGAGAATCGAGAAATTGTGTGATACAGAATTCCTGCATTAGCATAGAAAAACTCCAAGTAAGATTCACTCACAAGTACAATCTAGATCTGCGTCAAAATCCACCACCTGAACAGCTCTGTGACATGCTACTAAAATGTCTAGTGAAACAACTTGCATGTCAACAATAACGCAAGTAACGGTCTGAGGAAAAATTACTTCCTTCCAGTGTTGTTGAATGTACAGTAATGTAACTTAGGGCACCTCTTGGAACCCCTCTGATACAGAAAACATTCAGCGCAAGTAACTTGTATGCTCTCTCTCCCAGGTGCCCCTGGTAGGTACATAAATGAGAAGTTCCAGTTTCTTCTTCCTTTCTGAAGTGATCAGTACAAGCATTAATCCCGACTGCTGGTTATTCTACGTCCTTTACGACTTCTAGGAGAAAGAGCTTGTTGAGCTGCTAGGTTGGCGTATGGACAGTTCTTCAGGAAGCAAAAACAGTGGGATAGTGGAGAAATTCTGTGAAGAAACACCTTATGCATGAAAAGATGTTCTTCAATTTTCCTGTCTTTGTTCTGGTCCTGTGTTTTATTATTAAGAGTATGCGTCTTACGAAACCAAGCCTATGGGGTATATTTTTAACCCAAGAGTACATTTTCTTTGTGTCTTGTGCTATTTGTTTAGTTAACATTTTATTTTCATCTTCCCTTACTGCGAATGAGCACTTTCAATTCACCTAACTAGTGGTGTAGTTCTGTTCTCTGTATGTTTTATGGTGCTCGTTTCCCGATCTTTCCTCTCCCTGGAGGGAGAAGAGAGGAAATTCCCATGCAGATGAGAAATTAACATAGCTGCCATATATACACATATACATACATACATATGTACATTCATACATGTATATAGTCCTGAATTTCACCATTTACTGTCTCCTACTTGTGGCTTACCATGGTTTCTGCTACGACTTTGGCTTAAGCCCTAGAGTCTAACTTGAAGTTATTAAAAGCATGTTTGCTTCCAGTCTAGTAGCTTAATCTTCTTCTGTCATGACTACATCCATTGCTCCTGTGAAAAAGTCTTCTGAACTAATGATTACCCTTTTTTTCCACTTCATGTTATAATGGCCTTTGCAATCTTTTGCAAAATAATAGTTCACTGAAGCTCTTTATTTTTTGTTTTTTTTCTTTTTCTTCTTACGTGCCAGAAGTTGTCTGCATTTCGTAATGACTTTGGCTTCTTTTTGTGTCATATTAAAATTCTTTGTAATGTTAGTCGTATGAAAACATTGTCAGTTTCGATTAGGTGATACTGTGGTAAACTCAGTTTTCATTCAAATATTAATTCTGAATCTTTCAATAGGCTTTTTCTAAGTATTTTGTACCAGACGCCAATGAGTCTTTGATTTCTTACTAGGAACTAAATCACCCCCTGAATTCAAAGACCTGTTTTTAAATCTTGAGAAATTCAGTGATTTCACATTTCTGCATGTTTTACATTTAAGTGACACATTTTGTGCCTCTTTAATATACATTATTGTATCTCTTAAATTTCAGTGATAAGTTTCAAAGCTTAGCTCCTCTACCACAATCAACTGAAAAAAGTAAAAGGAAGTCAAGAACTTCAGAATGACCTCATGTCAGAGGTTATTCTCTGACCTGCTGTCTTTCTGGCCAACATCTGTTTCAAGAACAGAGGCAAACATTGTCTAAAGTTTCCTCACATACTGATCACAAATCTGTGGGTTTTTAGCTCTACACATTCTTTTCCTGAAAATACCTTTTAAATACATTTCACTTGTGTTTCAGCAGTCATTCAGAGCTAGGAAATCTCAGTGAGCTCTCAGCTTCATTCAGAGTATATGCTAACTGTTTAGCATTGCCTTGCCTCTTTATAATGAACAATTGATTCCAACTTGATTCACTTCTCCCTTTGCTACCCTGCATTTCCAGTCAACAGTGATTTTAGTAGCTGTGCAGTCTTGAACCATTTGTGTGATTTTTTTTTTTCCCCTCCTGTTACAGACATTTTGGAATTTATTAGGTCTGTTCTTTCTAAATGAAATTTTCTTTCCACGTTCTACTTCTTCCTTTTTAGAAACTTCCCCATCTTCAGTTCGAGTTTCTCTGCAATTTTCTTTTCATTTAGTAAGACTAAGTAAAATGTTACTGATGATTGGTACAAGAGGTCAGAAGCCACTTCTGTGTGACTGTGGAGGACCTTAATCTCCCTGTAGATATTAAATAGAGTCAGAAGTACTTTCGAGAATAGAGCTGTGGAGATTTTGAGTGAAGGTAACTCCTACTTTTGTGGCTGAGGCTGAATGGAAGAGGGGCAGAGATATTCCAGATGGACCAAAATAAAATTAAATAGCTCAACTCTGAAGAGTGGAGATACGGGAAAATAAATGGAAAGAAGAGAATGGTGAAGAGCAGGGAGAAAATTACCCATTTTGCATATAAATGATGTAATTACCCCCTCAGCTTCTCAGGCAGAAGTTGACATCCCTAATTAAAATAATTTTATGATCTTCTGGGGACAGATATACAAAAGCATAAAGAGAAGCAAAAAATAACAAATACAAAACTAACTGACATCAGCAGCCATTTTTACAAAATAATTTTGCAATAGGACTGATGATGTACATGCAGTCTCAGCTTTATAACAAATTATCAGGCTTGTGTGTTATTTCAGATGATTCACAGAGCTTGATATAAAAGCCAGAAGCTGAATAAAACCTTTCCAGAGAAGAGAATGATGATGACACAATTTGAGGACAGGGAATTGAAAGCCTACTGGACTGAATTTCATTGTTTTCCTCTGATTAATACTGGAAATTGAAAGCCACTGTGTTTAACCTGTGCTGATGCTACAGTAGCTGTAATTAAGCATGAGAATATGGTCTTACAACTTGTGCATGCTGATTGTTTTACACAAAGCGCTTGGCAAATTGGCCAGTGCAGGCACGATGAAAACCGCAACAGAGGAGTCCAGGTACTAAAGACCGACATTCTTATTTGTTCAATTGATCTAGAGTATTCCAACATATATTCACTTCCCACTTGTCAGGTAACAAAAGTAGTTAAGGAATCTTTTACAGACTGTGAGATAGTGAGGGGATGTATAGTTTTTAATCATGCAGGAAGCAGTGTTCTACAAAGCAAGATAAAACCTAGCAAGTGTAACAAATCTGGAAAATTCCATTATCATATGCCTCATCTTATCATTCATATCATCGGACTGGCTGATTTAATGTTGCTAAGAGACTTGGCAGAGCAACTTGTTCATGCTACACACTGCACAGTACCGATTGATAAATCAATTGTTACCGCTGATTTTACTCAAACACGGTGAAATTTCAGTAGTCAAAAGTTTGCTGAAGAATATCATTGTTCAATCACGTTTTTTTATTTCTCCCCTCTATTGGTGGTTCTCTTTTGCATTTCCTAAGAATTTTTGATGATGTCACAGTAAGATGTCAAGCTAAAAGCCAAGAGAATAACCTTATCCTGAGATACAAATACAGAAAGTCAGGCTAGAAATCTCACAAGAACTGATGTTCTTGCTCTGTAATCACTATTATGGTAGTGACTAAGTTTTGACTAAGTTAGGAAAATTAAGTCTGTCTTGACATGTTTTCATGTCTAGTCCTGATTCACTTAGCGAAAGCAAACAAAACATTTTGAGCTTCAGAAGCGCTTTGGGTTTGGTTCTGCTGAAAGGATAGGCATCATTTCAAGTCCATTAGTTTTAAGCTAATTCATTCTGCCCTAATTAATATGATTCATTCATAGACTATGGAACCTGGAATAAGCATTTTTGTTTATGAGCTAATTAAATATTATCTACTACAGCACGTGCTTAGTTCTTCAAGTGTATTTACGCAGGTATTAAGAGGAAACTTAAAGTCATAGAGCGATTTTAAATCTCTCTTTTCAGGTTGAAATTTTTGAAGCTGATGTGTCAGTGGAACAAATGCTTAACATGTTTACTACATAATCATGTGTTAGTGACAAAAATATATTGCAATTATTTTGTCTGACAAATATGTCTCAAATGTTGTAAAGACGAATCTTTCTTTTCTCATATCGTGTTCTTCTGTTTGTGTTTGCTCTGAAAAGTAAAAAGGAACTGATAAACGACGGGGCTAGTTTAAAATATCTTTCAGGTTTCTCTCTGTGGTTTTTCATGCAGTTTTCCTCAGTGGCAGTTCCACCTTGGAAGTCTTCATGCCTGCCCATCCCTCTGCACTTCTTTCTCAATTGCAAGTTTGTGATTGCGTTAGAACGATCGAGACACTGGTATTGGCACACTAAAGGGGCTGCTTTGGCTTGGGAATTGAGTGGCTGTGAGCGGAGAGGACCACTAATGCTGTAAGCTGACGCTGCTCAGAAAAGTATGCGTAAGGCCATGATCGCTGGAGTAATTTCTGAAGATGTCGTCCCGTTAATTTGCTCCAACCCTTTCTGAGAGATTACTATGCCTCTGTTAGGGTGGTAAAAGCAAATGTGTGCCTGTTTCTCAAACTGCTTCACCTGGCAACCTGGCACGTTGTTGAAACTGCCGCTGATCTGAAACTAAACTAGAAGATTGGACTGTCAACTGTTGTCATTCTCCAAGTTCTTCTAGCTGACAGGTGAGGTAGGCAATAAGGGCTAGGGATCTTTTAAATTATCCTGGTATGAGTGGTTGCTGTTTTGTGTATGAGCTATTGAGGGTGTGAGCACAGGTCATTTAATGGGCAAACAGACTGGGCTGTGAATGCTCTTGAATAAGTAAGCCTTTAGCAAAACACCCTTCTGTGTTGGACTTTCAAGAATCTCAGTGAAGAAGGCATGCAGTTGCAACAATGTTGTACATTTGCAGGCAATAATGGCCTCAAGCTTTTGTAATGTAATGTGAGTGAGAGAATGACATAGTTCTACTCTTCCTGCTAGAAAAACAGAAAAGCAAAGACAGAACAGCGTAACATATAGCACTGGTGCAATGTATACGAGAGGTAGCAGAAAGGGGCTTCTTTGGATATCATGGATATGATGATCCAGAAGACGCTTTTAAGAATAAGCATCATAAGACGCTTATTAAGAATAAGTTTTCAATAAGTCTTGAAAAAAGGTTGAGACAAGGAATAAAGTGTGGAACAATCCATCCTTGATTTGGATTCTCCTGTCAATTAGGGAAAGATGTTCAATATACCTTCCTATCTGAGCTCCTTTCAGTCAGAGAGTCAAGATGTATTCACGGAATATTTGACTTAAAAACAAATATATGACTTTTCAACTTCTTCTTTTGTAAAGATGCACATCCATCTTGCAGTAAGTAGTCTGCAATCTATAGTGGGTACACTTTTTATTTATTTCTAGATTTTAGAGTGTGTACAGATTAATCTGTCTTTATCCCTATTTCTCAAGAGATGTACGTAGATGTCCATATACCAGCATCTATCTTTCTGGTTAGTGCCACTGTGTGGATAATACATCACTAGAGCAGTGGTGCTAGTTATGATGTATGATGCTAACATATCACAAAAGCATTGCCACTTCTGTGATGTATTATTCAAAACATGGAATTAAGCAGAAAGATCAATATAATACAGATCCTTAATTTTTTAAGGTGGGTTAGAAGGTTTTAGATTAAAGGGTGTTGACTCCAAAGGGTTTACTTAGGAGGCTCAGTACATGACAGAAACAAATGAGACTAACTGTTATTTTGTATATAACCCAGTTTGTACAAAAAGAAGTTCATTCTGTGGCCAGTGAAACTTTTCAAGTCTTATTCCCTATACATTTATATCCTTTCTGTCCTCCGCTGCAATGCATCCAGTTTCCTACCACATTCCTCTGGAATATCTTCCACTAAATCTCTTCTTCACCACATTAGCCCATTCCCACAGCTGCCTCTCAAATCCTGGGAGTGCTACCTGGCAGCTCATGCAGCACCCAGCCCAGAGCTCTGTGAGGTTAACGGGCAACCTCATCACCGATGGTTGGCTTTCTGGAGAGCTAAGCAGAACAGTTAATGGTTGCACTTAGTTTGTGGCCTTCTGCACAGTGAGGGTGCCTATTTTAGTCCCTCTTCTCTACTTGGCTGCTGATTATCACTAAACTTACTGAAATTTAGTTTCTGTTGAAGAATTACCTCTTCATCAAATTTACTTGAAATCATAACATGGTTTCAAAAATTAATAGGATTATGGTGGGGTAGGGGTAAAAAAAGCATAGACAAATCTACCTTATTTCTTTAGCAAGCTGACTTAAGTCCAGCTGCAGTATATCCCTTTTGTTAAGAGCACTGTTATTTTCACTAACATTTATTCTTTCCTGGATTTATCTTGACGTGTGTATTTGAGTTGTTTTCTTTAGTTTTCCGACATGGCCAAATCTTTACGTGTTCAATAATCATTGCAGACAGATCTTGAATAATAAATGTGGGGTTTGTTTTATTTCAGTTCTGCAAGTCCTTCCAAAACACTTAGACTGTATTTTCCTCCTTTTGCTCAAAAAGGTGAAGTGGAAAAAGAGGCTATCGGATCTTCACATACACAAACTTTAAGAAGAAACTCTAGATATTACCGCAAAACAAGATTAAAACTGCAGCAGTTGTCATTTTGGGGTTTCTCTATCTATCATATAAACAAAAACAATCCCACAGCAAGCCAGAAAAGCTTTCTGGAGTTACAAAGGCCTTTCTCCTAAACATCTTAATAGAATGAAAACTGGCTGTAAGTATCTGGTCCCTGTTCTATGTTCTGTACTGTTACAACTAATCTTTACATTATTCAGTTTTCTTACATTTGTGGTGCAGTCACCTCACTTATTTTCTCTGATTGAAAGCTTTGTTTATTTATCTCTTTAGCCATTTTTTCCTGATATCTAACCAAAACTTTCCACTTATAGGTTTAGGATACTAATTTTTTTTAACCCTTTGTAGGTTAAAACATACAAAATCCCTTTCCTGCCTTGATATTAGTTCCTTGAATCCTTAAAGATCGTACAGTTTTACATCCCCTTAACATGTTTTTTTCTAATCTATATAACAAAGTTCCATTGCTTGCTCTTCCTCTGTCATATACTCTAATCCTTGAATCATCTCAGTTGTCCAGTGTATCACAAAATGAGCAGATATTTTTCTTGGATCTCAGAACATGAAAATATATTAAAGTTGAAGAGGACCTCACCTCCATCCCTGGAAAGGTGATGGAACAGCTCCTCCTGGAGGTCATCACTAAGCATCTGGAGGACAAGAAGGTGATCAGGAGTAGTCAGCATGGATTCACCCAAGGGAAATCATGCTTGACCAATCTGACAGCCTTCTCTGATGGAATGACTGGCTGGGTAGATGAGGGCAGAGCAGTGGATGTTGTCTACCTGGACTTCAGCAAGGCTTTGGACACTGTCTCCCATCACATCCTCCTAGGTAAGCTCAGGAGGTGTGGGCTAGACGAGTGGACAGTGAGGTGGACTGAGAACTGGCTAGATGGCAGAGCTCAGAGGGTTGTGGTCAGTGGTGCAGAGTCCAGTTGGAGGCCTGTAGCTAGCGGTGTCCCCCAGGGGTCAGTCAGTCTCGTTCAATGTATTCATCGATGGCCTGGAGGAAGGCTCAGAGTGCACCCTCAGCAAGTTTGCTGGTGATACAGAACTGGGGGGAGTGGCTGACACACCAGAAGGCTGTGCAGCCATTCAGAGGGACCTGGACAGGCTGGAGAGCTGGGCGGAGAGGAACCTCCTGAAGTTCAACAAAGGCAAGTGCAAGGTCCTGCACCTAGGGAGGAACAACCCCATGCACCAGGACAGGCTGGGGGTTGACCTGCTGGAAAGTAGCTCTGCAGAGAAGGGCCTGGGAGTCCTGGTGGATGACAAGTTAAACATGAGCCAGCAGTGTGCCCTTGTGGCCAAGAAGGCCAATGGGATTCTGGGGTGCATTAGGCAGAGTGTTGCCAGCAGGTGGAGGGAGGTGATCCTGCCCCTCTCCTCAGCCCTGGCGAGGCCTCACCTGGAGTAGCGTGTGCAGTTCTGGGCTCCCCAGTACAAGAGAGAGACGGCACTACTGGAGAGAGTCCAGCGGAGGGCTACCAAGATGATGAGAGGGCTGGAGCACCTCTCCTATGAAGAAAGGCTGGGAGAGCTGGGCCTGTTGAGCCTGGAGAAGAGAAGATTGAGAAGCAATCTCATAAATGTGTACAAGTATCTGAAGGGGGAGTGTCAAGAGGATGAGGCCAGCCTCTTCTCCGTGGTGCCCAGCAACAGGACAAGAGGCAATGGGCAGAAACTGAACCACAGGCAGTTCCATCTGAACCTGAGAAAAAACTTCTTCACTGTGAGGGTGACAGAGCATTGGAACAGGTTGCCCAGAGAGGTAGTGGAGTCTCCTTCGCTGGAGATATTCAAAAGCCGTCTGGATGTGATCCTGGGCAATCTGCTCTAGGTGACCCTGCTTGAGCAGGGAGGTTGGACTAGATGATCTCCAGAGGTCCCTTCCAACCTAAACGATTCTGTGATTCTGTGACTCTGTGACATAGTCTGTCCACATGTGCTCCTATAGTGTACTTCTTATGGACATTCTTAGTCAAAAAGAATTGTAATTCTTCTTGCATAGCATGGGTAGTTCTAATTTTTAGATTTTTTTATCAGATTTTGGTAGCATTCACAGAGTGGTAGCAGCTTTTCATACATTAGGCATGCTGTGTTTCTCAGACCAGTAGCTTAAAGATTTTAATCATGTATGAGAACCTGCTAGTATGGACCCCTACTCTACTGATGTCAGAGAGTTACATGTCAAATCCCTTGTGCTATCTGAGTTTCTTTAGAATCGGTGTTTGTGTCTTAGGATGTTATGTGATTAATGCGTTTTAGATTTTTCATGTATTTTATCCTAAGAGTACTGTTTCAATAAAAGGGTTTCTAGGACAGTTAGAGCAGAGGGAAATCATTCAAACTGTGTAACATGAAAACCGCTGCAGTTTATGGAGGTCATGGAAATTTATGTCTCTTATCCCCAGATAATGCACTGACAAGTTAATTCAGATCTACTACTTTATACTTTTTTAAAAAATAGATAATTTTAGCTAAGTTCAGAGCAAGATTATAACACCAGTCCCCTACCCAGTGATTCCCAGAAGAAATTATGGTAACTGTCTTCTCCCTGAGGTGAGATAGTAAATCTACCAAAAATATTTTTGTCTTTTTTCAAGTTTGAGTTTAATCAGTACATATGGTCAAAGTATTAAGATGCTAAAGAGGAACATGTTTGTGTAGTTAGGCATCTGAAAATGCACACCTCTCCTTCAACTTCCTTTTCTGTCTTGATGTTGTCATGGCATGTGAATTAGCAAAATGGGCCAAATGATGGTTTTGCTTATATTCATGTTTTGTGATATCACAGGATTTAAGTGCGTATAGATGTAGAATTTGTCCGAAGCATCTATGAAAAAAGTGCTACTTTGGATAGGGAAACAGAATCCTACATTGCTGTGACGTAAGAGAGTGACTTTGTTTAGTGAAAAGTAATGTATTAGGGTTGATTATGCTATTGAACACATGCAAATGTAGATGCGAGTATAAATGACCAGTGTGATTGTGTATATTTACACACTTATATCTAGGTTTTATGTTTGTATACATAAGTATATATATTCTAGTAATTTGTATGCTTATGTAGTCAACAGTAGTATCAGCTCTATATAAGCTGCTCTTTGGAAGCCATTTGAAAAAGGTGTTGTGCAGACTTAGAACGGAATGCAATCCTTTCTTAAAAAACATATAATTAATCTCAGCATTAATCTGTGATTGTATTTAGTGCTAAATATCAAGAAAAAGTTAAGAAGAGTGGGAAAATCTTTTTATGGTAGTGAAGAAACATTAATTTTTCAGTGGTGTTTAATGTAAAATTTCTCTGTAACACCATGGATCTATCCCTCTACTTCATCTCAGACCTCATCAAGCTCTTCTTCTACAGTTACAAAAAGCCTTTCTTATTCACCTGTAATTCAGTGACCTACAGTTCTTTCAGTAATAACTTTCTTTTTAAGGATCTGTGCAGATTTTACTTTGATCTGTACTAGGTACTAGTATGATGTTGTGCAGTGAATAAGTTACTTACAGTAATGTCTGGAGCATTCCAAATCATAGTCTTTTAAGATAAATATAAATATGTATGTGTTATGTCAGAGAAATATTGAAGGTAATGAAAGTTGGATGTGGCAATTATGGGAAGAACTACAAAAGAAGAAGCAAAAAGAGATGAATGCAGTTCAACTGACAATCATAAGTAGAAAATATAATTTAACTTTCTTTTTTAGAGCTATGTTGAAGGTAAAAAGCTAGATGGGAGCCATTAGCTTTTAACGATTTATAATGCTTTTAAGAGCTTCCATACAACGAGCAAAGAAAAGAGGAAAGGTATTGGTCTATAATTCAGAGAAGGTCGTTCCCATTTAGGCATAGAAAAAGTATTCTCCAAGGTGTTTATCTTTAAACTCTTTATAACACAAATAGAGGTTTGATCAAAGGAAATTAAGGAAGTTACACAGTTAAATTTGTGCTTTTCTTTCAGCAAAATATCAGCCCAGGTCTAGCTCTAAATCGGTATGTTGATGTGCAGAGGCACACATTTAGAATGACGCAGAGGTTTCTTTTGAGATTTTTTTCATTAGCACCTAGTGCTATCGAATTAAGCCTAACATAAAGTAAATTAGCATAGTACATGCGTTGTTAAATTTCAAAAGGACAACGATATGCGCAAATATGTAAAGAGAAGTCTAAAACTGAAATGCATATATATCTCCTCAATCTAACTGAGAACAAAGCTTAATATATAATAATATTTGGTAAGGGAAGCGTATACTCTTGGAACTGATATTAGGCTTTCTAAATACTATTATTTTCTTTAAACACTATCCTTGCACCCAAATGATTTCATTATCTACAGATAATGGGAGAAAAGGATCATCGGTGCACATTCAATTGCAATGGTGCTATTAGTGATTGTGTTGTGTATATATACTACCCAGAGTCTCTAATGGAATTACAGAAAAGCGTCCAACTTTGGTGAGGTTTTCTCACTAACGATTAAACAGAAAACTAGATTAAACTACAAAGGTAGCCTACATTTTTGTTACCAGGTGAGCATAACTATAGCTGTTGAGGAAATCCTGCCCTCACAGCAAGCTCGACAAGAGAGGTGTGACATGGCTCTTGCAGGGTTTAGAGAGACAAGAATAGAATGAGAGGCTGGTGGGAGAAGGGAAGTAGAGCTTTGAGGGGCCTTTTGATGGTGAGGCTAACAGGAGTTAATAAAGTTTGGAGGCCTCTGAAAGACTTTGTATAGGATAAAGAGGATAGAATCTTACTCTCTCTTTCATATTTTGCCCCTCCCTCTTTCAATACACAACCTTCATTTCTAGCAACCTCAGGCCAACCCCATTCTAGCACTGGCAGACACCATCCTGCTCCTTGTCTGTTCGGCTCGTACTCCCTACCAAAAATCCTACCGTTTACTCTGCAGGAAGCCGTCTGTCACCAGTTTCTTCCTTGTATCCATCCAACCTTCTTCTTCAACTGCTTTCCTCAGATCTTGAGGTAAGTAAATCAAAGGGATTATGAAAAACTTTCTTTAGCTCCCTAACGGAAATTCTAATTTTTATAGTGAAATTTCTAGCTCATATGGCAGAGATTAGCAGTATGATATAATGCATTTTTCCTCTGTTGATGTTCAGACAGACAAATGAAAATATTAATTTTGATCTATGAAAGAAAGTAGTAGGCTAATCTGGAACAAAATGACTGCATACATTAAGTCTTCACATAATGAAAGAAGACTGTTCACCAGGTTCTAGCCTCAATCAACACAATATTTAGGAAAGGAACTACATAAAAATGGAACTTCTCAGAAATTTATAGAAACTCACTTGCTGTAACCCTGTAAGTATGATCGTTGATATTACTAGAGCACTGGAAAGAAGAGTAGATACAAAGGAGGATTTTTTGTGTAGGAATTTTAACTAATTAATGCAGCTTTTTTATTAATTAGATAATTTGGACTATTGGACTGTAAAAACTTTATTGGCCTAACAACAAGTTCTTATCTCCTTATATAAGGAATACCCCCTTTGGCCCATGACAAAATTCTGAGTGTAAGATTGCCTTAAAAATTCCTTCAGTTTGGCCACCTGGAACAGGGAGGTGTGGGAAAGTAAAGTGTTATCATGGTACAAATGAAGAAATCTAAAGTGGCCTCAGTATGGATTTACAGATTGACAGATGCTCCATCAAGAGTGAAAGACTCAAAACTCACTAAACAGAATGAATGTCTTTGGACTAGGGCCTAGAAAGTGGGGTCAGTGTTTTAGTCAGCTCTGTGTAGCGATTCCCCATTCCTCTCTGGACTGAGATTGATTGGCTGCCTTTCAAAAATATGTTTTTCTTTCAGGCAGTTAGGACTTTTGGGTAATGACTTTAAGGGCAAATCTGAAATGGTATGTAGTCATCTAAAACAATTTATGTGGAATTTAGGCATTAATGTTCAATAGAGCACTTCAAAGAAATAAAACAAGCAAAACATGCCAGAGGAGCTATAGGCATCTAAAGCTGTGCTGTCTCTTCTGCTCAGCTCTCCTTTCTAAGGCCTCCTTATAGGATTAACGAACTGTGTTTCCCTATGTCTATGTCGGGTAATCTTCAAGGTGCAGAGCACAGCTAGCCTACTGGCAGCACTGAGTTCACCAACTGCAGCGTGCTGTTTGAATAGTAGTCTGGCACTGAGGACTTTGCAAGGACTAGAACTGAATTCTGGACTCTCCTCTGCCCAAGAGGACACGGTTGCAGCAGCAAGGGCCTCTGCTGCACCGTGTGAGTATCTTCTGCCCTTCCTGTTGAGGTGGTGTCATTGGGCAGCTACAGAAAAAAGCATCAAGTATTAATCTGGAGTAGAAAGGTAAGAGCTTAGGAGTTAGGACATTCAAGCATTAAGGGGAAGTTCAAGCTATGAGTAGTAGCTCTAAGCCCATTTAGACAGAAGAGAGTCTGAACCTGTTTTTCTTCCACTTTCTGTAGAAATGCTTGCTACTGATTTGGAACAGTTTTTATTTGTGTTGTGCTTTATAATTATTTCTACATTCTTTTGAAAAGAGAGAAAATGGTGGTTATCCCTTTTATGGGCCTTGGAAAGCTCTCATTTCAGCCAGATGCTGTCCTTTAGTTGGTGAGCAGACTGGCTGAAATACGCACAGATTCTTTTCCATCCCTCACAAATACTTTTAGTATTCAATAATATAAATAATATGAATATTATTGTTGTAAGTGCTGCTGTTCTACTAGGTCTTGATGGGTGGGTAAGAATAGCAATCTTAAATTTAAAAAGGAATACTAGTGTAACTCTGGTGGGAACCTCTTCACCCACAAGCACTGGAAAAAATAGCACTAAACTTTGAAGTACTCAGGATGAGTCTGCATTAAGAATTTATCTCAAAACAGGCATGAACTTGGAAGTGAATCTCCCCTCCGCTTACTGGCTTGTATTTTACATTGAAGAACGTAAACTGAAAGCTGTCCTCCAGGCATGCATCTGTGTGCCCCGATAGTTAATGAATGCCAAGTCCATGGAACCAGACTACAGATTGATTGAGGTAAAATCACTGAACTGCATACGTGTATCATGCAGACGTTGTGTCCTCAGCATCAACTGCTTCACCCTACGTACGGTTCTGCTTCTCTCTCTCCATGCTACTCGTTTAATGTAGACACAGCCCCACATACAAATGCGAATTTGATTAATAGATAGCATTTTATTAAAGGGGAAGTAAAACCGCAGCAAACTAGATAGATAGGGTGACATAGGTACTTAATTCCTAACGTATAACTATTATGTAGTCTTTTTCTTCACTGAGGCATATGCTAGGACAGCTGCTTGCTTCTGCTTTTGTGTACTTAGGCTAACTCATAGCAAGACGTGAGTTTTTGTAACCTGTCCTGCTGGGTAACAAAGTACAATTTAAGTTACCACAGATTTTGTGATGTGAGCTGCTCTTACTTGCTTGCCTATTCAACTAGCCACTCCGTTCCTCTCTCCACTAGCCTCTCTAGCTAAATATTTGCCGTTAGTTTCTGTTACTTCAGCTGTTGAGTTAAAGTGCATACAGTATTTAGGAATTAGCCTTCTTTTATAAGATGGATTCTGAAGTTCTTCTTATACTTCATAGGTGATTCTTAAACAGGTTCTTTCACTTCACAGGGTACAGTAGACTCCTGAAGAAAAAACTACTTGGAAAAAAAAAAAAAAACTTGCACCCTGCTGCTGGAAGCGGTTGCCTTGTATCAGTGTTTCTGGGATAAGTAAACAGACTCTAAAGTATAATTGATTGGCCTAGAAATGCATGCACTGTTGTAACTTGGATTTTCCTCTGCTTTGCCTCCTTTGTAATGGAATGGCTTTTAAACATACGTAACATATGCAAGTGAACATTCCAGAGGCTCCCATTAGGTCTGTTCACTTTATTTGGTCTTCACTAGTCCTTTCCTTTTCTTGCAGCCCTGTCCCCTTTGAAACTTTGGGCCATGGCATTTGTTTTCTCTTTGGGGACTTGACCAACATGTTTTACATAAGATTCAACTCAAAGTTCACATTAAACAGCAGCTGCAAACATTACAGTCAGCTGTACATTATCGTATACAAGGTGAGCGTCATTTCCACAGATGCCACTATCTTAAACTTAATTCTGCTAACGTGTTAGGTTTGGTCTGCACATACTTAAAAGACCTTTCAGGCCCCTTTGGTCAGTGTTTAGGTGTGCACTTGCCTGTCTCAAATATAAATTATCTTGGGAGCAAGGAGCTCATGCTCGGATGCTTCTCAGAGTGGAAAGATGCCTGTATTAGATACACTTTTGCTGCATACAGGTGGTGGTTTACTCAGACTTTGGTTTTCTAGTTTTGGGTATCAGCAGCCAGTAGTCACCTGCTTGGGCATGGATAACAGCCTCCCAAGGGGATTATTTGAGTTCTGTGCTAGGTAATTTAGTTACTGGCTTTTGAATCATAATTTGCCTTAGTCTGGCTGCTTTTGGTGTCCCAGCTGACTGGCTGATGTGAACGCTCTTAGGTATTTAATCCTCTGTATTTAATACAAATGATTTAAGGACCTTATTCTGCATTGTCATTTTTAGCACTGAAGCACTGATCGCATTCCATTTTGAGGTTAGGTGTATATTATCGGACTGAGATGCTGTCAATGTCTTTTATGTAAAGCAATATAAATCAAGTCCAGAAAAAAGCGTAATGTGATGCCATGCACTTTGAAGAAACCTATTACATGACTTTGGGTGGAGTGCTGCTGTTTGACAACTATATGGATTTGTTCCAAACAATTAAATGAATCTCTCCTCAGAGCATATGGTGTAGAGAACATGTCATGTTTGAGAAATATGGTTGGCTTCTAATCTTGATTTTTAATTTTGCGACAGAATAATAATTTGGCACAGCATGTAAACCTTTTCTTTCCTGTTAAGTACAAATGTTTTTTCTTGCGAGACAGAAAAAAATCTCTTTCAGAAAGATCTAGTTTTACCTTGCATATCTAATGGAAATTACTTTTTGTCTCAGTTTTTCTGAACTACAATTTGAAATTAATGTGGCTGTTTTTATTTCGTATTAATACTAAAATGCGTGATGGAAATTAAAAATCCAAAGACTCAGCTATTCCAGTTTTATCAGCTGAATAGTATCTGGTTGGTATAATTGTTACTAAAAAGATGATGATGGATAGAAAGGATTCATTGTTGTATACACCAGAAATTTACCTTTGTGCATGCTGTTCCCCTGAGTTCGTACTGATGTTTATTAATCACACCAGGGTCCAGGCTGGGTGATGGAGAGATGCAGCACTAATCTAGCTGCACAAAGCAGTCTAATTCTGTTCATGCTTCTGGAAACATCGGGTGAAATCCAGGCATATCATTGGAGGTCTGCCACTGATTTCAGTAGAGCCCAGATAGTGCCTCTAGTTTGTCCTGATTTTCAGCAGAAGTAGTGGCATTATGCTAGTTTACTAGTCAGTAAGAGAAGGACCTTTACATATTGTTTTGTGCTTTTCCTGACTCACTATTTTGTTAGGAAAGGGTCCCAGACCGAGATTCAGGGAGGTGAGGAGGAGAGTTTCCCCTGCTCCGGCTTCCACGATCCCAATACTGCGCGGGAAGAATCTCAGTGCAGCCTGCCGCCCGGCTGTTCAGCTCTGCTGGGCGCTGTGCCATTGTGTTGCCGAGCCAGGATTTTTCTCTGAGGAAATAAGGGGATTATACTTTTAAGGGGAAATTTAAGAGGATTGCAGATTTAAGAGATGGCCAAAGGGGCACGTTTATAGCTTTTTAATTAAAAGATATTTTGGCTCGAAGGCCAGAAAGATTAAGGATTTGGTAAAACCAAGTTAAATGTCAAGCACAGGGTTAAACCACAAATTACACATATTTCTAATGGAACTTAAGCCTTCTAACTTATTTTTTATGAAACTAAGCAATCCATAAAGCTTATTAAGGACATTTCCCATCATTCTTCCTCTTTCACCTCTCCTCCTCTCTTGCCCATATTTATGTCATACACAAATGCATTTAGGTCCAACGCAAGAATTTAGATGGCCAGTATTATAGAAAGGGAGACATTTAGCAGACCACTTTATCACATTTACATTTTTGAAAAAAGAAACTTTGATTTGATGAGAGTAATAACTGAATCTACATTTTCTAAGCATGGCTACATTTAAATATTTAAATAGCTAGTCTTTTCTTTTTTCCTTTTTTTTCTACTTATTTTATATGATCTGCAGTATATGAAAGTCAAAGGGAGAGGTAAAGTATCGATCAGATTAAATAACAGAAAATCTCACAGGCCTAATGCAAAAAAAACAAAACAAAACAAAACAGTAGTTCCTAATTCTTCTCTGTAAACCTCTAACCATTATACTGTTGAGTCATGTAACATTATTTTGAAGTGAAAGCGAAGGTGTTAAGTCAAAAGAAGTAATTTCAAGTTTTTAATTATTCTACAAGTTATGCCCTACAGCACATTTTCTTAAAATTGTACCTTTTGTTCAGCACTAAGCTGCGTGAATTACTTGTAAGTGAGGCAGATCAATATCTCTGAATGTCTTACAAATAATAATTTAATTCAACTGGGAGTTTTTTCTGTTGTTGCTGTTCATTCACCAGCATTTTGTTCTCACAGTGTTAATAGCAAAAATCAGCTTGTGAAAGGAAAGGTCTCTTATCAGACAAATCTGTGAGTTCAAGGACAAAGCTAATAGAGGCATGCTGATGCTACCACACAGTTGTTTCCTAACATAGCAGCCAGAACTATCTTGTGTTGTGCTGTGGTTTCTGATGTCTAGTGTCACTGGAGATGTCACACAGTATCTTACCAGTTCTACTGGTCATCAAGAGCAAGTTCATTGAATCTGTATCATATTAATCATTTCCACATAGGCGCCACACGCTAGATTTGCTCTAGAGCTCAGTAGCGATAAAACTAGAAACAAGAGCCTACCCACTAGAGAAGTTCTTAAAGCATTAAGGAAAGTTGGACCATTGCAAATAGCTTTGTTGTTAGGCATCTGATGTATTAAAAAAGGGTGGGGAGACTGCTGCTGATATACTGACACCCATGTCATGTACTTGCACATACATGCACATATACGCTCGTCTGGATGCAGAATTATTATCCGTATGATCTACCTGAAAATGAAAAACTATTTTCAATACCCAATGCTTTCTCATTTACCATCTCAGTACTAATTTTTACTTTGGAATGAAGGCACTGAAAACGTAATGAAAAAAGATTTTAAATAATATTTAACAGTTGCTAGCATCTTGAAGCTTTCAAAATGTGAAGGAGGATAAGTGAAAATGAATATTTCAGGATTAGCATTGCAAAATCTTACAGGAAAAATGTCCTGTGTATCACAGATGTCTGTGTCTGCTTGTGGGTTCAGTAAACTGTATTGTATTGTTTTAAGGTAAATTTCTTCAGCTAAGCTCAGTCGGGAGAATCTATAAAATTATCTATTTTGAATATTTTTTGAAAGTATCAACATAAGGTTAAAGGGGAAAGCACCCAGGGGCAGAAGATGTAAAATACTGGCTTGGCAATTATAACATTCTCTATTTTCCTGAACTCCAAACCCAAGATAAGGTATAGTGTCCACTGCTTCCTTAAATTAATGCACCAAGGGATTTATCTTAGGACATTGCCCTACCTTCAGCACCAGGTGTCTGCTTGCATATAGTTTGATCCAGTGCTTGCATCAACTCACTGGGACTGTCTCTAAGCCCTGTAACCACAGTTTGCTGAATGACACAGGGTAAGTCACTGTCAGCTGGGCATGGCTCTGCTCTCTCATTTATGGCATTGTTCATGTATCCAGAACAACATTAGGATTTACCCTGCTGTAAAAAACAGTAGCTTTTGACCCTATGTCTCCACATGCTTATGTTTGTAAAGTTCTGTTACCAATCCTAAAGCAAAAATGTTGTCAGACCTCTTTATTTGTGAAGTCCTTTGATCATATAGAATGAAAAACATCTAAAAATGTGTTCATTCACTATTTGCTCTCTCTGAGGTTTTGAATAGATGGTACAGTCAGGCTTACTGTCTTTTGCTTTCTATTTTAACACAGGTTTAGTTCAGATTTCTGGCTACTGCTAGCAGTCAAAGATTCTGATATTTCCAATGCAAGTGTTCCTGTAGCTTTTTTATCAGTACTGTTATGAATAAGGTAAAGATACAGTTGAACTGAAATATTTTTTAACCTTAGGAAAGCTGATGTTCTGTTATTAAACACAGAAATGATAGAATTACTGTCTCAGAGGAGGAATCTCTGTCTTAAAAACTTCTGTGGGATGTGTCTTCCCAGGTTGCTTGACTTCTGGAACTTGATCATGAAGGTGACCTGTTCAGAAGCTTTCTGTCCCCTTTAACACAAGGGACAAAGCCTTCTAGTACCACATTTTCTGAACATAGATTTTGTATATTTGTAATCTCTTACCTGAGTTTTGATTTGACACTTTCTTATTTTCTAAAAATACCTCATAATGAGTCACAAGTCCAGTCAATTATTTCCCAAAGCATTTTTCTTCTTAAGAAAAATGCTAATGGAACAGCCTTCCTTGTATGCCAGTTAGTTTGTCCCTCTCTTCAATTCAGCTGTAATTTAGGAGGCTTGAATCTTGTTCCAAGTCGTGTTTGCAGTTGCACAGGTATGTCACTAATTTAATTGGCATTACTTTAGTTTTACTTTGGTACAGCTATGTAGTATGATGTTGAACTTTGCATGTTTTCACTTGATCAAATTGTTAAGTATGCAGTTTAGGACGCTGCTTGTTTCTGCTAGGTTGTTTTTTCCCCATTAGCTTCTACTAGGCTTTTCAAGATCATTACTGTGGGAGGGTAATTTCATATTGATTCGTGTTTACAGTTTTCCTCTTTATATTTTCTTGTATGTTGTGTCTGTATTTACAATATGCTATATATAAATGGAAGTATTTATACCTTCGTGCTTTATTTAATAATTTTATCCTATATTGGCACCTGTTACGTCTGTATTGATCTGTAACACCCTGACTTTAGTTATGATGTGATGATTTAATACTGGTAACATCCATCTATAAAACAGTCAAGTAGAATAACCTAAAACCACATAAAAATAGCTGATTAACATTTTTTACAGCACTCTCTTCTGAAATAAACAGACCGTACTGGATTTTAACATCTGGTCTCCAGCAATTCTTGCGGGGGTGATAATGTTGTTTTTTTCTTTGCAAATGCTGGCCATTTTTTCATCAGTTTTTTCATCAAGGAACAGCTGTTACTTTAGAACACCTTGTATTCGTGTCTGAAACGTGGCTGATGCTCACTTCTATTTACTTCTGCATGACATCGTTTTGCATTGGGTGTGATTCAAAAAGACAAATGTCTTCTTGTGCTTTAAAAAGATGTCACGTCACCATTTAGAAAACAACCTTTTATTCATGCTTATATAATACCTGCGAAAATATGCTTCATTGCTATGTTTCTTTAACAAAAGTCTGAAGCAATTTTTCTTCTCAACGGAAAGGACAATAGAATGGACTCCTTTTGTATGAACTTGTACTCTCAGTCATTATTAAGCTATCTTTTACACTAAGCCTTCAACTTCTAACAATAGCTGCATTCACTTAGATTGGTCAAAAGAGCACAGCCCATAACTATTCATAAAATGTTCCAAAAAATACCACAAATACTTTGTTTTTTACAGTATCAACTACATTTACTTTCAACTAGGCAGTGAGAATCTTTGTATATCCAGAAATAACCCTGATCTGCAAAACAGCAGCATTTGAATTTTTTTAAAAAACAATGGCTATCGGCTTTTAACGTTGCTTCTTGAACAAGGTTTCAATAACTGATTGAAAGGTAATTATAGTTTTTGGAGGGTGAGTGGTTTTCGTGTTTGTGAAAGTAGCTAGTTTTTTAACTGGAGCAGTGGAGAATTCTGTTAATAGTTAACGTTTCCACGACCTGCACGCCTGCAACCTGCTTGCTATGTTTTGCATACCCCAAGATGATTGTTTCTGAGAAGCTGAGTCTCAGTACGTGTGGCTCTGCGATATATACAAATACGAACTACGTATTTTTTGATACTTCTATATTACAAAAGAAAAGTCTTGTTTGGACTTGCACAAACATCACAGTCCCGAACTGGACAGTGAATTAGCATTAGGTAAACAGTTATGTACAGCCCAGTTCATTTGTCTTGGATGCACAGGACTGCAGGTTAGGTGGCAAATTCTATGTGTAGAAGTTATTTTCTTTTCAAAATAGGGCACCACCTTTCCCTGCCCCTTCTCTTCACCCTGTATCCCACACATTACCCTTAAGAAAAGTAGAAATTTGTTTGGCTTGAGCATGTTATATGCATGGTAAGGAATATAAAGTGAAAATTTGTGAGCGGATCCTATTCCTTTAGTAACCATTTCTGCTCCGATTTTTTTCACGTTATCAGAGGATATAATGTAAAAAATACTGTAATTTAAAAGTAAAGATAATCTAAGAATGGGTTCTATGTATGCAAATACGGGTAAAAGACAGTAATGACTAGTATCTTATAAAGTTTAAATTACAGTAGCATCCTTTTCTGAAAATTGGATATAATAACCTAAATTTGAGAAAGAAGAAGAATCTTAGAACACCCACTACTCTGTTTATTTTCTATGAGAAAGGAGAACCTTCCTGTACAAGTCCCTACTTCCTAACCCAACAACAATGTACATAACATGAAAACACAAAAAAGTATGAGTTTTAAACCAAACTACACACTCCTGGTAGTTTCTTTTAATGATAATCGGCCTATTCCAATAATCAGTAGGTTGTTAGATCTTGGATATACTTCAGGCCTCTGTGGAATAATATCTATTTAATGGACACCAAAAATGTTAGGGTCCCTGGGATTTGTGCATCAGACATGGGAATGACTGTCTTAGCCATGGATTGTGGCAGCTTCTCTTTTTATTGCGGATGCAAACTGGATGCCTTGGGAGCTGTTAAAGTTTTTTTATTCTTAGTATTTTTAATCTCATTTTTCATATGAGGCTTCTTGGCCAAAATGAACTAAATCCTGTCTCTATTAAATATTGATTCTTCCAATATTCTTAATAATTACTTGTGCAAGTATGTCTTTCTATATCGAAATTCTCTCCACATCGCATAGCAGAGGAGGAGGAGGTTGGAAATTTTGCGAGAAAATCTGCCAAACATTCTCAATGCAATGGCTTGCACAATTTCAAGTTTTCACTCTTGTTAAAGTGTAGTTTGAAGTTAATGAACTTGTAACGTCCCCATTTAGCTATCATACCAGCCTAAAGTCTCAATGTCTTCACGTAAAATTTAATTGCCATTTTCAGAAGATCTTAAAGTCCTTTGATAAGTATTAATTAAACTGCAGAACTTGCCACATGGTATTCCTATTTTGAAGAAGAGAAAACTAATCATGAATAAAATTTGCAGAATGACTTGAAGTAAAAATGCCGCCTTGCAAAATGATAACTACCTTAGTTGGTATTCTTCTATTGGGAGAGCTGTTAATAGTGTATCCGTAAATGTTTTGGGGAGAGGCAAGGACACATTGCACTGACAGCAGTGAAAATATTCCAAAATTATATTTAAGAGCATTTATGGTATTTATCTGTTTATGTTCTACTTTCATATGTAAATATTCATTTATTCTGTTTTTCTGGCAATTCAAATTAATTGTTTCATAGATTCCCAAGATGCACTACACTCCATTTATTTGTTGTACTACTGACCATGATTAATGACCAACCACAGCCTAAATTTCTCATTTTTAATGATCATGATAAATTGTAGCCCATCATGGCAATTTAATATGCTTATCATGCAACATCTGAGTGAAAAAACTTAAATTATATCATAATTAGGAAGCACAGCTTAACTCTGAACCACAAGAATAGGTTGCCATTATAAAACTTGTGGTTCCATGCTTTCATTAAAAAGTGTTGCAGCGCATCAGCCTAGAGAAACTTTTCTGCTTTTATGGGAAAACTTTTCTGTTTTTATGGGAATATAGGTCATGAACTTTCCTACATAACATTTCATACTGCAGGAGGATTTTCTTGCTCTTTAAGCTCTTTGATCTCGGTTTTCTCCTGAACCTTATTTATGACTGATGGAGTTAAGGAGAGTGTCTTTCCTCTGCTCATGAACCAGGTGAGATACAGAAGAGCTCTTAAGAAAACAAGATGAAACTTCAGATTCCTCAAATCCTCTAGATTATATGAGGTGCATCACTGTGATGTTACCACTTGGCTATTCTGTAAACAGGATGGTGATACATTCACCAGTACCCAGCATGTCCCAACTCCATGTCATATTGTGGCATGGTAACAAGCATCCCTTGCCTTTTTCCTCTGTGACTTTGTTTTCACACATAGGAAATCTGTGGGCATGTGGGCTAGAGGGAAGCTGCAGTGCTAACTCTCAGGTTCTTGTATGGGTGACTAAGATACCAGGTGTTACCCCATCAAGTTTCTAAACTTAGCCTTTCTGAATGTCACATCCAGGATGACTCCTTGTTGTTCATGCTTAGCTGCTTCGTACCATCATGCCTTCCCTCGTACTACTGTTTTTTATCATATATGGGGTGACAGTGGAAGCTGAAAGCACAGAACCACCAATCCCATTCCAGCATCACCAGTAGCTACACCTTTGGTAGACTGAATGTTTAGCAGCGCCTCTGCAGTTTATCACTTGATTTTAATTTTTAAGACCACACCAACCAAGCTCAGTAATAATGCAATAATTCACCTTTTCAGTGATTTTTTTTTTTTATTACTACCGTAACATTTATGGCTTCTCTAAATGCTTTTGTCAAATCGTCTCTGAGTTAGTATCACTTGGCAAAATGTTACTTTGGAATGGACAACGTATATGCCGTTCTTATAAAATAATGTCATGCACTATAATGTCTTGAGAAATTTGATCAGCAATTAGAATTGAAATTAAGTTGCTCCTTGTTTATAAGGAAATACAATCAATGCATGGCATTTTTTAAATTTAGTATTAGTTTTATCAAGGGAAGTTGTTGAACGGTAGTACTGATCTCATGCTGTCCCCACTCTTGCCTTGTCCAACAGCAGGAAAATCATAATACTCCTTTATCACAGAACATTGTAGAGGTGGATTCTAGAAAGTGCTAGGAGAAGAAGCTAGAGAAACAGAAGAGTTGGACCTCCCTGTTCTCACTGCCACAACAGAGTTCTATCAAGGGTAAAATTTTCGTGATTCTGATGGAGGGAACTTCATCAGTACCCTTGATTCCTAACAGGGAGATAATAGAAAATGCAAAAGGTGTCTAAGAAACCTCTCAATAGAAGTACAACTTGACAGGATATCTTACAGTGGGCATGATTTAATCATGAAAAATCATTATTTAGCAAAGAATGTTTTAAATGTCAAAAATGGCTTTGCCAATAGAGATAGCAACATCCTCTTTTGCATTCAGATGTAGAGAGCCCAGTATTCATTTCATATATTTCTTTTCTTTAAAGACATTAACTTATAAGGTCATTTTAAAAATACTCAATTTCAGTGCCATCAATGTTGTCTTAATGTTTGGTAATCAAAATGTTGAATTTGCACTGCTCTTAGAACTTTAATTACAAAGCTAAATTGTACTAATATCCATTAGGTACCTCCTAATTGAAGCTACATCATATGTCTGATGTGGCAGTACTAATTGATATAATTAAATTCTAATATGCATCAGTAGACTTTTTAAAAAGAAGCTAAGAACAGAGGAAGAAAGAAGTCAGTTTCTGAAACTTCTCATAACTAAAGTATTCTTATAATGAGAAAGAGTGCTCACTGTACTTCTTGCCTATTTTATTTTAATCACTATATGCAAAATGAACAGATGTTTCATTGACTGAAATTTACTTTTCCTAAAGCCTTAAATGAGCATATTTACTAATAATGTATGTAAATCTCTTATTATTTATTGTGTTTTCCTTATGTTTTAAGTGTGCCTAAAATGTTTGGGATGAATCTTAAATTGCACAAGATTTGTCTACCTAGGTTTAGCTTTAGACTAACTGACAATTCATTATACCAGAAAGAGTATTTGTCTCCTTTTTTTTTTTTTTAGGATGACTGGAATGGATCTTTTCATAGCAATTCCCCTTAATTTCTGAAGTATGTCATCTTAAATCATTACAGTTTAGAAATCGGAATGACCATCCATCAGGACTCTTATGAGCCACATTTGAAAATCTTCCCTTGTCTGAAGTTTGCAGATTTTGTATCTGTCTTAAAGGGTCGGGATCAGGCTTCAATTTCCTGAGTTTACAGGCAGGAAATGTGGCTGTCCAGAGAAACCCCTCTGCTTCCTTCTAAGATAAAACTGAGAGTTCAGCTGAGAGCTAGGGCACCAGTATGAGTGCCAACAGCCCTTTCTTCCTTCTCCTGCTGCAGAATTCAGATTTTGCTAGCAGTCTCTGTCTGCTGTCTTTCATACAATCTACCTCCAGAATGGGAGCTCCATTTGAATTCCTCAAGAGCTGCATATAGATAAAGGACTGCACCTCGGCATATAGCTTTTATGAACAAAAATACCGTATCAACACACGCGCACACACACACACGCACACACACGATGTATGTAGTATGTACTGACTTTATGAAAAGTAAATGATTTCTACTACTTAGTTCAATCCTTCAGATAGTAAATACTGTGGTAATGAAGGTATAACCTGCAATTTGCTCACTGGCTAAATTTGCCATCAGAGGAAAAGTCTTTGGTCTTATAGATTAGCAAGGTTCCTTAGCCAAACACAGCAGTCAGTTGTCTCCTCAAGTCATCCTCATCTAGTTAACTACTTCTCTTAATGTGATAATCAGATGTTGTTTGTCAGCTAAGCATCCCTTTTACTTTTCTCTTTGAGACTGTTTCCCCTTTTTCCTTTGTGAAGGAGACAGGATATTAGTACACCTTTGTCACTTAGCAACCATTTATGAATGTGAAGTTTTTTAAAATATTAATTTTCAGTATTTCTTGCTGTGTGTTTTTTAAATTGATGCTTTATTTCATAGTTATAATTTTACAGTGTACATTTTATTTTATGAATTAATCTTTTGATGACTCTTGTAGATCTAGAAAAGTTATTCCTTTAGATAAAATACAATTTCCAACAAAGTTTACTATCCAATTTACAATTTGGAAGTTTCCATGTTGTTCAGTAGGGCCTTAAAATACCCAAGGTGAGCTTCTATACACAGTATCTGGAGGGATAAGGAATTTCAGCTTTGAACAAGAAACAAGAATGGATTAGCTTTCATGATTTTAAATGAAGCAACATGCAGCAGGAAAGCCCAGTCAATGAGATGTTTAATCAACTGGAGAAGAAGTGATGAATACCAAGGATTCTGTCACTGACTTACATCATTATTAGTACTTTTTTTTTTTTTTACTTTTTACTAAGGGTGATGGACTTTTTCATATTTTTCTTGAATACGGCATTTTTTCTTGAATATGGCAATATTTTTTCTCGAAATTAAAATTTTCTTTTTGACCACAAGGTTCATTCTTTGTGGGGCAGGGTAATTGTAACGAATAGCTTACTAATGATGAATAATGAGAGGAGAAGAATTTTGGATGTTAAGGTCTGAAACTTTCCTATTTTTTCTCTTCTGCTGTTATAATGATGTTTCAGTTTGTCTCTTTAACATTGCCTATAATTTAAAAAAAGGTTTTTTTTTTTCTTTATTTCACTTCTCTTTCACTCTTTGAGTTTCTCTTTTTTATTTTCAATATTTTATTTTCAATTCATGTTTTTGGCTTCTCAATCAGAATGAACTAGAAAAACCCACATTTTCTTTGACTATTAAATCAAGATTGATAGCCATGAAGATGGCAAAGGTGTCTTGTTCAGCAACATGGAAGATGGCAAAGTTGTTATAATCATAGCAGATTTAATAATTGAAACATCAGACACTGGAAAATCACAGAGCCTTTTGAAAATTATACAATCTACAATATTTTTTTGCTTATGATTTTTCAACAGCCTATGAAACATCATGTAGCCTGTAACCACACTTAACACTCATATCTGTGGCCTCTGCCTGCATCAGGATTGCTTTTGCAAAATTAATTATTATTGATATTTTAATAAAAATACAGATTAAAAATTCCAGTCGAGATTCCAGGACCAATTTAAATACAAATTGGAAAACAGTAAGAGTAAATTTGGTATGATTAATGAACAGGCTCTAACCTGTGTTATATTATCATTTTTTGGTAACTGTAACTAATAACCTCACAGCATTAAAATAGGAGTTCACACTTTCTAACAGTATTTCTCTCAAAAGCACTCTATACTTCAAATATTATGTATATGCTAATATAAATGAGAATTAAATATCTTTAATAGAAGTATAGTATTTGTATAGCTAGAGGTATTTAACCCTCGCCTCAGTTGCTACTATAACAGAGGAATTTCCTTGTCAACTCTGTAGCTATCTATTTGTCTTCATTGGCCTTTTCTCTTCTTGACATAAGTTGACACCTGAGAAACAAGACTGTTTAGGAAAGTCTGTTAGCAGGGCATTCTGCCATATCGCATTTTACTTTGGTAAATAACATCCATCAGAAGTGCTATAAACCTGTTTACACTGCAACAGGAAGTAAAAAGTGGGAAATTATATGAACTGTATTTAAACTACAGTTTCTCTGTGGGCCTGGTCAGAATTTAGTTTTTTCAGCTATATCTTCGTACTATAAGATGTGTCCTGCAGGATGATTGTGTGTTATTTATTGGGCTGCCTTTTCAGATTTTCAGAATTCCAACCATCCTCATTTAAACTTTGGTCTTAATATGTGATGTCCAAACAGCTGAACCAGCCCTTACCTTTTCAAGTTTGAGACCTGGACTCCCTAACAGGGATCTTTTACTAGATGCCTGTGGTCCACATACAATGAAAGAATAAAGAAACTATCCTTTTGTGATGAACAGTAGTATGTAATAGAATGACTAGCAGAATGAACTGTTTGATTTGATTGTTCAGAGATTATTGTGCAAGTGCAGCAGGCTGCGTATTTCTGTGACTGGAACAACTGAACTCTGGGTGGAAAATATTGCAGAGCTCCCTGGGCTCAGCCAGGAAAATTGGCAGAGACGTGGCAAGTAGAGATCTTGCAGCATAACTGCATACTGCTGCATGACTGAGCCCAGCAGGGTGTTCGTTTCCAGCAGGCCCAATGCCAAACCTGAGAAAAGATAGATAGAAAGGACAGACGTCTAGAGAGTTAAGAGAAGGTTGTGTAGAGTTTGCTCAATTCAGAAAGCTTCTGAAAGTTATTTAGTAGAGTAGAAAACAAGGAAATAGGTGGTAGGGGAGAGACTGGTTTTCAGTTCTCTTTAGTATACTCTCTTGTCTATCAGATTGGAGTTTTCTGTGTTTTAAAAGGCTATGCTGATGTGACTTCTTTTCTTCTGTAATATGAAAGAACAACAACCTGCTTTAGAATTTTGAAGCCTTTTGGCATATCTCCTTCTAAAAGATGATATTCTACCTGAAAGCTCCTGGCAACTCAGAGTCCTGCCACATTAAGCTTTGAAGAATTTTCAGATTAATAGTAACTTCCCAGAAGATAGTAACTTCCTAACGCTAGCAGATTACTGAAAACAGATTATAAAAGTAGTTAGGCAAAGTAACTGATAGATGGACTTGAACGTCAGTCCCTCTCTTCTCATGCAACTCCTTATTCATTCTTAAACTGTGAATGTTGAACTTAGGTTTATGACAGTCAGATACATTCATTGTCTAGTTAGCCTTGCTAGGTGCCAAAAAACTGCCCACCCCCTTTTTATTCAGATTAGTGGGAAACAAGCATTCATACACTGCCTTGGAACTTTTAAACATGAGATGTTAGAGGGAAGTGAAACAGAGCTTTTTATTTTCAAGGATGTGGATGGATCATATCACTTTCAAATATTCATGAATGAACAATGTTTGCTAATTCGAGAGGAGTAAAAATAAGTGCTTGTATTCACCTTTTCATCATTTCACATTATAATCTCATTACGTGGAAGCCAATTGCTTTTATGTCTTCTTTTTTTTAAGTTAGTTTATTGCAGGAGGAGTTCTAAGGTCTCTGCAAGTGGCTGTGCTGCTGTTAGATTTAATGGGCTCCAGCTGTGCATGGGTATTGTCAGGAAAAAAAAAAACCAAACCCTGGAAGAATAAACAGGAAAACAGGATACTTTTTATGAGTTATTTGTTTATTGGGAGGATGTATCACTGAAGTGATATATAAGTTTTTAAATAGCATCGACAGCATCATAACTACATATGCACGCAGCATGTTTTTGTTGAACTGAGCCACTACAGTGATATGATCAAAGATCTGTGGTGGCATGATTGTTAACAATTGAATAAGCTTGCATACATTCTTCCTCTTAAAGGGAATTCAGAATCTTGTTTCCCTACTCATTACCCAGCTTGCATTCACCGGTTAGCCCCTATCCACGGAGGTACAAGCAATCTCATCTGACACCCCTGGTGCCACTACCTCTTACTGACTTCAGTGTATGGACAGAGCTGCATCATTGGCTGCACCATACCAGAACTGTTGACAACCTAGAGGGCAAATACTAACTTCTGTCACCTGTTGGTCTTTATGCCTCCCCACATCTCCATTTCTGAGATATTTTAGGAATTGTAAATTGTAAATGAATTGTTTGATTTCCTCCGTTCCTGCTCCTTTCCCTATTACTTACCAATCCGTTGTGCCATATTCACTAGAAGCGTTTTGATGAGGTACGCTTTTTAGAGAACTGTACCAACAACTCTTCCAACAGCTAGTGATCACAGTGAGTGGCTTTTGGCACCTTGTTCTTGTTGAGGGGTTGCTGTTGTCTGCAGATGACATCTGCCATGGATGAGATATCTATGGTAGTTCTAGCATGTCTGTCATGCTTAAGTCCCAGAGAGTACCTTACCTACATCCTCATCCTCACTTGCATTTTTTCCACCTTCCTCTGCAGGTATGTGCCCCCACTCCTTTGCCAAGTTCTCTGTGAAAGGAAGGTGTCAAGTTATTTTACTCAGAAAGTAGCTGTTCAACAAAGATACAGCCAGTCCTTTTTGTGCCAGGATGCAGATTATTAAGGTGGCATAATAAAAAAGGCTCATCCTATCAAGAGTGTGTTTTGCAAGGGAATGGTTGATACTCTTCCAAGCAACGGCCTGATACGCCAGAGGTCGAAGGAGAGGAATTTGCTGAAGGGTCGTTTTTTGAAGCTTCTGGTGAGGTTGATTAAAACTAGTTATTATATCACTTACAGACCCCTGGAAGCATGATGCAAATGTCAGTGAAATGAGTCAGTGATCTCTTCTAGCGTTAGTTTCAACACAACCATCACTTTCTGACCTCGTTCTCACTTATATTTGTGATACAGGTTGTTAGCTGGGGCAGGTGGTGATATATAATAGGAGTTTTCATAATGTTTAGGTAGATCCTCTTGACTGCCTGTATTAACTTGAGATTAAGGCCTCTCTTGTGGAAATCTCAGATTGTCTGGTTCCAGGCCCATGATTTTATTCTGCTCATGTAATTGCACAGCAGAGATTTCTCTGGGATTGTGGAAGCTTTGGACGGGCTGATGCCTTGTGATTGACTGAAAGAAGCTTTTAGTCCAAATTGCCGTGGTGGCATTCATGCATATCCCAAGGGAACTGGTCCCAGGTGACAGGGACACTGACTTTTATAAGTCCCAGGGTAGATAACATCAATGTTGGAGAACAGATCATCTCAGTGCCTGTCTCGACCATAAGACTGAAGAATTTGGAGTATAGTTGGAAGGTTCCCCTGACCTGTTCTTGCAACTTGTCTAAATATCTTTGTGCCATCATATGATTTAGGGACATATTCAGGATAAATGACTAAGCTTATACTTGACTTTCCGTGACTTGTCTCTCAGAGTCTTTTTAGTCTCTGTCAAACATGCATATAGGGGACCTAAGTGCTCCGACTCTCCACTGGTTCTTGTCTGCATAGCTAGGCTACTTTTTTGTCTTTGTATATCTGCCTCTAGGGTTCTTCTAAGCCACTTATTTTTTATATACATCATTAATTAACTACAAAACATTCTTAAGGAAAGAATGACTTGTTTTTTTTTTAAACCCGCACCATCAGAAAGCCAGGATTATCAAAGAGATGTAACCTAACTATTGAATCTTAGAGCCAGTACTCCTACAAATATTCACAGACATGAAATAATCCTGAATATTTTATGGTTCCAGAGGTAAGGGTAGAACCACCTTTGAGTAAAATTAGACGTATCTGTTGTGATGGCTTGTAGCTGTCAGCCAATATCTGCTGCATTGGCAGGTATTGAAAAAGTCTGCTTAGTTTCTTTATATTTAATCATAAATGTAATCATAATATGTACACTTAACTATCATTAGAATACAAGTATCTGCTTCTGAAGATCTTTATTCTAATCGTATTCCAATAAAACAGGTCCATGACATCTGCCTTTTATGTGATGATAGTTCAAACACAAATTGTAATCTTTGTAGGCTTGTTTAAATTAAGCTAAACTTAGCTATATGTAAAACAGAAATAGTAAAATACAAAGTTGGAACAGGATAATGGTGTCTTTCTGCCTTCACCTAGAGTTAAACCTCAACTCTAAATCAACAAATTTATTTTCAGACTAGGAAACACTGATCCTGTGACATAAGTTTATTGAAATATCTGTATTTTGTTATGTACATGAATGCTTTTTTTTTCCAGCTGGTTTGTGAAATACAGTAACAATTGTTCATCATGAACAGTTTAGGAATATACCTCTATATGGCGGGAAAGAAAAAATTGGATAAAAAAAAAAAAGCCTAAATAAGAGTATTTTAACAGTCATGATTACTAAAAGAACTGATGCAATAATCCCAGTAGTTTGCACTAGTTACTTTCTTTTGGTGTTAGCATATAACTTTGTGATTACTGCCTTTAAGTCTTAGGGCATACTTAAAGAATTTTAAATAGCTACATCTTACTGTATCTATCTCATGAAAATGTAAGGATGTCCAACAACTGTAAAGACAGGGGGAAGAAGATGAGGAGAGAAAAAATCAAAGAGAAAGCAAGAGAGAAGATGATTTCTCAGAAAATATGCGATATAAGTGGAGTGATCCAACACCAAATACATGGTTTGTTATTTTTATTATGTTCATGCAGGGAACCCCTGGAATAAGTGAAGGGTCTATCTTTGAGGATTTCATAATGTTTATACTTGAACAGAGCAAAAGAACACCTCTTCCCATCTTTTCTTTGTACTATGTCTAGTTCCCAGTCATGTTAGGAATAGTTAGATCAATCCCATAGAAGATGAGAAGTGCAGTTAAAACAGAGAAAGTGGGTGTGGGAGAGACAAAGTGAGATTTCAGTTCTGTGTTACGTACAGATGTGTCTCTCGCTCCAGATACTGAAAATCTAATACTTTTAAAGAAGGTACTGATTGGCAACCTTCTGAAAAGTCAGATCCTAGCTTTTTAATAGTAACCTAAATGCAAGCTATTTTCAAACTGCCTTATATCGAAACATGATTAAATTCTTTTCATACGTTAAGTGATTGAATAAGCTGATCTTGCACAGGCTGAATATGAACCGGAGAATAATGGCCTAGCTGAGTATTCCTTGTTTACAAGTTAATTTGGAAATACCATGAAATATATATATCTTTGCCTAGCTTTTCTTCCCAGATAGATAGACAAATTTCCATTTCAAAGTGAAAGATATAAGTCTTTGAAATGAACTATGGGAGCTACAATTCATGTGAAATGCTCTAGCTTCAGAAGTAGTTCAAACGTTGGACTGAAAGAGTGATTCCAAGTCAGAACTGGACCATTTGTTAGAATAGCAGAGTTTCTGTTGTAGCTGGGCAAAGCCAAATATATATTTCTGTGCCTCTGCTTGATCAGATATTTCACGTCATGAGTTACAGCCATTAGACCTACATACCCCACAAGGGGCATCCTAAAATTGGTATCTGCTCTTTAGCATTGGCCCATGTTTTTGTATCCAGCTGCAAGCTCTGTTTTTGTCTATTCATTCTTCATATTGTAAATCTCTTTCAGTTTAAAAATGCTATATTAATGTGGTATGATACTAAGACTACCAAGCACATTAAACTTATGTTTAAAAATTGATTTTACCTGGAATTATGAAAACCTAGTGCATTAACTGAAGTGCCACAAATTTCTTTTAACTGTTCTCTTTTGAGTTCAGTGATGTGATTTTAAATACACTTTTTAAGAAGTACTCATCCTGAATACAAATTGTTCATCTGCAAACATCGCCACAAAAAGATCCATTATTTTCATATATTTGCTGTCTTTCAGCTCTGCTTTCTGGTTATTTTTAATGCTTAATCCATCATTTTGTGACCTTCTCCATGGGAAAGATACATGTAAATCTTTCCGATAGCAAAGAAACAAATGGAGTGAAAAAGAAAACTGTTTTGTTTTGACAGAAGTGCTGAAAATTAAAATATAGAATGCAGGATGAAGTTCTGCTTTTCAGAGGACTATCTGTGTACTTAATAGTAATTATTCATTTTATGTGCTTACATTTGAAGATAGATAAACAAGACCATATTCAGATTTTTAGACTGTGCCGTTGCAGGAAAAAGGTTGTAAGCTTACATGAAACTTGTGAAATTTTCTTTTATAGCCTTAATCATAATATTTACTTTTTATAATACACGTGAAAACAGATGATAGCCAGGGTGCAAGTTTCATGGGGCAGGGAACAACAAAGATCCTTTGTAAAGTCTGGGAAAGGGAGAAATCTCAACAAGCTGTTTGTGAGGTATTTCTCTGTTTTTCTCTGTCCATCTTTTGTCTGCCTACTGCTTTCCGTAGTTGTGTTTCTTTCTGCCCTTTCTCCTTCTGCCCCACTTTGCAAAGTGAGAAATGGTGGATGTTGTGTGCTGCCTTTGACTAAAATGTGAAGCCTGTTTCATTAGCCCTGTTCTGTCACCGGTCAGTGAATATGGAACTGAGGTTCAGTGACTGGGCCTGCCTAAGGATTTTGAAGGGCTGATAGCATGATGCCTACACTGATCAATCGATGGAGGCTCTGTATTTCATTCCTACCCTTACCCTCATTACTGTTGGCAATACAGGTGGCTAGTTTTGGGACACAGATGAGATGATGCTTCTATAGCAAAACTGGTTAACAGCTGCATTTTGTTTTTCTCCTTCTGCCTGGCATCCAGGAAATGTAGCACAGGGGTTTAAATTATGGATATATTTTTGGCAGATTTTGTCTGGTTGCTGGACTTCTAAATCACTAAATCACTTGGCCATTGCACCGTGAAGGGGCATGCTTTCACTGAAGTTTGCACAGCTTTGTTTCGACAAAAGAGCTAAAACCAAACATGATTTTCAGACTAAAGCTCCTATCATCTTATCTTTGGTGTGAGCTGAATGCTGTTTTTTCAGACAAGTCCTTGGTCAGACAAAGGTTG
This sequence comes from Struthio camelus, assembly GCF_040807025.1. NCBI lineage: Eukaryota > Metazoa > Chordata > Aves > Struthioniformes > Struthionidae > Struthio > Struthio camelus. The sequence goes on from NC_090945.1 coordinate 29,444,524, forward strand.
GAAAGGATACGGCCTGCGTGCTCATTCCCAAGTCATTAGTGGTCATGAGTGCCACTTGAAAGCAACACTGCATCAACGTTGCCGTGTTAGTAGTAGTTGTTGCCACAGTTAGGTAATTTTTTCTAAAGGACACAGTGATATCTGGACGTTAATTGTTTTTTGTACACGTAAAAAGAAAAAAAAATTTTAGCTAATGGCAATGTTATGGTTTTCAGTTAAAATCTAAGATGGCCCAAAATAGTGACCTTTTTTTGGAATATGGGTTTTTCAGTTTGAATTTCCAATTTAGAAAAAAACAAACCTTTACATTTTATTCCTTGGTGTTTTTTAGTTTTGACTCTTTTGTACAGTTTCTCTTCAAATCTCTACCTTTTCTTACTCTCAATTTTTAATATAGTCTTTCTGTGTTTTCTGTATGCTTTCTCTTTTCACAGTTCTTGGGAATCAGGGTATGATGTCAGTAATATTGGAGTGCTTTGTTTTTAACTCAAATGGTGTTAAAAGTAGGCAGACTCTTTGTTCATATACACAGAGGTGAGGCACAGATGCACAAGTGAAATTACATTATCTTGATTCTTGGTCCTTTCAGAAATGTTTCCTTCCGTCTTGCTGTATTGTCTATAACTTTGATTCCTTTGCCAGTCTGTAACTGGGTAGGTCTCCAAAGGTGGGAGAGAGAGAAGTGTCACCATTGTTCCATTTACTCATAGCAGACTTATTTCGCTGACATAGCCTTAATTACAGAGGGGATCTTTCTAACTCTGTGCCTAGTTTTGTAGAGCACAATCAGGGGATCATGTCAGACCATAAACATGAAGAACCTCCACTCTTCATATTATGCTTAATTTTGTTCTTATCTTCAATTTATTGAATTGCTAACAGTTATTCCAATCAAGAAAATGGATATGAAAGTGGTAAAAGTGAGAAGCCTATGACTTTCCTGAGTTAGAGTGGCAAGAATATATAAAAGAGGGAACTGTTTCTCAGCAAGCTTGCCCTATAGGAAGAATTCTCTTTGACTAAGAGTAATAATTTCATTTAGTTTTAGGTGTGTGATCATTTCCTGAAGATGCTGATGTCTCAGACTAAATTGTCTTGGAGAATTCCCGGTATTCTCCTCTAATAGTGAATTCAAAGTAAGACTACATAATATATATTTGTCTAATATGAGATCAGAGAAATTATATTAGGAAAATCAACAGAGTGTTGTCACTGGAGTTTAGATGGTGTATATTGTTTTTCAAGCTAGAAAAAGCAGCAAAATACCTGCAGTAGCAGTTGGATAGTGTCCATCATTTTTAACTTCCTTCCAGGAATGTTAATTCTGTTATTCATCCTTTTTCCTACAGGGCAGAACATGGTCTTTATGGAAGCTCATGCCATAAGTAATGTTACAGAATACTTTCTGGTACCTGTTAGTTCTTTCTCATCTTACCTGTTCTTGGTTACTTTCTCATTTTAGCATATGTGTGTGAATGGATGGAGAAAATTCAGTATCTATTTATTTTCAAAAGTCTCTGGATAATGTAATAAGGAGACTTAATTGTATGTTATTTAGTTTTTACATCACCTTAAAAAGTTGGCTGCCATAACAGCAAATGCTTCTTCAAATATCTATTCATTTAATTCCTTTCATTCTCTTTTCCTTCTCTGGATGTCGATCACCTTTCTTCTTCTCTGCAAACAGTCTCAGGTGGAAATGAGATAACATCATGGTTTATACCCCTCGTAAGTGTTCAGAGTAGGAGTTAGTCACTTTTATATCACCTCTCTGAGGTGGCAGAAAATTTGGAAGTCCAAATTAAGTATGTATTAATGAAATTAAAAGAGAAAAAGAGAGAGAAAAAAGACATTGGTTTATACAAGTACTCCAGTGAAACTTCACTAAGCAGCAAGTAATCTAAAAAAAGACTAAAACACATAGGCCTCAAATATGGACTTGAGAAGAAAATTAGAATAGCTACAACTGTTGTAGCCTGGTGAGAAAACCCACATAAGCACTTAGATTGCAAGTCAATTTTCGCCTGCACAGCTACTTGGGTACCTAAAGTTCTGCTACTTCCTATAGGCAAATTTTTCCCTATTTGTTAACGCTGAGTATCTTACCAATATAGAAGGGCCTAGCTAAAAATTATATGCATTAATCTGTTTCGGTTTACATGGAATAACATTAGACGTGCTCACAGAGAGAGTGATAGTATCTCAGCTGTTGAAGAAAAAGCTTTTTAAATTTTAAATATTTCCTCTACATTTGCCATAATACTGCCTCCAGTGTCAGCTCGTATAGTATACAATTTTCAAATGATAAATGCTCAGGGGATACATAAGTTAAACTTTTCCATATCTGAGATTTTTTGAGAGGACAGATCTGGCAAGTCTTCCTGAGCTTGCCTAGAATCCCAGGAGCACACTATTTGGGCACGGCGTCTAGTCATTTTTGTTCAAAACCGTGGCCTATGATGGTCACCTTTTTAGATAACAACTTAGTGGTATTAAGCACTCCTCAGGCAGTAGGACTTTTCACCCTCAAGTGGTTTCAGTATGTATCTTTTCCATCCCTCATTTTGCCTCTATCACAAAAGAGTGCCCTAATCACCAGGCAGGGCTGGGCTGGAAACAGATAGAAGTAGACGAGTCCATTCCTCTGTTGCTCTGAAGCAAGGTGAGAGTGAAAGAAATGCAAGCAAATACATACCTCTCTCTGCTAAACAATAATGAAAGCCGCTTTACACCCACTCACCCTTGAAGGGAGAAGGTACTGCTGCTAGTTTCTGTTCCAAGAGTTCCTGCATTTTTCTGACATCCTGGAGAACTGGTATAAGCAGCATTGTGCAAAAAGATAACTAATCTCACCATCCCTAATATGATAAGCCCAAAGACTGAGCTAATGCCCAGATCCAGGAGGGGGTTCCAGGCTGTGACCGTCAGTCACACAGAGGCAGTGAAATCTAGGCTTAGGCAGGTAGGTACCTAAATTCAAGAGGTTTTAGACATGTTCTTTATGGCATTTTCCACTGGCTTCTTTAGTAGTTCTCTATGTGTCCTTACCCTCTACACATAAGGTGAGGGTTGTTGTGAATCCTAATTTTAGGCATTTCTCTCCTTCAGTTCACTGTAAGAAGAACAAGGCATCCTAGTTTTCCACTTTTAGCCAGATGCTTACAAATTAGGGCAGGTGATGCTCAGTGTTACCTGTGTAAGCTCTTTCTACATTAGTGCCTTAAGCCTACATTTTCTGGTTTTGTGATTCTGTAAGCTTGCCTGAGAGAGATGGATTCTTTCACATCGTATCGTAAATAAGCTTATCCTTCCTGGAATACGTTTAATTGTTCATATGTCTTGTGTCAGAAGTAGCAGAAAGTGTTTAATCTTAGCCATATGATTGGTTTTTCTGTACTGGAGAAAACAGCAATTTCCTTTTTGTTTCCTCAAGTGTAAGTGGAAGACAACATCTCTTACTTCTAGTAATTGTAACAATTCCATAACATTAGTGAGGAAATAAGGTATATATTACAAATACTGTAAGAGATGCAAAAATCTTTTAGAGCTACTCAGGGCTTGTTTTCACAGGAGAGTAAATAGCCATTCCCTATTCACCTTTTCATAGTATTTGTGATTTTAGAGACCTATCTTGTATTTTCCCTCATTTTTCTTCTTTCCAGGATGATGATTCTCAGTCTATTTAGCTTCACTTAATATGGAAGTCATGATCATTCTTACCGCTAGACTCCACACTTTTCCTTGGTTTAGTCAGTCTTCTTTACATAGATTCAGCTGGTGTAGAAAACAAGCTGAAATTCACTGACATTACAAGGGCTAAATTCAGAATGATGTAGCTTTAGGGCAGTCTGCTATCTTCCACCAATAGCTTTGGGTTAAGAACCCACACCTGCAGAAAATCAAGTAGTGTACATTCAGCTAGTTAAAAATAAAATGCAGGCAGGGGCTCAAGTCAAAAGTACATTTATTTAATCTTGTCAGCATTAATTTACAAACCAACATTTAAAAGAGACAAGATTAAAATCATTTTCCCCACTGCACAAAGCACCAGATAAAAGAATCTTTTCAGTAATAGTATTTCATTTTGAGTTTCACCAGTCCATTTAGTTTTGATATTACGAGAAGCCTATTAGCTTTATATTCTTGCGCTGGATGTTGATGGATTCTGACAGCTGTCACTGAGAAACTGAGAGAGATGAGATTTTCAAGTTGAATAAGAATTTTATTGAATAAAGGTATAATTTACTTCATCCACATAAGCCTTAAGAATCAAGCTGTATTGGCTGAAGTATGGATGGCATGAAATACATGCTCTTGCCTCTACATCTGGTCTTCCCCGTATTGTGTCACAGCCACGCCACACTTCTGGAGAAGTAAGCCCAGATCTTTGCAGATACTTGAATGTTCAGGTGTGGGCTACGTGAGTCTTCACTAACCCTCAGCGAACCTGGTCTCGCCATCACTTCTCCTACTAGAGAAGTCATCTGGAAATCCTTTTTGTAATGATCAAGGGATACAATAGTAGCAGAACCTAATTCCCAACAACCTATTTAAGTATTTTATGTAGTGTGAAGGGCTCCTTTTGCGCTTTCTGTGATCCTTGTTATCAGCCTTATAGGCAACAGAAGAAATAAAAAAAAAAACCCATTCCTTATTTCTCGCGTGTATTTTCTGGAGAACGTTTGCTTCCATTGTTGACCACTAATTCATTCACCTTAATTCACCTTTTTCTAAAGAGCTGCCTACTTTTTTGGAGTATATAATATACTTTCTTGCTTATATTTACCTGACAGTAAAGAAAAAGAATTTGCAAAACTTGATCCTTCTCTTGATTTTTGTGATGATGCTCTCAGATTAGGGAAGAGAATTTTCAATTTTACCCTGCTTACTGTTAGCTAAACACCTTACCAAAATATATTTTGGCCCTAGCAGCAGAATGGTTACATTATTAACTCATCTGTTATATAGCATTCATCTATTATATAGCATTATATAGCATCTATTATATAGCATGTGTTAGCAGTGTTAGCAAGTTTTTGTGTGTGATTTGGATGAATTAAAGTAGTTTTCAGATCTTATTTATAAAAGTGGCCCAGGGTTCTGGAGGGCCAAAAATTGGAGACAGAAGCTGTAGTGCTGTTCATAGGCATGAGTGCTCATATTTTTATGGGTAGATGGAAATGAGTAGTTTGCACTGACCTTGTGAAGAAGGTGCACAGGCTGGTGGAGATATGAGCTTGAGTAACTTCTCTGGTGCTTTACCATAGAATCCCAAGCATATGTTATTTGGATTTTATTTTTCAGCAGTCCTTCTACTGCAACATACACTATATCAGCAAACAGTGTAGTCAAATACTTAATAGCATGGCATTTTAAAAAAGGAAAATGAGCTTCTTTGTGAATGAAGAACTTTAATTCACTTTAAATTGTTTAACCTACTGGATTATAGCTGTTCTATGTATTAATATGTTGTCAAAAGGATTTTCTATGGTTCCCCTTCATTATATTCTGTTTGCCTCACGCCCTTTGAAGCAACAGTTCAGTTCCTGCAGGGCTACTTTAAAAAGGCTGTCATTATTTAGAATGGATCATTTAATTAAGCTACCACAGGGTCTGTAAGTAAAATTAATCAGTGTAGGTATATTGCTTGTATGAGTCACAATTAGTAGGCAAATAGGTTACTGCCCAATAGAGTTGCTGTAATCCAACTGTACATAGCCTCATAGAATTTAGGGATAAGTTTTGTTTACTCTTAATTATACCTAATGCCATTTATTTCAGCTAGACTGTAGCCTGTGCTGCTACTAATTAATTTACGTAGTTAGTAAAATACTTCATTTTAATACCAGCGTCTGACACTATCTGAGATAAAACTGCCTGTTTTATAGCTGGAGGGAATAGTTACAGAGGAAATATATCGATTAAAATGAGCTTTTTTAAACTGTATTTGTATCATGGACATGACTACCAAAACGCCAAAGATCTGATCCTTATTCTTGGCCTTGAGGCACGTACGTAATAAAAACTTAATATAACGTCTTCAATGACTCACATATTATGTAGCAATTGAATCTTCAGGAAAACAGAGTACTGATCCTTCATGTCATGGTCTAAACCCTCGTATTTGGAGGGCAGATTTTAAAAAATAATATATATTATTTAATATGGTAAAATCAGACTATTTGTTATCCTGTCATAAAGAAAAACTGATAAATAGTCAAACAAATTAAAGAAAGGATATTCCAGCACTTAGTATGCTAAGCTGAGCCTTAGTAGACTGGAATTCATCTTAGTTGCTCTTTCAGGAGTAGCTTCTCTAAGAGAATTCAGTGTTAGGGTGCTAATTTTGATATAACAAATACTACAACCTCATGATGCAAAGCACTGATAAAATACATATTCCTACTGCCAATACAAATCTGTTCAAAATATGTGAAATATGACTTTAAGCTGTCAGAAGTTTTGCTGCTCCTTTTCCTGAATTGAATTTCTTACAGTAAGTCCACAGGCCTTTTCTCCAGGGGGGGAGCCCCTTTCCTGTGTACGAAGGTTGTTATATCTGGATGCCTTCTTTACAAATCCACACTTTCTCTTTTGGTTGGATATTTGTGTTGGACCTTTGTGGGGGAATCTGCACAGCCTTCTCTTGATAGCATGGCCTGGATTACAACAGCTGATCTGGGAGGAGCATGAGTGTAACCACTGGGTGTGAGTAGAAGACTCAAAGCTGCTCTGAGAGAGTGTTTACTGCAAAACTGATAATGTTATAGGGAGAATAACAATTACAAAGTTTGTTCACAGTGATGACCAGCTAGGTTAAACAGTAGCCAGGGGATTACCAAAAAACTGTTGTGAACAGGAGACAGCTTGAGAAGAAACATGAACTTTTGGGATTGCAGCGCAGAGAGACCTCGGAGTGAGAAGACAGCACCTGAGCAGCAGTTAATCCATGTTTGACCCTGCCAGACGTTGTCCCATGAGCACACCACCCTACCCAAGCCTGACAGAGCAGCCTCCCTGCCAGATGCTGTGAACAGGCTGCATCTAGCTAGCAGACTGACAGTGCAGAGTGAAGTAAGAAGGGATCAACGTCTGAGGTGTGTGCTATGTGAACTCGTGGGGTGCTTTCTCAGCAGTGTGTAGATTAGCAGACTTGAGGAAGCAGCACAAGGACGTGTAAAACTGGAACACCCACATATCCAAGAGGTGGGGTATGAAAATAGGGGAACCTGCACTCCCAAGAAGAGACGTGTGCTTGTAACACATCCTGCTTGTGAGAGAGGGGGGTGCGCACATTACTCTCTGTCTGTGGGTGTATTAGAACTTTTGGGGATTACAGAAGTATGCTTAAAAATTGTAAGTGTTTATTTGTATTTTTAAGCATCTGGTATTCTGGTTTATCTGCTGTATTCCTCATTTTGATCCTGGGAGTATAGTTCAGTGATTGCCAGCTAATTGCATGCCACTAAGAAACAGGTAAACCACTTTGATCCTGATTTGATCTAAACTGCTCGCGTTGAGTAGTTTTTATCTACAGCACACCACAGCTCTCTGCCTCTCATCGTTGCTCCAGACTTTGCCCTGACAGCGAGCATTTGGGACTGCAGCAGAGTGTCGTTGCCTCGCCTGATGCAGACCAAGTCATGAGCCAACGCAAGCCAATCCAGAGAATACATGGCCTGGGCTGAAGTTGAAGATAGTGCTGGCATGTGGAAACAGAATTGTAAGTGTTAAGAGTTTCAAAATCAAATGAATATGTGTTCTGAAAAGTCTCACATTGGTTGTCCTCTGCACCAAGAAAGGAGTGAGCTCAGCACAAATCTCTGTCAGTTTCTAACCTAAAATTCTTCTAACGCAGGCAATCTACCTGTGCTTGCTGCACGAGTCCGTGCTTCCAGTCATAACTTTTTCAGCAAACCCAGCTGCTGTGTAGAAAGGTTTGATATTTGACTTTAATAGATTAAGAATTTTAGCAATGCAGTGATTCATTAAAAATTAGATGCAGAACGTGTACAATCCAAGACTCAAAATCAGCTCTCTCAAGTTTTGCACTACTGTCCCAGCAACTGAGTGATGTTTTCCTTTAGAAATTTTTATTATATCAGTATGGAAGAGTAGCAACCTACAGGGACGCTGTATTGCTTGGAATAGGAATAATAGTAGGGTAGTAAGCAATGCTATGTATCTTAGGCTGCTGGTAATTACAGTGCAAATAGTGAGGGAATTGAGATTACAAATCTGAAGAGTTTAATGTGCTAAGTTTATGCAGCTGTATTTTAGATCCATTTTGTGAGTTTGAATACTATGGCATAAAAGCGTGAATTAACAAGGTACAATGCAGTTGTCAATATGAATTTCTTGGAGTTTCGGAATTAACATCAGCCTTTGGATCTTGTACGTGCCTTTATCCCATGACTAACAATGTTTGGTTCAGTATATCATATCTTTCTTTGAGAGCATGAATCCGCTAGACTTTTGATTCATAAAGGTATGTATGTTGGAGTGAAAAATGATGATATGGTAAGTGTTCTTTAAACTCAATCAGCTAAAATTTGCCAGCTCGGAAGAAATATCTGTTCCGATGTCTGGGTTTTGCATAGCTCTGTGAACAAATGTAGTTTTGATAAATCAAAATAGAGTTCAAATTTTACTCTATTTAAGGCTAGCAACAAACTTCAGAATGTGTCAGTAATGTATGATGTGTTGACTTTTGCTCCCCGTTTTAATGGTGTGTCATTTACTATGCTTTTCTGAATTCTCTAGTGCCAATAAAACGTCTTCATGTTTTAGATCTTAGTATTGGCACTAGCTAAATGTCTAGTTACTAGAGGTTACACATTAAAGAGGTGATTTGTCAGTGAAGGTTTCTAACAAATTATGGGCTCATCCCTGTGTGTGAAGTTCTGGATGGCTTTGTGAACAGGCCTTTACAGAACTTTAACCTATAGATCTTCCCCTAAGAAACGTGCACTAAACTTTTCTCCTTCACTTTGCATCAGATATGTCGTATAAGCTGATAAACTTCAAAACGGGTACTACAGTACACAATATTTTCAATAAAGAAGTTTTATATATAGACTAAAAGTAAAGAAATTATGTAATTACGTTGTCTAAAACTAAAGTTTTGTTAGCATTACATAAGATGCTTCAATCTTCTGACTAGTGGTTTATCACAAAAAATAGTATACTTAGGGAAAAAGTGATGTGGGAAGAAAAAGCATATACTTAAAGCAAACAGATCATTCATTTGTTAGAATGTCATTGATCATTAGTACAGTATCTGACTAAGGGAAAACGATCATTTATAATGAGAACTTACATTTTTATTTCCTACACTATAGAGAAAGCTTCTCTTGATTGTACAATAGTACCATATTTAAGGATGTTATACCATTCAAATAAATAATATATTTTGATTCATATAGTATTGTATATGTCAGGTAATCCAAAAATCTTTTACTGACAACTATTTATCAGTATTTATTTAATCAAACAAATAATTTATAGTGGGTTTTATAAAGAAATACTATTTCATACAGAGTAGTGGTTAAAATTGTAAATGTGCTCAGTTACCTAAAACCGCTAATAAATGTAAACAGTAGTTGTAACGAGTACATAAAATGCCCTTTTTTCCCCCTCTTATTCTGCTCAGATATTTTGCTAAGAGTTATGGCAGTTCTTTGTTCTAGCTTTTAAATAGTTTACACAAAATGATTATCTGTCTTTTGAAGTTTGTATATATCGGTGGGGGGTACAAAAGACATCCATGCTTCACCAGTGGCAACACTCGTCTGGAAGGACTGGGAAAGTTGCTTGGCAGCCCCGAAAGGCATGGCTGGGTACTTCCCGCCGCAGCCGCAGCCAGATCACAGCGCTGTGTGGATGCTCCCATGCTGTTCCTTAACTCAGCTACTCAGACCTCATAGCACGATACGGTGTTTTGGGCACTTTATTCAATTCTCAGTGTGGTGTAATCAGCTGTGCACTATCAATGCTCTGATATCAATTTAGGAAGCCAGACCTTTAATACATGCCTTCTTTTATCATGAAAATGGTATCCTGTTGGTGAAAACCCACAGAGAGGCTGTTTTTGTGCAGTGTAATAGTGTAGGTCACTAAGCCAAAAGAAACCTGGAAAACCTGTGAGTAAAACATTTTTTATTTGAAGGATGCAGTTGTGAAATGGCTTTAAAAAAGTCATATACATTCATATTGCCTCTAGAAAAAGATGGAAGTGTTAGATTTATTTATATCTATATTAAAAATAAAATTATATAAATATATCTATATATATTATATATATATTTAGAACATACTTGTAATTTACTGATCATAGTAATCCTTGCTCCTCATGTTTCCTCATGTTTGCTAGATCTTAACAAATCCCTCTTCTCAAGAAAGGTTTGAACCTAGAAAAGAAGAAAGTGCTAGAAATGCCGTAAAATTAAGTGAGAATTTCACAGCTGTTACTATTTTCAGGTCAGAAAAAACAGATTTCCAAATGTAGCCCTTTTTTGTCCTGTTTTATTAGCTGGCTCAAGGTTTTTCTGCCTCAGTATTCTAACTCTTGTGCATCCCAATTCTGTGCTTATAAGAAGGTACTTAATTGAATGGGAAACTTTATGTCAACGTGTTATTATCAATTCCCGTGTCAGAGCTGGCTGTTGGCTGAAAACATCCTAAGTCATTTTTTGATTCGGTCTTATGACTTGCTACACAGTGCACTGCTGGATGCCTAAACATAATTTTGCCATGTGTTTTAATAGGTTTTTTTTTTTTTTTTAAGAAAAGGCATTCATTGTTACCTTGAAGATTTCAGATATATATGTACTCCATATAAGAACCTGTTACATTCCTCAGTGGGTATTTTCCTTTACTGTTAAAATTGTTACCTTATTCCTATTTTAGTTTGAATTTTGATTCAGTTCGAGTTTTAGATTGAGTTTATTTAGCTTCAGTGTCCTGTTAGGTCATTTTACTAGGCTGAAAGATCTTCCTAAGTAGGGATTTATAGAACAGGTATCCGCTTAACTTGAGGGCTAACATGATTCAGTTCAGATCATTCTTGAAGCATGTTTCTGAAATGTTTTTAGTTTTTTTTATGTTCTTTGTGAAGCGCAGACAACAAAAATGTGCATAACAGTTGTCTTATCTGTGCTGTACAGAGATGTAATGCTGTCTTTTTGCAGAACACTATTTTGCTTATACCTGGCAAGTATTAGGGTCATACGATTATATAGGAAATTCACATTTAAATTTTTTTTACCAGTTATGAGCTATTCTTTACAAATATACTCTTTTCCAGAATATCCTCCTATAACATGTCAAGACTTGGGTGAATTCCCTGTCGTGATTAAAATTAAATGTATGCTCACACATTTCCCTAAAATGTGGAATAGATTTATCAGCGCAATAAAAGACTGTCTGTCATCCTACCTTACTATCTTTGGCAGAGCTTTGTGCAGTGAGTGAGAACACTGTGCTTTTAGTGTATTTGAAAGAGAAATACTAATAAAAGGTTGTGGAAGGAAAGATTTTTAAGCTAGTAACTCACAGATGTGTTTTCTTGTTGTTTTCTTTTTCTGTCTCTATCTCTATTCTTTTTCTTAGATCCAATTAGATCCAGTAGCTGAGAATGGATAGAATGGCAGTGTCCTCAACACCTCTAGGGAAATAGAACAAATCAAGAAATTCTTTTCTTCAGGCCAAAAAAAAAGGTAAGTGTATTAGTTTTTCACTTAAATCACAAAACAAAATGCATTAGCTTCAACCTATTGCTTTGGGAGCCAAATAGTTTTTCAGGCCGAATACACTTACTGTTATAGTAACAGATGCTGAAATCTGCAGCGAGAATTTAAACAGTTTTTACTATATTGTTTGCCATTGGAAAATAAAGATGCTATATGTTCCTGAGTGACTCTCAGGTAGAACCAGAAGTGGTTGCACAAAGGAAAGGATTCTCAGAAGAAATGTTTATACTCTAGATTATGGCATATACAATCAGTTTTATGGAAATGCTGAAATCATCTCTTGTAGGAGCAGAAAACCTAAAATTTCTCGTGTAAGACTGGGCGGATTCTATTCTTTTATGCAGCTAATGGATATATATTTGTGTTTACTAGACAACTGCTTATAGCATCTTGAAAGACTGCTCGATTTTCCTGTGTTTAGGGATGGTCAATTTGTGGCTCCTGAATTGCGTGCGTCTCTCGAGTAGTTCAAATGCAGCTATTATGCTAGGATTGTACCAGGGGACCAGCTGTGGAGCTGTGCTGCCTGGAAGACATTGATCCAGATCCAGGCTGTGAAAAGAGTTAGCAACCATGTCCCTGCTGGGACCCAGGTCATCAGCCCCCTAAGGCAGTGCAGGAGTAGAATGGCTTGGGAGCTATGTTGCATTTCAGCCATTAACTGCTTTCAAAGTTTCCTCTTCGCTCCCTCAGATATGTTGTGTGTGTTTTGTGGCTCTTGATTATATGAAGATCCTGGCGTGTAGCTAGGAGAAAGGAAGGTTGAATACCCTTCATGTAGTTAGGACAAAAAGACTTCTTCCCTTATGTTCTCTGTTTTTTTTTTAATTTCCTGATTGTTCCTAAAGCGTTTTTTCCTGGTTGTGTCCCATGCTCCAATAAGGTATTTGTAGAACTGTGCTGCATTCTAGCATTTAATAGATTTCTTTTTATTACAATAAGGAATTATATTAATAAAAATTGTATTTCAAATGATATCAAGTCAATTTAGTGATAGAGAAAATTTATAAAATAAACTGGAAAGTACAAATACAGAAGTAAAATTTTATTATATTAATCAGTACTACAGGAAAAAATATTCCAATTTTTTGATAGTTTAGTGGGACAATGTTCCTCCTACAGTAGATGTAAAATAATCACGTTTTGCAATGTTAGAAATCTCATATGTTGAACAGAATAGCCTGATATGACAATATCCTTGTCATTTTGACAGTTTTTAAGCAAGTTAAAATCTGAGAAATTCATAAAGTAATTGATTTTTAATTTATATTCTTGTTATATGTATACGCTGATAGCTAGCTAGCTAGCTATGTTATTCTTTCAGAAATCTTCAGTCTTTGAAAGAACTTGTTCTTGGTTTTTCTTTCTTTCCTTGACAATATTCCTTTTTCTTGAAATCTGTAACTCTACAATCTAAAATAGTCACATTTTAAGCTGTGTAATGCAATGCTTAAAGCTTTCTAATGCAATCGAGAAACATTTATGCAGTCAACTTATTTTTTTTTATTGTTTAAAGAATTAGGTATCTGATCAACATGGTTCTTTTAGTTTTTCTGAAATTTAGTTACTGAAATTACATGGTCACACAATCCCCTTAAGGAATGCAACGACAAAAAAGCAAATCTGTTACAAGATGCCAGATGCTTTCTTTACTTGGGAGAAAGTTTAGTAGCATTTTATGCTTGATTATCAAATCGCTGTGTTTTTGTTAGTTTTTCCTTAATTAATTTGTAGGTTATGTTCTGTTGCCATGAAATTCAAAAGCAATTTGCCACAGAATTCTTTGGGCATCAGCGTCCAAATGACCTTTTTACCTTTAACAGTAAGGTATTTGAAACTGGAAAAGAATTATCTCCACCAACATTTTTTCACAGTCAGGAATTACCTCAGAATAAAGAAGCTGATGTGTTCACAGTTCTGAAAGGACGATAACCTAATATGGTTCTGTAGCATAGTCCAAAAATTCCTCCATCATATCAATAACAAATTGTTGAGCTATGACATTATTTCAGATAGTTATCTAACGTGTGGGATGAGAAACTGAGAATCTATTGAAATCTTTTGAACTAACCCAAATATAAAGTAGTAAATCATATCTTTTTGATGAATGCTTACAGTCCTGTGTGCTAATAGTTTGGACCATCTCACAAAAGCTCAAAAGTCCTGTAACATTAGTATAGCAAGAATATAGCTTACTATCCCAGAACTTAAGAGGAGGACAGAGAGTAGTTGATGTAAATAATTTCTAGTTCCGTTAATTTGTACCCTGGAAATAAAAAGGCCAAGAGACACTATGGGCTTTGGTAGATTTCTTGTCAGCTTGGTGAGAAACGGCTAATTTTGCTGGCCTGCCAGTAGGCCATCCAAACTTTCATGAAGTGGCTCTAATGTCAAATGTGCAGCTACAGAGCAATCTGTAAAGAGAAGACTAAAAAAGAAGAAGAAAAAGAAAAAAAAAACCTTAAGAATATAACAGAAGTATCCAAATGAAATAAAAATATAAAGGTCATAAATTAGACATCGTAGTTGCCCTTAAGTCAGGAACTGTCAAAAAATTTTTCCTTTGCAAGAAACATGCTCTGTATTTGTCAGTGCCCTCCATGCATGGGACAAATACATCTCAGGGAAAGGAGCAACCAGAATCTTGAAATGTTGAAAGTAAAAGTTGTGAGAAACAAAGCACAATTTTGTCTTACCAAGAATAGTATTTTAAAGCCATCCATTTTGAACTGGCTACAGCTTTCCTACCTGAAATGTTTCCTTTTTTTTTTTTTTTTAATAATACTTTGATACACTGATTTGTTAATGATGTCCTGGGGAATGGAATTTGCTGACAATTTTGGAACAACAGAGCACTGTCAGAGTTACCTTTTCTGTCACTGATAAAAAGAACAACTCATGAAAATAAGTACAGATAGTGTGGGTGCACCATATTTCTGTCTTGTAGAAAACAGTTGCAAATCCTTGGCATAATGTTTCGCAGGGAAAATAGAGCAGCCTTGAGGCTGCTTAGATTTGGGCTGAGATCTGGAGTGATGGATAGCTGTAGCCCTCTTTATTTGTCCATCTTTCCTCTGTGGGGGTGTAACTTTACTATTGCTTATATAGCTTTTGAATTAGATGAAGAAAATGTCACTGAGAAGACTGAACCAGTGTTAGGCAAAACACTGGATCTGAAATATCGTACAAGTGCAGTGGAAAAGTTTGGAAGCATTCTGTTGCCATTGCAAGCGTCATCATGTTTTTGTAAGTAGCTCTCTCGTGATATGCTGCCCATAACTGTTTTTACAGCATACTCCTGTTAATCTTTTCCTTCAGAGTTTTTAATGCATACATTAAAGTTAGAGGCTGCTGCTAACTGACTGTCACCTGAATGAGATTCACAGATAATTCCTTTTGTTCACAACTGAAGACCTGAGAGAAGATTCAAGTGACTACTGGTATCCTGTCAATTTTCCTTAGTCTCAACAGGGTGTTCTCATGTCGCTTCTTAACTTCAACAGAGCAAGGAAAGAATGGGTAGCACACTGTGCACTGGAGCTCACAAGAGATGTGGGAGGGAGGAGAGGAAGATAGTAGGAAGCACACTTCAGAGACATTGGTACAACACAGAGGAGAAATACAAATCTGAACGTTTAAATCATGTGTAACTGGCAACTTGCTGCTGCCCTGTTATGTCTTTCTCCTAATCCCAGTTATGTTTTTTTTATCCATGGTGCCTTTTAACTGTTGACGGTCCTCCAGCTGACCAGTCTACTATTCTATCTTCATTCAAGTCCTGACTACAACTCAATTTTTACAAGAGTATTGTGGAACCGGAAGCAAATATTTAGTCTTTATTTATCTATTACCAGCAGGGCAACTTGTATACTAAAGAACAGAATCAAATCTTCTGCAAGAAGAATGCATAATAGGAAAAAGCATTTTTTCTAGTTACTTTTGTTCTTTTTCTTATTATTTTACTTCTTTCCAAACAGAAAATTTATTACCGGAAAGCTAATATCCTGAGTGCTGAATTTTGCCATTCTTAGAAAATTGCTAAAATAACCTTCCTAGTGTTACTGAAAGGCAAGGGCTTGACTAATATGTGCTGTGGTCCTATTGGCTTCCTTTTGTTCATATATGTTTTCCTCATAATGATGAATTCATTTTGGAAATATATTTTTCACAAATGTAAGTGGAGGCAGCTTCACTGAACTTAGCCATCGAGGAGTTATGAGTCATTTGCGCTAAAGCATAATGTAGTTCAGAATCGAAGCCATTGAGATTTTCTGAAAGGTTATATCGCGTTCAGTGTGTTTGGACCAGGCCCTTTGTCAGTAAGTGAAGGTAAATCTCCTTCTGACTTTCTGTGTTACTTCATTGCAGCAATGAACCAAATCTTCTTGCTTATTGCATAGGAAGCCTTGCATTATAACAGAATAGAGCAGTCAAGCAGGATATAGTAACATGGCTTACTAGTCTTTGAATTCAGCAATCACTTGTTCACTGTGCTGTAAGTATTTACAGAAGCTGTATCCGATTTATATAAATCTTGAAATGTACACTCCTTTATGAGATTTTTCTGGTTGTAAATTCTGTATTCACTCTTTGTGTTTTTGTTTTTAATTTACTTTATTCCCCTAAAGGCTTTCCTTTAACTAGTTTGCTTGTTGTAAATTCAGCAGTGATATTCTTTAAACAAACAGAAGCACAAAACATAATTTCCTGGTAACACTGTTTAGAAAATGGATCAGAATAAGGCCCCAAAGCTATTCTGATGATGAATTAATTATAAGATTCCAGGAAAAACACTGCATTGACATCTTACAAGTTTCAGCATGTACCTTATATAACAGTGCATGCTCAATAAAGTTGTTTTGGTGCTTATAGTATGAAGAAATACTTAGCGCTCTAAGAATCAGAAGATATTTCAGTGTCATGTAAACTTAAATGGTAAATTCTCCTGCTTATTTCACCATTTAAGTTATTGAGACCTACCTTTATTATGCAAACAGCTCATTTTATTGGGAAACAAAAACATTCATCAGAACAAAAAATATGTCTTAAAATGCTGAGCCCAGGTTAAAATATTATGTTGGGCCCTTTCTCATATGTATAAACTTTCAGGGCTTTACAGATATTTTCTGTAATGAAGTCCTATAGTAGATTTTTTTTAATACTATTTCAGTAACAGTTTGTTCATTACGACTTTTACATTCATGCATTTTCAAGTTATCTGTTTATATCTAGTGCTTCTATATGCACCTTCTGCTCAGCAGCTCTCCAATATTTAAGATTCTCTCAAAATTCCTGTAAAATCAATATATATTATACCTGTTTTGCAATTTGGGAACTGAGAGAAATGTACCCAAGCCCAGAAGATCAGGTCTATCATATGTCTTGGTATATTTGAACTAAAGAAATCAAGCTGATGATGGGCCTTAACAACAAGGACAACAGGAAACAGCCATTGGGAAAATTTAGGCATAAGGTTGCCCAGGAAGTAATTTGAAATTTTGGATATGGAGTTTTTTTTTTTTTTTCCTCTGAAAAGAGCAAAGTAGAGTAGCAGCAGCTATTTTGCCAGCTTCGTTAATGTAGGAAATGAGAGACATAGTGCTGGATCCTGATGAGATTTAAAACCATTTGCCAAGAAGGCACGTTAGTGTTCTGCTTTTGGCATCCTGCCATTAGAAGCAGGGCCACAAAGCAGAAAGGAGTGCAAGCTGTGTGGTGGCAGAAAGCAAATGAAAGCTACTGTTGGCTCTCGCTAAGCTATGTCAAGTCGTAGAGGCTGTACAGGTTCACTACCGTTATGCTTTGTGTAACTTAATTAGCTCTTCTGAAAGCAGAAGCATGTTACACTAGGAGGATAGCTGCAAATATGCTGCAGTCAGTTATCAGGTTAATTCGCTTAGTCCTGGCTTGGCTATCTTTCTTCTACATGATTTGTGTAGTCCATAGCTTAAAAATCTTCACCACGGTTATATGATTACCTTGTCATGTGGGCCTAAGCCATACATGCACTGTCAGAGAAATAGAAAGTCCTGGCCTCATTAAAGTCCCTGTGAGATAAAGGAGCTGAATCGTTTGCGTCTGATTGTGTAACACCTGTATGATGCTTACTCATATTCAGCACTAGAGGAGAGAGGGTGTCATAGTATTTTAGTACTTTTTGTGTCTCACTTTGGCCAAGGAAGTGCCATAGGGTATGAGCGATAAAAATAAACTAAATTTTTTAATAATCTCATAAAATCCAAATGAGTTTGCAACAATGGTTTTAATTAGTTCTTGCTCTTATTTGCCTGTGTTTTCTGACTCTGGTATTACTTAACCTAGAAATGACCATGAATCTGACAATACTGATTTTCAATCCCAAAGCTTTCTGCACATAGCCAAATACTAGATTATTCGTATATCTGGATAAAGGACCTCCTTCCAGAGAAGGACATAGATTATGATAGCCTGTGCAGGAATTAATACTTGCATTTTTTCCTCCCTCTTGGATAGAAGACAACTTGTACTGTTACTTAAGTTAGAGGAGTAGGAACTCACATAAGCCAAGGATTCAGATATTTGCCTTCTTGGCAAATATCTAATTACTGCACTATCATCTAGTTCATGGTAAATTTCTGAAGCTGACCTTTATTGTCTGTAGGATGGCTTGACAGGAATTGGGTATTTGACTTTAAAATCTAAATCAGTAATATTATATTAATTGCAAGTTTTCTAGTGAACCAGATAGATACGGTTTTTCACAGCCATGCCGTTGCTTTTTGAGGATGTTATAAATGAGAAGTAGAGCAATCACACAGAGAAAATACTCTGAGCCACAATCAACCCTCCAATAAGCAAATACAAGAAAATGAGATTTTTTTTCTCTTACTGGAGAGCTGAATTAGTGTCAAACAACAGTACAAGCATTTATTACAGTTGTACTCATGTTAAATTTATAATCTTACTGTGTCTCACAGGAATTGAATCCAGCCACCATTACAAGCATTTATTTCACTGGAGATTGAATGAAATCACTGCCACATCTTCTTACTTGCTTACCTACTTCTGACTTCTACCCATTATTTTCAAAATCTCATCCATTTCCACATTTTTCTAAGTCTCTCAGTACTCTTTCTCAACGAAATCCATTCTTCTCAGACAGAATTCTATTTCTTAATGCACTCAAGAAATGGACAAGTTTTGGTCACCTATTCATTTTCAGGGTCTTAATATTCACCTTTTTTTAGCATGCTAAAGCATACACACACCCAGTCTTTTTAATGTCTTTGAGTTTTCTAATGATCTCCCTCTTTCCTTCTACGTGGTTATCTGAAATCACACAGTGCTGACTTTAATCTGGGAGAAAATTGGTCGTCTTGTGGTTAAATGACTACCTAGATTCTGGAGCTTTGGCTTTGGTTCCAGCCTGTATTATACAGATTGCTGTGACTCTGAGCAAGCCACTGCAATTGCAGACTAGGTTTGCTAAGATGCATGTAACCAACTGTCAGTATCCCCCATATTTTTGTTCAGCCTGCATGCCAATTATAGACTTTCAGTACAAGAGTAATGTTATTATTATCATTAAATTTGGTCAAATGTTTTTGTTTTGACTAAACAATTTTTTAAAAAATAATGATTATTAGGAAAAACATACATTGTTATGAATTCAAAATAATATTTTTTACACTCCTATTAGACAGACAGTTATTAGTCTTAGTAAAAGAAGAAGAAGGAGAGGTCTGGGTAGCACGTTTACTGCTCAGCCTAGGCTCTCAGCATGTTCCATTTACACAAGAGAAATCCCTTCAATTATAAGATCCTTAATTTACCCAGGAAACTTCATAAGGAAAATGATTAATTACTTTAAGCAATCATTTTACAGATAATCACAGTTCTTTATTTAAACTGGGAAAGCAAAAGGGGATCTCATGAATAAAACATAAAGGAAAAAAGAAAAAAGCTTTTAGTTTAATAAATATGAAGTCAGCATTGAAATATTTCTTCAAAGAGATAAATCTTGTTAAAATCATACCTCTGTTCATATTAACTATTAATTATGGAATTATTCTATATTAGAACAGGAGAACATTGGACTCAGCACAAAGCATAAGGAAAAAATCAAGGTTTTGTTGAAATGGCCCACTGCTACGCATACTTGAGTATTTTTATTCAGTTGACCCTAACAGCCAGAAACATTCTGCAAAAGGAAACAGAAAACCAGTTCTAAATAGTAGAAAAAGGGTCTTTTAGTTAGGTATTCTTGACTGTTACGTATTCATTTCCCTGTTTTTCATACAGGTATCCTGTCCAAAACAGCCGTGGGGAAAGCGTTATCTTCCTGGGAGAACTATGACCTGAAAGTGAGAGGTTGTAAGTTTGCATCCCCTGAAGGACACAGCATTTTCTGTAGCTCTCAAAGCAGCAGTGCCTTTTCAGAGTTTGCATACTAGACCAGACTTGCACAGCCAGGCTGAGGAACGCCTGCATTCGCTGTCGTTAGCTGCCTGTCGCTCAGGTCACTGAAGAACGTCATCTTATAAACAAAACTGTAGATACCCTAGGAACTTCAGTGTGAAAACCCAAGGCAACGTTCGGTTTTATATGGCAAACAGGCATCCTACTTCAAAAGTGCTGTTTAGTACTTAAGTGCCTATATTCTGCCTAAATTCTTCTGCAGGTCTTTTAAATGGTACTCAGGCTACCAGTGGTGAGTAGAATATTCTAGAAGAGAATGAATGAGGAAACCTGTGTTTGTTATTTTATTTTTTTATTTATTTTATTACTAATGGACCAAGAATCTGTGTGGACCCAGACCGAACAAAACAATTTCTTCTTGGGCACCAAAATGTTCCCTTTCTAGAACAGAGGTATAAGAAACATCAGCTCAGATCTGAGACATTGGTACCCCTTATGTTAAATGATATGCAGAGAGCAGGTAGTCCTAGCTGTAGACAGAGGTGCTGCATCATCAGGTGTGGGTGAGGGAAGTGGAGAAAAGTTTTAGGTTAGAGGAAATACCACTCAAAACTACCCAGATCATGTATACGTACATTGGCTTGAACACAAGGTTTCTGTTCTTTCCGTAGATAACAGAAAGGTGCCTATTTGTACGTGGTATTGCCACAGTGCTGCAATGATGTCCTGTTTGCGAAGCATTCTGAATGGTTTGTTAAGCATTTAGGTTTCCGCTGAGATGCACCTTACTTACAGAGTGGGATTTATCATCCTGTAGCTCTGATGGCCTGGTAACGTTTACTTGGTTTTTGTTTTTTTTTTTTTTAATTTTCAGCTACACAGCAATTGCCTAAATAGATAGGTTTTCCTTCTGTAACTGTGGGCTCCAAATATTTTTCTTTTTAGCAAAAAATTAATTTTTTGAGTTTTCCCTAAAAGGAGATATTCATATTTAAAACTTTTCATACCCGAATAACTAGCTTCTCTGAGGAGAATTTTAGTTTTCTGGTTTCGTATTGACTCAAGCCCTTGAGGATGCCACATCTATTCAGAACGACAGCTTGAGTGGGTTTATAGGCTCAATTTAAAGGTCACGTTTGAGTGATGGGCTATGACAATGAAGAAATTAGCAAAAAAATTGTACCATGAGGTCTGAAAGCTATTAAACTTTTGTGATGATGTTAGCTCCAGTCCCTATAAAAGAAAAAAAAATACATTCCATGAATTGTGTACAATTTTGCATTTAACCATTACTATTTCCTTTCTGGGAACATATGGTAATGGTTAAGCCATTCAAATTGTACTAATACTCTTGTGCTCCATCAAGGATACATGCTGTGTATCCCTACACTCCCCTCACTGTCTTAAGTACTGGCCTAGTGTGAACCAAGGATTTTGCAAGTACCAAATCTGCCTGGAGAGATGCGTGTGAAGCAATGGATGTGCATATTGCAACATGAATATTCAGAAGTATAAACTTCTTTTATTCAAAATTAAGAGCCAATGGATGTGAATTTTTTGAAATAGGAAGTATGAAGCTTAGTGCTTTTGTGTGATCTCTTTCCTGAGTTCTTGTTTTAATATTTATTATTGTTGATGTCGTTCTGAAACTTTGCTTTATATTTGATTAAAAAAACAGAGGAGTGACTCCTAATGATTTGATCTAGATCACTAGTCACTAAAGTCTAGGTCATGCTGCTAAAAAGAAAATGAGATGCTAGACAGCATAGATTTTAAATTTCTGTTTTGTCTTTTACTAATGTGTACCTTTTGTTGATGGAAAGATAAGAGACTGAAGATCTAAAGGCGTGTATAATAACATTTTAATTTAAGGAGCCTACATACTGAGCATAATCTGAAGCTACAGTGTGAGACACAGTTTTGTATGTTTTATGCATTAACACACCGTCTGCTTTCTGTGGAAGAAAGGGGTATGGGAGGTTTGCCTTACCTTATGGCAATCATGTTTAAAAACAAAACAGAATGTATTTTATATTGGCGTAGTTCTTTGAGGAAGGAAACAGCATTCATTGCATAAAGCACCTTAGACAGATATTACTTCTGAAATTTTAGAAGCTTTTGAACCTTAATGTGTTCTGATTTGAAGCGAACCAAGAATAATTTTATTGTGAGTAAATAGAACTATATTGAGATCCCTTGTTTTAAGTTCAACTAATATCTGCTACCTATGTACCTGTTCCACAGTATACAGAAGGTCTTACTGCTGAGTAAAAGCTGCCCTAGGAAGAAGTGGGGAGAGCGAGGAGGGAACCAAGATAAACATGTCAGGGGCCATCTAAATGAGTGTAACCAAGAAAGCCTTATTTCAGTGTACAAATTGGTTCCTCGTAATTCTTCTACCTGTAAAATTTGGGGTGCTGAACTCCCAAAGGATCTTCTGAAAAGCCCAAATGTTGAAGCTGTGGTAATAGTTATAACATCATGTGCCAGATTAGAAAGTGTAACATTCTTACTTTTGAATACTAGGAGTGATAAGTTTGCAATTCCTATAAGTGCCAGTATATACGTATTATACTACGTACATGACATTAACTATTTCAGATGCAGCAAAATCTCAGTTATACCTTATGTTCAGTAAAGGTCTCTTGAAGTTTTGGTTTGAGTTTATACTATGCTGTAGCTTGCATGAGGAAGTGATTGTTCTAGTTTCCAAAAATAACAGGAACAGTAATAGACAAACTATCATAGTATGGGAGCAGTGGGGGAGCATATTTGTCAAATTCTCATACATGAAGATGAAAAAAATGTAGAAATAAGCTGTTGTGAAAAAGAGGCATGACAAGATTATGTGTCAAAAGAGTGATCAATAAAGGCTTTTGTTAGGCTTCATGACAACTGGCTAAGTGTTATGAACTATGGGCAGACAGAGAAGAACGACTTATGGATGCATTTGTCGTTGCTACTGTTGATAAGGAAGTGTCATTAAGGTTCAGAGTAAGATCTGATAGTGGAGGAAGCTATTTGTATAGCTCGTCACAATCAGTTCATTAGCAAACAAAATAATGATCCAGGGAACTGCTGAGAGGGTGGACATGTTTGCTCACAGTCGAGAAAAGGAAAAGAATGGGTTGCATAAAGATAGTGGGGGTAACAGCGTGTAGCGTAAAAATAAGTATGCTTTCATCAGCCCAGTGGAGAGGGAGAAAGCCCAGCCTACAACAAACTATGCAGCAAGTAAGAAATTGTTGGTCAGGGTTGAAATACAGAAAAAAAAGAGCATTTTAAAAGATAAATTGTATATGAGGGTTTTCTGTGCAACTACAGCAACATGCAGGGCTACAAAATGCCCAGATTAAAATTATGATGCTGTAACCTCAATTTAGCTTCAGTGAAGCTATGACAGTTTATAGACTGTAGTCTGACATTTTAAGCAGTGGTTTGAAACCTACTCCGGAATCTCCGGATAGCTTTATAGCAACATGGATTTACCATTCTTATTCTGATGTCCCAGCTATAGGCATACCTGTCATAGAAGTATGAAAATAAATGCTGGCTAAAGATTTGTTATTGCCACCTCTCTCTTGAAATACACTGGAGGTGTATTTCATAGGAGAGTGACCAGGAGGATATAAAAATAAAAATAATGAATAGTATTCTTATAAGAGAAGACAAAAGGGAACCACAGTACATATTTAAGAAAATTGGCTTCTATTAAAAAAAATAAAGATAGGTCAAACAGAACATTGTTAAGTAAACAAAAATGTGATGGAACAGTCATAATACTTTGTTTGGTAGAAAATTATTCCAAAACCCAGAATTACAGTTATAAAATAAATAAAACATACAGCTCTCAGATTCATCAAATCATTGAGAAATTATTTCAGATGATGAGAATGGTGACCCTTTTTGCATAGGTTTCTATTGAAAGGAATAATTGTGATCTAGCTAATAACGAATAGCTGTTGGCAGTAAGATTCAGAACTTTGAGAAAGATTCTGAAGTTTTCTGCTACCAAATACAGGAAATCAGATTTTATTTTATAGACTCTTGAACAGATTTTTAACCCAGTTAAAACCAAACAGTATTTATATGTGTATGTGCAGTCTAAAACTTCTATACCCAAATGCATTGGTATATAATGGAATGTAGTTCAGCAGGAAAGTCTGGATTTAGTTATTTTTTTGCTTTCAAGTCATAACTCAATCAAGAAAGAAATATATCACATTGAAAATTAACTGCACAAAGATATGATTTGTGAACAACATGCTCTTTACCTGGTATGTTTAAATCCTTTGATCTGTAAATAACTATAAACAGTAACTTACCTGATCAAAATCTAAAACTGAGTTAAGCACCTCTCCCCCATCAGTACTTTTGATAAGATTTTAGATACATCTCGTAGTGTGAATCGGCATGTCCATGCTATGCTTTCAAAATATACTTGCAGAAAAGAGCACAGTTTGGATGTGAAGCATTGCTTCTCCACTCCAGTGCATGCCTGTCAGCAGTGCATCTGTAGTGAAGAACCTGGAAGCATTCATTTCCTAGCTCCTGGATCGCTGCACTTGCACCATTTGTGCCCCAGCCTCGTGTTAGGTGACTATCGATAATTTCTCCCTCTCCTATAGACAGTAATTTTCATTGAAAAGGAAACTATGGCTTTTGGCATGGTCTAGACAGGTCCTAGTATGAATGATCCTATCATCAGGGTTGTATTATTATTATAAAATATCAAATTACCAGAAGATGCTGCATGGGTCTTCAAGCTGCAAAGAATAGGATGTAACCCTGTTTTCCTGTGTTTAAGCACTAACCTTGTTTCTGTCAAATGGTTGAAATCACAAGCAGTACTGTGTTCATGGCAATTTTTGTTATATTATTTCATATTGGGTTTTGTGCCTTAAAATGTATGGTAAGAGATTTAAGTTAGTCACACCAGGCTGGATCAAGTCAGGGACTTAGGCAAGGGTGCTCTGAATTTGTGCATCCAAAGAAAAACTCATGACAGCCTAAAGTAAATATAACTATGCTAGAGGATGGGTTGCTATTATTTATTTATTTATTCACTTATTTCGATAAGTGAACTCCGAACCAAAAATACCCCTCCAGTGCTCTGAGACCCTATGACAGAGATTTAAAACAGAGTAAGGGAGAGTTAGACAATTAATCATTTTTACATCAATAGCACCAGACATTTAGGTGTTGCCTTGTTTGGCTTTTAAAGTTTCTTAATAAAAATATGTCTGCTTGGACAACATTTCTATTGCTTGTCATTGGCCTTATTCACCTTTCTACTGTTCACACTTTAATTGCTGTTTGGAACAAAAAGAAATCACCTTTAAAGCGTGGAAGCTCTCGTCATTGTTCCCTGTTACTCTGTGGATGCTTTCCAGTGTGTAAATGTTATAAAGGGAATAATTATATAATTTATATTCTTTCTGGATCCAAATTAGCAGGTGCTTTGAGGTAAAAAGTGGATGAATTTCCCATAACCAGACTGAAGTCACAAACAAGATAGATAAAAAGTGCCTCAGGTTATCTTCAAATGAAGTTATATTAGAATTGTGTCCAATATTCTTTATTACAAGGTGAAGATGCTCAGAGCAAATAGAAACTGATGACTTTTTTTCTTTTTCCATAGCCTTTGTTCAAGCTTTGCTTTGTAATGTTATTTATACTTATTTTTTGTATTATAACAATTTACTTCTGTAAATGATGTTTTAAAGTAGTTATAACCTTTTATTTCCTAACAGAGCTGATCTACACTTTAAAAATAGAGGGGCTCAGTTCGATTCTTTTTGTGACTCTGAATACATGGCAGCAAACAGATACATCAGTGCAACTGTGATGTTTGTGGCTACCAACAAATGACCTTATGACCGGAGCCAGTCCCTCCCCTCCCCTCTCCTTCCTTTATACATAGTCTACTCTGTTTATTCCCGTGTTTCTCCCTTGGACGAAGCTATGGCTATTCTCGCTTCTCAGTGTAGCCATCTGAGAAGCCCAGGTCCAGTTACATTTCACTCTCTCATTATTGTTTATAAGGAAGAATATCGCATAGGACCCTACTTTCTTTCCATGATCCCTATGATCAAACCGTATTACAAGTTGTTCATGTCATATAGGCTGTCTCTCTACTTACCGACTTGGTTGTACCTTACAAGTTCCTGAGATCCAGGTCAGTCGCTCCTCCTGTGTGCGCAGTTTCCGTTCCATAATGGCAAAGGGGCTGTTTATTCTGTTAGGTGGCTTTCCTGCTTCTACTTAGATACAGATTTTAGGATACGGCTTCTAGACCTACCCTTGGTTTGGACTTGTAAACGTTCCAGGATCTAACAGTATGGTCCGTAATAATGCAGGTATGGGAGTAAAGTTTATTTCTGAGTTGTACTATACTACTATGGTACTTGGACGTATTCTACTGTGTATGTCCAAGTAGAATCATGTTGTTAAAACTATGTTGTCATCAATGGTGAATTACTGTTGGTGAATTATTTTGACCATTATTTATCTATAATAATTATCTGTCATTTAAAACTTTATACTTTTAGAAACCTTATTAAACAAAATACTAGTTTTTATATGATGAAAAAACATGAATAATTTTTGCCGTTTGTGTGTATTATTTGCCGTACCACATTTACTGGTTCTTTCCAACTATTTTTGATTATTCCTTCATTTTACTTAAATGCAAAAGTTGAAAAGACACTTGGGCGAACTCTGATGGTTTAGTTTCACACAGCTGCTGTGAAAGAATAAATTATACCTTTACTAAATACAATTTTAAAATAAACTGGAAAGGAAATATTTTGAAAATGTCAACATTTTCCACCTGAAATTAACAAACACGTTACAATTGGGTGAGTGTATTGTACATGCTGTGTTCTTTATGACATGATTAAAAAACAGCACATACAAGCAATTTGTACATGGACCTTATTCTGATTAAAGGCAAAATATTTAGACAGCTCTCACAGGACAATTTTAAGAATGTGAAAACCCAGGAGCACCTCTCTGAAAGTGGTAATACCTGTTAGCAAAAAGAGTAGCGCTGATATGCCATGTGATGTGAAAGGGTGAAACACTTCACTGATGGACTCTTCCCCATTCAGGTGCTTGTATGAGAAATGCTAGCAGATTTCAAGTTGGCCAGGCACTTTGTTCTTCCTGGTCAAAACGATTTGAGATCGCAGAAGACAAGAATAGAGTAAAAACTATGTTTTAGCAGCTCCTGAGCACTTTCCAGATGATTTAGCTTGGAATGAAGAAGCACCGCTTTAGAGTTTCTGATAGCATCTGCCCCTTCATTTTATTTTGCCGCTTAAGGGTGCAGCACAGTGTTTTGGTTTATTCCCTCCCTGATTTTTTTTCACTTTGAATTTCTAAGTTTTTCTGACTTTGAATGAAAGCAGCCGTTTTTTAAAATATCTATCCAACTAGAAAGTATTCATCGTACTTTTTTTTGCATGAGATATTTGAAATCACTATAAAAAAAAAGAAACAATCTTTCTTTTTCTTTTACTCAGACTCTTATCCTAACCGAATTTGAGTCGATGGAAAATGTGTTTGAAGAAATATGCTTTAGTGCTCTACTACAGGAGGAGGGCTACATAATATTAAGATATGAACAATTAAAGCATCCAGGTTATCTTAATTCTGTATGTAAAGGCACAGTGAAAATGAAAATAAAAAAACCATACGTATCTAGGCATCAGGTTCTGAAATGCTTTATTCATTTCATATGGAATTGCATGCTGTCAAAAGCTGTTGAAATAAATTGAGAATTGGCTAGACAGAGACAGCATTTTTGAACTTTATTTAGAATGCCTTAACTGCCGTGAATTAACATTTTCAGAGGTTTTTGGAATTGTAGGTTTGTTTTAGAATTTTCTCATTTTGCAGTGAAATTGGAATATATTTATTGATGAGTTCTCTTTAATTATTTTGTAAGCATAAACTTGATTTTGTTTATTTCTATAATTTTACTGATACTTAAAACTGCACAAAAATAGTGCAGTACATTACACATTTGTGAATACCCATGGACAAAAGGAAGAAGAATAGAGGAAAACTCATGAAGATGGAAAAAAATGTATTATAAAAGAATAAATTATCATTGTTTATAGGAAAGAAGAGGAAGCCCAAAGTTACAAGGATTTTTATAATAATGTCTGTTATTTTCCCTTGCTGCTGATTAACTGCAAAGTTAGTGGGCTGAAAATGAAATGAACTTTGACATACTCCCCCCTCACATCATCTAAATACAGGTTTACATGAAATAGCCAATAAAATCAACTGAATCAATAGTCTACATTTTTAAAATTCTATTTAGGAAAGCACTGAAGAAAATTTAAAAATGGAATAATGAAAAAGAATAGCAGCTTTGAAGAATATGACCTTTTTCTACCTACATTCAGAAAAGACTTTGTTATGTGTTTCAGCTGCTTGTTTTGCAGATGTTTATTGGCACTATTTATATTTAAGTTCAGAAGGAAAGAAAGATCATTTTTAATTGCAATGTACATGGTACTTTCAAGACAGTGATTTTTTCTTAAAAGCAGTTGGGTCTTGTGCTGAGCTGCTGCAGTGACTGGCAGCAGGATAAACCGCGGGTTAGATGTATTATACTCATTCCTTCTCTCCTAGCCCGTAATACTCTTGTAAACTATTTCGTCGTCTCATCTCACTCTCCTAGTCACAAGCATGTTGCGTGAAGCAACCATGCCAAAATGAAAGGAGTAATGTAGGCTGCAAAATGCGTACATGCCATTATGGTATTTTTTGTAGATAGTTCATCTAGCAACAGAAAATACTCTTGAACTTTCCAGTCAAAAAGGAATAAGTTTAAAGAAATACTGAGTCAGAACTCAATGTTACATAATATCCTAAGTTGTGCTACGCTACATAAAAATAAATTTTGTTCTAGAGAAAGATTCAAGAATGTCTTCACACTTTCATATATTATGGTGACTATATGCTTTCTAAATTTTCATTATTTTAACTGTTCCCATGTACTGTAAAGATTCTATTTAATCTTTCTCTTTTTGTCACTTCATTTGATCCGCTTTCCTAATGTTACTTTCACACAGATAAGATTTATGTAAATATGGAGGAAAATTACTGCTAAAGATTGTCTAAAAATCATAATTCTTGCTATGCTTACTATATTTAGCAGTATTTTATCAGAAAGTCTGTTCACCCTTCATCAAAAAACCTCATATTTTAAAAGATAATACGTATATATCTGTATATTTCATGTTAGCGAAGTGGAAATAAACGGAAGTCAGGTCCTTCATGTTAATTCCTTTGTAAAGTCCGACTTCCCTGTTAATTTTTGTCTCCAGTCTAGCTGAAGATATCATGCCTTTTTGTCTGTAAAACAAAGGCATTTTCATAGTTGTCTAGAGCATTTACTAAGTCTTGTCTTGTGAAGTTAAGCTGAGCTAATTTTGGTTGAAGAGGAGATGGACTGTTTGGTTATTCTGAGAGACTGTACGCTTGTTCATTGTGGAGAATGGTACAAGAAGGAAACAACTAGTGCAAGCTGTACTAGTCACCTCCGTTAGTTTGAGTGCTCTGAGTGGAGGATTTTTCCCCCAAACTTTTATTCGACTTACCTTGTTTCTTATATCTGTCCGTTTAGAGGTTTTGTCCAAACCAAACCAAAACATAATTCAGGTTGAGATAAATGAATAGGAAGCCTTGCCATTGTAGTTTCAGGTGGAAAAAAAAAACAAACAAAAAACCTAAACCAGCTGATAATACTCATGGTTTGTTCTTTCTCATGCACTAAAGAAACATTAAATTGTAAAAGAAGATCCAAAGACAATGGCAACAAGCACTTCCTTTTCCCAAAGGCTATGACACAGGAGATGTCTGTTATTATTAAGATCTAGCTGTAACACTTCCATCTGTTAATCTTCCTCTCTGTGCCACAGCAGGTTATTTGTAACTGAAGGCTAAGTCAAAGACTTTTTTCCTTTATAACAACCTTCCTTGTATACAGGACAGGCTATTTATTATTATCATTTATTTTTGACAATGAGAGGTTTTGTAACTCTATGTGACCTTTGATTTAGAGAAACAGTCTTCTACTTTCTGTGGCTTTTTGCACTTACAGGATCCTAAGAGAATTTACTGAAAATGAAACAGTGTGCTTAACATCTCTAAGATGCATCCTTTAAAATCCATTTTAGTCACATTAAATGAAATGTATCATAGGCATCAGGAGAGGGAGAAAAACAAGTCATGAGCAAAAAGACACAGTCTTTCAACATATTTTGCATTTCATTCAGGCAGATGTTTTGCCTCAAGACATGTAAAGTGGATGGATTTGATTTTCATGATCTTCCAGCAACTTGAATTGGGGAGATGAGAAGAGTTCAGTAGAAAACTACCTATATAAAGGAGCTAGGTAAGCAAAAGGAAATTCTGAAAAATCTTGTAGTATATAAATCTAAGACTAAATATATTTGTTGCCAGTGAATTTTCTTCTATTTGTTCATAAATGGAAGGCTAGAGTCTAAAGCCCATTTAATAAGAAATGAATGTCCTTTTTCTGTGCTGCAGTGCATTGGATATGTTGTTTGATTGCAAAACGTATTTTAACACATTAATAAAGAGCAACAGTATTCAACAGTTAGTTGCATCTGACAGCCCGTTTGCAGACCAAGGGTAAAATCTGAAGCTCTGTAATTAATTCCCCCAACTTGATTATTGCAGTCCCTTAAAATTGCACTGTCTACATTAGGTACCCACTGGGCCACTACTGCAAGTAATGATCGTTAAGTACCTCAGAACAATAATCCAGAAGTTCAGCCTGAGATGTGGAGCAAATCATTAAGGAAGAGCAGGCCCAGGCACATACCTGATTTCTGGCGTCTGTCTAAATATGAGGCATCTGACAAGGCCTTTCATTAACTGTGTCCATCTATCTGAGAGCAGAATGTGATGGCTGTGCATACATTGTATGCTCTGTGGTAGCATCTAGATAAGCTGGGCTCATCCTTACTAAGAAAGAGACACAAGAATAAAACCTGTTAATTTTAAGAATAATCACTAAATGTTAGATCACTGATTCAAGACGAGGGACATTTGAGTATATTTCCTCTGCTGCTGGGGGTGAGGTCCAAAATCTTTCTTTTTTTTTTTAAACTACTTCTGACTTTTAAGTGATCAAGTATAACGGATTAGAGAAACACTATCTTTTTTCTTGAACACTTCTGATTAACACTTTTTTGTTATTTTAGATTCTCAGAATATTTTAATGCAACTTTCTGAGTAAATTTTATTTTCATAATATCAGCAATAAAGAAAACCTGGAAGACAAATTAAAAGCACTGTACAAGGTGAGAAAAGAATTGCCTTTTTTTGGCACAACAGCCAAGAATGGCACTCAGACCATGAAATTTGCCAGCAGAGCCCATCTGTCAAGCAACAGAGTAAATCAGATGCTGCACGTTTCCAGTGATCTGAGGACAGGAAAACACTGAGAAAAGGCATATAGAGGCAGGAAGGTCATTTTCACCTCGAAGGTCCGATACAACTTTTTATTTCCATAAGCTGCTTTTTGCTTGGTCCTTTCCTACACAGTTCTGCCGTCCATCAGTCCATTCAAACTGGACCCAAGCTTATGTCCCCAGTGGTTAGACTTCCAAAACTTCAAGGGCAATATGCTCCAGGGCACAAGCATGAAACTCTTATTAGAGCATGATTCATGAAATCCAGATTCTATTACTGTATCAGAGTGATTCCCTCCAGAGTTCACACTGAACATTTACTTGTAAGTTTATGTGAGTGATAGCTGAAGATTCGTGTGCTTGTGTGGGTTCTCTGTCTCTCTTTGTCAAGTATGTTGCTGGAATTACTCAGTTGTAATATAAACTGTCTGTAAAATACTCATGTTCCATGGAACGAGGTCGTTAGTTAGGGAATAATTAAATTTATTGGCCAAAACTGGTCTTGCTAGCTACTTGGTTGCAGCCTTTCAGTGAGGCGTTTTGCACTTCGCCTGTGTTGAGCAGTTGCCTGTACTGGAATACACTGGAATCTTTGGCTGTAGCTTGCCTGTGCTGTAGTTTTGCACCCATGCGGAAGGGGAAATTGTATGCAGGTATATTCTCCTCCATCACACCAATTTTTTATACAAATGTAGCCACTGATTGCGGCTGCTGATGTGCATATGACTTTTTTTTAGGCCCTGACATGGAGGAAGTGTTTGGCAGAAGTTAATTGACTGTGTTCTACAGTGCTGCATTCCTTCTGATACTTCTTTTCAACTTTGATGTGACTCAAGCCATTTCAGTACGTGGTAAGACAGTGTCCTAGGCACACACTAATATATAACTGCACATTGTAGCTTGTAGTCAGATGCACAATAGCAGGCTTAAACTGGGAGTTTTCCTGAACTTCACTTGTAAGACTGCTGATTGCTATTTAGTTGTTTTATTGTGACACCACTTAAGGCCAACACACGGGCAATGTCAAAAGCGTACAAGATTCTGCAGTGTCAAGACTCTACTCTTGGTCTTCACGTTGTAAGCTCATCGTGGCATGGACTTCAGTTTGCTAATTGTCATGAAGAGTGGTGTTCCAAAATAGCTTTTTTATTAAAACTAAAAAAGGAAAGAGAGATTAGCCATGCTTGATCAAGTCACACAAAAGAACCAAGCAGAAGATTTCAGTGCAGGAAAAAGGATGAACTGAAACTAATAAATGTATAATTCTCCCCATGCGGTGCATATCTGAGCATCAAGAAATCTTGGAGTTACATTTAGAATTAGATTCCTTACCTTAATACCTACCAAATTTCAAAAGCTATATTACTGCCTTTTGTATGAAAAATACTAGTGAGAAAAAATATGATACGTATGTGGTCTCCCCAATGGAGAAAAAAGTAATAATGCAGTAGAGCCCTTTTCTATTGAATTATCTGACACAGTGAATGTTTCTAAACCCCTGGATACCTTTTTTTTTTTTTTTTTTAAACTGTAATGTCTTTCAACTTAAAAAAAAAAAAGAAATTCCTATTGTATATTATGAACAATAATTTTACAAATCCTATTTTAAAGGACTTATCATTCTGTGCGTTTATAACCTCTAATTATCTTTGCAAGAGAAGAGCATAATTCACAATTGCATCATACAAAGCATGAAAGTAAAAATATAAATATCTATATATATTTAAGAGACATACATTCTTAGTTTTCACCACACACGTACAGAAATTTTTTATTTGTTGCGTGTTTCTCTCTTTCCATTGTGAGCTATGCTGACATGTACGTGTCCTGGACTAGGCTCTCAGTAAATGGTGGCCCAAACAAGAAAGTTGCAGCTGGAACGTGGAGATACCTGTAAGCTACTTTAGTTTTACTAATCTACACGCCACAGACTAGTCAAGGAAAGCTATTCTGCAGAGAAATGTAGAACAAAATGATTTGACCAAGTGTCATTCTGTTCAGATCTTGGAAACATCACCAGCTCTGTACAGAAATTATGAAACTGTTAATCCATTCAATCAATTCAATGGAATTATTAGAATGAGTTATTTTCTGTGAATATCTTGGCAAACCTGACTGTCCAGTTTCAGCCTAGCTGCAGGGACCACAGACATCAAAACTCAACTCAGCATCTCTCTGGCACATTTATTTGTGTCTGTGTAGAGAGCCCACAGCGCAGAGTAAAGTATGGTTATCAAATGCCTGGCAGAATATTTACTATCTTTATCTTCCTTTTAATTTTTGTATGTAAAGTGCAAGCCTTATTTAGCCCACAAAATGTGTGTTGGTCCAACATGGCTTGTGCATCTTGAGCATATCAGTATCAAACACTGAAGGGACTGTCATGATGCCACACTACCATTTTCTGCCTTAGGGCATCTTCTTGTTTTGTGAGGCTTTTATAATTCAGTGCTAAATGCACAATATAAACATACAGCATCAAATATGAAATCACATTTTGCAGAGGCAGTAGAAATTTGGTTACTAGTCACACTTGTCATAGTTAACTACTGGGGAAGTTTACAGTTCAGTGCATGTACCATTTATCTCTCTGCCTATAAAGTGTAATTTTCAGCTGAGGAATGTGTACACAGTATGCGTTTAGAAAATTGCTAATGGAATGAGGCTTAAGCTCTTACAGTTGAATTTTGAGCTTATTATTACAGTCTTTATAAGAAATTTAGAAATTGTCTAAACCTAGATGACCTGGAGCAGCTGCTTGTATGTGTCTGGTAATAACAAAAGATAGAAATTGTGTAATTTATGGGAAGAAGGCTTAAGTAAATGAAAAGTGAAATTAAAAGAGAATTGTTTAGACTGTATCCACTATATTGAAGTGTATAATCCTGGATTAGCAGTGTTTGTTACCAGTCTCTGTTCATATTATTTGACATTTTGTTACAAAATGCTTTTTCAGAGTCTTACATCACTTAAGTAATCGTTTAATGATGAGATATTAAAGGGTATTGTGGAAAAAGGATAAATATATTTATATACTTTCTAAATGAACCTAGAAAAGGAAAATATTCAGACATATATATTATATTCAAATAAAAAAAATGAATATATGTAAAGATTTTAAAGCTTTTGTTTGGTAGATGTTTATTTCGTAGGGATTAGCTGCAAAATCAGTAAAAATAGAAGGAAAAAGTGAACAATGCCTCTCCAACGTTAAGCATTGGCATCATCTCTTATATATTGTTGTTATGGATGCATATTTACTTGCCTATCTTTTTTTTCTAGCTGCATACATTTTACTCCTATATGCTGATTTCCAGCTCTTCCGTGAGGTGCCAGCCATGGTACACTCGATAAGATCCCACGGCAGAGACTGTTCCTGGGGTACAAGGTATAGCTCTCATATGTATCCATCTTCTATTTTAAACTCTGAAAAATTCAAATAAAACTTCCTGATCAGCTGTTATTCTCAGTCTGCCATTCCTAGGCATTCCTAATCCTTTGAAAAAATGGAGCACAATAAGTATATATTTAGGGAAATATTATATAAACTCTGCTATGCTATAGCAAATGTTGAGGTTGTTAGGTAGCGCAGTGCATACTGTCATATCATAAACATACCTAGAACTGCCTGAAGTATCGAAGGCATGCATATAGATGGTGGTATGGCAGGAGGCATGACTCAGTACTATTACATATTTTTACAAGCTCTTTGCCTTGCCAAAGAGGCACCAAAGACATGGTAGGATGCTGTTAGTTTTGTGCCACTGGTCTTTTTCATTAGAAGCAATCTGCAAGAGGAAGCATGTGCGTTCCCTACCTTATCTCTCTAAATAGAGCCGATGTCAGAATTGTTCTGTCTTATGAGTTGAGGTTGAACTGCAGAACTACAGTGCCCAGCATGATGTGATCTCAGCCTCAGCTTGGGTTCGTGGTTATGAACATGAAACCGATAACAGCAGTCCCATCAATGTATCTACACATTGTGGCTTCTGAGAACCTTCAAGATCTTAGGGTTTGCTTATTTTCATGGTTGATTTCCACACTTTTTCATGGGCTACCACAAATTCTTTTCCCTGGAGCAGGACTTAAGTACAGTGAGAGCTTCACTACCTAATAGTGTATAAGAATGAATCTTGAGGCAAGACTGCAAGGTGATGCATATGACTCCATAACCTAACACCTTTAAAAATAAGTATCCGAAGAAGAAAAAAATAATCATTAAATCCCCCAAATAATTTCTCACTTTGCAATATACTGAACAAATATATGTGTCTGTGGTTGATCATCTGTCTGTGGCTTTTATTTCTCTATTAAAAGAAAAACAGAAAAGCTTTTGGTAATGCTTATGATTTCATAATACACTTACTTTGTACCAGTGCACTTCTGTATTCTGAGTCACGTCATCATGCTCCCTCAGCCCAAGCAATTCTACTTGATGGAATAAAGACTACCAGCTTGTGTCTTCCTAGTGCATAAGACTGATCAAAGTAAACCATGAATCAAATAGATATGAAAATTAGAAATAATAATATGAGGTGTTAGATAGCACAATCTGCATGCAATAGCAACTTGATCTCTCAGGAAATTAAAATAATTTAACAAAAAGGCCATATTTAACAGGCTGCATGATGGAATTAGGAATGAAAATCTAGCCTATTAATCATGCAAGAAATTGCAATTAAATTATATTTGTTAATTTCATAGTGAAGGGTTTTTAAATTAAATCATTAACCATTTGCTTGAATAATCTATGCAATTATAGTTCAAATATGAGCAAAATACGTTTTTTTAGTGATGAAAGCCGTTTTGCCTACAATGTATTTCATTTCCTCTAAAACACTTTATTTGAAAAAAATATGAAGTACAGATCTCAAATTACACATCAGTTTATCTCTCACATTGATTCTCTTTATTCCTTTGGTCCTTTCAAGCTCACCTACCCCAAATAGCATTATATTTTTGTCTTCTTCAATATATTTCTATTTCAAATAGAGAAAAAATGTTTGCTCTAGCTTTCTTTTTTTTTTTTTTTGGATGAAAGTATTTGGATTATCTAGGTATATCTGGAAATACAAGTTTTAGCATATGAAGAGAAGACAATTAAGGATATGGAATTTGTAAAGGCAAGTGGTAGGTCTGGAACTAGTCTCACTGTCTCCTCAGTAATTTTTAAGGCATCAAAGTTACTTTTAAATTTTGCCACCGCAACTAAACATTGTCAACAAACATAAACGAGAAGGTTCCCTGTATTGCACTTCAGCTCAGAATCTTAAAATGAGAGAAAAATTGAAGGATAAGCATATGATCTCAGTATTTCTATTAAAATGCTCAAAGTCATTGTCATTGTTAACAAGTATATTGTCTTCAGTCTTTAAGAGGAGCTGTGGATGCTCGTCCGTTCTAACTGGAGATAAAATTTCACAGCTGAGACTGGACAGATATGAATTTTGATTATCTGATACCTAATCAGATGTGATCTTCAAAAAAATTTTACAAAGAATAGGTCCAATTTTTCTGATGTCCATAGAAAGTTAAATTCATGCTACAGCCTTCTTCTGTGGAAGCAATTAATTTGGTCTCTCTATTTGGCCCCCTGTTTTCACAAAACTTGTAGGAATTGAATGTCTCTGAAACCTCAGTCCAGCTTATGTATTTGACTTGATTTTGGCCACTATTAAAAGGTTTTGTGAGAGTTAGAAAAGGACTGTGAAACAGATAGATCATACACGCACAAAAAACTCAGATTGCAATTATGTATTTCTCATTTACTTAGGAAACAGACGCTTCAAATCCGTAATTGCATATATCACCATTCAACATAACTTTTAGTGAAAGTTCAAATATTTTGGTTGGTAGTAACTAAGCAGAAAGAACTAAACATTCACGGAATAAGTAGAAGCCTCTGATGTGATGCTGTAAAAAAATCACCGTACTGCTCTTGCATGTATTAAGAGAAGAGTTATTCCATTTAAGATAGGGAAATAGTCACACCGTAGACCCAGGAATAGAATTGACAGCTCTTGTCATCAGTATTTAATTCAGCCTGGAACAAATGACTGAGATGGGAAGGTGGGTTGATAATAAAACCTTGGAGAACATAGCAAAACAGAGGCTGATAAGGGGTATGTTTATTTCATAAATGCAGCCTTGGGATAAACTTCTTCCTCTCTATCCCTTTTCACTCTCAGCATAAAAAGAACAACATATCTAAAACAAAAGAGGTTTTTTAGATTTTAATCTTAGTGACTTGATAAGTTACTCATAATGAGTCAGTATGAATGTAGTCTTCCCTAACTTTAGCTGCCTTGAAGTTATGAATCTGATCTAAATAGGTGACTGTCTACTGTATCTAGAAGTAGTCCAAGAGAGAGATTTTTCCCCAAACAGTGATCTAACCTATCTTACACATTTATTTTAGGTTAAGAGAAGTCATCGTTGTAAGGTGCTTGTGTCTCTCTCCTTTGACTAAGAAGAGGGCCTAGATCATTAACGGAAAAAAGCAGCTTAGTTTTTCAGATAGCAAAAATTAGATGAGCTGACTGCCTTCCTTAAGAAGCCTTGGAAAATTCCCAAATGTTTTTCAGGGCCAGAATCTGACTTTGCTTCAGCTGGAGTAACTTCAGTTGTTACTGTGAAAACAAATATATCTTCCACATGCTAATGGAATCTGATGAGAAAAGTAATCTCATCAAATTGTAAGACTAAGATGATAGTTCACTCGGAGATTGAATATTAATGTAGAGTACAAAGTTGTAGTCTTACATAAATGTGATGATTATGGCATGGTTTGCTGTATTTTTCTTCTCAAAGTCCCTAAACCTTTGAAATTTTCATTTATTAGATTATTAGGAAGTGCAATACTATTTACATAATAAAATATATTCCTTCCATCCTCTCCAGCAGATTATCTTAAAACTTGTTAATCTTTTTTCCATTTGCTTATTTCTTCTTATGGCAAATGTTACTACTGCAGGAATCTCATCTCTGTAATTTCATACTTAGAAAATAACACTAAGTTACAGCATGTATTTTTAAAGTATACATGATGTCTAAAAATGAACCTTGCTTTCCTTCTTATAATATTCTCTAACAACTTTTTATTTAGAGTGACTGTTTTTTGGTAAGTGACGTCTTATGTTAGCAATGGGAAGTGAAGATTGTTTCACAACATTCTCAAATATGTTCCATCTGGATTTTAAGAAGTATTCCCAATATTCTGATCGCAAACACCATTTACCCATTTTTGTTATTCTAAGAGAAGCATAACATTATGCACTGTGTCCTTTATCCTAGTGTATTTTATTCCATCCATTTTGCTTGTATTTCTAATCTGATAACAGAATATATTAAATACATCTGTTGTTGTGTTACAAGTATTTATTATTTGTAGGGGGTAGGAAATAGAAATACGAAATTAATTTTCATTATGAATTGTACTTGCCCTCAGAAGAAGTTGCTAGTGATTGCATATTTTCCTGCTTCAAAGTAAGAAATGAGATTATATCATATTAGGTTGATTAGAAATTCGCAGCTAATATGAAACCTCTGCTTACAGGGGGAAGGGGAGGGAGGGAAGGGAGGACAACATTTTTTTCCTCCATTGAAAGGTTAGGAGCTCTTTATCTCTCCAAAGGCAAGTACAGTCAGGATTTCAATCCATGTTAGCATATATTAAAATTGGAGTGTGTCACGAATTATATGGAACAACTCAGGCAATGGTTTGCTTTACTCTGTTAAGTTTATTCACCCAGCTATATTTTTAAACGTCTGGAATCATTCTTACAACTTCAAAGAAGTTAAAACAACTGTACGTAGGCCCATATTAAGGAGTTGCTATCAAAATAAAGAGTACCTTCTTATCTGCATTGTTTGTTTGTTTGCAAAGATTAATATCATAAGCTTCTGTTGTTATAAAATTTGGGAAGCCTTTGCAGAAGAAAAATAATACCTGTGCTAAAAAGAAATAGATTTTTTTTTTATACTAGTCGAGCTTTGCAGCCCTCTGCAATAAAATTCTTGAGAAGGTACTTTAGCTGCGAAGGGTTTTTTTGAATTCTCAAGTAATAATTGAAGATCAAAGATGAATGTTGAGGAGATTTAGAAGATTTTTTTAGTTTTCAAGTTTTCATTCATTTGGGTTTTTTCAGTTTAGTTCTTCCATTCCATGACAGCTTTTCCTGAGGAAGGATAATCTTCCAGTGTCCTGGAAAAGTCTGAGAAACCATCAGATTCTTATAGTGAAATGACTAGATTTGACATACGATATTTCTGCTGTTCTGTTTTCTGCATAAGGAAGTATATAAGGTTGATTAGCTCAACCTGGTAACCTCTAAAGCATGCCAGGCTTCTTTAAATGAAGTTGTGGACAGTGGGAAGAAACTGAACGCTAATCTAAAGCTTCTTCTTTAGGAGAACATAAGAAATTTTTCTAGCAAAAAGAAATCATTATCCCTCTGTTAATATGTCTTAGTACTTATAATTTCTATATTAGATTCACATGTGGTAATAGAGCCACATGAATACTTTCCTGACTGAAGTCATTGAAGGTCATGGTATATATATATATTTTTTTTTTTTTGAGAAGTCTGTTGCGCCCAAATGAATAGATATCTTTTTTTCGCATAAAGCCTTTTTGTCTTAGAGTTAAATTCTACGGTTGTTACATGATTTCAAGAGATAATTCAGAGTGTATGAAGAGAGAAAATACTGAAATAGCAAAAATGATGGTTGTGCTACCTTGACAATGCAAATTTTAGCGAAAAAAGGTTTTAAAATGCCCTAAAATTCAAAATTAACTAGACCTCTGTTTTAGGTGCTTTATTAAAGTTTATCACTTGGAATTGTGCAGTAAGCTTTAATCCCTTTATGCACACCATCATGCAATAAGAATGATGTCTTAGAAATCCTGTAATACAAATCTTAAATTTAAGTGATACCAGTCATATAGCTGTGCTGCCCTGGGAAATGGCTTTGATTAGCTATAGCCAAGGTTTCCCAAGTCTCTATAATAACTGCCATCAGTAAAGAATTCTTTACTTGTTAGTTTGGAATTATTCACATTTAATATTAGTCTAAAATGTAATATTTCTGGAAAGACTCAGTAAAAATTTGCCAGACAGTAAAAGAATAACATATGTTCTCAATTATAAAAAATAAAATTTGTTCTTCTCTTTGAACAGCTTTTGCAGCCAAAACTTCTCATTGTACAGGCTGGAGAACTTAGACCATTCCCTCCACTTTATTCATCTGCAAGCCAAATTTTCTCACATAGCTGTAAATATAGGACGGTTTGCATGACTTGAGTGCCTTCCTAGTGTTAAAAGCATAAGAAACGTTTAAAATATAAATAACAAAAGTATCACCGTGTAAGTGCAAGTGAGAGCAGGAAGAAAGGAAGATAAAGGTATTGAGGAGACTGCAAATGATCAGTCTTCATTAAGCAAATGATAGGGACATCCATGGCTTAGTCCTGTTTTAAGATAATAATCT
The DNA here is from genome assembly GCF_040807025.1 of Struthio camelus. Lineage (NCBI taxonomy): Eukaryota > Metazoa > Chordata > Aves > Struthioniformes > Struthionidae > Struthio > Struthio camelus. Next base: position 29,485,619 of record NC_090945.1, read on the forward strand.
AATACTCTTAGAGACTGAAATATCAGAGAAAAATGTTACAGTAATTATTCATTTATTAACAGCCAGCTGATCCCTAATGGGTTTTGTCTGAGGGTCATTTTGTTGTTCAAATTTAATGTGAACTGATAATAAAAATATGCAACTTTCATTAGGAAACACTGCAACAATAGATTAACTTTTATCTAGACTATAGAAATTATCTGGGGAATTATCTGGATTTGTATGCTTATAACGGAGTTTGTAGGCTTCAATCCATGACAGCAAGTAAGGGACAGAAGAGCCTGCTCCCAGCTGCAAATAATTGATTGACCATTAATAGTTGGGATAAGAGGTTTCCCTCAAGGCAGAAAAATGCAGCTGCCAGAGACACTGAGAACTACCCTGCAGGAGATAATAAGCAATAGACTGGCAAGCATATGACTGAGGAGCAAGATTGCCAGAAAGGTGCTTTCCTCAGCTTTGCATGTGTCCCCCAGATGTGTCTCATTTTAGATGCAGCATAGGTCGGGTAGCTAGCAGGAGCTCAAGTGAAGCTCTACATAGGAGGATTTTTTTTTTTTATTCCAAGGGTAACTGGCTATGGGCTCTAGCCCAGAAAAGCTACCAAAGAACAGCAGAAGGCAAACATACAAACTCTAATAAGAGATACAACCAAGTCAACTAGGTGCAAAGCAATTCTGTGTGGAGTTTCTGTCACATCGTTACAAGAGCAGTACTATAGCAACTGACATGATGGCAGTATAACACTGAGCAATCAAATAATGAGCAATCTTGAAGTCGATTGCAGAGGTGTCGCCTGAGCTGAGGATTGCTAAGGACAGGCTCAGAAGTAATGTTTCAGAGATCCATATTAGCCCAGCTGTAGTTCGGTGCTATTCTTAGAGGTTTTCCTGAAAACGTTCTTCATCCTGAAGAACGTTTTCCTGAATTATGAGCTATTCATTTGACTGCCGAAGTAGAGACTGAGGTCTGAAACAACAGGCAGATACTGACTTTCAACAATAAAATGTACACTGCTAGATGAGCTTGAGATAAGTAGAGAAATGTACTTCTTCAAATTAAGAAAACAAAAAGGGCTGTAGTGGATGCATTGCTTAGCTGTCTCGAAGGGTTTAAGGCTTCACTTGAAGCAGGTGAAACTAAATGTGGTTAAAGTTGAAGACCAGAAGTGATTCATAACTCTTAGCAGAGTCAGAGGACACATACAAAAATTTATTCATAAATTCCTTCAGTTGGTTTATGGCAAAATAAGGTTAGCTGTATAGCTATTTTATTTGTTTTTCTCAGTCCTGTTTCTTACTCTTGTTGGTAAAAGCTATAGAAAGTTTTTTCTAGGGGACCTTTTCCTCCTTTTGGTAGAGACCTACCTCTTTCTTTAGTCAAGTCTAGGAGAAAAAGGGAAAGAAAGAAAAGAAAAGCAAAAAGCTAATGGATATCAAGATTATGATGGCAGACAGACAGTATACATAAAGCTGCTACAAAATGTAGACTGCAGAATGATTTTTCAACCCCTCAGGTCTTCATTGTGTCTTTCAGTTTTTCAAGGTAGAAACAGTATGGTAGAGGAGCGCAGCAGCAGAGGAAAAAGTAGTGCCAAAGAAGGTAACAGGAGGGTAAACAGCTTTTAGAGATAGACGGGTGGTTCTCCCCATTTTGTCCCAGAAATTTCTCTACTTAGATCTAAGAAGGACCTTCTTGTTGAATAATTAAACCAATCTGCTTCCTAAAATCTGAGGTATTTTTGGAAGCTATTATTAACACTAGCTTACCAAGCATCTATGGTAGAACCTTTAAAGAAAGAACACTTGCTCTCCTGTTTGCTTTTTTCAAGTAGTTAGGAAGGTGAAAAGTTTTTCTGGTGTCTGGGGGACTTGCTGGGGAAGGTGTTGCTGTTGTTTACAGGAATGCCCACAACTTTATAAATAGGTGATTGACAGAATGTCCCAGTGGCCACGTTATTTCTGCTTCCTATAATATAGGAGCACTTATATGCACAAGAGGTCTGAAGTGAGCAAGCAGTTTTTATTTTGGAAGAATAAGGAAGATCAGAGAATCAAAGATATTTGTATTTTTCTGTCACTGGAGAACAGTATGGTTTTATGCAAGGTGCAGAGTTTTTAATCTCTACCTTCTTATTCCCATGGCGATCTAGCAGTCTTAAAAAAAATCCATAACCTTTTGTTCGAGTTACAGAAAGAGAAGAGAGAAACAAAAACAAAGTCTTTGAAATCTAAAGCTTTAACTGAGATTTCTATTGTAATAGCAGGAGAGAATCTTAATGAAGAAAGTCCTGATTAAGTGTTGTTATAGATAGCGTTAACTGTCATGCTGGGGAAGCAATGGAAGAGCTAAGACAGTTGCTGTGCTAGAGCTGTTGTTGCTATTGTTGTTGTCTGAGTCCAGTCTTGCTTTCTTGAAGAGGGACAAACCAAAGCTGCACATGACTAGGAAGACTAAAGAGTAGCATAGGTGAAACACAGCTTCTATTTCTGGACTCAACTTCAGAGCAGAGGAGGTAGTGTTATGAGACTTCCAAAGATCTGGCAAATTCATGCTAGCATCAGGTTGCTCAAAGTTTTGATATTTAGCTCACTTTCAGTCACAGGTTCACAGCAGTGTTGCAAGGAATCATTCTTGGCTGGCTAACCAGATTGTATTTAAAGAGAAAGAAGAAGGAAGAAATAATGTAGAAGGAATGAATTTTAGGTGATAGAAAAGAGCAGAAATAAAATTCTGTCGATGTAAGGCCACAGACCTTGTGAAAATGTGGTAACCCTTCTCTCTGGACCAGTAAGATCAGGATCTCTCTGAAGAATTTGAGAATAGAGGTTAAATCACAGTGTATTAGAGGCTCTCATGATAGTAAAGCTTCCTTCTTTTCACTGATTTCCCAGGTTCATTTTCAAATTATGAGCTGCAAATTATGTACCATTTTGTTCACTAAGTAGTCCTAGTTTCAGATTCACTGTTTTGTTTCCATATTGTTTTTGCTTGCAGGAGTCTTGCGCTATCATTGAATGCTTCTGTAAGTCACATGCTCATTTTGTTTAGTCGACTTCAGTGCTCTCTTTTTCTGAATTTTATAGAAAATTAAAGATAGCAGAGTGAGTTTATGTTTTTTGTACTTTGAACAAGTTAAGATATAGAACCCCCAAAAAAGAGAAGCTGTACTTAGAACTGATATGCTCTCATTATGATCTTTTTCTTGTCACCTTTGGCTGCATCACAGGATTTTAATTGTAAATGTTCTTTCAGATGCAGAAGGGAGGGAATAAGAGCAGATCCAAACTCTCTTTCAATTCATTATTTCGATTTTATCCAAAACTGGGAGAAGACTGAAATACCATTTCAGTCTTTCTTTGTGACTTAGTCTGGTGAAAGCATAATGAACGAAAGGCAACCAATGAATGGAAAGTATCTCCTAATTAGGGATTTTAAACCAAAAAATATTTAATGTGGATTAGCTGTTAATGCTGGTAGACAATCTAGGGCAATGGACTTAATAGTTGGGGAACAGAGTCGTGCCAACAACAAGCACACAACTTTCAGTCCAGAACTGCCCTGTATCTGCAAGCTAGAATAATTTGCAGTTGTTGGTACCTATTCCCATATCTTAATGTATAATCTCAAATGGGAGATCTCTACTTGGGATGAGGTAGGAAGAAGGGCAGATTATTTACCGTATGCTTATTGTGAAGTTTTCTGAAGCATCTTAAGCTAGTAACTGTCAAAAACATGATCCTCGGTTAGATGACTGAGGGTGGCAAATCCATTGATGTATAATATATTATTACATAAATGGGATTCATCTCATGTTATTATTTATCTTAATATATTAATCAGTATGGAGGACCTGAAATTAAATATTTTCAACCTTTAAGCAAAAAGGATGCATGTGGCTTGTGAAAGTACAAGAAGTAAGTAGAAAAAATAAGTCTTTCCTTCAGCTATACTTTTATCTCACAGAATGCTGATTACTGGAAGGAAGCTCTTTTTTTAATTAGCAGTGAAGCATAGCTGCTAAGCTTCAACTTAAAGTGCCTAGGAAGCAAGAATGTTTTTTCTTGAATGAATGACTGATTGTTATTTATATTTCCTTATAATCTTAAATCACTGTAGAAAAAATGAATGATACAAGAGCTAAAATAGATGAATTTATGTATCAAGTGTTCCTTGATACAGTGAATGAAGTATTATAGTAAAGAAATTGGTTTCAGAATTGCAGTAGGAACACAATAAGCACAAAATCAGTAATGTTTTATATTAAGTCATGTATTTTCATATTCTTTAATGGAAGAATTTAACCAATTCAGTTCTGTAGCACAGTTTTCCCTCTTAGAAAATGTATTGTTTCATCAGGCTGAGGAAAGTGTTAGATCATAATATCCAGATAGAGTTGGATAAGAATGCACAAGGGAGAAGCAGATGGTTAAAAAAAGATAGGTTTTCTTGCCTTTCATTGTTTATTCATTAAGAAAAGCCCTCACTGGCAACCTCAATGCTTTATTTCATCTTCCTTTCTGCCATGCAATTGTGATAATGTTTGAAGTCTGTGGGTCTGAATCTATCATCTGTTTCTGAAAACAGAAATATTTTGTCTTTGAGACAAATTTGTCAGGGAGTGTTTTTTAGCATTGAAGAGATGGAATATATGACTAGGTAAAGTGTAATGAGAGACCTTTAAAAGATTTGAATTTTAAAAGGGGGATGTGCAATACCTTTGTCACTCACAAGTGGGTATAAAGTGTGGACCAGTGCTAAAAAATACTGCTCACAGAATAAACATTAATTGGTAGATCTGAGAGATGATTAGACCTGGTTCTGGAACTAGACCTAGACCCCAGAAGGGATATTGAGGAGGAGTGTGATAATTTCTGTCACACAGTGATGGATTGTTGTAAAATTTTATATTTTATTTTATTCCAAACCTCCTCTTGTATTTAGGGTGAGAGAGTTTTATTTAAGGCTCAGACAAGACAGGGTTTAGCCTGATCTCAAGCAAGGATCTGAGAAGACTCGAAAGAAGTCTTTTCACTGACTTCAGATAATCTAGAATAAATGCCGACATGAGAAACTTACAGAGATGGATTAGCACAGTCTTAGAAATAATCTGAAAAGCAATCAGATTTTTCAATATAATGATTTTAGGAAAAAAAAAAAAAAACTACTAACTTGGATGATTTAAGTGAGCTAATTATGCAATAGCAATATAATATCATTGCACAAAGCCTGAATGTGGTAACAGTAGTCTTAATGAGAAGAGATGAGAAAGGATCATCTCAATGCAGTTTTGGATCCCTTGCATTTATAAATCTGCTATTGCAGACTAAATGTTGAAAGTGGGATGCTTTGATATGACCATTTTTTCCAGGAGGAATACTGTATTTGGTTTGGTATATTCTAAGAAAATGAGTCAGAGAAAAAACTGCATGATGCTTTATGGGAGGAAGCTATGGAAGTGATCAGTTTTGGTTCTTTGGACGTGTTTAATTTATTCATTATTTAAAAGAGAAGTGTTATTATTTTTCTGTCTTTGGTTCTGAACACAGTGATGGGTCACACATTATTTTGGTTTGTAAATTGAGAAAATATTTTGATTTTACATGTTTTCTTATAAATGTGGACTTCAAATTTTTGATTACTAAATGCTCTCAGTTCTGTTTTATCTAACTGATTAAATATTGTATTTCTTTGTAATTTTTTTGTTATTCTACTATATTCTTTGAGTTTTTCATTATTTTTGTGGTCCATTGGCTGCTTCATTTTGACTATTTAAACAGGAATTTTGAAGAAGAACATCATACCTCTGTGTTGGATGTAACTTTATTACAGTCAACTCCTTACTGTTATTTCGATTTTGTTGTAGTTTTGGTACGGATTATTTAATACAATGAGAAGGCATACGTACTAGAAGATCATGAAGCCAGAGCTGAGTAATTTCTTGTTCTTCTTTGATGCTAGTTACTTGAGTTGGTACTTCTGTTCTTGCTAGGTGGTTGTATCATAATAGTTATTGGAAGATAAATTATGGATTTTTATCCCTGTCCTTGTGCACTGACTAGTTTTTTTTCTAATGGAATGCTGTTTTGTAATTAAAGTTAAGAATTATAATTCAGGAGTCAATGGAAAGATTTCCCATTTGAATTCTCTCTTTTCTCAGGCTTCAGGATATGAAGTGACATATGAATTTTCAAGTGTGCATTACAAACAGGGATATAGACAAAAGCATTAGCCTTTGTTATGTTTTTGTTATGTTTTTTGTTATGTATTTTGCTGTTTGATTTTTTGGAAATCTTCTTTCAGCAGAGCGATGTAACAGTGATTCCAATTAAAGATGAATGGCTTTGTAATGAGAGGTAACAACAAATCCTAAGTTACACATCTTCTGTTGATGCAGCCATTGGGAAGAGAAAGATACCAAATGAAAAGGTGTTAATTGGAATTTTTGTACTATGCTTGATGTCATTATAGTCCATCCATATGTTGGAGGAGGAAGAAAGGCTAGGTTGTCTGCTACAGCTGAAGCAAAGATGTATTTTCAATCTTTCTTTATTTCCCCAAAGTGAAAGGGTGCGTAATGTGCCTTTGCAAGGTTTCATTATATGGGAACCAAGAGCTGTAACCTTCCCTTGTTCCTAATGTAACTGTGTTTAAGAACAAAGAACTAAGATAGCTGTGGAAGCCTTGTCAAATCTGAATTTTCCCATCTTTATTTCAATAGCTAACATTTCGGTGTTAACAACTAACAACTCAAGTGTTCAACTAACACCTCAATTCTGCTGTTTCCTTACAATAAACATTTCTTCTTTTGCTTCACAGTACACCTTACATAATACGGAGAAGGAATAGAGCAATATTATATTTGTGAGGACAGGCCTGCTGAAACGTGCTTTTTACATGCTGGAGAATGTAGAGACCTTCTATTTCTTCACATGTGAAAGCCGAGCAGAAGCAAAACAGTAACCCTAATTTCTCTGGTAAGCAAATAAATAAATAAATAAATAAAATTCCGCTTGTTTAAATGATGCTCTATTAATATACCATTTTAATTGCAGATACCAGTAGGCCATACTGTTGTCATGAGCTGTATGTTGATAGGGAAACCCAGCTGGGCCCTGATTTCTCTCTTGAAAACTAACTAAAATCCTAATAATCTTTAAGTATCTCTGTATTATTAAGAACTGCTCAGTGGTCAGTAGAAATTTTCTCACCAGTATCAGAAGACTTTGTTTCAGATTATAACTTCACATCCCAGTTTTTAGCATTAGTTTTATCACAGCCTTGCAGTATTGAACCATTTCCCTATTTTTATTTTCTAATGCTCTACATAGGTAGAGTGCTTAGTTTCTCAAGAAAGAGCAGGTTTAAAACAAAGAAAGTCCAAGTGCGGCCTTTCATTTTGTTTCAGTCTCTGGCTAGGAAGAGCACCATCCATTGCTTCCCTATTATTTTCCTAGGTTAAGATATTTAAGCCTTCAATAAATACCCAAGAGTAATAAGTGTAAGAATGAATATAAAATGTTTAATTGTACTTTCTGAAGCTAGACTTTTGCACTTTTCAGGAATGTTTTAAGGCACGTTGCTACTGCTAAACAGGCCCTATTTTGTCACTCTTTTACTTACAAATTTGACAAGGGGTTGTTCAATACAAATCTGTAGCATACTGTATTTGGATGTGTCAGTTTTTTCTTTACTTTGATCAATTACATCATCTGAAAAAGAATGACATACTAAAGTGCCTTGGCAAACAGTTTCACAATTTTCTTTTTGTTTGTGGAGCTAGCTGGAGGCTTGCAGGAGTGAAAAAAAAAAGAAATATTTTTGCCTAGCGATGAGAACATGTCATAGGAGAAGGCACGACACTTCACTGTCGTTTTAGAAATGGGGAAATCCTATGTGGTAGCTCAGCAGTTTAGTACAGTGGTGCGTAGTCACGGGCAGTTGACCTCATCCTGATGTCATGTAAATACATTACTTTCTCATTTAGGTAAGGTCTTATGTTCTATTTGTAGCAGATCATAATCAGCAGAGAAACTGGGGAACTGTGGTGCTGTGAATAACCTTTACCTTTTTTTATTTTTCTGTACTATTTCTGTTAGCACAAGATAGACCATGACAGCAAAGCAAATTTAACAATAGAAACCTTAACCTGCATACTGTTTGTTAAAACATATTGATGTAGGTATTGGTAGCTTGAATCAGACTTGAAGAATCTTGAAGTTTTTGTTTCTTTTTCATTTCTTCCTTTATACCCCAAGCATTTTGCTAATTAATTACTAGACAGATTCCTGCCTGCTACATTCTGTGAGAAGAGAAAATGTCTCTGCATTATATTGTTTATATTTTGCGTTAATTAGTTAAAGATGTAGGCTTCACTATTGGATTATAGGGCAGTCTGTGACAGAGTGGCTGTGCTAAAACTGAAGATCTTTTTCTATTTTTATCTTACCTCATTTACTTGCTGTCTGCTGTTAAGTCAAGTAAGTGAAACTGGTAATGCCCTTGTGATAAGAAGGCATGGCTAGCATGCTTAAACACCTTATTTTCTGAAGATATATATGTTATTTTATGGAGAGCAGCTTTTTTTTTCCAGGTGCGTGGAAGACACATGAAACGTTACAGGCATCCTCTTTTTTCCCCCCTATTGTTTCTTCCCTCCTACACTACTTCAGAAGTGCCATAGTTTCTACCTAGTTGTAAAAGATCATGCTCCACATGAATAAGAATAGCATTTATGGTCTCTGGGTATGTTAAAATGAACAAGCATTATTGATTTTTTCAGCACTCCACAACTGAGCTCTGGGTGGAATCAAGAAGAATCACTTTAATCATATTGCAAACCAATGTAATGACTGTTACAGAAAACCTTTAACTGCTGCCCTTTGTTTCTGACAACAAAATGTTTTTTAACCATCTGGTAGTCCAACCATCTAGACCATAGTTGAAAACCATGATTGTGGTGAAGATTTTCAGTTCTCAGTGTTAAAATTGCCCAGCTAAATAGAATGAGGAATTATTAAATAATTTCTAGAAAACTGGAACAGCTTCAACTCTTTCCTCTCTCCACGTAGTATATAAGCATTCCTGGGGAATTAGGATATTCCTGTGGAAGATGAAAAATGTTACTTTTAAAGGATGAACCATCATCATCTTTATTCTGACAAGTATTTTGTATATGAACTGTAATATTTGGGGGCCCTTCCTTTGTTTTAGAAGGAAAGTGTGTAACCTTGTCCAGATAAGATACTTCCAAAAGCTTTAATAGGTCTAAAAGAGGATGAAGTTTTCAAAGTTTCCCTACCGATTGTCTTTCAAAATTTCCTTGCATTGTATTCCTTGTATTTCCTTTTCTTGTATTCTCACTTTATTCAGGTGCCTATCTATGCACTTAACAGTTTGAGACCGCGGTGTGGCCCTTTCTCCAACAGCTGAGATTCTGATTTCCACTCTGGATACCAGATGCTTAAAATATATATATTGCAATTTCTAAGTCATATTTTGGAAATAGGCCTATATTCCTAATATATGTAATAGCTGAAATGATTTTTAACATCCATAACATAGTTGAGATTTTTTAACATCCTGCATAGTGTAGATAAAAACCTGAAGGCATTTAGAAAAGAATAACCAGTTTTTCATGACAACCCCGTGAAACTATTAGTGCAATAATCTGTTAAACTTTGAGCTTAAACACATATATAGCTAGGAAAATGCAATCCAACAGAAGACTACAGTTAGATAAATGGTATTTTCTAGGGAATACAAAAACTATATAAATGTTTAGTGAATTTGCTTGTATAGGCTTAGAAATTGCTAAGATAGTCATTGAGAACTTAGAAATTCCAAAGCTTTCAACAGCATAAAAGGTCTGAACCTCTTGATGATACAAAGGAGAATATCTCAATTGCATGCTTGTGTGCATGTGTGTCCGTGTGTATGCAACAACAACCCATCAAAGGGATTAGATAGATGAAATGTGGTGGTGGCATTTCTTAAACATTTACAACTATCCATGTGTTTTTTTGTTCAGTACTTTGAAAATCACTGACAAAATTGTGGTGGCTGCCTGCTCCATTTTAAAAGAATTTTTACCGTTTTTCCCAAGTAGGCTTTCAACATTCTGGTTAAAACACATGAAAACAGTTATGATAAGAATGTGATGTATGTTGAAGCAAGGACATTTTAACTTAAATTTCTCAATTACTTTTGTATTCGTCAAGAAGGACACAAATCCTTGATAATGTTAACAAATGAAATAGCAAGGGGAAAACAATTCATTTGAACTCTTGGGATTTAAAATGTGCAGATAACCAATACTGACCAATTTTTTAGGTGAGGAATTATAAGCAGACTGAGGTCTATATGGTAAATCTCATCCTGAAAAAGCTTAGATGGATGAGTCATAAGCCCCTGAAAATGAGATTTCTAATGGAAACACCAAATCAACTTTTACTATAGTGTCAGGAATATGACATTATAATAAAGTACACTGATGTATCTGTATTTACCTTTTGCGAACATAATGAAACTGACTGGAGCATGGAAGGTGCTAGGGTATTCCATCCACATCTACTGTTTTACAATATAATATAACAATATTCAGACATACGGTGCTAGGGATATGTCTTTGCACTAGGATGGAAGAAGCCCAACAGAATTTTTTATCATGTCTAGAGTAGCAACTCTGCAAGTTGCTTTACACAATATGACATCCACCTTCATCTGCACGGGGACAAGCTGGAACTCATTTTTGCTTTTTATAGCAAATGTTAATGACAACATCATTGGTGCATACTGAGGGAATGTTTGGCTGGTCTGCTCTCTGACCTAGCACAGGTTCAGTGTGAACCCATCCTTCCTATGCTATTTTATTGCTAGCGTTTAATTGTGAATGTCTAGCACTGCTCTCAGTAGGACTCAGGCTTTTCATTGTCCCACGCTCCCAACTAGGGAGTGCAGTTCAGGAGCCTGAGCAGTGGAGATACGCCTCCCAAGGAAGTCGTCGTGTGGGCCTAGTGGCCTGCAGGGAGCAGAGGGGGAATGATGGGGGCAGTGGAGGGGAACAGCAGCTCCAGCACAGCTGCTTAGAGAGCTCAGGGTACGCACTTCACGCCTGTCCGCAGAAATAGCAGCCCGCATCCCACTGTGGAAATCCCCACTGCTGGTGCAACAACACATACGTGAGGGAGGAGACCCTGCGCACAGAGCAGCTCTGCAGGTTGAAAAAAAATGCAGAGGTTGCTCTGCGGAAGCTTTCTTTTTCAGGCAAGGTGGAGTGAGTCAGTCAGGAGGGAAGTCTTCACTGTCTGCTTTGTGCTGCTTTCCTCAGCCTCCCTGGTGCTGTGCGTATGGCGGACAGCTGACTGCAGAGGCCACGCTGCTGCTCCAAGATTTAAGTTCTCCACTTCAAGGGTGAGGATATAACACTACTGTGTCTTTTTTGGCAGGAAAAAACTCATTTTGCTGACACAGATGAAAGACTTGAGCCAGCTCTGTGGTGAAATTTCATCCGCTTCCTTCTGACCTACATCCTTCACCAAAAACACTGTAGTCCTCCTTCAGTTAGAGTCCATCTCTATGGAGAGGAACCTCCCTCCTGTTATTTTCTGCAGAGCCAAAGATCTCTCCATCGCAGTGAGTTGGTACACCCATGCATTGTATGTTTTCACCTGGCACTCACCAAGCATTACAAGCATTCCTCCAATTGGTTTCTCTGATAAAATGGGCAAAATGGGCAGATCCTAAGAGAAGCTAATGCTTTACAGTTTAGAAAAGCTGAAAAAGTAGGGCGATTTAAGGGATGGCACAATTTATATCAAGAGTACTGAATACATACAGTACAAACAGAACTTCTTCACAAAAAATGTTCTGATATTGGTGACACTTGTTTTACTTTTGAGTTATTTCTCTTAACATAAGAGTTCAACCGCTGATTATTAGGCTCAGTAATTTTTTCCTGCTATCATCTCCACACTTATTCTGGCTGTTCCTTCTTGTAGAAATTAACAAAGTATCAGTTAATTTCCATTCTAGCATTACAGTTCTGCATCTTATTTCTTGGTCTGCTTTATAGAGAAATTAAGGATTTCCGGTATGTATTTGAAATTATAGTTTGGTATATACAATGATTAAAAAATGAGAGTAAATACTAAACAAATCTGCATTTAAGGATATCTGAGAAAATCGGAAATAACTATTCTAATTAATATCGCAAAATGAAAAATGACTTTACAAATGAAAAATTGTAATTGTTTAGAGAGCAGAGGAGTCTACTTGAATTAATACACTAACAGAAAATTTAGGCTAGCTGAGGAAATAATATTCCAAAAAATGAACTGACTGAACTGGATCATAAATTAGATTTCAACAATGAAAGTTCTAACAGCTTTGTCCCGTGAATAATTTCAAAGTTTCTTGAGAAACCTAATTTAGTGTATACTTGATTGAGATTCAAAATTTGATAGTATAGTTACAGTTTATTACTCCTGAAGAATAAAAGCAGCACATTCTAAAGGTTTTTATTTTTCAGAATTAATTCTATCCACAAAGTGAAATGACAGCATAAATTATGTAGAATGTTTTAGAAATTATTTTGCTGTTAGATCTTGATGATTATTTGTTTGAGGGAATCATATTCAAAACGTATTAACAAGCCTAACTCTAAACTCATTTACCCTGATTTTTATGAGAAGACTAACTATGTCAACATATTTGGAACTGGTACAGATCACTGTTAAATGAGAAGAGATTCAGCCAATCATTCATTATTTTGGTCCAGACATGATTTTGTTTTCCCTCTTAGCTAATAAATCATGATAAACAGCTATAAAGATAACTTCTAAGACATGTTAGATTAAAAAACAAAATGTATAAACTTTCTCTTAACAAAATCCCAACCTTCAGAAGAGGTTCCTGAATTTCAGAAACCCTTGGAGTAATTTAGGTACCTAAGCATTTTAAGCGTTTTTTAAAATGGCCTGGGGTGTATGTAAGACATGCACCAGGGTTTGGCAGTTATAACAAAGAACCCACAGAAAATACTCACTCTTCTGGAACAGCAGCTGTAGGCTTTGTAGGGCACCACCTGCACTGTGTTTATTAGCTTTTCTGTTGTAACTGTGTAAGCCACTTTGACCGATATATACCATTGGGTTTCTAAAATCAGGCAACTAAATCCGTATTATACAGTGCACCTTTGAAAATTGAACTTTGGGATCCAAGTTTGAAAAAAAAGGCTATTTTCCATTCATAACTCCATCTGTATAAAGGTTATAAGGGACCTAGCCCATTGCCTATTGATTTTAATGCTTATTGGATCATGTCTTGAAGTACTTACACTTTTTCAGTGATGATTCTTGAAATTAGACTAATCTTTGCACAAATGTGATCCAGGCATACAATTCCCATTGATAAAATAAAGGCATCTCTTAAAAAAAGCCAGATACGTCAAAGATCCTTAGCTGTCATGCTTCCTGTTGTAAACACAAAATAGAAAAACTGCCTTGTTTTCCCCCTTTTGTTAAGATGTATGCTAGAAGAGTATGCTTTTCAAATAATTTATTTACAAACACATAAGCATAAAAATGCTACTAGAGAAGAAAATGTCAGAAGAAATATTTTTCCCATGCAGACAAACATTCATAGCCATTTCTTGAATTCAGATCCACTTGAGAACCAATAAAGACGTCTGGAAGGCAGCAAATACAATTACTTCCTAACACCCCTTCCTCTGGCTCCAAATGTCAAAGATACATAGAGACAAATATTGAAATTAACTCAGAAATATTTCATTTGTTGTGAAGTATTAACTTTTAGACCTTTACTCATTCTCTTGCTATACTATTATTTCATTATTTGTTTGGGAGTTCTGGAAAAGACGTTTTTACAAACAGAACTTTCAGATCTAAGTAATATATTGTAGGCAGGAGCTGTCACAACATATTAGCATGAATATGGCAAGGTTATTCAACTAGTGATCTCAGGAATGATATTATTTACATGCTTTCCTATTAATGAATTTAATTGTGTCCAAAGTAATTCAGACACTTTGAAAAGGCTTTATATTTTATTCCATTTTTATGGGTTCACTTTGGCCTTACTTCTCCTTTATAGCTGATCAAAGCATGGGATTTTTATTTTGTAGGAACTTTGCGATATTAAAAACTAAAACTGTACATATTCTATTAAACCAGTAATCCGTAGTTTAATTATATTATGTCTAAAAGCTATTGCCCACCAAAGACTAAGTAACATAAAAGTATCACTTCTATCACAAAAAATGGAATAAAATGTTGTGCACGCACCATTTCACAGTGGTTCAAACTTTTGTGCACCTCTTGGGCATGTGGTAATTAAAGCAAACAGGAAAGTGGCTTTCTGAAAGTGTGGAAACTCATTGTTTAGCTAGTTCAAGATACAAACATTATCTACAGAGGTCAAAAGAATGCCGGTATGCTTTTTCCTGATTTCTTTCTTTTTCTTTTTCTTTTTTTTCCCCCCCCAATTTTCAGCACTACTTAAGTTTAAGGCGTATTCCTCTGACCAATCTAGAGTAATTTCTGCTACATATGGCTTTTCCAGTACTTGGAAACTCTTTTCCTGCATGCTTCCAAGCTAGCATCTTTTTTTCTACAGCTGCTTTCAGTTAAAAAGAGATTCCTCCAGTAGAAAAGAATATATTCTAGGTTCTCTCTTTCCTAACACCCTTTCCCCAGAATGTGGAGTATCTATTTTCTTCATTCTTTCCATAATGGTTGGTATGAGATCATCTCCTGTGTCATGTTCCTCTGCCAGATACCCTTTGACCAGGCCTTTGAGGTGAGCAAAGTCATCCATCAAGGCAGCTACTTTTTAGTTACTGACCTAAAACCTGGAGCTGGAGCTAGGATATATAGTTTGATTCAAGCCTAAGGTTCCTAAATCTGGGGAGAATACCACCATCAAAAGCAATGGCGTTTTTAAATATCACAAGCGACAAAGACAGCTCCAGTTCCTAGGTCACATCTAAAGTGCTGCTCACTTCCATGTGCTGGCAGAAGTCTGAGTTTGTCCGCACTCCAACTGCCCAGCACCTCTGTGCTCACACACACTGTACTCCTGCCCTCTCTCGCATTTAGAGTACATAAACTTGTATATAGGTTCCCCAAATCTTCACATACATATTGCACTGAAAATCATGTTGAACATTTAGATTCTTCCTTTGAAGAAGGAAGACAGAGTGAATGGGCTGTGTGTAGACTTCCTGCCCACCCCAGATTAAGACATCCTTGGATACAACCCAGTAAAACCCAGGCAATTTTTGTGTCAGCCCTCCTCATGAATTTTTATCTCCTTGGTCCTCGTTTTATGCTGAACTTTTCCTGTCTTATCCCTCTACTTCTGTGAGACTGACCAGGAGCTTTGGGCAGGTTATGACAAGAAGATCCTACCGAGAGCCCATTTTAGTTTTCCATGTACAGCACACATGCATCAGTTCAGTTTCCCGGCAGTAATTAGCTGTATGTCTCAGTAGCAGGTACCTGTTTCCAGAACACTGGGGGTAATTTTCCACAAATCTGCCATATCTGTGATATCAGCATGCCATATCAGCCTGATAACCCTCTTTCACTTCCCTCAGCCCTTAATCTGGTGCATCAATTCAGCTGCAAAGGTGGTGGTGAGGGAAAGTACATAAATTAGCAACAAAGCAGTCAATTACTATTTAAACAGAGCTAAGCATTAAGCTTTTGGTCCACCTTCTCGATATGGTTTAGCACTGTAAAGGAACTGTAAAAAGCAGATAATGCTCTCCAAGGGCTTAACCATGACTCAGGGAATCGTATTGGGGATCTATGCAACGCTTCCCCATAACTTCTTTCACGCTAAGGTGTAAAAGAAGTATATACACCATCTATTCAAAAGAGTGCTGCACCTCCCTGGGCTCCGCTGGAGTCTATTTGCTTGGAGGAGTCCCTGAGGTTGCCATCCTTCTGCCTCAGGCTGGATGTAGAAACCAAAATGCAGCATGCGGCTTTTGCCCTAGCCACCTCCAAAGCTCCTGGGAAGGGGATATAATCAATAGTGGCTCTTCTCTTGAGTAAACTAAGCCAAAGAAATCATGCTTGTATGATCCTGCTGTCTCCAAAGCTTCTATCTTTTAAAAGTGTTAAAGGTGATTCTTTGCAATTTAGATTTAACGTGAGTCCCAATAACTATGCTTTTGATTTACTTACTGTACCACATAATAATAAGGTTTATAATGACTTCTGTGTCCTCTGATTATGACTTACAGCCATAGATTCCTTAACTCTGTTCCATCCTCAATCCTGTCATGTCTTGATAGATTTGACATGCCTGCTCTTGCTAAAATAATGGAATTTCCACTTTTACTAGTAGAATGAACTTTAGAAAGTGTTTAATCAGAAATGTTGTGCTCTGGAGGACCTTCAGAACTCAACTAATTTGGAAAGCTGATATTCTGAAGACAAAGTAGCAACTTAGTTATTAAAGGAAATTATCTGTACAGGAGGAAAAAAAGCTTTAAGTCTTTTCCTTCCAAATCTCAAGTGGTTAATGCATGACTCTGCATGAATCAGAAGGATTCATTTGATTCCCAAGCTGACCTCTTCCAGAAAATTTAATTTCTCCATCTCAAACATATTATTTTTCTCTAATACAAAAGAGCACCAACCTGAACCTTATTGTGCCCCTTTTACAATTAGTCACCCTTTTGTTGCATTAATCTTTTAAAGTAAATGGAAGGATTAGTGTTTGAACACAATACAAAGCGAAGTCTGAATGCAAAATAATTGTGGACGCTGTCTGTGTTTTAGTTTGTATTATATTGGGCTACTGATAAGTTTTTGGCTTCATTTAATCTCTGATTTTGTTTTGAATCCCAAGGGTCAAGAATTAGAACACGTATTTTGTTTATAGACTTAATAGAGATCAGGAGCGTGTTGTAATTACATCTGAGAATAGGAGATAAGCTTTTAGCCTTAAAAAAAATCCGATTATTAAAAGGATGTGCATAGCTAATTCTAATGATAATTCTAAAATGTAAATGTCTTTAAGAGAAGACTGGGATGCCTTTGGCTCTGATTTCTTCCAAAAATTTCCAGAGTAAGGGGTAGCCTCTATAAATGACTCCAGAGGGAAACTAATTAAGAGCAGAATCTTCTTTCTGCTTTTTATCCTTTTAAAAAATTGAATCTCAAAGTGGAAAATACAAAAATTAAGGTAGTTAATATTAGGTAACATTTCAAAAACTGTAAATGATAGGTCATGTCTTAGTACGTCTGTGTGACACTAATTGACGCAAATGACAACCTTCATTATTTAATTCCTAGAAAGAAGAAATTAGAAAAAAGGGGAGATGGCAATAGTTTTTTGTTTGTTTTTCATTTCTGTTTTTGTATTTGTCATACTATTTAACATCAAACTATAAAATATAAGGATTCATATGTATGCCTTATCCTGGATTGCATAAAAAAGGTTTTCTACTTCTAGTATGTCAAGGCCTTTGAAAACATCGGTTTGATTTCATTATATTTTCCTCTTTCACTTTTTCCCCTGAAAAAGTGATTCCATCCACCTCCATTTTCATCATGATTTTAATAGGTGTTAATTCATGACACCTTACAATAAGAACAGTGGCTTCATTAGAATTTTGAGTGTCTTATGTATTTATACATCATATGCGTAGTTATTTATAAGGTCGCACAGTTTTTCTGCGTACAATGGACTAGTTGCTAGAATTAAAATCAGAAACTGGGTGCGGGTCAGTTGAACTTCTCATGAGTATGGTGAACAGATCTTTTTAGAAGTTTAGTAGGTCTTTGATCTTATAAGAAATATCACAAAAATTAGTTTGGGTTGATTTGAATCATCTCTTTCCATATTGCTTATTGTTTGCAAAATTTGTGGATAAATTCAGTTCATAAGTTTAATTAGGATTGTATTTTATCTGTTTAACAGCTATCTTTCTGTTCCCTGGAATGCTGGAAAAAACTTTATTCAAACTGATATCAGTAAGCAATTTCACATTAGAATGTGTATTTATACTAACAGCTATAAATGTTAGTCAGCTTAACAGGGGATACATTGTACTGCTTCTTTAATGATCAAATGAAGAATTAGCATTGTAGAAAAATAACTAAGCAGATCAGGAGAACCTGATAGGATGAAATTTCTCTGTTCAAAGAATTGAAGTGATTGGGAATTGTGAACTAATTCCTTAAAGTTATATACTGTTTCTAGAAAATTAGAAGAAACTAAAAAACTACAGTCATAAAATGAATCATTTGGTAGACCTGTTTCCAAATAATGGATATCTTTAAGATAAATGAATGAATACAATACACATAAAACTAAATTATAGGGAGTGAAATGGTTCATCAGTTTAATGAACTGTATTAAAAATGCTTCTACATTGTTTGACTCAGCAATAATAATACAGTAAAATATGGGTATCCATATGTGCACCTGAAAGACAGGAAAAGGATAGCAAAGTATAGTAATCTTCACTGAATTGTATAAAATACAGTTCCTGCTAGTCCTATTGGTAATGATGCCTGCATATAGACTTGAAAAATCCTGGATTTTGAGAACAACAACTTAACAGATGAAAGTGAGAAAGAATTGCAAGAACGCCTTGGAGGCAATAAGAAGCATTGTGTATTGCAGCCAGGTTGTGAACTTATTAAGACAAAGCTTAAATGCTAAAAATATTGTAAATTCTTAAGTCACATCTGTCACTCACTATTAAGAATTAGCAAAGATCTTTTTCATTGTCAGTTGCATTCCTGAGCAAATACCAATATTGTTAATATTTCTTTTATCTAATAAGCTTGAATTTGTGAAGTTGCCTGCCTGCACTCTCGAGCCTCTTGAAAGGACAATGTAAAAGAAATCTATGAAGTTTTATTCCAGACAAATATGCCTGAATTTATTCTCTATTCCCTATGCAGTATTATTATTGGAAATGCTACTATGACTAAGGTAAAGGATGCTGTTTTCTCTAATATTGTGCGCTAAAATCTTTCTAAGATAGGCTATATGTGAGATGGTCACTTTTTTGTGTTGTTGCAAACTCATCATGCGATCTGTAATACGTCATTGTTTCTCAAAGGCTACCCCGAGTTCGGCACTGGAGGAATAAACGTTGCAAGGAAACACTAATCAGTTTCCATGAAAAGAGGCAACTGCAATATTATATCCAACTTGTTTAAATAAACAAATAACCACTAGAAGCATGTTCAAAGCAATCAGCTATCATGACTGTAACCTCACTGGGATAAAGGTGAGATGCATGATCACTGAACTCTTAATCGTCTGTGCTGCTCTGTGTCTTCTGGCTGGTTGCGTTATACTATTTTCATCTCAGCATATTATATTATTGCAAAACTCCAGAAAGAGAAGGTGAGATAACCATTGTTTTCTTCCAGACACAAGGCAAGTTAAAAAAATTGTTGCAAACTCTTTCAAAAGAGTTAGTGGTTTTGATCCTTGAAGAGAAGGTTTAGCTAGGCTATTCTGCATAATAATCCATAACTCCAGAGGACTGCAGAAGAGTTGATATGGTGGCATTCACTTCTGGAAGTGAAGAATTTCATTTCTGGAAACGTTAGCATCAGTGTGGGTGATACTTCTTATGGGCTAGTGCTCAAAGTCTCCTAATAAAACTCTCAGAGAGGTACCAGACTGACACAAACATCTTCAGTTTGTCGAGGCATTTACAATGGATGAATGCAAGAAATGCCAGAAAGATTGACCTTCCTGACAAAACAACTTCCTCCTCCAGCAGGGGAATTACTGTTCCACCCCATCCCCAGTCTCTCTCAGCATTGCACAATACATAGAGTTAGCAAGTCATACCTAACGAAACCCCCTAGCTGATCTTTCCTGAATTCCACATGTTTGCATATAAATAACTATCAAAAAGAGTATCTTGTAATAGCAAAATCTCCCTGAATACGGCCGGAGGTGTTCTAATAATGAAGTATTTTCTCTTACAGATATATAATGGATATCTTATGCGATAAAAGTTGGACAAGCTAAAATATAGCCATTAGATATTTATATGTGCAACATTAGGGTCCATGGGATTTTGCCTGAGGTTTCTTAAGACTGAAGGACTTGATTTCTTAGCAAAAACTGTCTCTCCTTTCATTTGACGTGTGAGTAACATATTCTGATTTTTTTCCAGTATTAGTTATCTCTCCAATTAAGATGAGAGTGATCACAAGAGCCTTTTCTGAGGTCTTTCATTCCCTGGTCCTTTATGAAAGGCAATTTTTTAGCTCTGCTTTCAAGAACTCACAGGAATGCCCTAAAAAAGTCTGGGATGTACCAAAACGAGCTCCACTGATTATATTTATTCCTTCATTTTACCATTACTAAAGATGTTTAATCAACATGATAACTTATAGAACAGAATGGTCAATTGATAAAAATCCACTTTACATGAAATGCTAAAGAATTTGCATATAAATAGGTTTTTATATTTAAATGCCCTGTGGGTGAATCTGATCCAATATCTCTCAGAAATCAAAATTTGAAACTGTCTCATTTAAAGTTTGCCTACTAAAAATAAGGTGAAGGTGGACAGCCTTTCATTAGCATGACATTCCTTTCTGGAGAGTGCTTACAAGACCAACAAATCACAGTTCAATTGAACTGTTCTGTATAGTACTTTCAATATGTTTTTTGCTGTTTCTTTTCCTAGCATTGACAAGTTACCCTATTTTTTCTTGATTCATTTGGTGAGACTTTGCATGTAAAGTCCACTGAGAAAGACAAAAGAGGAACATTTAAAAAACTTGATTGCAAACCTTGCTGCTTAAGAGACAAGCATTATCCCATCTCCACCATTATGTCAGCTAGCTCTTTAACAATGAAATAAAGAAGTAACAATTAGGCTGTATTTACATTTCTCTAATGGCATTGTTTGCTCCCCTATAATTAAAGGATCTGCCAGCTTTTCAATTATGAACTCCTATTTTTAGTGCAGTTAGAATTCTACACACAAATTCACACAAGGGTTTTTTAAGGAGCAAAACCCAGTCCAGGTCGAGTTCAGCCATGCAGATGGTCAGCTGATTAAAGCCAGTGCATGATTGTCCAGTAGGGCTGGGCACCTCTGAAGCCCCTGCAGCTCTAGACCCCGCTCCAGCCACGGCAAGGAGACAGCCACTCACTGCGGCCTTATTTTGCTGCAGCTACTGCCCATTCGTGACTCAGAGCCAACCTATGGCATGGTACATAGGGTAGCATTGCCCTCACTCTCCCAGGGCGTCTTACCTTCTTACCGTAGACTATCTCCCCTGTAGCTTGTACTTTTCCATGTTAAACTGCAAATTCTTCAGTACCTTCTTGCAAGACACACACCTGCACTCACGCACGCCTACACACCCTGGATGACGTATGCTATATTTGTAGTCTTCTTAAAGAGTGATCTTCTGAGCAGCTGCTTGTTTCCTATTTAGAGGCAGTCAAGAAGCACTCTCCAGACTTCCCTGGGCAAATAGCCACATGCTGAGCCGCTTCATCTATGGGTTGAGAATCTTCTCCAGCTATACCTCTGGGCTTCTTGATTTCCTAACTATCTAACCCAAACTAGTTATGATGGCAGTCTCTGGGCATCTGTCAAAGATGACATAGATCTATTCATAGACTTGTTACAAGTGTTGCCTTAATCACTGATGTTGATTTGCAGTACTATTGAAATGTTGTAGAACCATGAAGAGAAAACAATACGTTAAAATTTTAAAAGGGTGTACGGAAAGATCTGGGTAGCTATAAACGTTAGCTTTCGCAGCACAGGCAAGTGAAGAACTGAAGTGGCATCATAACGATTTGTATGAGATAGGTCATGGCAAATACACTGGGTATACAATATCTTTTTTTAACAACACAAAATAATTTGAGAAAAATGACTGGGAGAAAACTAACTTCTCTAAGGCAAGCAGTTCAATGTGGCATGACAGTTACATTCAAATTTTAAGACGATACAAAATTGTATCAGTTAGATTAATACCTTGAATATTTTTAGGTGTCAAAAAGTAATTCTTTGTGGAGAACTAGCAGCCAAGAAGGCATTGTAGGAAATTTCCATAGAGATGTGTTCTAAGATGAATGATGCACAGTATTTTCGTTGATTATCTGGAGGATATATGCTTTTTAAGTGAGCAGGTGAGAAGGAAATGCGTTTACCACGTACTGTCAGCTCATGAGTGTGCAAGGAGCCGAGTCTCCTAGGAGCTCTCACTCTGAGAGCCATTTTCACTATCTCCACAGTATATTACTGTCTAGAAATTGTGCCACTGTTTGCCATGGGGCAATATATCAGGAGAGAATCAGCAGTGGGAAGAATCCTTTCTTCTGCCAGCTGAACTGCCAAATGTATTTGAGATGACCTTAGGCTGGATGAGGAGCAAAGTGATGCTGACGCAAGTATTGAAAGGCTTTCCACTAGCTATGGCTAGATCCTGGCCCCTGGGAGCAGCCCAAAGCCCACAGGACTGGAGACAAGAATCTCACCTAATATGTATTGTTTATGGGACGAATGATTGCAGAAACAAGGCGGAAAAATGAAGTAGTGTATATTCATTTGTAAATTAGTGCATTATATGCAGTTATTTTTGTTCAGCTCTGTTAGGCTGTCAGGTACTGGGTCTGTGATGCACCCTGCATTGACTCTTTTAAATGAATGCAAAGCATGGCATACAGCCTTAATCTCTGAGTCTATATTAATGCTTTTTTTCACTAGGTATGTGCTATGTATACTGGGAGCACTCAAGCTTTGATTAAACTAAATTCAGTCCCTGAGTCTTTCTAATGAACTGTAAAAACTCACTCTAATTTACATTCAAACATCACTGTACTCTCCATACTGTAATTATATTAGTAATGATCTATCTGAAGGCTTCTTAAGTTTTATAGGACTTTTACTTGTAATTATAAAAATATGGAAAAGTGATAAGGGAGCGAAAATAAGGGAATAGGAAAGGTTGGAAAGAAGAAAAAGAAGAGAAAAGTATGTGAAAAAGCAGCAAAAGCAGAAGAAACTGCAGTAGCATGGCAATCTGATATAATTCCAAAGCCATGTGAAAATCACTTTCTCACACAGATAAAATATTAAGAAAAAACTTTGAAAAAATCATACTGTTTTATGAAATTATCAGTATTTCCATTAACAATTCTGGTCATTAGAGAATAGATATATCTGGGGGAGGGAGTTCCTATTGTGTAAGCAGTATGAAGGCTATCATTCAGCATCCACAAGGAGTTAAATTCTGGCGGGCTGTGAAATTACCTCAATTTTAAGTCAAGCTCCTGAAATAGGTTTAAAATGCTAATCTTTTTTTTTTCCTCTCTCTCTCTCTACTTTTGATGAACAATTTCTCATGCTCATTTCAATGAGGAATAATGTCAAAGTGTTCAAAAAACAAGTGTTTCAATTCCAAGCATATCCCCAGAGATAGCACTGATATAAAAAGTAAATTTTTATTCAGTTAGAATTTGAATTGTAACTCTTTGTGGTTTTTAAATCAAAAGTTGAAAACAAATAGTAATAGTTATTATGGTGTCTTGGCAGGTTAATGTAATATGTCATACCATATTTGTGTCCTGTGGTATGACATACAATACACACTGAATTTCATTATTATTTAAAGTTGTTCTTTTGCTTTATGATATGCATTACAGTGCAGAAAAGGGAGTTAAACATTAACAAAATTGTAAGACTATGAGTCTTTTTTGGCTCATTGTGAAGCAATACGATAAAAATTCAAAACAATATTATATTCTGACTTTGTTTTTGCTTTTGCATTTTTTTCCTTAGAGAATGTTCTCTCCTTTTCTTAGTGTTTATTTAAACACAGCAGGAAGATTAGGCTTTATTTTGAAGTGGGGTTTCTTCTTTTGCAGCTCCCTCTTCCCAAAATTCCTTTCTTGAGTAGATATTTGGAAAATATTTTTTCTGAATTAAAATTTGGGAGTTGTTTCCTTCCAAGTCTTTTGCAAGTCTGGTACGAATAGTGCTAAGGCCCCCCTCACAGTCTAAATTATCAGTGAAAAGCAAAAAGATTATATTGTTTTGGTAACTTTTTTTTTCCTAAGGAATTATACAAACCTTTCATTATCATTGATATTATTGTGCTTCCAGTGATTTGCCCTGTCTTCTTAATTCCTGTTACCGGTTACTAAGAGACAAAGCAGCTCCTGAGGATCAACATATCACGCTTTCCCAAATTATTAGTCTTATTTTCTTCTTTATTGCATTTTCATTCTCCTGAACCTTCTCAGTGAAAAGGGTTATTATTGTTGTTATGACAATAAGATAGGATAAGGAAAAAGGTTCAAAGCCACGACAGGGGTTTAAGGAGAGGTTGTCACAGTCAAAGGGACTAGCAAGGAAAATGAGCTGTTACAAAATGTTAGATGTTAGATGGATGGAAAGGTGAACCTAAGAAAAGGGAAGACTACGTAAATAATTGAGAATAATAACTGGTGTACGTAATGTGTGGCTGAAATATAAGACAGGTCTCTGCCCTCAGGCACTTATAAGCTGTTAGCCATAGGACAGCAAGTAACGGTAAATAAAAAGTGCAGGGAGAATGATTAACAGTATATGATATCTAATGAGAAGCTGGCATACGGAAATACCGTTATTTTTTAGCTTTATATAAAAAAATGAAACCCAGGTAAACTGGGAATAAATGCACAGTAAAAGATAAGAGGGAGACCACAATGTTAAAAGGCCAGCCATAAACATTTGCAGAAAAGAGAGATGCTGTGACAGCCACAGAAGACAGTTTCAGACTAGAGAGGTGATTTTAGAAAAGCTACCAGAGCAAATTGTTCCATTGAGGAATTTTTCTGGATTGTGGGAAAAGGAAATGAGATGTAGTAAAATTGCATGCTGAACCTCAGACAGAATTAGTTACTTGCTCTTGTGGAAGGAACAGAGAAACCATAGTGAGAGCTCGCTGAAGGGTTGATATACCAATAGAAGTGGAAAAATGTACTTTGCTGCGAAGTGGATGAACTTAAGTTGATGCAGCTTGGTTATGCAAAGTGAGAGATGGCCAGGCATGGACAGGAGATGAAGCGTAAGTACTAGGACTGATTCTGGAAGCAGTGGCCCTTATTCAGGTCTCTGTCAACTGTGTAAGTGCAGCGTACCTTCACTGAGGTGAACAGAACTACATGAGCAAGAGAGAGGTGAAATCAGGATAAAGAACGGAATTATGTATACCCTGACATTAGAAGCTAGGGGAGGAAACAGTGAGAGTAAATAAACACGTTGCACAGAGATAAGGAAGTCTGAATCAAAATATCCTGATGACTCTGCTTCTATAAATAATGAAGTGAAAAAAGAGTGACAAGGAACATAACTCTTTCATGAGCTGAGTATACCTTTCTATTTCATGGATAGTTAAAAGGTATTGAAGTTATATTCAAATATAAAATATTAGGAATAACAATTTCTAATATATTTTTCCACATCAGCTTAACTTAGTGTTAAGCCTTAGTGTCTGGCCTATTAAATTGAGGCCCAGAAAAGACTGCAGCAATAGAGGTTTTATCTTAACACTGCTGAAGTTGTTTACAGCAGTCACTGCAACTGACTTCTTTTCTTTAAGTTGACAGGATGTCCTTTTTATAACAGTTGTCATGCACCATTATGAAATTCACAATGCCGTATAGAAGGATAAATGATAACATGCACTGTCATTTAGGCCAAAACAAATACTAGTTATTGGCAAGTGCATTTTGTACACACTGGATCTCACCTCTATGGGAATAAAGGAAAGTTGAGACTACTTGTCTAAACGATTAATAAATAATTTTAAAGGAGAGTAACAAGAACATTATCCTAAAATCCACATACAAATAGAAACCAGAAATAGGAACTTGTGTACAAACACGAATCAACTTTAGAGGCAACCATCTTTCATGAGCAAATACTAATGTTTGTTTATATTGACATGTAGCGATTTGTAGCATGAATTACAGGAGCGGAAAAATAATTTGAATTGGCAGCAATACATTGTCTCTTTGACTTGGGTGGCTTTGGTAAAGCCTCTCTTAAAAGTCCAGAGTTATAATTTCCTTGAGATTTTAGAGACCTTGCTTAAGAGACCGAGAGCAGATATCAAGAAATGACCCACAGGGCCCAAAATGCCTCAGTGGAACTTAGATCAGAGCCTTAAATAACATTTTTTAGTCAAGCACTTTGTGGATGAAGTAAAGGAAAGGCTAGGTGTCTTAAGTAAGCACAAGTGAATGGCAGGGTATGAAAGACTACCCAGCTCTTCTGAATTCTTTAGCTTCATGGGGCAACTCTGTCTACAAACCTATATCTGCAGTAATGGGTACCAGCCAAAAGGTACCCACTGGCAATGTGACACTAGCTGCTTCTGAAACTCCTGATTTTTTTTCCTCCAATTGTAGAAATCTGAGGAATGCTGCACTCCCCATAAGAAGGAGTAGGTGTGAGAATTAAAGCCTGAGGTTCCATTATTCAGGACTAAAGGTAATGACATTTTATGGTGCTGTGGTCCAAAGCCCGTGAATGAGATATGGGAGCAAACAACTGAGGGAGGAAGAGAGAGAGAGAGACAGCTGGAAGAGTTAGGATTAATGCGCTACAAAGCAATTTGAATTTGCCGAACAACTACCCGAAAAATCACCCTCATCACAGACAGTGATGTGTGAGAGATTTTATGAAGGGTAGATTCCAGACCTCTAGCATTGTAGGCATGATTGAGAATCCAAAGTACTCTCTGTCCTGAAGACGTTTTAAAAAAGTATCTGATACTTAAAACTGGAGTTCTTAAAAATGAGTTTATAGAAGCTTAAGCCCTAAAGCAAAGAACCTAACCCAAGGCAATGCTGGTTTTTGCAAGAAAGAAATTAGAACTGCGATGGCTTACATTTTGTACAAGCATTTGCAAGTGTCACTACATCAAGAAAAACAGCAGCTTAGCTCAGAGGAATTCTACACAGGAAAAATTGATGCTTCTGCAACACAAGATAAATTACTAAGGTGAATGGGACGTTTATTATTGTAAGTTGTAAAAAGGTTTGAAAGACGCTGTTGTGGCAGATGCTGTAATATTAGCAGCAAAAGAATAGCCAAAAACACTAGGAGATAAATGAATAAATTCAGGTGATCTTATGCCTCCTAGGTGGATATATGATAATTAAGTATCAAATTGAAAAATGTTATCTATTTTAATAATACGAGTAAACACAAAAAACTAGTACTTACTTGCTTTTCCCTGATATTTTCATAGCAGGTTATCTTACTGTCCTCCTTAGGTATGGTTGTCTCAGAACAAGAGAAGAAACATTTTTACATCTTTCTTCAAAAGTGCAGCCACTTTTAGAGAAAAATATTGTTTTGAAGAATGCCCTCAGGCCTCCAGCCTGCAAATGTAAACAGTGTTAAGCACAGAAATGTTCCCATTTCTAAGTCTTTAAGAACACCGGTTATTCTACAGGAACAGTCTCGAGAATGCTTGTGACAACAAGACAAGGAGTTTCAACTTGCCTTGTTGTCTGAAAGCTGCAGCACAGCCAGCCAGGAGACTAGCTACGGATGACCTTTCTAGGGACACTTTGTGGGGAACGAAGCCTGTGTTTGGCTCTGGAGGGCACAGTCCAGCCTAGCCTGCATAAACCACAAACTTGATCTTGGCAGCAGCTTCCAGGATGTTTGCTCCAGTCAGTGTGGGCCTATTCACATACTTACAGTAATGGCTGCACAAGTAATTTGTGGGTTAAGTGCTTATATGCTAGTCACAGTTTCTAACATGTATAATTTTCAGTACTGCTGCTTTTTCAAAGCAGTGCTCGGAGCATGACTGGCATGACTGTGAGCTAAATCAGAGATACTTAAGTCACTGTTGAGTTCATAACAATCACAGTAACAATCTGATTTTGCATTTTCTAAGCTTTTTCTGCCATCTCTTTTCTGTTTAGCTGTGGCAGCCTGTGCGTTTAAAAGTGACTTTTTGTCGTGTTCGTTAATGGCAAACATCAAGCAAGCTCCTATCCTTTACTCTGAATCTGAGCTAACAAAAAATCTTTGCTTCTTTATAATCCTTAGGCTGGTATCTTTAGGTCGTATGAACTTCGGCATGCAGTGGAGCCAGAAAGACTTATTCCGCGATAAGTTACAATATCGCTGAGACTGACGCTGTGTTTTAACTGCATATTTCAGAGGTGTTAGTGGGACAAATGGATCATAGCGTAGTTTTCATGCTTGCTTTTGTTGGTTTTTGGATTTGTTCTGGAGCAAAGCAACTCATGCGCTCAGTCAAATTGTCAGTACAACAAGAGCACCAAGTAGCTCTGAGAGACCAGGCTTGAATATGATTCTCATGTACGTTGGATATAATACTCCAGTTGGTGCGTATATTGCGAAGATCCTGCCTTTGAGGTTTGTTTTTATAGAATCAAGCTTAAAAAGGTTTATATATAATAAATAGTTTAATATTTGTATACATTTTCACATCTTCAACTTTAGATGTTGTGTGAATTCCTTGCCATAGCTTAAAACTGCTTATGAAACCCTGCAGAAGTGGTAGCAGGAGCAGTTTAAAATCAAAAGGACATTCTATCTGTAGCTATGCAGCACTGACCGAATAACAATGTGGAAAGTATAAAATCAGAAAGACATTACATCTTTGCAGGTTAGATGTTACTAACATCTCCGTGTGACTAATTTGATACGACTCTGACTTCTCATAAAAAGATTTGTCATTCTGTCAATTGCATTTCAGTTGCATTAAGTGACAAAGCTCGTAAGCCGTCTCTTAATGATTGGAAAGAACATGTGATTGTGTGATCGAATTTGGGAAATACTGACCAAACATTTTTTCATATTTTCATAACAGTTTAAATGGAGTGATAAATGTCTCTAATTTCAAAATTGCAGTTTCAGGAAGATTAAAAACATAGCAATGCTGTCATCAATTATCAATTATAACATCAGCTATGTTCAGGCTGACTTTTTGACCTGAAGCCTGCAAACCTTAAATGCAGAATAATTTTAGATGGTACCTTCTTTAAATAAGGAGGCATGAAAAAGATAATTAATTAGGTGAGAGCTTCTTTAATTGAAGCTAATTTCAGATTATTTCACTAATTTTCCGCTGAACTAATGCAAGGTAAAAATGATTTTTAAAGTCAACACGCTTATTGCCTTTCTATGTAATTCAAAGTAAAAGAGCTAAATATAATGAGAGTTGTTTTCTGCAGTGATTGCTAATTCCAAATTATTCCAGTTTAACTGGAAAACTGAATAACTGAAAATTAACTTTCTAGCTGTATAAAAAACAGTTTTGCAGTATGGAGAGGGACAGACCGGAAGAGAGTTCCAAATACTGGAGAAGAAGATGCAGAAAAGATGCGGCTTCATGATGGATGTGCCAAATGCTATCAAATACTTCTCTAGAACAATTATAATAATTGTACAACATCAATATAAAATTACAGAAGTGAAAAATTCCGTGATACCAAAGATAGTATGATCAGGCAAAACCAGGAAATGACAGAGCTCTCACAAGCTGCCATACATGGTGTCCAAAAAAGTCCCAGAGGAATTAATTCTATAATTTCCTGTACGTTGTGAGTTAGGTACTTCTTTAGTCAGATGGCTTGCTCACAGCCAGTCCGGTGATTAAAACTGGGCTTAAATATAAAGGAATCATGCTGGCTCTTTGTTCAGGAGATAAATCATTGTCTTTAGACACCATGGTAGATGTGAATGTGGTTGGAATTACAGCATAGTAATTAAGCCTATGCCCTAATGTCCGCAGGATGGAAATTCAATAGGGAAAAGGGAAACGGGACACAAAATTGAGGGCTGGTTGGGAAGGGCGGCAAAGTGTCTCTGTGACTTTGAGATCTGTGGGGCTGCTCCAAAGGTTGAAGAGTGATTTGAATCCCTGTTTGAGAAAAATAAAGACTGCCAATGAAGGATCTCACTCTTCCTATAGCGCGAACAATAAGAAGACATGTTTTTAGATATACTTTTGAGTTTGACCAGGGACTGATTTTTTAAGGATTCATTTATACCTTGCAATGATTTTGTTTGAGCTACTATTTGCAAAATTCTGATGCCTTAGATTAGGTAGAAGAGGAAAAAGGTCTAAGTCCCTATTGGTAAAAGCAAATTACTACCAGCATAGCTATCCTTTCTTTAAAAATAAGAGTAACTAAGAGGCTTGAACTTGACAAGCTTGTGTATTATTTTATAATATGTAATATGTTCCTGTGCAAAATTTCCTGTTCATACTAAAAACAACTGAGTCCTTTAAAAAAATTGGGGGTTCTTCGTGGAGTAAAGGAGACACAGGTTTCTCCTCTTGCTCATATTCCACTCATCTGTAGGATATTTATTCTAAATAGCCACATTCATGGCAGGATGAGACCTTTAGTGTAATACTATTCTACTTTAAAGTAATATGATGAGAGGGAGGAATGTCTCTGTATTATTAAATAGAAATTTTAATGGCTTTTGATGACTGATTTGGCTTGTGCCTTCACTTCTTTCTCTATTAATTAATATATTCCCTAATTTTACAGTTTTTATATGTATGAGTTACTCAAGACTTCTGCTTGTGGTCACTTACTAATTGCAGTTGCCATAAAAAGCACTTAATAACTGCAGATTACCTATCCTTGTACTCAGTTGTTGGAAATTACTGAAGCGTTTCTCAATTTATGAGATCTGCAAGGATATAAACTCAAATACTTTAGAGACGCTATAACCAATCCAGTAGCATTCATCATAATGTGTGCTCATCAGGTAACTTATTATCCCACCTGTTATATTTATTCTCTTTTTTTAAAATCTACATAAATAATTGTTATGTCTTTATACTGTGCCATATACCATTTCACAGCAGCTGATTTCTCTTGGAAACCTCATAACATCAGGACCTTGTGGGATATGTAGCATAATAGTATATCTGAAACATTTTCGCATTTCTAGGACCATAAGTGCTACATATACAGATTTATGATTTATAACTTCAGTCCTCTCATACTTCCCAGCAATGGTGGCATTATGGT
Organism: Struthio camelus; assembly: GCF_040807025.1. Classification (NCBI taxonomy): domain Eukaryota; kingdom Metazoa; phylum Chordata; class Aves; order Struthioniformes; family Struthionidae; genus Struthio; species Struthio camelus. The sequence continues at coordinate 29,516,687 of NC_090945.1, forward strand.
TCAATTGAAAGTCACCTATCAAAACAAAAACTGGCAGGTTACATAGGAACAAAATCTTATCCTAACAGCATAAGCAGCATGGCAAAATGATGAATTGCTGCCCTGTGAAGAGCAGAGTTAAAGTCTAGAGTTCACTGTCCACAGTTTAATTAGGCAGTCAGAGATCTTTCAGTTAACTGGGATTCTGGTTCTGCTGAAGGCAACTTATATCGGGTCACTGGAAGGTTTTTTTTTTTTTTTCTTCCCTCTGTGGGCAGAGGATGAAATCCAAAAATTTCAAATGATTTATTACAACGCATAGAAAAGAAATAGGTAAAATAGATAAAATATATACTGCCTTAATAACTACTTAAAAAGATGAAAGCTTTCTTGCTATAAGTTTTTGCATTAGGGGGACAAAAGTGCTTTAATTTATAGGAAATGTAAAACCAAAAAGTCAATAAATACATCTCAGAGACAGGGAAAGCGAATTGTTGAATAGTTACATGATTAGTTTTAATAACAAAGGGATAGTATGTCGTAAGGTGGCATTAGTACAGGTCTGAAACTAGTGCTAATGAGTGTTTTAAGTGATTCAAAGTTGTAAGTTGTAAGTTGTTAAGTATTTCAAAGTTGTTTCCAGAGTAGTGGCTGAAAGAGCCAACACTGTTGGTCTGAAAAACACTTGATTCTGTATCTCAGATGAAGACCCTTTGCCTTCAATGGCACTGTCGTGTGTGGAGCAGACAGAGAAAGGAAAAATATGACCAAAAGTTGTATTCTTTTAAGGGTATATTTTAAAGTAAGACTTGGAAAGAATTGTATAGTTGTATGTTTGCTGAGGAAAATTGGAAAGTAATTTTTGGACATTTGTAGACTAGTGCAGATTTGGACTCATTATTACATTGTAGTGATGAGATTCTGACAATCAGTATGAGTGGTCAAATGCTCAGCTCCTTTTAATGGGAGCTGTGAGTCCTATGCCTTTTTTGAAAATCCTAATTTAAATGTGAAACTAAGACTAAATCAATGTATTTGTATTTTTTTTATACTAGATTTAAACGTAGTCCTAAGATTTTAGGAGTACAGCCTCATGTATGAAATTGAATAGTCTTCTTTCGGCTACTCACCTTTAGAAGCTGTAGTATTATTTTCTCTTCTGGGACTTCAGGGTCAGCCACTTGATGCCTGCTCTAGATTAGTGTAGTGTTTCTCATCTGTTTTTATCAGATATTGCTAGTTTATGCTTGTTTCTGATTTATATTTGCTTTTGAATAGTGATCCGTGTGAAACGTTCCTCCACGCTTGAAAGCTCGATCAGTAGGAAAGCCGACAGCCCAGTGGGACAAGTCCCCTTCTTTTGGGGAAAGATTTACCTTTTCCTGTTGTTTTGTGACGTTGAATCTTTGGTACAAATAAAGATGCGTTTCTCCTTGCCATCCCCTCTTCTGGCTGCTTCAGTTCAGTGTTGTTCGTCTCAAGACTCTTGCAGTGCCTTATTTTTCAGTGGCACAAAGGTGGGGAGGGGAGTCACTGAAATGACAGATGATGAACGGAAGAAAGACAGTGGATGGGAAGTTTGGCTCAGCTACTGTGCTGCTAGCTGCTTGATGTAGCATACTACAGTGATTTGATTTGACGACAATCCCTGTTAAATAGTTAGAAGTTTTTCTTGCTTGTCGTTTTGAGTAGAGCTGGTCAAAATTTCTCTGATGGAGTGTTTTTCCATTGGAAAATGCCGATTCATTTAAAGCGAGCTATTTTGTGGAACTGTGACAATCTCCAGAGAATTGCATTAAAAAATGAAAATGCTCCATTTTAGCTTTTCAGAAAGGAGCAGTAGAATTTTCCGTTTCAAAGAAACTCCTTTTTACTATTTTTTAAACTTCACATGACATGTATATGATGCACTTGTTTGCAAAGAAAAAAATGAAATTGTTATGAAATACTATGTTTAACTGAAAATGAGATATTTTGAATATCTGAAAATATTTTGAGTTTTATTTGAGTGAAAAATTCTACTTTTTTGCTTTGTCTATTTAAATATCTTTTTGATAAAACTATATTAAAAATTGAAATCTCAGAAGTGCTCTTAAAACAGAAAGTTAGTTCCTCACACTTTTGTTGTGAGCCTTATGATTGACACTTATTGAAGATACTGATGAAACTGATTTTTATCTTTTATTATCTGTAATGTTTCTTATTTCTCGGTCTGTCCAACAAAAGAATTCCACTCAAAGGATATTTTCATGACTTATTTTTAATCTGAAATCATATTTTTCCCTTTTGTTGATGATCTGCAAAATGATTTTTGGTTACTTTTATAATATCCATGGGTCAGCCTCTTAAATGAAATGGGTTCACAGTAGTTTCACACTAAAATTTACTTTAGAGTTTATTTTAATTTCCATGACACGGGGGCTCTTTGTGAGAGTTTTCCTGTTGAAGTTCCAGTATGTCTTACCCTGGGTCCCATTGTTCTGGATGAAAATCTTTTAGAGGTGAGAATCCCTATTAGTCTTGGTTTGGCTGCGTGTTAAGAGTATTCACTCCACAAATAGCAAAATTAGGGGCATATCTAACTAAAACAGAAGGGAATGTTCAGCTTATTGAGCACACACTATGGGCTCAACTACGAAGCTATAGCAGAAGTCATTACAAAGTCAGCATTTGCCGGTTATTACTGCGTGCCACACAGCAACATTAGCTGACCTTATGGTAAACAGTGAATATAAACTGAAGGACAGTCTTTCCACGGTATAAAGCTCTTGAAGGACAACATGAGTTACTCTTTCTTGCATGAGAAAAGAATTATAATCTAAGGTATGGATACTTCTCACTTCCCTCCTTCGCACTGGCATATTGCTCCAAGGACATTAGCTGAATGGGCTCCATGAGCCATGATATCAAATGCCAGGCGTGCTGTGGAGGAATTGGATGCATCATTTGCTTACTTCTGGCACCTATTTGGATGCTTGGAGAGGAACTGTGCCATTCCCAGTTTTCTCAGGGGAACCATAGATCTGTGTTACTCTTTGACCAGTACACGATAACTCTGACTTTAACATTATGAAAAGTCTTTCTGAAAAATAGTAAATTACGAAGAGACTCTCATAATTAGAGATTATGCTAATCTCAAATATAGCAATTTCTCTTAATCTAAGAAGTTAAAAATAGAACACTGTTTTTGGTCATTCACACTAGATTTTTTTCATCTAGGTTTGAGCCAACTATAAGGGACAAGAAACATACAGAGTAAACACCATTGTCCAAGAAGGATTTATGGACTTTTCGTTGATTTCATCTGCGAGGAAAAATTTTCTTTGATTGACAGTATTTCAGGAGAATAGCATAGCTAGCATATTGCCAAACAAAGTTTCTACATACATATATAATCAGCTGTCTTCCTGGGGTATTCTCTTGTTGAATACATGAATAACAAGAATAGAACATAAACTTTCAGCTTAAGTTTTCCTTTCAGTTATATTAGTTCTTAGTCTCTTGCCTTTTTCTCCCCCCTTGGAATTCTCCTACCTTCTCCTCATTCTTATGGAACAGACAACTGCACTGTATTATGCACCTCATAATGGCTTAATGGAATGTCTGTTGGCCAGGTAATATTTAAAGAAAATATTGTCGATCTTTCTTTAAAATTAGGGAGATACTTAGAATACGGTTGTAATTTCTTTTTACATGTAAGGAAAGAGGAAAGTGACTAAGTGAAAAGTAGCACCAAGCTAATGTAATGTAATGTTATTTCATCTTGAAATAATAATAAATGTTGGAAATGTTCAATAAAATTACACAAAATATTTTTGAGAAATATGACAATATAAAACAATTTTACTGATGTTCCAGTCATTGTGGCTGCCCACATATAAAGACTCATACATTAAAAGCTTCAGGGATCCTGTTGTGACACTTTCTGCACACATTTAACTTTGAACAGATTGTTCTCAATGCACTGCTCACAGCTATAAAGCTGGTTGTGTGCGTAAGTGTTTGGAAGAGCAGGTTCTAACTCTGAAACTTCTAGCTTCTTGATGATGATTCCATTTTAATTTCTAGTAAGAATTATGTGAATTGTTCATTTGCTATATTTTTCATAATAAGAATTTTCTGGAATGTTTAAATATGATTATGTGTTTGTTTGCTCTTGTATAACATGATTTGTATGCGTGAGGCTGAGTCGTGCAACCTGTTCATGCAAGACGCAGCAGTTGTTTTGAATCTGGATATCATACGTTAGAGAACGTAAACTTTTTCTGTGTAAGTTTGTATAACCAAAAAATATACATTTCCCTATATCGAAGGATTAGACTGGTTGCAAAGATGTTATCTTACAAAATGGCATTTATGATCTTATCCTCTTACCACTTTCAAGCATATTTGTGCCACTGTCTTTTGTTTTATGGTTATTATCCATGCAGTGAAACTAAATTAGGAAATTAGTAAGGCTACTCCCCTTCAATTTAATCTGCAGTGGGACAAAATTTATAATAAATAATGCTTTGCAAGGATGTGATGATTTAAAGTCCACAGAAAAGCTGCTTTGTCGATGTTCCTCAGTTCAAGATATGTAGGAGTTACATGGTATAGCTTTTAACTATGTTACTTAATAAAGTGATACAAAGAGATCCTGGAAGCTAATAAATGAAATACATAGTTATCTATATTTTGCTTTAATATGAGTTAACAAAGTTCTATGGCATAATTATGGGTTTTGTTCCTTTAGATGAAGTAAAATAAATTAATTCTTTGAGTTGTAGGCAGTCAAATATTCATGGATAAATCATAAACCCTTTATTACATGAAATAGTTAGAAATGCTGACTTCAGGGCAACTTTTACAGTGATATTAAGAAGGAATAAAATATATTAGACAAAATGTATTAACAGTAAAATTATACAAATCTATTTTAAATAGATTTTCTCCTACACACAATTTCCATTGGAGAACAAAATCTTCATAGTCTATATGGCTTGATTTTTCAAGGTCTAAACATTACTTCCATAGCATATATGACTGATTAAGGTTGGGCATATATTTCAGTACCCTGTGAATCAGGAACTGTGAAGATAGAATTTGCCATAAAGTATGATGGAAAGAATTGGATCAATGAAAGGAGAAAAAAAAAAAAAAAAGGATGACTTGACAGCTGTCAGCTGACTTTATATGAACCTAGTGTTAGTTAATTACTGTTCAGTTGCAAGAAAATTGCTGTTCTTGGCAAATGACTATGCTGACCAATAGATCTGAATTTGGAAGCTGGTATAGATGGTCGTGTTTTGGAAATCCAGCCAGAAGTTAAGCAGCTGTTCAGGCCCCACTGCAATTTCCCAACAAAACACACAGAACTTTATTGCTCTTTCAAGACTTCTCAGTTGGTTGAACTTATACCATAAATTAATAACTGCAGGCATTCATGCTTGTACCACAGTCACTGTGCATAATTTATAGCGCTAACAACTTTTGATGATTTAGTATCTGAGCAGGCAAATACACAAAATGTCATATGTTTTTAGACAAAGATTTATTTAAAGACTGAAATTTATCTGGATCTTCAAAATGATAAATTTAGCACAAAAGTATTTTATCAAAGCATTGTTTGTCCTTCTCTGTATCAAATATACTATTATATTCTAAAAATACAGTAATTCCATAGCTATTCCAGAAACAGAAGGCACTGTAAGTAAACACTACAATAATAATAGCATCTTGTAACAGGATCCCTTGTATATCAGCTCCCGTGTGTAGTTAGGTACTTTTGGTTTAAGGTCTGAGCGGTTTGTGTTTTTTCTCGTTGACTTTCCACAAAACATATGCCATTTGATTTGCATTGCTTTTGCTTATTGATTCTCTTATCTCCAAAAATATATGTTCAGATATAAATATCCTGCAGTTATTGTCCTAGGAAGAAGGATTGCTTCCATTCAGTGATCTAATAGTCACCAACATTGTGGAGCCCACTAAAACTATTATTAATCTTAGTCTCTTTTATTTGCAGTGTAAATATGAGCTTGGCCTGTTGAGCAGAACTGGATATTCAATAACAGTCAAAAGCATGAGATTAGTTTGGAGAAGTTTTAACTAAAAGTATTCCTTAGCAATGCTAGGATTCATCTGAGTAGCATCTCCCACAACTTCCTTATACATAGACAGTGTCAGGCTTCAGTGGAGCCATAAAATCATCACTGATTTTATCTATAGGGTGGAACCGGCTGAGGAATAGTCTCCCCTTTTTTCTTTTCTTCTTTTTAATTTATTTATGTGCTTTGCGCATCATATATCTCTGAAGATGAATTAGACTTGGGAGTGGCATACAAGAAATACTAGGCAAGGTTATTTAGCATACTTCCTCATACTAGAGCTAAGTACAAATTGTCCCATAGGTTTCCTGAGATGAAGGAGTGAATTTTCATTTTCCACTTGCAGCTTTTACTCTCAAACTTGACCATTATTCTACTAGAAGTAATCTAAGACATTACTGAAAGCACATCAAAAAAAAGTACCTATTGAAAACCAAAGTTTACTTGTATGCTTATGCTTCAGTACTTTTAGTGATGAAAAAAGCTAATGAAACATTAACTTTAAAATATAATTTTTTTTGCCTAGGCAAATGATAATATAGTTCTGAAAGGAAGAAATTACTGTTCTCTCTCAGCATTTCTACTTGAAAAGTATTAGGGCAATCAGTAGTTCCCATAGCCTGCTAGTCTGCTAGCCATCATGATTCTGACAGTGTGAATAATCTGAAGATAAGATGTTTCTGTATTATGTTTAATCAATTTACAGCTGTGTCTTCCTTATGCAGTTTGGTTTCATTTATTTTGTTTATTTTTGTTCACCAATGCTGAATATACAGTTCATTTTTTAAATTCTGCTACTTTCCAAAGAGAATAAGCTAATGATGTGAATGAGAGCTTGGTGTTTTCATCTGCGCTTTCTCAGAGAACCAGAAAAAGAAAACGGCCTGTTTCTAGTGAAAATGGTATTTACTTTGGTGAAGCAGCATAGATTACTTACGACAAATGATTAAACCAGATTTTGAAAGGAAACAAATGGAAGGCTGAAAACCATGTATTCTTGTCACTAGGTAGCCCAAATTTCACTTTGATAAAACGCTTTCTAGCACAAGGACAGTGCAGAGAAACTGAGTTAATATTCTAATTAAACTCTTGTCATTTATCTAGGAAAAAGCATCTTTTACTTGGAAGGTGTTTTCGTGACCACAAGCTACATCCAGGTTAAAAGCCATCCAGATCAACAGAATAGACACTTTGCTTCTGTTTACAGGTTTGGTGCTTATTTCAAATAATTGACGGGAGATCAGTGTTAGTAAGCAATTTCTGACATAAAATTGTACAGCAGATTGCTGAGTGTAGGTTAAAAATCTGATTTGGACAAAAACATTGAACAATAGGAAAATGTTTAAATAATCGGGAAAAAATATTTAAAATTAAATAGTATAAAATTGTCCTCCCTGGCCCAGTTCTCATAAATTGTTCTAACAATATTTTTAGAAATCAGTAGGTGCCTCTAGCATAAACTAGTGTAGCAGGCAGGCAACAAACTAAAATAAAAAATATTTTCTTTTACTGTGTTTTGACAAAGATTTTGCTGTGGAACTTCAAGGTTTAATATATCAGCCATGATTGGAGTGTTGACATGTATTTAGAGATGAAGTCCCTAGGACTAGGTGCTGAGATGATGATTGGTACTCTATAAATGTCACAGGTGAGTAGACAGAAAGAGAGATTAGATAGGATTGGGGATAATCTGCAGTAATGAAGAAATCTGGCAGTCATGTCACACAGCTATTGCTCTCAAGTGTTATTCCGTAGAAACTTCAGAGAAACCATATGTTCAACAGTGATTGTACGAGATAACTCATTCTCCTAATCATCCACTTTTGGCGATCCCTTCAATGGTAATATTAGAGACTTGGTACAAAAAGAAAAAGAAATATTAAAGAATTTTATAATGAATATGAAGTATATATGCTAATACAGAGCTGTAATAGTCAAAATGGAAATACAGAGTTCAGAGAAATTGCTTAAAAGAGAACATTTAGAATGTGACTAGTTATGCTGTGCTTCTACAGTCAAAGAGAGTAGAGAAGACAGCAAAAGTGGGAAAATTGAGTGACTGGGAAAGGAAGTAAATTTTTGGAAATAAATATACCTTGTGGATATGACAAAGCAAAGAGCTTGCTTATGTTTAGAGACTGAACGAAAGATCTCAGTTTGAACTAATTAAGAGTTAATCAGATCAATGAGAGAGTCCAAGAATCGTGTACTGAATTGAATTGGCTATTCAAACAAGCAGCTGTGTGCGGTGTAGTACCAGGAGTTGCACGCTCCACTAAAAGCTTTTCCAACATTACATAAAGCTAGATGAGAACCTTATTTCAGGCTAGCAGTGTGTGTCTACAGTCGAGAGAGAAAGGAAGGAATTAGTTCTGTTGCTCACAATGAGTCATCTACACCATTTGCGTAGGCGTCTAGAAGAGCTATTAGTTCATATATTGGTACTGAGAGAGAAAAGTAACCTTTATCTGGTCATAAATTAATAACCCAGTGCTCAGATACTTATATTTCTGTGTTTGATGAAGTAGGTGAAGCTCCTATATATGACTCAGTCCAAGAGCCTCTATATCACCTGATATGCTATCTTTTATTAACAAAAGAAAACTCTTATTATAAGTCACTGACAGCTATTCTTTTTTACAAGTGGCTGCTTTAAGTAGATATGTGTCATATGTTACTGAGGCTTGTTCTCGTGAGGTAATTTTGCTATCTTCATATCAGTGGTTACCAAAAAGATTATATGGTATGTTCTTTAAAACTGCCAAGACTTCTGGATATATGGGGCAACTAGCTAATGTTAGTGACTTTCAGGAGGGGAAAAAAACATTCCCAGTGTTTCCTTGACTTTTTTGATGAATCTGAGGGGTTATAGGTGGTGGGTGATTCTTGTTACATAAAGATGTCATGTCTGTATTATTAGAAAAAAAGAACAGTATGTGGCTTGTGCGTTAGTATGCATATAAAGAAAGGTATATATGTACATATATGGATATTTTGAAGGAAGAATGGTGGCAGGAACTAGGAGTCTGGTGTCTGGTATGTATATCTACTGCATATACCTAGAGAAAAGCAGACAGAAACCATATACTTGCATAGCATGTACTAATATGAATTAGTTTGTAGTAACTCTCTGAAATTAACTTAACCATCCTATAATATAGGGATATGATGAATATTGTATTATCTGAAACTAGCATTCTTTTGCAGCAGATACAGCAGCTAGTGGTTTAGTCAGTGGAAGCCTAAGAAGGCCAACGCTATAGTTAGAAAGTCACCACATTCCTGCCCAGTTGGGTATAATGGTCTAAAGGGGTCTGGTATCCCACTGCCTATCCCCCTTCGGAAATAATCCACGAGGCATATGAGCGAACTGAGTTTTTTATTATCTTGTTGGAATACATGCAATGAGATGTAAAGCAGTGGATCCTGAGAAATGAGATGTAAAGCAGTGGCTGCTAAGACCATGCAGATAACTGCCGCTGTCATCTATATTACCAGTTATAGTCAAAGGTGTTAAGATATTCGTGCCAGTACCCCAAAGAGATCTTCCCTGCAAATGGGTCTGTGTCAAATGATGGGCAACTTTGAGATTGTCCCTCAGGTTTTTTTATTCAGTCAGTGTGAATTTGCCCATAGAAGCTAAGTAAAAACTTAAGATTATCAGTAATAATAGTAATACTTTTCACAACAAACAACTCTTCCCTGTCAATCACGTTTGTTAGGTATGTCTGGGTAATCTCTGTAACATACATCTCTTACAGCCTGTTCAAGTTATTCATGTGCCATCATAAGATATGGTCCATGTACAAGATTCATTTTAGTATCCTTCATCACCTCACTCTTCACTTCTTTCTGGACCTTTCTACAGCTTGTTTCTCAGGGTTGTCTATATTTTCTGTGACAATATCCAGCAGAGTTGTGTCAATAATCTTTCCCAAGGTACATCCAATATCAGATACAAGAATTCCATTTTTTTCCCATCTGAATTATCCATATTACATGCAGATCGTTGTATTTACATTATATTGAAAACATTTTTATTCAGGGTTCTTTTCTTAATTGCTCTCTGAAAAAGGAAGAAAAAGAATATCAAATGAAATATAGACAGGGATATCTCTTTATGTTCCAATTAAGATCTGTCACGATCTATTAACATACTGCTTATTATGAGCCAGTCTGTGGATAATGAACATGTACTTGCTCCAGTGAAATAGTACCGAAAGTTTTTATATTCTGCAGAATATTTATTTCAAGGTCTTCACACGTATCCAGTTCCTACAGAATAGAAGGGAAGACTTTGGTCTCTGTGACGCTGATTTGGAATTTGTCATTGAGGAAAGCCAGGTGGGGATCAGAAATTAAATTTTAAATTGCATGGAGAATTTCAGACTTTCAATTCAGGAATCAGTAATTTAAAAATCCTGAAATTCTATGTGAAAATGCCCTGGAAGGATGGGATTCCAAGCAATTTTCTGTGGAGGCTACCGAAGCAAGGCAGGCTAAGGAGCAGGAAATTAAGATGTATTTGGATCAGAGATATACCTACTTTCCAATAAAATTTACAGAGCCCTAATTTATATTAGCATTCAGCAGCAGCACCTTTGTCAGGTTAGGATGTGTCCATACTAATGTTTTAGTTCTGTTCAGAGGAGCACTCTGACAGTGAATCAACCCTAGCCACTTAACTGGGCTTTGTGGTTAATGTCTTACCGTGGGCTTGGAGGGCATAGCGTGGATTCCTGGTGTATGAAAGTAAAACAAAAGATGTTCTCCAGGGGTGCACCTAATCTGGTTCAGCCACTACTGGGCCCTGTTCCATGCGATTGCACTCACCTGAAGCATAATCCCGCACAAAGCTTGAAGTGAGGCCATCAGATCCTCAAACGCTGATCTTTTGACTCTGGAAATGTACTTCTGTGTGTCGACTTCCTTATTCCTTATTGTACAAACAGCCTTCCTCTACTGGACACCAGGCCATGTTCTTCATTGCAGAGCAAGCAGAGGCCTGCTAGTGAGGTTGCTTGATGAAGCATTCGTCACTGGTACATTTAGTCTGCCCTGGGTGAAGTCACTGAATAGAGTAGTCAGGTGACACATTTCAGATACATGCAGCATTTTTAGAAGATCAAGTCCAGCACAAAATTGAAAAAGGTTTAAACATAGATTTCTGTTCTGATTCCACAAATCAGGCTGAGAAGAATCAATGTATAACAATATAGCATACTGGAAGATTAGAAATAATCTGTTATTTGTATGTTTCATTTTCTTTTCCTTAATGCTGAGGTAGTGCTAACAATATCTAGTACTCAGTTTACTGAAGATGTTCCAAAAATGCATCTGATAAATAACATTGATTGTCTTGGAATCAGTGAAAGTTTATTCCCTTGCGATATCTTTTGCATCTTTATAGAGCAGGAAATAATAATTAGAGTTCATATCAGGAAGAAAGTAATTTTAAAATGTAAGTTAAAGCTTGCTTCTTTTCAAATTACCTTCTCATAACCCTCACTAAGCCTGATTAAGCACACACATGCAAATCTGTACTTTGTTTTAAATTTTCCCATGCAAGTCAACATTCTAAAAACATTTCAAGTAACAAAAAGCAATATTAACACTTCTGTGGTGTGTAATACAAAACTCTCTTTCATTCTTAACCAATCTTGTATTGTGTATGAATGAGTAGAAGGTCTCTTCAGTTTTAGAAATGGATGAATTGAAGACTCTGTAGAGCTTCTGCTCCTGAGTATCTTTTGCAACTGTACATGTATAAATTTTTTAATGAATTATCAGACTATAATTGTTTTGGGAAATACAGTTCTTCAAATGTAAAATCCTGACAGAAGACATTTTCACACCAAGGCAGTCCAGGTTGCGGTGCAAAAAAAATAGGAGAAGTTAATGTATTTCTTCGAAGATATAGCACTTGGAAACAGTAATTACTTGTGAGAGAGATTTCCAGGACTGTGTGCATGAACCCTTCAAGATAAGCACTTCCTCCTTTAGGAGCTTCCAAAAAAAAAAAAAATCCAGTTACAGAGGCAAACTCTATTTCTCTCAGAAAGCTCTTTACAAAACCTATCAACTTTTTTCCTCCTATTTGAATAGTTTTAAATCTATTCCCTTGACTGAATGAAATCCTACCAAAAAACCTCAGCCTGTTCAGGAGTGTTCAAAGAGCCTTTACTAAGCTAGAATATCATAAATGAGTCTTGTTGTCTTAGAGACTCTGAACGTTATTTTAGGTATCCTGCCTTCAGGCTGCATGTTTCTCCAGTGAAATTTCACGTTATCTAGGGTTAACTGGGATGGATTACACTTGACAACATTTTCTCTACAAATTCTGCTAAGCTATGAAATCTGATTTACTATGTGAAAGCGGTATTCTATCAAAAAATTAACATACTGTTATATCTTTTTTTTTTGTAAAAAATAAACCACTAACAAAAACAATCAGGGGCTTTGCAGAGGAAAGTAATATTTTTGCAGAATTGTTAAAGGAGGCAGTACTTTTAATATTAATGAACAATACAAAATTAAAACAAGAAAATAATATTTGGAATATATGATACTTACATTCATCTAACAAAACTCTATCCTAAGGAAGAAAGAAATCATTCTATTTGGGGGAAAAATAATCCAGTAGCTTTCATGTGCTTGATTCAACTTAGGTTAATCTTTTTAGTGCGATGTGTTATTTTTCAGATACTGAGAGGTACCTAGGTCATAAGCCATGTTCCTTTAGCAATTACATTATAGAATAGTGGGATGTACTTCCCTAAGGTTTTGAAGAAAAGCTTCTCAGCAAGGCATCCGAAATGAAAAAATATTCAATACCATTGGCACAATGTAGTCACAGGTATGATATGGTAGTCTGAACCACGGCTTGTCCATTTAGTTAAGCCTCCAAAGCAAGCAGATCTTCAGTAGCCATCTTAAGAGCTAAATCAAATGAAATACACTAACATTTAGTGCTGAAGTTTTAAATGCAAGAGGTGCAATGTTCATGGCTCTGATAAGAGGGGATCTTAAGATGACTGCAGAGCCAGTATGCTGCAGTGTTGCGTTTCCCTAAGGTATATTTTCAGTGATATAATGCCACTTTGTGGCTGTGGTACTCTTTTCCCATTGGGTTTATAAAAGGTGGAGGAAGATACATTTGTTGCAGTTACACTGACTTATATCAGCACAAAGATGCCCTTTTAAGTGATCTCAGATGTTGTATTATGTCCCCTGAGATACTGAGAACACAGTAGCTTTATATAAAAGTGTGGATTTTTGAAGAAAACTTTCTAGATGGAAAAAGGAAGTCAAACTCAGTTCAAAGCAGCTTAATAATTTGGGTTTTGCATCTTCATTTGCATGTATCGTGGTCCTTAGCAGAGGTTAGTGCTCATGCTAGCAGTTCAAATAAAATCCAAATTTCCATCTGTGTTGAGTTTCCACTGTCAGTTTCACCATTGCTTTATATGGCCTAGTGGAGCCCTTGTCCTAGTTTTCATCTCAGCTAAAGTTTCCATGATCTGATGAATGATATTTCATAGTTTTCAGTGAGTATCACATGTCTTTTTTGTAAGTTTTCCTCTTCACTTCAGGGTCACTATTGAGCTCCGTCCATGCAGGTTATGCTTCCGAAATGAAACTTTCAGGTTTTCCCTAACGTTACTCTGGGACTACTCGGGTGAGGTAAGGAGCCCTAAGCCTAATACTCTATTTGGGTAACTGGATGCCCTCTGGTTTGAATTTCCTGTGAATTTCATTTTCCATTGGTCCCTGTGTGTAACTTCTACAGGGACTCTTGGTCCCTTTGTAACTTGTGGTTGAGCGTTTTATAGCCCTGATCCATCCACCAGTCCATGATGGGGACAAGGTTCAGTGGAAGCCCCAGGAAGTGTCCTGGGTTTTTGGGCTGACAGAGGTTCAGAAGAATTTCCCTGTTCAACTTGGGGTTCTTTTCCCCCTGAGACCTTTATGCTTATGCTCCACTCTTTCTAATTTCCATTCCTAACCCTAATCTGAACCTAGAATGTGTATAGGACTTTTTTTTATATTATTTTCTGTTGAAAACTGTTTTCAGTTTCATTTGTTAGCTCTGAAATCACATTAAATCCTAAACATTAAATCCTAATCACATTAAATCCTAAATCCTTTGTGCCCTTTACCAAGCTGCTGTAATTGTCACTTCAGAGTTTCTGGACTAACAAATCTCCCACACTATCCTTACTGTCAATGAAAAATGGGAGTAAGTTCTTGCTCTCATAAAGGAATACCATGCCCTATTTTCTCAGTGAATGACCTAATGGAACGTGTCTTAACTGGCTGTGGTCTCTTTCTTCCAAGGTCTGTCTCTTTAACAGCTCTTTCCTCAGTCTCTTAACTGGAAAGGCAAGTGTTGGGAGGATTGTTTGGTTTGGCTTTTTGGCAGGCTGCATGGGCGTGGTGGGGCAGAGGGAAGGTTGCTTATAGCTTTGGCCTCATAGAAACTGGTGGAAAGGTACGTGACATGAAACCAGGTTTGAATTACTGACATATACTCATGTAGCCTGACTTTATTTTCAGTATATTTTTTCTTTTTTTTTTTCCATCTGCTGCTGATGTTGAGGTTTAACCGTCTTCACTTTTAAAATAATTGTTACTGAGGATATCTTTTGATATTATTTTTAATCAGATTTTGAACAATTGTCAACAGTGCAGAACATTCGTAGAATAACATTTTGACATGAGCATTTCAGTAATATGTAGCAACTGTAGCTTACATTTTTATTTAATAATGGAGTAAATATTGCATTAAATGCATTAATCTATTGGTGAATAAATCACAGATGCTCTAGAATTTCCCTTTACCCATTCATTTTTATGGCAGGTTGCAGACATTTAAAGATAATTGAGTGTAAATGACATACGTAAAAGATCAATCAAAAACAATCTACAGTAGCAAGGGAAAGTCAAACTCAGATTTTTTTTCAGAACGTGGCAGATGTTCTCCTAAGGAACCCCTCACTGATCTCAATATGTATAATGTGCCTGTATACACTTGTCTGTGTACGTAAGTATACATATGGAAATATAGATATATATAGAAGAAGGCTTACAGGAATAGAAGTCAGAGCTATGAAAATGTTGTTAAGGTGTATTTTGAACTGCGCTTCACCATGTGTCTACTTGCATACACATAATACAAATATATGCATGTCCAGTTACTAAGTGGTATCAGTGGACTGGAAGAATGAAGCACAGTATTACTCATGAAAATGGTAGCAAATTTCAAATCACTGTTCAGTGGTGGGCATTCTCAGGAGGTAACTTCTCAAACTTTTTTTTTGCTTATACAAATACTTGGAAAGAAGATTCTCTTTGAACAAACACAGCTATTTGCATGAATACACATATTCATGTCCGGGTGAATGTTTTTCCTCTCACATCCTAATATTCATGACAGAAGCCTTGCTTAACCACCTTGCGTGTTTGGAAGTTAATGAGAATTTTAGGAGGCAAGGAGAGACAGCAGTTTTGCGAAGGGCAGCATTTTGTAAACATCAGAAAGCTCTTCATGGGGAGGGAAACAAAAAGTACAAAGATAGTTCCTTAGAGGCTGAAAACGTTTCTACTGAATGGCCAGACACAGACCCCTGGGAGCTGCCACATGGGGCCATCTCTGTACATGACACGAACCCAGCCCAGCCTGCTTATGTCTTGCCGGCAGGATGCCAAGGAGGCACAGGAGTTTGTTGTGGCATTGACAGTGGTGGAGGGTGACAGAAACTAAGGATCAGTGATTAAATCAGAAATTCCCCACCAGGCCAGAGCTATGTTTCTGGAGACATGAGCTGAATGAGGCACATGGGGATGCCTAGCCATAGCTTCTTAGCTTCTTAAACTGTGTACCTGTTGTGATAGCATGATCTAAAGAAGAGACTGGAAAATTCAGTCTATTCTCTTGACAATATATGAATTAATAAAAATGTCATCTTTTCATTGTTATTAGCAGAAATCAGAACCCACCCTATTTAAGTGATTTCAGTTGCAATAGTATATGCATTAAATAATCAAGCCCAGTGTTGTCACTGTCCCACTGGAGCAATTGAAGAGATTAGGTAAGTCTAGTTTAGCTACTTCTCAATAGTAGATCTACATATGGACTGGGTACAATGATATTTATAGCCCTTAATGGAGTAACTCTAAAGGTTTGGGTATTTTTAGTGGAAACCAATAAGTAGTCCTCCATTCCTAACTTCTGCAGATTGATAGACAGATACTTGTACTATCACATATTGACATGCACCTTTAATAGACATTGCATAAATATGCAGGTATATCTGCACAACTGCACCAACACTTCAAGCTAGCTGTGAGGCAGCTCCAATCCAGAAGCCATGAAACTGTGGCAGCATGTACTTGATTCATAGCTAATATACCCTGCATTTACTTTCCAAAGAAAAGGAAAACATCTGATCTTTTTTAAAGAGAATATACCCTGGAAAGTATTGTTATACAAGAGAAAAACCACTGATTATTTTTTGTAAGTTACATTATAAAAGCAGCCTCTAACAGTGAATCTCTTGCTGCTGTCATTAAGGGAAGACAAATACAAGTATGAGCACTACCATGCTGGGACTCAGCAGCACCATTCTGGAAAAACACACAAAACCTATCTTAATCTCTACTGTTCTAGTGTTCTTAGTTCATTTAATCAAATAGTAAAAGTCTAGATATATAACACAACTCACAGCTATTCTATTTGGCAAAACACTGCTACAGCCTGTTCAAAATGTTTTAAGCAGTTAAACAAAAAAAAGTATATAAAAGGGCATGTATTTAAATGCATATATGAATGAGATTAAAAAACCACAACCCTACAGACTTTGGAAAGCTTATTAAACTTTTTATTTCTCTATTAATTAAAAGCTTCCCGAGCCAGTTGTGTATCCATTTTTAGATTAAAGTACTCCAGTAATTGGAACCTGTCCATGAATATACAGACATACATACATACATATCTATATATATGTAGAAAAATATGTTCATATATATTTATCTCAAATATATATATATTTTACACATAGTACCTTTCAGTAAGATCATTCCTTTTTGCTTATTAATCTGCCACCAAATACTAATATGGTGGAATGTAGTTGTTTCCGAAATGTTTCTGCTTATAAATTGTTTTCTTATACAATCTCCACAATATAGTGTGATGTAGGATTCTCTGTGCAGAAATAATGCATATTTTTGCTAAGAATTCTATTTCAGGTATTTTGGAAGTATTTTAAAATAAGATATTTTTAAAGCATATAAAATCACCATTTTAGGTAATTTTCCTTTGCTTTTTTTCCTGCAGCACATAGAATAAAGCTAGTATCTTGCTCACAATAACAAGCTAATGTATTGCACACAAATGTTGTAGGCACAAGCACTCATCTTTCCAGACACATTCATGAAAGCATGATAGCCATGGGTCTGGTTTATGTTTAGCAAAACGCACTAGCCTTTTCTGCAATAGCTGTGATTTGTGTTTCATATTCAAAAGCATAAGAAAATGTTTAGTTGCTGAGCAAAGGCTCATGGTGCGTTATGCTTCATATGTGATGAAAAAGGGTGATTCAGAGGCGGTGTTTGTTGTAGTATAATGGTGTTATTTATGAATGCTAGACTTCTCATCTGTTTTGTTTATACTTTTCCTGGATGTCTCTGCTGGAAGACAAAGGTGTGGGCTCACGCGGGGAAGTCAGTAGAGATCAACCAAAATGGTAATATCATGGGTACGTACTTAAATATTGGATGTAAACGTGTTGTGTGCTTACGTCTGTCCTTGTCATTAATTTTCCAGAATGGTGCTACAGCCTGTATAAATACAATGGTTCTGGTGCCATCGTATCTGCCTTATAACTAGTATTTTCTGAGTGTTTTTTGAAGTGATAAAAAAGAGGTATAATAACATCTTCCTGAGCTAACAAAACACATTACTTAGACTGTGGGGAACTGTTGTTTCAGAGGTTACAAGACTGTCTGCAATTCAAACACTGAATGGATGATTTTTCTGCCAAAATCTTTTGGATATGCTCTGAATAGCACAGTGCCACCTCCTTAGACTCCAGGAGAAGACACTTTTCATGGATACACCCATGTAGAGTACATACGTAGAGAGTAGCTGGGGATTTTTCATTTTCCCAGTGAATTTCACCTTCCATATTTAACATTTTAAAAGAGTATTTTTGCCCTTTCCTGGATAGTTTTTTTGGCCAAGTAAATATCTTATTGCCTGGCCCTTCAAAAAGCTGATATCTCTAGGATTTGTCATTAATAGATTTAGCATCTGATTTTCTTTCTCTCAAGATTTCCTCATAATGACTGACAGACAAATTCATTTAAGGCAATTACCATTTTCAGTTTCACTGCAAGAAAAATATTTTTTTCTAGCTGATAACATAAAGCGCAGTTCTGTCCTGATATATTCGGACATGCAAATGCAAGTGAAATTACTGGGTGTTGAACATACATAACCAAGACCAGAGCTTGGCTCCATCTGTCTCAAGATAACTTGAGTTTACCAAAAATAATTCTAAGATTTGCCATCTACTTGGTATTCTTTAGCATAGAACTCTCTGCCCCGTTGAGCTTCTGTCTATCAGCTACATTTGCTTGTTTTTAATGGTATTCGGAAAGGCCCCATCACCTTAATACTGACTGAAGCATAAGTGTTTGTCCAGGTAAGTGGGAGATAAAAAAATAGTCTTTGCTTTGTTAGTTTAGTTGTGATATACTCAGAACGTTGCCATGGATGATAGTTCATATATTATATCAGGGACAAAAGAAGTAAATAAAATCATCTTAAAAATCCAGAAATGTTTAGAAGAACAGGAACAAAACATTTACTTCTCTGTACATGCATCTGCACAAACCTCTTTAAAAGGATGAAAAGCATGCCCATTCAGTGTAAAAGTTACACCTTCCTTCCTTTTATTTTGAATGATGTTAAAAACAATTTTCCTCCACTTTTTTCAGTGTCCATCAAGTTGCCTCCCAAGCCCTGTTCTCAAACTGTAACTAGAGTCTTGCCCTATTCCCAACCACAGAGATGTCACCTGGACTGCAAGCATATGTTCATAAACATCGCAGAGAGCTGAAAGAACGAGCTTCTTGGAGGAAGGGATAGAGTGGCTCTGAAATAGCTCTAGGAGTAATTTTAACAGGACAAGTAAATCAGTAAGAGAAAAAAAACTCTTCATATGTAGAGAGGCATTTTGCTCTCGCACTGCTTTCTCAAACAGGTTCCTACTTCATTTCCCTCATAAGAAGTTCTGGGAAAGTGTGAGATTTTGTAAGAATTAGTTGTTCAGGAGATAGTTTGATGCCATTTAATGAAAATATGATAGGAGCTCACAGCGCCATAGCTATTTCAGACGGTGTTGGCCAGTGATTCTGAGGGTGCAAATGGTTTGTTTTTTTGCATAGATTAAACATTCTGTGTTTCTTTTTCATTGACTTTGATAATAAGAAGTTGTGATCAACTCCACAGTTAAACTCCTGATGCTAGTTTATAGGAAAAAATGGATAGCACAAATCCAACAGGGGAATCAAAAAAACCCCTCACAACCTAAACCCAAAGTTCCAGTGGGGGCTTTAGCTGAACAAAGCACAGCAAGAGCCACTTTATTTATGAGAAATTTGTAACCCTTTTGGGACCTGAGATTCCATTTACATGTACTTTACTCTGGTTTATGCATTTCTTGACAATTAATGTTGAGAAGCTTCTATATAAAGTATTAGCATAATTACTGTCTCTTTTCGTCTTGTTAAAATGGCACTTTTTAATAATGTAGTAAGAGAAACAGGCTTTTAATAATAATTTGAAAGGCCTTGGAAAAGAATTTCAAGAAAATTTGAGCTGTCAAAAAGTATTGTCAATCTCTGATAGACTTGTGTCACATCTATTAGTTACGGATTCTTTGAAGGGCTCTTAGGAGTGTCTAACTCATTATATTTTATGTTTAGTGTATTCTCATGGAATAATCATATACACAAATTAAATATTTCTGTTATTAACGTCTATTCTAAAAATATCATTGGCTTAAAAATAGGTTCACTATCCTGCATTATAAACTTAAAAAAAAAATTACTAGCTCTAGCATTATATATGTTAGTCTACCATAAATAATTTCCTTAATGAGCCTTCGTCTGCTAGCAGAAGAAATCTTACTTTCTAGATGCACTATCGCATGTGAAATTTATATTTGTTTAACAATACACATGCTGGAGGAATTCTAGAGAAAAACAAATTCATTAACAGAATTTGAAGAAAAAATGCATTTAGTACCCAAGGAAACAGGCCCACTAAAGCAACTTAGACGTGTATTTCCAGAATATTTCTGAACTTGCACTCCAGAGATTTGATTTTCTTTGAAATAAACAGATGAGTAATTTGGAAAAGAAATTTCAATTTGCTTTTTTGGAATATTTTACTTTTGTTTCTGTAAGTGCGGCAGTGAAATGCTCCTAGTAAAGGAGAGTTTTGACATTGGTTTCTATTTGTCTCAGATTCATCCCTTGAATATAATGGTGCAGTAGGACATTGCCTAACAAAGTATTCTTACACAGTTTACAAACCTGTAGGTATTCTAGGGTGTCCTTTAGGAGATACATATATTTGATAGCAGAAAAGTAGATAATTTAACCAGTTTCAAGAGTAAAAGATTTTTTGAATAGAGGAAAATTCAGTAGGAGTAGTACCCACTATAATGTTTTTGATGACAGACTAAGATGAAGTAACTTCAGCAGACCGTGGCGTCTTATTCAAAAGACCCCATTCCCAGTTATTTTTCAAATAGTCCCAGAACCACAGGAAACCCATTTGTCAGCTGAAGATAATTGGCCGTGTTTCCTATCTGCTTTCTCTGTGTATACATGTGGTGTTCACTATGCGTTTTCAGTTGTAACTCAGGAAAACACAACTGGAATAGGAAGAAGTGCTGCAGTCCTCAAATTCAGAGGAAACTGAACTCGTTTATTTTCCTCAAAAAATAATTTGCTGTGGGTTTATAGCAAAATCCTGTAGATGAAGGCTTTTATTTTTAATGTTTAACAGCTATAAATATGCACATACAGGACTCAAGGACTAAACCAGATAAACATCCAAGTCTTTCTCATGCTTTTTAAGTGTCAAAAATCATTTTAATGTGCTTCTCCCTTCACTTAACTCCCAATTTGTTTCTGCCTTTGACCGCTTTTACGTCTGTTTCTCCATCTGCCAGTATTCTTCAAGCACCAAAAAGCCTGATTGTTTTTAAATGCAATAGAGAGATTTGTCAAAAATTTCAAGTGGAAATGGACCTGGGTGCTAGTCACTGTTGTAGCTCAACAGATGTGTTTTTTCCAGTTTTTATGAAAGGCCACGTGCTTTGTATTAACTTACTAGTGCAGGCCTCAGGACTCATCTGGACTTGCCTTGGCCTGAGTGCGTTTTAGCTTGTTTTAGCTGTGACAGCAATGGTCTAGCTGTCAGACAACTATTACCTAACTTGTTTAAGCTTATCTCTGTGAATACTAAATGTGGTAAAGGTGTAATAAGCCTGTGCAGCCACTGCATAACAAACAAAAACCTTTTTCTGGTAACTGGGGTTGCGGGAGGCTATTGTATATCTTTAGTAGCCAACAGGCGAGGGTAGTCAAAGTGTAGCCGGAAACCAGTGGGAAAAAAGTGCAAGTGAGCAAACTGTCTTAAGAAAGCACATAGTAATACTCCCAGGCAGCTCCAGGACTGAGGAGAAAGAAACCCCACCATGGTCACTGTACTCTTCCCAGCAAAGTCCTCAAGATGCTGACAAGTTGTCAATAACACCTCCTCCTTCAAATTTCTCGAAGACAACGGGCACTGGAGACCTGAGGCCCCAGAGGGACATTAGAAGGGTGAGCATAACGCTAGAGAAAAGGAGTAAATAATTAAAAGCTTATGTAAAAGTAAATGATTTTAACTCTATTGTTACTGAGGTTTTTCTATATCGATTTGGACTGTGAGTTGTAATAAAACCTGTTCCTTGTATTTTGAGGGGCTAATAAAACCTGTTCCTTGTATTTTGATTAGACTGTTAAGACTTTGGTTGAACTAACAATAAATACTTGCATCCACATGCAAGGCAAGCTCCCTTTTCCCCATAAAAGGATTTCGAGTGCAACACTGTTGTATTACCCCTTCATGCAAGAAAACAGCAAACTGTAGGGGCGTGATGGAGTTGCCTAAGCTTAGGAATCTAGTGCCATTTGAGATACGCATCCATATCTGAGATATCCACAGCGGAGTAATGACACAGACCTTAAATTAATATAAAAGTGCATTCACTTACAGAACGTGACAAGAAATCCAGGTGGGATACCCAAGGGTGTCTAAAGTGACATTAGGCACCTGTGTTTAGGGTACTTCATTGCACCTTTTGTGTCATATTGTGAAATATCACAATCAGGAAAATAAAGTTAGGTTTAGTAACCTAACTTTTACTTAAAAGTTATGGCCATAGTACTGCAAAGACTTATGTAGATATGTGTCTTCCGAAAGTCCTTGATATATTGTTAATTTCACTGGGGAGAATTTAAAAAGTAGGGCACTAGTCACCAGCCTTTTGGATTCTGCATTTTGGAACTGGTCAAAAGTCAAGGGAGCAGATAGCAAGAGTATGGACCCAAAGAAAAAAAAAAACAAACAAACAGACCTGAGGTTGTTTATCAAAGAAAGCCTGCTATAGATTCATCAAAATCTGGAAACAAATTCCTATTTTTTTTCTCCTTTTTTTCAAAATGTTGAACTAACTACCTTAAATTTTTTCCCAGGGAATTATGGCCTGTGTTAGCTGTGCAATACTTTCTAATAAAGTAGCTTTGCAACAAGTCTGCTTTCTCTGTAAAAAATAAAAGCTAGGCAAGTCAGTCTCAATGGCACAATTGTAGAAGCTGAGTAAGGAAGGGCTCATGGTTTTAAAAGTGCATAACTAGACTATCAGATAATTCCAGTCACAGGCAGCTGGCACATGAAGCAATTAATGTATCATGATAGTAAGAATTTTGCCAACATATGATGGAAAGTTTATATTTTTAAAATAGCAAAGAGGAAATGCTTAAAACTCAGGGCCTGGGTAAATCAGCTTCGAGTTTCTTGAGTTTTTAATATTTCAGCTTCTCACGGATTTCAGTTTTATTCATGTAATTGCTTAAATCTAGATTTAATTACGTAAGGCATTTATTCTGAGGAAAGTTAAACTGTCTACGCACCTGTATTTAGGAAAAAAAGAAAGCAGGCACATCTGGATTTCCTCTTGAGGCCAGTACAAATATGATTAGTTGTAAATCTTCGTAAAATTCTTATAATCTGTTCTGTAGCTCATAGAGGGATGGTAAGGAAATGGCTAATGTCACTATTTCAGATTCAGTGTGAATTACATATGCCTAATGTTTCCTTCGGTTCTTGCCCTTTTGGCTATCAAAGTACTAAGGAACTATTTTATTCCCAAGTGACTACGCAAAATTCAATTTGTATTAGTATTAAAAAATCTCCACGCTTCAACCATGCGGGTGCAATCCGGCATCAGCTACAGGTGCACTGTTCGCCTGGACAGCGTACATCTATTTCGGAGCGCGATCTGCCGTCAGATCCGTCCTTACCGGGTGGAGGAGCGAGCCCGTGGTGGTTTCGGCCGGCGCGCGCCCAGCCTGCGCCCTCGCGTGGGGCAGGCGGCTCTTGGGAGCTGCAGCTGCTGCAGGCTTCCCTGCGGCTGCCCAGCCTACGGGCATGGCCGCGTCCTCCTGCTGTAGGCCTGTCCGCAGGCAGAGAGCAGGCTCTGGGTAACGGGACTTCAACAGCTAAGGTTCAACCTGTTTTATGCAGTACCTGCCATGACAGTATCAGGGATACTGTGTGTATATGTCTTGTGTAAGGGCTGAGTACACAAAGCCCTTTGGCGATTGCCTACTCTTGTGTCCTTTGTCAGGAGTTTTACCGCTTTGACCCTGAGCAGTTTTGCCTTCAGACGTTTGTGTGCGAAGGATTCGGAACAGACCTCGTTCTTTCCAAGAGAGAATCGTTTTAATTTTGTTTTGTTTTCGAGATGAATTAGTTGGTATCTCTTTCTTTCCTTCTTAATTCCTTCCATTCCCTGAAGAAAACCGTACAGTCCTTTAAGAACGAATTCATCATTGCTAAGATTCAAATAAGGAATGATATGTTCCAGTGAGATCATCAGTGTCACTTCACATTGATTCCTCAGAGAAAGATCCAACAGAAGAAAAACAAAAAAACATCCGCTACTGGACTCTCTTTTTCCCAAAGCAGCTGCATTTCAGTTTCTCTTCCTACATCATACATAATTTTTTTGTGAACTGGACTAATTCAGGAAGGCCTGGCAATAGCTTTTAGGCAGCTTAGAAATGAAGTAATTTTCAAGGTTAGGAGAGAGAAGAAAACATTTCCGTATGTTAGACTGCGAGTATTTTCGTCCAGCCAAAATGAAATATCTAGAAAGCCTTGTGGGTAACATGACCTAAAGAGGGGTAGGACAAAAAGCTTTGTCCTTTGAGAAATATTTTTATATTATTTTTATTTATATATTATTTTAATATATATGTATGTGTGTGTGTGTACATATATATAAAAATATGTACATATACACTCAACAATGGGAGTCATGTTTGGGTTTAATATTACATGAAGACACCGAGAACTGCAGGAAATCTCACCTTGGTCTTTTGCTGGTCTTCTAGTCAGTCATGTTATGTTGCTGAGTGAAAGGTACTTATACTTCTTTGCACCTTTAGGTTATATTTTCTTCTGATATAAATATTGGGTTTTCTTTCTCAATACACTTTAAAATTCCTGTTTAAAACACTATATTCAATTTGATCTCTCCCAGTTATACTTGTCCCTGTATTTGATACTCAAGCATTCTGTGAATTTTAGTGTAATGTTTTAGTATTTATATGTCTGTACATGAAAAAATCCAAATTTTTTAAAAATGGCTGAACAGTCCACGAATGCCATAGTGGATGACCAGAAACAGTCTGTGGTTCAAAAGTTTAGTTGCTCTTTTCTACTTTTTATTCAAAGAAGAATTGTTACTTTGGTAGATCAGGATATGGGAGACAGTTCATGTGCTTGCAAAAATAAAATAAAATTCTAGGTCAATAATTTTCTAATCTCAAGCTGGGAATGGTTGACCAGTTATTGACTGATGTCAGAAGAGATGAGCCAAGCATTATTTTGTTGTTTAAATCAAATAAAGCCTAGTTCAAAATGAGAGCTAGGAAGGCAACACTGGAAACTTATTTATTTAGAAATGCAACTTGAAGACAGGGATTGGTATATCCCATGGATTTCAGAATGTACTGTCAAGTAGATATGTTACTTCATGTGGTTCAAGATACTATTTTTCAGTTACACATCCTGAAATATTAATTCCTAGGATTTGAAATGTGTCTCATAAGAATATATGATAAATTCCTAAGGATTATTACGTAATTTTATCGTCATTTATCAAAGAGAAATACATATTTTTTGTTTTATTTTCATTCACTGTTTGAATAAAAATAAAGAATAAAAAGAATCAGCTTTGACCTGATGTTCATGATGGAAACTCCTGTAACACCTGACAAAAAGGAAGCGGTTCCTATAGATTCACTATGTTGAACTAGGTTCCCTCTGGACTGAAGACCAGGTAGTAACACCTCATTTCATAAATTTGGAAAACTGCAAATGTATAAAATCATGATTTTGCAATAGGAGCAGCTTTGCGGTTATCTAGTTATGGCTTTTATGTATTGATAATGATTTTTAATAATACAGGAAAAAGAAAAGAATCACAGAATCATCGTCTCTGTTGATGATGCCAGGAACGTTGGGATCTGGGCATCCATGGCAGGTCAGGAATTTATGGATGCTTGTTGTCGCAGACGTACTGGTAAATCAATGTAGTGTGCTGTTCAAGCATCTTTTTGCTATGCTGTTGTAGCAAAATAGCATAAGATTTTGTTTAAGATTCTTTAAGTATTTATTTAAGTGTAGGTAATTGCAAGGTATAGCTAGTGAAGAATTTATGGAAATTCAGGTGCCCTCAGCCAATCTGCTTACTTCAGATTTTCTGTTTTCTACAAGCTGAAATGTGGTTTTCCCTAAATCCCTGTTTCTTCCAGATATGTTGTCAGTATCTGTAAATAATGCAAAAGGCACTTTCAGAATTGACATGTCTTACATCACCGTTTTGCTTGTGGAATTACTTTCTATGGAATATGTTTTCCCTTACAATGGGAAGTGGAAATGTTCTTCAGATTTATGAGGCAACAGGTGAGGAGGCAACAGGCTTTTATTCATTCTGTCTAAATTTCATAGTTGGTACGAGACATTCTTTTTCAAAAATAAAATTAAAAAATATCTAATATTGCATGCCGATGTTTTGCTTCTAACAAAACAAGGCTGACGTGCACTGGCTGTTGTTAGAATCCCGTTTTACTCCTGACAGGGGAAAGGAATGTCTTAGTGATGAGTTAGTAGTGAGTGACTTAGTTAGTGATGAGTTTGACTTACATAAATGCTGTAAGTTGTCAGAGCGCTAGTAAAACACTAATGGCAGCTTTTCGATAGGAAATGCAGCTGTTTTTAAGCATTTAATCACTATTGCGTAAATTCCAAGAGAAAACTTTGCTTTTGTTTTTGATCTACTTGACCGAGTTTACCAAAACATTTGTCTGCATGTAATCTTGTGACTAGCTAATACTGCAGGTAAGGTTTGTGGCATATGTAAAGTTGCTGGTTTTTTTAAACATCTGTGTGTAATAAATAATGAATGAAATATTCTACTCTAACATGTAATGCAGATAAGTCATCTGAGTATAGGAATTAAATGTGAAACAGATGCTTTTAGATTTTAAAGTGCTGCCAGGATGACACCAATATAGTACAAGGACACTGTAGGGACAGCTGTTATACTCGCTGGGTCCCAGCTGCAAATACGATGTACCTTTCTGAAAGCAATTCAGCACTGCCGTAAATCCTTTGCTAATAAGTTTCTCTAAGGCTTCAAAAGAACTCTGGCAATGATTAGATTTCTGAAATAACAAGATTTACTTACTGACAAGTTCTAATATACAACATACACTGGGACTGAGATTTATGGTGCATGGTCACTCTTAAAAACATTTAATTTGTCATTGCCTTGGTCACCAGGTTATCACATACTTCTATATTATTTATTTTTAGTAGAAAAAGTACTGTAATAATTGTGTCTGGTGATAAAAGATGAGGCTAGACACTAACGCCTTTGAAGCACATCTTTGAACAGTGAAAGAAAAAGAAGGGCCAAAATTCTTTTTCTTTTGAGACAAGAGTTTACAACAGTGAGCAAGTCATATATGTGCCTAACTTTAAGCACTTCTGGCACTGCCTAAATATCTTACTGAATTGGACCCATACCACGCTTCAAGTTGGAAAGTTGAGAGATTAAAGCTAATCCCAAAAGAAAACAGAAGCCTCTCATATTCTTCCTCTTGTTTTTTTGTAATTTGTACACACTGTGCTTCCTCTGTTTGTCGTTTTAGCTTAAATATTTGCCTGTGGAATCTTTGCTTTTTTCTTCTAAATTATTCTGTTTGGGGAGCTTTTGGGCATCAATCATTGCAAAGAGAACTAGTAGTAGACAACAAACCGCAATCCTCCTTCATCTGAAAAAACAAAACAGATTCTGAGAGTCTCTCAAAGGACAAACTTTAAAGTTGTGTTCTTTCACCAAGAAAATCATAACCAAAATAGATTAATTTAAAAGCATACCAAAGGGAATTTGCCAAGTGTACAGATCAATAGAAAATAAGGTTTGTTTATTCCCCAATGGGTGCTGCTTCATTTGCTATATTGTTATCATGGATGGTTTACTGCTCATGTGAGCAAAAAAGATAAGAAAGAGCAGAAATACTGCAACAGAGGAGGATATGAATTAAGTATAAACAGCAAGATTGATGACTGTCAAAGAGTGCTAGTCATTAGTAGGGGTACACCAGGTTAGGGCATTTCTGGAGCATGTAGCTTAGGGTTTGTATGAGCTGTGAACCTTGTAACAAGCTGCTGAAGCAGCTAGATTTCTGGGACTCCAGGGGCCAATATTTGCTCTGTAGTTAGTATGGGCTATGTAGATTTTCTCCCTCCCATGTTTTTTTTTGAGCTCTGCAAGTCCTTCAGCATCAGCATGTAATTCATTGCAAAGAAGGTGACTGTTTCTGACTTTTACAAGTGTTAACTGTCTTAAGAGTTTGGTCTACAGTTTAGCTTATATGTGTGTGTAACATATATCTAAATATATTATAGGTATATAATATATGCATATGTCCACATGCATGTATCTGATGTATATTTGTGGATATATCTCCATATATAATATTGTGCACATAATATATATATACACTACGTGTGTGTGTGTGTGTGAATAGATAAAATAAATCTATTAGAGAGAAACGTGCAGTAATGTGCTGTAATAAAACCATTCGTCTTGTTGTCAAGGAAGTAATTCTTAACTCTTTATCAATGTTGGTACTACCATCTGACTAAAACCCCTACACAATTTTTCATTTTAAATATATATATTTTAGAGATTTTAGTTGCATATCTTTGGTGGTCATGTTCTTTGCTGCAAAATGCAACTTCACTGAGAACAGGAGCAAGAACTATCAGATCAAATACCTGATCCTGCACCACTTGGTTGAATGAGAGCTTTTATCACTAGCTTGAGTGAGTGTAGGACCAGGTCCTTCAGAAGACTACTAGAAAATATGTTTGTCCTTAGGTAGATACCAGATCTTCAAGAGAACAGTTGTATATGGATCTGTTTCTGAGATGTACACAAAACGTTATTTTAAACTCAGATTATACCTGTGTCCTACAGAGATACTTTGGTGCTTCAACATTCAACTTGACACAAACCCAGATGCCATGGAAACTTCAAAATTAAAAGCAGTGTTTCAAAAGAAGTGGCAGCTGTGTATGTGATCATGTGGATGAGAGACAGAGATCGGCTTAACAGCCTGAATTCAAGAGTACCATAGCTTAAAATTCTACACAAATAAATATAACAATGGATTAACATCCTTTTCAGTTTATTCTTTGTCAGCAGTTATCCTTTCTGTTGTGGAGGATTTCTGGGAAATAATAATTTGCTTTTGTATAGACAGCATGTGATATTCTGTGTAAAAAAATTAAAAGGAACAAATTCAGGAAAATGTCCATTAAGGTGCCCAACAGCACAGTGCAAAAATGATAGGGCATCAGTTCTGTCAGTGCAGTTCACAAAGATGGGGTAGGTAACGAAGAAAGCCAGGCTTCGAGACTGCTGCATGAGGAGCACTGTGATGCCTCAAATGAATGGGAAGCAGACACCCACCCACCCACCCCTGTTTGAAATGTTATATTTTGCATAAAATTATAGGCTGGTTTCAAAGTGAGTTAAGCCAATCCAAGTGTGTGCTGTTATAATGTCACTACTGCTGCGCACCGTGTCGTGTTGCTCATTTGACAAAGCTGTGGGTCAAGCCTAGCCCATTTACCCTAATACTGGAAGACCTGGGATTTAGCACGCCTGAGCCCATAGTTCCCCATAGGGTCGCAGGCAAAGAGCGTCGTCACCAGCCTCTCTGCCCTTCCAGGCTAGGAACTGGGCTCCCATAAAGCCGAGAGTACAAAAATTCACATCCGTAGTTACCGAGAAAGAGTTTAACTCAACAGCTTCTGCCTCCAAGACTGTTGCAGTAGTATATTTGTTGCTGTTGTTATTGTTCAGATAGTAACTGGATAAGTAACAGAAATACTTTAAGGAAAGAGGAGATTGCTTTTCCCAGATAAGAAACATGAAATCCAAGTTCAATCCTAGATTCTCTTTTATCTTTTCCTCTGACTCCAGAAATTTTGCATAGTATCTGTACAATATCAATATTTAAATCACAATCACAAGCCATAATTATAATGGAAACCAAGGTATTTGAGCAGCTTAAGCCCTGTCTAAGTCTGGACTCCAAACTAGCTTATTTGGAAAATAATCACCTGAAAAGGAAATTAGAAAATAAATAGCTCTTACTAGGCTCATTTGGTAGCTCAAAGTTTGATTCCAATGGAAACGAGAGCCAGAAACATCACTTTGCGTAAATTCTACTTGGGAGTTGCCCTTAATGTTTAAGTTGCATATCGCTTCTTTCTCGAAAGAGTTTTTATTTCATTTTACTGAGGAGTAGAACATAATGTCCAATCATTTGACTCCATAAAGTATATAAAACAATTAGTGAGACCTGCGTTTCTAAGCTAAGCAGGAGAAAAAGAATTACTGAAAGTATTTGTATAAAAAATTAAGTCTGATACTTTTAGAGAGAGCAGGAGTTTATGAAAGGTAAGATGAAGAGATTGGACATGATCTTTTAATAAGCAGTAGCTAGCATCCTCAAATTGAAAAGGTGGAACAGCCTAGTAACAGCCTACTGCTAGAATGAAGTGATCACTTTAGGAAATATTGTTAAAGGCAGAAAGAAAGTCAACAAAGAGGTCTAGTTAAATACTTACTGTCTGAACCTTGTAAAGGATTCAGTCATACAACAGCTATCAATACGGTTGATGTCTTTCTTTAGGAAGAGCTGGATTCCTTGGAATTAGATTGTAATTCTTCTTTGTAAGAAGGCAATATTTAAGGGTCAAAAAACTAGGAGAGCGGCATGGAACTGCATTTGTCTGGATTGTTGAGAGAGGAATGGAAAAAAAAGCAGTTGAGTATACTATATGGCTAAAAAGCATAAGCTGAAAAAAAATCAACTGTACACAAAGCAGAGACAGATAAAAATGCTTAATAGAAAATTTAAAATTTGAACCATTAAATTTGCCATGAGCCTGATTACACAGGGACACTTGTTCAACAACTGTCTAGATGACATAAGATTAGACAACCATAACAATGCAGTCGTCATCATCCTGTTTTAGTTAGAGTTGTCAAATAGTAGAAGAAATCACCCAATTAACAACCTTCTATGAATTTTTTACACATGTAAATTTTGTTTGCATTTGGAGCCCCATTCCACAGGAGTAGAAGTAGTCCGCATTCACGATTATGCGCTTAGTTCTACAAAAAGATAGGTAGACAGACAGCCAGACAGGGCACAAGAAGCCTATAAGATGGCCACTCATAGCCGTCTTAGTACAAAATAAGTAACTGAAATTCGCATGCATTTCTTGCCAGAGCCATGGAGGCATCCAAGGAGTGGATGCCCAGAGTATTTCAAGATCTGTTTGTGGACATGCCAAGAATGTAGTAGTTCTTTAAACATTAACCAACTACGTGTATGTATTTAACCTAAGGAGACGTACTCAGAGCGTATCTGCCAAACTCATGTATCAGTTGCACGGACGGTTACAGTTAATGTTGATTTCCACTCAATTACCTCGCCTTCTGGGAAGAATCGGAAGCATTTGTTTAATTTAGGTTCTAAAAGCAAAGTTATTAGGTTTGGGAGATGGAAGACAATGCTGACAATACTCTCGCTATTCTTTTTACGGAGCAGAAAAATATTCTTTGGGTATGAGCGTGTCCAGCGCTGACCATGAAGTAGGGAGGCAGCTTGTTCAGGTCAATGCCTTACAGAACAGACATTTGGCTTTCTGGTCTTCAGTGAATAATTAGTATAACCTATTTACTGACACTAATACCTCCTTCTTTGCCTTATAATTTGTGAAAAGTAGCAGACTCGGGCACTCAAATCTAGGAAAAGGCTTCAAGTTGAAAATTCTGGTTGGAGGGCGACTACTCGTACTGTACCAAAAGTGCTCAAGCGGCTCCGTAATCCATTTCCTCAGTGCTTCCTGCTGGCTTTCCACGGAGTACTCTGGCATTGATGGGCCCCTTTCTTCAGCTCCTGTTTGAGGAATCCCAATCCCGTATGTTGGGGAAGGAACAAGAGGTCCCTGAACACAGCGTTTTGCTTTTAGTAGGAACAGAGTGCTTGAGAGTTAGCCACCCAGATGGAAAGATGTTGAGATGCTGAAATCACTCAGGTCTAGTCCTTTTCCTAAATAAATGAGAAGTGGAAGGTCCATTAACTTCGGTGGACTGGCAGCAGGGAGAACTCACATGTAAGTTATCATTACTGATTGTTTGAAAATATCATGGCCTACTTTTAATCATCACCCTCCCTTTTGAGTGAAAGAATTATAATGTAATGTTCAAGTTTTCTTTCAAAAATATGCAAGCAAACCAATAATTCTCATGCCAGCCTTCCAATGTATTTCCTACTAATAGAATCTCAAGCTGATTGCAATACATTGTGTTAGTCCTTCAGTTCAGGGACTGGCTCCAAAATTGATATTTAGGGAAGAAATCTTAAAAGAATGGTTTCAACATCCCTTCATAGTGCCATTAAGAAAAACAGAGGGGCCAATTATCATTAATTCATAATGATATGAAAATATGAAATAAAATAAAATAAAAGTAACTGTGCCAATTTTCATATAATCCTGTTATTTAAATCTACATCATCAAGCTGGAGCTAAGCACAAGTACTTATGCGTCTTAACAGACTTAGAGCTGTTAAGGATTGTACTTTCTTAAGATAGTGAAATTTATTGTTATTTGAAAATATTAATTGTTTGTGTGCATATATGGCGCACAAATATTGTTGTAACATTGTACTGAGAAGTTTTATTATATATTGAATCTATAACATTTTTTATTCTTTAAAGGGCCAATAGAATATTGCTGTAATCATAAAGCTATTAAGTATAATGGAATTTATTATGGATTTTTTTTTAAAAAAGCAGCGCCACGGTCTTCATTAAGGTAGTGAAAAAGCAATTCCAGAATCTTTCCAAGGAGTTTGTACCTCTGTCATATGGTTTTGCCTGATTGGAAGAAAAAAGGAGTGAATGCAGTTCTGTAATTTTCCTTCACAGGTTTTTGTGAGAGGCTTGGGGGATTTGTTTCTGGTTACTTTTTTTCCTCTGCAGTATCTCATGCTTTCCATTCACAAATCTTTTTTTTTAGAATTCCAGATGAACATTGTTTTTCATGCAGTTTACCCAAATAAAACCATTCCTCTGCTGGTCTTTTTACACTGCTCCAATCTACTTGGCTGCAACTTTAGATAAAAAAAAATTGAGGTGGTATGTAAACATAGCATCAATTAGACCTTGCTGGCGTTAACTGGACTCAGCACTTATTTTTTTCAGTTTTACCAATAGTAGCTGTATTGCAAATGAAAATGAAAGCAAAAGTGCAACTATTTTTATATGTTGAGAAAGCAGACAAGTAGATAAGAAATTTTTAAAAAAAGGAGTATATGTGTTGATTTTACATTTTGCCGGCCACTTCTGTATTCCGCTCATTAGGCAATCTCCCAAGGACTTTTTATAAAAAGCTAAGCCTTTGATCAGCTTCAAATATATACATCACTGTTTCATATTTCTTTCTAGACCAATATTTAGTATTTCAATTAGAAATATTATTTCATAAATACTCAAATTATGTGAAGAAAGATGCGTAAGGATGCAGTTTAGCCCACTAATTACTGTCATCAAATATGGAATTTTATGTCTGTGTATGTGCGTCTGCGTGTTAAAGATTACCCAGACTGGCAAAGGAAGATAGCAAAATTTTCGAGTGAGCTATGCCAGCTGTGAAAGAGAAAAAAAAAGTAGATATTTTCTGTGTCATAGATTAATTTGTCAAATATTCCAAAACCTATCCCTTAAGCATGTACCTTTAATTTAATATTTCAGAGGCATTTATAAAGCAAGGGGTTGTGGCACTTTAAAATCAAACTGTAACATTTTTCAAATGTTTTCTGTCTATCATCTTTTTGTGCTGGCAATCTGCATTAATAGCTTTACGCTATACCTTGCAATGCTGTATTTGGGTTAGATATGTACCAACACTGAAATATTCAGGGGTTCAACAAGGTCGTGCTGAAGAAGAGCATGGAATACTCGTCTAAAGCAATTGCTTTTTTGGTTTTGAAGTACTTCACTGATAGGGCTTTTCTGCACAAATAATTCTATTTATATTAGCTTTCTTCAGTCATGACGTGCTTTAAGTGCCATATGTTGTCTTCAGAGTGAGTTTACAGATTTTTGAAGGTTAACTGTATTAGACATTTTATTTAGGGTTCTCAATTATTGCATTCAATTGTTCAAACTAAATGGTAATTTTATCTTTTAGGTCTTGTTTTTGCTTTCAAAAGAGGCGAATCTTTCAGTACTTTCCTTCCTTTTTTTCACCTCAAATCAAGGACAAAATGGCTTAGCTTCTGTCATGACAGCATCTGTGCTAAATGTATTTACCTCCCACTCTGCTTTCTTTTTCCCAAAGGAAGTGAGAAATGGGAGTAAGCCGAATTTTAAAATTATTCTTTGAGCAGATTTGTGTATGTGGTAAAGAAATGATGAACAGAAAGGATCTGAGGAATGATAAGCACTGAACAGTGAGACTAAAACAAAACATAAGAACATAAGAATAGCTGCCTTAGGTCATGCAGAGCCATTGCCACCATATGTTGTCTTGAAATACAGCTAAAAGTGGAGGTCTCTCAAAGGGCATAATAACAAGTAAAAAGTATATGAAACTGTCCCACAAATACTTTTGCAGAATCTTATCATTTCTTGCTCAGGGGCTTTGAGAGTCGCATTTTAGTTTGAATTTGCCCAGGTGGGCCTTGGATCCTTAAAGACTTTTAGTGTCCATGTTATCCTGGGCGAGGGCTTCCACAGCATAAAGCGCAACTCATGAATTACCTTGTCATGCCTACTAGCAAGGACAACACATTTCCAGAATACAGCTCTCTGCCAAAGAGGACAATTGACATTAGCAAACCTCCTGTATTTCTGGGGAGGGGGGGGCGGAAAAAAAAAAAGACATGCAATAAGGAAATGTAATGTACACAGGTCTCTCACACAGTGTTAGCTATTGTGTGTGTGTGTGTGTGTGTGTGTGTGTGTGTGTGTGTATATATATGTGTGTATATTAGGATCTTATAGCTGTGTCTAAGCATTACTTACTGCATTTCAGTATGCTCTACTGGATGCATCTTGGGTTTCCAAGGGAAGGAAGGAATGTTACGTGCACAGAGGGGAAGGGAATGACGATGCCCTTCAGCTGTGTGATTTTGAAGTCTGGCCGTAATTAATGTGAGCTTTGGACACGGACACGCATCCTTTTCTGTCTACAGCTTTTTATGTGCCAGCTAAAGTGTTACCACCTGCAGGGCCTGGGGATGCCAGAAGTTACTGACCCATAGATTAGCCAGAGACATGCATTATACCCATATACAAAGGGTATAGTAACAGGAGAAACAAATCCAGCGCTGCTCCTGCAGTATTTTCCCATTATCATCTTAGTATTTGTCACTGAGGCACTTGCAGGCTCAGGTCATTTCAGCTAAAATGAACCAAATTCACAGCAGTATAGGAAGAGGTCTTTTCTAACCTATTTTACTCTGTTACAGGTTAGTTTATAGGTGTGCTGCTATGGCCAGTTCTGAGGGAGCACTAACTTCTGGCAAAGGGGTGGAGACCAATTGGTTTTGGCAAAAGCCAGCTGTCATCTGAGTCAGTCTAACCAATCTATGGCTAAGTTTCTATCTGCAAAATGAGGATAATGTTTCCTTAACTCACACGTGTTTTACGAGATTTCTATGATGCTACCCAACTCAGTGTTGAATAAAGGCATTAAATACACTTTTTCTCCGCTGCTGTTCATCAGGAATATTAGAGCAACAGAAAATATGTTCTCATTCTAGTTAAATAATGAACTTAAGGTTTTTTTTAATACATATTTTTAATTGCGTATAAATTAGTATAAGAAACAAATAATGCTTCCACCACCTCTGGTGATATTTATGCATAGGAGTCAAGTGATTTTGTGGAGTCTGCTGTTCTAATCACTGCTGTCCTGCTATAAGAGTGAATTATCACAACGCTCAATATGTGATGTAAATTTATCTTTACAAAGCATTATCAGTGACAAAATCGTAACAAGAACAAAAAATGACACAAAACCATTTTACTCTGTGCCAAAAATATAATGAGATCTGAAAATGGCAACAAAAATTAATCCATTTCGTGACAAATCTACGATTTTAATCTCATGGAAGACTCTCCTTAAAGCCGTATATAAATATTATTTAAATGCTGTTGAAAGGAACAGATGGCATTCTTTTTCCAGAGGATGCTCTGCATGTGGATGAAGTGCAGTGTTGTTAATGGTCATAAAATCATTTGCAAATATTTTAAACATAAGTATTAGCAAATCTCAAACTTGGCAAATGTCTTCTTTTGCGTATGGAATTGAACTCTAGAAATATGTTTTCCTTGATCCTAGACATAACAGTGTAATTAATGAACTGAATGCTCATTCAATTTGACTGAATGTTCAGGTAGTGGAGTCAAAGTGACCGCAAGTCAGAAAATGCAGAAAATGAATGGTAAGGGTTCAAGGGCATTGTGCCTTTCTAAATTGCCCCTTAACACATCATCCTATAGCATTAATTTGTTTGCAATGGATAGCCTACCCTGATACATTTTATAGACTTTATTGTGTAAATCATGCATATTAAATTACAAAGCTAATAATAAAAAAATAGCAGTACGTCCCTAACTTTGATCTTTTTCTTTACTTTTTTTATCATAAGGATTGGATACTCACTGTACTAACAGACGCTATTTAAGGTTACAGGCAACGCTCACCCAATTATTGCTATATATAATTGACATTAAGAAACAGAAATATGTATAGTATTTGTCTAGTTTCATTTTATTTACAGTAGTCATATACTATTGTTTGCTTGTGATATTACTCCTGATATTCTTGAGGAAGAGGAACAGAATCAGTCCCTATGATGTTATTCTTAGAGGCGGTAGAGGGAAAATATACATATTATGTTATATACATATACAGTAAGCTTCAAAAGATCTCCAGATCTTTAATTGTTGTTAATTAATTTACCCATGAGACTGACTCCACCTCACAGGGGTGTTTCTAGGTGTTTTTCTGACCTATTTTTACAACTAGTGATGCCATATACTTATCCAAGGGCGGCTAGGTCTCAGTGTGTCTCCTGGTCAAAACTGTCCAGATATCTTTCAACAGATATCTTTTTTTTCCCCCCTGACTTTAATACAAAAATTCTAAACCTCCTGGAGTCCGATGGAAGTTAATTAAGTGGATCAAATGGGAACTTTACTTCTCCTTTTCCCTCTAATTAACTGTTTTTCCTAACTCTCAAAAATTTTAACTAACAGTTGTCAGTTACAGCTCTTCCTCTCTGGTGTCTTTTGCCTCGCCCCACTTGAAATTTTGAAATATAACTTATTTCTAGCTAAAAATCTCTCTTTTTTTATTTTCCTGCTATCAGTCTATCACAGGAAATCAATCAGTCAGCGAACTGATGGATGGCAACAGGAGGAGCAGTAATAATTGCTCCTCCCTGCTGACTGTCTCGTGGCACAAGTTAACCATTTAATGGGCTAGACACTTCTTGACTTTCGACTTCTCGGGTCTCCGGGTCGAAGGCTGACAAGGGGAACACACAAGCCCTTCGCAAGAAGAGAGGATTGGGGCGCTGAAGAGCTGGCCAAAGCCAGTGTCAGGATGCAAGGGAGTTTCTGGGTTTTTTTTTTCTTTTTTCTCCTAAACACTTTTTAACCACGAGCTGCTTGGTGACACAGTGACCTTTTCCAGCAGCATAGAAAAGCTGCTAGATAAACATGTACTGTAAAATATTTAAGTTGCTATATTAACTTTGACAGGACTAGCAGTGATAAATGTTAAGTACTTGCTGTGGGGCCTCTAGTGAGAATTTCATGGAGCCTTATGTCGGAATGAGAAAATATATACATATCTCCATGTATGTACATACATATGTATGCACTGGTGAACATATGGTCTAGTAAACTCATTTTTTTCTTCTGCTCTGAAGAGAATAAACCCAATGTCGAAAGGTCACCTACATCAGATAGTAATGATTTCTAAATGGCCCCATGCTATTCATCATGAGCCTTATGGTCATTTTTTGTCTCTTTCACAGGTGCAATCGATACTAAATCCTGAGAAACAAGATATCTCTGGTCATAGCTGTGAGGCTGTGGGGACATCAGTAAGCCTCTGTACGCACTGGGTCCTTCAGTGTGCTAAATGTACAAAAAGCCGAGATTAACTTTTCTGACGAGACATTAATTTCACGAAAATAAGGTCAGTTACAAGAATAACAATGGAGTCCCCAGGAATGTACTTGTACCTGTGACCTTTTCTCTTTCTACATGTAATTGCAATTAAATGGCACATCACTTGTCTCTTCTGGGCCATCCTGTCCTTAAGTCCCATCTCTTAGATTGAGATCTCTGACACTAGTGTCCTGAGGTTCTTGCACTTCAGATATCTACTTTTAATACTTTGTTTGCCTTCTGTGGTGGATTTTACATTCCTGATGTGATACTTACTTGTTGCACTTCAGTAATCCCCCAGTTTTGTGTAAAAAAATCTGAAAATCCTGCTTTTGGTCTTAGGTACTTATTATCCGAATACATACATTTGTCCTTAGCCTGGATCAGACTCCTTTGGTATTTAGCAGAAGTGTTCCTGCCCGGTTGTGTGACATTTCTCAGAAAAAAAGGCTCCTAATTAGTAAAGGAATTTTTCTGAATTTAAATGATCAAGTACTTGAAATCTAATTCAAATGTATTCACTGAATGCCCCAGTTTATAATACTTGAGGAAATGAAAGAGGATAGAAAAAACATGTAATGAAATAAAGCTTCAAGAAGCAAGGCTGAAGTCAGAGTCTCAATGATAAAGGTGGAAGCATGCGTTTAAAATACAGGCAAAAAGTCAAGAGGCTTGACCAAGTACAATTTTGAACAGTCACAAAGACCTTCAAGTTTGAACATTCACATACCCTTGTTTGTTGATTTGGTCGATAACATTGCAGGTGTTTGCATGGGATCGCATGAATAATACTGAATACTTCTCCTCTCCTTTTAATGCCAATGAACTTCATAGCGTAGGCTTATGATATTATTGCGAAAGTCTGAGAAAAGGGCAAATATAGTAGAAGAAAGTTGGCAAATCTGTCCAAGATTTACTTATGAAATGTAACAAATGAAGCATTTCCCTGAAGAGACAGAAGTTAGCCTTCTGCTTATTAATGTTGTTTAATTGCAGAGATTCTCCCTATCTTCAGTGGCTTCACATAGTTTATGAACCAGCTTATATGTTGCACAGTTATATTAAATGCTGACGCTGTGGGATTTAGTCACTGGCTAAGTCTGTCTTATCTCTTATTCACTGAGCTGGGCATATTATGGCAGAATGCAAGTGTCCTGTCCAGATAGCCAAAGGCAGCCTGAGATGATCAGCACGCCATCAAATCCCTTCTGTGATGTTAAGGCTCGCTTAGAAAGGTCCTTTGAGTGATTTCTCTGACATCATCAAGGACATATATTGCTGTGAGGACACATTTTTAAAGTGGAAAACTTCTGGAAGCTGCTTATTGGACTTTATACTACAGATTAGTAAGGACACTTTTATTTCAGTCCTAATTCCCCTGTCTGAACATGGACTTGCTCCCATACTGCATTAATGTGAAACAAATTTGGATTAGAATGTAGGCTCAGGCCTATGCTTTAAGTACAATTTATAGATACCATTGTGAAGAACTCATTTAACATATTGACAGGGATATTATGGAATAACCTTGCACAAATCAGTGCTCTATACTAATTAGTTATTCTGCTTGTGTTGCACAATTATGCTTCAAATTTGATTTAGTAATATGAATTTAATGTAACATCTCATATTTAAGGCTATTTATATAAGATGCAATCTTTATTTGTAGATTGTTTCTCCTTTGTGCCTAGATAATTTTGCAAGCCCTTTTGGCATGACTCCTTAGCACATAAGAATTTACAAGGGAGTTTTCATGGATTTTGTACATGAAGAGTTAAAATTTCCTTTCACAAATGCTCTTATCATTAGAATAACAGCAATTAAATATTTGTGAAAACAAATCCAATGGGTAGTTATTATTGTTTTACGCAATTTAAATTTTCTGTGACATGGGCTCTATAAGACTAGAAAATGTAATCATCAATGTGAGATAAAAATCCATTACCTTTCAGTCAAATTCTGCATGGAGGCACCTAAAAATTCTGAGGAGTTTTATTTAAATGCAAAAAATGGAAATATGTTGAGTTAATCATAACCTTGCATTGGGGCTTGTTCTAAATATTAGTGGAGCTATGTGCTTAGGGTAGCAGACTGGGGATGGGAAAAGGCTCGAGCACATCTGCCATGGCGTCAGCGCTCTAGAAAGGCGGGTTTGCTGCTGCTGAAAGAAGCAGCAATGTGTATTAGCTACTTTGGAAAGAAAGAATAAAGGTGGACAGTCTTTTCCGTAGAAGCAGCTTTTGCCACTCCCACCTTCCCATATCTCCCAGCAGTAGTGAGCCATAATTCAGGAAATTCTCCATCCATGGCTTTTCATGGCAGCTGTGCTTCCTAACCTCTTCATGCTCATCCTTAATTGGAATACATAAGTCATTGCTGCTTATTTTGAAGGTGCCAAAAGTTAATTTAGCTGTGGTCCTAACAAGCCTTTAATTAGATGTCACTGAAGAACAGAAACAGTTAAGAAATCTTAATGTTTACATTAGAGCAAACATGCAGAAGTTGTGTGCGCTTACTGGTGAAGTAAGAAGTTTTTGATGTAACTAATTCTATCATAGTCAAAGACCGCTTGACATCAAAGAGTTTCAGTTGCTTCGGTGTTGTCTCCATACTTGTAGAGATGTTGTTTCCATGTTTCTCTCTTTTGTACCGGCTACACTCACAGATGAAGTTGTCAGAAGGCTGGATGGGTGGTACTTTAGGAAGAAGGGCAGAGGATAAAACCTGTGAGATCAACATGTTAGCTTAATGTTTCTGCTAAAGTGATTTGCAGTGAAACAGTTTACATCCTTGACAGTCAGGTTTTGATATGTGTTGCAGTTGCCTCTGCCTTAGGATGCAAGTATCAGCTGAGATGAGACACTTCTGCTTTAGCTGATACTCAGAAGAGGAATTTACATTTGATCAGAGTGTGTGATGAGTAATTTAATGCTGAAATCACTCCATCATTAGAGGGATGATAAAAGAAAAAGAAAGAATTGGGAGGGGGTGGGTGGGGGCTCTTCCTAATTCTGAGGTACTACTCCTGCTCCCCTTTTGTTTGCCAGCAGTGGCCCACTAATACACTTTTGTTTATTGTGTCTTTGGATACGAGGCAATCTTGGGCTAACTGGTATGAGGAGGAGATTCCTTCAGTAAAAATGATCATATGTTTGCCTAAGCTTCCCTTCCTCATGCTTTTTTTTCTGAAGCCTCCAATCTGGACACTTTCAGATGGAGAATCTGGATTTCATGTGGTAATACTTCCAAATGATCTGTATTTTTAGGTATATTTGTGTATGCTTAGCTCGGTAGTAATCATGAGAACAGAATAAAGAAATATTGTTCTCTTCTAATTATTTGAAAGACTGCATGCACAATTCAGTCAATTCTGTTAATGGCTTTGTGTTGTACATACAGTAAGTCTTGCTTCCCGGACAAGGTATAGACTGTCTCTACTCCAAAAACTAGAGCTGACTGTGTTTATCAGATAGTCAAGATGTAAAATCCTTATCAAAGATGCAAGTTTTCCCACAGTAAAATAATGTGGAGTCGGGGAAAAAGCTGCACATTCTTCCTCTCTTCTTTCTGAAGTAATCGTTGCATTGTTACCACTGTTTTTCCTAGCTTCAGTTCTCACTCACGTCCGATGCAACTTAGTAAAAATTGTTTCAGTGAAGAAATAAAAAGAAAATAAAATGCAAGTGAGAAATAAAATTCCCCCAGTGCCAACCTCATTGCTGATCCTTTATATGAATTTGATCTAACTGCTTTCTACTGAGAATAAAACAAGCTCCAAGTGATGAGGTCAGTAATCTAATTTTGCCTGAAGCAATCAGATAAACACAATGCCAAGAGCAAGGTGAATATTTTGCAAAGATAATAGGTGGAGGATAGAAGTTAGTCATTCAAGGCTGGAACTGGCTCAACCAGGGACTTAATCCATTGCAGGCTTTCTCTAGCTCTTGAAATATCAAAGATACTAAATACCAATATATAATTTTTCCTATCATTAATTTTTCAATCCAGTCTGGAATACTCATTGTAATTAAATTTTCTGTGAAAATCACAACTATATCTCCAAAGACAATGTGGTTTGATTAAACATCATGAATTAGAATGAAACATCTGCATGTAA
The DNA here is from genome assembly GCF_040807025.1 of Struthio camelus. NCBI lineage: Eukaryota > Metazoa > Chordata > Aves > Struthioniformes > Struthionidae > Struthio > Struthio camelus. Next base: position 29,559,066 of record NC_090945.1, read on the forward strand.
CAAATTCCCTTTTGGTGATAAACTTCAAAGGGCATTTAATGAAAGATGTACCTATTTATACAGGCTATGTCTGTGAATGTGTACAATGTGCCTGCATTTAAATCTCTAAGAGGAGTTATCAGAAAGTTGTTTTCTATTTTTAACAATGCCGTTCATATATTTCTTTTCAATTAAGTTGACCCAAAAGGGGCATCGTGATCATATTTCACTAGCTTAAGGGAAGGCTTAGCTCTTCTAAGCTTAGAATGTTAGATAAATAAAATAACAGAAGTGTATTCATAACTCCTTAATGTTCAGCCACGAGTAGTTCATATTTCAAACAAAGAATATAGATTCCTAACTTGTTACGCTTAGAAGCCTGGATCCTTTTTCTTCTTCTTCTTTTTTTTTTTTTTTTAATGAAGGGCAGGATCATAAATGCCTCTAATTCCAGCGAAGACAGATGCATGGGCCTTGACCAGTCTCTCCTAGCTTTTCTGTCTAGGATCCACTGTCCAGAAATAGCCACTTAGCTAGTTTTTCTTTAGATTCGAGAAAATGGAAACCTCCACAAAGTCATATACCTCATTCATTATCTCATTGTGGATTTTCCTGTGGAGGTTCCTTTAAATAAAGAAGCTGCCTACATAATTTTCTTACACTAAACACACAAATTTTAAACGCGTCCTGGTTCTCTCAGGTTCCAGCTAATACCATTCAGTAGCAGACACCTATGAAAGTGCTTTCAAAGGTGCGTAAATACTTTGCAATAGTAGGACTAGGCTCCTCAGTCATTTTACAGTTTGACTCATAATTCAGCCTGTTTTCAGGGTACCAGTTAGCACTTTGTATTCCTTTGTTATCAAAATCATACTTATCACTCTAAGAACTGATCTCTAACACATATTCTGTCAAGGCTGATAGGATTTCTTTGGTTATGCGAGAACTTCCAAAAGCTTTTGAAATGTTTATCTTTAGTAACAGAACATACTACTGGTGTGCTATTAACTGCTGTGCTGAACGGCCTTGGAATGATGACACTCAGATAACCAAAGTGTCTGTATTACACCATTGTTCGTCGCTTGATGGTCTATTGACTCATTATGTGATAAGAACGTAGAGTTCGCCTGCTATCCATATAACTTGCATTTATTGATATTTAAATAGATAAATAAATAAATCTATAGGTATTTTGAAGTTACTGCAGTGGTTATATGATGTCAGCATATAATTTCTTTTCAATTTTGGTAATACTCAGCTATTTTTGTTTAATGAGGAATGGCTTTATAAGGATCTAATAACTATATGGTTATGTAAAGTGCTCTTTATAATAAATAGCATTATTGTTTTGGGCTGTGATAAAATTCATTAGTTAGACCCTGATTTGTCCTGCCTTTTGGAAGGAACCAATGAATGTCAGATTGGCTCGTGTAAATATCTCTTTTCATTTACTTTAGAGGGAACCTAAAGCGTCTTTAACTAAACAAGAGGAAATTAAGACAGAATGAGGTCAGCTCAGATTTCTGTATTTATCACACTGAGTTGATGAAGTCTGTCCCCCCACTCCATAAAACAGAATAAAATAAATCAATGCAACCCGCAATTTGCCCTTTGAAGGAAGCATCACTAACACGAGTCCGTTAGGTCATCGCCAATCTGTTACCAGCGAGGTTCACTGCAAGGAACTAACCTGAGCTGACATGACAACAGCTGTAGGTCCTAACAAGTGGATGGCGCACACAGATCGTCTCGAGCATGGACAAAAAACACAGGCTTTATGTATTTCTAACGGGATAGTTCCTTTAATCCTGGTGTATATAAGTGTAAGATTAAAGATAACGGTAACAACAGAGGTGTGCACGTGTTTGGCTTAGATGCAGCATGAAGGCATAATTAAAAGAGGGTGCCGCAGAAAACTAGATCTGCACATTGTTATTTTTCATTTCAGAAAACCTGGAGCATAATGCTTTGTACCAGCCAGCAGAACGAGTGTTGTAGTCTATTCACAGATTTACCAGTCTTTTATAGATTGTCTCGATACATCACCTGACTGCTATTCAAATCTATTATATTTTTTTCTCTTTTGTAACATATATATGTTTTTCTGGTACTTGTATTTCTGTGCTTTACATCGTGAGTGATCGTTGCAGAACTTGCAGATCTCACCTCTACTGTCTGTGTTACTGAAACAGCAAAGAAGTCGCGGGCAGCAAAGGTAAGTTCTGAAAACTGTCACATGCTGACTGTTGCCACAGAAACTACTCCTTGGGCTCGGCGGGTTCAGTGAGTTTCGCTTCTTGTTACCCTCTGAAAGAGGTAGCATTCCTCTCCTGAAAAATGAAAACCCCGAAGCAACTGGCAAGTAACAAAGAAGCAAACAACCTAAACACCTCCCTCACCTTTTCTTTGGAAACGGGGCCGTCTAATTGCACGGGGTGCTGAGGCTGTGGCAGGGGGTTGTTTCTACTTTCACTGCCCAGGAGGAACTGTATTTTTTCCGTCAGTTTCCCCCGTTTGGAAAACGTGTCATTAGGTAGTCTTTTCCCCGGCTTAATTTGAAAGCTGAACTCTTTTTAATCTCAGAGAGGTAGGAAAACAATCCTGTTATTATCAAATCATTATATCCACGCTTCTCTTTAGAGCCTAGCACACAACAGCTGTGCCAAATAGTAATTTTTAAAGACCTCATTGTTTTACAGTAATTTGTTTAGTAAAAGCTTAAAATATCTCAAAGGAAATGTCAGACAAAAGAGCACTTACTGCACTAGAGAAAGACACATGATGAACCAAAGCCATGCTTAAAATACAATGGAAATAAAGAGGGCACTTGATTCTAGTGGCATAAACAGGAAGGAGAATTTGAAGTTTATGTCATGCTCTCTTTCGCCAAAATGAGAATACCTGGCTTTGTACAAACTTACGCTGGTACTTAGAGATGTGGCCTGCAATACAGAGAGAAATAACAGAAGTGAGCAGGGTGGATGCAGAAGAAGAAGCTTAAATAAGTGGAGAATGATTTATTTTTCACTGTGTCTCATATTTGATATTCTTAAATGAAACATTTCATCTTAGTACTCTGCAAGGCTTTGCAGAAGTTCTCCTGCACAATCATAAAACATTCAAGTTAAGCATGTATTAAAGAAAATAGCAAACAAAAATGTTAAATGGTGCAAAGGCCTAAAAACATTTTTCTTCCTACTACACATTTCTGCTTTCCACCTGTTGCTTCTTATGATGATGAATTTTACTGCAGTCATTATAGACATGCTGTCAAGGGAGATTGTTTTTAATGAAGGGGGAAAAAAATCTCTGTTAGTTTGAATCCTAAAAAGTCAGATATTTTTAATACATGACAAGTAACCTAATATAAATTTATTTGTTTTCTGTTGCTAAAAAAACTGTTGAGGTTTGCAGATGATTTCATTTTGGTTGACTTATTTTAATCTTCCTGCAATAACTAAAGTTTATGTAACACATATCTCTCCTTTTTCAATTAAGTCGAAGTTTTAGGGGCCTTAAACCACAATTTTAAGCAACAGTGACAGAAGAGTGAAATTACTGTTCTATGTTTTGTGATTGATTATTTTGCTAATAAAAATGCTGGGGAAGAGTAGTAAAGCAAGGTTATGTAATAGAGTGGCTTCATTAGTCTTCCTCATGATGAATACATGGATAAAAAAAAATCATTTTAAAATGTGCATATATATGTAAAAGAAAAAAAAACCTGAGTACTATTCCTCCAGCCTCTACAATGACAAGGTATGATTAGAGTTAATATCGGGTAACAAATACTGATGATTCTTAGCTCTTCCCCTGCTGCCGACCTGCCTCCAAGTGACCAATTCTCTTTTTCTCTTGTAGACATCAGGCTCCAAATTGGGGGACCAAAGAACTCTCCCCAGTTTACACCTCCAAGTGTGCTTCCCTATTGTATCTTCACTTGAACTGGGGACCAGAGCTGTGCTTAAACTAGCTTTTATTATCCCGCATGTAGGAAGGAAAGCCTGACATGAGGCCTGCCAAGTCCTGAAGCACCATCTGCATGGCTCGTCGATCTGGATGACTAGGAGGTCTGGGACTGCGGTGGGCACGACAGAGAGTGTGTGCTTCCCAGTTTAGCCAATGGGGGACTCAAGCCAAGAGAAGAATCAATTTGAGGATTTCTCTATGGAATAAATGGCATCTTCTCCTCTCTCTTATTCCCTACTGTTGGCTCTAAAAAAGGAAAAAGGATTTGAGCTTTGGCACTCAGGGAAAATAATAATGTATTACATTCTACGTACATTTTTAAAAACAAGATTTTGACTAATTTTACATTTCTCTCAGTCTACCAAACTTTTAGAGAGCCAGTTAGGTGATTTTTTGCACACCTCAAAAAATAATTGGCTCCTTTTGATTAGAGAAAGCGTGTAGGAAACCCAGAGCTCCAAGCGTAGTTAGCCTACCATTCATTGCTGTTGACATTCTGGTTTATTGACTTCTTATGTACAGCTTCCCCGAAGCAGCAACTCCCTTCTTTGAGTTGTTCCACATGGGTAGGCAAAAAAACAGTCCCGCTGTGTACCCTGGGATGATCAAAGAGAGGCAAAAGTTTGCCTTTTGTGACCTCTCTGCCCTCTTGTCTCCTTCAGAAGAGAGAAGAAATGAAGAACGGGACACTTGACCTTTTTAGTTCCTTTTGTAATTGCTCTTGCAGTACTAAAACTTACTAATAAAGAGATTATTTGCATTAACACTCAGAGAACCCTCTTCAGTAAAGTGTCATGTCTCTGAGGCAGGAGAGGGAACCATCCTGGCAGACACTGTCCTTTAACTGACTACTCAGTCAGAGATTTCGTGCTCAATCATTGCTTAAACCAGGCTGTCCCACAGACCTTTACCTTCGCAAAGGAAAAGCGACCAAATGCGATGTGATTCATCTGATTTTAATTTAAATCTGCAAAAGTTAGACTTTTTTTCTGGGCCACTTGTCTCTACCAAGCCAATCCATATATATAACAAAGAAAACTGGGCGTTTTCAGGGGATGGTAGGTTAGCATAATTTAAATATACCTGTTTAAGGTGGATAGGATGAATTTTCTTCTGGAGGTGCCTATATCTTTTCATTGACAATACAGAGTCCTAAGTAACTGACTTAGACCATATGCATAACTTTTATGTTTAGATGAGTTTGTAATCAGACGACATTAATTTTACTCTGAAGGAAATGGGAGTTAAACTTGGAAATTAGGAAGGAAAGAAGTTTGAAGGAGTTTAGTTTGCAAAATTGATTCTTTTCGACAGAAATCAGGGCATGCCTATTCTGTTCCTGCTCTACTAAATATCTTTAAAACGTAGTAAACAGTATGTTTCATTCAACCATTTCTAAATCATAGAACAATTACCTGTCAGAATTAAAATGCATTTTTTAAGAATGGCAATTTTTTTACGCTAACAAGGATTGGGTAGCTCCTATAATATGGGGCACATCCTTGAAATCCTAACTTGTATAATGAAGGACAAACTTTGGCATCTGCAGTCTCAGAAAATTCCTGGAGACAGCGCATTAACTTAATTAATCTTTCTGCATCATTACATAGTTCATGTAGGGGAAGAGAAGAAAAATAATGATAACCTGATTTATTTTTGAGCTTTAATGTCTGTCAGTCATTCCTTCAATCTGCATTTAAGCAAGCACTTTTCAATATGTGCTGTTATTTGTTGCCTTGCATGTGTACACATCAGGATGAAATGTGCCATCCTATTAGAAGTACCTAAAGCTTGTGGTTTTTTTCTGTGCTCGAGACGATCTGTGTGCGCTATCCACTTGTTAGGACCCACAGCTGTTGTCATGTCAGTTCAGGTTAGTTCCTTACAGTGAACCTCGCTGGTAACAGATTGGCGATGACCTAATGGGCTCGTGTTAGTGATCCTTCTTGTAAAGGACAAACCGCAGACTGCACTGCACTGATCTTCCAGCAAGAAGAAAAAGCCATTATCCAAATTAGTCAGCAGATAGCAATCTGTGCCAACCTGGTTCTGCCTTAATTTCCACGTATTTATATAAAATCCTCCTCACTGTACCCCTGGAAAACTGGTATTTACCAGCATAGATTAGAAAAAGCAGGAAATCTTATACGTTCGTTTTTGGATCTAGTAAATCTAGCATTTTTATTCCGAAAAGAGCAAATACACATTCTCTACTGCTTGATGTTATACTCTTATATCCTTCTCTGACAAATATCCATATTTTTTTACATATTTTCCTGTTTTGCTCACCTGCTTATTTACCACACTAAAACTTTAAAATGTTAGTTCTAAAAAATCAGTATAATATTTCACATCTAATATAAGAATGTCTATTGAACGGTTTCTTATTAGTATACTAATCAGATGAGTCAAAGCGATAGAAATAAATGAAGCCCAAGTATTTTAATTTTAGCATTAATAATAATAATTTTGCATTCGAAAGTAAAAATGGAGCAGATCAATATTCTTTCCTACAAATCAAAGTGCTTAAAAAAGGTAGGAAAGTATAATTGTTCCCACTTCAAAAAAAAGTAGGTATGCATACAGCATTGCTGTGCATTTTGTGGGGTAACTTATGCAAACTGCAAAGTGATACTGTGAATAACTGAGTAGGCTTGATGTCTCCAGCCTGGAAAACCAAAGGTTGGAGGAGAAAAAGGCAGAGGTCCACGAAATCACGTGTGGCAAGGAGAAGGTGACTTGAGGTGGGCTGTACCTTCTCTCTTCCCAAGCAAGAACGAGGAGCCATTGCAAAGAACTGGTGGGAGCCGAGTCCAAAACAAGGGATATTACGGAGACAAATCTCCATGGGCTCTTGCGGCAACAGGGTACGTACCTGGGACGTGCTTTTCTCTCGAGGTGGCTGCTTATGACCACTGCTGGAGCAGTACACTGGGCTGGGTGAACCGCTGGGCAGAAACAATAAAGTTGCTATATTTTTCTGTCTGATACTTAACCACAGGGTAATATTTCTACAGATAAGGAAATAATTACATTTCAGACCAATGGAAATTCAAGTTCTAAGTAACTTATTACCAGCAGCTAAGATTAAATTCTGTGTATGTTGACAAATCTCAGACCAAGTGAGTGCACTGAAAGAAAATTATTCAAAAGAAGCAACACACATTAATATGACCAGCTTTTCAAGATCATGCATTTTAAATACTGAATTATTGTTAAAACTGATTGCTGAGACTTAATAAAAATATTGGCGATAAGAACAGCTGCCTAGTAATTATTCAAAAATGCGTATGCTATAAATGAATCATTTTTATTAGTTTATTAAACATGGAAGGTCTGTTCAAGCATTTAATTGGCTTTAAAGGAGACAGCTATGAGCAGTTTCATTAGGTATTAGTTAATTACTAAACAAAGTAATTGGCACTTAATAACTATTTGATTGATATCTTTGTTGGTCTGGTTCTAATTCACTATTTCATCAAGAAAGAAGTCATATTTTGTATGTTTTTTGTATACAGGCCTATGACTGGATTTTAGAATACAGCCACTTCCCTAAGAAATCGCAGTGATCCATCAGCCATGAGCATGAACTACAGGGACATGCAGAGATTTAACATGTGTAGTGCAATGATGTTGTGAGAGCAGAAAAGACTACATCTCTACGTGAGACTATGACTAGAACCTACTGTCCTAGGGACCACAGCTCAGCAATTCGGGTACCCAAATAGGAGAAGGTGGAGCAGGTTATAATATAGTGCGGAGCAATCTTTGGATTTCAGGCAGCAGCACAGGTATTACCTGCAAGGGAGTGCTCCTTTTCTGTGACTGATTTCTTCTGTGAAGAAATTCATTCTTTCTTTAAAAACTGGCACAGCTTCTAGTTTAGGGACCGAATGTGGCACCCTAACCTACCTTTCAAAGGAGATGATCTTCATCAAGAAAATGGCAGATATCTTTGGATTTCCTCACCTGAAGAAAAGGTTCATTCTTCCTTACATAGCATTGCCCTACTGGTTTGTATCTGGGCATGCACAGGAGCATTAAATATCTGTAGAAGTTGTCACTAATGCAATTGGTGAGGGATTTTGAGAAGTAAACTCTAGGCCGTTCCCCTTCTGCTGAAATGCTGTTTTATGTTCTTAAGGCCTTTTGTGGAAGTGGGTCTGTAAAAGCCATGAACTTTTTATTTTCCTGAAAATTATTCAAAAAATGTAATATCAGAGTTATGTCTTGGACAGTCACATGTTTTGAAAGTCCTTTTAAGGTACTTTTAAAAGCAGTGGACTTCCATTGTAAGAACATGTGATCTAGAAGCATCATATTCCTAAATGGCTAGACAACTGTATAGAAATTGTATCTGATTGATGCTGGCCTTGCAGATGTTTTTGCCTGTAAAGAAACAAAATTATCTTTTTATTAGACCACCTACTCTATTGTATAGCTCACTCTAAAAAAGGTAGAAATTGCAGTGGCCTCTACTAACACTTATAATTAACTGAAAAACTTACAGCTCTGAACATGTCTGAGCTTTCTTGACTGTTGAATGTGGATATCCTTCCCGTGACTATATCCCCAATAAATTGGATAGAAGCAATTCTATTCCTCATTTTTACATATCATATGTATTTCAAAATAGCAACAAAACAATAACTAACTAAAACACCACAGAGAGATTATTACAGCCCTTGTATGATTACAGTCACTTGGCTTAGTGCCATCCGACACCACCTGAGGTGTAGTGTAATTGCCCAAAACTGCAGTGCCTGTCATGTTCTATTTGCTGAGGATCTGTCAACACTTTCACTATAAGTCCTAATTAACAATGACAAAAAAGTGATAGTCTTGTTAATATGTATAAATTCACATATGCATGCATGTATCTATAAAGTCTGTGTGTATTATATGTAATGTATACAGTTTATGTATTTTCTGTATGTAATGTATCTATTATTATATACTGCTTTTAATATATAGTATACATAATTATAAATATATATAGAGAGAGGGGTACAAAGATATTTTCATATGTATACATATCTTCTTATTAATGTCATAAATATTTGCACCTCTATTTATGCCTGTATATAAAAAGCAACATGTTTATACCTATATATAAATAGTAACTTCATTAATGTCACTAAAGGATTTCAAATTGATGTATTCTGTGAATTAGCTTGTTGGATGCTCGTGGATCATGACTTTCAGCAGTAAAATATTTATTTACTAAAATGTGCACAAAGGTATGTCTTTTGAATAAACTGCTAGCGTAATGCCTAATTAATTTAGAAATAGAATGTAAAGTATATAGAAATATAATGTCAATACATTGTTTAATATCTCATAATTGAAGAAATAAAGCATATATTTATGTATCTATTCCTGTTCTGTAGCATACTGTATTTCCAAATAACAGATTCAGATGAGAGGAAGTGTAGATAAACTGCAGCAAACTAAAGAGGGAAAGTAGAATAATAAGGCATCAAAAATAGTAGAATAAGGAGCAAGAGAGGAAGGATTGTTTTGAAGTTATGAGAGACTATGATTCTGAGATTGAGCCCCTTATTTGAAATAGGCAGCAAATTTTCCTGCTTCATAGGAGATGAGATGAGGATACCTTCATTAATATTAATAAATTTTTACTTGAAAGCTATGGTGATGAGCATACTCAGAGAATTAAGGAGCATCCTATATACCAGATCATCTGTAATATTGTACTCATTTTCTATCATGAAAAATCAGCACATCATCTCCTCTGTGTCAGTGGAGAACTGAAAAATATCTACCACAAGAAAAAAGTCAGCTGAGCCTGAACGCCAAAGTAAATTATATCAGAATAAAGCTATCTAAAGGCTTAGAGGAAAGTCCCTCTACCTGATCCACATGCTAGCAAATGGCCCTTGCATTCAGCGGGGACCTGTTTTTATGTATAGTGTCATACTCGCCATTACATTTGGACTACTCTACATCATTTCAGCAAGACAAACAGTTGTAAACCTAGTTTATCCAGACAGACCAGCCTGCAATATTAAGTCATTGACATTTTCATAGATGGCAAACAGAATAAAAGCGCTGCCTGCAATTCCTCCTGCACAACTATGACAGCGTTTATCAAAGGCTGTGCTACCCGGGTTTGGTTTCCGTTTTTCTTCTGCGGGAACTCCAGATGCTGGTAATGCTGCAGCAGGTACTCTGCAATGACAAGTTAAAGTGACCCATCGGGACAAGGCAAGGAGAAAGAAACATTTCAAAGCTTTTCCACCTGGAGGTCCACAAAAAATTATACCTTATTTCTTATCCTCAAGAAAACAGGTTTAGATTGGTTTATAATCCTTCATTAAAAATATGAAATTAAGAAGTAAGATAATACGCTGTCATTATCAATTAAAAGTGCAGGTTTATAGGCAGTAATCTGTAGTTAAATTTTTCATGATACAAGATCTTTGTTAAAAGGTCTGCCAGTTCTTTTGTTGTCAAACAGGCTTCCTTATGTTGTCCTTTAAAGCCTCTGTTACTGAATGACGAATGGGTAAGTGGATCTAAGTCTTGTCTTTACAGGTGATAAACATTTACGAGTTAGTGGGCTCATTTGCATGATTTTATCCATGACAAGCCTGTGATCCAAGTTAATAAAGTTACTGTGTTATAAAGTTGTTATGGTTGAGCTGGTTTAGATATACTTCAAAGACTGGGAAGTACAGAGAAGTCCTCATGTTCGGCTTGTTCTTGGATATCTCAGATGCCTCATTTAGAGAAAGCTGATTTAATTTTTAATACTTCTGATCTTTGACATGAGATATACTTGGCGGCACGCATGGCCGCAATAAGAATAGTGCCATCTTGAAATGACATCAGAAATTTGCCCTCATCATATACCGCTTCAAAAATTTGGTGACACTTACTTGTGAAAGGGATTCTTTTATTTTCCCCCTGCCTCCCCCTTTAGAAAGATGACTACGGAGCAGCGATTCTAAAAGGAAGCTGAGCACTGATGATTGAAACGAAAGACATATATGAAGAGGTACTGCCATTTATCGTGCAAATACACTTTATTTTTACTAAGCAGAACTACTGAAAACTTTTCATTTGTTGCTTCAATGCTTTTTACACTTTACTGAGTAAGTTGTTTGTGCTGCCTCAGGAATGTCAAGCTGAAACGTGACGGAAAACTGATCTCCTATTTATTTGCATATACCCTTTAAAGTCTGGAACTGCATTAAGGATTCTTGACACTGGCAGCGCTGAATATTTTCATGCTGAACTGTAACAGGCAGGTTCAGTGTTAACAGCTATTAGCATGGGAAAAAGGAAGGAGACGAATCAAAGAGCAGAAGTTGGCAGATGAAAGAGCTGCGGGTAATAAAAGGACATATACAGAAAAAGACATTGTTTTTCACAAGGCACTATTACTCAAATGTACAAACATTATTCATAACTAGCTACTTATATTGTTCTCTTCGGGGAGCAGTTGAAATTGTTAGACAACTCACACTTGGTTAAAAAAGTCTGAAGCACGCAGGCTACCGAGTATGTAAGAGAGAATTTCATGTTTTCACCCTTTATTTGGGATGAAGGAAAATCCCAAAAAATCAGACCAACAAAAACAAGAAATAATTTTAAAAAAAGTCCTTCTCAGCTTCTACACAAACAATTAGCAAATGGCTTTGAGCGACGAGGAAACTGCTGCTCCTCCAGCTCCCTGAGTGTGCAATACAGTAGCTGGTGGGATCCTCAGGGTTTTCACGTTGTCGGGGAACAGACTAAGCCATCCTGATTTATACCAGGTGAGGATCTGGAAAGCATATTCTTTTCTCCTCAAAATGCGAAAGATTGCCTGGTGTAATTTCTTGAGCCCTTTGCAGGTAGAAGAGGCGCTGGGTCACCGCAGGGCAGCTTACAGCTGGCATCCCTGGCTGTCTCTCCGAAACACCAGCCCAGCACTGCCTCTGCTCCGACTGCAACGTGTGACAGCTGGTGTCTTATTTCTAACATGCTTTAAAAGGACCTTAAAATTGTCACATGTGTAAATGATGTTTTATTTCATTACTAGTGACCTTTTAGTGCTGGTTGTTCAATGAGGTACAATAGTGGGTTATTTTGGTGTACTGCAACTTTCCTATGAAAGAGAATAAAACACTTCAGCAAGAAAGCATGTGACAAACAGGGGCCCACATACTATGTGATACATTAAACAGCAATGGCCCCCAACTTATGGTGATTTATGAGACGAGTATTAGCTTCGGCCTGGCTGAAGAAGTTCACGTGGCAGCTGCCTTCTCCATTAAATCTCCCCATGATCCTAAAGTTACTCTAGCACTTTCTCCTAATTTCCTCCCCGGCGTCATGTTAACCATGGACAGTCTGCTGGGAGCTGTCGGAGCACATGCCGAGAGCTCACGTGGGAAACCGCCTTCTTGCCTTTCCCAGCAAGGACTTCCTTCTGCCGCTACCCATCTCAGTGCCCTGTGGAAGGACGACATTTCAGACCTGATAAATACTTCCTTTACCCTAGATAGGAAAACAAAGCAAAGCGGAGTTTTTTTTTTTTTTTAATCATTATTATTTTTTCTCAATATGCCTAATAATAGCCTGCTTGTATCACAAAAATTCTTAAAATTTATACCCATTAAACTTGAGCAATCAGCTGATGATTGCTACTGTGCTTGCAAATTACTTCCATTAATAAGATGACTATCCCATTTTTAGTCTCTTGTGCTGTATTTTAGATTCATCCAGGCTGCGAAAGGTAAGGAATATCCACTGAGACCTGTGTTGTGAGGAAATGAAAGGAATAAAATGATAGAGAAAGACCAAGGCATTACATCAGAGGCTAGAGGGTATTTTTGTGTCATTTCCATAAAAAAGGGATAATTTAGTGGCCATTTGAAGAGCTATATCAGATCTTTATATAAGAACTCTGATAATAGAAAGAGTATCTTTTGAGATAAAACTCAGCTACGTATAAGAAGAAAATCAGCTTCATAAAGTAGTTATAACTTACAGACAAATGGATGGTTATAGTACAACCAATACAAATAAGAGGAAGTACGCTTTTATTGAAAAAGCAAAGTTGCAAAATATAAATCTTTTCTAAAATACATTGTATTTTATGTATTAATAGCACAATGGATATGTTTGATGTACTCTTTTTGCGTTGTAAGTGAAGTATACATCTGGCAAATAGCAAGCAGAATAATGAGCAAAAAGCTATTATGGTGCCAAATTCGGAAGCCTTTTGTCATACACGGTACCACTCAACTCTGAGCATATTGCAAATAATCCAGAGAGTGCCAGTAAAGTACTATTCGGATAGACAGGTTTTCTTGGGAAGGGAGAGAAATATGCAATTTCATATCCATTCTATACTGCCAAAAATATGTAAAAAAATTTTGGTGCAAATGAAAATCAGCTCCTCTGCATTGCAGTGCACCTTAAATGTTGGCCATAGGTATCAAAGCACACTCCTTTAAGCAGAAATGCTCTATTTTAAACAAATGTTGTGATTCCTCCTCTTTCTCCCTCCCCCATGCTCCCTGATTTAGGGCTAAAAATCAGACTCTATATTCTTGATGCTCTTGAACTAATTTTTTCGATTACAAACCTTGAAAGGCTCGTATCACAGAATTTGCCATCCTTAGTCATGCTCAGTAGTATGCTATACTTCAAATGGGCCAGCCCAGTCAATACACGTTCAGAGGGTGAACTAATCATTATAAGAGTTTCACCAACTAGCCCTAGGTGAGCAGCATAACAAATATCCCACGTTAACATTTTTCCACACTTTTTCCAATTCACTGAAATTTTTATAAGAAAGAAGAAAATCCAGAAAGTGACTTTCTCTTGAGTACATGGGTTTCATGGATATCTTTCCCTAAACTAGGTCTTAACTCTTTAAGGCTACATGGGCTGAAAATATCTCGTGGTAACATATAAAGAATGTGTGAAACAGAAGATATGAATAAAGAAATATGAATGGTTTATGAATATAAAAGTGTGAGAGGCAATGAATGGTTTTGATTCGGTATGGTCAACCAAGCACAAAGCCTGATTCAGTGTCAATGAGCATGAGCAAAGCACTGTAAATGGAAGTCAATTAGGGCTATCAACAAAAGATTAGGAATGTGCAAGGCAGAAAGTGTCAGGGCATTTATAAGCATGTCAGATTACAGATTATGATGAGAAAGGAATTTTAAATTTTCTAATACAAAGAGCAAACACATTCTACTTCCTCAGAATATAAAACTCCGTTTTATGAGCAAAGTTCTTTTACTCTGAATCATATGTGTTCAGGAAAAAATGAAGAATGTGTGGAGGTATATTTCACCATGTCCAGCATACAGTTCTTTCAAACACAGTATGTGAACATATGAACATGTGTTTGTGTAAAACATAATTTAATGTTAACAATGATTGTGTGTGAACAATATAGGCTATGTCCTGAAAAGTAAATTAAACGGACGAAAATTTAATCTTCCTTTTCTAAAAAAAGCAGTAAAAATAGAAGGATAAATAGCCACGTTTGGAAAAATGCAACTGCAGCTGAATTTTAACAGTTTTTAAACATTTAACAGTAGTTTCTGATGTTCAGTACAAGTTTCAGAACTCCTGGTCATGCCTGGACAGAAGGAGACCTCATGAGTGTCCCAGTCCCCGTGACAGGGCTTTAAGACTATTTTAAATCTTGGAAGTATTTGGAGAAGTCTTTGACAAAGAAATCTGCAACTACGAAGCTTGCTTATCTCTGACACTTGCTTATATGCCTCTCTTGGAGGCAGCATGCATAACCTGAAGGTTGGGGTAGCGTGTATGTCTCATACACAGAGTGCAGAGAGTGTGTGTATCATATATATGGAGCAGTCCACTGGCTTTGGAGGAGAAAAGATAATTCTTAAGTAAACATGTCCTCAGTGTTTGAGAAGATACTTGTGTTTTTCTGCACGCAATCTTGTTTATATAAATGGAGTTCACTATGCTTCTGGACATTAACTGAACAGCTTGTTTTTTTAAGTCTCGGGCTTTTGTGAATAACTAATAGATGTGACTCTATAGCCTTACTACTGGAAAAGGTATTTTGTTGCCAGCAGCACCAAGGTACCAAATTTCTTCAGTATGAATGATATCCCTAGCAAATTTTGGGTCTTGCAATGCCATACACACATTATGACACCTTATTTAATGTTGTTGTTATATAATGACGTAACTGGAAATCTACCTAAAGAGGCTGTACAGAAAGCCACATAGCTATATGTTTAATATTATACATACATATATATGTATGTATATCACATGAGATATGTATCTAGTTACCATATGATAACTAGTTTTAGCAGTCAACAATTAGAAGATATGCTGTGCTTCTAAGTACTTGGTTGGGTATGGTAGGATATATTTTTTATCCATATACAATATACAGTAACAGTCAATTTCTGCTTCTCTCTCTGAGCTGCTAGTACAAGAAATTTTGTATAGAAATTTATTTCATCTCTATTACACCCTCTGTTTGAAGTAGAAATAGGATTTAAGGGAAATATGATGTATTTTAATAACATGCTGGTTAATATAATTTACAGGAATTTCCACCCATATTTGGAAAGCATGAGTAAAATTATATTGTCGTTTTTCTCTCAAAAAGGATTGTTATTACATCCACCTTCCTATGTAATGTCTTTCTGAAGAATAGCCTATCTTATTCACAAAGACGGAAAAACCTTGAAAAATAAATTAAGATTTAGATTTTTAACTTGTGATAAATTTGGGAAACCTGATGCCAGCTGAATTTCTATTTGATATTCACATTACATTCAAGGTGCAAAGAAATGGAAGCCACAGCATCGATAAACCAGAGCTAATGTACATGTCAGCTCCAATATCACACCTGTACTGCTGGAATTCTTGGTTCAATAAACCCTCTTGATGTTAGGCATGATATGAGCCTTAGTACCACCACTACCTTTTCACAAAATATCTGAAGACTCGTACAGCATTCATCTAAATCACCTAGATGAGCATTGTACTACAGATTCAGATTAAGTCTTCTAAGGCAAGAGCTGGTGGCTCCAGAGTTGTCATCCTTTGCTACAAGCAAACTGCATTATTTGTGCCTGAGCTCCCCGAACTGGCATGAAGACCTTCTAGAAATGGAAGATAAGTTTCCCTTATGAGTGTGACCTATATTCCACCTCTGTGTTAAAACTTATAAATACCTATACTTCTAATACTAAAGAACAAGAAGTAAAAGCTAATGGCATAGTGTCACCCTACAAATCCGTGAATGTGCACAGCTACAGTCATTTAAAATTTAATTTTATCCCCTTCTATAAATGCAGAAATGCTCCTTTCTCAAGCCTTTCTTCTGTGAAATGCATAACCTCACCCAAAGAGCAGAAAGGTCAACGTGGACTTTTCACAGTGTACATTTTTGCTATTTGGGAGGGAAATGGATGAGGATCGATCAAGAGTTATTACTACCTATGTAACTATACAGAGATAGATATTCTGAGGCAGAATTTTATATTTGTTTTTGTATGTTAAGCTTGCAAATGAGCTTGATATTGTCACGTTGAAAACTGTTCAGCAGCTGAGAAGTGCTATGTTTCCTAGTCCTGTGATTTCTGTGGCTATCACCTTTTCCCACTAAGGCCATGAGAGGCCATTACAATTTCTCTTCCCTTTTAAAACGTATCCTCTGATGTACTGAAAAGGAAAACAATGTTCCTGACAATTTTCTGCGGGGCTTCTTCTGCCCAGCTTTTTCTCAGTATTACTCATGGAGGAAGGTAAGCCTCCTTTGTGAGAGAGGCCCCTTCCTATCTATTTCATCTGTAGACCTCTAGGGGTAAGTGCCTTTTTAAAAGTAGTCACTATTGATGTGTTTTTATGATTCCTTTATTAAATACATTTGATGATTTTTAACAGATTTTCTTATTCACTAGAGATTTCAATTAATGCTACATTAAAATAAAAAAACCAGAATTGATGTGAATCCCATTTTTTTCAGGATTATGGGGAATGCTCAGTATACTTGGCTGTTAAAATTACCAGATATTCCATTTTGTTAGTACCTATGTGCATACAAGGTTTTCTCACACAATATAAGGCATGAGAAAGAGATTCCTGCATAAAGTAAGCAAGTTAATTAGTGGGTATCTCTCACGATGACACTGTTTACCCTTGATAAATGTTTTTATTTCAAGAATTCTTGTCTTGCTGAGGTTCGTTTAGAAAATTTGAGGAAGGTTTTCAGCTGCAAAATACAAGACAAATTCTCTTACGTTCCAGGCAGGCCCCTGTATTTCCAGGCCCAGGTACTCTTATTGCTCATGTAGTCTAATTAAATAGGGCAAAAAATAAAACTCTGCTATGTGCTGTGGCTTTGAAACAAATAGACCCCCAACTTGGAAACATACATTGGCTCAGATATTTAGTTTTTGCTATCAAGGGTAAAAAGGTGAACTAAGAATATCTTCCAGATCAGTGTCAGATAGACTGAGGATACCTGCAGTGGACAGTCGTGGGATAGTGGACGGTTAATACAATAATTTGAACTGAACGCTGCTTTCTGTGAAGCATAGAGTTTGTCCTGACTCCCAGATCACAAATAGTAATTTTTAACCACCTGCTAACAACTTTGATACAATTAGGTGTTCTTTACTGTAGAATATTTTGATATTTTGATTCTGCCGGATATTTTTATTTTTATTTTTTTTATGTAAAAAGTACCAAAAATACTATCTCATAAGTAGCCCTTTTGAGTTCTGAACTCCTCTTTTCAGTCAAGTTTACATAGTGTGATTTTTTTGTTGGAATTTTTTTTTTTTGCAGGTTTCAAGCTGTAAAATAAGGTATAATCTGTATGTGCATATGCGTGTGTCTGTGCATCTGTGTGTAAATCAGAAACTACCAATAATAATGTGCTTGCTTTTCTTTTCCTAAGTTATGTAGGCATGCTGTAATTTATGTCCTTCCCTTTTGACACTGCAATCCTTTCACAGCAATGTCAGAAGCAGTTTAATTCTTCTTCTCCTCTGTACTTTTGATTAAATTGCTATAATCAGTGCAAATACGTCCTCATTTACATGCATTTCCCTCTGTGCAAGCATATGCATACAGATCTACAGAGAATAGTTTCTCCAAATGCATTTCAAATCACCAGAGTGAAATAGCTAATAGCAAATGGCACAAGTGAATAAAACAACAACAACAACAACAACAACAACAACAAACAAAAAAAACCCCTGAATCTTACCTTGTCAACACAGACATAAAGCAGAATGGAAAGCGTTGCACAGTATCATTTTGTATTTTCCGGAACAAAGTAGGTGAGGGACTTCCGGCAGTGTGAATGGTTTTTTAGTTTTATTTTATTACTATTCGTTTCCTGATGGTGTTCAGCAAGAAAATAGCTAAGCACATTAGCAGCTTTAATGTTTCTTATCATTTCAGTTCACCTCTGAGGTAAAAAATTATGTTAATTCTGTGGGTGGGGAATTTCCTTAATTTAAAAAGCATCTATTGTAAGTGAATTTAATTAGACTCCATGCTAATATACAACATCCTGGTTTAAAATGGGCATATTTTCATTGATATTTCCATTGTAATGCAGGATTTCTCTCTATTGATTTCGGTATAATGTCTACTTTTGCAAAGATTTCATAACAGAAAGGTTATCTTTGAATTAGAAAGCTGCAACTCTTATTGTTATCATGGCTTAGTTTGGCCCTCAAGTTTATTTATATCAGAAAAAGGATTTGCTCTGATATTTTAAGGTCTGAAAGTGGTTGCTTATTTTAAACAATCCTTCCAGCTGTTGACATACACACCATGAGTTTTTACTGCTTTACCCTACTTTTTAACCTACATAACATGCACCTGAAGTACTCCTTATGTAAATAAATATATGCATTCATTAAGGGGTTAGTTTTCCAATTCAAGGATTTTTCTGGATGGACAACTCCTGATGTGAGTTAGTATACGCACAAGCAAATTCTGGCTAAAAGGGGATTTGAAAATCTGTCCTTGTAGCAATCTCTGTGTTCTTCTACCACTAATTATCATTTTTATTTATCTGTGTGCAAAAAAATGGGTGATTTCACTGGCTTGTACATGTCTTAGCACCACAAAAATTCTGTTACATTTTTTTCAAAATTTGTAATTAAGGGTGCCAGGAATAGACCTCAGACAACTCTCTGTCTGAATGTGAAATAAAAAGGCTTAACCTATTACTGCTGGACATCAGAATTCAGCATGGTCATAGTATTAATTTTTATAAGGCTCATCCATCTTTTTGCAGGTAGCAGGCTGTCTGTGAACTGACTGTACATTCTCTATAAATGTTTTAATTTTTATAATTATTCAAGTAGCACGTTTCAAGCCTACTGGGCTTATGACGTCTCTGCTCCTCAGAAATGCCCGCTCTGTTATTTGAGAACAGTAGTAGAGTGTGTCTTCTGTCACACTGAGACATAGAAAATATTTCAGCCAGTGCCTGCTCCAAATCCCATGGAAATTAATGAGTCTTTCAAATTCTGGATGTTGGATCATCACATTTAGATATGTGTATTAGCTCTAGCTGTTAGACCCTCAAATATGAAGAGAACAATCAGATTTATCACTACATTTTAGACTTAGCTCTCATCTCCTTCTTGTACAGTTTCATTGAAAAAGACTAAAAGGAGGAGGAAAGTACTTCTTATATACATAGGAGTTCCTATATACTTGTTTGCATATAAACTTTTGTTCATATGCTAATGCATCCATACTTATATGTATAATAGACGTTCCTATCTAAACACTTATCTTTACAAAAGGCAGCTCCCCCAACGTACATGGAAAAGCAGAAAAAGTCTGGTACAAACTTGGTTAAAACAAATTGCTGGATTTAGTGATCATGTTTGTGAATATATTATTCCACTTATTGCCAAGCAGTAACTAAAAGTGAATTAAATCTTTTCCAAGTATAAATGCCTTACCATATTGCTGTAGAAAAATCTTCTTCTAGATTGCCATATAACGCTGAAACAGAAATGAGAAAAAATAAATCAGAAAAGTTTCTGTCTTAAATTTTGGGCTGGCTCCTTTTATGTTTATTTTGAATGAAGGAGCAAGTATCAGCTACTAGATTACTCATAGAAATCCTGTTCCTTAATTTTTCGTGTGATTTCAGTCATGGCTTCAGACCCATACAATTCTGCATTACATCTCAAACTATTATTATTGCGACTGAGGAAAATTGCACTATTTTCTTGGAAAGACATTACTCGCTTGGAACTGGGAGTTAACTGTGGAACTTAGTCCTTCTTTGAGAGCTTTAAAAAACCTGCATCGTTTCAGGGGACCCATTCATACAATTGGAATACATATAAGAAATAGACGTTTAAATTCAGAGGCTTTAGCTGGGATTCACTTTTATTTGAGGCTACACAGGATAGGAAAAAAAAAAAAACCTCTGTATATTTCTTTTTATACATATTGAAAGACAATTTTAATATAGTATTTTTGCTACGTTATATAAAATATATTATATAAATATAAAATACATTATATTTTGCACTATTGCACTCTGATAATAATTTACTAGAAACACTTCAAATAATTTGACATGCAAAGTTAAATTACAAGTTGCAGATCAAAATATAATTGCAAAAGCTGAAAGATGTCACCTAATTGAAACTGAAACTGATTAAAGTGTGTTCAAAATAAAAACTGATAACCAAACATCAGAAAAAGTAATATATTTATTTTACAAGCATGCCAAATACGTACTATAACTTTACAGTAGGTGTTACCAGGTGGCAGTGTTATAAATAGTCATCCAATTGATTTATCTTAGCAATCGACAGCAGCTGGATGACATGGACTCTGCAGAAGGAAGGGGAAACCTAGGGATGGAGTGTGAAGATGCATATTAGCATTACTTCTTCTTCCGACATCTTGCTCCGACGTGAACACAGCCTCAGAGGGTTTGGCCTCAGTGTGGCAGGACAGCAGAAATCCGTGATGCAAATTTCTATATGCAGAAACTCTACCCAAAAAGGTAGTGCCTTGCTGATTCCTAATTTAAATGGTACTACTACTCCAAGGGTACTACTGCAGACTGGAAAACTGACTGTGAGTAAAATTGTGTTGCAGTATATTCAGTTTGGAGGTACCACAACCTGCACAGACAGTCAGTTCTTAGTAGGTATTAAGTTGTGTCAGCAATGTTACTGTAGGAGGAATTGCAAACAGTGGTGCAATTTAACAAACTAGAGAGCACCCTGCATTGGACGGGTGGGCCAAAATGACGAATTCGCTGTCTTTCCTTGGCAGTGACGCTTTGGACCAGGCTCCTTGCACCTTTGCATCAAGCAAGCCATATATTAGATACAGGCTGCAATTCTCACGCTTTCGTCTGTGAAGACTATGTTCCTGAAATGCTCTTCTAGTAATGGCATCTATGGCATTTATAGCTGTTACAGTTAGGAAAGAAATGAAGGCATTTTATTTTTGCTTTTCATGAATTTACAGCTTAAAATGAGTAGGCAGAGGCAGAATGAGTAAACTGTCCTGAAACTACGAGCAAACGTTTCACAGGCCAGACTCTGGGAAATGCTCTCTTAACTGTATTAAAATTTGAAAAGCTATTGATCTGAAATTAATTAATCGCACTGTCCTACAAAACCCAGCCTGGCTTTTAGTGGTGTAGAGTACCCTAACTACATCGGAAAATCCCTAGATCCATTGGTAATGTATTCATTAGGTTGGTGGGGGGCTCTCCCTATCATTTGTTGGGCTCTTTTTTTTATTATTATTTTGTTTCTTTGTGCTTTTGAAGTGGTGCTGTGAGAGCAGGCAAGTGTGTGTTTGTATGTGCGTCTGTGTCGTCTTTCCAGCCTCACCTCTTACGTCAGCTTTTCCTTAAACGACCTGTTACAGTACTGGAATATAGGGAGAAAACCAGCAGAAAATCCAACACAGTTTTGCAGACCGGTTTCACACAGACATGCTTACCTCTGTTTATAGATGGTGCCTGCTTGATGCAAGCCTGTTAATAGCAACCCCAGGAAACTTCAGTGCAGCGCAACATAACTAGATGTAGATTTGCTCTACCAAGTCATTCCTATCTCAAGCAAGTTAACTTCCAGGAGGGGCTTATGTCTACTTTAAGCATTAGAGACATGGTTATGCTTTGAGGTGTAGCCTGTAGGTCAAGGAGGATTAGCTTTTTGCGCTGATACTGTCGCTCTAGATGTACTTAGGTATAATCCCCAGCGAGTACGCTGTGTGTCTCTCCTGAGCGTGACAGCAGCACAGAGACTGCCTGGCTGGGGTCTCTGTTGGAGCCACTGTGACTTTTTATTATCCTAAAATAGGATTTTAGTTCAGACTTTGTATTACTGTTACTGATGCCCGAGTTCCTGAGAAACAGAAGGAAACACAGTTCAAAAGACAGCTCACCGGCTGGTCAGAGAGCTGCTCAGTTTTGTTTTTTTCCGGGACAGCGAATGTGTGAAGGCAAACAAAAAACACAGCAGAAAAAAACAGAAAGCGATGCAGGGGAAAAGAGCAGACCATCGGGAGCTACGGACCCCCCTCCCCCCCAAACCCGCTGAGAGCTGGAAGGAAGGAGAAGCACAAAATCCTACGGGGGAAATAAACAGGACGGGACTTGAAAAGAGCCATTTTGCTGAACACGCCGGGTCAGGAGGTTCTGGGACGTGGATCACTTCATCACAGCAGCAGACGGGAAGTGCTCCCACTTCAGAGGACGCCTGAACAATGCTTTAGAAATACTGTGATCCATTAAAAAAAAAAAAAAACAAAAAGCAAAAAAAGCTGCATTGGAACAGTATCAGTTCTGGTCCCTGCAGTCCCAAGAAGCAGAGTAGACAGACAAGCATGCAGCAGAGCTGAGGGGAAAGGCACGAAACTGAGCCTGAAAATGTGGAGAATGACGTGCTTACGGGTAAAGCTGTGCTCAGGGTCCCTGATAAGCCACTTTCGTAACAGTGTCTGAGGAAGGCCGATCCGGGCGTGCAGGAAGAGATAATGTGCAGAGCTGAAGGGCCCACACACCAAAAGCGATCCCGTCGGCAGCACAGCTTGCGACTTGCAGAGGCTCTTGCACTGAGAAACGAGCAAAGCCATGTGGGTAGGACCCAAGAGCCAGGGCAGAGAGACCTCCACATGTTACACGAGTCACCATGGCTGTGCTGCGGATGAGACACCATCACGGGTTTGTCTAGATTTTCTATCACAAGCGTAGCATATTTAATCAGTATTCTTAGTCTTCAAAACAACAAACTCACCCAAGGGATAAAGCCACAAATCCCTGGCTGAACTCAGATGTGACTAATCTCTTCTTGTGGGTGTAGTAGCATCATGAAACAGGAGAAACCCCGCAGCACGTGCACAATGCGCTCCAAGACTTGTACGCGCAGGGTCGAGCTAACCGCAGGAGCTGACGCTCACCTTTTAAAACAGACACCACATGCCAGTCCAGATAAAGAAACTTAATGAAGTACCTGTGCTGTAATGTAGCTCGAGAAAAAACTCTGAGAGGGAAGTCACCTGAACAAGGGTAAAGGCTGCAGAAAGGCTTTGACCCTCTGCCATGAACGCATCAAGAAGGCCAGTGTAACTCAAACACAATTAAAATTTTGATGTAAAATAAACATCCAAATACATGAAGCATCCCAAAATACTCATCATAAATACCTAAAAGTCTTGAAGAGGTTAGTAAAAATCCCTTACGAAGCACCACATATATGTGTGCATCCATCAATCATTCCTGTCATTCCCAGCTGTAAAATTTACTTTTGCCGTGGCAGAACTCCTCAAAGCCGTGACCAAGGAAACCAGGGAATACAGATAAAGCACATATATTCAGTGTGGGGGCTAACAGTGTGACACCAACCAAAAAGAGGAGCGGTGGAGTTTGGGTGTACCTGAATACCAGCAATCTCAAATAGTTTAAGCTGTGATGGCAATTGGTCAAAGCAAACCAGCCTGGTAAGAATAATTCAGCTAGGAAGGATGGATACTGACAAAGCAGATTAGATGGAGAATGATATTAACTGTGCACTTTCAGTACACCCGAGGGCAGGAACAAATTGCACTGCCTACCTTCTGGAATAAGGTCAGCTGGTGAAGTGTTTCAACAAAAGAACAAGGACTATTTAGAAACAGTACAGGCATCCAGAAAATAACTGATGGCATAGTAGTAATGGCATCAATTCCAGTGAAGCACTTATCGGTGCTGAAGAAAGCGATGACAAGGGACTGTGCAGAAAATACTAAGCTCCATCCAGATGCAAGCCAGTTCATGACAATGCAAGTTAATTACTTCAGATTCACATGTTTTCATTACGAAAACAAACAAGAGGACAGCAAAGCTTAAACCAGAGCGTACATGAAAGTTTTGCAAGATAAAACACAGAACAAAACATTGCATAGGGTCCTTCCGGAGTATTTCTGGATGATGCCTCCTTCCAGATGATACACCTCTGCTTGCTGCCCTGCAGTTTGAAACAGTAAGTAAGTGGTCATTGTCATGGGAAATGACCAGATGCTGCAACAAATTATACCAGCTTGCTCTACTATCCTAGGTCAAATTCCCATATCCTGGCAAGTAAGACATCATTAAACACATGCATCCAAAGATAGTCAAAGAGTTTCTCCACTAAAAAAATTTCATATGCTGCACTGAGCAGCTACCCTGCGGTGTAACACAGACGCTGATGATCAGTGAAAACCCCATCTTTAAGTGGCAACTTGTTAAACATACTGAACGAAAAATATCCTTTAATATAGTCATTACAGAAGCTGCCAGTAAGAGCTGGCTGGGAAGAAGGCAAGAAATGAATTTCAGTCTGAAACAAATTGTTACTAAGACACTTCTAATTCTTCCTCTGCATTGAGTGGTTTTGCACTTATTTCTGTATTTTTAAAGAAATACCAGGTCCTGAACTCCTCCTCTTCTCAGAATTTTTCCGTGATATTTTTACCCACTGATTTTTTGACTGTGTTGAGGTCTGCCTTCCTGAGACTCGTATGAGAATTTAATACAGAAACGGATAAGTCCAGTGTTAAGGATTAACCAGAGTTTCTGTAATCATCTGCTCATGCTGTAGGCTTGATGGGAAGATGCTTTTGGGGTTTACCTGCAGGAAAGTGAAAGAAAGGGCATTTGTGACTGTAAAATTAGCCCCATATCATTACAAAGGCAGTGAAGGACCTCTCCAAAAGACACTGTAAGGGAAACCCTCAAAAGCTTTTGCTTTTCTTCCCAGTTTCTAACAAAGCCATGGAGTATAAACTTTATATTCTTGCTTATTCCAGGTTCCTGACGAATACAATATGGAGCGCTTAGCAAGTACAGCAGAAATGCAGGAACTTTTAACAGCTCCCCATTTCTTAAGTCGTCCACCAAAGGAAGTTGCCTGGAGAAATGACACAAATGTTGTGTGGCAGTTCAGGCAGAAGAAAGACACGAGTCCCAGCTTCTGAGGCAGATGTCACAAACATTTAAACAGCTGTCAGAACCAGTTCGGGCTGTCATCAGCCTTGACCTTAAACCTAGTTTAGTTTTTAAATGTTAGGGGGGAAAAAAAAGCGGGGAAAAAAAAAAAATCCAACACAGTAAAGTTACACAGCTGCCTGAAATATTAAATGAAAAGACTGAACATCTGTTCACTTGCTTTTCAAACTTTAATGGTTTGGAGAGATATTCTGTTGTCTTAGATCTTTAAGAACATCTGAGACCCATGCAGCTTCCGCACCTGTGGAAAATCCCCTCTCAAAACACGCATACACTTCAAAGCTTATTACTCCTGTTCCTTGCCAAACATATGTTGCCAAACACCTCAACAAATTATTAATAATATTTAGGTTTTATTTGACTTTTGTGCAGTGATTTTCCAGAGTGAGCACCAGAACGTTACTTAAGCATCCACAAACTTGTAATGCAAAAAGTCGGAAAGGACTATGCACAATTGAATACCTGGAGAACGGTTTAGGAGGAAGTAAGCAAGGCATGAGATTGATCCCTTTTAGTTTGCATTTGCTTTGGGGTTTTTTAGTTAGTCTTCCTTTTCTTTTTTCAAATTTTAAACTAATTATAGGATTGTCAGAATCACCCACAGTGTGTAATGAACTTGAAAACTTCCTGACACTGGATACTGCTGACACAGTTAAAGAAATTACGAGTGGGTACAGGAGGGAAGTATTAGGCATTTTTAAGAATAGCTTCTACAGTTAAACTACATGGTTTATATTTATATTGACCATTACTGTTGTGTTGCAGGACATAGGATGTAAAATATAGAGTAGAAAAATCTGTGGTACAAACATCATTGTAATTTCAGAACTAGATGTTTCCACTGTGTTTCTGGGACTGAATATGTAGCACAAAGTTGTACTTTGCATATTTTTGCAGTACCAGATTTTAAGAGGAGGCAGAGAATGAGAATAAAAAACTGGTCAGCAAGATTTCTGTTTACATTTCTGTTTTCATTTCTAATGGGTTTCCACTGGAGGCATTTATTATCACTCTGCAGGTTTTCTTTTGGTCACCACAGCTTACAGGCTCAACTGTGTGAAAATTCAGCATGCAGCATAAGATTACAGACTTTAGCTCACTCTGTTTTCCGTATTTGGAATGCTAGTTTCCATGTAAATAAGATCTAAATTTAGGTGATATATCTTTCCATATGTAACTTCAAAAACAGAAAGGAGAAGGCCCTAGGGATATGCCAACTCCAAATGAAGCTATGTAGCTTTCTTGCCTTTCACGCATTGCATGTATTTTTAATGTTTTAGAAGTTTATAGTTCAAATGAAAAGATGTACACCAGCAGAAATAAACAGGTAGAATTAATAATAGTGATAATGATAACATCATTAATAATGCACATCTCATATAAGTCTCTTAAAATTCTATGAAAGATAAAATGCGATTTCTAAAAAAAAACCCTCTAAAATTATTAATAAATCTTCATTAAAAATTAAAACAATGGAATCTAAGCCAAAGAGTATAGGAGGGAAAAGGTATGGCACTAGGCAAAAAGTAATTAATCAGATGAAGGGGGCATTATTTTTAAAATAAATACAGATTGCAAAGAAAGTTTGAGATGCCTAATTCTGTTACCTAATGTTTTTGAGTTGCAGTACCACTCCTGCGCTCGTACTGTCATATATGCTCTTACCATTACAGAATACTCACACAGAATGAAAAATTATGAAAGGTTTTAATTTCCTATATGAAACTAATTTACAAACAAAAATCAGAAAGCACAGCTTAATAATAAAGTGCTAGATACACTATGTGAAAACAATCCGGCAAAGATGCAAATTGAATTAGGAAGACATACATTTTGACAGGAATCCATTGCTGGCTGAAAGCTCGGGCTTAGGGGCAGTAAATTTCAGGTATTAGAAATATTTTGCCCTCCTACAGGTGGGCAAAACACACACAGCCGTGAGACTACAGATAGCGTGCCCTGATTGCAAATGTAGGCTCTATAATGGCCATTTATTGAGCTGTGCAGTTTTAGATGCCATTCCACATTTAACAGCTGTGATGGAAGACCTCTATGATATTCATTCCAACACTGACACCCTCAAGTCACATTTCTTCTCTTGTCACAAAGTATTTATTTTTATCAGCAGGCTGTCATTCAAGTGTATTAAAAAAATTGGAGAAATGGACAGTGGTGGAGCCCCTATGTCAACCGTGAAGATAATGTCTCTCAATTTAGTGCCGCTATTTGGTTATTATACATTCATAAATAATCAAATATCAATTCAAAGACTCCAGGCTTCAGAATTTAGACGAGGGACTGAAAGCATAGGTGATATTGAATTTTCCACTTACTCTCACAAAACAAGTCGTCCTGTTAATAATCTGGCTCTCATCCCAGCCAGACATAACACATTTTGAAGTCCTCTTTCTCCCCGGCTGTGTCAGAATTGGCAGCTGTATTCACAACTAAAAAGTTTCCAAGTGGTCAAATAGGTCTGTTATGGGTTTTTTTTTTTCCCACTGCTCTGAAGATTTTTTGCAGTGCTGGTGGACAGAAGAACAGAAAAAAAACAACTGGCCTATCTGCAATCGCATATTAGTTTGGTATTGCATGAGTGGGAACTTACAAGGAAACAAGCTGAAAGAGGTGGACAGCCTTAGTGATGTGGGAGATCTATAAGGATGAATCAGTGATTCCTAAAATAATAAAGCTAAACCCATTTTAAATTTGTTCCTTGTCTGTTTTGCATAAAGTCTTTGAAGCAGGAAACGGTTAGAAGCTGCTAACTATTAATAAGACAGGAAAAAAAATCCCACTCTTGTCATTCCACGTTATATTAAGAGAAGTAAAAACAAAAATATGAAGGGCAATTAAGGTCCACCTCCTTTCAAGGATAAAGCCGTGATGCGTCGCAGCACTGATGCAGCACCTCAGCACCCACATAACAAGTTATTCACAGAAACCTACTCTGAGGTCATCCAATTTATCCTTGATCACGTTTGTCAAATAAAATTCCCTAAGTTTAAAATGGTAATTTCATTTCTAATGGGAACCGGTGCGGGCAGGAATTCAGGACCTGGGACGATCACGAAGGCAAAGTCATTTCTAATATGCTGCTGATCACTCTGCAGTGTCATATATATCTAATCTCACACACCGCACACACACACTCGACTCTGTCACACACCTATAATTATCATATTTAGCCCGCGCAGGTTAGGCGTGTTGTTAGGCAGCGGTGGGGCAGAGCGCAGGCAGGGGTGGTGCTGGGGCACCGCTTTACACCTCCTTAGCAGGGCCATGGCGCTGGAGCTCCTCATCTGCCCCGACGTTTCCCTGCGTCCTCGTGCTGCAGCCATTGGGGGACGCGGCGGGGGATTTTTTTCCCCAGCTCTGCCTTCAGCCAGAGGCTGCCGTGCTTCACCTCCGCACGCGCGCACACGTTCCCCGCATCATACATCAGCCTCTGCCAGCTGGTCGAGCGCGCCTAAGAGGAAAGTTACTCACGTAAACCAGAACTCCACCTTCTGTGTTACGGTGAATGAGCTTTCAAACCCACAGCCATATCATCCTGCTTTATCTGGGGCTTCATCCTGCTTTATCTTGTTTAGCTGGAGCCAACATTTTGCATTAACGGTGTAGCACATATGCTTAGCAGGCTCAAGATGAGGGCTTTGTCTGAAGAGCAATGCACCCTATATATGTCATAAATGCACCATAAATATGGAAAATCAGTAGGTACCTCCCAAAATGTGGTATCTGGATTTATTATGCACTGTAACTCCTCTGCCATTCTGTGAAAAATACATAGTTTTATCAGCTTTGTTAGATTTTCTACATAACGTGGCTTTGCTTGGCAGTTTGATTATATGAGCCCTTTTTCACATCTTGGAAGTGGCAATCTATTCACTTTTAAGCTTTAATTTGTCTTCATAAAATGTATGACAACATATGCTGGATAGTTGGGGGGTGCTTGATGTGACGGATCACGTAGTCTCATTAAGGTCGGACCTAGTTACTGAAACTCTGAGTGTATAAAACATGCATATTATAGTCCCGTGATTACATAGGGACTCAGGTGCTAAAAGAGCTTTCAGATTGTGGTTTCTATGGCAAACCCAGCAGTTTTTAAGCCTTCTAACGAACCTCTGCCTCGTCCTGAGAGCTGAGGTTTGAGAAAGCCATAGTAACAGCGTGTAGGGGGTCTGTGACTCCCTGTTTCTTTGGCGCCTGATCCTTGCCCTCAGCCCATCTCCGGGTCTGCAAACCAGGCCCTGCTCTGCCTTTTTTTCACCAGAAAGCCTCACATCAAGGGTGAATGAGCAGACCTGCAGAGCAGCCGGTGGTGGCCACCAATGGCCTTCACAAGGCCACCGAGAGGAGACCCAAAGACACGTCTCCTTTCCCCGGGCTGGGGGCTGCTTTGGCTGGAAGCACCTGCCTCCCCCCCACAGTGAGACTCTCCCACGCTATAGCAAATAGCTATAGCTAAAGAGGGGGGAATAGCAGAGTGGCAAAACAATCTTGGATATCTTCTGTGGCTCCCAGCCTGCCAAGCAAAATCTTGAAGTACGACCCCAGGACACTACCTATTACCAGGCATTGTTTAGGAGCTGTAAGTACCTTACTCACAGACAATTGGTGCTGTGACCATGAAAGCCACAATGCCTCAATTTTTTTCAGACTACTTGCATTGAAAGTAGCAACTTGCAAGAACCTCCTAATTAACACGTTTCCATCAGGCTCCCTTTAAAATTCCCCCCCCCGCACACCCCGCGGATAACTTCTTTGACACCTTCCAAATATGCTCTGCCTACAGTTTTCTTTCCATAGAAAATCCTGAAGCATCTCATAATATTCTGACATACACCAAGACTCCAGCATTTGTTTAGCACAGCTCCCTAGCTATACAGTGCAACAGACATTTACAGTGCTGAAAAATTAAGCTAATGTGTTTAGTAAATCTGTTTCCAGAAAGACTGCAGAATGTGCTGCTTTTATCATTACAGGTGAAGCACAGCTTCTGTGCATTTGACATTTCAGAGTGTTTTTTCATAGATCCTAAAAGGTCTTTTTATCGTATAATTATCTAAAACTTGTTCCCTTAGGAGACCAGAAAATGAGCAGCTTCTCTGTTCATATGCATCAATTTGCTTGCATAGAATATTGATCCTCATGAGGCTTTTCTTGCTCTGCAGCCCACTAGAACGGCTCATGTTTCTGTAGTTTTCTATATATATGTAGGTGCGAGAATGATCTTTTCCTGCCTCGTAAAGGTGATAAGGAGGATTGTAAATTACTTTATTTCAGTTTATTTTGAAATGTAAACTTTTGTGAATGCATTTGCATTTCTTTCCCAATGTATCATAATGCTGTAAGGGTTTCACAGATACCATTCATATTTTACTTACGTCTTTCTGGAAATGTCAGGGGCAAGTAATATCATGCACTGCAGTCTGAGCATGTATTTACACATGCAATTTTATATTCATGTGTGAATAAACTAGTATGCATCACTTCTTTGGGAAATAAGCTTTAATCATTATTGTTGCTAACAATATTAATACTAATGCTTAATATTCTTAATAAAGCAAATCATGGGCATTTTGCAATTCAAATACAATTAGAAAGCAACATCAAATAAATATTTGATTTTGATTCAAAACCTAAGAGAGATTCAGCTCTCAGTATGTGCCAAATTAAGAATATTAGAAAACAAATTCTGGGGGCTTTATTGTCCTCCTGTGTGAGGTGACCCGAAAGGGAGCAAGGTTTTCTGCAGACTGCAGGTTACTGAAGTTCCTCCTGACCTGTGAAATGAGGCTGGAGTCAACTCATTAACCCGATGCATCTTGTCACATCTTAGCACTTGCACGGCTACCTGATTACCTTCATAACACCCGGCAATTTGTTTCCACTGCTGCTTCTGAATCAAAATATGGTTTTCGGGGTCCATCAGCTCCACCTTGAAGAAAATGGCTGTTGGTAATGAGATTTCACTAACAGTAAGGGCTTTTTCTGATGGCAGAGGGTATTCAGGTGCGACTGAAAATCACAAAACATCTTTAAAAATCTTGGTGCTGCTGTGGGAGAAAGCATGAACCCGGCCTGAATGTGATGATCCAGCTAGAGCCTGAAAGGCGGTTAGAGGACAACAAGCTAACGTTTATTTACAAACCGAGCAAATTTGTGCAGAAACTCACTGCAAGGCAATCACTGAAACATGTAACACCATTTTTTTCTGCGTATCACTACAGTTTGAAATCTCATATTGGTTTGCCAATGCTACGAACGTTTTTCCTGCTTCCTTAATACACACACACATGCAGAAATCCACTTTTTTTGCGCTTATTATTTGACCCCGCTTTTCCAGGGGGTCAGCCTGAAGCCTCTGCACTTAGGACATCTATTTTATTTTTTTAAAATCAACACTGCTCTTTCAAAGTGAAATGAAGGCTTCAGAATGTAATATATTTCAGATGAAAAATTTACAGCTGACTGTACAGCTTCATCTTAGTTGATAAATTACACATTATGACACACTGTAACCCCTTCTGGTAGTACTCCAAATATTATATATTGGTTTTGCATATCATCTTCTCTTGGGAAGAATGCTTTTTCACTTGTGAGCTTAGTCACTGCCTCCAGCAGAAGTAATACAACATAAGAAGAATACTGGAAAAGGAAAAAATCTAAAGACGTAGCTGTATGCCAGAAGAAATGAATACAATGAACTCACTGTTGAGCCCAAATTTGCCTAGCAGCCTCATACAAAGCTTTTCACTAATGCTCTTCTCAGGCCATGTGTTGAACCCGCGGTGCCATATCGGCAAGCAGGAGGCAAAACGTCACTTCTCTGGCACGGGGGAGGTGTTTTGCCCCCACTTTCCCAGGCGCCTTCTTGGTGTCGGTCTTGCTTTAGCGCAGCCCCAGCTGGGAAGCTGCCGAGCTCCCTGGCGCTCTGCAAAGCCCACTCCCAGCAGCCCGGGGACCTGTTTGCAGAGAGACAAGGCTAAATACATTATGTAGAGACAGACTAAATCCATTGCAGAACACATCTAGTTATGAGGAGGCTATTTTAGTTAAATGAAAAGACATTGAAGGCATTTGCACGTATCGTATGTCTCCGGCGAAGTGTTTTGGGGATCTCCATGCCACATATTGGCACTGTCTTGTTAGTTTCAGTCTGATCTCCTGTTTTCAATTTCCCCTTTCCATCCAGGATGGGTTCGCTTATGTTCAGTTTACGTAAACTGGGTGCTTGTTCAGGAGCAGTGAAATTCCCACGGCGATAGGTAAATCGTTGAAGGAAGCCACGTGTGCTTCTTTAACAGAGCTTGTCACACTGCATGAAAACATGCAATAATGCAAAGGGAGGTTTGGGACTGTTCAATTCAATTATTTCATAGTCTATTCTGGGTAGGACTTTGGCTTCCAAACACGGATAAAATATATCTGACGGAGGGAGAGGACTTTCTGAGCTGGTCGAGGTGAAAGGGAAATGTAAAGACTTCTCCAGCTCCTGAAAACTAGTCTTCTAGATTTGTTGCTGTGCCTTAATCTGCCCACAACTAAGCATATTTATTCATGCTTCCAGAATGACGTGTTTCCAAGCCACTGCTAGGAGAAAGATACTGCTGTGTGGCAAACTATTAGTATCTGGGATTTAATGCTATTAATGTTTGGTATTTAACCAGCTCCAATGCCTGGAAATATTAATGACTTTTCAGGATGACATACAGCCCATAAGATGACCAGCTGTACTTTATTTTGAGATTCAGCACTGACGGGTGGTTCTGCTACTATGTATTCTCTTGCTTAAGGAAAGTATACCTCTTTTAAAAGTAGGTTAAAAATAGTTTCCACCTCAGTCATATAAAAATATTTCTTATAAAACAGTATCAATTTTTTTTTCTTTCATATTTTGTAGCTGGGCGCTGCGTAAAGCTATTAGCTGAAGCAAGTGAAACCCCATATCCCAACCTTTCAAGAGCCGGCATCTGCTAAGGAAAATCTTAATTGGTTTGGCAGAAGATTCAATAATATTTTATCTGGGCTGTCTTAGTAGCACTAAGTCAACACGTTTAGCAAAAACTAGTAACCAAAAAGCTACAAGTAAAGGGAAGAAAATTAATTCTAAAGACATATATAAAATATAGCTGGCATGACCTATGCCTCTACAGATTTTCTCACTAAAAAAAAAGAAAAAAATGATGAATAGCTATTCTTACTGACACTCTTCTCATCCATGTCTAATTCGTCTAGTCAAGGAAAATGGTGGATTAATGCTATCCCCTGTTTAACACTGTAACAACATTAAAATACAGTTGAAACTCAGTAAGTCATTGGGGGCGGGGGGGGTGATGTGCTTCTAGATATTCCTCTCAGTAAATACAGTAAATACAGTAGTCACAGCCCCAACAGAGGGCTTCCGGCAACAGCAAACGTGGAGTGTGCAGAATCCTATTTTGGGCAAACTGTTGGCACTCTTCATCAAGAGCCCCACCTTA
Organism: Struthio camelus; assembly: GCF_040807025.1. NCBI lineage: Eukaryota > Metazoa > Chordata > Aves > Struthioniformes > Struthionidae > Struthio > Struthio camelus. The sequence goes on from NC_090945.1 coordinate 29,593,020, forward strand.
CCGCCAGCGGTACTGCACTCTACATCATGATTTTTTGTAGTGCTCCTGTGCTACAGCTCAGAAGGGGCCTCCATTTCCTCCTGTTTTAAGAAAAATGGGGTGCAATAATTGTTAGACAAGAATGAATTTATACCAGGTAACATATTAGACTTTCCTTCTCTCTCTCCCCAATGGGAACAAACAGCATTTGAATTTGCAAACACAAACTTTCCTCTCTGCCACTGGTTTTGCGAACCAAGGGTCGTAGCTTGTCTCAAAATATTAAGTCATGGGACATAACGTAGGACATGTAATTTTTTTCTTTTCTTTTCTTTTTTAAACTGAATAATGGCCCTGAGGTTTGTTTGTTTTCTTTACATGAGACAGTATCTTGATGAACGTTTGATGCAGCAGCGTGGATGTGCAGGTATATTAATGGTACAAAGCCTTAACAGGATGCATTAAGTCAAGGCTCATGGGGATGAAGAAGAGAAGATCTGCTTACCAGTCCATCTAAGAATGCCACATTAAAATATTATAGATACTCCTTTTTCACCTTGGAGGGGGAGGAGAAATCCAAGATTTCTATAAGATTAGAAAGTATTGCTGTATGAGTGCTTTGGAAACGCCCGTCGTTACATGGACCCTACCTCAAATCAGTCAGCGACTTTCTGCTGCAACAAGGTTGCTAAATTGTCATCTGTGGAGATCATAATCGATGCCACTATGTCACACAGTATGTACAGGCACACTGAGACATTCTCCACTCTATTTCAACAGTTTTGAAAAACATGCTATTTCTAACTACTTGGGAACAATTTTGGAATCTGGAATTTTTTGGAGCTAAAAATATTGTAAGCCCTCTCCTCCATCAAGAAAATAAAACAACGTTTTGTAGCTTTTTCTCAAGACCAATTTACCAGCCTGATAGAGTACTTTCTTCCCACTCTACCTATTACTTCAAACAACCAAACAGTAGAAAACTGCCTGTTTCCCTCCTTCATACAGGGATGTTTTTTCCCCTTATAATGAACGTGGACTGGCAGTGAACAATGCTCAGCAAGATTTTTCTTTCAGAATCTCTTTTCTGGGCCTTTAGCACACTGCATGCCTAGGCAAGGTGGCAAAAACCAGAAGGAGATAAATTTTTCCTATTACATCACTACATCTCCAGGGGGTTGATACATTTTGAGCCTTATAGATACAAATAATAACAATTGCTGGTGCAGACAATATTAAGCCATATTCCACCGAAACTGATTCTAGCACCAATGAAATTAGCACACTGGAAAGAAACGGGCAAGGAGCAAATCTGGCATAATTTGTGCAAAACCTGCCGTAGGGATGTTAACTTCAAAAAAGTGTCTCTGCAGAGTCACAAAATACGCATAGATAACTTCATTAAGACCACAAGAGAGAGGAAACGCTGCCTGTCACTTCTGTGCACTTCAGACCTACCACCAATATATAATCCAAACCATTATTTACTGATAAGATCTTACTACTGTTCCAAAAGTCTTTAGAAGATACATTTATTCAGCAAAATCACCACATCTATATTAAATCATCAGTGACAATCTATTTCAATTTCTTTTTCACCTTCAGCTGTTTGACCACAGACCATATAGCGATGATTTAGAAATCTATCGGCTTAGATCATAAGGGTCAGGCTAGTCTCTAGCTAGCATAAATAATAGAGACTTCAAAAGCAGCCTAATTTTGCTCATTAACACATCCCTGCTGTATTTTCTCTTCCTTTTTACATAAATAAAAATGTTACAAATGCAAAATTCAGACAAATTTTCTTTGCATCATAAGGAAACTTTACTCCTCTTCCCAATTCAGTTTATTCATTGAAGGAGATGAAAAACTATATTAAAAAAAATATTGCCCCCCCACCCCCACTCCAGGCCACCAAACAAAAATAAAGCATTTGCTTCTAGGAGTGTTAAATGGCGTTTGATGCTCCACAGAGCCTTCAACATTCATTATAGAGTCAACCAGAGCTTCATTAAATATCAGTCTAGCATGTGTATATGTGGTACTGAGTGCCGGCCTCGGGAGCTCCCTCAGGCGATGTTCTATACGTTTCTTTCATCTGTCATTTTGCTTTGACTTGAAGCGATTATCACTTTTATCACTGACAATAGAAAACTCATTCCTGTGTGCATTTCGTTCCCATTATTCCTTGCCCCGTGAGGATGAGTGACACACACAGATTCGTTTTCATCTTTTAAAGTATTGTAATTAATCATTCTAAATTCTCGCCTTGGCGTGTTCTTTTACTAGCATTATTGAATGAAATCAAATTAAAAATGTGTATTTGTCCTAAGAAAACTTATTGGATTATTCTGGCCTAGCAGCAATAGGCTAGCTCTCATATATTTTACACTGGTTTAACTTAGCTGCTGTAGATATAGTCTATGCTGATTTTCATTAGCAGAAGCAGGGTGGGAGTATGGGCCGGGGAGTGCCTAATGTTTTGAATCATCAAATACAAAAAGCTGAAACAACAGCCTTTCTTCTCCTTGGGAACATCACCCTGAATGTTAGAGCAGGCAGTGAGGAAACAATTTTGGAAATGAGGATGAAAGATCTTACGCTTGCAGTGCTGGTCTGAGATTGCGGAGACCTGGGTTACTTCTGCCATCCTGGACCTCACAAGCTATCCGGAACAAATGACAAACCCTATTATTGTTTTGCACCTGAAAAATTAAGATACGAGTGCTCTTCTTCCCTCTTTGCTTCATTTATTTAGGTTGTGAGTTCTTTTGTACAGAAACAGCCTCTTATAATTGGCAAGAACTGTGTCTACCACAATCTCACTTAAGCACTAATGTCATACTCATAATAATCGTGTGCCAGTGCTATAATAGTTACTGCGTGAACATTAAATTATCTGAGAGAGGCAGCATTGACAGAAACACAGAGAAGTCTTACTCCTGCAGGAGCAGTGCTGTTCCTACCGTCTCCACATATAAGAACAAATTACCATAGTAACAAACACAAGAGCCCAAGCGGTGCTAGAACCTCACTGGAATTTAGGGGTAAAAGCAATTTGAACATAATAGCAATACTGTAATACTATTTTTTTCCTGCAGTTTGTGTTTACTTCAGGAAGTTTAAAGCTCAACTGAAAAATTAGAATACAGAAAGATAATATTAGTTTCAGTAGTAACATTCGGTATTCTGCTAAAATGTTTTGAAAGTTTTGAAGCTTTTGGTTTTTATTTACTTTTTTCTTTTTACCAGTGCCCATGCCAGATCACTTTGGTTTATTATAGCACCAAGTTTTTAAGATTCTATATGAAACATAAGTTATGACTGTTTTTCTAAGAGAATTGGCAACACAACGGCAGAGAAGAGACGTCTCAGTGTTAAGTCAATCTTTCTGAGATTTCTGAGATGATGCAGAGACGCTAAAGTTGCTAGTACTTCGAGGCCTGTCCTGCATTTTTTGGGGAAACCTTATACTTTACGCTTTCCTACAGTGTATTCGCCGTGGCTGTCTCCTGTATTGCAAGGATTGCCACGAGCTCCTTGGAACGCCATCCACAGCCCTCTCCATCAGACGCCGATGCGGGGAAGCAGCCCTTGAGGGAGCTTCATGGTTTCTCTCAAATATGCAACAGGAATGAATGACAGCCAGTCCTTCCTGTGGCTCCAACAACATCATTTCTAGGCACAGTGCAATTTCAGCGCCATGCTTTCAACGGGAAGTAAATGCCCTACTGTGGATAAAATATTAAATAAATTCCACAGAGTTTTCCTGTACACTATTTACATGACCACACTATATTTTGTTATTATTGCTGATATTCCTGCATCAGAATGCATGAGTTACTGTATATAATGGGAAGATATCATCCTGTTCTCTGTCCACTTTTTGCTGTAAAAAGCAAAACCTTCATCCTTATAAAGATCCAATGACAACTATCTAGCCAGGACCAAACTGTTTTAACGTCCACAGCCAGATATCTGAGAATAAATCTTGGACCTCTAGGAAGACTAACGTGGGACCTTTATTTCAATTTATTCCTGACTGTACTCAGAAAAAAATTGGTCAAAATTATTATGATGTCACACATTTTCCAGTACCACATGTTGCAGCTCCGTAGCCTTTGTTATAAATTAACACAGATAACTCTGGGCCATAGCTTAAAATGGAAAGATCATCATTTAGGATGTACTTCATGTAAATTATTCATGTTCAGCAGAGATGCATTACATTGCAGAATGCTCAACAAAGAATATTTAAAATTTGAATTCTTAAATTTCTGTAATAGCTAGAAGGACAGTGGAAGCTAAAAGAAGTACAATAATAAAAGCAAAACACCAAAAAAGTCATTTTTCATTTAAGAAATTGTTTCCTTGAAAGAAGAAATTGAGGCTTGAGACTAAGTTTGTAAAACATCGTGCTTCATCAAGTGTTACATTAAGTACAATACCTTTCTAGTGTGAAACAATTTCTGGTTTTAGCACCCAGGCTTACCTGGACTATCCAGGAATATTCAATGAACAAGTTAAAGAAAGATTTTCATGGTGTATAATTTTCAGAGAAGTTGATTGGATAATTCTTACTCAAGGAATATCTCACTTTGAGAGATCTGTGAAGCCAGATGGTGCCCCATGAAGCTGCCTCAGAGCAAAGCATTTCTTTTATAATTTGAGAAATGCCTCACTTTTGTAGTTACGTGTGAAATTCTTTTTGCTCTAAGGACAGCATTTGGTAAACATATTGCTCAGTGTCTATTCAGTGATCCCCATTGACAAGATTATTTCTACGAGTCATCAAAACTACAATCTGCTAAGGAAAGTACCAAAGAACAAGTGTCTATTAGTTAAGAAACAAATCTGTTAAATAAATCACTAAAATCAGATTTTATTTTAACTTTCAGATAACAGACCCTGTACAACGGCCCATACCACATTTCAGTGGCCATAAACCTCATTTTGAATAAACTGAGGAAACTATAAATATTTATTTTAATGATATTTAATAACAAGATACTTGTAATAGCTACTAAATATATGAGCTGGTAAGTAATGTGTCATTCCATTTGTGTGTGATACGTACAAATCAGTTCAGGTGTGTACACAGTGAGGGACCTTTTCCCTGGAGGCCTCATGTCATTGGCACCTCTGTGGATATATGTACCTTAGGGAGAAGAGACCAGGGAAACCTCTGATGGCTTGTGATTTTGGCCAGGTGCCTTGAAAACATATCCTGTTGTATTTAAATAGGTCAGCACTGACAGACTTGTTATGTAATTAATGTTGATTAAGTGCATGCATGCAGGACTAGGAGAACATTAGAAAATAAGAGCTTTGGAAGTATTTTGTATATCACATAAGTAATCAAGAGATACAGAACTCTAAATGTCTTACAGACAGCCAGATTATTATTCAGCCCTGACTGAATTTTACCGAGCTGTTTGAATAGTTAAACACTTCCCCTACAAAGTTTTTTTTTTAAGTTGTGATTGATATTAGTAATAGTCATTAACTGAAAATTAACTGTTTTACAAATAAAACATATTAAATGAATACAAGAAAAGGTTCCTAATTTGAAGAACTATGTATAATCAACTTAGCAGGGAGAAAGAAAAATAAGCTTTCATTTCAGCCCAAGGAAATACAAATCGATAAATAGGATAAATATACTTTGGAACATATTCTAAAAGAAAATCTAGCCAAACGCAAGGTTAATGCTACTGAAACAGATTTCTTTTAGACAATTCTACAGTGCAAATCTCATGCAGTAGACTAATTTCCAACAGTGCTGGGATTTGTGCAATACTGGAGCCTTCAACAGGGGAAGCTCGAAGGGCACTCTGTGTTACCCTATCTTCCCGGAAAAAAGCTAATAAATCAAAGCAATTTTGTTCTCATGCATGTCTTATTGCACCAGCACTCAAAATACATAATGCTGTGAGTCTTCATCTCAACATAATTTTAATACATTTTAATAATCAGGAATTATTTTCTTGTTAACCGTCTTCAAGAACTTCTTAGGCATAGTAACGTACACTGAAATCAGAATCGTGATTAAACATACCTACTTTAAATTCGTGAAGGGTGCTCGGCTGGCTTACTGTGTGCTTGTATCTTTGTTAGCTTTGGTTTAAAAAACTCTATGTTAAGTCAGTTATGGCTAACTATCATGGATTTGTCTGGAGGTGAGCTCATTGCATTGGCAGTTCAAAGAGCAGAAATTACTGGATTTATTTTCCGTTATTTACCATGGAAATGAGCTCATCACTATTCTATTTAACATTTCTTATTAATCAATTCATTTTTCTAGCTTGCAATCAGTTTATTAGTCTCAATAAGTGCTTCATGAATTGTTAATGATAACACAAAACAACAAAATCCAGAATCTGGTTAAAAATGATATCCTTTGAGCACTTTCGCCTCCTGCCACTACTGTATGTGCCTGGGGTAAAGCACGACGCACATCACGTTCAGCACAATTATTTGTGGGGGTCATCTTGACAACTTGGATTGCAGCATCAAGATATGAATACATTTAGCATATGAGAAAACGTCTATAACCTCTTGAAGGGTATTAATGCTATAACGATCTGGAAATGTTTGGCAAAGCCTGTATTTTCTTTCATTCATCTATTAGAGGTATTAAAGGGAGCTGTCGTGTGTTCTTATGACCTTAATCAAGGTCTTAAACTGAAAAGAATAAGATATTTCAACTGTGGACACATCCAAAGTGGCATGAAAATATATTTAAAATAGCATGAGAATAGAAAAACATGGCTATTGTATTTCAATAATATTTAAATTTTAATTCAATTTTTAAAAATATTAAATATTTGCGAATAGTTAGGACATATTAACGTCATAAAAGGTGCCATTTCCATGCAAACATAAATATTGTTCAGCAATCAAAATGTTTATTTTAGAATGACTTCTGGAGGTGTCCCCTGTACAACTGAACAATTGGTGATACTGTTGCATTTTTATGATAACTTTATGACAATATCCCAAGTCTTTTGCATATTTTAATGCAGATTTAGATACGAAATACATTTTGAAGAGGATGCTCTCCAGATTGAGAACCACTGTTAGGATAGATATGCAAATATTTTGTGGTACTCTCCCAGCTGAAAAAAAAAAAAAAATCTTGAAAGTTTATCTCAAAACCTCTCTTCCAACCTCTGCTTATCCGTATAAAAGAGTATATTTCCAAGTCATCGCACTGTTGGAATAGCCTCCAAAAACAAATGAATATTTGGACACCATGACTTTAAGACAAATGGCTAAGAAAAGCAGAAAATATTCAAATGACATGTTTTGTATCTCTTTTGTTGTTGCTGTTGTTAAGCAAAATCAAAAAAAGTACTATATTAATAAAATCCACTGGGGTCATCCAAACACATTTACTTTTTGGTTAATAAATCATTGACGAAGGGATGAACTCAACCAAGATATTAGTTAGTTAAACTGACTAACATCCAGGCAAATAATAACATGCAGTAACATAATTAATGTGCACATGACAAGACAAAATGACCATAAATTTGTCATGACAGCTAATAAATCTCGGTTATTATCTCTCACTCAATCTGGAGGGAGTACAACTATTTTAAAATTTAATTTGTAAGCAAGCTATTTGTTGTATGTTCTTTCTTCCACCCTTCTTAATGCACTTCCCTAGGTGTTACCTTTTTTTTTTTTCAGATGTTAGTTAAAATGACTAGGAAAACCATAAACAGCATGTGACTGAGCCAGCCAGTCATGAGAAATACATGATGTCTCCTCAAAGCAATATGCAAAGATATGTTAGTGAAGGCACATCACCTCTAATATGTCCAGGAAAACACTCTGCAACACTTAACAACAAATAAGCAGATAAGAAAAGAGCAATTTGATTACAACTTACTATGAAACAAAAAAAGTCAAATCTACAGAGACGGCAGGAGGGTAAGATCGCAGTTTTTCATTGTTGGCAACTATTGCATAACCATAAGCCATTTTTCTTCCCAATTACAACAGGAGAATGAAATCAAAGTTTCATAGTTGACTGTACTGGGGGCAGGGTTTCATTCAAACTCTTCAGACTTGGTAGTTATCATGAAAACTGTCAATTTATAGGGCCCAAACCAGCCTTATTTTGAAGATGAACAGAAACAATGAGCTGTAAAGGAAGTATATGTGTTTCCCGGGGTGAGCATTATATCGTGAATCACTGTAAGACGCCATCCACCATCGCTAACAATTGAAACACACAGCAGAAATGCAGGCTGACTGCAAAAGTGTAAGATTAGGCCTTTAGCTTCTGTGTGAGATTTCATCAGCATGAATCACTTGCACCTAGCAGTCATAATTTCATGTTTTTCTAAATAACTGAGGCAATATGGTGAGACAAAGGAAGCAACAGAAATAAATAGCAAAGGAAGAAGTGATTTTTAGGCTCCTGAATTTAGATTACGTTTTAGGGTTGACAGGTTGAAATTAGAAATGGTAATAGTAAAGACCACAAGCAAATATTTTATGTTCTTGAGTAAAGATGAAGGGCCAAGGTTCTTCTTCTTCTGCCTGTCACTTGGAAAGAAAAGCACTGCACGTTTCCACATGTCAGCCAAAATTAACTTTTACTTTTCCAATTAACAGGAGTGCATGAGAGGTTCAGACTCTCCTCAGGAAAAATACTGAACTTAATTTCATAGAGGGAAACCATGTTCACTCTTTATCTGAATGAATTTATTTAAGGTTTATAATAGTATGTCTAAAGAAATTGCATTGACTTTTATTAGACCAATTTATCTTACATGTTGCCAATTATAAACAATATTTTGTGTAATGGGTGCATTTCACGGTGCGCAAGTATCACATTTTTGGCATTTAAATTGTAGCAGAAATAAACCTTCACAAGACGGAATTGTTGTTAATAGTTTCCTTAAAAAAAATAATTCAAACCCTTTGGCACAAAAAGTGAATAGTCTTTACACCATATGGCTTTCTTTTCCTTTTTCCTGGAAGCTTCAGCCTCCTAATTTTGATAGCAAAAAGTATTGTGGCTTAAAAAAAAGTTTTTTTCTGAACAATCTTGTTAAATTTTCTGGTCTTCATTCTTGATTGGTTATGATGACACTCAGACTATGTAGCACAGTAGGCTCACTTGGCTGGCATCAGGGTAGTATATTCTGCTTGAAAAGGCCTTAAAAACGTGGTTTACTAATTTTGTACTTGCTCAGAAAGGTTTTTAAAGTACAAAATCAGCTTTAAAATGTCCAAGAACTTTCAGACCAAGTACTGTAATGTAATTGCTAGGTATTGTAAAACTAAAACCTTCCCAACAAAACGGAGTATTTAATGCTAAAAATCAGTGTTAATCCTCCTATTTGACCTGAGAGTGCAACTGCAGCAGTTAACTGAGCATAACCATGCAGAGGTAGTAATCAGATCCAGCATAAGGCGTAAGAAAAATAGATCCTTATTTAGGGTAGGAGAATGAATAGAGCAGTAGGCTTTCTACCTGGACCGTGCAGAAGAGGTCCCAAAAGGGTGAAGGAACAGGATATTTTCCAGCTGATCCCTTTTTCCTCAAGTCAGCAGCGCCAGCCCTGGCCCCTTCCCTAGCAAGAGCGACACCAATAAACTCGAATTTCCCCCGCCGCCCAGGAAGGTGCCGTCTCCAGAACAACCTGGACGCTTTCCTCCCCTTCCCAGGGGGTGCCAGCCCCACGTGGCAGCGACCCGCTGGCCCCAGCCCTGGTGCTGCAGGCAGCCCCAAAAAAATCTCCTCAATACTTTACTGTTCTTTAGCAATCTTGAAAAAGTGATAAAGAGAAAGGTGGAACTTGATATCAAATATTAGTGATGCTTTACATTCACATTAGCCCGGAAAGTAATAGTAACCTAACTGAGGCATACACCCAGTATGTAACTTTTCAGACACAAAATAGTTCTTTTCCGAACAGTCTCCGTCTGTAGCGCAAATGAACTTTGCATGCATAAATTCTAGCCACTGAGCACAAAAATGGTATGGCACAAAATCTATGTTTACAATGGTTGTCAGATGTATAGCTGTGTACGAGGCCAAACGAAAGCCAGTCTGAAGTTGCTCATAAAACTTGGCAGTTAAAATACATACTTTAGGCTGCATTCATTACCATATGTTGAGAGCTGTCCCTCTCTATTTATCCACAGCTATTGTACGTTTGGAACTGTCCGCCCCTATTTATTTGCAATCCCGTAATTAGGCATAATGGCTCAGCTACTAAAAGATATTAACATATTGCTGCAGATTGAAAGGCCAACAATAACATCTATAATTAGAGGTTGAGAGGAGACTGAACCATGTCAAAAGATCAAGATTTGTATTGAGCTGCACAATGACAAAGAGGATGATAACCACCTCCAGTCATTGTTCTGGAAAGATACGTGTTCTATGCTGAGGCCGTTTCAGCCTTTATCCTAAATTTATTCTCAAAAGTAAGCATACATTGGAATAGTAGCTATGAAATAATTACTGAAACTAACTGCAAAAGTTTAATCTAAAAAAGACTAGTTCAGACTCCTTGTGGCCTTCCTGACCAGGCTGCGGATCACCAAGACTACGTCCAGGAGTACCATGAGAATTTGGACAATACATTGAAAGTTGAAACCACCAAGAAACAGACTAAAATGGCTAATTTTATGGAAAGAGCTTATCCCTGCCTCACGGAGACTGCGTATCGACCCTATGGCAAAGGGGAGGAATTCATTTCACCGTGAGGACTGGATGCGCTGCACACAAAAACCCATCATGGAGCCGTTGTTAGTCCGATCTCGAAACACCTCCCATCGGACCGAAGGCAGAGGCAGGAATTAAGTGGCATCACTGTCTCCACCAAGTCTGATTAGTTCTGACAGCCCTCGGTGCAGCCCTTTGATTCCAGCTATTATTGCCTCCCTGGCCGTGCGATTTTGCTTCTGATTCCTCCTCCTGCCTACGCTTTTTTTTCTGACTCCTGTCTAACATGCATCGGGTTTAGCCAGCCAAGACAAATCCACCTTTTTTGCAGCACGGCCCTGAGCCTGCAACCTGAAAGCAGGGCTTTAAATGACATAGCACTGCAAAAAGTTTGCTGAGTTTCAGAGCGGCTGATGAGACACTGGGCTGTGCCTGTAATTTCCCAGCAGCAAGGCTGCAGGGGAAGGAAATTCGAGAGACAGAAGCTGACAGGCATGAGTAACATTTTCTTTTTTTTTTTTTTTCTTTTCATTTGTTCCCCCACTGCGTGAGTTTGTTGTTTTAAACAAACAGGATTGAACATCAGCAGTAAAAATACCACTTCAAAACTATCTAAATTGACTGCATCTTTTTTTTTTTCTGCAAAGAACTGTTAATGCTTCCTATAAAGTCTCTTCAAACTATGGTTTCACCTTATAAAATATTTGGAAGCTTTAGAAAAAAAGGATGACGGAAACCATCCACATTAAAAAAAAAATCTTTTTTAATAAGGTGTAAGTTATTTGATTGTTTTTTGGCTTTTCTTAAAGCTGTTTATTAATAGGTTGGAGTGCTTCCAGTGGTGGTTGTTACCAGGAGAGAAAGCTGGCCATAGCCACATATAAAGCTCTTTTGAACTACACCGTTGTAGCAGCCAAAACATCCTCCTTCAGTTATCTAACTGGCCCGTAGTATCATAATTTCTTAAGAGTTTGTGCTCTTTCTAGATGGATTTATCCTCACGAAGCTCCTGTGAGGAAGGGGAACTCTCATTATCGTTTAGCTGAAGGATTTAGGCACCCTGAAGGCAAAGAGAAAGAACTGAAGTGCCGACGTCCACAGACTCGATCCCCAAATATTCCTACATGGGCACTTAGCTAGCAGTAGTCTCTCTCATCTTTCCTTATAAGCCTTTCTTTTCAGCAGTACTGAAAAGCTCAGCATCTCATATTTTATCTTGAAACCAAGCTCCTAACAGGACTGCTGCTGCAGGTAAGATGGGAGCACATCTAATGAAAATCTGGAAGTGTCACACATGCTGGAAGTAGGAGCTGTTCCCAGTTATCTTAGGAGCAAGGCAAAGAGCAAGGCAGGTTGCGCTTTGTACCACTTCACACACAGAGCAGACATCAGTCAATATTTTTTTTGGCTGGATGCACACTTTAGCTGGAAGTGTATACCTGGCTCTGATCTGATATTTCTAGTAGGTCTAAACTTCCCTCCATCTACTCCTCTGTACCTATGAGGGGAGAAGTAAGCTTCTTTCCCTCCAGTTTTGCATTATTCTGTTAGCTTTTTTTCTCCTTCCATCATGCTTTGCCCACATCGTAACAGATTATTTCATGTAATATCCTGTAAATACTTATTCTATTGGGTAAGGCTTAAGGGCAAACATTTCAAAATTTGCAGTATAATGAATTAGAGATCTGCAGATAGGCCTGTCTTTTTTCAAGTTTCCACACTAGTGTCTATCTGTCTGTCTTTTATTCTCGAATAAAAGCCTTTTGTAAACCTTTTCAAAGACATATCATCACAAGTCCTTCTGCTAGAAGCACTCATTTAGCCAGCTCTGATCAGCGGGATTGTGAAATGAGTGTCTTCCATACAGCCTCTGGCAAGGATTAGGAAGAAATCAAATCTGAGGTTTGCTGTTAATTACGAATGTCTAAAAGGAAATGCGGAAATTGAAGAGAGGGAAAGGGATCGTTCTACAGTTTTTAAATAGGTTCGTTATGACCACAAGTCTGGAGGCTCAGAGTGAGGTATCCTGTACGCAGTTCACAGAAGAATTTCCTGTGAGGCAATACATTTTATATCCTACATTTTCATTTGCTTGAAGAGATGAGCAGAGGAAATAGCTCATTGATGCATCTCAGGAGAAAACCTTTAAAAGAAATGTTAAAATTCAGCACTGAGCAGTAGTACTGCTGTATAGCCTAAAAAAATGCCACTTAGGTAGGTTATTTTATTGTCCTGTTAGAAAAAAAAGTTTCTTCTCCCTGTACAGAAGAAATCAAAGATTCTAAAGTCAACTACGTGTACAATGTTAACTATGAAATATATTATTCTTCTGTAATGTTGAAATATAAATTATTAAGGAACTCCATAAAGTTTGCACGGCGTTAATGACTTGGCTGCTGCCTTGGGAATGTGCAAATATGTATACTGAATATAGAAGACAGCGCAGAAAATGTGTTTGTCACATTTTATGTGGCACATGGAGCAAAGGAAAATATTGGCGATTAGCAAGGACTGGTGAGCTCCAAATAATGGGAATCTCTTGGCAAAATTCATTATTAGCCTGCAAATTCTCAAAAGTTTTCTCTGCATAAGTTCATGCTTGAAAAAGTTAGTTATGCTGGATCGATGGCCTTAACTTCCAGGGTAGGTGAGGTGTCAGAGGTGAGCAGTAAGCAGAGACTTGTGTGGATCAGTGTTAATCATCTGCTGCCAGAAAGTTTAAAAACACCCTACACCAAGGACACATCTGAAAGCAATACAGACACAGCGCTGTCTGGGACCAAGACTCTGGCTGGTTCATTGGTGTCGATTAATAAAGGTTGCAGAATAGAGGCAATCCAAAAATATAAATCAATTTCTAAATCATTTTAAACAACCTTTATACTTTCTTCCAGTGGAAGTGGCTTTTTGAAACCTAGAGAAGAGCACAACTTTGTGCGAGCGTAGGCTTATTTTTTGCAAGTGCTTACCAGAAAAACGTTTTCCACAGTTAAGTTTCCATATGCAGATGCCCTGCAGGACATTCATTGTTAAAACAATTATGCAATTACACACACTTGTTCGTTCACAAAGTAAGCACACCTCTCCCTTAGTCTCAATGCAGCTCGTGGCAATTGTTCTGCCCTGAGCTCTAGACACTTTGCAAAGCAGGTTCTCAAAGTCTAATTTCAACATATCAGGAGTGTGTCAACTCCTGTATATGAAATTTACACTTGACACTGACTTTTACATCAGCCTGCTTGGCAGCTTTTTCTAATACAGTTGTATGTTTCTCACCTAAAGAGATACCTTGTCCTTCCAGAAAAAGAAAGGAACCTTTTCTTTCCATCTTGATCTGATGCAAAGGTCTGCAAGGAAACCTGTGGTTTCTGTCAAAACAGAGGCTGGGGAATTATTTGATTCTTGATTCCATCTGACACTGCCGGCATCAATCTGAGGCTTGAAATATATTGATTTACAGTAAACAAATAGAGTTATAGAACTGAGACAATGAATATACACTACTCTGCCTCTTGTCGAATACTAAAGATAGCCCGGGGTAATGAATGCATCCAGAATGAATATATTCAGATTAGCAATGCAATGAAAATGACATGCACATCTCTCTCAAGTATAAGAATCAAAGCTAGAACAGGAGAGAATATGGGTAACAGCATCTCCTCTATGGACTGTACATGTAGATTGGAAGTATAACATATTCTTATAAGAAAATGTAAGGAATAGATGTGTTGTTGTGACACATTAGCATTTAAAGTAAATGTATAGTAATCATATAAATTAAACCATGTTTTCACTGTGATTGCAATTTACAATATGTTTTTCAGACATGAAGGTTTGTTAGTACAGTTTGTCAGCAGTACGCTAGAAATGTTCTAAATTGAATTAAATTAAAACTAAGGTTTTCTTAGTTAACATCTAGCTGTAGGGCTAGCAATCAAGACCATTTTTAAATATGGTACAGATAAAGAGATATTTCTCTACAGTGCGTATTGAAAGAATGACTTCTGTTATGAGTACTCAGGAACCTTAATACACTAATGACTTTGAAATTAAAAAAAAATGCATTAGGTTTAGGAACTACACCATTCTACTACTTTCTTCTTCCTATTCAAGAAAAAAAAAAGGATAGTCAAAATTTCTGACCTTTAGAATTACAACTTACTCTTCCTGTTTGCTTGAAAGATCTTTTGTTCTTATTTCCTATACAGGATAAAACAGCTGGAATAAAGAACTGTTCTGACTGTTGTTACATCTAGTAACGTTCACCCTTGTCATATTTTGCACGCTACATTAAACAAAAACATAACAGGCAGTTATTACCGAGCCTGCTTTCTATTACAGTGAGTCTTTGTTAGGCAGGGGCAGAGGAGCAAGAAAAACGAGCAGGGGTAGAAAAAGCCAAACAAACAAACCAAACCCCCAAACGAAACAGAGCAATTACAGGGTACCGCGTTAGGAGCGGTGATGAGGCTCTCCAAACCACAATGCGCTCGTTATAAAAGGTAGGCTGAATGCAACATTATAGCAAAACAAAAGAAAAAAAACCTAAGAAGCAAAACACAAAGTGTTGCTATCATACCAGCAATCTAATCACAGGAGCAGAACAACAGAGGATAGAGATTTCCTGCGCCAAGAGGCGCAGCAACACTATATTGCTGCAGTGGGGGCACTATGGAGTATAATGAGGCGTTAGGTGAAGTACTTATGTCTCCCCAGTGCATTTTATATGTATATTCTTATAGTCATCTGTAATATCTTCAGTCATCTTTTTTTATTTTTCAGCGTGTAATGAACAACTGTGCCTCGCAGGCAGAGCGGGTGGTAAAGGCTCTGCCGAACGGCGCTGCCCCGGGACTGCAACCCCTGCATCATTCAACTCCTGTTGCCCAGCACGGCACCACATCCACAGGAGGAATGGAAAGCACGCTCTGGAAGAGAAATATAACCACTATTTCTACAAAGCATTTCTCTTCCCAGCCCTTTTCCTTTCTTTTTCTGCTTCCTTCTTCCCCTCTAGGTCCCTTTCCCCAGTCTATGACTAGTATTTGGCAAATTCCATCTATATTTGTGACTGGTTTGCGGATGATGTAAATGTATTGGCTGGAAAATTAAACTTCACTCAGCCCTCACCTTACCTCCAATTATTCAAATGCCTCTCATGGAACTCAGCATTTTGTTCTTTTGAGTTGGTGCCATTCTGGAAAGTCAACGCACGGGCTGGTATCAAGGGGTATTACGGCAACGTGAGTTGGCAGAGAGATTGAAAATCCAAAGAAATGTTTTTGAAAAGATAGGACTAAACTAATATATCATCCTTTCAGACAAAAGATATGTGATACTGTTAAAGGGCTACTCCCATGTAAGCAGATGGTTAATCTACAGCTAGTCTACAGTTGAGAAGCTCTTACTGCTCATCAGAACATACAAATACTTTTTTTGAGAGTTAAATAATCTAAATTAAGAGTTATCATTCATTCATCCATATTTAAGTCTTGTTGCAGATCTCCTGAAAGTTATACCTTACCTGAAAAAAGTGCACGTTCAGTTGACATAAAGAAGTAGAACAAACAATCTGAAGTAGGCTGAATATGTTGGGAATATTTCTACTGACTTAATTTTGATATTAGATCATGCTGAAGAAAAAGTAGTGAAAGATTTAAAATGCACACACAAACACAAATACACAAATACACACACACACAAACACAAATACACAAATACACACACACACACACACACACACACACGTATTTATATATATATGCCGACTTGTCCTATTCATATTCTAGGGGAAAAGATATTAAAAACTAGGGATTGTGATTGCCTTCAAAGTACACAAGAGATAACAAATCAAATCAATGGCCCTTATCTCTGCAGATTATTGAAATATCCAGGAATACAAAGAATATCTTGGCATCTGCTTGCACGAGAAATCTAATATGAATGTTATTCATATTCCCGCAAAGGTGGACAATTATAACACATTCTTTAGACGTATCTATCTTGTTGATAAGAACCTGGTTGGGGAGCCACAGAAACCTATTTTTTTCTAGGTTTAAAACAAAATGGCTGAAAAAGACTGTCCTCCTTCATTACAGAAAATGCTGGCAAATATCAGCAGAATCATCTACTATTTTTCCCTTTAGCAAAAAATGATACAGATAAACGCATAAACCAGATTTGTTTCTGAGCATTTCTGTTATGAATAGGGTGTACTGCTAGGCAAATTATAGGTTAATATTTAATCTGGGGAGAGCAAGATGCAAAAATTATATGTATAGCTGGAAACACTGGATCATATGCACCTAAATCAACTTTGCTGGAGAGATCTCTGAGAAAGAGAACACCTACCTAGTGTTACTGTTTTTTTCTTGTCTGGAACTGGAATGCGTGTAGGAATTTCTTCTGTGACGGGTATTTTTAAAAATATTTATTTGGCTTTGTAGTGCCATTTAATTAATTTCATGGAGCTTAAATGCTCCCTGGCTAAGCTTATTTTATTCATTCGTTTCTTTTTAAAAGAAATAAAATTGCCTTAAATAACTATTTTTTCTTAAATAATTATTTTTCCTCTAACTATAACAATAAATTAAAAATAAGACTTATGCCAGGAATTGACGTATCATAGCTCTAACTCCACATATCATGAATTCAATAAGAAAAGATGGCACTTCTGGGTTCCTTGAATTCAATGTATAGACAGAATCATGCAAGTCTGATGTTGACCATTGCAATCACTTCTTGGAGTCCACAGAGCTTCTGTAACTAAAACCACTGAGGGTTTCAGATACAAGTACTTGAAACTCTCCCATTAGCTGACATCCAGAGCAAATTCTGGAGTATAAACAAATAAGTAAAGTTGAGACATGTTAATTTCTGGTAAAGGAAACAAAAAATAATATTTCTTTGGGGTCTATTACATAATAGTCTTCAGTACTATAGATTCATTATTTAGAAGTCAGTGTAGTTTTTGTTCCCACGGCAAAGCCTTCAGATTTGCTTTAATTTTATTATCAAGGGAAGTGTAAATTCAAAACATCAAGAAGTATGGTTTCAGTATTTAACAGATTATAAAATTCAGTTATACTAGAAACATGGAGTGAATTACTTATATATATTTCCCATTTACTTGGAAAAACATTTTGAATTAAAAATCTCCCTATGCTGTCACTCCCCACAGGTGAATAAATTTACATGCATTTAAGTAAAGGTACTATAGAACAAAAATGAAAAACCTTTTTTTTACTTTCTGTATAGCACTTTGCTAAAGCGGGGAAAGTGCAGGGGAAGATGAACTGTGAAAGTGCGGATGAGGTAAGAAGGAAACACTGTTACTCCTGTCGTCTTAGCATTCGCCACAAGAAGACTTTTAAAATATAGAGTTGTCTTTCCGTGAGGACGCTCAACCTTTGAGCAAAGAGTGTGGGTGATAATGCAGGGGAGAGGCGTAGAGAGGGAAGAGCCCTGGAGAGAAGGTGGGCAGTGTGGGAAGACAGAGCAGACATGGAAAGGAAGCATGCATAAAATTAAGCTAAAGAAGACAGAGTGAAAAATGAGTCATGGGCTTAAAAAAGATATAGAAAATAAAATACAGGAAATTCGTATACAACTATCCATACATACCATCTATGGGTGGTTCTCCAGCATCTGTAAAAGTTAAGGATGGAACTCCTCATTCATTAGATTAAGATAGATTTTCAGTTCATTTTTTAAAATGTATTGAAAAATACATAAATTTGCATTCTTTTAGAAAAGAGATACTAATTTCAAATGGAAAGGAAAGACAATTTTGTTAATTTAAGCCATTATCATGAGAAGTTTACAGTTCCTACATCTCTGTCAGGGTCAGTCAGGCCGCTATGATTAAGAGAGCCATTTAAAAGGCAGTTAAGACACTCAAGTTAGTCGATATTTGAGGAAAATTGTCATGGAGATAATTCTGGATTCTTCATGAAAAAATCTACCGAATCTTTCCAGGTATTCGATCTGTGAAACATCCCTCTAAATTCTGGATGGGATCTAGTACATTAGGCTAATTTTGTGTGACGACAGTGAAGCTTTCCGCACTGATGGAGATTGACGTACAGCATGGCGAACACAGAAACAACGTGAATTTTCTTGTCAGGAACAAAGTAAGCGTTTTTGCGTGAAGCCAGTACCTCCTATCATCACATAGAGCCAGCAGCCAGCTCTGAGCGCATTTGCCGCAGATTCTTTTAGAGCGTGTCACATCACTAAATCAAAGTTGCTTAGTGGTTGCCAAACGGTAGCTTATGACGCTGAAGAGATTACTAAGTAGCCTCAGAAAAGAAAATAAGCTCAGAAAAGCATATATGAAAAGTGATATCTACAGTTCTAGTTTAATGTAGTGCGTTACAGCAGCAGTTGTTCTGTTTCTTCTGTTGTGGACAATGTTTTCAGTGTTAGAGTATTCAAGGAAGCCTGGGATGCTGTTTTCTTACCTACTGCTGATCCTTCTACAAGCAAGGGCTTGCAACGTTGACAGCAAGGTAAGATTTTTTTCCTAGAACCAATAAATGAAGCCTGGCTAACTGTACATACTAAGGGGAACATGTATCCACTTGTGAAAACTAAGTTTTCGGTAATCAGTGTGCCTAGGGGAGCCTTTTGATGTGCTGCGACCAAAAGATAAGCAATTTCAAATGCTATACTGGAAACTGCCACATTAATATTATCCCTCAGGGATGTCTGATTAACTTCACTTCTTGATGTAACTCAACAAGAATGATGCAGTATATTTTGGGAAATCATAAAAAGATTGGACCCAGAATAGGAACCCCGGGAAGGTAAAGGACATAACAGGCAGTGAGAAGCAGAGAGATAAATAAATGACTCCATAAAAGTGCACAACACATGTGTGCTCCGTTATTGTTCTTTCCTTTTCTTAAACGACCTTCTGGAAAAAGCTGTTTATCTGCTAATACTGTACCAAAAAATATACTATAACATTGATTTATTTCATTGAGTGAACAAGTAGTCACCATTAAGCAGATTTACAGTTTTGGGAATCATTTTACTGAGTGTCTCTGTAGAAATGTCTCCCTTCTCAATAAAGCTGCATTTCAGCCACACAAGGAGTATGTAAGGAAATTGTTATACAGGAAGCATTTGGCATGTGCTCCAGTTTAGGTTTGCACAAGTGAAATCGCACGAGATAGCGCTATCACTATAACTCACATCAGCTCTTGGCCTAACTCTTTGTGTACTGGAAGCAGCTGCAGTATCCTGCAGCGATGAGGAACCACCACCTGACATTTCACACGCCAGCATATGAGTTTTGGGCATTAGCTTAGTACACTTCTCTGGACTGGTGAAGTTTTAAGAAAGCCTAGGGTAGAGACTGAAATGGTGAGTACAGGGAAAGAAGGGAATGTGGGAATTTGTTTTTTGAGAGCTTATTTGGAGATCATGAGAGCGGTTAAAACATTAATTTGGCTTCAGTGTGACTAATATCCAGCGCAGCCAGAAGGAACTGTGTGTTCTTGGCTCTCATGCAATTAGCTTGATAATTAGCGAATTTGGAGTAAGACGGTAATTGACCAAAATTAATCATAATACTTTTAAAAGAAAACATTCTTATTAGGCAAGGTCTTGTCTTGAAAGTTTGTCTTCAAAAACATCTTAATGAATACTATACGTAATTGTTCCGGTTAGGCAAGTGTAAATCTAAAGAAATCTACAGAGAATTCGACCCATGGAGCAGCCTCGTTTTGTCTTTGTTAGTTATAAGGGAACGAGGATTCAGCAGGTTTGCAGGAAGGCTGCTCCATCTACAGATACAGGCGAAGTCAACATTTCATAGTAGGCTGCAAGGCTTGAACCAAGCTCTAGCTGAGGAAAGAGCTCAGTCACGAGCTCACATCCTGCCGTGCCCGAGTTTCAAGTGCTCGGAGAGCTGGCTGGCCTGCTCCAGCCTCCAGCCGGTGCAGGAAGCCCAATATGTGTGCTTAGGGGTTTTAGGCTTGGGTTCGTGCCGCGGGATAACACGTCGGTCTATCTGCTTCTAACTGAGCCGTCTGTAGCTGCGGCCTCAGAAAACAGTGAGGCAAACAAGGCCCTGGTTGTATTCAGTGCCACAGGATAACCCAAATCTCTTAAAAATGTGTGTTTATCCCAGTTATGGCATAATCAAAGGTTTTAAACGTTGGCCTTTTTTCTCTTTTCCTCCCTGAATGTATTTCTTTCACATCTGGAATATTGCAGGCATGGGCAGTCATACTGGATTTCTGAACCACCAGACCAACCAAACTGTCATAGGAGCACAGGCGGAACAGCTAATTGGGAAAAAATAAGGTGATTTAAGATACATGACACTTCCTTTTCGCGCAGAATGCACCATGTCATCATCTCGGTAAGTTATCTGCCACCTCTCAGTCAGTGGAGTTCAATTCCTATTTAAGCACGTGAAAAGTGCTTCCTAAATGTCTCAGTCATCTGCAGAGTCGCTTTACGTGTGACTGCTCAGATGTCCAAGTCTTTGTTTGTGCTGTAGATTGCTCTCTGTCCAAATAACCCCTGACAACTACCTCTGCTAAACCCTTCCTTTGTATGAGTTTAGATACCATTAGCTGAAACTGAATATACATTTCTTACAGTATATATTTGTTATCTGAGCTTCTCTCCAATACACGTAGATTCTCAAAATATTTTTCCTGCTGCAGGTAACGTACTGTTTTGTTGTCTGAAGCTGTGCAGTGAATGAAGTTGACTGAAGTTAATCTAGAAGAATATTAGGTGTAATGTTATTTAGAAATTTGCTGCTTTTGTTCTTACTCTGATAAGTCCGTCTCTGAATCAATGGACACAAAGTCTACCAGAGATAATACTTCCAGCACATCTCAATTGTTCATTGTTAAGTTCTGACAGAAGCATCTTCACCAAAGAAAAGATTTCAAAAGCATTTTACAATCTATTTTTAAAATGTTCTTAAATTACACTATTTAAGGAGAAAAAAGAAGCCTTCAATAATATTTCTGATTGTGAAGTCCTCTGCAGAATAATAATCAGTTTTGCTTTCCTAACAACAAATGTTCTGCGACGGGACTGTTACAAATGCTAAATTAATGTCTAGTTTTGATTAATTTAGATTCATTTTATCAAGTCAATTACTATACTGTATCCAAATACAGTGTAATACCATCTGTGGTAGCTGTTGAACCAATGACTCTACAGACTCAAATATTTCCAAACCAGTTGTGGGATATATCTGGAAATAATACACTTCCAGTAGTAATGTTATATTTTACATACTGATTCTACACAAGAGGATAAAAATACTTTGCTAAGGTACTAGAAAATTGATAATATTTACTTTTAAAAGCTTCATACCACCTATGTATTTGCATTCAGGCAAATTAGTTTAGTAGCAGAAATATTTGTTGAAACGAATGAATTTAATGTGGACAGCTACTTGCAGAGTGATAATTTAAATTCATAGTTATGAATGTTAACACAAGGAAAATCATTCTAAAAGTAATCCTCATCCAAACATGAACAGAATACTTACATAAGTAGTCAAAATACCTAGAACATAAATACGTTCTGTGAATGCCTTGCAGGTTCGCTAATAATCAGTAAATTTTTGTAATGCTTGAATTTTAAAAGGAGAAAATCATAGAGCATGAACAGCTTTGAACACAGAAAAGACAAGACACCCAGAATAACAAATCACTCACCATTTTCTCAGAAATAGTGGTTTTCTGGTATCCCTGTCCATCAAGTTTCAGATAAAGTATTCTGAATACTCAAATTAACATTGCTAGTGTCCTCCCTAATGAAATTCCATGGTATTATGTGCTAGAGCTTTTTTGTAGTGCACAGAAGTGGTTATGTACTCACCAGGAAGGGCAGCAGAGATGCTGTCTCCAGTTGATAATGGTAGGGCATTTTGGCAATTGGCTGAAACACGGTGGGACCCATGAAAGTGGCCCAATGTTATTGGTTGGCGATAACTTTCTTTTCAGAGATTGATTTTTTTTCATTATAGTTCTGGCTGAGTGCAGGTGTACAAAATAACAGCCCATGGCAATGACCAGCAAGATGAAGCTCATTGAAAACTGGAGAAAGAAAATTCATTTTTACTTCGTCTTAGTTGTTGCTACTGCAAACACAATGACATGCTTTTATCACATAAAAGCAAAGAAAGTCAACATGCAATGTTGGTTCACTAACCCTCTCTCTGCTTTATGCAATATGGGAAATATAAAGTTTCCTCATATACATACATGCTTGTATGTGTGCGTGTGTGTCTGTGAAGGAACACCTGCTCTAGGCACCCTAGCTCACTTTGCTAGGCAGTCTTATGTGAGGTGGAGAAACAGAAGTTTAAGTTTGTTTGGTTTAGGCTCAATACTTTGCCTATATTTATATCATTGAACCTAACAAAACTCTTACCTCCGTAAGAACCAATAGTTTCCATATAAAAAAGTAAATGAGAAAATTCTGCAGCGGAAAGGAGTCCTTGACATCTGAAAGCCAAAATTTCTCTATCATGGTTCACCGTGAAAGAGCCTGAACTCAAGATTGCATCGTAAGACTGTTTGATCCCACGGAAGCTCGCTTTCTTGTACCCGTCCAGGCTGCATTTTATTCCATTAGAAGTATACATTATTTCAAAAAGAAATAAGTTATCTATCTGTCCCAAAAGCAGCTCTGGAACATTCTTGTGCACTACAGAGCACAGATAATTTTGGCAGAGCAGATTTTCTGTAGGCCTGAATGTGGATTTGATTTATATTTAAACACATTGACCTTCCTGGTCACAGATTTTATGATCTGTATCTATGTGGGAGAGAAGACAAAAATTGATACTGCAAATTCAAAGTCTTCCTAGAATCTACCCATTCTTTCTCCCAGTTTTTTGAATCAAAGGATAACGTTGCTAAAAAAAAAGGAAAAATCTCCCTCCCCCCTGCATATTAGTAATGTACCTGAAACTCCTCTATCTTATTATCATGGCAATAGATAATAAATATAATCTTTCAAAAAACTAAGCTAGCAGCTGATTTAATCTCCTGAATGTAATTGCACAAAATAACGATTTCCATGAGGAATGCATAACAAGTTTTTTTAAATCCCTCTCATATTTGTACATTGCTCTAGCTATAACATACCAATACCATACACTGTACATGTTAACCTACTAGCGGAACAAATGACAGTTGTCTAGTGCAGACTGAATAATTACACGTCTACCTGCATGCTAAGATGTAGAACCTCATTTTACATGCAGTTCAGTGTGCAAATGTAGAAAAGGTTTGTGATTTTTCCACACTACAAAGACATTTGCTTAGTTACTATTTTTCATTATTTCATCTTGTGTGTTCCTTTTCCATGTATTTAAGTAAGTAATCTTAAAAACAAGGCCTTATTATTACCCATAGAAATGAGTAGTGCTGTATCTAAACTGGGAATAAAAGCAGATTTACATAATATTGCTGAAAGATATTCTTCAGAGTAAGAACAACTTTTGCAGTATTTTGCTAAGAAAGAAATTAGCAAACAGAAAAATTAGATTTTAAATTACAAGTAACAAAGGAAAATTATGAGAATTAGTAAACGTGGCAACATTTTTGTGATTTTTTAGTTTTAAACTCAATAACTATAATCTCTTTCTGAGGATATATTTTGTGACTCAGGCTATTCTCTGAAGCATTAGAAAGCAGCTGCATAGTATCACTACAGCAGGGTTTGAGAATCAGCAAGCCACTGACGCCAGCTACAGTAAACAAATAACACAGAGAGGGTAAATAAATAGCATACATTATGAAAAATGTATTTTCATTTGCTTTTAGTTTCATAAGAAAGAGACTGTATAATAACGTAAGCTACCGTGTGCATGTGTACATTTACAGGCACACATATATATACCCTCAGCTGTACAAACAATGTCTTTTTTTGACTCTTTTAAATGTGTTTCCTTTTTTCTACCCATAGTCATATTTAGACACTTTCGACTGTGCAACCAGGCTGAATAATGGCTCAGAACTATCTAAACATGCTGGGAGCAATATGCTTCATTTTGAGCCTCAATTTGCACCTGAATCATATCATTATATTCAGCGATATCACACAATTTACAAAACTTTCCATGTTTAAAATTGTGAATGTCATTTAGAAATAACAGGTAAGCAGGAAGAGTTCAATAAGAGGTGACAGAGTAAAGATACCCACTTTTTTTAGAAAAAAACTACTTTCACGTATTAAAGGTATAACATACAATTATATTTAAAACTGGCACAAGGGTTTGGAAGAAAAGGGATGGGTATTAATTCACGTGGCAGACAGCGATAATAGAAGCTGAACTCGTGAGAACTAGCCACTGTGGACCTAGACTGTCTGGGGGGTGCACAGATCTCCTCCAGGCCTCAGCGAAGCCAGAGGGGAGCTGCTGGTAGAGTGGAAGTGAGATGCAGAATTAGGCAGCAAAGGAACGGCGTGAGGAGAAATAGGCTCTGTAACACACCAGCAGGATTTGAGTCCCGTAGAGGATCTCCTATCAGGCTGCTTTTGGAGGGATTCAAACATCTGCCTGGCTCTAGCTGCCACCCCAGTGGGGTGAGGATCTCCACTAGGTCCCAGGGAGATATCTTAGATACCCCACAGCACCTAAAATGGCACCAGAAACCTATTTTTAGGCAACTGAAACCCTGTGATGCTGGTAGTGCCCTCCATGGAGCAATTTCTGAACCAATACTATCCTAAATATTTATTAGTGACCTGGAAGTCAGCATTAAAATGTTACTGAAGAAGATGGCAGATGACACAAAGCTGGAGAGACTTATCATTGAGAGACTGGCAAGCAACGGAATGAAAGGCAAAGATGCAAATCAGACAGTCTTTGGGCACAATCATTTAGTTCAACTAAAACAAAGAACATCAGCCATACATACTACATGTGACTCTGTTCTGCAAAACAATGTTAAAAAAGAATTTGGGAATCATGAGAAATAATAAGCATAAGGTGCTGGTTTTGCAGCCAAAACTATTATCTTCGGATTATAACCTAGGAATCTATTTTATAAACAGAGAAGTTATGTTACTTCTATCCTCTTCGACTGCATTTACCAGAGCTCCCTTTGAGGCGAGTCTGAAAAGCCACTCCACCCCTGGTTACAGCTTCTGCAGCCACCTACATCATCACAACTCTAATCTGTAAGTAACAAAAAGTATGGGTACGTCCGAGTTGTTGCAGATATGTTCAAAGCAATAAGACTGCTTCTCATTTTCCAAGAAAATTCTGCTCTTTGCCCTCAGATTGTTTATTAAGAAATGGGACAGAAATAAGGCTAACAGAGACTCGGGGCCAACAGTGGGAAGTAGAGAGACCCTGACGAGATTAACTTTTTATATCTGGCTCCTTTCTTTTGGACTAGCATGAAGTAAACCCCAAGATCCAAATACATCAGCATCTGTAGGATTCAAGATTCATGTCAGAATTTGAGCCGTTCCTGAAACCCTATGCAAGTTCTTCCCTCATTTCTCTCAAATTACCTCTGTGAATATCAAACAGGCTGCAGCATTAGAAAAAGTCATTTCATCAAACACCTCAGGCTGGAACAGAGACTCCACTTGTCTGTAAGGTGCAAGGAATAAGCACATTAATGAACAAGATTTGTCCAAGATTTTGTTTGTTAATAGAACGAAATACTGCTCCTCTGTATCTCTATTGAAATATTCAACAAAATGTTATCAAATCTAAAATTTTTAAAGCTAAAAAATGTGCTGAGCATGATTAATTTCAGAAATGCTAGTGGCACAAAACCTATGTAGAGGAATCTCTGAGAAAGGTTTTGACTTAGTACTGTTAATATTAATAACCCAAAGTTCTTCTCAGGATATTAATGAGTGAACTTCATGCTCAGCCATTTCCCAAAACTAAAAATATGAGTGATTTCCTTCCCTGCAATGGGAATGTTCAGATGAGTACAGCTCCAATGCATATCCATTTTTGGGAGCATGATTTGAGCCACTTTCTTATTGTCAACTAAGCAACATAACAATTCTCATTCTGAAACAAATCCATAGAAACACATCTAAGTCCTCTTCTTTTATTGATGGCTGTCTTTTTGGCAGCACACAGACCCACCTGATAGCGTTGTTGTGACCCAGAGAACAGCTCTGTCCGAAAATGCAGCAAGTATTTTCGTGTCTTAATGCTGTTACTGAAGCGAGTTGCCTTTGACATGTTTTGAGAAGGCGACAAAAATGATGATACTGGCAGGCAGTTACTGGACAGCCACCGAATGCTCCTTCTGGTACATCGTTTGGGCAGCTGGGCTGGAAAGGCCATTAAGCAGCTGGTGTTGGAACAGTGACAGCCCCTGCCAAGTGGACACCAAGTGGCTCTAGGGCAGTGAAACCGGGAGGCTGACAAAATCACTAAGGTCTTATCATTGCAATGCTGTTCATTTATGCAAAGACTTTGTGACAGTCCTTATAGTACCAGAGCTACTGACTGCTCTCCTGCTTGGCTCCCCAGGATTGCCATACAAGGTTTTGCAAGAGCAGCCAGTTTCTATGCCGTGTAGGATAGGTGCAATGCTGGATAGCTTGCCACGACCCACCCCATCCCATGTAGTTACATGCCCTCGCTCCTAGTGCTGGAGGATGTGCTGCAGCAGGAATCATCTCCAGAGCAACTCACAGTTGTCCTCTCTGTGTTGCAGGGAGAACATCGTGCATAAATCAGAAGTTAAAAGCAAACAATTCATAAATCTAGCTTCTAGTGAGATTAAATAATATAAATATAGAAAGTAAAACATGACAGATAAAAGAGAATTTAATTACACTATATAATGTCTCTGTGTGCATGCATACATGTGCGCGCATCTGTGTGCACACGTGTGTGTATGTGTTCGTGGATGTACCTGAACACTGAACCAGAGAATTTGCAGGAGACAATTTGAAAAGAAGTAAGGAATCAGTGATGTGAAAGTGCAGGTTAAAAATGAAAAGTGTTAAAACAAACTTGGTAAAGGAAACTCTCTTCCTTAAGGAAAGATTTGACAAAATCAAGAACCGATCACATGACAACAAAACCTGACTATCAGAAAACTCCTATACAGGGAGTGGACCCCCACACTGAAGAATTCCTGGAAAAAATGATAACCATAATATCAGCAGATGAAGTCACAGAATAAACACATATCACAGAAAGAGGACAACATGTTTCTGCCTTACCATTCCCTAAGGAATATTTCTCACATGATTGTTTTCCATGTCCTAAACTCTGGACAACACAATGAAGTACTACCCTTGCCTTGAGAAACTGATGCCCACAGGACAAAACGTGGGTGATTTTCTCTTCACTCCATCCCCAGACCTCTCAGGTGTATTCCACAGGCAGAAGCCCAGATCAGCAGGACACTGCTGTCTCCTGCAGACTTCCAATAGCAACCATGTCCTCTGTATTTCGGAAAGCTGCTTCGGGGGAAGGATGCTTTGGGAGAGCAATACAGTGAAACTGAAGAACACCTCTCTTCACCGCCTGAACCAGATAATTCATTCTGGATATAAATTCATGGACTAGACTGTGATTACACTTAGATTTCTTAGGCTTTGTATTTGCCACAGTGTATTTTCAGTTGGAGATTCAGCTGGAATTTTGGCCTGAGAGCTCTGTTCACATCTGACGTCTCTTAAGAGAACAGGTTAATAAATCACAGGAAAAGTTGGGTCAGTCTGTCCTTTGGATAAGTACAAGTAATGTTTAACAAATTTTTGACAGCAGTGGGAAATGCCTAGCTTTCCTAATAATTTTAAGGACCGAATGTTATTTTTTAAAGTATTCCTTTAAAGGAAAGAGTCAATCTAAGATTGTTTGCCTTGATGTTTTCTCCTAGAAGTGGGGTGGGATTTTCAAAGCTATCAAAAGGAGCTTCAAGGTATAGATTTTTTTATCAGTCCTTTGATAACTGCATGATTCATGAAAATAAGAATACTTTTTTTCAAGGATAGGAGGAGTAAAAGCTCTCAAGAAGCTATAAAAAAGGTGGCATAACTTACCTTCCTTCAACATGTTCAGCAATTTGGATGCTATAGTCACTGTTGTGATTTCCATGCATGTAAACAGATAGGTTTACAGGGGAATCAGGGAAAAGCTGCATACCCCTTCTCTCTACTCCCTGTAGCTCTGCAATATAAGACCAGCATGGCTGAATATATACAGTATTTTTGAGTTGCATTTGTAGCACGGCAGTGGTACGTGTATAATGTGAGTATAATTACTACAGGGAAATTTACCTTTTTACAGGAAAGTACCATGCATTCTTTGTAAAAGCATTTTCTGGAATATTTTTTTCTCAACTATCAGCAGAGCTGCATTAGTTCTAGCTCCTGTAACTTTTCACTAAATGTGAATGTTTGCTACCCAGGTAAATGGGAAAAGTTCATGACCCTTTTTAAACTAAATGAAGACGAGCAAATCTAACCATTAAAATAAACTCAGTCTATATCAATACACAGTATCTATCTGAGAAAGCCTGGGAATAATGCGGAAAAAAACTTTGACACTATATACTTTGGCATCATGCAATAGACATTGTGGCCCTAATTACGCACATTTCCTATTGGGTATAATAGGAATAATGTTTACAGAACTAATGGATCTAGGTGGAACAAGATCTTAGGCTAGTGCAATTCCATTTTACAGACACTACGTTCATTTAATACGGTAGTTACTCAAAGCTCTGTTCATAGTGTAAATTGAATATGGCCCATCAAACAGAATGGGTAAAAATTGCCATGATGTACATTCATGATGTATGTATGACCTTAGAGGGAAATACAGCTGTCAGAAACACAGAAAAGCAAATTATTTTTTAAATACATTTGAAAGATGTTTCAACTTTCTTCCACACATGATTTTTATAACCTGCCATTGTCAAACAGCAATTTGAAAGGATTCCTTTTCTTTTCTGCAGTTTTCGGAGCATGGGAGCTGTCGGCATTATAACCTGGTGGAAACATACAGAACTAGTCTCTGGGTTTTCCTTTTACTAACCGCCTCCAGAAAAAATCACTCACACTTCTAAAGAATAACTAGATCCTTAATTTTCTGAAGATCCTAGGAATTTGCATGCCATTTTCCTACTTTCTGAAAATGAAAGGTAGGATCAGAGCACTTAAACAGTGTGAGTGCCAGAGTCTTCCTTGGACATAAAGTCTAAAACACACTGCAGCAACAGCCTGCTAATCCACCTACAAGTTCACATTAGCTTCTTACTGTTACTTTCAATAAGCAAAAGTCACGGCGCAGACACCATAAAAATCAGATTTATGCAAGTTTAATAAGCCTCATTGCAAGTTATTTCTCAGATTTTCATGGTCTGCTTATCTTGGAAAGCATGTAGAAAGGAAAACAAAAACCCTTTCAAACCTAGCGTTCTTCCACCAGCACCAAAAACAAAGGCAAAACAGTAATTTCCTCTTGTGCCGGAGAGAGAAGTCAACATTTTGCTCTGCACAGTGCTGTGAAAGCTCTCATGGTGGGAAACACTTCTTTGTCATAGAGAAGCTCAAAGTTGTATTAAGAGATAAGCTTTTAATTAAATTGGACTTCCTGAGAAGCTGCTAAAGACTATCGCACTGCTATCCTGCTGCAGAGACCATCAATTGTGGCACTGACAGCAAGCAGCCCTACAGCTCAGAGCCACGAAGTATTTTGCATTTTCTCAGTATTCCTTTCACAATCAAAACCCGAACTCAATTGTATTATGCTTAAACCGATTGTTTTTGTGACAAAAATATGTTTGCTCTGTTCGCTGAATGAGGCCATACAATTCGTGTTAAAATCGGTGGAACTACACAGCTAAAATCAGCACTCATAGCATCCTCGTGCAGAGGAGTGGAATTAGATATGATAATTGTTTAGCATGATCAGCTTTTTCCCTCTTTCACCATTTAATTAGCAAGTGGAAGTTGTCAATTTGGAGGCTGCTATCAAGTGTCAAGGTGTTATAATAGTCCTGACTAGTAAGGGTTACTGATAAAGGACTGGAAAGATCACGGAGAGGTGGTAGAAAAGCTGTAGCTTGATCCTGCTTGGGAAGCAGCACTACTGTAAATATTGAGATGTCCTGAGATTGGAAATCAATGACTAGTGTGGTACAGGCCTAAACCTGTGAGAAAACAGATACCAGATATCCAAACAGAAAACAGTTCCCATGAACTGTTCAGACGGGTTTTGCAGTTCTTTTCTTTGTGTTTCTTGTTCTATTTTCATTCTATTCCAGTATTTATTTAGTAATTATCCTGTAGCATTCGAGCCTCTCAAGATTATATATATTATTGGAAATATTTTGTCAATGCACAGTTTATTATATGAAACTGTGAAGAATTACATTAAATGTAGTTAGGAATCGTAATAATGATCACCTAATGCAAAGTATAAGCTGTTTTTCTTCTCAGAGTCTACACACTTCGTTTCCCTTTATTTTCCACTCCGATTTGCTGCTTTGATTTTATTTTGGATTAAAATTTCTTGAAAGAACAGATAGCTTTGCTGTCTATGTTTCTTTTTACTCTAACAGTACCAACAGAACGAAAATATGTTCTATTTTTAGAGTGAAATATGAATATTAATATGAAGAGTGAAAGATTTTTGATGCTTATTTATTTTTTCCTTTAAATGAAATTCTCAGCTTTTCAGTACCTGGAAATAAATAATTTTGGATTTTGCATTTCCTGATGCTCATTTTATTTCACTTGCTCTTCCAGCCCTAGGCAGACAGCTGTGTGGCCTTCGTTCTCTGTTAGTGGCAGAGTCACACGAGTGTGTGACTGAAGGTGCAAACAGCCCCTGCTTCACAAGGCAGTCTGTAGCTCCCCACTGTACTGTGCCTAAGCCTGCTCTTCCGGCACAGATTGGTACTTTCTGCCCTCACAGGAGCTAGATAGAGAGGTGCACGCCATGTCTTCTTTACAGCATGCTTTTTCCAGCAGGACACGCCTCAGGAGATGATGAAGTGAATACTTCAGTTTTTCTTGATGTGAATAAACCTTTGGCTGATAAAAGCCTCAATAAGTTCCAAGTATGTATACCCCATTATTTTGTTTTTCTGGATTCATTTTATTATGTTTGCTCTGTCTA
This sequence comes from Struthio camelus, assembly GCF_040807025.1. Lineage (NCBI taxonomy): Eukaryota > Metazoa > Chordata > Aves > Struthioniformes > Struthionidae > Struthio > Struthio camelus. The sequence goes on from NC_090945.1 coordinate 29,624,804, forward strand.
TACTGCCTCTTTCCATGACTGGTGCACAGGAAATATATTGCCTCCATTTTCACTCTTAATGTTCTAATGTCACTATGGCCTTATTCAATTTACTCCTTAAATAACCTTCAGAAGATCTGGCTGTTGTTCCTTCTGTTAGAAAAATGGATATTGTCGTACAAAATAGCGTATGACTCACCATGAGCGCCGACAGTCTATTGACCGCATAGGTTGTCAGGCGTTCTTGGATAACAGATGGTTTAAATCGCTTCTCACTCCTTTGACTTCAGAGAGCATGGCTGTCCTGACACAAGCCGACTTCATAGCAAACGATCTGAAGAAAGCCAAAGAAAAGACGTCTGATTTCCAATGTCACGTGGGAAGCACTCATAGGGTGGTTCTCAGATCTCCCAAGTCCTGGCCAATGTCTGAATCACTCATTCATTCCTCGCCACTAGCAGGTAGCTTAGAAAAGAAATATGGTAAAGAAAACGTAAAAGTACTTTGAAATGTAACTAACGGTAGCCACAACCACTAAATATAACCTTACTTTTAACCTTCTGCAAAGGGTCATGCCAAAAATATATTCTTCTTTTGAATAGAATTCGGTCAGGGAATTTAGAATGTTTGGTGTTTTTCTTACCTGAAATATTTAAAAGCTGGATGTGCTGCATAAATGAAGCATGGAAATAATGCTTGTGCATACCTCATCCTTGTTAGTTTTGTTGTTATTGTTGTTGCTTTACAAATCAGATGCAGTTATTCTCACTCATATACACTATTGAAATCAAAACCAAACAGTCATTTTGTGGAAGAACAATAAAGCAACAACAAATTCAGTGGAAAATGAAATAATGATGTCACTGTACAGTCTCCGGATAACTCTCATATGTGACAAGTTGGCTACTTAGGGCATCTTTACAAGCTTTGTCATATCCCAATGAATACATATTATTATTGACCTCCCCTGGTGCCATCAGTAGCAGACCAGCACTGTAAACATAGCTGAATGGTATTTTTGTGGGAGCTATTTCTCCGAAGTCGGGAAGAGTTTTGAAGTTGTTTTGAAAAAAATGCAGCTTAAAGTGGTCAAAAGTGTAGGGATTTGAGCATGAAATCAAAAGGTTGACACTAGCAAAGTATACTCCTAAAAATATAGACCTTTATTTAATGCTGCATATACCTTTAAAATGAAATAAGATTAATATGAGTTTTTGAAAAGTAATGAACAAATACTTTGGGCTTAGTAGCAGGTGTTTATTTGATTTTCAAAAGAGCTAAATAATCAGTTTTTAGAGATGCACGAGTGCTCAAGTGCTCAGTATTTTGAGAATCAGAAAGAAGTGGTTTTAAGAGCCTGTTTTATGATCTCGTTAGCCCAGCTAGACAATCTCAGTACGATGAAAAGGAACATAAATAGGTTCTGCTAATAATTACAGATTTGGCAGTAGTTTACAAGAAGACATGGCATATTCAATAGTGTAGTCAATACCGCAGTTTTAATTTATCTACCGTTTCTACTTACTTGGGCATATTTCTTTCCTTATTTTAAGGATGAATTTTGCCAAAATATTAAATGGCAAAAACAAAGTATGTTTTTATTGTACTATCAACAAGCAAACACCAGTTGCCTTACAATCAGCCAAGAGTTTAGTATTTTTACACTTCTTTTAGTTTTAAGGTTTTTCTTAAACTTTATTTGCTTATTTCTCTTATTTGAAAGAGACCAAATGATAAGATTACCTGTGCTTCTAGATGACTCACACACACACTTTTAACTTCATATCTACACTCATTTGAGGACCAGGTAGCCAGCGAGTATTCTCGCACTGCAATTATACCCATCACAAATATTCCTGAGTGCCTCACCCCCCTGCCACGCACCCCCTACCTTGCTCCGAGTTTAACAAACCATCTGTGGCAGGAGTTTCCTAAAATACAGAATATAGAAATTGCTTAAATGATTGAAAAAAAACAAACCTGAGTCAATAGGTATTTAACATATGGTCGTCTCCGTCCCTTTCTCTAGTCCTAGGATTGCAAGAAACAAACTTAGGATGATATTTTCTTTTTCATGAAGTAATTTGATTTCATCTTACTCATATGTCTGTAATACATTCCTGTAATTTTTCATCGTTTGTATATTGCAACCATTCTTCCATTAAAACAGTACAAAGTGGTTTCCGGATGTTTTATACAGCGTTCATTTAAAGACTTTAACTTTTACTGTACTCTTCTTGATTTCCAAACATAATTTTATTTCACAGTACATTAATTTCTATTACACACTTCTGTACTTTATCATTAACACCCTTTCATTATTTCAATAAACGAAACTAAATGTAGTGTTGGCTGTTTGGCTCCATGCTTCAGTACTCTCACCATGCTTCAGACAGCTGTAGGACAATCAAATAAATGACTGCAACACACCATTGTTTTAATTATATTTATTGATTCAAGGGTGTTTAAATCCTTGCTTTTTTCTTGCACAATAATGTATTTATATCTATAAATTGATTAATGGATTGCCGTCTTTATCACGCAATAACCAAATCTACAGCTGATTAAGTAACGTGTTTCTTGTACAAATTAGCTAAATTATACATGCCAAACACATCACATTCCCCATTTAACAGAAGTTGTTGCTTGCCAGGAAATCTTTTTATCATTAGCTCTTCTCAAGTGTGATACAGCTGTTGATGAAAGAACAGGACACTTCAAACAGGCAACGTCACAAAAAGCAGCTGGGCATCCTGCGTGGGCATTGTGTTCTGATACACGCAGCGCCCCTCAAGATACTGCACTGTGTGCGTTACTCCACAGTTAGTGGAGAAGTTTACAATTCCTTTATTTTTACTCAGCACATAACCTCTCAATGTAATTTGAAATAACAGAAATGTGATTTACAACGTATGAAAAATATATACACGCTTAGAGCCAGACTGCAATTCCATCACTTGCCCTCGCTAATTTCAGCTCCTAAGAGTAAAGGCTCACCAACATTGGTAGATGCGAGAAACTTATCTTCGCCCCACCAGCAGAGTTCACAACGAGCTGCAGGAAGCTTGCTCTGTCCACAGGAGAACAGAGCATATTGAGCTCCCAAGCGTGCAAGGGACACCTCTCCGCTTTGTAATTGAATCGTGCTCTTCAGTGGTCTCAGCTCCAACTCACTCACCCTTGTAGAGAGCAGCCTGTCTGCCCTTACCATGTCACAGGTACCTCCTGGGGAAGCAGAAGCAGACAATGCTTTTTTTCATGATTATGAGGAAAGTAAAGTCATTGTGGAGGCCACTCAAGGAGAGATAACCTGTATGGTGGTGTCCATGGGGTAAATCCTCTGTTCAAGGCAGCATTTTAAACTCCCGATTCACAGATCTTGCTAACAATCTATTGTTTGGAGCAACCCCTTGGCAGTCTTGAGCAAGCTCCAGGGGGACACTGGTGGAGGCTTTGGGAATTTCTTCTCAAAAATAATACATTTATGTGTGTATATATATATATATAATTTTAGCTATGAAAAGAGACAGCCAAAAAATCTTTATATCTACTGTTCAAAAAATAAGGAACACAGTAGATATTTTAGGAAGCAAAATAAAAATGAAAAGCAAGTGTTTTTATCAACTCACATAATCTTACAGAAAGAACAAATGGAAAAGGACACTAGAGTCCTCTGAGCAGAAGAGAGAAGAAGAAAGCACCCAGCAGAGTGCTCACGTCCTAGCAAAATCACAGCCATTATGTGAGACACTTAGAGGAATATCTCAAGGGTGGCTTTGAAAGAACAGGTCAATCTAAAGATACAGGTAGGTACTGTACATTAATCAGCAGAGACTTAAGTTGTTCCAGCTTGACAGCTTGTCATAGGGGATTACTCTGTTACCTAAGAGAGACTGTAGCAGGTAGGTATTCCTGCAGAATGCAAAAAATGAAACACTGAAAATTTGTATTTCGTGAAGAACATACATTCACTTTTTTTAGCCAATTTTCATTGTATATGTTTTACCGTCTGTATCTCACACTCACTGACACGGAAAATAAGATTTTTGGAAACCTGTCCCAGTGTTTTTAGAACTGTGTCATCCAGAGTTAGCAGCTACGTTGCACTTTCCTATATTTTCAGCCATGTTACTAGCCAGCTCTAGTGCTACTATGGCCGGTAACACTGGAGGTGGAAGTAATCAGTGAATTATAGGCTGTTTTGGTTGTACTGAAATTACTTTCATCAGCAGGAAACAAACCAAACATCAAAAAACTTTTCAAAAGAATATTTAGAAAATGTGAGCGAAAAGGGAAATTACACTGGATACTATGGCTATTAAAAAAAAAGTGGAGTCCGATCTTTGAAAATAAAGACCTGTTCACCAGCAGGAATCCGTACTGTTTCAGATTAGCACACGTTCACACTACGGAAGGGAAGGTGTTATCGGAGGGAAATCTGTGAGAGAACGGCATTTTCATAAGACTAGTAGTGAGGCTGCATCTCTCACTGATAACGTTTGCTGTGATGTATGAGGAACCTTACTGAGAAAGGCAGCAGGTTAAAATAAACCAAGCACTGAGCAAACACTTTCACCTCAGCCATTACCACCATTGGCATTAGTATTACAGCAAGTTAGAATTTGTAGTTGCTGTGGGGGATTTTGTGTTTTTTTGTTAAACAAGAGGGTCTCCCTAATAAAATCTTCATTTGCATATATTCATATAAGAAAATGCAAAGCAACTGTCAGCCATAATGTAGTTGTTCTGACTATATCACTATATAGGAATGAATTTAGCTCGTAGTCTCAAATCTATATAGTTTGTCATATGCGCCACAATTTATTCCTAGAGGCTGTAAGGTTTCATCGTTTTAGAAAGTTAAAGCAAAGGGTAGCAAAATCAACCTGAATAACTGCAAGATATTGTAAGCGCTGAATAGACCTAACACAAGACAATTCAGTCAAAATCAGGGGATGTTAGCTTGAGGACTTTGCTCATTTAGGAGATTCAATTCTTAGAGCAACTCTCTCCGGCAAAAATAAAGTTGGAGAAGGAACAGTCACCAATACTTAAACTCTAGGAGAGCTTAGCTTTTAGGAGAATATAGACATTTATTTGAAAAATAAATTGTTTCAATGTTCGTTCTTCAATGTTTAAAAATAGTTCCTGCATACCCCGAAACAATAATCACTGAAATTCAGAAAAAAGGGCAATTGCTTTCCAAAGCCAATTCAATAGAAAATTTAATATATGTGACTCTTGGTTTTGACTCCTCAAAGTTCTCTTTAAAATCTTTCACCGTGATTCTTTCTGAGCCAAATGATGCTGATCCGAGAGCGCTAAACAACAGTTAAGCAATTAGTGAATGCAGTTATCACAATGAATGATGGAGGAAGAGATAAGCACAGAATCAGCCTCTCCATGTTCCAGGTCTTTGGTTTCCTCCTGTCCTTAAGATGTTTTACAATACCACATGAGAATAGAAGAATAGCCACTGACGGCTTTTAATTCGCTGTTCAGAACATATATCAAGTGCCTGTTCTCCTCTTCCAGCTAAATTTCCACAGATTTTTTGAATGGTCACCTCACATAGAAAACTGCTTCTTTTTCATTCCTACAATTAAACATTCAGGCTTTGATTTATTTTGTCTTAGAAACCTCTTTCTTGCCTTTTGTTTTAAAGTAAAAACATTTCACAGCCCAATCAATACTTGTCAGAGTAACTACATAAAATGCAGAACTATAATTGCAATGTAATCTTTATGAAAGCAGCAACTTAAACAAACTTACCCGTGACTGAAATTGTTGCTCTTAAGACACGTATATTTAACATTTGATCATGGGCAACAAGCTCCTGGAAGATTCCCAGTTAGTTTCTTTCATAGTAATTCTTCTTAAGAGACTATGCATTCTTACGATAACTGTGAAAAGAAAAATGTAAAAGTAAGCCTATAGAAAATCTTCTGATTTTTGCAGTCAAAGAGTAAAAAGTAGCAGAATACATGGCTGATGTTTTTTCACCTATATTCAGTGCACAGGCACCTGCTATACTAACAGCAACTTTGTCTCAGTGACTTTAATGCTTTCAAATTCTTCTACCTTTTTTCAGTATGTGATTCACATATAAGCTAATTCTTCATAGACAACCAGCTAGGCTTTGTAGCAGTTTTCTTCCATAGATATTTTTAAACATGATGTTTTAAAACACGTTTTTAAAGATTATTCACATTTATTCAAATAATTCCTGCCCTTCTCTTTAAAAATAAAAAAGTAAGTACCACATACATCCCTCATGATCACATTTCTCTCTGCCTTTGTAGCACAGAGGAAAGAGCTTTGGCAATGCACCTGAAGAACAACACAAGGCCTATTGTATTATTTTGTTTCCCCCATGAAGCAATAATGTATGCTTTAAGTTCTTTTTTAAATATAGCAATGTATTCTGAAAAGTTTTTTTCACCTACAGACTCACTATACACTGAAGAACATGAATTGTATTTATACATCAACACTGTGTGAAAAAGGCTCTTAAAAAGTTGTGAGCCAATGTTCAGTTGCTGAACTATAGGCTTTAAACCAAAATCCAAAGTGCAATAACTAGATTACTCCTACCCAATCCAGAAACCAAACTTCTGAGAGCTCCTGAACATTTGTTTCCAGTACGAAGAACACTAGATCTAAACAAAGGCAGCAGTATATTTTCCTGTTATACAGTAAAACACACTCAATTTAGTATACTGTCTGCCTCTGAACCAGCCTAAGGTCACCCTTGGTTTTTAGTTAGACCTTCCATAGTATTCTGCCTGTGGTAATGTTAAATAATCTTTACCGTACCCTACTCCTGACTGTAAACTGAACACAAATACGGCCCCTGCTAGGTACTAAAACAGCACGGATTTTTTGGAAGATTTTCCTAAAGAGATATGCAAGGTCCATCATACAAGGGTAAATAGATAAAAGCGGGAGCAAATCAGGCTTCTTAAAACTTTGCAGAGCAGTGAATTTCAAATTCCAAAAGAAGTAAGAAGCGCCCTGCCAGGACAATGACGACCTGAGGTTCCCCCACGACAGCCCCCGTGAGGTCCGAGCTCCTTGATGTATGGATCCTACAATGGCAAGAGGAAATGATCTTTTCTGACTTGTGAGGACTGGGGGTGGTCTGACAGACCTGCAAATCCTGATCCAAACCAAATATTCACAGCATCTTTATTGTTGATACAAGAAGTAATACCAATATTTTCTTTTTACATTTCATTTGTTAGATTAAGCCTAAAGTTTGCAAGATGGATGGTGTTTTCTACCTACCCTTTTGCAGCAAGCCTCATGTTCAGACTGTATCCTCTACCTTTCCCGCTTGAAAGGCAGATGTCAGATAAAGAAGAACATCCTATTTAGACTTTCAGCTGATCACTGCTGTCATACAGAAACATTTAAATCAAAAAACTTAGAAAACATAGACAACACATACCTATTTTACTCAGTCAGTTTAAAACCTTTAGAAGTAGTAGTATCCAGTATTCCTGTCATGTCATATCTGTAGTAAAAAAGAGGGCGAATGATGAGAGTAGGGTAATATGATATCCCCAATGCGCTCTTCTTATTTCTTCCGATTCTTCCTTTGAATGGGATATCTTTTTTTGACTGATTCTTCTGGAGATTTTAGTGTTCCTACACCTGCTTTGAAACAAGAGTGATTTCAGCCCAACAATGAAACAGGCACAGAAAAGAAAAGGTCGAATCACAAGGCACATAGATTTAATTTAGATTTTAATTTAGATAAGACACTGATTATTTTCTCAGTCTAGGAGTAACCTGCACGAACAATTACGGAGGTCCTAAACAAACAAATTCTGCAGATTTCCAGAGAGGTCTTACAAAGCCTCTCAGTGCTGCTATTCTCTCTTTGATGACAATGTTGTTAGAAACAATCCTGCTGACAAGGAAACGTGCTAGGAACAAAGAGACAGATCTCTGCTTTCTTTGTCACAGGGAAGAGGTGCCCTCCAGGCACTCTGTGTTGTAGAGGGGTGTAGTACAGGAACCACACACTCTTCTCAGTAATAATAACAACAAAAATATGAAATACTTACTGTACCTTGTGCACCCTCCAGAGTGAACAGGAATTTTTGCTTGGGGCGTGGTGGCACTTAGTTAAACTCTTAGGACAGATTACTGGTAACTCGTTGTTAATTGTCCCAGTTATCAGAATCCCAACTTAGCAATGTTGTGGTGAGCTAGAAAATGGCTCTCCTTCTGCAGCCACACAAAGGGCTGTTGAAAGTAAAGATCTCCAAAGCTCCTGGGGCCCACAGATGAGCGAGGGCCCAGTGTAGAGACAGAGGATACAGTGAATGGATGAGGTCTCCTCCTCCCCAGAGGCTTCAGTGATCTCAGAGCATCTGTGCACAGAGCTATTCATTTGAAAGGTCACAGAGACAGAGTGCAGTGACTATGGCAGTGCAGAGGGAGGTACGCCACATCAGCGAGGTGAGACACTTAAGGAGCCACATTAATGCGTAAAGCCCATGGGTGAGATTCTGCACCTTGCCACTAACTTGGGTGTCCTTTCCCCATCCCACCCACCCCCAAACACTGCAGAGGGTACTTATGTGCCCAGAAGGCTGATCATTGTTTCAGTGACCTCCCGCAGCTACGCAGGGGCTTTGGGTTGCCCAGCACATTAACAATATCTCAATATTCTCTCCTTCGCTCTCCTTGCCCTAAAGGGCTGACTGAAAACCTTCCTTCACCTGACCCAGGAACCTTATACTCCTTTTAAGCCACTTCATCCCTTCAAGAGAAAAAGAAACTGTGACAGAAATAACTGGAAACAGATATATATTATTCCTCAGAACAGTGCAGCACAGTAAGCCTGAATAGCACAGATAGCAGGAAGAACTGTTAAGGCTTGGACTCCGTTGTAAACAATGTAGCAAAGTAATAGGGGAGAAGCAGAAAAAAACCCCCAAGAACACAGTCTGCACCCATAACTCTTGCTACCTAGGGATTCTGTAAAGTCTTATTATATTGCATCAAGGCTGAATGTGTCCTCTATACTTCAAAATAGAGATACTTCAGTGCCTTCAAAGCTGTTTACAGAGATTTCAAGAGTATTCTTTGGCTTTCAAGGAAGGATTTTTTTTCAAACAAAATCACCATGTACATATTAATTCATGTTCATATGTACAATGGCAAACAAAAGATTGCTATGTCAACAGGATCATGCCAATCGCAGGTGAATGAATACTGTCACTGACTGATACATGATATATTTTTTTTGAATGCTGGGTTTGGTTTCTTCTTTAGCCAACTACAATATCATCTTCTTAAGGAGCTAAATCCCATTACCATAAATTTACAATAGTTTATTAATGGATTCCAATAATCTTAGCCTCATTACGTAGTACTCTGCTTCTGAGCTGTTCCATGAGGCCACCAGGAGAACAGGAGGTCACAAGGAGCAGAGCACACTGAGCACTGTCTTTGAGTTTGGTATAAACTGAACTGTCACACTGGTGACAAAATATGAGATTGAGCCAAAGAAGTCAGAATTTGTGATTTGCAATATTTTAACTGAAAATTTTACTGTAGTGATATTGTTAGTGTAACCATGAGAACCTGAAGATATTAGCAAGATTGTAGGATGAGGCAAAATCTTCTATTGAAACAATTGGTAGAGACTGAAATGACAGTCATAAAATAAATACAAGATTGAGAACAGAACTAAGTAAATTAGGTTAAACAATTAAGTAATGGGAAGTATGCTGCAGCTTTTTGACATCTCGTACAGTAACCTGTTATTTTTGGCAAGCATTATACAAATGCTGTAGATTAGACATCTAGAATTAACATTCTGAACCCATTTATATTTCATTTGCTAACTTTAATTGTTTTTTAAATAAGATATCCTCTTTTTAAATTTGTTTTAATGACAATCACTGTAGAAAATTAGTAAAACTATAACTTATTTTATAATAATTTATGTGACAACAATCATTAAAGTTATATGAGACCATGCAGGTACAAGTGTACAGTCACTTCACTGCACAACCTTTCAGTGACCAAATCATTTTTGGCAAGCCATCAAGTTACTGATTTTTACTTTTTGCAGGATAGGCTTATGATTTTCCCAAATATCAAACGGAAAGACAGTGAAAATAACTTTCTTGCGATGACAGAACGCTGTGAAATATAAAGAGGAAGTCACCTGAAATGACATCTGCCTATGCAGTGTCTGCACAGTGTGCAATTTCTGTTTTAGCTACTGGTACCCGATGCTTCAAGTTAAGTTGCCAGCAGCCAGGATTCTCCTCTGCTCTTTGGGGAAATAGCATGACTTTCACACTTACGTAAACACGAAGCCTTCTGTATGTTACTCCAAGTGTGCAGCTTCACTGGTATGAGCAGTGGCTTATGTGCAAATGGGGTGGTGATGAAAGGGCAGGGGGCTTCTGTCTCTCCCTTAGCCTTTCCCAAATGTGGGGAAATTATCATAAGGAGTGCCAAAAATTGAGTGATTTTAAAGTTAAACCTTGGAAGAAAAAAATTAAGACTATGAATTTTTTTTTGAAATAGGCATAAAAATAGGCAGTTACACATAAAATAAAGAACAGCCTTGCCAATACTGACATGAATTTGGGCTTAATTTAATAACCTCTATTATTTGCAGATCACAAATGTACACCAAAAAATATTTTGTAGTGATATTGAATCAGAACTGTTTGGTAATAGAACTTGGAAAAAACGGAGAAGGAAATACGTGTGTATATACTCAAATATTATATGCGTAAATACTGCATGTATATAATGAAATACTACTATGACGGACAAGGCAGGATTATCACAAGAGAGAACTGCTGCTCCCTTATGTTTATCTTGTACGGTACTTTATTTCACTAGTGGTTGACTTCTGGATTGACAGCTGTGGAAGAAGAATTGCAAGCATCCTTTGGCAGGTATTCTTAAAGTTATATATTAAGAAGATAATAAATTAATTCTTTTTCAATTAAAAGTGTTAAATCACACTTAGACATTTTCTCTTCCAGAATAAGCAAATCACCTTATAAATTTTTGAAGCCATGGGAAAGAAATACTGACACAAACAGTTGCTGTAGCATTCCCTTTTGGGATGAAGGCATATTGTTCATTGCAAGGTCAACACTGTGTGGTTTTGAGCACTTCAGTTCCTGTTAAAGTCAGCGGGAGTTGAAGTATCTCATAGGATTAAAGTTCAAGTATCATATCACAGTTCTCAGTGGACCTGAGAGGTAAAGTTGAGATCTTGCCTGTCTTGTGCCTGGATCGGAACTTTTTTCAGATTACAGCATTTGATTTTTGGGCTTCATACTGTGGCTATCACAGAGACAGGCTGAACCATGACATTTAGATCAGATCGGAAACTGCCTCAAAGGTGGGTAGCAGTTCAGAGGTGATATTCCAGTGTGAAGCCACCTCTAATTTCAGCTAATTTAGGAATATAAAACAATTCCTGCTGAGGGGAGCAAAAAAAGAGCAAGATAGAGATGTATGGAAGAGCTGACCCACAAAAATCGTACCTGAGTAATATCATAAAAATGAATCAATGCTGGGGCTCGTGGTGCCAAACTGAAAATGCTGTTTGAATTGCTTATGCAGCACCCAGTGCGCTGCTTCCAGAGGTGAATTCAAAGCCAGATCAAAGCCAGAGGGACCGCAGCCGCCTGGAAAGAGAGTGGGAAGCAGTAGTGGCACAAGTGTCAGTCCCAGTTACAGCTGCAGTTATGACACTGCAATGAGATTTCCTCGAGGGCCAGGTTTGGAGGCCCATTTCCACAGAGGCATTGGATCTTCATCATGCCGTAGAAACTCATAGACCATCAGCTCCAGAGGTAGAATTAAAAAATTCCATCACATTAAGTTCCTGACATCCCTCAAAAGCAGACCAGGTTTCTTACCCGGGGATTAGCCTAAACCTCTTGCATCCTTTTGAAAGAAAAGGAGTACCAGGCCTGCCTCACTCAGCCAAAAGAGCAGTTTAGTGAATTAGCATGCACAAAAGATTTTCAGCATGAAAATCTACATCTAACACGGACACCTTTTTCAGACTCATAGCATATGTCTGTGAGAGAAACAAATTCAAGTAGACATCTCTCTTCTGGAGATCCGTCTTAGGCATCTTCCATTTAATGTTCGGGAGCTACAAGTCTCATTCTTTGGTTCTGCAAATTCCCACTCACAATAGGGAAGTCTGGTCATGCAGCCAAGTTTCCGAATATTACTCCTGAAATTGAACGCAACTACGCTGACCATCATTCACCCATGGAATTTTGTAAATAAAAGCAGTTCATTCAAATTTTGTTCTTTATCTTAGATGAAATATCCCAATGTAGGGCTATGATGTAGGGAACATCATCACGAGAATAGCTTAAAGGAAAAGATCTCAAGAACAAAATCTTCTGGAGAGATTTTTGGAGCTCTTCTCTTAAGGACTCCTCTTAGTCTTAGTTTTTGTTGCCTCTTTTTGATAGAACAATTAATATTAGAATATACAGGGAGAAAAATTTATTCCTGTTTTTTTCTCGTTTTTATCTTCAAGAAGTAGCTTTGGGTTTTGAAATCTTTGTTCTTTTTCTTAGTCTAAAGATTTAATTGCATCTAAGTCCAGAAAAGGTGACTGAGGAACAAAAATGAAAGATCAGCAATCCTATTCACTGTTCACTTTACACCATTCTCAGCTGAAGAAAGTTATTATCACCCTGGCAATATCTGAGATTAGTGTTAGGAAACATTTTAGGGTTGTAACCTCAATTCAGCTGTACCGAAGTTTTTAAAGCAAAGAGTGTATTTTCAAATAATTTGTGGGAAGCAAGTTCACTGTATAAAATGAAAACAAATCCTCACATATCCATTAAGTTAGAGGCAATATACATCACATTTCTATCAAGATTTAACTTTCTTTTGTAAGTAAGTAAATATCTTCTGCCTATGGGTTTATACGAAGCAATGTTTGCTCATAAAGGGTAGGTGTTTACCTTATCCTACTTATGAAGTGAAGTAGAAAAAAATTGCCCTGAAGACGTCTCTGAAGCTTCTCATGATGTCTAGCCTGGGGTTTTGCAATCTGTTCTCCTGTTTAATATTTCAGTAAATATCACTTTGTTTCACCTAAAGCAAGACAAATTCCAGTCTCCACTGCAATTGATGGTTGCCAGGGGGTGCGTACAAAGCATCAGGTGTGAGAGAGTGCTAAATCATGAGCCTATGGAATTAATGCCAACATCTAACTCTTTAGCAGATGGAAAATGTTGCAATATGGCTCCATACACTATTTCTTTTCTTAAAGGTTCAGTCTGTTAATGGAACAGTATGCAACCGTCGTACTTCCGGATCAAGCAGGTTCAGCTATAATTCTGTAATCTTCACAATTAGTCTACTGCATTTCACATCTAATGCTTCTTATTGCACTTCCATGGCAAAGAGATCCCTCCTGATCACCTACGTCTTGCTTAGAGATAGAGCACTGGAAAATATTGTCATAAATATTGCCCTAATTTAACACAACCAAAAGCAACGATGAACTTCTAGAGCTTTATTGATTTCAGTGCTAACCTAAACCAGAATAGGATCTAGCATATTCACTTCATTGGTGACCAAGTATCTCTAATTTTTCCCAAGAGCATCCTAATCCTTAGGACCTCCTCTATTGGAGCTGTGATTCTTAATTCTGATCAAAGTTCTGCGATATTTTTAGTTGCTGACCTACTTTAATATTTCCTACTATATGCATGTGAATGATAATTTAAGATGGATTCCTAAGACTATTTGTACATATATCTTTGATATATATATTTTTAAAATGTTTCCACTGGTGAAATGCAGTTGGTGTATGTTCCTCAAAATGTATACGACTGGAACAAACTCTTAAACATGAGACAAAATACCTATATTTTTAATTTAAGTGGGAAAAGCTTTTCTGAATCTCTCAGTTTCAAAGCAGATCATTTATGGCATTTTCTTTCATTTTACTATTAAAAAGAGTATGGACAACCAGAGATTTCTGATCGGAGTGGTATGAGACTTTGTCCAAATCTTGAAGAAAGCAATTGGAACCAGGGCCTTCCTCCAGAGAAATCTTTAACTGGACTCTACTCTTTAGCAAGTTTATAATTTGCCTTTATATAGAAATATGGTTAAGTGGGCAGTTTCAGCTTATTTCTGGAGGACTCATTAATATTCACAAGACTTTGCTCCTCAGTTTGCTGATAGCCTGGGATCTTTATATCTGGCTATCAAGTTGTTCAAAACCAGTCAAAGCTTTCATTCTCCCATGGAATTAACTCCCAGCAAAGCAGTAAGTTTTTTCAGTAGTTAAACTCAAAATCTTGTTATGGAAGAAAGGGAACTCACCGTGCATACAGAGCCAAGAATTTACTGTATGCCCAATTAATGTTTCAACAGGCTAAGCAAAATACAAAAAGCAGTTATTATTAGTCCAGTTACAATAATATTAACCCTCAGAGACCAAACTAATAAAGAAAAGCCTCATTAATATTAGAATTAAAATTTTGACATGAGAAAACTTTCTAGCACCTAGTGGCCTTTTACTAGTAATAGCAACAAATCTTATTTACTGGATGCACTCTGTCATCGAAGTCTCTTTTATTTACTTGAGCGGTCCTCATTTCATTTAATTTCTACTTGCTTCATTTGGCTTACTTGATGCTCTTTTGCAAACCAGTTGTACTGTATCTGCTCTGCATTTCTTTTTACCATTATGAATCACATTACTGCCCTGTGTACCAACATCTGTTTAGGTCTTCTAGGGCTACTGAAAATGTTCAAGCCAATTTTTGATGGATCTGTACACCTCCTCAGGTAACTGGGTAATGATAACTTTTTTTTATGCGTCAAAGCATTAGAAGAGAAGTGGGAAGGTGTGTTAATTCAGAGTGACAGCGTGGGTGAGCTACTGGTGACCTCAGTGGACTGGACAAGAGACGGTTGAACTATTTATTCCTGGGCCAGTCTTAGTTTTCCTCGTTTCCACAGTAGTGCAAATGTATACGTTTACCCTGGGATGAATAAATTATCTGACTCACAGTATATTACAATTGAAAGGGGAGTATCTAATTGCTGGAAAGCAGATGGCGTTACCCTTTTGAGTATGCCTGACAAGAACAAAAAAAATTACTGGCCTGCAGCCATATTCCCATAGGCTGCGATCTTGTCAGATTCTATCAGCCAGGGAAATTTGGATCTGGTGACTGGTCAGTAATGGAATTTTTCAAGGCCAAAAAAATCCTTTTTTTTTTTCTGTACCAGTCTAGCCACATCTGCATACCGTGAAAGCAAAAAAAATCTCATGCTGCCAGTCTGTCTTGCTTATGATACTACTTTATCTGCCACTGTGTTGATTATTACTATTACTTCAACCTTCCCTCTTACATTTTTATTGCTAATATTTTAATTGTATTATTTTTATGGATAAATAATTCATTGGTAATATAAGAAACCAACAGAGTCTGTTAATGAGAAGCTGGGCTATCCCAGCTTTATGAAAGAAAAAACATCAAAATATGCAAAGTCTTCTAGCGTATTTCTAAGGGTTATATTGATATATTAACTCCTTTGAAAAGCAACATCTCCAAACAAATAGCTTTAGAAAATGTTGGTCTTTTTATAGTTATATTAAATCTCGGCAATGACATTGCATGGTATATCAAATGGTCAAATATTACAGGGGAAAATGATGGCAAATCAAATAATTGAATTTGTAATGGGGACCATAAATGGCTTAAAGTTTTAACCACAAAAAATTGTTGAAACAGAAAAAGCTGACATCATCTTTTTACAAGAAATTCACTTAGGAAAACACGATGCTATCAGCATAGGAACACCTTGGATAGGAGGCAGTCAGCAAAACAGCTTTACACAAAACAAGGGAGTTCTTTCCAAAAGACTTGGTAATTTATGTAATATCTAACATAAAGGATATTTTCTGTCTGTTAGTATATACAAAAAGAATGATCCTGTTTCAGTTAACATGTACGGACCTAATTCAGATAAAGCATCTTTTGCAGTACAGGTTCCTATTTAACAGCATGTCAAATGTTCCAGCAGATATATACAGGCTATGGCTGATCTTCCTGATAAGTCTACATACAAGCCTAAAGAGAAACATGAAAGAATACGAAACAATGGAAGAATTATACGTTCTTTGGATGAGCTTCTGGCAGAATTCTCATCTCCAGGAAAATAAGTGATCATACTTTTAATACGCAGTCAACACTTTTTTTACTGCCATTAAATCTTAAGAACAGGAATCAATCCCTTCCTAAGAGCTTCATGGCCTATTCAGCAAGCTCATGCAAATAATGGACCACAAAATGGGAATCTGTGAGGCAGAACTTCATCTCTCTTGTTTCTTTACCCTTTCCTGTGTACCTCAAGGAAGTCTCTACCTTGGCGAAACTCTTCCTTTCCTTCAGATGGTATGGGAGATGTTAGCATAGCTGAGTGCTCTGTTATCCAGTACACCTTGTCCCCTTATTGCTGTTTCACAGGTAATTCAATTGCAAATTTGCCTCCTGAAGGAATCTGATGGGAGGAAGTTGAAGAAATCAGATGGGATACTACCTATCTAGGATGTTAGTGGGGCATTAGCGGCCTACAATCTTCTCCAGGGGCTTCATGTATGCTTAAAGATATGAAAGAGGAGAGACAGAAAACTTGCCAGTGCACTGCCAGTAAAGGAACTGTTAATGGTCCTGACTCCTCGAAATTAATTTGACGGGAAGAACTGGAAACAACCCAGACAGGTCTACCCTTCTGCAGTCTCAGGAAATATAGGAGTATGCTGTAGCCTTTGTTGTCAAATATAGCTTATTTAAACAGGACCACTTCTGCATCCCTCACCTGTGTGATGCTGTACTCATTCCAATGAATAATCCTGCTCAAATCAAACATTCCCTTCCTGGGAAAAAGTATTCTAAAACATCAGTAGCCGTGGGAAAACGAAGTCCAGAATCGGTCCAGAAGGTATGTTATCTCCGGCATAATCTCTGCCATTTCAGGCCTGATGAAGAAGTCTCTAGAGAAGCGTTCGGAGATTCGACCAAGTCAGTGGAGCAAGGGTGCCGCTCGGCGCGAGCCAAACCCAACCTCAGTGCCGAATCCTCCCTGCGCTGCAGCAAGCCCCTTCCCTGGTCTGGCACGTCTCTCACCCTGTGCTAGGTTGCTCTGGAGCCCTTCTTTGGCAAAATGCTGCCCAAACGCAAAATTAACAAGAAGCGATTCATTTTCTACTGATTTAGTATTCTGCAGTGGCACATCACCAGGGAGCACAGACGAGAGAGCCCAAGCAAGACAAGGAGCACGAACCTGAGAGCAGAGCCGGGAGGGAGCGGATCAGGGCAGTCGGGAGTTAGAGCAGTTTAGGCTGTCGTGCAGCCGCAGCTTCTGAAGATGTGCCGGGAAATCACAGACTGAAAGAGAAAAAAGCACAGTTTTCTGCTTCTGCATCTGCCTGCTCATATAACAACCGTATTTTTCTTTCTATATTATTTTCCTAAAGTGTAATCGCATACTACGCAAAGAAATTACATAGAAAATCTGCAAAGTGAATAATGTATTATAATACGCTGAGGATAACAGCATGAAATTTTGGGGACCTAAAGCACAATAAATATTCATAAATTTCCATTTAACATTTTTAAAGTGTCCTTGGTCATCATCCAATAGAATTAATGTTCTGATGTGCTCCTCTTTGTTACATTTATTTTAATAGATTTTTTTCCCTTCTTATTTAGAACAAGTAGGAACATACAGAGAATAAAAAGAATTACATATTTCTAAAGTAAACCATCCTTTTCTTATCCTCTGAATTACAAGTTAATTTACCTAAATAACTTTGCACAAATCATGCTAAGAGGAAGATCTCTAATTATGGCATTAGCTGATAGTAACATTAGACTGCGGTACAGTGTCCTGGTAATATGTCAGGAGTGATGACATTAATGGGCCATGATGCCCTTCAAATTCATTTTCTAAATATTTTTAATAGCAGTGAGGCAATTGTACCGAGCCTTGGCTAATAAAATATTTCATTATTTCAAACTGTTATTGGTATTTTATTAGCTGGCCCAGTGAACAACTTTGGTCTTAAAAAACGTTGATCAGAAGCACTTTCAGCTAGTATTAGCTTTTTTATGCCCATGCAAGATGGTAAACTCTATTTTAAAGGGTGAAGGACCTGCCACAATCTTGTTATAATATTATATCTCAAATTCCAACAAGTGATACACTTTGTTTTTAAGCATCCTCTGTTTAAGCTCCCAAGTGTTGAGTCAGCAGATCAGAAAGTACAGAATCCATCTTTCTTGCTTTCATGAATGTGTTTTCTCTGGTTTCTTTTCCCTCTCCTTCCATGTCAAGAGGGTGCCAAGTGCTTCTCCAAACAGCCAAATTAGGTGATCTAAGTTCCTCTACAGCTGGTGAGCTGTTCCCAGTGGAAATACCAAAATCGAGACAGAAAGTTTTTTCTCTGAGAAAAAGTGATGAAAGCTAAAGGCAGAATCAAAGTTTAAGGGCTGGTTTTCCTAGTTTTAAGCTAAGTGCATGTTATGGGCTCTAGCTCAATGTGAAAACCAAAGAATTTAAAAGACTGCATTCAAAGTGGAGATGGCAGTCTGACATGGGCACACAGTGCTCTTTTTACCCTGCATGTCAAGGATACAACCAGACGTAGGCCCAGGTTCATACTGAACAACCATTTATACCCTATACGTTCAAGCACGCAATCAGTCCAAAACCTAAAGAAGACAACTCACAGCAGAGAATTGTCTCCTTTACAATTCGCCTGTCACTGTCTTGCCCACAAGCAGACGTCACTGAGCTTGGACACATCTAGCAATGCGAATGCCAACCGGCAGGCTAGCGGGCTGGCATACCGTAGCCTGATTTCAGGTTTATGTGTTAGCTAATCACAGATACTGATGGAGGCTCCTAATGATTTGTTTATATTGAGCACGAACAAACTATTTGGGAGGAAAATGATAGCCTATAAACTTCAACCAGGGGTTCAGACAAATAGTTAATGTTTCAGAAAATCAAGTTTTGCTTAGAGTAATCATTAGTTACGTTTGCTAATATAGTGGTTGCAAATCCTCCTAGTGTTTCAAACATTCATATTCATATAATAGCTACTGCAGATTAAAAATTTCAGTTTTGAGTTCTTTGAATTGTAAGAAGAGGACAAATACTGTAAATAATGTATTTATAAACAGTCATTTAAATAAAAGCAGGACAGATACTTCAGTGGAATTTCGAACTTGGTTTATTCGTTTTCTATAAGCAATGAGATGAGCAAAATGTGATTTGTAATAAACTTAACAGGAAGAAATCACAGCATATGAACGCCCATACAAACAAGTACTAGCTGTAAAAGTACTCAATCTTTAAACTCCTTTATGGATTTATGAGTCATCCTACTTGGGAAAGGTAGTAGTACCACAAGCTGTTTTCACAAGTGACTACACAGTGAACAGTTCCTGAGAAGCTAATAATTGAAATATATTCTTAAACTTTCACTGAAGAATTTTTAAATACAAAGTGGTATTCTTCTTCTTCTTCTTTTTTTAAATTCCTTTTTTGCAGGAATGATTATTTGAACATCAATACATCCTTACCAAAAGTTTTTTAAATTTACTGTCTATTCGTAGGGTAAAAACAACGGTATTGCTTAAGAACACACAAAGGAGTAAGAGAAAGTAAGAGTTACTTCTGCTGTGGGTCTAAATATACAGTGTGCAACTAACCTCCAAGGGGCCATGCTTGCCATTTGAGAGCTAGCATCACTGCACATACCCATATGCCAGCCCATGCTAATGCACTGGCTTTTGCCCGGTGTGCATGGAGCAGAGAGCTAAGGCTATGCCAGGTGAACAGTTGGCACAGGTCTGCTCTCGGTTGAGGCCTTCCT
Organism: Struthio camelus; assembly: GCF_040807025.1. NCBI lineage: Eukaryota > Metazoa > Chordata > Aves > Struthioniformes > Struthionidae > Struthio > Struthio camelus. Next base: position 29,644,722 of record NC_090945.1, read on the forward strand.
GATTTAGGGACTCGAGGGGCTGTTTTGCCTGTATGAATCATGATTGTATCTCTACTGTGCTCCTGAACCAACATAACTTTCCGCATACAGTGCATCACTTTGCCAAAGCAAGTTTCATACTTAAGCAGCATAATAAATCTATATCTAATATTCTTGCAATTACAGAAGGGAATAATGTTCTTCTAACACTGAAATATTATCCTCACAGTCTCCCAGGCCTACATAAGCTCTATCCACTACTGAAATTCAGTACCTTCTAGCATCGGATGAACAACTGCTCCATGTATACCATCCCTTTAAAAAAAGGAACTGAAGAATAACATAAGCAATCATGACTACTGAGATAAGTTTCAGTGGAAGATTACAGCCCTCTACAGTCAACTGGACTTGTCCAGGACACAGAACATATACTTCCTTGGCCTCAGTCCAGAAAATTGAGTCTGTCAATACATTCTTGCAGAAGTCTGTCATAAGCAACGCTTAGTAGAACAGATTTCAGCATCAAAGTTTCATGTGGCGGAACCCAAACATACTGCTGCCCCAAAAGTTTTAATGCACATAATCTGTGTAAGAAAAGAGTGCTTTAAATTTGAGTTTAGAAGCCTATTAGAAAGGCTGAGTTCTCCACTTTTAAAGACAGAAGTATAATAAGACATATTTTGCCGGTAAAACCTTAGAAAGGAGGAAAGGTATTGCCATTATAAGTTTCAGTGGTGAGCCATGAAAATGAACGGTTCGGTGAAATATAACCAGGTCAAGACCTTACAGTACCTTCTGAGGACAAAGCACGGTGCTGAAATCCTGTGAGTCTGTTGATCATCCAGAGTAAAGGATTTAATAGATGAACTCTGATCCAATGTTACACCTTTCAAAAGAAGACTATCGACCTTGTTTCACTACAATTTCATTTTATCACCAGAGCTAGTCATGCCATTTAGTAAGCCTGATAATAACATAAAAACTTACAATGACATAAAAACTTACAGTGACATAGCACTTTTAGGTGCACATTATTACCAGAGACCTAATAAACACATTTGTTTAACAAATAAAGTAAAGCATTCACAGGAAAAAAATTTAACTCAGTTGTTGAAATATAATGTTCAGTCAAATTGTTAAAAGTTGGTGTCTACAGTTGGAAATTGGTTACTAAAATCCATTCACAGGCTATCTAAATTTAGTGACCTTTGTTTTCACTGACACTAAGCTCATTGGGCATGTAGGGTACCCATCACCTCTGAAAATCCTGTCACATTTTTGTGCTTAATTGCCATGAATATCTGTATAAAAATAAGACCAAAAAATGTTGAAAATTGTAAGATATGTGACAAAATAGCAAGAAACAGTATCCAGTTACACAGATATTCACTGAATATTTTTTAATATTCATAGACTGTGCGGAAACTAATCAAAGAGGACTAAGTCTCTAAAAATGAATTTATTAACTTACAGCATTAAGAATAAAACAGGGTGATTTTACAGATAAAATGATAAAAAATGGAAAAGCAATAAAGTCCTTGCAAGTCTGTTAAACTGATTTAACAGAGCAGAGTTTAAATCAAGGAATAAGGTGCAGAACAAACTTCTTTAAAATAACTTAAGGCATCAAATCAGAATAAAATATTAACTTTACAAAAAAGCTCCAGGCGGCAGTATCCGTGTGCCCGGGGCAGCCCAGGGGGTGCTTCCCCTGGGCAGAGCCCAGGTCCAAGCCTCTACCACCGATCGGGAGAGTGAGGGGAGCCTGCAACATTCCTCTTCTTTAGCTCCAGTAAACTGGACTGAATTACTTCAGCACGAGCATGTTAGGGGGATGTTTTGTAAGTGAATAAGAATGTCTGCAAGTGAATAACTTTTTGGATTTAACATGAAGTCTAATTCTTTTTTTTGTTTAAGATGCTGCAAATAAGCACTTAACAAGATTTAGTTTTGAGAAGCACTTAACTCATGTGGAAATCAGTGAGTGTAAGTACCTGACTCTTACTCTGCCTTGGCATTTTGTTTGAATGCCAGGTGGCAAACTGCCTTTAAAAATGTGGTTCTAAATGTGTTAAGTATAACATTGTCTTGTTTTAAATAAATGTCTGCTCTACTTGCTTGAAACCCACTCTCACTCAGGACCTTTTGCACAGAGCAAGCTTTTTCTCTTTTCCTTAAGGAGTTCATACCATCTGGCCTCCCCAGACAGGGAGAGCGCAAGAGGCCTTCAAAGCTCGGGGCAGCTTAAATACACCACGAAACTCTCCATACAACCTTAGATGCTGAACATAACAATAAAGTAAAAAGAAGGAAAAGTGGTTCTGCAGTTAAGACATTTGGAAAGAAGAATAAATAAGAAAACCTCAAGAAATACATTTATATCCTTACTCGCATTTATATTCTCACTCTGCCAGTGATGTGCTGGGTATCTTGGGCAGTTATTTTCTCAGTCACGATCCAAAAATGAAAAATAAAATGCAGCTGATGGAATAATAAGCCTTTCAGAGAAGAGTGTCTGTACAATGCCCAACAAAATGGTGTCCTAATCTCACTGGGGGCTGTTGGCACTACCATAAAATAACACAGAAAATCTGTGTGATTCACTGATCATGCTAGAAACGTTTTTGCTGCCACCAACTTGTTCAATGACGCAGAACTCATTTTGCAATTATTTAGGAGCCAGTGGGATACACTGCCTCAGGAGCAGACAATTATTCTGGAGACAGAAGCAATCAATTTTTATCTTATTCTGGAGCGAGTTACTTTGTGCTCTGTCATAACTGGCACATTGTGGAGATGGGACCAAGATTTGCCGCAAAGCTGTCCACTGCCCCCCTCTCTTCATGCAGCAGATCCACAGGAGCTGGTTTCTTTCCCTATCTATCTCCATCAAATTCTTCTGTGTATTACATTCCTTTGCCCCTGTTGTCTCCATACTAGTGAAAAATTATAATCCAACACTTCTCCTAAGGTTATTAGTGTTACAGATAAGTGCCAGCCGTAACATTTCATAACATCTAGGAAGGTGCTTGATTCAGACTCTATCAACAAATCATGGTTAAGGTTATTTGAAACAGAGGTCTTGTTTCAAGTCCTTTTTACTCTCAATTAAGCAAAGCCATATGTAATGAGTTAGAGGTAAAATACTTTCTAGTTTAGTCAATAATAAATTGCAAAAATAAAATTCCCACACTCAAGCACCTTAACATGACTAGACAATTGAAAATAAAGAATTAGGAGCTTAGTAACCCCTTAACTACTAGGATATAACTTTAAATACCAGGATATGATTTTGACTCTCTTTTAATATGCATTAAAACAGAATATGGTTAACTCTATATTCTGGAGTCTTGGATATTTGTTTTTAGATTACTTTCTGATCAGCTCGACATTTTTGGTGCAAATGAGTTTGCACCAACATTTTTACCATTTCCAGTCTTAAACAAAACAGCAAGACTCATGAGGACAGAAACAAAAACTTTGCAAACGTTAAAGAAATAAAGCATCTGGCAGAGACTTTTAACATGCTTGAGTAGAACGTATCCCATGGGACATCACCATTTTTTTGGTGAAGAAATATTTTTTTTTATTATTATTTCTTCTAAGACATTTCACAAATTGTAGACACACTCATTGTTTTAATAGGGAAGATCTGTGGACTATTCCAAAATATCGTTAAATAGCATACCAGTTAATTAGAGATGAAGCCATAACAATGCAGATTGTATTATCTGTGTCCATATGCAGACAGCTTCCTCTAGGCAGGGATTTTCCTCCTTCATAGGAAAGCAGAAATCAAAATCCTCTCATATGCTACTTCCTATCACTCTCCTCAAAAACCTTATCTGCGATGTCTGTGATCCATGCCAACGGGCAGTAGAGATGGTGGAGGAGGAGGTAAGAATTCAACAGTGTACATGTTTAGACCCTACAGAACATTCCTTGAAAAGACAATATTGTGAAGATTTACACATTGGCGGACCTGGCCTTTCTTCTCTTGGACCACATTTCTGGAGTATAGTAGTTTCACCTCAAAAATACATTTTTCTTTTTAAAAAAAGAAAACTGAAATATTTTAAAAATAATATTTAGGAGCCAATAAAAATTGCAAAAGCTGTGAAATCGTATGCTGTTCAGTATGAGGAATAAACTGTTTGCTAGGCAGAAAAAGGCCTTTAATTTTCACAGAAATCCTTCTTGGATGGCTATTAAAAATTATGTTTTTACCAGGAAAGAAGTGTGAGATTAAATCATAAAAAATAAAATGAGATGAAAGGGAGGTTATCAGCAGTCAAAAGACGTACAACAGTAGAGAAGACTTTCTGCCAAAAAACATCCTGTATGGTTGGATGAGCATAAAGTGATCGAGTCTAAGAACCGAACCTAAGACAATAGCAAAGATAGATGACTTTTTATTTTAACTGACTTCACTATCTTAAAGACAGGTATTGTCCTTCTAATTAAGTCATGGACAAGAACTGCATACGCACAAAAGAGACATTTTAACTGTTAAAAGAGCCAGAGCAATATCCAGACTTCCAGCTCTGGATTCATTAAACTGTCATGCACAGTGACTCTAGCCCTGATGAAGCCCCGGCAAGCTACTACCTAGAATGAGAAATAACGGAGGAAACTGGGGGGATGTGTGATAGGAGTGAAGGCGAGAATCAAGTATCTACTTAGGATGGAGAGAGTCAACATAGCAACCACAAGAGCACAGCAAACTATAAAAGTGAGTTATGCTGACATGTTCAAGAATTCTCCAACTCTTTATAGACAGAAATTGAAGTTTCCTGAAATACTAACAGGAATGTAGTAGAAATGAAATGAGAGGCCAGCAAGAATATATTTTTACCGGCTATCACTATTAATCATCTATAGAGAGGTTGATCATTTTCTGTCTATTCCAGAAACACTACGAACATCATTGACAGATAAAAAAAAGAAAAAAAACCAACCAATCAAAAAAAAAAAAAAGGGAAGAGAACAACTCTGGCTTATCTCTGTCTAGGGTGCACAGTATACAGTTTGTTTGTTTATGCCCAGGTTTGGCAAGTTGTGAAGTCTGACTGCAGATTTCCTTTTCACTGTGATGGCCACGGGACTTTTGAATATATTCACCAAAATTCTGAAGGAACCTTTGTATTTAGCATGAATGAAATAGAAAAAGAATTATAAATACCTTAGCTGTAGTCAAACAGTTCACAGAGTGACCTAACGATTTCCTTTTGAAGCATTACAAATATCTACTGTCTTTCTGGAGGCTGGAAACTGAAATGTTTTGTCATTTTAGGGCACAGATTAACATTGTAAGAGATGGGAAGTCTCAGTTTTTTACAGAACAGGCCAACTCTCTGCATACCTCAACATGTTCACCAGAAATTGGATATGGACTGTAGAGGAAACGAACAGGATATTTAACGCTCTGCTGGGAGCACATACCCAAGGTGATGGTGATGTGTGGTGCATCCCCCTGCCCAGGCTGGGTTCGAGTTCGCTGGCAGCACCACATCCCTGATGTTCTCTGCAAGACTCAGCTGTGCAGCACTAAATTCGGTCGGGACCTTAATGTTCCCTTGATGAAAGGTTTATAAGTCTAAAACGAGCAGCATTATACTTTCATTAGTAGGTGAGTTTCTGACTTTTCCTGAAAAGCAAAGGACAAAATGTAAGGTGAATTTACTGGATAGTAGAGAAGGTACAGTCTGAGGTAGAGCTGAACTGTTAGCCAGTGATATATCCTTTATATTTTGCTTTGCTAAGATAAAGGAATTGTATTAATCAAGCCACCATGAAAAAGTCAAACTTATTTTTCATCCTCATATCTCAGAGAACTGTCATTGTTATTACCACAGTAATAATGGCCAGAGTCTCTAGTGAGAACTGGGGCTCAACTTTGCCCACAGTGTTACAGACTGTAAAAAGAAAGGGCCAGAATCATGCAAATTACTTCAACTAGATCAGTAGGACTCTACAAATTGCCAGCAGTGGCACATGTGCAGAGTAAGGTCGAAAGAAAAGCAAGATCAGTCACACAAAACAACACGCATAATGGAGAAAAAGGAGATAGCTAGAGGAAGGGCAAGATACATTTATTCTTAGTAAGTACTCAATTTAATTAATTGAATCATATGGACAAGAAATATTAATTTTAATTACTAAAAGGTCACCTGGCATGTCATAGACTTTATGCATCTTCCACAAAAATTGTGTCCCAGGTGATTCTTGAAAAATGATTTAAGAACCGAACAACAGCAATGGAAATATATTTGGGGAAATTTTCTTGTAAAGTGCTTTGGTTTTGCAAAATCTACATGTACTTGAGTATTGTAACAGCAAAAGACACCAAAGCTTTCCACTGTAACGCTGGACAGAACTGGTAGTTAACAGTCATGCAGGAACAGGGCTCAGTCATCAATCATCAGCATGCAACAAGGGGGTTCAAATTAATTAGTGAGAGAAGAGGTTTGTGAACAGCTATTCCTGGGAAGTAGGAGAAATGGCAAGTTCTACAGGTAGTAGCTCACATAACTAAAAAGCTTTTAATTTAGAAATTTTGCAAGATAAGGACCAAAAATTGAAATCAAAGGGAAAAAACCCAGAAAGATACAAAAAGATTCAAAAATGATAAGCTCTATCCTTCAATTTGTGAAGGAGCCCCCTTTTTTATGCCTCTTATCACTGCTAACAATTTCATTCTTAGTTCTGACATGATACCTTGCATTTTGTGAAAACATGTGGTCAGTGTGGGTTGAGAAGAGAACTTTTGATCATGTTAAAAATCCTGCAAAGTTAAAATATTGAATTAATTCATCAAATTATCCCTAGTTCTGCTAGAACATTTACGGATAACAATAATATCTGATTACAGCTAAAAAGCAGCAGAACCTTTTTAGGCAATTGTATTTTAAGAGCTCCTGTGTCTGAAGTTGCAAGAGTAAAGAGCTCAGTTTACTTCTCAGAATGATGACATTTTAATGTTCAGAAGAAACTCCCCTAATGAGCAAAGAAGAAGGATGGTTTCACACCAAGCCTCTGGTGATAGCTCAGCAGAAACTTCCAGCACTGACTCTTATGACTTGAGAAAATCAGGATCATTCCCAGAGGTCAAATCTGCCCAGAACTAGCAAGGAGGGTTGGCATTCGGCACCTGTGTTTATTGCGGAGTGTCAGAATAGTACAACACATGCTGATAGTGGCCATCTGTTATGTATACTGATATCCCAGCGAAGGTCGGCGTGCGCAACAGCGCTGGTTTTCGACCCTGTGATTTGAACAACAGACCTAGATTCATCTTCCACGCTGCTCCAGGACGTGAATAATTTTTGTTCTGTGAAATAGGATGTAATTTCTGTTCATTTCCTCTTCTCCTGTATGTATGGAGATGTCTTGGTACATGCTGGTCTATTTGCCTTAAACCGGAGAAACAGTGCCTACACTATACACTAAGAATATAAACTCTCTATGCCATTAAAGTCGTATTTAGTGCTATGCTTGGTAAAAGTCACAACTCTGCGTGACGTGAAATGTTCCCAGTATAAGTGCTGTGACGTATATTTTTCCAATTATGCAGGGATATTTTGAACCTTTATAATTACTAGTCTGCTTTCTCCTTCAGGCCTCTTGTATATCTTTATGCTTAACAGCACTGAATTCTGTGACGCAAAGGAAACATCTTTACATTTGATTTCTTCTTTACAATTTCTATCCTTCCACTTTCTCAGTTATAATATCGATTGCTTTAAGCTTTTTCTTAAAAAACAAAGGGATCAAGCAAAAATATTTCCTTTTATTATTTAAAATTTTTACTTCATCCTACTTTTTTGAATTTCATTAAAATATAAAATATAAAGAAAATAGAAAGAAATAAGGTAGAGGGAAGTAACAGATAGCAGGCTCTAAGCCTAGATCCAATACAGACACTCTACGTGACTTTGGATATCATTCTACCATCTCAGTATTTCCATCTGTGAAATGGGATCAACAGTCAGTACTTAATGCTGGACTTGTGACATTCAAAATCCTGTAATGACCAAAAGGGAGCAGCACACTGTATGGAGCCAAGAACTCGTTACTTGTACAACTGCTGTTTGAAGCAGCGAATAGCCCGAACTATCTAATCAGAAAGAAAAGCCTCATTAATACGAGATTTAAATTCCTCGTACGAGACAAATTCCTAGCACCCACCACCTGCACCCGGGGCGAGGCTCTCCCACCCAGCGCCTGCCGGCTCTGCGGCTCCCGCCTTCCTGGAGGAGCAGCGGGTGGGAGGCTCACAGCCAGCCGTGTGTGTGTGTCTGCTCACCGCAGCCGGCTCCCCTCCTCCCCGGGGCCCGTGGACTCTGCACGGGAGAGGCCCGGCCCCAGCGCGCCCACGGGGCATCTGCTGGCAGCACATACCTGCGGCTTTTTGCTAGTAAAGGCAAAAACCGTACATCCTGGGCTGCAGACTGCTTGGCAAGCTCCTCGTGGGTTAGGTGGCACAGCGAGTTTGGAGAGTACCTAAAGGGAGTGCTGAGGGGCTCTCTTCAATCTTCACGCAAATCTGGTGGTGTATAGAAGTTAGAAGTATTGCCAGGCATCTGTGGATTACGGAGACAAAAGAAAATTCCCATTTTATGAAGTGGAATACCTCCTGAGCACTGGAGCAGAGGAAAGAAAAGAGATTTCTATCAAATGAAATAAAAAAGCCCCCTCACATCTCCAAGACAACTAGAAGTTTTTGCAACTGATGTGATGGAGCTACCGCAACAAGATACAGGTTTATCCTGACGTCTATATTAAAGTCAAAAGGACTAAGTTTTCAGCCTTGACTTTATATTTACTCCTCTGGTTGCATTTCATTTTCCTAATAGTGCCTAATAACTGTGGCTAAGATTCAAATTAAATGATAACCGTGTATCCGTGTATAGACTTACTATTCACAGAAGCAGAAAGCTAGTTTTTAGTAATTTTAGGGGGAGCTCATAAGTCATATCCTCTCTGGAAGTGAAGATCATAGTGTGCCTTTACCTTCAGTAACAAAAGTCATGTCTTTTTTAATTGAAGATTTTTCCCGGGAGTTTTCTCCTTGCAAAATGAAAGAAAACACATCTTATGCTTTGTAAGTCTTACAAAGTGATGATAACCCCTTGGCATACTATCAAACAGTTATCAGAAGAATTCCCACGGTGTCAGCACTGGATTAAAATGGATTTCTAACAGATTCTTCAATTTAACAGGTCAGACTAATCTAGTAGAATGAGTGTTGCATGGCACCCGGTATCCTTGTAGGAACTTTCTGCTTTCATTAAGTACCGCAAGGACTTACTCTTAAAAAGGCTCTTTTGCACTACGAAAAATTTTAATTAGCATTTATTTTCATAGCAAGTGATTTTAAAAGTTACATTTCTAAGAAATTAAATTTTAAATTCCCACGCCTGTTTGATAAATTCTCACACCTGTTCTTGGGGGCATTGATCCAGGAGGGAACTTGAAAAAAAGGTACCACTGACTTCCTTAACCTAACTGTGCAACATAGAAAATGTACTGAATTTTAAACATTACATACCTTTTAATCTGAAAAATAAAATTATTTAATAGACTGAAGTCATTTGAGAAGTGATTCTAGAGAAGATTGTTCACTTTCTGGATATTTACTTATTCATTGCTTATCCATTTACAAATCATTGCTTTTCTCTAGAGCATCAGTGCGACTTATGCCTTCCTATTTAAATCATTTTTCTGGAACTGCAGAATACTTTTCCATAGATTTTAGTAGACATACAGTTTTAATTCTCTTATGAGCTAAGAATTTACTATTTCTAAGAAAATAGGAGGGAAATCACTGAGTCAGATCCAAAGTTCATCTATTTGGTGTCTTGTCTTTGACAGTTGTTACTCATGGCTACCTAGGGAAGAATATGAGGACCACACAAGGACAACAGAAGGGCAATACAGCCACAAATTATTCTCCTATCCGCTAGAAAGCTACAGCTCAAGGGACTTCTGTGAAACACTTGAAAGTTGTGTTTTTGTGTTTAATGACCCTCAGTTGGGTTTTTTCTGTCATGCCTTTGTAGGGTTGATTTTTAACCCATTTTGACCCTTCAAACCCACAACATTCTGAGCAAAAGCTTCTATGCTCTAATTGCTCATTACATGAAGAATTAGCTCCTTGTATTGAACACGTCCTCTGCTAGTTTCTTTTGACGAATCCTAGTCATATCCCCTAAGGCTATGCAAAATGTTCACATAAATTAAGACTTGAGAAGCTGTGTTTGCCTCTAACATTTTAGTAAAGGTGGCTTACTGTTGCCTTCTCAGCTAGAAAAACATAGAAAAATATCTTTTTTTTTACTTAAAAGAGGAACAACTTGTAGACATTAAATGAAAGGAAGAATGATCTGTCTCTAGATTTTCAAGTTCTCAGACACTTTTACCAGAAGTACTAAATATTCTGTGTAGACATATAAAATATAAATAAAAGTCATCACCATTTGTTTATAACAAAGTCTTTACACAAAATATTATTTCATAATATTATTACACAGGGTCTCACTAGTTTGTCCTGTGGGCCTCTAAGTCTACGTGGAGACTCATGCACTTTCGATTTCATACAAGCTATATGCTAAATCACATATTTAAAAATAATATCATGCTTGGAAAGATAGCATGTCACAAAAATTAGGAAGAAAATGGTGACAAAATCCCCACAGGAAACTTGCAATGCATTTTTATTTTGCTATAAAGGAAATATACTTTTTTTTTTTAATGAAATATTCAGGATGAAATGTCAAAATAAATGCCTGTGAAAACCAAACTGCTGCGGGTAGCTATAGGAAGGCACATTCAATATGTCCTAATGTTTTATTTTCCAAATAGTATCATGGCTTTCATAGCAACTGCTGCTTGTGCAGTGATTTTGATAATCATTTGATAATCATAAGCCTCTGTAGTTTCCACCTTGCTTTGAACCTACTTCTAACCCACCGCACCATACACACTTGCCCAGGGCAGCTCCTGTTGGGAATAGTCTTTAGTCATCTGGCCATTAATAACTAGATATAAGTTTTCTGATTGTAAGATTCCTCTCATATAAAGGCTATGAGAATTTCTTAACAGCAACTCTGTGCTAAACGTCAGCTGCAACTTTCTCAGTCTGTTCCTTCTGTAAAAGGCAGGAATCAATGTCTGACACATCACAAAGGTAACTGCAGGATTTTTACCAAAATTTTGTCTGGTCCACCAGGAAGAGTTTTTAACTTTTTCTTTAAAAGTATCCGATCTTATAAGTGCTAATGCTTTTCAACTAATTATAGCATAATCCTTTTTAAACCTACATTCAATGAAATGCTGACCTTTAATATAAACATTTCAAATTTGAGGGACAAAGTACAGATTTGTCCTTGGATCAGAAAGGTGGATGATAGATCCAATGACCTTTTGGCTTTCTGTCAAAACAGCCACTGGCTACTTTCTCTTTGCAGGCCACATTTTCGTGATTCCCTGTCACATCTTCACAACAGAGCACTCACCAGCTTGTAACACTCTACTTTAGAAATCTGACAACTTTATTCAGCTTCACATCAAAAAGGGACATAGATTACCACAAATAAGTTCACTACTTCTAGCTCCATCAGCTTGCTATATTTCAGTTGTGTCTGTATAGATTCCATTAGAAGTTGGCATTACAGGAAAAAGCTTGAAATCCTTCCCAAAATACTTAAAAAAGGAATATTTGAAAGCAGATGTTACCTGCATATTAATGCACAGGTGGATATCAGTAGAAGATTATTTTCACTTTCCTCTCTACTTCCTAATCTACTTCAAGTATCATTTTAATAAAATTCCATTCTCATTTTCCTTTCCCTCTTATTTTATTTTTACTTTTAGTTTCAGCAATATGAAAATAAGTTAACAATGATAAGCAATTAACTTTCACTTTTCTTTCAGTGTTCTGAAACACTATGCTTTCAAACACACACACACTGTGTTGGCCCCTCATAAAGGAAAAGAAAAAGATTACATGTTTTGTTGTATTTTACATTTCTCACTATAAATTCAAATTTTGGTGAAATAGATTGCAGTCAATTGGATTGAGTTAAACAGATCTTTAAATTTATGCCTACGCTTGAAGTGTTTACCGTTTATCTGTTTAAAGTTATACGCACGCCTAAATGATTTCAGCTATCATAATTTAATGACGGTTTCTCTCACTCTCAATGAAGTCAGTAATAACCTAATGATTAGATCAACAGACAGTGCTAACAGCCGCTGCCCCGCTTCCTTTTTTTCACCTTTTGGGTTTTTTTGGAAATGACCTGCTGTACAATGTCTCCATTTCATCTTGTTTGAGAGTGCAAATGTGATTATATATGCATACAAATAATTGCAAATCTGTTGCTACCCTTCCGATTTATTAGTCAGAAACCTGAGGGGGAAATGCCACCACAAATGTGTCTTGAAACTCACGTGGTGTGATTTTTGTCAAGTTTTAATCCTCTTGCTTCAAGTGATTATTAATTATCATTATATGCAGCAAGAACAGTTGCATGAATAAATAAAATGTGTCTGTGTGTGACCCTCTGAAAAGCATTTACTCTCTTAAATTATGTTCTCTGTTGAGTATATTATTAGCTTTTATTTTTTTAGTTAAAATACTCAGGATAATTTATCTTAGACTTCCATAGAGCTGCCACTCATCAAAAAATGAACACTTTCCATGTAAACTGCTTGTAGCAATGTTTCCTTTGAATATCGTTTATTATTTGCCCAATAATAGTCCCTCCAGGCTGTTACTATAATCAATACCCCAGGATGCACATGTACTTATATAGAACACTTTATCCCAAACAGCTTACAGCACAAACAGATAAAACAGTTAAATATAGGGAAAAGCTATCCCTAATAACCTTTTTTTTTTCAGCAAATTAGACTGCAGTTGCAAGCGTGTAAGCTGAATTAACGAAGGCCTGAGATTTCAGTCCTCTTTAAGACTTCAGCATCGTCCAGATGTTTAACCATGATGTTTTTGGTTTTTCAGTCATGGCATCCTAAGAAATTGTTCACCTGCTTCAGACTTACTGTCATCTCGAAGCCACATTGGCCTCTGGGGCAGCTCCCGGTCCAGATGGAGTTAGGAGAAGCTAAACAGGCTCACAAACAGGCTGAGAAAGGTGAATCCTTTACAGCACAACACTGCATGAAAACGCCATTGTAATTTTGTTCGCTGAGTAAGAAATGACTATATGAAGGCAAACTCGAATGAGAGCAATATGTTTTTCTTTCCTCAGTGGCATCAGAGGGAAGCAAAACAAATAGCGTAACGTTGCTCTGCCAGCGAGAGGCATGGTGGTGGTGGTGGTGGTGGTGGCAGCTGCTGCTGCAGCGGAAGCCCCCAGTCGCGGGAAAAGCGGGCGGGCGGGCTGTCTGAGCGACCACGCTGCCCCGGGCAGTCATAGAGGCGTTAGGAGGCCAGCCAACCGGCCGCGTATATTGTTAGGTCTGCCTGCTGGTGGGAAGCAAAGCTGCACACGAGCCCTGGAGGAGAGCAGAAGACATTGGCATCGCCACTTCACACAACTGATGGTCTTCTAAAACTTCCTTACAAAGCTAATCTGTTTCAGTAAAACAAGGGTATCGTGGGGAAATGACTACCTGCTATCTGTTTAAATAACGGCTTCGAAGTTAAAGCTTTGCTAAATTGTGTTACTACTAGGGATTTTTAATGTGACTTGGATAATGGTATAAATCTAAAATTATATGAGCAACCATCTTTACAAGTGAGTCGTTATTAGGGGCTTTAAGTGTATCACATTTTCAATTAGGGTCAAAATTTATTGTGCTTATGTGACTGTTTCACAAATGTCTGTGGATTTAAGCTGGAAAAAGGCATAGTCAGTCGCTTCACTGTACTTAGAATCTGACTCTGAGCACTCGTATGGGACAGCTATCGCTGACTGAGGTTATTAATTAGGAATCCTGATTTTTTGGAGTGGTTCCAGCGTGCAAGTCATTCTCCTAAGGAGCATTAATGAGGTCCCAATTATCCTGCTGTGGGGCATGTGTAAGTAATGGAGGCACACGCAGTCTCCAGCTTCAAGCCTGAAGGATGTAGGCTCGTGCCTGTGAATTGCTTAATGGACTGCTTGACCTTGACAAAATCTTCTTTTTATGCTGCGATGGGGCAGGAAGGGAGGTTAAGGCAGTTCTGGACGTTTAAGTTCATTCTTTTACAAACTCCCTCTGGCAAACATATCTTGCAGATAGATAAACGTTTCTGTCATGTCAGCAGCACACACCATTGACAGGGTAACAAAAACTAAAAAAAACAGAAGATAGATATTAGTACTTCAGCAAATGAAATAATTTATGCAAAGACTCAAGCACACTGTTTCTTTATTTCCTTGTCACTTCTGTATCTGCACAGTCCTCATAAAGATCCCTCATTTCCCTCATTCTTTGTCTTAATTTAAACTTTTGCGTATTTCCCTAAAGAAATGGAGAGGCAAGAAAAAGTAGGTAGCATATGCATTTTGAGATTTGTTTACACTTAGATAATCCTCCAAACTTACCTGAATTATAAGCAATGTTAGATCTCTAAATCGTCAATGTGTCTTTAGTAGGTCAATCATTTCTTCCTTTCTATCTTAAACTCAACAAAAAACTGTTAACTTTCCATATCTGATATTTAATCTGTGTAGCTGTGAAACACATGATAGTAAGTAATGATCCGTAGAGATGGTCGTTGTTCTAAATTTCTCTCTAAAGTTTAGCATGGTTATTCAAGTTTTGTGCTTTCTCACATTTACACCATACTCCCTTTTTTTTCCTGACCCTGAAATGTTACATATTTGATTTATTAGAGAAGATTACTTTCAGGAAATGATCACATTTGCAGGACTTCAAGATGGAAATCTGAAAATACAGTAGGCCAGCCACAAACTGTATTATATTACGCGCTATACTATAAAATTAAAACACTACTTTTGCTAATACTTTTTCTTATTCTTCCCTAAAATAAAGATATTCAGATCATAAATAGTTCATCATATGTCCCTTCCCGTCCCTCACTTTACTCTTGCAAAATTAACTAACTCTTAAGTTGGCATAACTTTGCAGGTAATCATGGTCAGACTGAGCAATGCTCATTTGTGCTGTTGAAGACTACCTTGGTAAAAGCCCATTAGAGAATCTTTTATGAGAAAATTTTTTAAAAAGCATTTTGTTTTGAAGCTGTACTTCTGCAGCTTCAAAACATGCTCACTGAAGTGTTTTCACCTATGTGTTTCCCATTTTTATTCTGATGCAGATACTGATAATCTGTTTCATGTATTTCATTTTTCTCCGAATGCATCTAAAGCAAAATAGGAAGGCTCAAAACAGTAAAAATTGATGTGCAAAGGCTTGTTAAACATCTAGCTTGAGATTTTAAGCAGGCTGGTACAAAAGCCAATATTAAAAATAACATTTTTGATTCCCTTAGACTTTGGAATGAGAAAAAATGAAGCCACTGCAACGGCGTTAGTATGATAAATTTAATACATTAGTCAAAAGTTAGTAATTGCAAAATGAACAAGATAACTTTACAAACAATAAATGATAATGATCTATTTTATTAGTCTTGTGCACCGGGTGGGCAACGGCACTGGGGACAGCGGAGATCTCAAAATCCCAGGGCCAATTTATCTGAGCTCCTAATCTTTCATTATCTGCTGCGCAGCCTTTCAGAGCTGCCTCTCCCGCTGCCATAACCAGCGTTTTGAAAGGCTTCAGAGGGATCCTCGTGCAGGCAAACCAGCCTGGGCAGATAATCTGTTGATAGGTTCCAGACTCAGATATAGATTTTTGGTATCACTGGCAAGTCGAGAGAGAAACCACTCCTTAGGGCTCACAGTACGTGGAGCTTTGAAAGAGGAAAACACTGTTCTGATGCTGCAGAAAATTCATTCCACACAGTAGTTTTCAATTTCGCCCACAGCTTTTCTGAAGTACAGGCGAGTCTGATTCATTAAAAAATAAATTATTTAGATTTTGTCTGATATTGAAGTAATAAGCCATTAGTACAAAATTGTCTAATGAACCAAGAAATCACTGCATAGCATTTAAACACCCCAGGTAGATATTTAAGTAACAAATAAGTAACAAAAACCTGGAGGCTGGGGTAACAAACCTGGTCTTGTCCAACAGCTCTGACGTATGCTAGAGCACACAAGGAAAATACTGATAACACTGACCCCAATGTGCTGGTATTTTCCACCTGTAAATTGTGATAGGTCTAGAGCATAGCAGCAGGTTTCATAACCCAGAGCAGTCAATTTGGCTGATGCTTCAATTATCATCATTTTGATAGAGAGCCATAGAGAAGATGCCTTTCTTAAAGGCAACTAACGCTCAGAGCACTTTTATACCTCTTAAAATCCACATCTTGCAGTACTCTGATGATGAGGGTAATGAATAGTCTCAAACCATGTCAAAACAACCACACTTTTAGTCCTACATAGAAAGAGCAGGGGGGAAAAATCAATTTTAATTTTCTAAACAGCGGAACCAAACTTATAAAAGAACATTAAGCAGGAGTGATTTCTTTATAGCTGTAGAGTCTTCAGGAGTGCGCTTCTGCAAAAAATAAAAAGGTAAGGAAGTTTTCCCTATGCATTTATTATAAACCAGATGATCTGAGTCAGAAATGTGGGAAATCCTGCCACCTGTTGCTTCCTTTCCCCAACTCCTGCCCTAGCAGCTGTATCTGATACTTAATAGGTTTTGTCAGCAAAAGCAGGAGAGGTCAAAATAAACCATTAGGTGGTAGAAAAGGTATTCTTGAAAGGAGCAGCGCTCAGCAGTACTGACCAAAAGAGTGATAGGCTACAGAGAGAGAGAGAGACAGACAGAGAGCAGGAGGAAGAGGTAGATGCTGGGTCAGTGACATCCTTTACATTTTGTATTTTTAAATCCGGTTATCTTAGTTACTGGCTAGTTACATTTTTTTTCAAAATAATACAAACATATGTGAGAATACCAAAACATTGCTTACTCTGGAACAAGCTAAAATATTTTTGATTTCTAACAGAACTATTACAGCATTTTATTGAATTTATTTAGATTTATACTCCATATTCCTACCTAATGGTACTTCAGATCCACATGTAGATACCTCCTATACCTATATCTCTCACCTGTGAGACGTCCCAAACCAGAGTAACAGAGTGATTCTTCTGCTGTACTTCACTGGAAAGATTATCCAATTTCTTGAACAGGAGTGTCCAGCACAAGGAGGAATATGTCCATGGAGTCCTAAAACATATGAAGCTGACCTGGAAAGAGAGAGTCTTCGTTCATTTTCCCTGCTTCCAAGAAAAATTTGGATGATTTAATTAAAGATTTGAAAAAAATATGTTCTGGAATATGATTCCGTTTTTTTTTTTAAAGTTAATAATGTAATCAGAAGGAGCTTGAAAAAGTTGATAAACGAGTTGAAGATTTACTTGAGGTCCTACACAGCTCCTCTAAAATTAGATCTTCTTTTCTCAATCAAGAAACGTTCTGGCCTGAGCGCAGTACCTCACAGAAGTGAGCACGGCAACCTTAACCCAGAGTCAGTAAAATAGGGATGCTCTCTCACGCTCTGCCGTAGACTTAAAATGAAAATGTCTCAGGACTTAGAAGTGTCCTAGAAGTGGTATTTACATTACCAAATAGTAATTTGTCTTTTGTCTTAAGCAGCAATAAAGTAATCTACAAAGAGTTCCATATACGTACATCCATTATTCAAAATGAAATGCAAAGGTGACAACTGATTAGTTCTAGGTATCGTATTATCTGTTTAGAAAAACTTTACAATAGCATATATCTATTAAAAGTTTAATAAGCACTCTGTGTATTTATGTACTTTTCACTTACTTGATAATAACAAAACCATTTTTCCCCATGGAATTTACCTTTTAATATTTATAGGACATATCCACCAAAATTATGAATTACTGAACCAGAATTTATTTAGGCTTTGATTGAGCCTAAATAAATAGCATTTGTTTATGCTTCTGCATGCATCTTGCTCTGTTTATACTACTTTATTTAAAAGGGCTAGCACTCTGTAGATGCATCCCTTGGTATTGGCATGGCAAAGTGTGGCTTCTGTTTGCACCTGAATAAACTTGAGACAGCGAGCTGATTATTTCTGACAGTCACTAAAGTGAGAAGCAAACATACTGACAGAATTTCCTGTGCAGCACTAAAAGCAAGCAAAGAGGAGCAAAAGGTAACCTGCCTGACTTGGTGAGAGAAAGATCTCCAGTCCAGGTGGTTTCACCAAACGATAGGCAAAAGGTACTCAAATTAAAAAGTTAGTATCAAATAGGCGTGTGATCAAGTGGGTCATATAAATCAGATGCTAGTGTTCAAATAAACATTGTATTGGGAACCAATACTTTTAAAGGATAAATGTTAAGTGCTTCTGGAAGTGACAGCGAAAGATCACATTTACCTACTGCAGGATATCTGTTACTACACCTACTGGTATCCTAAGTCTAATTATGTTGAAGTGATAAAAATGAAGTATTTCCTTCTGCTTCTGCATGCGTATTGCTCTATTTGCAGTACCTTATTTAAAAGGACTCTCACTCTACAGATGCGAGGTTTACCCATTCATCAAAGTTGCATGCTTTGTGCTTATGAAAAATGCTTCTTCTCACTGTGATATTACCAGTCTGGCCATTTTGAAACACTGAGAAAATGTAGCTAAAAAGCTGAATCTTTGCTTGGACTTACAAAAACCAACCAGCAAATGAAAAAAGTAAAACTCATGCTGTGTTTGTTTCCAGCTCTGATAGCTTATAATGCATTTTAACCACAGGAATCTTCCCATCATGTATTAATTATGGTCTACAGACAAAATCATTATCATTATATAATGAAAAATGTGAATAAATTACTTTTAATATCGTGTGCAGTAGAAATTCAACAAAAAGCCATGCAATTTTTATATTAGCATTTCTCTTTATCAGATGTGCTCCTACCTGCTGTGGGCATTATTTGGCATTTCTTCTTCCGTCACGACAAACAAACGAGGATTTGCAGAAAGGTCTCTCACAAATCGTCATGCATCACTCTTGTGTAAATTAACAAATGACATGCCAGCTCTCCACATACGATCTCTTACTTTCTCTACTGCCATTTCTCTCATAAGAGCCTTGGAATTTCTCTTCGTGCTCAATTGTCCTCCTCGAGTGCACAAAACCGCTTGGCAAGCGGGGTTCACTTAAGCATTTCGGGAGGTTTTCCTAAACAAAATTCCCTTTCTTCAGGGAGTCTGCAAAAAGATATTCAAATGTAATTCTTCTAGTGCGTATACTCCAAGTGCATATCGATACACCTGGGTCAGATTTTGAAAATCACTTGCTTAGAAGTTTATATTGATTTCACAGCTTTAAGGATCACTGAAGACTCCATGATTGGAAAGGGCTCAACACATTTAGGAAAGGACTGCCAACTTAACTTTGGTGTTACTGAACACCTCTCAGCAGATGCAGGAACAAAGCGGATTGCAGAAAAAATATCAATCAAATATCACCGTGAAGTGGCATCTTGTGTGGAATGCACTTTAACTGATTAGCATCGCCAAAGGGACTGCGTGGAGCTGGTAGCACATAAAAGAGTATGTAGAGGGGCTAATTCTAATAGTAAAGACATTTTTAAAAGTGAAGCAAGTGCGGCAGCTTCTCTTGATCTGTAACCTCTTGGAAAAGTATCTGATACTAAAAATTTACCAGGAGTGTAGATTGAGGCATAACCATATGCCGTATTTTACAAAAGTATGTGGTGATGGACAACAAAAGAAGAAAAGAACATGGGAAAGGATTTGCAAGGAATGGGACTAGTCGGTCCAGGGCCTCCTGCGTTCCTCTGCTCCTCTAACCTGGTGAAACAGGAAGCACTTGCTGTAGCACATGATTAGTATTGGCGAGTCTCAAATGACTGATGGTATATGATCTGACGTATTACTTGAGGATGCAAGCTATCAGGAAACATTGGCTTAGGTTATATGCCTCTATAAGCAGACGATCGACTGAATTGTGTAGTTGGCTTTCTTTAACCTAACTGAAGGAAGATACTTTATTCCAAATCTTGATATAGTCACTTATGCCTGTGTGTGGGTACTTTATCTAACACGTTCCAGCCTGTGTTCCTGTAAGAAAGAGGCGTTCCTCAACAATCGCAAGAGCAAAATAAAGGCTCTGCGTGACTTCAACAGTGACATTGAAAACCAACATGACTGAACTGAAAAATCCTTGTCAAAGAATATTTACTAGCATTTTACTGCTGAAGAACTCCTTCCCTGTATACCTGTCTAGTTCCCTCTACTACTGTTACAAAAGGTTAAAGAAGGTATTAACTAGTAAAATGATTCATCTTCTGAAAATAGCTTAACGTGTTACTGCATTAATACAAACGTGGGGCCAGACTTTCTGCCAAAACGGCATTCGTTTTCCATCCGTCACAGGTTATTTGGAAGATTTCAAACTGGCAGCAAAATTGCTAAGCTGTTTTTTGGCCCGGCTGCCATCCAGGGGGATTTGCCATTACCTTGCTTTGGGCCAGGACACCCTTTAAACGATTTTAAAGATCTTCTGTCGCGCAGAAAGCCCGCGGTGACATGACACAGCATAATCCAGTACATCTCACATCGCCACTGCCTCCGCGCTCAGGCAGTCCAGAACAGAAGGTACTGGCAAAGCCTGGCGATAATAAATATACGGAAGAAAGTCTGACTCTAAAACACAGGAAGCAAACCAACCCGCTGAAGCAGTCCTCCTCCTCATAACTTTTCGGAATAAAAATGAAGATGAAACATTTGCCTTGCTATACTGGAAGCACCTTGATAAAACATTGTTTTAAGAGATCCTAACCACGTGACTATAGTCATTATAAAGCAAATTGATTCAGAAGGGATTTAATTAATTTAATGCATCTGGCAGTAATTATTATTCTGCATTTATTATGTAGGATTTTTATTAGCTTAATGGTTTTATACATTTATCAGATAGTCACTGAAGAAAATTTCAGTACTCATAAAGCAGCTGAATAAATCATCCATTTTTTTCTTTTTTTACAGTTTTATTATAATCATTTGCTATTTTGGCTCTTACTAGTCATGACAAATTTCTGCTGCTTTACTGAGAAGAAGCTCTACCCAATATCCACTAAAGTCAATAAACATTCCACTGATTACCTCGCACTGTGCATTGTCTTTAGACTATCTTTATAATATAGTGATTCCTCCAGTGCTCAGACGCTAGTGTCAAGGACCACTTTCTTCTGTTTTAGCCAATTTTTAAATAAACAAGTCATTTCAACACTTAGTGTCAGAATAAGCGTGCATGTCTTTGACAAAAATTTTTTTTCAGTTTATCAGCATGCTAAATATCCCTTCATATCCTCATGTCCCTTCTCCAGTACTATGTATATGCAGTGAAATCTAAACAATTCTGTCTTGTGAGGGAAGCCAACATTTTTAGGTTTAGATTAATTTCCAATCAGAATAAAAATATCTAAAGTAAACTTCCTCTGTAAAGGGAATGTACACATTTCAACGTTTTGAATTTAAAGAATCCAAGTAAACTTTAAAGCAAAATATTAAATTAAAGTTGTTTTTATTTCAGTAGTAGTAGTCATACTATAAAAGTGGAAATCCATTTTGATCTAGTCCTATTGAAAAAGAAATACCATGACAGGTGCCACTTACTGCTGATACCTCATCTCACTCATCATACTCTCTGAGTAAAAAAATGCTTCAGTTTTATGTTGAAATTGAAGTTTGTGACTCAGTTGTTTGCCAACACATCAGTCTCAGACTATTTCATTTAATTTTAAAAGCCAGTATGTTATGTTTTGGGATAATATGATATAACATTGCACTATAAAACATTTGCCAAACATTAGTAAACAAATGTATTATGAAACCAAACTAAAATTTTTGGAACATTTCACTCCTTTTTAAATGAAACATTATGAATTTGCTGAAATCGGTGTGGTGAGACAACTGGTTTTCATGGATAACTTTGGTCACTAAGGGTAAAAGGCTGTAGATTAGTAAAAATCGCTTTTTGAAAACTAAAAATTAGTAGAGACTGCTACCTTCGGCATAGTCAAGTGAGAAGCTGTGCAAAAGGACCGCCGCATCCCAAAAGACGAGACGAACCTGTGGGACATCCTGGGTCAGGGTTTTCTTTCGGGGCCACCCTGCACGCCCCCCAGGGGCGCACCAGATCTTCTGTGTGACAAGAGCAGCCGGAGGAGAGCAAGCGAGAGCAGCCCACCCTGGCCTTTCCGCTGGGCAGGGAGCGAGCGCCGCCAGACCGCCTCCCAAGGAGAGAGGGACTCGCTCAAAACGTGTCCTGGTATCCATCAGAGGCACTGCTGCGCCCCTGGCCCTCCAGGTTTCACAGTTAATAGATCTCTACTGCTTTTTGCATCTAGCGTACACTCTCTTTTGAATAAAACTTCTAAATTTTGATTCAATTTAATTAATGTTAAACTTTCAATTTAAAACTATTAAATTTACTATGCAAACCTTGCTTAAAATTTGCTTTGGTAAAATAGCAAATGTTGCAAGTTATTTTTCCTCTTAAGCATGGTTTTGGTTTCATTAAGTTTAGTTTGAGAATTAAATGGTTCTTTTAGAACGATTTCTATTTAGACACAATTTAAAGCATTAGTAACTTTTAGACTGAGTTCTGGAGTTATTTTTAATATAAAAATGGGTTTATTTTACAGGTAGATGAACTCCACAGTAATCTCATCCTCTACAGTTGACAATTGCTAGAGCCAAAATTAATTAATTAGAAATATTAAAGTTAGGATTAACTCTTGGACTTGATTCACAAATGATTTGCCTGCCAGAATCACTAGCTTATAAGTGAGTTTCATTTTTAAAAGTTAGCATTATACCAATGACAACTACTTTCAAAAATCTACGTGGCTTGGAAGATAAAAGGAAAATTACTACAAAATTTATACTAAAGAATGTTCTTGTAGGCCTAGTTTCAGGTGGAAGGTTAGGTTTGGTTTATATATTTACATTTTCTCTATTGTAGAGGTAAATTAATCAGAAGTATTACTTTTGTTACCTTTAGTTCTTCTAAAAAGAGTCTTTTTATCTCTTAGTTTTGTGCTTAAACGTTTACAAAAAAATCTCCACTGTAATGTAAATATGGTACAAAATTACCAGAATTTTCTTCTAAAATGGAGGAATGCAGGAAGTAAGCTAGAAATGATAAAATCTGGACCAAGGTTTCATTTAGACAGGTTTTCCAAAAAATATTTTAGTGAGATTCTCCATAAACAACCAAACAGCCACTATGCAAATTTGCATAACTCCAACATTAACTTTCTCAAACATGTTACATGCAAAATTTGAGAAAAACGCAAAAGGTTCTAGGATCAAGCTCCACCTTGGAATGAAGCTGCTTGACAAAAGCACGGCCCCACAATGACAGCTAAGGACACACAAACTAGTATTTTTTAGAAAGAAACAAAGGCAGATTGAGAAAACTTGCGTACCGCAGAGATGAGCTGTAGCAAGAGAAAGCAATGTATGAACTAGTAAAACAATATGTTCAAGTAGCTATCACAAATATCACAGCGTAACACAAATATCACAGCAAAAATTAAAGATATGCTTCGCAGCTCTAAGATGCAAGTTAGAAGCCCAAGTATCTAGGAGAACTGCAACAAGTATCAGAGCTGAGAGAAGAATAAATTGCTGAAGTAATTAAAGCACTCTTAGTGAAACTATTTTTGAGAAGTTTGGGGTCAGATCTTGAACTAAATCCTGAAAATATCATAGTAGCCTAACAGTTTTTTTCAGAATTCCTAACACGTTTGTGCATTTTCATATTACTTTTTACAGAACAAATTGATCTAAATAAACACAGTAGCACCCAAAAGACCAAAGATTACTTTCCATATATACCATATTCATCTCTCTGTATCTATATGTGCAGTTATACATCCCTGCATACTACCTTTTAATCTATTTTTGACATATAAAACTGTTAAAGGTCACACAATATCTCAAAAGTAGCATTTAATTACTAGGTGCTACAGATAAATGAATCTATATGATTAATTTATGTTCTGTATATCGTTCCTGTAGGGCAATATTACATAGCTTGGCTATGTAAACTAAAGCTTATAAGTCCATACTGACACCCCAAATAACCTGAAATTTATGTGAAAAACACAGCTGACTTATATGTCTAAGTATGGATTTAAATTTTGGTTTTGCATCCCTTTTCCTCTGTCTTAATAATTACTACAGTGTTGTAGATATATATGTACACAAATAAAATGCTAAATGTTATACTGTTAATTATACGCAAACAATGTAAAGAGATTAGAAATTTCCAACACAGAAACGTTTATACTGATAGTTATCATGTTTATGACTTTTCAGCAATAGAGGAATTTTACGGTTCCTGCCTAAAAGCAGACCCGGCAACAATGCACTAGAAAAAAATTGCAAGGGTTCAGATCTGGGTCTAGGGCAGGTGCACAGTGCTGCCCATGCCCACGCGCGGGGAGACCAAGGAGAAATAAAACTCATTGACCTGTTGAACCGTTGCAGTGGGTGGTGAACTTCTGGCCTGAAAAAGTGCTAGTTCACTTTGGATCAAACATATTTACTCTTAAAACATAACAAAACAAAGCAAAACAACTCCCCCACCCCCACCCCACCAATGCTTTCCCTTAGAAATTAAACGAAGACTAAATTAACCTTTACTGTGATGTCTGTGTGTACACTTTTGTTTATCTCGCACAACTTGAAGAAGGCATTTCTTAATTCAATTTGTATATCTATTCAGAATTAAGTGGATAGTATGGGAAAGGCAGATGCATGAACACTGGAAGGCAATAGAAATGACACACAAATTCGGAACATCATTAAAAGTGGCTGGGGCAGGGCGAGGAGGTGAGGGGAATGAGGGGATGCATTTTATCTTTCGAGTCTGCCTTTCAAGAGACCCTACAGACAATGAGAAATAAGTTAAAGAAATAGCGAGTCCTAAGAAGACCTGTAATAGATAGTGATTTGGGGGGTTGGTAGAGTCATTTTAAAACGTAGCCTTTTGTATTAGATAGCAATTAGACAAGGCTTAATTAAGATTCCTCACTTTTACCCTGATTGATCTTACTACAATTACTATGGAAAGTCAGAGTTTGCACTAAGATGCAAAGTTAAACTTCTTTCTCCTTAGAATCAAAATAAATGTAGAAAAAAGAAGCCTGTTAAGCATTTGTTACCTCTTCTGTTCTCACAGTCTCTTTACACAGGCAGAAGATGGCCAACAGAAGGAAAGCACTGAAGGATAAGTCAGCAAACATGCTTTTCATAAATCAAATGATCTAATTTACATTTTCATGGACGTATATATGTTAAAGTTTAAGGAACATCTCATGTAGATTACACACCAATTGTTTCATATTTTTTCCTCATTTCCAAAAATCAAGATGCCTAACAAATATTTTATCAGAGTCCTTTAGAGTCACAATGGCTTTACAAATATCCTATTAAAATCCTTCTGTCATAAGAGCCAGCCTCACAGATGTCTGAGTAGAACATCCTCCTTCTTGGGTCTAAACAAGTTTCAGTTCAGCAGCTTAACACATCATGGTAACATTTGCCTTTTACACATTAGCAAAAGAGAAATACTAAAAGAAGATGATTCATAGTATTGTTATGCTGATCAACACACTCTTAGAACTAAATATTTTTCTACATGGGATATGACAGGTCTTTAAAAACCTCACAAGGTCAAAAGAATGGGAGAAAACCATAAATTAACACCAACACAGGATTTAATACTAAGCCTGAGTTATCTGAAATACCGGCAGTACTGCAGAACTGTTTGGCTAATATCAAGAGTAGAAGGAGTAAGATGCTGTCGCTATACTCTCATTAGTTTTGTTAACTTGAGCCGGATTGTATTTTTAAAAAGTTAATATTTTGAAACCAGAGTCTGAGCTTGGTAGTTATTCCAGACTGAATCTGCTGTACATACTTCAGCTGAAACACTGAAATACGCTGTTAGCCTTTCCATGAGCATGCCAAAAAAATTGTGACCTCATCTGTTTTGATCTGAAAAAACCTGACCTGGCTCAGTTACACATCCCTGACCAAACACTGAGGGGCTGGATTGCTAACGCAATATTTAAACTCATTCCCTTGCCCTCTGCAAGTTTTTGGAGACTGCAGCTCCCACGGCCTTAGAAACCCTGCGAGGATGAAGATCCAGAGGCACTCTTTGGTTTTCAGGAGAGTACAGTCCTTTGCGAACTGAGATGGGATGAGTGAGGGCTGCATCGACAACGGAGAGCAGGACGTGCACCTTCTCAGCCACGTCTTGGAAAAGGGGACCCTCTCGTTCAAAGGCAGAGTCCCTTTTACGCCAAATTTCATGTTATTTCCCCTCATGGTCTGGCAAGTCCATTTCTAGCAGCAGCGAGTCCAAAAGCCATCGCTGTGGCTCCCCTTGCCCGCTCTCCCACCTGTGTGCCTTCCCCTCTCTCCCTTCCCACGCTCCCGTGTCGGGCCGGACGCAGCCTGGCAGGAGCGGAGAACCTCACCTGAAGCCAGGGAAAACGTCGTCACTGACTTCCAAAGGATCAGGGCCCTTAATCCTTAAATCGTTCCAGTTTGGCTGGCTTTACTGTTAACTATGTTATGCAAAAGTCTCTAGCTGCTTCTTTCTTCTGGATATTTATTCCCAGCACGTCCCTATACATTTCTTCTATTGTAACGTTAGACCACATACACTAACGTAGCACTAATTTCTTTCTACAGTTTTATTATTGCGCAATATTTCAGTTAAAAAGATTTGACTTGTATCCTCTGGCTAGGAGAATTGCTGATTTTATGAAATATTATCCATCAGCTTGGATAAATTTGTTCATTTTGCAACGTTCATTTTGCAAAAGACTTAAAATAGAGGCATTTACGGTCTGTCCTAAATCATTTTTCAGCACGTTAATACATGGCTTACTATTTTTGAGCAGTCTCGTGGAAACTATTATTAACTGTGTTTTTGTTTGCTTTTTGTATTTGTTGATGTTCAGATCCCAGAGTCGGTAAAAATCCCAGGAAACCAGTCACACATTCATTCCTGTAAATACATATGCATGAATTATAATTGTACACTAACTCATAAAGTCAGGAATTGCCAACAATAAAAATGATATTCACTGTTAAAAGAAAAGGAAGAATTCAATTATGCAAAAGAGAAGGAGGCCTTGTTTGTGCACCCCATCCCCCTAAGGATTTCCAGGCATGGTATTTAAATGTGACTGTGTCTGCCAGCTTTTATGTCTTAACACACAGGACTTTTTTTTTTTTTTTAAGATGCTGGACTTGAAAGGTACTTGAAACTGCCCGAACTATTCAGTTTACGCATTTCCCACTGAAAAGAGACTCTGCTGGCTATCCCATCCCTCCCTGAGCCCTATGAGAGGGGGAACAGAAACTGGGAAGACAGCGAGGACGAAGGCTCCAGCCCCTCTCCCAGTGCCCATGAGGGCACGAGAAAAAGCGGGTATTCTCTTTCGTTTGGTCTGCTCCAATTAATATGAAATAAATTTTGCTTCAATAAAATTGAAGCAGCTTCAATAAAAACACAACTAGCCCTCATATTTCTACACATAATTAGTGCACTTTTTTTCCCCCTTCACACCTAATTGTTATATGTAATCACTTAGCAGAGTCAATGCCACCTGAAATATTTGGAGTTTTGTGAACCCAAAAACTTACCTACGCAGCCTCTCGGGTAAAACGGAGGTAAACTCTCCACCCTCCAGAGGAATCCTTGGGGGCAGAAGGTTATGTCTATATTCACCCAGGTTTGAGATTAGGGCCTAAACCTAAGTAATGGAATAAAAAATGGAAACAGTGTCGTTATACAAGTATGGTATGAACTACCGTGTATCATAATGACCAAAGATTGCTCTTTCGTGTGCAGCCCACGTAATATCTTGACTTATACTGACTAATATATTTTGGTCTGATAGGCACTTACTGTTATCCTTCAAATGCAACAGTAAGGCTAAGAGGACTGGTAAGGCTGAGCAATGACTGCTGTCATCTAGCTGGGGTGCAGAATCAATTTTAAAATGAAAAAGAATTACTATGTGAATTACCACTTTAAAGAAAGCACTTTACTTCTAGGTTTTCTTACAGCTAGACAATCTTTTAGTCATCAGCTATACTATAAAACAGTATCTTTTGCACTTGCAAATGTAACATCTGACAGATCTTAATGTATCTTGCCAAGAGGTATACTTAAGAAAATTTTAAATTTTGAATAAATTGCACATATCAATTATCTCCAGAGAAGCAGTGGGGAAAAAAGACAAACAGGGCTTCGGTCTGTTTTTTTCCTACTAACATTTCTAAACTCCTGATACCTTCTGGATAGCTATTCAAGGCACTCTTAAAAACATTAACTTTTCAGCTGTTCTTAAGCATTTCTTTAAAATGATATTCTAAAACAACAATAGATTGCTTCTTTGTAAATGGAATTACAAAACTTACCTGGTTGGGTTTTTTTTGTGGCCTTCTTAAAATCTGAACTGCTACATGTAACAAAGAAAGGAAACAAATGTAGTTTTCATATTTAATCTTCTCAACCATGATTTTTTCCTCTTCAAATGATTGTTTTGGATTAAAACAAATGTTTGTTGAATATGTCTGCCTTAAACTGGGCAGCACAGAAAATTACTGAAGACAGAAAAATGTTAACAGACGAATATTTGCTGAGAATGCTTTTTTGTTGTTCTTATTTTGTGATGGAAAAGGTAAAAATAAAGAATAGAATCAGTGGGGTAAGCACACTGATATTTGTTACGCCTTATTTTTTTTTATCATCTTACTCTCCACTATGTAAGCATCAAAGTTTGGATGTGGAAGCTCAGGGCTTCCAAAATGATGCACAGGACTGACATATATATATACACACCCATCCTTGACTCTATGCAGTGACACTATCAGCGAAGGAAATTGAAAAACATCTCTGAATGGGCAAAGAGGTGGTGAGTTTAAATTCAGAAAGGGAGTTGTGCAGAGACGAGAGAGCGAGCTAGGGACTGAGAATAAACAAGGAATTAAGATTTGCAAAGCTAATCATAAGAGTCTTCCTCTATCCTGTCTGCTTTATAGATTTTTGAAATATATTACAAATTTATTAGAAAAGTGCACATTTTGACCTGGTAGGCCATCCTCCCACAGAGCCAGAATATGTTACTTATCATCCCCTTATGTCAGATTCCTGGCTATTGCTGTATGAATATTTCCTGTCCCTTTAGAAAGATTGCAAATATCTGTTTTGTCAGAGCCAATAAATAAATAAATAAATAGCCTGCTGCAACTCAGTTTATAGCATAGTTTAAATTAATCTTTACAAAGTAAAATACTCTCTATTATTGTACGTAACAGCTTGTCTGAACTGTCTAGAATGACTAATGAATGAGATAACAGAACCGCCTATCACTTCTGCATTGTGCTCTGCATAAAAGCATTTTTCCCCACTGCGGCCCTACAATAGCACCATATTTGATTTCAATATTAATATATTTCACTCTGAAATTATTAATTTAAATATAAATTTTCTTCATTTGATATTGTAAGAGACTTCACAGAGGGAAATGATGGAGTGTGAAACATAATGAGCAGCATCAGCCTAATAAATTATGTAGTAAGACATCAGTAAAAATAAATACATTTTCTCTTCATTTTATTTTTATGCCACATTTACCCATAGGGGACAGGAAATAGCTATACTATGTACTTGCCTTCTTTATCTATGTGCTACGAAATTAAAGTACGGGATAGTTTATTTAAAACTCTCCTCTTTGTCTGGATGGCATGGCACAGTTTGCCCACATATGTGTTGCGGTTCATACTTGTGCATCAAACATCCCCTTCAAGCCATATAGAAATCTAGTAGCTTAATGAAGGTTATAGGGCACTATGAAACATTAACTGAAGGCAGATTGGTGAAAAGGATGCTGAGAGGCTGATACCATCAGTTTTAAGAGGGCTGTTGACTGTCTGGAGGTGAGTTCCTTTAGAGGTTACTGAGTTACTTCTGTGTAGTTGCTCATACCTTGTTCTTGTGACCTCACAGTGGATGTACTAAGCGTGCTTCAGATGTGTTCATTTTTTATTGTATTTACTCCCTTCAAATGAAAGCAGTAAAAAACACGCTTGTTTCAGATACGTATAGAAAGTAGCTTCACAGGCCAAAAAAAAGGAAAAACGTCAGGATCAATATTCAAAATTCATGTTTACATGATTACATTGGTATCATTAAAATATTAGTGCTATTCATAACTTGCTACTCCTAAGGTAGCATCCAAATCACTTGCGCTTAAGTGAGTGAAACATGATTTTAATCAGCTGCCACATAAGAATCTAATAGGAATGAACTGACCTTGGAAAATACTGGCTGTAGTTAACTCCTTTCCCTTCACTTCTCTTCCACCCCCAACGCTACCCTTCCCCAGCTGGATCCCATCCAAGCTGGACCTCATGCCAAAACTGTCTGTCTGATTGCTCAGGTCTGAAATACCTTCCTGAGTTAGTAGACAAGCCAGAGAAGCTTTCTTTCAAGATTCATTTTTTGAAGAAACAAATAGATGAGTGCAAGCAGTTCTTTGCACCAGTGGATATTAACCACTGAGCTCAGCTATCAGATACTCTGTTTGTGAGGAGAAGGCGGTGTGAAAGTCTCATAATTATTCTATTTGGAACAAGTATGACATGTCACTGCTGTCTCTGGTTATTAAAGCTGGACTGAACCAGGTAATGGACTCCTATTGGCGGTACCAGACCATGAGATTTGCCACAGGTGGCTCATTTGGGTCCCTGTTTCAGGGGAAAATGGGGAGTCAATCCTGACCTCCAGTACTTCCCTGTGATGCCAATAAGATTTAACCTGATCCCAAGCTTGCGGGCACTGGATTTTTCTTATAACAAAAATTGCATCACTGCTTGGGTATTAAATTGCAACTGCTTTATACTGAAGGATGACAGTATAGTTTGTTAGACAGAAAGATCATTTTAAGGTCCTCAAGCGGCTTTGGGTAGTTTGCTGAATGGGGTGAAAATAACTGGTACATCTATGACACACTTGATCTTTCCTCTAGAGTGAAAGCAGAGAGGCTAGTTTCTGCTGAGAGCCCCTTGAGGCAGATTTCAGTATGTAGAGTGGGTATGACATTTACAGACATCCTCAGAGCACAAGGCCACAGTTTGCTGGATGAAATCCTCAAAAGGATGGCATTCCCAGAGATTAGGGGGCTTTCCCCATTTTATATATGTTGCTAGTGGAACCTGAAGCCTACTATTTTAACCTTCTCCACTTTCTGCACTTTTCTCCACTTGCCATTTTTTAGAGTGTAGTTTCCCCATTTTCATTGTTTCTTGCCAGATCCTAAGTTTGACTATGAAGACATAAGCACACCGTTAATAATAAATATTTCTGGCATTTCTGTTTTATGAGTAGCATCTGTAATTATATTACTCTCACTGTAAATAACATAAGCACTGATGCTTTTATGATGGAAATGAATTTAGAAGTCTGAATATTTATGAATTAGTATCTTTCCTCTAAGAGAATATGACAGCGCTGAAAACATGCAATTACCAGAAATACCTATAGTGATTAAAATGGTAATTAATGACAGCCACTCTTATTTGCATAAAATAAAGCAAATTACATGTAAAACTAGATTTTTTTTTAAATTTTAGGCAGCATTTCATGCATTCTACAATTTGAAGGAAAAAAAACACTTACAGACAGGTGATCTGTTTGTCAACAATGGGTGGTGCAAAGTACCTAGAACAGCAGAGCATTCACATACAGGCATCTAGGGTATTTTCATGGGGGAAGAAAATCTTTGAGAGAGCGTTAAAGTTATGAGTATAAATTTATTCTAAGCATAAAGTTGTTTTACCCTCTTCAAAGTAGTATTGCGAGGTTTATGGCCTTATTCTAGTATCACTGGCATCTGTAGGCAGAACCAAGGCCTTATTGCATCCTGAAGCAGTAAGTTAATTTATAAGGAAAATGACATATTTTCATTTTAACTCATGCTTACGAGTGACTTACAGCTTCCTGAAAATAGACACATACAACATACATCTAGACATCTATTGTAAGTGTCCTGTATTTGCTTTAAATATTCAGTAGTATAACCAAAAAAAGTCTTTCCTCAAAGGATGGAGACTTATTTCTAAAATAGAGCAACCCAGCAAGGTAAAGTAATTGTTATCAAACACTCTTCCCTAAATGAACTGTGACAAACTATTATGTTTTTTAATTCAGATGTCCAAAAAACTGTCAGAACTGCTTTTGCTCACCTTTTAAAGATAATGGCTACTAGGCTGACAGGAAGTACTAAAATTTTCAACCTGACATTAAAAGTTTCAAAAAGCTGTGAGAGTGAAGAAAGTTAGTTGCAGTGAAAATATCCACGCAGGCTTCATTACATATAGCAAAGGAAGGTCTAGTTTCACTATGGGGTAAGCAGGGCTGATTGCCCTGTTCAATTACTTCGGTTCCTCCAGAGTTGTCAGGTGAAGGAGAGCTGCTGACTTGTGGATCATTTTGGAACGCAATTCTTAGAGCTAGAAAATATTAAATACCTTGGCTCTTCCACCAAAAGGGTTGCTGAGCAACTCATGACTTTTTGAGAGGCACTACAAAATTTTACAGAAAAAGTAGCACTAGTTAGACTGGCTGGCAATCATGCTTTTTTGCTGCATTTTCTTTCGAGATACCAAAAATCTACTGTGGGATCTGCATACTATAGAAAGATTTTTTCCTCTACAGCAATGCATTTAGATTCAGTCCAAAATAAGGTGTTTCTCCTCGGGCTCTTAAATTTCACACAGACATCGTCCGCTGTCCAAGATCACACCTCCCACCAAAACCCACTGCACACTAGACCCTGTTTGAGTTATCTAATGTCATAGTTAGAGATGACTGAGAGGTATGGAAAACTGAAAACTTCAGCATTTGAGCAATGCAATGTATTTATCTCATTCACTTTCAGAGAAAATAAAGGGTTTGAGTGCCTTTTAATTTGTAATACTGCTACAGCTACTGCAATATCTCATTGTTTCACATAATCTTAGTGAATAAATAAATAAACATGGCTTGATTTGACAAAGATTCTTAGGCGATGCTAGGCTGAGTTTTGTGAAATCGGCATAGTAGGAATATGGCCCCCCAAAGCAGGATCTACAGCCATGAATAAAATACCTGGTCCCTGTCCACAACACTGCATAAGATTTAGACACATCAAAATAGAGTTTAAAAAAAGCATCATGTTGAGGGGAGGAATCACTAGTTAGGAAAACTGATGTCAAGACGGTGTTTAAAATCCTACACCATTTTATCTGCAGATCGACCCTCGATTCAGGATGGGATCTCTGGATTTCCTTTTCTACGTAAGTGAGTGCCCAAAGCAGAGGGTTTACCAGAGGCTACAAGTGACGACAACAACCCCAGCTGGGGCCCCAGCTTCGTATCTGTGCGACATACCAGGAATGCAACTAACTTAGAAAAAGCAGCATCCTTTCTTATACAAACCCTAAAGAATAAAGAATAAATCCAAAACATTTATAGAAACCTGAAACAATACACTTTTTCTTTCCTGACCACTGTCCAGCCTGCCTTTAAGTAAACTTTACATTAAGACATTGTCCTTAAGATACACTGCATAATAAAGCTGAATGCATCTCCTCTAACTCCCCCTAAACTTCCAGCACTTGCGTAACTCCCAGTTGAGGGCAGCCTGTCAGATATGTCGGATGCCATGCAATGCGCTAAGTGCGCAGGCAAAAAAAACTCAAAGCTCTCTTAAAAACACACAGACAAAAAATCAGTGATGTCCTTTATGTCCTTCTGTGTTCTATGTCCATATACAACCATTACATACTGCTGCAGTAATTGAAAACCATCATTTTACAGAGCTTTGCAGTCTTCATCCAGCAACTTATTCTCTGCCCCAAAGAGCACAATCAAATAAGCTGGTTAACAGAATGATAGAAATAGCATTTAATTAACCAAACCAGGAAACTGTCCTAAATTGCGTGTTATAACAGATTCTAAAAGCTTAGGTTAAGATTTCAATTCAGATAAAAGTACTTACAATGATTTTCAGGCAAAATTAATATTGATAAGGGAAATTACTGTCTAAAAATTTGTTCTTGTTGCATTATTTCTTTTTCAGGCAACTACTATTAAATCACAGGTGTATAATAAATATTCTATAAGTAAGTTAAAAACTTATGAAATATTTTCATATAATTTTAACAGAAGGCATTTTGGGGGATTATGCTACAAGGAATTCATTAAGTATCTGAAATTTTGCGATAGCCAATCTCTTAAATACCTTGGTAATTCACTTTGGTCTGGACTTTTGTTTACATAAAAATGTAATCCGCTTTCTCCTGGAAGATATTTTTCTTTATAAACTGGGATAAAATGAACGTTATATTTCATTTTTGCTAGTTTTTCAATATGATTGATGCAGACCTTTAATGCATTAATTTTACAACATGAATTCATATTCAAATAGGTAGTCTTGTCAAGAAAGAAGAACAGCAC
Organism: Struthio camelus; assembly: GCF_040807025.1. Taxonomy (NCBI): domain Eukaryota; kingdom Metazoa; phylum Chordata; class Aves; order Struthioniformes; family Struthionidae; genus Struthio; species Struthio camelus. Next base: position 29,679,347 of record NC_090945.1, read on the forward strand.
CAAAAACGCAACAGTGAAGATGTGAGCTACCCCTTCCTTCTCCTTCCCCGTCCAGCAAAAATGGTCCTTGGAAATTATTAATTCACACAGGTTCTGCACATCTAGTCTAAGGAAGTAGGGACTAGGTAAACGTCAAACAGAACTGGGAAAAGCAATCTGAGGAAAAAAAAATTAGTTTAAAATCTGTGAACCTTCTATGTGACAAATTTGCCATTGCTTTAAACAAATTAATGTCAATTCACCCTGTGCATTCATAATATTGCAAAATCGAGTATACATACTTTCCTTATGTAGGTTATACTGCATTATACAGGTCTCAATCTAATACTGGTATTTCCATTTTGTTAGCGTGAGGCGCACACAGCACATCGCAAGTCCTAAGCCCGTGGCAGCCCGGCAGAGGCTCGCCTCTGGGACAAGTGCACTTAAACAGTGAGCGCAACTTGGATTAAGACCCAGCTCCCCCACCAAAGCCAGTGTCATTCGGCACACTCCTGGGAGCTCCCCGTGTGCTGGAGGGGCTGCGTGTGAGCGGGCACGGGCAAGCGCGGCCGGGGGCCTCAGCGTGTTGAAACAGCCACCTGCAGAAGTTGGCCAGCATTTGCCGGCTAACAACTGCGGTGCAATTAGTACGAGTTCACTCTTACCAGCACCCAGCCTCCCAGCCTTACCAGCAGGTACGATACCTGCACAGCGTGGGCTTGCGATATGCAACTGAAGAATCTCATCTGCAGCGGGCGCAGGTCCAACCTCTGTCAATTGAGTTATGCTTTAATATGCCAAGCCGAGGATCAGAGCTGACACGTCTGATACGCAGTGACAAGCAGGAAAGCGGGCCGCTTGAAATGCCTTTGTCTCTAATGAGCGCTGCATGGAAGTGCTGCATTTCTGAGCGGCACCGCTATCCTTAATGTTTTGTCTCTGGAAGTGTGCAGCAGAGCTTCGGTACCCAGCCTCAGTCAGAGTCCCGCTGTAGGCTTGATGGCTATCCAGCACAGACGCAGCTGCTGCCATGGCTTTGTGCAAACAACACGCAAAAGGTAACACTTTTTTCCAGGAATCCCAAAGAAATGTTCTGCTGGAGTGATTAGACAACAGGTCTGTCTCGAGAACCGACTCCGTGCAGAGTCCACGGTAGATGAAACACATTTTCATCATGCTCCCTTCCCTCCCCGCACTGCTCTTGTGCCAAACATCACGTTACCCGACCCAAGAGCTCAACTTCTTGTCAAAAGCAGAGAACAGTTCACATGCGAAAATGTGGCAGCGGGACCTCAGAAGTCCATATTCAAGGTCTCTCTTAATAGGAGGCACTTAAGATATGTCTTATACACTTAAGAACTGAGTACTGTAAGGACTACTCTGCCAATCACAGCATCGGGTCTTAACATGATATAATTGAAAATATACTTCTGAAACTTTTTCCAGCCTCAGCTTAGTACTCAGGTTATTTAAAGTTGAAAAGCAACGTGCAATAGGATAGAAGAGTGAATTTCTTCTTCAGCTTAAACCTTCAGGTGTAAAACAATTGTTTCTTTCAACCTTTTCATTCCTGTTCTCCTGCCTCTTCTACTTCTTCCACCTCCACCTGCCACATTCACATATAAAGTTACCCATTCAAATACATTTGAGTGCAGCTTCTTCCTTACTGCTTGCCTTCCTTGAAAATTCACTCTTAGCCAGAAGGGTGTAGTGACCATCCAACCAAAATATAGCACATTAAAAAGGTCAAAGTACTGTGGCAAAATAGCATAAATCACAAAATATAATGGGCATAAAAAATCTGACACCTCATTGCCATGACCAAAACTGTAACTAGAGTGAGAAATTATATGGAATTAGCTTCTTATTGATATGCTCTGAAAGCCTGCAATTTCATGGTGCCTGGATGTCATTTTCAGAACCTCCTGCCTTTTTGCAGCTCTGTAGGCAGGCGTTCACCTACCATCGAGGGAACTTGAAATAGGAGAAAAGAAGAGATACATAAATGTTTTACTTGGAGCAAGAAGTCATGCCAATTTTCAAAATTACAGTAATCTTTCAGTACTGTTTCCACTAAAGTCAGAAATCTTCAGGAAATGTCTGATCTCTTCTTGTGGCATATACAGGTATTGAGTCTCCCGGTAAAGAACATCATGCTTTAAGAAAAAAACAGATCTCATAACACCATGAGCTGATCTGGTTCACTTTGCTGCCTTTCTGTTTAGCCCAGCGGAGCAAATAGGACACAACAGAGTCAATCCAACTCATCAGATACGAAGGTATTGTAAGAAGGGCAATATCTACTCCTAAATCCTTTAACTGACAATATGAGAGTTTAAGTACTAAATGTCCAGCAATAAGGCTCACTTCTTGTTAGGGTGATGTCATTTTTGAGGATCATCTGATTTAATTAAGGAGGATCACTCTGCTGACATCTTGACGATTTAGGGAGCTGCTACTTATACTTACTGCTACTTACGCTTACTTTATGAACTCCAGGTTTTTTTTCCCCCCCACCTATAGTCTCTGCTTTATGACTGTCTTCCATTTCTTTTGCCTTGTGCTTCCTGTGCTAGAGAGGCAGGGGGACTGGCAGACAGCAGCGCGTCTCTCTCTGAAGGAAGGAGTTGTTAAAGACACTCAGCACTTCCGTGTGCCCTCACCTGGCGAGAACGAAAGGATGGAGCTGAGCCTTAGATCAACCCCGTTTCCTCCAACCTCACGGAAAGCAGCCGGCGCTTGAGGACGTGGAATTTCTCCGGCAGCATCGCAAAGAGATCAGGTGCTAGCACTGGGTCTTACCAATCGCAGCACCTGAACCACTTGCAAAACGCAGAGCAAGACGGAAGAGGCACAGTAAGGACGAGAGGCAGAATGTACCCGCTGAGGGGCACCACGGTGCCAGCACGACGGTACCGCTGCCGTGCGGCAGCCAGCTCGCGCACAGGTAGCCGGGAGCATAGGTGAAGGAGGTTGCCTACCTCTTCACTCGTGACATAACCTCAGTTATTGTTACAGCAGCAAGGCCGCTGTAACGGAAGAGAGAAGGCGTTTTGTGCAAAAAGCAGAGAGAGAAGGAAGTAAGCGAACCAGACATGGAGGAAGGAAACAAAATTATAGATGTTCTCTTGCAGTCAGGGGAGGAGAATTTAGTCACCTACGCTGCCGTGGGTGTGAAATATAGTGCTACCCCTTAACTGCAAGGCGAAAGGTTTTGGATGTTCATTAAAAAGTATAGAGACCATTTCAGTTGAGGGTGAATGCTGAATGATGTGGGAGAGAAAAGTCCTGCATTCTTAGAACAGCTTTTGTTCTTAATTTGTACTTAATTTCAGTGAGTACTAAATATTTAAATAATGAATGGAAGATTTTACTTTAGTTCATACAGACTATTCAACGTAAAAAGGAAATAACTTCCACTTAAGCAAAAACCAAAGTAAGTCAGAACTGACTGATCTTGAATTTATCCAGATATATTACTTGATTTGTGCATGTTAAGTCTCCAGTTACCTTAAGAATTTTTCAAGAGGGATGTTTTTTTCTACAGCGTAGTTTTCTTTACTATGGTAATTGCTGAGCGCCTAATTGGAAGTATTAAATCTCTTGTGGAGAAAGAAGATCAGATAGTTTTAAAAGCACTGTATAGCCATGTTTATTCAAATAGACCAGTGTGCAGTCAACTTTTTCAGACCTGGGACGTGTCTAGGTTATCTGGAAGTTATTGTCATCTTGGGTTTCGCTCAGCCCACTTAACATCCCACAACCTGTTCAGAATCTAAGATGTGGGAATCTGGTTTCAGCCTTTTTCTAGCAAAGAAACATATGAACCAAGTAGTAGTGAGCAGAGATTTCCCTTGTTTTCCAAACTCAAAAGAGACGTGGTCATCTAATTGAACAGTTGTTGAAAACTATTTTCTTAAATAATTAATTTGAAGTCTTTTACTTCAGATTTTATCATTAAAAGTACTGTGCTATAGGAACAATGCCAAAACAGAGGGATAATTTCTCAGTAGTTTTTCCAGTATCCATCTGGGACTCTAGCAGTACAGCTTATAGAAGGTCGTGTTGCACCATACAATTTCCCCCAATTATTATGCTTGAACTGACTACAAGACACACATTTTATTTCTGATTATAATTGCTTTATTCTAAAGGAAATATTACGAGTGAGCCCACTACCACATGTAATACTATTCAATAAAATCCATAGGTCACTTATTAAAACCTCATAAAAGTGGTAAACCACAACCAGGACAAGATGAAGCAAAGCTTGTCTTTGCAATTTGCTGTCCCAAAGGTATGATTATCTCCTGATAACCGTATCTCCTTCTTCTGCCTTATTGCTAATTAAATTAATTAATTAAGGAAATCTCTTCCCAAGTGGACTTGATTTAATATGCTGTATATAATTAGCAGCTCTTGGAAGTGGAGATGAGACGATTTCTCTTTTTTTGTGGCACAAACAGACCTTACAAACTTTGCAGAGACAGCGACCGCTCCGGTTTGCTGCTTTGTAAACGAGGTGAGCAGCACCCTCCTGACGACAGGCTGCGGTTACACGCATGGGGCAGGGGTTCGGCAGCCGCAAAATACATCTGTCCTTTTGTCTATAGTGATACCTGTTCAGCAACAGTAGAAAGTGAGTGTGTACTTTGGGGAGAGGCAGAATTTGTTTTAAAAACAAAATGCCATGACGGAAAAGAACTAAATCATTTTTGCTTGAAAGCAGATATTGTTCATATTAAAAGGTACTTTTTCCCCCTTGCAAATATGTGGGATACAGAGGTATTTAAACATGCTCCAATTTATTCCTTTCACTTGACTATCTGAGATTATCCATCTAAAAATGGAAAAATGTTAACATTGACTTCATTGAGTAAAGAAAATCTATATATTCACAATTACATAAAAAACACTCTTGCTTATGAAACACTTTTGTTCACGTTTTATTACAAACAGAGGAGCATATTTCATTACCTAAAAATATCCATTATTTACTATTCACTAGGAACTAGTTTGAACTGATTTTTATCATTAAATTGGTGATTCACATTACACTATTTATGTAGGTCACGCTGCATTGCTTCTGTCCTTTGATTGGATGACTTATCTGTTTTAAAAACATAAAGTGGAAGGTGTGCTGATTCACTGCGCAAGTCACAAGAAAATAATATTTCTTTAATTTTACAGCTTGCACGCTGGATATTTAATCACAATATTTAATTTTCATCCAACAAGATCAAGATATATTGAAAAAGTAAAGAATTTCAAATAGCAAAACATATTACACATGCTTATAAAATAAAATGTTTTTAATCATTACCTTTCTGTATTGTATCTACTAAAAATGCTACAAATAGGTATTGAATAGTCAAGAGAAACAGAGACTACATTAAAAATTCTTGAGTTTCTTAAAAATCCACACAAAGGCCTTGCATTAGAACATATTCCACAGGGAGTCTTTTTTTGGACCACATTAGATAACAAGTCAGATGCTGAAATGTGATATAATTAAAAGACAGCTGCTAGAATTATAGAAAGGAAAAGGGAAGCATGCTATATATGTTATGATATTAGTGTCCAATAGCATTTCTTCAGAGGAAAAAAAAAAAGAGAGAGAGAGAAAGAGAGAGAGTCAATATGATTTAGGACAATAACATTTTCAGTGATCTAAGAATATTTGTGTGAGGTGACCTGAATAGTCTTTCAAATTTAAATGAATGACAAAAGAAATTCCTATTAAGAGCAAACGCAATTGCTACAGGGATGATACTGCGGAAATGGAGATCTGTACAGGGACTACACACAGGAGAATTGCTCATCACGTTAAGTGACTTGACAAATTTTCTGAAAATAATTTTTAGTATAAATGACAAGCAAAGAAATTAAAGAAATATGTTTCATTACTTCTAAAGATGTACTAGATGATAGATTCATCTGCTAAGATCACAGAAAAATATAAACGTTATCCTAGCAAAATTAAAATAGCATTTGAATTTGTTATTGTATCAGAAGATCAATCTATCACTCTTTTTATAAAATAGATTTTTTTTTTCTAGGCACATGTCCACCACACATACTCAAGTACTGTACGCAGTGGGGGAGGAAATGGCCATGTAGTTGGCACGGTGTGTTTTCTGTTGCCCAGGATGCCACAATTGCTGGATCATCTATCTCTGACCTCTTCTCCTGCCTGCTAACATGTTCTGCAGCTTTATTCCAGCATTTCTAACACCTTATTACCTTCTGGTAGCTGTCACTTTTAGGAAAACCCAAGTGGCAGTGGAACGTTTCTTCCTTTATTCCAACCTGGTTCATTTGGCCTCCAAAACTGCTACTGCTCTAAAGACCAGAATGAGGAAGTCTCGGTGATGAAACACAGACAGGTTATCCATGCCTAAAAATGGAACTTTAAAAGCCTAACATTTTAGTGGAACTATCGAGATGAAAAGGTGTTTTTTAATACCATTTTCAAATAGCAATTTCATGTTTTTGATAGGCTACTGAATGCCCAAAGATATAAATCTACCGCTCCACAGCATAAATGTGTCAATTAGAGGTGGAACTGAGGTTACCAAAAATATAACAATAAAAACCCCTCTCTTGTATCTGGGTGAAGAGATTCCCTTTGAAAATTTTCACGAAAAAACATAGGGAAAGGCACACCTTTCTCTCTCAAAAACGGTCCTTTAGGTCAATCTGCTGGACTGGTCAAAATTTGAGCTTCAATACCTCCTCAATTTCCTTTGGTGTGCTCACCTGAATGGTGATCCCTATACAGAAGATCTTTTAAACAGGCTATATTTAAATCTCCAGGGGCCTTTCTCAACATCCTATTTTGCAGCAGTCTTTCCCAGTGAAATCTTTACTGATATTACCTATAGTCATTATTAATGATTAGTACTGTCAAATCAATATTTCCATCCAATTTTTGTAAATCAGAATGATTCTGAACTATGCTGCAACTGAATAGAAATTTGGAAAACCATCACTACACGTTGTCATTTTAAGTGTGTTTCTTTGTAAAAATTCAACCTCTTGGTGAAATATTTGGGGGAAAAATGAAAAAAATATTCACTACTTCAAGCAATAAAAAACATTCCTGTCCAAGAACCAGGGGCAGGGGTAGGCACATATACATGGGAGTGGTTGAAATACCACTGGGATATGATCTTCCTCAAAAAACATCCTCCAGAGATTTTCCTCTTACAATATAGATTAATATGATACAGATACAGGAAAATAAAACCAACTCCTAATCTTTAATAATTCAAAGCAGAATAGGAGCAAGGAGTCAGGTGGAAGTGAGAGGGAGGGACGGATAACAGGCAGTTGTGGCTGTCACCTAATTACCAAGAAAACAGAATTCCTCTTTAAGATAAGATTATTCTTTGCAGCTCAGTACTAACATACTGTGCTTTGGTGAATATAATGCTTTACTTTTCTCCAGAAGTAGTCCAGATGACTGTAATTAAGATGCATTGTTATGCATCTGCTGTGACTGAAAAGCCATCGCTTTGGGGTGTAATTTATGGAAGCCATTAAAAAAAAATGCAACAATACACAACAATAATTAAAAAGGATGATAGCATGAAAAGACTACCCCAACACGAGTTCCTAATGTTCTTTCTTCAGAGGATTTTCAGTGCGGACGCCATCACCTTAATCACCATTTTTCATACTTGGGACTTGGAGAGAAATCAGCTTTCTATTCCTAGATGTTTTTATTCAACTTCTCTTGGGCTCCAGGCGGTCAAGCACCCACCCAGCCTGGCCATCCCCCCATGGTGCCCACACCAGCAGGCGATGGGCTGCCCCTGGCTACACCACCCAGCTGCAGCTGCCACCAGCAGGTACTACAGGTTGAAGCAATAGCCCCTTAAACCGAGAAAAAGCTAATCTCTGTCCAGACTGAAGATCAGGATTTCAAAGCCAGTCATGAAAGGCAGTTGGTAAATAGCTCAGGTTTTTCTCAAGCCCTAGAAAGCACTTATCAGGGATTGAATTATTTTTTTAAAACACGCTAAATACAAAAGAGACGAGCTGGAAAAATCAGTGTTTTGGCAATGGGATTCAGGTCACCTCACTGTTAGACCAGCGGTGTGGGTCCGATCTAATCACAACTTATCAGTCTCTGCTGGCTGACCAGAAATCCATGTGGAAGTCTGTGGTCTCGGTGCAGTAAGTTGACAGATGCTAGAAAAGCTGGAAAAATTTGGCAATATCAACAACAACAGCAAGAACTAAGTTAATAAGGATCAGAAATCAAAACACTGTCAATCAGGCCTCAAAAATTCATCTGGAGGCAACAGAGACAAGAGAGAACTGAAATTTTCTCACCCTTTGAGTGCCTGCCCTCAACTTCTTGGGAGAAGCCTTCCGTCAGCCATACCCATTTTAGCACTTTCTGCAGACGTGAAATTCAGAAGAAACACATAAACTGTCAGCACACCAGGGATCAAAAGAGTGTATCAAATAATTAAAATATCAGTTTTTTTCTGTAACGTGTGGCCTCAGGGAACTGTAACATTCAGCAGGAGCAAAACCAAGCATATCCACTCTGAGCTTTCTTAGCCACTACTACTAATTTTATCTATAAATTATATGTGTATATATTAAAGATATATATGTATGCTTAGGGAAAAAAACAAACCTGTCCTTCAATTAACAAGTTCAATGCTCAGCCACCATTGGCAGTAATTCTGCATGCGGTATCCTGTGCACTGATTAGAATTGGGTCCCACTGAGAACTAACGCGTTGGCGTGTTTTAGCATCACTGATATTCCTTACGCTCAAGGGGAGTGAGAAGCAGTGAATTAACATCGCATTAGTGACATTACATTTCTACATTTCTTTCCTCTGACTCCCAGTTTCGAGTAACAACAAAGCTGTTGGTGCCGAGTGGAGCTCAGCAAGGGCAAATCACCTATGTGGAACCGTGCTGAAAGCACAGAAACCGCCTTTTGGAGACCTGTCTGACTGTGTCTCCAGATACAGCCAGATTAGACCCTCTATAGAATCACATTTTAACTAATTAGATAGTTCTAAAGCTGGTTAAATTTACTTTTTTTCCCCTGCTTTGGCACTTCACTGACAACATCCATGCACCTAAGAATGTGGGTGCTTGTATTAGTACTGTAAGTGATACTGCAAAGACGATCAAACAAATGACATGTTTGCTTATCTCTAGTATTACTGAAGAAAGAGTAAGGAAGTAAATGGTGCAATGTTCTGTTCTCTTTCCCTTGTGGTTACCTTTTAAACAAGTGACAATAAAACTAGTTAATTCATATTTATGTTTCTGTACACAGTTACCTCTCCGGAAGGATTTTGTTTATAGTTCAATTGCAAAAAACTATCCTCATCAAGAGAGCAAGCGTTGCACCACTAAAAGAAATAAAATGACATTTGAAGAAACTCTTTTGTGGGAAAAAAACTACTTTTCAAAGATGCCAAACATAGAGAATATCTGTATCTTGAGTCTGTAGTGAAGTCTGTCAAAGGAAAAGAATAGAACGCTACAGAATCTTTAGCAGGCGTGTATTTTAACTTCCTTAATAACTACTTCCTTGAGTTATTAGGCATGTGAACTATAAACAATCCTAAAGAAGCTACTAGAATTATGCAATTTCCCCCCACCTCAATTCAACTTTTATGATACTCATGGAGATTTTTATAAAAATCCATATCATCTCTATGGCACATTGATTATTCCTCACGAATAAAATAATGATTCTAACTTGCTACCTTTTTCAGAATAGCAGTCTTTAGAGGAACTAATAACTAAATAGAGTTGATACCTTTTGTGTTTTCTCAAAAAATTCAGAGACACACTTTGTAAACAAACAGAAAGACTAATTCACTTACCTATTTGAAAGATTTCTAACTGATCTGTCCCAGTGTTATCACTGCATGCATAAAGGTCAGTAATGCATGCTCCCAAACAAAAAAGGAAGAAAAAAGACCCCATAAAATATAAATAAAATAAAGAAATAAAATAAAACATAAATTTTATCCTTTTTTATCTTTTTTTACTGTCCATAGTTTTTGAATTCACTAGTTAAAGCGAAGTATCTCTCAGCAAAGCTATAGCAAGGCTCTATCTTCTGTTTTAAGAGTCAGCAATCTCTATGTAAACTGAGGTTCCAGTTCTCTCAGAACAACTGGAAGACAAGTTAAGTTTTAAAAGACTCTGAGATTTTAAGAAGGGAGCTTATTTTATATCGTCAGACTAGTGAAAATGCAATGGACAAAGGTAAGGGAATCTTAGAACACCAAAGAAACTATAGTATTTGAAATATAATCAGGAAAAAACATGTATAGCATTTTTTCATGCAGTAGTTTGCAACACTATATTAGATAAAAAGTAGGTTTACCTATCCTAATTCATATTCAAATAAGTTCCACGTTTCAAGTGTAGACCTACAGCATTGCCTGGTGACCATCAACGGACAGATGTCTGATCTTGTCTTGCTTTCAAGCGGGCAGATGATTTAGAGAAGCAGAGAAGTCACCACACAGCAGGAAAATTGCAAGCTCTCTATGATGGTATAAAATGGTAAATCTTTCTTATAACAGCAAGCTTTCTGTCTATGTCATGGAGCATTATTGATTGCTGTTCTGCGCACTGCAAGACAAAACACTTGGTAATAACTCATCAAGGCCATTGCCCAATAAAGTCAATGGGAAGAGTCGTGCTGATTTCCTCTAGTGCTGGACCGAGTCCACCAAGCGTTGCACTGCAGAACCTGTGCTTTTAAGAAACAGCCAAATTATCAGTCGGTGTAAATCAACTTGACTGTGCTGAAGTCAAGAAGCTATGTTGATTTAAAGTGAGTCAGTGACATTTACATTATGTCCTTCAAGGGGTTCTTTGGGGAATGAAATTCAGTAATAACTTTCAGGCTTTTGCTCAGAGCTCCAGATGACAGCAGAGACACCACAAACTCTTCTTCTCAGCCAGCCACTGCAAGAGGCATGAGCACATCAGACTGCTGTCTGAAGTTTCACGTCGTCAGCATGATTGCGTTTCCAGCGTTTCATTACACTCAAGTTTGGAACCGCGTTACTATGGATGAGCAAGGAAGAGAAACTGGGAATGTCTCTTCCCTCTTTGGCACGCTGCCTGGACCAGGGGGCAAAATCCCCTTGTCCTGCAGGTGTTTTCTGTGTGAGCACACTCCAGCAAACACTCTTGGCTCATCTCTTAGGGTTGTGTAAGGTAGTAAATGTTTTCCAGAGGGACGGGAAGGGTTTTGTTTATCTGTTTGTTTGTTTGTCTGTTTACCATCTCTGAGCACTTAGGAATTTGGGAATCGACTGGATTCCAAACTTTGCAAGGTAAGATCTGGTCCCAATGCTTATTCAAGGCAAAATAGCTCCATTCCAGGCAAATCACATCAAAAGGATTAACATCTCCAAGATATCATAACACTTTTCATGGTAGTTTCACCTATAAATAACTGGCACGTTAAATCACAATTCATTCAGCAAAACAAGTGTGGTTTCTGTACTCAGCGGTTTATACTACGTAAAATAAAATGTTGCAGCTCATGCAAAGCAGCAGCTCATATCACTATGTTCCAGATCAAGATTATTTTCTAAAAGCAATATATCATAATAAATTCACTATATAAAAATAACCCATGAAAAAACAATAAAAATAATAAAAAATAATGAAAAAATCTTATTTGCTTAGTTCTAGCTGGTAAGTTCGACCTGTGTTTTCCATGTTCAGTTTTTACCTGCCTTTGTAAAGGCTGCCGGCTACCTGCCCGGCTCTTGCTTTTCATGTGAAAATTTCAGCCCTCCTCTTTTCCCTCCTTCATCTGAGTAATGAACTGTGGACACGTGAGTTTATAAGACTGTTTGCTTCGTCTTTCCTGAAATAATAGTTGTTAACTGGCTCTTCCTTGAAAGCCTACGCTCCCTGCATTCTTTGGTCGGCTGGATGGAAAATTCCGCAGGAATTTTGAACACTGCTGCAGTTTTTATAGTAAAGCTGTTAATGCTTCATGTTTAGAGCATCTGAAATCAGTCCAGTGCCTGCTATTTAGCCTTCAGGAAATGTTACTTGAACTTAGAGAAATATTTCCTCATTGATCCACTTTTCACTTAAGAATGATAATGACACAGACATAAAATTTAAAATTAATTTGTTTAATAACGCTTATATCATTAGTATCAGTGTGTAGGACAAGGCTGTCGCAATTCTGCATGGAACTATCATGTAAAGATAAAAGCCATTTAAAATAATTTAAGTGTAGTGCCAGAGAGGAAAAATAGGCTGAAACTGAATAGTAATTTTACATGCCTGACTTCCTATTGTCAGATGGATGCAATTTGCTATCACTTCTTTATCAGACTAAACATACGCCCTTACTAAATCTCATTTATATCCTGTTATGAGAAAGAGCAAATGGAAACAGTCATCCTTTCTCTTTGCACCTCTCCTCCTCAGCAGCTGGATATAGTCATTGTCCTAAATTCAGAGGAGCACAGAACTTCTCTTAATTACATGACCCGATACATTGTACACGCTTCTTTTACACCAATGTAACAACCAACCAAATATAATAGACTATGTATAAAAAAAAATCCACAACAATTTGTGGTGAGATCTGCTTTCTCCTAAAACTCTTTGGCACAGTTTATTTTTACTGCATATATATATACACACACGCATATATGTACAGCAAGCGAGAACACAGGCACAACAGAGAGAAAGAAAAGCAACCAAGTGCCCATTGGCACCAACTTTCCCAACTACTTGCTTTCTTATTGGTATTTCTGGACTTTTCCTCCATTTAATACGTATCTGATACGTGCCTGATGCTAGACAAATAAGCTATTAATTTAATGGATTTCTCATCATAGAACGTGCAGTAGAAACAATATGTGAAAATTGAGCTTTTTTTTTTTGATTTCAGAGTTAAGGGAATATGACACCTTCTAATGGTATGTGATAGTTTAAAACGTAGTCCAGGTAGGCAAGGGTTACCATTTGAGAGCTATTTGATTCTCCTATTAAATGACTTTGAGATCTCAGTCCGAAAGCGTAGCTCAGAGAGAGAGGTGTCTGCCTCACAGCTAATGTTTTCCTGATGGCTTCTCTGAGCAGAGAAGAGAAATTCACTTCTTACCCCAGAAGCAGTCCTCCAGGTGGCTGCTGAGGCATGGCTTTTGAATGGATGGTAAATAGATATATAATAATTACATTTCTGGCAAATAATAATAAATAATTATGGGTGCTCCCTGCACTGTACCTATTCTGAAGATAGGCAAAGGCCTTCAGAGTCAAGAGCTGTCAATCTGTCTCCTGTAACTTTATGACTGTAATCACAGAGCTGTGCTACGCTGCGCCAAGCGCTTGGAAAGGAGATGTCACAGAATATATGTGTATGTCTAAGGCACATCTGTTTGCACCAAACTTCATTAGAGGCTTTGCTTTGCCAGACATCAATTACACACTGCCTATTTAACACTATATTCCTGCTGCGGATGATAGCGCCTAGCCACGCAGAACACAATTCAGTTTGCTAGAGACGCTTAATACGGGGTTACAGAACCCCCCAGGCACCGGTGCCCTTGCTAGGGGAGTCGCTCAGTGTCCTGGTTTGCACGCAGCCCTCATGAGCCCTCTCCAAAACTCAGCAGAGCAAGTAACATAACAGACCACCATCTCAGGTGAGCGACCGGTCTGAGTGCAAACCTTACAATTTGCAATCTCATTTCGACAGGAGCATCCTTCCAGTTTGGGAAGTGCGTTATAATAAAGCTCCAAAGCGGCGTATGTCACCTCTGATACATGTTACACTTTGCAGATTATAGAAATATATTATGAATCCACTGAGTAACAGAAGACTCTGTAGGAGAACTGTATTTATGATACAACTGAAACAAATGTCTGCCTGTTTCTGTGTTGCAAAGTGCTCTGCCATAGATCCACTTTTCAAATATTAAGAGAAAAGTGTTAAACTCCATGATGTAACATTAGCAGTTTTATATCACATACAGCTAGATAACAAAATTAAAATTAAACCAAGGAATTCTCACCCTGGATGCATATTATTTATTCTTTATTTATTTATTTTTACATCTTTCCTGATTTTCTTTTGTGTGTGTTGTATCAGGTTTTCCCTGAAACAAAGATATTTTTCACATAACTACCAAAAATTATCAGGAAATGTACTCCTATCAGAGTCACAGGTGTGATACATGCAAACAAAACTATGCACAGGTGCATTTTTTCCCTTTTTTTCCTTTATCTTGCTACATAACTACTTTTTGAAAGTTTATATCTAACTATCAAAAAGATCATGTTTTCCAAATCTGTTATATCTACTTTTATTTGTTGCCATTAAAGTTATAACATATCCATGTGTCATTGTACTTTGGGAAAAACTATTAAAAATCAGACTATTTCATGTTCATGAACGTCTGAGCAGATGGTACGTATCACAATAGATTGGTACTAAATGCAAAAATAGTAGCACCACCTATTGGCAAAATACATAAACTGATCCATCAAATTTCATACTATCATTCATATTATTACTGAATTTTAAAGTTGTAACCTATTATTTTCAGCTTTATTTTAGCTACTCAAAATTAACATATTTATTAATAAGGCCTTTTGATTTTCTTTCAGAGTACGTCTGAAATAGATGGAAAAAGATCCGAATTATAAATTTGGAAAACAACCCAAATGTAACCTAGAAAAGTTGCTGGAGAAGCGAGATGAAGCAGGAAACAACAAAGCTTTAGTTTAGCTGAATATGTAAGGCTAGGATTTGGGTGCACAACTGTAGCTTTTAGCTGACAGTTTGTAAAACAGATTGTAAAAGTTAATCTGTAATTTTTTCAGTATGCATCTCTTATTTTGGTTACTTGGGCTTGGTTGCTCAGAACAAACCTAAATTAATTTTAACTTTATGGGACATCTTCTTTCTGAATATTTCTTTTTTATTCCTGTTGGATTGACTTTTATGGAATTTATATTATATTTCTTTTTTGCAAATTGATATTGTTTTATTCTACTTTTAAAATATCAATAATGTTTATCAGAAAAATTGGTTTCACCTATATATTACTATTGACTCTGCTATTTTCTTAAGCATTCTCTTCCCTTTTTTCCTGCTGCTTGTATTCCTTGTTTCCATCACTTCTTCAGGAAAAAAAAAATTGATGCTAACCATAGCGGGCCAGATTCCTCCAGCAAAAGAGTGACTCTGTGTGCTGAATCTGAATACTGACCATCACTTCTACATTCCTAGTTGTTTCACTATTTTCACCTACAGTGCTCAAAATATTTGCAAAACTGCTATTTTCTGAAGAGCAAAACCTCCCTACGCTCAGGGGAGCACTTTCATTTTGTTTCAAAGGAACCTAGTGCTTCTGCAGTACACATAGCAGTCCTGATGACCACAACCTATTGCCAGCAGGATGCGTTTGATGCATGAAATCATGCCAAACACTCTACCATCATCAGAGCTTTGAGGGGCGCAATCCCTGACCAGCAAGATATTTATTTTCCACGTTGACAATGCAGCTGCAAAGCAGAATTCGTGCTTTCATGGCCTCATTTTGATGCAAAGCAGTTGTGTCAGCCATCAACACAGGGATCCTCAGTCTTTGCCTGTGATGAGTTTGCTAGAAGTAATACCACCAGCAAGAGATGATGGTTATACTGGTCTCCTCTGTGAAGTCACTTGTTTCATTTCCACTGGACCAAAAACAGCAATTAAGGTTGACTTACCAAGCTTTTATGTCTAAGCATTTTTAGCAGCATACGTTTCTTCATACTACTTTCTATACATAAGAGTTTTTATCTGTGGAAGGAACAATCCAATTCATTTTTAATCTACAAGAATGCACTGGCCAAAGTAATTTATGTAGACTTCCTTGGCTTCATTACACTGTTTCAGCAACGCAAACAGAGTCGGACACAACTGCCGCTGTAGGCTTGTAAATACAAGCCCAGCAAAGCAATCCTACTCCAGCAAATGAATCTTGGTGAAGCTGACACCTCTTTCCTAGTTAGAGCTACGAATGTGCTACTTTTGTTAGATAAAATGAAAACCAGCCAAACAGATTGACAATGTTGCATCGTTTTCTCAGGGCCCCTGAAGACATGTCACATGCGATACATCATCTTGGATAGAGTCAGAGTATTGTGTTGTTCTGTCATATTATATATGTGCCTGGTGGTATTTCTCCATAGTTATCTCTATGCAACATGAAAACAGTACATTGGAAATTTAGAGCTTTCAGAGGGGCAGGTGTAGCCCTGACGTACCGTGGCAGCAGGCTGCGGAGTTATGGGGCTGCCTCCAGGGTTCAGGACAGAAGGGTCCTCCCTCCTGACCAGAAGAGGAATGGTGGGAAGGGAAGTGACTTGAATCTTGTTGACCTTCTCTCGCCAGGAGGCCCAACCCTCCTAGGAGCTACTGCGAGGTGTGTTGAAGATATTATGACTGGGTAAACAGAACAGAAAAAGATAAATGTCTTGCTCAGGTTCACCGAAATAACTTGGTGTAGGAGCCAAGAACAGAGTCAAGCAGTCTTGACTCCTAATCATTTGTTTTAATCACTAACTACAATATTTCACATACATATGATTATTTCGCCTGCTCCCGTAGCTCCCGAGTGCTTGGTGTCTCTGAAATACGTTGCAGGCTTAATTTCTCCAGCAATTACGTCAGTTTTAAACGTGTCACAACTGCCATCGCTGGAATTACTCTTAACTTGCCCTTTTGCTACTAGGAAGAAAAATTGAGATTTATATCTCTTATAGGGAGCTATATATTTATGGTACTACGAGTTTATTTAACTCCTGACCAGCAAATGAGACCCAATATGTTGGGTCTAAAAGAATTATGCCAGTGGAGAAATGTTTCATCAGAAAAGAGGGAATTAATCATGACATGATACACCGTATAGATCATTTTTGTGTATTTTTTTTTATATTGTGTGACTTATCAGAATACCATAGTAGGCAATACACCCCAAAATTTGAAAGTATCTAGGTATCAATAGATTATACCCCTATACTCATATTTGATTACTGAAAGCAATAGGAAGTTTTTTTTTGCCAAAAAATGGGATCAGGCCCTTTCTGAGGTCGAGAGGAAGAAGCCCTTGACCTTAGGAGCTATATAGATTTCACATGTAAAGGATAACTAGAGAGATAAATTACCATAATCATCTCACCTTTATCATTGCATTGTTTCACTTGACAAATAAAAGAACGAGGCGGATAATTCTTTTTCAATAATGGTGGCAGTGATTTTCACTAACATTTTTACAATTCTTTTAGCTTTAAGGCTATACAATTTTCTTCATTTGTGGGGTACTACTCACATATTTTCCCATTATTTTGTCATAAGTAATAGCTACTTCCAAAACTGTTTCTTAGTAAACACAAACTAGCAACAACGTTAACCAAACACACAAAGAACTAAACTGATACATACATATATATATATTAAAAGCATATGTATATACCTAACTGTTCCTTCCACAGAATACAAACTCTCTTTCATATAGAAAGTACTATGAAGACATGTAGGCTGCTAAACCTGTACGTGTTTCCGTATGAAAACCATCACTGGGACTGAGAGAGAAAGAAAACACAAGATCACTTGTAACAGACAAATGTAGCACATCTCTCCTTGGGATAAATAATGTTTTGAGCAAAGATAGCATTTCAAAACACCAGAAAGCTTGCTCTATTTCCAAGGAAGACAGCGATAACCTTGATAAGCACAAGAGACACTTTTGGCTCATTTGCGTTCTCTGAGCCAGGCAGGGCCTGGAACCAAAGTGCAGAAGTGTGCAAAAAACTTAAACTAAGTAATGAAGTAACATGAAACTTTAAGCCACATCAGACCCTTCCAGCCTAGACACGAGGAGCAGAGGATTCATACAGAAAGAGAATATGAAATAAAACAAATCTCGTAACCCATTCCCATGCACGTCACCCCCTACCGTCACCTTTGTCTGCCCTCGTCACAAGCAACAACTGGCCATTTCGGGACTGTGGGGACCCATGTCAGTGCTAGAATGAGGCACTTTGAGAGCCAGGCTGCGGACAGAGACAAGCCCGCTATCCTCTGTGTTAGGGACACCTTGGAAAACCCTCACGAATTACTCACGCTTACTTTATTATAAACATTGTGCCACTTTTCTCGGCATCACATTGATGTGCAGGACAAAGAAAATGAATATCCTTCAAACATTTTAACAGAAGACGGTTAAATTCTTTCTGATCAGCTGTAATGACTCTGCTCACTAAGCTATGGAGTATCAGGTTAGATTTTTCTTCTTTTCAGATTATTAAACATGAAAAATAAAGACTTTAAAAATGAATTCCTATAATGAAATAGATTGGATGGCTGAGAGACCAGGAGGCCAAGGTGAAAGATGACGTAAAATGCAGGTTAGGAGGGGTTCTTTTTCTTCCTTGGAGCAAACAGCATTCAATTCAAATTAAAATAATCAAGGTCCTAAATCAAAATAACCTGACTTTTAGTCAAAGGATTAAGATTTTATTAGGATTGTTGTTGTTCCGAATACAATTCTGCTGAATTCTTCTCTCCTGAAAGCAGTTTGGCTGTTTGGGTCCTATTCTTCTGCGGTCAGAGTGGTGCTTTCTTTTTTTTTCCAGGACTTTTTCTCCCTTCCTTCATTTTCATTTCCCTCGCTCTGTCTCTTACATTGCGTTGTAAGGGATGCCCTATGTTCTGCTGTCATTTAACAAGAATTCTGTACAAATTGGTACAACTGGAAGCCATTACCTGCATATTCCCCTTAATTGATAATCATACAGAGCTCACAGGAATGTAATAATATCCAGTTTCCTCTTGTCTAGTTAAGGCCTTTGCTTCAGAATTTGAAAAGCAGCTCTACGAGGCAGGTAAGGTCACGAACGAAACTGATACAATTATCCCATCGTTCTTCAAATAACAGGTACTCTAAGGCACTATCTGTATAATGCAGGACTGACCAAAAGGCTTTTACATGATGCGATCTAGTATGGGGTATGACTATAAAAGACTGTGGCTAGACTTCATTTTTTAGGACAAAGAACAAAGCCACAAAATATATCCAATGCTTTGCTACATAAGTTTCCATACTGTGAAAATCTTACATGTTTATATTACTACTCTTGCCTGGGTATATAACAGAACCTGTATCTCACACCTCGTTGCCTTTATCATACCTAGCACAACAAACTTTTCAGGCTGCAACTTGCCAGTCATTGAATGTTTTTCAAGGTGAGGGCTGGGGAGAATCCAGTTAAATTAAAACCAACTCAGATATCTCATTCTGAGAATGAGATCAGAGCGATAACACTGAAATCAGCATAGTGTGGATGATATTTAACAGGTGGATTTAGTTTAGATATGTCACCCGCATTTTGCTTTAAGGGAAATTTAGAAAAGGTGTGCAGGGTGAGGGAATTTCTCTGACATCTGGAAAGCCTTCTGCTGTTTTGAATATCAGTAGATTACTAACCTTTTAAAAATTTCAGTCCAGCTACAGTAAGCAGAAATATGACAGCCGAGTTCTCTGACATATCTGTCTATGAACGCGTGCATGGTCCCCGTGTGCAAACAGGGCAGGGCATCTGCCGTGACGGACACTGCTTCGGCCTGGATGTAAAGAGAGTGATTTTCCTTGCAAGCTCTCCTCTGAAGGTGCCATGCACACCTGTCGGTTGATAGAGAGACTGCCTTTCTGAGCTCTGAATCATCCCCAGGATTCAGGAGGAAAAGGAATCCCCCTGCCAGCTCCTGCTGAAACATAGATGATTTTGAGTAAGCAGGGGAAAAGGATGCAGGAGGGTAGCGTGTTTGAGGGCGGCAGGAGGAAAGGAAAAATGTTCAAGTGGCAGAGATGGTGAAAAGGTGGAGAAGGGCAAGAGGCACAGAAGGACGGGCTCATGGATACAACGGTTCTTACAGCCCCGAAACTACTGATCCAAACCTGCTCTGTCGAGTTTTTCCTTCATTAACCATCTGAGTAAGGTGAGGCAGACAAGAAGCCATGGGACATCCCTTAGCA
Organism: Struthio camelus; assembly: GCF_040807025.1. NCBI lineage: Eukaryota > Metazoa > Chordata > Aves > Struthioniformes > Struthionidae > Struthio > Struthio camelus. Next base: position 29,699,397 of record NC_090945.1, read on the forward strand.
CAGGAGCCACTAACCCAAGTAAACTTCAGGGTTAAAACGTGCTGAAGGCTACAGATCTTCAAGGAGAGAAGGCAGGGAAAGTCTGCAATAGTGCAATCTTTTCTCACCAGTCTTCTCTTGCCTTAGCTCTAAGGCTTATGTTGGTCAGGGTAGGACAGACAAGCTTTTAAAAAAATTTGCATGCAATGCAAATTAATGCATTGAAAATTAAAATTAAAAATTAGATTTCCTTTAAGATAGTTTCTGTCCCATTTTAGCTCAAGCACACATTTGGGGATTTTATTTTTTTTTTCTAGCTATGTTCCTTCAGCACCAACGCAAGGACCCGTTCACATCAATGAACCTGCTAACAGAAAAAAAGTGCTCTGTGGGGGAAGAGTGGCTTAAGGTTTATGACCCTTTATCACTTCACTTTGCTTTCTCAGACACATTTTCCACTAAGCATCAAGTCTGTGCTACTAAACGGAATACAATTTAATTTACAAGCGAAATTATGATATGATATCAAGGCAACACTAAAAATCAAGATTAGGATACAAAACAGGCAACCCAAAGCAAAACAGGATTCACCAGGCAGCATGGAGTTCAGAATGTGTTCACAGCCATATCTCCAATCTGCCACTTCATGTATCACAACTCCTACCACGCTCTATTTTGAGAACTGAGGTGGGATTACATGAACACACAGATCTTGAATCAGTTTTCTGCATATGGGTGAATTTCACCTGCAGTGCCTTATTTTGTTTCGTATTTTCACATAAGCAGAAGATGCCCATGCTTCTGAATGTTTTCATCTCCTTTACAACTTCCTTACATTGAAAGTTTAACACAAATCTTAACATAAAAGAAATAAAAATAATACAACTACTTCCTTTAGAGTAAGCAAAGAGCTACTAGAAATAAAATTATGCTATCTCTACTGGAAGTTAGCAAGGATTTGCCAAAACTAAGTTTGACTGCGAAGAGCCTGCATGTCTTAAGTGATAATCTCTCTTTTCAACGGCTTAGACAACAGCAACGACAGAGGTTTTTGTGGACTGTATTTGTTTACCTGTGTAAAATGAAACTACATTAATTAGATGTATTTGAAGTCAGTAGAACCGTACTATAAGAAAAATATCCCTTCCTAACCATTGCTTCAGCTGCACAGGAGAAGTTCTGAGAGTTAAAATGGACAAGGATAAAAACCCCCAAACACTTGCTGTGTGCTACTTATCACACACGGTGACAGTGATAAATTCCCTCAGTGATTCTCAGGTGCCCTGTTGTTATCTGCAGCTGCCTTCCAGCTTGTCAATCTTCTGCTTTCAGATGGTATCGGTCACTCACACAGGCAAAACCTTGCTTAGAGGGACTTACACTTTGTGCTGGTAATAGGTGTTTTATCTTCTAGTGGATTATTCACCCACTGTTTTTGTGGAATTTTACAAAAGAAGCATCTTTGATTATCTGACCATTTATCTTTTGTACGAATCTTGTTGGAGATTGAGTTACTAGGAGAAGGTGGTTCTTTCAAAATGGAATCTCTCCCTTAGGCTTTTAGCGCAGGATAATAAGACCTCAACTTCTGCATCACAGAAGGGAAGGGACAGAAAAATATCTGCAGCTCCAAGGTGCTTGATGAGGAACACCAATAGTTCTGTAAACTGCACATCCTTTTGAAGTATCTAATTTTACAGGTGGCCCATACAGAAACAGAGTATATAGACAAAAATCTGTATCCAGTCTCTGGTATACTGTATATTTCTGCATAAATATCACTGAATGTGTAGAATATTTGGGGCAGGATTTTTTTATTCTCATACTAAAACCTAAGCCTGTACTAATTTACCATTGACTAGCTGCATTGTGCGCCCATTATGGAGATTACATTACTATATCCAGTGGCCCCGCTAATTTCTCTTGATGCTGCTACCTTGTGATTATCTCCCTGCCTTGAAGTTATATCAAAGCTATGTATAGGTAAAAGCACATTATCATATCAAAATTAGTAAGCGTTCTATTAACTTGATTTTATTTAATGGAGGTCACAAAATGCCCAGCCATTTTATCTGCAAATACTTTAAAAAACAATATAGTAGAAAGTAAACAGTCTCTTTTTACCTAGAACATTAGATATCAGACACATTTTGCGTAAGTACTGTGTTCCATCATAGCATAGCACACATCCTTCCTTAAAAAGTTCAATTTTATAAGTTGAAATTTTTAGGATCTTCAGGAAATCAGTAGGGGAGCTAATAGCTGACTCACTGAAAGGAAAATTATGCGTGCTTCACAGACCGTCGTGAGCCATGGAGGAGCGCTGCCCATAGCCACTCTATACTGAAAGAAGTGAAATTTTTTTTATTTTTGGTTATGGCTAAATAAAACACTTGCCAGAATTCCTAGACAAAAGTAGGAGAGGAAAAAAAGAGAATTATTTCCATTATACAGCTGTGGTGTTCCTCAGTTCCTATGATGCATGCTATGACCTTTAGTTTTTTTAGATTGGATTGTTAATTTTTTAATTGCCTAAAGCATCTTAAAACAGGAAGAAATAGATCAATGGCAGAAAAATGGAACAGATTTGCAGGTGCTGAGAAGAGGAGAAAGCTTGGTTTTAAGAATAAAGAACACAGGAGAGGAGCACTGATACTGCTGATTGGGTAATGCCAAAGAGCTCTGAAATCCAGGTGATATTTATAAACTCAACTCATTTAAAAGGCCTGCTTATATGAGTGAATTTTTTGTCCGAGAGTTGTGTAAGAGCTGTGTCCCAGGGCCCTAACTAGTCACTTTTCAATAAAGGTAGTAGTCAACAACTCCACAACTCTTCCTACAAATTATGCACGATTTCAGAGCTTGGTGGAGTGAGGGAGCAAATTGCATGTCTAGAAAAGATATTTCTTGTTTCTGCCGGCCAGAATCAGTTCTCTTACTAGAATCGAATGAATTGCAGTAATGCAATAGTTTTCACTAAACCAAGTATAAATCATGTCTCCTCTACTCAACACTTTCAGCACAGAATAAAAAAATAGGGATACAGTAAGGTCTACTAAGTGCAATAACTTTTACAGGTGAAAATCGAGTTGTCTAAGATACTGCAGATGGTTTGAGGTAGTCTTTCCAGGTCAAATCAATAAAAAATAGCAATTGCTCTTGATCTCTGTCAACCCAACACAAATTCAAAATGCTTCCTGAGAGATAAGGGCAGTAGCTCAGCGACTATGCCTTTGAGACAGTCTAATTTCCAGGCTCACGCTTGAAAAGATTTGTTAGCATGTTTGGCTCTTTCAGTGAAGGAGCACACCTTTCCCTCCAGACAGATATGTTTAAGGACTCCAGCACAGTGATATCTGAATGCCCATTTTTCACTTACTGCAAGATGAAGATACTTCTGTAGTATCTCAAAAGAGAAAACTTACATAACAGCAGAGAATAGCAAGGAAGATAGTGACAAAAATGATCATCAACATTGGCAGCAATTCTGGGAGGTGCTTTTGCTTCCAAACTTTTTTTTATACCAATAGAAATTATTTTAAAAATTACGGTTGAAGATAAGGTTGTACCCTTCCATCAAGGGAAACATGGGCTATATTCATGATAAGCAACAATATTATTTATGCTCATTTAATCTGAACGCATCTAAACCATTTGCAAATGTTAACGAGCTTGTTATTTGAGACTCGCAACTTCCTACGAGATATACTAATATATTTGCTCAAATAAATGAGACATCTGAGGTACATGTAGCAATTCAGTGAGTCTGTGGTCTCTCAGTACAATTATTGTGCAAGAAAAAAAAAAAAAGAGAATTCGAAGCAGTGCTTTAACAAGCCTTTAAATCCAGTGGCTGCCCTGCCAAAAGCAAACCAAAAAAAAGCAATGCTTATCTTCGTAGTGTGACTGCAAGGGTTTTCATTAAAAGAAAACAAGCTAAACCATCTGCTAGTTTATTTTTATTCCCATCTTTTTTATTATTTGCCTGTTTGTTAGTGGAAAGGTGACCATATGCTTTTGGGACTTTTTTTATTTTATGTTTTTCAGATTTTAAATCTGAAGTCATTTATCTCCGATGTCTTACATGGACTGAGGAATGCTGACTTCAGTGATCCAGTTTCCTGACTCCTCTTCACTGATAATGATTTTATTAGGAACACTGAATCTAATAAGCTGACCTCTGAAAGCATAAATCTTTTTACCTAGACAGAGTTATTATTAAGTTTATTAAATCACCATCAAACGCAGAGACACAACCTTTTCTGTTCGTACTCTTCTTTACTCAGGAACTAGTCACTAAAAATAAAGACTATTTTACTGAATAATCCTCCTATAGATCTTCAGTTAAAGAGATGCTTTTTGCCAATTGATACCATCAGAAACATAGCAAATGTAAGAGATGAGAAGAAAAGGAAAAAAGAAACAAAACTTATTGCAAAAAGAGTAAACAAAAGCTCCTAGAAAGCCTGAACATCCAGTTTTGATAAAAACCTCAGATGTCCCTCAAGATCACACCAGCCTGTAAAGCAAACAGACAAGGCTAGCTACTACCCTAAGAGGACTTAGAAAAAAAGTGACAATAACAAACAACTATACGGCAGGAATTGGATTGCCTTTTGAGCTTCTGTTAACAAAGAAAATAGCTTGTTTTATTCTGAGAACTTGACCTTCCTTCCATTAGCAAAGTTTCAATGACGAGAATGAGATCCAAATCAGGTCATAAATATTTATCATCTTCAAATTAGTTATTATACCACCTTCTGTAAACACTGAGGTTGTATTTGTGTGTGTGTATGTATATACAATACATATATATACATGTGTGTATATACATATGTGTGTATATGTATATCTACACACGCTAGAAAGAGAGAGACTTTTTTTGTTTCTTGGTTTTTCAGAAAGAGTTCTTGATATTTTGAAATCAGATATTCAGATTTCTCTGATTGGAAATGTCTGCCCTGTAAAAAAAATCCAAAAATCCAAGTGATAATATGCTGTAATAACACCAGCTTTCTTCAATCCCATGATAGGGCAGTCTTAGATTTTGTTGGTCATTGATGTCAGATTTTCATACAAGCAACAAAAGAAACAGAAAATCAGAACAGGTACGAGTGACTAAGTGAATTCTAAGTATGCTTCCAAAGGCAACAGAGAAAATGAATTTTTTTTTTCTTTTTAGGACATCAGAATTTGTACCCAATATATGTATTTACATAATTTGACTTCAAAGAAACTTTTGGAGCTGAAGATGAAACTATTTAGGGTTTGGGTTACAGCAACCAATGTATATATTTACACTGTTATAATCTTTTTTAAAACTTTTTTTTTTTAAGTAAAAAAGTACTCCTATACAATACATCTTTGCAACAGTTTAAAATACGTAATTTTGTCACTCTGTCATTACTCTGAAGCCTTGTGGGTGTTTTTCTTGGCTAGTTCTTTATCATTCCATGTATTTCACTAAAACTCTTAGGAGAGTAATGCAGAAGTAATTTGTAGCCACATAACAGCTGTTTTAGATTTTGTCAGGCTTTCTGTTACATTTCAGTGTGCTTTTGGATTATGTTGTCTTGTACTTAATGTGTGTAATCCATGTCTATATTAAAAGGATACTTGACCGCATTTAGTGTAAATAGCGGTGCCATCTAGTTTCATGAAGACAACTGGTAAATCAGCTTACAATTAGCGTGCTTCATTTTATCCGAGAGACTAGCACTAATCCATAGTGCAAAGGATCATGATAGCAATGTCTTTAATTAAATATAACATCATGGCTACACCAAATGTAGACCTTGAGTTCTGACACAGTTAGTTAAATCAAAAGATGCACAATCTCAGCGGTCTTTGAATTAGTATTGTTGTGACCAATAAGAGATTGGAAAAGGCACTTTCTTCACACACAAAAAAGCTTCAATTGATGCGTTTTAGTGGTTGGTAACAACAGTGCAACTTCCTTAACCCCTTTCATATGGTGAGAAACACAGCTACTACTAGAAAAAAATAAAAATAGACAACTCTCAGGATTGTTGTCACTAGCAGCGCTTTCGTCAGAAAAGCAGCTACAAACCGACGCGTACGGCGCGGCCCTGTTTCCAAGCACCTCCTGCCTCTTCCCAAAGCAAAGAATAGCAACGAGGCGGGTGGACAAAGCTACCTCGGCGTTTCCAAAACCCCGCAGAAATTTTACTCGTTCACAGGTTCGCCCCACTGCTATTCCGGGCGCTGAAGCCACACAGCACGTGATCAGAGCTGAAATCAAGCCTGCTCCCGCCAAATCAATCTCCCTTCCCGTGCTCTTCCCCCAGCTATAAGGTGACTGCACGCTAGTGGATGCAAAAAGGTCAATGTGCAACGGGTCCGACAGCTCTTCACCTCTGACTGGTCCGTGTTTGGGGTTCAAGACAAGTACCACGCACGAGCGTGCTTACACGCTGCCTCCTCGTGCTGCTTTACTAATGGTTATTTATGGACTGCAGCCATTCAAAAACAACATGGACAAAATAGTTGCTTTTCTATCTATTCTCACACAAAACTCATTTTTTTAAGCTTGCTTCAAAAAACCTCTTCTAAGCCGCAGACCTGGTTGTTCCCAAAACACTCCTCAACCGTTCAAGGAGAGCTCCACAGGAATTGTGCCTTGGAGGAAGAGAAAGTTTGTCAAGGTGTTTTGGATGCAATACTTCAGGCTCAGTGAAGTAGCATTTTCTGACTAAATAAATCTTAGGGTTTTTCTTACCTTCTCTATTCAGGAAAGCTGCCTTATACCAGCTACACGTCAAACTCTATTGAGTATCACTACGATTACACCAAGGATTGCGGAGGAACGGCACAGACATCACTATAACCGGTATTATGCTGAAAACACGAGTCACTTTTAGGGAGGAATCAGAGCTTCGCAACTGTGACACCCGAACGAGCAGATCGGAAGAGGCCTCGCTGCTTGCCAGCCCTTTTCGTCAGGGAGTCAAAAGCGCCCAGGACCTTGCACCCGTGGGTGCTCCTGCTCCCCCGGGTCACACCGTGCCTGCAGCCGCAGCAGGGAGCGGCCAGCATCGGCCGTCAGCGTGATACCCGTCCGAAGGGGCTTCCACAGATGCTGCAGCGAGCAGCTATGGAGTCATCAGTTACAAGGAAAGTTTGCATTTATGCCTTACCCAGGTGACTGCTGCGAGTCTATGTTTTCAAATTGTAAAATCCTGTATAGACTTACTATAAATTTAGGAAAACTAATTTATCAAAAAGGTGATTATTATTGCTTGTGTTATACTCTTCCAGCCCATAACACCGAATACTTTTCTTCTCTTCTTCTTTCCTGGATAAGACTTACTATATTTAAATGACTACTATGCAACTTGCTAACCTATAATGACTGTGAGGGCAAACACTTTATCTTAGGCCATGGTAAATGAGCTTCTTTCATCATTTCAAACCAGCTATTAAGAAGTTTCACTGCCTTCCAAAAGTTTCTTGTGCTGATTGTAGAAACTGCTTTTTCACCTAACGGTAAAAGCACAGAACAGTAAACAATGCTTGACTGCTACTTTATAAAAATGCCCCCAAAATTACCATCAGGTGCCATTTGTTATTATATTTTTTGTGCTTCGTTTCAGACGCTTACATTAGTAAATATGTTATTTACTATTTTTAATATGCATCTCTGACATTTCAGTGGAACACACTGACAGGCTACTGATGTCTCGAGAAAATTAGATACTACACAAAGCAAGTCAGTTTTACAAGAATTTCGTTTTATAAGTGTAAGCAATTTCTATAAATGTCAAAATATCTCATTTCATCATACTGACAACTAAATCCTTTTTATTTTAATTTGCTTTGTCAATTTATATTTTTGAGTTTTTAAAAGTGCAATAGAGCTTTTCAGTAAAAGATTTCAAACCTTAAGAATTACAATATTTGAAACCGTCAATAATCATTTTTTCTTTTCTCTTACGCAGGCTACATATTGTTAGTTTTTGCTCATTTTCAGAATGAAACCAAACTCCGAGAGGCTTTCATGCCTTCACGGTCATGAGTGTTACATTCGCTTTAAAAATCGACCACCGTAATACGGAAGACACCTAAGGGAGGAAAGCCGGGAAGGAGCGGTTACGTGTCACAGCAACAGGATAATCTTTAACACATGGCAGTTTCTCGTGCTGGCTTTCTGCCTAATACTCCTGAGCATCTTGCAGCTAAAATATAAAGTAGTTTGTGGTCTTGTTAGGCCTTAATACTTTTAAAGACACCCTGAGCGTTAATGGGGTCCTCCGGATTTAAGGCTTTGTGGTTTATTGCGCCCAGACAGCCTGGGTTTTCTCTAATGACGTTCTCCAGCCAGTCGCCTAATCCCTGACCCGCTGCTGCTGCCAGGGGGGCGGGTTGTCCGCCCCCGCGCCCCTGCCTCGGGGACGCCACGCAGCGCGGTTCACGGCCCCCCGAAAGCGCGCTCCAGGGCCTGGGAACCCTAGGGCGCTGCAGGCACGCGCCGGCGGACCACAGCGCGAGAGCGAGAGGAAGGCGACGTAAAGACAGGCGGACCCTGGAAACGAAAGGGTCTCTCCTGTGAATTTCTCTCGTTCTTTAAATGAGGCGTACGGTCACGCATCTGTAGGTCATGGTAAGGAAAGGCCCCGCTCAGCACGTCAGTTCTCAGCAAGCGCTCACCCTCCTCCCGTTGTGCATTCAGAAACCGAGCTTGGTGATGATATCTGCCGCATACAGACCAGGCAGTACAGGGCACGCATTACACAGCCTGCAGAAGACCAAAAGGAGATCTGTGAGCATCTAGTTGCAGAAACAAGCAGTTCACCCAGGCTCCCACGTCTCTTGGAAACACCCTGTGTCCGTACGGGAGCAAGATCCAGGCACACATCAGTTAACGCTAACTTTTTGATCCCTGGTGTCCGCTTAAACGCAACCCAGGCAGCGCCAAAGACAGGAGCTGCAGCGAGCTTCGATACCCAGCATCGGTCCCTGAGGAATAAGCGCTTTGAAGCACAGGTCAGCATGTAAAAAGAGCAGATGCAGCCTAAGAGCCTGAGACAAAAAAATTCAGGACAAATGTAACTTCCACGGACAACGTTCACCTGCCTGCACACTAAATTCATTCCTGAAAGCCAACGCAGGGCTGGGCTCGGGGTCTGCACTGAGGCCCCTCCGCTGCCGAGGTCACGCTGCAAACGACTCGGCTGGCGGGCTCTGCTGTGCAGCTGTGGGTGAGCAGCGGAGAGGGGCCGTTTCAACACACACAACAAAACAAAACAGGAGCTTTTCCAAAGTAATCCTTACTATAACTCTGAATACCCGTGTGCATGCAAAACCGTTTCTATTCTCTTATGCTCTTAGGAGTAAAGCCATTTTCTTTCGGTTACGCTAAAAGCGCAAACGGGGCAGCAACAACTTTCTGCACCAGTTAATGCCAGTGTTCTCGATTTTCTCCCAAGACCGTTTTTTTTTTTTTTTTTCTCCTGTTTCTATGGAATTATTCCTGGACTAAGGTCCAGATTCTTCCCTCACTTAAATCGGTAACGAGGTCGCCGCTGCTTTCTGCCGCACATGCCTGAGCCACTATGGCACCACAAATGAGCAGCTAATCACAGTTGCACATTCAAGTACTCACGGGCGTTGCAAAATAAAATCATTAATTGTGAATTTGTCTCAGCTACTCTAGGAAAACCATACTCGCTTCAGGCTTGCCCAGTTCTACCTACCAAACCTGTCAGTCTTTACTCCTAGCTGTTGCATTCTGCTTTTAAGATTTTGAGATGGAGATTTCAAAGAAACCCAAGGGTGTCTCCTAGCTGTTCATATCTCATCGAAATTCAGTCACAGTTAAGTGCCTAACTCCTTCACAGTACTTTGAAAATCATGACCTAAACTCTCACAGGCACAGACCAGTTTTTTACTCTGTGCTTTCCCGATTCATGGAGCAATGTTTGGTGCCCAAAAGTGCTATACGTTTTTTTGTAATACGAACAGGAATAACTTCTTACCCATCTAGAGCTGGCTAGTCTCGCAGGTAGTTCACCTGCGAGAGGAAGAGGTAGAGGAAGTTCACCTCAGAGCTGTATAGCAACAACGAGAGGAAGATCCTGGGGTTACAGCACCATCCTCAGGTGCTGTACACAGGACTTTCTGGATCATCTTAAAATTTTAAATCATTTAGGCTCAGGTTTTTAAAGGCACGTCAGTACCTAACTCATTGAAGCAGGAGGATTCAGATGCCTAAAGGACTTTGAAGATTTGGGCTGTAATCTCTCAGGGTCCCAAAAAAATTAGGATCCCTAACAAGTAACTTAGATAGAACTGAGGAAAACTCACCTCAGGAGTCCAGTTCTCAAAACCCTCAAAAACATTTAAGTCGCTCTCTATGGACGCCTATGCATTCACTCAGACTGTTCTCTAGAGCAGCTAGTGGGGCTTTCCTTCTGGGTTGAGCACTGTCTCCGTGCCGTAAGGGAGTGAATCACAGCAGAAACAGCAGCCCTGGGCGACTTGCATCCAACAAGCTACCTGAAAGAGGAAGCTGTAGAAATGCCCCGTGTTTTAAACGGTAGCTCCCGTGGCAAATCACTAAGCCAGCATGCAAAGGACATATTCAATGGCTTCTTCAGCCTGAAAGAATTCAGATCTACACTTCAGGGAGACGTGACCACTCCCCCAGTATGGTGAAAGACAGGGTGCAGGATGTTTTTCCACTTTCTGTGGAAGGGTTTTTGTTTTAATTGAGGATTTATTTGGCCACGGAGACAGAGCAAGATGCTATATCGCGTTGGTTAAAGCACGTGGCACAAGACACACTTCAATCTTGGCTCCGAGGACTGTTCATGTATTTTACATCCAGTCGTTATTTAATACAACGCTTTAGCGGTCCTTTAAAGCTTTTGTTTCTGGCAAAGGAGCAACTCCCTACTTTATTTTCTGACAAAACAATTGTAAGCTAACTGTAGATGTTGATTAATGGGATTTCCTCTTCCAGCTATCTCCCATTCTTCTCCCTCTCTCTCGGGGCTACAGTTTCTAATGAATCAGATTTGTTTGTCCAGAAGATTAATATGCAGCTCTCCATATGAATAACATTCTCTTAGAAAATCCTCCAGATATTCTTTCTGGAACATAACTCTTGATACACTGACAAGAAACGACATATGCCCACATGCTACATATGACAGTACATACTGATGAGTTTTCCATTAGTTTTTTATGGTACTGAAACTCTTAAAATCCTCCCCAGGTTAAAAATGACTAGCAAAGATTAAGTAAGCCTATAAGGAAATTTTTGTTTGAGTCAAAATGTTGATTTTTTTTAAACCTGTACTAAACATGCCTTGTACAAAAAGTTAACTCTTAATTAAAACATTTGCTAAAGTGTGGAGTAGCAGGATACATTTGTTTAAACCCTCCAGTCAACTAACCTTTTGTCTCAAGGATTAATTAGAAGAAATAAAGATGGAAGACATTCTCTACCCGTTACTTAACTCATTCAAGAGTTTATGTTGCCCTAGTTCCCATTTCCCTCTCTAGCCTGAATCATTTCACACTTTTCCTTGGCATTTCTATTTTAAGTAGAGAAACCTCCCATTTCAAGTGAACGAACCTCTTTGTTCTGTAAGCGCTGATAAATGAGAACATTAGATACACCCAATAGCCTAATGAAACTCCACACCTTGGTTTGGATGCTATCAAATGTGCTGCAGATTGTTTATTTCCCAGAGTGCGATTACTTGGAGAAAAATCTCATCTTTGATAATGATGCTAAACAATGCGTAACTTCATTGATATTTAATAGATAACATACTTAAAACAACACTGTTGGAGTATATCTTTTGTACCCAACAGCTGTTCAGTTTAACATGACAGAAGTACAATACTGTATTGTATACTTGAATTACACATTTAGTTTAAGGGATAAGAATCCCTGCAGCAGATGGCATTCCAGGCTGTCTAACATGGCGAGGGAAAAAAGAAAAAAATAAATAAAGCAGACCAATACTCTGCCTTGATATTATAAATCAACAGACTGGTGGTTACTGCGAACACAAAGATTAATACATCAAAATCTGTGTGTTATTTCTGACAAATAAAAGTAGCAAATATCTCATGATGCGAACGGTATCAGCATGAAACTGCTCAAGACTCTGAAACAAGTAAACAGAGAAGCCCTTGCTAGCTGTAGTTTCTCTAATATTTCTCATTAAGTGTAATTAGCAATCTCGAGCTGAATTTTGGGAAAGAAGCCTCCAGAGGACAGATTCTGCACTAGCAGGAAAGTCCAGGCGTTGCGGTATGACAAGGCATGGGAATCGGGATTCCCAGGCGTATCGTCCTGCAGCCAGTTTGAACTTCACAGAGTAGACACGCTGCAGCTACAGAGCGGGTCAGGGAACCGTTATGCTGAAATATCTGGTGTAACTGCATTTCACTCCAGGAGAGCACCCCTCCCAGGCTGGCTTTGCCCGTACAACAACGTCAGATTACTCGAGGGATTTAAAACCCTAGTGCACAAATAAAGGCATACGGTATGCATTTATGAGATATCTTCCTGAGAGTTGCGGGATTTAATTCACTTTCCTCAGCTGAAACAAGTATCTTTAAGAATTCAGGGCCAGATACAGGCTTGTTGACTTCAAAAGAGTTACTCTTCTGTAAATCAGGACAGTGATTTCTGAACTGTAGCATGCACGCCACTTCAAAAGCAGAGCTGTCTCCAGTGGTAGTAACCACTGGTGTCACCGATGGGTCACTGAGACAAAATGAGAATTCTTGCAGAGGGGCACAAATCCACAAGTTACTCCAAACGAGTTACTCAGTGGTCGCTGCCAGTGCGAAAGCTGGGTATATACTTCATGCACAGCACGCCCCCCCCACCCCACCCCCATCAAGGTCTGTGTAGACAGTTCATGCTTTGTGCTTGAGTAAGCTTTGCAGTTTACTGCACGTTATTTTTTCCCCTATGCATGCCTCTGTGGCCTGCACGCACGGGATTTTGAAAAATAAGCCTTGAAAAACCCTGCCTTGGCAACCAAGATAGGAAACACAGCACTTCAAAGTTAAGATTAAGAATTCACATTCAGTCATCAATTGCATAATGCGACTGAAGAGTTTATAGCCAATTTAGACATGACAATGGAAAATATTATTGCCATATCAGAAGAAGTAATAAAATTTTAGAAAGAATAGATGACTTGAAACAAAATAAAACCACACACACAAGAACGTATGGAAGAAACGAACATTCACTGATTGCCTGAATTCCAGTCTTGAGCCTCATACAGTAGTACATTGTTTTTTTAAGGGCGTCTCTACGTATCCATTAGCTTTCAGAACCATCCCTGGTCACTTTTTGGGAAGATTTTGTTTCTTACTGTAGACTGCTCAATACTGAAAGACTTCTTTGTTAGCTTGAAAAATCAGTTTCAACAGTGGCATAAAGTGACTATCCTTTCCTATAAGCTGTATAAAAAGAGTTTTCCTGAACTGGACCTGCACTGTCTTCATGACATTAGTTGTAACATAACTACAAGCGTAATTCACAATTTGTAAACATTTATAACACCTATTTTGAATAAATCACAAAAGAAAAGATAAGATATACATGAATGTATCACTATAGGTATAAAGAAGTACGAAAGACTAGGTCTTGTTACTGGAAGCCAACATGATCAAAAGATGATTTCTAAGGACTCAATGTTTAGGGCTCACTATTTCTATTTTTCTTATGCTTGTTGTGGTAGGTTTCTTTATCACTGGAAATGAATGATTTTTAAGGAAGAAGAGTGAGGAAACAAAATGAAACAAAGGGTTCATTTCATTTAACCAGCAAGCTGGAGTTTTTTCTTAGTAAAAAAAACAAAAAAAAACAAAAAAAAAAACCCAGAAAATCCAACGAATAAGGAACAGAAGGTAGAGCGCACTATGTAACATACCTACATCTCTCGGGCTGCCCTCTGGAAAACAGCTGCTTTGAATTCATTTGTCGAGGGAATATGATCCAATGAGGGTTTTCCTTCATTTTCAGAACTACATAGCACTGTAACAATCAAACCGTAAGTGATATTTTAAAGTGGTCAGCAGTTTTCTCCTTATACTACCGGTTAAAGAAAGCAACGTTATTCTACTTGCACCTTCTCTAGTATTTGGGGTAAGTACAATAACTCTTACACTGAAGATAGTGGGAAGTTTTCACAGATAACAAAAATTATCAGTTCATACAGCTATTAGATCTCATCCAGCCAAACATTTGTGTGGGTGATTTCTGAGTATGCGATCAAGCTCCCCCGCCTCAGTGACCGAACAGTTTATATAGCGCCGTGCTGCTACCTCAGGGGGCTGTTTTAGGTAATTGCCAACCTAAAATCAAAGCTCTGATATTAAAGGAGACCTGAATTTTGGCCATAGCCCTGCACGCCAGTCAGGGCAACGCAGGAGCTGAGTCCCCAGCGCTGGCCGTGCCCATTGCGCCCCAGAGGAAACGGCAGGGCAGAGGGGTGCACGGCAGGGACCTGCAATCGCATCCATTTGCGGAGCGAGAGCAAACGCTGCTGCCTGCCTCACCGCGACTCAGGGCTCCCTGGTTCCCCGCACGCCGCTGCGTTTCGCACGCTGCTGCCTTTCGCCGTACGGGATATTATCGCCCACCTCCACGTTGCCAGAATTCACGCTGGCCGCAGCGGTCTGCACCATCTATCGTAGCAATATGTTACACAGCAATATTTCTGCATGTATTTCTGAGAAAAATAACATACAGAAATGGCCTAACAGAGTAGACATACTTTCTTTTTTTTTAACCAAAAAGAAAATCATATATAAAATATTTTTTTTTTTCACCTGATTCAACTTCAGACCTACTTGTTTTTACTACATGATTTATAAACATCCTGTACTGCTAAAGGCTCAAATATTTTAAATAAATGAAAAAAATATTTTCACAAGAGTCTGCATTGTATTCACTGCTTAGGAAAAAAAAATTTCTTCTTGTTTGGAGAAAAGCAATGCTGATCAAGCAAATATTAGATAATTAACCTTCATGCATGTGGTAGAAGGATATATTTTGAAAATACTAGTTTATTTAGAACCCTAAAGACTTTTGCATCATATCAAGCTCTTTCCACACATTTCTGAAACAATTTTATTCAATTGGCTGTTCAAGGGTAAACCGTGCAACGCTTACTTACAAAATTACTCATACAGTAGATTATTGCACTGACAGCATCTGTGCTAATTCAATGATATGTAAAAAAACGTGTATCCCAGGGCAGACTTAGACATATATTTACCCTTGCTATTATTAATATGTATTATATATATCATTCACAGATTCAGTAGCTACCTATTAGCTGCTTCTCTTAGTTTTCAATATTTTTAAACTGCAGCGTTTAGTCCAGTATTATTGATATCAGTATAACTTTTCATAATCTTTCAAGAGGATATTTCCTATAAAATGTATATTTGATGCCTTTTGGTTATCTACTCTATCATTCAGAAAAGAAGAAACCCAGAATCAGAGAAGATGAGTAAATAGGTTCTTAATGGGAAAGATGACAGACCCGTATGGTATGCTTCTGTTCGTAACTTCATAATTTTAAAAGGTCAGCACACCTCTGGTCTGCTGCAGCTTTGTGACCTCACAGCTTCTGATATTTTTAATACCTTTTTTTTTTTTTTTTTCCCAAAAAAGGTATTTAAGAGTAGTGAAAGATTTAAAAAACTTATCTTATCATCTTATCATTCAATAATATAGAGCATATATAATTTAAACCAGAATATCAATGTGAGCATCTAGTATTTGTGTTTCTCCATTTCATAAGTGTCATGCACAGAATATGTAAAAACGTCTTGTGACTACTATGTTCATGCGACTACTGTAAGAGTACAAAGGGCACAGGGTGCGGGTGATTTTTTGAATGCTACATGAGCTGCCGCAGGTCCATAAGGGAGATCACTTCTCACTCCATGGAACAAAAAGCGTGTTGAAGTTTAAAGAGTTGTTTGAACCTCCTTTGATTTAACATGGAAATAACTGCTGGCAAAATAGGTAAGACAGTTGTTCAAGGAAGTAGAGGAATTACTCTGTAACTAGTCACGAGAAGGTGGAGAAGCTGTGTTAAGAAGAATTAAGGTTGAAAGCACCTATCTGGAACTTAATGGTAATGAGTATACAGGAATCTCGCGGCTATCACAAATCAAGTATCTCCAAACTCACAAAGCTTAGTTAGTGCTACATTAAATGTGCATACATATATAACAGTAAGAAATACACAATTAATGCTCGAGCTTCAGCTTTGGTTCAAGTGGTATCAGAACACATCAGAGTAAATAAGTGAAATGAATTTTACTGCACTACGTAAATTTCCTTTTCTGTTCTTCTAAATTAATTTTAATACGTCACATTTAAAAAGTCATAGAAGCAGTCTTCTAAATTAATCACTCTACAGTATCAAACTGTATTAACTGTATACTTTAAAAAATGTTGCTTTGATGAATAGATAGAGAATATTGGGTAAGAACACACTTTGACAAAGTTCTGTTCTATTTTAATGTCATTTAACTATTAAGGCAGTCGGTTCTCTGTTACCTGACATCTCTTAAAAAAAAAAGATTGCATATCTTTTGAAACAATATTCTCCAGCTCAATCAGAAGTTGTGGACTCAACTCAGAAATCAGCTAACAAAGGTCTATGTTATCAGTTATGCTGTGAGCCATGAAAATTACCATATTGGTTCCTTTTGGTCTTAAAAATTTATGAAAATAAGTGAATTTAATCCTACTGACACTTGTATAAAAACTAAGGAATCCATTTTCGTTCATGCCTGTCTATTATATCAGGTTTCAATGACCTGTTCTGCAGGTTTTATATTCCTCACATTTATTTTAGGAGGAGTCATCCTTTCCAATAGTTATTGAGGGTACATATAGAATTCTGTCGATTTCGGGGCTGAGATCTGCTACATTTTTCATCCTGAGTGGTGTCTAAGTATGCAAGTCACCACTTTTAAATCAGTGGGATGAATTGCCATACAAGATACTAATCTATAGGAGCTGGAATAGAAGAATAAAACGTAAACCTCTCTTTGATATCCTTTCTCAGATTTCCTTTCATTCCTTTATTCCTCCTATACATGCAAGCGTTTACTAAAAATGAAAAAGAATACTCTTTGAAATTTAGATGCAACATACCAGTATCAAAATGCCTACCTC
Source organism: Struthio camelus (assembly GCF_040807025.1). NCBI lineage: Eukaryota > Metazoa > Chordata > Aves > Struthioniformes > Struthionidae > Struthio > Struthio camelus. The sequence continues at coordinate 29,716,576 of NC_090945.1, forward strand.
CTGAAGTTTGAGAGGCACATTAAAGTTTATATTTGAAATGTTGTTTGCAACCACTTTGTTACTAAAGAGACGATCTATTTGTATAATTAATCAGCTGAAATATCCCCAAGGATTTTTTTTCCCTCCAGAAAGATACCTTTTGTTGTTCAGAAATAATGAAAACATTTCATCAAGGCTTTCTGATGTGATTGATAGTCTTCGCTGAATTTTGTTGAAGGCTTTTTGTCTGAGTGGTGCCTTGAGCTCTTTATTCACTTTCATGGGATCTGGAACATTGCTTTAATTCTCTACTAGTAACAGGTGTTTTCTCTACAGGAAACCATTAGCTCCACATTTTTAAACAATGCAAATCTGATTTTGATTTCAGGCTTAAAAGTTGTCAGAGGTTTTTTTTGTTTTTTCAGATAGAGAAAACCTTTAACAATTCACAAACAAACTTGAGATCCTAAGACAGACAATTAATGACACACTAAAGGATTCATTCATCAAGCAGGTTTCTAAGGATATTCCTAAACCAATGAGCTTTCTCACAGTAATTTGCATATTTCTAATGTTTTAACTCTTTTCCTCTGAAAATGCAGGTGGAAGAGGGTTTTCTGTAGGCATTCATTCCAAAAGCAGTGCTCAGACTGAAGGGGAGCACAGGAAAAAGCAGCTACTCCAGTTAAAATGACCAACCTGAAAACATGGGAAGGAACTTGATGAAACAAGAGGTTCCTTTACTGCTGCTTTTTGAAGCTACTCGACTACGGGCTAATCCTTACCTTGTGAGAATGAAGTTTCTAAAATAAATAGATATATGTGTTTATAAATACACATCTCTCTGTGTCTGTGTATGCGTGTACACCTGTGTTTCTATATGTTATTGAAGACTAAAAGAAAATAAGAAGAAACATTGGGAAATATCAGCCTCACAAAAGAAATTATGATCAATCATGTGAGAGTACGATTATCTTCATAACTATTGCATACATGTCTATTAATTGAATTCTGTATAGCACAGTCAATTAAGAAGTTTCAATTAATTGTTGATATTGCTAAGCATTTTGGGCCAGCTTTGATTTTCTACTATACTTGTTAGCATATCAGACTAATTTGGCCAGTGTAGTTTCCTCATTGACCCTACGCTGGTGATGAGCATGCATTACCCAAATGCATTTATTTAACGAACAGTGGAATGGAAACACATAACGTAGTCATTGGGTCATGAGCAGATACTGCCATGCTTTGGCACCCAAAAGTGTTCAAAAGCCCGAAAAATACTTCTATAGATTGAAAATACTTGCTGGAAAAAGCACAAATATCCATTTGAACTGTAAGTATGTAATATGGGAATGTACAAATGTATTTAATACAGAGCTGACTAACTTTACTTCTCAAGACGAATGGTTTCCTTACTGTGTCACAAGTGGGGGAGGGGGTGGAGGAACATACCTTTAGTCATTCTTTAATAGCTATTGTTTTGTAAAGCAAAGAAAAGGAGGACTGAAGAGGTAAGAACAGAATTCTAAACAGTCAAATAATACAAATGACACTTCTAAATCTAAACAGGTTTAAACAAACTAATTATTCCCTGAGGAGTGGATACTCTCGCATACAATGTTGATATTAGATAAAAGCCTAATAACTGTCTTTCTACCTGCCAAACTGCCTATTTAAAGTTGTGCTTATAATCATGTGGGCCTTTCAATATAATATACAAACCGTGCTACTATGTCGCATAGTAAGAATACCTGCATACAGGAAACATGATACTTCACAGAATCCCAGAATGGTTGAGGTTGGAAGGAGCCTCTGGAGATCACCTAATCCAACCCCCCTGCTCAAGCAGGGTCACCTAAATTACATCCAGACAGCTTTTGAATATCTCCAGTGAAGGAGACTCCATAACCTCTCTGAACCTCTCTGTTCCAGTGCTCAGTAAAAAAGTTTTTCCCTCACAGTAAAAAAGTTTTTCCTCATATTCAGATGGAGCTTCCTGTAGACAAAGACTCAGAGCACTGACGTTTTGGTTCTGCAGAGTGATAAAATTAGTCCTGGCAATAGTGGCATCATTAGCTGAAGATTTCTTTGTGTTTCATCAAAGATGCAAAACATGGTCAAATAATTATTAAGCTGCTGGATAACTGAGGTTCATCTGAGGTCTTACTCATATAATTAGAAAGTAAATAGGTTGTCCCTACAACTACACTAGTAGGGAGCTGTCGGAAAATTAATTATGTACCTAACCTATTGTTAGCACTGTTCCAAAGTTTATGGGATCTTCGTGTTGATTTGAATTGGTCTGAACAAAGACTGAAGAGACTTCCAGGCCATAGAATATTTTTCCATTTTAAAGATCAACTATTCAGCCAAACAAACAAGAATTTATAAATAGAGAGCATATAACTACAGAACTTTGTGGAAGATAATTTTTAAAAGCATTGACTTTTTAAAGTTTTTAATTTGAATGTTTTTTCTATTTTCCTCTGCAATAGAGGATACAAACAAAAAATTCTTTAAGTTATTCTTCATATCAAAGAATAAGTAATAATAGCCACATTGCTTAAGAATGATTACCTACATGGCCAATTAAGCCATTCAAAAGCTGTTAATGTCATTTTTGCAAAGTAACATAATCGCCTCCTTTTCCCTTGTTCTACAGCTTATTTCAATCAAGTTTGACTGGATTGTGTTGCTATTTAGAAGGATGGCTTCACAGTAAGCCTATACTGGAAGTCAGAGCATGCCTGTGGCAGTATGGTAGCGTTAAGTTTTGCTTTAACATAGGTATCCATGCGAGGAAAGCTAAGGTGTTGCAGGCTTCCCCAATATTTAGATGCCAAGAGACAAGACAGCTGTGCTCATGATGTATGACAAAGCTATAGGACTAAGTTCACCACCGCAACGAGCTAGTTTAAAACCCAGGCAGTGGACAGAAAGTCCTCTGTCCGTGTGAAGACCATAGGAAGATCCTTCAGCTTGCATTTGATAAAATGGATTTCATGAACTATTTAAACTGTTTATGTTATCAATGGTTTTGACTTGATTAGATTAAGAAGTGCTCACATGAAGCGCTCTGCTTTCACACTATTTGGGTAGCCCCTTCTGGCAAAGCATTAGCACAGAGCTTGGAGATGCTGACGTCTTCTATATACATAGCATTTACACAGAGTCCGCTCGGCCTAACCATCTCGGTTCACAGTATAATGCTACCCACAACCACCACCGCCAAAAAAAAGCTGTCTCAAAAATGGAATCTTGAGAAAAAAATCTTCATTTCTGTGAGGGAATAATCTGAAAATACATCCTCATTTTCCTGTACATAAAACAGATCTTTTTAAACTTTAATACTGTGTCAACACACATACATCCTCAGTATGTGGCATTAATATCATTTTAATAAAACTAATTGCTCCCTGGTGCAATCTTATGGAAGTCAATGGAGCTACATTAGGGACAGATTTGGCCTCTTATGCCTAATCAAGCCAATGAGCGAGGCAAATTCTGATATGGCTAAAGGAACTTAATGTGCAATTAAGAGCTTGGTAAGAATTAGAAGAGTGAATTATAATGTATTAGGTCTTTTATGGCTGGTAACACCAGCAGCCTTTTAACATCACAGCTACCTGTAGGCAAATCTCAAAGACATATGTTTGCATTGTATTCTCATCTCCTCATTCATATTATAGCCTGCTGCAAAACATGACCTTTGGATAATAGTTTAACAGAGACTCCTTGCGCTTCCTTCTTTCGTCTATTTCCAGCTCCTTCCTGACCTAAAGCATTTCCAGGTAGTTATACACACAGGAAAGTTAGAGTCATATTACCCTTTTTGTGCATTACATTTCCTTATAATGCTGAAAAGGTGACACAAGCTAAAATATTTCTCAGGCTACTTTAAAGAGAGTGAACATTTCCTGAATAACATCTAGCAGCATTATGCAGATATGCACATATTTTATGTCATTCATCCAATATAGAGACACAGGATATGCTTTTAAAAAAAGGAGAGATCATTACAAGTAAAAGAGGGTAAAAAAATTTTTTTTTGAAGATGCATAATCATGAAAGTGAGTGAATGATTTAATGTGAAAGTTTCCACAGATGTACAAAAACTCCAGTGGGAAAAGACACATAAAAAGTCAGAGAAAGAAGCTCGAGGTCAAACTGTCCTCAGAAACGTAATTATGAAGCAACGCTATAGACATTTTTTAAAGTAAGAGGGCAGCTTTAAATTAAATTTAAAAATAGGCAACAAGTTTTAGATTGTTAAAGTGGCCAGACATGAGGTGGACTGGCCAGCTGATACGTCTGGCTGAGGTATTACAAACCACTAGAGCTCAGAGAGGAAAGATTTGGATAGCTCATAAAAATGGGAATCACGTCAGTTAAGATGAGAAATGATTAATTCTTTAATATATTAAAAAAAAGAAAAACATACACACACAGACTCTGGCAATGATAATTGGCTGACACATATAGGAGGACTACACCATGATTCATACCTCAGAATTTTAGTGAGCTCATAGAGAGACATTAAGCCCTTGTAGTTCCTGCAGACTTTGTAAAATCCTAATATATTAGCACCTTATCTGAACCATTGTCAGAGTCATTAGAAGCCTTGTTTTATTTTTTAAAAGGAATTAAACTTAATAATCATACTTCTGCTACAATACACTTTTTCAATGCTTTATAATATACATTTTATAAAGCAAATAGGAATGATACATTTCATGCTATGTATTTTATCCCAGAATGTTATGCATTATGAACCGTATAGTTTTAATGCATCATTTAAGACACCATAATTTTTTAATTTATACTTTTTACATTTCAAAAGCTTAAATTCTGTACTTCCTTGCACTTCATTTTTTTTCCTGTTACCATTTCATTTATTTAGTAAACTAAAGCGAGGAAAAAATTGTCTGTGCTTAATAGGACTGCACTGCAAATTTTTCCAATTAACCTGATAGTTACCTGTCGCTGAGCTGCATAATGTGAAGAAGTGCCATTTCACCTTTATTTGTATTTGCACTCTAAAAAAGATTTTCATCTTCTAGACAAGATGAAAAGTAGTGATGAGTACTTTTTAGAAAACAGGAGTCCTCTGAGTTTCAGTGCTGACCATTTCTTTTGGTTTAACATATTGCACTTCAGATAATGCTCAATACAAAGTTTTGAATTAGTCTGATAAATCGTGCAAGTTCCAAAGGAAACCAACAACCCACCATAGGAAAGCAACTCCCCCAAAGGTCTACTTTTTCCAAGTTTGGTGGGGGGTGGGGGAGAGATACCTAGTCTAACAAAATGACCGTGAACTGGAATCCATCTCTCTGCTTTAGTTAAATCATCTAGGAATTAGTTAATACTGATAGTCGTCTCCTATCAGCATCTCCAGAGGACAATTCATTGTACAAAACATAGATTCATGTCACCTAAGATACATGAAAGGAATCACTCGTCGAAAGCATCAAAGTACCCTTTATTGTTAAGGTCAACTCTCTAGATAATGACCGAGGGAAAAAAACCAGCATTAGAGAAAATACTATCAGTCAGCAAAGTGCAGACACCCTTGCAAAGAGTTGCCCCCACTGGAGAGCACGGATTGTCTGTAGATGTATGGAAGGAGATCGTATCGAGGAAATGCACGTTCTGCTCTCCAGGAGTCAGCCACCAGGCATCGCATGCTCTAGTGTAACCACAAAACTTGCAGAGGTACTGTACATTATAACTCCCTGAAAGGAGTAATTTTACTTATCGCTCTTCTGAGTGATAAGTTTCCCATGGAAAAACTACGATATAAAACAATAACAGGTAAAGGTCGCCAAGTAATGCTAAAGCTCACACTTTGAAAACCAGTGGTGTCTGTTATGTTTGTAAAAATATGGATTATTAATTAAACAATTTTACTTTTGGCTCATAATTCAGGGCTGCTACCTTGGACATTAACAAAATTCAAAACATTTATGCATGCTGGCGTTAACGTTAACCAGCAACGTTAGCTGGTTAAGCACAACATGAAAGCCTTGGGTGCCATCATTGAAAATCTACCAATAGGCAGGCTTTAATGATTCAAATAACCTTGTTATGCTTTAAAAAAAAATGTTTTTAAAGAAAGCAAGAAGCAATGTAACAGATGTTAGTACTACGTAAGTAGTTCCCTTGAATCTATTACAGCCTTCCTGTTCAACACTTTCAGTCCATCTGCTCATTTAAATACCATAGGCCACATTTTTAGAAAGCACTAAAAAGAGCTGCCTCAGAAAAGAAAATGTCTGCTTTCACAGTACAGTCGTATCAAAATGTCATATGATTTAATCTGTTATTGTTGGTTGCAGACCAGAGGCAATTTACTGTAAAGTGTTTAAAAACAGTAGCTTTAAGAATCCAAGTGGTCTAAAGACACCGATGCTGAGTGCACAGGGAGCCAAATTAAAACAATATTGCAGATATTTCTCAGGATGTTTATTGAGGACTTTAAAACGGAATAGAAAAGAAAATGAGGAATAATGCTCAGGGACAGCACATCAGACAACTGCTTATGTCTGGTACATCTGGAAATGGGAAATCAGGAGAGCGACTTGTAAATAGCGTCTCATTCAGCTCTCACTGATTACCTTTTTTAGTACTATCTTCTCATGACAGGCTGTTTCAAAGTTGCTATATGCCTTCATTTAATTTCCCCAGACTTAGGAAGGTCTGTTAAAGCTGAGAAAATTTGAAGAAATTTAGAAAAAGAGAACAAAGTCAATTATTGTCGTCTAGAAAATTATACTATTGTTTTCAAGAATATCAGCTCTTTACAATTGCCCACATATACGAACTCCCAAATATTGAAGACATACGCTCACAGCAACTTATGAGCACTTTTTTGAAAATTCCTTATTAGAAATAAAAAATTAAAAACTAATAAACTGAAAAGTCTTAGAATAAGTGCAAAGTGGAAAAACTACAGAAAAAAAGACATTTTATACAACCCTGCACAAGCCTAATGTTTCTGATGATTTTGTTAGTATGCAAGTACTTTGTTTAGATTTCCAGCTTTCCATATATGTAAAAAATAGCACAAGGTGAAAGGTAGCAGCAGGCAGCACGTCTGGACAATGGGTAACAGAAATATTCTGAACGTTACGACCACAGATCTTGTATTATTATACCTCTCTCATTACATTATTTAAAAGTCATGCCTATGCACATATATAAACTTACACTTGTTTACAAACCTGTGCATACAAGCTGCATATTAGGACACCAGTATAACAGTAAATTAAAGTACTGAAAACTCATTTTTGGACCTAGATTATATGCATCTTTATCTTCCAGCTGCTTGAAAGTGTTTTCCTTATTTGTTTTGCTCTTACAAGGAACAACTTTTAAAAGTGCTTTTAAAATATCAGAAAGTAAAATTACTTTCCTGGCAGTATTGCTTCCTAGAATAGTGTGCTTTGTTGTATTTCACCATCAGTTTAGTAGAAAATAAGATTACAGTCTCTCCTCTTTTCAGAAATATTTCATGTAAATTAGGGTTCCCCTTCACCTTTTAAAAGACAGAACAATAATAAAAAAACGTATAGCAACAAAAACACACAAAGAAAAATTTCATTATAAATACTCATAATAACAAACAAAAGAAAAAAAAGTCAGCATTTCTTCATGGTGCAGATTGTAAGAACCCATTGGGCTAAAGAAAGGGCATAACTCCATATCTGCCGAGGGCAGTCCTGCCATTTTACACCTTTGTCAAGCAACTCTTCTCCGACCACAGTGGAAATGCTGGGGCGGCAGCTCTTGAGCCTGGATGAATCTGCATTATTTAGATTAACTGCAAATTTTCACAAGCTCAGGCTTTTCCATAAGTGATCTACTGACCCTTAGAGGTATTCATTTTTAAGTATGGAAGTATGCTGGACTTCAACTCGAGACAAATTTGGGCCTGAGTCAGAGGTGCCAGGCACAGTGAGTACAGATGCTTTGTTCATGCCTTTTGCACTGAGCAGGTTACTCAGACGTCACTTGCCTGAAACATTACTTGCTGCAAATGTGCCCTGCTTTGCAAAAGAACTACTCTTTTCCTTATTCCTTGAGTTGCTAAACATGAGAAATACTATAAAAATAGTGAAAATAGTTTCTTACAGGAAGACTAGGAAAACATAAAACGCTTCCCAACAAAGGAGAACCTCTGATACACAAGAAACAAATCACAAACCTTGCAAACAAGAAACAAAAAACAGGAAAGTAGGATTTCTCAGTCTCGGCTTCTACTTGTCCCTTTCACACGCACGCACACTTTGTTTTATCATTGCATATATATTCATGTAAGTCTGATCTTAGGAGAGTTTGTCAAAGTGATATCATAAGCAACATCAGCCACCTAAATCTAGATAGACATTTTTCCCCCCTCTTAAGTTCAACTTCAGCTACAATGTTTACATCTAGTGATTCTTAATAAAATTTTTTTTGACTTCCTTGCATATGCAAGACTAATTAGCTAAGTGAATTATTTTTGTAGCAAGAAAAATATTTGAATTCAAGTATTTGCTAAATCTTCAGACTAAATTCACCATAAGGTTGTTACTTATGTATGATCTCACAAAATGTCATATTTCTAGAAAGCAAACACAGACCTACCAGAACTGATTCAGTATATGTTTTCACTTCAGATCTGTGTATTAGAAAAAAAATATAACCATGATTTCATTAAAAAAAAAAAAAGGCAACTGTGCATCTTATGGTACACCCAATCAAACTAATCTATTCAGGTTCCATGTTAGACAGAAGAGAGCTTTTTCATCCTTTTGCCATGAACAAGATAAGCAGCACTTCTACAGTACTATTTTATACTGTATTGTCTTATTTTCTGTATTATAATTCATAAAATAAAAGATGAAGGCTTTAAGTAGCAGAGAACAGCAATGGCTTTTTTTGCTTTGCATTATTGCTGACATCAAGTGTATTAACAGCAAGTAAACTAAAAAGAAGGAAAAAAAACATTTCTGAAGTGGAACTGATGAGAAGTATGGCTTTTTTTCTTGTGTGGAAGTCTAAAAATAACTTACAGTGGAGGGACAAGTCCTTCATCTGGACAGTTCTGTTGACTGATGAACAATTTGGGGCAAAACCTATTTTTCAAAGCAGATTACAAATACAGAGAATAACCAACCAATAGGGAGTCTGTGGCTGAGTGAGGGAATCATAAGTCCAGAAAGCTTCAAAAGATGCTCTTTCATTTTTTCTTCCTGCAGGACTATATGATATATAAGCTTTCAGAAGTAAGATTTATAATCTCTTGGAAGTAAGACTATAAATAATGAGGACAAATGGAGCCATGAAAGGAGTTCTGGGCGTGAAGGAGTGCACAAAGGTGGCCTGGGCACAGGGATGGGCGGATGGATGGATGACTACCTTGGGCATTATTGAGAGACTTCAAGGGAATATAAAGATTGGTAGAGAATGAAAGGGGGAACTGAAGTTGTGAAAAATATGGCAAAGGAAGAATGCCAGTTTTTAACATGAAGGCAATGACAAGCTCAGAGTGAAAAAGGTGACACGGTCACAATATGGGGAATTACAAAGTTGAACGTTACGTACACAGAGACATGCAAGATTGGGTCCTTCTCACCTTGTTTCAGTATTTCAAACCCAACCTGGCAGCTGTCAGACTGTAAAAGATTTCAGAAGGAAATTCCCAGGAACAGCCCTGCATACCAGAGGGTTTATTTACCATGAACAGTTTGTTATGATGACGCTAGATCCTATTTCCCGTACCCAGCACTACTCCACGCAGACAAACCTCAACAGGGAACATCATATCTCACCTCCTTTGGAGGACAAGGTTTCAGAGGGGAATAAGCCCTTCCCTAAGGGGGCAAGGCACACCAGGCATATAAAAGAAATTAAAGAGACCGAGTGGGGGAGACAAACCCATGGCGAAAGGGGTGGCTTTCAAGCAAGACAGACTTTGCCTGTGAAGCTAGCGATTACAGGCACTCACCTGTACCTGCACAGGAGAATCCTCCCCTTGCTGTTGTTTTGTATACATTTTGCTAGGAGGACACGATGCAACCTCATTCTGAAACGCAGGCAGTTGTTTCAGATTGTTTCCAAATGGGGCTTGCAGCATAAATAGCTTATAACTTTATAAGGCATCAGCATAAGTTGCATACTCTGAAACTTATTGATAACTAAAAGACATAGTTTCTATTATAATTGCTATAACTACTTTTTGTCATTATGAATGGGTTAACCACGTAGTTTCCAATACATATCAATTTAATGACTTAACAAGTTAACATAGTTATATAATAGGGTTTAGTTTTCACTGATTCTGTACAAAAACCTCACTATAGAGCAATAGTGACAGGAAGTAAGAGTAATCTTCTCTATAGTATGGGGACTTGCATAGGCAAAAGAAGCCTTAAGCTGCTTACATGATTCTAGCTCTAAAAAAAATCACAGCAAAAGACTATCTGTAAGACTATTTGTGTCATTCAGATAAAGGACCCAGCTATGTATGTTGCATACCAGCCTATCTGAAGGGCAGAGGAAATGCAAACGAATGTTTAAATAGGATTGTCATCTTTAAATACCAGTGTTTCTTTGGCTCCCCTGAAGCGTCAACTAATTATATCTGGAAAATTTTACCTATCCTCAGCAAACAGATTGCTCTCTGGCAAAATGTGATTCCATCAGTCAGCAAATGGGACATAAATTGACCAAATTTTGTCAAGCTAAGAAGCATGATTTTACTTCTAGTTTTCCTCTTATTCAAGTCATCCAGTTCAGTTCCATCTACCACTTAAAGAAATTAAAATATCCACTCATATTGGTCTCTAAACCTAGTACTTCTTAATGGTTGGTATGTGAATGCCTAAAGGCAATAAGAAATACTTGGAGTAAGGGTTTAGCTAGAATTTAGGCTAGCTCAATTGAAATCTGACGTTTAATGTTCTTTTGAATCTTCCCAGATGTAAAGCCCTATTTCAGATTGAAGTGACATCATTTAAAGTACATCTAAATATATAAGTTCAAACTGGAATGGAAAAGGTCACAAAATAAAGCTGAAAATATTAAATTTTACCTGATTCCAAAGTCATGTAAAAATATTTATTCCTCACTGGAGTGGTCAACTTTCAGGTCCTGACTGATAACAAATACTACAGTGTTTTCCTTTGTCCTTTATACATACTTCTTGTTACATGGCCAACAATACCTGTGAATGCAACTCCTTTCCATGTACTGTGTGAGCCATGTTCTTCTAGCTGGGTATTTTCACAGTGAGGTTACAGAGGAGAGTTAGGCTTCCTGTGCCCTTCTAACCTACATGCACACGTTAAGCCAGATCTGACCGTTGTAGCACTGCTTGGCTTCAGTTCTGGAGGGCATAGAAATGCCAAGGGGAGAAGTAAGAAAGTACAAGTTTATTCAATAAAATATGAATTCTTAAAATTTAAGTATTGTTAGGTTGCTGCTGTAGCAAAGAAAAAAGAGGATTGCACAGGAGAAGGCAAACTTTTCTTCCCCCCTGCTTCAGCAGCACTCCATTGACACAGAGGATTTCATTTTCTGCCTTGTTTACCTAAATTATTTGGTGATTTTGGAGATGATATGTAAATTAAATGTATGCCCTCATTAGGTCAAAAGAGAAAAATGTAATATCTTATGCAAATGAGAAACAGGACTCAGGTTTGATGTTCTCAAGAGATAAGAAAATGATGAGTCTTTAGCTAATGCAACAAAGCTTATCTCAACTTGTAATTATTCTCAATCTGGAATTATTCCTAGCAGGCCCATTCCTAGAATTCCCATTCACAATACAGAGTTGCACAGACACAGCACTGACATTTTTCATATATTGTTTTCTCTTCCTATGATTACTGACTCTAAGCATTCAGACTTTTAGTGACTGGTCTGAAACATGTTAAAAAGTTAATTTCAGGTCTGGATATTCATGAAAGATAGGTAATGGATCATTATGGGTAATTCTTTTGTTTGTTTTTAGCCTTGGGAACCGAAGACCTAACAAAATTAAAGACCTAACTTTATGCAGACTTTCATGAACTCCTTGATGTGACTATGTGAATTCACTATCATATTTTCTCATTGACTTAAGGAGTGAATTTAAACAATCATCAGGACTTAATTGTTCAAGACATATTTAACCTGCCATAGGAACTGTGAGGCTTAAACTATTTGCTGTACACATATTAAGGAAAATCAGTGAGAAATATAATAAAAATATGCTGCATCACCAAGTCCCTTATACATATACAATAAATTGGAGTCTTAAACAGGAAGAGGAAGCTTGTTAAGTGTAATGAAGAGTTTTAAATTATTTGAAAGTTGGGAGGTCACAGTAAGATGAGCCAGAGATCTATAAAAAACAAATCATGATAAAACAGGCTCATTTCCTTCAGCAACAGGGTAACCAAGTACGTGCTTAGGGAAAACCAATAGGTATTGTATCATGTGCTTAGAGCACAATGCTATTTCACATTACGCTCTCTTAAACTAGGGAAACAGCCTTGATTAAATTGCTATAAACTGGGTGCAATAGTGGTTGGTTAGTACTACCCAGCAGAATTGTCAATTGTTTTGTGTCAAAACGGAAGCAAAAACCAAGTGACTTCCCCCAGGTGCTTGTCCTTCACACAGCTCTGTTCAGTCTCTAACAAAAAAGGAGAGTAGGCTTCTGCATATAATTACAGAAAACACAAAGAGAGGAAAGACAGCCAGTACACTGGAAGTGGGAACTAACATTCAAAGAGATCTCAGCAAAGCATAGAAACGGTCTAGAAACAATTCAGCAGGGCCAGGTACACATTAACATACTTGGGAACAATCCGCTGCACATGTACTGAGCAGGGAGCAACTGAGCAGACAGTGCTTCTTCCCAAAAGGGTGTTGAGGCTGCAGGGTATCACAAGCTCAACAGGAATCAGCAGCATCACGCTTCCGTGAGACGGGCAAATGTCATCGTCGGACGTATAAACAGAAGCCTGCTCGGAAGGATGCACGAAGTGGTCCTTCTGCTCCACTAAGCACGGTGAGGCCTCAGCAGATGTACCTGGTTTTCAGCACTTTGTTTCAGTGGAGGAGCAGTCAAGCTGGGCAAACTCAGAGGGCCCCACAAGGGCCAGAGGCGTCACAAGGAGGGAGCACCTACAGGCAAGTACTGAAATCACTGGTGTTTTTACTGTAGAAAAGGTGGAAAGGTGGAAAGAAAGGAGTACAGGGCAAACAACAGAACAGACTTCAGATATATGAGGTGCTTTAGGAAAGAGAAAGACTCCATGTCTATGCCAGATATGGAAAAATTATTGGTTTGCCCCTGCAGGAAAAAAAGTTTGGACAGTAGGGGAAAAAAAAGAATAAGGAGAAAAACCCACACTTTTTTAATGGCTAGGATAGTGAAACATTGGGCAGGCTGAGGAGACTAGTGAAGCTTTTAGTAAGTTGGTCAAACATCTCTCAAAAACAACAAATGATTGACTTTTGGAAGCCCCTCTCAACTAGATGTTCCTATAACAGCATATAGGCACATACTGGCTATGGTTTGTCTGTACCAGCATATATTCCATTACTAAAAAAGTACAGGATGAGCACCTGAAACAGCAGCATGGAATGGTATACTAAATATGTTCAAGTTTTCCCATTACTGGTTAATATGACACCAGCCAGTATCTTGAAGTCAAACAAGACTGATTCTCATTATAAACATTTCTTCTAACACATAACAGATATTGAATGCATATGATATTTCTATATTATGAGTATGTATTTATGCAAAATTACATTCATTATTCTTTCCAATTATTTGCTAATTGGCAAAATAGTCTTGTAAAAAGACACTAAGAGTCAGCACAAGTGTTTTGCTGAGTATTTAACCTCTAAGTGAGACTGTGTAAATAGGTGCATTGTAAATATTTAAAATTCTATGACTAAGCCTCACATTAATCCTTATTAACAGACTTTGAGTGTGCAGAAGAGAATGTTACCCATGCTCATTCCCTAAAGCAACATTCTGTGAGTAATGATGTTGATAAGCCCAACCTCTGAAAAAAAAGCGTGTAATCTGTTTGATTCTGTGGTGTGGGTCACTGGGTTACATACTTGAAGCTGAAGTGGAATCAGGTATTATATTTATAAATACTATGTACATATGCTTTCATAGTGATGGTAAAGTGAAAGACACAAAGTATTAAAGAGTGTGTTCCTGGTTTACAATAAATATCTCAGGTGGTGGAAAGGGGGAAATCCCATAGCAATTGCCATAAAGGCATATAGGTATATTTTTCCATACTTTTCTTATGCAAATGGCAACCTTCTCTGTAATATTTTAAGGTTCTTAATCTTTCTACACGAGCATGAGAGATTTAGCTGTTTGCAAAAAATCTTACATTTTGCAGGATTCATTTTCCTGAAGGAATTCTGAATTTTATAGTTTAATGCATAGAGTTGCAGTTGCATCATTTTATTTTGTCTATAAATAAAGTGACTACATTGTGTTTTCTGTGTAAAACTTCTTCCTGAAGCAGAGACAAATATGAGGGTTAGCTGAGCTCTTCTCGAGTAAATCTCTAATATTCATATGAACTGTTTCCACATATTGAAAAGTAATGTAGAGTCGCATCCTTATATCACTGCTGAGACATCAAAATAGCTTTTTATCTTCCTTTTTTCCCCCTCATCTTTTCTAAGTAAGTGCTAGAGAAAAGCCCTATATAAAAAATAGGCAAATAAATTAGCATAAGTAGTTTCTACACATGCAAGTCACGGTAATGGCACAGTTTGAGCTGATAACCCACAATTCCTATTTTTAACCCATATAGGCTCTTCCTAAGCGAATTGACTTTCGTTTAACATAGCAGATCTCCCATTAATGAAGCACCTCATAAAGTAACTTTAAGAAACAGAAGTAAATTATTTTTCAGCACAATCTAATTTACAAGAGTTGATCAAGAACCCTCTATTGCAATCTGGTTCTGACTGTGAATTAATGAAAGAACAGGTTATCTAGCAGGCTCAACCTTCCTGCCTCCAACTGTGTAGCCTTCAAACCTGTAATAAACTCTACAAGCCTATGCCCTTTGTGCATGACATATTATATCTCCTTCACTGCCTGGGTCTCCCAGAATTGCTTTTTGTCCCACAAGCACCTGGCGGACCACATTGCTCCTCTCGCCCCCTTACCGCTCCCAGTGACGATGCATCTGGCTGGGCAAACCCAGGTGTCACCCACCGAATAACAGGCTAAGGCAGTTTCAACCACTGAGCAAAAAAGAGAGTTGAGAAGTCTGTGCCAAAGAGGAAAGATATCACTTTCCTTATTGACATTTTAACGCTGTGATGTTATTACCACACTTTTGTTAATGATACTTGCCACTGAATAACTAACTGATCAACACCAATAAGAGTGCAACAAAGCCAACAAGTAAAACGAACTGTGAAGGTCAATTATGTTAATTAAGTAAAACGAACTGTGAAGGTCAATTGTGTTAATTGTTCAACTCATTAGACCAATCCATTAATATGGGCAAGAGAAAGGGGAAGATATTTCTGGATAAAGTGAAAGTTTTGACAGTTTGCTGGGATATATAATGACACATTATCTCTTGGAGATGCTTTGTTTTGATTTTCGTGGCAAAATGATTGCTCAGTAATTGCTTAGAGATTTACGGAAAACAATTTGATCAATGAAGCATAGGGTTTCCAATAAGAAAAAGCCAGTAATATACATAAAATCAACATATTCAGAAACCAACCTATTTTGCAGTTTCAAAAAAAAAGTGATATGCTTACAAATATACATACATTTTTGAGAATTTAATGCTTTCTAATTATAAAAATAGATTTTCTCCAAAATTTACTAAGGAGTTTCGGTTGTACAAATCCCAATATTTGTCTGCCAAAAGAGACAGCATGTCTATTAAATTCATTTTTATGTTAGTACCTAAAATATGTTTTCATGAACTCGGTATGAAACATAAGGCACTTGGTGCAAATATTTAGCAGGACTGAGAGCACAATTTACTAAGACAGCTCTGTTGGCATCACACAATATTCCTGATACCAAAGTAACTGTTTCATTCAAATCTCAGTGAAGTCAATGGAAGTCTTTCCATTGTCTTTAGTTAGCCATTGGATCTGGCTGGGGTGAGTGACCGAATAATCCTAAGGGATGCAAACAGGAAGAATGAAAGGAAGAACAAGTGCTGATTTGTGTACTATACATCATTTATGCTGTGCAAGACTACTGAGGCGACCAGGAAATTGGAGAGAAGGAACAATATTAGAAATCTGGATGTTAAAATAACTAGATATCCTCTGTATCAAGCCACAGGCCACATGAGAGTGCCATAGCAAGTTATTATGCTTTATATTTCATAGAAAAGAAGAGCTCCATTATCGTGAATGACTTCAGTATGACCAACTCATGACAGAAACCTCAGTCTTTTTCAACAATAAAAACAATCTGAGAATTTCTAAAACAATTGTTAACAACTGTAGACGACAACTTTCTAATGCGAGTAATCCAGCGTGCTGGATTCTATATCAGATCTTATCTCAACAATAAAGAGAAACAGCTATCTCAATCTGAAACCTTGCTTGCTTAAATGTGATCAGCATAGCTCAATTGTATCTATTATATGCAAAAACTGTAGGCCTAGACTGTTAAAATAAAAATTCCAATGTAGAAGGTATTTTCACAAGGTGGAAAATCTTTATCAGATAAATCACAAGAGCAAAAAGGTAAACAGAAAGACAGTGCTATGATATTTGTTTAAACTTTTTGCCAGTGTCTTAAAATTCTGCTCAACAAAACAAATCAAACTAAAACAAGTAAAACCAAACCCTAACATTCTAAATGAAAACAGACATTAAAAAAGGAAAGGGAGAAAGAAGACAACAATGAAAATATATTAGAAATAAGGAATTTAGAAAAACCACTAACAGAAACAAAAAGACCAAAGAAAAGATTTGTTGTCAGCAGAGTAAAAGGCAATTCAAAATAGATTTTAAAATATGTCAGAGATAAAAGAGATCTCCAGGTTTTACTTGGCACACTGGTAGGCAGGGCTGCTTTTAAGACAGCTGAACAGACTCATCAGCCAAGCATGAATTCCTAGTGTCACATTCTCGCACAAAGAGTAAATATAGTGTTGAATATAAAGAAAGGATGATATTAGGTAGGAATAATAAATTTGTCTTTTTTGCCAATAGAATGGCCGGCATGAACATAATCTGTCTAGGTCTGCTACATTTGATTCAAAAAAATTCTGTTAAACTCAAAAAGAAATGTGAGATTAAGGTTAGAAGTCACATTTGATTATCAAAAAACTCTGGTAATTCAGTCTATTTTTTAACCTCCTCTTTGAACAGGTTAAACAAGTAACTTGATCTCTAAATATCTTATCTGGGGAATATTAATTTGATAACATATGGACATACAGCCTCATTGACCAAGATCCACAAGCCAGAAATTAATCAGGACAAATTCAGCCTGACAATAATTTGTTTAGCAAAAGTTAAACTAGATAAATATATGCAGTTGGTAAAATGCACATTTTTAATGGTGAGAATAATAAGAATAGAATCTGTGGCACTAGGGGCTAAGGGAATACATGACATATTTGAAGCCAAGAATTCTCTGTTAGTCTAAAATCTTACCTGCCTAATCAAAGAGTTACTTTCCCTAGTTACAAAAACACTAATACTTATTGGTCAAACTATCTAATTCTTACAGAAAAAGCCTCATTAATACTACATTTAAAAATGTTATACATGCCTAGCGTATACCCCATTACACTGGTGTCACGCTCCCCCTTCTGGGTCCTAATGTCAAGACTGACAGCTGTCGTCCGCCAGAAGTGGGGAAGAGCTGCGCCCAGAGGTCGACCTCCTGCCTTCTTTCCTGGGAGCAGCGTGATGCTGGCTGTAGGTTTCTTCCGCCATTCTTTGCTGGAGCTTGCGCAGGGTCGTATTTACTGTAAGACATACTGCACCTTGATCTTTCTTCAAGGGCCCACAGTTCTGCATTATATCCTAAAATGCTATGGTGAACACAGCATGCATTACGTATGCTATTTCCCCTAAAATTGGTTTTATCTGATTTCCAAGGCTGTATTCCTTGGAGGAGCAGTAGTTGACCATTGGTGATTTGTTTATATCACTGGGGGCTCTGCTACCATCCTGAGCCTGTACTTCCGAGGCCTTTGCTACCATCCTATGCCTGTACTCCTCTATCTCACATTATTACTGTAGGGTCACAGATAGTTCACTCTGCAGAGAATAACAGATTGTTATTACTACTTATTTCTTACAGGATTATATCAAAATTATTTTAACACTGTACCACGCGGTTGTGTAAAGCTGACCTAAAACCAGAACAAGTTAGATAATAATCACTTACTCCTTAGACAATTGCTGTTACAGCCAAAAAAAAGTCAAACAGGTCCAGGCAGGCCACGCCTGGACAAAGCAAAGCAAGCCTGACACATCCCAGCTCTGCAGAGCTGATGCAAAGCCCATAGCCAGTTACTAGCAATGACATATTTACTGCGCCACTGGGCTACAAATCAGTGAACGAGCAATAAAGTGAATTCTTCAAAACTTAAAGTTCCAAATAGATATTATGTCAAGAAGTTCATTCAGGAAGCCAACAGGCTGCTATATAAACAGCAAGTCTAGGTGACTACAACACTCACTTTCTGGTCTCCTAACCCTCAACTGGAAATTTAAGGTGTTCTGACTCTTAAAAGTCTAACTCCGTCTGGATGTAAAATGCAGCATGCAGAACTGATAAAACAAAATAGTCTTGACACTTTCTTTTGCATTATTTTGTCTTTGGGTTGTAGGTACTCCTTGAGATACCACACAGCTCACAAGTGTGGCAACAGTATAACTGTCTTAGAGATGAACTTTGCATGCTAAGTTCTGGCTTAGTACTGGAAAAATAAACAAGGTTTTAAACATCATACCATAGCTGGCTTTGTAAGAAGAAAAGTAACTTTTTTCTGTAGCCAGTGATCTTTAATGACCTGGAACAAAGGTGATAGGATGTTCAGATCATCTGATCACACCTAAAGTTCACACTAAGACCAGCCGTCTGGAAAAAGCAATTTTGGGGTCAGTAAGTTTTAGTGGAAAGACAACTTTTCTTGCATCTATGGGCTCTTCACACTACATTTTATTTCTTTATTTATCCTATACCTGATCTCCTCCCTACTGGCTACCATTTTGCAGCCTGCCCTTTAGCTGTAAGGTTGATGGGTAATATCTTCTGGGTGTTGGACCAGCTGGCCTTGCAGAAGTAATTCAGTGCCAAAGACAGAATCACCTTTCTGATCTGCTTATCTTATATTTGTTGCTGGATGACCTACCAATCTGTTCTCAACACAGGATACTGTGCACTCCTGCAGTTGGTTTCAGAAGGGAATACAGTAGTTCAGAATATAGTAGTTTATTTCTCCTTCCTAACTTTAAACTTGGCCTCGACTGTCCTGTTAACTTCATGGGTTAGATAAGTAAAGTTGTTTCCTCTAGCACTTTCAGGGAATGGACGGTGATATATTAAGTTGCTTTGGAATATTAGGTCTATGCAGATAAATGCATTGCAAGCGCTATTTTATTTCCAATGGTTGAACTGATATGCAATCATCTGTTTTTGTGTTTGTGGTTCCTAGAGAGGGAGTATTCAAGACTGTTGCCAAAGTACATTGGAAAAGAAAATTATGGAAATGAAAGAGTTAAGTAGCAAACAGCTTAGGAATCACCTGCCAAAAGGGATACCAAAAACGTGCAGGGAGTTTTCCATTTCTTAATCTGGACAAAATTCTACTTTTCTAGGCATCTTGGCTCACCAGTTCATTGCTGAAGCAAAGATTTAGTGAGATAAATCTACTGGAGCACTGTGTTAAAAGGAGCTAGAACTTCTCCAGTGCAACCATATCTGTGATGTACATTAATTATCAGTAGACTAATGAGTGTCTGTAGATTAAGAAAGCTCATCAGAACTATTTTCTTGAGAAAGAACAAGGTAAATTAATGAAAAATGCATCAGTCTGTAAACATATACTTTGTACCATTCGCACTACTCCAAAAAGAGCTGTAGCAACACCTCTTAGTAATTTTCCATCAATTATTAGAACCACTGCTCCATCCCAGGAGAGACTAGTTTCTCAGATGTCTTTATCTAATACAGTTTCCCACATGGCAGCAGCTTTCCCACCAGGAGCCCTTTTTAGTATTTCTCTTGTCAGAGCTCTTTCTTTCACTTTGATGACATCTCCTAGCCATGTCAAATACTGTTACTTCAGGGCTCTCCTACTCCACAGTTATCAAGCACAGTGTCTTCACCCAGTGATTACAAAAGTTACACCACCTCCTCAGCGTGTCAAACAAGTTTATTATTTTACCACCTTTCAATGACTTTTAGTTCCACAGAGTGGTTGCTAAAAATCTTCCCTTGGTTTACCAACTGCTCCTGCTGCTACATATATTAGCCTTAATAAAATCCATTAGTTATGCACAGTGCTTTCTTCATTAGTGAAATACAATAACATTAATGGTTCTGGTCTAATGTGTGACTTAGCAATTGTCAGGAGTCTATTCAGTTTGCTATAGAATAATATGGTGCACAGAACTTGAAAGGAATTAACAGAAATTATTAATATCTAGAAATGGTGCAAGTAAATTAAGAAGAAGAATTGCATTCATACTGATTTTTCAGCAGATTTTAACTACTGAAGTGATATGGCTTTCGTGGTATTTGTCTCTTAAAACACTGTGAAATATAACGTATTAGAACTTTTTGGCTTCTACTGTGTCAATGATTTAAGGAGAAATCTGTTTTTGCTTTGTTGGAACCAGATGCACTTAATCCTGCAAACACAAAAATAAATATTATGGCAGGTTAAAACAAGCAAATAAAACAAAATAAATAAAAATCCAAGGCTTAGCTCTTCCTGTGCTTTGCCTTGGGGAAATAATTTACCCCAGAGTACAAAAGTTTCAAAGCATTATTGCTGGAGTAACTGAATGAAGAATTCTTATTCACTAGTATTTATATCCCTGTGCAGAGATATATATGTGTGTGTGTATATATATATATACATATATGTAAACACACACAAAATATTAGGCACTGAAAAAAAGCCAGCGAACAACATTTTGAGGAGAACACGAGCTGGTGACATGGTAGAATCTGATATTTCCTCTTTTCAAATCCCTCCTAGATCAGAGCTCGCATAAACGTTTGAAAGATTACCCATGTCCAGAGTGTTTTGTTCTAAGAAATTATGAAACAAAATCCTCAGTTCGCTGTATTTTTAGTATTCCTCATCAAGTGCTTAGTAACCTCACATCCCTTCTCCAGGGAGCTGTGGTCATTGGTGAAATGAAGAGAAAGTTATCAAAGAACAGCAGATTACAAGGAGGAAGGAATAGGTTTATGCTGGGAGTTTACTGAGAGCTTTGTGGTATATACGATGATATTTAGGCTAAATTAAGAATGTATCTTCATAAAGTACTGACAATATTTGAATCACCTTCATCATCCTCTGTTTCACAGTTTAAAAAAAAAGAAAAAAAAGAAGCTGTAGGGTCAAATTCTCAGCAGCTGAAATTCATAAATATATACATCCTTTGGAGGCCGCATGGTCCATTTTCACATTTTGAAGACCTCTACTAAATAGATCAAATGGATGGTGCTCATAATAGTCCCCTACATGCTCAGGTATCATGTGAATACCCTTTTAACTTCACATGCCTTAATTTTTTATTTTTCACCAGAACATAGAGCACCTCATCAGCAACCGCTTGCACTGTACATGACTACTTCATAGCTCACACAGCGGTGTACTTCTTTCTAACACTGTTTTCCTTTGGAAAAAAATCTGGGATCTATGCAAGTGTTTTGCGAAACCATTGCACAACACATGCACAAGTAGATGACATGCCATTCTGAGTGTTTCTTTAATCGCCTCTGCAGCCTGTAGATAAAATCTATTCTTCTCCTACCAACTCTGGAGTTTTCTGCA
Source organism: Struthio camelus (assembly GCF_040807025.1). NCBI lineage: Eukaryota > Metazoa > Chordata > Aves > Struthioniformes > Struthionidae > Struthio > Struthio camelus. Next base: position 29,738,595 of record NC_090945.1, read on the forward strand.
TTTTACTCTTCACCTCAAAATGATTCAGTTTTCCCATTTAGTTTAACTTATAACATCAAACTAATTAAACGGTAAGCAAAATGTTGCCAATGCTTTAGCTGATGTTGATAGCCCTAACTCAAGTCTCATAACGCACTCTTGCTTGTGGCCCAACACTATAAATTATGCAAATAAATAAGAAGTTTGACACTCCTGAAGACCAGAGATTGTTTGCAAAGCATTCAGCACCGATGTTATGAACTTCTTACCTCTAGTTGCTACCAAAGATCAGTCCAGAATTTTTTCATATAAGACGCCCTCACGGAAGCGCTGCTCTCTTTCTCAAAGTGACTCTTTGGTGCCATACAGTACGAACATTTCTACAGAAGTGATTATGGCTTTGGCTTAGTGGAGACTGAGGTGCAACGCTGATTCCAGTCCCATTTAACAGTGTTTGACAGCAACTGAGCCAAAGGATGAATCAAAGTTGACATATTTAGAACAAAGTAGTGGAGCACTTGACTAAGCCAATAAATGGTTCCAGCTGGGACTTGTCCTGTGGTTGGTGATAAGGACATTAGGGGTAGTTTCTGTGGCAGATAAATTTAGCTAAGGATATTTTGCATTTACCAGAAACAGAAAATATTTTATCAATTATTTTTTAAAAGGGTCATTTTTTCCCTCTTTTGTGTCATTTTGTTGTATATTTTCTGCCAATGTGCGTTAAGCGGGATTTAGAAGAAAATGACCATCTCATATTTATTACTATGTCCATCCATCAGCACAGATCTGATTGGGTGTTTCAATAGTTAAATGCAAAATAAATTTAAAAAGCAAGTTTACCTGAAGGAATCTGTAGATCCTATTTGGGAGAGAAGGACAGGGAGCTGAGAACATCACTCTAAACACAACAATGAAGACAGTTCTGTAGTCATTAGAAAAAATACCTAGACAGCAACATTATGAGGGAGATCCTAAAATAGACAAGCACAGCAATCTCAAATCTTAACTTTTCTTTTCCTTTATGTTTGCGATTTAAACACACATGCCATATTTGAAAACCAAGAAAACTGTACTGCAGTCAACAGAAGTAGGTCTATTTTCCACGAATGATATGAAGTCTATTTACGAAATTATATACTCTTGCAAGAGACTGATGAGAGCTTTCGTTCTACAACAATAATAATGATTTGGAAATTTAGGCCCACTCTAACCTTACTAGAATTTTAAATACAGTCTTTTAATGTTTAACCACTTGTGAAATGGTATCTGAAATTTCTTGAAGTTAATAAGAAAAAAATATGATAGATATATCCTGTAAACATTTAATCAGAATTCTAGTCTATCCTGCTGTGCTTATGTTCTTGCTTCTCACTTAGGACCTGACCATCTTTAATCGCATCGCCACTAGTGTAGTACAATAGTATTAATATTTAGAAGCCTCATTTTGTTTTCAAAACCACATATTAATCCTATATTATATATGCAGTAGTATAATTTAAGGCCTTCCAGTGCTTTTGTTACATATGAACAAATAGAAGAGCAATAGGTAGTTTCAACAAGTAGCCCAGACAGATGTGGGGTAACAAGGTTTTTTGTATGCCACAGTTACAAGCGTAGGCATCTCTTTGCTGAATCTTTTAGATTCAGTAGTGCGCTAGCTTTTGAACAGCAGCCATCCTCGGTGTGGTGAGCTTGTTGCTGTCTCGATTCTCTCACCTAGATCCGGTGCTGCATACAATGTGTATGCTACAGCATAACTTCTAAAACACCAAGATATTTTGTAGAACAAAAAATATCATTCTCCACTTTCAGTGTCTTCGTCTGCTGATTATGAAATCTGTATTCAGGCAGACAGTGTTTTGCACAAACATTTTCTTTCTCCTAATTCATACTAATCTGCATTCCACATGCAGTCTCAGAACACATATCACCTAAATTCCTCATTTTTCTCTAGCCTCACAAGAGATTATTACTAATATTACTTTTATTATTATTATTATTGTCATTGTTTTGTTCCTTTTCTCCAGATTCCAAATGAAGCAACACAGCAGAAGAATCATATTTTCTAGATTTTGCTCTGCAGTAAAGAAAAATGCAGGTTATCTAACTTCACATGGTTCACATTCATTCCAGTTTTCAGCCAGATTCTGCGCAGTGCTGTTCTGCCTCCTTCATCTTCCCCTCACTCCCAAATAAACTTTTCAGCTTCACAGTTTTGGTTTAAAAAAGTATATTTTTAATATATGTATAATGTGAATGTATGTTCACATAATATTAGGCACCAAATCAATATTCAAATGACAATTATTTTTTGCTGAATGGTCCATGAAGTTTAATATTTTAAATTTATAAGATTTGGTTTATTTATATAGAAAGCTTTGTATTTTTTGAACTTGAACTGAGAATGATCTAACTTTAAAATTTGCAGCTGAGGGCAAGATTTCAGATGAAAATATCAATGCACTTCCTAGCAGCAGGAAAACTAAAGAGCTCGCTCTAGCGCATATAAGTATCAAACGCTCAGCAAGGTAACAAGGATGCCTGCGCCTATTGATAGACTCTCTACCTCCTGGTGATCCTTGGCGTGCAGTTGTGGGATTTCACAAGTCAGAACCAGAGGATCGCTGCTACCATTAAGCATAGCAGAGGAGATAAAGTCTTGTCCAGAACGCGGTGCTTGCCCTGTACTGCTGCCTACACAGCACTGAACACTGGATGCTGCTGTTCTGTACTAACACTCAAAAACTGATTAAGTGGCAGATTATAGTAGCTACCACACCACTGGTTACACAAGGAGCTAGTCTGGTCTTATGTCTTTGCATATCACAGTCTCACTTGCTCAAACCTTTTTTTAAGCAATAAAATTGCAGAGCTGTCAGAGGAAATACCACTGCCAAGAAACTCTCCATCTATTAGACTTCAATATAGCAAGGCCACTTAAGCTAGTGCAGGATCTCACCATCAGTGAGACAATAAGTTTTGTTTTTAAACATGCATACGTGCAAGCAGTTGCAGGATTAAGCTTGACTACAAGCACAAGCAAGAAGGAGGAGAAGCTTGTAGATCTTGCTCTAAACCTATATTCCATGAATTTGGGACTATATGGACATCAAGAGAAAGGGAGGGGGGGGAAGAAAGAAAGAATTAAAAGGTACTTATACCACCTCACTGAAAAAGCCTTTAACACTACTGGATTGGATCTATCTAAAATACTAATTGCTATTGATCCAAAAGGACAGAGTAGAAAGTACACATTAGGAATGGATTCTTCCTAATTCTACTTCTTGTTTTCTTTTCTCGACAATTACATCCATAGTAGTAGTGGAGACCATCCTGGTCACACTTTACCTAAAAAGATTTTCCAATTTATGAACTAAATTACATGAGGAAGAATAACAGAAAGCAGAGACACCACACTGCATATTCCATTTTCTACCTACATATGATTATTTCTGAGAGCGTAGCCTTTCTCCAGTCTAGCTGAATCTTTCAGCACTTGAGTGAAGGAAACAGAAAGCAAAGCTGCTGAAGGAAAAATAACTAGCCATTGTATTTTGGAGTGGAAGGCTAAAAATCTTTTAGCTTGGTGGTTTTCACATAGAGACATGTTTTTATAACTAGCCTAACCCTAACATTTGCTATGCATATGCGATTCAGTGCAGATCCTGAGATTCCCACAGTCATGGGGATTTCATTTAGTGGAGAAGTCTGAAGAAGCTTGTCTTTCCAAGACCAGAGCCAAGTGGACTTTAATGGTAATAACATTAGTAAGATTTTGTTTAGGTTTGGCTTGTTACAGACTGGATGGATTTTCTATAAGGCTCCATCTGACATATTTGATATGCTTTTACCTACTCAGAAGTATGCGTTTGTAATTACAAACCTGAAGGTGTCTCAACTCCAGATCAATCCAACTTACCCTACTAGGCTGAAATATTATCTCCGTTAAACGAGTGCTCAGCATCACAGTACAATGCTTCTTCAGCTAAACTGAAATATTTTGTATACTGCATAATAATTTGGAGACTGAAAGAGTGAATACCTTTAAATGTGGCATATAATTTTCTAATAAGGGATACTTTTCAGATAGGATCTCCTGCTGAAAGAGTTCATTGTATCTAAAAAGTAGAAACCTGTCAATAATGCCCATGCGCCCTATAAACTGTTTTCATTTCTTTCATGGTATGTTATGCTTCATCAGTTTCCTTAATCCTAGCTGCAGTTCACGTTGCCATGCTGAAACAGCTCACTGAGCAGTAATTTATCTCTTGACTGTGGCATAACAACCACAAATACAGGTTATTCTGGGAGTGAGGATTTGCATTGCATAAACTGTGTTTTTAAAATCATTTTCAAATGAGATTAATTCATGATAGGGAAATTATTCCTCTATTTTTGGATCCAGTTTCCAAGACACTTGAGGCTGAGCCTTGAGTGTTTTGTTGGGTATCGGGCAGAATCTTCATTTGAGGATTAGGGATTTCTGTAAAGCGAAACGGTACCGCAAGAGAAATGAGAAGATGTTTCCCCCATTTACTTTAATACCTATTTAAAATCGGCATTGGAAAGATAATGACAGATTGCATTTTAGCTGAATTTTTCAGCTGTGCACTAGATGACTTGTATTTCTTTTCAATTAGGCTGACTGCTTTAGCGTGGTAGGAGATTACTTCTCCCGCATGCTGAAAAGATATTAACAATTAAAATGGAGGGGGGAGCAAGTAGCGGAGGATTATTGTAGTTTTCTCTGCCAAATGACAAGGGGTTTCTCTTTGTAAGTATCTTGTTTTAATATTTGCTATTAAGCAAGGATGGTACGCATCAAGCAGATATAATTATTATGAGAAAGTATTTTTCTTAACAAATGTAAATATTCACATAACAGCAGTACTTAAATAGCTGGGCCTCGTCTATCAGAGCAGAGTGAAGTCTTCACACAGCGTTACGACTGAGGAAACGCGCTTCTCGAGCTTTCCAGGCTCAGACGCAGTAAATAACACCCTTCCTCCTGCTCCTTTCCTTAGGGGCAGGAACAAAATTCAGGGATGGGCGAGAAACCTGGCGGTGCCCCCGTTCCCTATCCGACACCTCCACGCGGCTGCCCTGGCGCGGGCTGCCCGCCCTGCAGCAGCGCAGCTCCCCACCGCCCCAGGCACCAGCCTCGCATCTGCCTCCCTCCTCCTCCTCCTCCTCCTCTGCTCCTCGGGGGAACCTCGTAGTCGTTGCTGTGCTACGGAGGTACTCCGGATGCCGTTCGTACCAAGTATCATTGATTTTAATCATTGGGAATAAAACTCAGTGACGATAATACCAAAACTCCTCTTTAGGTACCGTGCAATTAACAGAACTGTTTGCTGAATATCACCATCCTGAGAGAGCAGGCAGACAGATTTCAGACACCAGCAGGTTCCTGTAACTTTTGTTTCCCTCAGAGAGTTCCTTGAGGAGTTTTTGTTTGGTTGGTTGTTTTTTTGTTTTTGTTGTTGAATTTTTTTGTTTTAAATAATTGCTAGAGTATTTTTCAATTTGGATTGCAGAGGTATTTCCCTACCTTGTCAGCACATTTTATGAACCTCTAACTGCCTATGGAAAAACTGACTTGTCTCGATTTATTTTTTTTCCTTCCTGATGGTCTTTCCTTACAGGTCTCCTAATAAGCCAAAGCAATATTCATTTAGTAAACTTCTCAGCAGCTAGGTGAACATCATGTCTATACGAATTTAAAAAAGAAAGAGGGGTGTCTACACACAAGGCATAACTTAGCCTAGAGTCAGTAAAGTTCATGTTGTTTCTGTGTAAAATTACTGAGTCCAGTATATAACTATTTTTCTGCCATATCAGAACCACTTGAGGTCTCGCTGAAGTACGTAGACACAGCGGCTTTATCCTTCTCCAGCACTAGTAACTTGCTACAGTACAATTATTCCCAGAGGATCTTCCAAGTTGTTGTCTAGGAACAATATTCACGCCTTTTTCTGATTAATACCTGTTCAAAAGCAATCGCTAAGATCCAGATCTTCTATTTCAGGGAATTTACATAGTGCAATTGATCTTAGGCATCTGCCAATTAACACTGTGTGAGAACATAATCCTAGACTTAATTCTAGTAACAGCTCTGGTAAATGCTTTTTCAATCTTAGTGTGTCTGGATAGGCAAGTATAGTTAGATTTAAGATAAGTGTTGGAGTCCAAGTGACAGCAGGAAAAAAAAATGATCAGCTTTTTTTCTGCCTTGTACGGTATCTTTGAAAAAAATAAAATAATCATGCACAAACATTTTAAGTTCTATACCTGTTTCCTTTTTGAGAGAAAAATTCTCTTAGTAGCAAAAATAATGTTAAAATAATAAAAAAACCCTTAGTACTGTAGTGAAACTTCATTAAATAAAAATCCTGGTGTATGCATATGTGTGTGTGTATAAATATATGTAAATATATATGCTCTTGTAACTAATAGCAAAGGAAAATGTTTCAAATATCTTCAGTCAAAGGAAAAGATTATCGACTTCTGTGGACTGTAGATTAGATCACGCATATGTTATAGCTCCAGTATTTCTTAATAATCACACCTAGTGCTGACAAATTTCTTTACTCCATTCTTCATACAATAGCAGTCTTTCTAATAACACAACTACTGTAGCTGACATTATCAGGAAAACGCAGCCTGCTGCTGGATTCTCCAAAATAAGCCAAAGGAGGATATTTTTTGTTGTGGCTTTGTGAATCTTATTTACCTTTCCATCTTTTTAAAAGTAACGTACCTTGCGACTTGGAACGAAAACCTTTCCATTAAAGAAACTGGTGAGATTTTTTAATCAACATCTATGTCACTCACTCACTGCTGTACATTTGTAGCCTGATTTTCCTCCCACATGCTTTTTAAACTAGTATAGCTCCGCTAGCTCCGGATCAGCTATTCCTGATTTATATCACAGCAAACACTCATGAGAATTAAGTTTATTCCCATCTTTCAGAGAGGGAGGTTCTGGATCAAAGTCCTCATGCCAGGCGACGCTCTCCCTCTTTACAGTTGTCCTATACTCAGTTTGACTAGCCTATGTTATGAGGATTTTCATTTCGCAAAACACAACTGAATTTTTGGAAAAACAGAGGGATGTGCTAAGCGCACAGCCAGAGCGGAGTTGAAACAAAACTCTTCAATTCTCATTTGAAGCCAAAATAGACAAAATAAGATGTTCTCTGAAAATACTTGAAAAACATATTTTTGAAATAGGTTTAGGAACAAACTGCATTGAGTTGTTAGCATTACAGCAATTTCTATTAGCTGTCTGAATATGTTCACGTAGTGATAAAATGCGCAGCACCAAAAAGAAAGGTGAGGGCGGGCGTGCAAATTAGCTGTCAGTGTTGATCACCTTTGTCACTAAATCCCAGCTGCTTTGAACCTACTAATGGTAATTAACAGTCATTCATTACCGCTCATAGTAGTCAGGTGCCTATGTACAGATACAGTACTTGCTTTCACAATAATTCTTAGCCACAGGAGGTGTTTTGCCATTCTCCCAGTTCTTCCTTGGTGTGCACGGACATAGGCTCTTGTGGGGGGTCGGCATTTGGGGTGAGCCTGTTTTTGACTTCTCTGCAAAGACGACCAGAGTTGCCAGACAACATTGGCAACAAAGAGTGCCAGCTGCAGTTGTTTTTGATATGCTACAGCAGTACATAGAGCTCTATGGGTTACTGCAAGAAGAAATATTCTGTATCCTTACTGGGTAGATGGTTTAACTCATTCTCTGAATCTTTTTAATTCTTTTTAATATTTCTAACAAGGTAGGATTGCTTCTCTACTGACAAATGATTCTGCATTTATCTACACTGAATAGATCTAACAAATTTAAAATTTAAAAAAAAATCTAGAAAAAGTATATTTTTTTACTCATAATAAAGGAATAAATTTGCATTGAGTTCTATTTAAAGTCTATTGGAAGAATCAAAAGTTATAATGGTGTGAATGCAAGAGCTGTCTATTTTAGGATCTAAGACACAAAGAAATAGAGCATAACTCTGTAAGAAGTCACTAATCATCTACAAACAAGTTTCCAGGGACAGAAACTAATGGTCAACACGTATATGCATCTGAAGTGTTTTGAGGGTTAGTTCGGTTTATTTACTCATTAACATCTTTTCAAAAAAAATCCTTAATCTTTTTCTCATTGTATTTTTTTTTTCCTTCATCGAACTGAAAAAAAAAACCTACAGTGGAGACCAAGGATACAAAAGGAATTTAAACATCAAGTTCCCACTGACAGGCAATTTTTTTGTTGTGTTATGACACCAGGCTATAACAACAATTGCTTAGAAAAACGCAGGCTACTAACTTGGATGCCAAACCTGGAACCAGTGTTAGGTCAGCTCTACAAATAATCTAAGGTCTCCGCAGGGAAGAAAATAAGGAGTTCCAAGTCTGGGATGGTATGAAAGAAAAGTAAAAGGTGTCCCTCAAATGCGGATAGCGCTCTGTTTCTCTCCGTTCATCAGCACGGCTGCTCAAGAGCAGTAAAGGAAGGCAACAGGTAGAAGTTCCCTCTTGGAGGGTCTCTCAAAGAGGGCACTCGTTACTATGCTAACGCACACACCCTCTTTCTTTTCTGAGGGTTTCACTACCGAGTTCTGACAGATTTATGCAGCCACTAAAAGAGTTCTAATTAAGCACTTTCACAGGAAAAATAACCTTAGAGCTGTTCCTAAAAGTTGGGAGGAAAGAGTTATTTAGCCCCAAGTGCTTTCCTCCAAGAGCAAACAACTTCTTTGTTGAATACTGAACTGAATTTGCTTAATGCATAAACTGCAGGACTTCAGATGAGCACCTTCTACTGCACTGTTCCAGGCTATGGAAAAGAGGGGTTTGTTTGTTTGCCTGGGGTTTTTTTTTGGTTTGGTTTTTCCTCCTCCATCAGCTATTCGGTGGTGGGGGGCACCCACCAGTTACCACCTGGTTATCATCCAACAGCAGTAAGCAGGAGGGTCCTGGAAATAATGCATTTGTCCAGCTCCCATTACACAGTTCTCTAACAGGCAACCTGATACACCATGCTTTTGTGCGTTTATACTTCAATACACAAATATGGAGGGGGGAGGGAAGAAAACAGAGGTAACGTATACATTGAGATAGACTGAAAGTGAATTAATGAATTATCAAGTTATATTCTTTCCAAATATCCGTACTTTCCAGACCTCACAAATGTCTTTCTAATTCCTTACATTTGTCAGTCTTTAAGGCTTTACAAAATCACTTAACAGTTTGAATACCATACATCAGTTTTTATTGCTTCACTTTTCCGCATTTAATGTCCATAATAGCACTCACTTTCAGTGAAAAGTAATACTCTTAAACAAAAGCAGAAAGTCACAAGAAAAGGACCAGGGCTTTTTATAGACAAACAGTTCCAGTAATAAAAAGTTACAGCCCTAGTTTCGAGTTCTTCACCTAGCGATCTAATAGCACCATCTTGGCCAGTACTAAGTGTGCTTTGTTCCAAACTAGCTGAAGATACTGCTGCAGGTGACAAACACCTGGTCTCCTCATCTCTGCCAAGGCTACACTGCAGTGTCTGCAGAAAATAAAGCTCTCTATTACTTTATAAACAAACCAAAAAGTTCAGCTGTGCCATTGGACAAAAAAACATACAAAGGCATCTGATAAATCTCTGCATATCCCTGCTATTTTCCATCCTCAGTACTTCAGAATTAGAACATATATATACACACACACACGTATTCATGCACTCATGTTCTACTGAAAAGTCTGACTAAGTAAACTGAGAAGTATAACAGTCACTTCTAAACACCAGTCTGTTGCAAACACCTATGGAAAAAGAAACTGCAATACCATTGTAAACCTGCTCAGAATTTTTGTCTTTACTCTAAAAAGAAATTTCAACAGAAAACACATTTTATAAAATATACTCTTAACTACGCTAAAAAGCATTGTTGCAATTTTCCTGAATGCACCAGAATTAAAACACAATACAATTTTCACCTAAGTAACCCAGCAAGGCTCTTTTCCTCACCCAATTTTTGTACACCACACCGTTCCTACCACATACTGCTCTAAGCAACATGACTGGGGATGCTGCTGGTTGCTCCTGCGGGCTCATTTTGAAGTCCTCGAGACTTCGTTTTATCAAGGCACCTTAATTCCAGCTGACACTTACCACCCACAAACTTGCAAGCCTAAGGCCACATGCAGCCCATGAATTCACTGTAGCAGAAGAACTCATACCACAGAAATGTCTGGGTAAAGACTTCAGGATTAGGCCCTCATTCAGGATAAACTGTGTGTCAAATCAGACAGCAATAGAATTTTCTTGAGAATAAAACTAAGGCAGTTTTGCAAAACTCTGTCTTGGTCCAATCTTATTTTCCATCAATGCTAACAATACAGAACAGGTAGCTTGGAGCACTTTATCTTTTCACTGATTATACCAGTTTGTATTCTGCAAATACTTCATCATCCTCAGTTATAAATGAGCTATAACAGAATTTTAATAAATTTCAGAAAACACTTTCTGATTCATGTTTGCTATTAAATACAAGTAAAATGAAATTTATGATTTCATTTGGGATAATACATTTAATACTGATAATGACAGATCGCCCAAGATACTAACCTCTGATCAGATGTCACTGAAGTACATTTCAGCTTATAAAGATTTAAGTATTTGTACTAGACTGTGCTTTGTTTCCGTACCGTACAACAGAAAATGCAACCAAATAACTAGATTTTCTGTCCAGTAACGTTTTGTTTAATTCATTTAACCAAACAATTGCAAGTTCAAGAAGTTGGTTATTTCCTGTCAAAGGGTATGCTAGTGTAACTCGTTCAGTAGTTTCTGAATGATACTAAAGAAAATGAAGCTTGTGAGAAAATGAAATCTATTTGTTACTAGATCTTCCTTCGATTTCCTCTGTATCTTAAGTAGGCCGTGGAACCGGACTTCTTTGAGCAGATCATCTCTGGAAATATTGGGCATGCATGCATCTGCAGAGCATTACTTGCTGTAATATCTATATATTTCATGTTTGTTTAGGTTTGGTAATCACATAATACAGAATGCATTCATCAATCCTGTTCTGAAAATCCAGGCAGGCTTTTAATAAAAATGTAATTAATTTCAGTAGTCACATTTCAACCCAATAAACCTCCATTTTAATATTTTTTTCTGAATTTTGACTGAAGTACCACAATTTTACTCTTGATTTATGAACATACTGTTATTGTCTACCTTGTCCTGGGAGTGATAATTGCAGATCAGCTATTTGATAAATACTGGGAGAAAGCCACTTCCTCTTTCTTTGCTCAGCTGTTCCAGACAACATGAATAAAGAGCTGCTATAAACCATTTTATCTTCCTTAAAAATCCAGATATATCTCCTTTGTGAAAGCCTCATTCCCTCAGTTCCATATCTCCATGATATTTTTGTTCCAAAATTCAAGGGTTTCAAATTGGACCTAAAGTTTTAATGGCATTTACAGCTCCAAAAAAAATCCAAAACAACAACAACAAAAATCTTAGCCTCCTTTTTGTTTTCTAAGGCTGTATATGATAACTGAAAAGAGAAGGCCATAATTCAGATCATGAAACAAATTCAGTGAGGATAAAATTACCAGGGAATAACGGACACATTTAGAAATCTGTTTTACAACACGTAAGAACTCATTTTTCTTAGATGCTTAGTTATTAGAGCTCTGCTGTGGATAAAATAAGATGCAATATTTTAGATTTGCCCTTGAGAACTCTTGAGAACTTGTTAAGTCTCTACTCAAATGTTTTCCCTTTGCAAACATCAGCTTGCAGCACATGAACAGCTGACCATGCTCAAATGTTTATATATTTTAAATTTGCATTTAAACAAAAGCTACATTCCAAAAATTGTCTCCTCTCCCTCCCCCAGGGAGAAGCATCTTGCAAACTACCTACCAATATATCCAGAACCTTTTCTCAACATTTTTCTTGTTAAGGCTTTATGATACTGTTATTGCTAAGGGCAAAAAGTGCATGCTATCAACCATCATGCAAACAATACAAGTGTGGAGGTTGCTTCTCTCTCTTTTTTTTTTTTAAGCTGCAGTTTAGAAATATAAAATCTAATACAAAGCAGAACAAGATGGGCATCCTGTCATGTAAAGCCTGAACCAGGACAAAGAGTAATTTGTTTCAAGACAGTTATAACCCTTGAAACGAGCTATTTATAAGTGCTAACATTTTAAATACAACTGTCTCTCTAAGAGCTTCAAGTGAGTCTCTCATGATTGCATCCAGTCCCTTGGATTAAAATCAGGCACAATACTGACGGTTACAATGCATGCATCAGTTCCACACTATCCTATAGTGGGAAATGATATCTTTACATATTGCAAGAGACCATTTAAAGTGACTTGAAGATTTTGAAGTATCATATGTCTTCAGCTGATGCAGTGCAAAAGCCTGAAAATTTCTGTAATAAGCTTGGGCAGGAACGGAAGCACCGAGCTCCAGCTTCTCCAGAAGATAACTGGAGCTTCTGGCCCATGTTATCCCTGTGATTTTCTGCTGTGCTACTTTACAGATCCAAAACACTCTTACAGCCCAAGAGTTTCAAAGTATTTGCTGGCCTGGAACTGTACTTTATCACTACCTAAGCATATTAAAGAATAGTCATTCTTAGAGCTTGATAGTAGTATTTAACCTTTAAGAACAAAATGGACCCTTCCCAGGCTGTAACCACTCCCTGCCCAAATTTACAAATAAAGAGGGAGGAATGCGTTTTTTTCCTTTTAAACAATATCTTGACTGTCAGTGTACCATCTCATGGAATTCAAAGATAAATAAGTTTTCAGCCCGTCACCTCATACAGCCCTGGGAGAGCCTCAAAGTTTTAATTACTTGTACAAGGCAAACTGGGGAACTAAAGCATCCATTTAGTTTCACTTAGATTTAAACCCTGGGCATCTGAATTTTAAGGGACGGGGGTGGGAGCGCAACAACATACACACAATTTGCTCTTACAAGCCACTACTCTCGCAAAAGCAACGGGCACTGAGGATGCTGGCAATTGCCCTGTTAGCATTTCTGTTCCTGGTACCGTAAGACATGAAAGTCATTTGCTCAGCTGACAGAATTTGGTTCTTTGGAGTAGAGGGCATCCAAGGACCTCTAGAAACCCAACAATCTCAGACCTAAAACCTTTCAGTTCTCCTTGCGAGATCCTTGTCTTTACATTTCCCCTCTTCAGGGCAAAACGCTCTATTGAACAAGTACATGGCTCCCTCCTTCAGCAGCAGATGGGTAAAGAACCACCGGGAACGAGAGCTTTTGGTGACACCAGGCCCATGCTCAGGCCCTGTGACAAAGAGGAGGACAGGGGCCACGGGGAAGCAGCTCAGGGTCTCTGCCTGTTCAGTTCCCGCAATCAGTAGGAGAGCGGCTCAGCAGACAGCTAGAAGACTGGTTCTCAGTGAGCTCCTCAGAGGAAGCAAGGCCACAGGTTAACTCGTGTTCTCTTAGGAGAACACGTCTCTTTCCAACCAAAACCTTTGAGGTGTCACTAAAGAACTCTAACTATTACCTTAGGGAGTTATTTTCACTGTTGTTGACCTTTACTATGTGAATTTGTGTAAATAAGCCTTGTCTGGATGAAAGGGCAGTAGTAATAAAATCTCCTAACCTAAGGGCAGGAAGGGAAATTTGCAGAGACAGTGCGATATACATTTGTACGAGAATGCTTTTATCTACCTGAAAGCAAGCATGTTTTAATATAACTTCCTTAAAAACTAATCGGTATTATCTCCCTAATTTTTTAGGGAAAATAAGTAGAAATCACTGTAGAGTCAAAATTAAAAAATTTCTATACGAAATTGATCCTTTTTAGAATGCTTAGCTAAAATTGTTCATGTAAATTATGAACTAGGAATTAGTTTAAAACAGGCCTTGTTTAATGTATTTTAATAGAAAAAAATCAGTGCCGTGTATACAGTACACTTCCATTAAAGAGTGCTGCAGCATAAAAATATTTTACAGCATATCGTAAACACTTTTGTGTTTACAATACATTTCCATTAAAAAAACATGTTACAGAAGCTGTTTTTTAAAAAAAATCAAACAGTAAACAGTTTCCCGTGCAGAATGTGTTTCCATTAGCAGTCTCGGCACAAGGAAAGCGTATTTAGAAAGAATCTAGTGATTGTTTTGCATAAAAGGTGCATTAGCAGTGAAAATTTCAGCAAAAATTATAATCTGTTTTTGACAACATGTACTTACTGCACTCCTGGCAGGAGCACATACTGCATTGGTGGCATGTGAATTGCTGGTTTAGGTAAGTGAAATATTATTCGTAATTGCTGTAAATCCATTATTTTCTTTCAAGAGACTTCATGACAGTGCAGATGCTGGATTAGAGCATGATGTGCAGTAGCACCTAAAGGCTCAATCCAGATCAGGGCAAGGCAGTACACAGACACAGAGAAGAAAGTTTCTTCCCTGAAGGTTTCACCCTTTAAATAAAACAGGCAAGAAAATGAGTGAGGAAATTGCATCTCTGAGAGGTGGCATGCCTTATTTGAGATCACACCCACATCCTAACCACAACAGGGAAGAGAAGCCAGATCTCCTCAGTTCTATTTTTGAGCTGCAAGCCTGTAGAGCCCCTTAGGATATTCCACATATAATGATTTTGACTGAGGGACTAATTTCTTTTTTCTGCATGAGAGATTTGAGATGGCAACTGTCTCATTCTCCGTTTGTTTGTTTTTTTACTGGTGCTGGCAACAGCCACATTCGAGTCTTCTGCCTTTTTAGGGATCCGAGCACAACAATTACACATTTAGTCCTCCTCATACACCCGGCAGGGACTGGCTTCAAACAGACTTCAGGTCCATATAGAGGATTCAGATGCAATTTTTTTTTTTTTAAATAAATATCTACATGTATTATAGTTGAATATATTTCTCACTGTATATAAAAAGGTTAGGGTCTGAGGTTTTTTAAATACATACTCATCAGACTGATCACAGCAGTCTTTTGTAAAAAGCATCCATTGTTTCAAGACAAATATGTTGCAAGATATACCATTTTTTGGATGGTTTTATAAGGCTTCCCCATCCCACCCAAAAAAGCATAAGACAAAGAAGAGATATTGTAACATTGCAAGATCTTGAAAATGATTCAGGCCTCATTTACACCTCCATAAATTAAAGGATTTCATTTAGGTCACTTTGCTGTAACGACTATGATAAACCATCAAAGTTAATGTAAAATAGTTAATGTGTACCAAGAAAGTGAAAAATATTTTCCAATTTGCATCTTGTTACTGCCTTATGATGTTTACGCTCTAAGGAGTACATATTATAAGTAATATTAATACCTTTAAATCAATTTAACATTCAGTGCAACTACATTAAGGTAATACTATGGTTAAGAATTTAAATACATAAATGCCAAGAAATTGTAAAGCTGTTTCCCCCAGCAGCCATAATTCAGTCACATGTAAACCTTAAGGTAAGAAGAGTATTAAAAAATATGAAAAATTTTTCCTTAAAAAAAAAAGCCTTTTGGAAGAGAGAACATCTCTTCACTGACTGTTTCAGTGACTTGCAAGCATTTTGCTGTTCAGTAACCACTCGGAGCCAAGCAATCTGAAACCTGCTTCTACAGGAGTGTAACATTCTCTGCTCAGCAAAACACCTTCTTCTGGCTGCTCATTGTGAGTGAAAAGAAAGTTGTTCCAGGTACTACCAAGTTTTCAGTAAAGAATTTGTGATTCACTTCAATTAATACACATATCTAAAGACTGCCCCATCCTTTTGCTTCATTTCTTTCACTCTCTTCCCCATGCCCCTACTCCCCCAGCCCAGAAAAATAGGATTCTGTAATCAAGGAAAGACCTGAGCTGTTTAAGCACATTGGTACTCGATTTTATTAGCAGCTTTATTGCTTCCTCCACTGTTTTCTGGAGCTGATCAGTTTTGGGGGAGAAAGTCAAAGCTGTTAAGAGAGTAAAGTGAAAAAACCACCAACTCGAAACATCTATTCTACTCCACGTGCAAAACGCTTTATTTATATATAATGCTGAAAGTCAACCCAGAGAGAGAATGTCGCACACAGAAAGATCATTTCACTAGCGCATCACGGATCAGTGTGGGGCCTGAGCCTGCTGATGTTCGCATAGAAAAAGATTTATTCATTCTGTAAACTTTAGTATTCATGCTTGCCAGCTTAATATATGTTCACAATCCCAAATAATAAAGTAACCAATAATAATGAAGCGCATAACCTGAAATAAGGACAAAATATGGAGAGGATACATCATCAAAGGAATGATATTTGGCAGTCCCTCACCCTTCACAGTAAAGTAGCATGTAGTAGCTTTGTATTGATCAATTCTACTCCCAGGAATAAGGATATCAAAACAGTCGTGAGAAAAGAGACGTTACAAGACCTATAACATATGTGGAACTACACACTACACCCATCAAATTCTGTTTGCCTGTTGCTCTTGAGTGCTCACGGAAAGCGCAGGTTACAAGGGCACGCGTATTTCGAAATCGGTAAAGAAAATTATGTCCAGTTATTAAGGATTTCTTCCAGCTTTAACTGTGAATTTGACAGCAGTGTCAAGAGGAAGTAGAATGGTAAGAACTTGTTATAATGAAATATTTGATGGGTTCACTGGAGCTAGGCAGAAGAATCATTTAAAAACAAAAATGAAGCTTTTTATTAAGATCTGGCTGAATTATAAGCCACAGGACACCATAATACATTGCCTAGTTTTGTGGTGACATAAAAAAAAATAATGATTTGGAGGCAAATTGTTGACTGTGAAATAAAGATAAAGAAAGGCCAGTTAAATACCTGTTATTTAATTAGGTTTGTCCTTATAAGCAGTTATGCATAAATTATTATAAGAAATTCTGTTGACTTGCAAAACGAGAAAAATATCCTTCACATTTAAAATTCTATTACATATGTTAGTTTGCTGCCATACTCATAACCTAGTAGAGATAGTGGTGGTGAGATAAATAACAGATAATAAAAGTTTCTAAAGAGAATGATCTTTGACTAAAACCTCAGACACATTGCTAATGTCTCTCTACTATCTAGTTAGCATGGGAAATTGTACATAGCATAATTTGTTGCACAACACATCATCAGTAACATGCTTCTTTCTACTTAACTCCTTCTTCAAAGTACAATAAACAGCCAACATATAATTTTAAACTACCTTTGCAGGGATGTTTGAAATAACTTAGAAGTAAGTTTAATGCACACTAACACTCGTTACCTAATGTTCTACAAGGTTAATTATTCGTTCTATTCACATCAGACTTCTTGTATTAAAATAAACTATTTGCATAAACTTATTCACCATATATCCAAGGCCAAAATATCTGCATCTTTTACAGGAACTAACCAACAGGTTTTCTCTTCCTCTTCTCACCAATAATGCTAAAAGATCTAGTTTAAAGAGCAAATATCTTAAAATTGTAAGCTACATGGCTTACCAGGCACGGGGTCACACCCGAGTGCGCATGATGCGGCAGGAAAGGGAGATACCAGGAAATATCCTGGCTTTCGAGCAGAGTGGCTGTGCCCCTTTCTTTCCCTACCCAACATCAGTGTGCAGCACAGGTGGCTTCCATGGCACTTGCTCAGCCTCTTCCATGCTCAGGAAAGTCAAAACTCCTCTGTATCTCTGCAGGCCCACAACTAGCATAAAAACTCTGGAGAAATAAGGCTATTCAGCTTCTCCCATGCACAGGGTGGATGCCCTTCCTCCAAAAGGAACAAACCTCAGCTGCAGCTGGTGAACCTCTGCACTCAGAATAACAGGGTGTTGGTAACCGGGTGAAGAACCAAAGTCCCAGGCCAGAAACACTGCTCAGAGACAGTTTCTTCATCACGCATCTTTAATAAAGAGATTTTCACAAGGGTTGTCTGTGTGTGCACTCTTCCACCCTACAAAGCTCCTCTCTATGCAGGTAGGAATAATTTCCCACACTTATCTAAAGACATAAACCTCCATGCATTCAAGTAAGCCTCCAAAGAGATTAAAAGATAAAGCAAAACAGACAGGAGTCACAAATTAGGAGAAGAAAGTAATATGAGTCATTATAGTCACATCATATGAGGAGTACCTCTTCCTCAGTCTGCTTTAGCCTCCTCTTGCATAAATTGACTATTTAAGTATGGAAACCATGCTGCTAAAAGGAAGGTTAATTGTTTGTTTACAGTTGTGATCCTGAGTCCAGGGAGGACTGTATCTATACTTATCCTACTCAGGGGACAATATTGGTGACTCCTAAAGAGAATGTAAAATTTGTAGCATAAGCATTTCTGATATTTTATGTTGATTCTAGATTTTATGAGTAAGATCCCTTGAGTGGGATAACTAGGAATGCAACCAGCTTTAATGTTCATACAGGCACTTAGCTTGCAGGACTGTTCTCTAGGTCAACCACACTCTGAAAGCCAATTGATTGCATACATTTTAGTAGGCAGATCTGAAAATATCTTTGTTCTTTAGAGACACTGCAGCTTCATAGAGTCATTACTGTATTCTTAAAAGACATTTTCTTTACCTTGGAAGTTTTGGACAAGGGGGAATTCCTTTTGGGAGGGTCAGGAATTAATTAGAATTACTCTATGAATAGGAATTTTATACAGCAAAACCCAGCGGGATTGAAACTTAATGCCTTAGAAGCAGAAGGCACATGCTTGAACTGTTTGGGAATCCTCATTGGCATAACTTATAGGTGAAAATCTCAGGCAGTAAAAGGGGCCTTTTCAACGTTATCATACTAGAAACATATTGAGAGTGCTTATATTAACATTTGAATGCACAGACTTAAATATTTAAACATTATGCTTTTTAGACAAGCCAGTCATAAATCAAGTATTAAAACATTTAGACAGAAGTAAAAGAACAAAATGTTGGTTTATGCCGTTTCTCCATCATACAAATGTATGCAAATAGGCTTTTTATTCTTGCCTTTTTGTGCTGTTTTATGCAATACTATCACATTTCTTTCCATTTTTTAGGGCTCTATCTTGTTCTGTCTGGCAGATTCAGTGGTCTAATGCTAGTCTTTCTCTTTTTAAGAAGTGAAAGACATGTGATAGTAGTGTGTTTTTCTTTTGTTGCATATGATTGTATACACTGAGAATATCTGTGATGAATGGCAAAACTCATCATGAATGTTGTAATGCGACCTCTAGTCATCACCACAGTTGATAAGAGAATCTATTTTCTTTCTTCCTATTTGGCTTAAAGAATATCCAGAAGTGTCTGTTCTCAGGTATGCAAGAGCCAGTTTAGGCACATTAATCATTATTACTTGTTTACTTAAGGTAGCTTAGTCTACTGGCAGTCCTCTCGTGGATAGAGATCAACAGGAGAAAAAAGGCTAGTCTTGGAGTTACAGACACCAGAGACCATTAACAGCTGGCATCCAAGGAGGCTGTCCACCACGCCAAGACACTCTCACCGAGAAACTAGGTGGAAAGTTTCAGATCACCAGTGACTGTCCAGTACGCTGTTTCTGTGCGACCCTCTCCCCATCTGAGAGTCCCAGCTCTTGCAGACTGGGACTGTGAGAAGCATAGCTTTATAAATAAACAAACAAAACCAAAGACAATCCACACCACTTGTTTTCCTAGAAAAAGAAGAATGCAATTCAAGCTATTTGTAGCTCCTCTGCTTGACAAAATCCCTTATTTCTAGGTTCATGCTCAGCCATGCGCGCAGCCATGGGCTGCTGCAGAGAGCATGGAAAAGCAGGGCCAGCAGGGAAGGAGGGACAACACGAACTGACGTGCCGTCCCAGCGCGGCTCTTTTCTGGAGCCTGCTTCACTCCGCGGCATGCCGCAGGAGGGACAGCGTGTCCTACCCACCTCAGTGCTCCTTCTCTAATCACTAGACCACTTACTTTCTCATGCCTGTAGATTAATGAATTAATGACTAGAATGGCTTTGTAGAAACTGGGGATTTTACTAATAAACACTTTTGTATTGTTTTTTGTGCAAAAGAGGGAACATGGACAACAAATTATTTTGCTCAGCAATGGTCATGACTCCTGTAGACAAGCACAGTAGTACTTTTGACCACAGAAAAGATTACAAGCTAATGTATCATTTAGTGCAAAGAGAACAAAGGAAGAGGCACTGAAGTTTTGCATTGTTTTCCTGAAAGAACAGTATTAGTTTTCAAAAGCTAACTTAACATTTTTACCCCACAAAACCTTTTTAATGTTTAAAAACTTGGAATGTAATTCCACACTCTGTTGATAGGGTTGACCATGCAGGTATCTGGATAGAGAGTCAGATAAAGTCTGTATGTACAAGTATATTATCGCTGGTTACCTAGTTTTTAGCTCTCACAGACTAAAACTCCTTGCACATGAAGAAACTTCTACTATAAATAGTCCCTTTATTCCACGGTAGAGATAGAGATGGATACTCAGGGTGGACAAGGATGCCCATGAAATCAGCTACTGGAGGATAAGCCCCTCATCTCAAAGGCCATATTTCATTCTGCCGATCCAAATATTTCCATTATCCTGTATCTCTGTTTTTCATATGTTTGGTGAATAGATATCATAGAAAACTGAACTGCCTAAGGCCTATGGTAATGCACTTCTAGCAACTAAAAGCAAACCCACTTCCCAAAAAATGGAAAGAGGAAGAAAGCCTACTTCCCCCCTCAATACTATAATGCTACAGCTACTGTGCTGAAAAAAATTGGCTTTCTTCTTTGCATCGTCTTATTAACAGTAATGTGGTTTCCAGTAGATGATCTTACTGTCACTCCAGAGCGTATTTGTTTTATTGATGAAAAGAAGAGAAAGTCATTAGCAGTAACGTTGGCAGAGGTGCATGTATTGGTAGCAGCAGAACGGAAGACACAAGTAGAATATTAAATACTACAGCTAGGAGGAATGCAAAAATCAGTCAAGTGCAAAGATGCAAGACAAATCACTCAAAAGAACCCCCAAAAGCAAAAAACCCTCAGACAGTTCAAGTATTTACAACAGGTTCAGCAGCATTACCTACAGTCAGCTGCCTATTACCTGACGTAGTAGCAGGCAGGGACACTCTGCATAATGAAAAATCCAAGGTTATGGACATATTGTGAGCATATTGCAGGGGTCTAACTGGCTCTGTAGAGTCAGCTTGAATCAAGCAGGGTTTGTGAGCTGCCGTTCAGAGCTGTCCCCAGCTGACCTAGGCTGGCTGCTCACAGGGCCACCGACACGTCTCTGCTCTGCACTCCTCAGCACTTCGCTCTGGTGGGACGCTACTAGCCCGCACGCAGCGACGGCCCCAAGCCAATACCCTGAATTCCTGTGGCACGATGCCCAAACTAATAAGCTTCCCAAGGAGCCGAGGGCCGAGAAGAGCAGAGGGGAAACCGCAGGACGAAACCAGCTCTGGCTGGCAGGGTCATGGCTGAGCTGCTGGCCCAAAGCCGAGCGTCTGCAGGGCCATCTGGTGCCGCGGCACACGGCACCCCAACCAGCCCGGGGCCGCTGCAGCACCGTCAGTCCGCAACCCACGGAGCGCCTGCGGGCAACTGGGGATTAACTGCTCAGTGCACGTGCTTTACGTTCCCATCCGTATATTATATAACATACACTAACAACGAAGAAGAGACAGTGCAAGACTGGTTCTGAAATAAGATATTTTTAGTATAGTCACAGCACAAGTGATTGACTCCTGGGATTTCTCATATGCATCCAATGAGCCTGGTATTTAAGGATGAGTAAAATTTCGGGCATATGAGTAGTCCCCCGGTGTTTTGTACGTTTGAGTAAATATCCCTGAGCACAGAAAGAAACCCCAAAGGACTTAGAAGTCATTTTGAAAAAAAAAAAATATATATATATACACACACACACTCATTTATGTTTTTGATTGTTTGAAATGAAGCTTGTCAAATAAGCAAATAAACAGAGACCTAAAAAACCCCTCTTCTATTGAAGCCTTATTGGAGGTTTCAGACACAGAACTCTGAAGTTTCCCTTTCAGCTTCTGAATATAGCTTAGAGGACACGCTTTTCTTAGTTGCTTAATACATGCTTCCAAATTAAAGAGAAAGTTCTGATTGTAAGCACTATCCGGAGCTAATTAATGTGTCCTAAAGCCACTGGAGCTGGCTGCTGGTCAAGAAAGGCTGTACGAGCTGGAAGCTGTGCTGCTTCCACATCTGGACTCAGCGGGGACTTCAGTTTATGGCTGTGCCAACCAGAAAACTCTTGTGCATAGTGATCAAAAGAAAGTTAGAGCTGGTCAGGAACTCTCTGCTCCAATTATTTTTCAATGGAAAAAAGCAGTTGCCTTAAGCATTGCTGCCTGTCTTCCACACCCAAAGCAGGAGCTAGTCTGTTCGTACTCGGTCTTTTTGGCCTGGCAGGACATGATATGAACTGGTTCAAACAAAGGCATTAGGGGAAGACCTGAAGAGTACGTTTTAAAGCCTGCCATTTCATAACCCGATTCTTTTACCTCACATAGTCATTTAGAGCTATAAAGCATTTGTTATATACAACACATTTAGGGCATTTTGTTCTATTTATGACACAGTAATTCACTTGTGTACATCATATCCACATTAATAATGTCATAAGGGCTGCAGTGATCTTATTAAATCTCTTGAGGATAGAAAGCCCAACCCCATAGCTGCTCCACCAAAACAGCCACATCATCTAGTATGAGCACATCTCAGACTAACATATCACGTTATCATGACCACAAGAAAAGTAAAAAAAAAAAAAAAAAGACAAACCAGACAAACCACTAATGTCATCGTTCAGGTCTACCATCCTGTTATACCTGTTCCTACTCAGGCTGCACACCAGGGCTACACCGCAGCACTGAGCTGAAACAAGAAGAGCCGTTCACGCACCTCTCCACTGCGACGTCTCTTGGCAGTGGGAAGGGAACCCACATGTGCAACTTAAATGGAGCCTCTGGAGCGTCGGAAACCAGAACTACTAGGTGAAGTTCAGACACAGCCTCTGGGATTCAACTCCTTTCTCCACATATGGTTAAAATCCTTAACTTTCTGCTAGCCCGTTGACTAGGACCTTCCTATACTCTACTCCTATACTTAGTTTTATGTTATATTCCAGAAAGAAAGGCTCGTGGGAGTGGGGTTGGGGCTTTTTTGTTTTGTTTTGGGCCTTTTTTTGTTTCATTTTTACAGGTTCTACTGCTTGGTGTTGGAATGATATTTGCTTCCTTCACTGGTATTTCATTTAATAGCAAATCACTCCAAGTTGTTCTCCCTCCCATGTCCTGAAGAAAACTCCTTTCCTCTTTTATTGCATTCTGTCCCCCCCGACCTTGTTGATCAAACTTTCCCCTTAGAGAAATTCTTTACACTAGTCCACACAGGTTGCACCTAGGGAGATGCAATCATTTCAAGGAACTAAAAGGAGAATGAGTTAGATTTTTGAACTGTAACTCAGTAGGGCAAATCTGTGCCATAGCAAGTGCAACTTAACATTTAAGTTCACTCAAAAAAAAAGTGTTTCACCATTTCATAACTGATTATTTTTTTCCTGAGTTGTTGTTCAGCGTGAAATTTCAATGTTTTAGCTTCTTCAGTTTCAACGCAATTTGCGGAAAAAACAAATGTTGAATTACTGGAATTTCCCACTGGACAGAAATTCTGATTTTATCTCAGCTTTAATCAACATCATTTTGTTCAAAAAATACATATCTATCAATCCCAGGTTTCTCAAAGCAACTAATTCTAACATGGAGAAAACATTTGGAAATGATTAATCAATACAACACAGGCATTCAACCATATTGAGTGAAGTTGCTATCTTTGGCATTTGTTTGTTCAGTTAATAATTGAGTTTTACGACTTAAATTAGCTCCGAGTTAAATACACGCAAGATCTATTGGCTGAACATATTTTCCTTAGTATGCTGAGCCAATATTTTCAGAAATGAAGAGTGCATTACTTCTTTTTGGTTACTATGCAAGATAACAAAATTGAAAGCCAGTAATGCAGATAAATGGTGAAGCACTGATTTAATAAGAAGTTACTTATAGTTAGGGATAAACTAATAGTTACAACTATTTTTTAAATTACATCCAGTGCCTAGAATTGTAAATATAAAGATTTTCGAACGTTGTCAATTTCCTACAGTATTAACTTTGCTGAATAACTCTGAGATTAAGAAAACAAACAAACCCCAAGCAACCCCCCCCCCACCCACACACACCCCACTTACCATCTGAAAACACATTTGAAGGCGTTTAAGATTCTGGAAACAAATTTTACCTTTCACCATATAGCTCCTGGCTTTTTTTTGGCTTTGGAATTAAAGGTCTTGCGTTTGTTATGGTTATGTTGGGTAGTGTTGTGGAGTAGATGTCTTCAGTGGGTTGTTTTGACCTGGCATTAACTGCAGGGTCAGTCCAGATAGGAGATCTGCATATGACCAAACCTAGTGACAGTGTCTAAAAATTGCAGCATCTTCCAGGATCACATCCCATATTATACCAGTCTGGTGGGTGCTGGGTCCAATGTTCATCTCTGCACAAAGAAATGGTGCTCACCCAAGTCAAAACACAGGGGGCCATTTGCTTGCCTGAAAAGGCACTGAGGCATAAACTCAGGGCTGCTTGCTGCTCGTAAAACACGTAGGTGCTGGTGCTGCCCTGTGCTCCTGCTTTGACAAGCCTAAAGATAGCCTTGTGCAAATATTTGGGGTTGCCCAGGCTGAGGGTGATGGGGCTGGTGAGATGATAGCATCCCTGGAGACCATGTAGTGAGCCGAGGGTTATCCAGGATGTCTGTGGTTACAGCCGAGGGCTGCTCGAGAGAGATGAGTATAAGACATCAAGGGAGAGCCAGAAGGGAGCTATTTTTTTGAAAAATAGGACCACAGCTGGACATAACAGATGCAAGAGGAGTTTCTCACCATTGATGAGCAAGCTGGCGCTGCCAGCTTTACCCATTTGCTATCTGGAGATACCAGTGGTGCATTGCCAGGCAAGCAAAATTGCTCATAAAAAGGGCTGCCCAAAGTCCATGGGTACTTAATTCCTCCAAGATAAATTGAGGCTTAAATATTAATTGTACCTGGGGACGGGATTTTATGATCCAAGTTTTTCTATCCTGTTCTGAACGCGTATGATGGGCTAACACTGGGCTGCAGTACCAGACCTACACCGGATAACACATAGTTCAGTGGACACTTCTCCCTTTTTAAGTCAGATTGAATTTGTTACAAAACTTAGTATTTTTCTTTCTTCATGATATACTCAAAAGCTTGTTCACATGCGTTACACTTAACATTGATGGGTATTAGATATTTGCAGTACAGACATAACAGATAACGTGATATATCATGTGATTAAAGGAGGCCCAAATAATGCTTGTTATGATTATACCCTACAGACAGCCCACTTGTCCTCTCTGACAGCACTTCATTACCTATCTTCTTCCCTTCCCACCCCAGACCTTGAAAAATATCAAGAATAAATACCTGGAAATCAGTACTTTCATTCACACTATATTCATGTACGATCATGAATATTTCATTTTATGATTTCTAGTATATACAGGATACAGCTATATGTTTTACAGGTCTAATCTTTTTGCCTTTACAGGATTCGTTATAGCCATTGCATACCTCTGTACGCCAACAGTTAACAAGGGGATTTTTTTCATTGGTTTTTCATCTTATTTTTAAGTTTTTCTTTATTTCTTTTGTATTTTGGTGACCCAAGACTGCGCAATATATTTTATTTCATACCTAATATTTAGCTCTGGTAGTTTTCCTAATCAAGGAAGTCCATAACCCTTCCGTGACCATATGGTATTACATATGTTTAGCATGAACCACAGATGTAACACTCAGAAAACGTTGTCCTTTAGCTGATCTAGATGTTAATCTGCAAACTGAACAAGCAGAGAACCTCTCAGCCTGTTATGCCTTGAGCTACAGAACAAATACACTGTCATAACACAGCCACGCGTCCTTAAAAATGCTCCAAAAATGGTATCCAAGAGATACTTCTTTTTAAATCTAGATATTTGACAGTAAAGAAAAGCTAGAAGTTTCAGACATGCATTAGAATTATTCTGCCGCAACCTATAATTTTGGCGAAACTAGTGAAACTGGCTCCCAAAAGACTTCTTTGAAAAATCCTAGTTAAAAAAAAAAAAAATCTGACATGAAGCAATCCTCTAAAGCTATTGATTCACAATGTTTCTCAGGTGCAGGATCAGGATAGCATTTCTGGCCAGTGACATCAAGAACCAACTCAGACTAGTCAATAGCCATCTGAGTATAACATTAACCACAAATCAGGAGAGCCTGATTCACTTCCTTGCTCTAAACTGGGTACTCGGACCTACAGTGAATGTAGTATGTTTTCCTGCTAAAGTGCCTTTAAAAAAAAAAAAAAAAAAAAAAAAAAAAAAAAAGAGAGAGAGAGAGAGATCATGAGGAATACGAACATATTGAAGCATTAAGAAGTTTCCTAAGCAGACAAGCTGTTTGCAGCCTGGTCTGAATGCAGGTCTTATCAGGAAGGAGAGAGGAAAAAACAATCAAAAAAACAACAAAACCCACCCCCCACCCTTTCTTTCTCTGGAATATTTGCAAAAGATCAAGGAAAAAGAACCCACACAACAAATATAGACAGGGGAAGATGCCATGAAAGTAATAAGAACAGGAATATTTATTATTTTCCTTTATCAGAGTTTCTCCCCCCTCCCAAGTTTGAATTCTAGAAATGGTGTTTCAAGTGATATTGTGAAGCTAAAAATTTGATTATCAGAGTAGTACAAAACAATGGTGGAGTCTGAAATGAAGTAAAGGCCACAGGTAGAAGATCAAAAGCAGGTGAGTGAGGAAACAGTGCTGAAGTTTCACTCCCCATCACCACAGTACCAATGACCACAAGACATCTTGACTCAAGATGCAATGATACCAGACTCTTTGGTAGATAAATTGATAGAGAGAGGGGAGGGAAAAAAAGAAAAAAAAAGCGCATGATCTGGATTACCAGCCACTGTATAGTAGCATAATTGAGGTGTTAGAGCAGTTTGATGCACTGGAAGAGAGTCTCATATGGAAGTTGTATACTACAACATGTTTAAAAATGAGAGGAACATTTTATTTTGATGTTCTGTCATAATATTGTACATTGTCAACATTTTTCATTATGTTCTAGTGCACAAAGACATCTCCTCTTCCCACTTAATTCCTAAACGGCTTTTTGTTTATCTATTCCTTTCTCTTTCCATTTTACTGGCTTTGACTTTAATACTGTAAAAGTCTCATGCTTTGTATTTGACCAGTGGCTGGCACAAGATATCCCAAGCAAATGGAAGCTGCTAGGTACTGCATAATGTAGATATAAATTATGATGAAATAAGAAGCAACATAGGAGACTGTCACCTGAAGGGAAAAAAAAGAAAAAAGAAAGAAAAAAGTAAAACCCCACACCACCAACCCACACATTTTGAAATGTAGGATGAGTTATAAGGAGGTATCTCAGCAACAGAATTTTATGATCTGTGAAACTTATTTATCTCAGTAATAAATGGGTATCTCACTGCAGAATCCGAATGCTTTCAAGTATTTACCAGTCTTGTGAGTTACAGTTAAATCAATGATCGGAAAATGCTGATTAAGTTACAGACATTATTGGCTGCCAATTATGAAAATACTAGGTTTGTAAAGATTAGGGTCAGTAACATGTTTTTTGCATATAGTCATTTTGCAGTTCTTCTCACTTACCAGCTATAAGTAAAGACCAGCTTCTACCTTAGTTACATGAACTAACAGTATGTCAAAATAAGAAGCCGAGATGGTTTTATCTGAAATTTAAGCATTCTGAACACTCCTTTACCTCCTACTATTTTTCCATTAGAGTTCAGATTAATTTTTCCTCATTGAATCATTGTAGGGAGGAAACCAAACAGCAAAGATGCAGGAGGTCCATAATCTCATATCTTTCCAATGGACTTTATATTGGATGAACTTTGATATATTGTTCATCTTTATTTTTTTGAGCAATAATAATCTTTAAAATTACAAGTCCACTGTAGAAATTAGAATCCTTCTGGAATACTTTTTATGCTTTGTAATCAGTGGGCTATTTTACAATTACATTCTATGTTTATTATTTTATTTGTCAGATCAAAACGATGCTTATTTTTTCTATTTCAAATTCTACATTTATCTCTTTTTCCCCTGAAGGTGTAAATTGGCTATCTGGAATTTGTTTCCTTTCCTTTAGGAATGGGTGAAAATTTCACAAAATACATAAAATCCATAAATTGCATACTAAGTTGTTTACAGATTTCAGAGTTAAGATATTTTTGTCATCTAATTGTTAGTAACGAAGAAAATGTATTTCAGCCATTACACTACTTGAAGCTATTCAAACATAGGTCAGATCTTCACCAAGTCCAAATCATTGTTCTAGTCAATGAGAACTACACCAGTTGATGAAATGGCCTTGCGGTTAATCCTTAGTAAATGTACTGTCATAATATGCTTCATCATATTGTGCAATAGGTCATCTAAGCTACAGAATCCTGTCCTTTTTCCCCCGATTTGATAATTCTTCAAAGAGATGCCAGAATAGCAGAGATGCCAGAATAGCAGAATAAACATTTTAAATGCAACTATTTTCTTATATTAGCATTCAGAGCACTAATCCTCGGTCGGCATTTTTTGAGAACAAAAGTTTCCTCAAACATGCATAAAAGGTGAATTTAAAGAGACTGTAAATATTAAAAATGCACTGACTGGTTGCTTAGTAGGGTATTAGTTATTCATAAATTACCACGGTATTTCCTTTTTACTACCTAAATGACCACATAAACATAAAACTTAAGAGATATGGTGCAAACATATTGCATTGTATTTCATTTTGAAAACACTGTCACAAAATGAAATCTGTGCATCTGGAGGAGCAGGCTGGAACTTGAACAGCGACAGACAGAAACAGACAGTCCAGCAAAGTACCCAGAACGGCAGCTCGGGGACCACAGAGCTGTTGTGCAACACTACTCTACCCTGCTTTGCAGGTCCCAGCACCCTGCACCATCTTCTACAGCAGTCGTCTGCTGCCGAATCTATCGGTGTCACAAAATTCTCTCTAGAGCCTCCTTATAGCTTAAATTATTGTTGAAATATTTGTTCCAATTATGTATTGGAATTATGGGGGCAAAGAAAACCAAGAAAATTCAAATGATATGAACCACTAAAACCCTATGCCTAGTTTTAAGACAGCTTCACCTAACAGCTGTAAGTAGTATGGATTACCTTATTCACCTCAATATATTGCTAAATTTGAAATCTAAACAGGCACGATTCAAATGCCTACGCTGATAACTATTCCATTTTAGCAGAGATGTAGTGCAAATGCATTAGTACCACAGCGATGCAATCAGTCCCCATCCAGTACATCTCTAAAAGCCCCAGTTCTTCCCAGCCTGGCTGCCTAAATGTCCTGACGCTGCAGAAAAAGATGAACAATATAATGAAAATCATTACAAAGGCTGTCCTCTGCTGTAGGCAGGGCTAAGGTTAAATCCCGTACAAGAGGGATGAGCACCTGCTGGGTGGTTATCATACGGATATGGAAAGGCACCAATTGTTTCGCCTCCCCAGTTCCCAAATAGGGCTGGAGCTATGGCTCACACAGGATAACTTTATCAGGACTACAGTAATGGAACACATTTATATTTTCTTTAAACTCTTGATTTAACACTCAAACTGTGGGGATCAATTTCCCAAAAAGACACTCTTATCTTCCTTCCCCAAAAACTGCATCTCGAAAGTGTCAGGAAAAAAAAAAAATTTCTTCAGTGGAGATATCTTTCATTATTGTTTCTTTACCCATTTTTCACAGTTCTTTTTCCTATACCTTTAAAGTAGACCTTAGAGAATTAATACTGTAGTTTTGATATATTTGGTTTAGTGCTCTAAGTTATATTGAATTTAATCATGGGGTCACTTGAACCAAGTAGCTTTGCTGTTTCTAATCTACTAACAGCACATTTTTGCTGAGATTGGACAAGAAAAGTCCTATTAGGATTCTGACACCACAGGTCAATAACTCTTTATTTCTCCTATAATTTTATTTTTTCATTTTGCCATGCTTTTCAGTTTTCAAGTTCATACTGGGCAACTGAAACGACCCCCCATCACTACAATGGGATTGTTTTCCCTATTCTTTCTCATGTCATAATGAGACCTGTTGTTGTCTTCCTCCTACATGAGACACCTGTGCCCTTCTGCCACATTGATTTTATTGTGAGGATGTACATACACTTAGTACAGAGATGCTTTAGATAAAAACATAAGTTTGAAGGTAGCAGTGTAATGCAGCAGATTTTACAAGTTTTTCATCTAACTCTTTAATAAGTTTGACTTTCTTTTCAAACTCTTCAGATAGGTAAAAAGGAAGAGTTGTTTGGAAAGGATCTGCACACTGCTCACACAGCCCCCAGGGAGCCCAGCAGAGAAACAGGGTAAGCGGAGGACAGGGGACATGATTAACTTGCCTCCTGTCCCGAAGTCTTCTCCCTGCAGTTTATGCACTATATTGCAGAGAGGGGGTGGCTGCGACCTCAGTTTTTGTTTTATGTGTTCGTACCAGTGCGTGAGCCCACACTTAAGCTACTTATGTACATATACATCTCTTGCACACATATCTTTAAAAGTAATAAAGCACGTGATTGAACAAAAACATAATTGTGCTTAATGTTTTGCCTTAAAGGTAAAAATAGCAAGCAAAGCTTTCAATTAGAAAAAAACATTCGACTTTATTCAACAACAGAAAGGAGAAAAAAAAAAATCAAGATCAGAGAGTGAAATTGTACTCAAAAAGACCTTTTTTTGTCCTTGACTTCTTTTGCTGTGTCTGTAGATGTTGCAAGTTCACTTACAGTTTCACATATAGTTTTGCTTCTGCTCTAATTAAATGCTGTATAGTATCCAGTCTTCTTGGTCAAATGTGCATAAGGTGCTATATTCACTTTCTGAGAATTACAGCTCTGATAACACATGCACAAAAAAAAAAAAAAACACTCTTTTCCCTATAAGACAGTATATGAAGTGAGCAACAAGATATTATCATTATAAATAAAACTGCAATACCCCTTTCTCTAATAAGTTCATTCATCAGTCTGAGGAAACATTTGGCTTCTTAGGGAAACAATGGTTTTCAAGAGAGATGATTAAATAATAGAACCTTTGTCCATCAGGTCATTGGAAAAACCATCAGAATTTGCAATCTGCATGGAGCAAGGAAACGTTCTAGGGGTTGTAGTGTTTTTTGTATTGCCTGCATTGGTATGACACACTCCTATCCTACTTGGAAGTCACTATTCCCTTTCAGCAAGGGGGTAATGATCATTTAATGACTTTATCTCCTCAGATACATTTTTCATCTTTTCTTTTCCTATACTGCTATGCACTAGTGAAGATACCAGACCTGACAAGTCCTATTTTGAAAGGGTGGGAGAGTACCAAAAAAAAAAAAAAAAAAAAAAAAGAGTCAGTTAAAGCTTCTGAAGAACAGAGTAAATAGTAAATCAGCTACTGTTAGCTGAAGAAATGATAAGAAAAATAAAGAGTGTTTTCAAAACAAACAAACAAAAAGTTTCCTGCCCTTGTATCTTGTTCTCCTTTTCAGGACACACCCCTAATCATTGCCAGGGTTTGAGAGTTGAAAAGATCCATTAAAAACCATAGCAATACCTTTCTTTCCTATTCATAAGGAATAGGTTATCCTCACTTCTCTTCTCTCATATTACAACAGGGTCTTGAACTTAAAAGCCTTTAGCTACTGTCATAGTACAAGTAAGCAACACATAAGTTACTCAAACAGAGAACATATCAATGCATTTCAGATGAAGACCTGAGTCAGAATGCACAACTCCTTTCATTTTACACATTAAATATGCTAAAGCGGATTGGTAAAGTCAGATAGGTAGCAAGTCAGAGGAATTACCAAACCTACAAAATCCAAAGGACAAAGTTAAAGCTGACCTCTATTTTTGTTCACTTCCGCCAAAGGGATAAAATGTATATTTTAGATATTTTATTTTTGTTTTAGTATTACAGCTGATAGGGGTTGTGTGTGTGCTATTCTCCCTCTAGATATATTTATAAAGGGAAAAACTAAGTTATGTTTGGCTTATATAAATACATCAAGTTAAAAAGGGAAAAGAGAGAATAAAATTAGCTTAGCATAACTGTGTGAAAATTAGACACTAAAGTTATCCTCCCACAGTCATATTTAGTACTCTAAACAGATTTAGCTGATTTTTCAGTATATTAATTTCTAGTGAAAATAATAAAAAAACCCACTGAAACTTTGTGTGAATATTCAAACCCCTAAATATAACAACACTTTTTTTTTTTTTTTGGGTAAATCAGATCATCTTTATAACATGCTCTTTGCTTGCTCGAACTGCCATTTTGGGCAACAGCTTGTGCTATAACTCCTCGTATTCCCTAAAATTATTCATTTAAAGAAATATAGATGACATTATGCGATTGATATTCCCAGCACAAAAGAAACAGAAGTTCCAAACCTGAAAATGACTGCTTATAGCCACACACAGAATCAAATAAGGATTGCCAGGATCAGTGGACGTTTCCCCCCTAATAGCAGATACCATTTGTTCACATGAAGTTCAACCACAGAAAGAAGCAATAATAACCAGATACATGATTTTTCACAGCATTTTTTCAGTTTTGTTTTTACTACTATTCCAGGCATCAAACCAATCAGAAAGACTATTAATATTGAGTCAAATACCTATCTTGCCTTGTGTTACAAATGTTTCTGAAAAACCTGTCAGGGGCTAGCTTTCAGCAAACTGCAGCTATCCTACTACTTCACATCATTTCTATCAGAAAGAGGAACTTTTTTTCTTTCTCAAAATACCTTATCATGGATAAATCAGTGGAAACCACTGATATACTATTTCATCAGTCAGAGAACTTACCCTTTCTGATAGCATTTTTCTTACACCTTTTTTGCTATGTCTTCTCACAAGCTTCTCTGCCTCACATAGAGCAGCCAGTAGTCAGCAATAAGGGCCTATAACAATTGGCTGGGCTAGTCTTTAAGGCAGACCAGGTGTTTTAAATCATCCTCTTTCTCCTAAGGGGTCATCTACAAGGGTTACAGCTAATGCCTTTCCTTTCTGGACATGGTATGGTAGAAGCTTGGCCCAGCCCAGCCAAGCTTGTCAATAACTGAGGAAACTCGGGCTGAGCAAAAGAAATCCATTTTGTTCTTAGGTTCAAATAGATACACCTTAATAAAGGCTATTTCCTTAATGGAAATGCCTTAATGCCTTGTGGTTTTAGGTTCAAAGGGATGGGTGAGTGCAACAAACAACTCCTGAAATCATTTAGTGTGTTAGAAACCCATGTCTGATCCTTTTACTCAGTGAGAATACACTGAGTATTTTCAGTTTTCTGGTGAAACCAGCCTTCCACTGTGGTTAGAGCATAGTAAATCTGTCAGCCACCAGACAGATCGATTTCCTGTTGCTTTTGTTTACAACAGTTTGGTTTACAAAGATTTCATTTTTATGTCAGCTAGACAAACAGAGGGTACCTTGTGAAGTGGTTTAGATGAGCGGGCTAGAGATATCTAGCAGGTAAACTGTACCTGCTAGACTGTACTTGTCAAAGTTAGACATTTTTATTTCAAGCATCTAACTAGAATTTGTTTTCCAGTTTTACTCTCTAATTGTAACTGTGTGTAAACTGAATACATATGGCTTATACAATGTGCTTAGCAACAGTGCTGCAATTATCTCTGTCAAACTTTTGGCAAGTTTAGGCAAGGATGTGATTTTTATCTAAAAATTATCTGTGGGAAAAGCAAGTACAACCTACAGAGTATTTGTAGCACATTGACATAGATTTGAGTTCCAGTTTTCAGTAAACCAAAAGGTATTTCAAGGATTTCATAAGTGTAGCTTATTTTGCATTGTAAATAGTCTATGCTATCCTCTGCTGTCATTAGGAAAGTCAGCTGCTCATTTCGGTAGAAAATGTGTTTAAATAGGAGTAGTCCTATTCTGAATGCAAAAATCTAGGCCATGTATTTCATGCTGTTGATAAACATGGGTAGCACCTGAAAGCTAATAAGGTGCTAATTAAGAACTGCCATTTTAAGTCTGTCGTGCTTTTTCCATGTGAACTCACCATATGCTCTATATCTGATTTCCTACTGTGGAAAAATTAAGATGGCTCAAACTGATGATATGCAATAAACCATTGGCTTTCAGAATTCTCTCCTCTTAAAATGCCTTTCCTCCTGTAACTGTAGGCGTAGGCATTTGATAAGATTACCATACGTTTCTGTGTCTTTTTTGGTTATGTTATAGCTGCTCAAGAGACCTGCTTTGGAAAATTATGGTGCAGCGCTGAAGAACCATCAATGATTAATACCATCATCTGGGAATCAGTCGGCTTGCTGGAGTACAAGTGTTTATGTTCTTCCTAAGAATCCCTGGTCGTGACAGATCAAACCAGACAGCGTTGTTAGGCTGGTCCTAGGTTAAATCTGCAGCAAAATAGCAGACTTCACCCTCCTCTTGGCACTGTCCCCTGACTGGTCAACGCTGCTTGTCACAGTCGCTGACTACACTGGTGTATCAAAGATAAATTTTATTGCTAATCTTACAAAGGAGACGCATAAAGGTGTAAAATATTCTGTCAAAACACCAATAAAAAAATCAAGTCCTTCTCTGATGTCCCCTTTTTTTAGTATCCTCCTGAAGCAATGGATAACAAAAACATGCTTTATTTGATGCACTATTATGGATTGAAATCTTAGAGTGTTCTTAGAGTCCTTAAGGGCTATTGATCAAAGCTGGACTGCTTTGTGAATGAAAAATAGTTTTATATAGACGCTACATGTATGCAAACCGAACTAAGTTTCATCTCGGCAAGAAAGGATGAAATTTTATTCGGTGATTGATCCTCAGAACAAGTGAAACTTCCACATTTATCAATGGCTTTTGATATACATATGAGTATTTTTACTCTTAGCTTTTAATTTTTCTACAAATAAAAACCCACCTACATGACTCAGTATTTACTCTTTGACAATCATATCTTGTATCACTCACGACTGATATTCCAGGAGTTACAATGCAAGAATAGCACTTGTGCCTTATTTCCAAAAGGTGCCCATGCCTCTGTATTCCTGATACATTTGAAGGTATCTATTTATTAATATTAGTGATTTGCAGCAAAATAAATCACATATTCAAACAATTCTGTGGTTTGTTGAAATACATTTAAACCATGTTAAAATTGTATTTCCAGACCACTTTCTTATCATGTCCAGACACCAAAGACAGAAGAAATACCTTGTATTATAGATAAAGAAGTGGTATGAAACCCCTTCCGTGTGGCTTACAGTTCTGGCTTTTTAGTCCTACATTTAATCATGCCATATAGGAGCCAACAGCAATCTTTTTTGTGTTGAAATGCTCAGACAATTTTCAAAGTATATATTCTTCAGCACACAGGTAGTGTATGCAGAGAGGAAAACAAGAAGACAGCTTTAATTTTTAAACAAAACAAAAAAGATAAAGTTCAGTTTTGTCAGTCAATATGGTGATAGTCAATATCAGAATATTTCAGCTTAGTGTTATAATACTAAGCCATTATACCATACTAACGCCTGAAGTTGCTGAAAACTGAATTCATTTCAGATGTCTGCAAGGCAATAAAATGTATGTTCTGAATAACATCAGCAGGAGTGCATATTGTACAGGTGACTGAGAACTGAACTTATCTGGATTTGTTGATTTGAAATTTCAGTGCTCAGTATACATTAGGATTTTCCATTTCTTATATATGCGGATGTGGCCTACTGGCAACATTGCATTGCGTCACAAAAAATTCAGTCTCGGTCCTACAGCTCTTGTTCATGTGAATTGTCCTTAGGCATAGTTGCACATGGATGCATTAAGAGAAAAAGATTTACAGGGGTAAGGAATACAAGGTCAGACCCATGAGGAACACTTAAAATCTTCTAAGACAATCTGAAATTCAGCCTAAAATTGCCAACAGCTTTGCGTTTGTTATTCAGACTACATTTTTATCTGCCACACTTGGAAAGAACAAAATACTTCTGCATGAAGGAGAAAGTTTACACCTTACTGGAAGTCGTAGGTATCTGTCATCTGCACAGTGATAATTTGAAAGGGGTAGCATTAGCCATGGTCTCCACTTCAGCAGAGGTGAAGCAGATCAGCACCATAGGGCTGACAAAACACAAAACTGGCTTAACTGCTTATGCAACAGCGTCATCCTTAACTGATCACTTTTCTAGCTTAGGGTGGGAGTGTCAGTTTGCTGTCAAGCCCATAGGAGGAAGAGCATGTAATTGCATTGCCTCCAAAGCAACCTGCCAGAGAGATAGTGACTTAAAAAGTCATAATGTCCCCCCAGTCTCTCCTTTGCACTGGACAGAAATAGAGAGACACATATCTGCACCTGGGGTGGTATCTGAGCTGAGAAACATCAATGTCATTATGCCATCAGGTACGCTGGTGAATTATGCTTCTGCTCATTCTTCATCTTCATCCATCTCTCACCACTTGTCTGCACAAAACGAATTCCTAGTCGCTCCCCGGAGCTCACTCCTCCCTGTGTAGAGGAAGTGATAATAACTCCCGAGCTTCAAAAAGGAACAGCGTGGCCTACTCCTCCTTGCACTTTTAACCTGCCATGCAGAAAAGGTCTTTATTTTGCCCTTAGCAAGGTGCAGCCATTCACTAATGAAGAACAATGTGCATTTTTCTATTACCCTGTCCTAAAAAGTTGCTTATGAGTTCTTCTACATAGTGAACAGAAAAGTAAGTCACGCTAGAAAAAAAATCTTGAGAAATTCAGGCTCAAAAGAGAGGCTCTCATAAATAAGGACCTAGAAGAGATAATAGGTTAAAGTGAACATGATTGTACATTCTAAATTAAAATCTTTCTTACCATTTGTTACAACCCAGTGAAAGTTGTGAAAGTTCATGTTTAAGTTCTTTCTGTATAGGCTAATGGGGAAAATGATCGTATGGAACCTGGAGATGAACAGAGGTGTTAAATTCTGAATCAATATTGCAAATTATGATAGCAGAAACAGCTCCTTCTTCTGCCAAAAAATCAGCAAACCGTAAACACAAATAGGTACAAAATAAAATATTTTAGATTCATCTGGCTGGTTTACTTAGTTCTCATCTTGTTAACCAGGGGAAGCACGTAGAAGTTCACCACGGGGTGAAACACCATCACCTTTTAAGTGAAAAATGTGAAATAGGAAGCAGATTACTTACTAATGGAGACCGAAGGAAACGTTCATGCCTGTAGCAACAGTTTTTCAAATAGTGTTTGACAGTTAGAGAGCACAATAAAGACTTATGAAATAAAAGAAAAGCAGAAGAATATCCTTAGTGCTACACTTGACTGTAACTGTAACTTAAATGGGTGCATATGTGTAATTTTCAGGGTAGGTGAAGGATTCTGTATTTATAGTAGTAAAACATACGGCAGTTAGAATCATAGGCCAACGAATAAATATATACAACGTCCTAACAATCACGGCGTTCGTCTGCTTTCTTGGTCTGTTCAGGAAATGAGAGCAGCAGTCCCTCGCAGAGCCACCATTTCGTGTCTACAAACCCCAGAGAAAGGCATGGATACGCTGTTCGGAGAAAGGAGCACAGCGTCAAAAACTCAAAAACTCAGGGTTAGCTCCACTGATCTGTTCACCGCTTAATCCCGCTGTCAAAACAGAATCAAAATGGAAAAGAAAACACTGATCTTCCCGGCCCGCCGCACGCCTTCCAGGGCCGCGCCATCGGCCACGGCCGACGAGCGAAGCCAAGCGGGGCGCGCGAGCGGCGGCGCGGTCCTGCCTCGCTGCAGCCTGACCCCAGGAGCTGCCGCCGCGGGCAGCCCCTGCTCCGCGCCCGGCTCGCTGCAGCCCCGAAAAGCAGCCTCTGCTCAACTCGCAGCAATACCGCCAGCAGCTGACACGTTGGTGCTAGCACACCAATATAACTCTGCAGGGGCAGTTTACTAGCTGTTGTGAGTATTTAAAAATAAAAGCTGCTCTTTCCAAATTTACCCGCTGTTCATGTATCGCTGGACCCAACCGTAATCACAGTTTTCTGAAACGCTGCAGTATACAGCAGAGATTAGGTTTAACCGTGTTAGAAAAATGCCTGGAGCTGGTACAAGAACAGATTGATGATATTATTCATAAGCCAAAGGTCTGTGTCTGGCAAACGCAAGACTGACTGAGCAGCAGACCTTCTTGTGACCTCTTGCAAACTAGTTTACCTGTTCGCACCTCATAATTCTTCACCTTCGCGAAGCAGGTCTGTCAGGTCTGGCTGTCCTTCAGTCTTGCTGTTAAGATTGCAACTTCCTCAGATCCCTTTCGTGTGTGCTGTGTCTTAGAAGACTCATTCTATGGCCGATAATGTACTATTCGATGGAAGTGGACTATATACTATGGTGTGTTAAAGTGAAACTATACTTCTCTTCTGTGTAAGAAGGATCACAAGAATATCTTCTGATTTGGGCTACCCATTTAATTCCCACGAATGAGAATCAGTTTGGCCCATCTGTGTCATGAACACTCCTGTATGGATGAAATTTAACTTTATTTGGAGGAACCTAAAACTTCTTTTTTAAAGAAAATAACCTAATTTGGGTTCTTGCCTAGCTTACGTTGCCCATGGAATCAAAACATTTAGCAATTTAGCATTTTGAGTGATGAGGAAACTCAAATGTGATAGGAGAAAGAGAAAAGTGGGAAACTATTAAAGCTCTACCATCCTGGATATACAATTCAGGTATCATATTGAGGGAAGGGAGCAGAAAGAGCAGCACTGGAAAGTTATGCTTTAGCTGTGTCATAAGCGGAAACACAAAGGGCTTTCTCTCCCTTTTGGGTAAAAATTTACCCAGCGCCTAAAGGAAACAAGGGGAAAAACTGACCTCATTCCTACCTTTAGGTTTTCATACGTAAGCATGATCTCTGGATGGGTCTGCAAGAGGAAAGGTAGGGGAAGAGCAGAAAATGCACGAGCAGCCAAGGCTGACCTTTCACTCCTCTTGCCTCAAAAGCCCATCGTAAGTAGCTCTTTCCTCTGTGGTTATCACTATAGGTTTATTTTGCTGTCATGAGAAGTAGCACTGTTGTCCTTTGCTGTTAGCTAGTTATTTATGGGACACGACTTTCTTCCTAATATACGGCAGTATCTCACAGGATACCTGGCTAGCAACCTGCTTACTCTTGCTCATGTCATTTTGTTTTTATAGTCAATTGTAATAAATGTAAACAGACAAACACTGTAACTTTTTGTAACAATGTAGAGGATGAATTTGAAGAAAAGTAAAAAGATAAGGCGTGACAGCTTAGCTTCACTGAACTTGGTGACAAAACATTGATGTTCTTTCTTGGAAGTACTTATGACCTAAGGCAAAAGAGATCATCTAATCTGAAGGCAGGTGGCTCACAAGCACAGCGAAGCGGGGATTACATAAGTATCTCCAAAGGGTTAACATAGACCCATCAGTCCTCCTGAAGCACAGTAGGTGATTTTAATTTTAGTTGTGTCTCCATGAAATATGAAAATGTCTAAAGTCTGAGAAAGGCTTTATACTTTGAATTGGGGGTTTTGTTAATCTAACATTTAGCGCAGACCCTGCTGTAGATTTCTTGCAGCCTTTGGAGGCTGCAACCATTCCTGAGCAGGTCTATTCATTTCAGTGGGGCTATCTATAAAATAAATGACTATTCAGACCAGGGAATAAGGTAGCGTTAATGACAACTGTTCCCTGCAGATAGAGCCCGAAGACTAAGAAACCTGGTGGAAGCATTGCTCACTTGAGTAAAGTACAAAGTTTGTATTTTAAATGTGATATTTTGGGTTTTTCTATTCAAGTAGTACTTAATGTAACTAGAACATCAATACTACTTTTTAATTCATTTTTTCTGTCAGTCCAGAGCCACATTTCGCAAAAAGAAAGATGTCTTGTTGCTTTACCAATCACCTCCGCTTTCCTTTCCTAGAGATGTCTTGTAAAGTGTCCATGGATCACTGTTGAGGAAATCTTATAGAAAATGCAACTGTACAATACTTCATTCACTATCAGCTTTGAGGATAACAGTTTCTTTACCTGTTGCTTTTCTCAATAGTCTAAAACAAAACTATCATTGCATCTTGAAGAATAATGACTTAGCACCAGCTAAGCATGTTCTATGTTAACATACAATCAGCAGTTTGTGTAATTGTTTCAAATCTGCTTTTTAAAAAGAAATGAAAAGTTGCATGCCACAGAATCAACAGGAAAATGTTTAAGTGTTCAGTCATTAAAAAATCATTTGGTATTCATTGCAACAGCGTTAATTATAATGCATTCATTTGGCATCCATGTGGCTGTCACAAGTAAGAGTTCAACTATAATGCACACTAGCTAATGAGGATATAAAATGTTACTGAATCAACGTTACTGTGCAACATTTTCTTTTTTGCATTATTCATATGCTTCAGGTTTAAAAATCTATCACCAACAAGCTGTTAAAAAGCAGCAATGTATTATAAAAGACACAGTTTGGAGGCCTTGTTTTTGAAATCTGTTCAGCTGTCTGTCTAAGCAAGTGCTTATGTAGCCTCTGTCACTGTAGTATCTGAGTACCTGGAGAGTTGCCCACGGTTTTCACACGTCTCAAACCATACTGTTGAAACGTGGTCCTATTATTTTCAGCATGGACGTACAGCCTAGCATATGAGTCCAGATGGATTAAGGCAACTAACTTCCCATCGTTTCAGTGGGAATATCTAAATACCTTTGAGGAGCCAAACTCCAGTCTTCAGAGGAGTAAGTGCCTCCTTGTGATCAACACACCGGATATCCCAGAGGCATAGCCAGACTGTTATAAAGGTAGAGCACAGCTGCTAAGTTGGACCCTGACATATTGTGGGCCATACTGGTAACTTCTACCTTTTAAAAAAAAGACTAATAAAGTCCCAGGCCCTGGGGAATAAATGAGAGGGAAAGGCTAAGAAAGCGATGAGAAATCCAACTGCAAAAGTGTCATCTTTGAGGACTCCTGCCTGCCTACCTATCTCAAGCTTGAGGTGCAAGTGCTGCACCACCACCCATCACCACAGGAAAGACAGACCGAAAAAGAAAAATCAGCTGAGCTCTGGAAGATACAGAGTAAGCAGGGGATCCGGATCATTAAAAAAGATTGAACAAACTTGGCAGGGGTATTCGAGGAACGGTTTGTTTGTGCAAGACTCCTTTCGCTGGAGAAGGAGCATGACTTGGGGATGCCCCTGCTCAGGAACAGCATTTGTTTCCGTGCTGTGCCAGGCGGAGCCTGGTACATTGGAACAAGCCAGAGCTCAAGTACCTGACTCAAATTTTTAAGTGAGGTAGAGACTTTTATTTATGGATTCAAATCATGACAAGTTATCTTCCTATTTTGGGGAAGCCTAAGCTACACAGAAGTCATTGTTATTTTGGAGATCTGCAAATACAAACGAAAAAAGAATAGCAGAGCACCTTTAAGAGAAAAACAAAAATGAAGCCCTCGTGTGCCTTGCCATTATTATTTAAAATACCACTGCTTTCTAGGCACCTGCCTCTTTCCACCCACTCTGTGTGCACTGCTTCATACAAGAAGATCTCTAACTCATAACCTTTTACATTAAGTTTTCTTGTCTTATTTCAAGGAACATTCAATTATCCTTTTTCCTTTCTCTTGCATCCTACATACCTTCTTCCTACAGTGTTCCTCTGTCATTCTTTTAATATTTTGAAAAGAATGAAAATGAAATTCATGCTCACCTTCTTTCCTTGGTGGGATGTGAAGGGAAGTAGTGCCTCAGTTTATAGAATAATTCCTGCTTCAGACGACTTTCCAACTCTGTTGCTCACAGCGAGTTTTAGTGTCGATCCACTTCCTAGTCCCTGTTCTGAGAGTGCTTCAGGATCCTGGTGGAAATTTTGAAAAGTCATGAAATTCTTAAATGCCTTAACACACGTACACCTATCTACTATGCTCAGCAGCATTACATTGCTGAAGCTAGTAGAGCAGGATTTCAACCCAGGTCTTTAGATGGCCTAAAGCAGTAGTCCAGAGTTTAGTCTGCATAACTGCTATGTCATCCAACTGCTCTAAGTAAACAGATTGTTTTCTTATTGTTTGAGCTGAAAACTGCTAGAGCAACGTAATGAATAGAGCAATATTATGCAATGTTAGAGCAATGTAATGAATGAAAGCTTGTCATGACTACAGCTAGGATTTTGCAACTAGCTAGAGCATAGTTACTTAAAACAGATGCAAGAAATACGGCTTAACTTACATCAGAGTTGCTTTCCCTCCACCACAGTTCCTGTGTTCCCAGCTGTGTTTGCTTAAGCATGGAAACTTATTTGGGCTGAGTAACCTGCTAAATGACAGTATTTCTTATTTGTTAGACTTAAAAGGAAGCAAAAAGAGAACGGGAAATCCCAGTCCAAGTTATCCAAATCTTACCTTCCTCAAGGTAACAAGAATATTTATATGAATTTCAAGAGAGTGAAAACAGATGAAAAAATGAGATTATAAATAAGATACAGTAGTAGAGAGAGAGATACAGAAAGTTAGAGTATTAAGACATGTAGTTATCAAAGTACTTCCATATCAAGTGAGAATCAAAACTACATCTACAGCATAATCTCTTTTCAATCTCTTCTATATAAAGCACATCTGTTGCAATTTTAAAATAAAGATTGGATATAAAAATTACCAATACAAGAGATTGCTTTGGGTATATTTTAAAGTAATTTGAGGCTTTTTTTTTTTTTTTTGTCACTCAAACTCCACTGCAAAATCAGCAGTATGCAAGACCTGAAAAATCTCTGAAATCCTGCTGTCTGGGGAGGTGGTAAGACTACAAAGAGCTGTAATTGCCAAAGCAGAAGTACAACTTCTTTTTCTTGAGAATCTCAAAGCCTTTTGCATACACTAGTTAAAATGCTGACCACAAACTTGTAAATTCTCTGCTCAGCAGAAATGTGTTTGGTTTTATTTTTCTGAAAAATAGAAAATGTTTTAATGTACTGTACAAGAATGCAAATATAGCATGTTAAAATGTTTTCCTTTAATCATATAACTGTAAAAGTGCCCACATAACCAAATGCTGCTCCCAAGTTAGCCGTCACACCTGTGATCCTCCTGTCTGTTCTATTACTTACACCTTATTTGCTCTAAATGCAAGTCTCTTTCATTATCACTTATAAATTACTGCGTTTTGTTCCTTCAATGCTTTTAGCATAGGATAAATGCTTAATTTAGTATGTGTTAAATACAGGAAGGTAAACTTGGGCTATAATATTGCATTCTGCTAGTTTATGCTGGAAAAGCATATGCAGCATGTGTGTGATATGGGCTCCAGCGCAGTAGGATTTTAGGCTTTATATACAAGCGCAAAAACATTCTCTCACAAATTCTTTGCACAAAATTTCCTAGCAATCAAGGAGTTTGAGCATTTTACGTATTTCTAAATGAAATATGCATATTGCATATTACTCGTTGAAAATAAAGAATATTATGATTGGGAGAAATGTATCACATTATATATTTCAAGCTTGCAGCCAAACCCTTTCATTAAAGGAGATTCATTTTAAGCTAAATATAAAAGAAGTTGGAGTCTCTTTAAGGTAGAATTCTTCCTTTTGTGCTTTCTGATAGCCAAAAAAAAAAAAAACTACTTTACCTTTTACCTGAGTATAAAATAAGTTTAATCAGAACAGAAAGGAATGGTGAAGTTCAGCTGAGATCATAGCAAGTCCATTTAAGGACTGTCTACTACAGAAGCAGGGCTATAAGCTCTTAAGTCTAGACTCACCACTCATTTTTTGTAGCCCAAGTTTGTGAAGAGCCAAAGGCATAGCATCTGGACCAGCTCTCCGTCTGATTCCCTGAAGGGTCCAAGGCAGGGGTGACATGTCAACACTCTTCTCACAATAGCCTAGGCTAACCCACCTTGTGTCTCCTGTAATCACATCGCAATATCAGGCATTTTAAGAACTACTATCTTTTTCATATCTTCCCTGTGGGGATGTCACAGTGAGATCTTTCACAGTAGGTAGAGGCTGATGCTGAGCATGCATAGCTGTACCCAGGTCCTGTCCATCCACCCTGCAGTTAAGTACAGTCTGAGGTCTTTGCCAAGTAGCAGCATAAGATCAGCTTTTCTCCTTTTCCATCTTTCTGGGCTCACTCAATACTAGTGATTCATCTTGGGTCTGTGTCCAACCAGTTTGGATTTCAGGAGACAAATGCATCTGACAAGCACTGACATCTGCAATACAGACATGTACATTCAAGCTAGTTGGTCAGATTGCCTTTATAGTCAATGGAAATACATAAGTTCATTTCACCTTATGCTGAAGCTGGATACCTAAATCACGGCCACTAAATCACCAAACTGCACAGAGGACAGTGAGGCACAGAACACATTTTGTTTTCTAACAGGTTGTGTTATTCACCTGTTCTCTACACAAATTGCCAAGACTTTTTCCCTGTAACATTATTCTTGGCTCACTAACATATTACCAGCTTATGTTTTCATCATCTAACTGCTATTAGAATCTGTCAATAGCAATGAGATTCTTTGGATGATAATTGTAAAGAATGAACATTGCCAGTGTCCACTCTCATTTTCAATAAATGATGTACACCTTCCTTACAGATACTGTTCTTTATGTCTCCTCTGTGTAATAGTGAGCAACAGGTTTCTTAACTTCTTAACATAATACAGCTTCCGTTTACATTTTATTCATTTAAACCTCGTTTAGTTTTTCCTTCTCTTCTGTAGGGAACATACTATTGCTACATAATACATCACAGGGGTCTATTGCTTCTGCATAAAGAGTCAGGATAAAT
Organism: Struthio camelus; assembly: GCF_040807025.1. Lineage (NCBI taxonomy): Eukaryota > Metazoa > Chordata > Aves > Struthioniformes > Struthionidae > Struthio > Struthio camelus. The sequence goes on from NC_090945.1 coordinate 29,783,549, forward strand.
AATTAGAAAAGGCAGTTATGTCTGGAGATCTTACTATGCATATTTAGCTGATTCTTTGAGTGTTTTTGTGCCTCCATATTTTGGCTTCATTCATGTACAGACCTAGGTTCTTCTGACAGTTCTGTAAGTGTTTTTATTTTCCTTTAAATTGGGATAATTGTACCTCCTTCCTTCTTTCTGTGAGGACGATAAGGTTTTGAAATAATTTGAAATGTGCTCTGGCGGTCATCTAAATAAATAAGCTAAGAAAACTCCACCTGTGTGGTTCCAAGAATAGGGAGAAAGTGTAATTCAAAAGGCAGAGCTCAGGGCGCCTGGAAGGTCTGTCTGCCTTAGGCAGCTGGGAGAGAAGAAGGTACAAATGACTATCAAGTTGTGCCCTGCAGTCTTTGTCCCTAGGAGTACAGACCTAAATCACTAAGATTAACTGATCTAGATTAATTCTGTAATGATGAAAATGTCCAAGGCTACAGGGAAAAACTTCCAAGCAGGTGCTGCTGATCATTAACCGACTACAGAAGAAAATGAATACTAGGAGAATGCTGTGTCAGCCTACAGCCTGCAGGGACATAATGCCTAAACCCGATTTTTTCCAGCCATTTATTTGCAGCTCTCCATTATGAAGTGAACTAATCAAGATTGGATGAGGTCAGTATCATGCAGTGGCAGGACCATCCCATTTAACTAAAGTGGTCTTTTGAACCTTTTCTATATTTATGTTTATATTTTGTTATTTATATTTATATGTTATATGGCACAGTTGCCATCTTCTGTATTGAAAGCAGCTACTTCTGCTTCCATGTTGTCTCTACCGGAGTCACATGTGATGTCCCACATAATTCTGCAAAATAGCACAGATGTCAGTGGTTAGAAATTAAGCATATATTAATATTTAAAATGCAATCTATAAAATATCAATTTTAATTAGTACATTTGACATATTAAAAATCAATACTTAAGAAGTGAAAGATTCTGCTTGTTTAGACTGCACTCCACATGGATGATCATTTCTAAATTAAGAGATGCAAATTTAATCAATAGATTTAAAACTTTACATCACTTGAGGCACTTGAATTGCTTCTAATCAGCCTAGCAAAGTGAAAGCATCATTTAATTGTTGTTTTCCCCTCTCTTTGAAAGACAAACATACCTTCAGGCTGGATTTTCCTCAGAATAAGCTATATTATCTGCAGCTTTTGCTATTCTCTGCCATTCTTAACGATTAAAAGTGTATTTAAAATGTGGAGAAGAGAAACTGTTTAAAACCCCAGAGGTTGTTTCATCATTTAAGGAACCTTATCAAAATCAACTTCTTAATTGTAGAGTTTAAAAAAAAAAACTTGGTAAAATATAATTTTCCCATTGTAATATTTGTAGTAATATTTTTTAAGTTATATTAAAAAATTGTCCTCTGGTAGTTGATACTATAAACCAGGAATTACTGAAAGTTATAATTCCCTTATTAATTTTTTCCATTTTAGTTTTACAAACTCGATGTTAACAATGTCTTGCCAGACATCAGTCAAAATATCTGCGAGATTCTTTGGAATATAGCTCATTCTAAATTTAAGCCTTGAAAAAATGTTTTATTTTTTCAGAATATTCATTTAGAGCTTGTTGAATTTACTTTTGCATAAAATGGAAGAAAGACTGAACACCCTGTATTTACACTTTTACCTTTTTACATGAGAAGTCACACTGACATTAATAGAACTAATCATGTGCTTGAAGATTCTTTGTATCTGGAATCAATGTGAATTTTGTCATTGAATTATATAGGATTAGATCGGCATGAAAATTATTAGGTATGCACTTGAAAGTATCTTGAAGCATTTGGCTTTTGTTCATTGCTTTCAAGCTACATATTTTGGGCCCGTATTTCTGTTAAAATGGACAGGTGACAATTATAATAGAAAAGAAAATATCCTTTTTAAAGCTATCTGTGGATAATGCAGCACAGAAAGAACCATATACTCAAATGAAGCAGTGTACAGTCTATACAAAACTCTGTATGTCACCACATAGCTATCTGGCATGCACAGGTACTGCAGTTGTACAAGTTGTCTGACAATATACTTAAATAGTTATTCACCCAGTTTTCCTGTAGGCCACCAGAATAACATAAATAATTATAACCTACAGTTACTAGTAGTATGTGTTCAGTAAAGAGGGTGCCTCTGAGTCGCAGGCAACAGGATATTTAGGCATTTGCACGATCCAAATTGGGTCGGCAGTCTTTTCTTCCTACAAATTTCAGGGACAAAAAAAGTATGACATATGCTTAAAAACACCTGGCCATCACAACCAAATCGCTCTTGTATTTGCTGATACAGATAAGTCATCCCAGCAGGAGTTTCCAGGGCAAAATATTTTTGGACACGGGAGGGAGGCAGAGATGATATTTCACAGACTGCACGCTGCAGTTGCATGGTTTCAGCGTTGCTTCCTAGCAGATTTGGGCTGACAACAGGCAGATTGGCGACACCGTAGTTTGCAGGAAGTGAAAAGCACTAGTTACTTTGCAGTTGTTCATTGTGAGGACATTCAGTAAGACATACAGTACTACTGATACCACAGTACCAATGTGAGGTAAACGATGCAAACTCAATAAGAATTCTGGCTGGAAAATGGATTTATGACCTATTTTCCTTGCCATACCAATGAGATGAGGACATTTAAGGTTTGGGGAGCCAAACTGCTTTTTTCACAAACCTGCCCTTGTTGCATAATGTTGTGCCTAGGTGGAGGACCTAGAAATCCCACTAGGCTATGAGAGTCTTGGCTGAACGCCTACCTTGAAAGTGTACTGGAATGTGGTAAATTTATCCTCCAAACACAGATCTCTTAGTTGCCAGTTGTTAGGTGGAAAAAAACTATACATTTTCCAGCTTTATCTTGCAAAAAAACTGCATCCTCAAACCCTCTATTGGTGACCATTACTAGCATCTCAAGACCTAGCAAACAGCTTTAGAAGGAAAGGCTGGAGCTGCAAGCAGAAAGCCCACAACACCTATTTTCACATGCAGCAAAATCACTCCTTCCTATTCAACTAAAGGGGAACTACCCTCTGTACCGTCCGTAACATCCTATGACAACAGTGGCACAAAAATGTCCGGGTGCGCGTTTGAAACCCAGCCCCCTTCTCCTCCTCTTACAGATATCACATAGCATGCCTTCACATACAAGTCTTCTCGTCCATTTTCATAAAGGGAGAGAGAAGAAAAAAAATAGAAGAAAATAGAAAAAGCATAGAGATCTAAACATTATTTCAATTACTTTTTGTCAAGCTATTGTACTTCACTGATGACTGTCAACTGTTCTTGGAAACCCTAAGTCACAGCCTAACTCTTGCAGTATGGAGCATGATTTATGGCATTTATAGTTGTTAACATATCTTTGAAAATATTGTAGAGATGACTTTCAGCATGAAATGGCTTTGAATTGTTCTTACACTCTGAAACGGTCACCTGGCTTGCATGCACTTTCCTTTGTTATCCTTTTGACTAAAACATTTTCCCCATGAAACATTCTTGGGGCTCTTTTTTGTCTGTGTTTCATAGGCATTCTGTAAAAACTAGGCAAATTCCAGATCGTTAGGTAATTCAAAAGGATCATTATCCTTCACAGAAAGTTCGTGTGTTATTGTACAAGAATCCATGCTGCTTTTTATTTTGTTATAATTTCTGACTTGTATGTGATTTTTAGAATTAGGTGGCATCCAATATCCTACTTGTTATTATAAAGATCGATCAGTATTATCTCTAAAATCTTACCAACTGTGTTCAGGAATCTATATACCAGTGACCTATGTACTTTTCACTGATTTTGTAGAGACTAAAGTGTCAGTTATTTATTTATTTTACTAGATAACGTATGAGCAATCAGTTATCCTCTGACCTCGGATCCCTCGGGCCCTTCCCATCTGTCAGGCATTTCTGTAACTACACATGTTCTTTCTCTACATCAGTCTAATGCGTTAGACTCGTACACATCCTTTATAATCAAAAAGCTGAAATGAAAACAAGAAAGGTGCCACAACCGAAAAACTCAACTCATTTTTCCCTATTCCCCAGCAAAACTCTAGGGAGGCATTGTCTTTGGCTCTGCGTTTGTGCTCCGTATGTTTATATGCATTTGTGACACCATCATACATTTCTTTTTTCAGTGTAAATGAAAGCCTGAACTGTGCTCATAAAGGTGAAAAACCTCTTTAGAAGGAGGTGGAGCCTCCAGGTATCTTTTATGTCTCTCTTCTGCAGTCACATCATAAACATGATCCCTAAGGGCTGCGTTTTTTCTCTCTCTCTCTCTCCCTAATTCTTTGAGTGGGTAATTTTAACGAGCTATTGAATAACTGGAACTCTTAAAAGGGCTAGATTACTAAGTAGGGAGTTCCTTGGAATTATTTTCCTTGCTTATTTATACAGGATCATTTCAAATTACTAATATAGTGCCCAGGTAGTTATCTGGCATTGTAATGAATTTAATACTGTGGGGCAGATTCACAGTTGACATAAATGTATTGCAAATGTAGCTCCATTTAAGTCAATGAAGCTAAGTCAATTTACACCACTTAAGATGATGACACGGTGTGTACAGAAGATTATGTTCATTGACATAATCAGCTAGGCTTTCATGACTTCCTAGGGTGAGGGAGCTTTTAATAATGGTCCTTTGTGTAAGAAGGATGTTTCCTGAGATACAGGGGAAATGTGATAGGGGAAAGGATAGGGGAGGACTAAAAAGTCCAATTATAACAACAGTAGCGTTCAGAAATCTGCGTTAATAGCCCATTGGTGGATACCTCCATTTGCTAGAGATGCGCGTGGCTGACCCGCGCTGCCTCAGCTGTCTGAGGCACACAGCAGTAGCCCTGAAAGGTTTTACGCTGCTATTTCACCACACCTCATAGCCATTAAAATAACGGTACTTTTCATTAAGGCACACAAACTGTTTAAAAGCTCTCCTACACACGCTGCAGAGCGACACACACCGACCTGGGAAGAGTTCGCACATCATAGCTACCTGCAGACAGGTAGCTGCAGGACAGGAAGGAAAGCTGCATCTCGGGTACAAACGCGGCACGTGCAGCATGTGCCAAGCGTAACACACCAGAAAGCTGCTACAAACAGGTTTTGAAAGCTTTCTTAGGCCTTTCTGACTGAAATATGACCCATATAATAGCTTTATCTGACTCATTAGGAAGAGATGTAAACCGAATCAGGGGAAGTGAGTATTGTGAGCAGAGCGGAAAATACCAGGGAAGGAGTTCTCTTTGGGAAGAAAAATCTCTTTGGGAGATTTTTTTGGGAGAAAAACAAATCTCTTTGGGAAGAAAGTATTCCGCTTAATAAACACCTTTTTTAAGTTGATCAGAGGAAAAGTTGTATAAAAATACAAGATAAGTATGCACCAGTTTCAGTATCCATTTTTCAACATGTCACTTACAGCAGAGTGGTCCGTACCTGCTCACTTTCTACTCATTGCTCCAGGATGCAACCACATTTCCTGTGATATACTTGGATAATAAAACAGTTGGTGGTAATTATCTTAATGATTCTGGCACGAAGATTAGTAACCCTTGTAATTTTTATCCTTGTTAGTATAAATTAGTTTACAGGGACTCAAAGTACCTGTTAAGCTGCCAAAACAGAGTACACAATCTCAGTACTCATATTAACTTCTGACTTTAGAACAGGGATGTTTCTGTACAAGAAGTGAAGAGGCTTTACTTTGTGAATGGAGATATTAGTAATTTAAATACCAGTTGGAAACTGACTGTGGATTTAATGCCCTTGTTTCAGAACAGCAGAAGGAATGAGGGGAAAAAAAAACCTTACATCTTAAAATAGAAATTCAGATAGAAGTCATCTTGGAAAAAAAAAAAAAAAAATCACTCTTTTGTTTTTAAAGAATTTTCTTCCTTCAGGACTATCATAATTACCATAGTGTTACATTATGTGTATTTCTATATACTTTATATAATAGTATCATATTAATATACTGTTAGTATTATACTATGATAATGTATACATATACACACACATACATTATATATAATGCATATTGTATTGCATATATTTTATTGTGCATATATTATATGATGTATACTATAATAATAGTATAATACTAATAGTATAATACTATATGCTATATACAATAGTTGAACACTAATATTACAACACTAATAATGGCATTACTTATTAATATAAGCCAATGAAGACCCTCAACTTAACATAGTTCAAAGGCATCTACTTAACTTGAAATACATGGTTGAGGCCATCCTTACCCTGTGAGACAATCACATAAATTCTGCTGCAGTACGAGGTTAAGGTATCCTGTAACCACAAACATATTCTGCAGTGGCACCAAGAGTCACTTATGTAGTTCTAATCTGTTTACTAAAAGAATCCATTAAGGAATTACTCTTGTATATATGAGCATTGAAATACAATATATACACATTTACACAGACAAATACTGCAAGGTAGCCAAACGCTATTTAAAAAGGCTGGGGTAGACATATATTTTTCCATTAATTCAATTTTCTATTTAACCCATGTACTTTCCAACTACAAACCTGATAAATAGTCCAGGTCTATATTAAATATATATAAATACAAAAATCTCATCTGTGACTTTCCAGCATAAATCAAGAATTAGGATGTAGACTGGCTAGTAAGATGTCTATAAATGGAGAGGAAAGTTTGGGTTAACATTTAGATCTCAATCCACAATCAGCTGTAAAATTGATAGCAGCTGATCTGTCTTACAAGTTTACTCAGCCCCTCCTCGCTTTGCCACTTAGCAGCAGCTGAGTACTTTCAGCCAAGCCAGCACATTGACAGGACACAGAAAGCGACATAACTTGATTCGTCAGTAACCGAGTAACAGCTTGAAAGACACTCTTTCATTCTTGTCAGAATGAATCATCCTTGTAATATCTCAAAGACAAGATGATCAATGCATAAATATAATACATATGTTCATTTTTATTGTTTTCAGTCCTAACAGCTTTCATGGACTATTTAAGGTCTGAGAGTAATCACACAAGTTTATCTACAAAACACTATTCAGCAACCTTGTCTTTGTTCTTTTCCTTTTTCATTTTGGGCTTTACTTAGTTAGCTTTTACCATTTTTTATTTGTCTATAATGTATCACTTATTCACTATCCATGACATAAAAATGAAATGGGGGAAATTCTATATTCTCGGTTGCTGTGTGCAGTTTTTGACAACCATCTGCTGAGATTAGACTTCACTTCTTTCTCCCATTCATCCCTGTCATAATAACATATTGACAGAAACAATTTCTCCAGGGAAAATAGAAAGTTAATAGATAAATGAAAGCTCTACTTGGTTTTTCATTAAAGTTCTGATGTAGTCTCACAACTTGTGTTGTATTTATTAATACAATCATTTGAAGCTGTGAAAAACTAAAAGGTAAAGCTCTAGTCCAAACATTAGATTTCACAGTGGGATTCAGACTATTTCTAATGTTTAAAAATTACTGTAGAGCTTTTGAAAATAGCAGGTAGTAAGTAACGTGTCAGATCAAAATCTCTAGGTGCAATAAACGTAGTACAAACATAGTCTCTTTAGCAGCGTTTAGAGTGGTCAAATGACAGCATTGCCTACGCCCAGGTTTGAGACTCAGGTCAATCCCATGCTTTGCAGCAGTGCATGCATATTCTTCATTAGCACAGATAGATCTGTACAGTTATACAAACGAGGAAAAAATTTGTGAGGCAGACACATCTTGCATAACATCAGTATTTCTAAAACAAGGTATATTTTTTTCTGTTAGTCTGAAGGCTCATGCCTAGGCCATGATCTGAGGTTACATTAACTGAACAGGATATGGAAAACTACTGGACATGACATGAGAAACTACTGGACCTGAGAGATAACTGAGTGAGAAGCAAAGCAGTTACAGAGAGGACCACAAGAGGTGGCTGGATTTTGCAGGTGGTCAAGGGAGAGTTAGGTGAGAAATGGCCAGACTTCACAGACAGCTGGAGGGAAGCACTGGGCCTCTCTAGGGAGCAAAGTCTTGCAAGGGCAACAGCACTGAGGTAATTGCATCCGTAGTACCATATATTGCCAAGATTGCCACAGTAATGGTACCAGAAACATTGAATTTGGGTAGGGATATAGCAAAACTGGGGCCAGTGGGGAAAAAGTAATTAGTGGCAGGTTGTCTACTTGGGATGAGCCTGGTGCAGAGAAAGGGAGGCGCAAAGGCTGAGAAAAGGAAGGTCAATAACTAGGAAAAGGGATAGCAAGGTATATAAATCAGGTGCTGTAATGGCTGACGACAGACTGGCAGGGTAGGACAATGAGCCACCCAGGGCCATTGTTCTGGGGGTGCTGCAGGTGTCACAGCTGTCTCGGGGGCAGGGAGGATGGGCTGGCCGCATGCACCCTGGCCCTGGCATCCCCGGGGTTGGCACCTATCAGCATCGACACCTACCACCACTTCGTAGTGTTCTCTCTTTTGCTTTGCCGATAGATCGCCTCAGTAGTCAAGGAAGAGCACCCACAAGAAGAAACATGCAGCTGAGGATACCTTGCCCTGTAGATGTCTCCTTTGCACAACCAATCCAAAGTTCATCAGGATTTGATTTGTTTTCATCTGTTTTGCTGTGTCACTTTGGCAGCTTCATGCCATGATCCAACTTTGGATATTATAATTATTTTATCTGACATTTTTGAGGTCTGCGTACCACCTCCTGTTTGATATTCTCTACTCGAGGATTACATTTACTCCCATAGCTACAACATGACGCTAGCAACTCGTGCACAGCTGACTATTATCTTCACCGTGACCCTAGGCCCTTTCAGAGTTGCGTGTTTCTAGGATATCATCTCATATCTTGCAACTCTGCCCTACGTTCTTTGTCCTCAACTCTGTACTCTTACATTTGGCTATTTTAAAGCATGAGCATTTTTTTACAAAATAAACACCTCAGAAAGCAAATTAGTCTCTACATACAAGCTCTCTTCATAACCATTTACGTTCAGTCAGCTGCAGTGCAATTTGTACATTTTCTCAGTAATAAGTCTATATAGTTTCCTCTAAATTTTTTACTGATTTATCTAATAGTACTGGAACAAATCAGGAAGGATTCTCATTAGAAACACTCACAGCAGATGATGACTTAATATCAGATAACGTACAGTTTGCCACTGACCACTTAAGGAGTGTAACTGAGCACCTTGGTCTTTAATGTCGTTTCTATTAAACCTGTCCCCAACATCTAAGAGGTGCTGAATTGAGGAGAAAAAGCTCAGTTGTAAGATCCATCTAATAAGTCTAATCAGAGGACTAATAGAAAACCTAAGAAACTTTGCAAGCTCTTTTTATATGTGGACGCTGATATTTGTCAGAGGGACTTAGTGAGAAAAAGTGATTGAACTGATTAGCTATAAATACATGGGGACAACGTGGACAGAGTTCATTTGTAAAGAATTTAGCTTCATATTGGGTTCAGAAAATCACAGATGGAATTAAATAAGCTTATCTTGTGCTCCTCCCCTCTGAGAAAGAGGGAAAAGGAGACAAGAGAGAAACAAAGGAAATATCAAGAAATAAAGAAAAATTCACTGTAGCTCCTGTAAGAGATTTGATAGGAAAGCTGGATCAAGATCAGGTTTCTGTACTAGTCATTAGCGGTGGACTACTCTTTTTCTTTTCTATACCTTGCTGCTTTCAATGGGCATCTCCCATCTCCGCTTATTTCCTTTATGTTCTTTGTCCTGCTTGTTCAAGAAGGTACCACAGAATACAAATCCTAAAGCACTGAAAGGGCCTAATTTGTAATTAATGGCTACTGATTGTATAGAATAAATACATAAACCATTTTACTGGACATTCAAGGGTAGAAAAGTGAGTAAACTAATGGACTAATTGAAATCTTAATTTCTAGATTTTTGTGTAGTGCTGTTTAATATAATTTACTTGGAATTTCAGTTCCTTCAAAATCCTTTCAGTTATGCTGCACAAATTACATAATATAAATAGATGTTATGCAAAACAGGTATTATGTGATCACTTCCTCAAACACTAATATACAGGGAAACTGTTCCACTATTATTGTAAGAAAATGAAACATTGATATAGTTTCCAGAAAAGACAAAGCATTAAAATTTTCCCATACAACACAAGCAATACATCTTTAGAAAGATGTTTAACACTTCTTGAAGTATCTGTTGAAGATTAACTTGCAAGCTCTAAAATAGCAGTATTCAAGAGCACAGTTAAAAGTGTATAATAAAATGTTTAATCACTGTTTTGAGTGCAAACCTCAAGGTAACTTTGCCCTTAAAATGCTATTGCATTTCCATTACATGTTCCCCCTTCAAAGCAGATGGAGGAAGGGAGGAAGAATTATTATTACTGATTTAATTAAGCTACTAAGATTACTGGTCCAATCCAACAGGAAATGACAACTTTGAGACTGCAAACTATATGTAATCATCTCACCTTATTATTATTTTTGTCATGAAAATAAATTAATTTTGTACATTTTCTGTTCTCATATCATACTTGTCATAAGAGGAAACTATCAAAATTTCTAATAATATCTGATGTACTTTGGTAATTATGGTACTATGCTCCACAACTTTGATTTTTTCAATTCTGCAGTTGATTTGCTGGGTATTCCACTCCTCTCTGTCAGGTTAATAAAAGTAATAAATATGGAATCAGTTACCTGATTTTCTGCAAAATGCAATTGCCTCATTTTCTCCCTTTCTAGTTTTCATCTACAGTTTGGGGGGAAAAACGAACAGAAAACTAAGCTGAACTGCACTGATATTAGTGCACTTTATCAGACTTTCTCCTTGTGCACTGAAGTAGATGATAGAACAAATGTGAAATAATATCTCTGGATATCAAGTTTACATTTAAACACAAAGATTAAGACCTGTCTCTGGAAGCAGACAGGTTCTGTCAATGAAATCTAACCACAGTTAGATGCTACAATCCAAACACATAGAAATATCGTTTCTGTGGATTAGAAAGGATATTTTAATTGCAAAATCCCATCAAAAGCAGAATATAAGCTCGAAATCTACAAAATAGAACATTAGACGCTCCTCTCGTGTTATGCTCCAACCTCCTGTTCCTGCGCAAAATAACTAAAAAGTGGGAATACCCACTTTTAACAAAGCATTGCATTAGTCAGCACCCTGTCTCACAATCAGGGGATAAAATAAAACAAAGAACTCCAGTGACTTAGGTACCCTAAAAAGAGACATCTTGTGTCCATGAACAGGAGAAACCTATCTTTCCTGCTCCTGGACTAATACGCCTGTTGTGCCTCTGTATTATTGGTGCAGCGTGGCCTGTATGAGCTCTGAGTAGCATATCCTACATGAGGTCTCCTCTCTGGCCAGCTGCCTGTATCTCTCTTCTTCCCCCATCTTTGTAAATGCAGCTGGTCACTGCTGGTCTAAGGATGACAACGGCACTAATTTTGCCTATATATTCAGTAGAGTTTTCTGTAGAGCACCATTAATGCACACAATTGTGTGGCAGGAGTAGAGAAAGCAGTGATATGTATCTCATATCACTTTACTCCAAAACAACTGATAGTGCCATGATAGTCAACCCTTCCTCCTAAAAGCCTTCGGTTGCATGCACTGCATCATCCTCCCTCTTCTTTTTGAATCCATGGCAGAAAAGATGACGTATGACAGACTGGTTTAGCTGGCAACAGTATCCAATAGCACATTAGTAAATGCAATTCATTTTCAAATGAGAAACCATTACACACTCTCAACATCTCAGTACCTCTTCACTTGTGCATAAAGGAAAAAATAGGTAATAGGGAACTGAGAAAGGACCAAAATGATACCTGTTAGAAGAAGAAATGCTTCAAAAAAATGTCCAAGTCACCACCTTTTCCTCCAATAAAGGTACCATACAGCTATCATTTACCAAAATGATGCAACACATTAGTATACTTTGAATGATAATATCTTCCAAAATATCTTTCATGATCCACACCTTTTTAGAAACGTATTTCTCCTGGCTGATGACATAGCTACAGCGATTAATATGTTTTCGCCTCTGTGCTCTACTTCTGTAATTCATAAGTAAATCTGAAAGTCACAGCAATTTACAGCCCCTCATGGTACTTACATGACACTTTCCTTCTTTAGGGCTCCGGGTTTGGTAGGAGCATGAGGTTTATGCTGAAAACCCTCCACTGGCATCCAGTCAGTATCTGATAACAGCTTAAAGCCTTGGTTCAAGTTTTCAAAGCAGTCACAGGATCAAGCTCCAGCTACATCAGCGAACACATTTTGATCTGTAAATCGTAGAAATAGTGATGTTTTTCAGGAGGCAGAGAGTGAAGATCACAAAAGCCAGAACAAAGCAAGCAAGGGTCAGGGAGAAGGCATTTTCTGTCTAAAAAGATGCAGCTCTGAAGAGATCCAGTCTTTCAGAGGACACCAGGCAGAGCAGGTCTGATCGCCTTTCAGAACCGCATTTCAAGAAACCAGCAGAATATATATGTGACTCCCAGATCAGCAATCCTCTCGGAAGACCACACCAAGCACACACACAAAACATAAATGAAAATCCCTAATCCTAGTAGAGTTTTGGCCTCAAAAAGGCAAAAGTGTCAAAGCCTTCATAAAATTTGTCAATTATTATAATGATCTGAGGGTATAGGAGTAGCCAGGAGCTACTTCTCTAACACTTGCTTCTTGATCAAGAGAATGAGAAGAAATTTCTTCTTAGAGCTTCATAATAAAATGAGCAGTCTCAGAGATCAGAAATAAGAAGATATTCAGTAAAGATCACACAACTGAGAAGAAGGATTGGAAGAAGGATTCCTTAACTGTGCAAAGACCCATATGTTCTTTGTGGAAACTGCTTGGCACTTTAGAAAAAGTATTACTACAGAATTTGAGATCACAGCTGCAAGCAACTTTCATAAGTGACCCATATGAAGTTGCCTAAGCGTTATTGTAGATCTCACCGTAGCACTGGGATTTCCAATTACGTCAGCAGTTCTATTCACATAAAGGCATTGTTCTTTGCAATTTTTCAATGATTTTTATATATTCTTACTTTTTTTTAAGAATTTTTTTTTAAGGATTAAATCTCTCTCATATCCCAGAATGAATGTAAGTGTTCCTCAGTCTACAGCTTTCTAGCACATGTTCTCTAATTATAAAATTAACAGCTTTGAGCCAATGCCTATAATAAAGAAGCAAAGTCTTGCCAAGAAGGTAAGGGCTATAGAAACAGCATCAGATAAAAATGATGAACATGATTACTTGAAACCACTGAAACAATTTATACAGAAAGGGCTTCGAGTAGTTAGAAAATCTGATAGCAGAAAGAAAAAAAATGGCAAATTATTTTAGCAGATATATTAATCATTTAGAGCTTTTAAATCAAATGAAACAAGTCTGTAGAGAGAAAAAAAAAAACCAGTTCCACTGAAATTTAAAGCAATATTCTCACTGACCTTAATAAAGCTAGTGGATGTCTAACATGATTCTGCTGTGTTGGGCTTATTATTTTGTCTAGACAAAAGGCAAGATCATATCTTTAAGTCACATTACAGTTTTGTACCTGTAAGGGAACAATAGTACTAAGCAAAAAGATTAGAGATAGACTGCAGCAAAGATTTTATTTCTTCTGAGAACACGTAAAAGGGGCAAAAAAGATATGCATCTATCACCTTGTAGAAGAGGCTTCCTGTGACTCCATTAACAGAAGTAATTTTCATAAATAATACTTTAGATCTCTCTAGCAACAACGCGTTTTATCCTAAGCAATTGGGAAATTCAAAATGTGTAGGCTCAATTGTGCTGTGTTTTTAAGTATTCTAAAGTGTCAGAAATTCTTTAGTAACCTTCTTTTTCTGCAAGACCTAAAAGCAGGTATTAAGGACTCTCATTTTTAAGCATTCACAGCAAATTCACAATGTGTTCCATATTTACTTATTCACTAAACTTTGATTATCACTGGAAAGCAGATGTTAGGGTTTTTCTGGAAATGTAAATGATTGTTTTAGGTACAAATAAGTAGAACTCTTCTAATGCAAAACTGTTATGAAGGACTGAATAAAGAAACCTTCAAAGAACTTAATAAAAATTAACTGACTTTAAGTACTGTATTTTTATAGAGGTGATCTGAGTGCTAATTCCTTCCAGGAGATCAGAGGAAGCCTCAGGCTATATTTCCAGACAGTATATACCAGAAGAATAATAACAGTTTTATAAATATGTGTAGATTATTAGTGACTGCCAAATAGATGCATTTGATATTTTTATGATGCAACTGTTTTCCATTTAGCCAGCAGACAGTGTTATTTTTGTACTGCAGAGAAAACCATAACAGACCAAATAAAATGTTTTATACAGTAAAGCTGTTTTGCCCTTAAGGTACAGAGCTATTCCACATTGTTTTCATTTGAAAGTTTATTCAGATTATGAACCCCCTGCCGACACTGATACCTCTACTCTCTCATTCCCTCCCCAGCTCTTAAGCCAAATAGTTGGGTCAGCATTTGTACTGCTGTTTTGATTATGTGAAGGCCCTGTGGGAAGATATAGTACATTCTAAAACATCTTTATTTTATGGTCTGCTCTGTGGGCTTACATATTTGAACGCTTAATTGACAGTCATGGCCAAGGAAGTGTTGATGCAAAGAAACCAACTACATAACCCAAATCAAAATGGTATTTCTCAGTAACTTGTATTCTATAGTGTTAGTTAAATTATTTAAAATAAATCTTCCCCCAAACATCTGTAAGTAATTTAAATTAAATTTTAAAAATCATGGCTGACTTTTGTGCTGCTTGCCTTTCTGCATCTCCCGCAATCTGAGTTTTGTTACCGGATGACTTCATGCCCTCCTCATCATGTCGGCTCTCTGAACGGCAATGTGCGTGCCCTCTGCGTACTGTAAATGGATGCAGGCAAGCTCAACCTGAGACCCAGGCAGCAGCAGACAAGCCCTAGCTGTGCTTTCAGCTGGCCAGAAGCTAGACACAGCACCACCTTCAAGCCCGTGCATCCTGCCTTGCGGCTGTAGGTGTCAGTGTGGCCTTGGCATGCTATAAGCTGTGTTCACACGACGTCATTCAGCTTTACACAAAGGTAAATCAGCTTGCACCTGCCTGTGGTGTACTGTATAAAGTCTATCCTATTACAGACACGCCTATATCAGAAAATAAATGCAGGGAGATGATTGCCTGCACTATTCTCAAGTATGGTCAAATGAGTCAAAATTAAGGCTTGAAGTTTTATTCTGTGCTTTCTCTACCGGTTATCAGAGATGGCCTCAGCAAAATGTGCCCACTGAGGGACAGGCAGTGGTGAAATTTAGGTTATGCTGCACCTCAGTAGGTCCAGGTCAAAAAGAAAGGAGAGCGGAGTGCCTGAGCTAAACGCAGTTGTGACTAAGCACTAAGCCACCACCTGCAGAAGTGAAATTCCTTATGCAAGGGAGCAGAACTCACAAGAGCACCGATACTGAGTGGGAAAATCTACCATCTCCGTCAAGAAAGCAGCTGTGTCTCTCTCCTAGAAATAGATATCTACCTGAAGCCTTGGGTTAGGTGCCTTTACATAGATATGATCCACAGTCTGAAATGCTTTTTGGACTCTGATGCCAAAACTGTCCGAAAGACGCTTCATCCTCTCCTTTGAACTTGGTAGGAAAAAAAGATAGTGATGGAGCTCAGCATGAACAACACTGCTCAGTCCCACACGGGACACAACTGCCAGACACGCTTGCATTCAACGACACAACTAGCGGAGAGCCCTTGCACAAGAAGTGGGGGACCTGGGTTCCGCGTAACCCTCAGTCCCATAGATATTAAACCCCAAACTCTACTTTCTCAGGAGACAGACTGAGCCACAAGGTTGCAGAAGCAGGCATCTCGTTCTTGTTTATATTACCTGAATACTAAAATGTTATTGTGCACAAGTATTGGCACCTGCCCGTGACCCACTGCCACCGGACTAGACCAGCTCTTGCACCCATCCCTGGGGCACACAGCACCATTCCTTAGGCTAGGTAAGAAACAACCACTTATGTGGACAGAAAACTGATCTAGCTGTCAAATAACATGGTCGCCACTGTTTTCTTTAAGAGGAATATTTTAGCTGAATTAGTTTCCCACTTCAGTTCACAGTATTGCTGTATAAGCCTTTGGGCAAGAACAAACAGCAGGGATGAAATATTTCAACCTAATATTTGATGCCAAACACTTTTTAATGTTGAACAACACCTTGAGTTATTGTTTTGATTAAGTTAATATTCACACAATGTTAAAAGATGTATTCAGCACTTTAGGATTGATCAGCATGCCAGATTAAGAAATTATCAGCAAAAATGTAAGGATTTTACTGAGGCCCCTGTTTAGCAAGCCAACAGTAATCCCAATAATGATACCTCAGCAGAGTGAATGAATTTCTCTCAGAATCAGGGCTGTAAGTCATTAAAGGACTCGGCACAGTCCACTACAGCAAGAACAAGTGCTTACTAGGAGTTCTGCAAGTACAGTAGAATTTATGAACAAATTTTGAAATGTCCAGTTTTTTTTCACAGGCTCTTTGATGGTCTGGTAAAAGGGTTGAAATTTGCTGCAGTTTTAAATGTTCTAATAACTGCAGTATATCAGGTGGGTTTTCACATTTGCTTTGAAGTAGACTTTAGATATATGACTTTTGTCAACATGAGGAAGAGTAAAAAGAACCAAAGAGATACAGTTGATATACTAGTGATACAAAAAGAGTATGCCTTAAACCAATATTTTTTTAACTAGTCCAATCCCAGATATTCTATTTCATTGCCCTTCTAAAAACAGAGTAAATTCAAATTACCTTTAATGGACATATTTAACCTCTACTTGTAACTCTGCATATCTCAAATTTTTATTCAAGCTGAAAAGTAGAAATGCTAGATATCACTAAAAATATGAAACCATCTTGCAAGCTCCCTGCCTCATGAACTCCCACTGATTTCAGTGAAATTATTATTGCTATTACTATTGATTACTAGAAATTACTATTGCCATCTTCTGGTGCAATTGAAAATTGGAAGTTGTTCTCATTAAAACATGTGTTGAGATTGCTGATGCTATCTAATGTTGGGAATGGTGCTGTTGCTTTTTGAACAAAATACGAAGCGTGTAATTGGTATATTATAAAAAGCTGTGTTTTTCCCCAAACCTTTTTCGTAATCTATGTATGTCTAGAATGAAGGATAGGCCTTGGAAAACATGGAAGGAGGAATACAATGAGAGCAGGTTGAGCTTGTTAAACTTCAGCGTATTAAAAGAAATCTTTCAGGATAGCTACTATTATTGAGAAAAATCACAGACAACCAAGTCTAGGTTTTCAGAAATTTGAGTTTTGTATCTAAACAACAAACACTAGCTTGTTTCTTAGATGGATAATAGTCAGTTGTCTAATGCCACAAACACACATGCATGGCTCTAGATTGAAATATAAAAGGAGATTTTCTGGTACTTTCAAAATACCCTCACTGTACCGTAAAATGAATAAGTTTCAGACTTGAAATAGGTCAATAAGGATCAAGCCATGAGGGAATTTTGCATTACTTGGTGGCTAGGTATAACCTATACGCTATCGCTTAAGCACAACTTCTATGCATCAATAATTTGCGAAATTCTACGGCCTGCGCTCTATATCCATGCTGCTTTTCAGTTTTCAATCTGCACATCTATAAACTGGTTATATAGAGGGGAAGGAAACGCACTTGCTTACCTGCTTGGGTTCAGTAGAGTGATTTCAGAGTCTTCAGAGACTTCATTCCAGGACAAGAAATAACGACAGAACTTGTTCCTGGACCCACTGGGAGCTTTTCCACCAACTGCAGTGGTGCTCAGTACATTGCATATGCACTTTTGTTAATACGTGGTGCTACCTGAAGTCAGTTCTTAAATTACTGGAAATGCTTCAGCACTGAAAGAGGTTTCTGTTGGCTCTAAGGTGAAATGTATAATACGGTCAAAGAAGTTTGAGAGAATAAAAGGGGAAATAAAGAGAACATTACGTAAGATGATGGAATGACTCCTTAATGTTGCGGATGCTCTATTGACCAAGAACAAAGATACAAGCTATATGAATTGTAGCAAGGATTGATCCAAAGCAATTTCTCACTAGGAGGGAATGTCCCTGGATAGCGAAGGATGTATCCAGCTCCCTGGAGTGGGAAGGTAGTGTTTGCTCAGGTGAGACCTGCTCAACCCAGGCCCTTCAGCTCTCCTCAGGAAGACTCCTTCACATGAGCTTTGAAAGGGAAAACACCTCTTTGTGTCCCACCAGCAAACCTAAGAAGTACCCAAGGGGGATTAGCTGAGCCCCTCTAAGGTCCCCAAAGTGAAGCTTTCTGACATTTCTATGTTTTCCTACCGAGCTTGCATTACCAAAAGACTAAGGGTCAGGCTGGCACATCAGGTTGTGTGCCAAAACTCTGCACTGGGATGGAGATGAGCCTCCCTATCATTTTGCTTCCCCTTTCTCGGTCTACAGACCTGCACCTGGGTATTGCCTCTCTCCTTTACCCCCTGGGCTTGTAAACTTTGAAATGCGGAAGGGGTGACCCTTACCAAGGTCTGCCTCTACAGGATACACCTGGCTAAAACCACTTTTCTCAGGAAACTTTGGCCTTTATTTGAGCAGGATAGGAAGCACTAAATTTCCTGGGGAAGAAAGTTGAAGTGGGTCTACACAGAATTATTGGCCATATGGTGAGAGCCTTGCAACCTGAATTCGATTAACTACAGCAGACAAATAGATCTTTTCCCCTTCATAAATTATGCATTATCAGGCTGCCACTTAACCAATACTCTTGTGCTTTACCCAAAGCCCATTAGAATTGAAGAACAGAGCAGATTTTCTGTCATCTTCTTTTCCTGCACTGTTTTGCTCTAAGGCTGCTATCAAACTTTCTCTGCTGGCTGATCACATATGTGCCTCACTCACTGTGCCTTTTCTGTTAGGTCCAGTCAAACTGATGGCTAACTCTGATTCTATCTTGCTTATAATTTACAATTCTAATTTAAAGAAAATATAGCTAGTGAGTTATCCTTTTATAAGGCTATTTAAACATTTTTTACATTAATTTTCAGTTTGGGGAACCAGTTACATTGCCTGAAATGACAAAATAGTAGCAATTTTTATGTTGCTTATATATTTCTCTTTTTTTCTTAATTCATCTATATTTGTTATGGCAGATGCTGTATCAATCCTCTATACCATTGACAGAGAGGTTCTCATACGATGTCTCTTAATTCTCAGATGTCCTTACTTTCCCGGTTTAAAACTGTAATCAGTATGTCTACTTTCTGCATTGACACTCTGGGTCACATAACAGCCCACGGAGCACATGTCCACCAGGCTACAGGGGATAAATCTTTAAGGAAGATGTCTTTAAAGACAGTCACCTTTTATTATTATTAAACCAACACAATTACTTTAACTTTAAAGTTTTGCTGGATCTGAGACAACATAATATTGCCTATCATCTGCCAAAGCCACATCAGAAAAAAATTCTCATGGATGCCAAACATTTTGGCAGTAATCCATCAGTCTCTAACCAACCTGCTTACTTTTTCTTAGTAGCCAGGGTTTTTTGAAGTTAATCCATTAAATATACAGTTACTTTCAAAAACAGTAAGCCTGTAGCTTGAACCCTGAGAAGTACCACAACTGGAGTTGAAGATAGTATCGCTGGAAGGGGTCTCACAATATTGCCATGGCAGCCAGGGTTCCTATGGGTGGAGCAAGACTTCACTGAGCTGGATGCTTTACAGATGCAGAACAAAGAGATGATTCCTGTCTGGGGCTCAGATCTTAAAGTATTTGATTTTCTCTATTGTGGCTGCTTCATTTCCTACAAAAGATGGATAAAAACTGGCTACCTTTCAATACCATTTCCCCATGGTTTTTCAATAGAAATGTGTGTTTCCCAGATGACGTGGCCCGATTGTCTTCTTGATTCCATACCTGGCACTGCAGTCATTTTAGGAGAGTACCGTTATTTTCCTGTTTCTCAGATTCTCCAACTATAGAAGGGAAAAAAATAAGGTCCAGTTTGAATGCCTTGAGATCTAGAGCTTGAAAGCAGCTATTATTTAGAAATAACTAATTATTGTAATGTAATTATTATTTAGAAATAATAATAGAAAACACTTGGGAATAATAAAAGAAAATCTGAGACCTTCTGACAAACTTTTTTTGTCATTTCTAACTTCCATGCATCCGTATGTAACATCCTACAAGAGCAGCAGTTTCAATCTGAATAGCAGATTTCTGTGTTTCTTTTACCCCTTGGGACACCTACCATCCTTTTCTCTCACCGCTTTTTTTATTTTTTTTTTCAGAGATATGTCCTTCTTTTATTTTATTTACTCTTTTTATTTCTTCCATTTTAATGAGGTTTACATTGCCATTATCTTTCTCTGTGATGCAAAAGAGGATAAAGTTCTGTATTAAAAGAAGATTCAATAAAAACTGAGTAGAAAAAATTGACCTTCTTACAAACTTACCACATGTTCTAATCAAATTTGCCAGAATCCCACTGCTCCACCAAGGTTTGTTCTAGAAATCAGCTACCCCTGCCCCACCAGCACCCTCTCTGACTAGAAAAGGTGGAGAGAAATACAGCTGGATTTCATGAGCAGGTCTCTTAGGTTTGTGGACAAGACACAGATTTTCCTCCTGCAGAATGAAAAAGCGAAAGCAGCTAACCATGTGCTGTACGCCTTTTAAGAAAGTGCCCATCCTCCTCTTCTGTAGCCTTATGAGGAACAACTTTAATAGGCACAGAAGGCAGCAAGCTGATGGGCATTTAATTTCCTAGCACACTTTCACTCCATCCTCAACTCCTTACCCCGTCTCTGCTGGTGGTCACAGCATTTGCCTCGTGGCTTTCCTATTCAGAGTAGTTGCTTAAGGAGACAATAAATGGAGAACCAAAGGGAAAAAAAAATTATTATCATTTATACTCCTACAAGAGCAGATTTCCGTGTGGGGAAAAAACATGAAGGTGTTTGGGACCTGCAAGACAAGAAATAGTTCACGTATACGCTGTTGCTGCTGCTGCATGTGTCTGCATGTTCCTCCATCCATAGGGCAATGTCTGGTAAAACCATGTTCACTGTGTCATCAGCTGTGTTACAATATTTCTTTTTTGTGTTATTAATTATATTAGTCAGCAATGGTTTCAGTAAACTGCACTCCTATAATGACATGGAGGGGGATCTTTTTTGAGGAAAAGCTATGAAATGTGAATAGGCTCAGAAATAAGCACCATCCTCTTCTTAATACTCAGGCATAACAATAAGGTTGGTTTGGGACAATATTCTGCCAAAATTCTCAAATTATTCTCAAAATTATTTCAGCCTCTAATTTCATGCCATGCATTTAAGAGTTTATTAATTGTTGGGGAGCTAAGTACTACATTTTTAAACCATACTGTAATTATTTCCCTTGATTATTTTAGAGCATCTTACCTTTTCTGTGACTGTCGTAGTGGATACTTAGGCTGAATATTTTTAGATAGCAGGTACTTCTTATACTAGCCATTTAAAGCCTTTGCTTACCAATGATCAAAATTTCTGAAATATAAGTTTAGTGAATGCAAGAAAATATTTTACGTTCGGAGAATAAACGGGCTGACTCTAGAATTTGCAAAGGGATTCGATTATTTCATCATTGAGATCACTGCAAGTATTATTTTGTACATGATAGTAATGAATGAAAACTAACACTCAAAAGTGACTGACATTACAAGATAAATAATAGTCAAGTATTAGATAAATATAGCCTGTGTGGTCTTTACTTCATAAACAGACTCACCACAATAAATAGAAATGAAGACTGCTCTTGTAAAACATCTGGAGAAATGCAGATTCTTACTGTACATTCAATGATTGTCTCCTTCACTGTAAAAAAAAAATTCTCAAAAACTATTTTGATTTTATTTTCTGAAAATCCCATTCTCTTTTCCAAAAGTAAAATAGCACTTAAACAAATTCTCCAGCAAGCAAACAAAAAATATTTGTTAATAAGGAGATACAATGGTTATCAAAGAAAAGACGACACACAGGAAATCAGCTACATGTTAATATTTTTTATATCTTGGTTATTATATTTTATACTTCTTTTTATCTTATTTTTTACTTATTTTTTTACTCTTAATATTCCTAATTTTCAGATAAATTTGTGAGATTATTTAAATTATCTGTGTAGAGAAAAATGATTTTTTCTATGAACAAACATAATGTGGATTTAGCTATCTCATACTGAATTTTGGGAAGGGAGGATTCCTTTGCTTTGTTCTTTTCACGATAGCCATATTCGGAATGATATCCAGCTTCTGACCCTGGAAAATGATATTATTATGTTAACGTAGGTTTATAAGCAGACACTAAACCTTTTTTAAAGCAGGCTTTGCGCAATAGAAAAATTATGTCCTTTGGTGCAGGAAAAAAATTCCTAGCCATGTTGTCACTGTTGATGTTATCTCCCCTAAAGAAATATGTTTTTATTAGGCAATATTTATTCAGTAAAGTAAAGCCAATAAAATACATTGGCAGTTTCCCTTTAGAAATAAATATTGACAGCTAATAAGTACCTAGTGTCATGGGAAGCAGAAGTGAAAGAGCAATAATCAGATGAAATTGCACTAAGAAAAAATAAACCACATGAGAAGACAATAAACACACAAAGCTAATATTCACTGTAATAATTAACAAATACATTGCAAAAATACGAGAGTAAAGGATGATATTGGTTGAACGTGATGATTCAATATAAAACAAGCACAAATGTATTGTGACTGTCAATATCAAGTGCGTCTTCAGTGACAATAAGATTTATGCATGTTTTCTGGCAAATGTCTCGTTGTTTTTGGTCCAAATTGTTCTCTTGTGGGTCTATTTTCATAACCGTAAGCTTATTAAGAGTTTGAAGTGTTTTTCTTGGAAAAACAATGACTGCTCATGATATGAAATGATTCCCCTAACCAAAGAATTTCTACATTTAAAGCTGTGCTGCCATTCCTCTCCACCGCTGCATCAGAAACAGGGTCTGTATCTTGGGTGGCTGGGGAAGAGAAGGGAAGAGTAAAATACAATATAACAAAACAAAAGCCTCTAAGCTTTTTGGTCCTCTAACAGTTTCCTTATCCTCTGTTTTTTATCTGCCTGTGCTCACTGAACCTTGCAAACTTGGGTTCTCCTCAGCTGGTTGCCTGAGCAGCCAGTGACACTAGCTGCTCATTTGAGTTATCCACAGAGGGTCTTTTGCATGATCTGCAAATAATGCAGGCTTTTTCCTCTCCCCATTTCCATTCTTGCCTTTGTATCTCCCTCTGCTCCCACTCACGTTTTTCATTTTGAAAATCCAGTGGGGATGCTAACGTGTGCGTTGCACCAATCAGACCTGGGGCTGGGGTGGAATTTTCGGCTGAGACGGAATTTGTCTAGTTGAGTATTCAGGAAGGTAGGCTGGTTTGGGAGGAGGTTTGAGGTCTTCTCTTCAGCAAAAGTCCTAAAGATTTTCAGCTGTAACAAAAGTTTTCTGTCGCAATGTGGGGACCACTGCAGATAGTAATATGGAGAGTCCAGGTCCCGGATACCGTAAGACTGAGAGGAAGAAAGGGAAGACTTGCACTCTCCAGATACCTCTGTTTTGCAAAGGGAGAGCAGTGGGATCCCAAAAGTGATGCATAGCAATATGGAGCAATGTAAGTCATATAAAAAGTTCAGAGAGTAAGAGTTGTTCTCTGTCAAGTGATTAATACCGCGCAAGTTATTGACCGCTTGTTCCCAGATGTGCCCTTAGATAAAGCTCTGGCTACCACACATACGGCTTTTTTATACAAATCATTATTTTTTTCTTGTGTTACTTTCCTAGAACAAACCCTTCTGCATTGAGTGACTTGGTTTCTTTCCCATCTTAGGTGTAATATTCTCTGAGCTGCATGCAAATTTCCAGTAACCACAATTACTATCAGCAAAGGATAAACACAGAACCATCAGATCCCAGGCTTTGTAGCCTACCATCACCTTCTTCTTCTGTATTATTTAAAATGTACCACCCCTAAAGCACAATTGGAAGTCTAGTTTAATTAATCCTTTTTAAAAAGAAGCCGTTGGTTTGCTCCAGCATGTTTTATACACTACAAAGAATAAACCTGAGGCCATACTCTCCTGGTTACCACAACATGATAGCATACTTACACTGGGCCATCTGGCTATCTAATTGTATCTTGTAAGCATGAATCTAAATGAAATGTTTCTGTTTGGGAATAGCACACTTTGAACAATGAAAATGCCAGATGATCATTCACTAAACTGATATTACATTAAAAGTTCATAATAACAAACAAACTCATGCTGACAAGCTCGGTCTAATAACTTTCTGTCATTCATCATAATTAGGAGCTTGTGATAAATTTGATGTTCTTCTCTTTGTGTATATATCTCTTTTAAATGTACTTGTTTTCCTTTTAAGATTTAGTTTTCTTTGGAGATCATTAGTCATTGTGTTCAGACAAGGAAAGCAGAAGACACAAATAGCAAAAACATGTTAACTCTTTTATGGAATCTGCAAATGCAACGTACCACACTGAAAGACCATCTCAGGGAAAACCTAAAGGTACACATTTCCCAGAAAAAATGAAGACATTTAAATCCTTTCAAGTTAATGTTATAAAGGGTTGATATCTTCTTCTTTGTAAAGAAATTGAGTAATTTGATAAATGAGCATTTGTAAAATATAAAAGAGAGTCTATCTCACAAAAATGCATCAGACATTTTGATTTATGTTCTCTCCTACCAATCCACTTTGAACATATTCCTTAGAACCACCAGCATTCATTATCAGTGAGGTTAGGGGATGCTATTAAGCACGTCCGGAAAACTGTATCATCATCCTCACTTACAGAAGGATAGCTCATCAGCAGTAGTGCTGTTCATACATGTTTGTGGTAGCAATAAAGCTGTTGATATTTTTAAAGATAAATTCTCAAGCTATTAATTTTTTAAAAAAAGAAATAAAAGAAAAGAAAATGGGACCAACAGAAAAATATATATACCCCATCTATAAAAGCTGAAGAATCTGACTTGTGAGGGAGACACAAATCCCCAGTCTATTGGGATTCGATCTTTGTAGACTCAATTTTCATGCTGGATTAACTCCTGATGATGACTTCAAAAGAACCAGGTTTTCACCTCAAGGGTTCAAAGTAAAGCTGAAAAAAAAAGCCTACCCAAGACTCCCAAACCTGTTTTTGATGTGGGACGTGCTGGAATGACTGGAACTCACTGAGCAGTTCTGAGAATCCCTGATCCTCTAATCTACATTGTTTAAGAAAAGGCCTTTGAAATGCATTTTGTGGTATAGATTATTATGCAACCTTACATAGCCTTTTATATAATTTAACATGTAATACTTTACTACTATTTCAGATTCTATACAATGGGAAGCTTTCAACCATAGGATAATGTCTTATTTACAGTGTCATACAGATTTGTAAAGATAAGGTAAATGTCTGATGCACATTATATCTATTATTCAAGTGTACGCAGCTTTAGGGAAAACTTAGCTACATATGTTTTACCAATACATTAGATTTTTATTATTAAAAATCTAATTCTATGGCTTTTGTACACTCAAGCTTTCTGTATTTTAATTTTTTTATTATATTTAAAGCAATATATCAAGTTGAGTTTCATATTTAAGTCCAAACGTGGAACAGGCCTATCTTTATGTTTTGACTGGCAAACATCAGGCTCCATATCACAAGCCGACTGAAACCTTTTTAAAACAGAGTGCTTGTTACAGGGGAGTAATTTACAACTACAACAAAAAATCACACTTCCTATCTTTCAGCAAAGCGGAGGTGGTAATGATCCTTCTAATGATAAGATGATAATTGTCATGTAATGTTACAATATCTCGGCTTGGAGGTGCTTTTTGTTTTCATTTTTTATCACCTTTTCTGAAAGGCTACGCAACCTATAAATTAGATGTTACACAAGGTTTGGATGAGTAGAATAGGAACGCTGCCTGAACTCAACACTAAGCCGGGCAACTCAAAGTTCATTTTATGTCAGCAGCGTATCGTTGAGGATGCCAGCCAGAAATCAAATGTATGCATATGGATGAAAGGTGGTGATAACCTTGAAGATTAAATGAAGAAATGTTTCAGAACACAATTCCACATTTTCTAATGAAATGACAAAGTTCTTTCTGCTTCAGAAAGTGTTTTTGACAAAGCTCTGCGTTTGAGGTTAATGTCTATGTCTAAAGGGCAAGAGTTATGGAGTAAGAGAAAAGTTGGTTCGGAAAATTACAGACCAAATAAGGAAAAACAAATGATTAGTTTTAAATGGTTCCAAAGAACAGTAAATAATAATGTACCATAAAATAAAAACAAATATTTTGCTATTTAAATGCTAATTTCACCTTTTTCTTCTAGGAGTAAAGAAAATTCATAGGAACAAAATTAATATACTTAGATCAAGCTCAATAACCAGCAGCTACCAGCAGGACATTTACAGCTTTGCAACTAACCGGAACATTTCACAGATACATAATTTTACAACTCTTTGTGCTGAACTAAACTATGTTATGTAGTTGCTCCTGTTACTGGTTTATGCAACTTCCCGATCCTAGGGTGAAGCCAAAATGTGCGGCAGAATAAACAGAGGGAGAACAGGAGTAAGGAGAGCACGCCAAACCAAACAGTATGTGCTTCGGTACGAGGTCAACCAGGCAGCGCTCCCAAGCCCAGCTGTGTTAGACCCTCTCCAGCAAACCTCTACAATGCCAGCCTCCGCTATGGATATTTAGGTTGTTCATCCTCACCAAAATGATGGTGCAGCTGGAAAATACATCTACTCTCTTAAGAACAGATGGAATAAAACAAGCCAGGTTTTGAGATGACATTCGCCTTGATAACGTCTCTGAATTCTCTCCTAAACCTTCACACTGATGCTGTCACAGACTGAGGGTGTCTGCCCTCAGTTTGGACACTGGTAGGTGCAGCTAGAGCAGCGTGCCTCCCATCTGACATGGCTCTAGTGGACGCATGCAGACACTGTGCTAAAAGCTGCCTTTCAAATGATTTTCATTTAGATGTGGCAGAGGAGGAGTGCAGCGGCGGGGGCAGCAATAGGCAAGAGGAGAGCAAAGTATGAAAAACAAGAGTTTTGGATGTCGCTATATTCCAGAAAAACTGAAGCAAACCATTAGTAAAATTGTTGCTGTGATAAATCAGTTTTCACATACTTATTTTTAACTCTGTTTCCAAGCCAGTATTAAATTTACCAGACATATGCCCTACAAATGAAGCAATTTTCCTCTCTCCTTAGGATTTACAGGAACACACGCTTTATCCACAGCCACTGACAGAACTAAGTAAATAGACTCATTTGTTCCTTTGTGAGGCAGGTTATCCACCAGTAAATTAACTGCAGCACCACTCGCTTTCTCCCTTACCGGCTCTGAGTGTATCAACAGGTATGTACAACCATTTTTACGCGCAGCCCGGCCACGTGGTCCCTGTGCCGGCCGGCAGGCTCCAGGGCCGCTAGCTCGGAGCAGAGGGCAGAGCAGCTTGCACACAGCTGGGCACAGCTGGGGCACGGCTTCACCCGGGGCCACCCCTTTTTCTCGTGACTCTTCCTGGGCACCGCAAGGAGCGGGTGCAGCCTGGCGTCCTCCTCCAGAGGCAGCGTGGAAGCAGCTATCCTCTTCTGGATACTTTTAGAGCCTAAAAGTATGGGCACGGTCACACTAACGTACAATGATGCTGTGCTTAACATAGCCAAAAATAGTGCATTTTCATGTGACACATGATTGCATGGGGAGCTTGCTGCTACAAGATTTTGTGGTGATTTAGGTTACCGAGGGGTATAAGAAAGGACTAGGGACATCCATGAAGAGCAGTGCACTGGTAGCAATCAGGGAGGACAGCGCAGACACAGCCGCTGCCTCAGGACTTTCCCGAACTGCTCTTCGTCAGGCCCTTGGCAGAGGAAAGGGGAGAGACTAAAAAGAAGCAGAGAAGGTTTGTACAAGGGAGAAGATCCCCTTTTATATGTCTTCTTTTGTTTTTCCCTTTATTGTTTGACTCTAGACACTGCTAAAGATGAAAAATGGGGTACATGGATCTTTCTTCTGACCTGGTATAGGAGCTCTTTATGTATTTAATTACAAAAGTAGTATGCTATGCCATAAAACCTTCTTGCTGTTGTCAGAGATCAAACTACATTTCACACTCTAAAGTCTGAGTGTCCTCATATAGTATGCTAGATTAAAATAATTTTACCATACCATTTATTCAATAAAACCCACCGAGCAAGTCAACTAGCATTCAAAGCTGGTTGATAAAAACATACCAATAAGAAATTGAAGCCATGCCCTAAAATTTTCTTTTAACAGTGGCTCTAGGTTCATTGTAATACTGTTTAGTGAATCTTGCATGTGGGTACAAGAATACTCAGGATAACAGCATCACATTTCTGGCATATACAAAATTGACTCCTAAATCCTTGCTGTGTCTTCTCACTGTGATGCCTTGGTATATGGCTTGCATGAGAAAGAGCTCATTATGCCCTACATGATCCCAAATGCCCAGCAGAGATAACAGTCGAAATCATTTGTTCTCTTTAAAATAATTTATTCATAGGTAGGAATATGAAAATGTGCCCTTTATGAAGTTTATCTGTATCTATAGCAAATACAACTTAAATTAATTCTTCATCTTCAGGATCGGGAAATTTTGACTAAGGCATTAGGGATTTTTTATTAACCTCCATTAATTCAGTAGTCCTACCACTTTGATAACAAATAAAAATAGATGGCTAAGAAGTTTTTTCTTATTAAAAGCTGTGAATGAGTGCAATTAAACATGCTCTACATGTCTGAAGATATATTACACATTTTAAAATAACTCCAGGGTTAATAAGGAAGTATGTGAAGTTTATTAGTTGGTTAACTAGTGATCACATATAGTACATCATTTCTGTGGTAGGAGAAACACATAATAGTCATTCTCAATTTCCCTTGTAGTTTTGATTTTGTTTTTGGCATTTCTACAAAATCCTGAGATATCCCATTGCAATTTAATTTTAATTAGATGAGTAAATAGTATGATGAAAGTCTTTTTGGGGCAATATTTCATAACTTTCATTAAATTGCCTAAAAAATCTGCAACTATTGTTAGATATTACTTCATGGGAAAAAAAATGAAATGTTTGTATGCATTACAAATCTCTGCAAAAGCTTTCTACTTCTGTTCATTTTCAATTAAGATAAATCTAATTTGCCTTTAATTAATCTGTTTTTAGGTGAGTGTCTCAACTGCTTAGAATCAGCCCTCATCTGCCTTGTTTTACATCAAAATCCTACTCCAAACTTTTAGTAATTTTAAGTACATACACCTTCAGGATCAATCCAAATTCTGCACAAAAGAAACAAATTAAGAATAGTCCCAAATTTGACAGCATAAACCTTTCCAGGTGAGAAATACCATATAAAAGATCTGTGGAGAAAATGCTATTCCAAACTATTCAGCATAAACACAACATAATACTTACTATAACACAATGAATTAGGAAAAAAATGGAAAAAAGCATGAAAATACATCTGATGATGTAAAGAAAATGGATACAGTATGCTACTAATGTTATGACACTGAAGAAGGCATGCACACAATGTTATATCATCTAAAAGCTGAGTGAAGATAAGCCTGTTTTATATGTCATTTAGAATTTAATACACTAAATTATGAATATACAGAACATATTTTAAAGTTACCTCTAAAATGAAATGAATGGTGCTTTTTCTCCCTGCAGAAACCTTACTCCTTTATTTGCACACTAAAACCAGATACTGAGTCAGTTAAAAACAAAGCTCCTTAACTTAGATAAAAATTCAATGAACAAAAATTTTCTTTCATGATGAAATACAGAAGAAGAATTATTTCAGTCACTTTTGCTCATTGCTAGAACGCTAATTATAAAGGCACAATTTAATTTTGGGAAGAGACTTGTTAAATTCCAAAACCTAAGGAGACCCCTTCAAACATGAAGACACACAGATTTTAAGCTAAAGCACAACCTTTTCTCTGCAGAACCAAATTTCTGCAGATATTCAATTTATGATAACTTCCTTCCTCACACACGCATATGTTTGTGCATATGTTTTAACCGACCACTGAGGCGGATTGCGTTTCTATGGGAAAATACACAACATTATAACAAGCATCAGGCAGGAGTCAGCTGAACCACTTGTGAATCTGAGTGCAGTAACCAGGTAGCCGACGTGTACCGCCACCCCCTTGGCATTCTGGACGTGGGCCGCCCTAGGATCAGTGGTCCCACCACATGTTCCAAAAAAAAAAAAAAAAAAAACCCACGTAAGGACAAGGGATCCTAACATTTGGTGTTTGGTGATGGATGGGCAATGCATTGCTGCTCATAGATGTTCACGGTTGTCTGCAGGCCTGAGGGTCTTTCTCAAAACTAACAAGGACTCAAAGAGCTATGACAGAGGAAAACAACCACGTTGCTTTGTAACAGGCAAAAAGACTGTGGTAGGCACAAATATTGCTGCGATGACCCATTCATTCAAATTATCCGTGCTTAAATTGCAGCTTAGATTAGTCAGAAAGGCTTAGTTGAAATACTCATCCCCTCCAACACAGAAGCAGCCAGAAAACTCCATAATTTTTACAGTGAGATCCAATTCATTTAAATTATTCGTTTTTTTGTGAGAGACTCTAACCATATCAACCCATATTTCCCAAACTGAATATACAAATGTTTCTCAAAAGGAAAAATGCATGTTTTAGGGTCACTGAGCTTTTCCCTTGAGTCTTTTTTTTCTTTTTCTTAGTGGCCTTTTTATGCCCTTTTCTTTTTAACACTGGAAAAAGGAATGAGAAGAAAATAGCTCAAATCTAAAAAAGTTGAGATTGCGCTTTCTTAAAATAATAATCCTGAAAAACACAATAGGTTCCTTTCAAATCTCCTATTTAAGAAAGAATAAGAAAAGATCTCTCATTTAAGAAATTGTAACCAAAAGTAGTAATAAAATCACACATTCTTTAAATACAATTTCCCAAAGCAAGTGGGTTATTTTCACAAGCATGTAAAATATAAGGCAACCTATAAAATAACGTAGTAATTTCTCCTATCAGCCGTAATGAAGAACTATATCTATTAGATTATTTCTAATTTACTGAGAGGCATTAAGATACTAGGGTGATCAGCGAACTGAGACTAATGAGTAATCAGAATATACGACAGCTAATGGGAGGTATGGCACCTATCACAGCTGGTATTCATGCCCCACTGGAAAAGAGAGAAGAGTTTCATTATATCTTTATATTTATATCTATATATTATTTCACCAGAAGGCTACGTGGGAACTGATCAACTTTAATTTTGATGGCATGTAACTCATTGGACATTACATATTGTCATTACCTCCTGGCTACTAATGTTTTCTGAGTCGAAGGATTGCTGTTGTAATCTGATACTGTCTTTAGGGTTACCTCTTATTTTGCAATGACTGGATCCTCTAAAAACTTAGTTACTGAATCAGTTATGCCTCCAAAGTATTTTAATAAAACCCTTACTTTGTAGTTTTCACTGGCAATGTGAGAAACAGTTTGAAACTAAAGTCTGTGAATTTTTTTTTTCTTTTGGTGGAACAAGCGACAGGCCTGATCCATTGCATTTGACAGTTTATATCCCCATAACCTGAACTGAAAACCTGGTATGGATGGAACAGATTTAGCTGGATCCCCTGGACTTGCCTTCACCTTGGCGA
This sequence comes from Struthio camelus, assembly GCF_040807025.1. Classification (NCBI taxonomy): domain Eukaryota; kingdom Metazoa; phylum Chordata; class Aves; order Struthioniformes; family Struthionidae; genus Struthio; species Struthio camelus. Next base: position 29,815,408 of record NC_090945.1, read on the forward strand.
TATTGGCTTGTCACGGTAGGTAGAGCACCCCTTTCCAGCCAGGCAGCAAGCCTGGCTGGCACCTTCCCCTGCACTGCAGCTGGGAGAAAAACTCTCGATTTCACAGCCTAAAGGTGTTTCTACCAGCTTTGTTGACTCATCGCAAGCTCTCCAGCTCAGACCAGGGTCTAAGCCCTGGGGCAGACCTGGGGAGGGAGCCACCAGTTGCCTCCCCGACAGCTGTGCCAACATCTGCATCTGGCAGCAGCACACCGTCACCCGTCTCCGGAAGGGAGGCAGAGGGGGGCAAATGGCTGCACATTTAATTATGATGATTATCAATTAATAGAAAGGGAAAACTGAAGTTCTGAGTGTATTGTGAGGGTTAAGATCATCCTCATAAGTAGCTATTAATAATTATTTGGTAGATGATAGTATAGATCGTTGAAGGGCTTGGGGTTTCTTTTGGTTTACATTATTTCCATGTTTTTATATACGCTTTGGTAGAACTGAGTGAAATCTCGCTGTAGTGTGTGTGCTTACCCACAAACACAATTATCCAGTTTAAGAAGCATCTGCAAAATGATATTTTACATTTTTAATTTCTCTCTCTTAAATCAGAATGGCACAGTTAAATGTTGGATTAGAAATTTAAAAAAAAGGAGAGTCTTGGTGTCACTAAGTCACTCTGGATACTATCTATGCTAAGGGAATATGAAAGGGGTTGGATGCTCAAGGCATTTATAATCTATTCAGTTGCCAAATTAAGAAAGTACAGAGTAAATATAGAATGAAATAATTAATGGCCCCTGGAGAAGAGCAAATATGGTTAGATTTCCAAATTCAGATGTGCAAGCCAAGTCCCAGATTTATGTTCTACATTGTGTCAGAAAATATTCTATATGAATAGAATTCACTAAATTTTTTTCCCTTAATTTGTATCTGTAGATAAATATATATAAAGATTTGTGTATGACATTGTTCATATTAAAATATTGGAAATTACATAGCTCTGATATGTGTGTGCACACAGCTATTGTATATTTCTACACTAGTAAAACTAACTAAACATGATTTTATAAAAATGCCTAAAGGATTAAAACCTCTGAAAACAAAACCACCGACATCTAAGCATTCCGGTCTCTTGGAGAGCTTTGAAAGTTGCACCTGAGCACTTCTCAGATATAGGTACATAACATAGCATAGGGATGTTAGGAAAAATAACAGACTGCTGTTGTAATAAAAAACCACAGCATAACATTTTAAGTGGCTAGAGAAATGCAAGGTAGCTAAATGTTATTACTTAGCTTAGGGTTTTCTTTTGTCATTTGTATGACTCCTATTCCTGTCCGAGGTTCCATGGAATAACTCCGAATTGTCGCAGCCTCAACTTTATTTCCACTTAGGAGATTTCCAGCACTGCAATGCTCCCTAGAGTCACACTGATGAACTAATTCAGTTCCAGCTAAAAACTTGAGCCATAGCCCAAGGACTTCCCTGGACAACCAACAGCCATTCAGCCTTGTTGAATGCCCACACATCACAGTTAGAGATGAGTATCCAAGTAAAGAAAGTGTTCCCCACAGCTCTAAACATTTGGTGCAGCTAGATCACTTGTTTATTTTATATTTACATGTTTCTAGCATAACTATCTACTGTGAAAACACTGGTAGACTTCCTATACAGCCTGTTCTCCCTCTCTTTTTACATTGTTCTGGCTCTTTGACATCTATCATCTTCTGTTTAGAAACAAAGGCATAAACATTTCTCTCTCTTGTCTGAAGTAATTTCAGTTTCCCAGAGGCAAACACTATCAAGTGATATACAAAGCTCTTTTTCTGTTATGTATATGGAAAACTCACTACTGATAATGGAGGTTGCCATTAAATGTCCTCAACTCAAGCAATGAGGTCTTTCTTTTTACATCACTTCATCAATTTTGTATATGTTAATATGAAACTTTAGTTTGGGCAGGAAAACGACTTTTTTGATTTCATAGTTAAGTATTTGCATTCTTTTTATGTAAAATAATGGAAAAAATACGCCCTTTACATATGAATTATTTGTTAGATTTATACCTAATGTCTCAAATAATCTTTTAGCCTGTTTCAATCAAACCATAAAAGAATGTATGTATTTAACCCTCATTTTCTTTTATCCTGTTCTTTGTTATCATAGGACAAATTATCTGTTTAACCAAGAGTCTTACTTGCATTTCACTGAGACAATGTTGTACTTAAATGAACAACTGCAAATTATGGTGGTTTTTTTGCATCAGAGGTCATCCTCCACCTAATAAACCAACACTGTGTTCTTGCACAGAAAACCATGACGACTAAGTAAAGAATATGATTTGGGGAACGAAATTCTGACTGCATCACACTTTTGTCAATCATCTTAGTTAAAAACAGCATGGGAATACTTGTGAGGTGGGAACTGAGGTGAAACATACCTTTTCGTAAAATATTACTTTCCAATTTCATCATAAAAATACACCACTTCACTAGGATAATCAAAGAATTTGTTGTACATTTCCAAGTCCCAGACCATCCTTTGAACCTCGTCCCATAAATTCTGCGTAAATATGGAGAAAGCTGGCAGAAAAGATCCAGGTTGAAATCACCTGAACATCTCTGTCTTGGATGCAACAGCAAAATTATTAGCAAAAGGACCTGTCAAGCAAAGATTACTCTGCAATACAAAAAATGACTAGCAAACACAACTTTCACATTTTGGCTATTCATTTCCACATATCAGTGGTAACATGCCAAAAGAAATGTAAAAAAAAAAGTGTATGGTATATGATGAAAGAGAGAGATTGCAGGAAATTTTTACTTCAGAAAGATAATTTGATAATTTCTAATAGAAAGACGAATTGATGGTCTGCATTATAAACACAGGGCACCACTATTAGGGTACAGCTATAGGAAGATAGAATATTTTATGAAACCCCGTATTAATAACAACCTTCCCTAACAGCAATTATATTCTTCAGGTTGCAACATAGCCTTTTTTACATGTCAGTATTGTAAGAGGAAGTAAAGTGTCATGGTTTTCAAAGAGGCCTAAGGATATTCCACTTGGAAAGATAATCCAAATAGTGACTAAACCTCTTAACTACCTTTGAAAGTCTCACTTTTAATGTGTAATATTTCTTGGGACTTTGCATTTTAAATTTATGAACCTACTTTATAATTTTTTCTCATTACAAGATGTTATTCCTTCCTTTAAAAGAAGAAATAAAAAGTACTCTAACTTGGGTTGTTCTCTCTCTCTCTCGTCCCAGGCAAATTTTAGCTCCTGAAGAAGCAGCCTCGTCTCAACAATCCATAGAGAATTTCACATTTTCCTTTAGATCATAGCTATTTATTCCAACATTCTGTTCCCAAGAGTTTTCTACCCTTTCCTTTAAGTCAGCCATCCTAAAATGATTATTGCAAATGCCTTCAGTGTCTCTGACTTCCAGAATATAACTGAACTCCCTTGATGATGGAATATGATTAGACATTTGAGATATCAGGTTCTGAGTATATACTATAAAACTCTTCAGATATCTTCTTAGCCCTCTTTGTTCATCCTATTTGTTAAATTTTCCCTTTTGCCCTTTAGATTTGCTCAGCAAAGCCCTAAAGTGTGACATATATTCTTTAAAGTGTTGATTTGTGTCTCCAAAGCTTTTCTTTTAATAAAGTTCATTATCTCTCACAGCAGACCCTGCGGGAGAGGAGTCAGTAGACTAGAAGTATCTGAGACTGGGTAGAGCTACTGTTTCAAGACTCAGTTCGAAGTGCTTAATCACATGCTTAAATCCTTGTTAAAGCCAAGTGTTTACCTCAGTTTAACTGGGACCTGAGTAAAGCAGTTTATATTGAGGAAAAATAAGGGCATGTTTTATGTGAGTGGGCCTTAATTCCCCAAAGGGACGTACCTTCCCTCCTCCCTGTTGGAGAGAGATCCAAGTCATGAGATTCATATTTCAAATCCAGAGCAAAAGGGAGTCCTCTTGTTTTTTTTTTCTTCCAGGTTAACTTCAAGAATTGTACTTGTGGAAGTATTCTGGTCCGCTAAAGCTTGCTTGAAAAGCATGGCAGGACTTCATTGGGAAAGTCAACAAGCAGGACTTCATTGGGAAAGTCAACAACCATAGAATGAGAGAAAAATCAAAAAACTATAAGATTTTGTTACAGAAAGCACTGAAGCTGACAATTTTTCTTCTAGTGTTGAACCTAACCATTCAAATTAAGAAAACTCTGAACAACTTCTTCATTGTACCACTTCTATTTGAGCTGTGTACTTCAGAGATATGGAAAGGGCATCAAATAGACACCACAATTCTCAGAGAACTATGAACTGTTAGTAAATTATAATAGTAAATGCCACATGCACTTAGTATCATCATCTCAATTATACTATTTGCTTATAAAAATTACCACTGTCAAATACTCCACGATTCACTTTGCAAGTAACTTGGAAAGACTTCCATGAATTCCTAGCTACGTTGCTGAATGCTTTGTTTTTATTCACTTGGCAGATAGCTGCTCAAATGTTCCAGTAAATGGAAAGCAAGTAGGCCAAATGTTGTTTAATTTGGCTAGGTATTTCACAGGGTATTTTTTGCCCTCAGTGTCATCAACCATAGTAGCATTTCAAGTAAAAATAATTAATTAGTGGTTTACAAAAGACAGTTGGGTATCACAAAGCACCTCACTTGCTCCAAGATTAAAACAAATTGGACCTGAAAAGGGCACAAGGACAGTAAGAGCAAACTCATACAAAAAATAAAAATAAATAATTGCAGATTTTTTTAAAATAGTTGTTGAGGTCTAATTTTTTTGTCTATATATATATTCCATTAATAGATTTTCTTTTCACTTATACAGTGTGTATTATCCATTGTAATTATTATTCCAATTACTTACTAATTTTTTGAAAGGGTTCGAACACTTTACGGTGCTTTAGTAAAACAAAAACTAGCTCTACATCCTATGGAAGAGAAGTAGACATGATGTCACCCAGTGAATTACGTTAAGCACATTTTCCTTTACTCTCACAGTTTTTAAATCCCTCCCACTTCTTTCCCTACATTTTGAATACCCGTTTTTACACTGTGTTTCTTATTTTGACATGCTCACCCTACACTAATGTTTTACTGCAGACTCAGTAAAATAACTGTTCAGAATTGTGCTTTTGAACACAAAATGTTCAAATCAAAATATATCCAGGGACATCCCTTCATGTAGGGATATTTGTGATGTATCAGTTTATATTTCCTTTTACTTTCTTTATCCCCCATCCTCCACTTTACATCCTCCCTTCAGTAAAAGTTATGCTGTTGCCATCTAATGGGAATTTGTTCAATTTTTTTGTACTTTCCTACAATATTAAATGTTTCATAATAGTCAGGTTTTCCCTACCATACATTGATTCTAGTTTTATACAGCAGGCTAGTGAGAATAACCAATCAATATCCTTTTCTGACTGCTCTTTAATACATTCATAAATAAAGGGTTATGCCTTCTTCTGATGTGCAGAAACTTATTTGATTTATATCAGCTTAAGCATCTGGGAAAAATCAGGAACCATTACCTGGGCAAGTTCAGAATTTCTGTGCAGAGATTCTAGGGGAGAAAATGGGGGGAAATCATTTTTCTCCATCCTCCAAATAGCAGAAGAGCTGCACAGTGTATAAATACACCGCAGCTGCAAAGATTTGGGAGCCTTCACAAGGCCTTCAGGTTAACACCTCAGATTAAAGGCAAAAAACCTAACGACTTTTGATCCAAGTAACGAGTGATTCACATCCAGGTCCCTTCTGCATTATTATCAAAAGCATTCTGAGACTAACATAGGACAAAGAAGCATAGTTCTGAGTGCATTCTTCAAATTCTACTTTTTTATTTGAAAAGTCTCTCTCTCTCTGTCTTCCCCTCCCGCCCTCACGAAGCCACATACACTGCTGTGAATGTCCTACACGAAGCACAGGGATAGAGCAAGAGCATCTCCGAATGACAGCATCAAATGACTTGCCAGTTCAGTGAACCATATTATGCAATATACACAGTATTTTGGGTGATAACTCTAACAAAAACTTTGAGATAAATATTTATTTCATACATGCATTAGTTTAATCCTTCCACCAAAGGGTGTCTTGCTTCTCTGTAAAGTTAAAAGAAACGGCACTAGAACACAGGACCATGCCTGAAAAATAATAAGAAAAAAGAAATACTTTACAAGAAAAAGTTATGAGAAGTAACATATGAGAGGAACATGAAAGCTGGGGAAGTATTTACTACAGACTATAAATCTCTCTAACCATCTCCATTGACAGATTCCCCCCTCCATTATGTTTTTGAGTTAAACTGCTTCTGCATGGCACAGAGTAAGCGTTACGCAGATACAACCCATGAACAGCACTTAAAGCTCACTTCTGCAGAGGAAGTAAATTAGATTAATTTCTGTGTGGAACATTCCATTTGTCCTGATTTGGGATTTTAGATATCCTCCGGAAACTTACTTCATTTTTTAAAATGTTTGGAAATCATTAAATAGATTTTTTTGAATACTTATGTCTCTTCCTTTCTGCTGCTTATTCATCGAACCAATAATCTTATACAGCCTCATTTCTGAAGGTGAGGTTTCTACAAAAAGGCAGGCAATGAGTCATACAGAGTATATTTTGCTGGTGATACAACAGTATCATACTTACTGCCTCACAGTGTCACTTCTGTAAGTATGTTGCAAGTGGACATCTAGGGATGATCTCATTGGTCATCAATTTATTAAAAGTTGGAGCATTTTAAAATACATAAGATATTACTGCCGAGAGTAAAAGGTTTTATTCAAATATAATTAACCGTAAAATCACAAAATAACTTCCTAAAAAAGGCATTATGAGAATTTGTACTTTCTATGCTCATGCAGAATTATTTCTTTAACTAGATATGAAGTTATATTTAAGTCGTTCTCTTATCCTGTAGGCAGCAACATTTTAAATTTTAAATAATGCTTTTCATCTCAAATATTAGTACAGAATTCTCAGTTTCCAAAAATTGTGTTTATTTGTATGCAGCAGGTTTCTATTCTCATATATCTATGGGTCTGAGAACATAAAAACCAGAAAGCATTTTAATATCAGTATAAATGGGTGTGACAACTATCACAATATTTAAGGAAAAATATTTCATACTTAAGCAAAGTTAAAAAAAAAAGAAATCTATAGCTGGTGAAGAATACATATTTTTATTATATTTTCCAGTAGAAGAGGTTAAGCACTCACTACTTAAAGTAATTATCAATGTCATTCACATAGATAAAAATTTTAAGTGGTTTGCAAAGTATTGTTTTTCAAACATGAATAAATAATAGGAAAGGAGGTACAGAGCAAGAAGCTTCAACTTAATTTATGGTGGAATATTGTGCAATAAGAATAAAATGCAATTCTTTTAGAAAAGACTAGCTGAATTTAGTTGATTAGATTATTTGAAGAAAAATTTTTTAAAAGTCCTTAGCTGATTGTATCATACTAGCAAAATGCAATAGACTGTCAATACATAGTCACAAATAATTTCTTAGGGAACTGAAATACAGCTGTATATTAAAATTATTCTGTATATTTGAAATGATAAGTAAGGTCACATTACAAATAAAAAACATTTAATTGCTAATAAAATATTATAGACCCCAAATATTCGTTTAAAAAAAAAAAAAAAAAGTTCTGGTAAGAACCACTGTCTTCCAGAAAGCAGGTCAGAGACCAAAATTGAAAAGTCTACATATATTATGGTATCTTTGCTGATCTCTGCTGATAAAAGATATTATTAAAAGTGATTTAAAACACCTATTTTTAATAAAGGCGTTTTATGAAAAACTTTCATTCATTTTATGCTGCATTAATCATGAGCTTGATGCAGTACAAGACACAAAGGAGTAGTACTGACTCATGCAGCAATAGAATTGATTTTGGGCACAAAAACAGGTCTCCAAGCTTGGAAATGTATCTCTCAACCAGCAAGTTGGCTTAAAAATAACTCCTTATTGCTCCCATCAACTCCTTCTTACATAACTTACACATGAATATGGGCAATTTGCAAAATATAAAGTAATTTTTTTTTTCTAAATCTTGTCGAAGCCAGTGAATGCAAATGCTGATGCTAAAACTTTGGCAATCTCCTGACATTAAGTGAAACCACAAATGAGAACAAAGAAATGTAAATGGGCATGTCATTTTGACTTCATTTATTATAGCATTTCAGAAGTGTTACAGAGGTTTTTTCACCTGCTTTGAAGTTTTGGCTTTTGTTGCGAAGGTGCCTCTCACCCAGGGATTGTCCTGCCCTCTCCGCTTCCCCTCAGACACATCCATCCACCCATGCTGCGTCAGCAGCACATGAACGGCACGCTTTTGAAGCTTCTTGTAATTAAGTTCACCTTGTTGTGTTATAGGTAAACATGTTCAGACTTATTTGGTATACATTTGGGAAATAATAGCTTTTAGAGTCAACTGTATAAAGCAACTTGTGCTACTAAAATAAACTGCAATGAGGACTCTATCTCATAACACCTTTGCAAGCAGCAAATTCCCTTGGTGCTTTGATTTTTTGTATCAGAAAATAATGAACATTAATCTCTGTTGTTTTATATCAGAACTAACGTTTACAATAATGTTTTTATTTATACTATATTGCTTGTGCATACACATACATAGAAGATGGGATTCAGTTGACTAAAGCCAGGTATCTAATTTCATTTTAGACATCCCTGGGTATCCTGCCTGGCCTCTGGTGGCCATTTGCAAGGGCTCTGGTTGCCTTCAGGGCCTTTGTCGTATCACGGGGTCTTTTTTATCCCCGCAAAAAGTGTTCTGAGCACCGCAGGGCAACTGAAAATGGCACTAGACATGGACGTTTTGGCAGCCAATTCCTTCTCAGTATTCCCACAATGGATGGAAACGCTACTGTTTCACATCAAGATACAGTCGTTAATTGAGAGGGGAAAAGCTACGTATACGTTTCAGCTGTTTTTTCTAATAGGAAGCTAATGCATAACTCATGGCTCGGTAACAGAAGCGGGCTTTGGCTTTTACCAACCAGGATACTGAGTTCAGCCACCTAAAGTCTAAATCCTTGCGTACTCCAGGGCAAATATCGGGTTCAGCACAATACAGTGTAAACACATACGTCAAAGTGCTTCCTCTGGCATCTGAAGCCCGCACGTAATATTTGGTTTTTTGTTGGAATTTAGGGTCTTCATTCTGTGCTCCGCTCATGGCCAGCAACAGAGAGCAACCAGCCACCTGCGGGCAGCAAACTCAACACTGAAATCTACTTTCAGCCCCTCTGCAGGGGTTGGTAGGTATAATCTCTCTGCCTTACATTAGTTTTTACTAAACTATTTGTTCTCAAAATACTGCTATCTCATCTCCATTGCTCTGACTTCTTATCTTCCCAGCGTAAATTAGACAGATTGTGATTTGCCGCATCCTTAGACGACATGCTACAGGACTGCCTTTCTGCTTTGTTAAAAGGACTATCCCACTGCAAGCTGAAAAGAGCCCAAACATCTCTCTTCTCTGGAAAACATTATTACCTCAGCTGTTTCTGCTGATCATTAGGACTAGCTGAAACTATTACTGTAAATGGGCTTCCAGCTACAAAGTTTTACAAGGAATGGCTGCGTTTCTAGGAGGAAAAAATTGCAGCTGAAGTCTTTCAGTTCATGGCCACTTTCTTGATTTTTAAAATACTAGGAGAAAGCTTTCATATTTCTGTGGAACTTTCATTTAAAACGTCTGTGAAAGGAACATTTTCATGTTCATTGAAGCTAGCCTTGAAACAGTGACTAATGGGAATGCTTAATATTAAGATCATCCTTTGGGGGACAGATTTACACTCCAAGACAAACCACTTAGGCATTTAAAAGATTTTCACAACCAGGGCACTGAAAGCTGCAGAATCTCAGCGTCTATGAGAATCTACTCCAATTTGTAATGCAGAGCTCACTTAAAGCTATGGTCTTTTATTAAGGAAATAAAAATGGATTCTAACTGTTTGATGTTAAACGTACATTAGAGGAATCTGGAAATCACACAAAGGCACTGAAAAAGAAGAAGGATACAAAGAAAATACTTAAGATGAGAGGACAGTAACAGCTTTAAAAAGAATAATTGACAGGTTTAAATATAAATGTACTGTGCAATGCTACTCCTGTTTGTTCTCGTACTTTCGTGGTCTTATTCCGACATATGCTCTTGTAGAAAAGGAATGTATTGAACCTTTTCAATCCATTCACTTTTAATAATAGAAGTAATTTGCTCAGGTGGGCACTGAATGGTTACAATGACAGTTTATTTTACCGGAGAAATTCTTTTAAGACGCCAATGGTAAAAGACATAGGACAAGCACTAACAGCACAGCATGTCTCCCAAGCTTGATCCTAGCAGCTTTGCAGAAGACCCAGAGCACACTGAATGGTATTTTTCTGTTGAAACCTAAGAGTGTTTTGTTTCAAATGTGCTCAAACTGAAGGTGATGAAAAATAATAAAAATATTCAAACCGTGGTCATATATTTACTGCTATTCTCATTCACAAGATCCATTTAAGCACTGGCTTACCTTCTAAAGTTGTCTCAGGGCTAGCAAAAACTACAAGAATTGCCTTGTGTGAAACCCTAAAGCTTTCCCAGTTTACTTTTCATTCCCTTCAGCCCTCTCATTCCCAACTCCACGGTTGCTTAAAATTTTAACACCAAACTCGCAGCACATCCAGTAATTACGCAATTTATTGTGTGAGACCACTCTTTAAGTCCCTCTTTTATTTAACTCAGAAAAAACGCTTAAATGGCAAATCATACATGACAGGCGAGCGCTACGGACAAGAGCTACTAGCCAAAATGAACTATTTATACCCACACTTCCCTCAGATGTTTTCTTTTGGCCCACTCACAGTGACACCTCTCTTCAGAAAGTTCTGGTTTTTATTAATCAGCTTACTGCAACTAGAAAAATGTTTAACACTCATGGCAGGAGATTTTTCACTGCTGAAGCAGATCATCAGAAGTTTTTATACATACTTAGAAGTGGATTTGTATTTTTTAAAATAATTTCTTTCCACAAATCTATTAAAAGGAACTAGAAACACCATCCTAACATAATAACTGTGTTGCATGGAAGACAAGATAAATTAGCATTTTGTTTTGAGGAAACACTAACAGAAGGAGAATAATTTCTGCTATGTAAGTGGTTCAGAGGCGGCCACCTTATCTCTTCAGTATTATTTAGCTTTGCTTTGGCTGAACTTCCCAAGCATCTTTATCATAAAGGAAATAATTTTGCCGTTGCTGAAGGCCGCAGGCTTTGCATTGACCTGGCAGCACAGGGTCCCAGGGCTTGTCTGGGTTTGTCTTAGCCTGGGCCAATTTTAGCTTTTATCATCTGTGATAGCAATTGCCTACCGGTCAGGTAATTATTGTGTAAATTTGTTTCAAATTACTTTTGGTTTATAGTGATAACAAGGGGGTATTCGGTGTGGACTGAGCTGCCTATGTCTCTAGAATAAAATGAGGTGTGGAGGACAGCACATCCCGGATGATACCAGCGGTCCCAGAGCGGAAACACAAATCACAGCTTTAATTCATAGGTCGCTACAGGAGTGCAGCCTCTCATCTGTCAGGCAAAATCAGTTTTAGACGTAATAGAATTAAAAAAAAAATAGACACATTGGGAGCCAATGACAAGAAAAAGCACGTAAGCCGTATTAAGAAAACTTTTAAAAATAAAACCTAAGCAGATCCTAAGACCAAAGAGGATGAAACTATCAACGTCACACTACTCCCAGAAAAGGGGAAGAAGAAACTCCCTTTAGTAATGCCATATTCCTGCCAGAGATGCGCTCGGGGTGTCAGCCTTGGGCCCCGGGGGAGCCTGGCAGGGTGCACGCACCACCACAGGACAAGGCTTTCTAGGAAGGGCTTTTTTTTTTTTTTTAACCTCTGAAAAACAATTCAACTATACTACGGAAGCATTTCTCTATTAATTTGGACCATAGACATATATTATCGTAACCAGACTAATAATGCAGACTTTTACACTGTTAAAACATTAATTGGACAAATCATAAACTCTCAGTTCCACATGGGTGTTTTTGCCCATACAAGATTTTAACTGGAATAAGCATAATGACTCCTTACAAGAAAGACTGAAGTAGGCAGAGCTCAGAACCAAATATTTACCAGAAGTGTGTCATAACTAACAGCAAAATTAGATAACAAAAAGAAATGAGTTATCGCTTACAGTTCCTAAACTAAAAATCCTGTCAAAATTTTGCAGAAATATTTTTGCTAGCTTTAGTTGTAAAGTGGATGTTATTTTATTTGTATTTATAAAATGTCATAAAGCTGTAGTCTCATTGCAATATGTTCTAGAAAAGTTGCCCATGTTTTCACCATTAAACCTTTCCAACCAGAAAGTGATGTGCCTTTTATACAAAATGTTCAGCTGAATACAGGATGAATTTTTGTGTGAACATAAATATCTATGCTTCAGAGAGAGAACTTCTGTAAGGAAATTTTTTTATTTTTCTTTTCCTTTCTTATTAGACTAAGTGATGTATTTGGGGAAAGAGACTACAGACAAGCTTTTGGGCATACAAGCCCTTCTTTAGATCTAAAATAAAAGCAGTAAACTCAAGGTTGAGAATAATTATGTTAATCGCTTAGGCAATTTGAAAGAAAAAGATGGTTGTTATCAGCAGAGCAGAGGGTGATGTCAGCAAGAGAAGCATTAATAAGTTCAGTAGGTCTGGTGGGACCGAGAGGTCAGGCAGAGGTACAGTCTGGAAAAAACTATTAGATACCATGCAGCCAGTATCTCAATGATTTTTAATGTCAAGTACAGCAGCAAATGTTAGTTATGAATATCCTCATTTTTTGTAGTTATTCCCTGAGGATCAGGGCTGAAAGATCAGAAACTCAGCCTTCCTTTCTGAAATAGTATCCTTCTGCTGGTAACCAGATACATTTTTCCTTTAGAAATTATTCACACAAGTTCATGCTAGTGGCCATCCCATTTTGTCTGCTGGGTCTCCATGAGGTGCAAGCACAGGAAGCATCATTTTTGATAGTCTTGTTGTGAGAGACAGTTAACGATTGGAAACGTGTGCTAGAAGTTTTGCATATTTTCATCTAGCTCAGCCTGGTGCCACTCAGTACATGTTCGCTTCTGAAGGCAAGTTTAAACAAGGTTGGTAAGTCACTGAAAGGCTGGGAGAAGTGTTTCTGGAAAGAATGAAGGTGTGACCTTCCACGAAACCTTGCAAGAGTTTCACCCTTTTCTGTAAAGGTTCCAGTATAGTGAGAAGCATGGCGTTTTCTTGGTGGGAAAGTATATTGTTAAATTCTGTGATCCATTTCCATATAGGAGGGTCAGTTCAAATAACTGCCAGTTCTGTTAAGGTAAACGTGTTGATCTTATCCCTGGCAGACTGTATTCCTTAAGTTAATCAAAGAGCCCGATATTAACGTAGTGACCTCCCAGGAACAGCTGAAGGCAGCACAGCTGCCAAGCGGGTGTTGGCTAAAATGAGAAAAACTGATGTTTTATGTTCAAATACTGCATGCACTTTAGATAACTATTAAAATTAAAAGTCACAGATCTGTTTCAGAATTTGATGAAATTCGTAAAGAATTTTAAAATAAAAGTGAAATAAAAAATCAAACACTCTGCCCTACTATATTTTAAAGATTTTTCAAAATGCTGTGGCATTTTGAACGGCGAATAGGAGACTTTTCCTTTGAAAACTGTTAAAAACACCTCTGACAGTGTTTTGTTTTGCTTTATCTTAAGAAGTCTTTTTTCTTTAAATCAGGGTATTCAAAACTTATGCTTTTCCACTAGCATTTTCAAAAAAACCTTCTTTCTCAGAAACTCTCCTAACAGATCTGTCAGTAACATTTTTGCAATCATCACCACACTATATTTAATCAGTATGGATACAAGATTCATAGCTGCTTCCATATGAGTTTCAGGCTAAATTACATTTTTGATCAAGCTACTTCTGTGGCAAATCTCCGTCGGTAAGTCATATATTACATGCTGTGTTACCATTTTTAGAAAAGCAAAAGCTGCCCTCAGTATTATTACTGCTCTCTTTCAGACAGGCTTTGTAAGTATTCACTGCGTAGTGGACACTACTAAATTTTTTTATGATAGGGGAACATTTAAATAGATCCTATTTAAAGTATTATGGTAACTGTTAGTCTTTTTAATAGTTTGCTCAAGTATACTTCTCTGTAAGTACTGCACAAATATATGTTTTGTTAAGTTTTCTTTCCGGGGAGTCTATTGAGGACTCAAAACTGTTTATCAGTCTTAGCTGAGAAGTAAGAAATCTGCTGAAATGAGGAGAAAAAAGATTGGAATACAAGTCTCTTTCCAAAAGAGCCAAATATGTATGTATGGAAAAATGTTTAAAGAAGTTGAACTTTATATTAAAGTAAGCAGTATCAGTACATTTACCATATAAATATACTGCTAAATCCATTCTTTGGTGAATGCTTACAGATTGAAAAAGATCCATATCAAGTTAATGAACTCTACTCTACTGACTTACAGAAATGAATATAAAATAGAAGAATCTACATATATTATTTCCAACTGCTTATTAGATAGATAGACTTATCTACAATATATATATTAGGCACAAATTACATTAAAATAACATTTACAAAATTGCAAAGAAAAAGTTTCAGAAGTTAGAAAATGGAAAAAAAAAAATCAAGGTTGCCTGTGTAACCTCTGCTCACCCCTTGTGCTTACACATATTTTGTGATCTTTAGTTAAATGATCTTATGACACAGCAGATATGGAAAGCCAATACAGAAGAGCAGTGCTGGGAAGCTAGGAGAAACATGACACAAGCACAAACTGTTGTTACTCACCCATAAACTGGCATAAGTGTGATGCTGTAGTACAGTCCTAAAGCAAGCAAAAGATATTGCTGCTTCATTAAATCACAGACCTAGAAACCCAGAATTTGTGCTTTGTAATTCTCAAAGTGCAATTTAATGAGGTTCATTCTTTCTGTCATGTCATTGTCATGACGTAGGTTGAATAAAATCAGAAATACCAGAATTAGGGTGATAAATCAGTGCCTAAGAAGTAGGGGGCTTAGAAACACAGAGCAGAGGCTTCAGAGATTGGATAAGTTCTCTTTGAAGAGCAGGGCTACCAATTTGCTGAGATGGAAAGCTAATGTGACTGTGCAAAAGGGCCTTAAATTAAGAGGAAAGAATAAGGTGTTCTTCAAGGAAACAGGAAGTAATAGGAAAAAAAAGTGGCTAGTACACAAGAAAATCAGCAAGAGAGATGTATCAATAGAAAGGAGAACAGAGAGCACTAAACTGGGATTTAGAAGGCAGGTAATTTAGGATGTTACTAGAGAAAGGCAAGGGAGATAAAAGCAAAACAGAGTGAAATAAAATACAAGTACGTGTGAGGCTGTAACATATCTCTGCTCCAGCGAATTGAGATGTTCTGTTTGGGAAAGTAGCACAAAACCAGAAAATTTTTCTGTGGGATAAAAATAAATAATTGAAATGTCAGTAGAGGAATGTATGGCTTATGAGACAGAAGGAAGAGGAGTGACTGTTACATGCGCACATTCAAGAAGTATTGGCTCTTCCAAGGTAACCATGAAAGCAGGCAAGAAAATGGTTTTGTAATCATTGGTTAAAGATTAAAAGGAGATAGAGAAAGAAAGGCAGTTTTCTGTGAAGTTTATCAGCAAGAGCTATATGAAATTATGTCCTGAAACAACACCACATACTGAAATTAGTTGAAGACTCAGTAAAGCCAAACCAATCTTAGAGAAATTATCTTAGAAATGTAAGTACACTGAGCAGAAACGATTCTTCTCACATTCAGTAGGTAGGCTGCCTATACGCAGTGCAAGGAAAGCCAATATCCTAGAAAAGGGATTCACAGAACAAAGTGTGCTAAAGAGGGAGCTAATCAGAAGAGTCAACAGGAAAACCTGAGGGAAAGAAGCTAATTGCTTTTGAATGCTCTCCCTCTCTGTTTACAGGTACTTCTCACCAGCGACCAGAAAGATATCATCCCAGTCATGCTTTACATCTGGAACTAAAAAAATTGACCTGTTCTTTTTAAATATCAGCAGAGGTCAATCTCTTTTTTAAATTCAAACCAGAATTACAAGAAAAGCAGTGGTCTCTTTTAAGCAGTTACCTCTTGTCTGCTGAGGGCATCGGCTGGAGACTCACATCCCACAAGCTGTCTGCAGAGCAGGGTGAAGCTTGCCAGAGTATCAACAGCACCAACAGAAATCTTAATTTGTTCCTTTCTGCGACTTTCCCATCTACAAGACAGGAGAAACACAGGTTTCTGACTTAGTAACTAATGTTATTCTGTAGAAGATGAAATTGATTTGAATGAAAGCTTTCTGAGAATCCAAAATTGTGATTAAAAAACAAAAGTAAGAACAAAAGGCCTGGGCTGAGGAGACGCCTAGGTTTTTCTTGACCTGCAGGTGTAAGGAATTCAAACAAGGCAGCATCCCCAATTGCTTGATGCTGGTCTCTGCTTGGGATTTGAATTGCCACTCTAATTTCTTTTGCCGTATAGCAGAGGTAGGCACGTAAATCTGGGGTTTGGATTCCACCCTGGAGACTAGATACCTGAAAATTATCCATTACAGCACTTCATGAATATCAAAACTCTACAATTTGCTAAATCTATCCCAAAATCTGTGAATGTCTTCAGCTGCAAGTAATTTCAGTCCATTCATCAAAAGACTCAAGGTATTACAGAAACTTCAGAGGAAAAGAAACAAAAACTAATTTTTTTAAAGGCATAGAATACGTACATCTACTAAACTTCCCACTGAAGTTACTAGAATTAGGTGATACAGCGTCTGCACTCACGACAGAACCAGAAAGAATCTGCTGAGGTTTTCAACAGAGAAACAACTATAACACACAGAGCTGAGAAATGACAAGTGATTTGATGACATTTTCTGGATTTCTTGTAATGTATTCCTCAGACTACCTTGATGACAAATCATTTATCTTAAATACAATCACATAGATTTGATGAAAAGCATTCTATTAACAATATATTCTAAGTAGAGTCTTTATATAGAGACTGCTGTATCATATAAAAACACTACTGTCATATAATCAGCAGATCAAATGACATTGACTGGTACTCCAAATTCAAAACCTAGTTTCAAACGCGAAAGGCACTTTGACCAATGTGATACACTGATTATAAATTTACTGTGCAGTTCCCGAAAGAGTTTTATTTCAAGAGAAAGTATTGCAAGAAAAAGGGAAAAAATGGAAACGCACGTTATCTTAAAGGCTAAATTCTTACATCGCTTCTGTAAGATACCAGAGTCAATCAGCTTAAAACAAATGATTGATATTTCTAAGTTCTACCAAGCATCTATCTCTGTCATCTTTGTGACATTTTCAAGTATGAATAAAAAGATATCCTTAAAGAAGGGTCTTTTGCAGAAATAATATGTGAACTTTGCTTTTCTTTCCCTGTCACTGATTAAAATTTTGAGACTTACATTGGTTAGTAGCAGAGGGCCACATACACTGAATCAATAACGTACTTTTAATGATGCTTTAGATGTAGGGCTTGATAATAGATTGCCATATCTATACTTGGTATAAAGTAAACCCTTTTCACAGAATTTACAATTTGAGTATGTTCTGAAATAGAAAGAAATTCTTCAGCTTGGTTTGTACAGTCCTGCCATCTGTGAGATCTGCAGATGAAACCTGAGTTACGTTTGTCTTCAAGACCTCCAAATCTCCAAAATTCTGCCTTTTCTACAGACAAAGTTCTTCTGAAGGATCAAATTTTAATTTTGTTTCATTCCCAAATCTAAATAACATTTTAACACAGCTAAAACATTTTCCAGCTACAAACATTTCCCAACAGACATCTATCTTTATTCTTCTGAAAATATATATTTAATCTAGGCTAGGAAGCCTTGCTAAAAACAACTTGCAGTCTGAGATTTCCTTGGCTCTACTCGCGTTGTGCTCTCTTTTCTCTCTTCTTTGCAATCAGATATATTCTATATTTTCAGGTTAATGGTATTAATAGTTTTGAATTACATTGCATTTTTTTGTGACAGAATTCCAATTTAAAATGCCCCTTCACAGTGACCCGGTAAAAGCCGTATGTGAACTCAGGAAAGGTTATGACCTTATCATGAACTCCTTAATTGCCTATTTTAATAGACACCAGTAAGTTAATAGCCATCAATCTCTTTATCCTGTTCAACTTTTGAGGTCTTATTTCAGAGCAGACACGACACCAGTTCAGATAATTTAGTTTTATTTCCAGATCAATGACACTTATACATATTAAATATTTTCAAAAGACACAGCAGCCTGACATCCCATCAAACTGACTGTGAAAAATATGTTTGTGTGTTACCTCTTGTATGTAATGATTCTGTAGAACTGTTTGATATGCGACCCTCAGCAAACTCAGCCTATTAATAAAAGAAGATCAATAATGTTCTTGCTGTTTGGGGGTCACACTCTGATAATGTTTCTGATAAAATAAGAAAACAAAAATAGATAAGGTGCATATTGTTCCACTGGATACATGGCTCCATCTTAACTAGCATTTTGACCAAAATCCAAGCACTGGCAGAGTGTATTTCATCTGTTCCTACTCTCCTACCAGTTCTCCTTATTGCTGTCTATTTCCTTGCATATATTAGGCTGAGCTTTCTCAAGAACAGACTGTAGTAGAGCAGAATATTTACCAAGGGTACTGTTTTTAAAAATGCCTCCTACGTGGAGAGTCACACACTACAAGACTAAAAATTGGTGAAAATGACCTTACATGAAGTCTAGGCCTTAGTTAACTCTTCTGGAGCAGGAATACTTTTAACCTGTCCTCCAGAATTTCAGTGACTTATGTGGCAAGCTCTACTTTTTTTTTTTTTTGAGCGAAAGAGAGTGCTACATTTATAGGGAGACTCAGTAATTATTTCTTCTTGTTAGGCCTGAAGTTGTGTTACTTAGTACATCACGTCTTCTTGAAATTTGTGTAACTGCATAACTCACATTTTTTCTTGAGTTCCACAGTTGAGGAGAAAAAAAAAAGAGACAAATCTTACTGGTGTTTTGAGGATTTTTGTTGCTGTTGTTGTTCTTCCACAGAAATTGCCTATTAAAGAAATAGGAATTTATTGCCTGGCTTTTGGAGCTCAAGTCCTGATGTGTGGCTTTATAAAAATGGCAGCTTCTCAGTTCCCAGATGCACTCCCTCTGTGAATTAAGTCTTATATATTTCCTTAAACTACTACTAACTTGGCACCATATCTGATAGGTATAAATATGCTCAAAGCAGGTATAAGCAGTGAACTCGATGAGATTATTCTGACTATTTGTTTTCAGCAAAATTTCCTGTCACATTCCAATTTGTTACATTTCTTTCTTCTGCTGGATCAGGGATATGACTTACTGCAATGAAGAATATTTTGGTCTACACTGCATTTGCTATTAGGAGGACATGCAAGAAGCAAGTATGTTAACTTTTTCACTTTTATTTAAAGTTCTTGAGCTTTTCTACTCCTTTTTGGTTGTGGCACTAAGTTTAATTAATTAATTAAATATTAAATACACTTGTTAGCATCAAGCAAAGTCTGAAGTCCAAATTTATGACTGGCATTTTTCAGTGGATATTAATATTTGATGTCTACCATAGACTGTCTAACAGAAGTTAACAACTCCAATAAAAGAGTTACCATGAGAAGCCCAACCCTGATTGTGTATCTTCTGTAAACCCCAGTTCAATCACAGATTCAAGGAATATAATAAAACCCTAAAAACACTGAAAACCTTGTGAAAGTTCCCTTTATAAGTTATCTTCAAAGTCACAGTAAGGACACGATTATTTCAGTGTCCATTTTGAAGCAAAAGGCTCATCAATTTTGCCAGGACTTCGTTCTGATAGCCCATTTGTTATTAGTGAAGGCTGGCTTAAATGTTTCAAAAAAGACACATTCCATAAGACAGCACGTCAGATTCTAATGATTTCACTGCAGCTTGCAGGCAAAATAATCTCACATTTAATGGTTAAGAAATAATTGGTAGAAAAGCAAAATTAATGACTAAGAAGAAGCTGAGCTCACTGGTGACTCTAGCCCTCCAAAATTCTGTGCTTATCGTCTGGAGTAAATTCATTTAATTTGCAAGTAAAAGAGGAGGAGAATTTGGCTGTTAATATATTTAGTTCTTACCTATCTAAACCTTTTAGTAACATGCTTATCTTTTAGGACTATCATTTCAAGAATGTCAGCATTGACAGTTTTAAAAATTAAGAAAAGGCTTAGAATCCTGGAGCATTACACAGCTCTTAAAATATTAATTTTTGAATACTCTCCTTTCCGAAAAAACCTTGGAGTCTAAAGGATTCCTATTAGGATCCTTGTGTTTTATGATAGTGCCAAGGGTGCAAACTACTACTTTCTCAGAAATAAATTGTATGGATTAGTGACCACTTGCCTTGTGAAAATACAAGAGTTTTAAATATTGATTGACTTCACATCACTGATTGATTTTATCAAATATATACATTATCAGATGTTCCTTATTGTCCACAGAGAGATGCGGAGTGAGACAACAAGGAGGAAGAGATCAAGCATTTATCACATTTGGCATAATGATGTCCTATGCATTTGTCAGGAAAAAATATAGATTCATAAGCTTCCCTAAAGATCAGGTCGAAGCATTGATGATATAGAGATAAAAGTTAAGTGCAAGATAACTATAAGTAAGGTAGTAACATGGAGTCCTTTTGCTCAAAGGCAGATTTTAAACATACTATCTATCTATATGTAAAACCACTTGGCTGAGCTCAAATTCCTTTTTCAGATGGTCAAGAGACCTGTGACCGTAGGATACCAACACAGGTGGGAAAATATTTCAGTGCTAATGAGCAAGCTATGCATAAACGCAATTCATGATCAATATATACGTTCAAAATAGTGGTAACTAAGAAGCTATTGTATCCTACCTATTCATTAATGCCTCCTGGTTCTGTTATTGACTCTAAAAATGAAACTGAGTGACTGACAGTGCTCTTATTAAGTTTTAGTGCAAGACAAAAGGGTTTAGATAAGCCATTGCCTTGCATCGTCTGACTGTTATGGACCACAGCTTTGCTATACTCTAATAACTGAATGAGAATATACAGACTTCTGGGTCTATATCGGAGAAAGCTTTATTATAATTGTGTAAAAGCTGGCAATGAGGGCCATGGGATAAATGACTCACTAATCTCTTAACAAAAGATTCATATTCCAACCACAATTATGAGTAATATATTTGGAGTGATTTGTTAGAAGTGTGAAAAATGACAGTAACTGACTAATTAAAATAAGAAGCATAACACTGAAAGCACTCTAACGCTTTCCATGAATTAGTATCTTGCATGAAATTACAAGTAGCCACAGGGGCCATAAATGGCCCGTTGGCCATAGCAGAGAACAAACATGGACATAGCTGTGTGTTGAAAAAAGAAAATATTTCTCATGTATCTAAGTAGGAATTAGAGTGGAAGGACCTTTGGGAATAAGCCATAAAAGAAGCCTCCGACCCAATGGTATTGGAAAAAACCCTCCAAGAATGGCATATTTTAGTGTCCTGTTGCTCAGCTCTCCTTGCAAGAGAGGACAAAGTAATATAAGATGCTGATAACTTGAATTTTTTGCCCATTGTCAAACAATAATTGTGTCCTGTTTGGTTTGACTTCATAACAGACATTAATAAATTGCATTATTACAGTTTACAAATACAACGTATTACTGCAAAGGTGTTACTTCAGTGATGTGACTCAGAGTGCTCAAGTAAATTATAATTTCTTTGTGACAGAACCTAATCTGCCCTAATCTAGAGGGTATCCCTAGAAACCATAGCATACTAAATGTTATCGGTAACTGTAACCACCAAGAGCTGCAGGTCAAGCAACACTGACAGGAACCAGTTGGGTGCGTTTCAGGTAAAGGACAGAGAGACGATAACTAGCAGATGAAGATTCATGGAAGACCTAGAGCCATATCAATCTGAATGTCATAAAATTCAAATCGCACAGAACGAAGACTGCTTCATCAAAATTGCTGAAGCACTTTAAATTCCCTCTCCCCAAATTTGTTTTGTCACAGGCTTACCTGCATAAGAACTGACTGGTTTCAGGATGTACCTTGAATGCATGGACCTGCAACCAACTTTCATACGTGCAATGTAGCCATATCAACAGACGTTCACGAAACTCAGGCATAAAATAGCTGCCCTGATAAGGCTTAAAAAAATTAATCATGTTTCGCTTTCCAAACAAAGTCTAAGAAAGCATATGTTTATTCTTTACAAATAATTTAGCAGATTGAAGCACCAAGGACAAAGAAGTACTTTTCGAATCAAAAAATAACCTTGAGACAAGAACAGATGGGAAATATTGACCATAAGAAGAATGTTTCTAACTTTTACATTAGTAAAAGTTCTTCTTAGACAAGACTGAATAATATTCAGAGGAACTTTGATCTGTTTATGAAAAGGACAGTCTGATATTGCTGCCTGAGATGGTGGAATAGGGAACCTGATGACCCCTTGCAGTTCTATGCAGCTAGTGCTAAAATAAACGAATATAAAAGGCATTATAGAGATCACACATTTAAAAGTACCACAAACAAAAGTGAACTGTTAATGAGTTTGTGCAATAAAATATTGTATAGAGATGTACTTTAAGTACTGTATAATTCAGGATGAGCTGGCATTTCCATTACGAAATCTCTGCATTCAGCTTCAGAATGAAAACCTTTAGAACATTTTGTGTCAGCCAGATAAAACTCTTCCTTTTTCCATTGCCTGAAATATCAGGCCTAGACGTTTCTGAGATATGCAGGTGCGGTATTAGCCACAGTTTGGCTAGGTTTATGTTCACATAATCCCCAACTAACCGGCCTTCTGAGAAAATTTTGTCTCTGATTATGTCGTTCATGAAGAAGTAACTGTGCATGCTAGAAAACACTGAATTAAAACACCCGATTTCCACTAAGATTGCTTAATGTGGCTGCCATTTTGCTACAATTCTTTATGCTCATTAAATTATTTCAGTGTTCTAAGCAATAGTTTCAAGCTGCAGATCCCTTGGAAACCAGCTGAAAGTGAAAGAACTGTTAATTTATTTGGTTGGGTCCCTTCACAGTACATTACTCATGGGTGTTATAGAGGGTGTGAGGCTTAAAAATATAAGTATCTGTACGTATATTTCAAGTGTTGACTAATCTCTAACACCCTTTCAGCCCAAAGTTTATACCAACAGTAAGCTGGAATCATGATCATGCACCCAAACCCATCTTCATAACTATATTATATTTGTTAGCAGACCCAAAAGAAGCAGTCAAGTGCCCGAAAGTTCCAGGTTACCTTCCACAGGGTCCTAAAAACTGAGTCTCTTATTGCATTTTCTACTTTGCTTCTTCTTCTCCCCTTCTGGTTTTCAGTCTCATGAAAAATAAAGGAAAAGACTTTCTGGACTGCAAACGTATTTCTTTTTAGAACTTCTCCAATTTGTCTGTGAGCGACATGAATTCTGATATGCATATTAAATATCAACCTACGGACAAGGAACTCTTCATATTAAATACAACACTGCTTAAGCTCAACAGTCCTTTGAAAAAGGTAACTCATATATATATATATATATATATATATATATATGTGCAGATTCCCTTGGGGATAATAGAAGCTCTGCTTCTGTAACTGAAAAGTGGACTTTGTTGGACAGCTAAAAGTGGTGACCAGTATGACAGCATTAGCCACCGATGCCTAGCTTGAAAACTGCAATTCTTGTTCTTTCAAAGAATTCACAGCCTCTTCTGAATGAAGGTCTTAGTCTCATTGAAAAGTGTTCTTACTGTTAAGGCATTTTTGAAAATGTTACTCATAATACTTGCATTATTCTTCAGAGAAACTCCTACTTGAAATAATTGAGTCATCTCACACTTGGGCCCTCCAGCCCGCATTTTGTAATATTTTAAAGCAAATATGTATTAAAGAAAAGGTTCACTAAGCCATTTCCTAGGTAACATAATTCCTAATGAATCCTTTCATATAATCATGCATATCTCTATAAATATATCCTGAGCAATAAACTATGATTGAAATTAAGTAAAATACACTCTTAAGGTTGATTTAATCTCTTTCACCGAATAACCATTAAAATGAAAGTTCTCTCACAGGATGCTCAAGTTAAAATGAGGAACATGATAATAAACATTGGGTAATAAAAATAAATTAAAAATCAAAGCTTTATGATAGATTTTCCTATCAAAATGAAAGTGGCAAATTGAAAACAATAATGATACTCATCCACAGTTACATTTCCAACAAAACATCTTGGAATTTGATTTACAATTAGTAGCATCTTGAAAATGAGCCATCATTTTACATTTAAAACTGCTGCCACTCAATCCATCAAGTATTAAAATCTTGATGTTGATTAATTACGTTCTCTCATGCTGTTTCTCTCAACAAGGCTTCACAGCAACCAAAGCTATATTATTCAGTATGCTACCAGAATGCTAGTAGGTTTTATGCCTCCCTTGTGGCCAATTCAGTCACTACCACTATCTTCACAAGCACAAGGTGTTTGGAGATTTTAGAAATGTTAGTTTCTCACCAGGATATCATCTCCCCCTTGATGGCTTTCAGCATTATATATATGGCACAAACTGCAAGAACCTGGAGAAGAGCGGACCGAATACAACCGCTGGACTGTAAGGAGCTACTTTCCAGCAGTGATGCTCCTGCTTAAGAAGCTGTAGTGACTCAGATATACCATTCAGTTTTCCTATGGAAGCATCATTATCAAAAAACAACTGGAAACTACTAAGATCCATTTCAGCTCGTACCTCTTGTGCAAGAGAAAGGCATAAACTATGCAGTAGTTAGTAGACGGTAGTAGTAGACACAGGCTGGTCTACACAATTTCCCTATTAACATTCCAGCTTTATTCTTGCTGCTCGGAGCTGGTCTCAGATTCTGAGCTACGAGGTTTTTTATCCCTTCCAAAACTGAAATTACAATGACTAACGCTAAAACCGCATATTTTTATTCACACTGATGTCCAGTCCCACTTGCTGCCAGTATCATCCCCTTTGGGGGTGGAGAGAGGGACAAAGGCAAAGGAAGTGAAGATCCCAATCTACTTTTTCTTCAACTTTTATTTATCATATCACAAAGTTTCCATCAGGATCTGGAAAATGGAAAAGAAAATAGATAGGCAGTATTACGGAAGATTCCTGAAGTCGTACGTGTTTCAGTCATACTGTTCAGACTATGAGTAATACGGTTGCTCTTAACTTGCAGAAAATTAGTTAATAGTGAGCACATTTTTACTGTTATTTTTAAGCTATGGATGTGACTGAGAACATTAGCACTTTTAACTTGTGAGATTACTGAGATGAAAAACTTTCTTTTGTTAAAATCTTCAAGAATCTTTGGTGCATAAGAGCAACTGGGCACAGACACCAAAACTGAAATCATTAAAATATGAAGAAAGTGTTTATAAATGCCATTGTAGTTGCAAGTTATGTCATACCTTTGTCCTTTAACTCACAGCAAGTGCAAGTATCTCTTTGGAAACACTCACAATTATTTTAATTAGACAAAATGCGTTAGTTTTGCCTTACGTAACATTATCTATACACATGTTTGAAATGAGATATTTAGATGCTAAGAATAGTTTTAAATACAATAAAACAACGCATGTAAGAATAAGCAAAAATGTTATTCCATTTTAAGTGTTATTTACTAATTTGAAGTGATTTTCCCAAGACTATAAAAAATAATCAAAGTATTAAACAAAAACAGTATATATTAGCTGAGGTCTTACCCAATCTGTAACAAGGCTAATTTTGTGCATTATATTGTCAGTGTATCCAATCAATACAAAATAAACAGTGAAACTGTTCACTAGTGGTTCTGTAAAGTTCTCTGCTTTGGATTTGTTGTTGTTGTTTTGGTTTGGTTTGGTTGTTTTGGTGAGTTTGTTCCTAATTCTGAAGGAGTTTGGACCTTGAGGTCAGTGATCAGATGATTAGACCTTTAGTGCTTTTAAAATGGCCCCTGTAAAAATTTCTTCACAGGAATGATCCGGTTTTAAAATGGTAGTATAGAATAGCTGTGACTAAACAAGCAAGAAAACACCTTCAGAGTTTAAATCAGCTATACCCTTTTGTTTGAAGTGACAAGGCCTATCATTAAATAGAAAAATTGTGCTGCTACAGCATAACAGACGCACTAACAATGCTTTGTTACATTTTCTTTCTTACCATTATTACCTTTTCACAAATAATTGGTTTCACACACATTTGAGGAGTCTAAGCTGAAAGCCATTTGTTTTCTCCCTAACCCACCCAACTTTGCACCACCACAAAAACTTTAAAACTTTCTTTTTGAAAGAAATAAAAGGAAAACGATGGCTAGTTTCTGAAAGAAAATAAAATTTATAATATGCAAATATAAATTATAGAGACTGCATTTTCGTTTCTGGCCTAATTCCTTTTAGAAAACAAGAGACTTGAGAGTAAGGGTGGTGTCCACCTGAGTAAAGATTGAAAGCATGGGTCGGTAGAGCTGTATGAGGTGTTGATCATGGCCTCAGACACCAATGAGAAAGCTCTAACAGTACCTGATACAAAAGTTTCCCCCTCTTCAAACATAGATTAAAGTATAAGCAGGGCTAAACCCACAAAGAGAGCAATATTTGATATGGGCAGTAATAGAGGTATGCAGTAGTATCTATCACATATAATGGGTGCATTTATAATGTCTATGGTAGAACTTTCTAACCTTCATGATGCAGCATATATTCATTACTTATACATCCTATAAACTTTTATGATCCTCATGTGACTGCCTAACGCCGGACTAACAAGGGAGAAGAAGATGTAGGTGTGAATTTCCTGCCTGAGAAAAGTCTAAATCTCAAGGCTCCCAGGTAGCTACTCCAACATATACAAATGTAAGCGCTGCTCCATGAATAAGTCCAGCCTCACAGCAGGGGTTATTATCTCAGGAATAGCATTCTATTCATGTGGCAACGTGGTTTCTGAGAGGCTCGGAACAAATTTACATTTGTCTATACTCATCTGTGGAGAGATACTCAGAAATTATGTGGAAAATAGAGCTAAGAAGGAGTTTTCAAATGCTTCCACAATGCAAATGAGATTTAAAAAAAATAAAAAAAGCAAGTAGCAGCGGGTGATTTTACATATCTGTATAAAGAAGAATCAACTTTTTTTTTGCTGAATGAATACAGTCAGAAATAAAGGATGAGAGGAAAAAAATAGCATTAAAGTGAAGCACTAAGGCCTTAAACTTGTGAAACTAACATTCCTTCCCCACCCACACATCCTTCTCAGACAAAAAAATACTCTCCAAATTATATACTGATGACACTAGTAACCAAAGCCACCTAATCATCTTTATGGTTCACTGTCACAAGACAAAAAAGTTCCTATATTGCATATGCAGCCACAGATTCAAGATATCTATCAATAATTTTACTAAAGTAGATGATCATAAATATGTTAAATGCCATCTTATAACCCAGAAATTAGTGTTTCTGCTTTTCTGCCCATTTCTCAATGTGCAGTTTCATTTCAGCATGTTTATTCTCTTTTTTCCTTTTTGGTATCTGTTTTTTTATCCCTCTTGCTAGCTGTTTAATTTCTCTGAAAATAGAGAGTTTTCTCCTTCTTAAAAAAAAACAAGCAAACATTTGCCACTTATTACATTTCCTTAAACCTCATCACTTTCCCCTGTTTTGTCACCTAAATTACTTCCTCTTAAACTCTTCCTTTAGAAGTAGTATTCCAAGTCTGATGATTTTTCGGAAAACATTGCCTCTCATAACGGCATGTAGGAAGGAGTTCATTACTTTATCTCTCCCAGTTATATTATCCAGTCACAAGAAACATAGTGACTTTTGAACTTCAGAACTTTTTCAGCCCTACAGGAGCTGATGAGCAGAGGGGGTTACTTTTTCTCTGCACGGAATCAGAGTAGATTTAGCATCAGCTTGACCTGGAGATTGAACTGAATCGTTAGGTAGAACTGAACACTTCTAGAAAGGTATGTAAAACATTGCAGCGATACATAAGGTAATGGACTCCTTCAGAAGCTCTTCTGTGCAACTCTGCTTGTGTTAAGGAGGTTATTCATTTTGCCTCAGACTTGCATGCTATTTATTCTTTCTGAAAACTCCAGATAATTCATATAAATTTTATGCAGAAATTTTCTTACAGGATTCTTTGTAGCATTAGAAATTATAGTTTGGCGTATTTAACCAAAAAGGGCTTGTTTTCTTTCTTTCTGAAATCCAATAATTTCCAAGAATTATTCTTCACTCAATTAATATGTATAAAAGTATATCTTAACCATAAATATGAATATACTTTCATAGATCTCTGAAATAAATCTTTAAAATATTATTTATAAAGAGTAAAAAGTATATTGTGTTCTGTATAAGACAGCAATTCACCTATCCGATCTTTGATTATTTCATTAGTGTCTCAACCCTAGCAGAAACTGTTCTTTGGATATAGGATATGAGATTTATTTCAGGAAAAAAATCTTTTCCATTTATGAAAGTTGTATGTTATATGTATGTTAAAGTTATAAGGAGGTTTTTACTCACTAGCGATTTTTCTAAATTAGGCGGAGAGTTATAGAACATTGTTTGGTCTCTCAGCAACTTTCAAGCAGTGTGTGCTAGGGTGAAAAAGGGGGTGTGAATGTCACTACTTTCTGATGAATGTGGGTTTTGGAGAAGAAGAGGCAAGGGCATCTTAAACAAATTCTTTCTCCATCTGAGTAGTTAGCTCTGATTTGGATGTCTTTAATGACTTTTTGGGTTGAGTGAGAAGGGATCATAACATATTTTCTTACTGTATTCAGTTTTTCCTCAGTCTTTCTTTCAGAAAAAACTGTCAGAGAAATTCATTTTTCTTTCCTAGCTTTCCTTTTTCCTGGGTGCTGCTTTGATGAACAGTCAGCTGACTTCCAGCAAACAAATTGTGTTTAGGCTCTTCCAGACCTGTGTTGTCTTTTATCTGTTGCCATACTTATCACATACTATGGGAAAGCTAACCTTCTCCAGACTTAGGCTGAGCACTGCTGTCTGGAATAGGTAATATAGCATGAAGAAAGGCTATAATATTAACTTCCAAACTCCAGAGAAGAATGTACTGTTTTTCAGAGGATATTATTTTATCTAGCCATCAGCAGTTCTTTCTGAGAACATATGTGAGGGTAGACAAGGAAGGTGATTTATTGAGACAGCTTCATTACATAAGTCTACTGAAACTAAATAACCTGTTCTCAAAGGAGGGCTCCTGCAAGGCTTCGCTCTTTCTTAACACAGCCTTCTCAGACAAGGAGGACTAAAAAGCAGCAGTCAAATGGTTGTCTTCATGTATGAATCAGAAGGGTCACCAACCTAAACTTCCAACTGTAGGGAAAACATTTTGTACAGAGTTGATTTCTGTCAAATTTTATCAATGAAACTGAAATATAAGGAACTGGATTGCTTGCTTCTTGTTACGAGGACACATCATTTGAATGACGTATTTTCTTGCCTTTAGTTTACATTATTTTCATCTGTGAAGGATAGTGATTGTCTTCACTTCTTCAATGCTAATTGGTTTTGGGGGGCACTAAGAGCTTTTTCCTCCTAAAATTGCTCATAAATAACCAAAATATGACATCACTACCTTTCCTTATTCTGCCATCAGTCAGAACGAACTGTGCAATTAATGCATTTTTTGAGCTAGAGAAGTTAACCACATAGGCTGTTAAAGTCCTCCTGGTGGAGCTTACGACTTGCACCCTGCTCTCTCCCTCCCTTCTTCTTCCCTCAGTGAAGAAGAACTTGACTCCTCTCCTTAACATGTGAGAGTGGCCCCTTTCCAGCAGGATCTCTTTTTTCACATCTCCTGAAGTAACACGTTAGATAAATATACCAGCACAAGTAAACATGTCTGAAAGAAAGCATAACCTTATTTGTAACAGAGATGAGTAAATTTGGCATAATAAAGTAAGCCTATTTAAGCTACCAGATGGCACACACCTGGAAATACCTGTAAAACAGCCTTCTTGCAAGTTAGGTCTTTATATACCCTGTAGGAAATTGCTTAATGGAGGTCCGTATTTTTAAAGTCCTTTCTGTATTATATTTTTAATGGCAGCCACTTGTTCACATTTATTTGCATATTCTAAATCAAACCAAGAGCTAAAATTTATTTGAGAGATTTTTTTCCAGCTCTTTGTAATTACTTCTCTGAGCTAAAATCAATATTACATCAACGACTTGCTTTTTTAAAGCAAATTTAAATATTATTTCAGCCATTAAAGTTCAAGTTGCCCTTATATTCTTTCTCTGTGCCTTCTTCTTTCCTTAAATCTGTCCCCACTTCTATCTTGAAAGTTGAATATTCACTGAGACCCTATTGCTTAAATACATTGATAACATTATTGTTCAGATTTAGCAGTGTTTAAGTATTGACTTCTCACAGTCAAATAGGCGGTCTGTTTCTTGTTGATGCTTGCTATCTCTCTGCAAACCAGTATTTCCAGTTGGGAAATAGCAAATAACCAATCTTCACCCCTTTTTCTGCCTCCCTGAATTTCCCAGAACTTTCTTTCATATGTGAAAATTAAATATCTTAAGCTTGTCAGCAGGGTCTTGTTTTATTTAAGATGACTTTTTTTTAAAGCAAATAGTTACGGACAGCTGTAACGTTAAATGTAAGTAAGGAGGGGAGAGGAAGGAAACTGACGAAGAGGGGAAAGAGGACAGCTGAAATAAGAGCCTAATGTTCAATAATCTTTTATCTTTTAAGGTAAAAGGCAAATCTTCCATACCTACATTAACACAAAACACCTCTGCCTAGCTTGAAAAGTATTTTGATCTCATTTTTGCACATACTTACCCTGTTTCTCAAAATGGTTCAGAATTGCTGGTCTAAGATGTCTTCTGGGACTGCTGGAGAAATTTCACCATATCACTTATATGATATGGTGAAATTAGGCATCTTTCCATGTATTGTCCTCACATCCCTATTTCCCAGTAACACCACCTTAAATTCTAGAGCACAGCATCCTTTTGTATGCGTGGGTGGAAAAATCAACTGCTTTTTTCTATGCTCCTTCATGGGAGCTTTTTTTTTTCCTATGCTCCTTCTATGCTCCATTAAGTTGAAGTTGCGTCGGTGCTGATTGTCTGTCCCTACAGCGCTAGTTGCAGAAATGAAATATGTGTCAGTCAACTATAAGGATGTTTTTATCCCTTTTTAAGATTTTAGTTTTTAAATAAACAAACAAACAAAAAATATAACATGGGTCTGCTTAGCTCTGAAAGACACTTCACTCTAACTTATGGAAAACAGTGAGGTACTGTATCCACAGCCTGACGAAGACATATGTGTACCTAACTTCACAAAAATAAGTCTTCTAGTACCCAACATAGGAAGACAACAACATTTGCCATATTTTAGTTTTAAAATGACCCAAAGCCTTTTTTTGCTGTATCTTCTAGGTGTAACAGCAGTCAACTGACCCACTTTGATTCCTTGATTGAGGAGAGGAAACTGCTTTCATAAAATCCTTACATAACGAAAAACCTTTGCTAAAGGCCTTGTCCTCGGTATGCATTTACAAGAGAAAAGATGCCCACATATTATTTTTGAGACTTTGCAGCTGCATTCTAGGGACCTTTTTTTAGTAAGTAAAAACTGCCTGCAAAGTAAGCAAGCTCTCTGTAAATTTTCATTTTCTTCATTTTAGCTGTTGCTTAAAGTGTCTTTGAAGAATTAGCAGAAACTGCTGTTAGTGATTAAAGCCAGTGGATTGCATAAATAAGCTTCAATTTTACCTCTAGAAGTTGAAAATGAGAATACAATCTGTTTCTTTCAAATGAATGATTTTTTTTCTCTGCTAAGATACAACCTTTGGCTGAGTCACCACTGTGAACCCTGTGGTACGCAAAAAGGAGTTAATCAGCTTTCGGTAGGTGCTAGGAGCATCATCTCGCAGCGCCCACATTATCAGCAAATGCCTGGGGGGTCTGATGCTGCAACCCTGCTAGCTTGGTCTTACATCGTTGCGTCAGAGTACCTGCATGTACAGGGGCAGGTGGAGACCAGCTGCTTTTCCAACTCTGTCATCAGTGTTTGGTAAGTAAACTTCCATCAACTACTGTAACACTGGGGCGACATGGTTTTGCAATATTAATTAGGCCTGATAGAAGTACTGTGAGAAAAATCTTTGCATCAGAGGATCAGTATGGAATAGGTATTAGCAAATGTTAACGTCTGTGCGAAATTAGTACCTATTTTCATTTTTATAAAGATTAAACTATGATATTTGATCATTCTTTTAGTGGCTTTTGGAGGAGAAAGTGTCATTTTTCTTTACCACTTTTGGTTACTTATTTCGCATCCTCACATAATAAAATTAAACTTATCACGACATCTCAAAAATGTATTTACTCCCTAACTTAAAAAATAAAAAGGCAAACAAAAGATTGTTTTATGGAAAAGAAAAAAATATGAATTATGATTTTAGCAGGACTTTGTGGGGAGTGGCTGTTATATCGATAACCAGAAGATATCCCTAAAGCTGATACTAAGGACGAAAATAATTATTTTTTTCTCTTCACACCACTACAAACTCTACATATAGAAAAGAGGATAACGTAATTGCTCTCAGGAACCTAGAGTTTAAGTAGACTAGAAGAGGCAGCAATACTACGTCATTTACCTTGCGACTTGTACAGCAGCTGCGATCTTGCTTTTTGAATGGGAGAAGCCCCCAGGTAGCTCTTACAAAGAACTGAAACCAAAAGTACAGTCAGGCAGAGGGCCAGCAGCCTGAAGCATGGCTCAGTGAAGGGCTCACAGATTAATATCTCTGATAAAAAGAACAAAAGCAGAGCTAACTAGGCTGCAAGTAAGCAAAGAAGTAACAAGCAGCGATATTTTCCTAGCCCGAGTTTGAAGGGGAAAACAGAGAATTACAATTCAACCATCATCTGTTGATATTACTGCTATATTCTCCTGGGAAAAAAAATCACTTAAAAATCAAGGGGGAACCGTGCTGTTGAATGCCTCCCTATTAACCACAAACCATAGTGATTTGATGTCAGCTGATCTTTGGGCTCTACAGCTACACAAACGTACATGTAACTTGGCTCATGCAAGATTTCAACAGGGTTATACACATACCTATAGCTAACCTGAGGCCAATATTTATCTGAAAGGAACAACTAAACCGTAACATGAATAAACAACGTGTCGTGAAACTCTGATTTTGAGGCAACTTTATTCCACACAGGGAGTTGCGCAGTTATCTGTACGACGGCCGAGTTCAGACGCTCCCAGGTGCAACCGGCGGGGGCCGTTGCTCTTCGCCTCCGTTGCGGGAGCCACCGCCAGCGGGCAGCCGCTGAATCACACCTCCGAGACAGAGTGTGCTCAGTATAAATAATGGCCTGCCATTATAAGTAGTGCTCTTGAGCTGACATAATTCTCCACTTAAGCTAAGAAACCGCAGGTGAAGCGAGCCTTGCAAAGCCAAGAGAATTGGTGAAGGAGGCCTGCTTGTCTTCTTCAGTCTATAGAAACCCGACGATATTCTGCATGAAACAAATGTTGTGGGTACAAATCTCCTCTGTTTGCACGTTCGCCTGGAGCTGCTGTTAGAGCTCTCCTTCCTTCTCTGACGAGCTGCGTGAGTCCCGCTAACGCGGGCGATGTCAGCAGCAAACTCCCTTCGCAGGGCTCCCCCTGAACCTGATGGGAAAGCAAACACCCTGGCACAAGATGTGGCGCTCGCGCGTTCCTCTCGCTGCTTCTGCAGCACAAGCAGCTTCGCTCAGCAGCAAATCCCGTCCAAGCAGTTATTGTGATTGCCGGCACCAACACGAGACGCTCATCTGAGAAGATTACAACATAATGATGAAATTGCAGCATTACGGCAGCGTAAATCTTGTGGGTGAGGGAAGAGAGGCGTTCTCAGAAAGTAACAGATCGCTGTGCCTAGTTTCTTTCCATAATCTGACTTTTCTGAATACAAGTAAGCCTAAAGAATTGGCACTTCAAATCTAAGTAACAACTTAGGTGGCACAGTTGATGACTGTGCATAGTAGCTGCACTGTAAGGTGCCATTTAGAAGTTCACTTTCACCCCATAGATCACAGAGGATTAGCAGGTGATTAAAATGCTATTTAATATACAAATAACTTGTTTCCTAAACATGTATGTTGGTAGTTTACGTTACCTCAGAAAAGCTAGGCCACGTCAGTATGTGCGTTAGGCATGTTTATACCGTCGCAGGTATTGGGATTGGAAAAGCTTAGAAATACAGAGCCAGTGAGATAACCACTAGATCGTCCAGCTGCAACTTTTCCTCTTCCTGCAAGCAAAAAAAACTCTAAAAACTGGTGAAGGTATCTAAAACTTCAATCCAAAAAATGCTGCTGTTGCTGCTGGACGCCTCTCTCCCCCAGATACTCTCAGCAAAAAACGTCCCTTTTTCTCCCCCTACTCCTGAGCAGCATGTCCCTTGCTCTGCTGTGAAAACATGTAAGCCAGCTTCTTGGAGTAGAGTGTAGTAAATAAATTTAAAAAAAAAAAAAAAGGGTAGCTGTTCTCAGTCTGGATATACTGGCACTACTTACACTTCTAGCATCCTAATAGTGCTGTGAGCTACTGAGCGCATTCAGTGCTCCTGCTTGCCCCAGACACCTTTTCTGAAGCAGTTTATATAATCAAGTAAGCAATTTATGCTCAAATTCACAAGTAGCTCATCCATCCAGACTCTCACTCAAACTATTTTAAAACACATTACCATATGTATATGGCTTTATGTATAGATGTTATGCATGCATTCATTTATTCGTATATAGATATGTTTTAATTGAAAATACTTTCTGAAAAGGCAAAATCTGAGCAAGTGAAGTGAAGTTGATGGTAAATAACCTCAAAATTAAGGCAAGGTAGGGACTCAGAAAGATTTGTGGACTTTTTTTCCCAATTAAGCCTAGGTGAGAAGCCTTTTGGGCTGACATTTCTCCTAAACCTAATGGAAATAAAATGGCAGTAGGTGAAGGAAAGCTATAGTCTGCTACCTCTTTGCCTCTGCTGGCCCTTAGGACAAGGAAGGTGCTCCAGAGACAGGAATCTGTTACACTGGCTGGGAAACTTTTATATCTTACATGCAGCCAGGAAAATTTCTAAAAAATAGCTTTATCCTTCCTTATTTAGCAGCAATACTTCAGCCAAGGCACTGTAGAGATGCGAGTTATTTGTTTGGGTAAATTATCTGAAAAGGATCTCTGTACTATCACTTTCCATGGCCTGAGCTCATGAGCTGAGATTCGGGTTGCCTCTCTCCAGCGGGTACACAGGCACTGCTGGGGGACCTCGTCCCCGCAGACCTCATGGGGCCGCAGGTCCCTGCAGCCCTCTCCGCAGGGGAGAGCTCCGAGCCCCTTCGCCCCAGGCCTGCAATGGATGCATGTGTTAGTATTTATATTATTATACATATTATTCGTATTTATTTATATTATATTATTATTGTTATTATTATTAACAACCTCTTGACTCAATTTGTTAAACATTTCAGGAGGATGGTAGCAGTGTGTGAATTTCTCTAGCGCTCACAGCAGTACCCATGCCCACTGCTTGCCTGTTTCAAACATTATATCTTGCTTCCATCCAAAAAAGAGAGAGCATTTTCAGATGTAATTAGATACTTTCAGGGATGAGTGGGGGAGGAAACCACCCCAAGCACTTGTTTTCATCATAAGGCACATAAATACTTTTAAAATTTTTGGTCTGATGTTCCTAGTCTAGTCAGTTTAAATTAGTTTTCAACTAGTTTGAAAAAAACATATCTGTATAGCTTAAAAATATGCCTTTATAGCCAAGTTTAAAAACAGCTGAACTCCTTTGATTGATTAATGATTATGTTTATAATTTATGATAGTACACTGTAACGGTAGCTACAAGGAGCATTTCATCCTAGATGTAAATGTTTTACATTAAAAAAAAAAAAGTTCAGTAAAAATTTGTTACGCGTTCAGATTTGAAATGAGGTTTGGCAGACAACATATGCTCTCCAAAAGCACACGTGAGGGACTTAGGCCTTGACAGAAGGGAAGCACTAACAGGATGCCCAACCAAGTGATGTCTCCCATCTCTATTTTCAGTAACCTTAGCCTTTACAACAAAATAATGATTTGCCACAAAGCAACACGCTGTCCTTCTTCAAACTGCTCTTAAAACTCATTTCTGTCACCACATTTACAAGACCATGGTTAGGCAGATGTTTATTTTTACACTAAAGCTTTCTGGTGAACGAAGAGAATGATATTTATTCTGGATGGATTTATTCCAGATAATAATTTACTCCTTTAAGTTATGAAATTAAATCCAATTGTCTCTCGTAGGTAACTGCACCATATTAAAAATTTTGATGTCTAAGATCATTTTTAAGTGTCAAGCTGAAAGTAATCCACTGAATAGTTCTCCCTAAGTTTCACAGGAATTCTACTGTTCAGCTGCAGCTAGGAACATAAATAACACAAAAAAGTGTTTGCAGTGTATCCCCGGCAATCATTTCTGGAATACATCCACGAGAGAAATTCAAACAAACAAAGAACTCTTCAGGTGTATTTTACAGATTCAACAATATCAAAGAAGCTAGTTTTCACCAACCCCTTGGCCACCTCTGTTTCCACCATGAGTTGTATAAAAACACATTGAATTTCAAGACTAGTATGTTCACAGCTCCAGGGGCAGATCCACCTATCACCTTGTCTCCACCGAGTACAGGTCTATGCGATAGCAGTTCAGAAAATATCTTTATCAGGCCGGATTTCTAAACATACATGCACACACAGAAAAGCTGGCCTGAAATACCAGCTCAGAAGCGCCCTTCTGAATCCTGGAGAATCAGGTTGGAAATTTCTCCAGACTTTGAAATATCTCACGCCGGGACAGGGATTTCTAATGCCCAAGGCAACACCCCAACCCCTTAGTCCGCAGCATGCTCTGACAAAATTGGATTTCTCCAAGTCCAAACATTTTGGGGACAAGAAAAAGGTCAAAGAAGTGGAAACAAGTTCTGCATCCTTTTAAAAACAACTCAGTGATAATTTTTTTTTATGCATGTTAGTGAAGCGCTAGAGAGTTATGCCGAATATTCTAGAGATAAAACCTTCTCGAAAATATGCATCTAAAAGCTTGCATGATTTTTTTGAATATTTTAACAGTTTTCAGCAGTAACCCATAAAGTGCTGAGCTGAAATTGTTCAAAACGTAACTAATGCTCAAACAACCCATTGAAACTGTATTTGTAATAGGCTGGCATCATGAAAAGAATTTTAGATAAAGGCAAACAGATGAAGAGAAATAGCAAAGAGAGCTCAGAGGAGCTGTCAAAGTCCCCCAGGACAGTTTTAGACAGAACTAGGACAGCATTCGCAAGGCAAGTTGTTGTTATGGACACTCAGCGCTGAGCCCTCCTCGCTCGGTGTGAAGGATGAGGAAGCAGCCGGGCTAAGATCTGATCGGAATTAAATTCGCATTTAATTTTCTTGCAACCTTTTGTTGCCAAATTTTAAAGCAAAGCAAAGGCCTCACCTTTGGCAAAGCGGGCATCTTCTGCGCAGAGATGAGGGCACTAGGCAGCTTCCCAAACTCAGTGAGGTGTTTCTGACCTTATCCCAGCATCTCTGCTACCACCTCTGAACTATAAATTGCAGCACTGACTTGTACCTGATTTTCCCATATTTGTGGTAAGTGCCATAGGCACTTTCTCTTCCTTTTCAATCCTATCTAGTCTTCATGGCCCAAAGATTGGTTTAATTAATTTTGATTAAATATTAAAAAAGAATAGCTTCAGAAGGAGTAATTGAGGCAGATGTTCTCAGAATACTATAGGATTATAGTGTAGGGATTTTCTTACTGGAAGCAAAAAAAACTTTTAATCTGTGACCCAAAGAGCACTGAAATGTCCAAAAATTACAGTGGATGTTAGACTAGGCATGTAGATGATTCTTATTGTGACAAAAAGGTGCTTAATCTGCCATGAACACAATGGACAATTTGTTTTTTAAAATCTCTAGCACAGATAGTTGCAGTACACTGAAAAGTTGGACTTTTGAGTTCACGCTTCAGCATTTCCTAATGCATCCGCTTTAGAGGGCTTCTTAACAAGCTTGTTGGTGTCTTTGAATCACGCTCTTAGGCACCTCCACATGCGTAATGCAAGTTTACCTCGCAACTTAGGCATCCAAATTTCAACAGGCAATAGCACCCCCAGAGTTAAGGGACATATCGATTACTCCGGTTCCTTACCAGTTTTCAGTCACAGGTTTATTCTCATGTGACATAAAAAATATTTTGAACCGTCTGCAGAGCACATATTACTGCCTAAACACTGAATTTATCTAACGCCTATACTCAAGATTGTGGAGTCTACGTACCCTGGCTTTCTGACATGGGGTGGGAGTAGGAAAAGGAGAGTAAATATCCCCCTTAATACTTACTAAGATTGAAAAGACACCATTATAAATGCACAGCGAAATACAGAACACTAGAAACTAGCAGCCAATTAAAGCCTGGATATCTCCGTGTGTCTTATCTCTATCTCAATTCTTATAGTATAAAACCTTTGAATAGAAAAGGAAAGATCGTTCTAAAGGCAGTAAGTGAAGTTTCAGTTAGATAACTGATTATAAAGTCTTCAAAGGCACCCGAGGCTCTCAGAGGTAAGGATATAATTTAGAAGCTGATAATCTACCTCTGAATACTTCAGCCACAAAACTGTTCACATTGCCCTAGGTGAGACAGAGATACCAGAAGCAAGATAGTCACCTCACTCCAGTCCTCTACAAAATTTCCTCTGGAGAAGGGAGTCTTGCAAGGGCAACGTACTACGTAGTGCAGAGCAATAGGCAGGCACCTGACATTTCAGTAATGTCCAGCGTGTTAGCCTATAGTTCTCAAGTGAATCTGGTAAAATGAAGTGATAGTGTAGCTCCTACTTTTCACCAAAAAAAAAAGGACTTCAGTAATATAGGCCAGTGTTTACTACATTGTTTTTTAACAGAAGCTCACCGGCTAAAAGCCGGGTAGATACCTATAACCACAGGCATAAAACATGTTTGTACCAAAATACTTCTCATTTTTAAAATCTGGTTCTAAAATTACTGTACAATAAAATGAGGCACAGAAATGTGTCAAACTGCAGCAACGATTCCCCTAAAACCTGAGTACACTGTATGTTACTGGGTTACATAATACTCTGTTCTTCAGACGGTTTGATGCACCACTCAACAAGTCACTGCAGGCAAATACAAATTTGTATGTGTTTCATGCAGTGACTGTAGGTGCTGGGCTGGTCTCCATGTAAATCAGCACAGCTGCAGACTTCTTGGGAGAAGATAATACAAGTGAGACCAAGATTTTCGTTGTATTAAAGGAAAGAAAGGAGATGTAAAGATTTGTTAAAGTAATGCTGTAGATTCTGTGCATTTTCTTTAACTGACTAGTTCAAGTTAACTGGCCAGTTTCAGTTAAAGTATCTGATGAGACAGTAGTGTGATAACCTTAGTCTATTCTTTTTTTCAGTAGGGAGCTTCAGGATAGGGTCAAGCTGCTTTATTCAAAACTGCATTTTAATTAAAGTAAGACAAAGGAGAAGACAACTGTATTTATAAGTGTCAATATTAGAGGAGGAACCAAGGCTTTCTGATCCAAATTCCAATTACATTTAGACCGACTGTGAATTTGAGAGCAGGATTTGGGTTAAAGAACAAAAGTCCAAAAATCTTCAAGGTGCTCTCATGCAAATTTAGTCACCTGAGGAACAAGTTTTACCTGTTCTCACAAGCCTTCTGGCTTTCCAAATGAAAATATGAACTTGGACACACTTAAAATGGAAGTGCGTTACGGAAGCAAGACAAAAATCTTAATGCTAAGTCCAGACATTTAAACACTTAAAATTTTGAAATGCTGTTCAAAGTTGGGTATTAAATTTTGGCAACTTTCAACTAGCTGCTAATTCACAGCAATAAAAATTTACTCATATGAGTTTCCCAGAATATAGTAATTAAACAAATGTATTAAGAAAACTAATGAGCCAGAAGCACAGTCTTGAAAAAGAAGGGTGTGCTGTTTTGGAGAATCGGTTCATGTAAAAACTTTTAAACTGGAATTCATAAAATCTACATGCATTTTTATCAAACCAAAATTTTCATGGAGAGCTCTAAAGTCTCTACTGTACTCTCGCCTCTCTCCCTGTAATATTTCTTATTTTTTCTGACCACAACACCTAGACCTTGTCTGAGTTTAATTTTGGTAAGCATTAAGAGAAACTGATTCTTCTGGGTAGCGCCAAAATTTAGTGCGTTATAAGTTGAAAATGAAACTCACTGAAACTGCTGGATTCAGCTGCATTCATCTCCTTTGAGTGAAGACTGCTGCAAGCAAGTGTAGGCATTCCCAAGCTGTCGCAGACTTGAGATGCAAGTAACCAGGGTGGGAGACACTAACTGGGAATTAGTTTGTGCATTGGGAAGATGGGAGGGAAGATACATGTGAAGAGAGAGAGCTCAGATGAAAGCAAAGGAGGGATCAAGCAGGTAGAGAAATGCGGTACCGAGGCTAACCTTGGCAGGACAACAGGAGAGCCTTTGGGAAAGGGTGCTCACAGCACAAGCTGGAGCTGTGAGCCAAGCAGCTCATTTCTCCCCATGGAACGAATGGAAGCGCCCCAAAGGCCAGGCTGGTGTCACCGAGGAATATACAGTACCTTGGATGCTGTCCACCTCAGGAGCCTGCTGTGAAGGAAGAGGCTGTGAAAAGTCTAGATGTTTTCAGCTATTCATATCCACCTTCTCTCAAGTATATAAATGTACTGAAAAAATGCAAATACATTTTTAGTCATCTTCTCACTGCATGCATGTACATATATAAAAACACATGCACACACAACATTTTTTAAGCAAGCCATAAAAATAGATATACTGTTCTTATGCCATTCCAGACCTTTCTGGAATTGCACACAATTTTACACACACACACGCAGGCTCAAATAGAGATACTGACTGAAAACTAGGATGTTGGCATGAGAGTGAATCATTTACTCCAAGTACACAGATGGCCAAGTAAAGGGGAAAACAAAAAAGGGCTTACTCTAGAGCACTTGTAATCAAAATACCGGACATAAAGAGATGAAGGAAACTAAAACCTCACAAACACTGAAGAAGAACAAACAGGCATCATGTTCCCAAACTTCTACTTTTAATCTGTAAAAGGACAACTTTTTGGTAGACATCAGATTATATGCCCCTGGAAAGAAGTGAGGATCTATAGTTTTTACGAAAGTAAAGCATTTCCAAGAGGGCATGCAGCAGGAAAGAAAAGACATTTTGAATATAATATCTCTCTCAGGAGGAATCTGTCTCCGTGTCAGTTCATGACATTGCTGCAGACTTTGATGCTGCTTTGACAAATATTTTCTCTAAGGTGAACTATGAGCTACTTTAGTTTGACCAGTTTTTCACTTTCAGTTTACGTAGGAATTGCACTGAAATGACAGCCTCCGCTCCCTCCAATCATTCAGAGATCACAGAATAAAGGATGTTTATTCTTATTAAACTGCTACCACTTTTTATTAAGGTTATCTGGGCCCTTAGCTTACGATACAATATCAGTTCAATGTGCTTTTAATTTTGACCTGTAAGACAAAAAAGATGCAAGTTAGATACACTTAAAAGAGAGTTTAAGTTACTGGAATTTCTTAACTTCCTTTTAAAAAAATAGTTATTTGTCATTCTGAGAAACTACAAAAGGGCTCTGATGTTCCCTCTTCATTCTCCCAATTTTTGAGTGGCCCATAATTGTTAAGATATCTTTTTAAAACTTCATCTGAAATTCTTCACTTGAAATGTAACACAAAAAGCAAGCCATCTCTTCACTCCACATGGCTTTGAATTCTTTAAATATTCGCCTAGCATGAGAACACAGTCAACGTTATGAGAACCAGAGCTGCCAAGATAACAGCAACAATACCCATCCTTTACCTTTACCAGGATGCTAGGATATATAGTGCAC
Source organism: Struthio camelus (assembly GCF_040807025.1). NCBI lineage: Eukaryota > Metazoa > Chordata > Aves > Struthioniformes > Struthionidae > Struthio > Struthio camelus. Next base: position 29,857,621 of record NC_090945.1, read on the forward strand.
CAGTTTTAAATGTTTTGTGTTAAATAGCTATTTAAAATCTGGATTGAGAAAAGCACAAAACAGGTGACAATAACCGTGCTGCCTGAAAAGCCTTGCAGCACACAGCCACAGTTCAAGCCCTCCAACCCCCTTTTAATGCGATAGGTTAGAAGGAGAAATTATTTCCCTGTTCAGCCAATTCAGTCACTCAGTTTTCACTTCTTGCGGTCTACCATCTCTGTCTCCTCCATTTTTTTCCTTCCATTCAACTCCTGTCATTCCTTAAAGCATAATGTAGTGACAATTTACACAGCAATATCAAAGAACACCTCATTTCCTTGCTCTTCTCTATTTAACAAGGAATAATTTTTGTATTTTTCTGTCTGTATGTTGGGCCTTTTCTGTAAAGGATTGCAAATATTCAGGCTCCATCCGAGCTGTAAAATTTTCTCAAAAAGTTGCCCTAAAAACCTACATATGTAATCCTGCATTCCACTGCTTTTATACTTTCCAAGACATAAAAGCGCGTGCTTCCAGTCTTAATGGAAAATTTAAATCTTTTTTCCAATGATATAGGACTGTGGATTCTAGACCCTGCACTACAAGATTTTGAAGTCATGATGTTTCACCTACAGCAAAAGCTGCCAGTTTTCAAGTCTGAAATTTACTTATTTAGATCTTAAACAGCAACGGGTATATAAATTCATGGTTGTAATGCATTAAATGCCACCAACGGAAAGAAAAAGTTAAATTCTGCACCCACTTCTGCACTCAAAAATTGTTTAGCATTCATTAGAGGAAGGGTATGGACAGATTAAATAGTTTCAGTAAAAAAAATGAAAAAAACCTTTGACACACTTCTCCAAAATAGTCTACTAGAAATATTCTGTTTTATCACAGCCTCACGTGAGTAGAAATTAATATCTTTTTCTTTTCATTCAGAAAGAAAGGTAAGAGAAGGTATGCGCGGGTGAGAAGGCAGAAAAGTAACAGCAAGTTTTGTGGTTTCCAGCACCATGCAAGAAAGTGTATTTGACTCGGACTAGTACTACTTCCCCAAGAGTCTCTTCTTTGCCACACCTCTAATCCTGGCACCCAGGAGTGCAGGAAAACATTTTCAGCTTCAGCCTTGCTGTCTCAGAATTATATTTTGTGTATTCAATTTGAGGGCCAAGAGTTTGGTATTCTCCAATACTCTAAAGGAGCAAAGAATATAATGATGCTAACAGTAATGTCTTTAAAAAAAACCCTAGTTCTTTTCTCTGCAGTGTAAGTGTCAGCCTTCACAGAAGGATTTCAAAGAGCTATCAAAGTAAAGGCCACTAAGTCAGAATGACAGTTTCTCCCAGTGTTACTTTTTTTTTTTTTTTGCTAGTGAGGTTTTATCCCATTCATGAAGGACAATTATACAGCTTTACATGTGGTACATCAAGTGAAAATTTGAATGCAGAGATACCAGAGTGTATCAAACCAGGTGTATTAATGAGACAGTAACTGATGATAATCTGTGTTGTGATAAGATATTTAAATAATAAGAACTAATTAGACAGTCATTTAATGAAGGATGCTAAGGACAAAATTGATATTCCACATCACTTGCAGAGCAGTTATCAGGGTAATGGGTCTTCATATAAATGGTCAGATTGTAATTTTAGACTATTTTCAGTGAAAGAAGATGGACAAGGCTCAGAACAATTATAAATAACAGATCTTAAGCAGTCTAATGAGTAATATAAGACCAGTTTATTTGATTGATGAAAGGGCATATTTTGGTGCAATTATGAATAAATTATCTTCTCTATACAAAAAAACCTACCAGCTACTTCATTGGGGTAAAAATAATAGAGAGAGAGAGATGTAGGGATCAACAGTGGAACCGGTTAGGAAATTTTAGACTTCTTCCTCTGGAAAATATCTATTCATCAAAGCCTCTTAAAATGGAAGAATAATATACTGAATTCAACACTACTGTCGGTAATGGGAAGGGAGGGGAGAAAGGAAACTTAAAAGTTATCAAAACCATTTGAACAGTTTCCAAATACCAAAACCCTGTTTAAATTTCAAATAAGAAAGGATATTTTAGCTAATGTTAAGATGGTCAAAAAGAAAGAATCTAAGAAATAAGACCATTTTTGTTTCTCAGTCAGGAATATGTTTGACTCCAAGTCTCAGATTGGGATGGATTTTTTTTTTTTTAACTCCTCTGCCCTAAATCAAAAAAACTTTACTGTACTAGGAAAGTAATGATTCTCCTTCACGGGTCTGTTGAAGCGAACAGCACTGTACTCTTGCAATAAACAGCGTTAACAAAACGAGAGCCAAGCTTTTCGCTCCCTCAGCAGTTCAGCTGGTAGACGGACTTCCCAGCAGAACTTGTTTAGACTGCCTACCTCCACATGATTAAACATGAAGCTGCTGGAGGTAAATTTAAATATTCAAGTACATTTCGAGAAAGGGGAAACTAGAAGGAGAGGGAAAGCTGCTCAGAGCTGCAAGCAGCACTCCCAGGAGAGAGCACTTCACAGTATAGAGGGACATACGGCCTCCTAATACCTGGACATATCCAGCGATCAAGCCGTTGAGCGGTCATGCAAGCTGCTAAGTGTAGACTAGAACTAAAATCTTAACCCTTAATTGACAGCTCTTATAAAAATATGGACAGCACCCAAGGCTTTGCAGCAAGGGGGACTGGGGGGAGCTTAAGGTACTTCATCTCCTCAAACGGAGAGCAAATCTAAACAAGATGGAGTGTGTATAAGCACCCTTGAAGGACTGGCATCACGCAGTGTGTGTGATTAAGGGAGCAGGGCCAGACTAGGAAGGACTAATCCGCTGCAGAGTTTCACAGAGAAATCCCTTCTGACAAACGTAGCCACTGCCACTCCTTCTCATAGCAAGCAACCGAGAGCAACTTTGGAGAACCAGAAAAATCCCACTGTGGTACTATGCCCAGTTCTGTCCCCTGCTTGCACGCAACAGTTTATTAAATAGTGTTGTGCGGCCTGCTGAACATTTCCCTTTCTATTGCCTTAGCCAGGAACAAGGCATCAGTGACTCATATTTTAGAAGGAGATAGCAAAAGATGTGGCAAGAGTTCATCTTTCATCTTTCTGTGAAGTACTGACTGATTTTTAATGAGCATCTAAGTGGCTATTTTAATGTATTGTTATGCTAGTATTAGTCCTATGTGCTACACACTGTACTTCAGCGCAAAAACAAAAGTTAAGTTTTAAGCCTATGTTTAGGCTCCTACATAAACCACATTAAGAAAGCAAAAGCTGCTTTTACATATCTTTTGGACATATTACTGAAGTGAATAACTTTTAGTCACCCCTTTTTTGAATTTTGAATGCATTTTGAATGGCTCCTAACCTCAAGCTACTGTCTGTGTTCTTCTTGATTCACAAGCTTTAAATATTGCATTCCCAAAACCTTGCCCTTTCTGAGAGGAGCAGTACTGTATTACCGCTTTGCTTTGCAATCAAATCCATAGCATTTACAAAACAGGAAAAATATTGAATATACATTGGAACAGGGAAGTTTATTTTTGAACTAGATAATACAACTGTTTTCAGAATTGCAACAGTAACATGATTTCTTTATATCTTATTGCTTTGATTTAGGACAAATAAGCATGCAGATGATGAAAATGTAAGATGGACTATTCACTCACAGTCCTAAAGTAGTCCATCACAGATAGCCAAGAGTTTTATGCACAGGGTATTGTACTTGTGCTGAAACTGGGATCTAAATCGTTTTCTAAGCCTGCATCCTGGGGAGACTGGAGGATATACTTAGCTATATCAAGCACATGCCAGACCTTCCTTACGCTGGTGAACTTTTTAAGAGCAGAATTTGAAAGGTGGAACCCTAAACCTGTTTTGAAATAATTATAACTATAAAAATATGGTAGTGTAATCATAAGGTAACTGATAATCAAAATATGACCCAGAATGCTGGCAAGGTATTTTTTCATTCTAATTACTCAAGAATGGCTAAAGGGATTTTCTTTAAAATACTAAAAACTTTAGACAAAAGCACAGGAAGTTTTCACCTCAAGAAGATTAGTTAGGGTCACACCAAGCCTTTAGATGTTGTGAGAGATAAAAATAATTGCTACCAGAGAACAACTGTTAATCATTGGTATGAAAACTGCTCATCTGACATCTTTGAAAACTGAAACTATCTGCTTATCCGTAAGAAATGCACAGCAGGGGCAGGAGCGATGTAAAATTCAGATCTCTTCACAACCATTATGACTAATTCTGATGAAGAAGGATTATCCTGTGCTTGCATTTGTAGAAGTCTGTGATGCGCAGATTTTCACAAAAACCTAAAGTAAAAATATTGCACTTACAGCTGTTCATGTTAAATATGTCTAACTATCCATTTATTTAGGAATGGGAACATGATATAGATACACCCACTTCCGTGCACATAAGCAATGATACATAATGACTAACCCAAGCTTTACTTGTTCTTTGAACAACTCATTGAACCTTTACATATCAGTTTCTTCATTTCCAATTGCATGCTTTTTGCAGCAACTGGCATACAGAAGATTCTTTTACTTTTTCAAATGCATAGATTTTTAAATATTTTTGATGCATTTGGGAGAGGAGGGAAAGAGGAGAAAGAGGAAGAGGGTTGTTATACTTCTCCTGCCTGAGGATTTCCACGGTTTTAATTTTTTATTAAGCATTTCTTCTATTTAATTTTAAAGTTTTAACAATTTTATTTGAATTTAAATCGCAATCAGTTTAATAAGATTTCCTTACCTTAAACTTACTTAGATTTTAAATTGTATTTATTTTTGATAAGAGCGGGAGGGAGGCGGGACAGCAAAGACCGCTTAGAGACATCTGTCCATAGGTTCCTGTCTTTCTCATGACTAAAGATTATAACTCGCTACATTTTCATGACGGGATGGTTATATCCAGAGTCATCCAGGAAGACTGTGGAAGTAAACAGTCATTCAAGTGCCTTCTGTCAACGTACAAGTCAAATCACTGCCCAGTCCTCTTTGCAGTCATGGATCAAAGGCCTTTGGGCAGTTGCCTGGGGAAGAACAAAGGAGATGCCGACGTCGCCATTTGAAATATTTGGCAGTAATTCCAAATCAGTGGACTGATATCTGCTCATGGAACAGAGAAAACCAATAGCTGCTGGCTCTGTTGCTGAAGCAGACCCAGCGCTGCAGCCAAAAAAACAATGTTGTCAAGATCTAAAATGAGTATATTAAGTAGATACAGTAGTTTGGCTTGTGGAGTTATTTTAGCTCAGCTGGCATAACAAATGGCCTGAGAACAGTAGATCACCTCCGGAAAGTCGCTTGTCATATGAACTGTAAGTGTACACTAAGCTATTAAAAACCCAGTTTTAAAGGTTGAAGTGGCTCTTTGATACTTTAGTGTCATTGCATACACATGGAAACTCTTCCCACCCTTCTCCACTAGCCATTTGATCTCACCCTTTCCCTAAGACATTTCTTCTTTTTACTCTCTCCTCAGGTCAGTGGCAGTCAACCTCCTAAAAGACATGTAGAAATCTGCAGCAAAACGCACTCACCTTTCATGCCACTATAGGAGACCTTTTACAGGTTTAGCTGCTGACTGAAGACTCTACTGATAGAGAGTTGTACTTTCATCTTTACAGATGAATAATAAACAGTGAACAGTTCCTGCATCGGTGGTGAGGGACATCAAGGGACTTGCTCTAACTCCCACACAAAGACCCTCCATCTGAGGGATTTACAAGCTTCTGCAGAAATAATACTCAATTGCAAGGACTGAAACAATTTTTCGTAATTATCACTGCAGTGTTAAAGGCAAACCAGCAGTTCTTTAACACACAAAGCTCCCCTTCAGCACCCCAGCTAGCTTGGTCATTAAAAGTACTTCTGGTTTCTTTCCCATTCTGCTTCATTCTGTAGGATTTCCTCATCCGGGCAGGCTTCTGTGGCAGGTAACTGCATCTGTCAGGAGGCTGTTATCTTGAAACCAGTAAGGACGTGGCAGGGGTTTATTTTTACGTTACTTCTTTCCACACATTTCTGCACTGTGGCCTATTGAATCAAATTTCAATGTTGATGCAAGTGCCATCACTCCATTAAAGTTAATGTAATAGCTTATGAAAGTAGAAAATTATTCTGAGTTTGATAGGGCCTCAGAACCTTAGTAAGAAATTCACAGAGAAAATCTTGCAGCATTGCAACTTGCAAGATAGCCCCTGTGTTTAATTTCATTTTTGCAAAGAAAAAAAAGTGAGGAAATGCCATTTGTGAAGTTCATCATCATTGCTTTTCAAATATTCTGTGTGCTTAGGATGAGGGGAAGGATTTCTTTGTAAAGAAAATTAGGAATTGTTTAACACACACATCCAGTTGGAGGAGGGAATTTTTAGAGATTGGATAAAGGACACTGATCTACATATTGATTATAACAGTGCAAAAAAAATCCATTCATGCTCCCATCCATTATATACTGTTAATTTAAGTTAAGAACATTTCAAATTCAGTATTATAATTCTGCATTTCCAGTGGCTTATTTAACAAGGAAAAATGAAACAGACATGAACTCCCCATTATTGAATGTCTTTCATGGGGGAAAAAAATCCTGTCACACAGCCCAGATAGCTTTCATAGTAATGTCTTTTCTTGTTGTCTTTTAATTTTGCTCAAGAATCTAATAGTTTCTCACCATCCCCACTTAATAACAAAAATCTCTTTGCTAGAATTACAGGTTTATTGTGTCCTTAATGAAATAACCTATGCAGAATTTGACATTGCCTAATGATTTTCAGCCTTATCATTTCGAGTGAAACCCAAGTAAGCAATAAATTCAGTGTTTATGAAACCTGGGATGTGTCACATGCCATTAAATGACACCGTTCACTATAATTTTGTTTTATCTTTATTTTGCTTAAGAATAGCAGACTTGAAGCATAAAGCTGAGGTCACCATCCCTATGCTGCAAATTCCCTCTGATTACAGCTGGAAAAGAAAGGGAAGTAAATAATAACATGTACTAGTATGTGCCTGTGCCACTTTTATCTGTAAATCATTACTACCTTCCTTCCTTCTCTTCAACTACTTAAGTTATACCAAATCATTCTGTATGGTTTGTGTAGCACTGAAAAGCTTCTTTTCTTTCTTACTCTCTCATTTGTCTTTCAGCCACTTTTTTCAGCTCATGAAGCTAGAGCGTTATCATAGTTTTGACCTACTCAATAGTAAGCTGAAAAAACATAATATAGTTTTCGCTCCTGGGAAACGGAGGAGGTAGAGGGAACAGATGCAGCAGCAAGAAGTAAAACAGCCACTCTAGGGCTCTGCCTTCCTGGCCACACTAGATGCATGCTAGGAAGAGACTTCATACAAATAAGTGGTCAGCTGATGCTACAGATCACTCATAAAACCCAGAACTGTTCTATCAAAAACTCACTTGCGAAAGAGTTGTTTTTGGAAACAGTCACTGCTCTTACATCAGAGACTTCTACAAGTAGGAAAAGCAAAAAGAAGGGAAAGCATATGCAACCACGTCTTGTTCTCTCCCAGGTGCCTATGAGAAACTAAACCAACTGGTTGCATTAAGGTCTAAGTAACCCAGCTATAGGACACCCACAGCTGCAGCAACAACACAGAAGCACCTTGTGAGTCGGTAACAACTGTGGGAAAATCCATCTAGCAGAAGCTGAAATTTCAGTCTTGCACAACAAAGTAAGGTGAAGGAAAACTCCAGTCAATAGTCACTTCTACATGAACATAGAAGCAAATGCATTTCCTTACAAGATGTGTATTTAGAACAGATGTTCAGTCCAAGGCTCACATATCAGCACTGGTAACAGGTCAATTTTATCTTTCATTTTAAAGCATTTAGGATTTGCTTTAATGTAACAGTAATGAGAGATGCAGTGCCACCCGCTGTAGAGCAGAAAAGACTAAAATACTTCTTAAAAACATCATACAAGTAGAAACTGTTCAGATGTTGTTCGGCCTGCAGTATGTTAGTACAATGAAGCTACAGGTTACTTGCAGCACTAACCACCGGAAGCCCAGGTGAAAACAAATTGCCTTCTATGTTTAGCTTGCATTTCTACAGGGCTATGTAGTTACCACCTGAGATTCAACCTTAAAATATGTTCCTTAAAGTAAGTTTTCGCAGCTGAGATTTTTAAAAAGTAGGAATGTACATACACATGCGCGCACACACACACACACACACATACATATATACAAACAAATATACAGCTACTACAAACAAATATACAGCTACATATATATTAATACAGAAAGGCCAGTGCTGTGACAAATTCTCTGGACTCAGGATTATCATCAGTATATTTTCTGGAGGGACTAATCTGTTCTCTGCTATTGGATCTGTATAGCACTGTAACCCCTAAGAATACGACTTGCATTAAATAGCAGTAAACACATTACGTCCAAAATTCCTATATTCATTGTGCACAAAGTAAACAAACTCTGAAGAAATGTTTATGCCAACACATAGTTACACTGCAACATTTAATTTCAACTAATTTAAATATGCTAAAGAAATGAAATTGCTTCCTGAGCTGGTTTGTCACAAGTTTTTTCTTTAGTTGGTAGCTTAGAATGAGGCATAAAAGCATCCTCTGTGAATCCATATGAAACATCTTTCCGCTGCCACCACCTCACAACAAAGCAGCAGAAACAAAAAGGACGTGCACAGGCATACAACAGCCAGAGGAAATCCCCATTCGGAGCCACTTCCTTCTCAAAAAGTACATGTTGTGGGTTATTGGCCCTTTCCTAGACCTAAGAGATACATAAAGATAATTGTCACAGAACATGAGGAGTTTAATGAATAAATCCTCCATACTTTGAAGTGATTATGCTCCCCATATTGTGAACAGTATTTTGTAACCGCACTAAAATTGAAATATATTAAAGGATATGTTGCAACGTTTTTAGAATTCATTTTAGCATAGCTTATTTACAAGCTTTAACAATTACAGAACAAATGTAAACTCTTATACATATGTTACAACCAGGGAGAAGCCATTTTGCTCACTGGGAGAGGAATAAGGAAAAAAGACTTTTTTTTTTTGTTTTAAACTTTGTTTCCCTGATACAACAGTAAGATCCACCATAATAGAAGTATTTAATGGCACCATTAACTCAACCACCTAAAACCAGAATCTATATTAATTACATTCATTATACTTAATTGAACATAATCATCTAACCTAACAATTCCTTGTATACTAATTAGTAAAACAGCATGTCTTCTGGATCAGAAATGCATTAATTTATTTCTTTTCAGGTTAAGGTAGTTAGGGGACAGATAACATTCATAACTTTCACTATTACTATATTTGGACAGACAATTAAGAACTTTTTTTAGTTACAGTGACTGTTCAGGGCAATGTGTCTCTTCTTTTTAGCTGAAGTTGAATTGCATGCAAATTTTGTGTATCTAGTAGACTGATTTTTTTTCCTCGTCTGTGACGTTTGAGGAGATGGCAAGAATTGGCAAGGTCATTTTCATAAAAAACATTGCAAGAAATAGCAAAACAGAAGTCTAAATAGTGCCATCCATACAATAAGTGATCTTCAATACATTTTTTATGTAGTGGTTTTCAAATATGTTTCTCCTTAAGCAGACAAAGAGTAATGTCCTTATTTGACAGATCAGAAGCCTGGAGAGATTAGATGAACCATCCCAAAAAGCACATTAAGTACTTTCTCTTCTGACATCGAGTTCGTGGTATCTCATAAACTAATCATTTGGGCAGAATCTCCAGAATGCTCGCTAATTTTGCCTTGTTGTGGGGTGCAAAATGAAGTAACTAGAGCAACATCAAAAAAAAAAAGTTTCATGCCTGAATTAGTATGTACACTAAATAAAGCAGTCTACAGCTCTGCACCTGAAAATCCCCATTTGACTATTGTTTAATCTGAAAGAAATATAAACTGTAAGTGTCTTACCCTTTGATAGTGAAATGCCTGAGGCACCTGTCATTTTTTACATATGGCCAGAAATGCCTCCATGTTTCCAGATCTGAGCTGCCTGTCATCTGTTGGACTTCAGTTTAGGCATGAACTAGGCATGAACTAGGCCTAATCTCTCCAGCTCATTCTCGAGACACCTGATTTGATAGATGTTTCACCCACAGTTTTCTTTTAATAAAGACATAGCCGAGCAAAAGCAAGGAACGCTTTGATCTAGACGTTGTAGAATCAAGATTATCCTCTGCTAGAGGAGACTGCAGTAAACATGACCCTCAGTCTGGGAAGTCATCCCAAAAATTGAACAATGGACATCTCTAAGGCGGAAATATTCTCCAACCCTCTTATTAAAGCTATTATTATGTCTAAAAATAATTAAAGAGGCAATGGGCTAGAGGGAAAGCTCTAACCACTTTGTCATTTGGTAGCTGTGAAGGCCTGCATTTAAAGAATGTATTTTGTTTCATTTTGAATAAATAATTTCAATAAAATTAATAAGTGATCTTTGAAGAAGGAAATGTAGGATTTGGGCCTATACTTAATAATCAGGACACTTCCTTGGGAAGGGAGAGTAATGTGCATTTGGCCCAATTAATCTTTGATGTTCCTCCACTGTTCATAACAAAATTAAATTCAAGGGCTAAAAAATACCACAGACTCAACTCAGCAAAACAGTTTAGAGCACTCTTCTAAAAGGAACTTCCCTCATGAAGAAATTCATACCGTGATTTCACATCCTGCACAAGTATACCACCAACCAGTGAGCTATGGCTGGTGAGCTAAGCAAGGGAATGAGGATAAAAGAGGAAAGGAGGCACACACCTGTGTTCTTAAGTCTCTTGGTCCATTAAAGAAATGAGAAAAAAAAAAGAGAGAGAGAGAGAAAGAGAGAGAAAAAGAGAGAGAAAATGGGACAGGCATCAATGTTCAGAAAATAAGTCTGGTGTGTGGATCACAAGGTGTAAGGGCATCCCCCAGGCAAACCAGGAGGAGGGGGTAAGTTTTAGCCTTTCTGGAGTTCAAAGATCCTTTCCAATCCTCAGCTTTTCCCTAAGGGTGAGTTCAGCAATCTGCTTCCCATAGCGTGAGCACCAGTCCAGCGTTGCATTCGGAGACGTCCGACTTTTCACAGCAGGAAGCCCAGACGCTTAACATGCTTCCAAATTTCATGTTGGAAACTGACTGCCTGAACCGGCAGTTGTTCAAACCGTATCAGAAAATAACCTTTCCAGGTCTACAACTGTCTCCTGAAATTATTCGGCACACTTACTGAACTTGAATTGGCTTAAATGGCTGATTTGAGAGAAACTATTTCTCTACGTAACAATCAAATGCACTTTTCTTTGTTTCAGTTTAATAGGTATGACTCCAGTTCCCTCACTGGAAAGGTATACAGGCTACACATTTGAAAGAATAAATAGGTCCACACGCTTTCATAAAAACTGTATCGGTACAAAATGATAGGATTAGTCATGGCAGAGGTAGGAACAAAGTTCAGTGGTTCCGTTTTCCAGCTCTGAATTAATTTAGCCAAATTACGCATCTTTTGAAGATTTTTTCCTTCTTCCTTAATGAGGGTGACTGAGCAAAAGTGGTATTTTATTCACATCCAGATAATGAGAAGATCTGATATTAGCCTCATTTCAAAAAACCTCATGTGTTCTAACTTCCTTTAAATTCCAGGAATTCATTTTAACTCAACCAACTTTTGTATTGTATAAGTCAGCCAATATGCTAACATGCTACACCCTTCTTGAAAAAGACAATATTCTTCTCATGGATCTCCCTCTGCCCTTGTGCCTCCTTTTCTCCCTCAAGTCATTTCTTTAGCAGATCTCTTCAGGCCTCTTTCTTCACAGCTTTTATAGCAAATAATTGGTGGGAATAATTTGACCAAACTTCATCTAGGCTATCCGTGAGAATCCTTGAATTGTCTGTGTGCTAAACACCTACTCTTATGTGCAGCAGGAGTGGATAAAACACAAACAAACCCTGATTCTCTTGCCCAAATTTATGGACAGCAAGCACATGTGTATGTGTAAACAGCCATATTTAGCTCCTTTGTTCAAAATCTAAATAAATCTGACTTCAGACCAGACACATATGATCCTCTTTCCCTTCCCTCTCCCTCCCCAACATGCAGGCTTTTTGAGTTTCTGTTCAAGATAAAATTTGATTCTCCCACTGTTTGAGCCAAAACATCTGCAGACATAGAATGTTAATTTTCAAGATATACTGGATCCAAATTATACCCTATTCTGATCTGAAACTCTGAGGCCAAATCAGGATCTTACTGTCTTTTTCTCAGCCTGTACTTAGTAATATATTTTTAATGCCTCATTAATATGCATAATAGTGCCACAAACTAAACTGCTATAGTTTCAATTAAATTAACTTTCAGATCCAGGAAAATAAACAGTGTAAAGCACATGCACTTCCTAGCTACAGACAGGCAGGTTATAACATGCAATTTTTAGTTTCACAGGCATAAATAGGTCAAGTTTGACTGCCTAGTTATTAAATAAGTGATTATAGCTATTAATGCATGTAGCAACTTAAAAAACAAAAAATCACTTATAAGTAGTATATATGAATCACTACTTCAGGAGCTCCTGTTCTTTCCCATCATCAAGCGTGCCTCAAGTTACATCCAGTTCTGTGTGTGTTCAGTCTTGCCTTTGTAACATAAGTCTTTGGGGGAAGTCTCTGTTACCTGTTTGACACTAGCACTGCACAGCATTACATGATCTGCAGCCTTATGCAATATGAACATTAAGAATCTCTTCCTGCAAGTGATTTCAGTATAATTTTGGCTTTATTAAAACTGTTAAGTCCTGTTATCAAACCTCACCTGCTGTAGTGGGTCTCAGTAATGCAATAGACTTTATTTAGAAGGACGTTCAACAGGAATCCAAGGATGGAGGTACCTTCCTGCATTGAATAAAAGCGAACATCTTTGCGATTCTAGCAGCTCCACCTCTGTAGGCGTTATTATTAGCCAGTTTTGTTTCTGTCATTTACTTATTTACTAGCATGGTGCTCTCTCTGTCTGAGCAAGTGGGTAGAGGGGAGATGAGGGAAGGAGGAAAGGAAGAAGGAAAAGAGAAAGACACTTTTTAATTTTTATTTCTTTGGAAATGTTTGTGTAAATCAAAGTTGCTGGGGAGACTTGAGGATGGCGTAGGCTATGTTAGTTGTGAAGAACAGAACTGAGATATGTTGAAAAGTGCTTAGCTGGCTACAAGTGTTAATATAAGATGTGGCTATTATATGTACTCTGAAAGCAAGAAAAAGTTTAATTTAGGGTTGAGGAGGAGCTGAGAGCAGAAAGACTCGTTTCCCAGCATTATTTCTCAGAGGCCCAGAGGAAAATTTTAGAACGTGACCCACATGAGTCCTGTTTCCCACCCTCCACCTCTACACAAACAAACCACTCTCAGGGCTGACTCGCCTTGCTTGAAAGCCTTCTTAAAAAGACATTTCCTGTTAAAGTGTGGCAGCATTAGTTTTTCTAGGGTGCGTTGTCCGTGTGTAAGCAAGTAGAAATGTGGAACTCGCATGTGTGCGTTACGTGGAATAGAATTTGCCCGTAGCACTTCTCCCTTTCTGACAAGTAGAAAAGTAATTATCAAACTAGTTGATGCAGAAGCCTGAGGTATGGTAGCTAGTTAACCCAGTTTAAATTTGGGGTTTTTTTTGCCAATGTATATAGTTGGTTTATTTTTTTTTTATGATTAATCTGCTTTCCTTTTAACTGACTGTCAGCCTGGAAGTGTTATATCAGAATTTCTTTTATGCAATAAAATGCCACCAAAAGAAAAAGAAATTGCAACTTCCAGTTTTCCTTCTCTCTGAAAATGTCATTATATATGAAAAAGTATTCTTAAAAAGAGTTTGATTAGAGAAAAAAAAACAGATTGTGGATTTAAAAAAATGCTCCAAACCCATCACTATGATTTTCATACTCCTTTCTTTTCCTCTTCTTTTTTCACAGAGCGTAAGAGCAGGCATACTGGATTAGCCATAGGTCCATTACCCCGGTGTCACCCCTAGCCGTGGCTGGTCTTCACCACGATCCACAGCAGTAACAGGAGTTTGTGCTCCCAACACTGGTTTCTGGCCTCCCTCTTTCCCCTCGTAAGAGGAAGACGACCAGGACAATTTCATGGCATTTCAGCTACTTTGCGATGCCTGGGGGACCAGACCCCGCGCTGCGACTGCTACGGGAGCCCTAACAACCTGCCATGAGCCCCCAGGTTCCTGGCTCTTCGCCCCTCAGCACAGCAGAACGAGTATGTGCTTTTTTTCCTCAAATTCTGCTCCTTCCCCTCCCCTTTAAGTTTTTCTTTCCATCCTGAAATGTCTTTATTTAGTAGACTTATTTCACATTACCACCTCTGTCATCTCTTTCTGGGCTGAGGAAGCTTTACTTTTCCATGTTTGATTGTTCCTTAAACAGGACCAGTTCCAGAGCTTTAGACATTATTGTTGTCTTTCTCTGAACCTATCGCAGTGCACTATATCCTTTTTGAAATGACGGGAACCAGGGCTACGTGTGGTTTTTGACAAGATGTGGGCAAAACGTGGACTAATACATGATGCTCTGTTTTGTTCTCTATTCCTTTCCTAACAATTTTTAACATTCTGTTCTCTTTTTGGATTATTACTGAGCTTAGGTTTTCGTAGAACTGTTTATCATAAACTCTGAAACTCGCTCCACAGTAATAATGATGCTTCAACCTCAGCAATAGCATAAGCATGCAGAGCAAGGACAGCAGCAGGGCAATAGGAGAGAAATCTTTAAAGACTTACTTTGAGAGCTAAACCCCAGGGCTAGCTTCTAGTTTATGAAAGTATACATTGAGAATTCAAAATTTGTTTTCATTCTCTTTGAGCACAAAAGCAAGATGTAAAAAACTGTCAGCAAAAAAAGGAAGAGTAATGAAGCAAGTCAACAAAGAAAAATAAGAATACAACATCAAGAGTGGCCAGCACAGTTCAGAGTGGCTCAGAAACCACTGAAAGCTAAGGGCTCTTATATCTCCCGCATCCCAGATGAGTGCCTTAACGCATGATGAGCCATCCTCTTCCCATCCCCACAAATCCCATCTGCTATTGAGCGCTTAAAACTAAATGAGAACTGCCATTTAACGCTTTCTGCAGCAGCTCTGTTATACAGTGAAAGCCAGCAGCCTACCTATACAATTTTTTGTGGGTTAATCCACTCTCACTATCCATGCACTGCGCTTGGGTGCAAGCCAGCAGGATTCCCAAAATCTGGATAGCGATAGCTAGTGAATTGCTCCACTCGAGCACTGAAGGCCTGCTCTCAGCAGGATTTAAGGTCTCCACGCTGCACCACACTCAAGATGGTGACGTAGCTTCACATTTATCGCTCCCTGCAAGGCAAGCCATGGGCTCACGGCTTCTAGTGGAGGACTATAAAGAAAGGCTGTGAGAATATGCATGGCTTTTCCAAAAGAAAAGTCCTGTTTGCTAATGGATTGAGCAGTGCTGGAACCTAGCCCCTGCTTGCTCTTTGACTTTGGGCAAGTCAGCTTAAGTCTTTCCTGAATTAAATTAATTATTAGCAGAGGGATGAGATGAAGGGAAGGAGTGACTTGTCTATTCTCCTTCAATGGTAGCTTAGCTACCACAAAACCTGACATCTGTGCCACAGCTCCGTTGCGCGGTGAGGCACATGAGAGTAGCAATACACAGACCAGATCAAGCTAGCTGAAAGATCCTCTTAACATCCCAGAAAATTTTGTGCATGAACAAAGCACCTCAAAGAGTGCATGGAAATGGCAAATCCAGCTCTTTTACTCAGTGAGAAAGATCATTTAGATTCATGGGGTTTTGCATCTTGTGGGCATTGTTAAATAGTCAAATAAAATCACTGAAGGATCCCCAGAGCTTTGACGTTTGGGATGCTTTCTGTCAATGAAAGGGGCATAGTCCTCCCCTAGCTCCTTCCAGAGGCACTGAATGAATAAACAGGAGTACTTTTGGAGAGATTTTGTAGCTAGAAGTGTCAGAGAGAACATAGCACTCTTTTGCCCCCCAAACAAGATGTTACACAGTGCAAGAGAGAGACTCCACTCAGAGCTAAGGGAAAGAGGAGATCATCCTGGAATGACAACATTCATCGTTATTACAGACACTGCTGCGTCGGTAGGAGCATGCCTAAGGAGAGACTTCATATATTCGCTGAGCAACAGAGGAAATGGATAAAACCTTGAGGAGGATGCCACACTGAATGACTATTAGATTTTTTTCTATAAACAGAGACAAGTTGTGTTTACCATCAGATCAACTACTTGCATCTAAATCATACAGATCCCAGTTGACACTAATGAACAGATACCCTGTTCAAGAGTTGTCTGTTCTATTACTGGCTTTATTTGTTGCTATCTACAGTTTTGTAGCATTTGAAGCTGAAAGGTTCAGCTTCATTTGAAAGGTTGCCTGTCAGCAAGGATCATCCCTTAACTTCTAGGTTTGTCCTAGCAAATTGCAACTTTTTCTAAATCCCTTAAGCACTTTATCACAATTTAAAGTATATGCATTAATTCAGGACTTCCCAAATTACCATCATAGCTAATCCTAATCTCAAATTACCCTCACAGCTAATTTGCTAGATGAGATAAGATACATTTTATGTAAACACAGAAGAAAGATTGACACCAGCAAATCTTAGGGAAAAAAAATCCAAGGACCCAAACACTGCATTCCTGATGAATCCTCAGGTGAATATTCAGACAGCCTCCCTATGCCATAACATAACATGGGTGTATGCAGGGTCTGACACAAGAACAATCATGCAACGGCATTATCTGATGCATTCATTTTTCTTGGATTTTCAAGAGAAGATGACAGAGAAGATTATTTGTCTTTCAGACTGTTGACAGATTTTAAGAGGAACATCACAGGGAAGTTAGAAAGTACTACTGGAAAAGAAATAAGAATTTTTGAACAGAAGCATCTAAAGGAAGGTGAAGGTCTTGAGACTACTTCATGACCATTAGCGAGGGAAAAATCTATACTCAATTAATGGAATCACCAGTGTCTGACATGGATAATTTCCAAGGTTTTCTGCTCTTCAGAGAAGCAGAAAACATGAGATTGCCTCATGTCTTCTAGCGCTTGGAGTAATTTAGCCCACATACTTGGCTATTGCTTTGTCACCCAACCAGCACCAGAACTATTTATTTCCACTGTGACAAATGATCGAGCAAAGATACTAATTTAGTTCCACATCACATTTGATAAGGTTGACAGTTTTGGAAGAGGGACAATCTGTAACTGCTTATTTGGTGAAATTGTTGGGAAATGACTTGGGCATTTGCTGCACAATAGAGGATGCTTTTTGTCAGCCAGGAGTTCAGTGGATAGGAAAGCTACACTTTGAAACTGTGGGTCTTGAGTTTCAATCCTCGTTCCTAGTGCAGGTCGTATCGAGACAGACCTCTTATTGTAACTTTTTCCATGCTGTTGGAACTGCTACTGCAAGTATATTTGCTCACATACATTATTAATAATCAGCCTCATGTGTCATCCCCTTTCTAACCTTCAGTCCAGCTATTTGACTTTCATTAGGCTATAGCTAGAGCTGGTTGAAACTCCATGCTGAAAACAGACAAATTGGAACAATTCTCATACCTCATCAGCGAGGATTTGCTTTACGCTGTAAGATATGCAATTTGCTAAGTTAGGGTTTTAAATGGGGAAAAAAAGCAACATTTTGTCTTCAGTAAAGACAAAATGTAATGTTCCTCAAATGCTGTTTTCTTCTCATATTATTCTAGAATAATTTTTGTAAAAATTACTGCATTCCTTCAGACGGTTGCACTTGCAATGAAATATAATTTTCCCCTTACAAAGATGCTCCTTTAGGAAACATTCTGATAGTTACAGTAATAAGAATTCACAATTACAGAAAGGTTTTACTCATGGAGAAACAAAGCAGGGGATGAGGGGTACATAAGATGTCTAGCCAAGGTGATCACTTCTTATTCTTCCAATAAAATCGAGAAACGCAAGATCAAACTCTGTGGTGTGCAGTAAGTGAATTTACAAGACTTCTTCCAAAGAAAAGAAGTCATATCAAGATTTTAGAAAAGTCTCAAAGCAAGGCCTCAGCCACTGCTTAAAAATTCTGAAATTTGAATCATCTACAACTAGTCTCAGCTTAAGAATAGCATTTTAGGATTTTTTCCTCAGAAGTACAACCCAAAACTTATGTTGTTAAAAAAAAATTAAAAATATCATATCGACTGTGTACGTATAGATATGGAGGTTCCATACTCCCAGCCACACAAGCAACTAAGCTTCACAAAAGATTTTTTCGAGTCAGAACCTGTTTTTCTCTTTCCATACCTTCACCCTCTAAAAAGTCCTTAGCTGAGAGTAGTAAATTACATCATCAAAGTTTTTGACAAACATCCCTGGATATTAGAAAAAAATAGAGTGGTTAGTCTTTCTGTTAATCCTAAAGCTTCTTTATACTTGATTTTAATGACACAATAATTTGACTGCAGTTTTTTTAGTGGCTGTTTCCTTTCCCTTTTATCATTCACATTCATGTACTATCTAGTAGTACACTAGCTGTCCTTGACATTCCCCTATTAGGTTTACAAATAATCATTAATTTGCTTTGTGTTCTGCCTCTTCTTTCAGTGATATATAGGCATGTCATTACCTTTCTAAAGTGTATTCATTATTTTGCTTCCAAAAAAAAAAGGCTCACTACTTTTCACTCAGGGTTCAAAGTGATTTGCATGGTAAACATGTAACAGTATATACTGTTAAGTGTATCTTCACCAAAATTTGTTATCTATTCTTCAGATTTCATAATTAATGGGCTTGTAATCTGAAGTCGCTTTCACTCTTTGACTGATCTTTCTCTTGATGTGGTTGAGAGGCATTTCACTCCAATGAATGGAATATTAAACTCAAACTCAGTCTTGATTGCCAGACCTTTGTATTTCGCTTTTCCATTTCCATTTTCCTTGCCCCCATAGAGAAGGCAAGACTTTCATAAAAACACGGGAGTTCCTAGAAGGGACGGTCTCCTACTCTGGTTTTGTACTGTACCTGACACAGTGAGTTACTGAATTAGTTGAGGCCTATAGAAACTATTACTATTAGCCTAAGTTTTTCTGTTTCCACTTCCATTCCATAGGTTATTTCTATCAGTTTAGTTCAAGTTTTGAATGGAAAACTAAGTCTGAGGTGAAGTTCTTTGACAAGTTACTTCTGAAATAAAGAGGCTGCACTGCTTCGCAGTTTGAGCTCAGCATTTACACCAAGGAATGCAGTGTTAGTAATGACAATAATTTTATAGAAACTTTGCAACATACCAGAGAATGCTAGTGTCCATTTGATGCATCAGGTGTCCTTAAAATGCACTGTTAGGTTTAAAATAAGCCTCAGCTATGCCTTTCTTCTAATAAGCCAGCTCAGGCGAATAAAAGTGGACAGCTTGCTTAGTATCATAGCACTCCACTTTGGCCAACTTACTTTATCAACAGGGAACACGTATTGGCAAGTTACCTAAACTTTAAGACCTGAAATGAAAAACATTAACCTTTTTATGGTACTTTCTTCTTTCAGCATTCTTGGTAACATAATTTATATAGCATTGTTTTTTCTCATTGCTTTAAAAATGCACAGACATTCTGGATAATGAACAAAAATGTGAAAAAAGTACTCTTAAAAAAAAAAAAAGAGTTAAATAACACTGAACCAGTTCAAAATTTCACTCACACTTTTGAGAGCTGTATGCCATACTTCCAAAATTTAAAAAGTTTCATAGTCAAATAAAGACAGAGCTATGAAATGGTTCTCTTATTAAATCACCAAGAAAGGTCTTGAAATAAGATGGCAAGAACAATAAAGTAATGAACTTGTAGCCATTCTCAGTAGAGTTTGAAGATTTAAAAAATTCTGGAATCAAAGAACCATTTGTTCACAGCATCAGTTGGATTTGTAATTATAAAAGAAAACTAAAAGGGCACAAAAGTAATTGTTGGGACTGATGGGGCCCATCCCTTCTAAAAGAAGAATACCATATATTTTCTATGTTTCAGAAAATTAGGTTATTATGGAATTACTCAATGTTTTAAACCATCTTTTAGAAAGGATCCATGGGAAAAAAAAAAATTAAGATTTTTAACAGAAAGTAGTGTAGAGGACAACTTGCACAAAGCCGGGTCCCATGAAAACCTTCACATATCAACCTCATGACATAATCCCATCAAAATCTGTCCAATATTTAGGGTCATATGTCAGGTAAGCAGGTTATCCACAGACATATAGAAGAACCATCCTGAAGAACAGAGGACACTGACCAAAACTAAGCTATTTAAATTGATGTTCTCAAAAACAACACAGTTGGGTACATTAATTATACACAGTATATCCAGCATCTCCTGGTCTATCAGCTTGATGCTGGAGTCAAATAACTAATTATCCAGTTTACCTTCTAGGATAGGTATTTTCACTATAGATGCTGTCATTATTCTGGAAACACCAATTGCTATAGCATAAGAGCAGCATTAAAAAAAATATTAGTAATAAGCTGCCTGAATTGGGAAGAGAAACTCTGAGATCAAGCTACAGAGTAGACTATCTTCTCACTTATAGTAACTTTAAAGCAGTAGTCAGATGACTTTAGCAAATGCATGTCAAAGAGAAAATGATTAAAGCAAGACTAACCTGAGCTCTACTGGAGAGACAGTATACAAATCTCCCCTTATGCTCTACCTTGAAAAAAAAATAGTAACAAAAGTCAGTTGTGTCTTATGTGTTGCATTTTTTTTCTTCAGCCATACTAAAGTGGCACTAAGACAAAATAACGTGTTTCGCTTTGCCAGTAGATATCCGTTATCAGTTACTTATTCAGTCAAAGAAGTCATTAGACTTTATATTCAATCAAAGGAATGATCTCTATCCTATGTTGGTAACTTTGTGCAGTTACCTGATCTGTGCTGAATATTGTATTTGTCTTTATATTACATTATAAGGGGCCAGCCTTTATGTTGCTCAGAGCCTTGTGTTGACACCTCCACATGAGCAAAGCAGATATAAAATGTAATTGTGACAAAAATGATAGCATTTCACAGCCACTTGGTAAGAAGGATTATTGAATATTTAAGGTAGTGGGAGAACTGGGTCCAGAGTGTCCTATGGCAGCCTATTTCAACACAATCCAATTAAAGAGAGCCCTGTGCTGTCCTCCATGTGATGTCGTAAAGCTGTAATGTCAAAACTAGGGATCTCTGAGCTGAAAGGGATTTATTTTTAATGTGTGTTTCAACCACTATCACAGTGGAGCAGAAAAACTGCAACTTTCATTTTTTTTTCCTAGAAATAAATTGTTGAAAAGTGTTAGTTACTGCAGTTTCTTAGAAGGAATGTTTTATAGTGACAGTTTCCCCCTTGTATACTGTATTTGTTCGAGTGACAGTGAGAATGTGCAGTAGCATGTAGGATATTCAAAACATTTTATTAGGGAATTATATTTGCAATGTGTTTGTCAGCATTTTCCTAGTAGGCTTCAGTATTTAGAGGTTCGTAACTCCAGTGAAAATTCCATCTAAATTGGAAGCTGGCAAACAGATTCACCACACAAGAGAGCTCTTTTATGGGAGCCTGGGAAGATGTCAGGGAAAGCAAGTTATTATAAAGGAGAGAAAACACATATATTTAAAGAGAAAAACCCTGCTCTATTATATTAGGCATGCCTATACATGGAAATGGATAATACATGTAGAAATGACGTTAAAACTTAAGAGAGACTATACTCACTGTATTACTATATCTATCAATGGAAATTCTATAAGCTTTGGAACTGGACTGCCTAAGAAAAAAAAAATATACCAAAAGAATATTTCATGCTTTCTGAAAGACTAAATTATTAGTATAAGCCTTAAAAGAAAAGGGAAAGACTTTGTTGAATGGTAATTTATCACATATACATTCCTTTCCTTGAATTAGCAAAAGTTATAACTATCTCTACTCATGTCAATTACGGGAATAACATCTGCAAATTGCACGTAAGCAAGATATACTCAAGAATCATATAGGCACAATAATGAAAACGTGTAATTAAGTTTAAGAGGTAGACTCAATTCACCAAAAATTCATGAGCAGAAAAAAAATTCAGTAAATAGGTTTTCTATAGACTTCAATAAAATGAATTACAGAACAAAACACAGTAGCTCTACGTATTAATAAATTAACATCTGTTAAGACTAACACGAAAAGGAATAATAGAAATCAACACCTAACAAGTTTCAGCTACTTTATATCACTGTTTTTGTGCAAGTCCAGGTCCAGTAAAACTGGACAGTCAGTGTCAAAAAACAAATGACTTTCTCAGAGCGTTTCACTGGAGTCAAACCCCGTTAACAGTCTGCACATCAATATTCCTTTGAGACAACTACTTTAAATTTCAAGGCTAAGGCACATTCTCAAATGAAGTGCATCATCAAGTACCAAATAATTTAAAAGGTCATGAAGAAAGTTATGCTCGAGCAGTGTTATAACAAATAAGCAAACCAAACAAGCAATACCTCACCTGCTTCCCCTTTCTGCCTCAGTTAGCACCATCCCTCCTTCCACACACTGGGGTTTGAAACCTTAAGTAATAAAAGCTGTCATGTGTTTATTAGAGGTCATGAACATACAACACCTGAATGATCTTAACATCCCTGGTACAACTCCTGCACTACATAAAACAGCCATGCTTGTCTTTTTGAGAGCATCGATAGCAGGCATATTTTGTAATACACACGTATCTTTGACAATGGCAATGTTCACACACTTTCTAAATGTTTTAGAAGAAAACAACCTATGTTGGATTCAAATCTCTTCCATATTCATGTGCTTCCATGACATCTTACAGAAGAAGACCTCAGCATCACACCTTATGTTATTTATGTATCAGAAGTTTTTAAGTATAACCTATGCAAGCTTTGTGAATCTAATTCAAATATGCTGATAGGCATGACTGGCATTAATCAACTTATAAATCTGGATACAGAAGTTTAACTTAAGGAAAATGTAGTAATTTAATCAGTGTTGTACATCGCAGTTCTATTTTGTTCATCACTACCATAATATTGTATCATTAAGTATGTTTAATTCCACATAAAGCAGTCAAGCAGCGAACGCTGAAGCCTTCCTCAGACATCATTTAACCCAGCAAGCCTCAGGCGCTGCTGGAAAAAGCATGCAATCTGAGAACAGGGCTAAACCCAAAGACACCGCAAGTTTTGAAATATTTCATGTCTCAGTGACCAAACACAAGAAGCTTCTGTTAATAACTAAACTATGTCACTGATGATACTAACTACTCCTAGCAAGATATACTCGGTGAAAGGAAAGAGCATCCTGTGAGATATGTATTACTGCGCTATAAATGCATAAATGCAGTGTAAGTACAGGCTAATTTACTCTTCCATTACCCCTGTCTTAGGGCCAGTGGGGTCACTGTAGCAAAATATTGGGGGGAGACAGTGAGTGACTTTGCCCCAAATCGGCCAAGTCGCTCTCCTGCGCTGTCATGCTCTGCAGCGATCACACGGGCGCCCTTCAGCCTCCGCAGACGGTGTAAACGCCTTTCAGTGTCCTCTCCCTCGCAGGTCACTTAATACTAGCTGTCCTCCGTCAAAAATAGCGCGGTGGGTGGGTGAAGAAACCAGACGTCCCACGCGCGCTCCTCATCTGCAGCCGGTTGTTATTTTAGGTTTCCGTGAACCCTGCAGATCCATCGTTCAAAATGTGAAAAGCGAGCAATGCCGCGCCTCGCCTGCCTCGTAAGGGAATCGCTGAGGAAACCCTCATTTTCTTATTCCGCTAACCGTTACAGGCCCGTCACTCTCACGCAGCAACAGAAAATCCTTGAAAGAGAAATCTCCATTGTCCAGCAACGATGTAGAAAAGCGCAGTGCAGCTCCGAAGCAGCGTGTCGGCTGTCAGGGAGCAGCAACCGCGTATAAAGCGCTTTCCTGCCGCGTCCTGAGTCATCGGCCTGAACTTCCGCCATGTTCCTGCATCAGGCGTCGGCCTGCTGAGCAGTCATTTGCCAGCACAGTGAGGGATAAACACGCTAGCCATGGGGAGAACAGAAAGGGGAGGGGGGAAAGCCAATAAAGCAACCACAAAAACATGAGGAAATGGTATAAAATTGAATAAATATCAGAAAGACAAGTACTAGAAATAATCCTCACCCCAGCATGCACAAAACACATGAGAGGCTCTGCAACATGCTTCTCCGAGGGACTCCTCCGAGGATTCAGAAGTACTTGCTTATATTCAGTACTTGAGTGTTTATATCTCTATTCTCCCGTGCTTGTTGACCTGGCAATTTCTGTTTATTTGTTTGCTGTTTTCTGACAACTTTATGTATTAGGCAATAAAGCCTGGAATGTATGAATTAGCTGGTCAGCTCACCAGCTAAATTGAACCATTTCGTATCAACTGAACTCAACTATTCAGTTTTAATTTACCAAAAAAGATCTAACCCTTTGAAAATAAAGGTTTCTCTTTCATCTTCCTAGCAAGTAACACTGAGCATAAACATCAATCACAATTTTGAAAGTCCAATTAAAAATGAAACTTTCCGAATGTTTTACCGTTTCGGCCCATGAGGGTACCTATAGAAATAAGCAGCTCTTCTGCAGAGAACCCCTTCTTCTCTGACCCGTTTCATTAACTCTGGTGTCATCAGTGTAGCCGACTAAAGGGACTACAGTGTCAAAATGAGCACTTCCAAAAGTACGCTGATCAAGTAACGCCAGAGAAGTTGTGCTGTCGGTGGGAAGAGTAAGAGAGATCTCATGGGAGGACAGGATTGTGGGCAGGAATAAGAGGTTCATATTTAACTTGGGAAAAGTTTAACAAGCAAGGTACTGCAAAAGCCTGTGGTTTGGCAAAGCTTTTTCCTGAGTTGTAGCCATTATCCGCATTTTTTTAGCGCTCTCTCAGGTGTGATTACACAGTCTACGCAATCATCAGCTTAACCTGATCAAGCTAGCAAAGGTTATTCGCATGCCAGCATCATCTGATATCCTACAGATTTTAGGGTAATATATATGCACAATGATATAATGGTCTGTTTTACAGTCCAGTATGGAATTTATAACATAGTCACATAGAGAACCTACATACAGGAAGAATAATGCACTTTTTTTGCAGGTAGAATCTAATTATATTAACAACTCTCCAAATATTTGGGACTGCAACTTAAAAGAGAAGGAAGTGAATTAGAAATTGCAGAAATTAATAAGAATTAAACAACAGTGAAAGTCCGTACTATGGCAATAACTGTTTTACTTAAATTTTACATGTTCAAAACAACCCTCTGTGCAGTTTAATAGTTTCCCCGCTCACCAGCAAGCAATATTGTGAAATAATCTAGCCCCAGTGAACCACGGCAATATCTACTCTTCCTAAGATGGGATATTCTGATAGCCTCCAACTTAACTGAAATTTGTACAATCAGTTTAAGGTAGACGGAGGAGATAGACACAATACCAAAGATGTAATTTTGTTCAGTTTAATATGATCGATATGATCGAAAACTCAAAGTCTTCATGAATTCAGAAGATAAATATTGACCATATGCACTTTTTTTTTCCTGAAGTTGTACAATTCACCAAGTTACATTCTTAGCAGATACCAAAAATGTCTTCAGACTCATTCTGCTCCCTGAAAAAGATCATATCTGCCATTTTGATAGAAAAAGAGAAGAGAAGCAGAATATCAGTTTTATTTCTAGGGAACTCCATCTTTACCTAGTGATTAAATTTGTTTGAAATAGAGATGAACAAACAGACCCATGGCAAACCATTGGAAAATGTAGCTCCAAACTCTAAATTCATTGTCAAAACTGGAAGCCATAAAAACTGGAGCCTTCCAAATGAATCTGCCCCATATTGGGGTATTTGCAAATATTTGCACTCTGTCACTGTGGCCTCTGTGTCATCATTAGCTTCTATAAGCTCTGTACATTAATTCTGAATGATTATTGAAACAACTCTACTGCAATTTAAAGCTTAGCAAGTCTTTAAAATTCTTTTCAAATATGCATAACTAAATTAGAATTTCATATTCTGATTCTGTGGCCTTGTCATGGGGATATGCAACTGCACTACGTGATTCAGATGATCACAATTCCTCCCACATTCCTCCCATGAGCTGAAGGACAGAAAATTGTTTAACCTATAAAGTTTTTTTTAAAATTGGTTTTGTAAAATCTGTTAGTTTTAAAGACTCAGCCTTTCAAGGCTTGTTAGCTGAAAAAAAACAGGTTCATTTTTTGTTTGAAGTGAATTTTCAGCCTTCTTTGTATGGAAACATGCTTGATGATATCAACTGTGGACTAAAAAATAAGCCCAAAATAATTTTTTTTAAATCTCATATGTTGAATCCTCTTCCTCCCTTTACCACTCGTCATAGACCAGTTTCAACTCATTTTTTGCCTAATAAGTCTTTATTATAGGCCTAATAAGGAGTAATGTCAGGTCTTTTACCAATTCCTACTAGTTTTTTCATTTTTTCAAGAGATGTTCAGTGTGAGTTCCTTTCTTATGCAACTTCATAATGATTAACTAATTTTAATGAAGAGGGAATGAAGGTCCCTGCCCCTTTGGGCGAGATCAAACTTAAGGCCTTGAGTGAAGAAAATTGTGCCTGTGATGCTTCCCCAGCATGCAAACGGGGACAGAGAGATCTAGACCCTGCGAAGAGAGTAACAAATATGCAGCCTTCCATGGAAGGTACCTGTCCTTAATTAATTCTGATTACTTTATAGCTCTGAAGGACTGAGATACAGAGGAAAACAATTTGAACCTTACCTCTGAGAAAAGATACTTGCTGCTTGTATATTACAAGGCAATATAATGTGTTAGTTACACATCTAATCTAGGGACAAAATTTGTCCTCATCCAGCCATGACACCAGAAACTCTGAACTTTAAGATCTGTATGGAAGGACAACACATTTTTGGAAGACACTTAACAAGTAGTTTCCACAGAAATGAGGCATTACTGAACTTGCTAATGCCTTTGAGAGGGTGTCTATAGAAGTGCAGATATCTCCGGAGGGGGGGAAAAAAGATTATAATTAGCTCAAGATTTCAATAGTATAAAGGGCTTACTTCCCCCCCGCCCCGCCCCCAGTGTCCATGTCACAGTGCACATATTATTGGAAAAAGTCACGTCACTTGGAGAAGCATCAATTTTTGGATTTCTTATGCTACACTCCCAAGGTTTCTTTTGGCATACACGACCTGGTGGATCTTTCCAACAGGGAATTAGTTGAGATGAGTATCTTCAGTGCTGTAGATCTGTTTGAATGACATACTGTCCTCCCTCGACATGAGCATCAGAGGAGCTTGCAAGGCCTTGCTGGTGTATCCCTTTCTTCCCTCCCAGGCACATTGGCAGAAGCAAGGCTTATGCTGCAGCTACTGTATACAGGGTACTGTGAGCTGCTTAGTGACACACGTGGAATTTGCCACAGGGCAGTAATAGTTTTAATGAGAAAGTCCAGACAATGTTTTTTTTCAATCGTTCTCCACAGTTTGCATAATAAACAGTATTCAGCTTTTCCTTCTGTCTTACCATGCACTACTCCTTGGCCTACATCTTCAGAGCTATTTCTCCAGAAAGCTTTACCTGAATTAAGGCAGTGGCTATAATGAATATTCATGGAAAGTATTACCATTTTTAACAGGTATGGACATGTTTTCCTGTTAATGTGCTTATACATTAAGGGCAGCATCCATTATCACATTACTCTATGTTATTAGGCTTCCTTTCTTTCAGGCTTCTAGTACAGTGTGCTGATGAATCACATACTCAATACCTGGGTCTTAGTCAGTGTCGTTCGAGGTCAGTTTTCCTAATTAGAAACTGCATCATCCTTCTTTCTAGAGTTAATATGAAAACAAGAAATATAGCATGCTAGATACTTGATTAGTAACTTGCCGATCTTTTAATTTCAAGGAATTAAAGTCACAGACACTGGTAAGAACTAGAACACTATTAGTTAAAAAAAAAATTAGTAAATTTGCCGCCAGTTAAGCTACTTCTCTTTCTCTTGTGTTCTTACCTGAGAAAAAAAAGGGGGTGGATATTTTGTCTTGTTATCAGCTGAGACTCTCTATATAGATTTTATATACCTATTAGGTATATAATAGACTAGGTACTCGAAGAAGGATGATAAAACAAAAATAAATAAATATACCACCAATTAGGTACCTCTCCAGAGATACCCAGTAGGAAATGCCAAGATGATTATGTCTGAGATTTTTTCCCTCACATGAGGGACACTTGGACTCTTGAGCAAGGGGTTAATAAATGCCTCCACTCTCTCAAGATCCAGATTCCAGAATTACCTCTTGAGGACAAATAATCAGAAGTATCCTTTCTCCTTTTTTTTAAAATCAATGAGAAATTTTATTCTAAACATTTTTTATAATGTTGTAGTTTGACCAAAGGACTCAGACCCTTATCTGTCCAATGCATAGCTGGGGTTGACAGGATTTTTTTTTAAACCACTTCTGTTATGCTGCTACTTAGTGGAAGAAAAACAAAATCCAGTATATAAAGACCCTCAACAGGGTTAGATGGCCCAGAAGGAGAAAAAGTAAAAGGATGCGTTTGCAGCTCGGTAATAGAAACACTCAAATGGACAACATAACTGTACTAGCCATCTTCACCACAGTAAACTGAGCATAGCAGATGTATATTGTTTATTTGGGTGATAGAAAATAGATCTCTGACACTCCTTAGGCTAAAATTCCTATTTCCTACTTCCTAAGTGTTTTACATAGAATCTGAAGCAGTAAGTTTCCTTCCGCTTTAGTAAAATTTTACAAAACATTGTATATACCTACTTTGTGAGTGGTAAATGCATCAGTATATGTGAAGAGCATTATGGACTGCTTACTGCATAATTCAAGCCATTTTCATATCATAGTAAATTGCGTGAGGGAGCTAGATGCTCAGCTAGTTAGGCTGAACAGGTTTGGGACATAAAGAAGCTGAGCTTCTAGGCATTCAAGACAGAAAAGGAGTGTTGAACAAGACTAAACACATCACGAAGTCTTAAGCAGAGTGTTTTTAAATTGCAGTTATTTCTAAGTCAACACCATAGTCATCTACACATATTTTAGAAACCTATGTGAAAAGGGAAATGTGTTTTGAATGGTTGTTTTAACCTCAGCTGCAACCCTAAGCAATACATTTGTTTAGCTCTTACAAGAGGCCAGTGATTTACAAGGTAACAAGGCATTTTGCTTATGTAATACATATTTCCAGTTCATCTGTGAACATTCATAAGCTGCTTGTTAAGCCCATTACAGGAAGTATTAAATGTCTTGAAAATATTACACATTTATGTATAAAAAAAAGCCTTAATCTAAGATGACTTTTCTGAAAAGACCCCTATAATATAAGGCTATTCAGGTAAAAACAAAAATAGTAATTGTATATCTAATTGCCTACTCTTTTCTGAGAGTGTTAATAGTGGAGTACAGAGAAAAAGCAAGCTTTGAAAAGTGCATACACAGCCCTAAAATATATAAAGAATGCATTTCTTTAATGAAAATTTTGAGAAGTTCCTTATTTCAGCTACACTTATTCATCTAATCCTGCAGTGACTATTTTCTACGATACTTTGTAAAGTCCTTCAAGAACTTGAATAATTTCTAATACTAGGAGGCGATATCATAGCAGAATTTGCTGAAGTTTGTCAGCAAGGCAGACAGTTCTATGTCTGAAGTAATATGGTATAGCAGATTACATAGGGAAGGCTCATCAGATTTTTATCATTTGAAAATCTAATAAGGAATCAGTAAGTACCTAGCTGGGAAAAGTAGAAAACATACAGTAATTAATGTACTATAGTATGCATGTATTGATTTTTCCATGGACTATATTTTAGTGGTAATGATGTCTGGCACCAGAACACAAATCAATAGGAGACACGACAGTTCTGTTGGTTTTAAAAAATTTAAGGAAAACAATCTGTGTTTGACTGGCACCATCAGAGTTCCACATCCCAATTTTGCTATTGTTATGCTCGCTGTTATTTAAAATAACAGAATCTCATTTGAAGCTTATTCTGCCAAATAAATGCCCAATCTTCCTGCCGTTTCTGTTCTTCTCAAAAGAAATACACTGCCAAATTTAGGGAAAAACAAAACATTTTTAACAGCAGATGGAAATGGGCTTAGGTCTTTTCCATGTGAATATGCAAAATATTAACAAAAAAAATCAAATAAACAAACAGTGGCACTGAGGATTTCAGTTTGCCATTACAACTGAAATACGAAAATGCTACACTTGATTTTCCTCCATTGTTTTCTCTCTTAGAATTACTACGCAAGCTATATGGTATTAGTTTAGATTGTTTCAAACTAACACATAGCCAGGAAGATTATCAAAGGCCTTGGATGAATTTCCTTAAAGGTGTTACTGACTGTTGATTAAGGACAGAAAAGGGAGGAGTGAAATGGTCGGTACTCTACCGAAGTGAGTAACATTTTCATTAGATCCCAAAGTGTTTCCTTTAACTGTGGCTGGCTTTCAGCCACTCAGGAGCTCGAGCGTGGCTGAAATCCCAAAATTATTATTCCTCAGAGAAAAAGCAAAGTTTCCTCCGAAGGTTCAAGACCTTGTTCAAATCTTGGACCACCTGCAGGAAGGAAGGCGAGCAGCCGCAGGGAACAAGTTCTGCCTCAGCTCGCTGGCCTTCGGTGATGGCTCAGGTGCGGACGCATGTCGTTGCACAAGGCAGCCTGCAACCCCCACCAAAAGCTGCGCTGGAGCAGACGGCATACAGCACCCCAGCGCAGGGGGGCTGGACGGGAAAGGCCCATCCTGGCACTTCTTCACAACCACTTAACGCACACGCGGGCTCAGCCCGCGGCAGACCAGAGGTCTCCCCAGGCAGTTCAGAAGCTCAAATTTGCAGTTCACAGAACCCTGTGGAAACGAGAGACGGGCAGAAAAACCTTACCCTAACCGCTGCTGTAAGGTCGAGAAACCCAAGGATAACTGTGGCACGCGTGAAGGGTTTTTTGCCTTATGTCAGAAAATTATTTTTACTTAAGATTTTTGGTTCAGAACAGCCTTCAAAACGGTACAGCCAATGTTATGACATGCTCAAATTATCCAGGCAGAAAAAAAAAGAATACATTTAATTAAGATTTCTATTACTGATAACGCAACATGCATTTGAAGAGAAAAATGTCCTGAAAATGGAAAAAAAAAAAGTCTTTTCTTTAAAAATTAAAAAATAAAATTCAAAAAAAAAAATTGCTCTCAGCAGTCTCTCACCCAAGCACCTATAGTCCTTTCTACTTCCAAGGCAGTACCAGACTTGCTTCTGATGTCTTTCCCTATTAGTTATATCCAGCCAAGTAAACCTGGCATAGGCAACTGTTCAAATCTATTGTCATTATTTTATGTTTTAGAGCCCACAAAACGAAGCTAGCGAAAGCAATGCACTTTCTTTGCTTTGACTGTGGTTGGTACCTCAATATTTTTAGAATAAAGACAACAAATGGGATTACTATGTATGCTTATATTACTAAAAATAATCTAAAAATTAAAGTAGCACAATAACCTTTAACAGTAAAGTATGCATACATCCTTTACATAGGTTGTTGCTAACACCCTGAAAAATAAAAACTTTATTTGTTCTAGAATGTCTTAAGAACAGCCAGCTGGATCTCTTACATAATAAAAGATTTTAGTTAAGGGCTTCTAGAGACCTATATATCCTATTTATCTCAGAAGCTGTCGCAAACATGCAGTTGGGGAAGGGAGAAGGGAAGAGGGAAAAGCTCCTGTGATTTTACCTTGTATTTTTTTCTAAAAATACATTATTGAAATCAGCAATATTCACCCCTACTTCCACAGATCAGTGCGATTCGAGTGTTTTACTGCACAAAAACAGATTTACGCACAGAAAGACACATTTAAGTATTTTGTTAAGTCGGTGACCAAACCAAAATTAGGAAATACTCCTAATTTTCAATTCTCCTTTATTACAGTGGGGACTGAAAGCATTCTGCAACTTTCAGCATCTGACCTGCTATTTTTAACCAAGAGAATATGCGATCTAGTGCAGCTCCATTAGCTTTCTTAAATTGATTGGTCTGTCTCTTCACTAGTAATAAATATACTACCCTAACACTATTTGCATAAAAATCTGGAACCAAGACAGCATGAGACTTCAACGTAGAACAGCAAATCTGTATTTGAGTGACCTTTACATCTAAAGTGCCTACAAAAACCTGCTAACAAATAAAAGCTCTTCCAGGGCTGACATAAGTTTAGGAAGGATAAATCAGGATGCAGAAGAAAAAGGAGTAGCATATGGTGGAAAACAAAACAGCCGTTTTCAAAAGACAGGTTAGTTAAAGAGAATCCAGTATTATGTCAGCTCTGTGATCTGTTAGGTTTAGTATTCAAGCAGTTGAAACACTAATCATTTCCATTTCAAAGAAAAATTGAAGCTTGCTGATGATCTTGCAGGGAGGATGGCTGAGACTGCCTAATTCTGCATGACCCATATCTGCAGTGGAGGCAAAGAAAGCCCTTTCCAAGCCCTCCACTCGCAGCAGCATTCACACAAATTGAGCGCTGCCTTCGCCGCCGCAAGCAGTCACATCAAATGGCCACCACCTGACCCAAACACAGAGGAAGTCTGTTCTAAGACTGCAAGATCACTGGTATACTACTTCCTAAGAGTATCAATGCATCCAGTGGAAGCGAGGCGAGAAAACATATATAGACGATGGTAGGATGTGCACCTGCGGATGAAGGAAGGCAGAAGAAAAGTGAGATGGTCCCACTTGTGGATCATCTGACTTTATAGATCATGTTCTGCAGATGTCACCAGCAGAATCAAACAGACAAACTAATGGGCCTACAGTTGAGTTTTTCCTCTGTGCTCTTTCAAATTTGGATCCATCTACAACAGAGGCTGACATGCCTTCTAACTTTGTGTAGCATGGCACTGCTCAAAGGAAGAGCTAAGTGCCATCAAACCTCACTAACTTGACCTTAAAGCCTTCGAAGAAATCACAGCTTAGGAACAGAAAACTTGCCAAAGGGGCCCACGCTCTGGTTGTTTGCAGCAGGAGGAGGAGTGACATATACAGGAGAAGCGCTTGGACGTTCTCTTTTTGTTGAGTTTTGAACTGGGATGCAGTTGGATTTTTTCTCTCAGGTATAACTCACAAAATCAGTTGCAAGTTATAATCAGTTTAATTCGCTTTGGTTTAGTTTCCTGGCAGGCTTCTCCCTTGCTCACTGCTTAAATTCAGATCATATGAAATTAGATCAACTCAAAGGTTTTCAAAGACAATAAACGTATGCCTGACTACTCTCTTCAGAACTGTGGTTGCTTTTGTCAGATAATACAGCACCATACATCTGTATGGGGAGAAAGGAAGGTGCTCATTTGTTTTTCCCTCCTTTTACTCTAAAAATATCAGTATATAATTAACATTTCTTAGCTGGAGAACCTGTCCGTAAAGTCTTAGACATAATAGATAAATAAATTAGTAAGTTGAACACCACAAACGTTCTTCCTCAGCAATTTAACAGTTTTGAAAGAACACGTTTATTTTGACGTTTAGGTTCTCTTCTTGCCACTAACAGCCTATGACCAGAGTCTGCCAGCTTCAGAGGTCCATTAAAGTAAATTGGGTACAACACTCGTATCTGGTTTTTATATTGCAATTTAAAGTCACAGTCCTAAAACAGAGTGCATGTGGGGTGTCTCATCTTTCCTGATTCGGAAAGGGCCTCAAAGTCAGTAACAGACTTTTTTCCTTAGTGACCTCCATATCCACCTGATAGGCAAAACAAAAATATTTAAAGTTATCCTGTTTGCCTTTTTCTCCAGCCTCACTGCATCTGACTGAAAGACCACTTAAACATAATGTTTAGTTATTATAGGTTTTAAGATGTTGAGTGTTTAGATGTTCACCTTTGTTTTAAAGGTGATTTTTAAAAATTCTCTCCGGGAATGACAAAAGCACTGTTCATTTTTTCCCCTTTACATCTCCTCTTCTCTCACAAGAGTATCTTGTTTGGTTCCCAAAGTACTGTTCACATTCTAAAAATGACCTTTACTTCAACAGCCCTATTGGCTCCATTGCTTGTAGAAGCAAACGTTTTCCTCCTGGCTCAATAGTGCCTATTTTAATATTCTCTTCAGACTCTCTCTTCATTGCAATCCTAATAAACACATTCAGGTTTACAATGAAGAGAGATCCTACCAGACAAATGGCAGCAAGGTTACAAGCTCGAGCTGGTGACCTTCTGAGAGCTTGTTTTTCAGCAATGCCTGATGGGGTGAACGTTCGCCTGATGTTATTCACTGAAACAGGAACTCCAAATATTCTCCTTTCTCAACAATGTCATTTTACCTTGACAACATATCATCACTAGCTTTCTTCTGTTTATCTCCTAGGTCAGAAAAGAAAGGTGAACAATTTATCACTCACAAATCCCCAATTTTAATGCAAATATTAACTGAAATTCAATTTCCATTGAATATATATTTTGAATATAATATATACATACGCAACCATTGAGGCACAAAGGCTAAACATATCTGTCAGATCAAATCTGAACAGGGAAGTAGATATAACTTTTTTTTCTCCAATGACATACAATATAAAATGCTAGAGATTTATACTTGGAGAAGTCTTGATTTTCTAAAGCCTGCAAGCCATTTGACCACTTTAAGCCTTTTTTTTTTTTAAAACAGGATCTCCACTTCTTGTAATTTTCTTGACTTCAGCTTGCAAGACGGGTAGTTCATGCAGGTTCATTTACTCTGAATACTACAAACCTGTAATGATTTCTTGCCTGCTTTCTTTTCAGAGAGAGGATTTACAATTTGGATTATGCCCCACAGAGCTATACATAAAGGTGTCCTTCCATGTGCTAATTTCTCTCTTTCCGCACCCAGAATTTCCCCTCTGAGGTATTGTCGGGACCACAAAGAGACCTGCCATCAGTTTAGGCCCACGCTGAGAAAGGTGATGCCATCGCTTCAGATGTATCTGTGTTTCTTATTTAGCTGTTACTGCTGTCCAAACATAAAAGCCACCTAGCAAGACTTCAAGTATTCCTCTTTTCTGCCTGAAAAGCAGAGAGATTCACCCATACCTTCCATCCTAAAAGGGCACCTTCAATTTGCCAGTAAAGATTCAGAAATTCAGCTTACTTAAGCACAGAGAATTACAGGGTATGTCCCCAAACAAACTAATAACACATCAAGACTATGGAAATAAGGTCACAGGGACTTTGGCATGGTTATGAACAGGATGCTCACAGCTGGCCTAGATTCTTGTGCTAATACCTTCTTTGAAGGCATATTTTTAATTAACTGTGGTAGAGAAAGTGGGCATGCCAGGTATGGTGAACAAGCCTCACATTCCTCTGGCCACTGTAACGCGGATAGAAAAGCAAACAGAGTTTGGCTTTGTAGCATCCTTTATTTAAGGAATTCCCAGCCCACTCGAAGCTCAGCCTATGATGCAGAATTGATTGCAAGAAGTGGTACATCCCTGGCTCTGTATAGCTCTCCACTAAGTCTACCCAGTATCACCAAAGAACTTGCCAAGCTTGTCCCGCAGCAAAGGAGACTGCAAAGTAACGGCAGAACATTACAAGGGGACCACTTACACATTTGGTCTTGCTCTAGATTATCCCAGATATTTTGCAATGTAGGCCCATGTAATCCAGGCCTGTATTTGCATATCTCCTAGTAGACGTGCATACGCATATCTTCTATTAGGTTCTAGTAAGCAAGTTTAATGTTTTAAATGTTGTTTTACAATACAATATATTCACATTATTAGTATATTTCTCAACAAGAGGATTCTTTTTCCTTTCAATGTTAATATAATCTTTCATCATCATCTTTTAAAATAATCAGCTATTTCCTGACTGAATCTAGTTACACTTCAACTGGTACCACTATAAAGTTATTTCTTCAAAATATTAAAATTCAGTGCAACTTTATTTGTTGATACTTTTGTTGATATTCTTTTAAAACTACTTTTATCAGTTTACGTTGCCCCATGCATGTATTGTCTCGAACTGATGTAGTCAAGACAATGCAGTACCTTTGCCTGTAGTTGTGTTGCATGTAAAGGAGTCTGTAACTTAGAAATGAGATAAATTATACTCAGAATATTCCAATATTGTAGAGAGATTGCAAGGATCAGGAGATAAAGGTCAGTGAGAATTCAGAGCTAGTGTCTCAGAGCGTAAACAGAGAACAGAAAGTTAGTA
Organism: Struthio camelus; assembly: GCF_040807025.1. Taxonomy (NCBI): domain Eukaryota; kingdom Metazoa; phylum Chordata; class Aves; order Struthioniformes; family Struthionidae; genus Struthio; species Struthio camelus. The sequence goes on from NC_090945.1 coordinate 29,893,930, forward strand.
AAAAAGGCTACAAAACAAGTGGGGCATTCACGTAGAGATACTTCTCAAGTAAATGGGGTTAGGCAGTTCCCCTTAAGATCTGAGCTTTCCCATCCAAATACTATATTCCTCAAATCACTGTTATTTAAAGAAGATAAGAATGAGAAATCTGCTAACATTTTTAAAAGATTCTTTTCTTTCTCTTTCAAAAATCAAAATGATTTAGTTGTCTGAAACTGCACAAGTTAGAGCCTTATCTATATACAGCTAAGAACAGCCATTCATTAAACAAGTCTTTAATTTTTAAATGAGATTAGGACTATTTAGTACTGTTCCAAGCAAGCAAGTGGCTTGCCAAGTGGCTGTCAGATCAGAATGCTGTGCAGTACACTTGACAGAAAACCCAGCATAGTAACAAGAAACCAACCCAAACTTCAGTACTGGAATAACTGAAATGCTGCCAAAAGGAATAACACAATAAGCGCACATTCGAGCAGTTTTTAGGATTCCTATTCATACATATCTAGAATCTCATAATTAAGATCAGGCACCCCATTGTTGCAGGTGCCCCTCAAATTTGGCTTTGAGAGTTATCCTTAGGCAATCTTTAATAGGAAGTAAATCTGTATCTTAAAAATGTGGAAAGATAATTAGTAAATTTAGGTAATAAGAATAAATTTAGAAGAAAGATACTTATTCCCAAGTATTTTGGGGTAATGAAGATCATAGAAGTATGCTAGTCATGCTATACAGCTACTCTAATCTGCATGATTAGGGTATTTTGACAAAATTTGAGTAGTTTTTCATTAATGATTCACAGGCTATCTTCACTGCACTTATTCCACTTCCCTTTTCCACCTGGTCCTCACCCTGCAGTTGCAATCTACAGTATACATATATTATATTGATGTGAAACCAGTTACGTTACTAGGATTAGTCATACTGATGTATATTTTGTTTCACAGTGTGTCTGTATTTGGCATATGCACTGATTTTTCATTGAGGTAATTATTTTAATGCAAATATCCTAGTCTGAACATGCTATAAACCAAAAAGGAAAATATAAACATTTCAGTGATTAGACAACAAAACATGTAAAGGTGAGGCATTAGCTATAAGAGGACTGGAGCAGGAAATCAAATTAGCTTAAGGGCTTAGCTACACCCCTGGGATGAAATGGTACTCATTGTTGCAAATACAAAGCGGACTCTGACAAGTCTAATTAATGAATAGAATTCCTGTGTCTTCTACAATAGACCTCTAAACCAGCCCTACTCAGCAGGCGCAAAATGACTTCACTGGGGGGTACGGGGGCTATTGAGCTGAAATAGCAGCTGTTTTGCTCAGCTAACTTCACATCCAGAATTGGAGGGACTCTTATGCTCCGTGCTAGCATCTTCCCCTCTCCGCCCTCCTTGAAAAAGGAAATTTAATCATACAATTCAAATGACAATCCAGAAAACAGCTGATACAGCTGTGTATGCTGTTTAACAAACTTTCAAATACACTCTCATGGGTTTCAGGGTCTACTTTCCCTTTCCTGATCTTGCCCGGGCACATATCAGTGAAGTATGACCTTGGCATGTTCGCAAGTTCCCATGTTCATAGCTATCAAAACGGAGGTCTATAAAGAAGAGAGTTTAGTGTTTAGGTTCCCATACTCCTATAAAACATTTTCTGAACCCTATAAAAAGTGCTAAACTAAGGTCATCTAAAGTTTATTAAAGCATCTGTGTGTCCTAGCATGGAGTTCACAAATCATGAATGCAACATTATTCAGTCAATTTAACAAGATTAGCCAGCCTGCTTTTTCCACTTTCTGCCATTTCTTCTTCCATAACAAGCTAGCTTATAGCTAAGGGAAGCCAAGCTCTTTTAAAGCTTTATTCTTTCACAGCTAGTAAAGTACAGCATTTACAATTGGGAGCTATCATGTCAGAAGCACAGTAGTTTCTCACGGGTCATTCAAAGTGTGCTACACAAACCAAAAAACAAGAAAATAGAAAGGAGACTGGGAAGAAAGGAGACTAATTAACAGTTCTAAATTTTAGTTAAACTCTGTTCAACCTTCCACTTCTCAGATCCAACTAGACAGCTAATAAGCCTTGTGGAATTCTGGCTCTTAATTAACACACAATTATTTCTCCAGAAGGATTAGAAGTTCCACCAAATGTTCGAGAAGTCAGTTTCTGCAGCTCAAATTAGATTACTGCCTACATTTCAAAGCAGGGGTTACTGTTCCATGCTCTGTTTCCTCTATTTGTAACAGGTCTTTAAAAAAAATTTAAGAGAAATAAAGGATTGCTGCATTTTCATTGCACAAAGCTTTCCCTTCTGCGAGCATGCAACATTCCTGGCTAGTTATTCAGCCATTTGGTATGAAAAGGTGACAGCAGTTAATGTACGTAGCCCAGGTTTCTACTAACTGTTAGAAAGCAGAAGAGAAACAAACCTTCTGTAGACTAATCCAACACTTTATTTGCCCAGGTCTGAGATCCTCTACCCTCTAAGAGTGACCTGATCATCACAAGCAAAAAACAAAACAAAGCAAAATCAGTTGCACTGGAAGCTTACACCAGTTACTTCTACTAATGTAAATGATGCACCCTCTAATAATTATTATACGCTGCGGAAAAGGGCACCCCTCCCAAGGTAGTCTACCTACTTCATTGTCAATTAGTCCCTCTTTAACTTCTAGCTAAACACTGACAGTCCGTTCTCAAGCCTCTTCTCACTTCTGGGAGCCTCCCCCAGCAGAAGGTGAGAGCTTTTATCACAGCACAGAAGTTCTTGGCCTTAATGGGACAGTCAGTTCTCAGCCCTTTCTCTTACTTTTTCCCCAATCTACAACTGTCTTCAAGCCAAAATCAATTATGATCTTAACAATTTCTTCCTCAAAGAGTAGAGGAACAAAAGCATCTCCTTCTTTCTTCTGAACACACTAGCTTTCTTCTACTTCTTTTGGCTGTAACTTTACTTGGTTGAGAAGATAGGAAGCTCTACATTGCAATCAAATATATATATCTATGTATCTTAACTTAAGGAATTAGAGAGCACTGTGCTGGGAGCGCTTAGAAGACCGACAAATCAAAACCAGTTTTAAGCTTTAAAACACATCTTCACTAAAATCACTCATTAGCAACATGCTTTGTGCTCACAGTACTTGCACATTGTTAATCGTTATCACTACATACACAAAACTGTTGGTCTTTACCACTTCTCTCCTAAATCAGCTGTGAGTAGTATTTGCTGTCACAGAGCTGATGCAGTACCATCAGTGCTGCTGGTTGGGGTCCTTCATCGTTCTTCCTCACAGAGAGATTATTAGTGTAATTGCCATTATGCTGATATTAGTGTAAAAATTTTTAAACTTAAGGTCTTAAACCCTGCTGAGTTTGTCTGGAAAAAATACCCAAACCCATTTTGAATCCCCTGAGGTAAGAGTGCTTCTGCTCAGGCATTAGCATGTTACAAATGTGAGGTAAAAATGAGGAAACATAAGTTTTTTCCAGCAGTCAGATCTCCTACAACTTCCTTATGGAAGAAACATGCACAAGTTTATGGACATTAAAGGCTATTTCTATTCTTTTCAAATTTTTCTGAGGTTTTTCTTCACGACTGTGTGGGGAAGGATAGAGTGTTTTTTCTCTTGCCTCCACGCTTTAAAATTTGAAGTTACACAACTAGGCTCACCTTGCAGTAGGGTGCCTTCAGAGCCTGTAGGCATCCCACAGTCTCCTGATGTAAACTCAGTGAAGCTGTCATTCTGCTGCTGACTTGGTTAAGCATGTTGATCTTGTGATAACCATATCAAACCATGGCCCACTATATCTATGTGGGATAATACCTACATATCTTCCACATTATGGAACAGATACATACCAACCAAGTGCTGTGAGCAAAGGGCAAGTGAGAGGGAAAAGGAGAGAAAGACACACACAAGACCTGTATTGCAGACCTACCTGGTTCTCACAAAGCAATATCCACTAAGCATTGTTCGCCTGTGCCAGCCACAGCATCCCACTGGCTATTCAACACAAGCTTCAGAGCATATCACAGATGACATGGACTGTGGATACTTTTTGCGCGTTGACAGTAATAATGAAAGATCTATGCAATGAGCCTCTAAACTCAAGTGTAATTGTTTAAGCTTAAAAAGAAAAAAAAAAAAAAACCCACACACCCCTGTAGAGCAATTCATCATCTAAAGTTGCAATAAAAGTATAACGCAACTTATATCCCCAAAGCCTGGCCCTAGCTTTCCTTTGCACTTCTGTCCATGACTCTGCTAAGTCATTCCCCTAAGGCCTCTAGAGCCTTCTAACTGCAGACCAGCCTTTCTGGGTATACTTCCCGCCAGCTGAAAACCCATGAATTTGAAGTCTGGGGGGGGGGGGGGGTTGGGAACCTGGGAAGGCAGCCAATAAGGTTTTCTCTCTGCTTAGTGCATAGTAACAGCGCTCAGTAACACAGTAAGACCAGTCCATAGGCTGAAGATCTCCCTCCAAAGTTGTCAGTCCAGTTCCTGAGACCCTGATCTCCCCCAGGCAGCATACTTGCCATGGCATTCCTGATGGTCAAGCCCATAATCCTCATCACCTGCCACAAGAATTTGTATGCCAATTCTACCACAGTTTCTGCTGCTTGGCCATCTGCCGCAAACACAAAACAGATGGATCAATCCAAACCATCAGCTAGAGGAAATGCATGGATCAGGTCACTCTCTGAATTCTGTGGAGTGTGAGCCTCCTCATTATTTATTACACTATTCTTCTAGCGAGTCCATATTTTGACACGTTTATCGGATTCTTTCTGCTAAAGGCATTTGCCAATTCCCTTTCATGATTTGTGTATGAAGGAGTTCCCTGGGCAGCACAGCAGTGCAGAAAACAGTCAGTAAAGGGTTAAGGACAGCTGTGGCTGGGTCAAGATCTCTGTATTTAGGTAGCCTATCTGTTTAACATTTGAAGAAGGGGACAGAGAGAGAAGATAGCATGGAGAACGGAAAACCTTGCCATTCCCTATACATAGGCTCTTTAGTCTGTGCTTGGTGTTTCTTAGCTGTCCAGCAGGGAGATATTTTACCCGCTATTCTAATTTGGCAAGTGCCAAGACGGAGACAAGGCCTGCCTTCCCAGTAGCCGCTTTGTAGGAGAGGGCTAGATCAGTTACAACAGCTGTGCTCCCTACTGAGGTCTTGCCTGTGGCTGCAAGGACCCTTGGAGAGTTAGCCGTGTACGTGCACTGCTGGCACCCTGGTGGGGGAGAGGCCACAGCCATCCTGTTCAAGCAGGGACAGGAGGGGGCCTGCACCAAAAAGGAACTTGCTTCACCCTGACCTTCATGAAGCATTGTCAGTGCAGGGGGAAAACAACACAAAAAAAAGACTCACTGAAACAAAACTCGCTCTTCACGTGATAGTTCTGTAGGTTTAGTGAGTGTCAGCCCCTGGGGCTTGTCCTTGGAAAGGTCTATTTTCTCCTCCTCCACCTTCTGCTCAACTTATGTGGCCAGCTGTGAGGACCAAAATGACAGATAGCTAGCAAGCACCGATCCGATTACTGGGCCCGGGCCGAGTGAGGTTGCACATCTCGCAGAGGCTGGTAATCCTCTGGCTGATGTAGGATCCAGACAACCAGCCAGTGGGACGCTTGCGAATGGCAGGCTGCTGGCCAGTAGAGAAGCAATCCCGCCCGTGCTGCAAGCCCCCAGCCTCTGAGGAGCTTAGTTGCCCGCGTAGAAGCCGTCTGAGGCCTCACGCCGACACGGTGCAGCTGCACAGCCTTGGCTCAGGCTCCTGAGTAAACGACTAAGTTGTGAGAAAGAGCTGGGAGAAAGTTGGTAGAGAAATAAGAAAGGTAAAATTACTGGCAGAGGTGGGGTTGTTGAGCCGGGATTACGAGCAGCTCAAGGATTCAAGAAACAAAACACTAACATAGAAAGGTAAACAGTCCAAAAAGGAGGGGGGGAAAAAAACAAACAAGCCAGGGAATCCAGTCAGGCCAGCAAGAATCAACTGGTTAAGTTACCAGAGCTGCAGGAGCTGGGGAACGACAGGAACCCAGCAACATCACAGAGGACAACAGGGAGCTACAGAGGCTGATCTTTGCCCTCCTGTCTGATACCTGCCTGGCCAGCAAAGGCTCCTCAGGTGCTGTATCAGGAATGGCGAGCACACTAGCACTGAGCCTAACAGCTTGTGAAATCCTCAGAGTCGTGTGTGCTGTTCAGCAAATAATTGCTTTATACTTTTAAGTTGTATATATCCTGCTGGCAGAGCATCTTTGCACCCAGGCTAACAATACCCGAACAAATTGACCCGAAAGAGAAGGGATAAGTACTTACCTGCAGCCTTAAAAAGGTCACCTTCCTCAAGCCTGACATTAGGTTTGGCCAGGGGCTTGTTGTTGTCTTCCAGCAGAAAACTTCTGCATCGTTCACATACACGAGGCACAGCTGAAACCCTCCAGGGCCATCATGGTATTTTCACTTCACCATTAACCAGGCCTATGTTTGTCCTAGCATTTCTTCCTGCATGGAAGCCAGGTGTGAGATGCCTCCATGACTCAGCTGCCTGCCCAAATGCTGATACTATTGCAGTTCAGGCCAACTAAGTAAATGAAAATCAGGTGGTGGGGGCACTTTGGTTATCTGGTTGTGCAAGCTGAGCTACTAGAGAAAGGTGGGTGCAGATGACAGGAGCCCCACACAGCAACAGCACAGGGAGACTGAAGAGCCCTCCACCAGCCCAGGTGCAATCTCAGATCCCTGCTCAGAAACTTCTGCAGCTAGACTGTGTGGACAGTTGACCTTGATACTACCATCAGAGGTGCTCTTAACAAAAAGAAGAGCAATAACTAATGTGAGCTGCTGGCTGCTCTAGATTTTTTTAATTTTTTTTTTTTTTTAAGAGGGAGGTTAAGCTAAACTTCTGGTTCTTTTTTACTTTTTAATATTGGCTAGTACCATTATTTAATTATATATGCCTTTAAAATACTGTTCATGATAACTTATTAAATTTCTATAGTGCCTTGTGGGAGCCTTCCCATTAACATCCCTCCAGCTTTCCATAAAGGTATGATTTATAGCCCCATTCTGCAAGCCACCCGTCTGAGGAATTTTGAGCTCACCGAGACGATCAGCACGAGAAGATGTTACTCACATACATTAGTGGTTACCAAAGCAGGCACTTAACCTACAGGCTCTTTCTTCATTTCTTTCATACCACAGTCAGGCACACTACTAATATCCAGTCCTGGGTTTAATAAGTTTTGCATTACCTTCTGGGGTTAATAATGAACATAGCAGGGACAAAATTAGAATCACTGTATTAACTATCACTAAATAGGACATCTAAGCACCAGCAGCAGGGTGCACGAAAAGCTAAGGATACGTTTAAAAAATTGTATTTGCTTACTCATTTCATTCAAATTCTAACTATAACATTAAACCTTAGATTTTAAAATTAATAACTAGGAACATGTGAATATAGTGAATTAAACTGAATTCTACTATGAATATAGTGAATTAAACTGAATTCTACTATTCTGCAATTGCAGAAACTGACTGCAATTGTGAAAATCAGAAGAAAACTTCATTTCAGAGTCTCAAATTAATATTTTGGAATCAATTTTTTTCCAACAATCCAACAAATTATCTGAACCAATTATTTTAAATATTGAATCCTCTGAAGAATTTGATATACACCCATTTCAGCTTAAACACTGAATCAATATTCCACATTAAAATAGTTAAATACAATTTTACTACACTCCTGTATAATTAAAACATGTACAGTTCTTAACTCTGAGGCACATATTATGTCTGGTCCAGCACACGGAAGTATCATAAGAGGGTGCAAGGCACGTTCTCCTTTGGCTAACTTTAGACACTCAGTTTAGGTGTTTAGGTAGAGAAGTAGCCCTTCAGAATCTGTCAAGTCAGCAGAGAGAGGCAGATTTCCCACACCAGCTCAGAGCAAAGTCACCTGTACATATGATAAAATGGTAGCAGAATCACATTTTGGAGGAAGAAGGGAAAAGAGAGAACGTGTCATCTTGAGAGAGAATAAAATATATGAGGAAATAAAATAAATAAAAGAGGAATAAAATATATGGAAGTAAAACAAGAACAGGGAGAGGACACACAAAGGAATGAGTATGTCAGAGTGAGGGGACAGGCATGAAGTGAAGCTGCAATACAATCACTTTAAGAGTGGGAACAGAGAGAGAGAAAGGGTTAAAGCAAATCACCAATCCATAGAGAGGCAATGCGGGCAGAAAGGTTCAATTAAGCCATCTGCACTGATGTGCAGTAAATGCTGCCTGGGGTCCCGGCTCCCCACGTGCTGAGGTCAATGAGCTTGTCAGAGCATACTGATAATCCCATTCAAATAATACCAGGTGAAATGGAGGAGGACAGAGGCTAGCACCTACCAAAGTCCTGTCTCAGCATGGGCTCAGGATGTAAATAAACGCTTCAACTCACAGGTCCCACACAGTGGACACAGCACAAACTTGCGTGATTTCTGCACTTCCACATGGCTCCTTCCTGTGTTCTTTTCCACTAAAATTTGACGGGGAAAGGAGAGGTACCATGTAAGCACTAATTAACCTCAAAAGGCATAAGCCCATGCAGTTCTGGTCTGAAAGACTTTATTTATGGCTAACCCCAGCTTGGGAAGACCCACTACCCTCTCACATTTTTCAACAGACTCTGCTCCTAGTAACCTGCAGCTGCTCCAGTTTTGAAAGTAATCCTGCTGTTCTTAATTTGAGCCACACATCAACACTGTAATTAGTACTATTTGGCATTTATTAGCAGTGCAAGAGACAAGGCAGTCCATGTGCTTAGAAAGCAAGGACTCTTAAGGTAGGCCTCTTTGGAACAAAATTAAAGTATAACACAGCTGAAAAACATAATGAGACTTTGTTTGCAGCTTGGTAATCCGCTTTTTCAGGTTGGATCCTCAGGTGAAATAAAAGGAGCAATAAGATATATTTTCCAGGACTTACTTACAGTCTAGATGGTCCTTGAATGCTAAACACCTCTTAAAACACACAATTAAAATGAAATAGTTTCATAACTATCACAATTTATCTTCACACATAAATGAGAGCAAAATTACTTCCAAGTAGCGCACAAGCAATTTTTTAACTCCTTCAGAATCAAATATGGTTGAAGACTTTTAAAGTAAACAAAAGGATTGACAGCGAACACCTGCACATATCTGTAACCACATGTATTTCTCATTTACATCTTTATTTTTCTCCCTCTTCGAAGTAATTAAGGCCTTCCTTTTGCTGGAAGGCCTGCAGGGAATCATCATGGGGAAGTTATTCTGGGAGATGACTAGGTCCTGAAGTGAACCAACTTTCTCTGGGTCCTCTCAGTCTGCATCTCCCTCCATTGTACTACTTACCTTGTTATGCCCCTGCTAAACCTTTCTTCTTGTGTTGTCCTGGTAGGCATTAGTGACATGTGGAAAGGCAATCAATGGATTATATTTAGCTTCATGTTTCTGCTTGAAGGTTGACTCTACTTAGTTCCACCCTAACTCACCTAGCCCTATTTCATTGTAAGAGTCAAGCTGCACTTTAGGTAAGTGCAGCTAAATCTGGGATGATGATAATTTTATTTCTGCACATCCTCTCAATTAATCTGTTCTTGGACTGTCAGCGGTAATAATTCTCCAAGAATTACCGATTAAGTCATACACTTACAATTGTTTTCTAAAACCTTCTACTTTCATCTGAGAACTTGACTGTGACTCCATCATTACAGCTCGTTGCCCCTGAGCATCATCGTCTCTGAGAACAAGGTTATGTTTTCGCTCGGTCATTCACAGGGCTATAAACATAGTGGTGGGATTACAGCTTCATACTCTGCTTCTCAATTGCTAGAACTTTCCTTACCTAATTTCCCCTCTGGATTTTTTGCAAATATGTTTTCATTATCCTTTGTGATATTTTCTGTAGTTTCTCCTCATGTCCATTGTTACTACTGAAACAATTCACGGTCCCCTTCTTTCCCCTTCTTTTTTCCTAAAAACCTTAAATTCCCCAACCCGTTAAAAAAAGTTTAAGAGCTTTCACTTCTGCTTTATATCAGATAGGACTCCTACAGTTTTCTGTTTTGCTTAATCTTAATTAAACTTCTGGCCCACATAGTAATGATGCCTATTACCTCGGCAGCAGCTTTTGCTTTTGACTCATCTAGAAACACTCCTTTTCCTATATATTTTGCACTAAAGAAAGTTGTCTTTAAAGATCAGCAACTTTGCTCTTCAAACACTTCATCAGTGAATACCATGCAGAGATGTAATCTGCTTTCATACAGCTTTCAGTGTATCAGTCCAGGATGATGCGTTTTATACTACCTCTGAACCAGAAGGCTATTTAAGACCATTTAACCATGATAGGACATAAATATTCAGGCTACAAAAAAAAAAAAAAAGTGAATTGAGAAGATTAAAAAAAAAAAAAAAGAAGGGGGAAAATTAATCCTGATGCAAAGCTAGCCAGTTAAACTATATTCTTGCCATACAGTCACCATTAGCTGAGCCCTGCAGTTTCCAGATGTTTATGACAGGATATGCCTGGACAAATCTGCTTTCATGAAAGCTCTGTGACACAGAGACATTAAACTTTAAATACCTTAATACAAAGGCAGACTTTTTAAAGGGGATTTACTCGAACTTTTTATATACAAAAACAGCTGGAAAGGGAATAGACAATGAAGTAAAACAATACTTACAGATAACCAGTTAGTAAATCTCCATCTTCTTCTCCTCGTTTAAACACAAAAGCAAACTCTACACACAATCAGCACCATACACACAATAGTCCTATTAAACCCAGCACTTCCGAGAAGATTAAGGGCCTGATCAAAAGAACAGTGAAATCACTGGAAATCTTGCTATTCATTCAGACAACTTTGGATCTGGTCCATAGTGACTCCACAAGAATAACCGCTTCTAACAGCTGAGTTTACAGCTATAAGAAAACAACTCTGCCTATAACCTCCATAAAATAAATAAATACATAAATGAAAAAGAAAAAGAAAAAAGAAAAACATGCTTTCTTTCTATCTACTTTACTTTCTGCAGTTTTTAAAATGGAAACTTTCAGCATTTTGCTCCACAATGTAATCCAATTCATTTGGACTGAGGAAGCGAAAGGAAAATAAAATGAGACATAGAAGCGTGGTTCCTTATTCTAAGATGTATCACCATTCCCAGTGAAACTGATTATTATTTTATCCAGCAGTCTGATTTTGAACCAAAATGTATTTCTCACATTCTGTGGCGTGGCACAATTTTCTTCTGCCTATTGCTGGTTCTAGTGTTTCTAGCGATTCTGTTCTCCCTGCTGGTAACAACTACCTACTGACTTTTCCTCAGAATTTCATGTGTTCAGTAAATGCAGGGTCAGCCTTCTGTAACTGACAGTTTTACTTCCATTTGTATGCATGTTTGTATGTACATGCATAAATATCACAGAGGGAGGTAGAAAAATGAACATAGCATCAAATGACAAAAATAATGTATATGACTCCAAAACATTTTAACTAAAGCATATACTAGTTTGACACTAAGCATCCCTTATTTCAGGCAAAGCTTCTACTCTTTGCAGTGCATTTCTGGCCAGAAAGAGTAAGTTCCTACTGTTCCTGGAAGAGAAACAAAACATGATTAAAGAATGGCTGACAAACACAAAAAAATCTGCAGGTCAAATGAAGACCTATCTACAAGCACAATCTCATCATCTCAAGTGTCAAAAAAACAGTGATTTAAATGGGAGTAGAACAGATGCCTAAGTTGTGTTCATCTTACAGACAGAAAGGTTAAAACATTTTGTTGATTTTTTCCTACCACTCTCACAAACTGAAGACTTTAATTGCCTAATGTTACATTTGGTGACCAGATGCTACAGAGGAAACCTCTATTCTAAATCTATAGGTACTTTAATAAACTCAGACTTGGATTTTTAGATCACTAATAGATGATTATCATCTTTTATACATGAGTACACGGATAATATATTTGATATCTGATCATCCAGCAGTAACAAGCTGGATCCTATTCAAGATAATCATACAATCACATTTCCAAAAATTAGACAAATCAAGTAATATTGAACATATACTTCTAAGTCAAGACAGGTGATACCTATCCAGCATCCAATTATACTCTTTGTCCACAGACGAACCCTGCCAATACAAAATTAACTTATCTATATATTTTGAAAACCTTTGAACAAGCCGAACGTGTTTGTATCAGGCTGTATTTTGGGCATGACCACAGCATTTTTCATGTAGCGCTGACATTCTAACACTGAATTTTTCGTACTGCCAAATTATACCAAGTTTTTGTAATAAAGCTCCCAAACTTCTGCTGCTAGGATGCCCAGAGTAGACATTTCTATTCGGGTCTCATTTCAGTGGGCACACTTACAGAGAAACCCTTGTCAGATAGGCTCATGCATAGGAATGAAGCCCAGTTCCTGCATAGGACCTTTTTATTCATGGATCGTAAGAAGTTTTTCATAGGGGAGGAATATTATTATCCCAATTATACATATGTAAAGACTGAGGCGCAGAAAGGTAAAGCAGATCTAAATCATCGCCACTGACAAAGTAAAGGTACAAGCCTCAGTCTTTTAACTTTAGTAGTATATCAATTGGTATTTTTGTGTTTCCCTAAAAATACATAAACTCTGGAAACTGTTTTATTACAGCAGTAACTTCTGGAACTTTCCAAAGCCAGATTATTACCAAGAGAGGTCAATTCAGCAGGGAGGAAAAAAAAAAAAAAAGGTTAGATACATATATTTTTCTAGCCACATTTTTGTGGGTTTTTTGGACTAGAATAACAATCAGGTATTATCCTCCCTCTTCCCACAGAGACCACGACACAAGGTAGCTAAGGATATTTACTACTTGTTGAAAATCCTAAAAAGGTGCATTAAAACTTATCAGTTTTACATATACTCTGCTGTAGGTAAAGGACTTTGGTGAGGCTAAAATCTTCTGAATTCTAGTCAAGGATTTTCCGTTAATATTCTTGAATACTACCTCATAAGCCTATTGTTATATTGCAGAATCAATGTATAAAATTATTTTTTAGTGTTCCTGTCTTTGCCTTCTGAAATTCAGAAACTGGCACTGTGGCGATGCCATAAAGGCTGTTTCTTCCTTCCTAATAGTGCCTTTGCTCCTTTCTGTGTGGAGCCAAACATGGCAAAGGGTCAAAAGTATATAACCATTTTTTTTCCAGTAAAATGAACGTTGTAAACTAGTTTCTGACCAAATTTAAATTCTTTTTAGAGATTACAGAGCAGTGGAAACTGTGGGACACAAGCGCTCCCTGAATCCTCACAGCCTGACGTTACAGCATCATGGGAGAGCTGCGGAGGAGTGCTTCTAATGGGTCCTTCCAGGGGAGACTTCCCACAGTTAATGCCAATAGTAGACCATAGAAAATATTCCCACTCTGCTCTTCATCCTGCTTTTTACAGGAAGCACCAGTTCCCTTTCACCAAGTTTCCCCCAGTTACAGGGAAATCTCTGAAGTCAGCATACTCTTGAATGTTTTTCAAAGCTAGGAAAATCCAAGTCTACAAGATTTCTATCAACTTCCCACTCTATCCTAAATCACATTTACAAGTCTCATTCTTTCCTTTTACGTTTGCTGTAACGTGAGTCCTTCCTGTCTTATCTTCCTTTTCTCTCCTTTTTCTGAAAATCCCTCTACTTTCATGTGTGGCTCAAGCTGAGCTATCACAGGACTTGTTTTATATTTCTCCCCACTTAAGTGATTACTTCTTTAAGTCAGCTCTCTGCGTTCTGTGGACAGACATTTCTCTCGTGACTGTATATCAGTACAGATTATTTTGTGGCAGTGCGCTGCATCACTGCTTTTATTTGTAATAAGTAGAGTTCCTCTTTCTGCATGGGCATTACGTGGAGCTTTTGCGATCCAGCTGCTGCCTCCCCCAGCTGTAAGATAAGCCAGACCATCCATTAAAAGCAGCAGCTGCTATAGCTCTCAGCTCTGTTCAAGCGCCGAGCGCAGCAGGGGTGCAGAAAGGCTGCCACTCCTGACCGGGCACGCTCACCTTTCAGGGTAGCAGGACCTCACGCTGGTGTTTTGCAGCCGTGAGGGGCGGCCATGGAGGCCACGGGGCTCCTGTGCCGAGCTCTGTGAGGGTGGCATATCGCGGTCCTGAGTAGCGGAGTTGACCAGCCTCTCCTGAGCTTAGAGCTGCTTTGAATGAAAATACCTTGTTTCTCGGGAGAGGCAGGATCAATTTTGTATTGGCCATTGCTGCTGCTGGACTCGATTGCATCTGCATCCTCCACACACACATATTGCAGTACATGTAATTACATACAAACATATGAATATGATTGCATACGCATGTGTTACTTCAAAAGGATTTGCGTAGTAAAGCCTGAAAAATGAGGAAACATCAGTATTAAAGTAAGTAGGTGTGATTCAGCTGCTCGTTGTGGGCATGTTACGAGAAAGTCACATGTGACTGCTGGCTTCTTCTTGCATGTGTATCATGCAAAATTTCAATAAAAATGTACTCCTGAGCTCTCCCCCTCATATGAAAGTGCTTTACACGCATTCATCAATTCATGTCAAAATACAGGTGGCAATACTATTATACCCCCTCTTAAAAGGAACTGAGGCACATGTTACATATGTTAACGTGGAACATAACGGCTTTCAACATATTTAACTGTAAGGTCATTGTTTCCTTTCCTGGTTTTGCCTACCTCATGCAGTGTATACTGTAACAGAGGCTGAAGTCCTGCAGGTACCGAACAGCTCTGATCCAGCATCGTCAGCGCTGTTCATCGTGTACACTGATCAAACAGCAAAAGCTTTCCTGGAAAAGGTCTTGTCCCAGAGTAAAAATTGGATAATGCTAGAGTCCCTCATTCCAACAAGCAAATCACAGGACTTGTGGGGATGGAGAAGGATCTTTTAATGCAAGATCACCATAAAGTACAGGCACATTTGAAGTAGCAGCATCAGTTAACATTTAAATCTAACATTTATTCGGTCCGATTTTGCAACTTTCATACTTTGTTAATGATTTTTCCAAAGTTTTGCTGAGTGAGGCATATCATCTCTGTCCCTCATAGCTGCAAGATCCTGCTGATAAGAGCAACCTTGCAGCTGCATGAGGCACTGGCTGGTGGCACAGCCCTGCGAGAGCCCCAGTGTTAGCATGGGCACAGCAACTCGACTGTTGAGACAATCTTTTGTTTTGATTTTTTAATTGAAAAACTGTAATTGTAGCAACACCAGGTCCCAGCTTGCATAATAAATTGAGTGTGGACCACTGAGATCTATAGCTCAGACTACTTCTACCTTACCTAATTAAGTAATAGCTAGCAGTTGTGAGCTTTTTCCACACGCACATGTGAAGCCTGCTGATAAAAGGGTGAGAGGGAGCACTAAGACAGCTTTTTTTTGTGGGATTGCAGAATTTTAGGAAGCTGCTGAAAAGTCCAGCAGGGTATTTATTTATGTGGCTATAGGCTGTGTGTATATATCTGAAATCCTTTTTTTTCATTTTCTCTTATGTTATTTTATTCTACTTATACTTTTTTTTAGTCATCTCTCTATGCTTTTGTTCTTGTGACCTTCTTTTCCTGCTGTTATGCATGTTCTATGTGCATGCTTTTCTTTCTCCTGCTTTCCTACCAGTAGTGTGTATACTAAGTGTATGGATAATACAAGTTAGAATTTATATCCAGTTTCACAGGGGCCTGCAACACCCTGGAAATGATTATTCTGGGGGGAATGGTGTTCATCTTACACAGCAATTGTGTGGAAGATATGAACTTGTTTAGTTGTTGCCATGCTGTCTCGTCACTAAGAAGGAGTTGTGAGAGGATATGTCTAATGCAGGTCCTTCAAGGACCCAAATCACAAGTTTCTATGAGCATGTAAGCTGATGCTTTTCCAGGACCTATTACTTGGGTATATCTTCCTGAGAATGAATGGCAAAAAGCCCTCTTGAGACCTCTATCTGCTAGAGTCACTCTTCCAAAATGTGGAGGTGGTAAAATTTATGAAATGAATGTTGTAATATTTTTACAGAGGAAAAAATACATTATTTTCCTTGAAAACTGCCTCATAAATAACTAAGCCACTTTCCAGCTGGGACTTACCCATGTCAATTTGAATATTTGAGTAATGCTATGGAAAGGCTGATACTTGCGGATTCAAGGTTGGGGGTGGGGGGGAGAGAACAAGTACCAAAGTATATTGTCTTATCATGGGAAGATTCAAATAGGAAAATGCAGTCTGAACTACTGGCAATGAAAGTAGCTCCATCTAGAACAACTATAAAAAATATAGATGTGTGCTCTCTTCCCAAGTGCCTATATAAATATAACATCATTGTTTTCATCTTATTCCTTTCCCTTCCTAGCTCGTACTAGTTACCTGCAATATTGTAGGTATACTTGCAATATGATAGAACTAGGCTGAAGATTAAATAGGTGGAAAACATGCCCAAGGCTGCAAATTCTTCTGAGCAAAGAGTTGGGGGGGGCCATTTGTTCTGTCAAGCACTGCACATATGGTGTTGTAAGAATAAAAGTTTTATGTTTTTAACTACTACTTTCAAGCTGAACCTCAAAACAAGCTATGCTTTAGTTCAAGGCTTGAACTTGCTGTTGAAAAGAAAATCAACAAAACAATTTTCTTTATCATGAGTAACTACATCTACCTATGGCTTTGAGTGCATAATAAGAAGCTTAACAGCATCTCAAGCAACTGGAGTTTTCCACTGCAGTTTTGTCCTCATTTGCACTAGTAATCATTCAAGCTTAGAAGCATTTGTTAAATTCAGATACAGGTCAACTGTATTTCAAATAAGTTCAAAGAAGTGGGTGCAGTTGGCTGAACCATATCGTAAAAAAAAGAAATTCAAACTGAAAATCACGGCTTGATGATACCTGTCTTGATAAATGTGAAAATACTCTTGCTTCTCAGATGAGGCAGTACCAGTTTTCTAACTATGGAGTTAAAGAGCTTTCTGAAAATTCTACTTATGTAAGTAATTTGCCTTATTAAAAAGCATTTTGTGAAGAAATGTACAGGAAAGGAGTAAGGTGAGAACAATGATGTTATAATTACATAGTCACTTGAGAAGACAGCACACATCTGTATTTTTATACAGCATTTTGTCATCAAAATAGGCTGGAATTACTTTTTTTTTTTAATAAACATTATGACAGGATTTGCTTGAAAGCTGGAGAAAGTGGCATAACAGCAATGGACTGCATTCTACTTTCTTTACACTGAGCAGCTTCTTACTGCTTGAGATGTCTTGATGAAATCTGTGCTAATGTTTAAGGGACAAGAAAAAGGAGACATAAACTGGCCTTAACAATTCCCTAGAGGGTTGTTATCTGCAGTGCATCCACTGTAATTCTTATTTAGAAAGGCTCCTAGCGCCTTCTGGAGAAGCTCCATCGTATTTGATCACCAGCACCGTACAGGGGACATAACAAAGTAATACTTTATCTTCATTTATTAAAACAGCTGCCTAGGGTCATAAATACAATGAGTTGCTTTTATCACCTGGAATCCTCCCATAAGTATGAGGGTGATGATTAACACCGTATCTCCAATTCTGCTCACATTTGCAAGCTCGCTGCAGATGCTTGGCTTTGGTGGTGTTTAGAAAGCCAGAAGAAATTGCCTTGATCACTGGTGACCTCTGCGAGAACTTTGGTGGCTGCAGTATTGATCTGACCCAAGGAGCGCTCCTCAGACAAATACGAAGGCAGGCTCTTTGTTATTGATTAGCCAAATGGTCTAGTCTTCCTGTTTTGTCTCCTCATTGGCAATTAAGAAAGAAACCCACTGAGGGAGTGGTGGCAGTGAACCTTTCCCTCTGACACAAATAACCTTAATCAGGCCCCTTAGTTAATTTCTGAAATTGTTCTGTATCGACCTATGTTTGAAGCAGGATTTTCAGCCTATGGCCCTATGAGTAAAACATACCCATCTTCCTGTTAGCAAAGCAGGCTTTTTCTAATGACGACATCTTTTAGTTCTTATTTACAACCCTAATCACATCATTGATTCCAGTAATCTTTCCTGCACTAAGAGCTGTTATTAATTCTCTCAGAAGAGGACCTGGGTGGGTTTTGTTTTTGTTTTTAAACCCAGATGATTAAAATTAAACCAACTAATGACAATCTAAGACTTTCCAAGCGGAAGGGGAGGGGGAAACAAATCCAAAATCTAAGCACATTTTTAACATCCAAACAGTAAAGAGGTTGACCGAGACTCATATCTAAAATAGAACCAGATGAGTTTGGTGACCGTATTAAACTATTGGTACTAGTTTTCTACCCCTATAAAACTGTATTTGTCCAGGTTAAAAGCACCATTGTTCAATCCAAAATGCAGCATTTGGGCATCTTTGACTTCTGTGATTCCTTTTGTGTCTGAACGATGGAAATGCCCCATGTGGGTAGTGAGAAATGAAGTGTTTCCTCACCTCATGCCAATAATCACTGAATTGGCCCCCAAATGAATACAATAATCCTCTGCCTCCAGCCTCCCCAGCTCTGTTCTGAAGCTATTCAGGGAAGGGCTGGTCTTGCTTACCCTTGTTACTGTTGAGATAATTTACTCTAGGAACTATTGAAATAACTGGGAATGTTCATATTTTACATCATTATCTCATGGGATGAAGGGCAAGAGGATTTGACTGTGAGAGAGTGGATGCCCTACGCTTTGGGGCCTCCACAGTGCAGGCTGAATCTGGGGCTAAGCCACCTCCCTGTTTGACAGCTCTCCCTCCCTTTACATACACGTGCTCACAGTTTTTTCGTGCTGATTCTCTCTTCTGGTGTGCATGAGTCAAATGCAAAGTCTTTTCTCTTTAAGAAAATCAGTGACATTCAGTAGATGGAAGTGAGGGGGAAGTTCTAGCCAAGCAAGAATATTATTTATCATGTTCCCCTTGCTCGAAAATGCCCCTTTTGGTGGTCACGGTATTCGGGATGCCAAGGAGGCATGTGAGGATTTTGGCAGGAAGGAAAGGTTCGACTTACCAAGGTGCTACTCCTGTCTGCCTGGTGGATTTATCAAACCTGATGTCATCTATTTACGTTTCTAAGTCGCAGCATGGAGCAAAATGCAGCGATATGAAAGATTAGTCTTCACTTGCTGAAGCAACTGCCAAATTAAATGATGACAGATGGAAAAACTATGAGCCACGGTGTCAGGGGTCTGACGATTGCCCCCTGCTTTACCAATAAGTAAATATATAAACCTCAGTTGGCGCCTGCAAGAGATACACGGCCAGCTTAAAGACAGCCCTTGGACTTTTTATTTAATCAATACCCCCTGTCGAAGAAAGCGGCGTACAGCATCAGAACAGAAACAGTATTATTAGAAAGTGATATAGTGCACATTAGGATGTATAATTCATGTCGCCTTCATTTGCTCAGACCATCGTGAAAATCCATAAATCATTTTCTCGTTCATGTATTGCCTAAGTGCAATTTGTCATTCTGCATTAGGGGGCTGCCTCAGATCGCCGGCGCTTTTAATTCACTGCGGCGGGTTTAACACAACGCCGGCCCTGCGTGACAGCGGAGCCTGCATGGGAACGAAAGGCTGCAGGGATGTGTGTAAGCCTCGCTTCAACAAAATGGAGCCGCGTGGCAGCCTGGTAAACGCGGAGGCAAAACCGCCGCTGGCAGGGACAGCTCCGGCCCCGTCCTCGGCGGGGCCCGGCCGGGCTCAGCCCCGCGCTGCCTTCCCGCGGTACGCGGAGGCGGCCGGCTGCCCGCTCCCGCGGGCGGGGAGGGCTCCTGGCTGCGCCAACGCCTACACGCGTGTGCATACCCGTAGCTCTGCATCCCCGCGTGGCGCTTCCCGCGGACCGGGGCTGCCGGCGGCGCCCCCTTACCTCCGGGCACGGCCCCCCCCCGGCGCCCCCCGGCTCGGCGGGCCCCGCTCCGCCCTCGCACCCGCCGCCCGCTTTCCTCGGCGGCTTGGAAAACCGCCCGCCGCGGAGCTCTCGGCGATAACGAGGATTTAGAGGCAGGCTGCTTTCAAGTCATGTTAAATCACGGCGAGCAGCCGCTTCTCTAGCCGCGGCTTAACGCGCCGGCCCCTTCCACCAACGCGCGAGCAGGGCACCAACTCTGCCGGCTTGGCTTTAACTTGGCTGCGGCGCACGCGAAGGTGACTGATCGCGCCTCCACATGCAGAGGAAACCTAACAAACTACCGGTCCAAATCCAAAAGAGAGAAGCAGCCAGGCTTTTCTGACGAAATCCATTTTATTGGAAAACACCCACCGAAATCGACCCGCCGGCTCTACTTAGATCTGCTGTAAGCGCTGAGGGGTGGGCAGCGGCGGGGGATGGCTGGGAAGGAGAGGAAAGAGCAGGACGTTACAAATAGGGTTGCGTTTCCCTGTCTTGAGCACCGAGCGGTGACACTGCTGCCTCGCCCCCTCCCCGAGCTGCTGCTCTGCCGTGACCGCTGCTCCCGCGGCGAGGCAGCGCCGTTTGCTCTACCGGACTGCGAGGCAGCCGCTCCGCAGCCACGCAGCCGTCTGCGGCCGCCAGCCCGGTAAACGCGGAGCTGCGGGCGCTGCTCCTGGAGCAAAACCAGCCGGGCGAGACAAATCCGTGCAATGCCTCACCCGCGATGAATGCAGCGCAGCGCGCCTCGGACGGCGGGGGGGGGGGGGGGGAAGGGAGGTGCTGCCCCCGGGAGAGGGGCCGGGATCGCGGGACAGGCGGGACGGCGCCTCTGAGGCAGCCCGGGGCGGCGCGGTGCCGCCGGCGGGGCGGGCGGGGGGCCGCGCCGTGCCGCCGCCGCCCGGGCGGGCGGGCGCAGTGCGCCGCTGCCGCCGCCGGGGGGCGCCCGCCGCCCGCGAGTGCGGCCGCCGCTGCGGCCGCCGCCGCCGGGGCGGGACGGGGCGGGCGCGGCGCCGCCCGCTGCCGCCTCCGCGGGGGCGCGCAGCCCCCCCCCCCCGCCAGCCCCGCGGCAGCCCTGCGCGGAGCCCCCGCCTGAGAGGAAGCGAGCGGGAGGGCGGAGGGGGAGCTGGCGCATCGAGCCGGCATTAATATTCCGATACGCCGTAATCCCCTTTCCATTGATCCACAGGTCCTTTTATAAACTACCGCTCCATCCCCGGCCGCAGACGTGACGCCGAAATCGTTTTAGCTGCAGCGGCTTTAGCTTGGCTGTGCCCGCTCGCAAATTTACCGCAGCTGGAGCGGGATTAGCCATTTTGGCTGGCAACCCGGCGTTTTAGCTGCTCAAAGATGGGACCCGTGCCCCGGGAAGCAGCGGGCGGGGGGGAGAGGACAAGAGCGGGCTGCAGCGAGCGGCGGAGCGGCCAGGCGGATGCGGACGTGCATAAATACAGAGATGGTTTTGGTTCACGAACGAGTTTAGAAATGGCAAGTCCTGTGTTTCTAGAGCAGAAAATGCATCTGGGCATACATTTTGTTGCGATGTACCAAAGGGAGCCGCTGTTCAGCGAATGATCAAAGGTGGGGTCACCAATCACTGATCTTTAGAGCAGAACCTGCTTCTACCTACTATGTGATGTTCTTAAGAAAAAACAAAATAGCGTTTTGTACAAAAGCAAAAGTTATGAATATTTCATTGTATTTGCTCTTTTTTTCTCCTCGTTTTGGAAAGTAATAAACACAGATCTTCAGTTGTAAAAAGTCCAGAGCATAGTATGGTATACTATTATGACTATGAGTTAGATCTGTGAACAAACAACTTTCTCAAAATCTACCCCTCGTTTCTAAGCCTCCTAACTTCAGTGCCAGCGTGGGTGCACGCTCAAAGGCGTTGATTAAAAACGTGTCGAGCACCCGACGTGCTATAGACGCTGTTAGAAGCCACTTTAGAAGCATTCACTTTACTTAGCACAGAGCTGCCTTTTCACTGTCTAGGGGAAAGGAGGAATGAAAACGTCCTATTGCTGTATGAGGCATGAGGCTTTCCAACGCGTCTTACTGAAGTGTGCGAGTTTAGAAGTTGCAAAACAGTGTCTCAGTGACTGATAGGAATGTCTGCTCTAAACCCTCAGAGTAGTAAAACAGCTGCTGAACGTTTATCAATGTTACCTACGTTGACAGCGTGGAAAACACTGATACAGCAAGCAATGATATTTTGTATCAGAGCATTTCACTTGAAAATAAACAAATCTATGGCTGTGTGCTTCTACTGATGCCTCCTATCTAACCCCCCTCCCAGCGATGCGCTTCCCCCTTCTGCCGCCCTAAGGAGTCAGTGACAGCGTATACGACCACTATTCCTTTCGGCTTATACCTGTTACGCTAGTGGAAATTCAGAGTGTAAATCAGGGGAAAATTTGGCACAGACTTTTAATACTTTGAATTGGCTGCAGCTGGAAACAACGTACAGGCGCTTAGTGGAAAGCTGCACTTTCTCCACAGCCAAAGAAACTAATTTGCTAAGGCAGCCCAAGAGAGGAAAAAAAACCCTGAAGTTTCCTTTTGTTTATGCTTTTTCTAAAAACGTCCGTTACGCTATGGTGCCAAGTATCGGATAGGAAAGTTAGTAGTGGTGGAAACTCCCTCTCCAAGGAGATGATTGTTTATCATTACCCGCGTGCGCGCTGATGACGAGAGGTGCTCTCCCTCCCCAGCTGCGGCGGCGGGGGAGTAATCCCCGTCCGAGGCAGAGAAGGAGGCGGGCAGACACCCCCAGCAGCACCGCGGCAGTTGCACGGCACGGCACGGCACGGCACGGCTCTCTTGGTGGTGCTGGTGGTAGCGGTAGTGGTGCCGCCGCGCGCCAGCCCGGCCCCGGTGCCAGCCGCTAGCCGCCCGCCCGCCGCTCACTCCTCTGTGATGCAGCCTGCTTGACGTGCGCCGTGGCCAATCGGGTGCCGCCCCTGGGGGCGTTGCTGCCAGCTCATTGGTTGGCAGGGGCAGAGCGCTGCGCAAAAACAGAAAAGCCGAGCGCTCCGCGCTCAGAAACTGCCGGCAGAGATCAGAGGAGCCGGGGCTGCAGCCGGAGCCGGGACGGGAGGAGAGCGGCGGCAGCAGCAGCAGCGAGCAGAGACAGACAGCGAGCGAGAGAGAGAGAGAGGGGTTAGACGCAAAAGCAGCGAGGGAGGAAAACACATAAAACTGATCAGCACATCCACAAAAAGCAGAGTGATGATGATGAACGTAATAATAGCAATAAAAGAAGAAAATGAAAGACAATATTAATAGAAGAGACAAAATCCAAAATCTTTTAAATGAAAGGAGGAAATCCCAGAGAAATCAGGGAATGAAAGTTTCGGGTAGCAGAGCTGTTCTCTGTCTTTTTTGATATGAAATATTTTTGCGGGTTATAATTTTTTTTTTAAATTTTGCGGTTTTCTGCCTTTTTCTCGCATCTGAAGAGGGCATGTCCACCGGCTTTTCCAGCAGCATCTACCCCTCCAGCTCCCACCAGGAAGACAAACCGAGGACAATCTCGAAACATAAAAATTTCCTCCTTGGGATTTGCTGCCGCTGCTGCCTCCGCCGCCACTGCTGCTGCCGCGGTGCAGTGCCAAGACTCTCGGAATAAATAAAAGCGGGCTACTGTGTATCTATAGATACATCCAGCTAATAGCTATTATTAGTTGGCCGTTTATTTCGAAGATCACAGATGAAGTGGGGACGCCTGTCTTCTTCATTTGGTCAGCGTGTGAAACAATAATACTCGTAACAAAAAGGAGGGAGATGGGGGAGAAAAAAATCCTGACATGAATCAGAAGAAATAATATCTAGCACCCCCCTCCAATCAAAACCCCTTCTCCTTCCCCCTCCCCCGATCCCCCTCTATCCGCACGCTCGCAGGCGCGCGCACACACACATACACACACGCACACACTGTACTGTGTATTTTCGGAGGAGGAGGAGGTGGTGGTGGTGGTGGTGGCGGCTTTTGGAAGAGGAGGAAGAGGTGGCGTTGGGGAGGGGGGAATCTCTTTCCCCATTTGGAGATGATTGTGCTATTCCTCTTTGCCTTGCTCTGGATGGTGGAGGGGGCCCTTTGCCAGCTCCATTACACCGTGCAGGAAGAGCAGGAGCATGGCACGTTCGTGGGGAATATCGCCGAGGACCTGGGCTTGGACATTACAAAACTTTCGGCTCGCCGCTTCCAGACGGTGCCCAACTCCCGCAGCCCTTACCTGGATCTCAACCTGGAGACCGGGGTGCTCTACGTGAACGAGAAGATCGACCGGGAGCAGATCTGCAAGCAGAGCCCCTCCTGCCTGCTGCACCTGGAGGTCTTCCTGGAGAACCCCCTGGAGCTGTTCCGGGTGGAGATCGAGGTGCTGGACATCAACGACAACCCGCCCTCCTTCCCGGAGCCCGACCTCACGGTGGAGATCTCGGAGAGCGCCACGCCGGGCACCCGCTTCCCCCTGGAGAGCGCCTTCGACCCCGACGTGGGCACCAACTCGCTGCGCACCTACGAGATCACCCCCAACAGCTACTTCTCCC
The DNA here is from genome assembly GCF_040807025.1 of Struthio camelus. Classification (NCBI taxonomy): domain Eukaryota; kingdom Metazoa; phylum Chordata; class Aves; order Struthioniformes; family Struthionidae; genus Struthio; species Struthio camelus. The sequence goes on from NC_090945.1 coordinate 29,918,445, forward strand.
TGGACGTGCAGACGCAGGGCGACGGCAACCGCTTCGCCGAGCTGGTGCTCGACAAGCCGCTGGACCGGGAGCAGCAGGCGGTGCACCGCTACGTGCTGACCGCGGTGGACGGCGGGCAGCCCCAGCAGCGCACCGGCACCGCCCTGCTCACCATCAGGGTGCTGGACTCCAACGACAACGTCCCCGCCTTCGAGCAGCCCGTCTACACCGTGTCGCTGCCGGAGAACTCGCCGCCCGGCACCCTGGTGCTGCAGCTCAACGCCACCGACCCCGACGAGGGCCAAAACGGCGAGGTCATCTACTCCTTCAGCAGCCACATCTCGGCCCGCGCCCGGGAGCTCTTCGGCATCGCGCCGCGCACGGGGCGGCTGGAGGTGAGCGGCGAGCTGGACTACGAGGAGAGCAGCGTGTACCAGGTGTACGTGCAAGCCAAGGACCTGGGGCCCAACGCCGTGCCGGCGCACTGCAAGGTGCTGGTGCGGGTGCTGGACGCCAACGACAACGCGCCCGAGATCAGCTTCTCCACCGTGAAGGAGGCGGTGAGCGAGGCGGCGGCGCCGGGCACCGTGGTGGCCCTCTTCAGCGTCTCGGACCGCGACTCGGAGGAGAACGGGCAGGTGCAGTGCGAGCTGCTGCAGGGCGACGCGCCCTTCCGCCTCAAGAGCTCCTTCAAGAACTACTACACCATCGTCACCGAGGGGCCGCTCGACCGCGAGCAGCCCGGCGGCGACGCCTACACCCTCACCGTGGTGGCGCGGGACCGCGGCGAGCCGCCGCTCAGCACCAGCAAGTCCATCCAGGTGCGGGTGAGCGACGTGAACGACAACGCGCCGCGCTTCAGCCAGCCCGTCTACCAGGTCTACGTGAGCGAGAACAACGTGCCCGGCGCCTACATCTACGCCGTCAGCGCCACCGACCGGGACCAGGGCGCCAACGCCCAGCTCGCCTACTCCATCCTGGAGAGCCAGATCCAGGGCATGTCCGTCTTCACCTACGTCTCCATCAACTCCGAGAACGGCTTCCTCTACGCCCTGCGCTCCTTCGACTACGAGCAGCTCAAGGAGTTCAGCTTCCAGGTGGAGGCCCGCGACGCCGGCGAGGAGCCGCAGCCGCTGGCCGGCAACGCCACCGTCAACATCGTCGTGGTGGACCAGAACGACAACGCGCCGGCCATCGTCAGCCCGCTGCCCGGCCGCAACGGCACGCCGGCGCGGGAGGTGCTGCCGCGCGGCGCCGAGCAGGGCTACCTGGTGAGCCGCGTGGCGGCCGTGGACGCCGACGACGGCGAGAACGCCCGCCTCACCTACAGCATCGCCCGCGGCAACGAGGCCAGCCTCTTCCGCATGGACTGGCGCACCGGCGAGCTGCGCACGGCGCGCCGGGTGCCGGCCAAGCGCGACCCGCAGCGCCCCTACGAGCTGGTCATCGAGGTGCGCGACCACGGGCAGCCGCCGCTCTCCTCCACCGCCGCCATCCAGGTGGTGCTGGTGGACGGCGCGGCCGAGCGGCCCGGCGGCGGCGGCGGCGGCGGCCTGGGCGCGGGGGCGGGCGCGGGGGGCGGCGGCGGTGGCGGCGGCGGCGAGCATCGCCCCAGCCGCTCCGGGGGGGACACCTCGCTCGACCTCACCCTCATCCTCATCATCGCCCTGGGCTCCGTGTCCTTCATCTTCCTGCTGGCCATGATCGTGCTGGCCGTGCGCTGCCAGAAGGAGAAGAAGCTCAACATCTACACCTGCCTGGCCAGCGACTGCTGCCTGGGCTGCTGCTGCTGCTGCCCCTGCTGCAGCCGCCAGGCGCGGGCCCGCAAGAAGAAGCTCAGCAAGTCGGACATCATGCTGGTGCAGAGCTCCAACGTGCCCAGCAACCCGGCGCAAGTGCCCGTGGAGGAGTCGGGCAGCTTCGGCTCCCACCACCACAACCAGAACTACTGCTACCAGGTCTGCCTCACGCCCGAGTCCGCCAAGACCGACCTGATGTTCCTCAAGCCCTGCAGCCCCTCCCGCAGCACCGACACCGAGCACAACCCCTGCGGGGCCATCGTGACCGGCTACGCCGACCAGCAGCCCGACATCATCTCCAACGGCAGCATTTTGTCCAGCGAGGTAAGGTCCGCGCCGCGCCCCGCCCCCCCGCCGCCGCCGCCGCCACGCGCGGCGGCCGTTGGGGACCGTTAGGCGGCCGTTGCCCGCCGCCCCCCGCCCCGCCCGGCGCAGCACCGCTGCGCGGCGGGCTCTCCCCCAGCCCCGCTTCGCCGCCCGCGTCCGGCTCTCCGAGCTGCCGCCCCTCCTCTGCCAGCGGGAAACGCACTTCAGTTGCCTTCCTCTGTCGTGTGTGTCCCCCCCCGCCCCCGCCGCCCCCCTTACTTATTTATTTTCAAACTGCTTTTCTGCCCTCCCGTTTCTTTGCGCGGGTTTTAACCGCCTGCCCAGGCGGAGGTCAGCGGGCCGCGCAGGGTGCAGCCCCCGCTCGGGCGCCCGCGTCTGGGAGCCGCCGGCCCCCTTTCCTGGCGGGCGGCGGGCGAGCGGGCGGCAGCGGCTCGCCAACCGTGGCAGCCCGGCGCTCACGCCGTGCGCATCTGAATGAGGCGGGCCCCGCGCGGCCCCCTTTGCCCAGCCCAGCAGCGTCCTCAGCCGTTTGCTGCAAAGGGTATTGCTTGTGCTTTGCGGGGCGGGGTAGCGCGTTGCTTTGCTCGTGACATGACATGAAGAATGGTCACAGGCATTTCCGAAGCAGAAAATTTAAGTCTTATGTTTTTTTTTCTCTTCTTGACATCTTTGCGTGGGAAAAGAAGGCTTTGGGGGAACCCCCCTCTGGGACTGTGAAAATCTCTACAGTTAGCAGGAACTTTAATTAATTTGCGAATTAGATTTTATTAATTGACTTTTCTGTACTCTGTCTGAACAGCTCTTTATAACCCAAAGCGGAGTTCGCAAAGAAAAACATCAAGAAAGAATTTCCATGAAATTATATGCAGAGACTTAATGTCCCCTCTTGTTAAACATGTTGTCTGTATTGTGTTATCTAGTGTGTAGAGAATTTCTACCAAAGCATAGGCTATCTCATAATACTCCCCTGTTAATCATTTTCTACTGTGCTAGCTGGTACATGCTCTCGGTACCTCTGTGCTTACGTGCTAAGGAAAAAAAACATTCTTTCTTTACGTCTAATACTGAAACCTGAATACTGTCTGCTCTGACTGAGGTAGTTTCACTGGTATTTTCTAAAGCTGTTTAAGTTCTACAGTAAGACCTTTTAATACTGTGGCTTGTCATGTTCACCCTGCCTGAAACTGTATGTAAAACTCTGTCTTCTCTTGCCTTTTTGAGGGCTAGAGGGTATCGCAGCGTATTTTTTTCCTTGGAGTGCAATAACTATACTGTCTCCTCCATTTTATACATTGGAGTTAAGAACAGATTGAACACCAGATTACACCAAGTTTTTCTGAGTCAGTAGTATGCAACTCCAGAAATAGGTCTGTTGACTTTTGTGGGTGTCCTTGTGATGTTTGACAGCATGCACTGTGAGGGAGAAAAAAGTGTCACAATCTCTTCCCAAAGAACTCAGAAGAAATCCCTGATGCTTTCCCATATGTGGGAATAAAGTAGATAGTTTGATTTTTTCCCTCAAGTTCTAGAAAAAGATTGTGTAGGCCTAGTTGTTGCTAAACACTCCTATTTATAGTGAATCTGGTGAGCTGCTCTAGTGTATTTTCGGGTGCTGGGTACAAAAATACCAAGAATTCAAATGTTTCTCCAAATTTTCTTTTTTCCAGACAAAACATCAGCGTGCGGAGCTCAGTTATCTAGTTGATAGACCCCGACGGGTAAACAGGTATGAGCTCCTTACTCTTGTTTTGCTAATGTGTGCTTTAGCAAGTGTGAATGGGATGCCAAAATGTGTTTACTGCAGATGTAAAATAGTAGTAAAGCAACAGGAAAATGAATGTATGTAGACATTAAATAAAACACTGTCAACTAAATAAATTGGAATTATGACTTTTCTGAACCTGTTTCAAAGCCATCTGACAAGAGAGCAAAATCTCATTTTGTATTAGTCTAAAATGTGGTTTAATATACTTAGGAATCCTTCTGTAGCCTCCGCCAGATAATATTGACCTCTCTGAGTGAAAGTTTAGCTATCCAGCTTAAGTAAATGCTACCAAATTATTCAAAACAATTACATCAAATCGAGGCAGAGTAATAATGGCTACTGCCTGCTTCAGCTGGATTTCTAATGTCTGAAAATAAAAGTTTTGTTTATGACGGACAAATTGGCTCGGCAGAAGCAGTGCAGCATGCAGGAGTGGGTGAATGCAGCACCGTGTTTGGCCATGGGATGGCAGAAGAATGTTTTATGAGTTCCTCTTTCATGTTTATTCTAATGTAAAGATGTTTCTGTGTCTAGTTCTGCATTCCAGGAAGCAGACATAGTAAGCTCTAAGGACAGTGGTCATGGAGACAGTGAGCAAGGAGACAGTGATCACGATGCCACTAATCGAGGTCAATCCTCTGGTAAGTCTGATAAGAGAATGTAAGTTGTAGATCTTTAAAAGAAAGAGCAGTCACCTAGAGGAATATAATACAACAGTGGCATAAAATAATGTGAGCATATTCTGTGGAGAGTTGGTTTTAAGTCAGCTTACTGCTAGGGTAACCTGGGCAAGGAGATGGTTCTGAACCCTTTGCAAGGAACAGAGTTTATTTCATTCTTTTGGTTCTGGCATTTTTAGTATGTTATTCTGCATCATTGGCTGTGCAAAACTTCCTGTGCAGTAAAACAAAGTTCTTGGTACGTTTTACAGTGTGTTTTTTTTTTTTTTTTCAATAGCAGATCTGCAGGATTTCAAAGCATTAGGCAACTCTGTTCAGTGGAGACTTTGGCTGGCATGGCAGTGTGAAGTGAAGGGGGGAGTTCCCAAGGGAAAAAAAGAACCCAGCAGCTGAATGACAGCCAGACTATGAGGATTTTTGCTGGGGATCAGTGGAGACACATTGGGTGCTTTGAATGTGTAATACCTTAGTATTTTTCTGAGGATTGTTTTTTAATTCAAATTAAGGGGACATATAGTATAAGTGATCTCCATGTTAATGAGCATAAGATATTCTTAAGTACGTTTCTTTCAGTTATAACGAAGGAAAGATACTTTAAAAGCTTTACTTTAAAATCATGGTGTTATCATGATTTGGATCATATATAAGCGTATAATTTCCAGTATTGTTCCTATGTATGTGGCTTGCTGTCTTTGCTCTCCTACTGTCAGTTTTCTTTTCAAAAGAACGTTTATCTAGTGTCTGTGCATTACAACTCCTTATCACTCTCGCACTACATTTTGGCCAGAAACGCTTTTGTGTGCTTCCCTACCACAGTAGGTGTGGTACAAAGGTTTGGTATTGGTATGTCTTGATTCAATACAGTGATTTCTTGTCCCTTGTTCCTTCTGTGCTCTGTCATGTACTGGGATTTGCTACAAGAATATTGTACCAAATGATGCCTGAATTTCTCCAGTCCTCCATTCTTTTCTTTTCCTGATCCCATCTTTTCCCATCCCATCTTTACTTGAGTGCTGTCTCACCCACTTGCTCTGTTAACAGCCTCTATTTTCTTGCTGCTATAGTCACTGTCCCCTTAACGGTGGGAAACCCAGGCGCCAGGGGAAAAGGAGTCTGCTACAGGGCCCCTTTATATTGCTGCAAGTCATTAATATGCAGACCTAATGAGACTCGAGAAGAGCCAAGAGTCTCCGGAGCTCCCTGCTTCTTGCAGGGCTTCATGCTAAGTGAACAGAGTGTCTATTTTGTGTCTGGGAACCTGACAACAAACCAGGTCTTGCCAGAAGTTTACATCTGAACACAGAGCCTCTTTCATTTTTGGCCTATATATGGCGTATGATTTATTGTTGTCTTAAAAAACCGTGTATTTAGCCTCCCCCCGCCCATTCTTTTGCACTGTTTCTGATGCAGCAATCAGTGCTACTGAGTTATAAAAAGCTCCCTCTCCTCCTGCCCTGCCTGCATTATGTTTTTTTTTCTTTTACGCATTTTACTGCAGCAGTCATCTCAGTGAACATTTCAATCAGTTTAGTCCCTCAACATAATGAACCATAATAACCAAACAGGAGAGAAAAGAATAAACATCTGCAGAAGGGGCTGATGGTGGGAATATAATCATACAGTTGCACATCAACTGAAATCTATTTTATTTTAGAAGCATCCAGTGTTGTTATTGTTATGTTTCTCCTCTTTATTCTTTCTCTGCATTTTAAAAGTAGTCCATCTCAGATATGAACATTGGAACTATTCTCAGACTTAACATTAGTTTTTATCTGGGTAAATTCTTTATTATTTCTGTTTTATTACATTAGGAAAATATCTAGTCCATACTTTTAAAATAATTTCAAATCATTAAAGAATCTCATGTGATTTATGGACTTCTGTATCTTAAATGGAAATTACGTATGAGTTAATGAAAGCTAACAGTTAGAATTGGTCTTCTCATAATTAACAGTTTGAACTGAAACCTCAAACGCACAGGTCTTCCAAATTAATATATTGTTGCAGTGCTTTAAGAATAATTTGCATGAACAATTTTTTAAATGCTAGTTTTAAATGAATAATTAGATAGAAATCTCTAAAGAAAGCACTCCAATTTTCAGGATACATATAGTACATTTTTCCAGTAATTTTGGGGCTGAATCCTACTGTCACAGAGCAAACAATGTGCCCTTTGACCTCAGTGATGACAAGACAGTGATTTTTGTTATAAAAACTTCACTCTTGCTATTAGTATGTGGTGATAAATTCTGTGAAAAGATGAGAGTAAGTCTTGTTTGGTCTTGAATGGCTAGAGGAAACGTCTGAGGGAGTGCCTTCTTAATTTTTCAATTGTTTTGATGTTCTGTAATCAATTCTATCTAAATTAAAGGAAAACATTCTGGTTGATAGCAGGGCAGAATGCTGAACTGTTTTTTTCAAGATTTTACCTGACACCATGCAGCATCATACTTGTTTTCAAGAGCATTGTATTTGTTTCCGGAAATATTTAGTAGACAATTCACGTTGCAGAATGAAACTTACCCCTCACCAATTTTCATCAGCAACGTGTTCTGCTTGCAAAACATTTTTTCACTGTTCTGTGCATGACTTCTCTTCTTCTCACCAGCAAATAGTCCTATGGCATACAAGCAGCTATTCTACAGTAGTCCATTGTTAGTCAAGCTGACTGTCAAAGTCGTGATGAATTACTAGTATGGAAGAAAAACATACAGGATGAAAATCTATTACTGTGTCATAGATTTATCCTGTGCAACCATTTAGGAAGAAGTCTGAGCTGACCTGTTGTAACTACCATAAAATGCATTGTTATGTTTTGAAATAAGAATCTGGTTCCCTTTTTACAGAATATACTTTCTTAACAGTGATTTAATCATGGCTTGAAAAGTGCTTGCATGTACTGAATGCTTGCATGTAAGTGGTTCATATTGTTCCTATTAAGGTGGCACCAGAATTCCTCTTGGTTATCTACCTACATACCTCCCTTAATATTCGTGAACTGCAAAAGGACTGTCGTCTACATTTGATGGAGAATGGCAAGTTGTGGGATTTCAAAAGCACTCAGGAGCTTAATTTTTATAGATTGACTAGGCATTTCATTGGCTGGGGTAGGAACCTGAACTTTCTGGAAAATGACTTTCCTGAGGTCATGCGAGAAGTTTTCGACAAACAGAGGAGGAAGGGGTTTCTCAAATCCCAGACTGGTGCCCCGCTTTCTAGTGCTCTTCTCCGTCTGAAAATTGTGGAGACAAAAGCTATTACTTTTGTTGCTGTTGTAGAACAAATGCAACTAATACAACACTACTACCTATCATTAACACGCTGTATTTTAATCATGTTCTGTAGAAGTCATTTCTAAGCAGGAGGTTAGTTTATTTCCCATGGTTGATTAAATTCTTGGCCTCTCTTCTGAAATTGCCAACTTGGGTGCCAGTTAATACTCTGCATGTGTATATATTTAAATCACAGGATTAGACACCGGTCCTTTAAGATTTGGACTCGTGCTGTCAACTTATTTTGTGTGGTCGGTCACTAGTTACTCTGCTTTTTCACTCCAGACATGCAGAGTTCTTTACAATATTATCTTTATTTCACTCTTTTCACTGAATTGGCGTGATCACTCAGATACACTTGAGGAGGGAATATCTAACGTGAAGATAAATAAATGTACTGTAATGTATGTACTGTAAAATGCATCAACCTATATTGCAACCTACTCAGCGCAATACTGGGCAGTATGCATCCGTTATAGGCTAAGATCTAAAATTGGACTTCCTCTCTCTAGTGGGCTTTATGAAGGGAGTTGAAGGGGTCTCTCATGAAGGCACAGGCTGAAACATTGCTTCGCACCTTTTCAGAACAGCTGTAGCCAAAAGCAAGAGGGTTAGCTTGCATTACTGCTGAGATGTATGCCATGATATTTCAGTGTTCATGAGAAGAAAAATCTGAGAAGTCAAAAGAGAAATTTTAGTGATGAAGGGACAGAAAACCAGTATTCCTTCCGAGCCTATGCAGAGTGACAGCCAAATCCTGTTTTGAAGATCACTTGTGCTAAGAGTCTATCTTGGGTAAAATGAGAGTGAACATAAAAATGGCTTAGAAGAGTCCTTTGACTCTAGCTGAGCGTTTTTTTTTTTTCCTTTCCTTAGGCTGCATGCTTAATAATGTTCACATCTCAATGGTCCAGATAGGGCTTTGAAATTAAGATTTGGAAGAGCTGAATATCGAAGATGTTTAAGTCTTTATTCATGTTCTCATGCAGATGAAGTCAGCTTTATCCAAGGCAGCACAGCAATTACTTAGTAAGAAGGAGTGGTAGTAACTGTTTCATAGGAAGTCCATTTTCTTCAGTAGATACAGTATTCTGCAAAGGAGGTGAAAATCATTATCCTCATTTGTAGGCAGAAAACATGAATCACAGGGAAATGAGTAACTAGCTCATAGGTAATTTAACCAAATGGATGGTTGATCTGGTAACGGAACTCTGAGCAGGAGTCCTGGTTCCCTAAGTCACATTCGTCTCCCATCTAAACCATTAGAAAGCTATCACAGGAGAAACGGCAAGTGTCATTTAATTCTAAATAAAAGCCAAAGTTAGGAAGAAAATGGCACATTTTGGGAAAAAAAAACTCTCAGTAACAATACTATGGAAATATTTTGTCAACATTTTACTTGTATTAGTGCTATTTATTACATTATTTATTCAGTAATATATTGGAACATGTTCACTCATTAGTCTAAGTCTCGGTGTATGGCTCTTCTCCCATAATTAAATTAAGAAAGAATGAGTTATTTAAAAATTATTTTAGGCTTAATTTTCTCTTTGATCTGAATAGTCTTTCAAATCAATTAGAATTCATGCACATAGAAATTTCGATTTTTCTCCTTTTGAATTATGAAAAGGAAACAAATTAGGAATATGGTTTAGAAATGCAACACTTAAGTATCTTGTTCAAAGCACTTGAATTCAGGAAATTCAGATATAGATATAAAATCTAATATTTAACTCCTAGTTTTTCGTTGGTGAGGGGGAGCAAGGGCTTGTTTTCCTTCAAAATTTGCAAGGTCATGTTTCTGACTGCCCTATGTAGTCGTAAGACTTGAATGAAGCGCGATTAGTAATGAACTGATGGCCTTTGCCATGAGCTTTTATATGTATGCCGCGTTTGAATAGTGCAGCACTTATCATTTTTCAGCACTTCAGTATTCTATACTATCTATTTGTATCTGAGAAGGACATTGGAAATTCGTGATTCAGAGTCACCTTTAAAATCTCGGTTTTTCTGCATGTAAGGTCTAATATGGTAACTAAATGAAAAATATAAAGCATTTTTCTTTAATGTAGATTTGCAATTATGATGGATAGTTTAATTCAGAAAGACTATATATATAACCAGATTTATGAGGGAGATGAGATGGAAGTGTTATACTGCTGAACCTTTCTTCTGTTATAAATCAAGAATATGATTTTTGGCGTATGAAGGAGTCCTGCGCTGGATGTCTGACTTCCTTTGCCATAATATATCCTTCCTTTTTGGAAAATAGAAAATAGCTTTTTTCCATTTTTTGGAATTAAAAACAGAATGATATACTATCCCCCACAGTAAAAAGGTGAGGGAGAATTGCCCACATCTGTATCGTAGTCACTGAAAATATACATAAGCGCCCAGGGATTTCAAAGTCAGAGTGATAATTTGAATTTATTTTTCTCTCAAGATACTAAGGCCGAGGGCTTGATTCTGCACCCATTAAACTCTTAAGGAATGTTGTGCTTGATTCAAGTCGGAGTAAAATCCAGCCTAGTCCTCTCTGAACATTCTGTTCTAATCCTAAACAGGCGTGCACATGCTAGCTCTGTGTTCCAGCAGTGGATATTACACTTCAGTTTTTTTATCTTTTAGAAGTTCCCCTGTTCTTCAAGGAGGGAAGAAGTCTGTCATACAAGCTTACATTTTATATCTTCTACTTTCATTACTTTGTTTATGCAAAATCCTGATTTATGGTGGCTATAACATCTCTTTTATAATAAGCTGTTATATAATTCCATTCAGTGCACTGCAGTAGACAAACAGAATTCAGAAGGGAACTAAAAAAATAATATTTGGATAGAGACATTTTGCAGTTTAGCAGCTGATGTGAAACCAAAATAGTAAAACAGAGGGTAATTTTCCAGGGGAAATAAAAATCCTTGAAGAAAAAAATGGGTTTATCCTTGAATAAATATCTTACATTATCCTTCTCCACTGACAAAAGAATACAATTTAATATTTATCCACAAGTTTTTCCGTCTTTCCCCTGCTCTTTTTCAAGTTCAAGAAATGTTAAATGAACATGGTCATTGAAACACTGTTAGTGAAATGTAACTGTAATCATTTTCCTATTAAAAATAAGGCTTGTTTACATGCAACTTTGCTAGGAAATCTTGAAAGTGAAGAAGTTGTTTTGTGTTAACTGTCACTTAAATCTTCTGAATGGCAAAAAGGCTTGAGTTATAAAATGTCTTTTTTGCATAAGAGACATTTTTATTCAAACAGTTTTATACATATGACACATGCACACACCATTTTATAGGTATTGCTACATATTCATTTATTGGATGCCTGCATGTAAACCTTTCTTTTCAGCATTTGATCTTTCAGTGATAGATACTACTATCATGGAATTTAAAACTGTACAATTGGTATGTCTTGCATGCCGTTCTTCATCTGATTCCTTCATCATATCTGCAGTTCACGTTTGCCTTCTTCAACAGTTCACTGATCGGTAATTTATTTCTAGACTTCTGAATACCAATTATCAATGCAAGGTTATAATCGAAACTGGACCTAGCATTGTATATCATTTAATCTAAAATTAAAAAGTCATTATAAAGTGAGATTAATCTGAGAGAAAAAGCCTTTTTTCTTCATTTTTTGCCTTTTCTATTTGCCTAAGTGATTGCCTTCAGTTCGTAAGTACTTGATAACTCAGAGAGATTCCTGCTTGCTGAAGAGATTGTTTTCTGTAGTGTGAGATGACACATAAATATTACTAACATAAATCAAATTATGATTCAGAACAGTGGTAGAATTCTTGATAGTAATCCTCACACTGGAGATCAAGCAACTCAAGTTCTTTACAGAGCTGGCTGGTGAATAAGCTACATTACATGAATCTTACTACAGATACTGAATTTTTTTTTCTATTTCTCTTGCAAGTTGTGGCTTTTTTGTAATTCTAATGCAATGCTTGTGAATGCAATAGTTGTGACAGATTTAATTCAGTTTTCACATACACCTATTCTAAGTCATCCAGTTCTCTTCACAAATACAAGAAAAGGATTTTTCTGTACTTTTCTGCTCTTATATATATTGTTGAATATCAGCTTGGGGATGTTAGTATTTGTTTTACTCTATGCCAAAGATTTCATACACCATTTCTCTCAAGCCTAATCCAATGATTTAGTGAATCAAAGTCAGGAAATACTCCATTGTAACGCCAGTCTGAAGGTCGTCAATGGGAATATTGCTTGTCATTTGAAATCTTAATAGCATTAAAGGATTTGTAAGCAAACGGTTTTGTGTTGGCAGGAGCAAGTGTGTGCTGATATAGGGGAAGTATTAACAATTTTGTCAATAGTATCCACAGCCACGTTACATCAGACTTCCAGCTACCTTTGTACCACTAATTACAGTAATTTACTATAGGATTCTATCTCATTATTTGGATGGCTTGATGATGGCAAGGACTGCTGCGGTAGCAATGAAAACTGTCTCTGAAAGAATGATGAAAAGATTAATTTATTAAGTCATCTTGATCATTTAAAAGCTGTTTTTCTACTTTATATGACTTACTGTTAATAGCAGTAGGCCATATCTGCGTAATAATGTATGCACAGATAGTTCCTTTATAGGAAAACCTAATGTTTCATTTTCATGAATGAAATCTGCGATTCCTCCATCAGGACATTTCGTTTCTTTGGTCAGAGATATGTTTAAAAACCAGTTCCTTCAGGATCTTAAACAATTATTTTCAACTGCTGAACCACAGCCATCATGTGCAAGTTGAATCAATCCTTATTTGAATGGAGTCTAAACAGTAAGATCTGCAAGAGATTTTATGTGATAGAATCATCAATATCCTTCTTGTAGTGATTTTTTTTTTTTTTTTGTATGACATTCAGGCATTAATATGTGCTTATTAAATGTTGTCATTGAATTACGAAGACTGGACAATCAGATTTTTTGTTGAGGAGATGAAGGTAGTGGAAAAAGTTCTTAGGAGATTTCTCTTCCTACTTCTCTTTTCTCTCAGCATGATCTTTCTTATCTCTCAGCAGCTGTTTATGATGCTGAAGCATATATCTGTAGTTTCTTTTTTTCTCATGCTTGCAGGCATGGATCTCTTCTCCAATTGCACGGAGGAATGTAAAGCACTGGGCCACTCAGATCGGTGCTGGATGCCTTCCTTCGTTCCGTCTGATGGACGCCAAGCTGCGGATTACCGCAGCAATCTGCACGTACCTGGCATGGACTCTGTTCCAGACACTGAAGTGTTTGAAACACCAGAAGCCCAGCCTGGGGCAGAAAGGTCCTTCTCTACCTTCGGCAAAGAGAAGGCCCTTCACAGCACTCTGGAGAGGAAGGAGTTGGATGGACTGCTGTCTAATACACGAGCGCCTTACAAACCACCATATTTGAGTAAGTACTATTCAAAAGGCTATATGAAAGTCTTCCCTTTGCAGGAATAAAAGTTAGCTCTTTCTGCTATTCATAGCAGGAATAATACAGACACAATGTTAGAAGCAATGCGGAAAATGGCTTCCCTTGTATTCAGGCACCAGTGAAGAAGGCATTATGCAGTGCTTTTAAAAAAGACAAGACCTTGATTCTTGTTAGTGTGACGTGATTGTCAGTAAAACAGCATCAGCTGATAGTGTTGGGTGGGGAGGATTTGTTCAGTTTTTTTTTCTGAAGCTGAGTTATTTTCAAAGTTTGCTTTTAATAGACAGTGTAAACATAGACATTGCCAGACTAACAGTTTTAAGAATAAAATTAAGTCAAGAAAACGTTCTCTTTCAATGGTTTTAGAAGCTTCTTTATGTTACTGAGTAGTATCTCATGAATAATCAGTATGTGTGTTCTATTAAAGTAACTATTTACAAAGTTAACATTAAGAATTTGGAAGGAAGAAGAAACTTTTTGCCTTAGCCTGATCATCTTTCAGCCTGCATAGTATTGACTGTTGTCAGTGCTACTCAGGGCCTTCTGTCTTGTTCTGAAATCTTACCTCTTTAGCCCCACCTTTTGATGGTGGCTGGGTGGCATGAAAGTGTGTGACAGATCTCAAAAAGACCTTCATAATTCATTTTGGATTCTGAGACAGATGTAGAATCCTTGAGTAATACTTTGAGCTAATAAGTTTTTCATTCTACTTACTAGCCTTCTGTATTTTCTGAGAGACCTTGATCTCCTTGACTTCAAGGGTATATGGTGCTTATTTCATCCAAATAAGCCAAGGACATTAACGTTGCAATACTGACCCTTCCTAAAACAAGAATAGTCTCTTAGGACAGAAGATAAGGAAAAGAAATGAATCCGTGTGGGTGGTATTTATTTATTTATTTTTAATTCCAAAGCATTTAGTTGTTAAGAAAGGGGATTTTCAGTTGTGTTTGTGAAAGATCATTTTCAGCACAGACCTCTCTCGTTTCCTCTCTTCTTAATTAGCTCTGTCCAGGTATTTCAGTCCTTCAGAGGGGCAGTCTTGCAAATCTTTAGATTTGGTTTACTGAAAGCTTGTAAATTTTAACAGCACTTTTGAGATGTGGGAGCCATTCTTTTAGAAAACAAGACAAAACAAAAACTAGCTATACTTTGTGTAGGCTAAAATGTCAGATGTCAATCATTTGGTCAAACTCTAAAGACCAACGTGAAATTTCGGTTATCTAGGTCTTAATGGCTCATGGCTCTGTCTTTCCTTAACTGATTTCCTATCATTCACCCCTTAGAAATATTTTCTGGTACTAACTCATAATCTAGCAGTATTAATTTCATCTTTATAACTTCAATTAAAAATTCTGAGTTCCCGAGCATTGGGCTAATCACAAGAATGTTCTGATTCAGTATGTACATTACAAAGATGATTATCTCTGGTGTCTAGAGCTACCATTGTAGTAGTTCTGTTATTTTGTTCCAGGCCTGGCAGTTTTATTTCAAATAACAAAGAAACACACATTTGTTTTATTTGCAGTTTAGGGGTCTTAAATTTTTTTTAGCTAATAGTGTTGTTGAACAATCTCTTTACACATTGGTCCATATTTTATATTTTTCTGGTCTAAGAGCATAAAATACTAGAGGAAAAACATTGGCAGTAGACAAAATGATATCAATGAGTGGTATTATGTAATCTGCACTTGAGAATCTAGATTTAGTTTTGTTTTATTTCTTTGAACCTGAAAGCTAAAACTACCACAAAACCAAGGGTAATATTTCTTTCTTCTATTTTCTCTTACTTGATACTTCTTTTAGTAAAATTTTAGATTAAAATTGTATAGTGAGTAACAGGGACAAGGAAAAGAAAATAAACACAATATTTGTAGTAATGAGTAAAAATTCCTTATTAATAATGTATTCAGTGAACAGGGCAAGAGGAATACATAAGAGAAAGGGGACTCAGGAAGGGACTTTTGTTGAGCCACTGAGTTGAGCCACTGAGTTGAGCAACTGTAATAAAATTAAATTCAACATCTTAGCAAAAAAGATCTTATCAAAAATAGTATGTCAGTAGAAAAAGAATTTTTTATAAGTGATTCAAAAAATAACAAAACTGAACCTTCATATTTAGCAGAAATGTTGTATGAGAAAAATTCGAGCATGTATGAAAGCTGCTGTGTGAAGAAGAAAACAGCGATAAAGAAAAAATATATTGCAGGATGCAAAAGCTATTTGATCTTGACAGGTCTTTATTAAAAAAGAGAGAGAGAGAGAGAAAGATTGTTAAGTACAACAATCAGAAAAGAGTATAAGATCTAGCGGGTAGACTTCAGGATGGAAATGAAGAAAGATGAGAGGGACAACTTAGCGCAAATAACCAAAGGCATGAGAATAAATATAGACAATTTTTAAGATATCAGATGTAGTAAGCCCAGGAGAATTGGTGCGTCTCTTGAGCTGCAATTAGTGAAGACAAGGGCATTGCAGAGAGGCTAAGTAGTTCCTGTGCATTGGTCTCACCAAGGAGAGAGATGAGAGTGTGCAGGAAAGAAAGATTTCTAGAAAGCTGCCCATGCCAGGTAACCTTCTATAAGTATGAGAGACTAAGTGACAAAGGAGGATTTTTTTTAAATAACTGGCAAAACCAAATAGGACAAAGTCAGTGGACCATGTGTTTCAGTAATTTTTGTTTTTGAAGAAAAGCTAGTGACCAAAGAATGTCAGAAGTGTTTATCGTTGTACTTTTAGAGCCTACTGAGAAACTTTAGTACAAGGCTTAAAATTCTCACTAAAAGGTTTTAGAAACATGCTAGCTGGCATCTGTGCTGGAAAATTGAACAGATAGATCTTCAGTCTGTTACGATTCTGATAGAGCGGATGAGAATTAATCAATATTATTTGAACTGTCAGAAAAGCCTTTGAAGCTACTAACGTAAGCAAGTGTTGTCACAAGGTAAAGCATTACTAGATTCTGAGTGTCTGAGACAGAAAAAATCATAAGGATAAATGTAGCATCTTAGCAGAAGCAGTTCCCTCTCATCCTATGTGAAGACCAAGAGAGTTTAGAACATCAATTATCTAGAAAAGAAAATGAAAACAAAGGGGTAGTATTTGCAGATGAAATAAAACTATTTAGCTCAATCAAATCTATAATAGACTATTTAGATCCATACTGTTTAGTGAAGTACGTTCCTGAAAACCCAGTCTGCTTCTGAGCTAGCTCACTCTGGAATTGAAAGCCACAAAGCAGCATCAACACAGTGGAGTCTCTGGGAGAACTTACTAGCTCAAACAGTGCCGCTGGTTCGGGAGTTATGAATGTAAACTGGCAGCTCTACGTGGAACTTTTACTGTGCTGTGCGAGTGTATCTGCTTAAGTTTGCGCCTGCTTGGTGATCCCTGCACTGTGTTCCAATGGGCTTATTCAGTGGGGAACCTTAGAAAAGGTAAACTAGGAAGGTAATGAATATTATCATGAGGAATTGGAACAATTCCTGCATTCATAAGAAAAAAAGACCACAGAACTATTGCCTGAAAAGTATCCCCCAATGTACAGAGTTAACGAACAGGAAAAGAAATGTCAGATTAAAAAAAAAAAAAGGAATACACTAAAAATAGCCATTACACAAATCGTATCACCATGTTGCTCTAGTCAGCCTATTCATTTCTTATAGCATAACAACAGAAGCACTGAAAATACTTCTCTGCAAAGACATATAAAAAGCTTAGTGCTAATTAGTTTAGCGAAGCTGTGATAGGGACATGAAGTAAACAGAAGAGTGAATGAAAGCACAGAAGGTAAGCTGGGCACTTTCATTTCCCATTTTGAATAACAATAGAGCACCAAGGCAACAAAAAAATTGAAGGGCAACCAGCTCATGAGCTAATAAAGTGATATACATTTGACAAAATAATACATTAACCTATCAAACTCATGGATATGGGATATGATTGAAACCAAGAGCTTAATAGTAGGGATTTGGAGGTTTTCTTTGTTTAAAGATCAAGTCAGCATATGGATAAATGAAACCATCTCTAGGTACATTACAAAGTGTGATAATGTAGAAGAAGATACAAATCCTCAAAACTGAAGAGGTTAATGTCCCGTGATCAAATTTTTGCCTTACTTATCTAAACCGCTGGGTCAATTATTAATAATTATTAATGTACATATGCTGTATATTATTCTGAGGAGACTCTGCCAAGCATAGGTCTTTGCATATTCAAATAATATCTTTTAATGAATATTTTTAAATGCTGTAATATACATTTAAAGTGTTTATTATGAATAAAAATTATACAGTTGTCATAGGATTGATTAAATCATAGGATTTTTGAAAATAATTTTCTCACAGGGTGATTTCAGGATTCTTCTAACTTGCATATTCTTCTAACTACATATTTTACACTCTTTTTCTTCTTATTCATCCGTGTGATTTGGATGTTGACTTTTTGTAAATAGTTAAGAAATTGATTTTTGTGGTGACTTGAATATTCACAAAACATAAGAGGGATTCTGAACTTGACTGGAGCAAATAAGTGAAATAACACTGATTAGAAAAAAACGTAGCTTTTGAACAATTCTTGTTTCTTTAAATAGATTCTAACTGTTTGTCACTCAGTGGAGGTTGCTTTAGCCACTGCTTTTGTAAGTATTTTTACTGTAGTGACCAAAAAACCATAATCCAAGATTCAAATTCTGTGGCGCTGCTTTCTGTAGGTTATATTATAGAGACAATTTTCACAGTGAATATCTGATCAGTCTGATACTGTTTTTTTTCCTAATACTTTGGACCAGGCCCTCAGATGATAACAGTGGGAATAGCACTCTTAAATCTATCTTGATACTATATCGGTCTACAACTGATGATAAGACTCAGCTTTAACATTCTTTTTCTTTTTTCTGATTTTTCTTTCTCTCTCTCTCTCTTTTTTTTTTTTTGTTGTAGTTGCAGATCATTCTGGATGTGTATTTCTTTTATAAAATTTTTGAGCTTTCCTAAAAATTATGCATTGACATTAGTGTAGAATTTTTTTCTTCCTAGCAAGAGATTAGGATTTGTTATTTATGGAAACAGCCAGATATTGTCATAATACCTTAACTTTCTATGTGGGAATGTTTATTTTTTTCTAAAAAATGACATTGGCGTAGCTTAATCTACCTTGGAAGCAGGTTAAAACAAACTACGTAAAGAGCTAGTTTTCTACACAGAATGGCAATACCCATGCAAGGGGCTAATGTGGAATAACAATTGTGTTTTAAGGTAGCCCCCTCATTAATTCTGCAGCACCTTCTACATATAGACAGGTGAGCATTTAGCTACATCTTCACTAATGAAACTATATAATCATGGCGATTATTGCCAGCACTATCAACATGTTTTATGTATGAATCAGGATTTTTATGATGTTGGGCATAGTATAAATATAGAATAAATAAACTAGTCCCTTCTTCAAAGAGCCAGCAAAATCTAAGCAAGGTAAAGTTGAATGGAAAAATAATCCTTTTCTTCAGCTAACTGTTTTATGTGGCTTGGATGCTAAACATCTGCACTACCTTTGACAGATCTACTTAGATATGGGTTTGCAGAGGCAAATGGCTTGAATGAGCCTTGTCTGTATCAGCTAAAGAGTTCAAACGTAAGCTGAACTCCATCCTGTCCCTCTATTTCTTAGCCTGGGTATCTATTTGCTTGCTCTGCAGCAGCAGTAGGATGAAGGTCTTCATGCGATCAGGGAGATTGGGATTGGGTCTGAGGACAAAGCCCCCGAGGCAATGTTGAAAGTATAGATGCAGCCTAAGGTTCTGGTTCTGTTTCAAAATCTTTGGCACCTCCTCAACTTGACATACCTAAGCCAATTTGGTTTACAAATAAAATGAAAAAGCTTTCAAAAGTCTTGGCACGGTTGAATGTTTAAGAATCGGAGCATCAATTTATTTCAAGTAATCTACTGCAGAGCTACCATAAAGAGTAGTTTAACTTATGATCATTATTGATCCCCTGAATTAGTTTAGAACAAATGACCTAGATGAGAAAAATATTCCACATCTTTATACCAAGACAAGAAGTCTCTCACAATCCTTTGATTATTTTTCAAAGGAATTCAGAAAATGTGCATATGGAGGGATATTTTAATATATTTAGGATTATAAAGGCCTATTTCTATATGGCAGCGTATATAACACTAAACATTTTCAGCTTATATTTAATGTAAATTTCTGAAAACATTTTAAAGCAAGAATTTTATATTATTTGGGGAAAGTTTTTAAAAAAATAACAATTTTGTACACTTAATATTATAGAAGAAGAATTTTCTTTTTGTTTAGTTGCATTTCATTTCTGGAAATTATTTACATGGTTCTATCACAGCTGTGATAGACATTGTAGCATTACTTTTGCATAAACATAAGTAATAGTTATTTTGAAAGAGTCCTTGATTATTTTTTTAAAAAAAAAGGCCTGTCTACGTTTCTGCTTTTGAAATTAGCTCATCTGATTTCTAAGTCAGGTAGAGCTGTGAGCTAGCTGACTGGTCTTTTCATTAATCCTTTTTAACTCAGTTTATGATTTTCACACATAGTTGAGTTAAATATAAAAATAAAAGCAAACAAGTTAGCAATAAGTTGCATGTACATCTTAGAATTCTTAGGGTCTGAAGAAAGAAAGTAGTTTAATGATAGATTGAAAACAGTTGTACGGAAATGTAATGTCTATTCGTATGAATAAGCAAGTGATATGTGCATAGTAAAAACCTTTTTTTAGAAACAAGTTATGCAATTGTGAATAGTAGTTTTGTGCTGGCAAATAGTCTTATAATTGTATCCTTCAAATTTAAATCTGATGCGCAAAGCTGAATATCCTGCATATCCTGTTAGACAGTGGAACGCTAACTTGAATTCAGAAATTTCCCTCTGTAAGAGGGTACAGGTCTCGTTTCCGTACAAATGAGAATGACTTTGTACATAGAAAATTGCACAGCAAAAATGAAGGCTGAGTTGGAAAGACAACATCTGACGCTAAGAAACCTGACTGTGTAGTTGTCCTTTCCTACAAAATCTGATTGAACGTTCCTGTTTTTGGAAATAGCTGTACCTGAAATGCTGAGAGAGCAATAGGTTCACTTATAGTTCGAATTTGTTGGTCAGATGCATTATCTTTATTAGGTAAATTAAGCTAAAAACTAAAAGAAAACTTAAACAGGTAATAGTAATTAAAATATAAGGGTAGAGCAAGACTATGATGTATTTTTATTCGTTATTGTAGGTCCTGTATGATCTCGAATAAACCATTCATGATGATTCACTGTTCAATGATTATTGCATAACTTTTGAGAAGTATTTTTCTCTCATGTTGCATTCTTCAATTGAAAGTATTCCTCTTGCAGCTGTCACTCAAAGGGATAAATACTTAGAGTATTATTGCAATAATAGAAAGGAAATTGATAAATTCAGAAGGCAAAATTGGCGATATATAAAAATACGAAGATAGCTTGGCTGTAGTCCAATAAACCCTATAAATTATGCTATTTTTAGTTGATTTTTTGAAAAAAACATAAAAAGAAGAAATAAACATTGTTTTAATTTTAAGTCAGAAGTGCTAGCTGCTGTATTTAAATATTATTTACTTGAATCTCTTTGTGTAACTGTGACCTTAGACGGAACTCATAGTACCCAGCATTACTCAAAATACTGATGGAAAAAGTGTGACAGTTATTAGGTTTACATAGCATCTTTTGTCTAGGAGGGCTCCAGCACTCTTTACAACTGTAGTGGAGGAGAATAACTGAAAAGGTTAAAAAATTTCAGTAACTTTCACATGAATGAAAATTATATTTTATTTTTAAAATATCATTTAAATTATTTTTCCCCCTAATAGCTGAAGAAGTCTATTTCACAGTTCTGACTGAAACACATAGAAGGCTTATGTATCTAATTATCTCAAATTGGTGCTATATTTATTCATTTATGTCAATTTTGAGAATGCTGATGTCTACCCTGAGTATCCTGTTTCTGGAAAATTTTCTTTAATAATAAAATAGCATCTTCTGGATTCCTACCAGTGGAGTATTAAAGAAAGTGGCAGAAAGATTACTTGAAACTTTAGCAGTTATTTTTGAGATTACTGTGTTAGGCTATTTTAAAATTCCAAAACGCTTCTTGTCTTAAAATTAAATCCTACGTCAAAAGTAATTTAGCCACTTACAGACATCAGTCTCTTCAGAAAGCAATGAGATGTTTAAATTTGAAAGGCACTGAAGTTATTTATTTTTGATAGGCAAATTCTATTCATTATGAATAAATGCTGTTCTTACATTGCAAACCTTCTTACCGAGACGGTCAGGAGCTGGAGACTCAAATGTGTGCCTGATCTGGGGTCTATTTGCGCAAGGATTTTTTTCTCTCTGCTGGCCTCTATCTTAGGAACTCCTTGGTCTGCGCAGCAGAAGAAATGATTCTTGTTTTTAGCTCTTTCGTTTCACACAGTAACTCTGAATTTTTGTTTCCGTTTCTCTCACTTTAATTTTTGAGGGCTTCCCTTCTTATTTTTCCCTTGAACAAAGGAGGAAAAATAGAGGGAGCCATGTAAAGAATGCAACAAGTAACTAAGAAGAGAACTGCATTTATCTATCCATGTTTAGACAAATGCACTATAGAGATTGGTGCTGCTCTTTATCTGGCAAGCCTACAGACAGTTCTATTTGTATACTAGCCACTGAGTTTCATGCTAGCAGCAGGATCACTGCTGCTGGGAAGTAGCTGTCAATATATTTAATTTGTTTCAGAAACATGATATGGTGGTCAGAAGAGTGAAAAATGATGCGTTTGGTACCTTCTTATCAGAAAGGAAGTAAGAGATGCGGGCAATTCAAATACAAATTTTAACTTCAGTACCCACTAAATTGTTGGAAGGACTAAATATGATGAATACTAAACAATGTGGATTCACTGAAAATCCAAACCATGCTAAGATAATTTAATCTCTTTCTTTGATAGGATAACACTCTTTATTGGTTGAAGAAAGTATTGTGGACATGGTGAAGCAAATCTTCAGAACTTGCTTCCTAAATTCTGCTTGAAAATTATGTGAATTTATGAGTTGCAAGAGAAAATCTGCATTTCTTGCATACACGCAAATCTATTTCATATGTGTAAATGCTGTTATTTACCTGTGAAAATGCCAGGTAAATCAGGAGTAATATGGATTAGAAAAAAATGGATGCAGGCTAGATGAATAGCGGGAGCAGATTCACTGGAGAAGTTGTGGAGGTGACAGACTTCTGTATGAGCAAATGACCTGAGTCCTCTGACTTGTCGTTTCACCTCTGGCGTCATAGTTACATTCAGCACAGGAGAAGGATTCATTATGAAACTACTTCAGTGCAGCCTTTCTTTATTCATAAGGAATTTATAGATGCTGATATTACGGATTCATCTTGTCAGGAGTCAAATTTTGTCACTTTGACTTTTTTAGTTATCTATTGTGCTTTAATTTGACATCCATCTATTCTCAAATTGGCATTTAGATGACAATTTAACGTGGCTGCACATAGCTGTGGGTATAAATAGGAAGTGAGATCTAAAAATTCTTGCTCACAAATAAAGAACAGTAATTTTTTTTTCCTGTTCTACTTGAGATCAAGGGCTGCATGTTTTATACTTGCATATGTTTTGTGTTCGATATGGCTACATTGCTTCTAATAAACTAAACAGAATCTTTCCCAGCACTGGAATACTACGTTCTGTACTCTTATACTCTTTGGCATGCCTTTGGTCTCTGTCAACTAGCTCTCTTCCCTAACAAGTCCTGGGCATGGTGTGGTTGTTAGAATATGAGCCAGGGACCAATTCTTGAAGGCCGTTTAGATATGGCCATGCTATATTGCACCCATATATGGCTGGATACAGCTAAGAAATTTTAATAATGTGGGCATGAATCATTCCATTCTAGTTGTCTGAAGTGACAAAGAATTGTCATGGGCTCATTTTATTTACAGATATAAACTTGAGCTAATAATATACATTTTTGCAGAGGAGAAGTTTTGAAAGGGTTACAAGAAGTTTATATGATACACTTAAATATAACATTATATTGATAAACTGGAAAGGAATATCTGAAATGTGAATGTATGCTACTCATGAAAAACAAATTAAAGTACTTTGTTTAAGAAAAGGAGAATAAAATGTTCACAAAAGGAAAGGGAGAATACCTGCCAGATCATAATTCCACAGGGAGAAGGATGCAGTGAAAAAAAACATCAGGGCTAAGATAAATTGGATGGCAATAAACTATGTTACTTAGTGTAAGGACAAGTAAATTTAATTATTTCAGGTCCAACTCTGTGATTAATTTAGGCACCTCTGAAGGCCACCAGACAGTGACTTATATGTCTGCTTCTCCCTTCACTCTACAGGGAACTTAAGCACTTAGGAGCACTGGTTCATATCCCTCCTCTTCTCCCCAAGGCACTGAAAATTTAAAGTCACAATGTATCCAGCATTTAGCCTATTCTGCACTGGTTAGTTCTCAAACTGACATGTTCATTTTCAAGCTTGTCAGCTTCAGGAGATATATATTGGTAGATTTCAGAAGAGTGCAATAAAATGTTGAATTATTTTGAAAAAAGAATAAATGGAGGAAGAAAAAAAAAGATTTGAGGAGAAGAAATGATAGTTACATACAAACACATAAGCAACTCTTATAAGAAAGAAAGAAAATCAAATACTTGAATAGTACTGAAATTAGTAGCTTAAGGTGAAACAGGAAGAGTGTGAATTTGCTATTGGAACAGGTATGCAATTAGAATAATTTGCTGATGGAGATTTTGGAAATATTGTTAGGGGACATGTTCTGTGCTCAGTATGTGCATCAGGAATGATTTAGAAGTTGATTTAATCAAGTCCTGATACAATACATAATTCTAAGAACACTTCTAATAAGCCATATTCTGCGATTCTCTATCTGTGATGTCATGTATTATCTTTAGTATTTTCAGGTGGATAATGGGGTTATAATAACCTAGAGAAGAACATGCTTGCTTCTGCTTAGTAAGTCTTACAGTCTTACTCTATCATATATAGCTTAGCACTTCCTATAGTAGTAACTGGAAAACATTGTTTCTGTAGTAAGTAATGGCAATCAGAGCTAAATCAAAACTGACGTACTATGCCACTGAAAGAAAATGTTGGCATTTAGTACAGAAAATCAGATACACGTAGAAGTCTCATACATGCCACAGAACACTGATGGCAGCAAACAACCACAACTTGAGTCAAAAGAAAATTCCTCTTACTCACATGTTCATCGTAAAGCACATGTTGTTTAAAGCCACTGCTTAAAGTTAGCATGTGTTTAAGTCCTAAACAGAAAGATTCTGTGTTTGCTTACATAAATTGGGACTTGATTACTTATTCTTACAAAGTGAAATTCATTTTTTTTTTCAGAGGATCATCTAAGGTCATGTGGAGTATAAGTCTCAGAGTGCTCAATAGCACCAAAGAAACATTATTGCAGGTTGGCAGTTATACAGTGGCTGTTGTGATGTATCAACATTTGCACCACATAGCCCCCTTGGGGTCATATGAAAATACCAACCAAGATATGTTCAAAGAGCTAGCAGAAGCAGTTGAGCCCCAAACATGACAACATCCAACATCTTCAAAATAAAAGAATGATTTTATTGAGCGTGTATTTTCATATCCTGAAATGAAGCTAATGTAAGTGGCAACATGTGTCAGTCAGAAATTTGATCAATAAACTTTTTTTAAAAGAGGAGTGAAAAATCTGTATAAGTTGTTGATACAGAATTCAACACTGTTCAGATTTGAAAAATGGTAGTTTGCACTTTGAGATTTGCAAAGGGCAACGCATTTTTTACCTTTTCACAGAGAAGGTAACACAGTTTGTCGTATTCAATAGCTTATGGTCAATACAGTGTCCACCACTGCCAAATTTTGGGTTGCTTGGGAATCAGTGACTCTTGGACTGATTTAAATGAATATGGACAGGGAAATGTATTATGTGCTTAATTCAAGACGAAAGGAAAGGATGATGTACGTGGTTATGTTGTTTATGTTATAGGAAAGATGGCTGACATAATCACCTTTGTTCCAGAAGTAAAAATGAATTCTCAGAGGAAGGAAGAGATTTTAATGGTCTGTATTTTTATTTAGATAAAAGCAAGTCTGTTTTCTAGAAAAAAATCATTGTGGCAATTGCTAAACTTTTGCATTTTGCCCTGCTCTATTTATTCACAGCCTAAAGACCAAATGCTCACATTCTGTTTTGATTTTTAGGGGAAATTGGGTAACTGTGCATACCAGTCCAAATGTTGTTGGTTTATTTTAGAAACAATATTTATATTTTGAGTTTTGCAGAGGCCAAAAAGAACATTTAGGTCCTAGAGAATTTCATGTGTTTATTAGGGACAAATTCTGCCTTGGTGGAACTTGTGTGTATACATGTTGGAGCTTCTCCTGCCTTCTCTATCTTGCCTAATGCCAGCAATGGCCAGACAGGATGTGGCATCATTCTTGTCTAACTCACTTGGTGAACACAACAAAATCTTTTACTTTGCATGTGCACATATATGTAGGCATATATACAATGGCTGCCGGAACAGGCAGACTCACTGACATTAAGGGTGAATTAGCCTTTTTTTCTTTTTTTTTTTCTTTCGAGGTGCAAAAGTAATCCCAATCTTCCTTTTTTCAACTAATTAATATAATGCAGAGTTAACAAAACCACATACAATTTCGAAAATGTAACACAGGCATTTGGGACACAAACTCTTCTATCAAAGTGTGCTCTACTGAGTACACAGACATGAAGCCCAAAATCTTAATTCAAAGTCTTGAAGGAAAGGAAAGGAAAGAAGAAGAAAAAAAGTAAGTTCCTCCTAAATTAATTCATGAGGAAAAGATACCTGAGAAAAATACCATTTTCATATTTGCTTATCAATGTTTGTGGGACTGGATAAGACAATCTCCTATTAAAACTGTCTCAAATGCCTTTAATGGAGTTTTCATAAATATTATTAGCAATACTTCTTGAAGTAATTGTACATTAAAAAAAAATACTTTATGAATTGTGAAAATTACTGAGTTGGCACCTGCAGTGACTGGAATGCTTTTTTATCCACAGAACAAGGGTGGCAGCAGTGTAATCTTCCCTATCCTATATTCCCCAGCATCTCACCCTTTACCTGGATACACCACTACAAAGGGTGAGGGCGTTATGGTCGTTTACTCTGCATTCCCATTCACTTGTTGCCCTCTTTCCAAAAATATGGTTGTTGATAACTGAATTAGAGCTGCATTGAAACAGCCAAGCTATTTCATGTAGAGTATCTTCTATCACTACTTAAATCATGGTCTGTAATCAATTGGGCTGAGTTAAAACAATAATGCTTAACTTGCAGTCTGTTGGTGGTCACTTAAATTATCTATTCCTGGCCTGTCAAAGCCAATGTTACTTAGATAAGGGCAATATTTCATCTTCTCTGGTTAATGTGTAGACCATAAAGCAAATCATAAAAACATGAAGAGAATTAAAATTAATAATGCAAATTTTAAAACAGCATTGGCATATATGCAATAATTAATTCCTTTTTAAATTATTGTTCACTTCAAGTGAAAGGCATTCACTGTAAAGCCTGCATAGCTGGGCTATTTCTGAGTGGAATGCAAGGAGATTGCAGCCTTTTGTAAATCTTGCGTAAGTTACAATGTTGCATGGGAACTACCTGATCTTCATAAACATGACACTGTGATGCACAATTTTTTTAGAGAGGACACGGAAGAAAAAAAAATCTTTAATGAATTGAATGGTTGCGTAGCAGCGTATCTGAAATCCCATATGAAGACAAATATTACTTGAATCTTTGCACTAACTTACAGAATTTGGATCTGAAATAGCAAGATGACAGTTTATGTACTGATTTTTTTTTTCCCTATTCACTTGTTGCATATAGCCCTCTGATTTAAAAGAGGCTTTTTTCAGGTAAAGAGTTTTTTCTTTCTCCTGAATGAAATGGGATTGGTAATGTTTCTATAACAGCGACAGTGCGCCTGACATTCTACATGCTTGGGAGAGTTTATTATCTAGAGGTTTTGATGGATCTTCAGATTGCTGGCACATGGGGGAGTACTGCAGCCATTCTGTTACAGCAGATATAATGTCGAGGGACTTTGTGGAGCTCCGAGACATAGTATAGGGTAAAAACAAGAGTTATACTCATTTAGGTATAGCATGTGTTGTCTTTTGCTGCTTTGGTTCCATGTTCCCCAGGAAGGAAGCACAGGGCCTTCTCTCTGTTGTAGTTAGATGAGCTAGCAGTACAAAGCAGAAGAGCCTTTCTGTTCAGAGAATTAGATGGTCTTCAAGTACAGGCTATCTTATACCCACTTCTAGGGTTTGCCAGGAAAGGAAATGTATATGACTGCATTCATGGCTGTAAGGTCAGACCTTAAGTTTGGAGGTAAAAGGTTGATTCAAAATAGGGTGAGCAGAAGATTTATCGCATGTGCATGTATTAAAGAGACAATGGCTTTGCGCTGTTTTCAGTTTATTTCTGATTCATAAGCTAGCATCTTATTAATTATTGCATAATTTATTTTTCTGTTTCTTATGTTAGTGTTTTCATTACTTTTTCTGATACCACTGACCTCTGTCTTTTGTCATCAATCTACACAGAATCACCACTGTGAATGGGAGGCTTAGTTATGTATACTGAGGGACAAATGAATCTTAATATATATTTGCTGTATTCTATTTCCAGTTTTTATTGAAATTCTTTATATATTTTATACATTAAGTGCTCTTATTGTAACACTCAAAACCGTTGTTCAAGGCCTTTGGAGAAGGAGCAATAAATTATGTACCCTAATAACTGAAACTGGAATACTTGTGGTAGTTATTTAATTATCTAGATCACCTCAAAGACTATTAAAAATATATGTGCAATAGTATGATTATATAATAGAATTATGAAACTGCTCATTATGAAAACCCATACTTGCATAGACTTGAAGTTTCCCTGTGCACTTGGTTTGAGAATTTGGAACAGGAAATAAAATAGGGATGAAAAAGAGAGCTGTGATCGGAAAGGAGAATTAGGCACCAGGAACTATGGTGGTTTTGTTCCAGCTCTTACACTGACTCTGATACTTCCATTTCTATAGCGCTTTCCATCTCTGGATCTCAAAGTGGATTATAAAGAATAGTGACTTAAACCTTCCTGCACCTCTAGGAGATAGGTAAGCAATATTATTCCCATTTTACAGATGGAGAAATTGTGACACAGAGAGGCTTAGTATTTCTTGTTCAAGTTTACTTAGAGGGTAGGAAATCAAGAGTTCTGACACCTATTCCTGTTTTATAAGGATAAGTCCATCCTCCTTTCCATTTAACCTCTCTGATTTATATTCCCCATCTGTAAAAAGAGGGATACTGGTAAAGGCTTGGAGAGATTTTTTTGCACAGAAATTTCTATGTACGTAAAAGGGAGGGAAAAAAAAAAAACAAGGAGGACAAAACTTGCCACTGAAATCTAATGCGTTTTGCATATTGGCAGAGGCTATTTTACAGCTTGGGACGAGGATTTTTGTAGGTGGTGCAAGTTGCAGGTGTTCTGGACCCTAATATGTAATCCTTAGTTATTGCTATAAAACGGCCTAATTCAAAAGACTAGAAGCAGCCAGTTACTCAATATCTATTTTATCTGAAAGAAATAATACACAGATTTTGTTGTATACCTTGATTACAAGTCAATAGCACAAATGCATAGCGTGAGACAAAAGTAGAAGGAAAGTAGTGCTACATGAAAGCAACAGTTTTGTAACTGTATAGTTTTATCCCCTGAAAGTCCTACTATGTTTGTACTATAGTATGAGTTCTTCAGTGGCAGAGAGCAGAGAGCAATCTGGACTACTGTACTTATTTACAAGAGAATTGCAATTGTTAGTCACTGGGCACCCTATTAAGGGTCAAATACAGCTCTTATTATTATCTGAATGACTGTTTCTTGTATTATTTAAAAAGATATCTGGAAAGATAATTGATGTGATCATGTACTGCATCAAAAGATCAGGAAGATTCTGCTATCATATTAAGCTTAACTACATTATATAAAAGATGTAAAAATATCTTGCTGAAAATTTTAAAAATCTTTTAAATCTGTTAGTAATTTTCTAAACAACTGAAACATCAAAAACCTAATATATTAGATGTGGTTTTATTTTTAATATTAATAATTTTAATATTTTTAATATAAATAACATCAAGCAAGGGTGTTAACAAACACCCTTGTTAGTGTATTTTCCTATAATTAATCTAACTTCCCTGTACTACAGTAGAAACATTTCATATGTTTACTATTGAATATGCACCAAGTAGGGCTAATGTATATATTTACATTAAATGGAATGGAGATTGGATATGTTTGTGCGTTGGCATGCAAACATCCACATGTGTATGAGAATGGCTTGTTGAAGGGTTCATTATAAAGTTAGGAAGACTTCTTTTATTTCAGTGTTAACACTTCATGCCCAGCCATATGCTGAGGTTCAGGCAGGGATTTAGTTGATTTGAAGCTAAGGTAAAAATCTTATCATTACAGCTTCAGTAAACAACAACAATAATAATAGTACTTCAGCAAGTGATCCAGTTCCTTGTCTCACCTTCATGTGTTACTGAGATCAGAATTTAACCTAGGGTCTTTCTGAATCCTAGTACAAATCATTTGTCACCTATGCTCCCAATTACAGTTAAAACAGTCAGTGTCTTGAGGTAATATAGTTACCACAGCTGGTGGATTAGGATATGGGTTTTGCTAATGCATTGACCTTCTTCATCTGTGTAACATGAGTTAATTTCCAGCAAGACAGTAAATGCTGAAATTTGAATTGTAGCACTAATGCACCATTTTTTCATCTCTCTGTCAAACCAGACTAAAGGGTCAGTTGGTGATGAGGATAATGGTTCACTTTGAAAGGGAAGGAAAACCGGCTTCTGAATCTTTGGGGAATTTTAGATCTTGCTTCAAATAACAAGATGCACTACAGGAAAAAATAGGCTTGGAAATTCCGGTAATATTGAGCCTCCAAGTCTGACTACTTGCTCTATTTTATACTGATTCTATATGCACACACTGGAATACTTGCCATGACATGTTAGAGAGAATAATAAAACTGCATGTGAAGTTTGGTTTTCAGACTGTCAAACCTCAAAAAGACTTTTCTCTGAAAAGTGAATCAACATTAAACTCTTTGCTACAATGGGAGTTTTAAGCAACATTTTGTGACAAGTTTTGATTGTTTCTCTACACTCTAAGAAATACTAAACCTATAAAGTGTTGGAGACTGATTTTTTTTTTTTTCTCAGAAGTATCTTTCTTTCTTTCCTGCAGCACGGAAAAGGATATGCTAGTCACTTCTACAGGACTTACCTGAAGCAGCATGATTTGCACAAAAGTCGACCAACAAAAAGCATCAACTTTCAACTTCATTATCTTGGCCATCCAGTTCTGTGTAACTGAAGGATTTGTGTGCTGTTGGAGACGTCATGGCCAACAATAGGACCTAATTGCTCTCAGCAGGCCTGAGAAATGAGTTGAAATGTGTAAAACTGTAGAAACTTCAGAGGCAACTGATCTTGCCTCTCTGATCAGTGTGTGCCTGTTTACAGCACTATATATCTTTCTCGCTCCAAAATGTCACTGAGCCCTTTAGATGTTTATATTCACCACAAGAAGCCAATCGTACAGATAAAAGAAATGTGCATTATAAATGCAATATCACTGTTTTAAACTTGACTGTTTTATATTATTTTTGTGTGATCAAGTGTTCCCCAAACTATTCCAACTTTACAAGAGAGATTGTGATCATGTTCTTTTCACTGTGGGTCATAAAAAGGTTGTTAATCTGAAGACTCACAAAATTATCAAAGACATTCTGTAGTTTATACACCGTGTTGCAAAGTGTTTACTGTACTATTTCAAAGCTTCTAAATAAATATAAAATATATATATATTATATTATATATAATTTTCCGAAAAATGTGGTACAACTTAGTTGATTTTTAAATGGATTCATACAGTCTACACCATACACTAAAGTGAGAAGGTAATTCAGGGTTCCTAAGCTATCCTTGCTAAAAAACAAAAGTAAAATAAACCTTTAATAGTACTTCCCAATATTCGTATTTTGGTCAATCCTGTTTTTCTTGTTTTAAAAAAAAAAAAGGCTGTAAGCAACAACATTTTGTCTAAAAGTTGTAATGAATTTTCAATGCCAAAGATGCAACTGTCAATATTACCAGAATGAGCGCTATGTACTATCAAAAGTATAAATCACTCTCCATTATTTTGATTATATTTCTAGGTTTTTAATTTGAAATCACAAAATCTTTTATAAAGCTCTATAAACTCACCTGTATATGTTGTTAAAAAGAACACTGGGTGTCTGTACATTTTGCAATGTAAGATATAATGTAAGTGAAGTTAAGTATTTTAAGAAAATTATCCCAAACTCATAAGTATGCATACGTACACACAAAGACATGTATACACACACATCTCTCTTCAGCATAGTTTTGTGAAACTATACAAATATATTGCCTAAACAAATACTTCTCTTGTGGCTAGGAATAGTTATTGATAGAAGTCAAATTACAAAGGCATAGTATATGCCAAACTATTGACTCTTTTATTACAAATGAGATTTGAAATTAGGAACATGGCACGTTCTCAGCTGACCCTTCTCTCACTGGAGTTAAAAAGAGGTTGGCTACTATCTTTGTTGGGAAAAGCATTAAGCCCTTGCATATAATCTTTACATTCTGTGATAACTCTTATCGTCTGAAATGGTATCTTAGAGCATTTCTTTTTTTAATGAAATATTGAAAAAGGCAAACTTTCAAAGGTAAAGTTTAAAATTACTTTCATGTCCATGGAGTTTAAGTACCATCTACTAAATGTAAAAATCTAGTAAAATGTTTTTTCTTTTTTTTCTTTTTGTATTGTGTTTTTTTCCCACTGTATAATAATATCTGTCAAATATTGAAAACAAATGATAGAAAACTGTGTTATCAACAGATACCTAGCCAAATTTGAACCAGTGCTTAGGGATGATTCAATACTAAGAAAGACACTAGAAAGCCTCGCATGGACCGCAGTGGAATTTGGATAGCACTGTTATATAGGAATTCTGGTAGGCCCAGCAGTGCTGTCACAGGATGAATGAGGGGTGAGAGAGAGGTGGAATTTAGCCACTGCAATGTACTAATAGAGTTAAGTTTTTCTTCCTTTTGTTATTTTTTTAATAATGAAGGTTTCTATTAGATAAAAATATGTAAGTCATCTGTATGGAAACTGTCCTGGATCCAAACAGGACTCCTAATGAATTTGCAGGAATTCTTTGTACAAGCAGCTACCTGGACCGTGCCCTGAAGTTGCTAATTTCATTAATCTGAACAAAATATACTTGTTCCACACTTCTAATACATATTTCTAGCATATTTGTATAACTACAAAATATTTATTGGGATCATTTTTAAAATGTATATATTATGTAAAACAGCCAAAACAAAAAGCACAGACAATAGCTATTGATTTGAGCAAACAAAACAGTGAAATGTTTCTCTAGCTTTACATAACGGCACTTTTAGTTACCTACACACGTTGTTAGTTTTGTGAAGAACAGCAATGAGATCTGTGACGTATATTTTGTTTAACAGGCTCTGTTAAATTGTTGTTTCTGCTTTTAAAGCAAGGAAGTCCTTGCCCTTCATGGAACTGTTTTTTTTTTTTCTTTTTCTCCAAGTCCTATTATTATGAGACATATACTGTTAATTAGGGTTGTTTTCAGTCTTTGGAAGGAAAAATTTTTTTTTCTTTTTCATAGACAGTTGAAGTGTTTTTATTTAATGAAACTGCCTTCACAGTTTGAATGCCATTTTTGGAAAAACTTAACCATATCATGCCATGTTATTCATTTCCATCATTGTACTTTTTCCATGAACTCAGTATGTGATAGACACTTGTCCATTTCATTTTTTTTTACGTTAAATAATCTAGACATTGGTCTTTGTACACACAGAAGTCCTCTGAGTTCATCGGGAGAGTCCCAAAGGGAATAATGATTGGATGCAGAACCTGTTGCCTATGTTTAGGCAATAGGAACAGGAATAGGAACAGGAAGTGTTTAACTACTATGGCCTGGGCTCTTAAAATGTTTAAAAACTTAACTTTGGTGATTTCCCTAGGTCACTGTCTATTTCAGTATGGTAACATTTGATGACCTGAGCTGTAGGGCCCCTTAAAAGAGAGTATGCAACTGCTGTATCCCAAAAAGAGTGCTAAGAACCATGTTTAGCAGTACAGAGGTTCAATTTGTTGGCTATTTCCATGTTTTTATTGGGGAAGCTGCTCTTCATATCCAGTCAACTCCCATTGAAATTGACTTGTTCAGCACCTACATGTTTTTGATTTTGCTACTGGGTGCCTACTTGCAGTGATGGGTATGTAAATGCCTTTAAATATTAGCCTTCTGTATTAGCCTCTTCCTTTAAGCGTGTGTGATGCAAATACCTAAGGACTAGATTTGCATATTGGACAAAAATAAACTGAAGTAGTCAGCAGAAAATATTTAGATTAGATGTTAAGGAGAAATAGCTATAACCATCAGCTGGAATAGGCTTCTTGAGAAGGTTCTGGAATTTCCTTCACTGAACGTTTTAAAGAATAGCTCAAAAAATACCTGTCAGGGATGATTTAAGTGTACTTAAACTTGCCTCAGAGAAAAAGCATGGACTAGCTGAGGTCACTCCCAGCCCTGTTGTTCTGTAATTTCTCTAGCAGGCATACCAAGTTTTGGAGAAGGTTATCTGTACACTGCTGTAGCGTTAAGAATGTTCTGTCCTTCAGTTAGGTGTTGAAAGCAATACTTAATGTACAGATTTGCAATTTATGAGCATAACAGGGCAAGCTGCCTGTGTGAAGAACTGTCTTTGGAGTCAAGTGGAGTTCCAGCACAGAAGACAGGATCCTATAAAGAAAAAGAAATGGAGTCAGATATATAAACCTTTTCTTTTTTAATTCCTGGTTTAGATACAAAACAATGGATTTTAAGCAACTTGCCTATTCAATTTCTTCAAAACCTGTCTTTAGTTTCTTCTAGACTGATTTGTCAAAAACTTAATAATTTCACTACTTGAAGTAAAATTTGATTATCTAATACAGGTTTTTACTAAACTGCCTCTTGAGAGAAAAAAATGAGCTAGTTCCATTAATATATTCTCAGCTGATTTCAACAAAGTGTAGTAATTTTTCAACAATATTGTTGCAAAAGTAAGTGGAATGATAGTGCACAGATAAATACAACTTATTTGTGATGATTACACTTCATGCATAGTAGTCATTATGTGGGGTGGGGGGTATGTGTGTGTGTGTATGTAATTATAGTTCAAAATCTGGTAAGTTGCCGCTGAGTTTTTTCTTACAGGAGTACTCTCCTACCAGTAAACACAAACATAAGTATAGAAACACATTTATGATATTAGAAAGTTAGACTTCTTCCTTAACGTGGAGCGGAGAGTTGCATTCAACGTTTGAATTCAATCCTTTCTTCATGCATTCTCCCAAAATCAAACACACGTTTCAGTATTCGACTTGCAAAATTTTACCTACTCATAGTAGACTTTTTTTCTTTTTTAATGTACCTCAGGGTAAAGGGCAGATAAACAGATAGTCTTCCTAGGCTGATAAATTGTCATTGCAATTTTGCAAGGCTGTTAAATATTTGTGTGTCTTATACAGAGAAAGCTGGTCATATCCTGCCGTTGTTCCTTGTTCAAGTCTTGAGTTTTGTGGCACGAGGACTTCTAAATTAAAATTTATAAGAAGACTTAGGGTCCAAAATAAGCATCTTTGATATACATTTAGTCATCGCAATTTGATTGCAAAACATTGGCATCAGAGGCGTCTACAGAATAGAAAGCTGTTTATTCTATTTGAAGTAAAGGCAGACAGTAAGACTTGGTTATAGTTTTATGCTATGAGAAATTCTGAAACTGTGAGTTAAATACATTGCACTGATCGCTGCAGTCAGAACTCAAGTGCTTATTTAAGATTTCCTTCATTCTATTTTCTCTCTAATCTGCTAATCTGTCTTGGTATGAAATGGATACATATCTATAAACAAATACACATACACATATCCATTAAAAATTCATTGTTGAGCATCTGTTTTTGTAGATATCCTCATATGTAAGAAATGAGCAAGAACTAACTTGGACAGCTTTCTTGAATTGAAATTGTTTTGAATTTGTTAATAAAGTTCATGATACTGTATGTTGGCTGAGACATCAGGAAAAATTAAGTCTATGTAGGTATAGTTCTCTAGAAAGCAAATGCTTCACTTCAGAAGCATCCAGTCAAAAATATAACAAATGTGAGTGCTGGAAATCTTTCTGAGTCAAGATGAAGCATACTGTGCTAAACTTTTTTGTTCTCTGTGTCAGCACTGATTAAAATGTCCTTTGGATGTAAAACACTTCAGTTAATCAGAAGATCCCAACAATGGCAAACAGGATTCAGGTAACATATTTACTAATGAATACTAATGAATAACTATTTACTTCTGAATGAAAAGAGCTGAAGACAAAAATGGTAAATATATTTTAAAATATTTATTTAAATTACATACTATGGAAAATGCAGTTAAACCCAAATATTAATGGAACATTATGCTTCTGAATACAAGCACTTCAAAGATTAAAGTTCATCTCATGATCGGTTTTAAAGCATATTTTCGATAACTCATCTTTGGGTTGCAGTAACAGTGAAGAGTAACACATTGTATAACAAAGCCTTATGACAACATGATGAAGGGAATGTAACCAGACCAACCTTAAGTTTTAAAAGTATTGGATTCAAACATTCAGTTGCAAAACTGAACTGTGCTTCATATGCATCAGAGCCTAATTCCATTAAAGGCAAAGGTCCAAGCCCTAGTGATCTGAAGGAGAGCTGAAGGAAGTTTTCATTTCTTTCTTTACACACGTACATTTTTAAACTAGAACAGCTTAAAATAATTTGACACCAAAAATTGGAAATTTCACTGGCTCTGCTTTTAACAAGCTGTGCAATCAAATTTTGAAATTTGGACAGGGCTGTATGTGAGTTTCAAACAGCCTTGCTTCTGCTTATCTTAAGACAAAATAGCAAAATAAATTAAATTACAGCTCTGTTCAAATTTTCTAAAAAGACCAGGACAGAAATGCAGGCCTGAAAAGATACACTTTTTTAAAAAAGCAAAGGATTGAAAATCGATTGAAACAGAATATTCTTTCACCATGGTTGAAAATGTGAACAAAGCAAGCAAAGAAAATACCACAGTAATGAATGTTTTGGAAAGTTTACTTTGGAAGATAAAAAAAACAGATCCTACACATGTTATTTCCTTTCAGATCTAGACTGAAAGATGATTCCAATCACCTTTTCTGGTCTAACTTCAGAGTATACAAGCAGAGGATAGAAGTAATCCTCCGAAGGGCTGCATGTGCACCTCAGGGCACAGGCTATTCCCAGTTGATCAGAATAGAAAAAAAAGACCCAAGTGAAGCCTAATATCAAAATATAATCCTAATTACAACCATAGTAATTCCAGCTCCATCACTAGAGCTTTTCCAAATAGGTATCAGAATAACGTAGAGCAGAGCCTGCATGGGCTGCTGACAAAAGAGCAGTGACATGTCCGTCTTCTGCTATGATGAGGAAAAAAAGGAAGAGGGCTACTTTTTCTAGTCTCACAGATGGACATTAACTGGTACTTCAGTAGTGCTTTGTTCAGGAACACAAATATCATGAAAGAGAAAGATTCCACCATGAGAGCAGTATATTTATTGTGGCTTATGGTTTCTGCAAAAATGAATGCAATCAAACACTATCCTGCTCAAACCTCTGAAGATGAGGCTAAACGATGCCCTTGGAGCTCACAGCCATTCAGTTTTTGTAAGAGGCTTGATTTGATTTATATTCTGACTGTAAACAAAGAGGTAGGACAGAGAGAGAGAGTGAGTGCTGGAAGTAGAAGATAGTTAATTAATATAGTCTAGGGAGAAAACGCAGCATACCTTGTAATGATATCATTAAACCTCACTGAGCTTCTGGAAAAGAAAAATGAGTTAAAAATAAAAAATAAAGCAGCTCCTTGCCGCTCCATGTACGTATTTAAATTAGACAAATCATCGGAGCTGAGGAGCAGTGGCACGTGAGGTACCATATTCTTTCTTTCGAACCTATTGTCAAGGCCGGCTGTGGGGGCCGGGGCTCGCCGGGGACAGTGTCGGCAGCTCCCTGTGGGGCAGGGCCCATCGCATCGCCCTGCAAGGCAGCAGGGCACCGGGGGCAGCTGGGGCAGCCCCAGCATCAGGCAGCACCGCGGGACGCCGGTGGGGGCGGGACGGGCAGCCCTTGGTCCTTGGCTGGAAGCAGCTCCCGGGGGCCGGCCACAGCCTCCCCGCAGCGCATCGGGGAGCCTCTCCCCACGGCGCCGCCGGGCCGGGGCCACCCAGTCCCGGCAGCCAGACCTCCAGCCCAGCCCCTACCGCGAAAACTTATAATTTACAGATTTCCTTACCAGACGTATTATTACATTCCGCTTAAAATTGTAGTTTTTAAAGGACAGTAATTCACCGTGCTTTTCAGCGTTAAGGCTAGCTGTTTGCTTTCGTGTTTCTGTCATTGTGTCTAGTTAAATAATAGATCTACCAGCTTAACTTTTAAATTATTTTAAACCTTTAGACTTACAGGTGGAGTTCAAGCAGCCCTCATCATGTGGAAACTTCCATTAAGACTAAAGGTTTTTAATTTGCTCCTTTAATCCCTATTGTAAGTTGCCTTGTTTCAGTCTTACGTTTATGTCATTTTATTTTGTAAATTTGATCCAAGAGGTGCCACATATCCAAAAACAGTTCCAGTCATAACTAGGTGGTTTTTTTCCCTTTCTATTTTTTCCCTTTTTTTCCCTTTTCTATAAATCTTTTCCCGACCTCCAGTATTCAGGGACAAGGGGATAAAATATAGTAACAGAAAATATTGGAAGGCTGCAAGGTGTTTTACTGGACAGGGGAAAATTCTTCCCTGATTTCCAGTTTATCTGGAGTAAAGTGGAAAGCGCCATTTGCATGCAAACCTGTTAGGTGTTTAATCCTTCATTTGCAGAGTGAAATCTACAGCTTCCCTGAACTCGCTGCTAATATGCACAGGTCTAAAGCTTCAGGAAAAACAAAAACAAACATTTGTCTTACTGTTCTCCTCCAAAAAATAAGCTTTAGCAGTGGAGAATCTAGACGTTCATTTATTTCAAACTTACATCTTCTATTGACTGTTGTTCTGTGTGCTTTATATCCTTTATTAGTAAGCAAAATATACTCCAGTGTTAGGACAGATGCTTGTATCACTATCCTTATTTTATTGAAGGCATAATAGAGAAATTTCATAATGCAGTTTATTGCAGAGGTGGGAATAGAACCTAGTTCCTAAATCAAAATAATAAGAAAGAACAACAACAACAGTGATTATAATATAAAATAATGTAAAACCACATGGGTGCTACAATATTGAGATCTCCCCACATGCAGGTTAATGAGCTAACTAGTAGTCTAGAGAGCAATATGTAATGCGGTGCCCTTGCTCTCTCTGTCAAAAGAATATGTAATTATTCTGTGCAAAATGGGCCAGCTTCAAAGGGAGAGATGAAGAGCTCTTCATCTCTCTACTCAGAGCCTAAATCCTCTTGGATTTGGTGATTAGGGGGGGCTTGGGAAAAGAGAACTGGGTTTAGATCCCATCATATAAAAGAAGGATTTGGCCTCAGGGGCCAACACCATGGGCAAATGCTATGATCAATAAAACGTGGTATAAAAAGAAGCCTCCATCAGCACTTCTTTGGTAGTTTTTTTGTTCATTACATGCATTCTCAGAACACCTGAAAAATAGGATCCTTCAGAAACCCCAAGATGTTAAAGACTAGCTACCTAAGCTTTCCAGAGCGGGCAGTATGACTTTTGGAGTATTTATTCAGAGAAATCTGAATTCTGTATTCAGGTCTGTCTCTGCCTGAGATGATTTCTGCAACTGTTTCCAATTTAGAAGACTTTCTAAACAACAAATTACAGCGTACGGTCTCCTATTTTGCTGTTCCATTTTCCAAAAGCACTTAAACATTTCTTGATGCAGAAACGAGAAGTATGTGCCACCTTTTACGGCTAAGCACTGGCTAAAAGTAGACTCATTTGCTCACTCTCAAGTTCAGTGAGTATTTAGTATTTTACAAAAGTTTCTACTCAGTATGTATTTGTAGATGACGCACAGAGTGATGCTAGGCATAACCATTAGAGAGTTTGCCCTCTTGCCAAGGGGAGAGGGCAAGAGAACAAACCACATCTGACATGTTAATCATATAGATGAATGTATTACTAGAAAATACTCAGACATAATGGTGGTATGGGCAGTCTGAGAGTCTGATACTAACAGAATGCATTATTGGGAAAGGCTTAGAGGTATTTACCCTGGCAGATGTCGAAAAGTTCAGAAATTCCGCACAATTTGATAAATTCCCAGAAGGTAAATTTTTCCTAAGTCATCCTATTGATGACAACAGAATTACTGTACCGGTTATGCGGGGATACAGTACTTCTTTGTTATTTCCCTGGCCTGAGTAACTGCACTGTAAATTAGAAAGACAGAAAAAAACAAAATAAGAATGTGACTTACAGAATCGCTGATGGTTTTAAAAAGAGGATCTACCCATCTTCTCTGACTCCCTTGAACTACTTTGAAGATGCAATAATAAAGGCATTTTAATTGGCATCAGTAATATCAAATATATTCAGTTTTGCACGTATCTTCTTTTCCA
Organism: Struthio camelus; assembly: GCF_040807025.1. NCBI lineage: Eukaryota > Metazoa > Chordata > Aves > Struthioniformes > Struthionidae > Struthio > Struthio camelus. The sequence goes on from NC_090945.1 coordinate 29,958,605, forward strand.
GGGAAAAACAAAAGGAGGACATAGCAGCAAGGTTATATAATGACAAAGTTAACATAAAAATAGGTACGTAGGAAAACAGGACTGGTAGTGGCCCAGTGCCTGGGCCCTGAGTGCACTAAGAGGAACTAATGTCCCTGGCCAGCTTCCCCTGGGACTCCCTCCCGCCCCAGCCCTGCTGCCGCTGGAAGCCCCCGGCCCCGCGGCGCCCCAGTGTCACAAGGTTGGTGGAGGTGGTTTCAGTGGGGTCCCCAGTACGCATTTGTCTAAGCTGTTCTCGCAGATGGCCCTAGCGCCAGATGCAACACGGCTGGGTTGTAAAGGAGGTACCCCAAAGAGGATGGAACAAAGAGTATTTCAGTGTGACATGGGGTTTTATGTCATGATGGTTTGGCCTCCTTGCTGGTATGTTGTTGTAAAATGCTAGAACATTTAGACTGCAGAATAATAGCTGTTTCAAATAAATCAAACAAGAACACTTACTGGGCATGCACTGTCACTGTTTTTTCTTCTTCCGTTCGGTTTGCTCTTACAAAGAAAAATCCCGTGGCTAAAACAACCCTGCCTCTCCCTCTTTCTCCAGTGTTCCCTACTTTAAGGACACTTTCATTGGCTTGACAGTGTCTCAAAAAAGTAATTTTATAGGAGGAATTGTGGGAGACACATGACAATTAAATTCATATGAATGTTTTTTCCACACCTGCTAGTGTGGAGGTAAAATCTTACCTCAATTCTAGTTTAGCCTACATAAGCTAAGGGAAGTAAAAGTAGGTTCTTAAGACTAGTGTGCATTCGTCCAGGCTACTCCAGTCTCCTACAGGTGAACATCTTGCCCTGCTGGGGGGCAATTGTAAATAAGATAAACTGACCCAGTAAAGAGAATAGCAAACATTTATGTATGTACAATTTTACAGTTGAGTGAATACACATAAACGAACAGGGAATGCAGACTAAATTAAAAAGTGAGATTCTCTGCTGTCCCTCTAAAGGTCACAGCACAGAACTCATAACTTGGTGGAAGAAAGAAGGAAATAATATAGAAAGGAGTATTTTATTTAATCACTCCGAGCTCCTGATGTAAGCTGGTCATGCCAACATTTTGTCAATTTTACAGCAGCCATCCCAGCTACATCCAAGCTAGAGGCTAAGATGTCTCCCTGCTCCAGTCCTATTCCCAGGATTCGCATTCCCCTGGGGCTTTTGAAGAAGAAGGAAGGGGGTGATAGAGAATGCTCATCCTGGTGCTGGTGAGATACCTCTCAGGGTGGGTCTTGTATTTGAAAACCCTGTTGCGTTCCCCTTGCCCTTCTGCTCAGCATGCAGGAGCTAAAGTGGGAGAAAATGTGCACTTACAAGAGCAAATCCTCAGAAGGCTTTGAATCCTTAAATAATACGGAAGATCACAAGAAGCCTATTCAAGGTAGAAGCATCTGCTCATCACCTTGAATTATATCAGTGCCATCCTTCTCTTTGTTGCCCTTAGAGGATGTATGGTCACAGACAAAGTGGCCTAACAAATGACACTGTGGCCTGCAGATTTCTGGCTGTCATTTGTATGTTAAATCACTAGGATCTGTCATAACTTAAAGAGATCTTTTAACTTCATTTAGCGAAAGCTTGGGTTTGTACAGCCTGCCAAAAATGTGATGGAGAAAGTGATTCCTCCAAGACTGTGCAACTCAGGTTTTGGCCACCATGGCCAAGAAAGAGTGGCAAAGTCAGTAAAGGAGGGAAAAAACATGCATAGGGGTGAGGGCGTGATTTCCTAGGGGAGGAAAACAAAATGAAATATAAAGGGAGTGGTGATGAATGAATAACTCATAATGTTGGAAAAGAAATATGGGGTAATAAGTAACATTTACATGTCTCAAAACATCTATCAGAATTTGTTTTGTGCATTGCCTCTCAAAAAGTGGATGAAAAATGCTTTTAAATTTTTCAGGCATTATTATTTGGATGGTTTATTTGTGGTTATGTTGTACAATAGTTACAACAATAAGCAAATGAATGCCCTGGCATATGTTAAATTTGGAGCTTCAAAAGGTTACAGCTGTGATATTCATGGGATAATGCCACCTGCCTCCTAGCGCAGTGAACTCAGTTCACTGACTTCAATATGTAGCCACTTTTTTGGCTACTCTTTTTGGATGAACTGGGAAGTCAAAGCTTCAGAGAACAGATCAAATCCATGGAGCCCTCAGTACGTCCGCACTGAGGCTGAGCAAATGTTCCTTCAGACCTTATGACCAAAAAGAAATGAATTATTTAACGTATTTTTTATCTAGAAAATCCTTCAGGTCTCCAAAGCCAAATTTTAAGAAGTTCTGAACAACGAGAGCTCCTGTTTACGTCAAAGCATGCCAGATATACTCAATGTCTTTCAAAAGTACGTTAGTACATTAAAGAGAGGCAGGCTTGCTTTCTGCCATAATTGTGGATATAGTATTTCCATCCTCTTTTTTTTCAGTATAAATTTTTTTGTTCAACAAACATAAGATCAGCTTATAATTGTCTACAGGGACAGTACCATTAATGTGTCTTCCTCCCTTAACTGCATGTTTATTCAGTCTGTGCTGAGCACTGTTTTTCAGGTAGGAACTTATGCATGAAGGAGTTAAATTCCTTTTCTTTGTAGATTGGGTACCTTTCAACTCATTGAGTTTCACCTGCTGCATCTGTTAGCACTTCACTGGAAAGTGTCTTTCCCTGATGGTCTGTCACTCCTCAAGAGGGATCCTTCCCTTTTGTTCCTAATTTCTGCACAGCATTGCTTTCTCTCTGTTAGATGGATCACTTCTCCAGAATTCACTATCTTTAATAAACACATCATCAACAAAATGCTTTCATCTATTCTTTAGATTTTGTAACATCTCTAGAAACGATTTTTCTCCTTCTACATGTTTTGCATAAGCTTGTCAGCAAATCTGTTTACATCATTCTCAAGGAAATAAAGTTTTTTTTCTTATCTTTGTTCTTCTCCCAGCTCACTACTTATTCATTAGACGACTTGCACTCTTTGGCACTTTAGTTTCTTTCTTTTTTTTTTTTTTAACCACTCACCATGACAATCGAAATGATCATACACATGCCCAATGCTCAGATATCCCACTGGTATCAGCAAAAAAGAAAAGTCTCCAAGATCTGGATTTTTATTATATGCAAAACACCTATAGCAGAATCTTGAATTTTTAAGTTCAATCTTTAGCTAAATTTACCATGTGTTAAAAACTTACACAATCCAATGTCCCCACACATTCTGCTTTGTGTTCTAAGTATGTGCAGATTAGCTGAGGAACATAATGCATCAGTACAAGGACAAAATACCTTGCTTACTTGTTCTTGATTTTAGTCCTCAGATTCTTATTATCTATCAGTATCGGTAAAAAAAATAGCATGTAGGAGACCCATTCATAGATGAGGCTGCTTGTACGAGTGAATGCACAAACATACAAATAAAAGATGGCCTCCCCATAGTGACCTTACAATCTAACCATTAGAGTCAGCAGCAGCCTTTAGCTGTACAAATAGAGGACTACAGGGAAAATAACCAAGAGTTAGAAGAGGGAACCTAATCTGTATGGTACTCCATAAAACATATGTAGGAAAGACAGACTAAAGATTGGCATAAGAGGAGCAGGGATGCAAAAAATTGAAGATTAGAGCTTTTCTCCAAAGAAATACGAAGCCCAGAATTTCAGTACACGTGTAAGATGCAGAGATCTGTTTAGGGATTCAGAGCATTCAGAGCATTTCTCCCTGAAGAGAAAATCCTGAATTTAAGCTGCGTCTAGACTTTTGGAAGCTCACAAGTATGAACTGGGACTGCACGTTACAGCCTAGATCCATCCTAGCCACGTTTAGGCACCGAAGTTCAGTTAGGCACTGAATTTCACTAGCACTATATCCGATCTAGCACTGGGATATAGTGCTAGAGGGCTAAACAGAACAGGGACAGAGAAAAGAGTGTCAGGGGGAGTCTGAGATTTAAGCAGCACTCAATTGACTTGCTTACTTGTCTATAGAGGGCAAGCACTCTTGGGAGCACTTGGACTATGCTCCAAATTTTGATGCTTCACTTAGGTGCCAAAAATTCAGTAAAATAAATCCAAGCCTAGGAGCCTCCATCTTCTGAAATTCCAAGGTAGAGAGTCCACTTCAGAGCACATTTTTAAAAACTTGGCTAGAAGCAAGTAATGGTGTCAATGCACATTGTTCACACACCACTCACGTACCAGTAGTAGAGGTAGACCACTTATCCAGAAGCGACACACCTATGTTCTCCCCAAAACCCACAGCCCATGGTTCCTTTATATTAACTTCATGCATGCGGGACAGAGTGAGGTGAGGATGAGTGCAACCTGGCCCATTCTGGAGATGAGTGAGATATATTTAATCACCTGTAGCTTCTGGAACACACAGCCTGCTACAGATCTCTCAATTACTAAGGAGACAGCTGGTATCTAAAACTAATCCATTGTGGGGCCATTAGTAAAGAAGACAGAGCTTTGTTACTAGTATTAAAATATTTCTTTTTGACATTTTAGTTGCTGCTAACCATTATTTTAAAACAGGAGAGAGCAGCTAAAGTTTTAAGTCAACAATGCAAACTCAAATAGTTACTGCGGTTCATTATTAGCCTGGAAGAAAACAGAGCAGCGATTATTTCTCTAATTGTCCTTAAAGTCATTATTACATATGCAAGTACAATTTGGTACTCTCCAGAGCCTTTCCCTCATTACACTGTGTGATTCACTAAATTACACGATTGTGATTAGTGCGGCAGTCGGTGTCCAAGTGGTATCAGGCGACTACTGGGCTCCTTTTGCGGAGGTCAATTTAATTACATTGTGCATGACAGAAACCAGGCCAACCGAGTATTGCCTTTGCCACCAGCAATTGACACCTGAGTGTTAATGAGCTGGTAATTAAGAGTTGGCACAGACAGGCACATTTTACTGTTTGGGACTGGGATTACCATATGCTTCAATGCTTCTATGCTAAAAGCCTGAAGTTATTCATTTCCTAAAATATACAGGATTTTAAAATAGAAGCAAATTATGGCATTTCCAAATAATAAGCAAGAAACCACTTTTAATCAGGACTGAATGCTGCCTTTCACAAACTTCTGAGAAATCCTTGGTTGTCATTTGAAATGTTTTTTCCAGTTTTTTTTTCTCTAATGCATGTTTATCAATGCATGCTCGCACTGGAAGTGTCAATAATCGAGTGGATGTTTTAAAGTTTGTTTAAAAGTAAATAATCATTATTATTCATTTTACTACTGTTGTTTGGACTGGAAAGTACAATCAGAGGTGAACCCATGTTGAAAGAGCTCCCTTACAGTTCAGAAATCAATACAATATCTTTCTCAAAGGAGAGAATAAACAGAGCTGATAAACATTAACAGATGTGCATTTTTTTTAGTAAAAGACTACAAATCCAAAAATGTTAGCTGTATGTTTTCTGTTTTATTGCTGACCTCCCTAAGCAGTTCTAGTATTTCTAAGGGTCCTGATGGTCCTGATTATTCTCCTGTGCCATTTTTTAAATGAAATCTTGTGTTTCTGTCTCTTCATAGTATTAGCTTTATCAGAAAGTCATATAACTGTGCATTTCTAAATATCCAGGATCTAAATTCTCTCACCTTTGGTATTATTAACAATCCGAGTCTGACTTTTTGGGAGGCTTTTTCCAGCCAACCAGTGGTTACCAGTGTTTTAGGATCTTCCTGGAAAAATAGAAGTAGGTTTGTTTGTGTGCAATACGTCACCTAGAGAGGACAAAATGGCTGACTGCGCTTGCAGAAGTTGGTGGGAGAGACTAAAAGCAGCTCAGCTGGAGTTGCTTTCCCGGTGCCTTTATGCTCCTGTGAAAACAACCCCTACGTGCTGCCTAAATTTATGAAGAAGAAAGGAGAAACTGATGAAGGAGACTGAGCTTAAGGAGAAATGAAAATTGAGTGGCATGAAAGAGAGTATTACGATAAGCGTGGAAGGAAGAGGAATGGAAAGTTAGAAAGAGAGCAAAGGAAAAACTATATGGTAGGGAACCCACCTCTGAAACATAATCCCAGAAATTCAGTATGACCAGCACTCATGATTACATTGCAGACATTCCTATTTTAATTTATTATAATATTCTTCAAGTCCTGTGAATATGTGTAACTCTTAACATTAAATTAAGAAAAAATATTTCTAATTGTCATAGAGATTGGAAGCAAAGTGCTTAAAACAAGTAAGGTTATAACTAAAAACACTCTCATGATTTTTAGCCATTTTTATGATACTGATGAGGTTAACCGAGTATCTGCATGCTCAGTAAAAGGAGTATTATGAATCAACTTATTTCTGGGAACCATATATATAGCATTTGTGGCTATAATTTTTACATCTCATTTTTGTTATAGAATAGGATGATAGGCAAAGCAAAACAATTTTATACCATGCATAATCAATATATAGTGAAAAAAAAATTGTGGAGACCTCCTGAATTAGTCACCTGCTTACAAGTCCTCTTCTGTATCTGTTCTTTGACTTCTTAAACAAGTGGTGTTGCTAGCTGTGTAGTGGACCGCTCCTTCCTCGAGAGCCCAAAATAGCCTACAGCAAGAAACGTGTTTAGGCTCTCCACTCCTTCAAAGCTTGCTTAGACAAATAGGCCTTGCAGCATGCCTTAAGGTCGATAAAGACCTATGCAGCAGACCAAGGAAGAGAGCGTGCTTTGAAGCTGTGGGCCCCTTGTAACAGCTACATTTTTTTCATTTACAAAGACTGATTCAGTACAGCGGCTTAGACAATTTTCCAGTGGCTTTGCAAATCCACAGACTGTTCACATCAGATGAAAAATGTATTAACTTTACTGAATCTTAGTTGTGGGATTTACTTCTAGTTTTCTTATTTCGAAGAGTTTTCTTTTTCCACTGAACCCTCGGTACGACATACAGCCTTTTATATGCAGATTGTTATAATTATGCTTTGAAATAGCTTAGGATTCCCAGCGGCTTTAAACTGAGAACATGAAAGGGCAAATGTTACACTGAGCTGAAGGATATAAAAGTGGCACGTACATCAATCTAAAATGAGATATAGAAACGAACAGCTCTTTACACAGCGATGTCAGTTTTTGACAGATTATTGAAGCATCTTTGCAGCCACAGAGACCGTCTTGGGCAGCGTGAAAACTCTGCCTAGGGATAGCTTATCAGTTTATATTTTTCTTTGTAATACCAAAAGGTGAGTAGATGTGAAGTGAAACAAGAGAAACGTACTGCGACAACAGCTTAAGTGCTCCTCCCTAGAGGGCGACACCTGGCCGCCGGCGGCCTTCTGCGGCCGGGATCTGCCGACGTCCCCATCGCGCGGCCGGACGTCTCCACGACAGGGCAAACGCGTGTCTGTCGAAGACCGCACGGCCCGACGCTGCGACTGTTTGAGCTACCCATGTCTAATGTCCCAGCTTTAAAAGAAAAAAATCAGATAAAAACCACAGACCCTGTTGTGGGATAAATGAGTGACGTGACACACACGTACGCTGATCGAAAGGGTGTTTTAGTGCCGCTTATTCCCACGAGCAAATTCTCACCCAGCGTTTTGTTTTGTGTACATGTATCAGCTTCTTAATCGCAGAAAACTACTCTCCCGCCCCTCAGCATCCCTCCCTGCCGGCGTTTTGGCTCCCTTTCGGCCCAGTTTCCCTCTCCTGCCCCTGCGCCAAGTTGCGCGTGACAAGCACAAGCCATCGGGCCTCCATGCAGCCGGGAGACCCCAGGGGAGGGCTGGCGGCGACGGCGTGGCCGAGGGGCCCGGCCCGGCGCTTCCCTCCACGGCAGCCCTTCCCGTGCCTCGGGGACGGGAGGGAAAGGCGGGAGGCAACAGGAGAGCCGGGATCCCTCCGGGAGGAAGCCTCCTGATTGCTACCCATGCAGGGCCCATGTCGGGTGGGCGGCTGCCAACTCGGTTTTCCGTCTTAACCATTTCTTGTCGCGCTGGCACGCTGCATTTCCTCATGTTTATTTGTTACCGTGAAACATGCAAATTACATTTTCTCCCCTATACACTGTTGCCTGCATCAGTGTCTTGTCACTATTTATTACTTTAGCTGAGGCAGACTGATACCGCAAAGTTTTAAATCACCGGCTTAATTTAAAGCTCATATGTCATTTTGGTTGCTTAGAGAGACTACTCATGCGCTTAAATGACAACAGATGCTTCAATTCACTGTGGTCTTCGATGGGGCCTTAGCAGATGAGGACCAATTCAGTTTTGCGTTTCCTAGAGAAAGCTATTATTATGTTTTCCTGACATAGCCCTGGCTTGAGGTGTAGTATAGTGGGAGGAAGAAAGAGTTGGGAAAGGTATAAGCGACTATTCCAAATGACATTACTTTAGAAGCATAAAAAGTTACATTGCAAAAGTAGTTACCAATCCTTTACTGAAAAGCCATGACATTTTTCCCATGAATGGAAATACACCAGGCCCTTTTATATGTCAAATGTTCTCTCATGGGTATGTTTTAATGCAGCCAGCTAAATTATGTCCATATATATTCCAATTTTGTTTAAAATGCGCTGTCTAAAGAAACGGACCCCCCCCTCCTTTTTTTTTTAAGCCTCTGTTTAGTTTTTCTCTTTCGGCTAGCCAGGGCCTCCAGCGAAGCCCACGCTTTGCTGCGGGGTGCCGACTGGCACGGGAAGGGTTAAGAGGTGCTGATTTTCGATGCGCTGCACCTGGGCAGCGGGGAAAGGCAGCTGGGGGGGTGGGATGGGGGGAGGACTGGAGTCACGCCGAGGAGAGGTGAGAAGGGGCCTGAGAGGGCTGGGGGGAGGCGATGTGGGGTTTCTCCCAGTGCTGGTGTCCCCACCTGGGGTCGTGTTTTGGGGGCGTCTGGGCTCTGGTGGGGAGCGGGTGGCCCGCGGAGGCCCGCAAACACTGTGGACCGAGACATGCCGGGGAGCTGCGAAGGTGTAGAGGGGAACACCCCGTCCTCCAGGGCAGCGGGGGGGGGGGGGAAGAAATGCATAAGCAAGGAGATAGTGCCGCCAAGGGGGTGGTATAGGCTTGGAGCTACCTACGTGGGAAAGTGCTCTGGATGTGTTTCCCCTCGGGGCTTCGTGGGACCTCGGCACTTTTTTTTTTGTTTTTACTTTGATGGGTAGAAACTAGACTCTGTACTCTTCTTATTGATGTTATTTATCAAGTCTCTATTTTTAGAGTAATGGAATAGATCCGACTAAAAAAGTAACTACTTTGGTGGTAATGCAGGCATAATGGCAAGGTTCAGAGAGCGTATTGATGAAAGCTTCCCGGCCGCGCCGCTGCGCCCCGAGGAGCTTTGCTTTGCCTAAGTGCGGCATGAAATCCCAGAAACTTGGTCTGTAATGGTCAAGTGGTGGTGGTTTTGTACAAACTTAGGAAATACTTTTTTTTTTTTTTTTTTTTTTTTACCTTCTCTCTCATTCCACCTCCATTTAAATCTGCTTTGATCTAGCCCATTTAAGACTTGAATGGCCAGGCCAGCTGAAAACCCTCATTTCCCTTCAGTACTTGAAAATGTGCTATACATGAACAGAGAGAAAGATGCGTGTGTGCTAGGATTTGATTATGCGATAGCTAGGTGCACTTAACAGTTACTATTATTAGATGTCTTTTTTGTGTTTGGTGTGGCTCGGAGATTGAATAAAAGATCCTTGAGCTGGCTCAGGTGAGAGAGGTGCAGATGTCTCCAGCATCAAGTCCAGTCCTCCATAACTAGTGGGATTTTTGTTTTGCTTGTTTTTTCAACCAGTAAGGCTAGACATAATGCTATGGTGCGGTGTTTTGCCTCTGGGACCTGAGCTGTACCTTCACACGGCACTACACTAAGCTGATTTTTTTTTTTTTTAATCAGCCTATTTGTTGAGATCTCTGAACTATGATGCACATACTGGTATCTATGTATGTTACGCCCTTGAAAGTTTGTGATTAGTTGAATTGTCATTGCAGACTTTTTACATAGTACATGCAGCACAATAATACTAAAAACTGGGTTCAGAGAAATGAATGCCCTGAATAGTAGAGTGCCAGTGTCTATGTGAATCTGGTGTTGGGCTCTTAAATTACCTTTTTTTTCTTTTTTTATGCATTGCATAGGGAATCTGAAAAAGAAAGTCCTGATTTAGGCAGCCGTTGCACAAACTGGCATGATGGGTTCACATAGTGAGTCTGTAAATGGTAAGAGGCTAAATATACAAAGAATAGTTTAAGTCATAGTGTCTGGAGTAACAGGGTCAAGCTGATTGACAAATGATTTGCTGATCAGGCAAGTTGTGTTGTGGCTGGACAGGGAGGAGAAACTGTTTACAGTGTCCTGGCAGGCTGGTGTGCTCCTAGTCAGGTTGTACTTTCATTGGAAAGGAAAAGCGATGGAGAAACTGCTCATTTGCTAGCGCACCTGGACTGGGAGGGCCGTGGTGAACGGGCTGAAGCCGCTGGGTTGTGAGAGCTTCAGTTCAGGGGTGAAGAGCTTGCTTGGCAGGGAGCTGCTGGCTGGCCCGACTACACCAGTGATGAAAAAGACTTTGAAGAGCCCCCAGAGGGGGTTGTCTGATGTCTGTTCAATTTGGGAAAGTGTGGAAAGCCGCTGCGCTAGTAACTGGGGCTGGAGGGACCCCTTCTCTCCCTCTAAAGATGTGAGTGGTGGGAGGGGAGCCTCCTTCCCCCCCCCCCCCCCCAAAACAGTTTCTTTAATCTGATCAGCCACAGGATGTGATTTTAATTTTTTTCCCCTACTTATGTGCTATTTTGCAAAAAAAAAAAAAAAAAAGTATTAAAGCATTGTAACAGAACACTATTTGAGTCCATAAAGCCTCATCTTTTTATGCCATTTCTTCAAAGGCAACAGGCTTTACTCCTGTAAGCCTTGCTGAGCTCGAGAAACAGGCTCAGTATGGTTCTGGGCTTTCTTTCAACCTGGGCTCTGTCCTTGTGAGTAGTAATGGAGTAGAAATTTGAACTGGGGAGAAAAGAGGCAGATGATAATCTCTTTGAATGATAAAGATGCAAACTTTGAAGTTTCAGAGTTACAGATGCTTGACCATTTACTGCTTGATGTATAATTTTGTTGGTGTCTCCTTCTGATGCGTAAAAGTCTTGTTATATTTCTTTAGCTTAAAAAAATAACAAATTCAGAAAGGAGAAACCTGTAGGCAATTTAATTCATAGAGGGGTAAGGTTTCTGAACTTGCTGAACTTGTCTGATCAAAGTAACCTCACCTAATTTGAAAGCAATTACATTTCCTACTGCTGATTTTATAGTACTTGGTTATTTTTGTTGCATAAAATACAACTGCTGCTTATAAAGTCTTTTTTTTTAATGTGAAACTTAGTGAAAACTTGTTTAATCATGCTAGGGATAAAGTCATTTTTTCCTAATATTATCTTTTTGCCTAAAACATACATCTTTTCCTGCTCTGTTTAGGAGCTCAGATATACTTTAAAATGCTATTGGAAGATTCAATAGGTTATTGAATAATTATAACCCTTTTCCATCTTGTGATTTTTGAGACTATATTTTAAACTTGTTTTGGGCATGATAGTGCCCAACAATAATGGTTGTGAGTGCTATTATAAAACAAATATTTTTAAATTTCCAGGATAATCCTTTGGTTGATATGCATTAATTCACGTGTTTTAAAATAGAATATTGTCAGTGCGTTCGCTTTGTGCTTCTGGCTATCCAGTGGTGTATTTTTTGAAAATCCTTGCTTAAGAACTGACTGGGAAGGGGAGAAAGTAGATGCTGAGACTATAAAACTCTTTGCCTGACTTTTTACAAGGAACTAGGAACAAGGCAGATGATAAGTACCACTTAGGACGTGATATCTGTGGGCAGGAGCACCAGTGGACTCAGTCCCATGGGTGACAGGTAATTCATTTCATAACAGGTCACTAAGCAATTGTCAGACCATGATTAGTCTCAAACATTGCTGAAATAAGATGCGGACCGGTAGCCTGTGCTGCACTCTTCATCCCTTCAGCCTTTTTCTGTTTCTTGCAGACACTGCAAAATAGATGAGAAACGGTTTGCTTCTGAGAACCTCAGAGGTACCCTGGTAACTTGGGTGTTACCAGGCTGATTATGCAGGCAGAAGAAATAGATACGCAGTCTCATAAACTATACTCCCCTCCCCTCTGACCATTTCTTGCACTTCTTTAACAACAATAAGTGTATATCTAAATCTGAGGTCTTGATCCCTCCCCTTAAACCCCTTTCATCTCTCTTATCCTCTTTCTACTATCAGCAAAACATCCTTCCTTTCACTTTGACTCTTAAGAAGTGATTATCTTCGACAGGAGAGCTGTGTGTCTGCAGTGAGAGTCAGAAGGCAACTCCATGCATCCATTGATCCAGAAGCCAACCTTCCTCCTACTTGAATTTTCTCTTGAAATGCAACAGTGTAGGTTAGCAAGCTACCCTGTACGGCTTTGCTCAGCAGCATACAAGGTTGTGAAATCCCTACAACTCGCTTAGTTTCACCTTTTGCAGGTTGGAAAGCAATCCAATTGCTTTCTAAATTGTTGCTTTTGGTATCTCTATAGGTGAACTGTGAGACTTAGTCTTAATAATTCATATCCTGAATATTTCCAGTGCACTAAGACCGCATGAAACTGTATACTTGCATTTGTATGGAAGTACAAATTATGCACTTTATGGTGTTTTACTCGTAACTCTTCTCTAAAGAAACCAGAATAACGTGCTGCATAATGAATTTGGAGATGCTATTAGGACCACCCCTTTTCACACTGCAGCTGGAATCATGGTCACATGCTTCCTGTTCATGAAAAATGGGCTTATTTGGATCTGCTTTGTCAGTCTCCATGACAAGAAGCACTGTCTTGTGCTCTGGTATTCCTCCCCTCCCCTTTTCTTCGGTCTTGCACACATATGTCTGTGGTGGAATTGCCTTCGAGAGATGTCACTTATTCCTTTCAAAGTCTGTCTTCTCTCAGCATGTTCCCATAGTTTTTCAAACTAGCGTATGGCTGGATGATGATTGCTATTCAATTATTTCTTTGAAGAGCTAGATTTGGTGACCGCATTGACTTTTCATGCACAAGTTTTGGACATGACAGTGAAGAATTACTTCTGAGCTTCGCAATAAATATGATAATTATAACCACAATTTTCCTACAGATAGGAGAGAGCTGAAAGAAAATTACTCGTCTAGAGGACGAAGTACGTCCCATTTCCTCCTGTATCTCTATGGACTAAGCAGACAGGCAATATCTGGCTGCAGATCTGGTATGTTCTTTGTCTGAAGCCCAGGAATGAGGAACACTGAAGAATTACATCTAAAACGTTCTTCCCAGCTGACCTGTCTGATGGGTAGTTCCTTCCGAGCTTAAGTTCTGGAAAAAAATTCTACTTAATTCTGAGTAAGTTCTTCTTGACTGTATTACGGTGATAGTTTGAAAAGTAGCATTCTGTGGTGTGTGTGCTTCTTTATTGTCTTTATTTTTTAATAGGTTTCTTTGCTAGATAATCTTTCAAAACTTACACTTCTAAGTGAACTTTTTAAAGCAACTTGAAAAGTGAAACCATTAATGGTGAATGTTTCAGGCTGACTTTTGGGGACATCTACAGAAAACATGCAAGCTAACCAGATTAGTGCTAGGTGCAATCTCTTTTCCATGGATTTTGTTACATATAGGTTCCTGATGAAAAACAAGAATATAGCACCTGTTTATTTGGCCAGCCAAACTTTAATTAATGAAAAGTGGAAGGAAATAAGCCTTCACTAGTAAGCAAAATAACTTATTCAAGAATGTTCTTGTCCTTTAGATAAAAATAAATTCCCTGCATTGTAGAACTTGAACTGTAGCTACCAGGGCTTACAAAATATTAAAAGGCAAAAGAAGACAGAGCTAAGAAACCTCTGTAGAGGTACATCAACAATGAGGTGGTGTAAACTTTCAGAATATATTTGCACATGTAGCAGTACTGAGAGTGTTTGTTTTTGCTATTTTTTTTAACAGCCCTGATAGCTTATATTCTTTTCCACATATTTCTTAGCTCTCTAGGCACCTGACCCTATGTGCTATTACTCTTTGTCTTAAGTTTGGAGTTGTATTGTAATTCTGACGTAATTTTGGTTTGCTTAACTGTTTTGAGGTATGTTTTAGCTGAATGTGATTCACTGCATCACTCTGAACAGAAAGTAGATGATTCCTCTATTTCAATAGTATAAAAAACTCATTTTGGGGCAAAGAGGGAAGCGTTAGTGTCGCACTCCAAGCTAGCAGATATCTAACATGACCATATTGCAGGCAAAGTGTTACAGAAGACAGAACAATAAGAAGTTTATTTACATAATGCTAAAATAGCCCAGGAAAAAAAAAAAGTGCTGGGTTGAAAAAGAAGTTGTAAGTTATTTAATATGACAGAACAGAAATCTAGCTCCTGCTGCAAACAGAAGGTGAAAATACAGAATGGACGGATGATATTTAATGAACAATAGCTGTATATTATTGAACAACAGAAAAGGATCTATATAGCCAGATTAAAGACAGATGACCTTTTTAGAGTTTAGTTAACCTTTTGGTCACTTTTGAGAGTTATCACTTATGAAGATAAAGGTCAGGCTAGAGCTCAGTCTTCATATGTTATCTTTTCCCACTATGAAAGGTATGCCTTTCTCACTAAGTTCCGCTCTTATAAAGTGCTATAGGAGTTGTTCAGTTTAACAACAGTAGAGTGATGACACCTTGATGATTTATTATTATTATTATTTTTTTAGTCCTTATTAGAATGACTTTTTAAAGGGAGAATCCTCTTGTACCAAATGGATGGTCTCTGATCTTTAATCTTATCAGTATCTTCCTATGGTTAATATACATTAATGCACTACTTCTGAAATCATTAGAATTATGTGAACTTGCACTGCATAGCCTTTGTTTTTAAAAAAATAACTCTCAGTGAGAAGACAAACTATTACACCCAAGACCTCCCTAATATACCCCCCAGCAGTTATATCACAGAAACCTGCAGATTCCTGGGAGTTCAAACTCATGATCAGCTGCATATTTGTGAACATGACGCACTTTGGTTCGTAGCCTTTCCAAAGAAAGCCCCGACTAATTCTTTACCAAGGATCTGAGCAGATCACACTGGAGATGCAGCAGTTGCACTCACCACGAGGGAGCATGAGGAGGTGCAGAGTGTGTATAACGAGGGCTTCCCACCCTTACCTCTCACTGGCTTCTAGCTGTCAACTGACTTACAACATAACTGCCCAGATATTATAACTTCCAGATAATAGTGATACGTAGCATTGACTCTTTGCAAATTGGCCTCGTCTTTCAGACTTCTTAACATTTTTTGGCAAAGAGTTTCAAAACTTTCAAGCGAAGTTGCGTGAAAAAGTATAACTGTTTTTAACTTCATTTTGAACCTCTTCCTGATAACTCCAGTGAGTGATGCCTAGTTCCTTTCTGTGGAAGAGAGAAGCCTCTCCTGCTTCTTTATACCATGCCTGATTTTGTAGGCTACAACCGTATTGCTCCTTTAGTTTTCTCTTCAGTGGACAAAGTAATCTACCTAATTCCCGTATAAAAAGTTTTTTCTATACTTTTGTCCTTGCAGCATTCTGCATCTTTTCTAGTTCTTCTATCCCCTTTTTGAAATGCGATTACTGAGACTGTATGCGATATGAATTCATAAATGGGTAAGCAGTGTTCTGGAGGGATATCACAATGCTTTATGATTTACTATTCCCTTCCTTGTAATTTCAAGGCTGCTGTTTGGCTCTTTGACTGCTTATGAATAATGAGTTAATTCCTGTATCTTTCCTGAGTGGTAACTCTGTGTGTGTATGTATGTGTGAGAGAGAGAGATGTTTTGTGTGTTTGTTTTCCTCTATGTGCGTCTTTGTATTCATCTTTCTTTTCAGGCATCTGCTCAATATACTCTCCAACCTGTCACAGTAATCCTCAGTTCTTGCTTCCCAAACTGTATATCCTACTCTTTTCACGCATTTTCTTTTTTTCCTCTCCTGTCTTCCCCTTCTCCCCCGCCCCCAATCAGTTGAGTCTATTGAACAGCGAAGGACCCAATATTCATTTCCACGAGGCTTTTAGCAACTGTTTAAAAAAGACTTTTTCATAAATTAAGTGATCAAAGGATAGGAAATGGTGGGAAGGATCTTCTCTCATCTTGTAGCAGTTCAGTTTCTTTAAGTGCCTTTGGTGAGGGTCTGTGACAAAAGCTTTTAAGAAACATGAGTATGCTTCACTGACAAGATTAACCATGTGTTCCCTGACCCCATCAGAGGGCTTTAGATAGAGTTGTGAGAAATGATTTCTTATCCTAAACAAATCACTCCTCTTTCCCTGGTGTGTGTCCACGTGCCTACTAATTTTCTTGCCCATCGGGCTTACTTTTTGCTTTGCATAGATGAAAGTCTACTATTCCCTTGAAACTGTCTTTAAAGATTGTAAGGTGGCAAATAGGCACTATTCCTCCTGCATACAAGCTGATTCAAGTGGTCAGTTACAGACCGCAGTTGTTCGGTGTTTTCATACGTAAATTCCTTTAGGACCATATGGTTGAATAGTTGAGTGACTGTTCTCATCATTTGTATTTGATGTTGACCTCATCAGTTTGTTCTAAAATGTCATCTACTGATAACTGAATGGGGTATTCAGATTCAGCCCTTAATAGCATTGCTAATGTAGTGAAAATGACACTGAACAGCTATGAGGACTGGGTTGCAATACCAGCTGTCTAGCTGCTGGTTGTTCCAGGTTAACAATTATTTCTGTGAATATTTTTTAAATATAGAGCGATTTACTAAAACACTGACTAAATTTAGATGAGAACTTGGCAAGTGAGTTGAGGCTCTTGGGCAGGACAGGGCAGGCGGCTTTCTCCCCTCCTGTTTCTGAAAGTGGAAATGCCTATTTTCCTGCAGAGATCCCTCTCCACCCTATGCCCATGTACAGGAGTCCTGTATGGAGGATACCTTTAGTATTAACCTTTTTATTGCCAAGACTGTCCACACGAGAACAGGAGTCCCATTCATTTATCTTGGGAGTGTTTGCAAGGTATGGACTTTTTTCCAGTGCCAGTATTGGTATCCTCACTATGCTTGAAAAAGTGTGGTTAGAGATTTGGTTATTGTATCAGTAATGGGAGATTTTCCCATTACTAATTGGTGCAAGTAGAGGAGGGGTGTCTCATGTTCATATATTCAATATTTATCACTCTTGGATTTATGAGATGGTGTTGGTGGGATATCATAAAGTGAAATTTGACCCCTTCACATCTCAAGTTCTTTGATATTCTGGCTGAAGTATTTGGGTTGTGAGTTAACTGTCCCTGTGGCTCTATTGACCTTAGGAAGTAGTGCGAACCAGTAAGAGTGGATGTCTAGTATGAGCCGGGGTATGCGGAGAACTTAATGTGCATGCTCCTAAGCATCTTGGTTGTGTGGTTTTTTTTTTATTACTATTATATTTTGGATTAGTTTTAATCTGGTCCCATGGACTGTCTGTTCATGACTGTAGTACAAGAGGTGCTAGTTTCATCTGAAAGCAATCCAGTGTTCACTGCTCACAATGAAACACGGTAAATGTGCATGTGTGAAAGTGTGGTGTGTTTTCTAAGAATGCACCTCCAATCTGCTAATCTCTAAATACTGAAGTAGCTGCACCTGGGGCACTCAAGGACACTGTTGTGAAATCTGCCTCTGCTCTTGGCAAGGAGGGGTGGGTTGTGGAGAGTCTGTCAGGAGGGTTTCTGTAACTGGATCCTGCTGGATCCTCTTCTGTTTTGCAGTGTGAAGGGATGCCTCCAAATTCTCTGCTTTCCCACATTTTTGGACTAGTTTGCAGTGTACCCAGATGCCTGTGTGCCTAATGAAATAGGATTGCAGTTTGTCACAAACTTTTAACTGAAGCCTTGTTGTGGACCTTACGTAAAGAGCAATAAAAACTCACTTGCCATGAGACAACTGTGCCCTTGTATACATCTGCTGCTGTTAACATTGGGTCACCGTTGACTTAATTCTGCAACTGCTTAGACTGAAATTAAAGGCAGTTTTCATGAAATAAGGAGTGTTGTACTGGACCTTCATATGATTTTATACCTTGTGTGAAAGATATATCTCTTTTGGTTCTACACACTTGGCCTCATTTATTGGAATGTATGAACTTCTTTCAGCATTTTTGGAAATGGAGGTCTTGAAGAGACTCCTTTTTGCTCTTAATTTTTTTTAAGCTTAGTATGGAATGATTCAACTGATTATAAGAGTTCCTTATTATTAGGAGTTTTGCTTGATTAGAAAAGCAGTAAGGTTATGTGCTCCTCATACAGTAACAAAGTCTGGAATGATTTACATCAAATGTTCAAAACTAGGAGAGGGGAGATGCATCTCAACTGAGTACTCTAATCCCAAGCTTCAAACATTGCTAAGTCTTTAGCTCCTATAAAACAGGCTTTATAATGAAAACATGGATGGACACTTGAATATGTAGCATATTTTCTAGGTCTCACTCTTTTAAAAGTAATAGAGTAAAATTATATAAAAGTGTTACTCATTTAAATATGACCTCTCTTATAGTTTTAACCCAGTTCTTAACCTTAAGCATTATTTTGTGCCTTACGTCTTTGCACTGTATTATAGTATGCTATCAAATAAATACAGATAAATAAAACATAACCCAAACAGCTTTTTTTGTCCAGTCCATAAAATTGGCTTAACTACTTTGTAAATATTATTGAGTCTAGCACAAAAAGGCATTTAGAATGTTTCTGAATTGAGGGTGACTTTCCTTGGAATGGTAGGCAGAGAAGTAAATGTGATGCACTCTAAATGTAGAAATGGAAGATCCTATGAAATAAAAAGCAAAAAAAAAAAAGATTTTTGCATAATAAAACTTTGCATAAATAAATGTGAAGGGTTTTTTTTTCTTAAAAATAAAATATTCTGTACTTCATGGCTCAGAGCTCTGCTGTACAGCATTTTCCCTCTAAATAGTGGAACTACAAGCTTTAAGATAAAAAGGCCTTCTTTAATATCTGATGATCAAAAGACCTTTATTGAAATAACCAGGACACTGGTAGAATGAGTGGTTAAGTTCTATTTGTGTTACCTTTGTGTCGTAAAAGCACTTTAAGCTAAGATGCAGAAAGTGCCATTGCTTATGGAGGCACAAAGTACTCATCCCTGAAGAAGTATGTGGACATGAATGCTTACTAGTTACCTGGTTTGTTTTATCAGTTCTTTCAGTAAACAGCAATTTCAAATGTAAAGGAATGATATAATTGTAAAATGTCAGCATGTGCTATTTTTTTTCTCCCCTGTGCCCCCGAGTACTCCACGGTGGGATTTAAGCACTTCATCAAAAAGGAACTTACTTTAATTACACTTTTTTTGTGCCAATAGCTTCTTATATAATGTAAAAAACATTGCAGAAGAGCTTGCTTTTGTGAAAACCCGACCGTACTGGTCTTATAGAACTTATTTATTAAAAATGGTCTGAATTAGGAGTGTTTTTAAAATAAAAAGTCTGCATCTTAATGAATGCTGAGCAGATTTATGCCCCTTTATCTATCCTTTGACCTTAATCCTTATAACTCATCTGCGTGTCTAATTCAGGCATGCACATTAAGTCACTTATTCTGTCTTTCCCTTTTCTTTGGCATTTGAGTGAGATAGGGTAAATAATATATGATATAATTTTTCTTGTATAGACAGTTTCCCCCCCCCCCCTTTTCCTGTGACTTCCCCCATCACCTTTATCAGCTTTACACTTTATTAAAGTCACTCTAATCTTCCTAAAAGGAAAGGTATTATGGAGAATAATTGAAAAGTAGAGTAATTGAAACTCTTCTGGTTACATCTGGCGGAAATTACATTAATTATCTTGGACTTTGCAGGAGCATATAATAGTTGTTTTTTGCGAAACTTAGTATGGGTAGTTATTTTTGAATAAGGACCATCAACTCTATTGTTGAATTCAACTCTTGAATTGTCACTGTTTGTGAAGTAGGGGGTGGAATTTCCATTAAAGAAACTCTGATATTAAAGAAGCATGATTGTTTATTACTCTGCTTGAAAAAAAGATTCTCTGAATGTTTTAATTGATAGTTCAAAGAATAAGCTTGACATAGACGCTTTTCTGCGTGCCTAGAGAGGTAGAAATACTATGGAAGAGATCATCAGCTGCAATGTGATGCAAGTCGCTTTGTGAAGGTGTTTTCTGGCTCCTGAATCGGCTTCCCCCGTAAAGTGAAACGCTTCGCTCAGTACTCCTATATCTTCCAGTGTCTGCTTATTGACAAATTCTGTCCATAGAGGAGGTAAGCAGCTTGCATGAGCAAAGCTTACTATTGCCTTGCATGGGGACCTGGTAAGAGAGACTTGGTGCTTCAAATTCTCACCACAGCTTTTACCTGAAGATACTTGAGGCCTCAAACCTGCCAAGACCTGATGTGCACAGCTGTGTTTACTGGAGAAACTTCTGTAGAAGAGCAAGTGCATAAAGAAGCTTAATCAGCCCCCACAGCTGGAGCCGTATGTCTGTAAGGATCTCCCTGTGGGGATCTGATTCTGACCCTTGAAGCTTGCTTTGCTTTTTTCAGGTAAAAATGTCAAATGGGAAAGGCAGCTAGTGCATGTAAAAGTAGGATGTCTTAGTTGATGTGTATCTCTTGGTGAGTTATCAGAAGTGATTTTAAAATGGTAGAGAACGATTTGGTGGCTCATTCTGAAAGAATTTATCAAGACCAGTTTTAGTCCTAAAGTTGAAGTCAGCTACACAGGCTCTTCAAAGTTTTTAATGCTTTCCAAAATGGGGGGGGGGAAGACGCAGTATGGATGGCCTGTAATTCCAGCATTGTGAGTTTTGTCATTGACTGCATAGTTTTCAGTCTTGAAAAAGAGTAATTGCCCGTAAATCGCTATTGCACTGCTGGTGTCTTCAAATACTCCCCGAACTCAGAGCTGAAGAATGGGTTCTGGGTAATCTGAACAAGACAGACATAGCTTTTTTTTCTTTTTTTTTCCTTCCCAGAAATTAAATGAAAGTCTGAGTCAGGAGGAGTAAAGTAAAGGTCAAGCGCAGCCCCTCATAAGTTCCACTTTACTTATCTCTCTTCCCTGAGCAGTCCCACTGTTCCTGAAAGGTTAACTCTTTGGTTTGGGAAACTGCACACAGCCAGTTCATCAAGAGGCTAGAAATGATGATTGCTAAGAGCTTGTTAGCTTAGGCTCTTTGTCTGTCCTTTTCTGCATCTCTAAGATCTTCCTATAAGATGATGGGAATAGCTGGTACAGTATTGGTCTTCCCCCCACCCCACCCCTCATCTGAATTAATGAACCAGTTTCTGTCTATGATTTCAGGAACAGACAGAAGCAATTTGGTAGCAGGCTTTCAAAGGGTCTCCCTTCACTTCATTGAAACTGATGGTAAAACTCAATGCTAAGGGGGTCAAGTTTTCTGAGAATTTAAATTAAGAGTAGTTGTTTCTTCCCTCTCTTACTCCCCCACTTTGAATTTAACTTGTCATATATAAAAGCTATTTCCAGAGCTGTGGAGTAGCACTAGTAAATCCTTTTATTGCCTTTCCCTGTCTAATTATTCCTTTGCTCAGCTGAGTGAAGAGGCTGAGGAAACTCGAGCCATTTAATCTCAGTGGTGGGCTACAGTGCTGTATGGACACAGCCAGAGCAGAGGCAGTGTATCACCATCACAGGACACTGCTCCTGAGTTCATGAGGCCCGTGCACTAGTATGGCTGGGCTGCGTCTCAGGGTTCGGTCTACAGAATTGCACAGACTTAGTGACCTGGGACTTCTTTACCAACTCAAACATGGGGCAAATAGATTCTGATGCAGATTAACATGGGAGAGCTCAGGGGCCGTGCTTACTAGGTAGATTCCCTTTTGGGTAATGCAAGATCCACGTGCTCTGGAAAAGGCAGACGTATGCAGCTGAATTGCAGTTTGGCTGTCTAGAAAACTTGGATCAAACGGCAAGCTGACTAGTTGAGCATTAGATGCCTTCAGGGAATGAGTGTGATGGCTTGTAGATGCTAGAAATCTCTATGCGCTGTTTTAGTCCCTCAAGTCCTATTTTGGTTTGCTGTGCTTGGAGAAGGATAGACAAAGTCTCCCTTGCCTAACTTTCTTCTTTGGAATCTGTTTTGAAGTGAAGGTGGGTGTGTTGGGGACAACATCGAGAGAAGGGGAAGGGTCTTAGCAGAATGAGGAGTGTCCCACCAGAGCCATTCCTGTGTCTCCTTTACAGCTGCCTCTTCACCTGCCCTGAGGTGAATGTCTTTGGAGATGTGGCATGCTTTCTTTCATGCAGATCTCTCTTCTCTTCTCATTTTTCGTTTAAATTAAAACGAAATCAAACTTGACGGTGTTAAAATTCTCCATTAGTCAGAATAATGTTTCTCCTCTCGGCTGCAATAAGTACTTGTAACTGTGGTTGCTGGCTGACTGAGCCCTGGAGACTCTTGCTGGAGCGGTTAACGGCGATGTTCCCACTTGAATCCCTTTGTCAGTGGGTTCCCCAGAGCATAATGACAAAAGGAAGATGCATATCCGCCTCAGTGTGAAGAGTATTATCTTAAATTATCAATTAAGCTGATTTCATGCAAGGAAGCCACACTTGGAAGTGATACCTTTCAGTTGTTCTCTTCTGTGGTGTAGATAAGCAGCAGTGAAAGAGTGGGAATTTGGATATGGCAGCTTTAAACTATGGGAGCAAGACTTGCCAGAGCTTGTTAATAAGCACCCTATTATGATACCAGATGGCTACTGAAAACTTCAGAACATGATAAAGTGCCCTAAAGCTTTACTGGCCTGAGCTAATCAAGTCACTCACGAGTAGCTATTTGAATCTCTGTGGGAGAGGACTACTTGTATGAGCAAGGTTCAGAACAGGGCACAAAGCACTCCTGCACGGTAAGAACTAAAACCCAGGTGTTTTGGTGATTATGCTTGGCTCCATGTAAAAGTCGTCTTTATTTGACTTTCATTTGTGTCTAGTAAGATGTCCGTAAGCATTACAGGGGGTGTTAGAGTTATCTTCTGTTTAAAAAAAAAAAAAAAAAAAAAAATCTTAAGAGTTACTGAAACTCTTCCTAAATTACTTTTTCCAGATCAAACATTTTTGCAGAATCCCAAACACAACTTATATTAAGCAAGTCACAGCAAAAAACCCAATTAGTGTTTTTTCACCCTCACCAGAGAACATGATTAGAGATATGATCAAAAACATTCAGTAGTCAGAATTGGGCAAGTTTGTGGGCAAAAGCTTTTATCTCACACGTTTCCTCAATGTATTACTTATGAAGTGTTTTTCCTCCTTCATTTATGTAGGCAGAGAGGAATAAACTGAGCAAATCCTGTTGTGGAGGGGCAGTACAGGAGTTATTTTACAAGTGGAAGATTCATCAGAAATATCTCTGTAAAAATGACTTAATTTCTGAATTATTGTAAGGCAAGCTCATTTGGGTTTATGTGGACTCTCCATAGAGCTGCTTCAGCTTCCACTGAATGCTGCACCTGCCACTTACGTGTAATGGCTTCAACGACCAGAGGAGATTAAAAGAAAAAGGTTTACATTCTTTACAGAGAAAAAGAAATAAGCCTTAGGTTTTCACATATTGTCATACATGCATGACATTAGAGGACTAATTTCATGAGTAAACTTCAGTAGAATTGCTCAGACAAGTAGCTGTATAAGAGATTGTGCCCTGCAAATTTGTGAGTGCAAATGGACCGAGGTAGATAGCATGTCTAGGCATACATGAGGAAGATGCAAAATATTTCTAATCTTAGAAATAAGCTAACAATAAGTACAAATGCTTGATAAATTGAACTTTGAAATACTGCTCTCCTCCTCCCCCCGCCCCCCCCCCCCAAAAAAAAAAGAAAGTAAGCAAGCAAAAGTCTGTTGTGGGGCTTGTCTTGTCACCATGGAAATACCTGTGGATTTCAAGAAAGCAGGCAGGTATCGTATAGATCACATAGAGATGAAGGGACTTAAGTTATGAATTTAAATTTCTATTTTTGATACAGCAAAACTTCATGTGCAGTACAATTTCTTCTCTCTATTTTTTTTTGTCCAGTGTGATACAAAAGTGCACTTCTGATGAGATCAGTAGCTGTGATGCTGTTGTATTGTTTTTATATCAGTTGTTATGGTCTCCCAGGGTTATCCCCTGCCGAAGGAACTTACCTGAAAAGTAAACAAGTATCTGAAGCAGGGCTCTTATCTGTCATGGCAAGGCTTAAATATATGCAAACTGTTATCTCATCCTAAACCATACCCAAGCATGAAATGAACTTTGTGTGCGCTTGCAAGCTCATTGCCACGTATGACTGTTTTTAGCACCTGATATCACAGATTTTCTCTTTTTCCACAGATGTGTGCTGGGAGGGAAAAGACCAACCTCAACTGTAGTGCTAATAGCCTGTTTTGAAGCTAGGGTGATATAATGGATCTCTGAATACTAATGCGAGTAAAACCTCTAAGAAATAAATGCAGGTGGCTCGTTCTCTGCCTTGCGCAGATGATCCACACTTGATCTCTAAGGTGCCAGAAATGCAGAACGCTGCAAAGTGCAGCAGCATCCGGGCTCTGCTGCCTCCCGGGAAGGAGGCTGCTGGCCGTGCTATGGCAAAAAGCACTCCCTCACGGGCAGGGTTTTCTGAAGGCTTTTTCGAAGCACCTCTGTGGTTCTACGGCAGCCTGACTCACGGCTTCCGAAGTCGGTCAAGAAATTTCTTGTGCATTAGCTATACGCTGGGTATTTTGATTTTCTCCAAGACTACGAGTGGAAAGGGAAAGGCCATCTGGCCGTTTTTGAAATAAGAAAGAATATTATTTCTGAAACAGGGGTTTTCAATCTTGGATCATGCTGTTATTGTATATAGTTTCAATCTCTATATATCCAATTTTTTTTGTTAGGCAAGTGATGATGGAAGGGCTGATAAGGTAGAATGAACACCTGGGAAAAGCTGGGGGTTTTTTCTTTTTTTTTTTTTTTTTTTCCCCTGACAGTATCTTCCTTAGCCTTGCTAAGAATGCTTGGGAATCTTAATTTTATCCAGCTGGCACTGCTTCAGTCTCTGAAAGACAAAAGCATAAGCTCAATTAAACATAAACCTACATAAGATTCAGTAATAGATGTTTCATTATATTGGAAATAGTTTTGTGTGTACCCTAACACAGATCTGTAGGGCAAATAATTTACCCTTTGTTCTCCGGTTACTCTTATACCAAAATAAATATTGGCACTGATTATTCTCTGTTTGCAGTAGGCATTCTAGTAACTATATTTCATGAAATAAAAAAAAACCCAATTTTTTTTAATGGGGCGGTAACGGTTTTGAGAGTACAGCAGAGCATAAAATGCTCCCCCCTCCACAGTGGAAGAGGAGGGGAGCGTTTTGTGATGTACGGCCTGCCTCACGGTGGAGTGAAGGCATGTCACGCTCTGCTTTTTTTTTTGACTAAGAGACTCAGGCTAAGGCATGTCACAGCCGAACAGCTAGCCTGTGAGGCGTCTTTCACCCCCCCCGGGAGGCACGCCGCGTGCCCGCCAACGCTGCAGCCTGCCCTGCAAAGCGCTGCCGGGAGGCCGGGGCAGGAGACAGAGGGGTCTCGCGGAGCTGCGTGTGACCCGGGAGCGCGGCTGTCTGGAAGGGGTTGTGCCAGAGGCGAGGCCAACGCTTTTTGGTCAGTTGATGAGCTAGAGTTTGAGACTTGAGCTCAGTATTTTCTCCTTCAGCATATGACTCAACCGTTAGCTCGTGGCCGGGTACGTGCGTGTGTGTGTGGAAATCTTTAATTACCAGCATCAGTCACTGCTCTGTTTAATGGTCTTGTATTAATTATTCTGTTTTAGCAAATCCTTTTTTTTTCCCTTCTTCTTTAAACTCTGCTTTCCACTTGGCGTGGCAAAAAGTCATCTCACTTCGCTGCAGGGTTTCTACGGAGTAATTTGTTTGCGTGCTGTCTTAGGGCCAGATCACAGACCGTACGCCGAGCGGTATCGAGTACCGTCGCAAGGACACGATCTTGAACAGATGCGGAGTTAACGGGGAGTCCCCCAGAGAGGTGTTTGGCAAGGCTTTCCTCGTCGCCTGTCTGGATGTCCAAAATGGTGCATGAATTTGTTTAAACGGGCAACTGTGTGTTTACTAAAATTAGTTTGAGCTCTTTCTGCACACAGCTGTTTCTGCTATAACAGGTAACAGAGTGCCTTCGAGGCTATATGCGAACAATGTTCTTTTGTATTATTAAAAAAAAAATCAGCTCAAATGTCTATTGGTCCCATTTTGGGGGAACGAGACCCTGTGGTGTCTGGTGTGTGTGTGGGGGGGGTTCTCTTCAGAAATTGTAGTTCTGATTTGGGAAGCTCAAGTCTAAGGCACCTGAAATCACTAATTGTGTCCCTCTCAATTTAACAGTAACTTTGTTCAGTTGTTCTTCTGTTTGGTTTAGATCCTGGCAAAGCCTGGACATATTTGCCCTTTGAGGTACAATGCAGCATTTAAAAAAACAAACAAACAAAAAAACTTTAGTAACAGCTCTGTGCAGGCAAAGTTATCTTGCTTTGTAGGTTTAAAACAGAGGTAAAACTGGCTCACTTTTATTACCTTTTTGTAGAAACACAGTGACTGTTAGTTTGGGGAAACCTAACAACTTAGAAAAAAATACTTTTATTATTTTTATCCTGGCATTCAAGGCAAAATGAGGCACATGGTGCACCTACACATTTGTAATGCAGATCCAAATATGTGTTTGCATGGGTTAAAACCTAACTCTGGAAGGAAGGATCTGCGCATCCAAATGCAGGTTTGCCTTCGGTGCCAAATCAGAGGGAGAGAAGGGAGGAAGGAAAAATCACAGAAGAGAATCTGTTCCTATCAGGCACTGGAAATGGCTGATATTTTGGGTCCTGCTGTTTTTAAAAGGACAGTTTTGGTGGTGGGGAGGGGAAGAAGGCTTTCTGTTACCTAAAATGTGCATTATGCAGAAGAAATTATGAATGATAGCCTAAGGTGGAATACAGATTTCCGTTGTAGATTTTTGAAAGTATTATTTTATGGCCCAGTCCAGAAAAATCATTGCTTTAATGTATTTTAATGTAATTGTTTATCTGGAGATTTTTTTTAAATGCTCTTAAAGGATATTTCACCTGCCAGTTTTGCTGCGCTTTGGTGTGCTAATTAGTGGCTGTAAGGAAAATACTGAAGTGCAGAAGGAGCAGGGGCATTAAGGAGCGGTAAGCTCTCTAATGTCTTTCCAAAAGCACAGGGGGATATGTTGTCTCTGAAAAGTGTTAATACTTTAGAAGTAGCATATTTTAGTTGCTTGTATCTGTTTCCTGCAGAACTGGATACAATCAGTCCTGAGGGTCTCTGTATAAAATCTCTAGCCAATACAACTGTGTCAAAGCGTAATTCTTCAATGTGGGCGTTTGCTCAAGGTTCCTCTGTGTGAGAAAGTTGCTTTAGTTCAGCCAAAGTTAGAAATTAAAGATTTGTTTAAATGGCTGTAAACTACTGTGTTAGTGTGCTTAGCTTCAAGACTGGCTTGAATGCTTGACTAGCGCTTCAGTATTACGATTGGCTGAGACTTTTTTTTTTTTCCTTCAGTCAGAAAGGTCCAAAGTGAAGCATTTGAGGTGCTGTTTTGATTCTCTGTGAGTTTACAAAGAGGAACCAAGCTCAAATGATCTTACGTTATAATGATGGTTCAGGTCCTCAGAAGATCCCTTCCTTGAAGTGGTGTCTTAGTTTGACAGTGCCAGTCTCTGGGCAGATCCTCTTCTCTAGGAAGAGGTAGGAAGTGCAGGACTAATGTTTTTTATTTCTCTCTTCCTTCTTCAGCATCTGTACAACCAGATGCCTGAACTTGGGAAAGGAGAAGACAGCTTAAAAAGCTTTTTTCAGGAAGTTTGGAGGCTACTTCCTCTTTCAAACATTTGGGTTTTTGTTCAGAGCATGTCAGACATCTGCGAGGGATCTGAGAGGGTTTCAGAAAAGAATATGGATTTACTTTCTGATATCCTTATTGCCCACCAATGATGGACATTTCCTGTCATTTTCTTGCTTTATAAGCTTGTATACATAAACAACATACTATTGACCTGATCCTAAAGCTCCTGTTGTTCTTATTCATTATGAGAGGGAGAAGATAAATTACTATATTTTTCCTTAATGTCAGATCTGCTTTCAGATGCAATTTCAGATTTTGGTTTTGTTTTGATTTTTTTTTTTTTAAAGATTTCTTCTCCCAGACAATCAAAACAAGGACTTGCACTTGTGTTTTGCTTGCATATGCTTGTTAAAGGATTGTTAGGTGAAATGCAAAATGAGCCCTTGGAGAAGAGGCCTGAGCCTTCGGTGACGTGCAGAATCCAGTTCCCTCTGGGTCATATTTTCTTCTCCTGATCATGTGAATCTTTTGCAATATGATTTCTGCAATATAGCTCAGCTTTAACAAAGGGAGTATAAAATGTTTAAACTAGTGTATAGCCCCCATGTTAGGGATGTATCCTGGAATATGGATCTCAGAGTTGGTCTACAGCCCCAGAGCTGAGGCAAATGGACCTCACAGGGCTTCGCTGTGCTGGTTTCATGTGCCGTCAGTCCCAGCAGTCTGTCCTGAAGTAAATGGATTCTCATGCCTCAGTTGCTGTTTTCTGGTCCAGCATCTTAGTTCAGACTACCAGTGAAAATAGGTTTATGTTGATATGTTGGATCCATGGCGCATATCGGTACTGATTCTGCAGTGGGGAAGTAACTGCTGGTAAAGTGACGTGGCACACTGAGTGAAGTTGAACAAATTGTAATGGCAACTTAAGATTTTAGCTTGCTGCATTTGAGTCAGGCTTTAGCTGCCCATATTCATGGCTAATGGCTCTGCTACTAGAGGGGAGATCAGTGGTATGATCATCTCCTTATCGTCTCCTCATCCTTGTCATTTTTAAAGGAAAGTTTCCAAATGGTGTGCATCAGATAGTTTCGCTTTTAACATCAATGTGTTAGGCATAATCTGGATACACCGAGTGGATTGGACTCTCCTATTCTTCTCTGAGTTACAGTGAAGTTTAGGTAAAAGCTAAAAATCTAGGTATTCCTTACAGTGTTCCTGAGCATATATGAATACCTATGCTTAAGCGCATAGGGATCTTTGCAGTTCAGCATAAACATCTCCTGTTTAGCACTGGCTGATACATGAAATGTTGCTGATTCTTGCTTTCTGAGTCTCAGTTTTACTTCTATTACTAATCTTTAACAGATGTTGTGTGGGTTAAGTGGTGCCAAAGGTTCTTCTGGACCTACCCTTTCTGGTGCGTCGTCTTTTCAGTACAACTGGAAACGTTCTTTGTAAAAACAAAGTTTTTTGTCATATACAGTAGGATCTTAAGAATCCTTTTATCCTCTCTTCTCCCTGGGATTTTGTGATCATTCCATGAAAATATCCTAGTAGACTATTAGTATTTTGATCTCCTGTTTCTGAATGACTGATAATCCAAAATCAAGCCCTACTGACTTTAAGGTTCGTTTCCACAGAACAACTGTCCCGCTCCTTCATCTCCTTTTCTGTCTCCTGTATACCTCTCAACCTAGCTATAATGAAGTTCAACACTGCTAAGGTGATTTGCACCATATTGTCAACTATAACAATTATATATCAAATAATATATTATTTCAAACTGGCAAACAGGGTGCCCCTTCTTGGTTGCTAAACATCTGGTAATAGTGCACATCTGGCAGTATAATAGTTCTAGAAAATCTCCTTTTCTTATTGAATTTAAACTTAATTGAAACTTAGTGAACATTCCAGTCTTTCAGCTTTATACCCAACGCTCAACCAATTTTTTTACTCTTCCTAGAAGAGAAATCAGGGACAAAAACTGAAAAGAGGCTCTATGGGAAGGCTAGCTCCCTGGAAAGAAAAGACAAGTCAAAGTAAGGATCTCTGAATTCTTCTGTAAAGACCTATGTGATGTCAGCCTCCATAAACATCAGCAAATAACTCACCAGCCTACTCAATCTGGCAATCGCATTTCTATTTTCTTATTCTGGTAGACTGAAAACCATTCTGCTACTTTTTTTTTTTTTCCCGTGAATATATCTTTCAGTCTTCTGAGTTGCAGGTAACAATTATTTCTATGAAGAAGCTCCAGAATAATATCTTGTTTTGTCCCACTAGAATGCCCATCAGGTATGCTTTCTGTAACTTTTCATTGTCTTGTCCAGACAGGGGGTTTCCTAAATAATTAAATGGTCAATATAATGATTAAAATATAATTCTGAATCTCTTTATATACCCCTTAATTTATTTTTTCCTGTCTAATTGTAAATCATCTGTTTGTTTCTTAGTTTCCTGTTCCTGCAGTTCATGTCTTTGTCTGCAGCAAGAGAAAGAACAATATTAAATTTACTATTTTGCCAAAGTTCATGGCTTCCCCCCCCCCCCCCCCCCCCCGGGTGCAACTCTGTGTTGAAATGTTTATTGACAGTATTCATATCTTTTTCCAGTCTGCATTTTTATGCACCAAAAAACCTCAATGTTTCACTAGAAAAGAAAATCTAATGTTTCCAAGGCAAAAATGGGTGATGAGTAAACCACCTCCAAGATAAAACAGAAGGATCCACGGTGTTACCCAGCCTTGCATTTGCTCCATGTGTTTGCCTGCTCAGGGACCTTGCTTTGAAAATGACTTCGAGGGAGTAAAGTACTTCATATGTGTGTGATATGTACTGAGCGGAAAACAGTAATACGTGGAAATCAAAATCTTGGGGCTGAACAGAGACCTCACTTATGCTTAGTTCATAGAGATGAACATGTTCTTCTCCTTCACTGGGGTTTTCAAGAGACCAGAATCCCAGTTTGAGATGGAAAATGACTGACCTTGCTGAGTCTCCCTACCTCTAAGCATAGGATCCTCTGCCGTCATCAGGAGGTGATTCACCTTTCTGTTGGGTTTATTTTTCTCAAACTCTGTGATGCTGTGTGGGTTTTTTTTTTCCTCCCCTCTTTGTTGCTGAACAACCTATGAACAAAAATTTGAGTCATCCTCTTAGCCGCTTTCAAAGTTGGAAAGAACTTCCACCTTTATTGATGACATTCAAGTAACCCACAGCATTAAAAAGAAGACGCTGACGCTTTGTTTTTCTGGAAAATGAAGATTTTGCTGCTCAGCACAGGGCTGACCAAGGGAGATGAAGTTTTCGGCTGTGACCTGCAATGCTGTGATCCTCCTGCGGTCCGGACCGAGGTCAGCCTGCATAAGGGGTGTTGGCTGCTGTCTGTCTGTTTGTACACGGTCTGTGTGTGTGATGTTCCTCTATTGCCTATTGCCTTGTGTTGGTAAGCATCCGGTAACTTGCCTTGCTCGTGCTGCTGACCCTTGGGACTTCTCTGTCCCCCCTCTGTGGAATAGCTAGGGTGCAGGCAGTTCAGCAGAAATGCATCCTGTCGTCAGCATTAAGACATCACTGTTTCACTTGTCAGTGAAACAGTTATACAGTACTGCAGAGAGATGTGACAACGGAGATAATCAGACCCTCAAGGTTACTGTCTTTCTTCTGTACACGTGGTTACAAGTCAGGGTGGCAGAGGAGAACACCAGGGCTAATGCATAGGGTACCTGCTGTTACAAGCTCGCAGAGATGTGGAAATGTTTCAACATGATTTAGTAAATGGAAAGTGCAGTTATATCATGAAGTTTGCATCTAATTGTTTTAACCTTTGGCATGAATAGTCATGTTGCAGAATCAGCAGTAACATGGCTGGATCTGGCTGCCTGGGAGTATGCTTTAGAGGAAGGTTACAGAAAGTGTGTGTGTACCTCTTTTATTTAAAAACAAGCAAGTATACACAAAGAAAACTTCCAAAATGTGCCAAGAACTTAGCCCAGAGAAGTCCAGAGTGCTGGAGAAGCAATATAGGGTTGTTTTTTGTTTTACTACTGATGTTTAAAGATCTGGGTTAATATTTTAAAGGAGGGAAGATATCTATTCAAAATTTGAGGAATACATATTTGTGTGAGGGAAGAACAGCAAGATTTCTCTGTTCATAAACTGGCTTTAAAAAATAAACTCAGCACTAAATCTGATTTTAGTTTTTTTGTTTTTAAATGATGATTCTTTGGACCTCTTTCTGAGACTTTTATAGTTGATAATTGTTTTTCATTAAAAAAACAAATAATCAAAATCAATAACAACCCCTCTTCCCCTGCCTCCCCAATCCAAAACAGACTTCTTTATCCTTATTCTAACTCTCACAAACAAATAAGTGGATGTGGATTTGGCAAAGCTTTTAACAAAATTTCATGGTAGTTCTCATTGTTTGCTATGAATAAAATACAAACTCTACCTTTCTCATATAGTGAAGAATGTTTTCATTTTGTGGGCATATCCTGTAGCTATCCTAAA
Organism: Struthio camelus; assembly: GCF_040807025.1. Lineage (NCBI taxonomy): Eukaryota > Metazoa > Chordata > Aves > Struthioniformes > Struthionidae > Struthio > Struthio camelus. The sequence goes on from NC_090945.1 coordinate 29,991,053, forward strand.
TGACAATGTAGATTTGCAGCAATTTAAGAAAGCATAGTTATGTTCCCCGAGAATGGCTTTCCTAAAGCCCTAATGCGTTATTGCCATTAAAAAGGCAGTGGGGACCCTTCTCCCCTCCCCTTACTGTTGCTGTGAACTATAGGGTCTTTAGAGCTTATGGAAATCAATATAAATGCAGTTGTACTTGAATTTGCTTTCTCACATTTCGTAACCAGCATTCTTAGAAGCAGTATTTCTCAGTAGGACAGGGAAGGTATCCCATTGCTTCATTGTACAGGTTGGAGGAGAGGCCAATGTGCAGCCTATGGAGGAAATTACCCACTTCTGAAAGGTGTTACTAAATTCTGAAATCTAGTTGAGGTTCAATGGTAAGTGCACTAAGAAGCACAGCCTGTGGTGTTGGGTGTTTGTTTTGTTTTTAGGTCCATGCAGTCATATTACAGAAAAAAGCGTTAGTGTAACTGGACAGCAGTTTCTATTATATCAAGCCTTTTGGGAACAGAAGCAGATATTTTATCGCTCCAGGCTGTTTTGTTTTTTGTACATTTAGCTATTAGGATGCATGGATTTGATGATGAAAATTCTTCTGTATTCTATTTAACAGTCTTAAGGGTAGTCTGGAGTTTGGGGTGACTTCTGCGTGCTGCAGTGGTGGGTGCCGGTTTTAACTCTGTGCTCTAAATCTAATAGTCACAAGCTAACCACAGGCATCCTCATTAGCAACACCACAAGAAGTTATGTACAAAATATGATTAACGCGTACTTGTGAAGAAAACAGGGAGTGTCTGGTGTCACTAGGCTTAGAGAGAGGCATCATAGGAGCCGAGGGATTTGTTTGTTCTTGCATTAGGGTGACTGCACACCCACTTAATGCAATCATAGTGTGAATCTCCATCTGTGCCACTAGATGAAGTGTCATTACTTTAACACTTTGGCATTAGTTATTTCTTATGTTGTCTGATTAATGCATCAACGTCCAAGTGTTTCAGAGATGCTTCAGTGTGCTTACTCTTTGTGAAGACCATCTGCAGGAATGTTTCAGTCTCACTGGAGACAAACTGGCAAAAGTGCTAGAAGGTTCTAGTTATTGTTAGTCATATGAGCCTCTTTTAGAGGTTTAAAATTACTATATACAAACTAATGTTATGTAACTTCAGTCAGTGTCAGCTGACTTAACAAGTCTTGCTGACTGGTGACACTTTCTGGAAGTTGTAAAAATTGAAGATCTTGAAAGTGTTCTGAATATTTGTAAAACGATCATATAGAGCAAGTCTAACTCCTGTTGTTTTTTTTTTTTTTTTTTTTTGCTGGGTGTAATTTGAACTCCTAAAAGGATGGAGTGGAGGAAAGGAACTTTTGCATATTGTTGCTTTATTTTGCTGTGTTCGAGATACTGAGTTCTCATAGTTTTTTTTCTGAGAATAAAAAAATCCATTTTTGAGCAACGTGTTGTTCTTTTTCCAGACTGGTACAAATAAAATCAGCAACACTTAGATAATACTTTATTAGGCACTCTCACGCCGGTGGGTGTCAGCTTCTCTAGCCATTCCCCTGCAGTAATTCCCTGTATTTCCTCCCTGAGGAAATGGCAGTGTAGCTGCAGGTGGTGGTATGATTGCTGCATGCGCAGTTCTGCAACGGGCCATTTTAAATATCGTATGCAAGGGCTGATGTTCTTGTTTCTCCACTGGGCTGAGTAGGTGCTGAAATGCCCTTTTAAGTAAGGCCTGGTATTGCTCAGTGTTTACCGCGTTGAACTGTTTCCTTGGTGGATGATAGTTCTTGTCCTTAGCTCACTTCATCTAGCTATTGCTGATGATGTCTTGAAGCAGGAGAGAATAGACCAGTTAGTGTCCTGAAGTACTTTCTAGGCTTTCCTACCCTTACAGAATTGGAGGAAATATGCAGTATTCCCAGAGTCTGGCAGTCTGCAGCAGCTCTTCTTTAGCGGCCAGGCTCAGGCTCCGGCAGCTTCGGGGACGTTCCCATGCATCGAAGCATCCAGGTCTGCCTCTCCAGACGTGCGATGTCCTCCTGCTGCTATTTAAGGGCTGGAGATAGAAGACCACTCTGCTGGACAGAGCCTGCCCCTGCATGGGCACAAGGAATCCTTATAAACTATTGCTGCTGCTTGCCTGTTGTCTTTTTGGCCATCAGCTGAATGTCTATAGTTCTCTTCTGTCCCTCCGGAGTGGAGGTTTCTGTTCTACTAATAGTAGTGCTTTCTGTTTAGTACAGTTTTTGCAAATTGATCATAGTGTAGGAATCTGAGCAGACTTAAAAAATAACTGTGGTCTCCTCATCCTGATTCATAGAGGACTTCACTTGAGTATCTATTTGATTAAATGAGGGACAATGAGAGTGAGCAGGACTACCTAAAATCTGGATTTTAATGCACTAGAAACAGGATTTTTTTTAATTTTTATTTTTTAATTCTAAAGCCTCTAAGTTAGAGGGTATTATAGTGAGATGGTTATAAGACAAAAGAGAAATCAGTCTGCTAGATTAAAAAGCAAAAAGTCTTTAAAATAATGGTGACAAATAACTGTTTGACTTTTGTCAATATTAACATCATAGCAGGTGTTTTGGTAATATAACATCATTCCACAACTATTTACTCAACAGAAAACGTGGAGTAAAGTGAGAGCAAATGTGCTGCTGATAATCAGCAGCCCTCATTGGGGAGGGGGATGGGGGGAAGCCTACCAACTCTGTACTGGAAGCACTTGAGGCTCTCCCTGCTCAGTAATGTTTTATTTAGGTCAGTAGATAATAGAAGAAGAGTATTCTGTATCGACAAGTGCAAAATAATACAGTACTAGACACTTGGGGAAAATACTTGGTCTCACAGTAAGTAATTCTGTAGAAGAATTGTTAAATTTCCTGAAGCAAAGATTAGCAGGAGGTGAATGGCACTCTTCTAGCCTGGAGGATAGTGCTCTGGAGAGAGCCTGTTTGTGTGCTGGTCCTGGTGGTTGTTCCTGATCCTTATCTCATGGCAGTTAATTCTGTGCCTGCCTAAAATTAAAAGCTAATTTAGCCTTACACGAGTCACTGAACAGTCTACTAGGGAATTTCTGTTTTTCTAAGCATTTTTCTGTGTATAGTGCAAAATAAAGGGCTGGTCTCACTAATACCTTGTCTATATGGGACCCAGATAATTCTGCAACTTTTATGGGTATTTCATAGTACTTGGCACCACAGCTGAGCAGATCCAATGGATACTGACTTTTCTAATCCATGTCTGTCTTGGACCTATGTGTATGTATCCCCTGTGGAAACAGAATTTTGGGTATTTAGAATTTCAGGAACCTCATTAAAATCGGAAAATAACTTTTTCCTCTGAAATCTTGCCCACAAACCTCTGCACTCAAGGTCGATTCTGAGCTTTCTCCACCTGCATTCCTCACGCTATCACTGATGCTTTTATAGTTGCCTGGTGATCCAGGTAAGATGCTGATGTGGTTGAAAACAAATCCACCCATAAAGAGGGAGTGAATGGTCTCAGTCACTCATAGACTGAACTTAAACTAATTTGACCCTCTGAAGAAACTGCGCTCAGAACTTCAGTTAATAAGAGCTACCACTGCAGCTAAAAAAAAAAAAAAAAAAAGGATCAGTAGATCCAGAACAAATTATTACTTCTATGTGTTCTTGATTTATGCTTATGTAGTGCATATCTTCTCTGGGTGAAATCCTGGCCTCCTTGAAATCACTAATGCATCTGCCATGAAATTCCACAGGATCAGTGAACTTGAACAATTAACGTAAGCGCAGTTTAGGCTGGTGGGTCTCTAACCTGGTTCCACAGATGTAGTAAATACTTAGTTTGTATCAATGTGTAATTTGGATTCACCTTGCACAGAATCTGTAATACCATCTTGCAGTTTTTGCTGACACCTCAAATGATGTAGAAAGAGCAGAGAGAACTAACCCAAAAGAGCAATTTTTGTTGCTGTTCACTGCCCTCATTTTCTCTTTCCTTTCCACTGTCTAAATTATCCAGGTTGTTAGTGAGAACGTAAGGAGAAAATGATGGTAAGAAATAACAGTAGCTTTCAAAAGGGTATTTGTGACAGGAGTTTGGATTGGGTGGCTGCAAGAGCAGAGCCAGGGTACAGTGGATGGATGGCAATTTTTATTCTAAACAAACACATCTACACCGCACGCTCTCCTCCAGTTCTGTTTCCGGCTGACGCCAGGGACCCGGGCAGCAGGACGCTCACTCTGGCAGCTCAATGTGTTTGAGTCCTGGCTGGAGGCCCTGCCCCTGTGGGCAGCAGGTCCACCTGGAGCTCATCCTACTGCCTGGTATCAGGTGACCCTCTGTGGGATTACCCCATGAGGGGCGGCTGTTCTAACTACTTTTTGCTTTCTAGGCTAGACTGGTGGCGTAAATTGCCAGTGGCCTTGATGATCATGTAGCCCCGGGCTAACCTCTTTGACTCACTCAATATGCAATTACAGCCAACTAGTAGTGGTTGCGGGGTTTCTGTTACCATGCTGAGTGTGTCACAGAAATGTGACGTTACATAACAGAGTTGGTCTATTGCTGCTCCCCTTCCCCCCACCCCCCAAGATCATAGCGGCTTAATCTAGTCACTCAGAGCTGGGAGGATGTGGCCAAGATCTCATTTATTTGAGCAGTGCTTTTGGGTAGCCTTTAACCTGTGCCACCAAGCCTGTACCGCTACAGTGGTATATATTCAAATAACGACAGCGTTGTGTTGTTAGAGGCATACACAAAAACCCATGATGTTTATTTAGGTAGAGAATCAATTTAATCTCAGTCATGTTAGCCCCTTAATGGTGCTGCTCATCTGGTTGAGGCAAGTTGACTTCTTATCAAAAACGCCAAACCTCATCTGGTAGTTCTAAATTATACTCACTGCTGTCCCTATTTCTCAAAGAAGACAGCATAAAATGAGAAGTCATGTTGGTCTGCAGATAGCTGGTGAATAGGAGTCTTTAAATCAGCAGTCTGTTTTTGGGGTATTTTCTTCCTATCATCAGGATCTCTATCAGTCTGTACTACAAGCTAGCACTTTTCTTGAGAAATGTTCTGAAAAGCAAACAAAATACTTTTCTATATTGAAGTGTTAGTCAGCATATAGCTCTGGAAAAGGCTGCCATAAAGAGTCATATTGGTTGGGTTTAATAGTTCATGCATTGTAAACGCTGAAATTGGATATGTCATTGAAAGCTGCTCTTGGGCAGTTTTAACTTGCATGACCAGCATTTACTCAGCAGATCACCATAGGTTTCACTGATCTTCCCCTGGCAGCACTTAAGCAACATTTTTATAATGGATACTCCCTCCCCCCCCCCCCTTCCCCGCCATGTATTAGGCATTAACATGCTTTCCTTGGAAACTGGAGCGTGCATTTCATCTCTTCCTACTCCCTATTTTCTTTTTCAGCAAATTTATTTTAGTGCCTCTGCAAGGGAATTCTATCTTGTGCTGTTCAGTTGTATAATATTCCAGTGGGTAATATGCTTGAAGTTGCCATATTGTGCATTGGCAGAAATGTAAAGGATCTTATGTTTCTGAGAGAAAACTCTGCCTTTAAGGCATACTCTAGTCTGTAGTTGCCCTGGTCTATCGAGGGGAGCATAGCAATAAAATGTAATCTTAAAACTGAAATGACTGGAAAGTGTCTGAGCCATCGCAGAAGGCAGCAGCATTTTAAATTTTAGAACTGACATCATCTGGTATGCTGGATTGGATAGACCATGCTGAGCACCTCTTCCATTGTTTGCCACTAATATGCACTGTTCCAGTGCCTTCCTTGCAGCCGGAGGAGGGTTTTCATATGATAATGGCGTGAAAATGGTGCATGGAGAGGTTTGGACTGGTGCCGTAATACCTACTCCTCAAGTGTGAAGTTGAATTTTAAATTTGCTTTCTAATCATCCAGTACCCCAGTCATACTTGAAGATATGTTCCTGAAATATTGTTTAGCTTACGGGCTAGATTATTTTTAAATATACCACTGCATTGATTAAATAAGAGTGGACTGGTATGAGAAAAGTGGCACTATAGTCAATATCTTGCATCAAGAGAAGAAGAGAGCATGGTAAGAAAACCATTTGCTTTAGGATTGCTAAAAAGCAATCAGCCTACTCCTGACCTTTAATGACAGTAACCTTGCTATAATACGTATTGTATTAGTCAAAGAGCCAGAACAGAACCTTAATTTCTTTGTCCTGTAGAAATAACAAAGTGTACTGTAGGCTTGCCTTGCTGTTATTTCACAGCAGGTACTATGTTTTACCCAATTCAATTAACGGTTTTAATGAAATACTAATTGAGAGAGGTCCCAGCAATGCCAAGTCAAAGCCAGGCCAAGTGACCTGTTGGTGAGTTGGTTTCTGGCTCAGACCAGGAATTCTGAAACTGCACCTCCCGCAAAGAATCAAAACATGGATTTTTGGGTTTTCTGTATCGGCTTGTTAAGAAACTATGACGCTGTTTTTTGGGTGGGAAGGAGATTCCTTTAATAAAGACAACGTTGCATAGTTTCAGGCTCATGTGGAAGAGGGAAGAGTTTTAAATCGTGAGCAGTTTGTTTCCCACCCAGCTCTGGGAACAGCGCACCAACGTGCTGGTGCCCAAACAAATCGAAACTGGGGTATGTTTGGTGCGGCTAAAATGGGTGGTGTCGCAGATATGACAAAGGAATTGTTGCTCTTTTGCATCCTGGAAAAGCAATGCTAAAACTTTGTGCACACGGAAAGTCCTAGTTGTTAGTTTTCTTTCATAAATTTTAAATGTTCATTAGTTCCCCTCTTGCTAGTGTGAGGGGGAAAAAGTCAGAATTTGTCTCTCATCATTGGATTTGTATCAGCTTTATTCTTGATTCATTCTGTATTCAGAAAACCTTTATAACCTAATACATAGCAAACTTGATCTTTTTACTATGTCTGATCTGCTTATGCTCCTGCCTATCCAGATGCTAAGTATTCATCACTAACAGAGATCTTCCCTAGCTCTTCTTTTATTAGATAAGCGCTTAACAAGCAATTTTGCTGTCCAAAATGTTGCTTGTCCTGGTGAGATCAGTATCCTGTCTCTAAAATACTGGGCCAAGTTTTGACATTGGTTACATGATTGCAGGTTGTACTAACTGTATGGATTTATGGTTTGTAGGTGACATAGCTCTCAAGTGTCAGAATTTTACTTCAACCATGTCACTTTTTATATGATAAATGATACGAGATGCTTATCTGAGTTCAGCAACATAGCAAAACTTTCAATAAGCTACTGGCATACATCTCCAGCATTTCTGTGATAGTCTGTTTTCTGCTAGCAATAGGAAATTATCATTCAGAGTCTTAATACTGAGAATGTAATTTATATGGAAAACTTTTCTTAGTGATGTTGCTTTTGAACATTGTGTCTTTCTGTTTATGCTCTTTCTAGGCTGTATTTGGATGCATCTAACTTGAAGGATGAAATGATTGATGCAGTACTGCTACTATTATAGTACAGGTGTCATGTAGCTGCGTTTTCAAAAGCCAGATCTTTGCTACTGTGATAAATATTTAATGCTGTTGCAAAAGTCCGTAATACCATAAAACAAATTATGTTAAAGAATGTTTATAGCAACTAACATGCAGAAGAAGATCCAGTAACTTGTACAGTTTGACTGAGTCATCAGAGGAAGGAAAATAAAACACCGGGAACTTTAGAACTCTTCACCTTTTTACTGGAAATATGATCCTACAAAACTTGATTTGGAAGCAGATTTACAGAAGTAACTGGCATGTAAGTCCACGTAAATAATCACAGATGCATTTAAATGGCTATATTCTAGCCTATAATTAGCAGTGGAGTAAGTGCAGAATGTTTTTCTTCTATTTTCTATTTCCTTCGAAATAGTGCTTTATGTGACAAGTTCCTCTATGTAGATTGTCCTGTTAACTTCCTCCCTTTTATATCTTCCTTTAGCCTAAGGCTATGGAAAATGAGACAGCTTCTCAATGAATAATGCTTATGTGATGGCTTCCTTATATGATTAAAGAAAAGTATGGAGTGATATTTTGGTACTATTTTTTTTTTTTTAATTCCCTCCTCCACTAATGATGATATATAGACTGTAAGAATTTCTGGGGAAGAAAGAAAGAATAATGCAATTCCTCTTTGACCCTGTTCTTTGGTAGGAATTGATTCCTGTTTTGCTTTAGTGCATTTGGGCCCAAGTTTTCTCTTTTTATCATATATGCAATGAAGACAACTGATACCTGCTTAATATGGATTCAGTCAGAGGGAAAAAAAATGTTACCTCTCTTTCAACTGGATTGGAGGTATCCCATAACTTGAAAATGTAGGAAGAAATAGCACAAATGCAGTTAACTTAAAAATCTTAAATTTTTAAGAGCTTAATATACCTTAATTTAGTATCAGATTATGATTAATAGCAGTGGTATTTTGCTACTAAACTCAAATCTACTCTTAATTCCTTATGCATGTTTTACAGAAGCTATCTTTCAGTTATATAGTCTGTAAAGATCTATGCTGACAGGATTTGTGGATGCCATTTACCATAAAGAAATGAATAGTTCTTCAAAACCACCTATAGCTCATATTATGCTTGCCCTTTTGGCTATTCAAGCAACTAATGAGACAGAAGTTAGATGTTTAATGGAGAAGTCTTTCAAGGGTTTTAATTATTCAAAGGATAATAAAGGAAAGCATCAGAAAATGGAAGGTTAAACCAATGGATCAACTTCATACCACTGAAACCCTATGGAGCTTTTTGAAGTTAATGAACTTACTCCACTGTTTCACCCTTCTTGTGCCTAAAAGAGCAGTAAACAAGAAATACCATGAACTAGCCTGAAAACTTTCCTGCAAAGAAATGCTGCCATTGACTGTGATGTAGCCACTGGCATAAATAAAGCTAATTGTGTGAATTAAAGTTTTAACATCTAATTGCATACCACACAAACTGAGAGGATAAATTGTGCAGAAGGGGATAGGCACAGGGACGGTTAAAGCTGCAGACTAATGAACAAAATGTTTTAAAATAGTTATAAGCATCAGGGCTTTTTTAAAGCTGTAAGTTTGCTCTCTTCTAGCTGGAGAACCTAGGGCAATATGTAACTGGGAAACACCTTCTACCTTTTTATTTAATGGAAATCCTTATTTGCATATGATAGATGCAATGAGCTATAGAATGTAATTTGGAGTGCTGCTCAAGGTTTAGTCAACTAAATCTTAAATGGGGGAAGCGAGCAGGCACTTCAGAATCCCTTGGGTATCGCGATGAAACCGTAGGGGTTTCTACCCCCGCCTTGTTTGAACTACTGGATTTGACTTACAGGAATGAGAGTCTTTCTGCATTTCAGTACCAGGCTGCTGACAATATCAGAGTAGTCGGGCAAAGTGGATGGAGTGCAGTTTGATCTTCATGTTCACTTCAGCAAAATAGGTGATTTTATTATTACACTTATGACAATATCTGAGTGATTGGTCTGAAATAGCTTGTGGTAACAGTTGAAAAGTGTGTGTGTATATATAGTTGTTCACTGAGAAAGATCCAGAAGTGCTTTATAGCCAGCACACGCAGTAATGGGATCTCTTGCCAGCCACTGACCTGTAGCCTGGCAAAGTGGAAGTGGAGTCTGCCAGGGCTTCTGTGTCAGTATTGCTTTGCACAGATGGTTTTTTATGAGATTTGATGACTGAAGAAACTGCAGTTATGAAGTTTGTAACCTGAGTTATAATTTATCCAAGGCACTGGGAGAGATTTTCACTTAACTTAGGGACTGAGAGGCAATGGTAAAGAGTCATCAAGTTTTTAATGAGCAAAAATGATCAGGGGTATTGCTTTGTGCATCAGATTTGTGCCTAGTCTTTGCACCTGCTTCTTTCCCGTTCTTCATTTAAGATTTATAGGTGTACAAAGATTTTTAGAAATATGGCTCTGCTGTGAGTTTATTTTCTTATAGCTATAACAGATAACTGGTGCAGTCAGAGAACAGCTAGTGGGATGCAATCATCTCAGCTTTTCACGGAAACTGATTTACAGTGATCTTACCTGTTTTGTATGTGTGAAACAAATAGATTTTGGTTCAGTTACTGGTAAAGGAAATGTAAACACTACGTGCCAAATAATGTAGTTGGGTTTCTTCTACATCAGCATAGAGACTGGGAACTAAACTGAGAATTTAATAGAATGAGTGGGATGAGTTTTATTTATCCCCAAAGACTTTGCGTCTGGAGTAGGTACAGGCATACTAACAGAACATCATGAAAAATCTTCAGCAAAGTTGAGATGTGATTTACTATATGTATCGGACTACTTTACCCTGAAAAAGTGTTGGAATGAAGACTTCTTCAGTTATACAGTTCTCTTGAGAACTGTGTACAAATTTGATGATTGCTGAGAGTATCTAAAATCTTTAACTGTTTCTTTAATATTTTTTGATGGAAATATTTCAATGCAAATTCTGTGGAGAAAATCCTGAAAAAAGGAAGTAACAAATGGTATTAGTTACAGAGGTACTGAAGAACAGAAATAACCAAAATTAACTTTAGTACATCAATAGCAAGGTAGCTTTCTTTTCCTGTGTGTATCAACTTGTGATATAACATTGTAGAAGAAAGTTTTCAATATGCAGTTTGTGATTAAAGAACCAAACTTTAGCTTGTATGCTATTGGGAAAGAATACAGAGGTGGGACACATACATACATACGTAAGTTGTTTGCGTGGGAATAGCACAACAAAATAATGAATGTCCTTTGTATGGGATAACTTTGTATTTTAAAACCAATTAAGGAATAAATCTATATTTTTTATGTGTGTATATAGGTATGTGTTTGTCCCATGCTATCTGATAGTTATATTAATGCAATTGCAATGTATACTGTTCAACTTTTTTGCAGCATATCGAGCAAGCTATTAAAATGCAGTTCAGTTTACAAATATCTAGGTAATTATGTTTCTCTAGTTACCTACTTTCTTGACATATAATCAGATTTTGTTTTAAGGTAGCTTCCTTTTAAAAATAGTGTACAGAGCTTTTGTTTTTCAGAAATGAAAGGCGTGACTGAAACAGTATTTTCAATATCTTACAATCTGTACTGTGCAATCATTTTTTATTTATTTTTTTTATAATGCCAGTTTTCATCTGGCATGTAACTAGCGTGTCCGTTCTAGGCTTCTCAAAGCATTTTCCCCCTGGTCCCCCTGCACCTGCTGAGCTGCCATCAGCCATTAACATTCAGCTGAAACCAACAGCCTGCTCGGATCTACCTGAGACGTTCAGCAGTGCAGATGGCATGTGTTGTCTGCCTCTACCTGTAACATCTGGCAGCAGTCAAGTATGAGAAAGCCCAAATGAGAAGGAAGGCAAAGCGTGGGGAGTTTGTTGTTGTTTTCTTTTAGTTGAATTGAACAATTAATGTTCTTGGATATATCATTGCAGATTGTTCGAGATCATTTAAAAAAAAAAGAACAAACGTGGACTGGGGACAGAGTTGGCTTGCTTCATTGAATTAATGCATATATTGTGTCAATTTAAAGAATTTATCCTAGATTGAACTGGAAGCTGATTTAGAGTTTAATGGATGGATATGGCAATATCTAGAGTTTTCTCCTTAACTGTCCCCAAGAATTGATCAAGCTGCATTTCAGACAGAAGACTGTGAACTTTCTTTTCTATGCTATATATTGTAAGCTTTGGCATTTATAGTTTAATTCTGCTTGTGACTGTGCAGGTAAGATTAGGCTTTATCTAACCAAACCTTTTAGAAGTCCTCAGTAGCAGATTTTGTTTTCTGTCTGTTGGTTTGGAATAGTTTACCTGGTGAAGCAAAGCAGAACAACTGTGGTCTGATATCTGCATTTCTATCCTAAGCTGTGGGTTTCATCCATCCTGTGGAGATGGCACACAGGACTATTATCTGCCTCTGTGAAGATGAAAGGAATGGGATCTCTATTACAGTGTATTGGACTATGCTTATTCTAATATAATATTAGTTAACACCTTTTCCTTCTCACCATGGTAATCAATGCTGTAGTAAAATAAGTAATGCAGTACCCCTCAAAAAAATAACACCCTGGATTTTTCTGATATCATTTAACTTGTGCTATGCAACAACCACATCATGGTAGATACTGAACAAGCATATGCAAAAATAGAATCCATGCCTCAGAAAATGGAAAGGCTGCGATATTCTCGGTTATCTTCTGTTTTTGGGCCAGACACATATTTAGAGTGTTGATGGATTCTGTCTGTTAACTGTTACCTATTACCCATACAAATGGCTGAACACCGCAAAAAGATGTGAAATCTTCTTGAGCTGAGACTTAGCTTTGTAATCTGAAGTAGCTCTGTAATTCCGTAGTCCTCACTGTCCTTTAAAAATATTTCACCTGCTGCTTTGTTCTTGTGGATCAGAATTCTTTCCTTATGCATGTTCTTCCAGACAGCAGTGATCTGCTGTACAAGGGGAACACATAGAAAGACCTTTTGACAAGTTAGTTGTGAAGTACGGTGACAGTGATTAAAAACGGTTATTATGGAGTTAGCGAGTTCTCTGTTACCTCCAAGTGGACTGCAAGAAGATGTAGTGCTCTTTACGCTAGTACTGTGCCATATTGTTACACAGTAGGCAAATACAATTCCAAGCTGTTTCAGCCTTTGTTGCTTATGTTCCCTGTTGTTCAGTTTTAACAGTATTACAGTTACTTCAGTGAAGTTAACTTTAAGAACATTTTACCCATATGCCTTGGATTATTAACTTTTACAATGTCAACAAGCTTTCACTAACATATTAATCTTAATTAGACTACAGGAGAAGGTTCCAGGCAAATAAAAGCAGAGATACTGTTGGATTATTTCTTTCTGCGCAGAAAAGCCAGTCAGGGTTCAGGGATATTGCATAGTTGATTGACTACTGACTGTATGCCTATTTGATGCAGATTCACATGCTCTATTTGGCAGAGTTGTACAATATGTAAATGCTTGCACTTCCGTGGATGCAAGATTTGTGTAATAGAGTCCACTTTCGAATGGAATTGTAATATCTCAGTAAGTCATAGTTTCCTCTTAACTTGATGCTTCCCATTGCTCACATTTGTTTAAACGCTCAACTGTTACTTTAACGGTGGAAGGGCATAAACCATCCACCTTCTACTTAACCCTTTCCTGCGGCCAGTCCTCTGACAGTGATAAAGTCTCAGGGAATGGGAAAAGGAAACCAGCAAGTTCCCATAGTTACACAGAGGTTTTCTCTGGGTAAGAAGTCTGCAAAGTTCTGTTTCTTAGCGTGAAACTTTAACGGCAGCGTTAGGCTGGCACACGTTGTTCTCTGCAGGCATACAAAAGGCAGTAGAAAGCTGTCCTCTGTTATTGGTGTGCACCGAGTTCTTCAAAATCGGAAAGACGAGGAGTCCGGATGTAGCGTTTGCCAATGCATCCTCTGAAGTTTCTTGCTAACTAGTTTTCATGTGAAGTTTCTAATATCCTAGTAATTCTATTAGCTATTAGAGTTGCCTTTGAAATTACTTCTCTAATAAAAATGTTAAGGTAAAATAAGTGACTCAAAGAGCAAAGCAAGACTCCAGCATGTACGTTGGTAAGTCAGGTCAGGTAGGTTGTGTATCATATTGCCTTACAAAAGAAAAATAGAAAACTTAAAACTGAAGCAGTTCATGTGAAGGCAGAATATTATAAGAAGTGGTGCAGATTTCGGTCTCGTTGCCTGGATTTAGCCCCTTTCCCTATGTTTCCCGGTTGAAAACTTTTAACAGCAAAATAGAAAACATTTCTAAGAACCTTCTCAGTTCCCCCAATTGATGCTTTAATACCCTATTACCAGTGTTACGCTTTAAAATTTTGAAGGAAACAATGTAACTTTCAGAGGGAAGCTGAGAATGGGGGAGCAGGACCCCTTCCCTATAAGCCTTTTGATAACCTTTCCTCACTGTATGTATCTGTCTCCCAAGATCAACTGAGACCTACTTCTATGAATATCATACCTAGCAAACAATGCAAGCTTAGATTAAAAATAGCAACCGCAAAACATGTGGAGTTTCTACATCCTTCATCCAGATTCTGTTAATTACAAATGTTCTGCCTGTTCTTCTCTAATGCCCTGTATTAACATCTGTTTAGGTTTGGGCCTCTGCATAAAGGAATATGTACTTAATGAACAGATAAATGGTGCCTGCTTTTCAGAGAATCCAGGTAACTCAATTCTGTGTTGCATACAGGACAGGAGCATATTTAGCTGAATACTAGGAAGATGCAAAATCTATCCAATTTAGTTATAAATAATCAAATCTTGCATAGATCTAACTTTTTTTGTTACTTTTGTGTGGAAAAAATATGCTAGGAAGTGCTGAATTGCAGAGGAGAGATGAGTAAGATTGCAGCGCAGTAGGGATGAGGAAGCTGTAAAAAATGCATTTTATAAGGCAAGAGAAAATTTAATAGATTTGGAAGATGGATCATGTCAGTCAGTCTTAGGAATCACTGGCCTCCCAAAGGAGGAGGAGCAGAACCATATGACTTCTCACCTACAACTGTTTCTGACAGTGCTAATGAGTATGGAACAAAAAGTGTAAAGGACACTCTGGTATCCACTATCAAAATGAGCTCCTGGGCAAAGACCTCATTGTGTCATTTGCAAAGTCCCTTTGCATTCAGAATAAATAATAGATACTTTGTAAATCTCATTTTTGTAAGGATGTGTGCACAAGGATCTTGACGGCACTAAAATGAAATGTAGCAGCATTAATCAGCTCTAAGCTTTGAAGGGCTGTTGGTAGAAAGGCGTATTTTGTGTTAGCGTTTACATTATGTTGTTAAGACAAAATTACTTAGAAACTCCAATATCTCTTTTTCTCTCTTCTTCCACATTTGCAATTAAGTTGCTAAGGTTCTGTTTTATGAAAAGGCAATGGGTAATTCTTCAGCGGTATGATGTGAGAGGTATAGTTTTAATTAGAGCTTCAGTAATAAAACTACATCAGTATTCTGTGCCTTTTACATCCTCCAAATAGTTGTCTTCATTCTGGTCCAAGGTATGTTTTACTGCCTTCTGCGTGTCTTCTTTACTAAAGACTACCAGCTAGTCTATTTTAGAAACAATAGTAGGCGACCACCTAAAGCAAATAGTGCAGATAACTTGTTTTGAACTGCTAACCTATTTACAGGCCTCATTTTCTCTTGGTTCTTCTGTCTGTGAGAAGCTCTAAAAATGTTTGCTAGAGCCTTATGGTTGTTAAAAAGAGAAAATGCAAGTATATGAAGTAGGGTAAAAGACATCTTTTTGTCTGAACAGCTGAGCGTGAAACTATTATCTTCAAGTATATGCTAATACTATTACACTTAAAACTGTTGTTCTTTATTGAAGTCAAGTGTTTGCCATTTCTAGGATTGGAAAAGTTTTATAGACACTAATTAAAAATGATGGAAAGAGTAAGACCCAGCAGACACTTGGAAAGAAGAAATCAAGGGGGAAAAAAAAAATCAAAGGAATGCTTATGATAGTGATCGTATAATTAGTGTTTTGGTTCTATTTCATAAGCCGTAAGTTCACTAAGCCTTAAGCAGTGCACCAAACAAAAAGTGATTCCTTCCGCATAACGAGTCCTTTTCCCATGTCCTCTGCGCTCTCCTCCTAACTCAGATTGGGAGTGTAAGGAAAGGGCACTTGCCCTTGACACGCTGCTCCGGTTCAAGCGCCTGATTATACTATTTATCGCACAGTGTAATAAAGACAAGTTGTAATGAAAAGAACAAAGTCTTGTGGTGTATGCTTAGCCGAGGACGAAGCGTTAGAAGGGCAGCAGCATGCGGGAACACATTGCCTGACCTGCCTGGGTGGTCGCCCGCTGCGGCAGCTCTGCAGGAGAGGTTAGCTGGGCGAACACCTCTCGGGCTTGGACTAGGTATGCTCAGTCCTGCTGGGATAGGAATTTCCAGCCCTAATTTCAGTAATCGCAGCCAGCTGGATAGCCGTGTTGGGCTGCTGTCTTACAAGGCTTCACTGTTTTGCGAACTTAAAGTGTTGCAGAATGACTGACATCGCCCCTTCAAAGGTCTCAGTCTTCTAGTAATCATGGATATAACCTAAAATGCACATGTCTGCTGTGCTTAGATGCAACTAAATAAAAATCTGCAGGCTGGTTACTGTTAACTTTAAGCTTAAAAACAAAGATTTTCTCATTCAGGTCATCTTTATCTTCCCATGAAATTATTTTTTGTTTTTGTTTTTTTTTTTATTTTTAAATGAAAAACAGCAACAATTTGCTAACTGCAGAAAAATACAGTATGTGCCAAATACTTAATCACTTTTGGTCTCTCAGTCCTCTGGTAAGTGTTTTGTACTGCCTTTAGGAATTTATTTCTAAAGATTATGGAGATATAAATAGATCATCACAATCTGTGGTAATTAGTAGATAAGCTAAAGCTAATTGTTATTTCTTCTTTATATAGTAGATCTGTAGTAAAGCTGTATTTTAAAACCCAAGGGAATACAAGATTTCCCTTACAGGCACGCAGTTCTGTTCAAGTATTACAAGACACGGGTAACAACAAAGATAATTTGAGGGTTACCGTTTACTGATGCAGCATAAGGCATCATCTTTCCCATAGTTAGTTGTTATGAAAATTAATGTCTTACATCTGGAGAGGGGGCCTATTTTGTTACTTATATTATTATAAAGTTTCTATGAATATGCTACTTAAAGTTTCAAATAGGGTACTGATTGTTGCTATTTTAGATTTGATTTTGTTTTGGTTTACAATGCCACTTGTCAAAGTGAAGGGGAGGGATGCTTCGTTAACTGCTTTCAATTAACGATCTCCCTGAAGACTGCTGTCAGTGAGCTGTTTGAGGGTTATATACACCAGACCTGTGCAGGCTTTGCTTCAGCTCTTAAAGTAGAAACAGTAATTTCAAGTCATCCGCCACTTCTAGAGGTAGGGGTCAACTGAATTGTATTACCGGTTCTTCCTATTTCAGACCCAAAGAAAGACTTGCATGCTTGCAAACCTGTTTGTTGAACAATAGTCGGTTTGGTTCTGCTCTCCCCAAGCCTTGCCTCGCTTGGACACTCATGACGCAGCAGCAGCAGCACGTTTCTGTGTGTATCTTGGCAAAAAGGTTTGATTGTGCGAGGCTGCATGTTTTTTTTTTCCTCTCTCTTAGTTCAGCAAACATATATTGTCACGTATATTGAAAGTTTCTGTGGTAGAATAGAAGCCAGTGTGATATACAGGGCTGAGGTGCATAGGTAGGTGACAATGTTTTGGTAAGGAAGCTTTCACGTAGATGAGAGCCGTGCAGAGGGCACTTATTGTAGCATGTAATAAGGCTACCTCAATTGCCTCTGCTGCAATTACGTAGCCTTCCCCAAGTTCACAACAAGTGACATCACAGGTTATGAACTGATGCCTTAACGTACGGTGTTCAGTTCCAGCCTCTTCTGGGCAAATATGTGGAGGAAAAACATGTCTCATTTAAGGACTGTCTGGTGGGATACTGAAAAGCGCAGGACCACTCAAGGCGGAGGATTTACCTGCAATCGCGCCACGTGGGAGTTGGGGATTCGGAGCTGTGCTGCTGTCCAGGGGCTTTGCAAGTGGAAGGGTGGGGTAAGAGGGTGCCCGTGTCTTGTGTGAATTCACATTGCTGCTCTTTCCTCAAAGCAGCACGAGTTTCAGCGGGTGTTTGATGAAGGATGCATGTTACATCTGACACTGGCAAACTGTGGTACCATTTGCTACAAGTTTGTTCTTTTCCTTAGAGTAGTTCTCTGTAGATTTTTAGCAGGACTGTGTTATTTCCTAAACGAGGTAGTGCTCCCAAGTGACATGAGCCGGTTTCTTACTTTACCCCCGGATTCATCATTCTGATGTGGGCATGCAGTGGGAAGAACAAAGATGAAGGAGAACTTGAGCTGTGAGAGCTTACTACCTTCCCCCCCCCCCCTCCCGTAATGAAATTTGTAATTAGCATGTTCAAGATGCTAAAGAGAATGTGGGCATGTTAACAGCTCTCCAAATGTCAAAATGATTTTGCAGTTGTCACTGACTGTTCACATTAAGGAAGTAAAGATGCTTTTTACTACTCGCTAAGTTTCTTACTGTCACAAAGTAGAGCAGAGAAATATTGATGAAGGACATCATTCAAATCTGAAAACTGGCAGGGGTTCGTGCAAAAGGCCATAGCTATCTAGAGCTATTTAAACCATCAGCTGATGACAACTGGTGCAAACAGTGCTTGCTCCTAACAAATCTAGACAAAAAGTCTCGTTAAGTCGATTGTTAGAAGATAATAAAATAAGCTTTAAAGGAAAACTCTTAATAGTATTACTACCGTTCTGGAAGAGGGCATACAACATATCACAAACAGTGTTTTGAATCAGGAGTATAAGTCCTATTCATATTATTGGATATTTTTTAAAGCAAGAAAGTGAAGTATTCAGGATGAGTTCAAGATAGTTCATATGTTCAACTGAAGTCTGAGAAATATAATTAGGAAAAACTGAAGTTGGTTTGCTTTATAGAGGTGAACTGCTTTGTAAGTATGTTAATATACAGTAGTTTATTGTGCAAAAAAATTAGAGATCCTTTCTTTAGAAAGAGAAGTGAAGACATGGGTTATTTTAGGGTAGAACTTTCCAAAGTTTACATTAGGTTTTTCTTAGCCATTAATTGGGAGCAAACTGATGTTTTTAATGCAACTGCAGCAGCATAAGTGATTATATAAGGAGGTAATTTGTGTAGTCAAAAGAGTTACAGATTCATGTATTAACAGTTGTGACTTTTTTGAAAGTCTGGAAAATGTCTGGCAGTAAAAATCAGTTGCTTCGGTTTTTCAGTCATGAGCTTTTTAATTTTGCTGAGGCAAATCTATATCCTGCTGTAATTTTTAGAGATATCCGAATTTTTAGGCGTATGAGCCTAGCAAAGGAAATGTGTGTTGAGAGTATTTAGCCTTTCTGTGAAAGGTATTTAACAGGTAACTTTTTATCTTCAAAGAACAAAAATGTTTAACCAGGGAATTACTACTGGGTTGGTACCAAAATTCTTCTTTCCTCTGGAGGAAAAGCAGTGGAGAAGAGAGACCTAGTCAACAGCTTTCTCATCCACTGAAATCTAATTTAATTCCCATAAAGTTGGTGCATGCTGATGGTGCATTTTTTGAGGACCATCAGCATGGAATAAAATTGAATAGAGCATCTGCTGTTGATCTTCTCGGACATCTGATGTTGACACATAATATACACTAATTTCCCAGCCGTAGCTGGGTCTTGGAAAAACACCCTTTAAATGAAGGAAGGAAGTTAAGCTGCCTGTTAAACTTATACACCCTTTCCTTGTCTTTAAAGTGTCTTCTGGGTGAATCTAAGGGCATGTTTCTAGTAATGTAAGTTGAAGAATTATAATGCTTCTGATACCAGTAGGTTTCCTGAATGCAAAAACAAACAAACAAACAAAAAACACCCCAATAGCAACAGACAGCTGAGCAGGGAGATGTGTTCTTGCTGTTCTAGTGAGAATAGCTAAGAGATTATTGTCCCCCAGCTCACAGGTCACCAGCCCTCTGCCCTGCTGAGACAACCCAGTGAGCATACCTTGTCTTCTGCATACACAGGAAAGCAACTTAAATCATCTCTAGTAAGATATTACCTTAAATCCAATAATATAGGAATTCATCAATTAGTCCCTAATACATTATTGTCTCTACTGTTCTGAAATTCTGTACAGCTGCTGAATACGTTTAGCTTGAACCAAATAACATATTTGACTAAATCGTAGTATATACACCTTGAAACAAGATTTGAAGATGGATAATTCTTTAGCTTTCAGTTTGTTCTATTGCTTAATCATCTTGCTACTTGAAAACTGGTGCCTTTTAAAATCATCTAGCTTTGATTTCTTCACATTATGACTTGCTGTCATGACAAAATACATCTATTAAGCTTTCCAATCCCCTACTATTTTGAAGTGGTACATATTTCTGAGGTCAAGGAAGGCTAACTTCCTGTTATTGAACTTTTAATCACTTCCATATAATGTTCTTAAATGGAAATAACTATGACAGTGCTCATAGGTAGATCAAGGAGAGGCTTTGGGCAAGAGATTTTGCCCAATTCAGTGGAGCCGACAAATAACCTTCAATTTTTCTCCATTGATTTTTAAGTGGCTTCTTGAGCCTTATTTGGAGGAGGAATCAATGGGATGGCAGTGGCCTAATTTACTGTGTTGCAGTGGGTGACGTTCAGAGTTCATTGCTGCTGCTTGATGCATCCTAATACTTGGGCAGCATGAGATTGATCTGAGGACTAGCTCTCTATTGACCATGTTACTTGAAGCCAATTCTCATTTGCCTGTCAAAGGCTTGACTGGGCATGTTATGGCTAACAGCATAAAAGCAGAAATTGCTGTAAGTAGAACCAGGTGAGCACAATATCTTCCTTTTCATTAATGGAAGCTGATATAAACTTTAAAAAAAAGAAAAGGACAGACTCCCATTCCCTAGCTCTGTTATCCTGACAAATGCCAAAGAGAGCGCCTGGGCATCAGTGGCTGTTGGAAGATGCTTCCTCCTCTTTTAAGTCTTGTTATACTAGTTCTGAAGTTGGGATACGCTGCTTTTGCAGAGGCATATCTTATTACCTATTTATCTACTGAAATGCTGTAGGTGGGACGTGCATACTTGTTATTTAATGCCTAGTAGTAGGATTTACCTTATCTGCTGGTTAGACAATTAAATTTTCTCTTTGAAATGACCTTTAACTCAAAGCAGATTAGATATGCTGCAAATAACTTTATTTGCATTTTTCCAAAATAAGTAACACAGGTGCTAATGTTTTTAGAGCTAAGTGAAGAAATGAGAGAGCTGCTTGTACACAGAAATGAAACCTAAAAGATTACTCTCCCTATGCCTGCATTCCTCTGACCTCTTGAACAGCATGCTTTCTGACTCACCTCTTTGCTCCTGAAGCCCTTGGATCCATTTCCTAGGGAGAATTTCTGCCTATAAAACCTCATGGGTTTCTTCAGCAGCCCTTTCTTGAAGTCTTCCTCTGGGTTCGATTTAAGCACAGTCTTTTTCCTCTGACGCTTACTGATCTTACTTGACAGATACTTGACAGTCCTGATAAATGAAGGCCTATCAGACTTCTTTAGAGATGCAAATATTGCTGTGACAGACCAGAGGAGGTTAAGAGCAGTCTAATCCAAGGAGAGTAATTTTTACCCCCTGCCTACCTGACTTCCCAGCATGAGTCAGTGGTACAATTCAGTCGGAAACGTTTCAGTGTTTTTATCTACCTGTGAATGTTTGTATCTGTCTGCACATTGACAAGTGTACACAGATGACACTATTTAATTGAAACTAATAGAACTGGATAGATACTAGTTCTTGGCTGAGGCCAGATGTAATTGTGCTTAATGTGAGGACATGATCTTTGGCAGGAGGGATACCAGTCTCTGAGGGATACAATAATTGATACTTAGCACTTTTCTCACATAGCAATGCCAATAGGAAAATAGTTTTGCCCAGGAACTTATTCAGAAATGAGTGGGGAAAAAATGTGACGCTAAATAGCAATGCGGCAGTGTTAATAACTTTAAAAGGTTGTAGGAGAAAAAAAAAAACATGCAAAGTATTCTTGCCTTGCCTGTAACTGTTCCTCTTAATTTAACTAGTGAGTTTTGATCAGCCTGTGATTTTTCAGTAGGTTAAGAGGCTCCCAGTAAAACTACACAGAAAAGTTACTAATATCAACAAAGCTATTCTCTTCTGTTGTGTCAAAGACATATTTTCAGTACTTCCTGGCAAGGACATAAAGTAAGCAATTATCTATATGAACCATGTGTTTTAGAATACAGGTGATAGATTGGAAACACTTGAAAAAATATCATTTTCCTCTTATGACTGTTCCTATTCAAGCAATTGCTAGTAAGCTGTGAGGAATGCCCTTGATCCTCCAGTCCTTAAACGACACACTTTACTACCTTATGTGGAAGAAGAGTATATTGGAGAAGAATAGGGATAGGGAAGAATCTGGGAGGCAAGTAATCTAATGCTAACACGGAGCCAAAGCAGGGGATTAGCAGAGCAAGAATGCTTTTGCTTTACATTTTGTTTTTACTGTACACTTCCTTTAATGTAAATATGTTCAGAAGTTATTTTAAGATGGAGATGTACATATGAGCTACTTGCAAATAAACTTGAGCTTAATTTATTCTTCTGTATATTAATTTAATTCTAATCACTGAATTCCACATGGCTGAGTTCAAAAGAAGATCATGCACCCTTGCTCCTTCCCTACATTTTAATTTCTTCTTAGTTTGCTTCAAACAGTGAACCGCTTAGAAATACTCTACTTGACCTTTAAAACTACAGTGTCAGGAGAATCATGATAGTTAAACAAAGCCCCACAATTGTTTGTCTAAAATGTGTTGGTATAAACATTGGAAGCCACGTATGAGCAGTTTGTGCGAGTGCTGCTTCTTCACTAGCAGCTGGTTGGGTGCCTGTAGCAAGCGATGCCGTAACTCCGTTCACGAAACAGTGGTGCAGTTACTAAAGGTGTTTGCTGAATGTCGTCCCTGCTTTTCATGGGCGTTGACTCTACTGTTACTGACGGGCTCTTAAAACAGGTAATTTTTCTTCTTGACTCTTCTAGTTCCCTTCTGCATAGTTCAGATTTCAGCATAAGCCCATACCCAGTGGCATATTAGCTCTAGGTACACACGGTCAGTCCCTCTTTCCCTCTTCCTAATATTCACTACCGTGTGCAGCTTTCCACTGCTCTAGTAAGGGCTGATGTTAGTCATTTTCTGAACAAGGTTTTCTGTAAATTTAAATATATTGCACATTTCATGCAGGAGAGTTGTACCTACAAAACAAGGTCAAGTAGCAACCGTGCTGCATTGAGCTTAGCATGCGGTAGCTGCGTCATGGCCCTCTGAAATACCAGGGAATGGTAACAGCTAACGGATTGACTATGTTAATACCCTGGAGCTGGCAGAAAAGTATCAGTGCAGGTTGGCATGCTTACTGTGACAACACATAGTAACCTCTGTTAAAAGCATAAAATGATTTTCTTTCTCTCTTTACAGAAGTAAATCAATAAAGAAAAATTAGTGTCCCTAATCCGTTAATTCCATGGGAGCTATTTGCTAAAGGTTTTAGAATTTTCTACGCGTTTGCTAAATCTCAGAAATGTATAACTAGAGGGATGGAGAAGGGCAATAGGAGCCAAAGAAAACTCAGGAGATGTACAAAAATAAGCTTAAAAACTAAAAGCATAATAATAAACGATTCAGATAAAATACACATCTCTGTTCAGCCTTGTAGTTCAGTCTAAGTATACCAAGAATTTTGGGCGTCTCTTTGGCTTAAACGTAGAATGCGTTTTGGGGAGAACTCTCTCTGCTCCTATAGTCTTGAGCTTTCTAAGGACTTCTGTCTCTTTGCACAGGGTTACCACAGAAGACATAATATATTGCTGGGCTGTAGTGATTATATTGATTTTGCTTTAAAGAATTTTAACTTTGATATATTGTGCTCTGAGGAATAATTTAAATATGCAACAAAATATATTGTCTTAAATTGTCAGAGCTGACTAGTAAATTTATGCCTCAGTGTTTAGAGAGCTTCTTCAAATCACTTGCAAGGGATGAATTCTTCCTTGGTTTGCTTCTTTGTAAAGTGTTTCAAATTACTGTAAAAAAATAGGAGCTCTCCAAATCACTAGTCAGTCTTGAAAATTTATATTTTCCTGCTGTAGAGCTCCCTAATCAGGGGCTAGTGAGCAGTTAGTTCTTATGGAGTTATTGTCCAAGTCTTGAGGTATAGAAAACTCTATGTGGAAGCTTATTGTGGAAATTTGTCTATTGCTAGAGAGCAGTTTTTTATTTTTATTCTAAATTTTTCTTGGTATGGATGGAAGAACCCTGGACCCTCTTCCCATAAGTGCATGTAGGAAAGTAATTGAACATCATTAATTTGTCTTAGAAAGACCTTGAACGCTGCTGTGGGTACGAAGCATAGAAATGAGCCAAGAACCATTTCTGTAACCTTTTGATGGTTCGCCAGCTTCCATACACTTATCCATTCTCATTACAACATTTTGGAATGTGTCTATATGGGCTTGGTTATAATCCCAGGCTGAATCAGGAATGAAAGACAGAAGAAAAAAGTCAAATGAAACTAAACGGTGTCTGCTGAGTGCGTAATTAAAAAACTGGGGAATCGTGAGCTAAGTTCACCCACGTTATGTTGAACCCGCATGAAAGACCTGCCTTACTAACTAGCTTCCTTACTGAAGGCAGAGATCTACTGATAAGGTGATGCTTCTGGAGCAGGTTCAAAATCTGTTGCCAGCTAGTACTGTAGAGCTGGTAGTGGGAGGGGGGAACTGTTTATACTGGACTCTGCCTGCCTATTGCTTTTGTGGGGTTTTTATGTGTGTGTGTGTGGCGGGGGGGGGGCGGGGGGAGTTAACGACTGGAAAAACATTTAAAATCTAGGCATATGCAATGCACTAGAAAATGTGCACTAGACCTGTGAAAGAGTAGAAACCTTTTCCTCTGCGTTAGTATAGTTGAATTAATGAAATGGCCAGTACGGTTTCAGTGTTTCCCCTGAATTTCTGAGCATACCTCCAAGAGTCAGGCTCTTACAGGTGCTTTATTTAACCCTCTTTCCGAGGCTGAATATTTTATAATGCAGGGCAGTTGAAATAGGGGAAGCCAAGTTGTGAGCTAAACTGGATGCGACGTAACAACTGCTGCAGAAATAGGTAGAGAGAAGAAGGCAAAAATGATGTGTTGTGCTTTTCGTTCAAAAATGATTTCCTGGGCCCTCAGTCTATGTAGCTTTAGTTTCTTTGCTACGCTGTCTGCGGCAGAACATAACTCTTGGTGTGTTACTCCTGTTGGAAAGGATTTCCATATCAATACAAGCAAACTGGTGTTATTTAAGGAACAGCTGTTGTCCTGACTCTCCTCTGGAGATCTTTTCCTCCCACCCCCAGAAAGCAGGGGAGCCAGTTGCAGAGTAAATTCCCATGGAAAGTAAGAGTCCAATTCTGTAGCAGTAGTTTGAGATATTAAAAGATATCTTTCAAAATCATCAAAAAATTAAAACAAAGTACAAGTTATTTAGAAGGAAAATGCTGGCAACCTGTTTTTCTAAGGTAGTTAGCTTTTGCATTTATGGGCTCTTTATTTACTGCAAGGAGCAGGTGGCTGATCAAACATATTCCCTGTGAAATAGAAAGTGTGTTTGGAATAGGATTTGGGTTGCTTGAGGAAGCAACTCGCCAAACGTTCCAGCATTGATCTTTGGGCTCGCTTGAAGTTTGCTTGAAGCCATTTGCCGTTTTTGCTGGAAAGGAGGGGGAGCACCCAAAGCCTCTCCTACAATGACGGTTACAGTCTGTGACTTTGATACAAATAGTTATCAATTACCTTAAAAAAAAATCAATTAAGCAAAGAAAAAAAATCTTACGGCTTAGAATTATTTAGAATATAGTGTAGGTCATCTTCGACTCATTGCATGACAAATATGAAATCAAAACTGCTAAACTGTACAAAGAGTTTTCCCGAGACAGTTTTTAACATTAGCAAGACAGATTGGAGGGCAGTATGAAATCTGTTAGAGATGTGTGACTAAGACTTGGTTCTGCAGTGGATGTGAGCCGCGTATGGGAGAGTGTCAGAAGTTTGACTTGCATGCGATAATTAGCTAAATCTTTCTTGTTTGAACTACATAAACAATATTTTTCCAAATGCAAGTTTAACATAATAGCTCATTCTGTAGCTGTTTTACCATACCACTCCAAGACTATATTTTGAAGCCCTTGTCTCAAGTATATCACCTCCCCTTCCCAGATCCGTGTTCAGCAGAGTGTGGCACTGGCCCTTACTAAAGCAAAACCCTTCTCTCATGCTCGCTTGCTCAGACTTGCAAAAATATGGGAAAAGCTTCTGTATTTGGTAATTAGCTGAAAATGTTCTGATGGGAAAGAGCATGTAATTGGTGGACGATATGTGTATTTTTCTTCTGTATGAGTCAGGAGAAAAATGTGTTAGATGCTATAAGTATTGCAGAAGACTTGGTTTTAAATATGTAAAAACATAATATAAATAGGTAAATGAGAACAAAATATGCTTATGATTGGATTCATGTTAACGAATCGTCAGATAGCAAAACCTACTAAATCAAGTGCAGCTGTATACATGTGTGTATACGTGTATTGTATATGTGTGTATTCTGTGTATACACATGTATTTCTAAATGTCAGTCTTTCCTGTGTATTTCTAAAAACCCATGCTATAGATGAAACTCAGGAAGATATCTGTAGCGTTAAAATATTCTATAAGTGGAACACTTTCCCTCTCTGAAAAAGCTGATTCTAAATATAACCTCAAAAAGTAGAGCTTCCCAAAGTCTGTAAATTCTATATTGCAATTCATGAAGACTGTGAATTGCAAAGCTGCACGTGGGACAACAGTGAGGCACTGCTGTTTTTATACAAAACCAAAGTTTGCTACCGGTGGCTGAACGGCTGGTTGTTGAGGCGTGGCGTGACCCGAGTGATGTGCAGGACCGCTTCTGTGGGCAGAGCGTGCCGTCTAAAGGGACACAGAGCTGGAAAAATTAGGCGCTGCGGGGTGCTGACTAGGAGAAGAGAAACCAGCTTGTCCAGCACAGGATGGGTGGAAGGAGCATCAAAGTGGGACATGAAATCAGTTTGCAGCAGCTTCTTCAGGATCCTTCTGTGACGTTAGTAGCAAGTGCTGCAGAGGTGGTCAGAAGCAGCTGTAGCAAAGCCCTGCCCTCTGGTATAATACTGTCTTTTGTAAGAACATTAGTTTCTGGTTCAAACTTCATATTTTTGGAAAGAGTATGCTCACTGGCAGATCAAATTCTTCATTAGATGATGATGAAGTCCCATCACTTCACGGTAAAGCACCAGGTTACACCTTTAAATTAGAGAATTTAGATGAGAGACTAGAAATATTTGTGCCTAAGAGCTGTATTATGATATTACCTTTGAATATGGCAGGCTTAAAACTATCTTCTCCTGAGTTTAATTCCAGGGAAAAACATGAGTCACATTTCTTTCTGAGAGACAATTCCTCTCTTTTTGTTTCTTCTTTCTCCCTTCCTCTAGTCTTAAAGGCAAGATATAACTGAAGCACTTACTAAATGGCTCTTTACAGAGCACTTCCCTTTCCCCCGACCCCACTTCTTTCTTTTTTTTTAACAGAAGTGTCTCGGTGAAAAATCTTGCCATACTCGTACCTGGTTGCACATACATTTTTCTGACTTGTTGATTTCTTGAAGTGATATCACGTATGGACATACTTTGTTCTCATTTATGCCTGTTTAGAGCTGCTGCTGACCTGCATCACCACCGTCTTCAGTTGCTCTCCTGCCCTCATCAGCCACTAGGAAAGTGAGGCCAAAGCACTGCACAGCTCGTTCCATGTCAGGCTGTTTGGAAACACCAAGAGAGACTTTTCTCTTTATTCACCTTGATGGAACCGTAAACGTCCTTATGATCGCTACCTGTCCTCAGCACTGTCTCTGATTGTTTCTTGATCTGTTTCTTACCTTGCTTCTGTGCATGCTTTTTCAATTTTCTCAGATTATTATTATTTTTATCTAGAATGAATCGCTCTGAACACACATGTAGAGCGTTTCATCTTTGCCTCAGTGACACCAGCTAAATCAGAAGTCAGATTCTATGTAAAAATTCTAGATTTCTGATGTTTTTCTTGTACATGTGCAAATAACACAAAGTGATCTTAGAAAAGTGTTGACTATTTTCTCTTCCCTGTCAATTTGTCAGTGTCTCTGTTAGAAAACACACTGTCTGTTGTTGTTTTGATTCTGCTTTAAAAAAAAAAAAGAGAAAGGAAGAAAGAAATGAAAATGATTTTCACCAGAAGTATGATATCCTTCAAGCCATTTTCAATGAGGATTTTTATGCTTAATGTGTTTTCACTCCTGGGGTGTACAGACCTCCAAGTTTGCAAAGTTTAAACTCATAGTGCTCAAAATAATGAAAAATCTGTATTTGCTAATCCTTTAGTCTCTTTCGAAAGAACTGGCTATACTGTTTGTGGAAAGCAACATTACTGCTGTGTTTCGTGTCAGGGGTTTCCAAATATTCCCTTTATGTACTTCTCTTCATCCCAGTGCTATTGAAAGACTTTCTGCTCACGTAGAAGTTCACGTCTGTGCACCTTTGTTTCAAAGGGCAGACTGATGCCTTTTAGAAATGCATAGACTTCTTGAAGAGTTCAGTCTCTGAACATCTTCTGAGTGTAACACTGCAGTGCATATGCTACCCTATATTTATTTTGCTTTTGTGGTTTTGAGGTTTTCTAAGCCATTTAGGATTTCCTATGCTTTGTAAATGAACTAAGTGACTCTGCATACACAAACTATGCTGCTGGCTTGCTGTGGTGTGCTTTGGGAGTGAGATTTGGTTCCTGTTTCTGCAGTTCACATCTCTTATAAAGGCGAGGGTATGGAGCGGGGAGAAGAGAAAGAGGAGTGGTCTTAGCAACTCTTCTACATCAGAGAAGGCTGGATTTGCCTCTTGAGTTTAGGAGTATGAAGTAAATGTATATCAACTTCTAAATGTTCCTTTACCTTCTGAGTCAGGTATCACTCTGCAGAAACTTGGGCATGCGTAAGGATCAGAACAATCAATGACTTTATTACGGCTAACGGAATGTTTTCATTAGTAGAAACCTCAAATTAAAAGCTAACCTCTACTTTGTGGTTTTCATTCATTTGCTCATGAGATTAATGCTGCTTTTGTGATCTATTAGTCAGAAAAGCATTCGCTTTCTGCATGTTTTATTAAGTGAATATTTTTTTCCCTTAATGTCATATTTATATGTTCATATTTCAGAAGTGTACAGCGTGATAGAAAGATTTTATGGGCAAGTATTAAATATTTTGTGATCGGAATGCTGAAACTTGGCAGCTGAAAGTTGTACAAAAGTGATCAAACACACATAAAAGAGCCTATAACCCATTAGACTGACTTCTTAACACGTACCTGGCATACCCTGCCTCACATCCCTAACCTGTACAGCACCGTAGCTGTTTCTTTAGATTTCATACGAGATGTGAGAATAGCAGTCCACGAATTTTTAATATATTAAATATCCATATGGCAGTACTTCAGTAGTTTAGTTTATTTCCTTGGCCCATACTATCTTAGCAGGAATTTCTCAGGCTAGGTGAAGTGGCTGCATGGAAAAGGGAAAGGAAGATGCCTTCTTGCTGCCCGTGGGCAGATAGAGCATTTCGGTGCTCTCCTCTGCAGGCTGTGAGCTCCACAGAGAAGGTAGTTAGGTGCTCTCGTGTCTTTTTCTGGGAGAGGCTGGCATCCGGACCTCGAGGTGAAATGGGAGTAAAGAGGAAAATCAGTATTTGTGCCCACATGTCTACTAAAATGAGAAGAGCTAGTCCTCTGTTTATGGATGTGGGTAAATACTAATACTAGTAAATGAATTTTGTTGTGGTCCTCTGGTTAGCGTAATTAAATAACCACATAGGTTAAGACAATGAAGCTCCCCGTCACAACTATTCCAATTAACCTTAAAAGGTTTGCTCAGATGCTTGAACAAGTACATTGTTAAGGTACACAGCCAGTTCATTGCTAGTAGTCAAAAATCCACCAAAAAATGTTAGATGAGCTTTAACTATGGGTTATAGTGACAACTGATTCTGTGGACTTCAAGTCAGATAAACTACTTGTATTATCCCTTTTTTTCACAATTCTGCGTCGTCATGAATTATCTGTAAGAGAAGGAAAAGGGCCGGAAACAGGAGTGATATCTTTCTCATGCTGAGTGTTTAAAAAAGCAGGAAGACAGAAGAGCTGGCTTTTATTTCACTCCACAGGTTTGGATTAGTTGAGATTTGGGAAAGAAGTTCTAGAACTGTGTTGTGAAATCAAGACTGTTCCCGTAGCTGTTCTGGGGGAACCAAGCTATTGCTGGCTTGGTGAGCAGCTTTTACTCTTCAAAAGACAAAACTGCGGGAAGCCTTTGAGAGGAGAATCCTCATGAGGTAACCACACTGCTGATTCTCATTTATATATGTTATATATATATATACATACACATTTATTTATTTATTTATTCACCTGTCAGTGCTGAACCTTTATAAAATGTTTTGATCCGTTGAGAGGTCAATTTAAAATGTAAAAGATGAATGGGGCAAAAGAACCTGTTTGATGTAAAATAAGGGACAGTAGACTTGAATTCTGGGTTTTTTTCCTAGCTCCGTCACTGCCCTGTTGTGTCGATGTCTTGCACAGAGGTGTTCCTGGTCCTTTGCTTCCTTCTTCACTCCTTTTCAGAGAAGGGCTTGTCTAGCTAATGCTTTACATGTTATCGATGCTAGTGATGATTTGTGGATATAGAAATTCTGATGTTGCTATGACACTAGCAATAAAAAGTAATCTACAAAACACATCAAATACACGTATTTGTCAGGTGGAGAAATGAGAAATCCATTGTGTTTTTTGGCACTACCAATGTATCATTCTGATCATAGAACTGCTAAGATTTTCCGCATTGTGAATTGTAGTTGCAGATTTTTATATGCTACTCAATGTAGTTGAAGTATTATAAAGGACCTGACGTCTTTTTCATACATCTTCTAATATGAGCAAGATCTGTAGTGGCTGTGCAACTGGGAGGCATTGGTAGCACATGGCAAGATAGGCAGGAAGACATTTAAAGATAGTCTTTTTTTAGGAAAGTGGAGAAAGAATTTCTTCACAAATTCTAAATGTATTTTCTTTTCTCTGAAAGACATGAGAGGAATGTCGGGCTTTCTTGGAATAGGCACAGACTACAGTGGGACTTGCAATGGATGCTATAATAGAACAGGAAATCTAGGTCAGCCCATCAACAAATACCAACGCACCTCATACAGTGGCCAGCGTGTGGCCTGAGGTAGATAACATTCATTCCGTTTCCTAAATACGCCTATTTGTTGGTGCCAGATTCGGGTAGCTAGTGCCGAGGGGACTCCTTATCTTCCTGCTATGTGAGATACATAGCTTAAATTTTCATACAGCTTCAAATGTGATAATTGTTCAAAACATATCTAGAGATTGTAGTCTTCAACTCTAAGCAGGAATACCTGCTGAAGACAAAACGTGCTCTTTTATTGAAGCTGTATGTGCAATAAATAATATCTAGAAAGACACTCGAGCAAACGATAACACCTAGCCTTCAGTCTCGATAAGAACAATCTGATCTTGTTAGCGAAGGAATTTTTTATGGGTGTCAGTAGCTCATATATGAATGTGAATGTTGGTTCCTTTAGAAGCCTTGTTACTTGAGCGGGCTAGTCAGTTTTTTCATCGCTGTTTGGTTACAAAAACGAAGGAAGCTTTTTACTAGAAGATGCATCTAGTAGAGTATTGTAGTTACATGCCAGCCAATGCACAGGAGCTGTACAGAAGTAAACAGATTGAACCACTGCCTATGAGAGTTACACAGGCAATCTTTTCTATGTTCCCAGCTGGAGTCTCACATAACTCTACCTTTTACTTTAAAAAAAAAAAAAAAAAAAATCAATTTAAGAGGATTCCACTGTATATCTGGAAAGTAGCCTGCTTTGCAGAATTTAATAGGATTATACTATTGATTCCATCTTTACAATGCTAGCTAATATTTGGTACTTGTGAACTGCAGACTATTATGTGACTGAACACAAGGGAAGAGGGATTAGTTTGTAAAAGAATAAGCAGCTTTCCCCTAAACTGCCCTGAACCAAACCTATATACCTATTTGGTCTCTGTTAGTAAACACCAACTAACAAATACCAGTGGCGGCATCTTCTGAAGCTGGGTATCTTCTTATAATCGCTTGCTTAGAGTTGCTGAGTGGCAGGTGAGCAAACATGTTGTGAGTAGGTGTATGGAGCTGCTGTAATGCAGGTGTCGTCATTCTCCCCGGAAACTTCCACCAGTATTTCTTTAACCAGATAAAAGCTACTAACGCTTTATCTAGAAACCTATGCTAGGTACTGAATTTAATGGTTTCATAGCGGTACAAGGTACTTGCTGCTTTTTTGAACTTGATGGAAAAATGTACACTTGAAATACAATTTCTGTAGGGTTGTAGTTT
Source organism: Struthio camelus (assembly GCF_040807025.1). NCBI lineage: Eukaryota > Metazoa > Chordata > Aves > Struthioniformes > Struthionidae > Struthio > Struthio camelus. The sequence continues at coordinate 30,023,217 of NC_090945.1, forward strand.
TGGGAGAGGAACCTCTTTCTAGCAGAGAAAGTGATTTTTTAAAAACTAAGTCACTTCCTGAAATAGTAGTGGTATTTGTTATTACTTCATTAGCGAGCGTAGCTCCTCCTGCATGTTTGTACTGTAAACCAATCACTCTCTTCAGTCTGGCATCCTTCACAATGACAAGTTTTCCTATAAAATTTCTAAGTTCTTGTGAAAATAAACTTTGTCTCTTTGTAATGCAAAGCTTTAAAATTGGGGAGGGGGATCCTCTTTTTTTCCTCCAGTTTCTCTTCCCATTTTTTCCTACTAAAATCTGTTAATCCCTTTCTTTAAAAGCAACTGGAATCTACCAAGCTGTCTCTCCACTTAGTTTTAGACTGCTCTGCTTCCAGAGAGCAGGAGAGCAGCTGTGCAGACTGTGAAGACAAGAACGCAGCACATCAGCATTGCACTTGTTAAGGACAAACATCAGCCGAATGCCGAGATGCCAGAAAATAGAGATTGTGTGTCCTGGGATAAACTTTAAATTTGCAGTCTTCCCGTTTTAAACGTTATGCTATGCTGCATCAGAACAGTAGCAGGCTGGAAAATAGTTACAATTTCTTCTATACCTGCCCTGGTTGTGGAAGGCAGCACCAATTTACTTTTCTGTGGAGCACTTCGCCTCTCTTTGCCTATTCTGTTTTTGTTAGTGAGGAGGTGAGGGTGTTCAAAGAGAGATCTCCAGTGCCTGACACTTCAGTCCTTTATGCTTGGTCTGCTTTAAATTTTTGAAAATTGAAGCGTTTATTACCTTTCAAGCCTTAAAGAAGCGAAGGGGCAAACAAAGAAAAAGTTCACTGAGAACATCCAAAGTAGAATGAAATATGTGAAGAGTAAACATCTCTCCTACTAGCTTTGTCTGCATGTTTTTCCCCTTCCAACTGGCTTACACTATATTGGTCAGTAGTTAATGACTGTATTATGTGGAGCACAGCTTGGTGACAGTCAGTTACTTGGTTCAGTTTTGAATTTAAACCAACTTAATACCAGTCATGACTTCCAGATATAAGGCATAGGGGTTATGATTTTTTTTGTGTTTAGCCCAGCGTTTGGGTTGATGTCAGACGATGTTTCTCTCTTTTCCTTTTAAAGCTAGCATGTTCTAATTTAGAGCAAAAAAAAGAAAAAAAAAAAAAAGAAAAAGAAAAAATAGTGGTAATGGGAAGTGAAAGTAGAAACAAGGCAGTGACCTTTGCAGTTTGTAGGGATTAAAGCTGTATGGATTGTGAATACTCCCAGAAGTCTTGTTGGAAGAATTGTTTCTGCATTGAAATGAAATGGGCATAAATGAGAAGTTTCTATCTCTTGTGCCATCTTACTCAAATTAGCATTTGAAATGCTTTGAAAACTTGAGATTCTTCACTGAGTAACCTTAGCTGTGACTTGTTTGTCAATCCCATTTATTAAATACGTATGCATTAGCAGAACAGCAGAAAACTGTGTGTGACCTTTGAACGTTGGCAGGGACAGCACTTCTAGTGTTACATTTTTTTCAGACGTAGGACACTGCCCAGTGAGGGATGGTGCTGTTAATGTTGATAATTGCTGCTAAAACTAATACGAGCTGCGAGCAGGAAGCCTCCCTTCTCTTTTCAGCAAGAGGGATGTAGTGCCAGATAATGGCATTTAGACAATGTTCTCTCTTTTTTTTTTTTTTTTTCCCCATCACTAATGTGAGATGGTGGGGGGACGTTGTATCATTGCTAAGTAAAATATTTCTGGAAACAATATGCCAGAGTGCATGGGCTTGGGGAGGACACTGAAAAAACACCATGAAGTGTATCCTGTCCTTTATATGCTTCTGGTAATGCAAGTTGAATTTATTAGCCATCGGTTGCTACAGTAAAAAGCATTCACAAAATTTATGGCCGAAACAATAGCTGTACATATTCGGCCTGGTTGTATTTATTGAAGGTTTTGTTGAGCTTACAGCATCCTTTGATTAACTGCTGCCCAAGACACATTTTGTCACAAGGACTGTGCTAGAGTTTTGTGTCGCAGTATTTCATAAAGTTCTGCAGGGTCTTTAGGGAAAGTGAGCACAAAAACATGAATTTAACAACAGGTGTGCGAACAAGTGCGAAAGTAGTAACTAATATTGGCTGTCATTCAGGATTTATTTAGAGAGCTGAAACTTGCCCCTCCTCAAGTAATAATGGATTTTACACTTTACTTTAACAAAGTAGCTGCTTTTTATTTCTGGAATGATTTTTTACAGTGAATATTGTTAACAACCACAGAACTTCCTCAAGCATTGAAAAGAAGATGGAAGAGTAGATTGTAATGCGTAGTATTTTCTTTTCCTTCATAATGCACTGCAAGGGTAGTAATATGTGCAAGTCATGGTAAAAGAATAGTATCAGTCTGAGCTTGCGCAAATTATTACAATATTTGAAGATGTACAGATGCAAAAAGAAGCTGGAGATCTTAAACTTCAGATCAACTTCTTCAAGGACTATTGGAGGGTTAAGGGTAATTTTGTCCAAGTGCATCAAAGACAATCTACTGATTTTTTTCTATATCTATCTATGTGTGTATATATATATATATAATTTTATATTTTATATTTCATATTTTACATTTTCATATACATATATATATATATATTTGTTTTAAGGCTGTCAACTCCTCTTTTACGGTTCCTAAAACGTTATTTAACCTAGAATCTAGTATCTAAAGATTAAGCTTGATCCTTGTTTTGTGCAAGTTATCTCCATAAATATCTTTTGTGAGGCCACAACAGTCTGACAGTAGATCAGTTTTATTGTTGTCATTGCTTTCACACAAGTGTCATTGATTTGGTATTTAGCAGAAAGTAAAAAGTAGAAGACTAATGTAATTTTGCCATTAAAATAACCATGTAACTTGTATTATAGGAACAGAATCATTGTAGAGTTAATGCCAAAACTCTTAGTTCATGGGGGCCAGACATTAATCTTTTTTGGTCAAAAGATATGTATTTTAAGGTGTGTGTGTGTGTGTGTGTCCCGAGTACACCCATTTCAAAGTGCAGCCCTTGACTTCTCTGATTTTACTTGCAATGAATATGAGCCTTAATGATTTGTGTCATATTAACTCGTTTGAATTGTATGCTTAGCTTTGAGCTCCTTTCCTTCTGTATCTCTAATGGTGTTTGCCTTTATATTCTCTTTTTATCTGAAAATGTGAATACTAATAAGTTCAATGTAATATTTCAAAGCTTAAAAGGTATTGTTGACTAATTCCTCGTATTTGAGACAGTTAATTTCTTCTGTCTTTGTCCTAAAAGAAATGTGGTAGAAGAAATATCATAAGAAATGGAGGCCGAAACTTCAGAAAGGGAGTTAAAATAAATATTTTTGTCTTTTAGTACTGTGTATTTCAAGCTTACTGCTGAAAGGTGTAGCATATGCAGTACTGAGCGCGTTAAACAGCAAGGCATTACTGATCTTTCTCCCTGTGTTCTGTAGCACCAGGGGTTTGGTGGTGTGCGCGAGGTTAGTAGACTGAGCTCTGGAAGAACCTGAATAAGTACTGCCTCTTCTCTGCAATGTCTCGGCTTTTTTCCTGTTTACAGAAAGTAGTTTTACTGTAAAACTGGAATAAATAAATTTTAATTGATGCAGTTATGGTAGCGTAAAATAAAGGACGAAGTATTTATCTTGGCTTTTAAAAGATGTTTTCTAGACCTTCTTCGGTATGTTCCTTCTTCGGTATGTTCCTTCTTCGGTATGTTCCTTCTTCGGTATGTTCCTTCTTCGGTATGTTCCTTCTTCGGTATGTTCCTTCTTCGGTATGTTCCTTCTTCGGTATGTTCCTTCTTCGGTATGTTCCTTCTTCGGTATGTTCCTTCTTCGGTATGTTCCTTCTTCGGTATGTTCCTTCTTCGGTATGTTCCTTCTTCGGTATGTTCCTTCTTCGGTATGTTCCTTCTTCGGTATGTTCCTTCTTCGGTATGTTCCTTCTTCGGTATGTTCCTTCTTCGGTATGTTCCTTCTTCGGTATGTTCCTTCACAGAAATGACTTAATATTTCAGGAAATATTGCTGATTCTGTCCAAAAAAATCAAAGTATGTAGGCAGAACTCTTGTGTTCTTCCCCCTACCCCCATGATTATTTTCATCATTAATCTTCATTTTTAGTTTTTAAAGCATGACCAGAATGATCATTTTTCCATGGAAACATTTACATATTTGTTGCTATATTTGCTTTTTTTAAAAGCTACATGGTTAATTTAGGCAGATATCTGTATAGTTTAATCTGTTCCTATAGGAGTAAAAACACCATCGAAGTAAACATTTTTATACTTTTTGAACTAAACACTGAAAGAACTAAAACTAAGGCTGTACTGATGTGAGTATACGTTTAAAGACTGTGCACTTTACAAAGTCTAATATTAAATATTGCCAGTTAAGTGTTTTCTTCTATCCCTGTCTGTTACTGGAGGCTTAATAAAACTTTTCAGCAAAGGTTTTTGTTAGCAGTAATAACACACTCAACTGAACCATGAAAAAACACCAAACTTCTTGATGGTTGGTGTCTTCTGTGCTGCACCTCTCCTCTCCTGCTGCATGGGTTTTTTTTTTTGTTTGATGATTTGTTTGTTTTTCCATCTTCTGTTGGTAGAAGTAGCACAAAAAAAAAAAAGATGGGGTTAGTATTAAGAGGGCCTAGAGAATGGAAAGGCCTGAAATTGGGGAATGGCAACCGCCCTTGAATGCATCTATGACTTGATAGAAAATAGTTAAAAATACTGCTGAAAACATAGCGAGGTTTAACAAGAATGATGGCAATCACTTGCCACTTCCTTGCGTTTCTGAGGGAAAATGAAAAGTTGTTTATACATGACAAGTAAAATCCCCCTGGCATTTTAAATAAGGCTTTAAAACCTTCCCCCCCCCACGACCAGTTTTCTGGTTTAAAAAATAATTATTATAAATATAATGTTTTACTGAAATACTTCTTATTGCACTTCTCGAGTAAGCGATGGAAGAATTTCTTTTGCAGATTGCTATTACATTTGGTATTTAGGCCCCGATGGTCAAATAAACCCAAGCTAACTTCCACTGAAATCAGCTGAAGAGCCAAAGTCAGTAAATTGCTGATGTAGCCGATAAATAGTACGTCGTTACTGGGCCACCTTATTCCAAACCCGTCTCTCTAAACAAAGCAAGGAGCCCTCGATTATGGAGATGCTACAAGTCTTGCACGTCCCCTGGGGGCTGTTGCTTTTGAAAATGATGAAACGAAAATGGACTATACATTGCTATCATGACAGTGTATAAAATTGCTTTTCTAGAGAATTTCTTCCAGTCCTTTATTCATAATCAGAGCATTTTCAAGAGGCATAAGATACAGGTTGTTTTAGCTGTTATGAGTTAGATCTGGTTACACCTTACTAGTTTGGAGAAGGTTATATTTAGAATAGCTTTTGTGTGCTTGTTCTCTATCACTCTGCTGTTCATGACTGAATATTCACGGACCATTTCCTTTCAAATATTTACTGCGTTGTCTGGTTTCGTATGTTATGTTTTCATATGAAATAAGAAAGATAATTTTAAGAAAACATTTTAATTAGAGCCTTAGAGTCTATAAATATTTCACTATTTAATAAAATATTGCTGCAAGATGTAAATGATTAAATGAAATATATTTTAAATATTTTAACTTACATAACTTAAAATTATGCACACTTTCACACTTCCAAATGGAACAAAACCTTGATATATGCAAGCATATACAAAACCTTGATATATGCAACAGCAACCCATATTTATTGTTTCTTACTGAGTGCCTTTAACTTTTTTTCTTTTTTTTTTTTTTCTTTTCCTTTTTTCCCTCCAGGCAACATATTATAGGAAATAGTCCTTCTTTGCTGAAAGCCAAGTAAAAGGATTCAGCTTTTGGGAAAGGAGGTAGGTAACTTGTTTTATGTTTTTTTTTTTGTCTTCAGCTATGGCTTAACGATCTACAGAATGGTGCAATCTCTTTAATTGTCTTAGAGATCATAAAGAAATTCATGATAAGTAATAAAGAAGCTGATAATGTGAAGAATCAGAGTTCAGGTAATATGATTTAGTAGTGTTGTGAATATAAGTCAAGTCTCATTTTACTTCTCCTTCCTGAAAAGGTCAGGAGTGATTTTTGTTTAAAATCTTGAATGCTTTCAATGTGAATACATTATGAAAATGGGAAATGATAGGAATGAAAAATATTGTCAATGCTAAACAGTTAAAAACGCATCTTTCATTCAGTGATGTAAAAAGATTTATGTTGCAAGGACAATACTATTTGCACAGTTCAGGTACATCTGCATTCAATTTCTGATGGTTTTCTTTCTGAACCACAAAGCTCAAGATGCCTTTCTATGCTGTGACAATTTCATCAATACTGAACACAGCTATATATTTGCATTTTGGCAGTCTGGGAGGAGGGTCATACATTCACAATAAGTAGAAAGTGTTTGATTTTTGCTTTCTGTCCCATTTCTCCTCCCACCCTGAAAACAGAGCAGACTACGTGAATAGTTTTGATAGTTTCTTTTTTATGAAAAACTTCTGTGAAACCAAACTGCAGACCTTGCTTTAAAGCAGTCAGTGATGAGAAAGCATAGATTTCCAGTAAAAAATCAGATGATGAAATAAGTGACAATAGAAACAAAGGCAGAAGAAAGAAATGTTGATTATGCAAAGCAGATAAATGCAAAAGTAATAAGAATTGATGAACTGCGATCCTGAGCATTGCTTATGGTCTATTTATGTTCTTAAGAATTTGATTTACTTTCTTTCTATGCCACCGAAACAGGAGATCTGTCAATATCCATTGATCAGTGTTTTTCTGTTTTTGAAATTTGATGGACTCTCTCTCTACTTCCTTGCAGAAAAACAAAACTGCTCCCCGTTACTGTAATTCCTGGTGGAGGTCCTAAAATTATGAGTTTTTTTTTTTTCCCCTCTGTGGAGTAGAAATGTGTATGTTACAGTTGCATTTGGATAATACAGCTATACAATTGATGTTTACATTATTGCTTGTTACTTTAATAATATGCGTGCAAAATAACAGAGGGAATAACTAAACCGAATATGTATTCTTTGACATCACATGTGATTTCTCAAGTGACATTTTGACATTAACTTCTATAATTAGTACTGGTTGTTGTTAATTAAGAAATGGCATTACCATCAGGAATTCTGAAACGAATAATGTTATCCAGTGTTTAAAACATTAGCTGAGAGCCATCTGGAAAAAAGGTAGAATTAAAAATCAAGTTTTCTTTTTAAAAGCAAAACAACCTTTTGCTTAACTCATGTAGTTAATATCAATGAGGTATTATATCAATATTAGATGTAAAGGTACTGTGGATATGGGAGAAAGCTGAATTTGTATTCCTTGCTTAAATTATATATTAATAGATGTTACCAACTGAATAGTTGAACACCAAAGAATAGACTTTCCTGTCTTAATCTTTTGCATTGGGATCTGAAAAAAGATGGGTAGAGGCAATATTATAAAGAACAGCTGCTGCTAGATACCTGCACTTCATCTGTGGGCAGCGAAATGTTCAGAAAGGCAGAGGTAGACTGAATTAGACGTAGAAATATATGACAATCAGAGTGATATTACAAAGAGAAGCATAAGACAGATGGCAGCACTTACCTGCACCTGCCGTAGAGAGATTAACAGCCTGTCTTTTGAATGTTTATATATCTGTAGAGAAAGATGTGTGGAAGTTCAGTTATGGTTGACTTTTCTTAATGCTCTGAAACACAAATTCTAGTAACTCCACTGAGGTCAGCAGAACTGCATACTGGCATCAGCTGACTATGATTTAAATATTCAGACTTCAGAAACCCTTGCTAATATCTCTTTTATGAGCTTTTTAATTGCCCAGTGTGTTTATAGTAGTATTTAAATTATTACAGTGGTATTGTCACGTACTATCTAGATGTGTAAGTCTTTTATACTGACATGACAGAATTGTCAGTTCATACTTCATCACCTTACAATAGCTCCATGTTAGGATGAATGGTCTCCAGCAGAAAGAGGAAGGACATAGGCTATATCAGAAAAATGTTCCCATAATGGTTGGATAAATAAAAAATAAATAGGATAAGAAGGAAAATATAGGACTGAAGTCATAATGAGTCATAATGTTGCAAGTGAACAGATGCCTGGCAATCAATGTAAGAAGAGATGGGTATTTTTTTTTTAAATAGTTTCAGCAAAAAATAACATCTATAAAATTTGTGGTGTGGTATGACAACAGAAGCTTTTGTTACATGGTAGCAACTTAACCCTGTTGTGGCAAAGTCTTTTGGAAAAGCTGGATTGTGACAACACTACGTTGGCTGGCAAGTGCTTTGCTCTAAAAGTGGCCCGTTAGCTTCACTTGAATTCAAGGTATGTTTCCAGAGGATTCAGAGAGAATACTTGTTGCCACGCGAACTCCAGAAATGCAGTTCAGTATGAGATGTGTCAGCTAACTGACAAGACTGAGGGTTTCTAGGCCCTCAGGTATTTTTTTTCTTTAAATATGGCTAACGCCATCCTGTAGAGCGGATGGAATGAACTTCAACCTCAACTGAAATGCCTATTTCCAGTCTTGGAAAAAACAAAACCATTCAAATTTTCTTAACTGTTAGTTCCTATCACTTCATGTTATTCCCATGAAAAACTTAAAATAGAGCCTTTTGTGCCATAATTAGAAACTTAAAATTCTTGTCTTGTGGGAATAGAATATATCCAAATGACCAGGGGGTCAATATGGGCTTGACCTGCCATGCTCATGATGGTAAATATGCTTCTCTGAAGTCAATATCTGGATCACTGGAAGCTGTAGAAAGTGAATTACAGCCAACCTTGCTGGGGCAATTTACTTGCATTGAGAAACCTGGCGATTAAAGGTTCTGCCCTTGATTTCAAAGGAAAATAGGGTATGGGTTTAGTGAAGCCATTTCCTTTCCTATTCGTGTACATATGACTTCCTTTTAAGCACTGTAATGTCATTGGGAGAGGTTGTGACGGGGTGGCTGTGGAAGTCGGCCTGTGTGAGCTAGGTCCGAAACCTCTGGTGAACGATGAGAAGGTGAAGCGCGGTGGTAAATTGGTGTGGCTGGCTGCCTGGCTGAGGGCTGGAGAAGTGAGGTGGCAGAAGGAGCTTTGATAAAACCTGTGGCTACAGCAGACGGGTGAAGCTAGTATTTTTATGCATGGTTTGCTCTAGAGGAGTTTAGGGAAGCTCTAAAAATGGATTCAGCCCTTCTCAGGGGTGAAGTTGGAGAAAGAGACTCAAAGTGCAGTGCCAGTCAAAGAAATTGTAAACTGGGACAAGAAAATCTGAGGATAATCTAATATTACCGAAGAGTCTTCAAGAAATTAAAAAATGAAGTGGCTGAGCGAATGATTGCGTAGCATGACCTGGCACTTGGATCAGCCCTGATATCAAAGGAATGGAAGGTGGCAACTGCAGTAGCATTTTTTTTTTTTTGTTGTGATGCTACACAGCAGGATACAGTTCCTGTTGAAATCTCGCAGGATGTGCACTGGAAGCTGTGCTGGCAAACCTTCATAAATAATCTGAGGGGAAAAAACAAGGGTAAATAATAACATGACAGTTAAATACACAGCTGTTCAGTCAGCTTTACATTTGACTTTGCGAAGAATGCTCATCTGATGTGACTTAAAGGCATACGGAACTACAGTATTCATAAATGCAAAGTAATGCACTTAAGGACGAGATAAAACAGCTGCATCAACGTATATGCAGTGCTGGGCTCTAATTTAGCTCTCAGCACTTAGGAAACAAAGCTTGGAATAGTATTAAAGAGCCAAAATAGGTCCAGAATAGCAAAGAACAGACGTGTGGAAGAGGAGAGATGAAACGAAGTGGCTCTTCAAATTGGAAGAAATTTACAAGAGAGGTGAAGGATGATGGAGACTTACAAAATCAGGAGTATAGAAAAGGTGAATAGGGAGTGATTGCTTGCTGTTTCTTACAGTACCAGTTTGAAGAGGCATCCAGTGACATTATTCAAACAGCAGCTCTGAAGACAAAAAAAAAAAAAAAAATTGCCCTTCCCCCTTCCAAAAAAAAGTTAATGGTTTCAAGTCATGGCTTCTAGAGTTGGGGAGGCCGAAAAAGATGAGAAGAAATTCTGCAGACTCCATTGTTTATTAGTCGCTATTAAACATGTTCTCCAAAAAAGCAATTGTCAGGCACTTACGTGGCATTGCAGGGAATGATCTTTCTCTGGGCAGGTCCTGTGTCTCCTTCTTATGCTCTTTCCTTAAACACCTGTGAGTGCTGTTGTTGGATGGCAAATGACCAGGTAGGTGCACCTTCCGTCTGAGTGTATGAGGCTTCCTCCATTCATATTTTTGACTTGTCTTTTAAAATTTTGGCTTCCTGAAGAACAAATGCGGCAGAGCAATTTGTTATTTAATCAGGGGAGCTTTCAGAGTTGCAGCTGACAGGATGCAGTTGCTCAAGGGCGTCATTTAAAGAAAAGTAAGGCCTGGCCTTCAGCAAGAGGCAAGGATCTGGTCTTTTGGACTTCCAACTGGTGTCTTGTGGCCTAAGTGTCTAAATTCCCTCCATAACTGCGTGTGCAGTGGAAACCTGGGACGAAAGCTGGAATTAAAGCCCTGTTAACTGACTGGCGAGAAGGGAAGGGGTCACGTTGATCGGACCTGGTGGGAGCCAGCAGCTCGGATCCAGAGGGAGGTGACTGCGGGTGAGCGTGACCCATACTGGCTGTGGCAGAGCAGCTTAGTGGTGTCAGTGTCCAAGTGCTTTGGCTTTCAGAAGATGCTGCCTACCTTCAGGTATAGGCACCAACTGAACAAAAGTTTCCAAAATTGTGGCAGTGCTCAAATGCCAGGCTTCATTATCTAGATGGTAGCTCAGTGCCTAATGTCCTTTGTGGTTTTATCCCTTTATACTAAATAAAAATCTTTCTCTAATAATATAATGCTATCTCAAATTATACTGAAGGGCAAACTTCCCAAGGCTGTAACTCCCCCTCCCGCCCCATACTTAAAGATAACCCAGAACATACTAATGGTAACCAGTTTGTATCTAAGCTTTAAATTTATTTTCATTTATGCTTGTTTTTCTGTTGTCCTTCTGTGGTTTTCCTGGCTACTTTTAAGACTTAAAAATCCCTCAGAACTTCCTACCAAACCCCAGGCTTTCCCCAAACGTACTATAATGCTTAAAACAAGCAATCAAATACCTTTCAAATAGAGGGTAGTACAGTAGGCAGGTACAAGGCAGGCATAAGGCTAGGCTACGTATAGGTCTTTCAGTGTAGGTACCTACAGGTTTAACCTTTTCGTATCAGGAATCAAATTCTCCATACCTCTTGATGTACTTGCCAAGGGAAACAGAAGGGTTTTTATTATTATTATTAATTATCCAGCTATAACTTCTGACTTACCTAGAATGGCTTGCAGTGAACTTTTAAATAAGAAACTCTTAACTGTCTGATTTTCTCCATTTATTATAGACCTATTTGAATCTGATAATATGTCTGCTGTCATTCTATCCAGTTGTACTCATGAGAAATAGCTTTTCTGTATCTTCCAAGCAGCTGTTCCTGAACATCTGTAATAATCTTATAAATTCATCTGATGACTGTATTACTAGGGTGAGGAATTGCTGGTACTAATCAATAGTACATTTTAGAATTAAATTGTACTGTGTTCTCAGTTACAGCAGTAGAAAACTGTAGTAACATCAGGGATATCAAGACTACTAATATAACCTGGTTTTACACCAGAATAAATGAAAGTACGCTTTTGGTTCTAAGATTTGCTAACTCTGTTAACAGAGTTTTAAATTGAACTATTTTATTACTTCTTGTAGGCCATTCCCTCTCTGTATACAATTCACATATGTTTAGATATTACTTATTGATTTTTTTAAAACAGTTTATATTATGTAGCCTTGATTCAGATAAATTAAAAAATTCTACACAATTTATGTAATATTCTCCTGAACCTTGTGGTTTACTGTTGTAACATTTACAAAGTCTATTTTTCTGACCTTATACGCTAACTCAGGCTTTTGTCTAGAGGCCTATAGAATAAATGTTAAGCACAGGTTTATGCTAATATGCACATTAGTTTGCAAGCTAAATGTTAAGGCAATACTTCAAAAGGAAAAAGTAGAATCAAAGGAAATATCATCATGATGGAGAAACTGAACAAACATACATAGTGTAATACATCAGTTTTCTTTTGTTCTGCCTAATTGTACTAAAGGCAGGCATGTAACCTTTCATGTACAGACTCTACTAGTTTCCTTCTGTAGTGAGATATCTACTTTGTAGTAGTCTTCACTTTCTAATCTTCTGCTAATCATAATAAGGAAACTATATTTCTTTATACTTTAGACCTGAATAACTAAAAAAAAAAAATTGGATGGAAAGTATCTAGGAAAACTTTTTGTTTCTAGGTAATTATATTAACTTCTGATGAAAAAGAAACAAGGTTGTTAAAATACATAGGTTTGCTGTTGTGTTGAGATGTTTCTGAAACATGTACTTCAAATATGTCTTATAAAGTGTAATCCAAAGTTGTGCTTCATACTAATCATATATTTTTTTCAGATGTGAATGGTCTTTTTGAAAAGGCTCATTGGGCAGAACTTTGAGGCACAGACATTTTATTCAGAATGGAGATGTTTACCTACAAATAATTTAAACAGCATCCTGAGGATATACAGTCTCATATTAATAGAATATTAATAGTATATAGTAATATAACCTCTCTGTTCATCAGATAAATGGATTTAGATATTTTATTTCACTATATTCACTAATTATGCTGTTTGATTAGTGTCTTTTATGCAACTGAGGTGGAGTAAACTTGGACCATTCTGAAGCTGACTTATGCTAACCCGTGTTTGGGTTCTTAATTCTCTTTTTGTATATTTTATGCTTGTTTCTACATGTGGAGCAGTGAAGCTGCTGAGTGGCCACGCAGCAGCTCCCTACTGATTATGAAGTGCAAAGGCAACATAAAGTTGTTAATTTTTCCAGTAGCTCCTCCCTTAGGAAGGAGCTGTGGAGACCTTCAGATCAAGCCTACAGGATAAAAGGCATAGAAGATCTTGGTTCTGTATTTAGACAGTTTTAAATTATTAGCCCATAATAATTTTAATTATTAATTTACATAATAATTTTAAATTATTATTTATTAGTGCATAAACCCGAATCTGAGTGTCTGAAGAAGGTATTTTTTTCAATGCATGTGAAGAAATTTATAGAAGCCACGGGTTGATCAGTCAAGTAGCTGGTTTCCTTTGCAGTTCACAGGTCTTTTGGTGGGGGGGGGCGGGGGGGTAGTGGTGGCATCGACAGCATTTGCAGCTGTGCCACATGAAAGTTGTGTTCACCTGTTCCCATGGAAGTTAGATACCTGTTAAGACCTGGCCTGGCTTAATGCAGTCTCCTGTAGCAAAAAGACAAAGCTGGTGTATACCCATGGCCCTAGAAAAATCAGTGTCCAGCTCGCCTCAGAATGGCCTTGTAGTATATAGCTGAAAATGCCAGTGCAGCAATAAAAAAGGGGGCTATTTGTGTTCCCTGATGTGATTCAGTTCATGAAGGGCACGTGCCAATGTGCGCATTGGTCCTCACACCCATCTCGTCATCCCCAGCCTGTCTCTTGCCATAGAGAGCAAAAGCTCCTCAGGGCCAGGAGCTCTTGCCCAAAGTGCGTGCTCTGGGGCTGATGAACCCCCACCTCAGGCAGAGATCTGCCCATGAGTATTATATGAACACTGCATGACGTGTTAGCCAAAAGGTACGCCCCAAAGTATACCGCGTGCGAGGCGACTTTATGCCATTGTGCTTGGCCACCTTGTGGGGGATGCAGTAGCTCCCAGTGGAGTAAAGAAATGCATCCCACAGCGTACAATATCCTTCGGTGGCCTGCGTCCTCATGTGCTTATTTAGTGGAGTGATACTAGGATGCACTATGAAATGCTGTCATCTTTTCTCCTGTTGCTTGTTATTTTCACACGCACACATATTTTTTTCATACAACTACATTGGCATATTTTCCACACATACGTATTTTGTAGGAACGGTTTGGATAAAACAGACAAGGAGAAGGAAGGAGATTATGATATCTGACTGAATTTAATTTGTGTTGGGGATTATTCTGCTTTAAATAAAAAAAAAAAAAAAATCCTCACATCTGAGGTTGACCTTCAGTTATATTCTGCTATTATATCTCCATATGTTATCATAGTCTGATTTTCTTTCAATAACTTCTTACTGGTATAATGTTTTTATGGAAGATGCTCAGCCCTTTGGTGAGAGTGTATAGTTTGTCTTCCTTCTTTAGTAATGATATAAGAAAAAATAGTAATGTCATATATTTACACATACATGCCAGATCCTTGGCTTAACTTAGGCCTAAACCTACAAAATGAGTCATGCAGCAGATGTTGCTTTTCTGCTGCATGCTGAGTTCAGGCTGACTAGAACAGGTAAATAGGTAAGATTAAATACAGATTCTCCGCAGCTTTCTTCCTCCCCCTCAAGCTATTCTTGTTTGTATGGTTTTAAGGCTATAAATTCATAATAGAAAACTGCTCTAAGCTATAGTATTAAATAGAACATGGTTATATTACAAGCTGAGAGGAAATAAAAAACTGTGCACGGTATAATCGCGTCACTAAAAGATTTAACTGAAAATGCAGTGGAAATACTGTATTCTGAATTTTAAAACAAGCTGATCTGTTTATACTGTGAGGAATCTTCAAATTAACGGAAATATGAATATTTACTGGAAAAACATTGGGGAATTTCAGTAATTTCAGTAATTTATTAATTATACCTACCTCCAGAATTCTAATTTCTTCTACAGAAAACATTTTGTTATATGAACTTTATCAAATATACAGGTAGATTTTCTTTCAATTTCTTTCTTCTTAATTATCCCATATACGCTTATTGCGGAACATAATGCACTTCTTTATATAGTGTGTTAATAAACAACTGTAAAAATTGTGCAGGCATCAAAATCATTTAGGCAGTTGATTTAAGCAAAAGCCTTAAGAAAATACTTACCTTTTAAGACTGTATTTAGCTGAAGTATAAGGGTATTAATTGCTGAACCTTTACTTTGCATTATATTTTTACAGGCTATTTTTTGCTGCATATTAAGTCAGCTGTTACAATACAATTATAAGGTGTACGCAAACAGACTGAAGAACCCAGGAGAAAAACATTTGGTGTGTAAGGATAAATTATTTTCTGTCCTAATTTTCCACAGAGTAGCTTGGAGATAGTGGGATTGTTATGTCTTTTGACATTGGAGTTGAACCCAATTTGTATATATTCTATAAATGGGGATCATACTAGGAGAAAACGTAGGAATAATATCTTCTTTTATCAATGCAGAAGCGAACATCTGCCCCTTCATAAAAGCAAATGAGATGTTTCACACAGTATATGACGCAGGTAATACACTTGCAAAATCAAACCTTATTACTCCGTAATATTTGCCGATCAACAGTAAAATAGTTAACAAAAAGAAAAGTTTAACCGCAAAAATTGGTTGTCAGCATCTCAAACACTACTAGAATTAATAAGAACATGCTTTATCTGCTAGAGCTCTTGTTTCAAACTATTTAAATGCAAGCAGTATTTTATTGGTTACCACTCATCTAACTTTAATGCTTCTTCACAGCTATGTGACTGGGCATCTTACTCTTCTGCACAAATGTCTTCTGTTTCGCCACTTTTATTTAATTGTCTGATTTTTTGAGTACAATCAAGTGCCCCCAGATGACTTGACTTGTTGTGCCTCAGTGCTTTGACTCAGCATAGTAAAGCAGATCCAGGAAGGGGCTTGTGCGTCCAGGAATACGAGGGGCATCTAAGGCTCCACTTCTGCATGGGGGAAGCTTGCAGAAAGGAGAAAGGGGACCCCCAAGCGTCAAGGCTAGGTATCAGTTATTTCATACCAATGAGTCAGATGGATCTATTTCCTAATAAAAATGAAGGATAAAAATGTGAAATAGATACTTGTTTGAGACTTCAGGTTTATATTCTGGTGTATGGTCAAGTAAGTTGCATATGCTTCTAAAATAGGAAAGGAGATGTATTTCCTTTCTACGGTTAAAATGAGATTTGTTTTTAGGCATGTTTTCAATTTTCAATTACATTTATAACTTTCATCACGTAACTCCAATGGTATTAAATCCAATAATTTTAGCAATAATTCATTTACTAGCTAAATTTTTTACTTATTAATGAAAATATGACTCAGGAGCAATCAGTGTTGCATCTTTTTTTAGAAACTGTTTTCATTCTGCTGATTAACATATTCTATCAGAAAGAGTCTAGATCGTGTCTTATCTTGCAACCATGTCATTATGAAGCATTTCAGGGAGGTTATGCTGGCTTTCTTAAAAGGCTATTTATACAACAGTTTGCTTTGAGCTTCTGTTCTCTTCCTGCTAGAACACACAGGCTCTCTCAGTTCTCTCCCACATACGTATTTGTAGACTTCTTCCCGTCTGCTTTGCTTATGCAGCTTCGTTATTCTTTATTGCTAGACACTTTTAGACACTATGCGCTTTAGAGTCCCCTCGGGCTGCACTGGCTGGTGGGTTCTCCTTTCCTTTAAGCCTTCAGCTGGACAGCTTTTTGTTTGTTTTTGTTTTTGTTTTGTTTTCAGCTTTGACTGCCCCAAGAGTTTCAGAGGTTGCCCCCCGCATGCTAGGAAAGAGGCAGGTAATGAAAGTATAATCCTTATTCCCCAAAAAAGCAAGGTGCAAGTGTCTGGACTTCTCTTTTTGGAGGGTACTTCTCCTGTGCTAATCTCTATTTTGAAACTTTGGGGAAAAGTGCTAATAACATATCCCCCTAGTGATTTCTACCCTTGAAAAAAAAAGCATGATGTTGGCTGCAAATGTACAAAACAAATAAGGCCTAAGCAAAATTTAGTGGAGGGCACATCCCATCTCTTGCGCTGGCCTATGTTAGGAAAGTTTCTCAATGATGACATAGCTGACTGTTTTCTTACTTAACTAATTTTGAAGTTTAGGAAACAGGTCAGATTGGGAAGCTGGGATATCATTTTTAACAGCTACGTTATAAAGTGCATTATTCAAAGAGCATTGCCGAGTAAGATAGCTGTGATGACTTCCTGCATTAGGCTTTTCCCACTGTTTCTGGGTCTTAAATGTACTAATCTCTTTCGTGACTGCAGTTGGCAATGAGAAAACTATACCTGGGGCCAGTGAAATTAGCAATAAAAAGTGATTAGATTTGACCAAATTAGTGAAGTGATTGTGACTCAGTAAGATTATAATACGCAATAAATTTCTATAGGAAAAATGTAAATTTTTGTCATTATTTTGTTTTATGCTCCTCCCCCCTTTTCAATCACAAAATAAATTAATCACTGACTTAATGGCTTAATCCTAAAGGAAACTTATGCCTTGTCATGGAATAGCTGCTGGTCTAAATAGACATTAAAAGCATTTGGCTTGAGGTTATGAGCTGGAATATATCTAGGATCTCCATGTGGGCTGTTTTTCCCAGGGTGTATAATCCGTAGCCAGTCTAAGCTACCTTTCCATTCTCTACTCTGCTTACAGCATAAAATTGCAGTAGCTTTCTTTTCTGTACTGCATTTAATTCCATCTAGGATAACAATTAGAAATTGACTTGAAAAGAATTTTCTACAAGAGAGAGTTTGTTGGCAATTTGAAATTTTATGTCTGTTGAGCTTCTGAAAGTTGTTTTTAGCTTTTTTTTTTTTTTGAGTGTTAAGATCAAATAATGAGAAAATAAATTCTGTGTTTTGGAGGTTGTAATAAAGAGATTGCATGACAAAATTAACCTGAATTTAGGAAATGTGTTAAGGGCTTTTCAGTTGTGCACCTGGAACAAGTGCTAGAAAATAGTTGAGGATTTTCTTAATTTCTAGCAGGTGGGATCTGAATGATAAAAACTGCATGCAGATCTTTGCAGCAAATCTCTGCACTCAAGGCGACAGATAAAAACATTTGAATTAAAAATTCCCGTAGGTGGAACTAGAAGTGTATCCCTTTGGTTCCAAATCCAGACTTCTGCCACTTACATAAAAGGCAACTATTTTGTTGGCCCTCTTCTGGGTTCTACCAAGTCGTTTATTTTCCATTGATGCTAACATATACTGGATTGTACCTCTAGCTGGCAATTGCAAGCCATGTCCTTTATCCCATAGCCTTACCATTAGAGGGCTGCTTGATGCACACTCTGAGGTTTATCTAGCAGCTGCTGAAGATTTTTAAGTGCCATGAGAGTCAAATCCCAAATACGTCATTGGTACTCTAGTCTGTGTTGAACTAGTTTGCCACTGACAACTGAGCGTAGACGTGGTTGCTTCTACCTTGTGTAGTATGGGTGCACAGGGTGCCATGTTATTTGTGTAGCCTTGTCGAGCTGTGGGCATTGCTGCTTTTCTCTAAAGATTGCATGCATTAAAATCTCCTTAACTCAGTTACATCTGTGCAAAAATATACAGATGCAAAAATATGTGCACATACACAGACTTGTGCATTAATAACTGTAGGTAAAATTTGAGCAGTAAAAAAAAAGGAAAAAAGGATAGTAGTGGCTATGTTGCACTCACAGGGCCTCTTGTTCTTCTCCACATTCTTAACTGTACACAGTTAAGTGCACCGTCATAGGTGGCTCCTTTGAAAATAGACATCCTTCTGGCATGAAGACTTCTGCCAATTCTGAACTATTATTAAAAAAAGATGGATTAGACATACTGCATGAATTGTTCATTTCCACATCGGCCTATGTCTGTCCTGGCTGCAGGATTTGGGTATCTAATGGAGTTACTACTCGTTTTCTGGAACATTAGTAAAATCTGGTATCTATCTCACCTAGGCATTATGTAGTCCTGTGTACTTTGGCACGAGTATCAGTGTTTGCAGTTAGTAGCAGCTAAAGGTGATGTTATTTTCCATGTTTGTCTGATATAGAAAGGATGGTAGAATCCATTCTGGGCTAGGAAAATGAAACGTATGTCAAATATGTAAATAATAGTTTTACATATAAGCATAGACATATGTATATTTGATTGAATATGTTTGTTAAAAGAACATTTTGCAGCCGCCCAAGTAAACACATCTGTATATGTTTAGTATACGTTGTAAATTCTGGTGACCATATAGCCTAGAATTTAGAATATTGCTATTAAGAGTTATACAGAATTTCAAGGCAAAGTCAGGACAAGGTCTTGACGAACTTGCTACAAACTTTTTAATAGCGTTATTGAAAGCAATGAATGTTTTCTGTAGGCCTAGTTGTGGCACCAAACTCAGAGGAACCTATAATACACAACATCTGTGAACTACTAAGTAAACTTCAGTACCTCTCTGTGTGTGTGTTTGTGTAAAAGAAGCTACTGATAACCAGCTAAATCTAATACTATGAATTCATAATGCTCTAAATGTTCTTCAGTTTCCTAATTTTATTTTTTAGGGTAACATGTTTTGTCTATCCATGCTGGATCAAAGCGAGGAAGGGTTTTTACTTGTTATTACTGAGTCATATTGGGAAACTAAGGAGTTAACAGCTAGAGAAACCCAGGAGTGTTGTACCATGCTAACTTGTAATGTTTCTTCCTATATCTTTGTAAATAAAATGTTAGGAATCATTATATAAATTTGTTAGTGACGAGGTCATTAATACAATTTACTTATGTTAGTATTAATGTATTTATCCATATTTAAGTTTCATGTTAGTGAATAGCTGATTCAATAAATAAAATCCATGTAGTGCTGAATATGTTAAAATATTTTTATAAACAAAGATATTATAAAATCATTCTGAAAGTCTTGACTAATCCTACATAAGACGCACTCCTTTCCTTGATTTGTGTGGGAATGGTGAAGCTCTGGTGCTATGAGGCTTCTTAAACCTGATAATTAAAAGATGTCTTAATAAACTAAATGTTATTTCAAAATTGACTCTGCATGCACAATAGTATTTTAATTTCTGATTTTTAGAAAGCTATGAATATTCTTCTTCTTTTTTTTTTTTTTTTTTACATTCTGAAAAGTGTCCAATATTTCTGTAGCTGTTTAGGATTTCTTTATCTGAAAGATACAACTAAGAACATTGCCACCTTAACTTTTCCAAAATGGGTTCAATTACCAAATATGATTTTAAAAACCTCATTGATTCTGACAATGAAAATGAATTTTGCTTTTTTAATCTATTTCTATTCTAAAAAATATTGTAATTAAATTTACACACTTTTATATACTTCTGACAAATGCTGGGATGGCATAATTTGAAAGAGGTTATAAAATTATATTTTCCTTAAGCCAAATGTGATTATATTTGTTTCCAAAAAGAAAATCTGTTGGATATTTACAAGTGTAGAAAGACTAGAGACAAGAAGAACAGCAAGGCAATATTTTTTACTAAGGATTTTAGTGGCTTATTCCAATAATTGCCTCTTAATAAAATCATACCTTGGATCTGTAGTCAATATACATAAATAAATCAGGATCGTTTGCATAGTTATCAATTATTTATCCTTTTTCAAAAACTGTTTCGACTCACTGAAAAGGAACTTTAAATAGTAAATGCTTTTCTGCAAAATAGAGACATGTTCAAGTACCTTCTTGGATGTGCAGACTGTTCTTCTAAGTGCTACCAGGCATACTGGAAGAGTAAATTGTGTTTAAAAATAGATCATTGGGAATGGTTGATTTGTGTTACTTCCATGTCTTATGTGTAGCATGTGAACATCTTCCATTATAAGAAACTCTCCTGTGGTAGATCTGTTAAAAGTTGAAAGTTATTTGTTGAAATGCTCATGTTGAGAAGTACAGAAATGAATTACATTGCTGCAACATTGGCTTGTTGCTTCTCAATAAAATCTATGCTTTTTTTTTTCCCCTCTGAAATAATGTATTGTTGGTTTTCTAAACAATTAGTGAAAATACCTTGGGTTGATGGCAGTGCCCCTGTTTCACATGTTGCTAAAGGAAGTTATCGTTCGAATAATAAGCCACTTAGAGTATCTGTGAATTAAAGGAGTTATGAGAGAAAATGTGGAAAGTCATCTGTGTGTGGCTCAGGAAAATGTTTAGGTGAAACATACTGAGGAGATAAGTTTTCTTTCCTCAGAATGCGAGTATTTCAGTATAAAAAGAAATCAGAAGTTAAGTAAAACTCCCAACACTCCTTACTTGCAGAATATTTATTGTATCCGCTGTTACTGCATTTTGTAAGCCTACTGATAAAACTTAAATTTCTGGGGGAGAGGTTTAAAGAGCAAGATAGATCGTGACTCTGTCACCTTTATTGTTTTTGAGTACTGTGGGAGTCGTGACTATAGACCTCAGTTATGGTTAATGGAGCGATAAGAGTAATGCTTTAAAGAAGGAAAAATACGATTCTCTTGTTCCTTTAATTTTAAGAGCAGTAACCCTAAGTAGGGGGAAAACAAACTCATCAAACTGTTCATGTTTGGGATGGTATGGTAAGAAAGCTTTGTACTCTTTGGATGTGTTTGTAGAAGGGGCATTAACAGACCCAGTGTTACCTTGCTCTGGATCTGAATTTTCTACTGCCCTTTGGCTGCTAAAGTCTCGTTTCCAATCCTAGAGAAATCCTTTGATTCGGTGACGTAAAAATAAGGCAGTATGGATTTATATTTTGTTTTATTCAAACATTCATAGTGTTTAGTTTACCTATAGAAGCATACTTTAACTCACCTCTAATATTTGGTAATATTTTTGTGTTAGACACCCTACTTTGTTATTGCTTGTGTTTTTCCTGTTCTGGACGTTGTGTAGTTAATGTACATTTTGTTGTCTCTTTGTTTACATGAGTGGATCAACTGGCACATACTTGTTCCATCTGATTTGATGTTGGTTGTCCAGTCAAATTCCAGAATACTCAGTATCTTCCTGGCTTAGTGATGCTTGGTGTCAGTTCATTATAGCAAAGATAGTTTAGTAGTATTCTGCTTGACAATACTATATATGTGGAGAGAGAGAGAAGGAGGGAGAGAGAGAGAGAAAGTAGTATTTAATAATGAGCATATCTTAGCTCAAGAACACGTGTAATAATTTCCAGTAATAGCAATGACTGTTAAAGGAGTTTTCTTACGTGTATAGCCTGTTAGTTTAGGCAGCAGGTTGTTATTTTCACGAGTGGTTGCTATGGTGTTGAAAAACTTTCCTGGTGATTATTCAGGCATCAATTTTGTTGGGTATAGGTCAGGGAGGAGACCTGACTTATTAATCTTGTGGATCTATCCTCCTTTGTTAAGGATGACAGACGACATATATTTATGAGAGGGAAGCATTTTGCAATGAAAGAATTAAGTTTGCTTGGTGTATGTTTGGTTGCTTTATCTATTAGGTGATGCATAGCAAATTGCATTACAAGTATAGCTATTGGCTTGACTATTTAAAAAAAATTACAGCCCATTAATTTTTTTTATATACATGCTTTTTTTTAAGGCATCTAAAGGGCATGAATACCCAGGAGTCAACGTATATGATTAAAACTGTTGAGTATCACAGTCATTCATTTGTTTTAGAGTTTAAAGGTTGACAAAAGTTTCCATTGGAACAACTGGATCAAAATTCAGTGTGCCTGTTTGCAGCAATAGAACACCCTAATAATAAAGTGCAAGGCTATGTAATAGAAACGAATGAAGTGTAAAATAAAATAATAGAAGAACATGACAAACTAAATGCTTTCTGCAGTGCAGTATTCTTGGAACTGAGTACATCATAAACAAAGAGTTACCTTCATGTTTGCTAATTTCACATAGGAGATATTTCTGACTTGTCACCTACCTGTTTGAACAATATTTTGTGGTTTATCTGGTTTAGCACATTTCAGGATCTAAAGTTCAAGGTTTAGTAGCGGTAGTAGCTGCTACAGAATGGATGTAACCTCTAAAATGCTCTAAAAGTAGTTCAGCATTACGTATTTCATATTCCATCTCTTCATGCATAGCTATTTAATCTGCAGAATATTCACACAACTTCAATGTAGCGGCATAAAATCGTTCTGAAATTGCAGCATGGCTGTTGAAGTACTGCAGAAGTGCAGCACATTGTCTCTGTGCTATGCCTCATTCAGGGAGGAGCTCAAGCCTGCAAGCAATGTTGAGACTGCAAAAAGGCTAAGAAATACAGGAAGGAACTGCTGTGCATGTTGGTAGACATTTACTACCCTGGCCTTTACTAAGTTGGAGCTCGCTCTTCTCTCATATTTCCCAGTGTTCAATTAAAGTATACGGTTAGACAACGGTAAAGGGAGCGAGGCAGTCCTGGTAGGCATGCAAGAGGCCAGGTGGTTAGCAGGAACGCTAGGAGCACTGCTTCCGATCGGAAATTTTGCACCTCTGAACTTCTTTGATCCCAGAGCAACGCAGCGCATAGCATGCCTGATATTCATGGAGGTTGCATTTATCTTTCTGAGATTTTAGAAGTTTCCCATGCTTTGCATTTAAGATCCTGTGAGAATGAGCGATGGTTCGGATCAGCTCTGATGAAAACTAAATTTGTTTGTCCGTCCACAGCAATCTTCTCATCCTTCTCCCTCATCCCTTTGCCCTCTCTGTAATGATGGGCTGTCAGCTACAGTGCTGTGCCTGGGCCGGCAATGGTGGGGATTCCTTTCCTAATAGCCACAGGTGGTCATCTTATAAGCCTGAGATTTGATTACCCATATCATTGGCTTAGCTTGCATAGCTGCAAATGCTATTAAAGGTAATAAAATTATTCAACCCTTACATCACTGTGCTGTGGGCAAAGGATATTGTTCTCAGCAATCACCATTTACGTTTCCCCATTTAACACTGGTGAAGCTATGCTAATGGCTTTCTATGACATTTTGGAAAGGACAGCCATTAGATCAAATGAGCAGATATCTACCTAGCAAAATGTAGCATTCAAATATTTATGAAGAAATGAAATTACCAAGTTTGTCATCAGTGACATTGGTAAACAAGGCTGTTTAGGGCTTAGATGCAGAAACAGATCTCTTGCTCTCTCTTTTTTTCCCTGCTACTGCGGACTGAAACTTGAGCCGACATCGTGATCGGATTATGAAGGTTTATAAGAGTTTAAGTGGGAAGCAGATGTCTAAAATGAAACTACAAATAGGGGAAAAAAATAAGCATTTCACTGCTTTAACTATGAGAACTATTAAAGAGTAAGCAGGCTTTGAGGTCTATGTTTTCTAACTCCTCACGTGGCCTGATTAGAGCGATGCCCCGGTTGTGCCGGGGGAGTACACCTCCCCAGGGGAAAGGTGCTCCCGTCACCAGAGCCGTCTAGCGAGACCTTCGCTTGAATGGTCTCGTTCACCAGAATCATTATACTTTATCTTGTTTTGCCTGCCCCCTTTGATTTCTATAATTTTGCTCCATTTCCAAAGGGCATGTAATGTCCCTCCCTAGCCGTTACTTTTTAAGTGATGCTTCTGCTCTTCCTCCCTAACCAAGCAAGGTAAGCAAAATCTATTAAATCATAATGGTTCTGTGATGCAGAGCGTTCATTCTGTTTATCCTGTGCTCTCTGCAAAACTTGACATACAGTCTGTGTTTGGCAAATACTAAATAATTCTTGTATGTAATAGAATAATGTTTTAGATCAACAAAGATTTGCTGTTTTTTGTTAGTCAGTTAAATGAGAATAAACAAGCAACATAAATAGCAATCTTCTTGACCTTATGCAGGTAAAAATCTAACTAGGCAGTCAGGATTAAAATTTGATTTGGCGTCTCATCCTGCAAACCTTTATTTCTTTTCATTTGACTTAAAAAAAAAAAAAAAAAAAAAAAAATCCACTTAGTCCTTAACTATCGGTAATAATCCTCCTAGGGTCAGCTTGTATTCAAAGAAATGAACGTTAATACTAGGAGTAAGGGTTTTCAGAAATGATATTTTAAGTATTAGGTAAGTGAATAAAATTATTGCTATGTTCACCTGTAATTTTTAAAATATATGCTAAGAGTACAGAAATATAAAGCGGTAAAGTTTATGCTATTAACACCATGATTGTTAAATGTATATGATAATATAAGTAGAAGGTCGAAGAGCAGATCTGATTCTGTAAATATTTACTCACTTGAATAAACTTTACTCATGAATTATTCTCATGCATGTGAGCAGGAATGGACACTTGATTAAATATTACTTATGAGAATAAGCACTGCAGGGTCAGACCTTCAATGCTATGTAATGAGTGGGAACTTTATAGTGCCATTCAGAGAGAGGTGTGTGTGTATATAATATTCATACGTGTATACATATATCATATTTTTCATGGCAATGTGGTTAGTTCCCAAAACACCTGGGATGGAAATCAGAGCAATTCCAAAACACAATGTAAATTTGCTTCAATTGCAAGGTACGGTAGCATTAGCCTTGGCTGTACTATCAAGTTGAACATCGCAGTGCTGAAAAGCAACTGATTGATGATCCATGGGAAGTGATTCCGCCCCACCAGCTGTTTTACTGTGGAACTTTACTGCCAATAAAGTATAAATCTACTGTCTACTAGGCTGCTCAGTTTTATAACTATTTTTCTAACAACTTGAGAATCTTCCTGCTGAGGATCACGCTTGCTTTTCATTCATTTCTAATGTTCAAATCTTGGCATTTGACTCTGAGCCTCTTATACACCCCAGTGGCTGAAAAAGCGTACTCTTTCTGGTATTTTCAGTCTATGGAACTGGCTAGTTCAGCAACTTTGTTCTTCTTTGAAGGCCATAAGAGCAGGGAAAGTGTGAAAAGTTTTTATTTCTCTTTTTTCTTTTTTTTTCTCCTGAAATCTTGGGATTCAGGACACAGCACAATTACTTGTTGGACATCTAGTTCATGGTTCTATTTGCTAAATCCTGATAACAAAAAATAACAAAATTCATATGTTCCTCCAGCCGTATAATGCAAAAATATTTTCAAGATTTCACAGGCTTTATGCTGAAGCAACCTTTGAATCTAGATTTTGTTTCACTTGTGTGAATAATGTAATTTTAGAGAAACTCAATCTAAGTCCCCAGATGTAAAATCAGTGTAAATCATCTGAGGATCAGATTTGGATTTTAGGTTTGTGAAATGTTTAACTCTGTGGTCC
Organism: Struthio camelus; assembly: GCF_040807025.1. Taxonomy (NCBI): domain Eukaryota; kingdom Metazoa; phylum Chordata; class Aves; order Struthioniformes; family Struthionidae; genus Struthio; species Struthio camelus. The sequence goes on from NC_090945.1 coordinate 30,049,362, forward strand.
TTAAGAAAACCAACAATCAAACCTTCTCCCCATAGCCTGTGCCCACCGTCTTTGTCTTGGCTGAGATAAAATATTTGAGGGCTAGTTATGTAGATCAACTGCAAATATGTAGAGGTCTGGTTTCAGGCTTGGGTATGTAGTATTTCTTACTGCGTATGCTTTAGCATCATTTTCTATGCATTTGTGCACAAATCTTTTTTAATTCCTGTGCTGTGCAGAATGTCTGTAGTATCTGAAAATAAATCTACATCGAGAGGCTAATACTTGCTTCATTTCACAACTTTTATCAAGATATATTTAGTCAGTGGAGTGGCTACATTTGAAATTTTATGACTATCTGCTGATTACTCATTTATACAAACAAATCCTTCCAAAAACAATAGGAGTTTTGAATATACATACCAAACTTGTCCAATAATGTTTTATATATGTGTTTCTTATTTTTGAGTTTAATTTTACTTCTTTCTGGATGACCACAGCCACAGGAAGGCAGCTGCATTCACTGGTCTGTGGCACTACATTGATAGCTTGGTCCTTGTCTGCTGGACGACCTGATCCTGGTGAAGTGGTACATAAGATGCACTCATGGGCAATAGAATGATGTGTGCGGGGACTACTAAATATATATAGCCATTAATTTAAATACAAAAATATACCTTTTCTACTTTTCAGCCATTTTGGGTCTGTTGCGTGTAGTACTGACAATTTCCCCAGTCTTAATATAATTTAAAAGAATATAGGAAAGGATTGGGGGGATTTTGTTATGAATGAATAATTTTGGCTAACTGAAATTAGTGGCTTGTAGCAGCATGTGTGTGTGTGTGTGTGTGTGTGTGTGTGTATGGGCAGAGGGAGCAGGGAGCTGATTCCAGTGCTGACTTGTGGCGATTTGCTCTGCGTTGTCATGATGACAGATCTCGACGTCCCAAGTTCAAGTGTAGTAACTTTCAAGGACAACTTCACTTTTTAGATGTGGGAAGAACAAAAGAACTTGCAATATATCTTACAGTCTTGGAAAATGAAAATGTCTGTTTAGGATGACTTGTTTAGCATTGTAACTCTAACTTTACTGATATTACGGCTGTCAGAACTTCCAGTGATGAAATCTGTACAACATCATGGAAATGAAATACAAGGAACATTTAACAGTTTGAAATGGTACAAATAGTCATCTGACTAAATTAAACTTTTTTCAGTACAATGCTGATATTCAGCTTTTCAGCATATTTCATGATGCTTTTAATTCCTCAGCTGGTCAGCAGAATAAAAATATTACTCTCTTTCAGCATCAGTGTCATGCATGGAATTAAAGAGACCGTAACAATTAGACATAGCTCCTTGTACTAAATATGTATCAATATCACATGCTAGCATCATCTGAGAATTAGAAGGTCACTAGCTGTGGTACGTTTCCATTACATATGAACAGCACCTTTCTTTCTTGCATAAATATAGGAGCTAGTATGTTTATATACCCTAGCCCTATGCTTGAAAAGTGTAATCAGTGCCAATGCCTTAATCAGTGGCATTTAACTCCTTGTTTACCCGTTTTATCTCAATGCTACTGAAGGAATAGATTGCCGTGATGCCTTTCTCGCTGAAGGGCACCGAGAGGGTAACGCAAGCAACTTTCTGTGGGAGATGAGAGCCTCAAAAATGTGTGCGCGCTTGGGGAAGGGAGCATACTTCACTCTTTTTTTTTTTCCTTTTCATTTCCCGAATCTCTGAGAGTCATCTGTGGGTTTTTCCAGACTATAGGGACATGCTGATTTTTGAAGCAGCAAAGAGGAAACGGATTTCCTTGGCGGTTACAGATTCTCTCCTTGTTGCTACTATTGCGCTTCCTTTCCATGCCGAGGCTGAGTGGGCCACCAAGGAGAGGACCTCCTCGGACAGGAAAGCTTTCTAATGGCTGCAGCTGCTGGGGAGTTGACATCTGGTGGGAAACTTGGGAGGAAAAAGATGGCCAGAAGTGCTTCAGGAACACGCTACATGAGTTCCAGCAAGTATCTGGGAAACCCATTATCAGGGATCGGCCTGGTTGCAGTTGAACCAGCCTGACAACTTGAAAGGATGATTCTTCCCTGTCTTCCAGTGTAACTTTAATATTAGGATCTGTTTGAAATAACCCAGACAACATTCAAATATCCGGTAAGTGATACATGAAAAGTATGCAACCAAATTAATGGTATTTTGGATTTCTTAAGGTGGTGTTCTTTAGTTTCTTCTGAGGTTGTTCGTACCACGAATAGTCTGCCAGTAATGAGAATTCAGAATACGCTGTTACTCTGTTTTAAATTGTGCTGTGTGCAATAAGTGTCTCTTAAAAAGGCTCCATACTCCTCGGCTCTTAATGATTATTGCATCATTAGTCTAATGTATCCCAAGGGTCTTGTTGTGCAAAATTACAGATAAAATACCCGCTTCCCACAACTTTAATGGTTCAGGAAGTAGTACCTTGCAAAAACTTCTGTAGCTGTTTATATGTCCTAAATGCACTCCTTAAGAATTCTTTGATTATCAGAATTAATAGTTTCTTAATTGAAAAGGTATCATGTAGGGGAAAGTAAAGAATGTTAGTCACTTTTTGGCATTTCACTAAGATCTTTCTAGAGAGATTTTTAATTTTTTCTTTGCTCTGTGTTTAAATGTTACCATTTCAAACACAACTCTGCTTCAACTTTTAAAGTTGGTCACAGCTATCTACTGTCTTACTGGTTGTTTTTGAAGTGAGTGGTTGTTCACAGATTGTGTAGATCTGAGTAATGTGACGCTTCCTCTGCTTCCAGACAGGTTTAGTGATCACAGGTAAATATGCTGACACTTGAGGGATCAGGCATTTACTGTCTGAGTTAGCAGTCTTGAAAGGAGTGAGGTACTTCACGTTCCAGAGTTGTTATTTCAGGTTCTCTGCAAATGTAGGCAAACGTTTCTGCATCAATTACACTACACATTTTCGAAGTTATTGTTCCCACTTGTACGGAAAAGAGAACACAATGTTGAAGGAGTTGAGCAATTTGTTCACGTGTACAATAGTGCGTCAGCAGAGCAGCAAACTTTGTTTATTCCAAATTTTATTTTCAGGCTCATTGTGTTAGGTATTTAGAACGCTCTCTTTTGTACTGAAGAAATAATCATAGCTAAATAAACAAAATGCAACAAAATATTTTATAACTAGAGTGTGCTTGGTAACCTGGAGAATGTTCCAGGTTACCAATGTCTGAACTATACTTAAATCTCATATGCAAATTATCTGTTTTTTTTAAATGCTTATAGTTATTTGCAGTTTGGTAGTATGTTATATACGAACTCATGTATGCAGATGTTCCATCATTACATTCAAATGTGGTGCAAACTCAAAAACGTATTTTTTAGAAAGTGCTAAAATTAAGGTGTTCCCCTGGTAGATATCCATGTTGCGTAGGTGAAGGTCTACTGCAATATACAATTAACAAAACCGTATTTATGGAATCCTCCAGTGAACAAAGATAAACCTGAAAATTGAGTATCACTTAGTGGGTAAATATCACTGTGTTTCGAAAGGGAAAAGTAAAAAGCGTTGTCAGTTAATTTAATAAGTCTTTCATTCTTACAAAGTGCAGGAAGGAGGAAGAGACAAAATAAGTGAAGAGGGTATATCTACCGAAAGATGCCTTTTTTGTCAGAGTGCCCTTTACCATCTCTGTCTGCCATGCTGTCCTCTACATTCACCCTACAGGAGAACCCTGTACTAAGGACGGTGATTTGTGCCTGCCTTTTCTAGAAATACTAGAAGGTGCTATCTTCAAATCCTAGAATTGCCCACAAATCTAGAAGGGTATCACGATACGAGGAAAGGGGGGAAAAAAAAAAGGGTAAAAAAGGTCACAAGTAAAAAAAAAAATTGACTTCAGCAATACTTATACACCAGTGTTCGGTTCCTTACCTGTTGTGATCAATGGCAGGCTGTCCACTTATTTTAGTATATAGCGAATATTGTCCAAAATTTCCATAGCTGAGAAGGACGTAAAAATACGGTACTACAATTACTACTCTTGTGGCCAGCTCTCCCAGACTGAGAGAGATGGGGAACAACTCACTAAAGACATTGCTGTTAGTGGCAAAAAATGAACTAAGTGAAGGAAGGCAGAGCTGAAAAGAAGATGAGCTTCCTTGGGGAAAAGTTACTATTTGTATTAGAGGAGAGATGAAGTAGTTCAGAATTAACTCTGGACAATAAAAGTAAAAAAAAACAGCCTCAGCATGAGCAGCACGTTTTTTTTGATCTACATATTAAGAACATGTTTCTTGCAAAATCCGTTTACTTGCTACGTTATTACTGCTAATGAAACACAGGAGTATTTCATTACAGGAACATGCCCAAACTTCTTTCCAGTTGCAGAAGAGAGGGTAATATTTCACAGGGGGTCTTTGTCCTGGGTCTGCATGATGTGGAGGGCTGCAGGGGGGTACAAAGCAGTTCTGATGTGGGGAAACACGCTGATTTAAAGTAAAAAGGTGTGTGTATGTTCAGATTTGCACTGACCACTGGCATTTATTTTCCTCAGTATCGAGATTTATTTTCCACTCATAAATATTGGCCTACAGCTTAGCCATAGTCAATACTCACCTCTTGAATCAACATTTGTTGTTGTTGTTGTTTAGTAGCCAAAAGAGAAACTGATATTCACCTATAACGCTTCCACAACTGCATATCAAAATAACATGGCACTGATATTTGCCAAACTGTAATTTCCCATTACAGTGCTTCTGGTGCAGGACTAGACTCAATTTCGTGTATGTCACTTATACCAAATTATAAAGTTTTTGTGTAATATTTCAGTGGTGACAAAATTCATTTAATTGTTCGTTTCTAATGAATCTGCAGCTATTGTGAGAAGGGTCCTTTCGTAAAAGAAGTATGCAATGTGCTCTCAAAAAGATTTTTGTTTTGATTTTGCTGTTCCCTTAACCTAAAAAGAATTCAGCATGAAAATATGTGGTTCCTTTTCATAAATGCAAAAACATAACAATTACATCCCCAATTATTTAGTAAAGATTAGGCTTAAAAAAAAATCTTTTGTCTTATAGTTTGTCAAGGAAGCTGTAAGATGAAATATGATCAAGAGCATTCGTAATTTGAAACCTACTGAACGTTGAATGCTTTGATTTATAATTGATGCTTCAGATACATTTTAAGTGTGAAAACTTCAGATAACTATGGTAGTTTACACACAGACATAAAGGACTGTGCACTAAAAGCTCTATTTTAAAGGACCTGATCCTGTCAAAGTATCAGCATGCAAGAAATATTACTTCTAAATATTCTGAGTTCTGTTTCATCCTGCCGCTGAAATACTGTGAGAATAACACTGCTTCTTAAAAAGTCATTTTTTCTGAAGAAAGGTTGTTGTGTTTCATAATTAAACAATTGATGCCATGCCTGAGAGATCTGTGATAAAGTAGATCCCATTTTGTCACTCAGTATTCTCCTGCGAACTTACTGACATTAATTGTTCTGTGGGGGTATGACGGAAGAATTTATGGGTAAGATTTCTGGTGTTTGTGCTAGCTTTTCAGTTTTTCGTATTTTTAGAGAATTAAAGCTGAAATGCACATCCTTGAATGGAAGAGGATGAGCAATTGCTTTGGAGAGGTAGGTTAATGGATACGAACCAAGGTTGCAAGGTGGGAACTGGGACAACTGGTGCAGCTATAAAGAGTCAGGCTCCCAGCAGAAGGGCAGTGAAAGGATCGAAGAAGCTGCACGTAAAGATGCAACAGATTTTTCAGAATATAGTACGCTTCAGAGATACAACTGCAGGCATGGCTGAGAGGGTTCAAGAGGGTAGGCCGATACTGCGTACTGAAAACTCCGAATTCAGTGCTCAGTACTAATTAGTACTAGGCATAGCTTGGCATTCGACAGCCTTTTTGAAGATTTCCTCAAAACTTATATTCAAAGCATAGAAAATCTTCAATAAAAAAAGCTTTTGATTTCTAGTTCAGTTTAAAACTCAGCCTTTTTACAGCGTTACTGAAAATGAAAAGCAGATTTCTAATAAAGGAGCTAATTATTATTAAAATTCTAGTGTCAGCAGAACACTTCATCCTCACAGACAGGATTGAAACACTAGTTCACAGATATTTGTTCTAAATTTCCAATAAGTACTTGGCAAAAATTCAATAATGTTCATTAAATACATAAATGGAAATATTAAAAATAAAGATTTTTCCCCTGTGATTTATTATATAGTATGTTTGAAAAGCAAAGTTGAAGAAAGAAGTCATTATCTGGCAAAAAAAGGTACTCCAGAAATGTTAATTAAATTGTATAGTCGTAAGTAAGCCAATAGACCAAAAAAAAAAAAAAAAGCAAGCTTCCCTGCTTAGAATTGGAAGCCATATTTGTTTGTTCTGGCTGGGTGGTTAAAGACATGAAAAGATTATCTTTATAAATGCAATGCAGTGCAGGGCAATGCAGGACAATGCAGGTAAATGCTCTTCCTTTGGGATTATACAAAATGAGCAAAAAAACCCAACAACAACAATCAAGGGGCCTATCATAGTTAAGCTGGAAAGAAACGTAGGCAGGTGTTTGCAAACGTGCCTGAACCATAGATTTTGTTATAATTATACAACAGGGTATGCTATGCGCAGGGGGTCTTTGTCCCTCCAGCCTGGTAGGGGAGAAGGTCTGCGGCAAAGTCCCTGTACTCTGCTTAGGTTGCCTTCTGCTGGCCCAGAAGAAGAGACTGTGCTACCTTTCCCTCACCCCTCCACTGTCTAATTCAGTGCAACTTCTGAGTTGCGCTGAGTTCTGCTTTAGCAGGGGGGAGGAAAAATCCCAAACTCTTTAGTTTGTACTTTGCAATGATTGTTTACTTTTTAACTGCGATATATTAAAAGGACTCTTCTGAAGAGTTTTCATTTCCTTCTGGACACCTGGCTAACATTAAGAACAGTTTGCCAAAGAATTTTGCCTGTGAATACAGAACTTAATGTGAGGATTTAGTCAAATATTTTACCAGGCTTGTGTGGGTAATGCAGATGCATAGATTAATGTTTCTCAGTAGGATTATGATTGTCGTCTCTAAGAAGATATGCAGGTTTCTTTTTTACATCATAAGGTTTTATAGCGGTTTTTAGTACGAAGAATTCCACTTCTCTGTTCAGGTCCTGTTTCCTGCAGCTACAGCTTTGAGATCAGCATTGTTTATTGGCAGTGATGGCTGGTACTGTGGTTTTATTAAAACCAGTATCAGAGGACTGTATTCTGAAGCATGTTATTTGAAGTATAGAATTGTATATATATATTCTGCACAGGCTCTTGTTTTCTGAAACTTGACATTTGTAGAAGTGATTTGAATAGTCTGAACGAGCTCGCTGATCCATTCACAAGGACTTTTTGTCTCCCCTAATGTGAGGCATATGTTTGATAAATCTGATAGGAAATTGCTCTCAACCCTTGGAGAGTAGCGTCCTTATTCTTTTCCCATGATGAACTGCGGGACTGTGTAACATTCGAACTCATTTTTGAACACCTGTTATAAAAAAGGTTTGAAGAGGTCAAATTCCTCTTTTTAGTTGTTTTGGGGCAGCGAAGTACTTCTAATATATATGTGATACTAATTTTGGCCATTGTATTCCAAAGCAGGAGTGATGACCAAAGCCAGGAACTGGCATGCATGTGGCCTTGGCGTAGCCAGAGCACGCAAAGGCATGCTGCTGTTTGGAGCAAGGAGGACAGGACACTGCATGCTTATTGAACTTAGCTAAGCATCTCTGTTGTATATAATATCTACCAGTCATGAACCCCAGTTGTGTGCTGAATGCTTGGGGAATATTATGTTTGGCAGAACAACTTTGGAATTTTTTGACAAATTGGAAAAATGGCAGCTCTTTGAACAATTTGAGGGTTATTCTAATTTGGAGGGTGAGGAGCGTCTGATTAAGTGACATATACCTTTCATCTAATTTCTTGAAAGCATTTTCTCCTCTCTTACCACCACACACACACACACACACACACACACACATATTGAGGAATGTTTATTATAAAAAACAATTTCCAAAGAGGGGTGGAGGAGCGGGGGAGAGAGGGAGATATCTACTTTATAGAAGTTCTTAATATATTCTGAAGTTGACTTGTTGGGAAAGAAATGTACTGCTCCTCTTAAAAGTGAAGGACAGAAGGTCACAGATACTGAAATTAATTGCATGCAAGTTAACAGACTTAGATGCATCTAACTTTGTGTGACACAAAGTTGGCACTTTTTGTTAATAAATACAAAACAAAATGGAGCTAATGAATTGTCACAAACTATTCATAAAATGATATAGGGGTATAAAGGTGTTTTAAATAGTTGTAAAGACCTTTGGAATTTTTCTAAGATATTTCAAATCCTGCTTTTTGTTCCATTGCTTCTGTAGATCAAGATAGTAATTATGTACGTTTTTAACTATCATTGTTTAATTAAAAATATCAAAGCAGACGACAGATGACTTAAATGTAGATAGCCAAAGTCAAAATATATAGCCAAGAGAAATTTTAAGTAAGGTGCGCTCCATTCTGTCTGGTCTGTTTTGATTCTATCACTGTAGTGCTTAAACCGTCCCTGCTGCGTTAAAAGGGCGTCATTCTGCAAGCCTTGCTCAAGGCTTGACTGTGATTATTCACCACCTCCTCAAACGTTCTCCGTTTTTAAGAGACAGTGCTAAAATTTGTTCCTTTGCTTCCCTGGGAGTTACAGATATCTTCAAAAATTGTCAGGATAAAACCTAAATGTCAGCTTCTCAAAGGCAGTTAAGTACCAAGTTCAGTGGGAGTTAAGTGACATATAGAAGGCAGAAACACCTTTGGAGATATGGGCTTAAGTGCCTCTTCATATCTCAAGGAAAAAGAGACAAAAGCCTTATATTATTTGTGTTTCATAAATGCAGATATTCCTTCAGCTCGGGCACGATTCTACAGGGCCTATTAAAATATTGTCTTTGGTTGTAGCGCAAAGCTGTAATATGTTACTTCTGCAAATAATAGCAGTCAAAAAGCTGAACCTCTCGCACCGCATTTGAGGTAATCTCCAGTGAGATGCAGCGTTCATCATTTCCGCCGGTGGGTACGCATGTGATGGGAGGCAGAAGGAGCTTTTTTTCCTTTGTACCCCGTGCGTTAGAGAGCTACAACATAACTGGTCTCCTGGGGGACTTCTGCTTATAACCACAGAGGGAGGGTGGCGGTTCACTGGCAAATAACCATTTGTCTTGCCGCTGCCCGTAGCCCCTTTCTTGGAGACCTTCTATGATCAAATACTCCTGCTCAAGCCATGACAAAAAGACAAGTCCTGAACTTGAAATGAAAGCACTTTTGGCCTCTTTCACCCCTTGATTGTCACAGTGTTTAGCACAGCAGGGTCTTTATCTTCAATATAGTAGTACCCACTCTCTCCTAAATAAAGATCTCTAATACTGGGGTGTGACGTGACACAATGCTGACCTCTGGTCAGAGAGGCCTTAGAGTTGCAGCCTGATAGAGAAGAAACGGCATTTCATCGCTGCCATAGGCTTTCCTGCAGCTTCCAGTGGTACAACGTTCTGCTTTGAGGCATTTTTCTAAGTGGATAAAGTGACAGCAAACATCTGCAAAGCAGTTTTCTTTGTCTTCGCTCTTGCTTGCTGAATTTTGGGGGTAGTACTGTAAAGGGATATGGCAACTACCTCCTAGGATTACTATGGTATATTACATTTATCTACTTTACCAGAGATTCCTCTGCATTATGTCAAGTACCTGACACTTCGGAAGAAGTTGTAAATCACTGGCAGAGATATTTGTAGAATACTTCTATAGGGAAGTGTCTTCTTACTGTCCCCAGATCTGTAGCTCCCTTGAGTCTGAAGCAGGAGAAATGACTGTGTTACTCATTCTGATGCCTAATTTTTCTTTTTTTTTCATAATTCTAATTGCTGGTGACAAGAAAACACCAGAAAACACTACTTCTAGGAAAGTAGATAGATTCAAGCAGCATCAAGAGGCAGTCACCATGGAGCTCTCGGCACGCTCCTCTTCTGACTATCCCTGAAGTCAGATGCTCTCCGCACACTTCTCTTCTGACTGTCCCCAAGCAGGCACAAAATCTGTTGCCATCTGGACTGCTGCCAGGCAAGGTGGAGTGAGGAAAAAAAGCATGTAGGGCAGCAATAAACACGTTTAAAGGTTCTAGTCCTGTGCTCCAGGCTGAGGAGAACTTCCCTGAGGCCTCTTCTAGGAGCAGCAGGCCCTCACAGAGGCCTGGTAGGTGCTATCTTATCAAACTACCTCGGAGAGCTTGGAAGCCTGTGTAGACTTCACAGTCAAAAAGGCAAGAAATTCTTTACAGGAGATTTTCTATTACCCATTTCAGAGCCTTGTGCTGCTCAGGGTTATAGCTGCCTGGTGCTGTGGTTTACAGACCAGAGAACTTCAAGTAAGCTCTGAGGTCTCAAAGCTTGGAGGATCTTTGATACAATGCTGTGATACTGTGTGTGTGTTTATTTTTTTTTTTTAATACAGCTTATTTTTTTTTTGTGGGGGCATTAGTGAAATGTATAGCTAGAATGGCTTTTTGTGGCCTTCTCCATACTGCTCTGAGGTTGATATAGCTAGCTGTGTGTCTGTGGCTACCTTGGTACCGTCTCTGTTCCCCGTTGGCTGGCTGTGTCCCCGTTGAGGCAGGGCTGGATGTGCTGTGTTCCACAAATGATTTCCCTACCTAGTCGCTGGGCTTCCTCCAGACCCGAGGTAAGGCACCAGGGGAAGCTGGCCGGTTTGAGCCCAATCACAGTGTCAAGCACCAAGCTAACATAACAGTGCAAACGTGCCCATAAAACCAGGGGTGAATGTTGTGCAGAAGAGGAACCTAGTGTGTCCCTCTTGCCGTGATGCCAAACCATGCACAGCTGCAGGAGAAGTCTCTGCTTTGGAGCAGTGCCAGTCCTGCTGCAGGTCCTGCTCAGGGAGTTCAAGCCGAAGTGCCTGTCTCTGGTCAAGGTGTCCTCTTACTTCACTTTTTAAGTGATAAATGTGGAAAGGTGCAGTATAAAATGTTTCTCATCACTGATGTGGATTTAATGCAGAATCAAAATTTAATTTAGGATTTGAGGGCTTTGTGGGTATTTTTTTAGTTGTTATAGTGAAAAGAATATGATGCTGAGAATTTTACATCTTGAACAACTGAGGGCAGCTCTGCTGGGTTTACACCTCTGTAAGTTCAGAATGAAAGTAGTTTCTGCCATGGTTTTGCACTGGAGTGCTGACCGCCGCCATCGTATTAACGCGTTGAGGGTCTGGATATACCTGTGTTTGCTGCTGAAGATCTTCCTGCTTATTTTGTTCTGGGCTGGCTGCAGAAGCCAGTGTTGTGCCAGTAGTAGTGATACCATCTTCTAACAAAAAGAAGCCTTGTGCTGTGTGATTTTTTTTTTTTTTTTTTCACTGTGTCATGATAGTTTCACAGTTTGCTGTTTTGGCTTACTCTAAAGCTTATTTTTCATCCACTTTTGAATTTCAGAGTTTTTGTTCTCTTGGAATATCTTTTTTTTTTTCTCCCATGGAAAATGAAAAGCCATTTTATAAGAATGTTTTATCTTCTTTATGTTGATATGGTAATGCAGGTATTCTAACAAAAAGAAAATGTTTTATTTTCTATCAATAGCTCCCCAAATTCACACTATCAGTAGCAGTGTTTTTAAACTAGTTAATGAATGCAGAAATGCTTAATTTTTCTTAAATAGGATAAAATACAGGTAAATACAATTTAGGCTAATTCAGAAAAAAATTAGAATTTTCCTATTGATATAATTCTGTTTTTGTGCTTGTCATCTAATTTGCATGAATGAAAAGATTTTTTTTTTATTGTTTTATTTTAATTCATATTGTGGTACTCTGTAACATGCAGACAGAACCTATGCCTGCAAAGCATAGGAGTACTGAATCTTTATTTTAGTATTTGGGTGTTGTCTGGTATTACATGCAATGGAGGAAGGTTAGTTGAAGTTCAGGCTTGTCTTTGCGTGCTGCAGTTGTAGCTTTCAGGTTTCAAGAAATGGTTTGATTTCCTTATGGAAGCTTGCGGTGTCATGACAAGGGAATTCATTAATCTATCTTGAAATGAATTTGCATAGCCTTGTTGTCTCATCTGTGGTTTTGCACCATTTTTGGTAGCTGAAATGAAAATGTGCGATTGGCTTGAAGATGACTCTTATTTTAGAAGCATCACTGTTGATCTCTTTGTCCATTCTTGCTGTGACTGCCAAAATGCTCAGTTGGGCATTCTCCCTAGAGAAAAGAAAAGTTTTTCTGATTAAAAACGAAACAAAACAAAACTCAAGAAGCTAGACTCATCTCCTCATGACTCATTTAGTCACCTTGAAGTGAACTTTCTGGGCTTCATCCATGCAATACAGATTTTTTCCAGGTGAAGTGCTTGCTGCTGTCTTTGTCTGCTGGGCAGAACCAGGGTTTCCAGTTCTCTGGCTGATGGTGTGGTGTTGTGGTGCGTCAAGCCCTAACAGGATATTAAAGGCTGTGATTTCTAGTAGGCTTGATTACTAGTGTATTGGCATGATAACTTGAGACTTACCTGCAGTTAAAGGAGTGAATCAGGAAAAATAAGGTTGAAATATTCTTCCTTTGGATAAAAAGTTCTGTAGTCGGTCCTGGTCCCCAAAATACAGTTGGTAAATCTTTAAATATTTTTCCGTGCTGAAAACTCTTTTTAATTTCTTCACACTAAACCATAATGTTGTAATTTCAGCTTCTTTAATGCCTTTGCTGTTTATGGTTAACATATAACTATTTTGAGACAATGGTTGTTTTCTGGGATGAGAGCGGCAGGCAGAATGTTGACCTTTCAGCAGCCACTTTTCAAGCCAAAATATAGATGTTTGTCTTGTGCTGCGAGTCTGTCATTTCCATTTGAAGAGTAGTAATCTGACTTCAGATGGAGGTTCAAGAATATATCTTGGTTAAATTACTGTAATACTCCTGAAAAAATGACTCGCTTCAGGGTAATCCTTCGGAGCATATGAATGCAAATAAGGCAGGTCTGAGCAACAGGTCACAGTGCACCATGTTTTTTGAGCTGAACAAAGCAAGAATGTACATTGCCGCTTAAGATGGTGGGGTACTGCAATGGTTTAGTGAGACTTTTGTGAGGGAATTAATGTTCATTTTTTCCTGAGCTAGCATGAACAGATATGTGAACATCAGCATGTGTACACCGCTCTATTGCAAAATAGGCTTCTTTTTCCTACCCTATCTGCCACCTTTGGTTTATTGAATTACTATTTGTAAGGTCAGCATAGGAAATCTTTATGTGCAATAAACTCATTTAATCTGCCCGTATTTCTAAAATTGTCCTAAATTTCTTAATTCTTCTGGGTATCGCAAAGTATCTTGAATAAAATTCTTCTCTCTTTGTGTCTGGGAGAAACAAATTCTAAGGTTCTCTTGTTTAACAACTGTGCAACCTCTTGCATCAAGATTAAACACTTTGTTTTGTCCCTAGGCAGTTATATATTTATTACTCTTGAGGCAGTGGTATTTGAAATAAATAGAATTGAAAGATTCTGAGAAATGGTGTCTAAAACACACATATTGAGTTATTCTCTCCTGTGTGAGCAGAAAATGCTTCAGATGCTTCTCCCCGCATCCTTGCAAAGGAAACTAGCTGATATAGAAATACTACATACCACAGCGGTGAATAAGAAAATATTTTTATCCTTAGCCGTTGAGGCTTTTTGCTGCTTATTCTTCTGAAAATAATTAACTTCTCTTTATGGAATGTATTAGTATTCAATAAAGATAGTGTAGGAAAGGGCATAATAAAGGATAGAAGAAAAGGTCCTTTTCTCAAAAGGCATGATATGGAAAAAATTTTTCCATGGCTTGCAAATAGCAGTCTTAAAAACTTCTCCACATTCTGCTATATTTTTGGCCTGTGACAGGGCTCATTGCTCCTCCCTGCCTGAAAAGACAGATTCTCACCAAGGGAAAAGATTCTTTTGTGCATAAGGGAAACTGTTTCCATGTAGCTTGTGTATATAGATATATATTGGTAAAATATGGATTAGTAGGACTAGGTATTCAACCAAATATATGTTCCTAAAATAAAGGTGGAATTGATATAAAATTTCTGATAAAGAATAATAAGCATGTTTTGATTTATTAGTAAGAAATTAAACTAAGTGGAGAGAAGACACTTTCTTTTGTCTGGAATTTTTTTAAATTCCTCATTCTCATAGTGTTGATCCTGCTGGCAAAGCTATCCTTTACTGACATTCTGAATATATAGTATTGCTCATGTTAAATTTACTACCAAGAATCAGGAGTTCCTTTTAGACTGTGAAATAAAAAAGAATCCCCAATGCATTTTTTTAATTTACATTCTTTTGTTTCTATCTTTGGGATACATTAAAGTCACATATCTTGAGCTTGTCTTTATGACTTTCGGAGGTAGATTTTTTAAAATTTTTTTTTAAATACCTGAAATTCTCAAAAGTATAGGTTCTAGGACCTTGTTAGCAATGCCTGCTAACAAGAATTATGAGAGTCAACAATTTCAAATAGTTATTATCATGACTTTTTTGCCATCACTTACAAATGATTCACTATTTACCTCTGACTTATGTTAGATTTAAGGAAATAAGCTGAATATCGCAGAGTTCTGAGCTGTATATTTGTAAGTATGTCCAACGGATTTCTTTGCAGTGCACTTGATCATTTAGAGCAGTGAAATGGAATTTTATCTGAATAAACTGAAAATTAAGTGGATGCTCTAAAGCTTTAGCTGAGAGATCTCAAGAATGGCTCTATTTGAAGCAGCTGGTTAAATCAGGGAGAAATTACTTTCTGGTATCTGAATAGCCGTGCCAGGAGCAAAAAGGCGAAGGGTTAATAAAAATCAGCTCCATAAGGTAAAAGAGAATAGAAATGGATATTCTATTGTTTTTATTTGATGTCTAATGAAGGAGTTGGCTTAGACTTCTGGGATTCAGAAACAAAATGTTTAAATCCCAAAATGGAAGAGTAGGTGATCCTAGACTTAATACATGATATAATGACTTTGCACGTATTTTGGACTTTATCTGCACTACTTTTGATACTTCTTTGTTTCTGGTAGAGCCATATTTGCTAAACACTACATCCTTTTGTTTTACACCTTTGCTCGAACCAGTCTCTTTCTGAGTTGAGAGGAAGATGGGCTTAATCACGGATGTATGGCAGAGGCAGCTCACCTTCTTATTAGCCTCTCCTGTTTCAATGCTTCACCCTCTGGACATAAACAATCCCCTCCAATGCCAACCACCTTTTGGATAGTCAGGACGTACAAGATCCCTGCTGTACTTGCGATATGGACTTTTATCTGATTTATTAATGCATAGGATACTTAATCCAGCAGTGTAATTTTAATGAATGCAATGACAATAAGAAAAATAAAAACAAAACTGTATTTGGCAACAGGCTTGGAGTGGGGTGAGCCAGGAGATAAATGTTATGTATTTAAAAAGTGATTTTATTATTTCAGAGCTGTTAGTGGAAAGGAGAAGATGACCATTGTAATGTACTTTGAAAAATTTGTCCAAATTACATCATCCTACAGCCATAAAGCGGGTGCCACTGGTCATTTCCACACTCTGAGTAAATTAAAACCATCATAAAATATGGCAGCAATCTCCGTTAGTGCGGCTTGTTGATACCTGCTTGTTGAAGTCTATTATTTAAAATCATTCCTTTGACTTTGTCAATGTTTACACAAACTGGCATCATTAATGTTGACTTAGGGTTATCTCTGTGTTCCATAACTAGAATACAGAACATTTCTATTGATTTCTTAGCCACACTCTTCTGCTTTACTATCCCTAAATGAATTTTGATTCATAAAAGAAAAACCCTGGGAGTCAAATGTCAGCTATTATCCAATATATTGCTCTCTCCTGCTACTAAAATAGTCTGCCTCTCATCTTGAAAGTATAATGTGTATAAGTCTTCTCTGAAAGAATTTCAATAAAATATTGATGTGAAGTACTTTTTTATATTTTGCATGATAAGACGTTTTGAAGATATGGAGGAGGGCACAAAACAGAAAGCCTAGAATCATCCTGTATCATGTGTTAAATTTTGTGAGCTACTTCTTCACTGAGTGTTAAGAGCCACAAAATGTGTTTTTTCTTTGTATTTAATAATCAAATAATACCTCCTAGCCTAAGAAAGGATGAGTAAAGGTTCAGCATGAGAAGGCTGACACAAGCTGGAGTATTTGGGCACTATAAGAGTGAGAAAAATATCAATTCCCAGGCACATAAACCCTTGTGAACTGTCCCATGGGAACTGATGTGATGTTTTTGGTGTTGACTCAAATAGGGGAAAAAAAATTGTAACCTGAGGGGCACTTAGCATTTTTCAGGGATGGGTCATGATGTTGCAGACTAGTTTGTCTGTGCATTTGCACCAGAAATACATGTTCATTCCATCTGCCTTTTTCACATTATATTGGTTATTGTTTGCCCACAGGAAAGAGAGGCTTCAGAGATGTTAAGCAAATACCAGCCATGACAATCAATTCCTAATGCAGAAGTGTGGCCTTCAGTTTTGCTGTTCTGGATGAACCGAAATAAACTAACTGCATCAAGAGTGAATAACAGATTTGAGAACTGAGAGGTTTGTGGCCAGAGCTATGAAACAAGTTATAAGTGAGGTACGAGGAAGAAATTCGGCTTTGAACTTTAACTAAAGTTGTTGCGTAGCTGGATGTTAGGGTTGTGCCTGTTTGCTCTCCCAGGACAGCAAAGTTATTAATTCCCTGGGTGACACATGAACTTCCCATGTGGTCTCTGCAGAGGTAACACAGTGACTGATAACGAGCCAGTGGACCAACTTGAAAGACAATGATTGACTGAAGTCCTTGGCGCCACCACAACCAAGTACTTCACTGGGTGGAGGAGGCCTCTAGGTGGGAGTTTAAGCTGTCCTGCAGATTCCCCAGGCAGCTCCCGCCATGCCTGGGCTGATGGCACACTCCCCGTGTGCTTCAGGGGATGGATTAACACCCTGGGTGGACAACCTGGCTGCTCCTGCAGGCTCGCCAGGCAGTTCCTGCTGCAGAAATAACCAAACTGTACATAAATAAGACACTTGCAAGTAGGAGAAACTGTGCCTACGGATGCAAGTAGGGTAAAGTGGAGCAGTCTTTTTGCATGGTTAAAATAGTTAGGGTATATTTCATGTGGTGTTTACGATAACCAACACTGACGGATGATGAATGCCCCGAAGTGGTCCCATAGGACCACCAGCTGCCTGGATGATAAGAATTGAACAGAATAGTGGTTTGGGGAATCCAACCCAATCCAGTTGAAGGTGCTTTGTATTTGTTTGGGATTTTTTTGGTTTTTGTTGTTGTTTGTTTGTTTGTTTGTTTTTAACAAATGCTATGTTGGTGAGTGATTATGTAACTTTCTGAAACATGAGAATAAAAGAGAAATAAGGTGACCTTACTTGATTATTTTAATTCTTTTGCAGAAAGTAAAGGCAAAGTGCTGCTATGGTATGTGGGACAAATGAATAAATGGTGATCACTGGCATTACGGTGAATATCAAATGGATATATAATAAGAGAACATTAGGAAACAATTAGAAAAAGTGCCTAGACATTATTAATTCATGTGCTATTCATTGTACCAACATTGATCATGTAAAATAAGTGTGTTAGTTACATTTTAATCATCCAGCACTGGAGAAGGACTAATTATTTCCAAATAGAGATGGGAAGAATCCAGTTTTATAAAACATCTTGGAATGTCCAATTAATCTACAGTATTTTCAAAGGCATGTATGTGAGTGCCCACGCTAGTAGGAAAATGGAGAAAATCACAGCAATTGTCCACGTTTAAACTCTTAGAGAAACAGCAGCCAGCAGCCATAGGGCTGACCTCATGAGAGCCTTACCTAAGCTATGGTGTGGGTCTGCTATTTAGCATGGCCTGGTCCCTCACCCATCCGGACTGGGGGCTTGGCTGATTGAGCAGTGGGTTCCTTCCAGCCAAACAGTTTGGGTCTCTCCAAGCTGGCTTGGCTCTCTTGTCCGCAATTGCTGCTTTCTGTTTGTTCTTGCTGTCTCCAGGCAAAGGACCTCATAAATGCCTCTAACTGGAGAGGTACATCTCCAGGGGCTCCCCCGCTATTAATGCGGAGTTTTGTGGACTTTTCTCCTTGAAGTAGAACAGCCTGTCTTTGCAGGTATACTTTCAAAATGGCTTATCTTTTCCTTCTGCTTCTTCTGTATTTTGTTATAACTTGAATTTTAGCAAAACTTAGGTCAGTCCTAATGCTATAATCAAAACAATAGGAAGATCGTTGAAAGGTTAAAATTGGTAAACTGAAAGTGGGATGATTTCAGTGGTAGTTTAAATGATTAGTACTTGGGAAAAGTGTAAGAACTTGAGTTCTGATGAGTGTGGAGTAAAGAAATTGCACATTAGCTTGTGTCTTCAAACATCCCCTTGGTTACTAAAAGAATGAAAATTATGTAACATACACTGTGAATTATAGTAACATACACTTATTCAGAATTATATCAGGTTTACCTCCATGTGTATTGAGTTTGATTTATTTATGTTATTCCAGGACAAGAATAACCTACATATTCTATGGGTAGATCAGTTGGTTTAAATTCACAAAACCAGCAACCTATTCTTGTTTCAGTAAATGCTTCAGCATCCTAATGGATGCTTTTTATTCTATTATCTTCTTTAGTGTTATATAGTATTGATGAAATTGAAAATCAGTGACCTGACAAAAACAAAATAATATGGCATGAAAATTGCTACCGTGATTTCATACTGTGTTAATGCAAGGATGTCATTCCCGCTTCAGAATAATAACAGTATTTTGCTTCTGAACTTATGGCATCTCTCTCTCTCTCTTTCTTTCTTTTTCTCTCTCTCGCTCTTTTTTTTTTTTTTTTTTTTTTTCCTTTTAAGGAAAGATGATGCCACAGTGAAATTCTTAGTAATCTCTTGGCAGTTTGTTGGAGAATGGCTGCTACTAACAGTTGATTAATTTTTGAAATAATGAGTGGAATGTGTAGATAAAAAAACAGATGAAGAGATTCAGCATGAATAATATACATAACAAACTGCTGTAATTGATGCAGAAGCAATGAGACATAAGCACCATAACATGGTTAAATGCAGAAATCGCAAATTTTATTAGCGTTCCTTCATGAATGGGAAACCACCACCTCGGCTGCCCAGCAGTGTTCTCTGAAATCCAGTGGGACCCTGATGGCCCTGGAATGTAAGTTCACTCTCCATCCTCAAATGTGCCTGGAGAAGAGCCTAGATCCTAAAACTGATTTCCAGTGTCCTACAGGTGCCAGAAAAGATGGGAGGAAGGTAGGTAAATTCTGATTAAGGTGCTCCATGAGCTTGTAGTGCTGTGATCTAGTTTTGCATTCAGGCACTGTATTGGTTATGGAGATCTCCTTATTGTACCTTCCTAGCTCACTAGTGATGGTAGAACATACCAAATTCACCGTATTATAACTTATATCAAAAACCAGCATGGTAATTGGCAAAATTTACCGGATGGGAAAAATGTCCTCTAAATCCAAGACACCAGATAAGCATTCAGACTCTGCCATCAAAATGGCCTGCCTATGCAGAGCCCCAAGTTAAGGCCAGCAGTGGTGACAGCTCCCCTTTGATTTGACCAGCTCTCTATTCCTCTCTGTTTTTGTAGCTTGCCAGAGAGGGTGTGCTAGGTTTGGTTACATACACAGGGAGTGAAAAAGGCAGCTCTGCTCTGCCATACCTCATGGGAGAGATGGAAAGGGATGAGGAGCAGGCACAGCACATTTCTCTCTCTCTGCATGTGCCCCCTAACTGGCTTGTCCCAAGAATACTTAATGTAAGTCCCTTTTAGAAAAGCAATAGATATAGTTTCGTATATTTAAGGTAGTGAGCTGAAGGGCTGCCAATATAGAAGTATCCCTGTTTTATACTCTTGCTTAATGGTTAAAACATTCACCTAGACTACCTGAGATCTGAACTAATTCAGAGTCTCTTCTCACAAATGAGGAATTTCCTTAAGCTCAGATATCTCAGTTATTTTAGGTAGAAAATAGTTTGAGATTCAGAGATCAGAAAGAGAGAATATGTTCGAGCATGAGGTTTAATAGCTAGCCTTCACCTGAGAGTCTCAGGTTCCAGTTTCTGTACTAAGGATAGCTTCTGCTAAAATACTAGTTTTTGGAACAGGAACTTCAAGTTCACTTTCCAGTTAAGGTCCCCAGTATACTACAGAATCCTGAATTTTAGGTTGTTCTATGTATAATTTCCCAGCCTGTATGGGAAGAATGGAGAATGCCCCTGATAGATATGATAACCTACCTCTTACTAGAAAGGTGGGAATACAGGACTGAGTTCCCTTAGCATAGGCAGGAACTCTGCAGCCTAGAGATGCGATCTTAGCGTTAATTTGTGTTGGAGGGAAATAGGAGGTGCCTCATCCTGCACCTCTAATCCCCCAAACAAGTACAACTTGTCTTTCATTTTGAAAAAAAAAATGTGACACTGGTGCTTAGAAGAGAGGTTTGGAGACTGAATCACACTTCTGCCCTGGGTTTTTCTTATTAGCCAACTCCAACGATTTTTTACTGAACAAGGCAGCTCCATTCACCAGCTTGGTTCCTGCTCTGAAGCATGTAACTCTCCTTTGTAGAGAGAGAAGGATTTTGAAAAATCTCAATCTCTATTGTGATAGTACTAGGAAAATTATAAAATCTATGATTTAAAGAAAAAAAATGCCTCCTACTCATTCACTGATTGCATTTTACATTGTTTTCACCAAGTGCTTGAAAGTCACTGCTAATTCCCTGCTACCTTTTGGGGTGTGGGGAGCCATCTGTGCTTTATGTTGCTCCATAAAGTGTTGTCTACTTCAATGCTAGGTTGTTTCTTAAATTGATCTTGTTTGTTGCTACTTTTTTTCCCCCCTGGTTGTTTGCAGTTGTACAATCTTTTGTTTGTGCTCATCCCCTGCTGCTTTTATTTCATTGCAGCTATCTGTGGGTTTTCGCTATGAACTGCCCATCTGATGGGTTTCCTGCTGATTTTACTCTGTTGCTAGAGCTTTAGCATTAACCTTACTAACCAGCGGAGCACTGTCCATTGGCTGTGCGGTCCATAGGGTTACCAGGTGCTCCATCCCTTCAGCTCCAATGCCTCATCTAGCCCATTAGCCTGCAATTTTGATGGGATCCTCTGAGGTTGGCTAATACCAGCCAGACTTTGGATAAAATGAATTTGTTGTGGAACTTTATTGTCTGAATCTTTTTTTTTTTTTTTGGACTAGTCTTGCATTTTTACATATATGTGTATATAACAGGATATTCCCTAAGTGTGGTTATGTAGTTATTTAGATTTTGCTGTTGCCACAATAGAGGAGATTGCTGTAACTTAATGAAAGTGTTTTAACCTAAGCATAGGAATTTCATGCAAGGCTCTCTGTTGCTTTGTTTTTCCCTAAACATGATGCCTTGTTGTTTCTGTAAACAACAATATTTTCCCTGTAGATGGTTAAGTTTTCTACAAATATGCTCTGTTCATAATTACTTCTTTAAGAAAAACAGGTTTTCATTTTTGCTAAAAGCATGAAGTGGAAAAAGAAAAAGTATATAGAGTTTGACATTCTTTATAGAGTTTAAATTTACCATAAAATTACACCCTGCAATGAATTACATCTATTGATTTGTATCCTTTGTGGAAACATCCATTCGCTCTTACATCCTTTTGAAACCTTTCAAAATATTTTATAGAATAAGGATATGGATAGGATAGGGGTTAGCATATCTCCACCTCCGTAGGAATGGAGAAGAAAGGCAAAAAATGCATCTTCTATAATATGCTTATTAATATATGTCATCAATACAGTTGTTTTTTTTAGGGCATATAGGGAACAATAGCTGGCCACAAACTGTATAAAGATGAAGTAACGGTGTGTACTAAAACTAAATGTTCCTACAGCTAGACTATGAAGAAAGGGACAGAACACAAAGGAAGGATAAACACAGAGATATTAGGCAAGTAGCCTTGGAGTTTCTTTTTTTTCTTCTTCTTTCTTTTTACTGAGGGAGATGTCTTTTCGTGATTACAGGGTTTTGAGTTCTTAAATGTTTTGATGGGATTTTTAGGGAGGATTCTTTAATTGTAGTGAGAGAAAGAGAAGAGAAATATTAAAAAGGGAAAGGACATGGTGAGTAGAGAAGGGGGAGAACTGGAAAAAAGATGCATGAATACCTCAGTGGGTAGGAGTCGGAGTGGGTTTCTTTGCCAAATGGAAAAACGGACAGAGTGCAGAGATGAGAAAGCTGCATGGTCACATCACCAGTGCTAGATTTCAGTTTGTTTCTCCCTCTTCCCGGAGAGTTTCATTGTCCTCTGGAGACTGGTTTCTCTCAAACGTGATCCAAATACACCGGGCAAATGGCTTTGGGGTAGTGGGAAAGAAATTTTGCACGGTTCTTACTGTCTGCGTGGAAGTGCTGGAGTCCTACGCGTTTCGGAGGGGAGCTTCTTGGAAGGGAAGGATGGGCTGCGGGGCTCCCATCTTCCTCCTGTTCTGCCAGCAAACTTTGAGCAGAATTGGGCCAAGAACACTAGTTCTTAAACCGCTCTCTGTATGTAGCAGATCTAAAATAGAGAGACAGATTCTTGCCTCCTCAGGTTCTGAGAGGTCAAACCTACGCCCAGCCACAGATTTCACAATCTGGTTTGATTGTGTTTTGGTTCATGCGGAAGATACCTGGCGTATTTTCTTCTTGATAATTTGTATTTCTCCCACTCTAGGGAGGTAAGACAAAGGAAAAAGAAAAAAAGCTTTTCTAAGGTTGGGTTAATGTCTCACAAATTTCACGTTTATAAGTAGGTGAGCAATGAGGAACAGTGAAGTACTCTGAATGCTCAGCTGTTTCCAAGTAGAAGAATTGGTCATATTTTAATTTATACTATTTATTTCTACTCAATTTATGCTTCCATTTAAGTGGAAGAATAGGCTGTATTCAAACGGTGCTGTGAGTGGAGCAGGCAAATTTCATGACTGGGAGGACAAAGTCGGATACGTATTTTTAAATGAGCTTAATTTATTGTTGAAACACTGTGTCTTGAAAAGTGGTGGTTATTCGTGGTTGAAGCTCTTAACTCAAGTGTGGCACCCTGGTAAAAGACACTGCAATTGAACTGACAGATTTTGGTTTGATGTTGGAATTCTCGGGATTTAGGGGCATTTTACAGACTTGAGGTCAGGTAGCTGAAAAGTTTTCTTTTCTAGCCTTTGAATTGTCGAAGCCATGCGCGTAACCGCTTTCAATTGAGTGTAGCAACTAAATTACGCCACTGGCTCATCAAATCAAGTGCTCTGCTCTGACACGTTCCTCCCCCCCCCCCCCCCAAACTCCTCAGCTGCAAAAGGGGCAAAGCAGGTAGCACTTTGCCTCTGGCCCAGGGATTGACTATTTAAGGCACCGCGTGTCCGTGGAAAGGTAACCTGTGCTCGCGTAGCTAAGGGCATCCCTTGTCCTGGGAGCGCTGTGTTGCTTTAGGGGTAGTGTGAAGTGGCATCTTCCAAGAAGGTGTAACTGATGGTTTTCTAAAAACATGCCAGAGATCTTTGTGTCTGTTGGATGTGTTATGGGATAATGTCTTCCTTCCCAATGCTGTCCCTATCGATAGGGGATTCTTTGTATTATTGATACGACTTCTCTTACCTCCTGTTATGAAACAAGATATATTCAATTATTTAATCCAAAAACGTAGCTCGTGTGCTCTGCCGAAAACAGAAATTCCGGTTTGGGCCAGTTATTGATACGAGATTTAAAAAGCAAGCCGAATTTCTTCCTCCTTATGATCGGGAAGTGTCTAGCAATAATTCTTTGGCGATTGAAACAGGCCACAGAAAATGACAAGGTAAATCTGCTGCAGGGATTCATGTTTTGCTTTAAGTTGCAGAAAATTGCCACCATGCCAGCTCCCTGTTACATTGCCTGCTCTTAGCTGCTGTACATTACTGAATTAAAAAGTTAGATGAAATTATAAAAGTAATATATTAATAGATATCAGTATGAATTAGTGTAGTGCAAAGTGCTTATCTCAGCAGGTGTTTGTTAATGGCTACATCTGCTTTGTTACCATTGGAATAAATGTGTAGTGATACAATGCTTTGCGAAACCCGTGTTAATGCTTATTTTTATGAAAATAGAAATACAAAATATTTTACTCTGATTTATTCCATTTCAGGAATCAGAGAAAATTAAGCTTCCTTCCCTTTTAATTATATCTGGCTGAGAAACTATAATCTCTTAATCTCTCTAAAGCTTCTCCCTTTTAGCCTCCCCCTTGGCAGTTCGCTCGCCTGCGGGCTGCAGCCGGCGGCTCAGCTGGGTGCGCTGGCAGGGCAGAGGCCACCTTCAGCCCTTCGGTACCTGGGTGCCGCCTGCATCCACCGCGGGGCAGGCGGTCTGCGCTCGGGCCGCGCCGGGAACTGACCCGTCAGTTCGGTGACCGACTGAAAATAAATAAGTTGAAACGGTTCCACTTGACAAGAAACAGATCTTTTGCCTTTCCGCCCTCCGCCGCCTTTTTCTTTTTTCCCCAGCTAATCGAAACAACGTGCTTTGCTCGACTCGAACCCTGTTTGCAGGCGTTTTAGGTAAAAGCAAAAGCTAGATTCACAAGAGGGTATAGCTGCCGTCACAAAACAGGTGCTGCGGCTTTCGTAGGCTTGCTTGACCGGGATCAATTCAGATATGTAGTGGTTTTAAAGAGATTCCCTCCGCCTGTAAGAAAATGGCCTGACTGTGGGGCTCTGTGCTGTTTTTCTGGCGTGTTTTTCTCTTGGAACAGCTCCGCTAAGTAGAAAGCACTCAGGCGTGTATTTTGGTCAGCAGGGCAAAAGGTAACTCATAGCCTGGTGCTTCGAACAGTCTCTGGGGATGCCCAAGTTCCTGTATTAACGCATATTTAAGTACTTAACAGAAGAATGAGAGACTGAGGGAGTCCCAGCCCACAGCACGTTATTACTGTGTGTTGGAGGTATTTTCCTGAATGCTTGTTTTGATTCAGAGAAAAGTCAGATTTGAATCTGAGCCTCCTATAGCCTGTTGTAATTGCCAGGCCACAGGGGTGGAAAGCTCCTTTTCTTGGAAAATTGTGAAAATATTGTGAAAACTGAAAGCTAGCCACTTTGAAATAAGTAAATAATTGCTTGAAGTTAGGAACTCACAGTGATTGCTCTACAACTACATGTTCAGAGAAAGTTTTTCCCTTTAAAATAATTAACCTAAACCTAGCAGGTAGGTTTTACCTTGTATTCCACAATACACCATGCAACGACACGAGTTGCCGCTCCAGCAGGAGAGTTCTCAGCGTGCTGAAGTGAGAACTTCTCTTCGCGGGGGTGAGGATGGAGGTATCCTTACTGTCACGTTTTACCTCACTTCTATGTCCTGCAGCAGGCTGTATGCCCAGCTTAGGATCCTTGTAGTGGGAACATCAACAATGGCAAGAAAGGAAAGGGTCGTAGTCAGGGCCAAAGGATGTTCAGCGTTTCACTCACTAATTCTGTCAGAAATCTGCTCAAACCTTAAGGCAACTCAGAGGAGGTGATCTGAGCTCGGTGAAGTATCCCATGATACAACTTGGCCACCCCTGCTGTAAATGAAACATATTTGTTTTTGCTGTCCTGAGAGTCTCATCATACGTTATCAATCATTACTCCTATTGCGGTAGGTAGTATGCTACTGTAATTCTGTAGCAATTTAAAAGAGAAGGCATAGGTGTGTGCTGCTCAGCCATGTATGTGAATCTGATCAGTCAAGTCATTTTTACCATTTGTCAAAAAAAGCAGAGAGTTTTGTAGACTTGCCTTGATTTCCTTCTTCAGTGGGGTTAGAAAGCAAAATAAATGTACCTTCAAGTCTAGAAGCTTGCTGTACGTGAAATGCACAGTGAAACTTTTTTGTTTGTGACAATGACATTATTCTGTATTATTGCAAACTTACCATATTGCAGTTTTAATTTTTGCAGAATTCTCTACTGTACTTTTGTACCCAAAAGCTATTTTCACATTTAAATGCAGTAAGTGCATGTTGCATTATGCATCATGCATTATGTTTCTTAAAGTAATAGACTCTTACAAGAACTTGTGAGAATCAGGTCCTGAAAATATTCATGAAACTAGCTTTAGTAACTAAAGACAGTGATATAATTGATCATACAGAGACCTTAATCTTCATTATCCTTTCCTCTGCTGAGGTAAGTCAATGTGAAATTCTATCTATTAAGTAGTCTGATGCAACGAGTGTTGAAATCAATGGAAAACTCTCATGATTTCAGTGAGCTTTCAGTCAGGCATAAAGTAGGTATTTACCATGCTGTACGTTAGGGTTGCCGTGATAATTGTGAGGAGGACTCTCAAAAGGTAAGGCTTTCAGTTTATCAGTTGTAGGAGTAATTCAAAGTAAAAGTCTTCCCCTTTGGTTCTTCCAGTAAGGGCACTAGAACGTTTTTTTCACCTTGCTTTCTTATTTTCAGTGTGAGTGTGAGGTATTCAATGTAGGATATATTTAAAAGAATGAGCGTGGAGAAGTGATTAAACTCTTATGAGAAAAGTAATTTTAAAATTGCAATCTTAAATTCTCAAAACTAAAGTAGCTTTAGTTATTTAAATAGCTTCTTCATAGCAATGCTGTTTAACATTGGCATTTCAGTCAATCTGGACAGCTTTCGCCTGTGTAATAGTTGATTTAAATTTTATGGTCATGTTCTTGCATAATTTTCTCAACCTTTTCAGGTGAGTAGCCTCTCACGTGAAGGTAAAAGATTCTCCCACTCTCTTACACTTGCTGTAGAAATCTAGTAATAACAAACCTATATAATTTTTCTGGTTGCATTTTTTTAAAAGTTGGATAAGGAATATTTGACCTTGACAGATAATGGTGTAGATAAAGTATAATAGGGAGCTCTCAGTACTTCATGACACTCATAGCGCTTCATTGCATGGGTTTGCAATGCCATGTTTTAGGTTCTGTGTGACGCAGTGCAATATTTATATACATATATTTGCATGAGGTAAAAATGGCATAAAAATTATGCTTGAAGATTGCAAGGATTTGCTCTTTGCAGCAGTTTACCCTGCAGGAGCCACCTCCTTTTCCTCTCTTGCAAAAGGCTCAGCCGGAGGAAGAACTTGGCAACTTGGTTAAGAACAGCACTTCAGGCAGCTCTCACTGTACCTCTGTAATCTGTGTGTAGGCACACAGGAATTAATTTTTTGTCATTTTCTAAACAGGAAAGTAACAGAAACCTGATTAACTTTTTGTAAATTAATACAATCATCATTAAAGCATATTGTCTGTCCCAGTGTCCTGCAAAAGCTCAATGATCCCTGCTGTGAATAGAGTTGTCTAAAAGTGACCTTAAATGGTTGATACCTAAATCTATGTTGTTATTGCCAATTTTATCTCCAGTTTTCAAGACGTATACTTTATTCTGGTAACTGTATTTCTTCCCATAGTTGGCAGGCCTTCTTTTTTTGGTCTTTGCTTACATAATTACCACAGCTGCTCAGTAGACTAGTTCAGATTTTTAAAGGTTTAGCACCATCTTAAAGTAGATCCTGCCACTTGCCATGGTTAGTTCAGCGAGGTGCAGGGACAGCGATTCCAGACAAGCTTGTATAATATTGCCAAGTAAGGCTTTGCCATTGAGCTCACTTATCCTATAGAGCTTAGGCCAGTATAAAAGGGAAAGACAGGTGAGATTTAACCCCCTGGGAAAGAGTTTTCTTTGCCTAGTATTAAAAAGAAATTTATCGCCTGTGTAAGTATCTAAAAAGGAATTGCAGTGATTATATTTTATTTAATTATTCTTAAAATTGTGAAAGAAAACTGCATTTTCAATTTATTGCCAAGCAGAAGTTGAAAGATTTGTGTTTCGTAAAGTTGGGGCAAAATGGTTCTGATGGTTCTGCATCAGTGGAGAATATTGCCCTGTTGCTGTGTAATGTAACCATGTTTCTGAAACAATATGTTAACCAGAATTATAGGAGTATTAGGGGAACCCTCTCTCCCCAGTACTTTAAAGTGAGATAGTAGGACAGTTGTTGTAGCTAAGTTCAGCCTGGTCTTGTTCCCTTCAATGTCATAGCGTGGTGCGACCAAACAGCAGTAGCTTCTGATGCTGCAAAGCTTTGTTGACATAGCTGTAAAAAAAAAAAAGATTTTTCATCCTAGTTCTTAAATACATACCATTATTTTCTTAGAAGGGGTTCTAGTTCCCTTCTATTCATCTGTCATTTATTATTTAGTATCTTTTGGGACTGTCACTTCTCTGCATAAAATCATCAGTGCTTTCTACTTCTTTTTAAGTATTCATGCCTGCTTGAATGCGAGCATAGTGCCCCGCTGTGCCTCGGTTCCCTTTCCCTGGGTGTTCTCGTATCGTGTGCAGTGAATCTGACTGAGACGTGGCCGGGCCAGGCGGCAGTGCTCCTGCCTCTCCTGTGGCTGGTGGCAGAGCTGGCATGGGCTTTCCCATGCCACCGCGCGTGGCAGGCAGCTGCTGCTTGCCCTGGTCCTGGGGAAGTGGAAGACGGAGACCTACACCAGGTTACAATACCCAAAAATGAGAGGGGAAGCATGGCATGGATTTGGGGTTAATTGCGGAGCTAGTGGGTGTATGACGTCACTGGCCTGGGCTTGGGCCAAGCATGCCGTATAGATGTATTCCAGAGCGGCGATTGCTGCCAGAACGGAGCGCTTGTCTCTGGCAATGGCCAGCCTTTAAAAAACAAACAAAGGAAAAATCACCACCACCACCAAAAAAACCCACTCTCTTTTATTGTATAATATCCAAGAGATCTATCAAAGTGTATAAATTAGGCACAACTTTAAAATCACGTATAATTTCAATCACAGCCATCTGTTTCTCCTTAGGAAGAATGAAGTGAGGTCAACAACTAAACATTTCACAACCATAAAGATTCTGGGATGCTTTATAAGCCATATACATATGTGATTTGTAAGAAACCTATTTACATGTAAAATTTCTCATTTGAGCATTCCTTTTATTATGCAAACGCCAAGGTTTTTTGGAAGCTACAAGCTTACTGAAGAAGTGGAATGAATACACTTATTTCAGCCTAATTTTATTACTCTGATTTTTTTTGTTTTTAATTTTAACCCTCTGGTATTTGAATCGTCATGAAGAAAGAGATCTGTATAGCCTTACATTTCAGATGCCTAGACAGTAGCAGATAGATGCTGGAATAGGTTTACTTCAAATCAAGTTTGTGAGTCCTCTGACAAACATAAAAATCAAAGCAAGTGTGGCAAAAGTTTGTAAGCCCTCTGACAAAAATAAAAAAGAAAAACCGGAGACAGTCTTTTGGGGGAAAGAGGGGTGAGAGAGGAATGTTATAAAATGGGATCCAAGATAGAACAAGCTGCAAATCTTAGAATTATATTTTATCATTTATTTGGGAGTAGCACTTACCTTTCCTCTCCTCCTATCACACAGTGCTGTTTCATACATTCATCATACCTTCATCCATAATGTACAACATACTGTATTCACCTTCCTTGAGCCTGAAGATCTTTTGTATTCCTCAAATATACAAAGGTGAGCCAAGACTTAAGTAAGCTTTTCTAACAATCAGACAAGAAAAAGTATGCAGAATCATGAAATACAAGTATAGGTTAACTACTTAAGCATAAAGCATTCATGCACAAAATATAAAGCAAAATATTGACCTAAATGGTTACTAACAGGAAAAGTCTGTTAATACCTGCTGTATAAACCCTTAATCTTTACAGTTGTTAACAGCAGCTGCAGTACATGCATAAAAGACCACACTTCACAAGCAATGCTGTTATCCACATCAATCAAGATAATCCCACAGTAAAACCTTGTTAAGGATGACATGTGGCATGTTTGGATAATGTGAATGATTAGAAAACATGTCCCAGAAAAAGCCATGCAAAGCGAGTTCTAATATTAATACACACTTTCCTAGCCCTTTTCAGCCGAGAATCTCAAATTATTTATATGGACCTCGGGGGCTGAACTCTGATTTCAGATCTGGATATGAAGCAAACGAAAGTTCATATGTATTCGAGAGCAAGGTGTAATCCTGACCTGTAAAACCTCAGAACTGCTTTTTCAGAAAACATGAATTTACTCTACTCGTTCTACACAAAGGTAAATGGAGTCACAGAACAGTTAAATGATTTGTTGAATGTGAACACAGTGAAATGGAGCACATAATAAACCTCACTATCTCTTATTACCACTTCTTTATGCCTCAAGTAAGCACAGTGCTGGTTCATATTCACTCTGTCTTAGGCTGACGATGTATTTGATCGTAACTCATCAGAGAGGCCAATTCGATGCTTTAGACCACACTATAAATTAAGTCCCTGGAAGATTTTCGTTGAGTATGTAATGTGTTCTGGAAAAACCATTGAAAAAGACAGAATTACACACTAACCCTCTATGAACAATCATTCTCTTGTTTTCCACTCTAGATTAAGAGTAATTGAATGTGGTTTGCACTTGCATGTTGGCACTCTTTGACTGGTAATCGCTTGGGAAAATATAACACATTGCTCTCTCAAGTGCTGTTCCTCCGTAGTTTCCCAGGACGATAGATCAATGAATTAGCTCTCCTCATGTGCTTACGAGGAAGGTGGTACGTGAAAAAATAAGTAAATGAAGCAGAATTACCCCAGCCAGTTTTAGGTGGCTACGGTTTAAATGTCTAGATCTGAGCTGGTTGTTGGGATTTCCCTATATCGAAGTAAAGTATCTCGTGAAGTACCTTTTTCTCTCCGCTAACTGCAGGGGGAATCTACTAGCACGGACTCCGTTATCTGTGTTGTAGCTATCCAAAGTTAGTGAGATAAATCTCACCTGAAATTATAGTGGATAAATGCTCTTTCTGCAGAAGTTAACCAAATTGGTTCTTTTTCTGCTTCCGGATGGAGCAGTGCCGCAATCAAACCCATGCGTTCACACTGCAAAAACCAACAAACTTAAAAGAAACACAAAGGGAAGTATGAGCATGTAGTAGGAATAAAGTTCACACTGGCTAATGCATAAAACTGATATAAAAGCTTGTGTTTCAAAAAGAGGGTAATTAGGTTTCCTAAATGGAACCAGGCAAAGTTATAATTATGCTTGATCAGAAGAATCACAGTGTCTCAGATGAGAGTTCATTATGAAAATGATAATTCAACTATATAAGGTTTTGTGTGACTTTAAGGAAACAATTGAAAATATGTGTAATCAGATGGGTAGTGTAAAAACTAACCAAGGAAAAGGCCTCTTTCCTGGAACAAAAGATAAGTTAAGAAATTATTTTATGAATAAGGTGAATTAATGACCAAAAAGTTACCTTGTTAATAGGATTAAAATGGTCTTGGTAGGGAATAAGATACCGTTTATTACAGGAATAAGCATCCCACCTGTAGAGTTTCTAAACTATGATTAAGTGGCTTAATTGTTATAATTTTTTTAAAAATAGGTTTTTTGTTTTGTTTTTGTTTTTTGGTACAGTGGCTTATGCACAAAACAGAGAAAATGTGACTCTGGCAGGGGAGTTATATTTAGGAAAGCTGCTCTCATTTTGTGATTCACTCTCTTTATGCTAATCCTTTACAGACAGGACGTGCTCAACCTAGAGATGGCCAGAAAAGTATATAAGAGCTGCTGTACCTTCAAGGACTTCCAGATTCTGAGGTTTCTTTCATATGGGGAGATGCTGCTCATATCTGACCCGTTCTAATGAGTGGACGTTAACGTGAAAAATAAATCATACCTCACGCTCTGTTTTAGACTACCTCTGTTCCAGGACACCAGACAGTGCCAAGGCATATTCCCTGGCCCTTGGCCAGCAGGCATGATCCGGCCACGTCTGTGCTATGAAACCTCCTTGCTTCCAGGGCTGGAGGGCTGCGTCCACGCTGCCTGTTGGGAATCATTTTGCATCAATGCGCTGTAGACCCTAGTGAATGAGGATTTTTGACAGTGTCCCTCACTGAAAGATCCTTTAGGAGCCCAAACTCTTACGAAATGAGAGGAAATGTTTTTATGCAAGTATTACTGTTTTTTAATCATAGTAATTTTCAATTATGGGGATTAATGGCAGATTCAGAAGTTAAACAAAGGTTTAGAAATAAGGAGTATTTTTGCTATAGATGAAGGTTGCCAAGTAGATGAGGATGTGCCTGTCTGAGAAAAACAGGATGGAGGCAGACTACAGAGAGAGATCAGTAACAACGCATGCTGTTAAGAATGTGAGCATTTAGGTAGTGGCGAACCACAGTTCACTTAAGACAGATGAATTAGAAGTGACCTGTCTGTTTTCAAGTAGCAGGTCTAAAACAAGCAAGAGACTACCTTTTCACAAAAATCATAATTAAATTGTGGTGTCAGATGAGTGGATAGTTTGTAGGGGGTGGATGGTTCAGGATAGTCCTTAAACCTGTAACTGCCCGAAGCTGTGATATTTGACAAGATGGATCAGTCTTTCCTGTCTTACCTTGTTTCTCTTACTAGTGCTCTAAGCATCAGCTGCTGGCTGCAGTCAGAGGCAGGATTTAGCCATTTTGATCTAACCTGAGATGGTGATTTCTGGTTTTTTCCCCTGGCTTGGACCATGCCTGTGGAAAGCAGGAAGGTAACAGGCAACGTTGACAGAGTTTTATTTTTCTCTGTCACTTGCTTGTCACGTGGCACTGGGATGGTAAAACGGGGATGCTATGAGCAGAGGGGATGGTGGCGTATGCACCACCTGTGAGAGTCGCAGCTGGTATGGCAGTAAAGGCCATCGAATGAGACAGAAGGATTCTCCGTACCATGCATTTCTGGATGTGTCATCATGTGTAATCGGGGAATAAATCATGCAGACCAATATTTATACACTCAGGTGCCTAAAGTGAAGAACTTGAGGTTCACACGTTGAAACCTAAATAAGTGTAGCTTGACAGATGCTCCTGACACAGCGAGACTTGGTAACTCCTACATACATCATTGCAAATTACAGATGGTTGGCACCTCTGCATTTATGGCCACTGTAATTTTTTTTCAGGAGTATGTAAAATGCCTGAAGGCAGGGACCTTTGTGCCTCAGTTTCCCCAGTTATAAAGTAAGAATAATTTTTATTTTCTGGGATGCGGTGGGGGTTGAAGTCGCTTAACATGCTTTGAGATTTATAGATCAAAGGCATCATAAAAGCACAAAATATTACTGCGCTCAGAGTGCAGAGTAAAGGATCTGTAAAATGGTGCACATATAGGTAAAAGAAAAACAGGGAGTTTTAAATAAGTGCATATGCAATTTCTGTAGTCAACTGCCATTATCCTGTGAGGTAGAAGTATTGCCAAATTGTTACACTTATTACAGATATTAATACAAATATCAGTCTTCAAACCCCTTGCCTTTTTTTCTTCCTTTGAAGGCTCTTTTTTTTTTTTTTATTATTATGGACACCTATTAAAACTTTTAGTTTGAATAATTCAGAACTTTGCATTTAATTTTATTATTTGTTTTTTCATGTTACTGCACTATTGTCTTTGGGCTTTAATTGATTTTTTTGTTGTTGTCAAACACTTTGAAACTTCTGAAACGAACTGCATGAAAAGAATATATAATGGCATAGTCGTGAGGAAAAAACAGCAATGTTTTATTAAAGAGAATTTTTTCACCGCATTAAATTCTGTGATTTCAGTGTTTTCTGAACAATTACAATAGCATTAGTACCAGGTTCTTATGAAAGTAATGTATCTGTATCAATGGAGCAGGCATGGAAAATGCTGCAGATACATGTCTTTGATCTAAATGACAGAAATAAATTTGCTAAGGACACGGTAACATTAAGCGTGTTTAAACTGACCCATATTGCTTGAAATGCAGGTAGAGTATTTCTCCTTTTGATCAGGCCGTTTGATTTAAAGTCTGAATGAAATTAAGTTATGTGCATAATACGTGTAATATAATTTGGCACATTAACTCTTACAGATGTAGGTTAATATTTTATTTGCATATATGCCCTAGTTTGTCCTGTTCCGCAGCTGAATTTATCGCGAGCCTGCAGGCACGCCTGGCTGCGAGGAATGGACATGAACAATTAAGTTTTGAGTCAGAGCTGCAGCGCGAGACTGCACTCGGGCTGCGGTTGCGAAGCCTTGGGGTAGCTGCATTGATAAGGCAGCGGGAAGTTCATGTGTGAGAACTCTGAAGTGAAGATGCAAATCTTGTGCTTGGCTGGTATTTTGTTATCTAAGAATACGTTGATCCTGAGTGGCATCGCGCTAGCTTTACTTTTGGAGTAAAAGAGTGCTTCGGTTCCTTCTCCTTTAGAAGTATACTAAATCCTTTGACGGAATTACTGCTTTCTTATCGTTACTAAGAACTCAAGCAAATTTGTTAATATTCTGACTGGGGTTACCATTTCATAAGGTTTTAAATATATATTTTTAGAAGCTTTCCATTAATATTCAATGCTTTTTCAAAAAAGTCTCAGATTTGTGTCTAACATTCAATCAGACACCTTTTAATCACTTTTCATAGATCTGGAAGATTGAGTGGTACTTTCTGTTTTTGAAACAGTCATAAATGCCTTTGATCATTATGGTAAAACAATAATACGAAGATAACAACAAACCTGCATTCATTTTCTCTCTACGTATCCAGAGGTGCACCATTTATTCTAAAATAAATTGCACATAAAAATAATAGAAATGCATATTCACTTTTTTATTATTTCTCTGGCTACTGTAATTAGTTTTGAGCAGGAACTGCTGTATTTCCTCCTCCTTTGGACAGGGCCCGGTACAAGACTTGGGCCTCTGTTTTTCTACAGAGCTATGATAATTTAAACACCTTGAAGAAATCACTCTCCATGAGAAGAGGAACACATTAAATTCCTATAAGGGCTACACTGTGGTATAATAGGTGCTTTATCTGTACATAACAGCTAGGATGTATTTTTTCTGGCCGCAGGCTTTTCCTATGGAAGAACTCAAATGAGTCATGCAAAGAGCAAAATTAACTATTTGATTGAACTCCTAAGGGCATGGCATTGTTTAGACATAGGGAATGATGAAGAACATTGTAGGGTAATGAAAGAAACTAAGCTGAAGGAAAGTATTGGGGATGTTCTTGGACTACTGATTTGATTTTAGAATCTTCTTTTGGATGTAATATATTTGTTTTCTTTGCTAAAAGTTAAAAAAAAAAATCAAGATTATAAAGATGCGTTATGTCAAACAGATGATGGAGAACATAAGTCCAAGAACTGCATTCTATCTGAACACAAATGCTAATTTAAGGATATTAAGTAGTACGAGATTAAAGAACTAGAATGTGGGGGGAGGGTGTTCTGCACAACAGCTGGAGGTTATTTGTCTCTCTCTTCTATTAACCCCTGAAGTCCAAATTCCTAAACGTGAAAAAACTCTGAGGGCAGATATGCAATATTTTCATGGTGGAGTGTTGCTGAGCCTGCGGCAACTAGTCAACCCTGATACTTTCCCATTGCTGTTCTCAGCACCTTGTCCTCTCTCTTTGCCTGTTCCTCACTCTGTTTCAGCTGTATTTCTCAGTGTTCTCCAAACATAGTTTTACCCGAAATACACACAGTTTGGAAAAAAATTATTTTATGGAAAATATTGTTGGTATGTTGACAATTAATTATATAAAACCACTAGGCATTCCAGTTACAGGTGTTCAGGAAAACAAGCTGCAGTTCAGGAAAACTTTATGTTGAGTCCTTTCAAGGTCAGTATTTGTTTGTTTATCCTATCTTTTTGAAGCGAAGAAAAATTATTTATATATTCTCTATCCTGTACCTAACGCTACATCTACATCTGTCACACTACATTTACCATATTTTTCTTTTCTTCGTTCATTAGATAATATAACAGCTTCTATAATTATGTTATCTAGACTACATCACTGCTAATAGAGATCTGTTCCCAATATCATGTTTTATTGCGTTTGGTAATTTAGCTCTGAAAAACTAAAGTAAACAGGCTTTTAAAATGTATAATTTAATGAACTTCAAAGGTAGGAAGCTTTTCTATGTCCTACCATTGGTTGGTACATATAGACTGGAACGTATGGCCTGAGACTCATTTCATTCACTGTTAAGAGACAGACTGTAACTCTGAGCAGTATAGAGTAGCCTATAAAATCTGACAGATTTGAAGATGTTGTCTCCATCACTTGATCTTTTAATTGGTCTCTTCTGAACTGCTTCTGATTTGTCGGAGATGCCCAGCATAGGATGTAGAATAACACATCTGTAATCGGAGAGCTCCCGCTTGAACACAGTTGTGGTCCT
Organism: Struthio camelus; assembly: GCF_040807025.1. Classification (NCBI taxonomy): domain Eukaryota; kingdom Metazoa; phylum Chordata; class Aves; order Struthioniformes; family Struthionidae; genus Struthio; species Struthio camelus. The sequence continues at coordinate 30,085,775 of NC_090945.1, forward strand.
GGGGCTCTCCGTTTTCCCCTGCTCTCCAGAAAGTAAGGCGAGCACTCACAATACCGCTTTGAGGTTTGAGCTTGAACACCTATGCTGGGAAGTTTGTCTTTTTCAGACTTCTTATATAGCCTGCCGAGGCTGGGATGCTGCTCCAGGGCGTAGTTCAGAGCAAAGATTGCTTGTCACTGACTGTCTGAGGCGCGTGGGGAGTTTGCCTTCGCAGCGGCTAGGAGAGGTTACGTGCAGGAACTCATTTTTCCAGCAATTCCAGGGCTAAGTAGACTGTTAAGGCTGCAGGACCATAACTTTTCTCGACCATTTTTCATTATTCTTTGCTTGTGTGTGGAAGGTGCTGTGTCTAGGTACTAAATTTTGTAGACCTGCCATGTTAAAAATTTGCATAAACCCTGTAGGCTATGAGGAGGTGAAACGCTCGCCTTTCAGGAGGATGGATAATACAGCCTTTATCATAATAGCATCTGGTTCAAACGTGCAAACCTAAAAGCTGTAGCGCCATGAGTAGTGTTTGTGGCTTACAATACGCTGCTGATAGTAGACGTACGCTCATTAGCTTAATGAAGCTACGGCAGTGTATCTGCAGGGATCACTCCGCAGCAGTACCAACAAGAGTTTGTTGTGAGAATGTTTTAAGTGATTTTTAGTTAACGATATTTAATTCCTGGGGCGATAAAAAACTAATATTAGAGATACAAAACTTGAACAAAATTATACTTTTATCTTATTGCTGAGAGAATACCAGAATGATATAGGAAGACACTCTCCTATGAGGCTTGATTTGTAATTATGGATTATAAGATATTATCTGTCCTCAGTTCTTGAATATATAATTCATGAGTAGAGCTTGAGTAAGTTTTTTAACCAGTAAAAACCTCACTGCAAAATGAAATGTAAGGGGTTTGCAGCACAATGAATTTGATGAATAGTTATGGCTTTTCAGTATTTTCCTTTTTAGTGGATGAGGCAGGAAGAAGTTCTCATAGCCTAGAAAATAAGGTAGTGGTATTTCCACCTAAGAGCTTTATGAACAGATGTAGCATTAGATGCAAAGCTCAGAGTAAGCAAAACTTGGTTGGAGTTTTATTCAGTAGACACAATAATCTGACATCTCATCTGGTTTAAACTGAAATAACTCCCTGATATTTGCTATTCTGTTTAAGCCAAATACATTGTATGTTCTCTGCTTATATGTATGTACACATTAAGAAGAAGACAGCAGAAAACAAGGAACAAAGTTCCGCAATATACTCTTCGTAAATTTGAGGAAAACTTTACAGTGCTTTTCCACAATGAGATATTTGCTTAATGCTTTTCCACAGCCTGAAAGAGCTTTCATATTGCTTTTGTCTTTTTTTTTCATTATACAATGATATTCAGAAGACTTCAGTTCTTACTCTGTTTGTACACAGCATTCGTGCAATAGCGAAAATTATAACAAATGTGCCTAGTCCTCGTTTACTTTGTCAGGCAAAACTGATAGTGTTCATTTCTTGTTCAGAAAAGCCTCTGTTATGAGATTAATGAGAAAGATATCAGCTGCAGGGTTAACAGTTTCCTTAATAATGAACAAACTGTTTGCACTGATGTGGGAAGGAGGTTGTAGATAGTGAAGCAGGTGAAATTTTCAAAACTTTTTGTTTTCAGAAGTTTTCAAAAAGTTTGTTGAATTTTATATATATGAAGTATTTTTTTTTAATTTTCTGGGAAGTGCTGTATGTAAATAATAAAAATTTAATAAATTAAAGTACTGTAAGTATTAACTGATTAGATACTGTTAAAACCGTGCCTTGCAGTCTCTCTTAAATCAATAACATTTGTCAAAGAGTTTGAAAATGCAAATTCTGTTCTAAAGTTTGCCATAACGATCAAAAAAGGGGAGGGGGAGAGAGGGAGGCAATAGTAGGGCCTGGCTATTCATATTTAAGGCTGAGTGGTTTCAACATCTTCTGAAAGTCTTCAGAAGTCTTCTGAAAAACTTTGGATGTCAAAATAGAAATGCCTGAACACTTGCTATCCAAATAGCCCCTGTAATCTGTGAGTTGGCAGCAAAGAAGTGACTTCTTCAGTGACATAGGGCTGATGGATTTCATTGGCAGCCCATGACTTGTGTGACATGACTTGATAATGAGCACTTTTAGAAACTACTCTGCCTATTTAAGGGCCTAAAATGAGTTTTGGATCACAGGCCAAGACTGAAGGCCAAGCATCCAAAGATGCGTTCTCTGCTATTTTTAAGAGCTCTTGAGGCTGCAACTGTGGATTGATACACATGGCTTGCTTAAGGAGCAAAACCTTATGCTCTCTTTAGTGAACAAGGAGATGGTTTTTCCTGTAATTTCTAATACAAGGTTGGAAAATAACTCAATAATAAAAACCTTAGCGAACCCTCCTAGAGACTAAGGTATGTGTTAATGGAATAGTAACTGTTCTTTGCACTGCATTGCCATGAGGAACTTCAGTGCTGGGTGCCAAAGCCCCTGTGCTTGGCTGAGCAACACCCTCCACTGGCACAGCGAGCTTCCAGATTAAATACTCAACTCCGTGATGCAACAGCTGGATATAGAAGATGAGGGAACAGGTAAAATACTATAGGGCTCTTTCTGGTGGTATATCGTGTTCCCCCTTATCAAATAACACACAGATCTTCAAGAGTACTCTGCAGATTTTAAGGTATGACAGTCTGATGAAAAAATCTGGTTGTGGACTTAAAAGAGGAGCTCAAGTTGTTGGATTCAGTGAACATCACTGTACTGACTTGAGATCAACTAAAAAATCAAGCTCTTACTCTCTGAGCAAATATTTCATTCTGACTAATCAGTGCATTGTTTTGCAAGCATTAAAAAAGCTTGCTAAAGCCTTGTCATTCGTTATTAACATTAAAAATTTTGGTATTATTTCTTTGGAATAATTACAAACATAGCAATTATTCGTAAGATTAATGGGTAGGATTAAAAATAAGCACATACAAAGCTATTCATCAATTAAATAAACCCGTGCATGCTATGAAAGGTCCATGAAAAGATACCTTAGAGATTTAGTGAATATCAAGGCTCTAATTATTTTGGGAGTGTTGCTTGTTTGGACACGGTGCAATCTTAGAGGTGTAGTCCAGGTTAAACTAGAGGTTTATTTTCTTTTTAAAATACAATAAATACTGTGCACATAAAGACACTGAAATGTTTGGTTTAGTTTTTTTTGGAGTGATTCTAGTATATCTGTGGGAAAAGCCAGATTATCCTGTGTAGTAGCATACAGCAACAGGAGGGCGCTCCCCCCTCCAAAACAAAAAACCTTTAGCCTTGAAATTTTGCTTTTTGTGGCCCTATTCAGGCTGTTATCTAAAAATCTGGGGATTTTTTTGGAGAAGAAAGAAAGGTAGGACTTTTGCATTGTCAGCATCTAAGATAACGACTGCTTCCCTCAAGCGATGGTTGTTTTTCCACCATAGGTGGCACTGTGCCTTCCCGGGGTACCAGCTCTCTGAGCTGTTTTGGGGATGGGTGTCTGCAGGCAACGCTGTGCAGCAGAGAAACAAGCCAGGAAGCACCTGGGGAAGCCGGGAGCCCCCGCAGGCCTCCCCCTTGGTGGTGTCCAGCGGACGCCACGGGCCCTGGGCACTAGCAGTGACCTGGCAGGGGCCTCGCTGTTCCCCTTCTGACCCCGAGAAGCTCCCAGGGACCAAATTTGCTGTGCTGAGCAGCCTGTCGAGTGAGTTAGATATTCACTTAGCCTGCAAATGCACTCACTTAATTGAGCAAACAGAAAACTAAATCAGAGAGATTATTTCACTTTGTCAGGTTATTCTCATTATCATTGCAGGGTTAGTAAATTATCAAGATCTACCCATTAGAGGAAGAAAAAACGTATCTTGAATGTGAGCTCTGCTCTTTTTGCCAGGCTTGCTATTATTTCGTCACTTCTAACCCTGTAAACGGTAGGGTTTCAAGGGTAAAATGTGTTCGTAGTTCATGCAACTTTATGAAGTAAGGTCTCTGTGGCTATGTCTGACCCACAGCACACGAGCGCTTCGTGCTTTGCAGCGCTGCGTGGGTCCTGCCCCGCACACAAACTGCAGGAGAAGCTAAGACCCAACCTCATGTCGTTTCCCCTTGTCCATGCTCTGGCTCCATTTTTGTGGGAAGGGAGGAGAGCTACTCCAACCAGAGGGAAGGTGCCTGCCCCCGGTCCGCATGTTTGAAGGAGGAGGATGTGGGGCACGCTGGGGTGCTAGGCTTCCCCATGGTCTGTGCAGAGTGAGCGTCTACCGTCAAGAATGAGCTCTCCAAAAGGCCTGCCGAGTTACCAATATGCGTCTAAACAAGGCTGGAAATAAAAAAGCAGGTCGGACAGGATGTGCAAGCTTTATTTGGCGAAAGCCCAAGAAAGGGGACGGGAACAAAACAAGCTTTTCACCGCCTCAGTCCTGATGCTGGCCACGGTCCAGGCAGATCCCTCCTGCAAGTTCGAGCCGTGGGAAGCCCGCCTGGGCTTACACCCATACCCCTGAGCAGTGCCTCCGCGTGTCGCAGCTCGTCCTGATTCAGGCGTGTCCATTGCCTGGCCTCATCCCCTATGTTGGTGGCAGTGTAATGCAACTGTCTTTTGAGATCCTAGACTGCCTGAACCAGTGCCGATGAGTTTACCCTTTTCAGTGAGAAAAGTGTTCAGTTCACAGTAGTAAACTGAGATTTCCTTTTGCATCTTAAGTTTAATGATACTGACTTAAAATATGTGATTGGGAGGAGTTAGCTGTCATTTTTCCTTAAATATTGAACCCATTTTTATATTGCACACTTATATAGAAATAAAAATAAATTTATTTTCACTTAAAGTACCATATACCTTAGTAGATGTCTGATCATCCAAATAAACAACCAGAAAAACAACAGGAGAAAAATTACTTATATTCAACATGGAAATGGAAAAGTATTGCAGGAAGAAGAGCTTGATTCTGTGTGAATCTGGGGCTACAAAATGGATCCTAAGAATATGCAACTTTCAGAATAGATTAGAGCAGCCTCAAGTCTTGTGCAGTTCAGATCAAGGGACAAATCAGACCCTACCTGCCTCCAAGACTGACTTTATGCCATGTTTATCCTCATGTGTTTCTGACAGTTCTGACAGTTTAGGTAACATACCTAAAATCATTGCTGTAATAATCGAGACTTTTGAGTGCCACAAAAAGTTAGTAAAACCTGTGTATCCTACATTTGCTTACTTTACATTTTCAGTTTTTCTTGTGACAAGAAAAGTAACTACATAAAATGTGTGTCTCACTGGCAGAAGACAAGCATCCTAGTGTATGATGGGCTCACAGTCAGCAGCCTGTGTATACATATTTGAATCTGAATATATACAATTCAAAACACAGGTTTATTAGGAGTCATCAATCCCAGTTTATGCAAAGAGCAGACAGTTCCTTTGCGGCGGAGTCTGCTTGTGAGCGTGTTACACAGCTGGGTATAGCTGAAGAACAAATAGGAGACAGATTAGGAAGTTTGATTCTTGATGTAACTGGAAATATCCAAGCAGAAATGTGCTCCAAATCACAGACTATTAACAAGAGCAGAGGAGGTACAAAGTACATCCATCTGGGAAGCACAGCTCTTTACGACAGCTCCTGTGTCTTTTGCAGGAAGCTTCCTAGTCTTTGAACGTTTCCAGAAGTCTCCGTTACTGCCAGCAGTGATGTTTATTTGTGCAAAGCAGAAAAACCCTTTCCGGCTCTTCCTTCAGCAGGGAAGTTGGCTGCTAGGTTCTGCTTCCTGCTTTATCCATTTCCTCTGCTCCAAAAAAAAAACTCCAAACAAAACAAATGAACTAAGCAATTGATGTCCATTTAACTTCATTACATCTTAATAACCTTATCAACGTTGCCCCTGCTGGTATAACTTTTCCTTAGTGCTTATTAGTACTGACCATGAGCTGTTCTATTGACCTCTTAGGAGGTAACTCGTAAATACGTTGTTGGCGATGTGAAATGATGTGCGCTCTAGGAGTGCTTCTCTCTCTCTCCTGTTTATAAATGGAGATGATACAGATGCGTAAGCAGATGCTTAGTTAAACGGTGGTAGATCTCACCTTTTTACATCTGTTATTATCCAGGTTCAAAGATCACAGCTCCTTGCAAAATGATGCCACAGAAATTAGGAGAGTGTCTTCACTTAAAATGTGGAATTCATTCTTGTTTGTTATTACGATAGAAGTGGTGGCAAAAATATTAGAGATATTTAATGCTGTCAATAGTGAGAATAAAGAGTTAAAGTAGAGAAATCCTAATAACTCTTCCAGCTCCTGTCCTGCCAATGCATCAATGTTTCCTGTCATGCGTTTTATTGTGTTTTGTCCAAGAGATGTGAGTTCCAAGAGAGCCACCAAGGATTATTCCATAAACCAGAAGAACTCAGTATCAGGAAAAAATTCATCTGTATGTTTTCATTTTCTTTTCATTCTGCTACCCTTAGCTGTAATTTTGGGTCTCATTCCCAAATAAATGTTATTTATCTTTGTGGTAGCTCTCTTTTAAAATACCTGTAAGTGAAGTTTTCTTCATTTCTATGCCATCCTCTGGTCATGCTTTCTGCTCTTTGCAAAAATGCAGCCGCTGGCATTTTATGTTGTATTTTCTGAGTTTCTTAAGTGTCTACTTCTCTGTGGTTCAGAGAGGAGGGCAAATTGTTCAACTGCATTGTGATATTCTGTGATGCTTTGCCATAGAAAGAAGCCATTAAGGAATTCATAAGGATTTTTCCAACATAGAGAACTGTCTATACAACCAATCAAGTTGTATATGGTTGGAGTGCATGTACCTTCCTGGCAGAAAAGTGCCTTGTAGCCATTGCTACCTGGTTATAACTCAGATCAGCCATAAATGTATTTTAAGTTACTGGTTGAGTTCACCAGTAACCAGATTGCTATTTTACCCACACAAGTTCTCTGGCTTATGTGTCTATCCTGAGTGGTATTCACAGAACATGCAAAGTCAGTGTCTACTAGGTATTTCGCATATGCACAGTTTGTTCTTGTATATTGCTGTCATGAATGGCTATGTGTTTTTTAGGAAAGACAGGCCAGGAAGGTGAGGTGGTGGAGTTGCCCTTTATGTGAGGGAGCAACTAGAATGTATGGAGCTCTGCCTCGGGGTGGATGAAGAGCAAGTTGAGAGCCTATGGGTAAGGATTAAAGGACAGGTTAAAAGGGGCGACATTGTTATGGGGGTTTACTACAGGCCACCTGATCAGGAGGAAGTCATCGATGAGGCCTTCTACAGGCAGCTGGAAGTAGCCTCACGTTCACAGGCCCTGGTTCTCATGGGAGACTTCAACCACCCTGACATCTGTTGGCAAGACAGCACAGCTAGGCACAACCAATCGAGGAGGTTCCTGCAGAGCATTGATGATAATTTCTTGACTCAGGTGGTGGAGATGCCAACGAGGAGAGTTGCGCTGCTAGACCTTGTACTAACAAACAAAGAAGGTCTAGTTGGAGAGGTGAAGGTTGGGGGCAGCCTTGGCTGCAGCGACCATGAGATGGTGGAGTTCAGGATCCTAGGAGGAGGGAGCAGGGCAATGAGTAGGATTGCAATCCTGGACTTCAGGAGAGCTGACTTTGGCCTCTTCAGGGACCTGCTTAGGGGAATCTCATGGGGTAGGGCCCTAGAAGGAAGAGGGGTACAGGAGAGCTGGTTAATATTCAAGCGTCGCTTCCTCCAGGCTCAAGAGCAGTGCATCCCTCTGAGTAAGAAGTCGAGCAAAGCGGGCAGGAGACCTGCATGGATGAGCAAGGAACTCCTGGCAAAACTCCAACAGAAGAAGGAAGTGTACAGAATGTGGGAAAGGGGACAGGCCACTTGGGAGGAATACAGGGACGTTGTCAGAGCGTGCAGGGATGCGACAAGAAAGGCTAAGGCCCAGTTGGAATTAAATCTGGCAAGGGATGTCAAGGACAACAAGAAGGCCTTCTTCAAATACATCAAGAGCAAAAGGAAGACTAGGGAAAACGTGGGCCCGCTGCTGAATGGGGCAGGTGTCCTGGTGACAAAGGATACAGAGAAAGCAGAGTTATTGAATGGCTTATTTGTTTCAGTCTTCACTGCTAAGGCCACTCCTCAGGAATTCCAGACCCTGGGGACAGGAGAGGAAGGCTGAAGAAAGGAAGACTCTCCCTTGGTGAAGGAGGATCAGGTTAGAGATCTTTTGTCCAGACTTGACATCCATAAATCCATGGGCCCCGATGGGATGCACCCACGAGTGCTGAGGGAGCTGGCAGATGTTATTGCTAGGCCACTCTCCATCCTCTTGGAAAGGTCCTGGAGATCAGGAGAGGTGCCTGAGGACTGGAAGAAAGCCAGTGTCACCCCAGTCTTCCAAAAGGGCCACAAGGAGGAGCCAGGAAACTACAGGCCTGTTAGCCTCACCTCCATCCCTGGAAAGGTGATGGAACAGCTCCTCCTGGAGGTCATCACTAAGCGTCTGGAGGACAAGAAGGTGATCAGGAGTAGTCAGCATGGATTCACCCAAGGGAAATCATGCTTGACCAGTCTGATAGCCTTCTAGGATGGGATGACTGGCTGGGTAGATGAGGGCAGAGCAGTGGATGTTGTCTACCTAGACTTCAGCAAGGCTTTTGACACTGTCTCCCATCACATCCTCCTAGGTAAGCTCAGGAAATGTGGGTGAGATGAGTGGACATTGAGGTGGACTGAGAACTGGCTGGATGACAGAGCTCAGAGGGCTCTGGTCAGTGGTGCAGAGTCCAGTTGGAGGCCTGTAGTTAGCGGTGTCCCCCGAGGGTCAGTGCTGGGTCCAGTCTTGTTCAATGTATTCATCGATGACCTGGAGGAAGGCACAAAGTGCACCCTCAGCAAGTTTGCTGATGATACAAAACTGAGGGGAGTGGCTGACACACCAGAAGGCTGTGCTGCCATTCAGAAGGACCTGGACGGGCTGGAGAGGTGGGCGGAGAGGAACCTCCTGAAATTCACAAAGGCAAGTGCAGGGTCCTGCACCTCGGGAGCAATAACCCAATGCACCAGTACAGGCTGGGGGCTGACCTGCTGGAAAGCAGCTCTGCCGAGAAGGACCTGAGAGTGCGGGTGGACAACAAGTTAAGCATGAGCCAGCAGTGTGCCCTTATGACCAAGGTGGCCAATGGTCTCCTGGGGTGCATTAGGCAGAGTGTTGCTAGCAGGACGAGGGAGGTGATCCTGCCCCTCTACTCAGCCCTGGTGAGGCCTCACCTGGAGTACTGTGTCCAAGTCTGGGCTCCCCAGTACAAGAGAGACATGGCACTCCTGGAGAGAGTCCAGTGGAGGGCTACGAAGATGATGAGGGGACTGGAGCATTTCTCCTATGAAGAAAGGCTGAGAGAGCTGGGCCTGCTCAGTCTGGAGAAGAGAAGACTGAGAGGCGATCTCATCAATGTGTACAAGTATCTGAAGGGGGGGTTTCGAGAGGATGAGGCCAGCCTCTTCTCCGTGGTGCCCAGTGACAGGACAAGAGGCAATGGGCATAAACTGAACCACAGGCAGTTCCATCTGAAAATGAGGAAAAACTTCCTTCCTGTGAGGGTGACAATGCATTGGAACAGGTTGCCCAGAGAGGTAGTGGAGTCTCCTTCCCTGGAGATATTCAAAACCCGTCTGGATGTGATCCTGGGCAATGTGTTCTAGAGGGCCCTGCTTGAGCAGGGGGATTGGACTAGACGATCTCCAGAGGTCCCTTCCAACCTCAACCATTCTGTGATTCTGTGATTTTTCTGAAATAAGATGTGGATTCTGAAGCTGAAACTGTGAGAACTTTTGTTATATGAAAGACCCTTTATTAAAGGACATTTTTTATTTTCATGGTAAACCTTCATTTTGCAAAGCAATTTTTCTTGTTTTTCTTTAGAGTCCTTTTTGCATTATAGATGATGAATTGAATGAGTCTTGGGAAATTATTTTTCATTTCTGCAGAATTAGTAATATTGACAATCCTGAAAGTCTGTCAATAGGTTGATGATAATACTACATTTTCTATCAGACAAAACAATATCCACATCACAGACCAAAGAGAATGTAAGTGGTAGAACAATACATATTTTTTCTTTGAATAGATTATACCTCATTTCATTGTGGTGCTTTAAAAAGAGAAGGACATAACACACATACCTTGTTTTCCTAATAGCATAAGCTTCCCCGTTCAGGTAAGTCAGATATAAAACTGTCTATGGTGGAAGTTAAAACTAACTCCATGTGAGAAAATTAAGGCAATTGACCCACAAACTCTCCCTAACTAATCTTCTCCTAAATAGTCCCTCAAAAAATAATGCTTGTATAAAGTCTGCTGTATGGCAAAGTACAAATAGGTAAGTTATATGCTATATATTTTTTTCTGTTAGCTATTTTGTGTATGTTGTGTGTAATGCTTTGCTGATTTTTTTTGTTGCAATGTGTCTGGAGATTTTAAAAGAAAAAAAGAAAAATACAATATATGTCTGATCATATTGATCCTAGTATCTTAATAGGGTTATGAGATCATTTTCAATAAAAAGGCAAATCCTTTGAATGTTTTTTATTGTTGTTACATGCGGTAAATAACTTTTCCAGAACCAGAACGCTATTATCTGAACTGCGACAAAGAGTTAACTGTATGAAATTAAAGAGTTACTTACACTGATGTTTTGGGGGGATTGTGATGATTCTTCAGATCTGATAGAACATTTATAGAATTGCTGTGGGCTTACCGTAATATGTAGTTGATAGTGAAGGAAGAAATAGACTAATGAGGCAGCAACCATTTGATTAGAGAAACTAAAAATCTGGATTCTAGATATTTGGTAGATGGTTTATGAAGCTATTCCTGTGTGTTTTTTTTTTTTTTTTTACAAAGCCTATAGCCTTTTTTTTTTAAAGTCAATAGACTTCAATCAGGAAATTAATCAGTGCTGTAAATCTATATTCATGTAATGTAAGAAGATGGTCCTTCTTCCTGTTTACAAATAGAGGGAGTAATTACAATTATATTCATGTCTACATGTGTTCAAACGATGCTCTAATATTGGAATAATTTACTTTTTATAGCAGTTTACAAGCTATGCATGTATGCCTTCCTCTGCCTCCCCAAATGAAGGGCAATTAGTGCCGATGGATGGTGGCTGGAAGGAGATGCCACCTCTTGAGAGATCATGTAGAGGTCCTTTCTGGAAGAACTGCATACAAGCTTTCAGTTCAGAAACAAGTTTAGACCAAAAATAAACTACTGTAAATCTCTATTAAATTCCATTAGAGAAGCGCTCTACCTAGGTCAGCTGTTCCTGCTGAGACAGATTTGCTGTTGACAAAGTTTTATCTCATTTTGTCAAGTCCATATTTTTTACATGTGTAATTTTTTAGTTAATACATTACTTAGTGGTCTTACAGCAGTTGCCTACACACTGGTATGAATGATGTGGATTTTCTCTTTTTTTCTTAATGGAACAGATATTGTCCTGTATCTTGTCGCTTAATATCGCACACATACTCCTGAAAAAATAAAAATGCCCCCAAAACCAACAAAAACACAATTATATAGAATCCTCCTAAACATCTGAAAACAGAACGTCTAGTAACAGAAGATAAAGAATAGGACATTGATTTCCTGTAATCCCCTGGTTGGGATATCAATAGAAAGTAGAACTTTACTTTCTGAATTAGTTATCTAATTTTCTTTCCCTTGTCCAGGGCTCCATTTCATTATAGCTGATTCAATACTGTTTATTTGCATACATTTTGAACATGAAGTACACTACTGCCCAGAAAAACATATGTTAAAATTCAACAAAAACACTCATCCAGTAAACCTGAGTAAGTGAATATTCACGATGAAAGTTTAAAAAAGTTTTGTAAGTTTTGTAGTTTTTGTAAATCTAACTTGGGTATTTTTTTCAGAAACTGTGTCATGCTGTAGTACGCTGTAGTGATCAAGGTTATACTAAATTAAAGAGATCCCTTTGTTCCTGTCCAAAGCTTTTTTGGGAATAGCACAAATGGAACTGTCCCCTAACAAAAAGTTTTAAGAACTGCCAGCAGGTCAGCTGCTTTTCCATTATTTTGCTGGTTCGAAAGTAGCCAATTCAAACCTGATTTCCAGAGAGAAAGAGAGGGAAGATAACACCTGCTTAGTAAATATGTGTGTTACGATACTGAAGTAGGGATGTGTTTAAAGTGGGAACACATGAACACAGATGTGCTATTCTTTGTATGAATTGGTAATAACGCTTTTGAGACTCGTGAGAAACTTGCTTTTGTTGATCAGTTCATCAAAGAGTTAAAAGCACAAAACTGTGAGAGACTTTTGCTTCACATCAATCATTTGCTTCACAATTTGAAGATCACTGTTCCCTTTTAATCAGTGCATGGAATACATTCTGTTTTCTTGGAGAGGGCAATTTGTGGTTTCATAAGTAATTGAAGTAGACTAATTGCAAATGATTAGCATTTGAAGAACGCTTTTAATTGCTGTATAAGACCAGTATGCCTTTCCCTACACTTCATGTGAGTGTAACTTAAAATACATAATTTAATAAAGGCTTTAGTATAAAATAGGATTAAGTGTACGTAGAAATCTTTATCAGTCATTTCTGCTGGTCTCTAATCCAAAACAAAATGATGCTAAATATGCAGAATTACAGAAAATAGAACAGGTAATTCAGTATAAATGTACTTGCTTTTTACATTAGATATTCCAAGTATTTTTCTACATAACATTTTACTGCAAATGCTTTCCACAGAAGAATATTAAAAGATAAATTAAACTTTTAGTTCAAAATAGACAGCAACTCAAGAGGTAAAATAGAACTTGCAAATCCAACTGAAAAAAAAAATTAAAAGTCTACGCTGAAGTGAATGGGACAGATTCCATAATTGCTCGCAGTACCCATAGCAGTATTGATACAAGCATCAGTTTAGGATAGAACCATTAAAATAAGCCAAGTGACACGTCCACCCAGGTGTAGAGCAGAAGTAGGATTGTTAGCTCTTCGTATCTCTCCTTGCTGTTACAGCAGAGAACTTGCCCTGTCCTGTCAACGGTTCTTCTCTCATTTCATTGTGTGGAACCTGGGAGCCTGAATGTCACCTCGTCTTCCAGAAGTATTCACATTGGTCACCCTGGGACGGGAGCAAGAGCAAAGGGGAGAAGCAAAGCGATTTCTTGCTCTTCCCTGTGAGGCCGGTAAAGTGTGAGAAGGTGGAAGGAGAGAAAGAACAAAAAGTATTCGAAAAGCTAATGGTTAAAATATGGAGACTAAGTCATCTGGATTTCCTGGTGTTGAAGTGATGGGGCTCACTCGGATGGGGGTATTCTCCATCGAGCTTTAAAAATAAAGATATATACATTGTGTTTTATGCAAAAAAGGAAAGTGACCTAGTGAAAGAATAAAAAGAGAGGGGTGAGATGGACAAGATAGGGTAGAAGAGCTATCTTTGCAGCAGCAGTATTTTGAATAAGTAGGGGAAGGCCAAATATGTCATGCATTTGTAAATATATATGACAGTGAGATGTTGGATGATCAGATCCAGAAAAAGAGGTTTTGCTGTGAGGATGAAGAGCAATACCATCACCACGAGATACTAAACAGAAAGAGTGTAAAACTTGCTCCCAGACTGAGAGGGGTTAGTGAAAGGCACAAGTTAAAAAACTGATCTTCAGGATCTTGCTTGAGTAGTAGAATGGTAACATCATTCATAGCGATTAAGAAAGTAGTGAAAGAATTTAGCAAGGCAATATTAAGATAGCTGTTCTAGTTTTGCCAAGCTTGAAAAATTGATGGCTAATCACTAATAAGGAGGTGTCAGAGACTGAGAAGAAAAGGCATCAGGTCTGGAGCAGTGAGGTCCAGCAGTGAGCTGCTGTAAGATGGAAGCTCTGTTTGCATTTGCGGACAGAATTGCAAGAAAAAATGAAAGACTATGAAAAAACACATTGAAAGAATGACTCTAGTGTGCCAAGTCAGAGGAGCCAAGAGGGATGTGATTTTGAGAAGAACTTAGTTGTATTGAAGGGAGTTGGCAGTTCAAGGCAGGCTATGAAGTGCCTGTTTCTGAGCATAAAGAGATAAAAGAGATGTGAGAAAGGGTAGTTAAAGCAGCAGAGGGAGGGGAACATGTTTGTAGTGTGACGTGAAAGGATATGAAAGAGTGAAAGTAAGGCAAAGATTAAAAGAGGGAATGAGAACAGACGTGAGCGAAAGCTGCAGTTACCGTTGCACATTTGTGGTAGGGGAGAAGAAAGTAAGTAACAGGGAGGAAAGACAAAAGTTTGCAATGAAGGCAAAGAGAGAGGGCTCAGATAAGCTCTAAAAATACGCCCCAATCTTTCTTGAGTCACCAGATAGAGATCTTTCTGCCTGCTGCAGATACCAAAATAGGGTCAGCTGCTGCAGGGAAGGCTGAATCACGGTTTTCTTGTCTGTCCTACTCTGACGCCGAGGGACCTGTTTTCTGGTTAAGGCATTGCAGAGCAAAGAAAGCCTTTGATTCAGGTGGCCCTGAACCCTGATGTCTCTGCATGAGGCTATTCTACAAGGTGAGCACTAACCAGACCACCTGAGACTGCCTTTTAAAAAGAGAGGATTTGCAGTGGATTCAACATGCCCTGAGCATGTATGTGGACATGCCATGAACATAAACTGGAATAAGATCCTAAGGACACAAACACTACTCTGCCCAGTTGGTGCGTTCTGTGGGGGCGGGCTTAGGCAGGGCAAAACTGGGAGAAATAAAAGTGGAAGTGATATCTCAGGTGAAAACCAGACACGCAGTCTTTGCAAAGCATTTGCATTCAGGGAAACAATGAGCCCGCTCAGGGAAACAATGAGCCGAAACTGTTTGGATCATATAATTGAAGTCAGATCTCTAAAGTCATGTGCTTTTTAGAAGTCTGAATGCTTTTATGGACCTAGTCTTTAGGCTTTTCTCTTCATCCCTTACAGAATAAATCTGCCGGGATTGTGTTCTCTTATTATTAATGTTTAGTAACTGTAGAGATGCAAATGTTCCAAACAAGGAAGTGGCTGGAAATGTCCTTCCTTTTCTCTCTCCGTTATAGGAAAGTATCTGGTATAGAATAACAATATATATATATATAACTATATATAACTCTCTCTCTCTGTCTCTCTCTCTAGTTATATATATATACTTATATATATATATATATTTATATATATAACAATAACAATATTTTTATAGATCTAGGTAGATATGGATACATTTTCAATATATATTATTAGCTACCTACATTGTCGTATTTTATACATGTGCACCCTACCTCAAGGATAAACAAGTATACTGAAATAAGTTATAAAACTCCCATGTAAATATAATTGAAAACAACTGAATTGTACTGTGGCAAAGTATACTGGAAGCAGTTTGCACAGCTTATTCTGCATCTATTCTAATAAACATATGCAAATACAAGATAGCTACTAAATGTTTAAATATCCTGACTATCATACCAAACTAAGTAGTCAGTACAATTTCTTTTGCACTAGATGATTCTTTCAGATATTATTGTTTGCTATAATTTTTTTTTTGCCGAATATCTCTGATGCCTTGACTGCAATTCTGAGCTCAGAAATACTTACCTTACATAAAAATTGCTTAAATCTGTCTCCCTATCGTAATTCCTCTGTTCTTATTTCCTATCTCATATCAGGAGCAAAGTATAAATGTATTTGCAGATTTGCCTTTTCACTCCCCAGCTTTTCTCCATTAGCAGGCCTTTGATTTGAAATTGTAAGGCATTTACTCTTTTGCCAGCATTCTTATAAACAGATTCATCTTGTCCTTTGGCCGATGCTTCAGCATGTAGCCAATTTCCTCCCTTTTGCTGCAGTTTAGAAGACCGCAGGTAATTCTTCCTCTGTTCTCACAAACATATGAAATTCTAAGCGGTCATCTAACTCCCATCACATTCATGAGGCAATTCCATCGCCACCAAATTGCAGACTTGGCAAAACGTTGTCCATCTGCCTTTGAAATGATTTAAGAAAGGATTGAATTTCAGAGGTGCTGGTGCAGACAATCTAATCTACTACATGGATGCTTGTACTTCTGCAAAATAGCCTGTTCCTTTGCACGTCCCAGCATGGCGCGCTTACGCTGTTATTCTGCTTGGTTCACATCTCCATTCAGGTTACCAGTGCTTCACATTTTATTTGATGAAAGGCAAAGTCGTTGGGATTCATAGAATTTGGCCTAAAACTGCCCACTGGTAGGAAACAATGCAGTTCTGTACAGATCTTTAGAAAGGCCTGATCTGATCTCAGTATGCACTGTAATGGTGCTTGCCTGCGATTTTAAGAGCTGCGAATGTGGAAGTGGTGAATGCTTTCACTTGTGTTACAAATTCCTAGTTAATGCCTCCAGTGATAGGTTATCCAGGGATAGAGCCATGTATTAATCCCTCCGGTTTAGTTAGATAACTCCTGCAGAAGCTTTAAGCAGCTGCCTCCTCAGATTCTTCCGTCTGAATCCGGTCAGATCATGTGTAATCCAGTTTTTTTCTTTCCTCTTCACTTCAGGATTTTCAGTTTTCAGGCTGTAAGCCCTCACAAAAGAACGTGGGCAGCTGCAGTTACAGGCACGTACCCAGTAAGCAGCAACGTGGGGTTCACAGCGACACTGCCTGGTGGGTGAAGTTTTGAAAAAATTATTTACGCTGTCCCTTTAACGAGGTATTTAAAAGTAGGACAAGCAGAAATTCGGACTGTCATGTCTCAGTGATCACTGTCCCACACACAGCGGTAGTCCGAATGTCCCGGTGTTAACTTTCAGGAGCACTAAAACCACCACAGTCAAGAAAGATATTAAATACTCCGAAAAGAAATACATTCACTAAGTTGTTGGCTCTCTTGGTCTGAACGGACTCGTACATCTTTTACCCTCTATGGCTTGTAGACTCTGACATCAGGGAGGAAGAGAAGCCATGTACTCAGAGGAAAGGCATTTTTATTTATGTCAAAAATAAACGACTGGCTGAAAGCTAAACGGTGGCTGGTGCTGAGTGTGCTTCCCTGGTGGGAGTTGATAGCGTTCGGAGCAGCGAAACGGCTGAGGGGTTTCAGCGATCCTGTGTTATTTATTTTGATGGCATAAATGTTCGTTATCTGTCTCTAAAAATAGATGAAGTGAATTTGAGAACTATCTGGGAGCAATGTGAATGAGTTGCGGTTCACTGTAATTATATTCCCGGGAAAAGTCTCCTTTAGCAATGTAAAAAACGTGCCTAAGCCAAAAACAGCCACCCAGAATTTTCAGTTACAGAAAGACTTTCTTGGGGGCAGCGTGTGAATGTGTGTAGGCTTATGCATTTTGTGTACGTTTGTGGTTGTGACCGTTTTGCTAGTGAAATAACCCAGAAGAACGTCATAGAGATGGGAAACAGTGCAACACCGTATGCCGTGTAAACAAATCCATGTATGTTTGGAGGACAGCACTTAAGATCTTGTCCGGTCATGCTTACCCTGAGGCTAACAGACCCCAAATACATAACTGCTCGTGGAGCTGCACCACACTGCACTGTACACCAGGATACTTAAGAGAGAATTCAAGAATTAGGAGCAAAAAACATTGCTTTCTCTTTCTCCCAACTATGCCTAACGCTAACTGTATGTTGGTGCAAGCTGAACGCAAAGATGCTTATGCAGGCTGTAGTGATGGGTATATGGTGAGTATTTGAAACTGGATTTTTGTAAGACTTACCACCTATATTTCAGTTAGAAGAGTAAAGCTCTGAAGTGGCTGTGAGCAATCCTCTGATTCTTCAGCTATTCTGAAATTTTATTCCTCAATTTATATGTTCTGTGCATGAGGATGGTATTATAAATACATGTTTTAGTGAGATTTAAAATTAAGTCTTTGAAATAGGAGTGGATGTCTGAGTCGTGATCCATTATTGAATTCTACCCTTTTTCAATGTATTGTCAAATAGCATTTTTAAACTCTTTCAAATATGTCATCAGACTGACATTTCTTTTGTCTCTTTCTCCACCATCTTTGGGAAAATAGCTCACATAAGAACATGGCAACATAACAGAATAATAAAGTCTCACTTTAAAAATCTTTTTTTATATGTCTCAACAAGGGCAAATATTTTTTTTTTTTCCAAAATATAACCACTTTTCTGAGATTTCATTAGACATCTGGCATCCTTAAAATAAATATTTTTTAAAAATCTATAGTAGTTTGGTCTTTTCAGGAAAAAAAAAAAAAAGTATGATTAGGAGAATAGTAGCCCTAAGGTTATTCTTTCCTAGCTGTTAAAATCCATTCCTACTAGACATAACAAGAGTTCAACTTCATGCCAAAATTGATTTGAAGTATATCTTCACTCCTGACTTTCTCTGCAGTGGCTCATTTCCCTTTTCTGTGCTTCTTTGTAATGGCCTTCTTCCAAGCTGTGAGACTGAGAAGTCAGTACAAGCCCAGCACTGATTTCAGCAGGGAACTGCAGAGACATTTGCCCTTTATTGTAGATGCAGAACATAAATTGAATCCAGGGAGAGCAGCATCCTAAAATTACCCCAGGAGTAATTTTTTGAGACCAGACATTTTAGATGATGAGCATTGTTCCTGTTCACTAAGCTTTTTTAATATCATAGAAAGTCAAGCATGTTCCTACTGTAAATACTGTATATCCCTTTTTCAAACATGATTTTTACAAGTACACTTTTGGGTGGTAATACAAATGCAAAATACTTAGGATCAAAATTAATTCGGAAGTAGAAGAGCCCATTAGGAACTTAGCATGATAAATAACTGCTGACTGTGGATTTTGATGGAGTATAATTTGTCTGATAAAACTGCAGGTCGTGATGCATTTAAAGCAACTATTTCCAATACTGGGTTTTGTTGTAAAAACAAGTAATTGATTAATTAATTATAGCCTGTCATTTGTCATCTTAATGTAGACATTTTTCCTCTCTGAACATCAGAGAATGTCTTTCTATTGGGAGTCATGCTTTCCAGGGCACTTTTTATTTTAGTAGTTTGGAAAGAGAACAGGCAGACCTCAGAGCTGCAAAGTAAGAGTAACTGCTCGCTTCCCTTGTTCTGCGAAGTGAAAATCACAGACAACACATTCATCTGCAAAGAGAAGAATGTTATTACTGTACAAGCCTAAACTAGAATCCTGAGTATATAGTGCCTTTGTCAAACTGAATGTTGAGATTGTAGTCAGAAAAAGGTGTATGAGACAATTCACAATAACTAAGAGCCAAGCTGATGCTGCCAGGATTTGTTTATGGCAACAATTAAGAGTTTCTTTTAGCTTCTGTCCATTAAGAAAGGCGTACCTATTAACACTGCAGTCCAATTACTGCTCTAACAGAACACAGCAGTTAGATTTGAACATTTTTATTTTACTAAAAGTAGTTTGTCAGGGCTAGATCCACAGAAGAGTTTCAGCGTCACAACTGCTACAGCTGAAGTGTGGTTCCTATTTCATAGAGCCTGTATCTCCAAAATGGGCAGCCAAGCCCCTATCCAAAGGGCATTTAAGCAGAATGCCGTTAATCAACTGCAGTTGCTATGCTCAGAATTGGTCCTTATGCCTCAAGTCCCCAACTCTTCTTTCTTTCCTTATGTAGCATACAGGAAGAGTTAGGAGCATCAAAATGGGGTCCTGAAAATCTGCGTGTTGGACATGGAGCAACTACATCTTGTTCACAGGATATGCTGGAGATACCGGTATATGTAACCAGCTTTAGGAGTTGTTTTGTCTTCCACTAAGCTCTCTCCTTTTCTGCAGTTAGATCTAGGTCTCTCACAAAAAACAGCCAGGGAGGTGTGGCTGGGAGGAATTTAAATCTATATCCTCTTTGTAAATGCTGTAGTTGGCCAATAGGTTTTCTAAAATCATCTCAGTCTTTCCTGTTGAGTTTGTTCTGTTTTGCCCAGAGCAATTAAATATTCAGGGAGCGAGAAAGAAAAAAAGAAGAGGACTATCTGGTATGGGAATTCACCGTGGATGGATACAACCTTAGTTCATTCACACTCTTACATTCCTTTGAATCTAGCATCCAGCAACTCTGGAGCCTGGGTTTGTTTAGGTACCGTCCATGATGTGTCCTTTTGTCAAGCTCAGGGATCATCATTTAAGTATCTGCAATCAAAACTTATTTTGATACCTAGAGATGCTTTGTCTAGCATGAGAGAGGCGCAAGCTCTCCATACAAGTGTTTTTAATCCCTGGCCTCTCCCAAAACTGCATTGTCTTGATGGAACGTAGGATTTGATGCACTTCTAATAACGAATCCTTGTTTCCCTGCTGTTATTATGTTATATTGCATGGGTTACTGATCAGTTCTTTGGGCCTGGGCTATGCATATTTTAGGTATTTCTTTGATATGAATTTAACTTTACCAAAAAGCAAACAAGCATTAAATACTTACTAAATGTTAGTGCTTCTTTAGACATCATTATTTATGACAGCCTTGGCTGTATATTTAAATAATATATTAATCTATATAATTATTCTGCAAAAATGATAAGAAGGAAGAAGAATAGGAAGCCACATGGCTACATAAATTGAATTTTGCTGTTTTGAGAAGGTCACATCATGAAACTACTTCAGTGTCCAATGCTTATGGCAGATTACCCGATCAGAATCGCAGGAGAGAAGATGCTTAATACAAAATCAAATAAGTTATTATCCATGGGACAAGTTCTGCTCTCATTTTTTTGTTCTGTGTGAACAGTAACTATAATGTAGGGGAAGCATTTGCTACTCAGGGAACAAAAACATCTTCATATCTCCCTTTAACTTTTAATCCCAGTGTGCGGTTTGTACATAACATTTTGTCCACGGTCTTCATGTTTTATAAGAAACAATAAGAAATTCAGTACCCTGTGACAGAGGGTATTGTTCACTGGACGATACTTGTTTTCTTATGCTTCTCATTCCCCTTCTTGCCTCCAGCAGAGCAAAGTGAAGAGGTATGTTTAGGCAAGAATTTGAAGTGATACTACCTTCTTGGATTTTTCTCTACCCAGATCATTATTTTATGCTCAGACAATCAACATTTTTTGTCTTGAATAAGGTCATTTTTCTCGTCACAGAATTTCACAAATGCTAAACTATGTCTAGCTATTCTCAGGAATGTTTAAAAACACTCATTGAAATAGAGATTCATAGCATCAGTGGATCACTCCAGTCTATTTTTATCAGCAGTCTGTGTTTCTCTCTCAATAGATGTTGCTTTAAGATATTTCTTTATGCTTGAAAATCCAACATAAGTTTATTGAGACTGAACTGAGGTTCAATATAAAAGTATAGGAGGGTTATGCTATGAAGCATACTCTTTCATGTTTGGGGAAAATAGCTAAATATGTATACAGAATATATAAAAACTTTGATATCTTTCATGTTCCAAATTGTAAAGAACTCAACATAATTGATTTGATCATGGCCATAAAATGGAATTTGAGTGAAACCCTTTTTGTTCGTATTCTAAATTATATTCCTAGTCCAAATATTTTTGAAAAGCTGCATTATTATGTTGGCATACATTGTTGCTAATAGCAGCTTCCAAGGGAGAGCTGGGCATTTAATACAACTCTCAAGTTTTTAAAATAGAAAATAGATTCACATGGAAATGCTAAATATATTCTAAATAAATAATTGAAATTTGCATATCATAAGGAAGTGTCTGCCATAGAGAGGTTGATAATAATGAGATTTATTACACAGGGAAAACACTTTTATATGGTGATTGAATTAGTTTTGAAAACTTGCAGTACTGTGCCAGTGTTGCTTGTTGCCATTGCTTGCTTTCTAGCCAGCAAATTCATTGACTGTGTTCAGGCAAAAAGTCATAAGACTGGAGTGAATGACTTTATAGAGACAATGAGGATACAATCTCTCCCTTAATTTTCTCGCACTAGGGATTATGCCATGATGTCTTCTAGTCTGGGCTCTTTTAGGGTTTGTTCCTTCACCATTTAAAAGTTTTGTTATTGAATTCAGTCAAGCTGGACTTAGCTGAAAATTGCTTTGGTATTCCATGGAGTTTTCGGAAGTTATTTAAATATATTCAAATAGCGTATGAGTGCAGCTAGAGTTACTTATTAATGCCAGGTCCAGTGCCTTTTGACATCAGTGTGATATTTTAAAGCTCTGAACTTCAGATTCTCAAAAACATTGAGGTATCTAAATCTGATTGATTCCCTATGCAAGATGAATGCACGTTTCTGATTATATATCTGTGTAAAATATTTAGGACCTGCTTTAAAACACTTCAGTAGTATTTCAACATTTAGCATGAGCTGCTATTGAGATTCTTTGGGCCCAGAGTTAGTCATGAAGCTGAATGTGCTGTAGCACCGAGATCTAGCGATCAAGGAATTTCTAAAAGTAGTACTTCAGATTTTCTTTTGGTTAAGAAATATTTTTAACTAAAATTTCCCCTCCAATTCTCAAATTCTGAACTTGTGGTTTGCCAGGTCACTGCAAATGCTCTCCTTCAAAATTACTCACTCAGAATAATGAGACTCCTTATGTAAAGTGGCCTATTATCATAAATGGATAAGGCACAACCTCTTAAGCAAGTGAAGAAAATTGTCTGAAGAGTAGATCTCAGTCATGTACAATAGCTCCTTCAAAGATGGGGAATTTTCTTGAAAATTAGGGTACTTCAAAAGTTCTCTTTCCTTAATTTTTGCTAAAATTGCTTGACTTATGTTATAAATCACTTCTCCTAACTACCTAAGGTTATCTGCTTAAATGATAATGAGCTTTTGTGTTTGAAACTTTACAGGATTGCTGGTAGGTAATTCTAGAAGAACATCTTAAAAGAGAATTTGGAACTTTCTTAAGTGTTACAAAACAGAATGAGCTATTTAAATTAACAAGCAAGCTGTTAGATTAACAATTAGTGTAGTGAAAAAATATCATAGTTAGGCAAACTTCATTAATATGCTGCTGTGGAAACAGCTATTTCGACAATTTCTCGATCGCTAAAACTCTTTGAATCCTACCCTCTCTCTTAGGCTATAAAAACATGAAGATTTCAGAGAGGGGGAAGAGGAGAGTGGAGGAGGGCAAGGATGTAAAACTAAAATACACACAGCTCCAATCAGAAAAAAATAATAATAAACTCATTTATAAAATAATTTTTTTTCATTCAAGTTTCTCAGCCTCTTAAGTCTCCATAGCAAAACAATCCAACTAATCTTGATTAGCTATGTCACAGGTTGACAAACAGATGGAATTAAAAATATAGCCCCAGTAGTTACCTACTTTTTAAGGCAGAGGAAAGAATGACTATTACAGAAGCCTGCTGGGCAACAGCACACTAAAAACTTTCCATCTGCCAGTACAAAAGTTTGATAATACTCTTCTAGATCTTGAAAAACTCTGTCAATGATACTTTACATGGGTGACAGTACCAAGTATGTAATTTTAAAAAGCTCATCCATCAATCTGAGGTTATAGACTTTCTGGTAAATGTGCAAATAGAAGATTTTGCTGAAAGTCTAAAGCAAACTTGCTTGTCTTCAATGAAATGTGATGCAGATTTTATCTAGTGACAGCACTTGTTCCTAAGAAGAAAGGCTGTCCAGACCAGTAGGGTGATACTTATTGGTTTATATTAACTTCAGCTTTCTGCTTTTCGACTGTTCATTATGTAGCCCAGGCTCTGCAGAGAGAGAAAAAAAAAAAAAAAGAAAAAATAATATATGTTCAAATCTTATTGTTTTTCCCTTCAAGAACTTCCTATACATATAACACTTGTGAAAATAATTCAACTTCACTCTGTATTTACTAGGGTTTTATTGTTTTTATTTGTTCTCTTACCTCAAAATCGTATATCAACTTTTCATAGATTTAATATTTTGGAACATGCAGAAAGCTGGCTCATAGTCTCTTTTCCAATGATTCCAAGACCTCCACCTTTTGCCTTTCCTCATATATTATTTAATCAAGTATCATCTTGGTTGCCTATATGTGTAAGAAAACAAGAAAGGTGTGGAATGCTAAATAGGTGGAATATGTTTCTTGTGCACTGCTAATCAGTCCAGAGAGAGAGAGATATCAGTTTATTTAGTACAACTGCAATGACACTGCAAGTAATACTACTATTATTGACCCAGATCCATCAAACATTAACTCAGTTTTGCCAAGGTAAAGAAATGAGTTGTTTCCCCTTAAACCTTTCCAGTTTGTGGAAATCACTACAACAGCCCAACTTTTGCCTGTCAGATCACCTCTCCCTGCCCTCCCAGACAAATACCATCCAACAAAACAACAGTGGCTAGTCAAATTGATAGTTTGGCAGGGTGTGTTACAACCGGATCGCTTTTTCAGGTCATATGCTCATGTTTGCAGAGTTTGGGAAGCAATGCTTCCTTGTGCAGAGCACAGCAAATGTGTATTAGGGTGCTAATTTTACTTAGTTGAAAGAAGTAGGCTTTTGGCGGTCTGAGAGTGCTTGTGTGGATTTCCTTCCTATAAAGTAGAACCTACTGGCTTGATGTTTGTGCAACTGAGTGTATCAGCTTGCGTGAATCTCTAATTCTTCATCAGCGGCAGATTATGTTAGGCTAGTTGTGTGCCCTTTCTCAGTGAGAGGTTTCCCAAGGCTCTGCTTAGTCTTTTGTGGCAGTGAAAATCCTTGTGATCTATTATAAGATAATCCTTGAAAGAGTGCTATACATTTCACACCTAGAAATAAGCGATCTGCTCTCTAGCGTTTGCCATTACATGGAGTCATTTATTACAACAGAACTTTGTCATTCAATTATGCTTTTATATAGAACGCATGGTCAAAAATCTCCATCATAAATGTCTAAAGTTCGTTACAGAAGTTGTCAGTGTTGAGAACTTGGGAGATGCTGGTCCTGCACAGAGGTACCTGAGCGTGAACCCCTGTGGCAGAGCAGTGCCCATTAGAGAGGATGACATTTGCAGAATTTTGATCCTTTTGCTTTTCAGTTTATGAGCGTTCTCCTAAGGCTCCTAAGGTGAAATATTTCTTTTCTAAGGTATTGCTCTCAGCATACGCTGAACGGATAAAAGTGAAAAATATTTAACTAAAGCTTTAATTACTTTAGCCTACTTACTCTGTTCAACACCTTGCCGTATGCCTCATTTCGATTTGTTTTGATCCACATTTTCATGAGAAAAAATGATTATAGGTATTACAGGTAGAGAAACTGATTAACGGTAAGAGAGTTGCGGCATAGTAGAAAACCTGTCAAATTCATAACCTACTTGTTTTTATGAGATATGTTTTGTTATGCTATGTAGAAAAAGATTTAAACAATGGATCATTCATTTCCCCAAATAGGTCACCTTTCTGTTAGAGTTAACTTGCTAGTAGTGACAGTTTACGGGCCTTATGCCTTAGGAAGTTGGAAGGAATTCCTTGCATTTCAGTATGCAGTAAATGATGTTCATTAGGGATAAATCAAGGTTTTGATTTAGCATGGTATCAGCAAAGCTGAATGAACCTGTATAGCCCAGATGGGTTTGGCTTTTGTTGAACCTTATCGAATCCACGAGCCAGGAGCTGTTTTTTCCCACAGCTAGCCCGTTCCTTTCTTACCCCACAGGCGAAATAGAAAAATATCATAAAGCAATGGGAAGATGATGTAGGAAAGGTAATTACATCTATCCCACTCATTGCCAGAGTCTCAGGAGGCGGGAATGGGCGCTTCAGTGGCAGGAAGTTAGTCTTAGAGAATGGGGAGACCCTGGGAAGATACAGCAAAACCTCAAAAACGGCCTTACTCAGGAAGGAAGCTTTGAGTTTAAAGTCTCCTTTTGAACCAACTGCTACTGGTTGCAAAGCAAGGGTATTCTTCCAGCTTATGCTACTTGCCTCTTCAAATCAATACAGAATTTATCAGAAACCTTGCCCTACCGCTGTGGGCGCAGAGGTTGGCTAACGTATGCGACGATCTGTTAGGCAGTACCCAACAGACAAATTTCAAACCGGCAGTATAAAAGGTGCACAATCAGGATATGTGTTAGAAAAATATTTTCATCTTCCTTTCTATTTCAGCAACTTGGACTAGGATTTATTTGTGTTTATAGCAGGAATAATATGTATCCAGATGAAGTGTTGACCTTTCAGTACAACTGCTGGGTCAACAGTATTATTAAGCCTTTTTTCTCTGCAATATGGCACTATAGACATGGCCCTATTTTATATAATTGTACCTATTTTCTAAAGTGCAAGTTACTTCTTCTGTCTGTCATTGTCTCTTGTAAGACTCCCCTCATTCTAATTGCGTGTCATCCCTTTCCTTTTGTGCTGAGAAAATGTATTCCATTAAGTGTCTGACTCATTCAACAGTTATTAGTTTTTAGTGTTTTTGTGATGCTGGTGCAACAGTTGTTTCGTTAGTAACTGTTTCTTTTGAGTCTTTGAATGCTATAGGATGACAGTATATGAGCAGATGAATTGTTGTATACAGTCGTCGGTTATTCTTTTCAGAAGGAAACAAAAAGTCATATAAAGTAGTGAAGTTTTCAGATTTTCAGCATGGGACTGAACTGGGAACAGGACCCTGCAACTTCTTCCCAAAGATCCCATTTGAATTTGGCAGCAAAAGAGCATCATTAGGGAGCCGCAATGAAGGTGTGACAGCACTATGGGCAAGCTACCAAGTGCATGCAAAGGTCAGCTAGTTGATGAAAGGAGAGCACAAGAATTAAATGAAAAGAGGAAAATGCCAGGGTTATGCTGACGTTTTCATTAAGAAAATCACTGAATGCATGTAACAAGTCTGACATTTACTTATACAGTGGTAGAAATCACTGCATTCTGTGTACTGCATGTTTTTCTGTTCAGTCAGCATATTGTAGAGCTGTGATAAAGGGGAACATAATCATTTCACAATACCAGCGATACAAAATCGTTCTTTGGCTCAACTCTTTCTCCATTATATGAAATACACTGCAACTGTCCATGTAAGTCAATTTCTTTCATTATGCCTTTTTCCACCTCTATGCATATCATAGCTGTAATCATCCTTTTAAAATTATTTCTCAGATCATCCTCCTTTCCTCTATCTTTATCTTGAACAGGTATGTTCACTAAAATACTTCAGCTGTGTGTCATGCATCGTAAAGTCTGTTTTCAGTTCTACAGCTAGAAAATTTTACTGTGATGTTCCTTAATGAAATCAGTCATTTATCAGGTCTGAGTGACTGGCGGATTCTTCCCAGACCAGATCCTTCCAGCAGTTTAATACGCATATGGAGGAACTGAATCTCCATTGGAGTCATCCAAATTACATTACTTTGGCAATATAAACTTATCTTAAAAGGGCAAAATGGCCTTTGGAAATAATCCCCACTTCGGAGGTGTTCTGGGGTCACAGAACCGTTCAGAATGGTCAATTAGCTGGCTCTTCTGGACAGGTGTATGGTTTGTAAGGGATCCTCGCAGCCAGAAGATGAATTGGAGTAGCTTTAAAACTTCTCTGACTGATGCTGGGAGTGCAGCAGGTTCACAGGCAGCCTGAAAATACGGGAACTGCAAAGGTGATCCAGAACGTTTAGTAGTAAATTTTGCCCCCCTGGAATTCCGTACCAGAATTCACACTGGCTTTGAGGGTGGCAGAATGGGAGGCCAGATTTAACGCTTGGCATGTAGTCCTCTTGGAAGATACTTGTAGCACTGAGCCAACAACCCTTGGGGTATGACATATGGCCTGTTTATTTCAATTTCATATTCTGCAAATTTCATTCCTTCTGCTATTTTTTTTGTCTCTAATAGCATGTCAGTTTGCACTACGAACAGTGCTAGAATCCTGTTGTCCCTCCAGAGACATAAAAATGTGCTTCAGACATTGATCAGTTATGTTTTACAACACAGTAATGGGGTGTGGCATAATATTCCCATTTCACAGACCAGCCAAAAATGACACGGGAGGGACATAGGTGCCACAGTGCTAATCTTTGGTCATCCTTCTGCCGGGTGAAATTATCATTGGAAAAGGAGAGTGAGAACAAATCGATATGTTCAGTGAAAGGATAGCTCTGATCACGTAACATGTTCGGTGCTTCTCCTTGCTGTTGCTGTTCACACGGCTTTGTGCGCTCTGTGAATAATCCACCTCGGAGCACCCCCGGCTGAGCCGAAGGAGGTGGTGAGGAACAGGCAGCGTTCTCACAAATCTTGCTTGCCTACTGGGGCAAGGGGGTGGTAACAAGCTCTTGGTGACAAGCGGTATCTTAAATTGTTCCAGCTGTTTCTACAGGCATATCTGTAAGCAGCTGAGAAGGTCACAGGAGGAGGTCCCAGTAGTTGAAGACGCTTTGGAAGGGAGCAAAGGGAATCCTTGTTGCGTGTAGGCTTCTCACTCGGCGCTCAGATGCAGTAGGTTACCTGCTTTCAGTGCAGAGCCAAGAAACTGGAAGTGTCAGAGCATATCTGCGCTTTTAGTTAAATCAGCTCTCTAGTTTGTCCTTGGAACCTAGTTTCCGGATCATGCATATGTGGTGGTTTTCTTACAGACTTTCTTCTGGAGTGCACCAGCCAGTTCCTTTTAAAATGAAACCTGGATGTGGATCTGTGGGTGGCTCACTCCAGGGAGAGCTCCCTTTCAGATGTCTGTATAAGACTGTGGGACATTTGTTTACATAGTCTTCCCACGCTATCTCAGCAAGCCTCGTGGCCTGAAATACCTCCATGTGTCACATGCTATGCCCAATGCACACACTGTAGACTCTTGGCCTCATGTTTTAAAATACCCTTCTGGCAGGTTGTACTAAGGTCATTATTTTATGTATTTTGAACAGCAAAAGCAAACTCTTCCACAAAAAAGTGTATTTTGGGGCAGCTGTTGAAGAAGCAAATAGTGCTACAGGGACCTAGGCCAAGTGCAGCACAGTGAGGACTGCAATGCACTTTGGACGCAATTAGTCCTTTACTGATGGAGTGAAACCCCAAGGAAGCACAGATGCACTCTCACTGTATCAGGTGGTCTGGAGCTGGAGGAGAATTTCTTTAGTAGTGTAGATGTAGCCTTTATCTTCTTATAAATGTTACCGAGCAAGGCCAAGGTCATCAGAAAGGTTCGTTTTGGGGCTGACAATAGATGGAAGAGTTTCTGAATTCTGATCACAAAACTATTCTTCCTTTTTTCTGAATTAGAGTTGTTTCCTGTCATGACATCCGTTTAGTCTACCTCCAGGAAAAAATAAGATACAGCAAAGGAAAAGGTCTTAAAACTTTATAAATGATAAAATAACTGAAGAATATGGAAGAAAGTTCAGGCCCTTGCTGATAATTTACTGAATCTGATATTTCTGATAAAAAGATCACAGAAAGAAGAAATGAATGTTTCTCTCAATGCAAAATGGGCTCAGTAGGTGCTATTAAAGGAGCATAGCTCAATTCTGTGAGCTACAGTTGAGCCCATATAGGGATTTCTAGCTTACCCCACTGGTGCATGGTTCTACGGGCAGGGCCCTTCCGTAAGTACTGGAATATATTCCGCGTAGTGGGAAAGGAGATAACTTCATAGATCAGACCTGCTGTCACTGTAGTGGAAAGGAGATCCATCGGAAAAACATTCTCCGCTGCCCACTGACAGTGGGATTGTTTCCTTTGTTGTACTGGGCGATAAAGCAGTAACAGTTTGATAATAATGAATTGTATACCTCTTAAGAAACTGTATTTGAAAACAAATACATTTACTGTATTTGCAATGTGATAAATCAGAGCCCAATAATTTACTGAGGCATCAGTCATATGCTGGGATGTATATCTACCGGTCTTACTGCTCCAGAGATTCTTTTTTTTATAATCTGTCTTTTGTTTCTGTTCCTCCATAGTTGAAATGTCTTCTGTTTCATTTGCTTTTCTACTTTCAACAGTTTCTGTAACAATGTCACATAGTCATTTCTGTTAAATGATCGTAATTGTTAGCTTGAGCTTTTTAGGTGTTTAGCAAATGCTTGAACATTTCTTGTATAACCTAGCAAACTTAACAATCGATTGTGAAAAACTGAACAATGCATATATTCTTATTTCTGTATGGTTTGAAAAAACGTGCTGCAAGTATTCATTTTCGGTTAAAATATGAATACCTAGAAAAAAAGCTGAATTTAATATTGATAATACAACCAAATGGGAATGAATGCAACACATATACTATTATAAAGCTAGATGCCTGTTACAATATCTGGAGTATTTTGCACTTACGGCATTTTTGTTGCAAAAAGTAATTTCATTTGTAATAATACAAGTACATGAGTTGCAGCTAGTATGTCTGTATACATTTTCATATTACAGACATTTCTATAATAAACCTATCATCAAAATATCAAAATGCCTGAAGTATTGAAATAATCATTCTAACTGATTCAGGAAAGTCCTGCTGATGGAGACTAGGTACCATGGTTAGCTTCATGTTATAAGTGAGTAAGAACAAGGCAGACGGATAATTTATGGAGGCAGAAGATCTCAGTGTGTCAAAATGCCTACCACAGATGGCAGGAAGGCTTTGAAGAAATTCCAATTGCTGCTGAGAGAGGCTAAGTTGCATCTTGAAATGATAATAAATAATATTCAGCCTTTAGTAAGTTTTAATCTTAGGCAATTTAAAATAGTTTATCTAGCCAAGGTCATACTTGTAATATGTGAAGAAGGATGTTAAAATGGAGAAGCTTTATACCAGGGATAAGCTTGCTCTGTTTCAAAAAATGAATTTCTTTTCTAAGGCTGTCAAACAATGGGAAATAATCACCCGGTACTAATTACCACAAAAAATGAAATAACCCTGCATTAAAGTGTTGTTTTATCTGGTAGATCTCGTCCCTAAACAGATAAAACGGTTAGGGTGATGCTTGAAACCAAGTTACTGTCCAGATTGTGCAGTTTGCTGTCTGATTTCCCTGAGCTTTTTAAAAAGATGTATCTCTCTGGTATAGATCCCCATGGTCTACTTACAGAGGAATTTCATTACCATGCTGTGCGGTCCTCATGGTGCTGAAAGTAAAATATTGGATTGACAGGCACTCGTTGTGGAGGAGGGCTTATTGATGATGGAAAGACTGATTCAATCTCTAATCCTGAAGAACGACCTGCCACCTGGAGTGATAGTATACAGATGGGTGCAATCTAAACTCTCTTTCCGCCTCAAGTTGCATTTGGCTGTAGATTAACAATGTGATTCCATATAATGAAGATGGTTGTTTGGTGCAGTGGCAATTTTCCATTACTGACGTGCAATGTCAACAGTTCTGACAAAGCTGTAAGGACAATGTTTAAATGTGCTACATCTGGCTGGGACTGTTGCCAGGTTATTAACAGCCCCATTAAAATTACCTGCAGTGAACTGCTTTGGTAGGAGGGAATGTAGAGTACTGTTTCCCCTGCAACTGTCTACTCAGACATAATAACAGTCCAGTAGCACATACTCATAATAATACAGTATTATGGTAGTGGTAGCAGCATTTTTACAGTTTTATTTTGATGAGGGAATATTTTATGGCTCTAATCATATTGAATGTAATTCTCTAGGCTCTACTTAGGCAAAAATCCTATCGAAGTCAATGACAATTTCACCTTAGGATGGAGTTACATCATTAGGATATGGTTTTATTAATGATATTTCTAATAAAAATACTCCAAAGTCAGACTTGTAAATGCATATGTATGTGTGAATGTGTAAAGAGTTAGATATGAATGTCTTTTTAATTGTCCTTATTTTTTTTCTTTTCCTCATGAATGACTATGTAACACTCCTAGTGAAGTGTACATAATACGAAAGGGTTTTAAGGCATTTTCTGAGTCGGAGTAAAGGACTGTGCTGTCCCAGAGGATCTTGCAGAAGGCACAGCATATTTTCTGATGAGAGTTCCCCATTCCTTCTGAATGCACAGGACGTGCTTGCCAAAATAATGATGAATGGGTTTGTGGTCCTAGCTATCTATAAGCAGTTTTTAGTTCAAGCCTAGAAGTTGCTTCTAAGTTTAGTACGTGAACGCTAGAGAGAATTTTCCCACCCTCTCTTATCAATCCATATAGTGTCTGCCATAATTCACCTCTGAGGTGTGTCTCTTCATATATGTTCAGAGGACCTATATGTACTGGATGATCCACCTGCTGCCTGTTTCCCACCCCTGTAGGTTGTGTGGAGAAGCCCCCGGCTCGTGGTGAGGTTGCCTGGCTGTTCGCTACCTCCCCAGGTGCCCGGGGACGCTGTGCTAGGGAGAACGTGTAAATACGGACTAGTCCCAAGCCTGGCTTTGAAACACTCCTGGCTCTATTGGCAGCAAGTGTGACCTGAGCAATGATTTCAGGGTTAGTTCATGATACGCAGTGAGAAAAGGAGCCCAAAAGTGGTGGTCTTAGCTTATTACGGGGATGTGATCAATGGTGTCAATAAAGAGCTACAGCACTTCACATCTGATTATAGTTCTGTTCTCTGGGGGGGTAGGAGCAAATAAATTCATTTCTTTGCAGCCTGAAGAAAAATGCAAGTCTTTCAGTGCTTTTGTGTCAGAGTGCAAAGGCTTTAGTCTATGTCCTTCCTGCTTCGTCTGCCTGAACAAGTGGAAAAAGTCTCAAAAAAATTGGGGCGATACAAGGGCTCTTGACATTTATTACACATGGAACTTTCCACATGTGGCAGAAATAGAAGACTAAGTTTAGAATAAGCAGTATGACTTAATGTCTGTTATGCCATATGTTTTGCCTGCTGCTGCCATACTAGAGAAGAGGGATGTGACAGAGCCTGACCTCGTTCTGGTCGTGGCTGTTTTTAACTCCTTGGGGCTGTTACAACCACACAAAGACTTATTGTTGTGCTGCACCACAGAACAGACAGATAAAATATAGATGTCTATAACAGGACCTGTGCAAAGGGAGTATAGTTTTGCACAGCTTTCTGAATAAGTCTGCCACAGGTACTCTCGGGCATGTATTGACTCTTACTTAAAATCAATTAGGTTTTTAAATAGCTGTGTAGCTCTTGGGCTACCATGATATGAGTCATAGCAGTATACGTAAGCTGTTATGCATATGATTTACAAATGGTACGAATAGGAGTCACACGTGTACAGAGTAGGTAACACGAAGAGTCTGTGCAAAGACAAAGGGTAAAATATATGTAACTTTTAACTTGTCTTGAAGTTACCATGATGGATATGTAAGATAAATGGTACCAGTCCTCTTAGTACACTGGCTATCTGCAGCCAGATAATTCATTTCTTTTAAAATTAATACTGTCTTTCTTTTTCTTAGTAGGTCAGACATCATTTTCGTTTCTTTTTCTATCCCTTCTCAGATAGTGGTAACTAATGATGTCTTTTTGTATTTCAGGGTCCTTCAGGGTAGTTCTAGCTATCTTTTTGTTTCTTTCTTCAGTGAGTTTGACTCTTTGAGGTCTCCTTTCATTGTCATTTTCCTTCACTTTTTGTTATTTAGCTTTTATTTAGCTTTGTACCTTGCCTAATCTTGCTCCTTTTCATTGCCATTCCTGTTTTTTTTTGTAGCTCTGGATCAGTTCCCTAACTTACAGTCCCGGACATCATCTTTTCCTGATGTGGTACTTACCTGACCCATCTTTTCTTTATGATCTCCTAGCTGTAAGTATCACTTCTGTAATAACCAGCTTACTTTATTTTACATCACTCTGTTATTGAGCTTTCTGTCTTCTCTCATATTTCCACAACTTCCAATTTAACTATATAAGACCTTCTCTCGTTTCTTACCTTCTAATATAAGATTATACTCTAGGGGCTAAGCCAGGTAATGGGCTAAAGCCAAAGCTCTTCATGGCCTGGATCCAAGTATCCATATGGCTGGTAGGATACTTGGCTGCATGTGTCCCTGTACTTAGTAGTTTCATACTGCCTAAAAATCCTAGCTGTCCTTGCAGCAAATGGTGCCAAAACCCTCTAGAAAAGATTATCTATCTGAAGTCTCCTCGAGGGCAGATGGGATATATAGTAGCAGCCACTCGGGGAGATCTATATTCATCCGAGCTCTAGGACTATCATCTTCCTGGTGTTGAATAACTCTGACCTTTAGGCTTGCCTAAAAACTGTGCCTTAGTATGTGTTTGTAAAATGGACTGAGACTTTGTACATTACTTGGTCTAAGTTCTCAGTTGAGATACCCTCTTCTGCCCTGTATCATCTATTCCAACAGCCTTTGTACTAGAGAGAATTACAGGGAAAAAAACCCTCCCTCTCAACTGTGCAACAGAGACTGGGTAGAAATCTTGCCCAGCATCTTTTTTATCTTCGGTTTGTTTGTTTTCTTTCTCTGAGAGAAGAATCTCTGCCTATTTTTCCCAGCAGCTGCTCTACCATTCTCTGTCCCTCACTCTTTCCTCCTTTTCTTCTTCTCTTCCTTTTTTCACTTCAAATATTTCATGAATCCTTGTAAAAATCTAATTTCACCTTTCCAACCACCGTATGTCAAGTATGAGACGTGGATATGTAAAGTCTCTGTAATGTTATTAGAGCAATAAATGCTCCCAGGAACTGCATTGTTTTGTAATTTCCAGATGTTTATTGGAAGAAACATATTACCAATAATGGTGGGACCCAGATATGTTATTTGCATAAGTTTCCTTAGCAGATCCTTGCATAATCAGTGAGTTCTGTGAAAATAATGAGATCCAGTCATTAAAAACACATTGCACAAAAAACAGTAAACCAACTTGGCTAGCCTGATTATGACTTAAATGTTAAAAATACCATTTCGCCACTTACTTAAAAACATGCAAAAATTTAGATATTTAGGAATCTGGTTGGTGAAATTAACTGGAAATATTGTGTGATTGCATATCTAGAAATTATTTCCAAATCAGAGGAAAAGTTATCAGGACGGCCCTCGAGCTTCATAGATAAATAATAACTTTGAAAGACACTACTAGAGCAATATCTGAAAAGGGAAATAGGCTAACAGGCAAAGACAGCCACATTGTGGAGGTTAGAAACTGTAGGGATGAGGTGAGAACTGTTAATATTTAATATGTATTAGAATTCATAAAGGATATTAAGATCTTAAAGGCCTTGAGTAACTTAAAAGTGGAGATTCAAAGAAGGTTTCTAGCGGTCAAAGATTCTGGAATATTATTCAATGATAGTAGGAAGAAAAAAATCCTAATGAATTTTAAGATAGGTTTTGATGTGGCTCCCTTTATTCCAGAACACAGCATCCACTTATCTTACTCCTTTAACACTTTTCCAGATTATCCATATTACTCTTCTGCTTATCTAGTCTTTGAAACTAAGGCCTTGAACTAATTTGCGTATCACAGTTCATGTTCACTGGACTTCAGGTACTCTTATCTTTTTCCTTTTAACACTCTTGAAAAAGAACAAAGCAAAAATTAGGCTAAACACTTAGCAGGAAAGCAGTGAATACAGGTTAGGAAGGAATTTATTCACTTCTGAACGGTATGTATATTGGAAACAACAATTTTCCTGAGCTGCTTCCTCCCCCAGTGCAATTTCAGCCAGGCTGTGATTCACATTCCCTGGGATTCCTCCTCCTTTTCTCTTGCTTGTCTAGCTGTAAGTCTGCAGCTGAGCAAGGCTTTATTCTCAAGGCAATTCTCATCTGCCATGAGAGATAGGCACTGAATCCCATACTGCTTGAACGTCATTACTATCATCTATATTTCGGTCACATCTCCAGTGTATAGAACAGGTTGTCTGTTTTTTGCTAGATGTCCGCCACAGCAGACTTCAGGTCTCCCAAGGTCAAACTCAATGTCCTCGACCCAGGCCTCTGGAGCAGTGGCCGAGACCCATCCAAGGTCGATGCCCCTAGACTGCTACCTAGATGGTTTCTCAGTGATAATACCTTAAGATGTCAGCGCATTTCTGGATAGCATTTCTGTATCGTTTACCTGATACCTGGCTGTCCCAAGAATTATTTAGACAGGAATTCAGAACAAGATAAAACTATATTCATGACCGTATATTGTTACATTGAATAGATTTAACAGTTCAGGACACAAAAATACAACTTCTGTCTTTTTAGCACTTTAATTCTCTGAATAGAGATCAAATTTTTGCTTTTATTTCTATTTCTGTATCTCTTCTATGCTTCCTTGGTTGCTGTAGAAGGCCTTCTTGCCTTAGATCTTGACAAACGCTTACTTTTCCTCATTCCCTCCTTCTGTTTCAGTTGCATTTCATGTGCTGGTTTAAATCTACCTCCTCTTCATGGGTGTACCTCTGTTTTTTCTGACATCTCCTCTTAAATGTCCATCAACAGTTTCTTCATCCTGTAATTCAGTTGTAGTTCAGGCTTACAACTTCTATGTCAATGTTGACATCCCTCTTCTCCCTTTCCGACATTTAAGTTGTCGCTTCATCATATTATTTTTTTCTGTATAGCTCCATCCTCTATTTCTTCTGTGACTGGAAGAGTTGTTCAGGCTCTCGTCTTCTTTAACCTCAAGCACTGCAAGTCTAATTCCAACTTGAATCTCCTGCATTTCTTCAAAACTATCCAGGAAATCCCTCTCACTCCTCGTACTAGTTGGGGAGCAGCTTGAAGCAATGAAGGCACCTCCTTCCCCCGGGATTTCCACTATGGTAGAAATAGGCTACCACTATCTGTAGCAATTGCAGTTCACACCAGCTGGTAATTCTCCACTTCATACAGGCATAGTCAACATGGGCCTAGTAATTACTTGTTATTTTAAAAAGGAATTAACCTCTTCACAGTGAGAGGTTACACTAGTACTATGTCTTTGTCATGACCGAGCATCACAGCATCTAACATAGCATTAGTTACTATGATGTGCTGCAAAACTCAGAAATATTTTTATTTCTTGAACTCTTAAATTGCTTCAGAAACTTGCCATGGACTGAAGAATTTTTCACAAAGAGTGAACGTTCCCGTTCTCCAATTTGCTGCCTTCCCAAATTGACTTGTTGTTTTTAGAATATATTAAATTACTGTTCATCCTCATGACTAATTTAAAAGGTTGAAAACTATAAGATTATGGACGTTCCATTTTTTTCCGTGTCTTATTTCTTCCTTATTGCCTTTTTTCTTTGTTATCTCTCCTCTTCTTAAAGTCTTAATGTAATCCTCACCCCCTCCTACGGGGAACAAACAGTTCCCTTGACAATAGTTAGTACAGGGCTTCATAAAGAGCTGGCACAAAATTAAAGAATAAGGAGAAATTTCCAGTAAAAATATTGCATAAGCTATGCATTAGCACAGAGTATATATGCAGCATATTTATAGATGTGCTGCTCCCTCGACACAACTTCAGTAAAGTAACTTGAGATATTTATTATCGATACCTAAAAGTTAACTTCAGTTAAGACCCCTTAATCCTCTTACATCCTCTTTTTACTTTGCTATTTCCCTGTGCACGTGACTGTTTCATTCATTCCTCTCATTGATTTCCAGGGAGGGTCACCTCTCCTTTGCTCATTTAGAGATAGCAAGATAAAGACTAATAATCGCCACGTTCACAACAGTGAATCTTATTAAAATGACCGGACTATGTTTAAGATCAGGTGCTACTGTGAATCCAGTCAGAGGTGTGCTGGCCGTTATGAGGACAGGGGTTCAGCGGTGGAGGTGTTTCTGACGCCTGTGGCTGTGCTACCGAAGAGCAGAAGAGTGAACCTGCGCTCACCAGGGCACAGCTGTCCGCACTGAAGTGTGGCTTTACAGGAACACCATATAGTTTCATAACTATGGACTGTGTGCCCAGCCAGTATATCACACTGCTGAGGGACAAATGAATACACAATACACTTAAAACTATTGTCGCTGTTTGCCACCTGTTTAGTCTCTTTCCTAGGGTTTACTCTGGCATTTCAAATCCAGCTGCTCAAGAAGCCTCTTAAATGCAAAGCATTTCTCAGCTAGGGCTGTCTGGCAAGCAAGAAATCTGTTTCCCGGATGTTGTAGCTGGGAATTCAGTTTATTTCTCTTGAAGTTTTCATAGTGGGAAAAAACACACCCCTGAGAGATAGATTCATATTAAAACTGCCACAGTCCCATTTACCATGGCACTCCCTAGCTATGTAGGGGACACCAGCAGTAATTCCTCCTCACTCCTGTTCCAGACGTGGTCTTGTGGTCCGTCAGCTGCCTTTCTGGGATAACAGCCCTGCAGAGTACCTGGAGAGGGTCACAGCACCAGCTTCACTGCAGGCTGGCGAATCTGGATTTTTTCCACTTCCCTCATGAGTTCCTAAGTCATCAAATGTCTAGATTTTAGTCTAGATTTTTGATGTTCTGAACAAAGTGAAAACATTCATTAAAAATCATTCCTTCCTTTTCAAAAAGGCAATAAATTAACAATAAAAATTAAATACCTTTGTAATGACTTCTAAAAAATTCTTATCGATTGCACTGGTAGCAAATGAAACAGATTTTCAGGTAAATCAATATAAGATAAAAAATTAAATATTCTTAATCTCTCTAGAGCAATTTTAATGCTGGTGTATCTTATATATGAAAATAGATACATTTATGATTGCAAAGTCAGGAAAAAAAATTTTTTTTCAGAATTCGTATCATCAGAAGAAACTTATTTGTGTTTTCCATGCATATCACCGAAACCTTCAGTATATATCACACTATTATGTTTATGAATGTATAAGCGTGTAAGAAAACAAAGGGAAGCAGAACCTATTAATGGTGCTGTGTGGTTAATTCGCGTTTCTGAATACTTTTACATGGTATGAGAGGAAATACATGGCTATACTTGTCTATCTTTCAGTAGAAGTATAGTAAATGTACTTCTAGTGTGAGACTGCTTCTGTACTGGAAGGCATGGAAAACAGAAGGGAACAGTAAGAACATACTGTGCCTTAATTTTGTATTCCAGCAGAGCCTTGAAGTTGCTTGGCCATGATTTCTGTGTTTCAATTTTTACTGCTTCAAATGAAGAGTGAAGAATTCCTTCCTGTCATTAAAATGTGTTTTGGATGAGCAGGTGTCGATTCAGTCAAGTTTGTAAGCTTATTTAACTTCCTGGGATTTTCAGCTGTGGAGGCACAGGGGGAAATTTTGAAAAGTGCTGGCAACAATAGGCACCTATAGATCATTATTTCAAATTATTGCTGTTGGATCTGAGAAGTGCGGTGCGGTGTTTGGTTCATCAGCTGTATTTCCGTTTTATTGTATCAGCCAGGCTTGAGGAGGTCATTCGGTATCCAGAAAGATCTCTTCTAAAACTCTTTTTGTTCTCTAAATCCACGGAAGAATAGTTAGAAGCAAAAAATAGACTGTGTCAGATGAAAGTTGGCATCTTGGCATAGTTCCATTAACTTAAATGGAGCGATACTGATTTACACCAGCTAAGTGTCTGCCCTTAAGTCTATTGTGTAGAAGTCATCCAGGAGTATTTTCCTACCTTTCAAGGGGAAGTTCAGGTGGTCTTTAAAACCTATGACACTTTACCGACTGCAGTGTAAAGCTGCAAAGCAGTAACTGAGACACTTGCTTTTTAAAAATTGCACTCTTAAGAAAAATGAAATGCTGCAAAATAGCTTTATAGCTGAAGACAGAACTGTCTTGGTGATTTTGAAAGTTCAGATGCTGTAAACTTAACTGTTTGTACTCAGGCTGTGGTAGAGATTCTGCTAGGAACAATGAGATTTGCTCACCATATCGATGAAGTGTAAGGTATTTTTCATACTACTTATGATCAGGCAGCTCCAGATAATCCACGCTCTTTATCATAGTGGCAAAATGAAACCTTTTGTTCTATTACCAGATCAGCTAGGGTCTGTTTTTCTGTCTAACACTACTGCAGAGCTGTGCTGGTTTGAACCAACTGAGAAAAAGACACTTCATTCTTTCTAAGAGGAAAAGAAAGGCTGAAATCAATAATGAGAAGACAATCATACCTGTTTCTTTTCACTGCTGTTAAATAACCTAATGTTTTCTTGGCGTTTTGAACACATGAAGTGAAATACATGAAGTTAAGCCTTTGTATATGTTGAAACATGAATACTTTCTATGAAGCTAGTAACCTTACTTCAGGCATTTGATGCCTAACGGTTTAGTCCCTGATTGGGACTGCCTATGACTTTCCTGTCAAGTTATTTTTGCCAAAGAAAGGTGTAATTTTCAACGGTCCATCAAAAAACGCAACAAGCAAAAGTTTTGACCTTAATCGAAGCATTTAACCACATCAAATTTTTTGATTCACTTCAGGCTGACATTAAACTCCAAATGAGCTACTTTACCTGCTACTGCTGAGATAGCTCATGGTAGCTGATTTTCTGTTGCCTTCTCTATGGAGTGGGCTCCTTGACTAGCCTGCATGGCAGATCATGCTCTTGCCTCCAAGCGCAAAGCACGGGAGACTCGATGGAGCCTGGGTCTGTGCTGTTGTCACACCTCAGGAGCTGAGATCCCCTCTCAGGGCTGGCTGGTCCACAAGGAGAAAAGAAACCCTATTGTGATCCGCTTCCCCTGTGATCTCTCCCTTTGGAGGGAAAGTAACATTGTTCAGATATTAATTACTCTGCTTTGTAATTTTCTAGAATAAAATGTCTTTTTTTCCTTGGAATAGAGTATCCACATGGGGGAGTTATATCAGCATAGCTATAGCACTGTAATTACTCTGTTAAAGCTAAGGTAGTCAAACCCTTCTTGTAACTAAACCCCAATACGACCTGTTACCATAAGTGGGAAGGGAAGGAATAAAGCAGGTTCACTGGGCTCCTCATCACCTCCCACGTAACACCTTCAAATAAAAACGAATTCTGTTTTGGATAAGAACAGCAATGAATGAAATACAGTGAATCATAGAAGCTTTTTTTGGGGTACATTATTGAAATGCTCTGCTGACAAAATGAGCCAGATGAAAGATAGAATATGATGACATGGCATAGCGCAGTGCTTCACAGAGATATCTAAGCTAGCTCTGAACACCTGGACTAGTATAATCAGTAGCTTATCTTATTAATACACTGAAATGAGTTTTTAAAGACAGTACTTTGCAACTTAATGTCTGGAATATTTAATTTTAAAATTAAAAAGGGCATACGAGAGTTGATAATAATAGATTAAATTTTTTAAAAAAGTAGTTTGCTTTTTATTTTGTTAATGGAATTTGAGTGACAGAGAATAGACGAAGACTTCAAAGTATGCCCATAACGAGAAGACACATAGCGCTCTCTCAGAGGTCTGAGTCATAATTCTTGATCAGATTCCTTCTTCAAATTCAGTTCTAGTAATAAGAAATTTAGAATGTCCTTCTAATTGCATTTTATGAAGATATAACCTTCCAGTCATTTGATCTCTAAGGTTTTAACATTGTGCATTATCAGTGTATATGATATTGTCTCACTAAATTTTAATTTTAGTCAAATCTAATTTTTATACAAAGGCTCTTACTTGTAATCGCAGTTCCTTGGAACAGGATTTCTTGTTTTGTTTACCAAAGTCGTTCTCAGTCAATCTCTTTTTCCTTGTGATATAATATTTAGGAAAATTAGGATAAATATATGAATTATGTTAGATACCTATACTCCTTATAACATGCCAATTATTTGATCAGGGTAATCAAGAAGAGAGTTTATTTAAAAGCAATTGTTGATGATTGGCTTAAAAAAGAAAGATTTGATATAAAAATTATGATGAGTGCAATGTAAGGGTTAACAAATCAAAATATTGCATTGAGAAGCCCCTAAGCTGATCTATTAAACTATTGCAATGAGAACGACTTCAGGCTCTTCAGGGAAGGAACCCTTCCTTTGTTCTTCTCTCTTAAGCAGCTATCAGGATATGAATGCTCTGAGATAGGAAAGTGATTAAAACAACACTAATTAGTGTGACAAAGGAAGAGATTTAAATGTGGAAAACCTCTAAGAGATCCATTAGTGTCATGAAAATTAAAAAAGAGAAGTGAACAAGCTCATGCCCATGGAGTAAAGAACATACCTCAAAGTACTGGTGGCAGCATCACCACTGTAGTGGGGCACCAAGGAGTTACTGTGAGCCAGGTAACAGCAGCCTGTTTTCAATTCTGAAGGAAAAAAGGTTAAAATGCTTCAGCTGATTCCGTATTGGAATTGTGCAGGTAACAGAGTGTATTGCTACCTTTTTCTCTAGCAAGCAGCTCACAGTAAGGAATCTACATGAAAAGCTAGATTAGAGGTACATTAGGAAGCACGTACTTTAGGATTGTCTATACAAGCTTCCTTCTTTGCCATTTTAAAGAATATAGGATAGGCTTTAATTAGATGTTCAGATCACCACTTCCCTCACAGGGATCTGTCTTCCCAAAGCACCT
The DNA here is from genome assembly GCF_040807025.1 of Struthio camelus. Taxonomy (NCBI): domain Eukaryota; kingdom Metazoa; phylum Chordata; class Aves; order Struthioniformes; family Struthionidae; genus Struthio; species Struthio camelus. The sequence goes on from NC_090945.1 coordinate 30,128,010, forward strand.
AGAGGCTGAAGGCTCACAGACTTAAGTTTTTCACACTCATTTTGAATCTGCTTTCTTAAATTTTTCCTTTGTCATAAATCTGTTTCAAGAGGTTAGTTTTATCCATGCAGTATCATTTTATCATAACGTGGGTTTTCAGGGTTCTTTCTTTTCAGGGCTAGCATATTTAAGACAACTATAATAGTTTTTCATATAAGAAGCCATTATTTTAACAAAGATATCCTCAGAAAACATGGAACTTAGCAAGACTAAGGTCTTAGCCTTAGCATATACTGGTGGACTAACTACTATCTACTTCTACTTTTTAAGATAAGATAAGAAAATAAAACATGATTCATATCTCATTATGGAAGTGAATTTAATTGGTTATGCTACATAAACATATTATTTTAAATAAGTATATATTTATTATGTATTACTTTTATATAAATATATATATGTATATATATACACAAAAGAGATATATTTAAATAAGCAAAACTTAGTCCACTACATCCATGGTGACTGTGATGACCTGTCAGATCGGCCATTGCATTTCATCACCTCAAAATACATCAATAAGAAAAACATATTTTCCAAATGGTTATTAGGCAGCAACAGTTCCTGACTGCATTCCTAGGAGAAAAAAGAAACGGCTTAGATTCAGCATCTTCAAATGGATGTAAATTAGTTTAATACAAACATAAGCTTCACTGTGAAGTGAACACTAGTTATTAAAAAATAAATAAATCTGGAACACAAAAATGCTCCAGTAAAAAAGATTGAAATAAGAGCAGTAGTTATATTGAGAGATAGTAGGTTAAAAGCCTCTAATTTTATAAATCACACGATTTGACAGCTCACTCTGTGTAAGTAATTTACCAGAAGATTCCTTTTTTTTTTAGCATAACAAAAATGTTTTTTACAGACCTTTATATAAGAGGTAGGATGCAAAATAAACGTACAGGAAGCAAACAGAATTAGATTTATCCACCCTTAAGGCGTCATTTCATCATCAAAAAGATGATCCTATGAAAGTGTAATTCCTTCACATGCTAACAATAATCTATAACAGCTGATGAGAGGATGCAGGACTAGTTGCAGATAACAGTCCCTTCGTTTTCTTCACGGTGGTTGGGCACGGCTACTTCTGAAATGCAACCACTGGCATGTGTTTGCATTTTGCATCTAATCAGCAGATTTGAATGTAATTATGTATTTTGCAGGTGAGGTGTTAATGCGGGTTATGTGGCACATCAGCTGTGCGCTGCCACTTGAAATGGTCCACTGGAAAATCTTGAGACAAACAACATTCAATTAGGCGCACAGCCACGAGCAGCTGTGCTAAGTACCACTGGCATCGCCTCAGACGCACAGTTCTCAGTGTGAGCCTACCGCTAGCCGCTTTTAAAATGTGTTTATGTTGGTGACAAAAAACTTTCCATCATCAATTCTTCTTAAACCTCCGTGCCTCTTAGCTGAAAAATTACAGCTGCCTGCAAGGGGAGGGATGCTCAGTCTTATTAATTTTCATTGGATGAAAAGGATCTTTTTTTCCTTCAGGCTAAAGGTTTAACCTTTATGAGTTTCATGAGTAACAAAGGGCAGCCAGATTTTTATTGCATGGGGTATAGCTGTGCATTTGTTCAAAATAATCAGCACTGGGCAATCTACTGTGTATCGATCCAAAACAAACATTACTACTCGTATAGGCTCTTTCCTTCTCGAGTCTACATTTGGCATAGCTAAAGAAAACAAACTTGTTTAATCATCAGTTTTCAAATGCTTGCCACATACATCACTAGAGCTTGTTGTAACATTTAGGACTTGTGACAGCGATATTATTTGGGGAACTGCATTAACAGATTCTGGAGGGTTCCCCCCCCCCCCCCCCCCCCCCCCCCGAAATGCTGCGTGCACCTTCCTGAGTGCGCGAGCTCGGCTGCGGGAAGGCTGGCTTGCTCAGCAGTCCCAAGAGAAAAGAGCCAGCAATGCTTTCACAGTTGCATCTTTGCAACTGTCGTAAAAGCCATGCGAGTTTTTTAATTTATAGAGCAATGTGGATTGATTCCCACTGACTCACTGTGTCAGGTGTTAATCCTTGCAGCGCTGCTGGAGGGGAAGGGACGCGCTCGGGGCTTTGGGGACGAAGCTGTTGGTGTGCTCGTCCTTAGAGGAGCGAGAAGGGAGAGGGAGATGGAAAAGAGCATTTAGGTTTAGCTTCAGATTCCTCTTTTAGTTACAAATAGCCAAACTGCACAGGAGCATGAAATAAGCTTAGGTGCTGTTTTTTGACAGGTTAGTCTGTTCAGGATGGGCCAACCTTCAGCTCAGCTACAGTTAAAAGGACATTAGAGAGCCTTATTTTCCTACAGAGTAGGGTGGATAAGGGAATAGTAGCTAAAAGTTAGAGGAAAAACTCAGGAAGTCATTACTATTATTTAGCAATGATGATATTGCTGTATTGAGCAGACTGATTTAAAAAAAGCTCACGAGCTGAAGGACAACCTGATTATAAACAGGACTTAGCAGGATACGAGAATCATATTTCTATTCTTCAAATATACGTGGTTGTCTAATTCTCTCAGCCTCTCTAAAAACTTAAAAAGGATGTAGACTGGGCTTGATCTGGAACTGCAGTTAAGCACAGGGAAGTCACACCATAGTCGGGAGGTGACTGGAAACGGAGATACCGATAAGTTAATAAGTAGGCAGTGAAGTGTCTCAGCAGAACTGAGAAATACCAACACCACCACTGCATTTATGGTGTAGAGATGATCTACGTGTGAAGGAGATACCACCAATCTATTTCTATGGAAACCTTTCTGTCTTTTATGTGTGATTAGCCTTTATGTAAAGGACCAGAACATTTCCTAATATCAGACATGCTTGCACTGTAGTGAATGCAGTATTGCCTGTCAGGACTCTAGGAGTATATAGGAGAAGCCAAGTCCTGTTACATCTTCACTGGGACAGTAGAAGTTGTAAAAGAAAAGAAATACTGATTATTTAAAAGGTGCAACAGGAAAAATGAAGAGTTACAATACTTAAAGTTACAGTGTTCCCCAGTTATCTGTGATTTAAAGAAAAACAAATCAGAATTAATGACAGTCAAAAAATCATAATTTGTACTTCTAAGAGTGTGAATAGGTATTTGGTAGGAAAAGGGAACCTGTTAGTGGATAGGTTGCACTGATGCAGGGATTGCTCACCTTTGAGCATTTCAGATGTATTTCCATGCAGAGTTAATGCACTAATATGTGTGTATATTGATACAAATAGCATGACTGGCTGAATGACAGCTTTTTGGTCCCCTCTGCAAGTGAGAATAGTCCTCATACCTAAGCATACAATTTATGTATTATTTTCGTCATTTGGCACGTGGCCACTTTTCATGCTCGGTGAAGTAGAGAACTCACAATCGAGAATATTCTAATAGTCATATGCTGCTAGAGTCTAATTTTAAAAATGAATTAAGCTATTTCTGTTTTCTACATGATATGCTTCAGATAGAAAAAAATAATATAGCACAAAATGCATGATTTAGTTTTAGTATGCAGTAGGTAAATAGGAGACTCATTCTTCGCTGTTAGGATTTTAACCCTAAGATTAGTTATGCTTGGATTGTAGGCCAAATAACAAAGGCCACTGCATAGAAAGGTCGCCGTATTTTTGCTACACTATTTACCTGCCTAGTATAAGCTAGTTCCATACAAAAGTGTAGTACTCTGTCCATCGCTGCTAGTTCGAGATGTATAGCAACATTCTTCAGGCATTTCCTCTTGGAAGAGTACTGTACTCTGCAGCCTCATATATCTCCTTCCAAGGAAGAGGGGAGTAAATTAAAGCTAATCTCGTCTAGTTCTGCATACTTTCTCAGATGGCCTTTTCAGCTACAGTTCTGAGAGAAAGCAGTCTTAGCTAATATAATTTTTAGTAATTATTATCTTTTCTCAGCAGTAGAAAGAGGAACAGTTTAATTTTTCTGTAGGTGTATTAGTTCATATTTCCCAGTATGAAACTCCTTTTATTATAATTCAACATCTGTTCTTTGCTTTGCAGTCTTCTTTTCTTACTGGCTTTCCACAATATTTCAAATGTATATTTATCTGCATATTTCATTAGCGATCTAGTCAGATCAAACCCGAAAGATGAAAGTATGTTTTAGGATTTATTATTGTTCTTAGGAATTTCCTTTTCTAAATTTCCATCTGTGATTGTTAAGTAAAGGATTTCTTTTCAGGCAAAGTTATTTTGATCCGTCTGAAATGCCTTTAAGTCCCTGCTCCTCCTACTCCTTTTCAGTTTTTCTTTTAGTGACATAAAGCATGTAACTTAATTCAGATGATATTTTAGGAAATGTGCAGAAGAATAACAAAAGGTATACAATGCAGGCTCCCTTGTGACAGTCCTGGAGAAGCTCCGCCAGTGCGGTGCAATGCTTGTTTTGCCGCTGTCAGAGTGACCCTTAAGAGCGTTAATCGAATATGGTCTATGTGAAGGTCTGAACTATTGTTTTGGAATATCTGGGGGTTGGGGTGTTGCTTTTTGTTTGTTTGGGGGGGGTCTTTTGTGACTTTGGTATCTTTTCAATTGCTTCTCCTGCTTCAAAGGATGCTATTAAGGAGAAGGATATGCCTTGGTGAGAACTTGTAGCACACGGATTGATGCTTTTGGGTGCTTGATTCCATAAAAATGAAGACGTCTTACATAACCCTCTACTTCTACAAGTTCTTTTGAAATTTAGCCTTCCTTTCACAATAACAATATCAAGGTCTCTATCTGATTTTGTGGCTAAAGGAGCTTATGCAAGACTGTGATGCCTAAAGGAGGAGGATTTCATAGGAATAGGAAAAGGACTTTACCTTGCATACATCTCTAAGAGATTGATATTACCATTTTGCACATAAGACTGTTGTCCCTTTCTTACAGGTTGTTTAAAGCAGTGGTTGTAGAAAATAGTGACAAAAAAAGGAAAGACTGGATAAAGAGCCTTTCAATGAGAGACTTAAGTCAATCTTATCATAAAGCTTGAGAGCTTATCATAAAGATTGAGAGATGATTTAATTGCAGTGTATATATGAATGCTTTGATGGTACGCTAGTTTAGACCAATTTTGACAAATTTAGCCCTAGTGGAAAAACGGATAATAAAAGAAAGGCTAAAAGATTAAACCAGACAAACTGCAATTAGAATTTGGCAAATGTTTTTAATGGCTCGGGTATTTTTAGTGAGTAAATTTGGTGGATTCTCTTTTATCTCAAGGTATTTTCAAATCCATACAAGGGGACAGTTGCTTTAGATGAATGTACGTTTAAACAGACACTGATACAGATTTGGCACAGAGATTATTGTTGAATTTGGTGATCCATGGTAGGTAGCCAGCTGCAGTGTTTCTTTCAGTGGTCTATTTGCCTTTAAACTTTATGAACCCTAAACTCACTCCCTTTCTACAGATACCTAATCACTGGAGCCATGTAGTGTTACCGGTTTATCTATTAGTATTCATGTTTTTGTCTTATGAATTGAAATACTTATTTTGTCAAGATACATTAGAAATTAGGTATTATGGCTGCCTTAATTCTGTACTTTCACATGCTTCTGAGTTCCCTGGTTTGGCTAGTTTCAAAGTAAAGTACAGCGAAATGCTTTTTTCTCTTTTTTTGTATTGTCCAGTAGAAAGTAGGTATTTGAGAAATCCCACTGTACCCAAGCCAGGGCTAACTCAGGAGTTCAGGTCAGTTGCTAGACCCAGCATTGTTACTCCAAGAGATTTGGATAATTCTGTTGGAAGAAATGAGCTAGGTTCTTCCCCAAAGCGAGCCTGCCACGTTACAAGGCTCCCTAATCTCCACCGGGCAGTACAGAAAAAACAAGAAAACCATTTTTGCTGGGTTTGGCTCTCTGGAACTTGTGAAAACAAATACCCGCGGGGCTGCGAAACAACTAGCTGCCTACGTTTACAGCTGTATGGCTATCCCAGATTAAAAAGACATAGAAAATACGGTTCTAATTATCTTTCCTCTTTCCCTTGCGAAGGAAAAAAATTATCTCTGACTATCCTTAAATTAACTATGAGGCATGCTAAAAGACACTTGTGGTGCTGCTGGAGCTAATAAGTTGCGGTGCTGGAGCGTGCTGCGGTCGTGGCTGAAGAGGTACCATAAAGGTTGGAGGACCAGGAGGAGCCTTGGGGCCGGGGCAGGTTTGCAGATGGAAGCGCTTCAGTCAGCTCTTCGCCCTTCTCCTGCTCAAATACTGCCAGAAACTTTTGAAAAGATCAGGAATTTTGGTGGGGGCGAGAGAATGGGACATTAGAAGCTCTTTAGAAAAATACAATTGCTGCTGTGCATCAAGTACACATTTGTATATCTTGGATTGGTTGGGAAAAGGTTACTTTCTAATAAAGGAGCAGAGTATTTTATCTCAGGAGAGGTTACAAGCAGTAAGACAATGTAGTTTACAGTAGATAAGAGCAACATTTTCTTTTATCTCCTACCTCTCTCTGTGGCTCTGTGTTATTCTCCCGTATGCTGTGTGTCTGCAAACCTGAGGGCATCAGTTCGACTCGACTGTTCAACAGGAAAAAAAGTGTGACTCTTAACCTAAGTGTGATCTTGGTGGGAATGTGTTTACAATAGAGATACCTTTGGCAAGAACGTTTACTTCCTTAAAGCCCCAATGGAAGTTACTAGTTACCCTTATTTCATGGAGAAAAATGCCTTGCAACATTAGCACTGCAAATTATCCCCAGGAAGACCCTGCCATGTAAAGAAGCAGCACAAGGAAATAACTCCTCTGCTGCAGTCATTTACAAATTTATAAACTTTAAGCTATAGTGTGAAGTCTTGTTTTTTACTGCTTTTCCTTAATAGGATGCAGAATATCTTTTAAAAATATTCATGGAAGATGTGCTGTGTCCTTTCGTTTGCTCTGATCCTCTGTATTACCTGTACAAAGAACAAGGATTTACGCCCCCCCCTCCCTTTTTTTTTGCTTATCTATGCTGCAGTCCTACTGTCATTGTTTGATTCTGCTTAAATCCCTCTGTACCTAAAGGTACAGCCTTATCAATTGAAAAGCTAATGCTATATAAGAAGTGAAAAGAACACAGAAAGGTTTCCTAGCAACTACTGTGAATCCTTCTAAAGTAAGTCAGTTAAAACCATGTAGTACGTGCGATGGGTGTAAATTAGGGAGCTAAGCTGATCCACAGATTTACAGATGCCCACTATAAAGTACAATAAAACCTGTAATAGAAGGTGAATTGCTCAAGAAGAAAATCACATCAGAGTCTTGACAGCTTTATCATTATTTAAATGATCCAGCTTAAATTCTACTATGTAGTTAGTAAGACTGAGCGTCAGAGCTACAGCGACGGTGTACAAAAGCGCAGTTAATAGCATTGGTTAGTGTCACTGCGGCGATTATGTCTTTTATTGCTCCTTCTCAAAAACAACCAGCAAACCCAAACAAGCAAAACAAACTTCGAGGGGCGGGTGCAGGGGAGCCACGGCAAGGTGCAAGCCTACAAAGTCACATTTGTGAAACGGGGTCTCTTTTGTTCTGCTCCGCTTTGGCAGAGCATGAATTAAAATGGACATTTTTAGGTTGGTAAGAATCTGTTCAGTAAAGTGTAGGGAGGCTAACAATTCTCTGTCTCCCCACACACTGCTCTCCTGCCCTCTCCCATACACCAGCATCTCAATCTAAGCTTCTTCTCTCCTCAACACTTCTTTCTTGTAGAAGTATTTTTAAAAAACTCCTCAAAGTGGTATTATTTAGGGAATTAAGCTAAAAAAAAAAAAGTTTTGTTAAGGCAGTACCTTTATTTCTAGAGCATGCTCCCTTGATTCTAGGCTTTGTTATATGAAATTTGAAAAGTTTTCACCAGAAAAATTTGGTTAATGGTTCATACAATTAAATTCTTTATTTCGTGCTTAAGCTAATTAATGGGTGGATATTTGGTTCAGATAGGACAGTATGCTCTCATTAGAGTTAATTCTCCCTTGCCTATTCGGAAATGCCTAATAATATGCATGGCAAAATGTAGGCCTGCAAAATCTAACTTACTTGAGTCTAAAATATTTAAAAATTTCTAATGCAAGTGAAATTGCCTCCTTACGCATAAGTAATTGATAGCATTCAGAGCCTCAAAATCTTTAGAAACAATAAATAATATAGGGATATTTTCAATGTATTTCCCAGCAAGAATACGATTATACAGAGAATTAAAGTGATTTTTCCCAGTGCCCCCAAGTAAATAAATGTGCACTCTAGTATATGCAAAAGTCAGCATGGACATAAAACCCTGCTTATAGCCCCATCCTAATGAGACAATATCATGTCTGAAAAATGGCACGTGTTGAAGAAAAGTGTTTGGGACCTAGATTTCTGTCACTGTGGTTTTTAGTTTGTTTACTTGTTTAAATCGCCCCTGAAATGACACTCGAATGTGAAGACGAGACAAAAATCGCAGTCCCGCTACAGGAGCCGCATGTGGGCGTGTGCACGTTCCCGTGCTTTTCTATAATAGTTTTAGCTTTCTGCGTCCCGAATTTTGCCGAAGCTGCTAGGCAGACCTGAAAAGGTCTGAAACATCCGTGGGTTCAGGCACTTACCGAGTGCTTATCCCTCCCTGGCTGCTTTGCTCTGAAAATCAGGCTGGACCTGTCAGCAGAGTGACCTTTCTCACATGGCGGTGTTATTTCTGCCTTCTCCCGGAGAGCGCCCAGACACAAACATGTTCAGAAGCAAACAGACGAGGAGCAACAGCGCTTTGAATCCCCAAGCAAGTTGGGTGTTGTTTTGAGGTTTGGCAAGAGTCGGAGCTGGCTTTTATTTTCTAGGTGCCCGTTCACCCGTCTTGCACCAAGGAGAGTGCGCTGCTGTTCCTCACCCTTTGGAGGACACAAAGTTTTTTGCCACGTGCTTCCACCTTATTTGCTCCAAACTCACGCGGCAGCAACTGCACTATGTGTGCGAGTGTGTTATTTGTTTACTCTTATTTTTTTTCGCTCTCTATGTCAGGGAGGACCTGAAATGATTTATGTGCGTTGCACCACTCTCTGATCCCCAAAAGGGAGGCTACAGGTTTGCAGTGTCCCATACATATTACACCTTGTAGATATAATCTCTGGCAATTGTGCACAAACTTGCCTCATGTGATGAAGTGTATCTGTTTTAGAAATTAAAAGAATAAGCTCTTGAAACTCCTCCGTAAAACTCCAAAGAAAAGGCCGATAACCCAGCTAGTGCTCAGCTCCGAACTGACCTTGCAAGCAAGACACTTAAATAGCAACGCCTGTTTGCTACTGTCCTAGCTGCACAGGTATAATTTGCAACATTGGAAGGACTTACTGAGTCCCATCGCTAGCTGTGGCAGGTGCAGGTGCGTATACGCTTATGCCGGACAGGCTGGTTGTTGCCAGCGTGCAAAAGTAAATGTATGACGAAGGTGAAGCACGTCAAAGGCTTTTCCCTTTGTAAGAAAGCAGCGTCATAAATATAGTTTAGGGGCAATTGCCTGCTCTCGCCTTCCTGGCGTAAGAAATACCCTCACTGAAGACTGCCTTTCTACTAAGCTATGGGTTGTACTGGAGGGGAGGCCTCCCAGTTTTTCATGGAGTACAATTTTTATCCTCCATGCAATTAAATTGCCACTCTGATGGTTTGTGCTAAAGGTTGGGGAATCACTGACAAACAATATAATAATGCTGCCAGAAAGTAAATCCATGGGTCTGTTCTCTGGTAGTGCAATTAATTTTTTAGTTTTTCATAACATTTGAACAAGTATCATCTACCTCAGTGACCTAAACATCAGCCAAAGGCTTACTCCTTGCGCTTCCTGGTTTGATTCTACAGTTAAACAAAAGCAATAGAAAGTGTGTCAAAAATGTCTTTCAACTCAGAAAAACGTTTGGACAGAGTATACTCAAGTATACACTTGAGTGTTATCTTAAAATGGCCCTAGTCATCGCTGAGGCAGCTTTCTGTCCTTCTTCATTCCTTGAATGTGATTTTAAATCTTACAGTTGTTCAAATTAAGCAGTTAAGCAATATTCTCAACAAAGAACAATAAATAACTGTAAAAGTCACAGAGTGCAAAGATCTGTTTACTACCACCCAGTATGGAAATGATTAGTATGCCATCTTTTTCTTTGGTATATTATCATGATAGGACTTTCTAATAGCCTTATTGGACCAACAGCAGCACTGCAGACAGAAGAATGAACTAACTTGTCTTTTTCAGTGTAGCTCATAATTAGCAGTTTCTATAAAAATCATTGATTGCCATTAATTAATACTAGCCCTTCTTCTTGTTGCATTGAGCTTGTGAAGACTACCATTTTCTTTCTTTTCTACTTTGATTAGGTCACTATTTTTTAAATCAGTGCATGTCTTATGAAGAAACCTCTGACACTAAAAAGCATCATGAAATTTAGCATTCAGAAATTAATGCATATTATGATTTATTAGCTGTTGGATATTTCTTATCTAAAATTCGTATGTGACTGTGAATAAATACTGCTTATATATTATGCAAGTGTGAATATGTACATAAGTATGTACATATTAGATTTCACTGTATTTCCCAGGTCGTTTATTTAGCTCCAGCAATTGATTTTTATTAAGATAATAGGCATTTAGATGTTCATGAAATTATTTCTCCCAGTAAATCTCTTCCCAGTCGCCACTGAAAAAGTATTGAGATGTTCTGAACAATTTCTCAAAACCTTTTCTCATTATCAACTTCTGAAATCTGTTTTCTTCAAGATCTTGTGCCTGTAATTATTAATATGCCCAAGAACAGTGGAACTAGTACAAGACATTTTATTGATATCTAAATATTTACAGGAATGAAAAACTATAGAGTGTTGCAGATCGTTAAACAGAAAACTATGTATGCACTATATACTATATACATATACATTCTGAATATGAAGCTATTTGTTATATATTTACGAGAATGAATTCTGACATGTTACTTAAAATTCACTTCACCCAGTTTCCTCTTATTTCTGTCTGTAGCATGGCGTTCATTCAGGGCCAAGAAATTTGAAAAAAGGCTTGCTTTCTTTGTCTTGAGAGTTGTCCCTAGTGAGTGCCAGGGAACGGAAGCCTCTGCACAACAAAACAATTGGGTTCAGCTAACTCACGATCATGCATGACACAGTTCCCTATACACTGGATTTATAATTTGTCTAATCCTTTCTTCTTAATGCCCCTGTTCTTCAATTAGTGCTTTTTCACACACATCTCTGTAATCTTATTTCATCTTCTTTTAGCGTGTGCACTACAGGCTTTATTCAATTTTCTTTGAAGCTGATGGAGAGACTTCCACTGACTCTAGTATAAGGCAGATAAGACCTAGTTTGTTTTTCTGAGGAAAATAAACGTATCGGACTAGCTTGGGTTCAGAGTGCCATGCACAGCTATGGCAGTAATAAGTTTGAGTGCATCAGTTCTCCTTCAGGGTGTTCCTGTACTTATTTGCTGAAAAATGACATTTTTACTGCTATCAGGGATGAACAACAGGATGGCTAAGGAAAAGTGAAGCTGATTCTCTTCTGCTGTATGCATCAAATTTCACTTCACCTCTTGTCGTGGTATTTGTATTATGACCAATAATGGTCATGTAAAGAAAGAAAGAAGACTTATGTTTTTCTTTAAAATCCCTTTTTCTTCCTTTCTTCAAATAGGAAAAAAGTCCACTCAAAATAAGAATGCATATTACTAAGAGGGAAGGAAATGTCAAATTTTACAATATTATTTTACAAAACACTTCTGTTGTCCTATTGCACAGTTAAAACTATCAAAAGAAAATAAGTGAGATGTTCCTTACAGGTAAAACTTTATCTGTACAAGGCTAGACATCCTTGAAGTGCTACTTAAACCCTAAAATAAGTGGGCCTGAAGTAGCCTGTAGGCCGTTGCACGAGGATGAATTTCACCCTAAGAAATATCAAGTGGTATTTTTCAATCTAAATCTATGATCTAGGAAGCACAGCAAAGTCTAAATAGCATTGATGTATAAGTCTGTGGGTACACAGTGTGTATATAAATATAAATAAATAAATGCAAACACAGAAGATGAACAGTATGACATACACACATTTTAGTGTAGATCCTTATGTCAACAGGGAGGTTTACAACTGCAATACTTTTTTCTTCTTTTCGTGCATAATTTTGCAAATCACGCACTAAAGAGAACAGAATATTTTGGAAACACGGACAGCGTTTTGTTTTACTAACCACAAAGCACTACTGATATTGCTCTTGCTTTACTTCTGTACCTAAAGATTACAGTACAGGAATGCCGTGCAACAGTTCTGAAAGGACATAGTGATTTGGGCATGAAAAGACTAAAATTATAGGAAAATGGAACTCGAAATTACCTGTCCTCTGGGAATTAAGTCCTTGGTGTGCCAAAAGCTAGAATATCAGATATAAACCTATTAGACTTGTTACCTGCCCTTCAGTTAGAAATTGCTGCAAGCCATAAAAAATAGTGTTGTTCACACTTCTGAAGTTTAATTCAATCAGATTCGTTGAAGCTTGAGTCTTTAATAGAGGATATTTTTCAAGAAAGTAAACTTATCTCTCTTCCCTTACGGATTTTCTCCCTGTTAGCCTTTCCTTGTGAAATTCAACTTAAGAAAGAACAGCACTACAATTGTCTACTTTCGTATGGCAGTTTAAAGTTCCAGCATAACATTGTTTTTCAGAGATGACAGATACAGATATTAACCAGGATTTCAGCTTTGAAGGATACTCAGACAGTTGTGAGTGAGGCTTTTTAGTACTGAATTAATTCATTAGCACTTTGACCTCACCTTCACTAAATTCAAAAGGGTAAGGTAAAATAAAATGAGCAAAACGAAAATCAGCCAACCAACCAAAAAAAATGTAAGTTTGACCTCAAAGATCAATAATCAGACTTGCTAGTTCACTAGTTCCTGTAGAAAATTACTGTATCTGCTCAGGCCGAGGAAAGATATCTCACATATTTTATGCTGTATGTTATAGTTCTTCTTCTTTCTATATGTAAATCGTACTTGTCATGGACAAAGAAATAACCAGTGAATGTGGAAATCTCAGTTTCTAAGGTTTGATCAAGAGAAAACTAGTAACTTTCAGGGTAAGTTACGGATTATTGAAGTTAGCAGTGATTAAGACCACATAAAGGTACTTGTGTTTATTAAAAACGGAGTATTAATTTAAAGCCTACACACTAACTTTGTTCTCAAGACCATCCTTGAGGCTTGGCTTTTAATAGTATGTGTACAAAAACATATGCATCCTTGTTCATGTGAGCAAGGGGCATTACCCCTTGTATCTGTGCATAAATTAAGTTAGTGTAAACACACAGACTCTTACCATGCTTATACATTTTCTGCATTTATGTTACTTAATTTTATGGCTAATGAAATAGGTTCATACTCCCAGCAACTTCTCCGGATGGTATCACTCTTCCCTCAAGGACTACATTTTTCTCTATGCCATGTTTGACTTTTTTTGTCATTTATTAAGGTGATTAAACCTGCCTTAAATCCTTAGAGTTTGGGTTCTCTTTCAGGTGCCGGGGATTTTACCTTGGTTACCAAAAGACTTATCTCTCACATTGTCTTCTGTACTAACTACTTTTAAACAGAGAGATATGCAACTCAGGAAAAAGATGTAACCCTGTAGATGCTCTGAAGAAACAGAGTAAGAGGATGAGCCACGCAGTTGCTTCAACAGTCTGAGCTGAGGGATCACCAGACTGAAAGGAATGGGATGCTTTCGTGTGTACCAGTTTCCTTGAAATCACTCTTTAAAAAAAGTCAAAGTATAAGTAGTAATAAAAATACTTATCAAAATATGTACACTTTTGGTCTGAATATAGGGTCGGAAATTTTATAGAAACAGGTAGACAGAGATGAAAAGCAGACCAGGATTTATACCTTCTTATTATTTAATTAACATCAAAGGTTCTTTTCACTGTGGCCCAGCTGTCAGGCAATGGTCTTTGGATCCAAAACATCTGGATTTGGGGCCCTATGTTTCCTTTTATTGGCCAGACTTACCACTTGAGTTTTAATCAGAATCACTTCTCTCCTCAAAGGAGGCTGAGGCTTCCTCAGTCTTTAAATTGACCAGGAAAGACCATTGACCTTCCTGCCTCCAGATCACTATCTGTTTCCACCAGCTAATATCCCTGGGGCATGACGTAACAAATTAAGCAAACTGCTTCTCCCCTGCTTGGCTAAGCTCCGCGTTGTGAGGCAGTTTACCGTTTCCTGCCAGGCAGGGCAACAATTTAATCCCGATGAGATTTTCAACACAGCATAAATCTTAAATTCCAATTGGAGCTATAACTTGCTAATCCTGCTTTGTACAATCCCATAACTAGGATTAATCCATGCAAGACATTATGCAGCTCTCCTTTAAGACCAGAAGTTGTGATAACCAGTCACTCCGAGATGATAACGGATTTGGGTGAATTGACCTCAATCCTGCCTTTGAGGGATGCCATGACAGATTGTGATAGTCCACTGAATATTATAGATTAGTATCTTTTCTCCCTTTACGAAACAGGTATAGTACGATTAGCAGCAATGACAGGTTCTGCAAGCTGCATACTCCTTTATCTGACTTTTATTCGGGAATTAATATTTTTAAGAGCAAATATCCTCAAGTTCTTTTGGTTTGGTTTCTGTGCTTGTTTTAACTCTCATTAAGCATTTCATTCAGTGACGCTCTGATTGAGGGAAAGGTGGTTCCTTATGGAAGTTATAGAATGAGATAAAAGAAATTCGGTTATTTTCACAAAAGTGAAACAGATGGTTGAAATTCCAATCCTTACAGATTCATGTAAAAATAAACAAATGAATTAACAAAAAAAAAGGTCATTTCCAATCATTGCCAATTTAAAGTGGGTGACAACGGAGTGAGTGGTTTTATACTCGTCCTTTATACTATCAGCCTGACACAGAAAAATTATTTGTTAGAGCCAGAAAATCTAAATTGCAGTGAAGCTGAAATTTATTTTTAGATGAGCACATTGCTGAGATGGCGCTATTAAGAAAAGGTTGATCAGTGCAGAGTCAAAACTAAACAGGAAGTTGAGCTGTCTCCTATTCATCATTACGCAGCGTTGTTAACTCATAACGGTCTCTTCGCTGGCACTCAGTTGGCATAGATTTTCTTTCTGAAATTAAACAGAGTGCTAAAGCACACTTTGTACAAGTAACGCCGAGGAACAATCTTTAATAAATGACACAATTTTTTCATTTAAGGTTAGGAAGAGTTGTCAAACAATAACTCAGAGTGTCATGACTGGAGAAATGAATAAACGACACAGATATTCTCATTGAAACAGAAACAGCGGCCTGATCCAAAGCCTGTGAAAATCAATGAGCCTAGAATTCTATTACTGAGATTTTTGATTAAAGTTTTTCTCTGTAGTTTTTAGGAATATGTGAACTTCTTGTTTCTTAATATGATACTGTGTTTGCATAGCTTGGGGTTTGGTTTTCTCTTTGCAAGAGTTAAAGTACTAGTCTGTAACGAACAGCATAGCAGAACATGATAAAGGTGACTGGAAAATTTCCAGCATCAGTTGTAATCTATGTAATGTTTTTTTGGGTGACAGCAAAAGACATAATCTATTTCCACCTCAAACCTTCTGAATAGGCTGCAACCCACATTTAGTTCATTAACGAATCACTGGGAAAATTCAGTCCGTGGTTGGCAGTCGGAGACAGTGAATGCCTTTATCACCGAGTGTCATTAGCCAGAACTGGGTTCTGTTATGCTTCCCAAGTCACCAAACCTCTCTTTTCAGTATGATGGATAGTTTGGTTGTTTAACTTGAGGAAATACTGAAATTCACTTTCAGTGAACACTTGTTCAAAAACTAATGCATTTTGATTCTTATTTTTAGGTTTTCTTTTTCCTTTTTCAACTATCGTTGCAATAGAAATGTTATTTTCATAAATATCCCTACAAAGAACCTATCCAGTTGGCGTGACCATGTGCAGAGCTAGATTTTTGACATTTCCCCATACGTTTCGCTTTTTTCATCCACCAGTCAGAGAACAGAGAAAATGCCATGTGATTTGACTGACCAGTTGCAACTAGACTATGCAGCTTGAATAGTGAACTTTAAATACTTCAAGAAATGATGCGGAGAGATGATAATGAATACGTTCAGGAAATGATTACCTACTTGCCAGTCTTCTAAAAGCAGAAAATTAGGATCGAGTAAATTAGGGTGAAATTTGAAGGCGAAATTATCCATTTTGTAGTCTTTGTTCAGCTGCATTATTTCCTTTTCTCTAATCAGAAAAAAAGAGAAGAAAAAGCTCTCTCATTGAGACCATGCAGGTGACAATGTTACTGAAAAAGTATACCATTTGCAGTGGAATCAATTTCTAAGGGACACAATATACATTGGAAACATTAGGTATGACTTGCATAGGTGCTTGGGCGTATCAAATACTCTGTTTGCTGCATTTACTCGGATGTCTTCTAAAGCCTTTCAGTGGCGACTGGGAAGAGATTGAACTGGGTATTGTGCTTTATTTCATGGAACCAGAGTTGCAACTTGCAAGCTGTTCACTTGACAAAATATGAAACTACTGATTCAATATTAGCACGAGAGGTTTCATGAGATGAAATATATGCACACGAATCTGACCACTTTAAAAAAGGCAGCATACTAAAAGAATTAGGGTCCTTAACCTACAATTTTCCTTGAACATATCACTCAGGCTGTGCTTCTAGTGCTTTGTCACTTGCCTGATCTCTGTAGTCACCACCATGTGCCTTACAGACACCTTAGCCTGGAAGAGCACGCCTGGAAATATTTGGCATATTGAGCCAAATTTGGCTCATCTGGGCGGCAGCCATGATACTGAGCAAAGGATAGAAAAAGCTGAAGCTTTCTCCCTTGCTGCACTCCAGCTATGTGTGAGTGTCCAGGTGGTTTGGAGATGAGATGAGTTTGGGCTCACACATGGAATACAACGTAGATATAGCCTCAGAGACTGTCTGCAGAATAGGTGATCTCATCAAAGAAGCCAAGTGAAGACTGTCAAAATGACATTAGACCCTGGGACCTGATAAAGTCAGGGCAGGTTAATTAAATGAGCAACCGCCCACAGTGTCTCCGCTCATTCGGGGTTTTGCACTTGCTAAGACAGGCATAAAGAAGTATCTCTTGTTTTATACTACATCAGCATCATAGGATCACAAGAAATCCCTTCTGCCTAAACTGATCAGCTTTAGAGTCAGTCTGCTGCCACTGAGGCTCTAATCTCCTCTCCTTTTGCATCATCTATCACAGGGTACCAGTGAACCAAACTGGCCTGGGAGGATAACGGAGAGAGCAGGGGGCATGTGTAGGTTAATATGTCAACTGTGCTGGATAACAGATGGTTGCAATGATCTAGTCCGTGATGTGACGTTGCGGTCAGCAAGGTAATGGTACTGTAGAGGTGAGTTACACAGGAGCACTTCACGTAAGCTGTTATGGGGCGGGCGGGAGGGGAGGAAACAAAAAATACTTGCTAAATGTTCAGCAAAAAAAATCTTCAAACAGATCAAGGGAAAAACAAAGCAGAAGAACAACAAAAAGAATTTAAGATTCTAAAGACGGAGAGCTGCATAAAAATAATTGTTTCATTCTGCAGCTTAGGGCAGTACTGTAGCTCTTTATTAGGCAATTATTTTCTGTCATTTTGAAGACTTCATCTCTTCCGACAACATAAAGATTCTACCTGAATTCTTTACAACCATGTTTCCTCCACCCCTATAATAGCAGTATTCACCTACTCTATAATTCTTCCTTTCTCTAGTGAAGTGCTGAGATTTTTATATTATCACAGCTGCCCATCAATACCTGCATAATAAAATCGATAATAAAACTAACATTTTCCTATATTAACATGGTCTGCCTCAATGCCATGTGGGCTACATTCTGATCGCCTGATTTATAATGAAGAGTATCTTCCTCTGAGTGGTAGGATCCCTTACGGGATAAAGTGCTATCAATACTGTCCCATTAGTTTTAATTTAAAGGATCACACTTTATCAGTCACTGAAATACCACCACCTTTGAGATGAGATGTGACAACAATTTAACAGTACATAACACCGCCACCTAACAATTTAAGTCAGAAAATGAAGAACACCTTTGCCAGTTGAAACTGCGGAGGAAATCAAACTGGGTGGGTGGTATTAACAGAATTGGTCATTGCCAAGACAGCGAAGTAACACCTTCTGTGCTTGCAAGAAGGTGTCTTGTGAGAATGAATGACAAAAATTTGCCAAAAGAACTGCAGCTTCATAATTTTTTGGAAAGACAACACCTCCACCCATACTGTACCAGCTCGCACAGTATTAGCGGTAGCTCGGCACTGAGGGTGCCTCTCTAGCGCTGCTCCCTGCAGCACAATCTGCTTCCAGTCCAAATACGACCTGGATGTTGTGAGCTTGGTCAAAAATGGAGTTGCAGCATTAGTTTCTGTGGCCAAGAGCCACAAACAGTATTTACTGTCTCACTGCACTGGGACATCCAGTCAGGGTTTTCGTGCTTTCCTGCCCTGCAAGTAGCATCTTGTTAGCTGCATGTATTAAGAAGGATCTGCAAAATGGTAGTCGGTAAAAGCGTGAACGTTGGTGCGTGAGCTCCCCCTGCTCCCTGGGCTTGGGAGTCAGCGGTGGCTCCGATGTGTCTTGGATACTTCATGGTTGTAGCCGTTGCTATAACCCCCATCTAGTGGCCGAATGGGTTCGTTCAGCCATCAGACTAGGCCCTTTTCAGTTAGGGATAGCCGTCTGATGAAGTGAACCTTCAGTTAGGGGAAGGGTGCTCTTCCCCCTTTTCTTTCTTTAGAAGTAACATCTTTCTCCTGCCCTTCCTCAGGTTTTTCCTTTAGCTGCCCTGTGAGGTTTCTCATTAATTCCTCTTTCCTTTCCGTCTGTTTCTGTATGGAGTCCTTTTGCAGACAAAAAATGGCAGATACCTGCTAATTATTGTATTGTGGCTTTTTGATTTTATATTTATATCTCCGTTTCTTCCTTGATTATTATTTTTTCTTTTCTTTACCCCCAATCTTTCCAGGAAATATGATTGTATATTGGGTGGTTGTTAGACTAGAAAAAGGCTATGGAATAAAGAATATGGGATCACAACTGTACACATCTCTGTTTTTCACATATTAGTGAAGTCTTTGATTGCTTGAAGTCCTGTAACTTGCTTACATGTTTTCTTTCTCTATGATTTATCAGAACTGTTAAATGAGATTGTTTCATTTTGAAGCTGTCTCATTCTGGAGCAAAACTAGACCAATGTATCCTTTCTCTCTTGTGAATTTTACAGAGAAAAACATTGCAGTCACTGGGATTTCCATTAGGACTGGGAAGTACATCCTCTCTGGCATGATTAGCCCCAGAGGATGCTGGCAGCTAAGCTCTGTCCCGAGTGCTGTGTAGTGGGCAAAGGTTGACAGAGAGTGAGGGCAAGGAAATACTGAAAGTCAAGTGTGTAGATGCAGGGGGAATAGAGTCAAAGAGACTGTGAGAGCAAGAGGAGAAAAAGGTTAGTGATAGAGTCGGGGTTGAATGGTGAGGGTAGAGCTGGACTGTAGAGCTGAAAGGTGCCTTTAGGGAGAGTTCAAAGGCGTCAGAGCAAGGGAGGAGAGAAAAAAGAGGGAGAAAATGACAAAGAAGCTGAGAGGCAGCATGATAACGCTGGAAAAGAAAAGGCAAAAGGAAACAAAAAACAGAAAAAGAAAGTGAGATATTAAGGAAAGGTTAAAGAACCAAATTTGTAAGTACTACAGACAACGTCAACCCGAACCCCAAACTGGAACCACGGTCTTCTGGTTTTTATAAAGGTCTTTGGACGTACCTTACGTTACGTGAGATGTAACTGCAGCATCAGGACAATAGTTAAGGGACCACGTTATACAGAATATAGAATATAGAAATGCATACAGCAGAAGGAAAGGCAACATAAAGTTAAAAAAAAAGAAAAAAGGAAATTAACAGAAAATGTAATGAAACGTCCTGAAGGCTGTTTCTGACACTAAGTTTGATGGGGCAGGTGAAAGTAGATAATTCTGCTAGCCTAGAAGTTTACTGGTGCATTTTAGGATGCTTATGTAGCTTGAGTACTTGTGGCAATTAATTCCTGCGTACTCTGCTTGTTCACAGCGAACCGTCGGCTTATCGAAATCAAGTTGTATTACCATTAGTTGGCAGGTCTTGGCTGGTAGTAGTAAACTAGGGTTAGAAATCCTTGACTAGACTCCCTAAAATATTGTGCCTGGATATTCATTGATTATGCTACAATGTATCCCGCTTTGAGAAGTTTTCTCACCCAGGAGGCAAAATGTATTGACTATTGGAGAAATGTTATTTTCATAAATCAATATCAAATATGTAAATGCAGTGAAGCCTTTAGATGGAGAAAAAGAAAAATAGCAATACTTATTTTTGCTACATGAGAAATGATATGTTGCTGCCAATATAAAAAAGGTTTAAAAAGAGGTAAACGCACTGTTCGTCCTTGTAGAAGTGTTTAGTTTACAATTCGTTTTCCCTATTGTTTTTTCTTATACTTTACCTGTAATTTAGATTTGTTGACAGTTGCATTATATGGAATAATGCATTCATTTCTTTTTCCCTTTTCTTACTCTGCTTTCCAGCTTGACAAACCCTGTTTCCAGATATATGTTTAGCCTTGTCTAATACACAGAGCATACTTTTCAAGAAGTCAAAGAAAAAACAAAAGCGACAGTAAGCGTTTGAATTAATAGTTACCGAAATTGGAAACCTCATTCAAAAGTTGTCCCACAGACTGTGTTTTCTAGCAACTTATTATGTCAAGTATGTATCGCTTAGTATAATCATTATGTACATAAAGGTAAGTGCCATTTAACTAGTGCATTAATTTAATTGAAATAACAGTGATTAGTTCAAATACCTGACACAGTCTAGGACTCTATCGATCAAGGCATATGCTTAATTTAAATACATGACTCAGGGCTGTTGAAGGCAGTGGCGCTAAACACTAAAACATATACTTAAGGGTAAAGACTAAATCATATTTTAGAACCAACAGGTTCTTTAGTAAATATACTAAGCCATTAATATTATTGGCTGAATTCCTCTATGTGTTGACACACAGGGCACTTTTTTTTGCCGACATAAATCTGATGAGCTGCCCATCGAAGGATCTTGTGGTGATTCTCCGCCAATAAATTCCAGTTAACGTCACTGATTGCAGCAAGAGCTGTTATCCTGCATAAATGCAGTCTTGTGCAACGCAAAAGCTTCAGGATAGGGAGGAACTGATACGTAAGAGTGAAAACGTCCGCTCGGGTGAGAGGTGCGTTGCCTGCTAGGCAGGCACTTGGCTTTTCTTTGCGGCGTACGCGGGGACGGATGACAGCAGTATAAACCAGACCCAGCCAGCCTTCACGGGATTTGCTGTGTTTCGCGTGCGTACCGCCGTGGCTGCGGCGAGACTCTTTCTCACCAGCGCTGAGCGCAGGGGCGGGGGGCACGTACCGCGTCTTCGGCGGGCAGAAACGGAGAGGGAAAGCTCGCGCAAGCCTTGGCGGAGAGGGGACGAGGGCTTGTGGCGTGGCTGCACGTCCGCCCGCCCGCGCTGCCCTGGGCTGGGCGGCTGGGCGCCTCGCCGGTGTCGTCGTCCCCAAAGCCCGCGGAAACAGCCTTTAGGGAAAAAAACGCTTGCCGGCGTGCAAGCCCCGGCGGGTGCTGGTGGAGGTGGGCCGGCGAACCTGATGTAAAACAGACACTGACTGCCTCTAATGGGGGGGAATATGGGGCCTCTGGCCTTTTAGATCCTGTCTTCCCCGTAAAGCGCTGTATGGAAATACTGCTGAAGGCGATGGCATTTCATGGTTTTGATGGGAGATTTTATTGGAAACTCGTATCCCTTTAAAAATACAGAGCAGCCTAATAAAGCATCCCTTAAATCGTGCTTTCTGTTAGGATTGCTTTCTTGGTTTTTCCTGTGAAGAGGAGAGTGTCATATGTCTCGGTAAAGCCACCATATGTAAGGGCTTTTTTCCCCTTCCTCTAACAGCACTTTAACTTACATATTCAGTTGCATGGTATTTGAATTCGATTCCAAATAGTCTGCTTCCAAGTTGCATTTCCTGGCCGAGGAGAAAAAATCCTTTTCTTGAACACCTCCCTGTGTAACTCAGAGTAGGATGTGGCCTTGCTAAGAAAAGCGAAAGCAGTAATTGTCTTAAATGGATAGATGATAGATTCTGTTTCTACATTTTTATTAAATATATTCCTCTGCTCTGAAGGGCAGAGGCAGTAAATGGTATTCATGAAGTCACCTTAGCTTAGCAAGCAATAGTAGTGCAAATACTTTTAGCTGTAATTATGAATTTTGCTGGCACATCACTAAATTAGCCAAGTGACAAAATTAGCTGGTTGCTTGGCTAAAGACCAAAAAGAATTAATCTGAACCAGTGATGTTACTGTCCCTGGGCGGTGCAAGGCTTTTAATAAACCACAGAATCAGAAAGGGTAACAAGAGGAAAATGTAGCTTGCCACAAGCAGTGTTTGGTAGGCGCATATCACTTACAAGCTATTTAACAGATGAATAAAAGAAATACAAGAAAGCTATGAGGTTCAGTAAGCGGACCTGATCCTACTTCCACTGAAATAGACCAACACAAATTTTGTGGACCTCAAAAGGGACAGCCTATAAGAAGTAAATATAGAATATAACTCATTTTAGGTCAGAGATTTTGGGGGGAAAAAGGAGAGAGAAGTTCTTTTATAAGATGTAAATAGAAATGCTCGGCTGCATACAGTCTTCTGAACATGTTGAAAACAAAGCAGATCATTCTGTGCACCAGATATATAAATATATATATTTGAAGACAATCTTACAAAGACTAGTATGAATATCAAAACTTTAATCAGTACAGATGTAGATCTAAGTCCTGCCTTAGATGGTGATTGATGCCCTCTGTTGGTACAGCAACTTTGTAGCGCAAAAGGCACATAGAGCTTTAATTGCCAAATCTAAAAGGCTGTATAAACCTACCCAGTTTCCCTGAGGAGGGTTTGAAAGCTTATACATCAAAAAAACATGCCATTGGTGTTTTCAGCACAACGGTATCACTGCAGTAAACTAGTAACCTGAGAAATCAATGCAAGACTTTGGTTAAATTAAAATTATTTGTATTTAGGAATTGAGAGAGATTGGTAAAAAGCTATGTATGGAGTGTCAATAGGAGAGGGGATGAAATGGCAGACAATAAAACAGCAGGATATTCCTGTGAAAGGAGATGGAAATATATGATAATCAGTGTTAAATTTAATTTTATTTTTGTCCAGATACGAAGCTAAGAAATCCTTTTATCTTGCAGTGTTGCAGTATCTCTTCCTCTTGGTAAGTACAGCATCACGTCCAGTCCTTTAGAGAGGGAGCAGTAGCAGTAGCGTCTTCTGAGTCACGCCATCGGTAGAAACATTTACCTGGCAACAGCTGGATCAAAGTCCAACTTGGTACTTCTGGATACGTTGTCAGATTCCGTATGTGAGTGCATTTAGAGATGAAGGAAGGACACTAGAAATCTTGCTAAATAAACACAGGATTTTTCAACAAAATAAATGTTTCTGGATAAAATGAGAATAAAAGGGGCATTTAAACCAGCAGAAAGAATAAAGAAGGTATTTTTCCCCTCTGCTGACCTTGTGGGCTTCCAAGACCTGTCACTTCTTGGTACAATTTCAAGTTGTCTCAGCATTATGTGCTGTAATCCAGTGCCCCCTCCCACAAATTCAAGAGCGCTCACTGGGCTGGCAGTGGCCAGGGAGAGGTGCCTACAGCTGCCAGTGCAACTTTGTGCCTGAGAGACCTTGGCTGGTTCCTCAAGCTGCCTTGGCACCTTGGCAGAAAAATAGGGTTGCCACCTTGCTAGTTAAAAAAAAAGAGAAATGTTTCTAGCCTAGGCCAGTTTTGACAGTCCTTTCTGTGCAGACCACAGTGCCGATTTTCAGGTCTCTCCTACTTGGGGATGATAGCTCGGGCGAAGACAGAAGAGGAGATAATGTGGCTTACTTGCTCTCTGCAGCCTTGATCCAGCTCATCATAATGATTAATTAAATCCACAGCAGCTCCCAGAGGCTCTCTTCCCTGAGGGCACTTTAGACACGAACCAGCAGGTCGTTGCTTGCGGGATGCGTTTGTTGCTCTGCCGGTCTGCATCATCTTCTGCATTATCTTCTTTCTGGAGACAAATGTGTCATGGGGTCTCTATGCATCGCTGATTATATGTGGTATATACCCAGCACCTACGGGAAAGGCTTTGTTACTCGCTCCTGGGAAAAGGCTGGTTACCACTATGCAGTTAGTAGTTACCATTAGCATGTTCAAATTACAAACAACCAAATACCAAATATTAACAGGCTACAAAAGCACAAAATATACATCCCCTTAAAGACACTTGAGAATTTTTACTGTATGTAGCGTTTGGATCCTGAGCCTGTTTTAAATATCATACATATTTGTTCTCTTTTTTTCTACCAAAGACCAAGAACATATGTTTTATACCGTTTTAAAAATAAAATATTGTCATTAGAGTCAGGTGGGAGATGTGTGCTGACCAGAGTTAAAGCACCAATGACTACTTTTAGAACTTGCACACAGATTAAGAGCAGAGGAAATGTTCTTCAGCCTACCTAAAGCTAGAGAAAACGTGAGTTTGCCTGAGAAGTGAAGGAGATCATTTTGTTTACCATTGTTTTACAATTTGTTACCATTTACCAAAAACCACAGGGTTTTTTGTTATGAAAAAAAGAAGTCATTCCAATGTCTGAGAGGTATTAAAGTTCTATGTGGAAGTACAATTAACCTTGAAGCACAGGATTTAAAAAAAAAAAAAGAAAAAAGATATTAAGTCCTCTACAATCCTTTAGATCCTAAGAGTACAAGGTAGACACAAAAACTGAAGTATCAAAGAGGTATCAGATGAAAACTTGCAGAGGAACTTTTGGTCTTCCTGCTTATCCTCAGAACCTTATGGCCAATTACGGAAATGAGAGGAATAACAACAGGGGTGTATTTTTAAAAATCTGAACCATTTCATGCTCTAAAAAGAGCTCCAAAAAAGCAAAAATGCTCTAAAATAGCATTTAAAGCATTTCTGAAGAACTAGAAATGATTTTAGATAATAACATGTTTTGGCTAGGAAAAGCTTTGTTTAGTACAAATCTTAATGCAAGATGGATACTGTTCTTAGAGAATGATCGAAAATAGAGGCACAAGGGATGTCATAGGGTCATCTAATCCATTACCTAAAGACACAGACTACTGTAAGATGGTTTTTCTAACTTCTTTTTAAAACTCCAGTTTTAGAGATTCCAAAATAATGGGATATTTGGAGGGATATTCCATAATTCCTGCAATAATGTGCCCTGGCATCTATTCCAGTGTCTTAGTGTCTTAACCCCTCATTAAGGAGATGTTTCTCTAATGTCTAGCTGAGATATAACTCTGCAGTTCAAATTTGTTGTATTTGTTTCCAGATAGCAGATTCTCTTCTGCATAATAAAAAAGCACAGCATTACGTTGCCATCCTCCTTTTTTAAATGGCTGTAGACTGCTATGATGTCAACCAAGCAAACACAGTTCTGTTTTTTGTTTCTCATTGTTTTTCAAGCTTTCGATAAGCTTTGTTGTTCTGCTCTTGATTCTTTGTGAGTCCACTCTATATTGTCCAGAAGAAAGATGAAAAAGCCAGAACATCTATTTGCTTGTGAAATGCTCAGTACAAGGTTTCTCGTTGTGAAGTTATATTATGATTTAAAAATTGAAAAGATTGATGCAATTTTAGGAGAATTTAAAGGGTTAACTTGCAATCAAAATAAAACATTTCACCCAAGATAGCATTTTTTTCCCCTAGGGGGGTGAGTAATGTTATAGAAAGACAGAATTTACAATTTTTTTTTAATTCTGACAGCTACTGAGGGATCAATTATTTGCACAACTTTAGTTTTAATATTTCATGGAAAAAAAAAAAGCAAGGTTAAGAAAGAACAAACTATATTTCAGACAGTACAATGAGATAACCTTGTATGAAACTCCTCAAGACACAGATGGTAAATACAGGTCCTAATAATTACTAGTTCCTTGACTTCTCCCTAGGGTCGAAAAAAAGAAATCAATAATAACCACCATTATCCTAAATCTGTGGCGTGTGAGCTTTAACTTCCAAAGAGCACTATTAATAAACATATACAGATAAATAACATGGCACAATCAGTTAAATTCACATGGGGTTGGCTCTTACAACGTTGCCTTTAAAGACAGACGATCTGTCTGTGAAGAGATCTGTTTATTTAAGAAGGCGACAAGAAATACTTGGCCTGATCTTAGCTGTAAAACAAAAACCGTTCATGCTGTCCTGCCGTAATCAAAGTTCAGCAAGAAACATAGCTGGCATATGGAAATGTGTACTCTGGCGTTCTGATTTTAGAAAGAAGATGACTCTCCTTTTTGGAGGTAAGTCATTTGAGGTGCACTGCAGAAGCTTGCTGCTCTCTTATCTTTCCGGATGAGCATTCCCCTCGTGTTTTCCATCTGGATTCGTGATTCACTCCCGGTCATTGGATGCTCCTAAAAGAACAACGGCCTCCCCCTTGCTGCCAGCGTGCCCGCCCGGGCGCTGCCACGGGCATACCAACGAGCCCCGGGGGGCTGCACACAGGAAACCCAATGAGGCCTGAGGGAGTTCGTAACACACAAGTCAAGGGGCAGCTTTATTACTGGCTTGCATAAGCCAGGCCTAAGTGAACTCAGCAAAAAAAGAGAGAGAGGAAGGAAACAAAGAAAACGCTGCGTAATCTCGGTAGATGTTTCAGTGCTGGTTTTCTACGTAGGACCTGCCTGTCTAGTAATTGTTCCCTCTGGTAATTCTGCTTTCAAGTCATGATTTGGCCAAGTCAGATTATCATTAACATCCTTGGCCTATGGACTAACACACTGACTTTTTCTACTGAAATGCTGCTTACAAATAATGAACCATATTCAATAGGAATAGACATTTCTTGGAAGGGAAAAAAGGTGCCTTTTTAGCCAATTGTACATCCTCAGAGATAGGCTGGTTTGTATAGAGACTGTAATAAGACTGGAAGCAAATGTCACTGAATCTGTAAGACTGAAAATTAGATGGTGAAGTCTCTGTTTAAATTAGTATGAAAACTGACCTCAGTTTTTCAGAGTGAGTTCCCCAGAAGTTTTCTTGGTCTTTATTTGCTGAAATGGAGGCCTGGTCTAGAGAGAACTGTGATAAATGAGCATGTTCCTTTTGTGTCACTGTAATAATTCGTATTTCAAATTAGTTAAGAAAAGAGGATCTGGCTGCAAACTAATATTAGGGGAATTTAGAACATTGCTTTTTATCTGCAGCAGAGACTGGCAACACGGCATACACCTTTTGAATGTACTTCAGACGATACATCTTGAGGAAAAAAAAAGCTTTAGATTTCAATATGAAACATTTTGATTAAACTGACTGAAACAGACATAGCAATTTGGGGTTGAGGGAGGAAGCATAAATATATGTGGAGAGTATGCATGTTTTTGCATTTACTACCAATAGTTCAAAAATAATGTGATATTCTGTTCCAGTCTATAAAATTCACTGTAAATAAATTCAGTGGTCCCACTGACGTTGGTTAAATGTATCCAGTATCAAGACAGATCAACAAAGAAATTATCCCATGGCGATGTTTAAATTACTAGAGAAAAATGTGATCATTGCATGTAACGTCTTCCGCTTTTTGTCCATTTGTTTTCACTTTCTAATAAATATGAATTACTTGAGTATTAGTATATTGGCTATAATTACCTTTCATCTTTCCCCTTTTGCTTTAAATATTGGCATTAAAACAGAAATGTGAAACCAGAAAGTGATTTACTTGTGGATTCCAAGTGTGCGTCTTGGTTGCAGTTGAAATTGAAAGGTCACAACAAGTCTGCTAATTGCTTCATATGTATTCTATTAATTGCCCTTTTAATGTGTAAAGCGTGCTAAAACCAGCAGATAAACTGGGTTGACCTCTGGTAGAACATCAGATGTATCTGAATGGTGATATGTATCCGAGTTGTGGTCACAAAACATGGCAACGTAAGAAAATGGTTCTGACATCTGTTAAGACACTTTTGATAGGGGTCCAGTTCCCTCTTATTTTAACTGGCAGTGACATGTTCACCTCCGTCGCTGTCTGTCAGCCCCTTTACTTTTCAGAGTAAGGGATCTTGGCAAATCCAAACCTGGATTAACGCAGCCGAGCGTCTTCCCTTTGCGTTCATGGGATGCGGTCTTTTGGGCAAGAATGCAGGAATTCTTTGTTACATTGAAGTATTTGTATCTCTCAATTCCTTCAGCAGGCATGTTTATACTGCATCCTTTCTCTAAAGAAACATTGTCAAGATGAAAAATGAAAGGCCTGCGAGTTAGAATGTGGGACTCTGATTTAGCCTTATCTTGTATCTTCAAAAATTGATGAATAACATCTGCAGAATGGGTATTTGCCTAATCCTGCAATGTGTTGACTCCTCTGAGTGATAAAATACACTCTAAATTCCTATGCTGTAAGAAAATACATTTTCTCCCTTTTTAATTAATCAGAAAACTTACTGTATTGAACCATAGTCTCATCATTCAATCTCCTCTCTATCCAGTATCATGATCACTTCCTGAAACATATGTTAAGCTAATAGTGATACATCAGTACTTCCAGCAATGTTTGATGGGAATTAGATATGTCATCTTTCAACCAGGCATCATAAAACAAAGACAAGGGAAACAAAGCTTGTTTGGAAGCAACTTGCTTAGCATCAGATTGGAACATCAATCACTTTTGGGGAGGTTTTTAGTATTCTTCAGTATTTAGTCCTTAAAAGTAAAACAGTTTCCTCCTAGATGCAACATATGACATTAAGAAGTGAGGGAGACAAAGAAGAAAAAATACAGTATCTTACCTGTGGATGTTATCAAGCTGCAGCTTTCAAACATCTTAGCCTTTGTAGAAATTGTTATAGCTGAGAAAGCTGAACAGCCTCTTTGGCTGTAGTAATTCTTCTGAAGGTCAGGAAAGCAAGATGGCAGCACAAACAGCAAGAATTCTCTTCATTACAATAATATCTTTTGCAAAAGAATTCTTATATTTGTTAGAATGCTTGGCAGAGTTTCGAAGTTTCAATGGGGTATGGGAAATGCATTTATTTGCCACAAGATATTATGTGTATTGACTAAATGAAACTACTTTTCTTCTAAGAGACCCCCCATTTTTCAATGTAGAAATTTGCGAAACAAAAGAAGTGTTATTCAGCTCAGCTACCAAAAAGACAGTATTCAATGGCTTTGTTATTACTGATAAAGCCGGAGATACCTGTTAAACCCAGACCCTAATTCACTGTTTTTTTTAATCTTACTTGTTTGTTATTTACCACTGAATGTAAATATATGTAAAATATTAGATATAAAATGCCAGCCTTGTCAGTTATTTAAGGGCCACATTTTGATTGGGACTTAGTGACTAAAACACAACGCAAGTGGAATTGTGACACTAAGCTTAAAAAAAAAAAAAAAAACTGAAAACCCTTTCCACTGGAATTTTCATTCGATTACACATTCCCTTTTGCCAGAAGACATGCATAGCTACCTAAAAGGTCACGGGCATGCAGTAGTTAAGTAGCTGCATTCTGCTGTCCAAAATATTCCCAAGAAGTGCATTTCCAAGACCCTTGTGAAGATATTCTTGAAACGGAATTTCATCATCTCATGCATAAATATTGTGCCAGGAAGACTTTCACGTACATAAAGCTTGGAACACAATCAGGCAATAAAAAAGAGGTATGTTGCTTTTATAGATAAGGAGTGTTTCCAGAGAGTTGAAAATCCCCACAAATGTTTTTTAGAGTATAGATGGACAGAATGATTATTTAACTGTGGAGACTATTACTTCCTAAACTACCAAATCATGCATATTCCTATGGTAGGTCAAATGTTGGTTCTAAGGTATGTGGGTAGAGTTAGGGCCAAAACTTAACGCTTGTGTAAATTGGCATAGACCCCTGGGCGTAGTGTAGTCTATACTGATTTTATGAGCTATCAATCTGCATTGTGGAGTTATTTCTATTTTCAATTTTTGAGAAGAGATTCCACCACGATGCAGGTCCCAAAAGGCTTACAGTTTCATTTGCGAAACTATTTACATTCCTGGCACTGCATAATAAAATTTTTATTCTGTTCTTTTGTGACTTTTTTATTACTCACTTTTGAAACATCATGTTTTATTATCTTTCAGTCCTGTTATCAATACTGAGCAATAAGAAGACTGTAATGACCAGTTTTAATAAGCCTATTACAGGTTTCTATGTTGCTTTGACATACATAAGTGTAGTAAAATGGTTTATGAGGGATAAACAGCTGAGTAATATCACATTCATATCCTAGGAGATAAAGCGATTATTTATGAGAAATAAATAACTGAACAACACACAGTCTTGCGATTTCAGTTTCGGAACTCCTGAGAAACAACTACGAGTCCATGAGATGCTACAAGGCTCTATGCTGTGTAATTAGGAGCTTTATGGTTTGGCACCACAAAAGAGCTTTGTATGTACACATGTTTTCACGTGAACATACTCATGCATAAGTAGGAATATAGATACATTAATGGAGAGATCTATTTCTCTGAACTGTTTGAGTCTTAAAGGACTAAGGGCTTCGAAGTGCATGAGGGCATCTGCTCTGTCTCTCTGGGATATATAGTGTGACCATTCCTGACCTTATGGGCTTCAATGTTCGGGGAATATAACGCCTAGGAAGCGCAAGTGCGTATTAGGAAGTGTGCATTAGTACATGCTTACAACATTACCTTCTTAGTAATTTCATATATTAATATATAGGAAAGGGGGAGATCTACCTACGTATGTATTCACACCCTGTCTCTTATATATTGACATGGAGCTTATATGCAGTTTTGCCACAAAGCCCTGGACAGGGTGGTCTCTACCACTGTCTCGTGTCTCCTCAGAAAGGTGCATGAAGTAGTCTTTGAAGCTGAGCGCAGAGGTTGACTGTTGTGATTATGCACATTCATCTGCTTAGGAGAACAAGTCCAGACTTCTTTATGGGCAAGTGTGCCTCAGCTGAGACTGATCAAACACCACAGAGCTCGCATTTAAGGATATTTGTTTACCTTTGGGTTCCATTTGTCTGTATTAACAGCTGGCAAAAGGGACATTTATTGGCCGTTTTCTCTCTTTCTGTCTCACTCTCTAACATCCTCACTACTCGACCATTTGGACATTGATATTCTTCCAAAGAATACATTTATTCTCAGAACCAAACTGTACATGACTAAAATAACTCGTCATTCACCATTTAGAACACTCTACTTAGCATTTGCTTGTCTGTTTATACAGAAAAGATTGTACAGTCAGAGACGAGAAATGTCATAACGTGACCAATCACTTATCACAACTAATGAAGACTGTACTGAGCAGCTTGACTTTTGTAGGAAAAGCATGTATTTGTATTTATTTATATATTTATAAATATTTGTTTTTAGATATTTTTAAAAACAAACACCAAACCCCACGAAACTACAAATAGTAAAAGCCTGTAATTTAAAAGGAAACAGAGCTTTTAGCTTTTTTATAGTTTACTCAATTTAAGAAAACAAGAAGCTTGTTATGTGGAGCAGTCACTTCCCAAAACATAAGGGTAGCCACTTTGCCTTATTAAGGCAAACAGAGTGGGTACTTCAGCAGTTTGATGTACAGTAGCTGGTGTGTTGTAAATCAGTGATACTAGCTTAATGAGTGGTAATTTAAGAGAATAGGGAGTCACTAAGTAAGCTTGCTTTGGGGCATAATGGTGACTAAAAGAGAATTTGAAATGCAAGCAAAGGCACTTACCCCTGTTACTTATTTTTTCCTGTGTTCAGCTAGAGAAGACCTTGTGCCGCCTCTGAAAATCCTTCTGCATGCAGAAACAACCTGAAATTTAGCTCACACCAAAAGGGATCATAAATGTAAGTAACAGTTCCTATACCAAAAACACTTGCCTAATAATTTTCAGTATGTGTTTTTACATTTTATTTTTATCTTCCTATATGTACTTCAAATATCTTTTTACATCTCATACTATTCTTCAGGAACACTGAAAGAAAAACTATCCCGAACCTTTCAAAGATACAAAAATAGGCTATAATAATCACCATCCCATGGATGTTCTTTTCATAAACTACCATCAGAAATGTTTATGCATTATGCACTTATTCTAAGAAATACTATGTATATTCCAAAGATTACATGCAGGGGAACCTCCTCAGTATATTTTAAGTTATTTTGTAAGTTAGCATATATTCTAAATAACAGGCAAGGCTTGGGTTTTTTCCTTTTTTTTTAATATTAACATTGTCATCCTAAAAATAGAAACATACAAAAGGAAGTCGTAACTGAAATAAGCCAAACAATTTGACTACTGTATTGACATTTATGCTTGAGAAAGTTCAGGCCTGGAAGCTGTTGCACGGCAAGTTAAAAGGCCAATACCAGCCTCTGACCCAAAAGGAACATTTCAACTCAGGCTCAATCAATTGAAAATGCAGGGTAAAGCATGCCTTTAGATGACACAGTTTGCATTACAAGACACACAAATGCATGCACTTTCCATCAAGCTGAGCTAATTGAGGTTTATATTTTGACTGTGTATGTATAATAATTATAATTTATTTATGATCAATTAATCAGATTGTTTCCAGTGTGTAAGAAATCCTAATTAGCACCACTGTTTTTAAAAGGGAAACTCACAATTTCTTTTATTTCCTGTCATCAAAGGCACAAAAAGAAGGCTTCTGGTTTTGTTTCGTTTTGCTTTGGTTTGTTTTTTTTTAATGCTCTCTATTGAATGTCAAGAGGCCATACACTTCTGTTGTACAGGCGTGTCTTTTGAAGTCTCCAAAGAATGTCAAGATTTCTCATGAAGGGTTTATTTCTCAGAATACCCACTCCTCTCATGATAACACGATTCCTGAGGGACCTGTGATGCCAATCCATCCGTAAGGGCTGTTATCTTACAAGCAAATTTCTTGGAGCGGTTCTGAGCATGGGGGAAACAGCATCAAATAATGCTTGGGAGGTTAATGTATGCCCCAAGGCTTCATGAAGGGACAATGCTATGAATAGAAACAGTCTTCAGACTCATTCCCATTTCACCCTTCTGGCCCACAGAGTCCCAACTGCTGCCCCTAAACGGGGCTTAAAGTGGAAGAGCGGAAAGCTGTAGACGTGGGGGGACACAACGGCATACGTATCAGGGCTGCTAACAGTAGCAGATTCTGAACAGCAGGTAACAGGCTACAGCAAAGGACAAAGGAAAGCAATATTCAGAAGCACCAGCATGTAAAAGTATATTAATTTAATAAAGACAGTGGCCCAGATACTGCGCAGAAAGTCAGCGTCGCTCGTTGATGCAGGGTTGCTTAGACTTGTTTAATCAGCGTAATCATTGCCACAACACTTCATTGGGCAGGAAGGGGTAGGGCTGTGGCTAGAGCACAGCAAATATGCTGTGGATTTCATAAATCCTGGCTGTTTTTCTAGCAAAGACCATCCATTAAAGTTCTTTGATGTAATCCTGAAACCACAGTGGACTCGCAAAGCCAGGACTGAGCGATACCAAGGTAGGCTTTGCACCACCCCGTGTAAGGCATATGTATACTGTACATACGTGCCTCAGCCACCGCTGACGATCTGGGCAACAAAGCCCAATCTTGCGATGTGTACAGCACCAAACTTCCACTCCGCTTCCTTGTGGTTTGGTCTCAGAGCATTGCTTGATGTGAAAACTTAATATAATGTGATTGAGGCCAATCAATTCGTATACTGTCCAACAGAGAGAGGCACACAGTACACTAGCTATACTTACTGCATGCATATTTTTTTATTTTACCTCATTTGAATATCTATGTCTTAGACTCATAGCAGAAATGTATATTCAAAGTGTACAGCGTGTGTATACAGTGTGTTTGCTCGTAACCCATGCCCTCATTTTCACTTGTTCCTGATTATAAAATTGCCTTTCTCAGGGCCTAGGGCATTCATGAATATAAATATGCATCCATACTCTCCCTTGTCATTCATACTCTCTCTTGTCATATGCTTTATCCCTTTACATTAGAGAGAATCAGCAGGTTTTTGAATGCTGTAGATATCAGAGCAGCACTCGAACAACCATTGTGGAAGCCTGTGTTCTTTCAGATAAATTAGTAAAAGCAATGGGGTGGATCAGTCTTATTATAGGAAAATGTATTAAGGGATATTAATACAGTCAGGCTAAGTAACACCATCAAGTTGGGAGATGTATTTCCCAGGTTCAGGCTAATGGGCTGCAAGTGCCAGGCAGGAGTGCAGGTCACGTCTTTCAATGGCAAATGTGAAGGATACTGCTGTGACTGAAAGACTTCCTTATATGAGGCCTGAAGTCTCTCTTCAGCACCTGAATAGATAAAGTTCATTTTCCAAGGGAGCTTTCTTGTATATACTCTATTTCAAAAGCAAGAAAACAAAATTGGCTTTATTTACTGGTACAGCCTTTTTAGAAATAAAGAACAGAAGAGCTATTTCTTAGATACTGAGAGTCCAAACAAAAGAATCCTGGGTCAAAGCTCACTTCTTTCATAGTCTTTCATTTCTCCAGTATAGATTTGATTTCTGCATAGATTTGATATTATCTAAACTGGTTTTTCTGAATGCTGTCATGTCATTCTCGATATGGATCCAGCCAAAAGAATATTGACTGTTGACAGTTTTCTTCTAAGACTTTAAGGTATGTTTTCAAAGTGCCTCTAGGGTTTTCTGTTTCTTCTTACAGCTCAAAAGGCATCTTGCATGTGCATTCTTTCTTTCTTTATCTTCATCAAAAATGAACAAAAGATGATGTGGACAGCGAGTTACAGTCATACATAAAGAAACGTATATCTCAAATTATTATTGTGAAAGCTCTCTACTGTCTTGGAGACTATTTGTTGAAAACTCTTCCTGTATATCAATACTGCGAAAGTCGCTAGGGGTCCAGCAAAAGTAGTAGCAATTCTTTTGTTGTTTTGACCATTCAGTTACCAGAGTTGCATGTGCATATAATGGGCTGATAGTAGAGGTGTCTGCAGAAAAGTGAGTCTCCTAAGTGTATCCTAACTGACCACATTGCTGCACATCCCTCTCTAAGGATTTGAAAGGTCTTTCTGTAATGGCAAACAACTTGCAGTAACTTCCTGGGATTCCAGAAATGCTAATCAGCAGTTCTAGTCTGCAGCACATTTATTTCACCCTGACGTGCTGAAGACAGCCTGTTACAAATAGAACTGCCTAGTGAAAAATGCTGTTCCAGTGTTTTATAATAAAGTGCACCAATTAGATGCATTCATTAGGACAAACTGCTTGTCTTTTCTTATATTAGATCTTTTAAAAGGCACAATGCATTTCATAGCTCATTCTGCTCTGTATTATTATTAATTGAACAGAGCACATTAAAAAGTTTTAATCCAGTAACTGTAAATACATAAGGAATAATATTTTCTCGGGGTTATCGAGGTTGCAGCAGCCCTCCTCTACAACTTTGCATATGCAGAGTAAGATATATTATAGTAAGGTCCACTCTTCCCTTGCTGCAAATTCCCCACAGGTATTGCAGGGACATCATCAGAGCAAGGAATACTATGTGTGCAGTAAAAGACAAATTTATCATTTGTTAAAAAACAAATTAGGAGCCAAACCTAAGATGTAGTCTTTCAACTTCTTCATATTGAACAGGGTCATATGCACCAGTTCTTCATGTCTTGCAAATCCCTGGATGCCAAAATGAAAACAGTGTTTTAATTTTAGCAGCATGAGGATTCGGAACAGCAGCATATTATTTATAAAGGGCAAATGGCAAACACTAAATGAAGACAAAAGGAAACATTCTGTTTCTCTCTGGGGGAGCACAACATTATTATACAAGGTTGTGAATGGGCATAGTAAGATGAATTGAGCTGCTGCTCCTACTGACAAGAACATTACTTCTTAGATTCCTACTTAGACGTGAAATAGCTGGCACTCCCAAGTTATACTTACATAATGGATATGATCTACATCAAAAGGACCCTAAACTGAATGATAAAGATAGAGGGGTCTATAAAAAAGAACACTCCAGGGCATGCTGAAGAGTTTCCCGTTTTTTATTGTACATGGTAGTATTTCCATGTAAAATAAGTATTTGAAGTAACGTATGTTAGGACAATAATACTTTAGGTGCTTAGCAGAGCTAATTACTAGGAAGCAAATAATGCACTAATATAGTCCTATGACCACTCGGGTAGTACTATGACTTCCAGTTCTGAGCTACATTATGGTCTATCAGCATAAAAAACGGTCAGAGGGGGAGCTATGGTCTCTTGGTACTTATCCTTGTAGCCATAACTATTAACCTACTCAAAGTAACAGCAACAGGAGTAATTTTTAGAAATTGAGATTTATGCTCTTAATCAATGCATTTTTAGGATCTAGGCTTTTGGCACCTATGAACACTGGGTCCCATAGTATTATTTTCCTAGATTCTCATCCTGTGACAGCAGGAGAGAATTTCAAGAGGAGTTTCGCACCTGTCGCGCTTTATGCCCAAAATATCTGTCAGCTGTGAAAATCCTAACACCTTTTATCTAACAGGATCAGATCATAGTGAAATGACTCATTAAGGTATATATCAGGTTGGTAAAAATAAGAAAAAGGAAAACCATCAAAGTATAGCTGCTACTGAAAAGCTGAAATCCTTGATACTGAGTTTCGAAACACAGGATATCTTACATTTGCTATTCACGGTTTTGGCAATATCACCAAATGCATTATGTTGCTAAGCACTTTAAGACTCTGTAGATACCTGCAGTTATTAAAGGTTTCTTTTGCTGATTTCCATCCCTTCATCATGTTTCTACTAAATGTATGATGATGAGTCTGCAGAAATATAGTACTACAACACATACCTTGAAACAGGGACAGCTGAGCTACAGTGCCATACTTAGTTCTAAAAATAAAAATGATAGTGACATGTGCTTTTACCTGACAGAATGAGATCAGATATTTATCTTGCTAGGTTTAAATGGTTCTAACCTTGATCTAAGCCAATCAGGAAAATTTATATAATTTATATAATTTATAAATTTGAAATTTATATATTATGCATCACTGATGGCATATGTTGTAAGATTCTTTTCTGTTGTTATAACTAGGGTTGGTAAGACCACATAGTACTCTTCTTAAAGAAGGGATTTGACGCGTAAAGATGAAATTTAGACACCTAAATCCTAACTGTAAACCTAGAATCCAACTCAACTACTGCCTAACTCTGGAGGAATCCGACCTGCATAGGTACCTCCTTTTGGATCAGAAGATTCCTCTGGTATCAGCAAATTGACTTTTAAGCATACCTAGTTACAACTTCGTCAGTACAAGACTGAACAGATTTGCAGCATGTGGCTGCAGCATGTTAGCTTTTTAAAGTCGTCTAATGAAAAACTGAGTTTCACCACAGATGCAGTAGTAACAACTTTTTTCATTTAAGGACATATAGAAGAGTCAAAGCATCGACTCTACCCTATGTCCTTGCACATACTCATGCAGGCACAACCTGCAAAACAGACGAGACTGCAAAATACCCCAAGGGTATGCGAGCATCAGCCTCAACTTAGTTCTGGGCTTAAACTTGAAAACAAAGAGGATTTCTTTCTAGAGCTACTTTTTAGAAGAAAAATACCCCATTTCTTAAAGCGAGAGAAGAGATCCACATCTTAAGCAGAATTTCCCAGGCAAATGGGCATCTGAGCTTCAGGGAAAGAGTAAGAAGTAATGTGACCTTTTCCAGGAGCATTTGCTATTAGAAAGCTGTAGATCAGAATACCAGTCAGCTGCAAATCCAGAGTGCAATCTACAGCAATCTCCAGGCACTGCATGGATAACCTGGGGGCGCAGAGAGGATTCTGTGGTACGCAGGGTTGGCAGGTGCCAAAAACTCCAATGTTTGGCATTATGGAGCTTCGGTCCACTCTTCAGGTCAAACCTGGGAGTTTTCATCCGACAGGGAGAAGAGATCAGTGCTTATGCTTAGGGGCTTAATGATTCAAGCTGGAACATAAGAAACTCAGCTTTGTGTGCCTGCTCCAGTTTTAAATGGTTGAAGTG
The DNA here is from genome assembly GCF_040807025.1 of Struthio camelus. Taxonomy (NCBI): domain Eukaryota; kingdom Metazoa; phylum Chordata; class Aves; order Struthioniformes; family Struthionidae; genus Struthio; species Struthio camelus. The sequence goes on from NC_090945.1 coordinate 30,166,271, forward strand.
CTTGAATGAAAAATTCTTCAGTAGACAAAGCAAGGACTTAAACCTTGCTGCCATATTCCAGATAACAGTTTAGTCACATATCTACTTAAGCTGGCAATATCTCTTGATCCTCCCTTCCCCAAAATCATGTTTGAACACAATTACATGTTCATGAAACTATTATTCTAAGGCTTTTTCTTTCATCAGTACACCATAAATATACATTTTAAAATGTTAAAAATACATGGAAAATGGAATGACTTTAAATGGAAAAGTCGTCTTCCAGTGAACCTCGAGTCTGTTCTAGTTAAAACACAATATGGTTTATGTGTCATATGACATTAGAAAAGTTCTGCCACCTCTCAGTTGTAGATATTTAAAATGAAATTGAAACACAGGAACTTCTCAACAGACAGGTTCAGGTAGAAGAATCATCAAAAGAATCTGGACATACCGTACTGAGATTTTTTAAACAACATCGGAAGATATGATTTAGGATTAACTGATCATTTTATGCTAATCATCTCTCAAGTATTACTGGTTTTTTTTTTTTTAGTCTATGGACTATTGCTATGATGTGGGATGAGTATAAGGATGCAAGTTTAGGTAACTGAAAGCAGCACCCAATGACTTGGTCTCTGCATCTGCACAATCCAATGAAAATTTTTTGATGAAATCTGAAACATTTTGTAAATGCTTTCAATTCTTTTTTTAGAAAGGATCTTCTAAAATCTGTGGGTACTTATTTCACCATTATGTATGTGTGAGAGTTTCAAATTCTGTGTAACTTGCTCTTCTCCCACTGGTTTTCACTGTAAATTGAGCACTTAACTCCCCTCAGCAATTTGGAAATCTCAATTTGCAGCAATTATGATGAGAGCTATTACTTGATAGAAAGAAGTAAGAGTTAGTTAAGTTCAAGAAATGTATCTGGATTCCTTTTAAAATAATGAATGCACACAAATAAAAGAAAAGGCAAATTCCTGCCAGAATTCTACAACCCGCTTTTTTCAATTTGCATTTTAAATTGTACATGTACCAGTTTCTGTTATTTCAGCAAAATATGAACTTCTTTGGAAAGTAATTGCATTATTAGTCTCTTTGGCAGTAACAGTCCTAAGGTGAAGGTAGGAAGTAATCATATTTCTAACAGTATCTTCTTTTTAATAATTAGTTGCAAAATTATGCTGTAGCTGTTCTGCTCTTGAGAACTTTTCTCTCATCTTCTGCATTGGGCCGTATTTAAACACTAATAGCTAAAAGGGCAGATTTATCAAGATTTTTTTTTTGTTAATACTTGTTCAGCATGTCTTAAGCCAATATTCTGTCGCATTTTTCTGTTGTAAATTGCTTTACTGGGCGTCATTTTCCTTTTCATTAAAAGTTTTTCCTACTAATTCATCTGCTTTATGCATTATGAAAATAGAAATAATACCCTTATTTTATAATGTGTTGGCTTTTTTGGAGAACAGGAACACTGGAAAAACAAAAACAAAACAATCACTAAATAAACGACAGGGAACAGCCAACTACGTCTCTCTCTCCACCTATAGCTCTCACCAAAGAAGGGTTTTTCAAAATCTAACAGCCATTGGTAATGTACCAGTTACCATATGTTTTTTATAGAAGTTTTATCCTTGTGTTGTTTTCAGTTTCTTTGGACCTTTATCTAGATTGTGAGCCTAGCCAAACCGTGCTGAAGTTAGCATTTGACCCCATTTTATGGTGGACTAAAGCCACAAATTGAAACCTGACCCTGCTGCCCTTGAAGTCTGTGGCGAAAGCTCCTCAGAAATATGAAAGCATCTGTATTAATGGCAACTATATTAATATTAAAAGATTCCCGCTTCTCTCCTTACTGTCTATGGAAGAAAAGCTTTATTGGCTTTTTATTGATCATCTCTATGAGTATTTTTTTTTTTTTTAATCAAGGATGTGAATTTAAGGGAAAAGGTAATCCTGGAAACGTGGAGACTACTTTAATCTCTCAGAAAACTGTCACCCGCTTTTTATTGTATGTATTGACCAAGAGCTAGAAAAAATAGTTCTTTATCACAGATCTTTTCTGTTTAAACAGAAGTAAAATGCTCCCTTCAGGCATTCTTTTTTTCATCAGCTAGAAAGATGCTGAACTCATGTGTAAACGCAGAACCCAGAAAATAAAAAATAAAAAATAAAAAAACAGAATAAATTGTTGAGGCTGCTCCAATGAATACAGTGAGACAGTGAAAATGAATTCCTTTTCATCCTGATGGTTTGATTTCTTACCATACAGTGTTCCTTTTTATGAGTCATTCCGCGCTATGCAAAGAAAAGGCATAGTACTATTATTTAGTGTGTTAACTCAATTTTTATTTTAAAACAAAACAAAACAAAAACAAAGGCAGAGAGATCAGTGTCAACGCTAAATTATTATTTGCATCTTCCCACCTGTCATTAACACCATTTATTTATTCTAGGTCATGAAGGCATTAAGCAGTAATTAGTTCCTTTTGTTTGGACAAGCCATTCAATCTAGAACTTTAGCAATCAGAGATCTTTAAAGGGGAAATTTAATTATCTTGTTTATACCTTTTCTGTTTTTGCTTCTAAAAATGTCAAACTCCTAATTGCAATTTTTACCTACAGTGTATTTTTATTTAGCGCAGATAGGATTACTTTATATCTTTTTACACTAAATACTGATTGAAATTTTGCTTTGAACTACAGGGTCTTCTTTCACCTCTTGAGTTTTTACAAATATTGATGTCAGGGAATAATTCCCATTTAATATCTCTGAAAGAGTATTGAGGTTTGGAAATGTTTTCTGTGTACATACACAAGCTATCTAATGTCATTGAGAAAGCAACATAATTAAGTTTTCTGTTCTCATAGTCTAATTTTTCTTTTACTGAAGAAATGGAAGCACGGTTACATACTCTTACTATCCTAGGGAATATTAACTTTAAGAAATGCATTGAAATTTGAGGTGGATGAGTGAAGAAGGCACATCAAAAGAGCTGTCAAAAAGAAAATGGAAAATCGCTTGTACAAAACAAAACCAATATTAGCGGTAACTCAAGCTGATTACTTGTTCCTCAGTGAGCAGTATGGTGGAAGGAACATTTGTCATATAAGTAGTTCAAAATGAGCAGAAATGATAAGCTGCACTGTGCATTGCTAAGGGTGCTTACATGACCTTGACTAGATACCAGAATCATTTAATATGATCAGTCATTTTTTTTCCACGACGCCCATTAAGTTAAGAGTTTGCAAATGTTATCCTGACACTGCCGGAATCAGATTCTCATTAACCTCAGTATGTCACCAGGAAGGTTTTCTGGAAATTCTTTTGTTGTCCGTATGGTGTCTTAGTATCGTGGAAGTACAAGTGACCTGTTATTTCTTTAGTCAAGCTTTTATCATTAAAAAACACTTACTCCTGTCACATTGCTTTACAAAGTAGCATTTATTCTGCACCAAATACTCAAATGAAACAAACTTTCAGTTTGTTGAACGGGTGGTTAGACTGAAAAGCTGAATTAGCCAAGATCAAATTTGTTGTGTTGCATAAAGTGAATGTCAATGGCATTTATCTAGTCTGATCATTAAAATACTGGTGAATCCTGCGAGCAGAATTATGAATTATAATGGCTGAGTCCAGAGGCTATAGTAATTGTATCAGCAAAACTGCATGTATATGTGAATGTGTGCATGTATGTGTTTCGGGTGTACTTTTGTTTATTCTAGTAGTAATCAGTGGTGCGACTGTAGGAAAATTCAGAAAACGGAGGTTGCTCTGGTTTAGATTATACACAGTTTGCACATCTCACGGTTTTTAAAGTGAAACAACAAGTGGATTAGTTATGTTTTCTTTAATTCATCCCTGTACTACTTCCTCATTTGCAAAATCCAGCAGCGCCGGCTGCTGATCTGGAGCTGAGCGGAGGCGGGCGAATGGCTCGTGGCGACGGGCGCAGGCTCGGGCGGCAGGTGACCCACGGGGGAGCATCTGCAGCCCTTATCTGCACCCAGCACAGCACGACAAGCGCGTCGAGCTCCTTCCACAGGTCTCCCGCTCCCCAAAGTGCGCCCTCACGCCTGGGCTGCTGCTGGGGCTGTAGGAGGGAAAAGCGTTACCTGCTTACTCGCAGCTGGAACAAATTTGCCAAGTAAAGGGGAAGGGAAGAGTGAGAGAAATGTTCGATTAAGGGGGGATTCTCAATGGGGGCAACAGGAAGAAAGCTCTAAAATCCTGAAACCTTTTGTTATAGTACTTCAAATTTTATTTGCTCTTTTTGGAAATATCAAAATTTCATTTTGACATTTTAAAAACAAAACTTTCATTTTTCTCTCTAATTTCCTTTTTGCTGTTGTTTACAGTCACCCTTAAGTAAAGGGAAAGGAAAGGATAAAAGCATTTTAAATCAAGACGTAATTTACATGTTCTGCTTTCTCTCAAATAGCTTTTTTATTCATAAAAGAAAAAATCCCCTACTTCAATCCTAACTGTTTCCACGTTATTCTTGGACTGACGACTACAGTTTTCCCAGTTCTGCTTTTATACAGTTACTAGACAAGAGTAAAGAAGTTGCTTATTGATGTAAATGAAAATCCTCTTTCATGAAGTGAAAGACATTGCTCCAGTTTATATGACATCTAAGTTAGATTTTCAAAAAGGAAATCACTACATCACTATACAGTGATGGTTTGAGAAATAGTTTATCAATATGCCCTTGGGAGAAGCCAGTCTTGACATTACCTTTGAACTGAATTTGAAACACATATAGCTGTTAAATATTTTTTATTTTTGGTTGGATGATAAAGTCTGGTTCACTGATAAAGTCTAAAAATTAATGTACAAATTGGAGGTGGACCTCTTATATTTGAGAAGTGTATAGTAATATTGAAGGTGATTCAAAATCAAGATGTGGCAAGACAATAGTCAACAGCTAAAGTGCAAAAGTAACAGAAGTTACTGAATATTTCTGTTCTATTTGAATGGAAACTAGTGAACACCAAATAATTTGCAGATGATACAAACCGTATTTTTGCAACTATTGTTCTAGTCTGTCAGCTTAGAAACCCCTCTTACTTGTTGACTTCACGTTTCTTTGTTGCAATATTTATAAACCTCCTCTCATGTGTCTTTAACGAAATGTGAGTTAGCCAAATAATGAAGTTAAAATTATAATTTGTTTGATAGCTTTTTGAATAGAAAATCAAAAACTTCCTGTTTTCCAGCACCATGCTGGAGACTGCCTTCTTTTACCAAAAGGTACTCCTTTTATTACTTGTAAAGATAAAGACTAATTAAATGTTATACAGCCTTTCAGTAATTCAAAAGCTCCCCTAATGAGGAGTACCATTCTGTTAAAAAAGTTATAACATAAACAGGTCTGAAGAACGAACAGAGCCCTTAAGAAATAAAGAAAACACATTAAAAGGCATCTAATCAGCGTATGGTTGCATTTGAACTCGTGCACATACGGAGCAGCATCTGTGCAGTGAGTGCAGCGTGGCGCAGCTGCGTCACCCTGCTAGCATACAGCAAAAGAGTTTGCCAGTGCTTTGAGAAACGTAGCAATTTATGCTGCACCTCTCCTATAGGAAACCTGACAATTCATAAAACTGTGAGGACTCTTAGACTCAAGTGTGGAAAGTCACTTAGGACTGGCATGGACGGAGCTCACAGAAAGCCCATGCACCACTAGCAGTGCAAAGGCATTTGCGCTGACAAACCTGAATTTCTTTTGGTAAGTGTTTTGGCTCTCAGCATGTGTCACATATCAAACCACTCTTGATGGATTAGGAGTTCAAGGCTCTCGACATACCGAAAGTTGCTGTGAGGCAAGGTGGAAAATAAAATTTTATTTTATTTTGTGCCCACAAGGTTGCATATCTTCTCGACCAGTTGAACAGCATGTATAGCCATTTTTACTAGAAGCTACTTTACGTTTCCCAATATGATTTTCACAGAAAGATATAATTCCTGGCAGATCAGGATGTACAGACCCACAGACTCACTCACACGAATGTGTGTGGGGTGCATATACATGAATACAAACACGTATATGTGCATGTGCGGGAATACGTTCTCACATATACAAATTTTATATGCCAGTATTTATCCACGCATTTCCCAGTGGTCTGGCTGACTGTAAGAAGAAATGGTTTCATGCAAGTGCAACTTCCTTCTGCGTTTCCCTTGTGCTCAGCCTCTCCAGGACCAACGGAGTCCCTCAGGACGGAAGGGAGGTAGAAAGCCTCTGCATCGGTTATAGCATTGCCTGGAGCGGAGCCCTAGAGGAGTGGCAGAGAGCTTAATGCCCCCCTCTGTTGGCGTGAGCACGGAGGGGAGCGGGAGCACAGCTCTTCTGGCTTCCTTTGCTCCAGCTGCCCGGCTGCTCTGGCGCTGGCAAGAGTTGGGGGCAATGCGCCCTGTCTGAAAGGGGCGAAGGAAGCGGCTCATTTCTGAAAACACAGGGATAAAGGCAGGGATTATGACGTTCCCCCCCCACAGTGAAGTCTAAGGGCACAACTGAGTTTTATTACAAACTTTATTCTATCCACCTGTCTGTTCTTGGTGTTTCTGCAAACTCCAAGTGGTTGCAGTATGGGGGGGCATGGGCTGGTTTTCTGTTCAGTTTTATATTGTGATGACTTACTGCAGGCAAGGTTACCCCAGATCCATGCTGGGTCTCTTTAAATAGAAGTGAACGAGGGGTTAATATCTCATCCTAGGAGTTTAGAATGACATTTGAGCATGAAAAGCAAGATGCATGTGAATGTGAACCTTTTCAAATTATATTTTCTGTGAACTTGTGCCAACTCGATTACAGAAACAGCTTTTGTACTGATCTGGTAAGTAAATTGCCTGTTTGTTTTAAATCTAATACAAATACTTAAATTTAGTGGCATGTGTATATTGAATACATTTATTACTTCTTTGAGTATTGGTGATTCTGTCATTTTTAAACAGTCTGTTCTGGAAAATAATGTTAAGAAGGAAAAAATGACCTTTACTTAACTCTTTAAAAGAGCTACATGTGAAAAGAATATGCAAAATGGTATTCAAGTTTTTGATATAGTAAGACTACTGAAAAATCTCACTGCTGGGACTTAGAGGGGACTAAACTATATTTAGACTCTCCCCTTTATGTTTCTAGAGTGATGGGAAATAGCCTAAATGTTAATGAGAATCCTAGTCACCATATATATTCTGATAGTTATTTCCCTGCATGGAAGATCAACAATCCTGTGACAGCCTTATGTCACAGCTATTGCCATTGCCATTGATAAGGTGCATAGACCTCATGATGTTCATTACCACTGGTAGAGGTTATATTCCAAAAAAGTGAGGTAGTGCAGCAGCTCGCTGACATCTGGATGTGATAAGAGGTCGTCTAGTAATGTCATGCCAGGTGACACATCTGTATGTCCACCACAAAAAAAAAAAAAAAGAAAAAAAAGAAAAAGAAAAAGATATTGCTGTGCAGTCTTGTCAGGAAGTAAAAAGGCTTAGGCTGTCATTCACACGAAAGAAAAATAGGCTTTGTAAAGAAGAAATCATAGTAACTTGAGTCTTGCTTTTAAAGCTTTTTCAAAAGAGGCAAAGAAATATATTTTATAAAATACAACCAGACCAGGAATTTGAAAAATGTGGTTGCTTCTCAGCAGCAAATACCTAATTAACATATAATTAAGTTTGGTTTAGTCTTATGCCTTTTGGTTTATCTTATGCCCTTCCAGAATATAAAGAAGATGAGGAAATTTGAGCTTCTAAAGTCATAGGGTCTGAAAATCTTGTGTTTTAGGCTTTGGTGCTGGTAGGAATCAGTGGGGATTTTCTTCAAGGAAATTATACACGGTTATATATCATATATGGTTTCCCTTAATATTGTATTGTTTTCCTGAAAGCACTAACTCTTGCAAACATATACGAGTGAGATGAGGTGATGATGGCTTTGAGTAATCATTACAGGAATGTGATGGAAAGAAAGAAGTGCATACATCCTACAGAGATCCTTATTTGTCTTTTCACCGTTGCACAGATTGCACCAGTAAATGGGAATAGAAATAGCTTTCTTTGAACTTTGTTAGATGAATGCAAATATAGCAGAAAATATCTTATTCAAAGAACTAGGTTCATATTTATGCAAACTGCTTAACTCCAATTTCCTTGTTCGGTATTTCTTTGCCAGAAATAGAGTGGGGTCCATCAACAAGCTGTGATATAAATCCTGAGTGACTGAGACCTTTGGGAACGTGTTGGAGTAATGGATCGAATGTCATCTGTGTATACAAGGTTGACAGAACCTGTCAGTCTATAGGAAAGCTTTGATTCGTGTGTGTTTAAATACCTGTATGGATCTACCTGTAGGTGATTCTGTTGTGGGAATCCGTACTTTAAGTGACAGCGTATTTGGATCGTTAATCTGGCTCCTCATTCTCTTGGAGCATACCAGATTTCAAAGCAACTTAGAGAACAATCATATATTCACTCTATAAAGAGCTTGAGTACTTTGATGAGGTTAAGAACCACCACTCTTATGCAGTGATTATGTCCCTTGTAAAGTCATCTGGGTCCATCTTCAGGCACTGCAATGCCCAAATCTGTCATCCTGGCTTACACTTTTTTGACTTAATTTGATTGCACTGGCACAGATAAGAGACTTCTGACTTTCCATTTTGCCAGCTGAGCTTTGTGGGTTGTAACTTCCAGATCAGATGTGGTGATAAGCAGCTGTGGGTGATAGCGCTGTTAAACCACTCCAGGGCATCAGGAAGAGGACAGCTATCTGTGGCCTGAGTAAACCTGAGTGTCTGGGGCTTGGATATGGCCTCAGATGGGAATCTGAGCTGCCTGAAGAAACTGAAAACTTTAGAGGTCTTTGAGAGAAAAGGATTTTCAGAAAGGTATTTTGCCCAGTGAGCAGAACTCAGCTGGCTGAGGATCTCCCCCACCTCTCGAGCAAACGTATCCTGAAACACAAAAGTGAGAATAATGCTGGTCATCCCCTCTGCCAGTGCTGGAGAGACTGTGATGTGCACCGAGAGTGATCGTTCTTGGCACATAGTTTCACCTAGGTAGGTAGATACTCCTGCAAGAGCAGCCTCTTGTAGAAGCACACTGAAGAAGACGCTGCACATGCCGCCACAGAGCAGCAGCCCTCCTGGCCTTCTCTGGGCTTCTGCTCCTAGGAAGTGGTGCCAGATCTGTACTTCCTAGACAAACAAGTTGCCCTTGATTTCAGTTCAGTTAGGGGAGCAAGGAAGATGCTTCAGTCATACTCAGCAAAGCATGGTTATCCCTACCTTCTAGCACATCTGAAAAGAGAGAGTGGAAGGGGATCAGACAGGACTCCACATCTGAGCAAAAATGGTGTAGAGGAGGAAGAAGATAATTCCCCCATCTTCTGTTCTAGCAGGGAAAGCTTATGTAATGAATGCACTTCATGTCTTGCCTTCTTAATACTAAACTCCTTCTCTGCTGATAGATAGATATAGATAGACACACAGGCGGTAGATACTTGTTACTGCTTTCATAGTCAGCATTCAGGGATAGCCTAGAGCAAGCTTCACTGGAGGCATTGCAGGTGCTTTTCTGAGAACTGGGGAGAGAGCTCTTCCCACTCCCTTCTTTCAAAGGAGAAGATGTGTAGGGGAAATTTCTCATTCCCTAAATGAAAATAAATGCCTTAAAGAAGAGTAAATATATTTTGTATTATTAACCTTATCCTTTTCTCCAGGTTTATTAGACTGTAAAAATTCGTCTGTAATTGGACACCTCAATATCTTGTGGTCTATCACTTTCAAGTGAATTAGTTAATTCACTGAAGCTTTAAACATTGACTCTCTTGCATAAAGGAGAAATCAAATGTATTATTTCTTCTCTGTGTTATGTTATTTAGCTTTATGAATAAGTTGAAAGGTATAATGATCATCTTTGGTGCCATAGAACAGAAGAGGAGCTTTAGGAGAAAGAAAACAGGAAAGTTAAACTACATTTTTTTACATTGCTAACAATTCATAATATATTAGTTCTCTTTAATGAATATCCTCACATGCACTAATATCATTAAGTTTTAGGCTTGCAGATATTTCTCCTGTATTTATAATTCCAGACCACAAGAACTGATTATTACACTGCAGTCTAATACCTGAACATCTACACAGGAAGCTTGCAGAGCCTATAGAAAAATCCTCATGCACTACTATGTTTCAGTGCAACAGTGATATCCAACTATTGGATAGTGCCCTTAGCTGGTAGACAACAAACCTACTACAGAACTCCAGAAGCATTTATCATTTATTTCAGAGCAAAGCTAGCTTTTCTTAGTTTAAATTGCAGAAGAGATTGGTTTGAATCAACGGGACCACATTTGCAATGAAGTAGATTATGGACATTCATCGCTTTGGCTCCAAAGATCATCTGTGAAGGGTGGCTAGGTGGCAACGAATAGCTCCTCTGGAATGAGGACTTTTCAATAAAGTGGTTGGGTCTAAACAGTCCATCAGGAGTGTGCCCAGACCTTGGTCTCCTAAAGCATCCTTGTGCCCATCGGGGCACCTCTCTCATGGACCTGTTTAGCTCTCACGCTCAAGCTTGCTTTCCATAGGTATGGGGTCAGAATACACTTCATATCCCTCGTGATAGACATGTCTCCAAGACAAAGAATATTGGGTTTAGTGGTCTACATTTCCTGTACTCTGGAGGAAGTATTATACTAATTGGTTGTTGTTTGCTTTTTATTTAGCTTAAAAAATACATAACTGGTTGCTTTCTAACCACATATTTTCAGGTACTCAGTCTCTGACTTCTTGCTGAAGACAGTGGCAAAATTCTGTATGAATTATCAGAACCCTACAACCATTTCGGTCTGTACGGAAACAATGAAGTCTAGTAAGAAAAAGACATTTTAAAGACATTTTTGTGGCACTCTTTAACCGTCTTAGGAAAGAAAATATTGGAAACAAACAGTCAGATTCTAAATTTGAGCAAATGTTTGAAACAATAGTCATAATTTGGATTTCAATAGTGTGCAATTATACAAAATTATACAAATTATATATATCTAAAGCTAAGGATTAAAACAGTAAGTTTAGGGAATAAGTTAATCATTCATTGGTTTCATTGGTCAACACATCTTACCTGAAGGATTTCAAACATCAAAAAACACTATCAGATAAATGAGAGAAATGGCTGTTGGTATTCTCAAAGGAGGTAACCATTATGTAATTTTTTTCTTGAGAGAGGCAGCATCATCAACCAGTTTTTTATGAATTTTATGACATGCTAATTTCCCATCTGTCCCAAGTAATATAGATTCTACTTCATTCACCATATCTTAATAGCAAAATTGAAAGAACAAAATGTCTGTTCGCTCCTTCTGAAGGTTAGGTATAGATAACACTGTGCATGTTGTTTGTATGGGAGGGAGTGTTCCCTCTCAAACACACCCCTAGCATCCGTTATCAATGCCTTCATGTTAACAGTGATCAACATAAAAAACTTCCTTAGTGTGGAAATTCAGGCCCTAAGTATTACAGGATTTGTAATACTTATCCATAGCAACTTCAGCAGGTGCAAGCAGATGGCTGACATTTCTGTTAGACCATAAAATGTAGAAAACTACTGTCCTGCTATGCCTAGCTAGAATCAATTAAGTATGAAGCAGGATATCAGGCTATGAATCAGAAGTCCTTTGTTTCCTTTAAACTGCATAGATTTTTTCATGCTTCTTTTCATGGAAGCCTCAGGGACAACAGGGAAAGCTGCAAAAGAGGGAGGTAAGTTCATACTATTCATACTATTGAAAGCTATTTCAACTTAAGTTTAAGAGCAAGCTTCTCTGTTACAATCTCCAAGAACAGAGCTAGTTTTGGAGGCTAGTGCCATACCCCACTTCTGGTGTCTTGTTCCCTATCTTATGACCTGATGAACTCCTTTGGAAATTATGCTGCTTCAGTTGCTTATGCAATGTCTTAATGGATCTGGGCTAAAACAGAAGCAAAACAAATAAAGATATCCTTATTTGAAATTATTTTTCTGGACTTGATCATTTCACTAGGGCTAAGAATAGTTGTGTCAAGGCAATTAATTGATGCAGAAATCTACAGAACAAATAGCTCCAAGAGACATTTAAGAGCTTTTTAGCTAGCTTTGGAAACTCAAAGTTTCAGATCTGGATAGAACGAAACAGCTGTAAACAGACAAAACTCAATGGAAAATGGACCGAGGGCAGAAAAAACTTGAAATGCGAAATAAAAAAAAAAAAAAAGGAAAAGATGATGAAGAATCTAAAAACAACCTAATTTTCCTCCTACCTCTGATTTGCAAAGTGAAATGGAAAAGGAAAGTGTAAATGTGGTAGCAGAAATTTCATTTCACATCCTGCTCCTGTTTAATGTCTTCTGTTTTCTCAGTCTATCACAGTCCTTTGCTAATTACTGCCACAAAGCAGAATAAATGGCAAAGGGAAGTAAAGCAGCATTTGTGTATGGGGTGAGTCTAGTGACATTATCTCAAAAGAATAAGTTGATGTGACAATGTTTTAAATATGAGCTGGCAACTGCTAGTGAGTTTGCACTGCCTGTTTTTAACTTTTAATTTATGAGACTGCTCTGAATAAAGATTAACTTTCTTTACTTAATACTTATTTTCTATTGCCTTGAAAGTGGAACTGTCATCATTAATATTTTGAAAAGTTGTCCAGCGTCATAGTACTTTCCATAAGTTCCTGTTTGTCAGCTGATTATTCACTCTAGCAGCACTTCAGGAAAGTGCTGGACTAGTGGAGTTCTCTTCTCGTGTTACCCAGACTGGGAAGATTTCATGTTCTAGATGATTCAGATTCAAATGAAAATTCACAAATGCTCTTATAACGGGCTATTCAAAGACTTGCACGATATTCTTATGCCTGTCAAATAGCTTTGAGCTACGTCAGACACTGACCAGTTGCTGAGGACTGATTGCTTTTATTAGTTAACCTCTGAAAGATAAGTCATGGAAAGAACATGTAGAATCCAGAGGAAGTGATCAAATCCAGAAAAGTTGTTGCTGAGCATAAATGTTTAGGTCTAGAGTTACAAAACTTTTGGAAGAGCATAAGATCCTAGGCCTAAGTAAGTGTTTCCTGCTATTGCCTTTTCTTTTTTTTTCCTGCAGTGCTTTCAGTGCCCCAAAGTACAGGATTTATGGAGTTTGGGGAGTGTGTGGTGTGAAAAACATAGGTTCAGTCTGCTGAATGAACCTGTACATACTAAAAGAGCAGCCCAGTAAGATATAGCAGTTCATGGCACTTTAATCAGCTCAGTATGCCCTTTAAAATCTGCTTTAGCTTTGATGCATGCTTTGTCATTCACTGGAGTAGGGTATGGAAGCCTGATCTGCCACCCACCCACTTACTCATTCACGTAAGTATTATAATATTCAGATTAAAGATTAGACCTCATTATTCTTCCCTAACTGCAATTACTACCCAAGCGAGGAACAATATTTTAATATTTTATATTCAAGAGAGAAAATGTTAAAAGTGAGCAAAAGCCAGATTGATTGAAATTGATTTTTTTGTTTTGAGCCAAACTGAAAAATCAGTTATTCGCACAACCAAGAAATATTTGATTTCCCATAATTTCCTTACACAGCAAGTAAAATATGACAAATACAAGTGAGTCTGTATAAGCAGACTAGTCCAAATCAATATTCACAGAGAAAAATTCATGTTGTATGGTTTATGCGAATTGATGTCAGTTAAAACCAAGGAAACATCTTCACATACTCCTAAGTGAAAACACCACATATGGCTTCAGTAATATAGCTTCTATACTGTTAAAAAGAAATCCAACTTTTCCCTGTCATGTTTTTTTAGGAGAAGTAGGCTGTTGAAGTTACATTTGTCAAAGCTAAATCTTATGTTGGAAGCACACAATGAAAACATAAAATGAATTGCAAGAAATGCATATAGAGACTGATAGTCTGCTTCTGATGAATACTTTTAAATATGCATTTCCATTTACTTTCTCTAAAGTTAGAAAGAGCAATAAAAAGAAAACAATGAATTTCTAGTTACCAGGTGGGCAGCTCTTGCAATGGAATTGGGAAGTAATTTATTTGGTGGAAATGGCAAGATGCACACCTGAGATGAGATGGAGACACAGGGGAGCACTGAAAGCAAGTTATATGAAGGTGAAGCAAGGGTGAAAGAGGGAAAAAGGAAATAAAAAGATGTTAGACAGCTGATGGCAATTTAAAAGGAATGTAAGAGGCCTCAAATCCGTTGTTATGTATTCTATTAGCAACCAAGGCCCCCCAAAGTAATTTGATCACAGTAAGTTTTTTTTTCTTTTTAAATCAGAAGAAAACATCAATGTAAATTTGTTCCTGGCATAAAAGGCACGTAGGTAGGATAGGGGTTCCTTTTCATCACTCAGCTCTTGAATGCTGGCATTCAAATAGCTAGCAAATTAAACTGGACAGGATGTCTCATTTGTAAGAGTCGTGTTCTGCAGAGAAAGGACTATTTCTCTTTCATCTGGGTGTAGCTATCTTTTAAGACTGAAATGCTCGAGAAGAGTGCAAGTGTCCCAGAGCATGTGCCTTTTTTTTTTTTTTTTGGTATCTGTGCTTCTACCCACAGTTTATTTGTTGCTATTGTTGATGTCCAAGCTCACCTTCTTTGCTGTGTTAAGGTTGCTCGCATTGTTATATCACCTTCCTTGGATATTTGCTACACCTTTTACTGGCAACAGAGTAAATGCAAATTGTAATTCTGACATTAGTTAGCTGACAACCTGTATACCACGGGAGAGGGGACAGAATATATTTCTAGTAAATCCTTCAATGAGAGTGATTTTGACAGCTCTGTTGTGGCTGTTAGATTTGAACACTGAAGGAAAGAAGGGTACGTGGAACATCTGAACATCGCATAGGGTGAGAAAGCCATAAAAGACTAGTTGAAACTGCTAAAAGCTGGCCTAGTGGGTATACCAGAGTGGAGGAAGTTGGGTGCGGGTCATTGCTTCACTTTGGCAGGTACTGTTATACCTGGACAAAATTATAGAAAAAATCAGAAACCTCCTAGAGCAATTCATTGTTACAAAAGATTACATAAGTTGCTATCTTTAAGGCTTGTTAAAATTCTGAGGAAAAGGGCAATGATGCAGTTTTTTATACCCTAATTTTGAAAAGGAAATGGAAATATTTATGAGTGATTACTAAGTTGATCTGATTCTCACAAAAGGCTTCTAGTTTGTCATGACTTTCCACAAAGCAAGGATGAATAAAATCAAGAAACCAAAGAAAGCCACACCCTTCCAGAGTGAGAAGAAGGCAGGGAGCTGAAAGCAGATTTGGGCTGGTCATAGCTAATGCACTGCTCTTCTTTCATGAGAGGCGAAAGCATGTCTGGGCTTCATGCTTCTGTTGGGTGATGACTGACTATGTGCTGGATGGGAAACACTTAGCCTAGCACTACTGCTGCCTTAGATTACTGACTGTTTGTAGACACTTGAGATTTAAAAATGAAGTTACAAAGACCTCTGATTCCACTGACATTCAACA
This sequence comes from Struthio camelus, assembly GCF_040807025.1. Lineage (NCBI taxonomy): Eukaryota > Metazoa > Chordata > Aves > Struthioniformes > Struthionidae > Struthio > Struthio camelus. The sequence goes on from NC_090945.1 coordinate 30,181,794, forward strand.
TAAATTTACTGAAAGAACAATACATTTCTCCGGCCAATAACAGATTTCAAATGCCGTCAATATTGAAAGAAAAGTGAGGTCTAAAGGCTACATGGGAGATTAATAAGAAAACTCTGAGGAATGCATTAGGGAGGAAGAAAATAACTGAAAAAAAAAGGGAAAAATCTCAGTCTGGATCTTGGAGATGACTGAGCATAGAAGGAAATCAGTACTAAAGGCTCAATCAAAGAGATGGACTATCCAAAACTTAACCAGCCACGAATGAGTAGAGCAAATAGCTGGGCACATGAGGAATTAGAAGACAGCAGTAGAGATTCAAGGAAGATGTTTGATGTCTCTAACAGGAAATAAAGGGTGAGATGCTGCCATGCAGAGAAGCAGGTGCTAGCTAGACAGATGAAAGAAGTCTGTGATGCACAAATGAGAATAAAGAGGGATTAAAAGGTGTTCGCTGGATATGTAAAAAAGAACCATCTCCACTAAAAACTGAAATAGTACTCAAAAGGCAAAAGAATATAAAAATAGCAAGTCCACATAATGCACTAATAACATTTCTAAAGCGGGTAGAAAAATTGTTTGTGTCTGTTTGTGTACAGTCCATACCAAAAAATATATTTAACTTGACCTGTTCAGCTGAATAGCGTAGACCTTTAATTTTATGAATCTGTGTTACACAGTATAAAATTAAGTAAGATATACTATAGGATTACTTGAAGAAATACTGTAACAATATATATAACAAAAGAGAACAAAGCCTTAGTAGGAACTAACTAAAGGCAGCGTAGGTTCACCTTACCTTTAGTTGTGTTAATAGAAAAGAAAATGACCACAATAACATTAGATGTGGGAACTGAGAACTGAACCAAAATCTTCACAGGTTGAGGTCAGACAGCTAGGCCGGTCATAAACAACTCATAGATGTATTTGTTGCATTGGTCAGGATAAGAAAACTTTGATCAGAAGTAGCTACATTTATTTTGGACTTACAGATCATAAGCAATATATCAATTGCAATATATCAATTGCAGATCATAAGCAATAAGCAATTAGCAATATATACAAATATGCTAATATATATGCTAATATATACTAATGTGCTGCCATTCAAACAGCAGCTCAGTCACATTGCTTATCTTCAGCTAAATTTCATCCCTCACTTTAGTTCATTATTTCCCATATATTGCTGGATCAGACATGGTAATCCAACCCCGATGTTTCTTAGCTTCTGTATACCTTTAATATAGAAAGTTGGGGTTTTTTTCCTGTTTCTCTGTGAAGTCCTCAGGTTTGAATGTCCATACTAAAAACCAACGCGCAACATAAGCATTAATTTTGAGAGTACACAAACCTCTCTACAAAGATACTGGTACTAAAAGGTCCAGTTATATACGTTATCCCTCCTTACCTCTTACAGTCTTTCATACCATTAATCTACAACAAATACTGCACCATCATTTTGTTTTTTAATTTTTCTATGCAACCGTTCAATACCTGTGCTTCGCTGTCACTCTTCCAGTGTGTTTCTGTTAACTCTGTTGTTTCCAGCCTAATATGTTTCAACGTTAATTTTGTTTCTTCATTTTGTTGCCCAGCCCCTGGAATTTCTATGCAAACACTACTTACTTATTTATATTATAATGTATTTTTCTCTCTATATCATTAAGAATATGTCTTCTAGCTTTTCAGTGATGAGGTGCACACCATTTTTTTTTTTTTTTTGCAGCAAAGGGAAATAATAGGAATCTGGGGAGATGCCTAGCTTTGTTAGATCGGTTTTGGTTAATCTTTTGTCAGTGTCAGCAATGGCCTCCAGTTTCTAAAGCCCACAATTATGATGTCAGTTAAATTCCATGTGATTTCTGCTGTTAAAATAAGATCTTCAAAGTAGCTGATTTGATTTTCTGTATGATTTCTGCTAGGACATTTTTAAAGATTTTTTTTCTTCAATCTTAAAAGAATTATCTAATAGTATCTTTTATGTACTCATTATTTTCAAATTATAGATTACATTATGTCAAAGTATGCTTATTTGATATGAAATAATAATTTACGCTTTGGTAGTAACTTCTGCTTGAGCAAGTCAAGTTGCTTTACAAATATTAATTACGCAACCCAACACTCTGATAGCAAAACATAATTATTTTGGTTTGCAGATAGGTTAAAGCAGAGACACAGAGAAGCCTCAGAAGAGCTGCATCTAAATCTCAGTCCTCTGATCTAGCTATGAGGATTTATTTGCTCCTTGGTTTAACTTGACATAGTCAGGTGCAGTGTCAGTGCCTAAGTTACCTGCTGAGATGAATTTCATATTAAAGGATTTATGCATACATTATTCCTGTAAGGTTTGTGACGCTTTCTCTTAAGAACCTATTTATTCACTACCAATATTCGAGCATTGTAGTCTTTATTGGGCATTTTCGTCCTCTCTCCCTGTGAATGCTACAGATTTGAGCTGTGAATACTTAATTAAGGAAGAATGAAGGCTAACAATAGCTGTTTCTCTCAAGTTCACTCTTCACCTTATAGTTATATACATAATCTAAAAAGCAACCTAGAAACCAAAGAAAATGATGGCATATGGATAAGCAGCACATGGGGTTCTGTGTAGGGTATCTCGGGAGCAAATGGGCTGCTGCGTACAGGAGTCTGCTCCTCCTTACCCCTGCGTGAGGCTCCGCTCCTTCGACTCGGCACGTAAAGCAGCAAGCAGACCCTCCTGTACATATAACCCAAAACCACCCGGGCTTAATTTTTCTTAAATATCTCAAGACGAAAATTAAATGGCCTTTGCATATCTAACTCTCACAATCATTTGAGACAGTTGTCTTCTAACACCTTCTTCTTTTACTGAGATACAGACAAATTAACTCTAAAGAAGAAGAATCCATTCCAGGCGCAATATTGTTGCAATTAAAACCGAGTATGCAAACTCCAGTCTGTCATTTACATAGCTAATAATAATAATTACTGATTTATTTATGGGAACAAGGTACTTATATCCTAACTTACTTCAATAGTTATTTTATTTTTCTCTTTTTTAAATAAACGTGTTTTAATCATTTGTTCAGTGCTGAATTATGGTAACTTTTCTGAAACAAATTAAGTGGTATTTTGGCAACAATAAATAAAACTGCATCAAAATACTTCTCTAAAAATTTTTATGGGGGGAAAAAAAAACCTTCATTTTTTTCTTTTGCTCCCCTCAGTAATTTTCATTATGTTAAATTCTAGAAATAATTTGTCCTTGACATTCAGAAAAAACAAAAAGAAACTTCTTTGCTATACTTTTTTTGACATACAGATTTCTGTTCTCTGGCATCTTCTAATGATGAAAAGCTTTTAGCTCAACTAACTACTCAACTGAAAGTCTATGTAAGCTGAAATAATAGATTGTATGCTTTTATATGTTTTTTTCTTTTAATTGAGTTTTTGCCAGGTAAAAATGGTAACGTTGATCACTTCAAATTTTAACTGTGATGACATGTCCTGGATATAAAAAAAGTTAGAGAAAAATAAAAATGAAACCATTCTGATGGTAGCGTACACTAGGTAAAACACATTAATGTATGTACTGAGAAGAATGAGGGGGGAAAATGTGAGTCACGTCATTTTTAAAAAAATAAATACAAAGGACTTTTGGTCTGAGTATAGGACTGGAAAACTTATATGACAGCACCTAATGAATTTCATTACCTTTAGATTTATGCAGCTGGTGAGTGGGTTTATTTCAGACTGAAGTTTTGGATCCAGATGCAAAAGTCCTCATACAACCCAGTTTTTGGCACCTAAGAGCTTTTTGGGGATATGACCTTTATGGCAGAAATATAAAATTCTTACTCATTCTGCATAGCAAAGTATTCTACCAGGCTTTCATATTTTTCTATTTTCCATATAACGTGAGCACTTTCACTAATTTGATGATATATTGCAATACTCTTCTTGATGCTGAATAGTTAATTTCTACCATTTGTCGTCTTAATGAAGTCAGATAAACTATTTTGGAAGCTCAGTGTGAGCAGGATCATCACAAGCTGGTTCATATTGTGCATAAATCATCAGATTATTGTGAAAAATCACATGAGTAGCTCCGTAGTTACATTAAAAAAATCTTAGAAATGTATTCTGTGAATTCTATTAACTGTTTTAGTTACTAAGAAGCCACCCTTCACCTGTTCATGAATTTTTGGTTTACTCCTAGGCTTTTATTCTTCTCTGGTTTAGTTCTGTTGCTTGGAAAATAACTTTTAAAAAAGTTCTATGTACAAAAATCATCATTAGTAAGAAACATAATGAGAGTTTACGTGTGGAAATATACACACATATTTTCCACTCTTGTTTCAAGTTTTGTATGCCTGTACAGAGCATGTCATCTACAGCTGATTGAGGAAGTTTATCTACACCATCTTGCCTTGCATACTATACTGACTTCAGGTGTGTAATCAGTTCATAGTTAGTGGGCGATCTACTCTGTTTTTAATGAACTGAGCAACAAGGCTGCATACTGAGAATTAGTTTCCCCTTCAAAATTGTCATGTAGATGAAGACGGACTAATCATCTACAGTCTTTTGATAAGACTAAAATAGTAAAATAGAAATGGATGCTTCACTAGTGTGCCTTCTAATATGTATTTCTACATAATATTTTTAATTTAATCCAACTTGAATCTAGCTCAGTGGTATATTTCTTAAACACCTATATGCATGTTTCCACCTGGCACTATTGATTTCAGCACTTCCACTTTATGGGTGTTGCTAAGTAGCTACATAACAAATTTATCCTTTTAGTTTGCACACCCTGAGTGGATTGTCAGGAAGTCAAAAATATGATCCTATCCCCAAAAGCACAGTACTGCTTTTTCATTGTTTCATAATTTGGATGCATTTGGATATTGGTCTATATGCTCATCTTGAATTATGAAAAAAATAAACACTGTAGAATCTTAAGCTGATAGTCTGTGAACCTGAAAATAAAAAGAGAGGCTTTGTTTTACATATGGTGTATTTCTGTTGCTTGGATGGTTTTCCAGATAACCATCTGTAGGAGAGAAAGGATGGCAAGAGATCTCTGATTTCTCATACTTGGTTGCCAAGATTCATGAATATCTGCTTAGTATGGCACTGAGCCTAACCAGAGGGTGGTTGGACTCTCTCTCTCTCTCTCTCTCTCTCTCTCTCTCTCTCACACACACAGGTTTCAAACAATAATGTGTTTAGAGCGTGCCTTTGGGCAAGCCCTTTGGCATTTATATAACAAATGTCTGTACATATAATTAAACTGTGTAGAACGGTATCTGCTAAAAAGAAAGACAGGAAAAAAATAAAGCAAGGAAGCAGGTGAGGTAAAGAAGAAGGATAAATAGGGGAATGGCGGAGAACACAAAGCCAGCAAAGGCATACCGCCTCCGGTCAGCTGAAATCTAGGGAGATTTTTTTGGGCCAGAGTATCAAAGTGTGAATAATGGGTGATAATAAACAAGAGCACCAAGAGAAATCAGTCAGCTGAACTTAGGACACACGTTACTTGGTAAACTTAATAAATCAATAAGGTACTCCACAGGCTTGATCCAAACTCTGCTGAAATCAGTGGAAGGCTTCCCTCATATCTTCAGCAGGCTTTGAGTCCATGCAAAAGGAGTCCATCTGTGTGGTTGTATCTGATCTACAACAACAACAGGTATCACAACAACAGGATTAAAATCCAAAGGATCTAGTAAATATCTGGTATGGTAAAAAAGTTTTGCTAACTGAAATACAAAGGAAATAGGCAAATGAGATCTTTTCTCTATGACAATCTCAAAACAAAATTCTGTGTAAGCCAAATTAACTACAGTGTTTATATATATATATTTTTATATATTATATACTTGTATGTAATTATCTAATTTTCCTTGTATCTTCAAGTGCTTGCTTTCTCCTTTTTTCTTTTTTTTTAAGTTAGGTTGTGGGCCCTTTTAATGAGTCTCCTCATTTCCAGTTTTCTATACTAAATAGAATAGTGGAGGTTTCCTTGATCTCGTTAAGAAAATTAATTGAATGAAATTGGTGTGGCCTTTGTGAGAGATTTGATATAACTACTATTTCAGTAGTTATTATTTTGTAGTATATAATAGTATGTAATTCCTATTACATGATAACGTATAATAGTGCTATATTAGCACTATTTTGATACTATGACAGGAAAATCATGCTATGGATCCTTTCAATTAAGTTCGTTATTTTGTTTTGGTAAATGGAGAACATTTCTGTAGAAGAGACAAGCTGTGGGGCTGATTCCCACAAGATGTCGGAAGAGAGATACAAAAATTCGCATGCCAAAAATCTGCATTCTGAAGATGTAAAATCCAAATGTGGAACATGCTGTAGTCTGAGAAACTTTCTGTAATGTTTGCTCTGTCTTGTTTCCCCTGAATCTGTCCCAAACAGCTTTCAGAACTCATGTTAGAAATCACATATTTTCACTGAAGGGGGCTGATTCCGTGGGACTGTGCTGCAACAACTCCTGTATTGCTTTTCCAGCAATTTCATCCCTGACTTGTGCAAGAATTACAATTAATATTATACAGTGGATTATCAAAGAGGTAAAGAAGCAGTGAGCCATCCCTGCTTTCAGAGATGGCTGTGTTTCTGAGAATCCCAAGCTTTCTATCGTGTTCAGGATCTCAAAACAAACAAAAACAATGAAAACCTAAGCCAACCAACAGCACAACGCCAGCGTTTTCCCCTCCATGGCTTCAAAGTACCACCTTTGACACATTTTAACACCTTTTGACATCACCGAAGCAATTAAAAAATGCTATCTATCAATATTTGATCATTTACTCCTTTTGATCACTCCTCAAGTGTGGATGATTGCTCCTGACCTTCACCATCCCTTCCTTTCATCTCAGTTCTGGTGCTGAAGCTCATTCCTGTACTTAGACTGTCCTGCTACTTAAAAATGTACTGTGCTAGTAGTAAGCAGTGATAAAAAATCACTAAAGCAACTCTTTTGTTCACTGTGGTGACATTTCCTCTAATTAAATTTTCATTTTTGAAGGTATTTGGGCCTCTCTAGTCCAACTGGGATATGTTTGCCCTCAGCATTGCCTCAAGCCAAATGTATTTTTGTTGATACACTGAACAGCACGCTATCCTCAGTGACTGTGGGTATTCCCCACTGGTGGTTTATTTAGAAGATTATTTCGGCAGTTTCGAAGTACTTTTTCTGAAATCTTTCTCTTTTTTTTTTGAAGAGAGAGAGTGAATGAGAGAGAGAGCAAGCGCACTGATTCCACCCCCTCCCCCCCCCCCCCAAACCATTTCTTCTATGAATCAATGTGTGATTTTATGTTCTTTTCAAGGAGGTTTTTTATCTGGCTATATGTAGAGATACTGTGCGATAGAGAGGACCATGCTTCCACACAGCTCACAAGCCACTTGAAGAACTTTGTCTTCATAACACTTCTCTGAGGTTTGAACATCAACCTCAGCTAAACTCATTTGTTTAGCAGAAGTGGAGGGATTTCTGACTTGCACTACAAAGAGCAATAAAATATTATTTGTAACAAAAGGCTTTGTAGGCCTCACTTTATTACTATACTAGCGCTACGTGCCTCGCAGTCAAAAACAGTTTGCCTCTCTTTTTACCTTTCCCATATCACCTTTCTCAGCAAGTGTCTCAGCGGCCAGATTGCAAAAGGTCATTTTTGCATACATGCACTAAGTAGTACAGTCAAAGCCATAGTTTATTGACTTAAAAAGACAAAGGCATGGATCACTGCAGACCTTAATGGAAGGATTTCCTCATTTACATTCAGATAATAGAGGCCAAAGGAAGGAATATGTCCATATTGGTTATGCACTATGGATACTTTTTAAATTCTTTTGAGAACACAGAGTGTCATCATAACAAAAAGACTGCATGAGTTCCTTTAATATAATCGTTGAGTGTACGACAGCTCTGATATAATTTAGGAATATCATACTTCAGTAAAAACTGAGGTTACATTTTCAAAGGAATCTGATTATTCAGTAATTAACATTCTGAAACAATCTTATCATATTGAGAGATCTGGGCAAAGGTAGCTGCCTTCATTACCAGAAACTATCACTTTGCAAATTACTTCTCAAACTTCTTAAAAACCCACTACCTTTCTTTCTTTCTTTTTTTTTTTTTTTTTGACTTTTCCACTCAAATAAATGCAAGGGGAGCTTGCTGAAAGAAAAGGCAAGGAGATGGGGAAAAACAGGAACAAGCTATCTATGGATTAATAGTATTTTTGTGATTTAATTTCACTACCTCTAAATAAAGTTATACTGTTAAGAAAGCAATATTACTGCTTCTGAAGTTACACACATTGAAATTTCTTTGCTTTGTAAGCGGCCACAGGCAACTCACAGGGAGTTGTTTCTCTGCTAGGTTAAAACAATATAATAATATAGAAATGACAATAACAGTGTCATTTAAAAGACTATGAATGGTTTGGATGTCTTTATTATGTGAATTCAGTGTATCTTACTGTTACAGACTCTTTACAGTCCTGCCTTGTTGGGTGTACTGTCATTTCCACTTTTGCAAATGGAATGAAAAATCTGAATATAAAAGTGAGAAACTGGAATGATGACAGTATTTTATGCTGACTTCGCACAGATGCAAATGAAACAAAGAAAATGCAAGAAACAAAGATAGTAGAGAGCAAGACCCATACTCTTCTGGTTGAAGGTTTCAATCTTTGCTTATGGGCTACAAAGTTCTCTTCTCTGTGACCTGTATAAATGAAGAATTCCTTTTAGGATATCAGCTGTATTACTCTGGATTGACCTCAATATGAAATCAAAACTTGGCAGCGACAGACAAACTCCTTAACTGACCGCATCTACAGCAAAAACCTTGAAGAGCTAGGGATAAGCTTATGTAAGAAAAGTAGCTTATGGCTAAAGGAACTCCATGAAATTATTGCAATTATGGTTGTTAGTTTTGGATATATTCTGTGAAGTGTTGAAATACCATCTTCATAAGTTCTGGGATGACCTTTATTCCAGATGTTCTCCTTTAGGCTTTTCTAAAACTTTGCATGAATCCCTGCTTATACTTTGCTTATCTCTGAAATGCTTAATTGTGGAAGAGGTAGTGAAATTGCATTACAGAATATGCACAAATATTTATTTGGCCCTGGAACCTTTTCCTGTGCACAATTTTGTATAGTTCAAGGTACTCAGACTAAACAAGAAAAACATATGTTTTGTTAGTGTATTTGTCCATTTTCTTCTGAAAGTTCTTTTAAGGTATGATTTTGTTCCACACTTGGAAACTATTGTTTTACCCACTCTACACACATATAAATTACTCATAAAGGACAAAGCAGTAGAGAAACAGGTCCCAGGACTTCTTTTTTTGCAAGTGAATAGGGCAGAAGTTTTTTCTTCAGCAAATGGGGAAATGTACACAGTGCAAATCTAGCATTAGACAGAAAAAGAAGAGTTGCAAGAGCAACATAAAAATGACCTGCATTTTGAGCTTATTTGAACTTGTAAGAATAGCAGGAGCCATATCTCACAAGTGAAATCTATTTTTTACTCTTGTTAGGTGCAATATTTTATCTGGGGAGTTCATCCTGTATTTTAGATATCAAGAGAGCAGTCAGTGCTAACAATTAAGGACCTCCTAACCTCAGCCCAAGTTCATGTCTTTTTGCTTATAAAATGAGCAAATTTACATATATAAAAAACATACAAAAGCTCTTAATCCTTTCAAGCAGTAATTTCTTTTGGCATGTAATCTTGTCTTGAGGCAAAATATTTGTTCAGATAAAACGTATTAGCAAACCAGAAGAGAATTGCATAAATGGCAAGGAGGAAATATTTTCAGACTCTTAAAAATTACATATTCCTTTCTGGCAGTTTCTCCTCCTCTTCGATACAACAGTGTTATGAAGGGCTCTGTTCCAATAAGGATGCTGATTTGCTTTTTCGGGAAAGCTCTGAGGAAATTTGATCAACTGAAGAAACCCACATAAGAAGATACTTCATCCTTTTGGGAAACTTGTCAAAAACTAAGATGACAAAGGCTTTTTTTACTGGCTCTACGTAGTGCAGGTAGGGCTGCACCTGGCACTGGGTGCTGAGAACAGCTGCTTCACCAGCATCCGTAATCTGTACTGGTGGCTTCCTGGCAGTACCTGTGTGCCCTGAATGCAAAAAGCATCTGTTTCACATTTATTCATTTACTCAGATGGCATTATCTACATTACTTGCTACCTTTGGACACAAGACTCTCATTTATAATTCATAGTACACAGATGCTTACAGAGAGTAGAAGCTTTGGCTACATTACCTGTCACTCTTAGTATATTTTGTATTCATGGTGGGTAAATATACAAGTATGAAGCTGCCATATTGTGTATGACTATCTATAATGCATTAGCAAACAGTTGTTTGATCATTTATACTGTCATTCTTTGTGGTTGAAATGATGTTGGGATGCAAAATGAAACAAACTATGGGTTCACCCTCTCGCACCCGCTCAGTTTTTGTTTTCTTTTCTCCCTCTCTCTTTTTGTTTGTTGTTGGTCCTGTTTAATTGTTTTTTCTTTTTTCTTTTTGAAAATGAAGGTATTCCGTCTGCTATTGTTTCCTTTGCTCTTTTCTTTGTATGATTACCATTCAGTACTCAGTCAGCTATTCAGTAAGTTCACCGGTGCAGCTGGCTTCAGGAGAAGATGCTTCCTGTTCTTTGCTTTCATAGGCTCATAAATCCAGCCTGCTGCGAATATTAAAGGGAGAAAAATACTCAGGCAGGAGTAAAGCATATCAAAAAGAGAAAGTGAATGTAACTGGGGAAACATTTACTCAAGATTACATATTAAGCAATTTGCTTTTTAGTACTGAAGGAATATAGAGAGAGAATATATTAACTGTACTTGCTAAGAGCCCACTGCATCCATCAAACGCTGTTAAAAACGGTCATTTCTGAACAAGGAGAACATTCTGTATACTTTGTATTGTTTTTAAAAGCTATTTTTAGAGCTGTAAATATTAAAGAATGTCATTGTCCTTTGCATGAGCTCTCACTCATTTTTTAGGAGGGCAACTTTGCCAGAGATGCTTGACTTAAGAACCCATTAAAATGAAAATGTACTCAGGAGCCTTGCAGGAATAGTGCTTGAAGACATGGGCGCCAAGCATGCTTGGCAGCCTGGAAAGCTTGCAGAGCTCTCGTAACAGGAATGCCATCACATTAAAGAATTAGCATAGCCCTAGGCAATAGTCTTTTTTTTTTCAGTAGACGTGAATGACATTTTGTATCTGAGGCACATTTTTTTAATATTCCTCATCCGCATTTAAGTTTTTTATGACTACATTAAAAAGCAAAAGTTTGGTTTGTTCCTGTTGACATTTGTGCTTACTCCTCTTTCTCAGTGGGCACTACATCTCAGATAAAGCTCCGATGTTCAGCTCTCCTTCCACAACTTTCTCACTCCCTCCAAATATCACTACTGCTTCTGCCTCAGACTCTTTTTTTCTGCTAGGCAGAACCTGTTATGTTGTTTTTTTTAAATCTCTACCAAGCCTCAAATTCAGCAAAACCCTTTCAAAAATCCCTGTAACGTCCCTTATTTTCTTAGCAGTGCCTCCAAGTCCACTCTTTGAAAAATATTAATAGAGATATATTACAGAAAATATCTGAATTTCGATGTCTGAAAACCTAGAATCAACTTCTCTTTTCGCTGACCTCAGTCTAAGAGAATTGAAGTCAGGGCAGATTGGAGAAATAATCACTCAGCAGCCTCATCAATCAAACCAGCAGTTTAACCTGCTAATTATTCCCAGGTAGGGATACCCAAGAATTACAAATATTTGGCTCTCCTGACCACTCACCAAGGAAACATAGGTTATTGATCCTACTACATGAAAATAATCCACCTAACTTTCAGTTTCTTTCTCTTGGGAAATCTTCTTGCATAAAGTTCTCTGACAAAGAACATATAGCCAAAAAATACAGCTGCTGATAGCCAAGCTTCGTAATACCCTAGTAGACTCCATTTTGTCCAATTACTCTGTGTATCTGCAAGATAGAAAAAAAAAAAATCTTTTCTCCATATTAGTTGAACACTCTGCATAGAGGTAGATTATATCTTCGTATATTAGGCTGTGCAAAGGCTGCCACCTCCGCATGAGCAGTGGGGAGACTGAGTCAGGTAGCTACCGTTGTTTCTGGTTCCCTGCCTACATGTGGTAGCGGCTGAAATTACTCTGTTCTGGAGTAAAGTGCTAGAGCAAAGTGCTCTTTAGTCTTTTTTAATCACAGTCAGTGCACCCATCTGACTGCCCCAATGGTGTTTGTGTAGCACAAGAACATAGTCATCCCCTGGTTTTGGTGGCTTGCTTCTCAATGGAAATCGGGAACAAGTGGTGCTTGGACTTTCCAGTGCCCGGGGACAGTTGCTGTAAGTGGTTTTGCAGAAATATGCTAGGAGAAGAATGAGGTATCCTGTTTCCATGGAAGAACTTCCTACGATTTGTCCCTAACACAATCCAGGTATATATTCCAGTTTTAGAGATTGTGAACAACTAAGAACAGAGAGTGAGTGAATTAGGTCAGAGAGCTGCTAAAGCATTTTGAGTGAGAGCTTGAAAAGTTTGATTTTTAGGTTAGTTAATTTGCTTGGGGTTTTGCTTGGTAATTATCCTACAGGGGTTCAAATACCCTCTCTTTGACTTTCACTCCATAATTGGAGATTTTATTTAATTGCTGTATGCGTGTTATACTGTAGCATATATTTTTTACTTAACTATATCAAAATTTTCAGCAATTGTGTCCTGGATGTCTGAAACTTATTACTGACTGACTTTGAATATATATATGAAGTTCATATCACTGTTATAAATATTAATTTTTCTTCTAAATCATATGGGAAAACTTTACTGCTAGTGCCTCAAAATGTTTGTACAGGAGGTGTTTTTTTTTTTCACTGCTAGCAATGGATGCCTGCTGAACACTCAGATTTTAGTAGCATAACTTTAATGGCACAAAGTCTGAGAATCCCCATACATCACTGCAGTCTTCAGTTTAAATCTATAAACACTCTGTAAAGACAGTTACAACAGATTTTCACACTTTCATAAAAAATGCACTGCACAAATTTGATTTTTTTTTCCTTCTTTTTTTAAGAAAGCCCCCATTGCCTCACAGTTCTAAGGCCACTTTGGTACAAGGATTTGTTATCTCGGCTGACAACTGCACTGAAGCTTATAATAAGAATCTCCTTCTTTCGCTCTAACAAGCAAATTCCCTGTTTTCCGAGAATCCTCTCTAGGAAGGCAGCAATGAATGTGTATCAGACTTGAAAAGAAAGCCTATCTACTCTACCATTTTTGCTTTTTATTTTTCTAATTTGCAACTCAGCTCACGTCCAGCTCGAAGAAGCAATTCTGCGTAGAAAATGCTGCAGCTGGTTTCCTCCAGTGCTCCCCCTATTCATAGTAAGGGAGGCAGTGGTGGGCTTACGCAAGATTGGTTTAAATGGGAAATCAATACTGGTTCCTCCGTCTCTACAAAAGAGCTGAACTGGGCTGGATTGGCTCCAAGGAGAAAAAAAGAGTTGAGTGGAAAAAACTGGCTGCCAGTGGGATAGGTACTCTGTTGCATACGAGGCTATTTGGGCCTCTGCCACTGAACCCATCACAAGAAGTCTGAGATAACCTGGCTTACCTCCTACCATCTGTTTTTGAATGGATGATAAATATTGGAAAAATAAAAGTTGGAGGCTTTTTTCCTCAAGGCATATATTAGCTTATAAATACATAAATGTTTCTGTTCAGCATCAGTAGGAATTTGTACCTCATACTGTATTAACCAGTTACAAAAGGGATTGAAAACTTGTTCTGCAGATAAAAAGTGGAATCGTTGGTGTGATTCCTTGTTCTACAGTTAAAGAGAAATATGTGATCTAATTAGCAATTCCATCAGACATTTGCTCAGTGATTGGAACTTAGTTTCACAGGGTCTCACTTGACAAGACTTTCTATTTAATCTCTTGTATTTAAATTTTCTGTGGAATAAATCTCAATAAAATTCACATTTCTTAAATCTGTGCCTGTTTATCATTTTGTTTAAATAAAAGAAACAAACAACAGTAATAGTGAAAATGATGTAATGACTTCACTGTTGCGTTCCACTGGCTGGTCAGTCCAGTAGTTTGGTTATTTTTCAATGTTACTAATACTATCCAGAACATATAGCATACTTTATGATCTGCCAGTAGACTTTCTATTGTTATTTTGCAATTCTCCAAAATGGGAGAAGGATATTTTTGCTGAAAGCTCTTCCTGCATTAAAATCAGATCTATATACCTGCTACTCCCCAAATAGTCCCAGAGTTAGAAAAGAAAAGAATCAATCTTAGGGGGGAAAACTGACAAGATACAAAAATAACTGTCTTTTTATTTTGATTACCTCTATGATCTGAGATTCAGAAAGCTTTATAATACTTGTATAACCAGTAAGTATGATTGAAGATTACAGGTAGGGAACTTTGGGATACAGCAAAAGAAATCTTTCAACATCAGGCACATTTGGATGTGCACCTAGAAGGCACCACATGTAAGCACAGGTTCTAAAACCAGGAAGATAGCTGAGGAGAAAGAATATTTCGTATTAAGATCACTGACATTTAAAATACTTGCTTAAAAAAACAGCATCTCTATTGTTTACACAAAAGGAAAAATAGTTTCGTTCTAAAGTCTATAGTGAAATCTTTTGTACACAGTCAAATATTGCCTGAAATACTGTAAACTGCTTCTTTTTCAAGATCCCACTGCTCTAATGCGGTAAAGATGGTTATTCATGCTATACATTCTTTTTCTTATACAGTTTAAATTTTAATAGCCCTCTCAGTTTAGAGATCTTAAGGTTTCATCTGGTATGATAAAGATCTGCTTACAATACTAACAAAGCTATCAGCGATGAAATCTTGAGCCAAACTGTGTATGCTTTATTTACGCAATTTGTTTTAGTAGAGTCAGTGTGATTACTCATGTGATCAAGGTGAATAACAATTATCTTTTTGTGTGTTATTTGACAACAATATGATTATTAATGTCTTTACAGAATTTCCTGTGTAGAAGCACAAAAATACGTACAGTTTGAAGTATGGAATGAATGGAAAAGTTTGTTGATATTTAGAAGAGGGTAAGACAAAAGGGAAGGAAAAGGGGAAAAGATGGGAATGGAAGGGAAGGGCTTAATGTCTTTGAAAGCTGCATTTTGCCATCTCAAGTGCACAAGGAAAACAGAAGAAAACAGCAATATATCTAAACTGAGTTTCTTTATCAGTCATCATACCCAAGAATTACTTGGTAATACCAGTGCAAGTGATCAGTATTGTCAAATTCATGTTAACCAGTTCTCAGTGCCATTATTAGGATACTAGTCCCTTCTTTTTCCCTCCCAGAAAGTTAAACCAAATAAGGGTGATGTGACCTCTTATTTTTCATTATCAAGCAACTTCTTCAAGAGATGTTGCAGGTTATGGTTCTAATTCATTTTCAGTCTTGGTTGATCAGGAAAGAGGGCACCATATGAAAGGAGTATTAGCATTTTCTAAGCTATGATATTCTGCATTTTGTAACAGGAGAGGTTCACAGGGTCACTGCACTGCTTGAATCTTTTTTTTTTTTCAATGCCAAGAGCTGCACTCTCGAAAAAAAAAGAAAATGTCTTCCCCTCAAAAGGATGTGCTATCCTAAAATCAAGGCAGGTAGGGGAAGAACCTTTATTAAAGACATAATTTCCAGATATGAGGAGGACTTCTAAACAAGGACTTGCAGCGTGAGTTAGTAGGAACCAGTAGGCTTACTTTGTTCCCTCTCATCCATCTAATTAGCCAGAAGGAAGCCCTTCTCAGCTGCTTCCCAGTGACACCAGGCAAGGGAGGAAAAAAAATCACATACAAATCAGGTACTTTGGTCTCTACAGGACAAAGATTTTACTACTTCTCAACTGTCTCAGGCAAATACCCTTTTGGTAAAGTGGGGCTTGTAGGTTCTGATTGAAGAAGGTGGCTTCATCCTGCTGCATGAGCCTGACTCATTTTTCATAGCTGCTTCTCACTGCTTAGTGTGGCTATTTGGTGGCTGGACATTAAATCATCTGTTCCTTTTATGTAGTGGGCTGCCTTGCTGACTCAGTGTCATCCTACCTGTTTCCTGGATGTTGTTCTTTTTTGGGACACATTTCCTCGTAGAAAGCAGATATTTCGTTCTTTTGCAGGCCTTAAACACAAACAGTTCCCACGGTAGCTATTTCTTAGTACCTAAGAAAGTGATTCAGCCCTGCCCAGAAAGCATCCATTTTCCCTGTACTCACCTCCCAGACTTTCTCTATTTCTTTTGTTTTGGGGCAGGCAAGAGAATATGCCTTAAGTTACCATTCAATACTTGAAATTCTACTCAAGTGCATTGTGGTCTATTATTGGTCCACACTGTAAATTAAAAAATGTGTCTTCAGTTTCTGGATGGCAATTCTCCAATGATCCTTCTCTGAGTAATTCTTCCCAGATTAAAGTAATGATTTGCTATTGTGATTAGAAGCGGGAAAAAATTCTTCAGGAGTTTTCCAAGTTGAGATTCTCTGTTACTTTCAATGAGTAAACATAAAGTGTGTGTTTGCCTCTTTCTCTATACTGACTTCAATATGAGTTTGCAGGTTTGTAATATAACTTCCTATATTTCTAAAGGCAAAGCTAAAATCTTTTAAAGTTCAACCATGTCCTCAGATATCAACAAAAAACTTCAGCTCCCCTCCCCTAGCTACTCCACTTTCACACAGCTTTCTTTTCCTGACATCTGTTAAAAGAATTTGCACGTTCATAATATGGGCTTGGATGTACTCCTTCTGGAAAGTGATTTCTACAACAGTATAAGTATCATACATATGTAAATATAAATATCATATATATGAAATTATGTATATATGTATCTATGCATACAAGACTTACTCTATGCTCAATGTTCAGTGGACTTAGTGTGGAGCTGGGTTGGTACCCACAGCTTCTCAAGTACAGGACAGTTGAATGGCTGGATGACTCTTCTAGCTTGGTATGTCAAAACCCATTTTTGACATCACAGGCAGTGAACACTTCTGTGCTGGCTAAATAACATAGGATATCTTCAATCACTGATAATGAATAATGCCTTTCTCAACTAACTATGAACTGACTGTAGATCTGTACTAAGCCTCATTTTCCTTAACAGTAACTGTCATCACTATTAGACATTCTGTGATAGTTGCAACAGGTATAGAAATGAGTTTTCTGTGTAGATTGTTTCTTCTTCCGTGACCCCAGCAGGGCTAACAGAACTCTGCACTGCGGAGTCTTAAGCTTTGCCACTATAAAGCTTTTTCAAAGACTGCAGTGGGCCATCTATATGATCTTTCCCTTGAAATAACATTTTTTATTCTGTTAGAATGCTAATTGGAGATCATGGGAAATGTTTGCTCTCCTTTTTAACAGAGAAATATCCTGGTGTCTTACTGCCAGGAAAAGCATTTTTTGTGTCACCCTGTTGTAGGTGTGCCTTCAGGATACAATCCATTATTCATAAACTGGGCATTTTTCTCTTTACTTTCATGTTACTTTCCAGCATATAAGTGCTAAACAGTGATGCCAAGTATTTTTTTTTGTCCTGTTTCCTGGTTTCCCTTATTGTTCTGAATCAGTAGCCATCATTATTTTGATCCAGTTCAGCTGTTTTTGCATTTGGTCATATATTTGTGGTTCAAAAAAATGTCTGAAAGAGTTCTCTAAACTGAAATCTCATCTCTTCACACAGTCCTGTTTCTCATAAGTGCTTTTTAAAATTGTCACAATTAACATGTGTTTGTCAGATTTCTTAGGCCAATTATGTGTTTATTAATTTTCCAAGTTCTGCACATGATATTTCATTTATTTTTACTAAAATAACTGGTTGTAGAGATGCTGTCAATTCAGCTAGTTTTGTCAGGTGTGCGCAAGCTGACTTCCTGTCGCCTTGCAAATAATTTGTTCTTGCATTCCACCTCCTGCTTCCATGTAGATTGCTAGGATCTCAGACCTCACTGAAATTCACTGACTTAGATGTACCTGAGTTGTTAAAAATAAGCTGTTATTAAGACATTTAGGTTCTAGATTGCTTTAGTGTTTTTGATAATATTACCTTTTTTGCTGGCATATCTTATAATTTGTTCATTTTTATTTTCAAATTATTAACATAAAGTTGTTGCTGTTGGGGAAATCTCTAAAAAATTTTAGAGAAATACTAATTCAAACCTAATGGAAACTGACTGGCATGCAAATGGAAATATGTTACACTGAAACTTGCTTATTTTCCACCAATTCATCTGTTCCAGATCCATGACTGATTACTTAGAGGACTGAGATACAAGTTCCTAATTTCCTAACTTTTTTGCCTCCTCTGCAGTTAAGCTGGTAAGCCAAAAGGGAGCCAAATGTTTACTATACCAGAAACTTTCAACACTTGAAAAGCTTTCTTCTCTCCCCCCCCCCCCCCCGCCCCCTTTTGGCTTTTTGTGGTCCCAAAGCTTTTCGTACCTGTACACAGAAGAAAAGCAGCAGTAAAATTACCCTTAAGTCTGAGAACCAAGGGCTTCCATGACACACAGCTTCCAGCAAGCCGGGCGTTCTCAGACTTTTCCCTCACTAAGAATCTTAAAGAGATTTCTTTTCAACTAAAAGTAAAGGAAAATGAAGCATAAATTCTGAAAAAGTGGGATTGCCTGCCAATTGGACAGATATGCCTAGAAATACAGATATATCTTTATATATTGGGAAAAGCAGGCAAGTACTGTCTTCTAAGGTCAAGAATAGAGACATTAATTGAAATGTCATTAGCACAAAATTTACAACAGTTCTTGATCAGGTTACACTCTGCTCAGATAAATTAATTTCAAAAGTACATCCATGTGTTTTAAGTCTCCAGAATTTCAATGACTAAAAAACAAAGGAGATGAACGTTAAAAAAATCAGTTGGTTTGAATATAAATCAACATTTTGAAGAGACCACAAACTATTTTTATATCTTAGATATCAGAATACTTTCAGTCATCAAACAGAATAGGCAAAGAAAAAACTCCGACTCTAAGTAAAAAATATGCCTATAATAACGAGAGAGAGAAAAAACAAAGACAAGAATAATGACACAGAATGATAAGGACCGTGTGAAATTTTATACCATACTCATTACTTATAGATCATATTTGCCACTTTCATATATTATGATGAGAAAAGCCATAGATAAAGAAATAGCTTATAATCAGAGCACAAATGATTGTCATCTACTTTTAGGATAGGAAAAATAGCCAAAATGATAGAGAAGATATTTCCTATATTATTAAAAGCTGAAATATTGTTACTGACTATAGTATATATAACATAGTATATAAAATAGTATAATATAGTATAAACGTGAAAGACTGTGATCAGACCTATGTCGCTAGTAACTGGTAACTTTTAAAGGTAGTGATAAGGTGTTAGTAACATGGAGATCAAATTACTAACTTCAATTAGTTTTAAAAATAGATGAACCGGAATGGAAGGTTCAGTGAACTTAAACCCAAATTGTTCTCTGTGAATATGGTCCTAGGTCCTAGAGGTCTCCCACCACCACAACACAGGAAATTTGAAATTATAAGGTTATAGAAATTACCAGTTACAAATTTGATTGATTCATGGAAAAAGACCCAAGAGATGGGTGCATCATAGTATGAAAGACTGTGATTTTTGTGTGCAGATTTTCCCTTTTCTGTACAGAAAAGTATTCTACACATTTTTCTCTATTAGACAACTGTTCTGTAAGTAGTTTTGTCCCCAAGACTGGTCTGTGGAGAACTTCCTGCAAGGCACTGATTATCTGTGTGTAAAAAATGCCTTCTGTTGGCTTGGAAGACTCGAACTGTGGGTATAAAAGGAGCTGCTCTCTATTCCTCAATTTCTGCCATTAGTTGTGATTATGTTCATAGTGGTTGCTGTTGAAGGCTTGTCATGCTTTATGGTGTCTTTGCCCTTAGGTTTTTGGAACGGGTTTGTTGTGGACAAGCCCTTGTGTTCTGAGTTTTTGTGGTTTATCATCACAAAGAGCTGAGAAACTGGCAAAAGGCAATATCCAGACTGGGGAATGAGCGGAGGGGCTGCAATGAGAAAACTTTGTTCTTCAGTGGCACTTAAGAACTTCTCTATAGACACACACGCAACACATACATCAGTAACTATTAAATTGAACCTGAATGGTTTTGACTGATTACATCTGTGCTGTTTTTACTTCTTTTTACATGTTTTAAGTGGTTGTATTGTTTACGTACGCATTGCCCTTAGGTTGAAACTTTCATTCCATTTATGAGGGATTTGATAATTTTTTGGTTTGTAAATGTATAAATCTATCTCTCGACACTTTTGAACTAAGGCTTGAACAACAGATATGCAGACCTATTCATGTTTAGTTTAGCAAACGTCATCTCACCTGTAATCCTTAACCGATGCTTTAAATGGCTATCCCTTGCTACTTACCAGTGTGTGGATCTTGCCCTCAGTGGGACTGATTACCAATTAGGGAACAAGAAACATATGCTCCAAATCACAGTTCAGTTTACTGAAAATGTTTGAACACTGACAGCAAATACTAGTGTACCTACAAATGTGTGCATAAGCCTTTTCAAATCTCACAGGACATTAATTACCAGGTCTTTGATCTACTTTAGAGATAAATAGACATTGAATTATCTATGGATTTTGAACCATCTGTGAACTGTATCACTGAAAATTTTGAAATTTTCAAATCAACTATGAAACCTTGTGAAATATGTAAATATGCCACTGTAGCACATTTGGCTGCAGTGGTCATTTATCGGTTGAAGTGACATTTATCATATAGGTAGTTATAATGACAAAGAGCAGAAATTCATTTCACTCCCTTAAAGAGCCTTTTTTGCAGGAGCAATGTGAAGTCGCTGGATATGTTATGTCCTTCCACCGTAGTTTTCTCATTCAAGAAAGCACAGAAGAACAGGTGCAGTATTTCCCTAGAACATGGACGCTAGTTTATGTCTGAAGTTCTACATTAAATATGGGAGATATGCTATTAAGTGTAGAATCTACAATGGCTTCATGTATTGAAACACGTATGTTTTAGGAGGACTAAGAATAGAATCTATCTATCTGTCTTTATATACAAACAGTAAAATTAAAATATTATTTTCCCTAGAATAATGAAATCTATTATGGTTAAACAACAGAATAATAAAACAACATTGTCAATGTTGGCAGTAGGAAGCTTAGATCGGCCTTGGACCCACTTCGCCATCCTTTTTGCAGTACATAGACAATAGAAACCTCAAGAAAAGTGATGATAACACTGTTTGTGTTATAACATTTCCTTCAGAAAGCCACTGATTCTTGAACTAAAGTCTTATGAAAAGGAACTATCACAGCTTCATGGTTAACACACTTCACCATTTTTCTGGTATGAAATTGTCTGGTAAGAAATTGCAGTTGTTTAAGCTTGTTATGTCTATGTCTGCAGAAGAAATAAGTCACCTACATATATCTTCTTTTCTTACAGACGCTGGATACAGCATGTGGATACTCAGCTTCTTTACCAGCTCTTTAAACACCTAAGTCCACCTTGTGGACTCCAGTAACATGTACACTCCTCAGCTTTTCAGATTTTACTAAGTTTCAGTGCCATATGGCACATACGATAAACTGTCCAGATGCTGATACCATTCCACAGCTAATGAGCGATTGAGAACCTAATCTGAAACAGAAGCTGTGAAGGTCTCTCAGAAGTATTTCCAAAGTGGGCATTTCCCTGTCTGTCTCATCAGCGTGGTCTGATCTTTCAGTGTGCTTTGAAAATGCCAAAGGCAGAAGACAGCTGGCCTTGGAGGGAGAGAGAGGGGAAAAAAAGAGAGAATATATTTGTGTCCTACACTAGTACACATCCAGGAAATCTTATCACAGACATAGCTGCAGAATATGGTCAGCCAGGAAATCCAAACTGAGGCATGTCTATACCTAACAGTATGTGACTTCACAAATAGCCCCACTGATACCTTTGCTGTAAAGAAATATTGGTCATTTTTTAGTTCCAGTAATAAAATCTTGAACACGGATTAGGATCACTATTTGGCTTGCATATATTAACATTCTTTGCATATTAACATTGCATATTCATGCATATTTGAATATTTATTCATTGCATGTTAACATTCTTTGTGGACAGCAATGTCTTTCTAAAAAAGTGTCCAGTGACTAAATGCACAATGAGAAAGTTGACTATTATTTAAATATGTTTACTGGAAAAATTTCTGTTTGCATATCACTTTTACTTTGCCTCAAAAGGAGTATTCAAAGGAAAATTTAGATTTATTCAGTAACATTCAATAAAATTTTTATAAATATGAAACAGATTAAGCATAACTAAGTATAATCAAAACATGTAATAGCATTCTCAAAAGATCTAAATAATAAAATAGTACAGTTAGCACAACCATTTACTGTATTGAGGTAGTAAGCTGACTTTTTTTGTAGTTTTTTTCCTTAGCAGGGTATCACTTCATCAGTATCACATCTATTCTTTTGCATGGGGAAGAACTGCGAGAGAGTTCTGAGAACTTGTCACAGGCTTCTCTGTTCAGTGCTGAATTCCCAATGCTGAAACGTTAGAAAACAAAACACTTAACAACACCTCCACATTCCAAATCCCAAACTAGTGGCCTGAACGGTGCTTTTAGCAGTAACAGTGAGCAGAGACTGAAGGATTCAGATGCAGACTCCATTTTTATAAGCCTCTTCGAAATTGTTCTGTGGCCCCTTCTGAATATAACAGGAAGCGAACCCCCCGGGGATGGTGCCCCAAGGGCAGTGGATCTGCTATGTCAGCTAGTGCTGCCAATGTCTGAACTACAAACCTACTTCTTATATTAGTTATTTAGAATTAGGTAAATATGTCACCTTAGATAACTGGCATTATAAACTTACTTTTATGAAAATGTGAAAAAATTTATCTTTTGAGACCATAATGGAGAAACTAGGAAAATACTGGATCTTTTCTGAGCAAGATATCTGTTTCTAGATGTCACTGACCAAAATAAAGATTTTTTGGGGGGAAAATGCACATTCTATGTGTACTGATTTAATGTGCATTAGATTCTGAATGCTGAATAAATGAGGGATGATTTCCAGAAGCAGGTATCAAGCAGTTTCAAGCAGTTTCTGAAAAACAGATCCTTTGCCTGTCTTTTAATGAACATCTAAATATCAAAAATGAAAATTTAGGTAAGCGGGCAGGCTTAGATTAAATTTCAAAGACATATACTGTCAAAGTTTGTGCTATTTTAAATGTTAGTGGAAACTGATTGTCCACATGTTTTAATTTCTGAAAGTTTCAGCCATTAGCTGTCAATATAGGATTAAAAAGCAGCTCAGTCTCCTCTCACGGATAGACCTCTTTCATTGTAATAGCAGTTTCCAGTATGCCAAGGGCATGGTTGGAAATCATTTCAGATTGAAGGACCTGGAAGATTTCTTCCTTTAAGACATTTTTTACTATGTCTAGGATATTTCCACAAATTCTAATAGACATTATATTTACATAATATATAAAACAGTTTTCTTTAATCAAATTTTGTGTAACTCACAGATGAAGCAGTTAGATGTAGATCTTAGATTTAGGCTCCAGAACACAACTGTAGTAAATAAAAAAATACAGACTTCTTTCCATTCTCAGCTTTTCCATGACCATCAGTTTCACTTCATATTTCCAGCTCTTATGGATGCTTCTCGGTAGAAGTAGAACTTGTCTCACAGATATGATACACCTTCTTTCTAAAATAATGCCCTGAATTTTAGATAAAAGCTTTGCATTATAAATGTACAAAGCATTCTGCCAGGGAGTGTAATAAATCTGCCTTCAACTATCACTCTGATGTATAATGTATAGCAAAAAGAATAGAACCATTTTAAAAGAAATAGGCACTTTTCTGCGTTACTACCTTTACAATCTTTTCTAACCTTTGAAATGTGGATGGCCAGTTCCCAATCAGAAATAGGATAAGGGGCAAGCACTGCACCTAACTTCCTAACTTTGCTTTTAACAGGGGACTTCAAATGGCAAAGATTAGCTTCACTTAAAAAAAGAGAACAAATACATTCTTTTTTTCCTGAGCACAGTGACTACACTCATTTCACGGTGAAGTCATCCCTTTTTGTGATAGTTCATTCACTGCCATTCCTTTCAAAATGTCACACATACACTTTTACAATATAAGAAAACAAAAAATCTGAAATGATCCTGTGATGGCTTTCAGATTCTGTACTTTGAGATACCTTTTATCTTTTCTTTATATGATGTATACAGGGCTTTTGTTTCCAAACATGTTTGCAAGCAGCTTTATTTTTCATGTTAGAGAAATCATATAATGAAAAAAAATGGCACATACCCATCTTTTCTAGTGTTGGAAAACTACATTTACCTTCAGCTCTGCCCCTCTACAAACAAGAGTTTGGGGAAGTATTGCATTAAAAGAAGAGAGTTTTGCTTTCTTAATACAGTACAATTTTATTTCCAATAGCAGAATAAGAAAGGTTTTCAAATGGAGTTTGGATAGGAACTAATGGATTGAGGCAATCAAAGCTATTTAATTTCAGGGAAGTTGGAAATTAACTATTACAGAATATTTTATGTTATTATCTACGCTATTCTTATAAAGAAATTCTAAAGCCATAAAATGTCACAGTCCATTGTTCCATTTTATGAAACAAAATAACTATTGATAAAAATGCGCTTCTGTCAAACATAGTGTCTGTTGAAAACTGGACCTGTGTAATGTAGTCATACTCCTGTTACAACAGCAAGCTAGGAAACAATGATACAGAAAAATTATGGGTGCATTTCTGTACCCTTTATGTAAGCAATCCTTATGTGCACAAGCAGCCCTATTAATAGTGATGGAACTACTCGTGTGAATAATGACCACTGTGTAAGTCATGGCTGCAGAATCAGATCACATGTGACTTACTCAGCTATGGAATCTATTACAAAATCTGAAACAGAGTAAACAGAGTCGAGTTTGCTGTTTATTCCTGAGCTTTACTTACAGAATTAGGATTCTTACCATAGGGATAGAATATAGAAATAGGAAAAGGAAAAAAGAATGTAAGGAAATATTCAGACTCTGGACTTGATTTCATATTTACAGGAGTAGTCCCATTTTCTTTGACTGAAGCATTTACATTAGTAGAGAATAACAGATAATAAAATCTGCAGGAGTTAGATATTAATGGAATAAATTCTTGACTGCCTTTTATTTTGTCACTGTTTTGTTTTGCTTTCTGTTTTCCCTGTTAATATAATTATTCATATGGATTATTCATCTCAGAGAACTCAGAAGTAGGAAGGAACAGACGGTTGGCCTGGTTCTAGCTATCCTTTGTTAGCTACGCCCTAAGAAGAGCCACAATGGGGACATGCTTCCACTCGGATTCATAGTTTCAGTTTTCGAATGAATGACTGCTCCTTACTGCAGTGCTAATCATGCCACTGCCTTAATAGGAGTCTGTTAGTTAATCTGTGGTTTTCCACACTTTACCAGGTTTAAAAAAATGTTGACATTCATTATTTTTAACCTCTCTCTATAAAAGCAGGAGATTGCCTCTTCCCACATTTTTTTCCTACCCCATAACCCTGGCAGAGAGGAAAAGTGGAAGAATGTACTATTCTAATATAAGATACAGTTCATTGTATGCATTAAAATATGCATGTCCTCTTCTTCAAAAGGCAGTTTTTGAATGATTCATGAAAAAAGTAATCTACATCAATACAAAAACAGGCTTCTAAACTCACAAGAAAACACATTTTGGAATGTGTAGAATGGTCAGAAGAATTGACTCTTTTGTTTTCTCCATTCCCATTCCCATTTTCTTTCCTTCTCTTCTCCTCCTCCAACATTTCTGAGATTTCATACAGGAAGAAATTTGTATCTTTATGTTGTCTATATCTAATATGCATGCAAGCTCTATGTACTTTATAATCCACCAAAAGGTTATTTATAAAAATTGCTACACCAGCAACACGCATCAAATGTATAAGCAAAATGATAAAGTAAATTCTCTATGATGAAAATGTGCTGTATTTCTACTAATATTAATTTGACAATAGAGGATAAACCAAGGAAATGAAGGTCTAAAGCCATGGGACTGTTGAAGTCATCTGTCTCATTCAAAAAAATTGCGAAGAAGTGGAGGACAAGAGTATGTTCCATTTTGTCCTTCAGTTATTCTGAACAGTCCTAATAGCCTATTGACACACTTATCATTCATCAAAGAAAAGTAGTTGCTTCTGAAAGAATATAGACTTTGCTATCGCTACAGTTGTTATTTCACCTCGCAAAAAAAAGAATTAAACCACTGTCACCTGTATTGGCTATTACTTAATTTAGCCCTTGATGACCAGATATTGCCACTTTATAAACCAGTGTTCTTTTCCTCCTTTTTGCTTCTTGTTTCGTGCAGACATAACAGTATCAAGCTTTGCTTTTACTCTGTTGTTCTTTTACCAGAACAGAAACTGTGACTTACCAAAGTAAATTCAGGCAATTCAGTGGAAAGATATATATTGAAAGTAGTAGTAAAAAAAAATCTTCCTTTCTGTGTGTGTAGAAAGAAGGAGTGAGCTGCTAATAAAACAGATTACAGATTAATATATATCATCAACTGGATTATTACTGATCTTAAAAATGCCTCTGTAATTCATACAGTTTATATTTCTTACATAGAGCACATAAGCTGAACTCCTTAACAGGAGAAATGAATTGCAGGTATCTTAATCACGCATATGTTTGAGGTGCCTAGATAATATCCATCTGATTGCATTCTGTAGTCTAATTGTAGCGAACGGATGCCTTTAATAGCATTTGCCGACTGCTAATTTTGCCTTATGATACTTTGCTTGTAATCTTAGCAAAGAAAATCAATGACTCTTCCTGTTTAATTCTGAATAATGGTCTTTGCATAATATGTTTGGGGAAAATTCACCACATGAATATTTCTTTGACTGAATACATTATCCTACATAAATTAGGATACATATGTGTGTTTACTGTAAAACTATAAAATACTTAAAAATAGTTGGATACATCCAAAATATAAAGGAAAGTTTTCACGTGCATACTTTTGTATCCTGTGCATAAGGTTAGCATATTTATCACATAGAAGCTTTGCTTCCTTCATCGATCAGAAGGAGAGGTTGTAGAAACGGGGCTTGAGCATGTAAACTATTGTCTACATGAATTACTTTTAACACTATACAAGTGGTAAGTCCCAAAATGCGAAGGTTTAAAAGATTCATTTCTTGGACTTGGAAGGTTTTTATTTATTTATTTTTAAATTCAAGTCAGATTTATATTTCATATACACTAGGACACTTCTCATGCTTTGTCAGTGTAGAGACCAGTGTGTTGAATAAGCAATGTGAATTTGCCTTTGTGCAAATGAAAATTAGACCCAAAATGGCTGAGGGATCTGCTTCTGATCGTTTATACCACTGTTATACCTCTGTAGCCCAAGTTTAATTAGCAGAGCTAATCATGATTGATCAGTCTCATGGTAAAAGGGGGGGGGGCACATTCTCTTCTGAACTGAAGAAATCTTGGAGCCAGTGAGATGGTAGAGATGAGAGACAGGCTCCCTGATTTTAAGGCCAGGCCTGACTCCAATGAAATTGGAAGCTGCTGCCAAGGAGCTTAGTGTTGTCAGGTCCTGGGCATTAAGCCACTGGAAAATAGCCATGCTGGATTTCTGTTCTGCTATGTCCCAGCTCGCCCCACGTGTTGGAAGGAGGCATGGAGATGCAGAGCCCAGCTGTAGTGCAGATGCATCCGCTCAGGCACACGCTCTCTGGAATACTTGTTTCTGCGTTATAGCACAAAGGGACCAAAACCCAGCTCTTGAATATCTGCTGTCCTATAACAAGTAAGCTTATTAATGGAAAAGGAAAAGCAAAGTTAGTTAGAGAAAAGTGGAAACAAGGTCAGTGTTCAGAATACAGAACTGTAGACACCTGAGCATAACATTCTAGGCTCCCTTTATAGTAAATGGAAGCACACAGGCTAATTCGAGGGTTGATGCAGAGCTGGAGTCAGACTCAGGTACACCGCTCTCCATTTATTCCTATTTAAAAGATCATCAGGATCTTTTAAGTGATGGATGTGAGACACCTATTTTTCTATCACGTGACACTTGTATTGATTTCTGTATTTTTTCAAACACAGTATTGTTAAAAGTTGATATCTGTTTTAATCTAAAATTTCACTTTTTTTAATCAAATTGGTCTAAGTTTGTGTAATTGTAGAAGTCTTCTAAAAATTCTCATCTTTTTTTAAATTCTCATCCTTTTTTCTGTAATTGTAGCTTTAGTGTGTTCTAATTAAAATAACAGAAGAATACTTGACCTACAAGCAACCCTTTTATTTTAAAATGATAAATGTTTATTTTTAAATGTAGTATTTTAATAGCTTAGAAACCCTTTCCAGTTCTTTCTTTCGTAGGCAATTGCTTGAATGGAATGAATAATTTTCATTTTCTACAAACCAACATTTTTCTAATGAAAGAAAACTGAAAATTTCCCAGCCAGTTCTAAATTTAAACAACTTCGCCTTACTGTGTTTGCACTTCTTTTGTGTCTGTTTTCCTCAAACACTGCAGCAAATTACTGAAAGAAATACTAGCAAAATAGCAAATAGCAATATAATAGTGGAAAATAATAATCAAATCAACATTTCAGACTCTAATACATACAGCAGAAAATGATTTTGCCTATGCCATATGACCTATGCCATGTGACCTATGTACCCATTTAAAACAGCTTAAAACTTAACATTTTAACTGAGATTACTTGTAAGTAAGCTACAACTTCAGAATTATTTTAAAAATATAATCATTACAACCAGAGTGCTCACAAACACACACACACACACACACACACACACACACAGAAAGAGAGAGAGAGAGAGAGAGAGAGAGAGAGAGAGAGAGAGAGAGAAAATCATTTGTTTAATCATTTATTTTGGAGAAAATTGAAATAGAAATGAAGTTGCGACTTTGTTATACAAATACCATTATTATGAGGCATTTGTTCACCTTCCATCAGCAGGTTTTCTCACAAAAGGAGGATAAAAAAGATAACTTAGATGCCTTTATCTAGCATAAGGCTTCATGAGCAAAGTTACATATGGTATACTCTAGTTTGCACATTAGTTCATATGTCACAGCCCTCAGCCAATTCAAATAAGTATGAGAGGAGAGGAAAGCGCAACACACACCATGTAAAATTGTCTACAAAACATTACGATATGGTGAGGAGGGTTACCGGCTGCACATCCTGCTTGCTATTTAGAGTAATTATAAAAATTAGCTTTGGACATGGCCACAGATGTTCCAGGCTCATGATGTTCAGACCTATCCTTTTTACTTGAACAATTTGGGCAGGCCAGTGTTTAGCCTCACAGTCAAACATACAGCTCACATCCCCACAAAGAGAAAACAAATGATCTGCATTTACAGTAGGCTTTAAATTTGCCAGGAGACTCAGCCTGATGCAAAAGGTCAGGAAGGGAAGGATATTCTGTGTAGTTACAGAAGCTTTTGACATATTGGTTTCTCTGCACAAAAGAGCAGTCCTTTGATGATACTTATTACTGAGAAATGCAACCAGTATTCAGCCGCAGACCTATTTAAGTTCCACTCTGTTTGTGATAAACAATATATTTTTGTTTCCTTACTGTGAGCACAGAAGTGCTGCTTTTATTCTCAGTACTGAATTTCAACATTGTATTGTCAGCCATACTTATTTATCTATGAACTATTTTGAAAAAACATTTTTAATGGAGCCCAGATAAGACTCAGTATGCCCTAAGGAGCTTGCATTTCACATGAGCTTATGCATATGCATCCTACGGCAAGGTGTGTATCAACTATTAGTGCTGATGAAGAGGTGACAATGAACAACTCCAAAAATGACTAAAGGAAGAAGTGATAAATGTTCCCTGAACTTTGAAAAAAAGACTGCTTGGTGAGGCAGAAAGGAGGGGGAGTGTTTGAAAATAAAGGGGTATAGCCAGCACTGAGAAACTGAAAATGAAGAATAAAAAGCAATTAGTTTTATGTTTTCTGTATGCACAAAGCTTGCACTTTCAGAAAACGAAACGTAGGCTAAAATAGGGTTATTGTCAGAAATGAGGATGTGCCCGCTCTCAGGCACACCTACCTGCTACAACACCTCTCTGGTTGCTCAGATCCATGCTGGTGGGAGTATGGGTTTACTGCTAGGATCAAAAGTTCTAAAAGTCAAACTTTTAAAGGAATTTAGTTGTCAAGGAAGTGAATAGGCACCTTGTGGAATTTTCAGGAGGACCTAATTGTCTGATAGCTGCTGATCGCCAAAGGAGTTACTGTAGATACGTAAATACTCTTGGAAAACCACAGAACCTTAAATCCCTAGGCGTCCAACCACCTGAAAATATTTGGTTCTCAGACCCTAGAGATATTTAAGAGAGAGATTCAAACACAGACTCACTGAGCATCTTAGAAATCAGGAAAAAAAAGGTCAGTAACTTTCTTAGCAGATTAACTTTTTTCTTATCGTATTATGGTACATTCTATTGCACAGCTCTTTTTGAAATAGCCTACCATAACTGATGCGCAAAAAATAATGATTGAACGAACATGCTTTAAAAATTCAGGACAAGATACTTAGGCTAATAAAATTTCTGAACAGCTTGTTTGGGAGAAAAGGTACTTATTTGTACATGTTTGGCAAGCATGCTATATTGCATCTACATGAAAAAGAGTAAGAACAAGCAAAGCGTTACATGATATTAAATAAGATCAGATGCTCTTCTTGAATAATGCATTCAGCTACATTTGTTCCAGTTTCAGAACTGAAAAATAATTATTAACATGCTATATTTAAAATATGAAATATTTAACAAAACTGAAGATGTTAGCAAGGAAAGACTGATTTCACAAAACCGTTGAAAAGAAAACCATTGGAGAATTAAAAACTTAAGAATGACAGTTAAGAACATAAAACTGACAATGGATGTAACAGCACAGAAAGCTGTGCAGTCAAACTTTATGTATTTCAGCCTACAGGCAGTGTATACAGGCAGACGCTTATTTTGATTTAGGACGTTAACGTTTTAAGTATTAGTCCAGTAGTAATGTCTATACATTACGAGAGTCCTGAAGCTGAACTGGGACAACAGTGGTTACTCGGGCAGATAAAAACAACC
Organism: Struthio camelus; assembly: GCF_040807025.1. Lineage (NCBI taxonomy): Eukaryota > Metazoa > Chordata > Aves > Struthioniformes > Struthionidae > Struthio > Struthio camelus. The sequence goes on from NC_090945.1 coordinate 30,213,115, forward strand.
AAACTGTAGGTTAAAATTGAGGGAGGAGGAATGATGTTAATCAGCCCATGATGGAGCTTGGCGATACGTGATCCAGGTTAGGTTGCCAGTCATGGCAGGAAGGGCCAGAGTGGTAAGAGTGGTAAGAAGAAATGAAATACTTCAGTTGTAGTTGTCTGGTAGAGAAAAAAAGCCTACTTTTTCAGAACTTTGTATAATTTTCTTCTTCATAAATGTTTTTTTCCATAGCAAATACCACATATGAAGTACCACAGAAATTCCATTAAGTTATTTCAACTTCAAGATTAAGGAGTATGCAGATGAAAGACATGCTATTTTTCTTTTAAAAGTGAATGTTCCAGCATAGTCAGCCATGAGGAGATATCTCTTATCAATCATATAGAAAACCCTGACATGCCAGACTGTCTTCTATTCATCATAGCTATACTAACTTGAAAACAGTGTCGAAATTTAGGATTTAGCTCTACTCTGTGCAGGACTGCACATTTTTCCTTCCCTAAATTATCATTTATTTTATGTAATGTAATTGAGACAAATTTCTGACCCCACCATAGCCACATGGTGACATTCAAGTCGGCTGACCTGCACATCCTGTTGTCATGATGAGCTGAGGCATCCTTAACAAAGCTATATGTTTTAGAAAGCTTACTATACAGATTTGTCTAAGTCTAAAAAAATTCTCAATGGCTAGTATTCAAATCAATCTTGAATATATATTGCAATATAGTACTTATGTGTGATCCAAATCTCCAAACTCTTTTCTTTTTGATAGGGAAAGGAAAAAAGTAAAATAGCTTTGCTGCTTGGGGGTAGATGAAGTTAAGAAGAATTATATTTCAGTGATATAAACCTGATTCTTCCTGTATTTTCAGGAGATTTGCATAGCATTCAAAAATTTTCTTATAGGAAGATTAGGAAATTCATCTGCTGTTTTTCTTTAGAAAGTCTGCATTATGACTCGCTCCTACAAAGGGTCATTTGTAACTCAATACACGTATCTAACAGGTTACATACTGTCCCATTGTACCTAGGAACCAACTTACACTCGGGCAATTCTATTCAATGGCTTTCCAGATGGAGTATTTTTCATGAGTTCCACATTCAGCCATCATAAGGATTCAGTCATGAGTACACATGAGCTGGTATACTTTGGCAGAAGTGTAAAATTTGAAATGGAGCCAAGGCAGGTCAGAGTTCACATTGATTGAGCTAACTGGTGCTTATTCTTCTTTCAAGCAGTGAAAACTTTAAATCGACTAGCAATACATCAACACAAACTGTATATCATAAATCAGAAAATACTGGAGATACAGCTGGGGCAAGGCTGGTATTCAAACTTCAGTATTACAAGTTGTCAAGTGGAATAGTAAATTCATGTTTTTTTTTTTTTTATTTTGCATCAGATAAACAGTTATTTCAATATAAACAAAACTAAGCCTTTAACATAAGATTTCTTATGCTTTACTTTTCACCCTGCTCTTCGTTATATTATTGCTTACTCCATGATATACCTTATAATGTTTAATATAGTTATCAATATGTTCTCCTTCTAAGGTCATTTAGGCTTTCTTTTCCTTCTATCTTTAGGTTGTTTGAAGCCACTCTATTAATATTTAAATGTATTTTTCTAATCTTTTGAATTCAAAACTGTAATCACAGTATGTTGTTTCCTTTCTTCCTGTTTCTGTAGTTGCTTTTCATGAGCTTTACTCTCTCGCTGCTGCTAGAGAGGGGGATTTAAAATGACAGATAACACAGCACTCAGATCAATTATTTCTACTGTATGGCTACTTTCTGCCCATGTTTCTGGCATGCTCTTTTTTCTTTTTCTTAAGTGGTTCAAACCCCTTTTAATTCATAAGGAAAAGCATTAGGGATAACATTTTTTTAACCATGATATGTTATGATGTCTTCTTCAAATTGTATTCCGTCTTTGTGTAGATACTGGAGTGTTGGGAGCAATTAACATAACTCAGAGAACTAATTTCCTGTGGTTCTTTAACTCTGTATTTATGACTTTCAAAAGAGTGGGTCTGTACTCTAAGGATTAGTACAGTCTATAAATTTTAGTTGTCTGACTTCTTTCTTTTAAGGAATTAAGATAAGAAAAATTCAGTGGTGGTTGGAAATCTCAGAAAAAATGCACGCTTTGTGCATTTTTTTTCCTTCTTTTTTCTACGTTAAAAAAAAATCATGCTTTTAAGTTTTATTGCAGGCATACTCATATATCTTCTTTATAGCTGGGTCTCTCACATAAATACCTCCCTTTCTGAATTTTTTTCCAGGCAGATTTGCATGCCCTAAACCCAGGCAGCATTCCAGTCGCATTCCTACAATCACGATCTGTTGCTCTGCAATTGATCGGGGGGAATGATTAAGTTAACAAAGGCATAAAACCATTCAGTTTGTTTCAGGGTAACAGCTTTTGCCAAGATGACAGAGATGACAGATTTTTTTGGGGTTTTGCCCCCCCACCCCTCCTTTCCTAACGCCGGGCAGTTGTCTGCACTACCTATCCGGCAGCATAGTGCACAGTGACCCCGCCATCACCGCAGGCCGCAGACAAACCACAGTGAAAACAGCTGCCCGCCTCCATTTCCAGTTGCCCCGTTTAGTTCAGTTTCAGCTAGGATCAGGGGATTTTCTAGTAAAAAGAGGAGATTTAAGTACCATTGAGATCCAGGCTGCTGTCTGGGCCCTGAGGGAGCTAACGACCACTAAGGGGTCGGTCCTTAACGGCCCTGACAAGCCTCACCTGGGCCAGGCCCGGCGCCATTTCAGCTCAGCTGGGGGGGGGGGGGGGGAGGCATGTAACTCTTTCGAGTTTCTTGCCCTAGCCATGGAAATGGCTTGTTATCTTAACAGTGCTCAGTGTCCCCTGGGCAGCTGCTGCCGCTTGCTGGGTTGAGGCTGTCTTGTCCCTCCAACCCTGGCTCGCCATCCCCAAGGGAGCTGCCCGCGCCTGCCACAGGTACCTTGCCTTTGGGGCCCTCGAGGCCAAGGAGGTGTTCGTGTGTGAGCGGGGGTGGTGGGGGGTTGGTTTTCAAGCGAGTGGATTAGGTTGTTTTGTCCTGGTGGTCAGGTTGTGTTTTGGGGGACTGTGCCTGTAGGTTGCAATCCCCAGGGCTGGGGTTTTGAGCGTGCGGGTTAGGTGTCCTTAGGTTGGGTGTGCTTGGTGCGGAGGGAAGCTCTTGCCCGCAGCCGTGCGCTTCTGTGAATCTAAAGCTTTGCTTTCCTTGTTGTCCTCCCAGTGACTAAAAAGCATGCTTCTCCTATCAGTTTAAATTTGTAATGAGGGTTTTTGGGCTGTAAATGCTTAATTAAGAAACACTTATTAACAGAACCACCTTTGGTAACCCTTCTTAAATTGAAAAAATGGCCAGCTATAGTTTCCTTCAGCTTCCTACTCCTAAGTTTGCTGGCATTTTCTTGTTTAATGCTCTATTCTTTACTCGTTTGCTGTTTCTTTAGTTACTAATCTTGTGAGGGTGCAGAATCCTGTCAATGGTTTTTTGGAAGTGTAAAATTTCAACAAATGAATTCTCATTATCCAGCAGGATGGGACCCATGCTGGATATCATCCAAGAATGTCTTCAAATTAATTAGGCAGGTCTTCCCTCACTTTTCTTTCTTTTTTTTTTTTTTTTTTTTTTGGCTGGAGCAGTAAACTTTCTAGTATTCTTTCCAGATCCTCTCAAGCACCCAGTGGGCACCCAGAGAAGACAGTGTGAAAGGTCTTGTTGAGCAGGGCTGGACTTGGGGAGCTTAAGGGTTTTCTTTTTCCTTTCAAACATCCTTACTTCCTTTGACCTGTTGCACAAAAAATGCAAAAATCTCCAACAAAACAAAAGCCTACTTTAAGCTTATATCCTATTATGAAAAATCTTGCAAGTTGTTATAATGTTTAAAAAAAAAAAATCTGCTGCAGATTCACCGCTTTGGATGCATGTCATTGAGATTTGCTGTTTTGTTTGTCATCTTTTATAACCAATTTCAGTTTTCATCAGTGACTGTCCAGCTTTGCCTCTAGTATCTTAAAGTTGTCATTAATAGGTAGGTGTGCAAGCATAGATGCAAATGGAAGGAATACAATTACTTTACTCAGGTTTCCCAAAACTTTTTCAACTCATGACCATCCCCCCCCCTCCATGTTCTCTTGCCATTTTATAGCGAGTAAAACAATTACTTGCAAGGGAATATAAGGCAAGCTTTAGGCATTTTAGCTGTCTTTTAACATAATTTAGCAATGACAATATTAAAGTAGCCAACACCAGGAAATTTAGACAAATATTTGGTAACTAGTAATCAGAGATTATAGTTGGGACACCTCTGTTCCTATCACTGTGAAATGGTTTGCTTATCTGCTTTTGTGCTTCTGTACTGCTTACTTCACTGGCTAAATATCTTGATTACACTTTTAAAGTGAATATAGTTTATATGAATATGAAGGAGTGGAGGCATGCAACTTATTTAAACACAAAGCAGATGAATCTAGGATAAAGTCTGTCAATATGTGTAGCCTGGTTCTGGAAGCTTCTGGTGAAACACTGATGTACGCCGCACAATTGGCAAAGAATGTTTAGTGGTTATCTACAGCAGATACCACACACTGGATCTGTGTGCGTTTTGGCGGGGGGGGAGGAAAGGGAGGGAATGACAAAGAAACGGCCTGCTGCCACCACCAACAGGAGAAAAAAACCCTACTTTATGAAACTCTGAATATCTTAGCACAGTTGCTAGCAAAATAATTTTATATTCTAATTGTATCTCTTAATCTAATCATATATATATTATGATAAGATGCTTTTTTAACATAGAACAAAAAGATATTCTGTTATGGAATGTATATGTTCCATCATTCAGGCCATATGAAAAGGGGAAGAAAAGGCTTTGAGGGAAAGGTTTTTAACCCTGTTAGCTACCTGCACTGTGCTGGCAAAACCTACAAAAAATGCATTGATGTGACTCCTTTGAATCCAAATAGGATAAAATTCTACTGAATCCAGCAGTAAAAGGGAAGGGGAGTTGAGGATTTTTATAAGGCTGTGTAAAATCTTGTGATCCTGTGTGTCCTGTATGTAGATACATGTGGTATAGACCTTGGAAATGACTAAGAAACCTTAAGGGTGTTTCTGTTTATTTATTATATTCATATTCTACCAGAGAACCAAAACATAGTGGGCACAGTAGGCAGGCTGTCACTTCCTCTGAAGGATCAACGGGTGAATCAGTCACTAGGCTAACTGGAAGAGTTGTGTGGTCATCTTATACGCTGAACCTAAGCTGTGGTGATGTTATTGGAGTTTCCATAGAGAAGCGGATGCTTGAGCTAATACTGTTTTGAGGGTAACAGGATTATTCAAATCTCTCAGAACTAAATGTTTCAGGATGTCATGAGACTCGAACCCCAGCACATCACCTTCTTTCTGCCCTATTTTTGAGCTCTTGCTTGTAATCGTAGGTGCTAGAAACTATCTTCCAAATCAAAGTGGAGACAGATAACATCAGCAAGCCTCAACGTGTAATTTCCATGAACTCTCTCTTCTCATTTCCCCCATTGTTTTGGGTGTCTTTAGTGCTTTATATGTAGTCAGAAAGCATAGGAGTTATGAATTAAAACTTAGTAGACTAGCTTGAGGATATGTGGTGGTGCCAATAAGCCAATAAAAAGTATGCTGTGAAAGTTGCACAGCTTCCCAGCCCACAATCCATATGCTGACTGCTGTATTCAGCATCTGATGCTGAGACTTATGTAAGAGCATTGCCAGTGAAGCAGATTTGGCAGAAATGTTCTGAAAAGTCAAAAGAAGGTGGGGGAAGGTGTGGAATTGCAGAATGAATTCTGCCAGCAGTTACATGGCCCAGCAGAAATCAATTAGTCCTTTTTTATTTCTTCCCAAATAAGTTTTGAGGCTGCTTAGTATGCATAATTATTATACAATATAATTTCCAACCCTATAATGCCAGCTAGGTACTTTAAAAATTTAAGGGAAGAAAAAATAATTGAATACTGGCTTCTTCTAAGGAATTCCGCTGTCCTAATCTGAATCCAATTTAAAGAGAAGAAAATGTGAAAGTGTTTTGTTGTCTTTGTCTTCTCACTTACGGAATAGTTAGGATGTTTTCTGTGTATGAATCTGACTGGGTATCATCCTGCAAACTCTGAATCCAGGCTCAGAATGGTGAGCTGAATGAATACCTCATAGGGACTTGCGTTTTAACTAGAGAGCTAAGAAAAACACTCGCTGTGCCTATAGGACTTGCTATGTGTCTCTCCTGTTGACAGTGCTTTACTTTATATAGATGAATATACATTCACTGGAGTGATGAGCGAAATGAATTTGAATAGTATTAGTTGACCTGAAACTACAGTTTTCAGTGAGGAAACTATTTTTGGAAAAAAGATTGTCCAACCTCACTAGAAATATGGCAGTGATAGACCCAAGCAATTAGAGCTTCCCATGCCTGCTGTGTCTTTTAGAGTTTCTCTTGTGATTAATCACCATAAAACAGAGATTAAAAAGAGAGGTGCAGAGGGGGTGTCTTTCCTCTTTTCCCCCCTCTGCCCAGTGGAAAAATTAATTCAAGCTTAGGCCTGAATGTCAGTATTTGCCATGTGCTGCTGATTACTTAGTCTCTGCAGAGCGCCTTGAGCTTCAGTAATTCACTCTGCAGGGTCACAGCTATCTGCCTTTGCAGGACCTTACATCTAGGCATTCTTTTTTGGCCACTACTGGTTGTTTCAGAGGCTGACTCATACCCTTCCCCTGGCCTAACTTTTCTCCTCTCAGATCTAAAGAGGGCTCCAGTGGAGCTCAAGAATAGCCTCCTGTGTGCTATCAGAAATGTAAAACCTGGGGAAAGCTTGAAGAAGTGAGATTGAAATGCAGTTTTTATTGCAGACACTGTAGGAAAACCTTCTGTTCCTTTTTCCTTTGTGTTCCACAATCTTGCCTTAAAAATGTTCACAATACTTGCATACCTGCTGTAGAGGGCTATCTGCACAGGAGGAACATACCAGCTTGGGCATAATGCCATGCCAGTACATCTCTATGACTTCCAGGCTGGCTTTGGCTCTCATCCAGTCAGCTCAGGGAGCAAGGAGAGCCACCTGGGGTGGATAGGCACCTAGCCTGAGATACCTTTTGAGTATATTTTATTATACAACTACACATGTCATGTTTTCTTACCTAGCTTAAGTAATTCTTGGCTTTAGAAACTTCTCCTAAGAGAGAAGGCCAGTGCAGTGCTATTATTTATTATTATTGCCCTTACAATCCTGTCCTTGCTAGATTCTTTCTGAACTTTCAAAATCGCTAACCTGTCAGGTAAAACAAACCACAAATGAAGAAAGGTTAGAATGTAAAATCCACAGGTCTGTGTTAAAGTGCTATTTTATCTACTACCACAATCATACATTACAAAGGTGAAGGGAACCATTAGAGAACAGGTGCCCGGAATGAGAAAAGATATCAGACCCTGGACCTAGAAGCCTCCTTGTTGATTTATTTGAGAAAACTACAGTAGTTAGTACTTGATTCAAAGCAAAAATGGAGTTTCTCCACTCTTCATCTTCAAGCAAAGACGAATGAGCTTTCATAATGGACCTTGCCCTGCCAATAGGAATAAATGACTGTGATTTTTGAACGTTTTCAAGGAGACCTGGAGACTCAATATGCAAAATCTCTCATTCTATCATTGAAAGTGCAGCCTTGGATTATTACTGACAGCTAAGATGCAGTTAAAGTAAAGGTCATGCAGACTATTGACAATAATAAATTCCAAGATTTGCTGTCTTTTTTGCTGAGGCCTGTGTTAGGCCATGCAGCAAAAACCTATTTAAAAAGAAGTTATTTGCCCTCACCCAATAAAAAATGTAATATACCTTTTTCAAGTTTGCTTTTTGAATAAATTAGTAAAAGCCTCTCGCATCTCATTTTTATCTTCTCAATTAACACACTGGGAGAACTGTGCACCAAACAATCATTTTAATCCTCTGTGCCCACCCATAATGTATAATTGAAGTTACATAAAATAATCTCTTGCTAGTAGGTGTACAAATCAGCATGACGGTGTATTTGAATAAAGGCTGAATGTAAATACTTGCAAGTTAATTCAGTTTTCAGCATGTAAGCCTTAGGTAAAAACATCCTTAACATTGCAGGTTAACTAATTGCTTGTTTCTAATTGGGAAACAAATATCCGTTGCCTCAAAAGTCAGAGCAGGTGGTAATTTTTCCTTTGTTTGTAATCTCTTTATTACTAAGTGAGCGAAAAAAAAAAAAAAGGCAACATGAACAAAAACAGTAACTAACAAATAGAAACTGTCTATATTTCAGTTATTGATGCTTAACAGTATATGCAGGAACAACTCCCTGTAATTAAGCAATACTAGATAAATGAGTTATATCTTAGTTTCATACTTTTAGTAGTGAACTTTTCCTTTGTGATTATTACTGTGATTTTTCACTTCTGAAGTGAAAGCATCACTTGAATCTCTTAGTTTGAGTCTAATGAATGCATTTGGTTTTCATATGTAGGTTGGTCAACCCTGGATATTTATTACAATTCTATGATTTATTTAGACAGCGGATAGTCCATAGGGAGCTACAGTATAACTTTCTATATTTATAATTGCAACCTAATCCTGACGTAGGACAAATAATCTTTACAATGGAGAGGGCAGAAAAGTTTGTGGCTGCTCACCTGTTGTACTGAGGCTAGCAAAATAAAATGCATATTGGGGGCTAACTCGAGCAGGCAGTTCTGCTTCAGGAGCATTTTTCCAATGGAAATTGGACAGACCCCACCAAGTAATAGAGTTTTCAAAAGATGGCGGTAACGACTTAGTCACTGGTATCCTGATGATTCAAACTGACAACCTAGAAATGAAGGATGCTGTTTTCTATCATCAGTCCCATGGATTATCCCCCATCGCTTAGTTTGAGAGCAGGGGATTTTGATAACACATGTATTGAGTTTAAGGTACTGTTCAAATGTCTGAATTTACTTTTGTACGTGTCAAAGATTCTTAATGGTTGTATTGAATTAATCTTATCTCAGCCAGGGAAGGGGGAGAGCAATAGAAAGAATATCTTAATTTATTGCTCCTATACCACCTAAAAATAATCATATAATTAAATATCGTTTGGAGTGCACAGAACTACACGAATGTATAGGGAATTTTCCATTTCACAGTTCCTCTTTTTTTTGTTAACTTAAATGTATTTACTTGATTGTTGAGAGACTCCCCCCCCCCCCGAAATACTTTAATTATGTTACTATTTGTCATTAAATAAGTAAAAATAGAAAAACACATAGGTTGCCCAAATCTTTTGTATAAACATATAAAGATGCTATTAGAGCATCTACTGTGACTGTAAAATAATTGCACTCAGAATTCATGTTATTTTAATAGTCTGCATATTTTAACAGAATTCCATAAAAATAAGCTTTTACATTTATCCCTTTACCAATCAGTCCAATGGGAATCAACTTATATTGAGACAGGAATGTACGATTTGGCCTATAGAAGCAACTTATAACAAAAATTGCAGAATACTTTCTACATTTTAAACTACTCCAATATTATCTCATCACATAATGGCTACACTAAGGAAGGCATGTTTAGTGACACTTACAGTATCAGAGAGATAAAATGAATGACTGAGCATATTGAATGTATGAAATTGCTATAGATATAATGAATAAAATGAGACTGCTTACCTATGAGACCTAACTTCATCTGAGTGATATTGACCTAGTATATGTCAAAGTGAACACTAAAACATCATCAGCTGAAGACTTTCACGTTCTTTTCCTTTTGGAGTTGCAGTTGGGTTATAACTGTGACATTCCTTTAACAATTCCTAAAGCTGCTTCTCTCCCCGCCACAACCCACTCTATAAATTAGTTTTCCCAACGGCTATGAAGATAATATACGTTACCAGATGATCCAGAATTCAGACCTAAAATGCAAGAAAGGATAACAGCTGAAATGGCAATGGTCTATGAAAGAAAAGTTGATCTTTCAAGGACACTATAGGGACAGTCAGCCATTTTAAAGCTCATGGTGTTTAGGGAATATTGGAATTTAAGGCTTTTTTTTTTTTTTTTTAAATAAATTCTGAGCATCCTCAATTTTTGTTAGTGTTACTAGGGGCTTCAAAAAAAGACTCTATTTCCTTCATTTACAGATTTCTTAATAAAAAAAAGACAAAATGAGGATTTAAAATACAACCAAACAATAAAAAAAAAACCAACCTGCAGGACTGAAAACAGACCAAAGACCTATATACAGACAATCTGAACAGAAGTACTACATTGGTTTGAATACTGGATAAGTGTTTCATAGCTTAGAAAAAAGTAGGGGAAGGGAAGGGAAAGAAAGCGTTCTTCAAATAAAAGTTAGCTTGGTTTTTGTGATTTGGATTTTAACTTTTTTTTTTTTGGTTTTGCATCAGAAGAAAAATAACTTGACTAGTCATTTATAGCACTCCATGTACTAAATACTAACTTTTAGAAATCACTAAAAATTCAATTCAACTGGTAACTTTTCTTCTGATTTTAAAGTTTTATCCTCACTGTGTTGCAAACCCTACTTGTGGGGAAGACAATATAGAGCTACTTCTATGTGGAATATCTTGTAATAGTGTGTGAAGGCCTGTAGCAGCAGGAGAAGAAAAGATTTAAAGGCAATCCAGAAAGCTCGATTATGTATATAGGCGTGCAGGAGTGGGCGCAGGAGCTAGCGAGAGAGCGTGTGATCATGCAAAACGCTATAAAAACGTCATTGTTACGAGTCTGTAGTTTCAGATGACGATACGACTTATGGCAGCAGGGTGATAAAATTTTTACAGTACCTCATCGTGTTTGTTTACGCCACATAATTTGTTCAGATTCTCTTTTTTGGTCTGTCTGTCGCTAGTATTGCCCCTGCCAAGTGCTTCGTTACTATGGTAACGATGATGTCACTGTTATGGCCTAAGCTTCTGCTAGAGCAGTGCTAAGACTATTTCTATAATGGATCTAATGTTGAACTGATACCCCGTCATTTGGACCCCCCCAAGTTAATACCGTTTTTGATTTTGCTTTTAAACAGGGCAGGTTTAAGCAGCTAAACTGGGTCCTGACACAAAGCTCGTCTTAAACACCACATCAGATTATAAAAGGAAAAACCTAATTCCCTCTGAAAAGCTCACAAAAAATAAATTTCTATCACTAAACTCCCTAAGGTAACTGTGATGAGCTCATATCCCCCTTGGAGCTCTCCATTTGCATTACTTCCCTTTAATAAATTATACAACTTGACTTTTCGTGCTATCATCCAGCTGTTAAAAATTTTCTTTTGTATGCCCAGAGGTAGGCCGTTAGTAGAAAAAGTCTTTTAGCGCGCTCTGTTACTGCCATACAAAATCCTGCCAACCCGAAGGATTGATTATTGATCACGCTGGTCCTTCTCTCCTCTTTGATGCTTCGGCAGTGTTGGGAGGTGGCTCAGGATCCTGAGGTTGCCTGCACAGACGTGCAACGGCTATCTTGACACATTATTGCCGTTTTTCAGGCAATTAGGCTTAGGGAACAATGCGTACTCAAAATGATATGTGTTGGAACTAAGTCTTGGAACTGTCTTTTTGCCTTATTTAATGGGTCTCTCTATTCTGAACGTACCAGGGAGGCCTGTCAGCTGACCTGTGCTTTGAACCTTACTGAATGTGTTTAGAAAGTTCTGATGTATTGGAGGCTTTGAGTCTAAACATAATAGTTTTATTTCACATCTGGGATTTGTCAGGGGGAGGGGGCAGAATAGATTGGGTATATGTTTGGTTTTTTCCTCTCCATGTTAAAAATTGTTATCTTTGTATTGCTTACTCAATGCCCTAAAATGCCTTGCGTGAATCATGAAGTGATTGATAACAGAAATGTGACTGTGTATATACAGTATTCTCTTTAGGAGTTTCATGAATTCAAAATAAGTTCACAATAACACTTCTCTAATTTTTTTTCCGGTTGGAGTTCATTGCAATGAACCAATTCTGAATGATACAAAGCAGGACATAATCTAAGAATAAATTGCTGCTGTTTCCTCCCATGTCCTTCCACCACAACTATGTGTTTTTTTTTCCAGAACAGATGCATGCTAGAAACTGATCTGTTGCACTTGCTAAGCCTTTTGTGCTGCATGGCTCTTCTAAGCAGTCTTCTCTGCTGTGTTTTTACATGTGGTCCAGGTACCCTCATTTTGCAATGTCCTACCTGTTCTTGCTCAATAAGGGGTCAGAGCTGTGAAGGTAAGCGTTTGGAAGCATTGATGTTAATTTCCAGTCCCTGATCAAATGTACTGGATTATGAGTATGACACTTCCAATTATGTAGCTTTCTGTGTTTTTAAACCAGTTTTGCTGTGGCAAGAGAGCTGCCAATTTTCTCTTGCCAATGGCTCCCATATCTCTGTATCTGCAGTCTGCTGTATGAATTCTGTGTTATTTGTGATTGCTCTCCTGATATCCAGAGGGGCAGTCTTGGCAAGCAGATGAGGATTGTTCACAGTGGACTAAGGCAGCTAGTAATGCATCAACAACTTTCACTCACCACCATGTTTTACTTGCCATGTGCAAATTTTTCCTGCATCAGGCATGCATAAAAAGGTATGGATAGCTGAGTGCAAGCATAATGGCTTGTGATTTTTGTTGGCACAGTTACTTCTTTAGATTTGTATGAATTCAGTATATTATTCAAGTATTTAGCCTTTTGCTTCAGGGATACAGTTTAAAACAAAAAAAACAAAAAAAACCAGGTGTCCTGAGCAAACTGTGATATAATAGTGAGTGAGCTGTAGCCTGCTCCAAATTCCCTGAAACTACTAGTTGGATTTGTGGTCCTGAAGATGAAAAACTGTCTTGTATTTAGGCATGATGGCATGTAATGATATTTTTATTACATTTTGAATAAAGTATACTACCAAAAGGATTCAATTGCTTAAAATTAGGCTATTTGTGTCATAGGCCTTTGTGGAAGTTGAGCAGTATGCCATTTTATGGCCATTGGCTCTCTTTCTAACCCAGTCAGACACAGAATCATCAAGTTGCTAATACAGATCATGTCAATAGTACTACGTGATGATCTTTCATCACACAAGGTATTTAAACAAAAGGCCTCCAAGGGATTGACTGAGTTGGATACCACTGAAGATCAATGAACACAGCACTTGTGACACTACCAGCTTTTCAGTTCCATTTTCAGTGTGCTGAATGCTGAGCAGCATGTGGCTGGTACCTGACTTTTCCAAAGTCAATAACTGAAAATACATGCTTTAAAATGGAATGCTGCAGTAACATACACATCTGAAATGGGAAAGAACCAAGCCTGAAGTTCTTAACTTCTGAGCCATTCTTCCTGGCTTTAAAGAATGGCACAACTAGGGCTAGTTGCTGTATGTTAGGGTCCATGTATATCAAGTGGGAAATGTAGTAAGCTGTCTTCTAAGTTATTGATCTGAAGTGTTCTCTCTGTAAGATACAAGAGTCTTCAAGAGTAGTATGTTGAAAAAATTAGTTCCCAAAATTGTACAGCTGTATATTGCAAAACAATTGGGTTGCTTGTTTTAAAGTTTTGCAAACCTCTTCAAGCAGCTGGTGTGCATGGTGGGTTTTCAACAATTCTGTGTTGCTATCCCTTTGTTGGACCATTGAAAGTTTCAACTGACTTATCCACATCTTTTGCTCTTTTGGGTTTATAAGGTTTTTCAGGGAATTCTGTATTTCTAGTGTTATATTGGATACAAACGCAATATGCACCACCTTTGCGAGATGTAGATGTAGCTTCTTTGTGTGTTTGTACTACTTTAAGTAAAGAAAACTTATGCTAATGTTTGAAAAAAACTAAGAACAAAACTAAAATTAATTTCTGCAACAGTTCTCTAATTATGTACTCATTTTACAATTGGACAAAGCTGATAACTGAAGTTATATTTTTAGTTAATTTGGGCATAATCTCATTTTTCATTTTCCTTTGGAAAAAGTTAAAGGAAAAAGGAGATGAAAATAAAGTCACAACCAAGAGAAAATGGGAGGGAAAATGGAAAAAGATAAAAAGAGCTGCAATCACAGAATGTTGGAAATAAAAAGAACAAACAGCTCTAAGCCTGGAAAGAACTATTTCAATATTTTGTAGAATGGTTTTTCCCTATCTTTTGATCTGCAGTATGTAGTAATGTTATACAGTGTAAAATGATGGCATATATATAACAATCCGGTATTAATTAGCGTATCAAAAAGTACATAGTAGCTACTGATTTTTTTTTTTTTACCTCTAAAGGAAACATTGGGGTGATATGTGACTCCCTAGAAATAAAAGGAGCTAGTTGTTTTTCAGCCTTACCAATTTTATTTTTTTAAACACTCATACCTGACTCAAAGTGACTTCAAGGTCCACCCAGAAGCCACTGATTAGTTAATACTTTAACTTCAGTGTAATAGAACATTGGGACTTAATTCTACTTTGTATCTATAGAATATTGCAGAAGAAAACAGTTTTAGCCTGGCTTCATTCTAATCAGCCGCTGAAAACATATGGCTATATTTCATTTTAAAATGCAACACTTACTCCAGTTTCCCAAGCAGGTGATATGAACAAAGCCAACAACTTGGGATTTACATAAATCAAATGCAAACAACCTTTTTGAAGGGTGTGACCAAATGCTATCAAAGAAATAGTATGTGGGTGGGAGATAAACTGCTTTTAAACTTCACAGTACGGATTAGTTGTGAACTTATTACATAAAGAAACTATAGAAGCTGAAAATTAACTGTTGTCTACCCTTTCATGAATCCAGATACTAATGTTTACACTGTGATTCCAGAATGATTCCTACTAGTTTCTAAAAATGATTTACTGTTGGATGCAACTGCTGCATCTGTATATTCCTGGAGTCAGTCTGATGGCCTAATACTGCACTTTTCTTATATAGGGCTTTCTTACATAGGAACCAAGTAAATTATTTGTGTGAGGAAGGACTGCAGGATCACAGATGGGAAGAATGAAAATCTATGTGGAGAATACTCTAACAATGTACTCAGTAATTCTTTAGACATTGCTGCTAGGAAAAAGTCCTTCTGAAAAACAGAATTTTGATTCTCTCTGTATGGCAGCATCTGTGCTCTTTGCCATCCCTCCAGGCAAGAGACTTTCTCCTGTGCTCAGGGATGTTGCTGACTGGTAAGCAACAAGCTCACCCTTTAGCCAACAAGGTGATATTTGTGGGGCCGAGGGAGAAGCATCAGGCAAAAGATAACTTTCTAGCCTGGTGAAGGAATTTTAGCTAGAAACTGCAGCTCTTCCTTTGAGGAATAAGCTTTCAGAACTGATTTTGCAGCTTATATTAAATAGCTGCTGGATAAAAATAGAAATACTCCTGAAATCAGGGCCCAGAATACTAGGTTTCTTCAGTCTTTTAAACACTATTGGGGGTGGGGTGGGGGGGAAGATATTTGCCCTGCTCCAGGTTTGTTTTGTGCGGAACCTGACACTGCCAGTTATACTCTGTATGCTTCCTCGGTTAGGATTTTTAGGGCTCTAATTAAACTGTGGGACTTGGCAGCGCTTTTTGGCTCTAGATCTGGGTATATATGCTGGGTGCTTCCCCCAAGCACGCTAAGGAAAGCCCTGGGTCTGAGGGAAGGACATCTGGGCAAGCAGGTTGGAGGGAGCTGTACTGTGCTCCAGCCCTGTCCCAGCTCTTGGATATCTGTGGCTTAGAGCTACAGCTGTGCTGTGGCAAACACTGCTTGCACAGCTGAAAAGTAGACAAAGCTATATCCAGATTTCTGAGCTGGCTTTAAGGAGGCACTAAACCACTGGCAGCTTGGGCTGAGGCTCTTCTGAAATGCACAAAAGGGCTGGTCAAAGGAAGGGCTCTTGATTCTCATTTAAGAGGTGATGATAATGTTCTGCCCGCAGACGAAGGGGATTTAACTAGTCTTGTTCACTAGGTAATATGTTGTTTTTATGGATTGCTAGTGTTTGTACATTTTCAAAAGAATGTACTCTTCTAGGGTGAAATACCAATGTATAAATGTGTAGAAAAAGGAAGAGCCTCATTAAAAGAGAACAGGCTCCAGAAATTACAGCCAAAACATCAATGCTTTCTTACCAAAGAACAATTAATTCCCCTCATAGAATTTGGATGCTAACTGATAATAAGTGTATTTTACTCTAAGGACTAATTTAGCAACTGGGTCAGTGGCTGTAATACCACTCTCATCAATTATATGATGGATAAAGGCATCTGACACTACCTTCATTCTTTGAAAGGTTTCCAACAGATTCCTCTGTCATTTTGTGACTACATTCGATTCTTAGCTTTCAAAAACAATAAAACATGTAATGACTTAGTAGTTGCTAATACTGCCTATTTATCAAGAACAAAAAAATTGTCTACCCTGAAGGATAATACTTCATTTGTAGTTATTCAGAAGAGTAATAGTATTTCCTTCATGATAATTTATTAGTTTAAAAGAAGAACAACCTATTTGCAGGAAATCTGGGGTGAGTAGAGCACCTAATTGCTTCTCTGTAATGTGCATAAGAACATCATGTTTCTTTCTTTGCTGCTTAAACTTTTTTGAAGGCAAAGTATTATAGTATGAAATTTCAGAAAGAATAATAAGATAAATTTCTCTTAATGTTATTAAAAGATAACTTTTACAGGTTTAATTACTTATAAAAACTAATTTAATGCCTAAGCCATGAGAATCTGTTGGCTGTGGCTGAGCCAGGTGTAAGCAGACAGTTTGCTAGCTTTCTACATGCAGTTGTCAGTGTAGGTTAATCCAGACCTGACACAATCCTCAGATTCACTCTAGGGCCTCTCAGCACAGCCTATGCTTGTTATGAATAGTGTCAGATAGTATGATGGTTTTGTTTTTGTGATGTAACAGCACCACTGAATCGAGCAGAAAATGCCACTTATTTTATTCTAGGTTGTGAACTTAGAGTACACATTTTAAAAACAAAAAACAAAACCCCCTTTCAATTTAAATATAGCCATTAAAGTCCATTTTAAAAAATGAAGATTTTGTTTGCCATCTTTGAGAAGTGAAAGCTCATGCTGTTGGCCTCATAGATTTTTATTAACTATAAACGAATATCAGCAGAAAAGAAGTCATCAGTGAATTAATTGCACCATCCTAAAAACTGTACAACCTTTAAATGACACAATGTAATGTCAAATAGTCCAAACGCATTTTGAAAAAGCTTTTCAGTTTGTTTCTTGCAAGTACTGGATTTTTGTGGTTTTAGGGAGACTCTTTAGTTCTGAGAGTTCAACTGTGTGATATTTAGGTACAAACAATATAGCACAATTTAATGTAGTTTATATATAAAGAATGTCATAACTTGCTTCTCTGCAAAGAGATTATACAGTAGTAAAAGTGGAATAAAGTTACTTGACTGAACACATTTTAAAACACATTTTAAAACACATTTTTCTAGAAAGTGAATTTTTTTGCATTTTCAAAATGCAATTTTAAAAGTATATTTTCCATTTTAAGGTAAGCTTAAGATTCTACTCTCGAGCCAAATCATGCAAGGTAAGTTCCTATCAATAGTGATGCATTGTATAATTCAAAACTTTCTAATACTATTCCACTTACTTATTTTCACACCACTTTTAGTAGAATTTAGACAGCATGAGGATTTTGTATTGCTTATAAATTACATGTATTTCTTGTTGCTTGTACCCAAGGGAGACTTTAAGCCAGTCTATAGCTAGGTATCTGGGACTCAAAGGAGCAAAATCCCATGGCTGCTGGCATCCCTAGCATCACTCTTTAAGCTCCTTCTCATTTTAAATTTAAGATGAGATTTTTTTAACAGACTGACAGAATTGGCTCCAAAAGATGTTTAATTTTAATCTGACTCATCCATCCTAGTTGAGTACATCAGAGGGAGCTTTTACGTTGTCTGAGGCTTCCAGAACAGAACTGCGTCTCTGATCTAGAGGCACAACCATGGCATCCATAATCTGACCTATTTGAGATGTTTGATTTGGGATTAAATGAACCATGTCATAACATGTTTTTCCTCTTCTCTAAACATAAAGAGTATAGGATGACAAACCAAGTTGTGTATGTCTACAGTCTAGAGTCTAAAGTTAGGTATGGACCTTGCCTTCAATACTATCCAAGCCTGTCAAGTCAGTGAAAGGCTTGCCATTAACTTTCAGGATCTCTAGACCAGGTTCCTAATGAATGATCTGGATGAAGCTGAGACAAAAGACTACGTAGCAAGATATTTCTCTTTGGGTTGGGCAAACGATTTCTTAAGTATACAATATAAAAAGCTTAATGATGTTAGGAAATATTTTATTTCAAAACAAAATATTATTGCAGCCTAGAATAACTAGTAGTAAGTCTATGATGAATAATGGCATTGAGTTTTACTGTGGTTTTAAAGTGTTTGGACTTGCACATCCATTGTGGGAAATAATGTTTTATGAAAATCTGTTATGTGTTTTGTAAGATGCAAAGCAAGGACATCACATTTGATGAGATGGACAAACAGGTTATTTAGGTGTTAATGGAAGAAATATGCTTTATTTTTACGTTCTAAGTTACTTAAGTGTGAATTTCTCAAAGCCCTGTTGAGAATGCTTGTTTCTACTATGCTTCTTTCCATAGTAAACTAAAAATTACTGGTATATGAACAGATGACTTAATTACTTTGTCCTACTGATATTACATGAAACTACTTTGTAATGTACAGAAATGAATTTTATATTCAATAACCCTAGTTAATACCTGACGGCTTTATCTCTCTATACGTCTTTCTAGTCAATGCAAATCTTAATTTAAGACAGGTGCCATAAGGTCTTTTACAACAAACCATGAAGAAATATTTATGGCTTTGATTAATAACTGGAAGAAAAGAGTTTGGTACGCTTTTTTTTCTACTTTAACATACACAATTTCCTATCTTATAATTGGGCATGATGCTGTCTATTTAGTTTTTAAAATAAGTGAAGTAACCATAGAGCACAGAGCCGCTTCAAAGAGCGGAGATGGTGCCGGTTTCCTTTTTTCCTTCAGCCCAGAATAATATCATTGCAGCAAACATCCTAGTTGCTGAGTTGCTCTTTTTTAGCAACCAAGAGGGGAAAAAAATAATCTGTCATGATTTGCTCACCTTTTCACTCATGAGCCATTATTAAACAGCAGCATCTATTTCTAATTTAAAATATGTGGTAGGCTATATTTCTTTTGTGAACAATATTCTTCCTGGTACTGAAATGATAACATAATATCTATCATAATATCTATCAGCAACTGATTGCTTCTTGATGTGTATTAATTCAGTATACTGTGCTCTTCTGCTTCCCTATAATGGTTTATCTGCATTACTGAACAGTAACTGTTACTTGATTATGGGTATAATGTAGAAGTAGTAAACTTAGGTTATAGGCAAAGAATTAGCTTGTAGATGGCCGACCTAGGTTATACGGGCAATGTTTAAACTGTTTAATTAGCCAAATGTGGCATAGTTTTGCAGTGTGTTTTGAGAGAGAGGGGAAAAAGTGTGTGGTAAGTATTACCTCCTCTCCAGCCTCCAGATGTCATGGTCTGAAGTATTACTTTCTAGGTGGAAAATGTAGCTTTTGTTTGAAGGCATAAAAGCCTACAATAATATAAACACTCTATTTTTAAGTATATGATATTTAATATTATGTTAACCAAACATAACCATGTGCCCACTCTCGGCATTGATGAAAACTCTAAACTTGGAAAGACCTATGTGTGTTCTGTCTCTGAGGCACGCAATTTTTTTTTTTTTGTAGTGAGACCATAATTTTTAATACTTTTCAGGATGCGTTTAAACAGTGGTAGCACAAAGGTTGCTGAGACAAAATGGGGAAGAAGAGTATGGTGGGATAAAACCTCTCAGGAGTGGGAATGTCCTCATGGGAAAACCCCTTGGTTTCCACAGGGGTACAGCTAAGAGAAGGCTGCTGAATGAGGAAAGGGTGCCACAAAACACCCATCGCATGACTATGGGTCATCACAATTTTTGAGCTTTTAACACATTAAACAGACCATGACAGAGTGTGTAGTTTCCTTTTATGTAATTTAAAAGGAGGGATATATTTGTTATAAGATTCTACTTATGGAAATATATAGCTCACTTTCATAGATTGAAATATTTCTTTAGAACATTCAGGGCTGGCTTCAAATTCTTGGATTTGACCTTTATAAATGCTATACTGGGGATTTGTGTGTATGTTATTCTCTCTCTCTGTCTCTCTCTCTCTCTACATAAATACATAAAAATACATGGTAAACTATGGACCCATGGGATAACCTAAATCATTGACCTTTAACTACCTTGCCTATGACCAAAGTCACCAGTCCCACCCCTCATTATTACTAGAAAACATTTTAAAAACAGAAAGCCTGAGAGTTGAGCAGTTCATGACAATTAGGTGATCTGTGATATGAAACCAAGTATCTTATGAATTCATTATGATTAATTTCTAGGATTTAAAAAAAAAAAAAATTCCAGAGAAGACAATCTACAGGTTTCTGTAGGATGCAGCAGTTACTACATTTTGCCAGAGATAGGCATCTCTGCTTTTAGAAGTGGATTATTTTGGATAATTCCAGAAACTCTGAAACCTGCTATTTTTAAATGCTATTTCTAATAATTGTGCAGGTTGATGTGTGAAACAGTTGCAATGATCTTGTTATAATCTAGTTGGATAGTTAGACTAATTAAAAAAACTACCTGTACACATCTGTGTACATGTATGTACATATGTAAATTTCCTGAAATGCTCTAAAATAAGCTTCACCACTTGTAAATGCCTGCAGATAAAACTGTTTTATGGGGCCATGTTATCAGATACACTTCCTCCATGTGTAATGTAACACACACACGCGCACACACACATTGTTTAAAGAACATTCCCAAAGTCTCACTTCAGCAATTCCAAATTTGAGGTGTTAAACTGTACAGCCACCCTACATTCTACACTTACTCCATGTATGTATATGTATTACACACTTCAATTAGATGAATAAAACCATTGTTATTTTTTGCCTCTAACTCCTTCCCCTTCAGAGAAAGGATTGGTTATTCTTTCATTGAAAAACTGTTCAAATGTTTTCTTCATTGCATTGTCTTTCAGAGAGTAATGTTTGGCCTGTACCTTAAAACCTACTTGCCCTTCGTGTTTTGTTGTTAGGACAATTCTTAATTTTTTTATAGGCTTTTTTGGGAACTTCATTATAATTTCAGTTCTTCACATGCAGTAATTAATTTATCACAATTAATTAACAATGTTATGTTATTCCTCAGTACTCCTGCGATTCAAACAATAGATTATCAATCAGGAAATGACATGAAATAGGAATAGAGTTAAAAACATGGTTAATGAACATCTGTGAGAAAATTATCTTGGACAGCAGGTCTCTGGGATATGGCTAAAAGTCTCAGTCGTATGAGGCTGTCCTTACTATTCCTATAACTCACTACATTTTTCCTTATATTGTTCAGTGGACTTTGGATATTGATAACGATGGCAGAAAGTACAGTCCTGGTACACTGACCAACACTGAGAAATGTCATTTCTAAGAGAAAATGAACTTACAAAGACGGAAGATACAGAATGATTAACATGGTGATCTTGTGTTCCTTGTAATAGCCCTGTGTAAACATCCTGGTGGAAACTATTTGAAATGGTAAGCTATGTTTTGCACTATGTGAGGCAGAAGTAAAAAGAAATACTCAAAGGAATGTTATATTTGCTGCTAATGAAGAAACTGAAAAGAGAATAATATAGTAAATTGTGTTTTAAAACAACTAAATAAAGAAATAACTATAACTTGCATATTCATAAATTCAGTGGGAGAGCTGACATAAATTCTGATCTTATTCCAAGATAATTTAAATCAGTTGTTTCATTATACTATTATTTAGTGATTCTTTAGACTTAGTAAATCATGAAGATGGAACTGGCTTCTTTAGATTTCTGTTCTTGGTAGAAACGTGGCACTTGTTTTTCCTGTGTAGCATCTCCCCCCCCCCTCCCCCCCTTGTAGCACTTATTTTATAGCAAAGGTCAAATCTTTCGATGAATGATGGTTCTCTGGTTATGAACTCTAGCAGAGTGGGTTGAATGGAGGAAGTGAAACCTGTGCCTAGGTTCACAGCTGGATCAAGGCTTTAGCACTGTTGTGGGCTTGTATCTATATACATATATATTCACGTTTATATAAGATAGATACGTGTGTGTATATACATATTCAAACAGTCTCACTGAAATGGAAGAAATATCAGAGATTAACTGAATCTTTTATCTCTGCTGCTGGTGTCTACCAGTTAGATGCAGTCACCAGCAATGCGTTTTTTGATGTGGATGCAGATTCGGGTCCCAGCTGAGTTCTCAGCTGTATGTCACTGAATGGCCAAAATCACCAAAACCGTTGTATAGACCTGTGCTGTCAATGTGGAGAGCAAAAAGTGTTTCTATAGAAAGAGAAGAAAAGGTATTTTAGTCTGGGCTTAACTAAAATGCCACAGGTTGTCTAAGGAGTTTTGTTGAAAGGCCTTGTTTCTCAGTTAAATTAACACAGATCAGTTGTACATCCACTATAGCTAAAATATTTACATCAGCAGTTATTTTTGTTATTTTACTTCTATACATTTACCGTTCTGAATACTTTTTTTATATATTAACAAGGTTTAGCAAAATATGAAGACTTTTCTGCTAAGGATATACTCATACCATGTCTTCAAGCATACAACCATTATGTGATATCTCATCTAAAAATCATAATTCCATTCAGTTAGCCAAGGAACAGCTGTATTGCTCCCAGACCTGATCTAGTAAATCTGTGCATTACACCATATACAGTCTTACTCAGGTCTTCACTGACAGTAGTTCAAATATATTTCTAGGATGTAATGAGACTTGTGCAATAATACAGAATGTGCTTGATATTAAAATACAAATGACTTTTGCAATTTTCTTAATCAAACAGGGTGGAGTTCAAAAGCATGTGAAGAAATTCACCTGTTCTCTTCTGTGATCATGACTGAGGGTATGTTAGCTAGTATCATCTGTGCTGTGGAAAAAGGGGAGAAGTACCTTGTAGATATAACCATGGAACCAAACTCAAGCCTCAGCTATGGGCATGGTTTCGTTTCAGAGAAGACTTAAGGCTTGTAATTCTTCTATATACTAAAGCCTCTTTTATGTAGTTCTTCACGTTCAGTAACGTTGCATGATCTGCAAAAGCTGGTCCTGTTCAGATAACCTATGTTTGCAGTTTTGGCGAGTAGGGGAAGAAAGTAATTTGCATAGGTTTTATGTTGGTTTAACCTTTCAGGTGGGAGGACACTTCTTTAACTATGGTTCTGAAATTTATTTTGACATCATGCTGAATAAGCAACTCAAAAGCAGCACCCAGCACAGTAGCTAAAGAAATAAGCACTATCCCCTGTGGACTAAACAAGGAAACGAATGAGGGGGGAAAAAGCACTAGTGAGGTCAAAGTTGGCCTATTAAGAGAGGAGACTGTAGTTCATTAAAGCTGTTGAGAATTGAAGGGGATTTTGGGGTGTGTGTGTGGGGGGGGGAAGCATTAAAAATGTGTGAAGGCTTGAAAATTGCCTTCTCAAAGAAAGCTCTCTTACATAGGAATATGGATACTATGTAAGGATAACCCTCTGCTCCAAAGGTATAGCAAGATAAAATTAGATATTTGAAGCATGAAGAATTGCATGTTTTTTTCCTCAAGCAGTAGTTTTTTGATAGATAAAATTAGCCTTAGAAAATATTACTGAATGTGATTTATTTTGTGTTACTTTAAGTGGATAAAACGCTGAAAAAGAAGCTGGAAAGCTTCTCAGAAGGTTCTGCTTAGTTCATAAAGACTCTCCAGGGTTGGCATACAGGGTGAAGTTCTGGGGTCTGTGTTATGTGGTGGGGCAGAACCATGTACTATGGACTTAGGGACCTGAGATGAGTAGGTAAACAGCTTTATTGAACGGTGCTGCACCCCATAAGTACCCAGTTATGGAAACATACGGAAAACTTCCTTGTGTGGCCTTCTGGTGTAGTGGGAGCTGTTGGTTCCAGCAGTAACCAACAGGTATCAAACTGAATGTATACAACTCTTTCACAGAAAAGCTTATGGCCAGATGATGTACTGCTAGTTATCTCCAGTGAAATGGAAGGTAAATCTCGATGCTGCTATTCACGCTTGGACTGTAAATTTGTCTTCCTGAACGTGAAAGTTTCTTGCATCAACAATGTGGGGAGGATAGAGCTAACAACCCCCTTTCAGATATATACATATATATATGAACACACATATATAAATGTATATACACACACATCTCCTTAAAGAGAAATGCATTTTCTAAAGTTCGAAGTTAAGTACGCATTAAACTTAATTCTGCCTCACAGTTAGAATATGATGTATTTTTTGTGTTTCTTGATTATGGTATACAAAAATATCCTAACAAGACAATTAATATGCACTCCATCTACTACTTTATAGTTTTATTATCACAGCAATTAATTGTAGATTAAGTCTTCCATACTTGTAGGGAATATAGTATGCCTGTTTTCAATGCTTTGGGCGTTTGTGCTCACCCTAGACATAGCAAGCTATTACTGATAATCAATTACAGTACAGTTGGTTTTATTGCTTACTTATAAAAGTATCTTTGAAGATGACTAATTACCTATAAACAATATATTCATCAAGAGCATCAGTGGTAGCTCAAAGAAGGCTATTGAAATATTTTGCAAATATAGTCAGCACTCTCTTTTCTTGATGAAAAGGAAAAATGAAAATGGGAGTTCCTTCACTGGTCCTCAAACTGCTAAATTTCTGTATCTTTTGTTCCTTTGGAGTACCTGAATAAGACTGGTGAAAAAACTCAGCTTTTTAAGATACAAAACTCGTTCCTTCTTGACAGAGGTGATCAGATATCCTTGATGCCAGACAGAAACAAAGTGGGGTGTTGACTCGTCTTTAAGAGTGGAACAGATTCTGCCTCTTGTCATTATGGTATGTTGCTACATATTGATCATAAACACTGTTCTCACCTGAGCCTTTTCTCCCTCTTTGTAGCGGCCAAAACATAGATTAAGGTGTAAGGGATATGCCATCTTCAGACAAACTTTTTTTTGTCTAGCTAGTTTCCTATTGGTTGTTACAGGAATCAGCTGCAGAGCTTTTTAATAAGAGCTATGGGAATAGTAGAAGCAGAAGCTGAGAGAAAGAGGCATGAGCGCATCGAGGGCAAAGGGATGGGAAGCTGGCTGAAATTCAGTTCTCCACTTTCTTTGTATAAAGGTGTATGGGTGTTGGAATAGCGATAGCAAGACACAGAAAACAAAGCAAAGCGGGTGGGGAGGCCAAAACAGCAAATGTTGATCGGAGCAATAAAGGGAGGAAAGCAAGCTAGGTGTATGAAATAATGTTTTGGCCATCCGATCTCCAAATAACATTATTCTGTTGACTGTCACCAGTGACAAGTATAGCACTGAAGTGTCTAAATATATAAATTTATAGATGCATATGTATGTCTGTACATGTTTCTATTTGCAAATGTCTAAAAATATCCAGCCTACTTGTAATAAGTGATATTGCATACAAATATTTTTATTTATTTTGAATGGAAGTCTTCATGAGCAACTGAGTAAATCATGTTCTTGCCTTTACATTATACGATTCCAATATCAATCCTGATGAGTTTATGCATTCATAATAAAACGTGTTAATTAAAATCATAGTCTTTACTTACACATTCAACAATCTTTTGTGTATGCTGAGGCTCTTATGTTCTTGTTTTTCCATTTACTTCACTGTTTAGTCTCAGCTTCCTGTAAAACATTGGGAAAGAAGGACCAGAGAAAGACAAAATGTCTTGATAAATGCTTATTTCTTAATATTAAAATAATAAAGTCTTTCTAATAAGTTGTCACTTTCAATTACATATTTATTGGATTCTGTTACTGATTTTTCAAGGTGCTCTTCTCACTACCTTTTACAGCAGCCATCCTCTTTTGCCTTCCTTATCTGAGAGAGAGAATTTGGAAAACTCTCCCACCTTTTCTAAGGTTCAGTTAGCAAACTTTGGATCCCTATTATAATTTGTCTGCTGGCTGTCTCCATAGCGCTCAGTGTTGTATCTTCCAGTTTCTCAGGGAATAAGTCTAATTGATGTATTACTGAAAACAGTGTCAGAAAACACTTTCATGTCTACATTGGGGCTTCCAATTTTACTAACAACAGTTAAATGTCTCTGGAAAAACCTGTAACAATGTTTGTAGTAGATAATGAGCGTTGTAGGAAGCACTGGCATATTCTGAACAAAATCAGTCAGACCCCCATGAGATCTTTGCTCTCTTATGTAGTCTTGTTTGTTTTTTAGTATTACCTTTACTGTTTAAGAATTTCCCTTCTCTTTATCGCCTGGTTGAACACTATGGGCAGCAGAAGTAGATGGCAGTTCTTCCTGCCTTATAACTGTAGGTAAATACTTATGTTTTAACTGTTTATATTTATCCTAGTTATCTGTCTATGACCGCTAAAGGATGATTTCTAACACATTCAGTTATACTTACATTATTTAATACATGTTCACACATCTGCCACCAAAATGAAGATAAGCTTCGAGAGCAACTGCCTCAAGATGCAAGTCAACATTGATATATTCTTTTTGCTGTTTTTAGTTTAGTTTAAGCATACGTAAAATACCAACTGCAGAGAAAAAAAGTTAACCTGCATGCCATTGACAAGCAAACTAAGCAGCTGAAAACATTACCAGCAAGGGAGCCTTCAAATTGTCTGATAATTTGCTGTGTTAAGTGCAGATAAGGAGCCTGTTTTTGATTAGGTACTTTTGATGTTGGCAGTGCTTCTGATCCCAGTAATACAGTGCTTTAATAATTCCAAAGCTGAGACATAGTTTATCATTTTAACACTATGGCTGATAAACTATACTTGGATATCTTGTGGATGCTGGACCATTCTTTATATTCTGTACATCTAATAGTTTTACAGATTGAGAAGGATAGGTTTTTTCTGTCCAGCTACCCTGCTCAAAATTGGACATATCCTTATCATTTGCTCTTACTACCACTGTTTCCTTTCTTATTATTAAATGTCACTTTACTCTAATTCCCATCTTTCCTCTCAAAGCAACTATTGATGTGGCAAACAATGAACTAAACTTATGCTGTTTGAAAGGTACATTTAGTGGGATGTCTTGGCCAACCTTTGTCTTCATTCCGAAAAAGATTTAATTATTTGTGAATTGGTCTCAATAGATGGGTGTCAAGTTAAGCCTAAAACATAGCAAAGGGTCACTGAAAAAGCTATACTGCTTATCAGCTTTTTTTGCAAATGTTTAACCTAAAATAGCCTTCCTGCAGCTAAGCCCAGTACATCTTGTTCTGTTTTCCTTAGCTAATGAGAATAATTGATCTTTCTTCTTTACATCATCCCTTTATGTATGTGTGGACAGTTACATCTATCCTCAGCCTTTCTTTGCTCTAGAATGAACATACCCTATTCTCTTAACCTTTCTCCATATGTGAAGGCTTTTTTCTTCCAAATTGTTGAGCGTTTGGTTTCTTCTCTGAACTTTTTGATTTTTTTCTTTCTGTTTTGAAATGTAATGTCCAAAGAATGTGGTGCTTTAGAGAAAGTCAAACTGTTGTGAGGAGGAGGAAGGAAGGAAGTATTACAAACCATTTATCCCCAATACAAACAATGGAGTTCCTTTTATATTTTGTTGCTCTAACCAGTATAATTATCAATTGTTATTGTTTAGTCAGTAAAAAGATCTTTGTTCTAATCAGCTCTGACATTTCCCTTGCCTAGTTGGATAGGAGTACTAGTTGGACTCAGTTAAACTTGTTCATTCTCCTCCTGCCTTTTTTTTTTTTTTCTGATGGAAGACTGGTCACCTGTCTGTTCTGTCAGTACTTTTTGGTCTATCTGGCCATTGAAGTTGGTTTCAATCCAGAAAATAAAAATCTGTGGTCTATGTTTATGCATATGTATATTTATGCACATATATACTTTTTTTGAAGAGGAACAAAACAAGCAGACACACAATGTCCCTAAAATATGGAAACAGTCTTCACCTATCGTTTGAGTCAAGTCTTAAGACACCTCAGCGTTCTGTCATGCAGATCTTGAAATTCCTAGTGAGCTAAGGGATCATTAAGGTCAAACAGCTTCGAATGAATAAAGGCTGAATAAGGACTGCATGGTGTGGAACTTACTGATTCTAGAAAAGTAAATTGAATTTGCACTCTCTTCATTCTACAAAACATCAATCTAAATTAATAGTAAAAGAATCCTGAACTGGCCTGGCAATATCATCTCACAGTATAGCACAGAAAAATTAATAAATTCTGCTTATTTAAAACTTCAGTTTATTGTCCTGTAGTATCCTTACACTTGTATAGGATCCTGCTTGGGTGTATTTCTTTTTTGTTCTGGCAATGCTGTTTGAAATGTATCAATTTGAAATGGAATTTTGCTGCACTGTACTTTCTTATCAAATTTCTGTCTTCCCTTATGCCTTTAAACTGTAAAGGCACATCAAACTTTACACATGAAATCTACTTCCTTCTGTAAAGTTTTGGACCAACAACAGTTTTTATGCAGTCTGAAAATTCAGAGACCAATTTACATATACCCATGCCAGGATAGGGTAGAAAGTATACTGCGGTTTCCTAGAAATTCACCTAAAACTTAACGGTTTCAGTGTTTTCCATGGTCACAACTGGAACATTTTACAAACATTTTAAAGTTCTGTACTTTTCTCTTTCTATCAGGAGAAAGTAATCATTTTTAATCATATTAATCATCTTTTAACAGAATCTAAGCCTGGACTGAGATTGCCTGTTGTTTTCCAGAGCTCCTTCTCAGCATGCACATCCAAGTTTTCTTTGCATAGAATACCAGGCGATGACAACCTTATTCTGATATTGAGCTGGAAAATAAGGATTTTTACCCATAACTGAGAGCTGGAAGTGTTCCTTGCTGTAGTAATGAAGATATTTACTAGGATACCTGAGCAAAGTAATTATTTTGATTTGACTTAGATAAGAATTTCATATTTCTCATAAGTGTGGAATGTTTCATTTTCCTTTTTTATTTCTGTTTTAAACTTAATTTGGGGAAAATATCTTTTGCAAGTGAAAAACCACACTCTTAACTTTTTAAATTTAACAAAACTCAGTGTTTGAACTGTGTGTTGCCATTATTTTCACTGCTTACTGATTTTAACATAAAATTGGCCATCCTGAATTTTGGGACTTCTATGTACTAGTGAGAAGTATTTTTTATGGAAATGTGATGGAAATTATTTGCCAATGGCTTGCACACTTCAGGGAAAATCTTATCTACTGTCTCCTTAATGCTAAATAAGGTAGACATGCATGTATTACTCTTTCTCTAGACCAAAATCAAAATTTTTTTTAACATGTGAATGAAATTCTAAAGCAAATTCTGTTAAAAGCAAAGTTGCTTAACAGTACTGTTGAAAGGTTTTAAGCAGTTAAGCAGAGAAACATGACAAAATGATAATCTAGTTTCATTCTCCTAGTAAACTACTCCAAACATACTGTATTCATAGCATAAAATAGATTCAATTCACTTTTGGGATTCTCATGCTAAGTATTAGTTTAGGCAATCCTAAATTGTTACTGTAAGGCTAAATAGATAACTAAGCTAAATGAACTCCTTTCAACTGGAGCAGTTTCCATGTTTATGGCACTAACAACTTGTTTCCTATTCTTGAGTTGCTCAGTGATTTCTAGAATGGAAATTGTTGTGCCAAGCACTGAAGAGAATGATGATTCTGTTATAGTGCTTTATTCTGCAATAAAGAAGAACTTACTGTGAAGTCTTTTGCATTTAAACCTGAGCTTTGCACAGTTTCCATTCTGGTATGGTTCTGGCCCACACAGAGGGGTCTATATAAACCTAGCCTCTCTAATTTCCCCATGCCCAGTGACATTAGGGCTGTGCTTTTGTGCCAGCACAGTCTCTGTTGTAAAGATGTACAGGCAATAAGCTGTGTTAGTATAAGCATTATAAAATAGTGATACAGTTGGACAAAATAGGGATGAGAGACAGGAAACTATTCACTTAAGGTCTACTGGGATAAAGGAGTATGGTGTGGCTGATGAAATGGAAGGCAGTAATCTTCCTGATTCAGGAAAATCTGCTTCTCAGATTTCTTTCCTAGAATTTCTTTTCTTTCCCATCCTTTTCTGTGACAGCTCCCCATCCTTTCAGAACCTAATTCAGCCAGAGCAAATATTTATCGTGTTTGTTGCAGATGAATGCTATTCAGTAATCCATACGATTAGCAACTATTTGATTAGGTTGTTCAGTGCTGTGTTCTATGCTTCTAAAACGTAGCTGAGCATTGCTGGGTTGTTTATTATAAAGCCTGTTCTTTCCATTCTAAATTTCCATGGTGTGGTTTTTTATCTTTTTAAAACTATAGTGGAAGCTTTTCTTTCCCTTCTTATCCCTCAGCTCAAGAAATAATTATATAAGTCATCAAAAAGAACAGAAAATAGGAGTAGGGAAGGTAGGGTATTTTTAACCTAATTATGAAAATTAATTTTATGCAGAGACAGTAAGCAATAAACATTTAAAAGGATAATTAAATTCAACAATAGGGCAATAATGTTATTTACCACAGTAAAAGTACCATGATGTTCATGAAAACTTCCTGCCAGTTTAAAAATGTAACAAGGCCCTCACACAGGCCTTAAGCTTGTGTTGTTAGGGTGAAGCCATTTAATTGTTAATGATCTACAATACGTAGTACCAGTTTAAGGCGAATAGGTTCATATTAAGTTGTTCTTTTATTGTAAAGGAACTACAAAATAAATGTGATGTCTCTACTGTACCTTGCTAACCTTGCTTAAGGGGAGGTTTACTGAAAGCCCCTGAAGGTGTATAACATTCCAGACCTAATCAGCCCCTTAAGGGCTTATCAATCTTTTAAATTTATATCCTACAGCACTGTTCATTGTAAGTAGTTATGCTATCTGTGACATCCGTTATTTCTTTATTGTAGAGTACGATTATTTTAAGTGCAAGTTTTAGTACTTTGAAGAAACTTGCAGAAGATCACAGGAAGCTAAGGGAAAGGGAATCTACTTTTTCACTGTGGAAAATGTCAAAAAAGAACTAATGATAGCTTATATCAGTGAAGTCTTGTTCTCATTTGCAATAAGTACATTATGATTACTTTCAAAGAGGAAGATGGGAAGAGAGGTCAGGAGGAAAACAAAAAAGAAAATCACGTGAGAATTTCATAATGGTAAAATTATATATATTGAATTTTTTACCTGACTCTTAAAAGACCCCCAACAAAACCTTGGTCTGCATGCATCTTCTGAAATTGAAGGGAGTTATTAATCTGTTAGAAACTGATCTCAGAATCTTAAAGCCCTGAACTTTGAGATAGTTCAGAATTTCAAGTTCTACTCCATCTCTAATGTTTAATACATAAAGTTTTATACCTGAGAGAAGTCAAAATATAAACTTGAAATACCAACCTCAAATCCCACTGAAGTGTGACATGTCTCTTCTAGTGTCTAACACTTTAGAAATGCTGTTGAGCAGAATGAGCGAGTGTATGAATGTGAGGATCTGTGGCAGTCCAAAAGGAGAGAAATAGGGGCAGTTCTCAATGTGTGATAATCTGATGGTCTTTTCGTAGAAGATGAAATCATGATATGTAAGAGTTCTAGAACTGGGATGCTAAAGATTAGAAGAAACAAGTAAGCATATGACATGCTGTAGAACGGAAATTAAGATGAGAAAACATTTCCATATATATTTCATTGTATTCACATTCTGTCCATACACAGTAGGTGGGGGAAGATTATAGCTTATTTTAAAATTCATTCAAGGCTTGGGAAAATCATATTTAATAAACTTTACTGTGTATTTGAAATATATTTTTTAAAATTTATAGTTGCATATTCCTACATTTTAAAATTAGATCTAAGTTTGAAAACAATTACAAAAATTCTGGAGACAAAGTTTATTAATTTGACAACTAGTAATCAAGGTGTTAACTTATGCAGTGGGAAAGTTTAGAGGAAGGAGCAGAAGATGTTGAGCTATGAAGTGGAGAAGGAGACCTGACTATTTTCATTGTGCAGTAATGAAGGCTAATTATATCACTGGGCTGGAAAGCTGGGAGTTTAGAGTGTGCATGTCTCTGCTAACCTTTCTGTACAAACGACCTGTAGCTTGCTCTTTCCGTGCTTGTGACGTAATTATTTTTCTCCCCTGCTTTATTCACTTACACTGTAAAGCCTTCAGAGAGACACTTATGGTGTCATTTAGGGTATTAGCATCTAATTCAATGGTGCTGTGATCTTGGGTAGGGACCTTGCCCTTACCTGGAATTCTCAGAAACTTGGAATGTCCCTTGCTGTGGTTGCCAGAAGTGTGAAAGAAACATTTAATGCTCTTTGTAACTGAAAGTCTTTGAACTGTAAGATCAGGTCTCACTCCCAGAAATCTCTGTTAAGTACAAGAATGGTCCAACAGCACTTCCGTAGGTTTTTTGAATGAAGTATATGATGATGATTACAGGATTGCTTTCTGATTTTCTATGGACTGAAAAGTTATGGACCTGAGAAGGAAAACTGTGATAAATTTGACAAAGAATTATATTGTAATAGGGAACAATGACACAACGAATCTGAAAGTGAAGACAAAGTTTGTTTATGGAACCTCAAAATGAGTAAATAGAAATAAGATTCTGTTCTTTCCTCAGCATGAGATCAGCTGTGCCTCGGTTCCTTCCTCTTCATTGTAGTGGGTTCAGTGTAATCACACAGAATACTGCCTTTCTAAATGAGATCATTCCACTTGTATGAGATTATATTAAGCATAAAATGACTATCCTTTGACTCTGTTGGAGCAGAAGTAGCTCCCATACTTGCATTACAGATTCTTAATGAAATACAACTTTCTCTCTTCACATAATCAGTTTATCTCTGTGGTCTCTAAGCCGTTTTTGTAAGGATCGCTTTGGTCGCGGTACACACAATCCCTTGATAGACTATATACCAGCTCTTAGATCTACAGGCTTTTCAAGGAGGATTTAACAGTCAGTCACATCCTATCCCACTCTGAAGCATTCTTCTCTAGTAATATTCACATGCTGCTGCTTCTCTGCCTTCTCCTTTGCTAATAAGTACTTTTCTCTCTATGTCCTTCCCCAGCTGTGCTCTTTCCATAATCTATGGAATAGTTTATTTTCATATGACACCGAATTCTTACATCTTGCATGATTCTTCTTGCTCCAAATCTCACTTTGACTATGAGAAAATGAAAAATCCTGTTCCTTAAAAAGTCTGAGAAGAGAGGTAGATAGGAAAGTATTGACTTGAAGGAAATTCAGTGATAGATATATTGGACATGGACCTGAAAGGACAGCACCATGTTGCAATCAGCTGTAACATTCCTAGCAATTTGAACTATTCAAGCCAACAGTTAGATACCTCCTTTCTTCCTCGTTCCCTGCTGCTTTAACTGGGCAGGGAAGACTTCATTTTTTATGTAGATCACAGTGGTACTTCATCAGATATTCTTAACATGCAGGAATATCAAACAGGAACACTGAAGTAAAAAATCCTCTTGTTGATATGGATGCTTGGAAGAAATTAGTCGTCAAGATTTCCCAAAACTGAGATGCTGATTGACAAATCTCATTAGCTTTTGTAGTTGTAGCCTGAGCTGCATTTTGGACAGAAACAGTACTGATGTCAATAAAGACTGAGGGACTCTTTTTTTTTTTTTTTTTTTTTTTTTTCCTTTACATCTATTTTTATTCAGTAGGTTTTCATTGTGTTAGACATTGCAATGTTGAGTCTGGAAAACCTAACATTTTAGTGCTCTGCTATCAAGTGGAATCCATTACCTTCAGGAAGCATGTGAAACTACATCTCCACTTTGTTTCACCCATACTGGGGCATCATTGTAGTTCTTCTCCCTAGAGTATCTTGTATGTGATCCTAATTGCAAATAAATAGTGTTATGTAGGCAGAAGCTCCATATTTTGGAGTCTGAAGAACAGCAATGGTGCAGGTGAGCTGACAAAACCCTGCCTCTCAGGGCCAACATCTCAGGGAAAGGCTTGTCATGCTTTAATTGCCAAGGTTTGGGCAAAAGTGCCTTTTGACCTAAATTTCTCTATAATCCCAAAGCAGATGTCTGACAAATTGACATAAAATAGTTTCAGAAGTCTTTATGGGTGACTCTTTTCCCTTTATTCATTATAAGGGAACTCTAGGGAGTCTAGATTAGGTACTTAAAGAGTTTCAGTTAGCATCTAAAATGGAACTATAATGCCAAAATTAAACTCCAGCCCAAAATTATGAACATTAAAATTAGGCAGCTGCTTATTTTCTTGAAATAGTCTTTAAAATTTGATGATGCTGTCCATTAGTTACAATCTCAAGATGATTCAATACATTTCTTGGTTTCTGTCCTTCAGATTGTTTGGCTTTGTACTATTCTGTCTCTGCACACATACAAAATAGACAGGAATGTACAATCTCATGCATAGGCTCTGGCAGGAGTTAATCCATCAAGCATTCTCAGGATGTAGATGGGGAATAACAGCAGCAGGATGGAGTAGTGGCTGCCCCTTTTCTTTTTAAAACAAGCCAGAAAAGAGAACCTCCTCCTGTGTTAAGAATCTTCTGCTCATTAATGTTCAGTCTCCAGAACACAGGAAACTTGGGTTCAATTCCTGCTTTTGCTTGAGGAAATTCAAATCAACATCTTTTTGAAGAGTGTAATAATCATCAGTTAGAGCTACGTTCTGTCTGTGGGAAGGATATTCTTATTACTTTTGGTTGAAGGCAGGCCACTTTGAAGTGAAGAATTCAAGAGTTGCTGGGGTATAAAAAGAGTAAAGGAAGAGAACTCAATCATTTAGTCTAGCAATTAAGAAATAAATTTGGGAAATCTAGGTTATTTTTCTGTTTTAATTTTCTTTTCATTTAAGTTTCCCTAATGCCAAGGTGGTTAGCTTAGGTCATAAAAATGTCTATGGAAACAAGACACATACACAGTTCAGAGAGAAGACTGGCATTGTAACACACATGGGTTTAAAGGACTGACACCAACTATGAAAACTATTCCCAGAAGTACCTGCAGGCAAATTCTGAAGGCACAAACAACTTTAATAAAAGTATATTCTTTACACTATGTAGAAAACCGATTGGGTGATAACCCATTGCACTACCGTAGTATTTTCTTTTCTTTTAGGATTCAATTTTTTAAGTAAAAGGACTTTGTTTAACAAAACATACTGTTGTCTGGTGCACAGAAATATGTAATTTAACACATCTCATTCTCTATCAGTTCTATACTTTTATCAACTCAATAGGCTCTTCTGTTTTCTTCCTGGTTGCACTGTGATTACATTCTTTTATCAGATATTCATTTAAAAGAACTACACTGAATTTAGGTAATATTTTGAGTTTAAATTAAGTATCATTGCATTTTAATAACTTGTATAACAATGCCTCTTATTTTTAATAAAAGTCATATTATGGAAATAAAAAATAATGTCTTATCACCTGCAGAGAAGAGAGTTCATATTTTTCTTCTGCCTGTGCTGATGCAACTCTACTATTCTCAGGAATCTGACACAGTAAATTGGAAAAATAAAACTATACACATGGCATATAGTGCCCTTATGGCTAAGGGCAAACAACATTAGGTGCTAATTTATATGCTAAGGTATGATCCTGGAAATGTTTATGTATGTGGCTAAGTTTACAATATGCATGAATTTGCCTAGATCCATAAGTGTCTGTGTTATCAGGGTAAAAAAAGGGCAGCTGGATCCCACTGATGTGTATCTGAAAAGGGGAATAGCACTCTACTGGAGTATGGTTAGAATAATTGCAAACTTTAAGAGAAAATGTGTACTATATCTGAAATCTCATTTGAGAAATTAAATCAAAGACAGGTATAGGAAGTATATGAATATCATATTTAATCCTATTTTAATTACTTCTAATAATGCAAACCGTATCAATGAGAACAATGTTTTTGTTATTTCCTGAGGCAAATGGTAGAGAAACAGTAAAATTAGGATAGTGATGATGAGCTGGGAAGACGCACCTCTGTGTAAATGGGAAAAAAAGATGGATGTATTCCTTTGACAGGTGCTATTCTAAGCAAAATGTGTGTAGGTACAGGGTGCTAAGTTTAAACATGTAGCCCAAATGAAAGTCTCAGTTGCTGTCTAGATCTAGTTGCTGTTTAGAAGTGTAATTTTCAAAGCAGTGGAATTATGGAAAAGTACTTTCATACTTATTCAAAAAATTCAGTGTCAAATTCAATTAATAAACTTGTTGAACAAAATGAGATGCCCCCCAAAAAAGTAAGAAGAAAAGTTTTAGGCAGAAGCATACTTGAAAGCACCTTACTAGGTAGCAGAATAAATGTCTTCCTTAAGCCACATGGGTTGTATGTAACTGAATAATGAAGAGTAGACATTATCTTTAAATGACCTTAACCTTAAATCACTGTACTGCCAATATTGTACTTGTCATGATTCGTGTTTACAGCTGCCAACTATCCCCCAATGATCGAGGGTAAATGTTGTGCAGGGAGGAGGAATTAGAGGAGTGCTTACTGAAAACCTAATTAACCCTCTAATGCATTTAAGGTGAACTTCTTGTTCCTTAAATGTCTGAATATGCATAATAACAACAGCCATCAGAGGGGAGGATTCAGTGTCCATTTTGGGAAATGCTTCCCTGATATACACCACTGGGATCCTTGAAAGATTTATTTAGCTAGTTACAAAAGTTTTGAAGGATGTGAAGAATTCTTTTTTTAATTTTGCATTATTTCAGGTCTTCCCTTGCCCCTCAGAAAAAGAGGACAGTGTCAGATTCAAAGTCTGTGTTGGTCAACAGAAGAACATTTCAGTAAAGACTCTCTTCAGGATTTCACAAAGATTAAATGCTTCACTGAGGCTCTAGATTTTGTGTGCCGCTGCTTCAGTTTCTGGAATGCGGTTGTCCATATCTCTCAGGTCCCACCTGCCTGAAAGAAACTGGTCCATGATTTTGTAAGGCATGACAGAACTAGAATGCTTTTTATGACTCCAAACTGAGCTTTCTAAGCAACAGACCTGTGGTAGCTCAATTACCTTTCTCAGTTGTTGATTAGATCCCAAGGCTGAGGCTGGCAAAAGAATGAGTTTAGTAGAAACGTCTAAATCATAAGGATGAAGCAAAGAAAATAGATTATGTCTTAAAGTTTAATTCAGGTAATTTATCCTAAATTATTTTATAAACAGAGAAACTAATCTGTTGCATCGCTCAAGTCTCCTGCATTTATCCAGATGTAATCGTATGGCTTGATCTGAAACCTATTTTAAACAATGGAGATAGATAACAAATAGCTATTAACCTAAGGAGAAGAAAGGTAAAGCTTAATCTTTCCCGGTTATCCTGTCAATGATAGTGACCAACAGTAATTGCCTAGGTAAGAATCTCCTCCTTCCTAGCCCTCAGTGCTCTGACTCATGATTTTCTAAGCTTGAACTGATGCCCTTGTTTAATAATGCTTAATTATTTTTTTTTGCTTTCTTTTGCTCCTTCTATGAATCAGTTCCCGTTTTGAGTAATGTAAACTTCTAGTGTCCACAGCAGGCCACAGTGAGGAGGTGCGCAGCCTAGCTATGCGTTGTGGAAGGAAGTATTTTCTTTTAATTGTGTGTGCTGCTTACTAGTTTCATGTGATGGCTTGTTTGATTTATGCAAACTGTAAAACACATTCTTTTTTTATTCAACTTCTCCACTATGCTCATAATTTTATAACCTTCTGTTATATCTTCATCTCTTTTTACAGGTAGTCAGTTGAGTCCTAATCAACTGAACTGGTGATCTTACAAAAGCATCAATTAGATGTTCTTATCACTGTTCTTTCTATTATTGATCTGCTAGATCTGTCTTTTCTAATGGAGAACCAGATTTGCAGTACAATATTTAAAAAGTCTGTGGAATTTAGTTGGTGCTCTTGATTTTTGTATTAAGTTTTTAGAAGAATCTTTGCCCAGAAGAGCACAGGGGGGAGTGATGCTTTCTGTATCTCCGTTTAGTTGCTTAAGCTGACTACAGAAAGCATACATTACAACTTAATAGCTGTAGAAAGCTCTGCTACAAACATTTTTGTGATCTTTGACTATTATTAATGCTTACAAATGGAAAAAAAATCAAGGGTAACAAAATTGATACATCACACCTCTCAAATGTGAAAAATAACACGATAAATAAACACTGAAGTAAAACGTTTCTATATCAGCCTGAGGTCTGAATCCATGTGGGTCGTTTTCTGAAGTGGCAATATTTTTGCTACTCCAATTATGTTTTAAAAAGAAAAAAAAACTCTTAATAGGGTTTAATATAAGCTTGTTGCTCTTCTGTCATAAACACAGCCCTAGACTTGGTATCATAAACCAGGTATGTTTCCAGTGGAAGTGTTAAAGGCACTATTTGCTGTCTTCCGCTATCCTTCTGAATAGAGGCCACCACTCTAGTTAAGGCAGAATGTTTCTGAAGCTTATTTTAAAAAACTCTTCCTACAGTAGGCTTTTGAGTGGAGCCACAGAAACAGTTGTACCAAAACGGTTGTGAGGTGGGTGATTTCCATTAGGAGGCAGTGACTGGCTTGCTGTGATCTTGACTGAGACTGTTTGCCACTGATAGTCATGCCCTGTGTGACATCTCCCCTCTGTTTCAGTAAGAAATTGTGTTCCACAGATAACCAGCTAATTCTGTACAGTGCTGATATAAATATATGGAAAATGTACTCAAGCAAACTGACTAAAGTCTGTAGGGAATAATGTCAAAGATCTAAATACTGTGCCTTTGAAAATCTTCCCCTATACGACCAGACCTTACCCTCTTCTTTCACAGACCTCATTAAGGCTCACAAAATTAAGAGAAGTTGAGGCAAATAAGTTTAGTAATTTTTAAATAATGAGCATCTGCATTGTCACTTTCACACATGGGCAACTGGATTTGTAAGGTGATTTTGCTGTTGTTTTTTCATAGCATCATTAAGGATGAGCGTGATTATTCTGAGCTATGCACTACTTAGTAGGATTTCAATAGGAACCCTCTACCTGAAATCTCTGTTCACTGACTTAATGTCATGATCCCTTTTCAGATTTCATTTACAGCCTTGTTGTAGATCAAGACATTTAAAAATTAAGCTCCTTTAGTTAAATAAAACTATATTCTGTGTTTTTTATTTATTATATTGTTGTATAGATTTAATTACATCTCCTTTTAATAAAATCTGTGAATGACTATGTATTCGTACTGTAAAAGAGATGAGAGCCTCAAAAGTGAATTAGAGAGATCAAGGAGTAAAATCTTCTAAGCATAAAAGTTAAGTTTTATACCATAGTGGTACAGTATAGGAAATTCATTAGGCTGTGCTGCAGGGAGAGCCTTCCTTATCCTTGCTTCATTTGCTAACTTTTGAACTCAAGGTGAAACACTGAAGATGCTGTAACTTGAAGAATCTTATGCCACTCTCATTTAGAAATTCTGATATTTTTATCTTTTAGCACAAGACAGAGCTACTGCACACCATTTGTCAAGGCAGAGGCTTATTTGGCAGAACAATATGACATCAAGGCAACCAATACCGTAATAATCTTAATGATTATTCTATTGATCATCGGTTTCCTTCGTCAGATGACTTGCCCATTTTTGATAACCAGCAATATCAAAGGACTTTCTCAGTGTAATTCAGGAGAATCCCAAAACTTAACTTGATGAGGTTTTTTCTTTGTAACACCCAGTGTATGGTTTTATGCACAGATAGCTTGACTTCAGCTATCTAACATTTTACTTTATTTTGCTAATTTAGTTAAATATATGGCAGGCATAAGCAAGCAAACAAAAAAGCCCAAACCGCATGGAAAAAAAAAGAAAATAGAGCAAAGTTATTCCTCCCCATATTTCCCAAATCAACACTTTCATGACTTCTTTATTTTACATATGGATGTTTTTTTACAAGCATTTTCAACACCAAAATTTCAGTGGTTATGGCACCAGGTTAAGGTTAAGCCTACATTTGGTGCAAGGAAATCAGAACACGTCTTGTATTCAAGTACAATACTACCTGTGGTTTGGCGAGTGATCTATCAAACATGCTTTTATTAAGCAATTCTAAAATTTGTCAAAAAAAGTGAAGCATATTTTTCAAAGTCATTACCACAAGGTTAAGAGGCAATTAACAGTAACTCACACCTCACTTATTTAGTGGAAATAGAAAAGATGTACTTTGTATGTTTTCCTGTTTCCTTTTTTCCTTCCTAACTACATTTTCCCTCTTTTCCTATTGGAAATGAATATTATATATACAGTGAATTGGTAAGTTGTAACCATAGTTTTAACTAAGCAATTGGACACAAAACATGTACGTAATGTAATGGCATCAGTATGCATCCTCAAAGGGCATTAAAAAGCCCTAGAAGCCTAAAGGCATCCTACATGTTTCATTTTTCATTTACAATCAAAACATTCTTCACTTTGCTTCCATGTAGCCATTAAGCACTAATGTGTTTTGCTAAAAAGCTAAACTTTAAGATAATAGGATCAAAATATATAAACTATAGGAAACCATTTTCCAAAATAAAAAGGAACCTTAAAATTAATTGATAGATTTAGTTACTGTGAGCCAGATCCTTACAGTTATTTTAAGCCCTAGCTGACACCTAAATATGTCTTTTAATACCTTCAGGCTATTCAGCTTTCTTGTCATGAGAGCAGCATTGAAGGTGCACAACTTCTGAGATCCTGTAATAGGACTAGCAACTACAACCTGTATAGAATGTTCAAACATTAGAAATCGTATTAAATACTACCTATAAATTCTGAATTGTCCTTCAGATGATTATCCTGTAGCTTTAATGAATAGGTCAACAAGAGTTTGCTTTTCTCTTTTTGGGGCTGTTAACATTGGTAACAAAGTACTGTCATTCCAAAGGAGAACCCTGAGTTGTGGACCTTGCTCAAGTTGTAATTGTGCGTGAACTGTGAGGCTGTAGAGTTGTTCTCTCTGCTTTATGCTGGCTCTGGATCTTGTGCTATAAGTAATAAAGATATGCTACTTGCCATTTCTCTGTGCTATATCCTAGGTGGCAAGTGCACTCACTTGCAG
This sequence comes from Struthio camelus, assembly GCF_040807025.1. Taxonomy (NCBI): domain Eukaryota; kingdom Metazoa; phylum Chordata; class Aves; order Struthioniformes; family Struthionidae; genus Struthio; species Struthio camelus. The sequence goes on from NC_090945.1 coordinate 30,254,396, forward strand.
TATGGGAGACTGGTGTCCCACATGCAGAGGGAGGATATGAAACTGGCAGCCAGAGCCAGTGCTCCAACTACTGGTTTTCTGAGGGAAAGGAGACTGTAGCCTGCTGTTAGTGAATTTTTGTAAATAACTTGCTTTAGACAGCTAATTCCGAGAAGGCATGCACTGGACCTTAGTAGAGGGAGGGCATCTGCCTGGTTGCTTGATTAGAGGCTGATGCAAAGTTGCTCAGTAATGGCTGGAGACTCTGCAAGCCAACCTGGAAGATACTGAACTGTAGCAGTGGGATGACCTGCTCTCCTTAAGGATTATTAGTGAACAGTCAGCACCAGCTCAATAAGGGACTTTGTATTATGTTGCATAGGTAGACCTGTTCTTTGCTATTTTGTTTTTCTAGTTCAAAAGTCTTTAAGAATATTCCACGATAGGTGGAACCCCAAACATAAATTTTCAGCTTTTAATAAATATCACCCTTTGTACAGCTTTAGATGAGCCACTGGATATGTAATATATTAAGATGCACACAGATAAATTAGGGGATATTGAAATGAGTTGAACCTAACAAATCTAACTAAACAGTGGAAACAAAATCTAATAGCCACTACATTTTGTTAATAACCAGAAGTCTAGCTTTTCTCCTTGCAAGATTAATATTCTTGCTATTAGACCTTGGAATAAGTTACCTACGACTGCCAAAGATCAGCCTTCAACGGAGGTAAAATGGCATGGCATTTTGTGTCCTACTAATTACATCAGTGATGAGTATTCCAGAGGGATGGCCTAACACAAGGAAGAGATTTTCTCCAGCTGGCTGACTTTCCACTCCACTGCTGACCATTAAAGGGAAGAAGAAAATAGCCCACAGTGCTGAAGATAATCTGTTTCCGATTATAATAGAGCTCAGGGGGAGAAGTTGCAAAACAAACCCCTACTTAGAAACAAACGAGTAAACCAGCAGAAAACCAAAACAGTGAGCAAATTATCCAGGCAGGAAGATTGTACATATTTATTTTGAAGTAAAACTGTATGAATCCAGATTGAATTTGAGAATTAGTTTTAGGGAAAGAAAAAAGTTTGGAACTGTCAGAATAGTGCTGTTTGATCATTTTGAAGTGAAGCATTTCTGGTTTCTTAAGCCTAGGGGCTAGGGAACTGACCTGTAATCATAAGATGGACTTGAATGCTGAGGCATCTCATAACTCACAAAAGCAGCCAGAGGCCTTCTGAGAAGGTCTTTCCTATGATTCATCAGCTGAAACCCTTCTACTATATAGATCAATCCTAACTATTCAAAAACTATTCAGAGAAGAACAAAAGAAAGACTCACTAGCCCCTTCAAATACATGTTCAGTGTATTTGAAAAGGTTGTATGAGGGGAGGCATGTGTGAAAAAAGATCCCAAACGTTTCTATTCTGGGTCAGTTGGTCTGAATTTGTTTTCTTGATTTTTCAAGTCAGTTGCTAAATTGAAAAATCAATTATTTACACATCTCTAATTATATGCTTCTCTTCTGCTAGCCAATTGTTGGATACAGGCATTTCAGCTACTTTCCCTCTTGCCCACGATGCTCAGCCTTCTGTCCCTTAGCCTACTTTTGTTTACCAGGCTGTAAATGTGATAGCTGAAGGGTGAGTGTATTGTGATCCTGAATTAGAGTTTTCTTCTGGCAACTCTGCAGTCCCACTGTGATCCCATTTCATTACTGAAGTGCCATAAAAGAGATAGAGGGAAGTCCAAAGTTAATTTTTTAATTTTTTTGTACAATCACTGAATATTTTTGAACAATTTATTTATGGAGCTATCTGAAAATGTATAGAGCAACGTCTGTGGAAGATTACGATAGCAGAGATTTGGCTGGAGGTAGGATTCAGGTCAGTTGTGTGGTTTGTTTGTTTTTTTTCCCCCATTAAAGTTAGGAAGTCTGAACTCTGTGTATTTTAAAGCAAAAATGTATATGAGAAAGGAATATTTAAAATTAGATGGTACTGTTTAAGATTCTTGTCTTTGAGGTCAGTCACTGATTTGACTTGTAAATCATTTTGGCATCAGCAGTAGAGGTGTGTAAGATAAAAACGTGATGTAACGTTTAGGTGATAGTATGAAGGGGCTGATGAAGCAGTCTGGACTAGATGACCTGAGAAATCCCTTCTCACCTAATGGACTTGTATTTGAATTGTGTAGTCTAAATGGCCAATGGAGAGTTTTTAATACAAATTCTGCTCAAACTCTTTACTTGGAGCCATTCTAACAGTTATGGTTCCTTAAAAGTGAATACTGATTGAGAGTCATCCCATATTCCTACTGTTAATAAATTCTTTCCAACACACAAAGATCAAACATACAAGATTATTCAAATATTTCTTTGCTGTTCTCTGCTTAATAAAACAAGTGAAAAAAAGTGAATAGCAATCATGCATCTAAAAGACATAGTGTTATTCATAAAGCATATTACTTCTTTAGACTCCCAAAATTCTAATTAGGACTTTACAAAGCAATAACAAAGATAGCAACTGGATTCTAAACTAATAATTCTAAGCTCCGTGCAAACCGGAAAGCCCCAGTGCCAGTAAAATAATACAAGACACCTGTTTTATATGGTACACATCAAAAGCAAGCCCAAAGGACAGTAAATTTTAATATAATCATTATTAAATGTTTATTAACCAAAGCTCAGAATATCAGGAAATGTATTGTACTAGGGAAACAACTATCTCCCAGACACACAAAATCTTTCTGTTTTGATGATTAAAACTTTGGTTGCCAATAATCTTCTAGCCCAAGGTAACAAGCATTATTGCTGTACTTATAAAGTAATGAAAGCATATTTCTTATCATTCAATTTTCCTATTTATAATTTAAAGTGCACTCCTGTTCATCTATCTGTTTGAAATTAAATTCTTAAATTAAATACTTCATAGCTTTTTCATTCTCCTGGAGATAACAAAATCACTGTTACAAAAAAGTCTCTTCAAAAATGTAGAGAGAGGGATTCAAATGAAGAAACTCTGGAAAAGTTCATTAATGTTTTGAAGATATACAACATTAACTTGAATAAGTCCAGTTATTTTCTTTGTCTCAGTGCTTGCATCTGCAAAACAGGACTAGGTTTAAGTCAAGACCAAGACTTGCACCTAAATTCTCATTTTGCTAGGAACGTTCTAACCAATAATGAACGGAGCTATACCAAAATATATCATTGTCATACGCCTCTGCTCCTGGCCTACTTTATTACATACCACTAAGTATACATTGAGACAGGGAATTACAGATAGAGCAGTAGTAAATTGGCCTAAGTATGGATGGGACTTCCCCGTGGTAAGGAAGGAAGTGGGAACAAGCTCTTCTTGTGCTTAGTGTTCTTCTGATAGACCACATATGTAAAGGCTCCTTTTGATTACTGCTGACAGTTAATTGCTCACCTCTAAGAAAGAGGTGGAGCTGATTTAGACAGAAAGTTTTAAACCAGGTAAAACATTCTCAAAGTAAGAGTAAAGTGAAGATCAGTAGGGACAAGTTTCTATTCTTCCTTAATACTAGAGGAACAGGGAGTAGCATCAGGAGCTGAGGTTCTATTAAAGTAGTGCTAAGTGTCTACTATAGGCTCCTTAGGTTTGAGTATAACTCTATCTACAGATTTTGTTACTGTTCCTGGAGGCAAGCCCTCCCTCCCCTACAAAGTTGTGTGTCTTGAGTGAAGGGGGTTTGCTACATGACAGAGAGCAGAAGCTACTGAACAGAAGTCAGAAACAGTAGGTTATAAAGTAGCCTTAAGCTGAGTGATTGCTGCTGATTCAGATTAAACAAAAAAGCAAAACTGGTTGAATAGCAATAGTTTTTTTATGCAGAACTTTGATAAATCAGTAGAATTAATTATTGAAATAAGCTAGATTGGATAGTTCAATTTTTTAAAGCTTTGACATTACTGTAAACCAGTTAAGATGAAAAATGGGTAGAGAAGGACTTCTACTAAAACTGAGCAAATGAAAGCAGAATCTTGGGATTAATCAGACTATATGAAAGGAAAGAAAAGAGGACAACTAGTGTTGAGAGAGGGAGAAAATAAGCATTAGTTCTAAATAAAAAGTGAATTTGTAGAAGGGAAAATGAAAAAAATTGTTACAGACCAAGTGAGCTAAGGTTAAAATGTAGAGCACTGTAACAGTGAGGTTTTGAGAGCACTTTTCCAATAAGAATGCATCTTATTAGTCCTAAGGCAAAATTTGATAAGTATATACTATACCCCTTAAATCTTAAGTTATCTTATCTTGAAGGAGATTTAAAAAAGATACAAAGCTGCAAGGTAAATGGAACCTATGTTTGCTATATCTTAAATGAGTATTCTCATCACTTGATAAGGGTGGAGCTCTGGCATTCTCTTCAGTCTTAGTGTTTTTATTTTTGTTATGGAAACCTTGCCACTGTGCTTTCCCAGAACTCAGTGTTATAGAGATGCTTGGTCAATGTCTGCTAGACTGAAATCCTGCCTATTTGCTTTGGATCGTGTAATGCAGAATTAGTATCAAGCTAATCAATTTCTTTAACAAATAAAACATTCTCTCAGGTACTGAAGGCCTCTCACTTCCCAGTAATATAAATGAAACCTTGGCAGCATCTTGCAGTATTGGGATCTTTGCGTTTAAAACGTACACACCTTGAATTTATTTTTTAGACAAAGGTATAGTCCATTTCTACAACAAAAGTGAACTACAAATGTGGAATCTTCTTCCTATTTATTTCTATTTTTATGGGTTTATTTAATCTCTGATTACAGCAAACAGCCAAATTGTTGAAACACGTGGTACATCTTATCTGTAGTAGATCTGGTCCGACAAGAAGCAAGAAGGACAGATATATATCGCAGAATATTTTATTCCTCATTATTCAGATAAATTTACTTTCAAGGTTTGCTTCAAGGGGACTTCACCTCCAATGCAAGATAAATTATTTTATTTAAATGGCAGGTCTTCTATAAATGCATCTGTAAAATTGTCATTGTGAAATTCATATTTTTTGCTTCAGTAATTTTCAGAATATGTATACACAGATTACAATTAAATGAAGAGAGCTTTATTTTTAAACTAGCAGGAATACTGTAATTTGAATTAAGTGGGTTATTTTCCTCTTAGGTATTATCAGTGATGACAAAGATTCTACTAGATAAGTTTGGTGTTGCAGCTGTGCAACCATTTTGATTTATCTTCAGAATGCTCATTGAACTCACTGGTCTTATACAGAGCTCTTGGCATTTATGATGCTACAGAAGATGGAATAGAATTTATTTCAGCTGTTTCGGCTCAACAGTTTTACAGAAGTAAGGTAATCCAATCCATATTTTTCCTGATTTTGTAAGCCAACAGCACAAATTTGTGAGGTAAGAAGATATTGTTTCTACATTTAATAGAGTAGACATACCTTGATGAGTAGACATACCTTGGTGAAGGAATGTTTGAGAAATTATATGAATATATCAGTTTAATTTGAACAAAAAACTAAATTTAGAAATAATTTAATGACTGCTATAGTGCTACCTTTTCATTTGCACAAATTGATTTAAAAGTGTAATTCCTTTTGGCTGTTTATGTGAGTCTGCAGTTGATTATAAATTGTAGATTTCAGTAGCTAAAGTTGTGTAGCATGTCTGGCATGTTATTCCTGAAAAATCTGTGCGGTTATGCTGCCTGCTGCAGAACTGCTTAAAAAAAAAAAAAAAACTAACTGTATTAGCAAAAAACCAATCACCTAATGCTGTTTCTTTTTAGATATCATTTTGAAATATGCAGGCATCTCCAGCATATCTTAATGTTTGAGATAAATTTGGGAAGTAAGAAGTTCTGATTTCCAAAGCAAATAAGAGTTGTGACTTGAAATTGCCATGTAGGATGCACAAGATGCTGAGCAACTCTATCCACAGGATGCTTACAGCAGGTGAAGTGGTAATACAAATCTCCTGTGGTGTCCCTGATGTTCCTCTTACCTCCTTTCAAGGTACTAATTTTGAGTCTGACAGTGTAGTCAGTTAGGAAACCCAGTTAATGCTTGTTTACTGTCTCTGCTGAGATAGTGCTGATGAGCTCATACTGTGATGGTAGCTTCTGTAATGTGAACACCCATCCAGTAGGAAAGGGACAGAGTCCAGTGAGTTTCAAACTAAGTTACTGAACAGTTGTATGTGATAATGACTTGCATTCCAGAGGCACTATTTAATTAAAGGATCCTCATGATTTCACACAATTGTGAGACCCTGCAACTTGTAAGAAATGAAGTGTTTTATGTATAGAAATTAACAAGCAAAAATTCCTGAGAAGAATTAAACCAGAAGTTTTTTAATTTAAGGGTTTTCGTAAGCAAGCTTCCTTTACTCTAAAATAGGTATAATGATTTAGAACAAAAGCCCACACAGGCTTAGGCATCCAGAGCAGGACTTATGTGGAATCGCAGAAAAGGTGTGAGCCTAACTTTGAAAGCATCTAAAACTCACTGATTGCCTCCCTGTTTCAGTTTCTTGCTCTCTATGTGCCTACAGTTCTGTGCCTCTGAGTATACTTGGTTTCTTTCAGGTCTAGAATTTAAGTGCTTTTTCATCCTGGTATCTCTAAGGACCTTATTTGATTGGTGTGCTTGCAGAATGCTTACAACAAACTGGTGGGTCTGGAGTATTTACAGAATGTGGTGAAAGTCCCTTTTTTTTTTCTTTCAAAGTGCATCTAGAGAAAGCAGAGGTGAGGACAGAGGCAGTGAGAGCTCCATCTAATCTCCGGACAGGTAGGCAGTTATCTCCAGAAATACCTATCTATGCCTACCTCTGTGAGTGAAGTAAAACTCTTCCCTTACAGACATTGGGCAGGAGATGCTTTTTACGTCTTCAGTTGCAACAGTTCTGTTGTGCAGGGTAAAAAAAATCAAAATTCATTTGACTAGGGAAAAAAAAACATTGCTGCTAACTTATGGTTAAAATACTGCCTTACTCTCTCTCTGTGGATCTCATTCAGAATGTTTTTTGTGATTACTGGAATGTACAGACTGTTTTATTATAGGAAATAGCATTTACACCTTCTCATGGATACTCCTGTGCTTTGATGCTGATGGTGTTCTAATGCGTTCTCTCCATCTTAAGATTTGCTGTCTGTGGAAGCAGCTTTAATTCCCTTAGTAAGAGGAACTTAAAAGCAGAGGAACTTTTATGGAGCACAATTCCTACAATATACATTTTACTTAATATTCCTTAGCTACTGCATTATGGAAGTTGTCTGATTCTAGGTCACTGCATAGCAGATTAGGGGAGTTTTTACATGTCCTGCTACTCTGTTTGTTTCAAGGCTCTTCCTTGTTACTCTAAAGGCGCTAGCTCTAGAGAATGGTAATTGAAGAGAAAAGTAAACTTGTCTGGATCTCTGTTGAAGATAAAAAACAGTTATCTTCCCTCTGATAATCTAGGGAAGGGACTAAGAGACTAAGGAAAATGTGGAAGGGAAAAAAGGAATAGGTAGGATAGCTAGTTCTGAAAACCAGGGAACAGAAGTGATTATGGACTGTGTCTGAAGGCAAAAGTTACTATCGTTCAAAATAAGGCAAAACTAAGCCATATTCTATAGAATCTTTAATATCCAAGAAGACTATGATATATGGTTATATTAACCAAATTTTTAGAACTGCAGAACAAATACAGCTTGGTAGCATCTAACCTTAAATGTTTGGGATTTGGGGATGGGGATTTTGCTGTAATTTTCTAGAACAAAATTACTTTGGTTGTCATTTAAATCAGATTGGTTTAGTCATTGCTGATCTTTATTGGAAACATAGCATCAGTATTTTAACTTACTATTGTTCTTGGAGGCATATATTTTAGATGCTTGTTACTCATCTTCATTTACTTAAAATGATTTTATACTACTTGCGGAATATTACAAAGAAACATGCTTTGATATAGAAGTTACACTAAGCCCAACTTAGAATGCCTGTTTAGACAAGTTAGTGCAGTAAGGGTACATTGTAACTTACCACATACAATTTAATCAGCACCTGATTTAATTGCTTTATGATTATTCCAGAGCTGCAAGGCCTAATAGGTTCTTAAGTAAATAGATCAGATGGCATTGAAAGCCTTAAAGATTCTGGGAAGATTTGCTGAATATTAGTAAGAATAAGATTTTATATTCAGGTAGAGGACAGTGTAAATTGTAATAACCAAGATTAAAGGATGACACTGGAAGGGTGATATATTTCTAGCAGAGGAGGAATTTCCCTGAGAGGCAATTCAGTCCTTCCCATTTATTTAGAGATGAAGGATCATTTTTCGCTATCCTATAGCACAGCTTCTAACATTCAGCACAAGCAGTGAATCAATTCCATTGTCAGTGGCCGGTTAAGGAAACCCTTGCTGGTCCCATTTCCTTCTTAGCTACTCTAGAACCCTGCTAAAGGTTAAGATGTCTTAGCCTAGATAGCCTGGTAACTCTGTATTATCAGTTTAGTTTGGCCTTCATCAAGCCAGTGACTCAAATGCACCAGTAGAGGTACTTGGAAAAAAATGCAGTTATATTTTATATTAGAAAATAGCCTTTTTTTTCCTTCCAGAAGTATATTTTGACTAAAATATCTTGTAAACTAGCTTCTAGTGAAAATTCTCAAACTCAGTGGAAAATACTTTCCTTTGAAGCTTTTCTTTTCTTTTTAGTTGGTCTTTTTCTGTCACGGGTTGTTGTTTTGACACTCCGCTGCTGCTCTTTCTGATGAGTATTGCCTAGCTGTGAAAATCATCTATTTTCTATTTCTCTAGGCTTCTTTGAGGTCTGCTCTCTTTTTTTATAGGACTGGTAAATACTTCCCATATTCCCTTTCTCTTCTCAAGAGGGAGCTTATTATTAAGATCCAGTATTATGATTTGGTGCTCAGATGTCCTGCTCAGCCACATGCAGCCAGATGTGTATTGTATAATTCACTCTACCTCAACTTTCTGATTTTCATTATTGCACATCTAGTTATTGTAGTGTGTGCTTGAAGTTTTCTAGACGCCAAAGGCTTCAACAGTTTCTGTCTAAAAGAAACATTAGAACTCTGACAGTCTGTTCAGCATTGATCTTGCAGTGCTTGCATGTTTACCTACATGTCTAACATGACAAAAGCTTACATCAGGTGATGTAATGCACACAGTCAACAAATTGCTCTTTGGATATCTATCTTTTCATTTCCAGATGGGTCAGATCAGTTCCATGCACTTTTGTGCTTTGGCCAAGTCCCATGGATCTTATGGGTTTTGGACAACTTAACTTTGTTTTCAAGTGATTGTTATTTTTGTTTTTGTGTGTGAGTTTCTTTTTCTTTTTTTTTTTTTTTTTGCTTTGTTTTAAGATGCAATGCCTAGCTGTATTCTTACTGTGGAAACCAAATTAGATTTGAAATCCTTCCAAGAGGTTACCCAGTTCACCCAAGGTGTATAAACAATATAAGGAGTTTCCTATGTTTTACCTCTCATCTAGTCCTTGTTCAGTTCTTAAACTCCTAATTTTTGTAGGCTTGCTATTATGCTTCACGTTTTAAGAAAACATTGGGTATGACAGAAGGGAGATAAAAGTCAACATTTTGATCTTGCAGAACAATTCAGACACCAGTAATCACAATTATCTTAAGACACTTCTTTTGTTTACTCTTTATTTACTTTGTTATTTTGTCCAGGGTTATGTTCTGTCCACCGATGTTAATGATAAACTCCTATTTGATTTGTAATTGAGTTCACTTTCATTGTGGGAGTAGGCTCCCTTCCAATGATGCATCTTAACAATATTCTTATCTCAAGGTTAACTTTATTATATTAGTTACTTCTGTAAGCTACTTCTATTTACTGTTTTATACTGCTAGTTATTCCTATTTTGATAATTTCAAATTACTGTAGTCATCAATAAACTGAAATAGATCAATACTATCACAAGTTTATGAGACAACTTCTAATTAAGTATTATTTTACAGATTCAAAAAGTGTCAAACTTTTAGAAGATATTTAATTTCTAGAAATTCATCCTGTGAAGCTACTTTTAGCCTAATTATAGTATGCTTGCATATTTTTGCCATACTGTCTTTCTGTATGTATACTTTTTGCCTCTAGCAGCAACTTGTAATAAGAAAGTGCCCCATACGTGAAGAATATTAAGTACTTATCTTGGAACTGTTAAGGGTATGTTCCACTTATGTTCTGTATACTTATGACTTAGGTACTACAAAAAAGTCCATACTCTTGCCTAATGTTTTTTTTCATAGTCCTTCACCTTTAGATTTTAATGAGCTGTCTGTATATCATACCATTATGTTATTTACCCTTGGCATAAATTTCAGGTCTCTTTATGACTTTAATGAGATGCATAGTAAAAGCATCATCAATTTATATTAGATATTCCCCAGCTCCCTTTACACTGATTCCCAAACTAAGTGGAATCAGCTTCAAAGAGCCCTAAATGCTAATTTTTATTGATGCCTACAGTCAGGAAATTAGCAAACAATGCATTCCATGTTCCTATGATAAAAAAACATATTCAGAAAAAATAATGGCTTATGATTGTACTATATCTGGAGATTAAAATGGATTTTTTTGTCCTCTTTTGTAACCAATTCAAACTATGAATGGTAAGGTTAACGTTAGATTTCAGTACAGCATTCTCCACTACGCGTTTGCGCTCTGAAATTATAAATAACTGCTATCATGCTTTTTGTTGGCATTTTAACATTTGTAATTCATGCAGTTTTAGAATGCTGACACAGTGGTTTCAGTGGTTTTAGATATAAATCCTATCTAAGCTTGTGAAAGTTCAAATTCTGCTTCTTATATCACAACTAATTAGGGATATGGAGATCCTCGGTTGATTATGTAGCAGACAATGTTGGCCTGTTCTCAGAAAGTCCACAAAGGTGTACAAAGTAGCGTAATATAAAGCCTAGCACTAAGACTAGCAGTAGAAGAGGATGCTCTTGAATACGCTCTATCTCCTTGCCTGCTGTTACTCTTATATCCTCCCTTAAAACTATCTGGAAGAGATCTTGATACTGAATAACTGCAATAATTTTTATCAATTATTGTAGAATAACGAAAGTGAGGTTAATAGAAACTTGGATATCTGAGGAAATGACTTCTGATTTATGACTGATCTTTCACTTGAATTCCTTCCCTGCGTTTTGCTGCTTCTTTAGACTGCTTTGAGATCCGCCAGTCTCATTGGTGTCATTCTGAAAAGCATAGAGAAAAGGCATGTTGGCTTTCATGCCCGGGTTTAGAGCTCTAGCACAATCCAGGAAATGTAACTCTTGGTCATAGGAATTACCTCTTTTCTGTGATAGTTAAAGGAGTGGCACAAGAGTGGTGCAACCTGTTAACTCTGGTTCTGAAGTCTGGTGCAGTGCAAGGGCAAGCCTGTGATTCAACTTCGCATTTTGATCATACCGTTTCAATCATATTGACATAGTGTCCATCATGATTAAGCACAGCTAGGTGTTACTCATGCCCATGATAAAACACAGCTAAGTAGTAAGCTGTAAATAAGATTAAATGTGGGTTTCTTTAAGGTTTTATTTGTATCTTTTATTTTTACTAGTTTAGATACAGGCATATTACAGTTCTAACTGTCTTCCATTTTTCCTCTCCTAAAAAGACAGGGTGCATATAATGTTGATAATATACTTCTGAAAAGCAGGTGACTTAAAGTCTTCGTATTCAGCATTCTAAAAACAACAACCAGAAATATATGGTTTGATGACTCATTTCTGATGTAAAATAATTTTGTGAAAGGTATTTATAGATCACATGTATAAAACTCCTTAAAGTTGACCTTTGTATGTACAATGTGTACTATCCAAACATATGATTTGGAATAACTTGTAATTTTAAGCTGCGATGTTTACTTTGCAGATGGTGTTGACAAGTGGGAAGCAATCGAGAAACATTCAAAGAAACTAATAACTTCATTATTTAATAGACTTTTGGAACAATTTAAAAGTCATTAGGGAAAACAATAAAAGATAGAAGTAACAAAATGAGACAAAACACAGTGTCCAGGTGACCTGATGCTAAGTGACTGACTTGAACTGATTATAGTAGTGTTATGGTCAACAATGAAAATGAATGCTTGAAAAAGAGTAACTAAGATTGAAACTACTAAAATGTCAGTATTTTTCACTGTTCTAACTCTTAAATATTGGATGCTGTTTTAATATTAAAAAACCAAAAGTAATCCTTTGGATTAATACTGCTAAGGCGAGGATTTGAATTAAGATACATAAACATTTCTTGTTTTTCTTAAGGTACAAGTAGTGTATGCAAGAAAAGAATAATGAATTTTGTAATTATCAGGATGCTTAATAAATGATCCTTGTATAGTGAGCTTTAGGTACAGTAACTGCTTTGCTTTACTTCAAAAATCCGCTTACTATTAATAGAAATACAAAAATAATCAGCATAATCTGAAGTATAAGTTGGCAAGGAAATATTAGGTGAGTTAAAACATCAGAAGGCTTTTGGCTGGTTGGTTTTGTTTGTTGTTGTTGTTGATTTTTGTTTGTTTTTTAGGAAGTACCAAAGACTCATATATTCCTTCCTATTCTAGAATCTTGGGAGGAAGAAAAATATTTCAAAGCTGTCTGATATTTTAAGTACGGTAGTTCTGTGGTATATTTCTTCTGTATGAGAACTTGATCCTACAAGACAATCTTCCTCCATTTTAGAGACGTTATAAAGGGCTAGGTCCCATTAAGATTGGAGGAATAGATGATATTCAGCTACAGAAATGGGTAAAAATGCTGGAAATTTGAGTGTGGAACTGTGCTGAATTTTATGTATCGCTTGCTTGTCTTCCGCATCTTCCAGGAAACTTCTCATCCCAGTAGAGTATCACAGTCAGCTCCCAGCTGTGTCCTGTCATTTCTTTCTTGGGAACTGGAAAACATCAGCAAAAGTAATCAGCTGTAATTCAAACAGCCTTAACTAATTCTCAGGTTTCATGTGGTGTTTAGTTCATTTGGAAATATGCCTCTTAGTCTTTACTTCCTAGCTTAAGTACCTGCAAAATCACGTACTTAAATTGGCAACTATTGCAAATAATACAATATACACCTACATAAAAACAAAGTAGTAATTTTGCCAGCTTGCTGTATTTTTCCGGTAGCAAGGTTGCTAAGAATCAGTACCAGGGAAAAAGAAGCATCCTTTGCTGTCTTACTTGCTCTTTTTCATCTATGTGGCTTATTTTGCTCTGAAGGATATTTCAGCTCATTCTGATGAAATAGGCATAAAGGTTGGTTAATGCCCATTTAAAAAAAAAAAAAAGTTGAAAAGAGGAGGTAGCTGAAGAAGAAAATGCAAACAATTGAAAAGGAATATGGTATATTAAAAATAAGTCCTACTTCAAACTATGTGTGTTCAATGCCTTGTCTGGATTTCCTCCGTTTCTTTCTCTTTAGCAAAACACTTTTAAAAATGATCTTTAATAGCAATTATTATCAAAGCCCCTGTACTGAAATTCTGACCTGTGCTTACTTTGGAAGTACCAGAGTTATGTTAACAGCTTTGAATTTCTAGATCTATGTTACTGAAGTAGACACAACTGCTCCCTTACATAATAAAATGAATAAATAGTGCATTATGTCTTACTGTGACTTTACTATTGCAGCTAGAAACATATGATAATATTAAAATTTCCATTCTGTCTGATTTCTAGATAAATTATGTTTTTACGTTCCAATAGTTTCTTCTACTTGTTTTGTTTTAACTCATGTTTTAACTTACGGGTCCATTTCCTAAATTAAATTTGGGTACATGCTTGTTGTAATTTCTTGTGTTTGTATGGGTACAGGCAGAATGTGTAGATGCAGAAAATTGTTTGGATGACTGTTATTGCCTACTTGCAGATACATAAAAGTTGGCACAGTCACGATCTGTTCCAAATTACACTGAAAGCAAGTGACATCTTTCCATCAATTTTATGCTCACCTCAGGCTTTGGATTAGGGCCCAAATTCACAGGCAGAATAAAAGCATGAGAGTCATATTTCTGTTAAAAATTAAGCCCTCGATATATGATTTAAAAAAAAAAAAGTTGTTTTATAGCTAGATCACCAGTGATTATAAATGTCAGTTATGATATTTTCTAATTTACTCATAGGGAGTTCACATTCACAGACAACTCTGAAGGGGCATGCTTCCAATAAAAAAAAAAAATCCTTGAAGGCCAGCTTCCTATTGTATTTGATTAGTACTCATTTTCCCTTGACGTAACTTGACATTTACTGGCCTGATTACACTTTTGTCTTAGCATGACAGAAAGTACTACTGACTTGATGTGATAAAATGAGAAGAAATTCTAATGTGAAGAGTTGCAAGGGAAACATGCCAGATCTTTCCCAGCAAAGTAGAGTTTCTTATATCAGCTGGGCTCCAACAGTCCTCCAGCCTGGTGTGGTGGATGAATTCCCTTCTTTTCCTACTTTACTGTTGTGGCTTTAAACATTAGAGGTCAGCAATCTCTGTAATGTATGTAGCTAAGAGGCCAGTGTATTTGGCGTGGCGCAAGCTGAAGTAGGGAATGTGAGAGAAAAAATGCAGCAAACTGTGCACGTATATCTCTCTCAGGCTGCATTCATTAAGCCCAATTCAGTAACGTCAGGCAGATTGTGGAAGGCCATTACAGAGCCTTTTCTAAGCGTGTGAAGCTTTTTGAGAGAGCTGTGGTCTTGCTTAGTTGGTAGAGTTAAGAGGAGTCACAGTGGGCTTCCTCAGCTTTGCAGGTCTCTATTAATGAGGTGTGCTGAACGTACCTTGCTTCTCAGCCTTTTGCTTAATATCTCCTTCTGCTTGTATGCTTGTGGGAGAAATGCTAATGAAATAATAGGAAGATCATTCAGTTCCCTTCTTGGTGCAGAAAAAAACAACAAGGATAAGGGTTTTTTATTTTTTGGGGGGGTAATGAAATGAAAGCTCTGGAAAGAGATATTGAAAACGGATGAGAGCACATAACGGAGAGGCTCACCCTCACCAACTCCCAGCTCTTGGTGTAAGAGGAAGGAACTAGGCACACTTTCTTGTTTTCTCCCTGTATTTTCTTCTATTTAATTAACTTTTGTCCACCTACATATTTTAGAGAAGTAGATATCATTCTGTATGCAATCACACAGCAAGAAAGTTTTGAGCTTCAAAAATGGCCTGTTTGTGTCGTCCTCTTCGATTTATGTGCAAACATAATCGGTAAGATAAATGACAGTTGCTGGTTGTGGAAAATGTAAAAAAACCAACCAAACAAAAAACCCTACAATGATGGTTTTCAATAACATGCTTCTGCTTCTCAATATGCAACCTCTATGCAAACAAAGAAAAGGAAAAAGGAAGTTCTTAATTGACAAGAAATGCTTTATTAATAATCGCAGGCCATTACCCATCAAAAAAAAGAAAAAGCTACTAAAGTTTCCTTTGCTACAAACATAATTTGTCCAGTGGGTTCACTGAAAAATACTTGTCTTTTGGCATGACACTATTTCCATTAGCTAAACTAGGACCTGAATCTACAGCAAATTAACTCTTTTAAAGTGCCTTACACTAAATACAAAGGAAGAAAGATTAAGAATACTAAAGTAGCGTCCCTTCTTTCTCTGATAGACATGCAAAAGCAGTCTAGAATAAAACCTACATTTAACTCAATGTAACTATTGAAATAAAATCTCTCCTGTAATGCATGAAAACTGCATATTTTTAGTAGATGTTCCATGTATAGCTCAAACAGAAACTGTTTTTAAGACATTTTGCAGCCTCTGTCTGTACTCTGAGCTAATCAGAAACAGATCTAAAGTTGCCTGACCACTTCTAGCAGACCACCTCAACTGGACTCTCCTACTATATTCTACCTCTCTTTTTAGTGTGATCTCAGTACCATGGTGTATTTGTTATCAGAATAAGTTTACATTGACTTCAAAATACTATGAGAGTATATCCTAAATGATACTCCTCAGTTTAGTGTTGTTAGGTGAATTTCTGAAGAGTACATGTCATTTCACAGCTTTTGATGTTGTCATTTATGATAGTGAAATGAAGTAAGATTATTTCAATACCCTTGTACCATACTGTGCTTAAGCCTAAATACTTTCCTACACTGAGTAGCCTGATAAATTTAAGAGTTCTAACTTACCAGAGTGGATGCAAACTGATAAAGAAAAGCCACTGTGCCCGTTTCCATTAACCAGGTGATTTTAGCTCATGGACTGCAAGCTATATGTGGCCCAGATGAAATAAAAACTAGAATGCTTATCTGCCTAGTGTGACTGTTTCCCATGGAGGATTCTGAGGTGCATACTGCAGGAAATGTTTCTATTCACTGAACGCTCTGGGAAGAATTTTTTAGATGAGTAAGTGCAAGCTAAAGAAATTCAAGTTATGTTGATTACCTTTGCGTTCACTTTTTGAAACTGTTTGTTTTAAGCATTGTAAAATCTTTAAAGTGTAAATAAGCCTTGGGGAGTTGTGTTCAGCTAATGATACAGCTGGAAAAGAGCTGAAGCAGCAGAATTCTATTTCTAAAGTTCAGATTGATTGTCGCTATATGACGCTGTTTTATAGCCTCTCTGGAACAAAGAAAATACCACCTTTTAATATATGGTTATAATTTAATATCCTAAGGTGGGAGGGAAAGAAAGGAAACAAACTAAACAGCCCTCGCTTGTTCCAAAACTGACTTTATGAAAGAGAAGATTTTTTTTTTTAATTTTAACTCTGTTTCAGCAGTATTTTATGTCCAGAATCTAGCTTGCAGGTTTAAATTCAGTTTAGTGCAATAAATTAGCATTTTTTTTTGTTTATGATAATGTAAACTGTGAAGAAAAATTTTAGGGCTCTTTTTTTTTTTATATATTTGTTACTCCTATCTGTGAATGATGAAAGACAGAAAAGTGAAAGGCAGTAAAAACTATGAGCATTCTCATTTAGAAGTTAGACTATTCCATCGGAAAAAATAAAGCTGTAAGAAAGCCTCATTCTCAATTTACATGGTTTACATGGTCTGGAAAGAAACAGCGATCATAATTTAAATGAGAATTTTGTTGGTTCAGATTGATCCAAGTCAGACTCTTCCAAAACAGAGCCCTTATAAGTACGCAGACACTTTTTATAGCATGTCTTGGCACAACCCCAAGTGGACTCTTCTACATGGAAACCAAAGAGTCTGTGTTTAAATGTAACCAAAGATGTATGGAATGAGTCAAATCAATACCTTAGCCCTAACTGTGGCTGTACAGGTTATATTTATATTGGCTCCCTAGAACAGTCTTGAGCAGCATGTGGCTCCGTGCAAGCCTCCAGGCGTGGCCCCAGTGTGCCTGCAGTTTAGTCTCCAGCATGTGTGCGGCCCGTTGAACCTAGTGGGTTCAGGTGGTGAGAGGTGTTGCTGCATGGCTTATCCTCAGCAGCCTAAAGGCAGCTCCCAGCCTCTCTGCTAAACAATTACCTGGATAGAAATTCAGTGGGAAGCAGAACATCATGTTCCAATCTGCTCTTTCAGATCAATCTATAAAGGACTTGCAGTGCCTTCAGTATGATGTTAAAATATGTGATCTACTCCTACTACTGTTCGCTCAGCCAGCTACTTCAGTCAAATGCTGGAATTAAGCTTTAATTCAATCTGTAATGGCTTTTGCTTCAAACTGGGGTAATTTTAACTTCTGCTTACAAAACAAAGTATTTTATGCCATAGCTTATGCACATGAGTACCCTTAAAGTGAAAGTTTTTTCACACTTACCACTTGAAAAGTCACAATTTCCAGTCTTAAATTATAGTTAACAGTCAAGAAACATGCATTTTCTGCTGTGCAGTGAGCTGGAATGTATGAGAAACGCACACTGCAGAGTTTATTTTCCTTCTTGCCTACTCTCCCTGGGTTAAATAAGGAATAGCTCCGTTCAGTTCTAATACCATTGCCCAGCACTTTGGCAAGGTGAAGTTGATTGGCAGGAGTATAGAAATCCATGTTGCAGGAGCTGAAGAAATGGCAAGGTGTAGGGCCTTCAGACTGAGACCCATCATAAAGGTAAAAAAAGAAAAAACAGGAAAACATTGATATTTAAGCAATGAGAAGCTAAAAATAAATTATACATGAGCTCTACAACAGAAGCAGTTAAATATTTTCTTTTCTTTATCTGCTTGCCCTCTGCCGGGAGATCAGGTGGAGTTACAGGTTCCAATAGTAAATCCACAACAGACAAATTCAAGCACTTTTTGTTTCAATCCCAAGATAATTGACATCTGACCTTCCATACAAATAAACTTCAGTTTTAGCAAGGACACACTGCTAGAAAAAAGAACACTAAGTTCTCACTGATTCAGATGCAGAGAAAAATACTTCAAAACAGTAGATAATTTAAAGACATGCTTGCCTTTATTATTGCATTGCAATCCGTAGTAAAGAATAGCAGAGTAAATAGGAGCTGCAATTTTTAGTTAAAAAATAAATGTTCCATCTCACAGGGAGTTTGGACAAAAAGGATTTTATTTTTCTTTAAAAAAAAAAAAAAGAGGAGATTATAGAGAAGTAATTTTTATGTATTCCATAACACTTCCATTTGCTACCAACCTCTCTTCTCCTTCTACAATAGGGTCAATTAACATGCTCTCTTACCAGTAACAGGAAAAGGTCAGAAGTGAAATAAGAAAATACCATCTTTCCTAAGGGAATGGACTCATAATATGGAAGGGAGCCTGTAATTTGGCAGCTGTAGCTTTGGGAGGCTAAAGTTTAGTGCAGGAAGAAATTGGAATGTCTCTTAGTTGGGGAAATAGTGGTCATCTGAGAATGCAGCTGACACGATTTCTCTGCGTCGAGCTGACATCAGGGTGCTTGGTGCTGTCACTAAACGAAGGCAAGCAGAGGCTCCCTTTTATACTATTGTCAGTTCTGCTTTTTTATCTCACATATCATGCTCCAAACTAATTGTGTTTACTGTGCTCCTGCAAAGCAGGTAGTGAATTTTATAATTAACTAGGAACTTCCAGTTCTTCCTTTTTCTTCCAAACTACAAATAGAGCATTCGTTCTCTCTCTCTCTCTCTCTCTCTCTCTCTCTCTCTCTCTCTCTCTCTCTCTCTGTGCATGGCTATTGATTTTTATTATTATTATTTTTGTAATCTGTTGCTGTGCAGTGCTGATATGTCTTAATGACCAATATGACTGAATTTTTAAGCTTCTGAGTTTGGGATGAAAAAGTGTAAGACATAGGTATGTTACTATGTGCTAAGTGGAATTAACATAGTTCTTTCAGATTGGCTCAAAATTGGTTCTCTTAATGTCATTATATTTATTCAACACAAATATGCACAGATTACGAAAAATGAAGGTAGTTTTGAAAAAAGGAAAGGAGTAAGGATCAATCCAGGCTAGACCTTAAAATGCAACCATATGCAGTATTCAGTGTACCGTGTATTCTGTTCATATGAGCAGGGTAAGAAATGAAGTTCTCAACTCTGCAGGATGATCATTTACAGTCCAACTACATAGTGATAGTTCCTATAATTAACGGGTTACTTGAACAAATCAGATCTAACTGTAGTTTTCACTGACTACTGCTGATGTATACTGAAAAAATAAAATAAAGCAATAAAATTCCTGAAAATGATCTTATGTGCTTAGTTCAGTTGTAGAATTTATATTTTGGATCTTTCTATAGTTAATAAGCATAGATCTATAATATAGACTAAAATTACGTATTTCCTTGCCTAAAGTCAGTTTTTGAGACTGGAGCTGGGTCAAACATGACTGAAAACAGGAAATGTCTCTGACAATTGATGAAAGTTTTACTGGAAAAAAAAAATCTGCTTGCTGGAGGTAAAGGACATTAAGTTTCTTTAAGAAAAAATTTCTTGCTCATCAGGTCCACTGGTCTTCTCTTCTTCCTTAAGGTAATGTTAGTCAGAAGGGTCATAGATGCTACCATGGTGGAATTTGTCTTATGCTTAGAAGTAAAGGAAAGCAAACCACATGTGCTTATAGTGGCACCAATTATTTTTTTTTCTAATTTCAATTGTCAGAAGCATCATTCATTTTTTTCTTTGCTTGATGATCCCATACTTATTTCAGGCCTTTTTTCAACAATATTTTTTTACACCTCTTTTTTTGTTTGTGCACTGAAGACAAGTCAATTCAACATTGTCATCTATTTTTTTTTAACAGTATTAAGGATAATTCAGTTATTGTTTGCCTATTGAGAATACCTAAGACCTGTGATCAGAATTAATAATCTTCTAGGAAATGTAACTGGGCAAAGACCAAAGCAAAGGTTGTCTTTTGTACGAAGAAATTAATGTCTATAATAAGACAGAGAAGAAATAGGAATGGAAACCAAAGAGATGATATACCGTTCCCCAGAAGGACCTCTCTGTTGCCTTGACTGGACTACTTTAAGTGAACTTATGGGTGCCAGGATCATGTGTGGGGTAGTTACTAGGGTCATCATCCCGGAAAAATTAGATCATTCCTCCCCAGATAAACCTTTTTACAGCTGTTCTTAACCACAGCCGAGCTACTACCAATTCAACTGTGTTCCTCTTATGCTGCTAATTTTGGTAATACAGTCAGCATACTGTACTGTGCACTTGTCATTATCTTTTCTTATTTGTATATGCTGTCCTTTTCCCTATACTTCTTCTGAAAATTGTTTAGTATAATGTCACCTGTATTTATAGGATATTCACTGCAGCTGTTAGGATTTCTTACACAAATGAGAGTTTTTTCTTCTTTTAATGAATAGCCTAATTGGTCCTTTACCCATGCTTTGAAAATTCATATCTGGAGCAAAAATATTCTTTAATATCCTCAAACAATTTTTTTTAAAGTGGAAAGACATTTCACTCTTATATAACCTAAGCAGTAGTGCCTGATAATTTTGATTTTCAGCTACAGCATAGTTCTTTATCCTTGGGATAAATGATTCTTTCCCAAGTATTTAATTTATGGGAGCTTTCTGTCCTTTCCATCAGTTTTACCAATGAGAAATTTTCCATAGAATGCAAATAATATGATAGAAAGTGGTTCTGGAATTGTCCGTCTATGACTTTTTAAATCACCATCAGTAAGAATGCACAGGAATTGGCCTTTCTATGTGCTGTGTGTACTTTGTGCATGTATACATTTACTAACTAAACACAATGCTAATGATGGACTTGAGGAAATAGGAGAAACTCTGAAACACATCAAGCTTAAAATAATTAAAATATTCACCCTTCGTTTGTTCTTCGTAATTTATTTTGCCACACTTGATAATTGTGGAAGAGATTAAAAGCCTGCTTGTTCTCAGCCAGTCCCCTTTTTCTACTTGATCCCTACAGTGAAGTTGCACTGCTAAATGTGTGGTATCAAATTCATTCAGCAGCACAGATTTTCACTGTGGTGTCACATAAGGAGAGGATTTTGACTTCAGTATGGGGTTAAGCTGCTCTGAGGGAAGAAAGAGAAAGAAAATAAAACCTTCTTACGGAGAAAACAACTGCAAAAACAAAGCACATGATGAACTGATCCAACAACTGTAACTCCCAGGAGTGTTCCTCTCCTTACTTTAAGTCAGTGGGTCTGCTCAGCTGAGTAGGGATTTCTTTCATATTAAGAACTACAGGATGAGTCCTGCAGTGTGATCAAGTGTGTATATGGGTTTTTTTTCTTCCTGAATACTATCTTTTCCTAAATTTAATTTATCAGGAAATTTCTCCTTAAAACGTAACTGGATTGTTTCACATACAAATGCACTTTCTGATCGCAGCCTTAAAAAGCACGGCATACACTATTTGGCAACAAGCCCATGAATGAGTGCTAGAAGTATGCACGTAAGAAATAACGGCAGTGTGATGTTTTCTGGGGCTAGTCACCTCATCGTTACAGCAATGCAGTGTGTATTTAGAGAAATCTAAGCCAACACCAGATGCGGAAATGGGAAATGCAACCTTTGTAACAAGGACTGTTGCCCACTGTTCTGCTAAGAAATGAAAGATGTTTTGACGATGGGTGCAGTGGACTAATGTTGGTCAGTCTCCTGGAAAATAGAATTATGCATAGCTGTTAAACTCTGATAAAATAAAGACCAAAGTCAGTCAGTGACAGGCAAATACCAATTGTAGTCTAAAGATTAGAAGGCTCAACTTTAAACATGGAGAGAGACTTTACAATGTTTAAAATTCTTCTACTGCTGTTTCTAAATGTGCTAGTTTAACAGTGCATGAATATGCCTTCCCCTCGCCCGTCCACCTTCTGGAGGGGTGCATTCTTCTAATCCTCCTAGTTAGAATCCCATTCCATGCAAAATCCTTGTAATTATAACACCTAAAGCTCTTTTAAAACTATATTGGATCTGAAATTGAAAGCATTTTTTATTATTTTTGAACCATGCTTTTGATTTTCTTATGAAAAACAGGTTCTCAGCACAGCCAGATAGATGAATGAGTGACATTGTCGATAAGGACAGATAAAAGCTGTAGGAGTAAAATGGCCCTTTCGTGCCCCCTGCTTCTCCTCTTAAAAATCCTACATCTAATTGATACAAGAATATATCTGACAATGAAAATGGATGATGCAGGGATGACGGAGTTAAGGTACCTAGAACTATTTTTTAGCATTTTGAACTATTCTTCAATTTATAAAATGATATTTTTGAGTTAAAATGTCTGCCTCTGTATTAGAGTATGACATGCACGTGCTGAACATGGGTCTGCTTCCTTAAAGTAGTCTTAAGGAGTGCTTTGCCTTTAAAGTAAAAAAGCTTTTCTTTTTTAATTTAGGCAAATAGAAACATAAAAGTAAACAAGACTCTTTTTTGCTACCCACCTAGAGGCAGAATATAAAATCAGAAGCCATTATGCCTTGTAAAACGTTAAGGATGGGAACCACACCAGGAAACTTTGAAAGGAAAATGATACAAATCTCCTTTATAGCATCTGAACTATATAGATGGAAAGCCCTGTGCAAGAGAGATAGCTGTTAAAATCATTTCTGAACTCTCTCTCTTTATTTATCAGAATACCTCATGAGTTCCCCTGCAGCATTAGGTAGGATCTGACAGATGGTATGGAGAAAATCAAGGCTGTGACCTCATGTCACAGAGCAGACTTAATTAACGTTTCTTTTTCCCTACCCATTCCCTTCCCATAGTCCCGATGGGATATACAATGTGCATGAAAGGGTAAAATCTAAGCTTTGCACATGGCAGGAAGTCCAATATTTTTAGTAATCTGTCTTTGTTATGAAACCACAAATGGAAATAAATGGAGTGTGGTTCACAAAAATAGGGGAAGTTACTTCAACAATGTTACCATGATGGATCATTTACTGAAGAAGACAAATTCATCACTCTTCTACCCTCAGATTACCAATTTTAGCAATACTTTATTATATTTCTCAGTTGCTGTTTATTCATACATAGATCGCATATCTCTTAATGATTTAGAATTCGCAATTGCTGAATGTGAACGATTTCATCAACTCTGCCAAATGCAGAAGAGAACAAAGTTCCTGACAGACCTGATTTTTCATGCTGTGACCTAATCATAGTAATTTTGTCTTGGCAAGCATGTGAAAGTGGATATTCACGTTCCGTATTTCATTTCCCTTCTATTTGTATACAAGAATTTGTCAAAAACATGAAAATGAGGAATTAGTCTGCGTATTTGCAAAGGACCAGGTTTCTAAATGAAATGATAACCTGAGTTTTGGGACAAAACCCTTCCATTATAATCTACAGTTTAACCTGGAAAGTTATCATTCCAAAAAAGAGAACGGTTATGAGATATGCAGCTGGTGTCACTCACGAGTCACAGGGCCAGTCAGACAATGGATGGTCTTGATGTCAGGATAACATGGTAGAGGAGGCAGCATACTTCTGCTTAGTAAATCATCAGTTTCATTTAATCTATTCCTTTCCCTTTTATTCTTTTGCGATAGATTTGTACCTGTCTTTATATGAACGCGTTGTGAATGTGGAAGGAAGCCTTAGTGATGAAAAATGTAATGGTGATTTAGGACAGAAAGTTAGATATTGTAAACTCGGAAGAAAGTATACCAGTGGGTAGACCTGCAATGATGGGATGAAGAAAAGACAAACAAAACAAAACTCTTTATCCAACACATTTTATGAGAACAGATTTATCAATTTTGACTGTTTTCCTTTTTCTTTCTCTTTAATTATTTTGTGAGCACAGGTCATGTCAGGACCTAGTTCTGCAGGTACATTTACGAATTCACAAGCTCATGATGAAATTGCAAACTCAAGTCGCTGTTTTCCCTTGTTAATGCTTTGTTGAATTTCAGGTTCCTAAAATAAAGTTAACATGCTTTGTGGAGACGCTTTCATACAGACAAAGTATATGTAGAGTATTCTGTCGCCCATAGCAATGTCTTTCTAGCAATGTGTATCTTTCATTTGGCACTTCAGGAGGCATTGATTTTTTTTTTCCTATTTACATCCTGAATGCCGAAAAAACCCCAAAACAAAAACTTGATTATCTAAATTCAGTATGAAGTCCTTCCCAGGATTTTTTGCATTCCAGCCTTTCTTTTTACAAGTCTTGATCTCCTAGACAGTTTGGATTCCATAAATAATAATCTTCATCTGTGCACCACACCTGATTTACAGTGTTAGAAATTGTAGGGTGTGTTGACTTATGTACTGATTAGGAATGCTCTCTATTTGTTTTACTTTGCCTGACTTCAATGTTATTTTCTGTCTTTTTAATTAGTAGTGCATGCCAGGATGTTTAACTGATTTTGTCCATAATCTGCAGAATGAAGTTAAAAACAGTAGGTACTTTGAGTGTAGCTTTATTGGAGAAATAATTTTTCTTTCTAAAAGTAGGTCCCTGCATAGTAGAAATTAAAATACATGGGCAAGAAATTAATACAATTTCAAATCAAAATCCAGACCACAGGTTTTAATCTATATTTGATCTATAAAGAACTGCATCTCACCTTCACAAATATAACAAGACTCCCCGAGGGGACAGTTCGTGAGTGTTAGTATTGTATTATACAGCAACCTGAGTGGAGATATGTGAAATAAGTGGCATACCTTTTCAAAAAATAAAAATATATGCCAATCACTCAGCTGCAATATAAAATATTTTTCATTTTACTGTTCTTTTCTATAGGACAAAACTCAGAGTACTAAGCTCTTCGTTTCTGTAAAAGGTAATTGAATCTATTCAAATTTATGTGCAAGGATGGCTCATATTCATTTGAAAATTTATATTCAGTAAGGACACGCAGTTGAGCTACAAGGCAGAATTTAGGATCAAAGTATGTGTGTTAGATTGGATTGTGATGATGCTTTTACAAGGACTTTCTAGCTTTGAGCTCAAAAAATGAGACATGATTTAAAAGAGTAAGAATTTTGGATAGGAGGATATATTTGTCTGTTTAAAGACATATAAATAAGTACTGTGGAGCTTTCACCTGCCTGCTAGCAAAAAAGCAAGATAAATAAATAAAGCAAATGAAAAAAAAAATCTAAAATGAGATCCAGTGCTGATTTCCATTATGCTTCCTAATGATGCTCATTACAATCCTAACTACATTTTAATGCTGAAATGTAATGCCTCCATTCATCATCGGAACGAAATACAAATGCTGACAATTGACAAACTTAATAATAAAAAAGTTCACAGGACTCAAAACTCTCAGTGCATATTTATCAGAAGAAAAGATAAAGCTGTAATGGTTGCAGCTGAGATCCAAAGGAATACCTCGCTGGGCAAAAAAATGAAAGTAAACAAAAATCCCCGAGCAGAAGGTTAACTAATAGCAATAGAGCAGGCAATGAACACAGCAATCAGTATCTATGGACTTCTCAGTGGTAGCTCTTGTTCCCTTTCTGCACAAAGCCCTCCTGTGCAAGACAATACTAAATATTGAGAAAGTAGAGACAGAAGAGGAGAGGAAAACATTTCTGAGTGATCTTGATAAATTAGTTTGTGAGATGATAAATGGTACCAGCAGTTGCATAAATTATAATCTTTCACATTTATATCTGTCCCATTCAGAAGCATCAAAAATTATTAATATGCCTACCCAGTTAGCTTCACAAAATTATCAGTTGTCAGTGCACACCTACATCTCATGATACATTGTACATCTATAAAATTAATACTGTAAACTGATCTTAAAGGGAGGAAAGATTGAAATTAATTTCTTTTCTCACACTGCTTGGTTCCAAGGTTTGAAATATAAATATCCCAGGTGTTTTATGGGTTTTTTTTTATTACACTTCCCTGCTTTCCCTGGTTCTTTTACTTACTCGATAATGTCTCAATAAATGTTAAGGTCTGTGATTTTACTGAATAATAGATCTCAGTAAGTTATCTGGTATATGGGGAATTTTATTTATCCTGATAGCAACAGAGTTGAAAGAGTTGAATTCTTTTACGCTTGAAGTCTAATTCTCAGTTCTCCCACATAATCCACCCTTAAAGTAAACTATAAGTTTAACAAAACTGCTGTTACACTGAATATAAATATATTAACTCTGTGCTTGTAACAGCCAATGCGATAGCAAATATAAATTTATTTTAAGATGCTGTGGTTAGCACAATTCATACAATGAGCATGTCTTTGAGTGTACACTTTTTTTTTTTTTTTTTGACTCTAACATCTGGCATTAGACTCTAATATCTGGCCATTCTCAACCATGTCCTTTTTATGGTGATTTATGATGGACCAAAGAGATTCTTCCTACAAAATTGTATCAGGTTTCTTGTCTGCACTTTACAATTGTCTGTTGGTAGATTTCCCTAGTACCCAAGTTCTAGCTTATGATGTTTACTGTCTCAGAAATGTCTTTTTCTATTGTTCTTTACTTTTAACAGTTTACTTTTTTATCTTCCCCCTTTCTTTCTTTACTTTTGAGGGAGTTTTTAGGTTTTTTTTCTTTTTTTCTTCTGTGTGTTCTTTACCCACTTATCTCCTCCTTCACCCACTTTGGGTTTGCCATCACTTCAAAATGCAAAAAATATCCTGAAGCACATCTGTCACAGTTCTTTAAACAGGACAATATTCTGTATGAGGGGTTGATGGGGAGAGAGCCATTAGGGTTGTATATCACTCTGCAGATAGAAAGGGCTTTTAAAAATAGGTAGGCACAGTGCATATACACATATATACACACATATGTGATTATAGATTTTATATAGTGTGTAAGGGTGATTCTTTTGGAACAATTTCTAAAAATGGACAGCAAACTACACTCCTAAAACATCTGGCTTTAGTATTACGTTGAAACTATTTCATCATGAAAAGAAATTTAAAGATCACTTGCCTTCTTAATGTTTGTCAGTAACTTTCCTTTATTTGCAGTGCTTTTTGTTCCAAAATTAATTCATTTTTTCTCATTTGATGCTATTGCCTCTGCACTTAAATTTATGGTCTCTTAACAGAAACGTAGCCACTACTACTTTTAACCAAATCCTATTGTTTGTTAGCTCTATGACTGTCTTGGCTTAAAAAATAAAAAATAAAAAAAATAAA
This sequence comes from Struthio camelus, assembly GCF_040807025.1. Classification (NCBI taxonomy): domain Eukaryota; kingdom Metazoa; phylum Chordata; class Aves; order Struthioniformes; family Struthionidae; genus Struthio; species Struthio camelus. Next base: position 30,281,896 of record NC_090945.1, read on the forward strand.
CATGAGGTAATTACTAAGTTAAGACTAATAAAGGTTAAGATGATATCCAAGAAATATATTTCTTTTTCCACCTGATAAATGACTGTGGTCTATTATCCAGAGCTATTAGAAAGCTGCATAGAATTATACGTATAATAGAATTTTAGGGCTTTTAACCAAGATTAGATTGGCTAAACACCATATTTGTGTTTAAAAATGAGGTCCTAAAGTACTGAAAAATAAAATAGAAAATAAGAAAATAAGTATTCCTGCCTAACTTTCTTCAGACATGCACATGCAAAGAGCTATGTCTTTTTTTCTCTGATAGGAATCTCTGTAATATTCACTTATTAAAAAAATAGGTTGCTGAAAAAAATCTGCCTATAGTTGTTAAGTACACTTATCAACTTTCTTCTCTTCAATTACTTGCAAAATCTGGGTTGACAGTGCTGTCATAAGTGCATGTCCGTTTATCTATACACATTTATTCAGGTGATATATTTGGACTTCAAATAAATGTACTGAATTTGATTGGATGATCTTACCCTATAGCAGTGTTCTGCAAACTGGTGAAAATTTTTCCTCATGAGAAGAAAGTAACTCTGCCTTTTGGTTTTTTGGTGATAATAAAAATGATTGACCACAGGTTTAGTTTTATAACTATACTCACATTAGGGTGCAAACCTGAAAATCCTCTTTTGGCTAGCCACTCTTTCTCGTCAGCAGTTTCGCCTGAGAAATCAACAAGAATTTTCTTGTTCGCTTACAGACATGGGGCACAGAGAGAGCAGACTAGAGACTCAGGATCTTTTGAAAATGGAAGTGAACAAATTTTGGCTCTTGGTTGTCCAACTATTCAGAAACTAGGAGATGTGACTAGGTTTTCTTCCCACCAAGACTTGATATACACACTAACTCCATGTTACTTTAGCAGTATTTACAAATGGCGTGGCGTATCTGTATATCGGTCATGGCATTCTTAAGAGTTTTTCCAGAGGATCAACAACATTTAAAAAGAGTAATAATGCAAAAAACTGAAAACATAGCAGGAGAAGCAAGAGCTAAACAGCTCATGAAATCTGACTGCTCATTTCTTCCTAGAGGTAGTCTGACAAGCTAATAGTGCTGTGGTGCTACTTGCGTGTGTGGGATGTAGACAAAAGACAATTTTTACCTATGGTGATTTCATTTTATCAGCTTTCATAGAGAAAGGAGTTCCTTGAAATCAAAAAACTAGTGCAATTAAAATCCGACGCACACACGCACGTGGCACACACACACAGACAAACACACCTTTCCTTCTGTGGAAGAATATGATGAGGTTAGCTAGTGCTCAGGAAGTGTACAGAAACCAGGATTCTAACAGAAGAATTGCTTTTAGATCTCACATGTAGTAAAAACAAAACTTTGCACAGCAAACCAACTCTTATACTGCCTTTGATTTCAAGCAAATAAATGTCAAAATCTTTAAAGATGAACTCCTAATAATAAAACAACTTTTAGATTCATCTTGATCCTTTCTATGTGCTCTTACTTGTGAGTCAGAGTGATTGATACTCAAGTTATTTCCTGAAATGTAAATGATTCAGGTAATTCCATTAGGAAAGATATGAAACTGTAAATTTCTTATGAAGTAGAAATTACGGTGCAGCCTGATGTCTGGAAAGCCATTTCACAGCCTCAGAAAAAAATTAAATTATAAAGACAAGCAGGAATATACAGCTTTAATATAGTCTATAAGCCTACACTTGCGTAAGTGATACCAATTACCATTGATTGAAAGTCAATGCTTCAAGTTCATTACACATTCTTGACTACTTGTCCAAATTGCTGTAGGAGTTTGGAGTTTTCTTCTGCACAGCACACTGGATTTGGTGAGACTGCATTGAATCTTAGCAACATATAAAAGGCTTTTGATCACCATAACAAATGTGCATTTTTCATATAAAAGGCTTTTGATCACTGTAACAAATGTGCATTTTTCATTTAATTTTTCTGTTAGAATAGTTCCAGCCAGAATTCCTGATACCCTGATGACACTTGTTTAGCAGTGGGTGTTGTGCTCTGTAGAATTATAACTTCAAGATATCATTGTTATTTAAGCTCTAGCTTAAATGTGATCCAGAAGTACATTTTGTAATGATGTAACTGACCTTTAGAAGGTTAACTTTGGCCTATCAGAAGGCAGTCCTTTCAGTGGGAGAGGGTGTAAAGCAATGAAAGTCCATAATGTTCTTCATCTGATATGAAGTAGAAGGAAGGAATGGGAAAGCCTAAATACCAGAGAGGTGAGAAAGGGAACTAAGTGTCGTTTATTAGTAATGTTTTTTTTACAGGAAAACCTTCCAGTTTTCTTTGTAAAAACAGAATATATAACAGAATGGAAGTGACCTTGGTGTTATGGAGGATCTTGGATTCAGTGGAAAGGGATAGCCAGGTGGTTACTACAAGCTTTTCTTTTATTCTCTGAACAGATTATGATTTTTTTTTTCTTTCCAATTTGTTAGCAAGCTTATATTAGGGTTTGAGGGTTTATTTGTTTTTAGGATTGATTACATCCTTTGCCTAATTACCTTCAAGTTTTTAGGGAAATTTGTAATGTAACACTTGATAACACATCAAGATGGTCCTCTCTGATAGAACTATCTTTGAACTTACTGTAGGTTTCCAGTTCATTCTCAATATTTTAATTCAGTGTTGTGCTATGGTCTTATTGTTCCTCCTTTAAATGTAAAACTAGCTAAGATAAACTGTTCTTTTCATAAGTGCTAGTCAGCTGAACTGTGACGATGCAGTACTTAGAGCAGAAAGGCATTTATCCATATAACTATTTATTTATCTACTGATATATTTACTAAGACCTGGTGCAGCCTTTTCTATTCATTGGATAGCTACAAATCCAATAAAGGTAGATCAGAGTCCCATCACATTTTTTATCAAACCTGCTTTTAAGCACTTAAGTATGGCCATTGAGTCCAGTCTGGTGTTATTCTAAGCAAACACATTATACGTTTTCTCAAAGGAACATGTTAAGCTCAGCTTTTGAACAAGTTGTACTTCTTGTCTTCACTACTCCTACTGGAAGTAAATTTCAGAACCTCAGTTATCAGGTGGTTAATAATAATCTGATCTCTAGTTTAAATTTAATAATGGTCAGATAATAGCTTGTGTTTTATACTGACGCTATTTTCTCCATACCTAGATTTTCTTCCTCTTGTGGCAGTTATTCACTGAATACAAGTGTAGAAAATGGTCGTTATTTTCTCTTCCTTGTAGGAAAGCTGAACAAACGAAGCTCACTTCTCATTGTCTACATGTCTTTTATCTGAGGTAATATCAGACCTCTCTAGGAGGCTGAACTCAGGTTAATTTCAGTAGGAATCTGGCTCACCTCTAGAGTACAAAGTCAAGCCAAATAGTGTCCTAAAGCCTGCAGTAGGAGAGCACCATCAATAAATGAGCAGTTACTTGCCAGAGCACAATCTGCACTGCATACACTGCAATTCTTCTATGTGTATTTAGCTTGTGAAACATTGCATGATGTGTAGGTTAAGAAAATAGCAAAAAATGTGTAAAGTCAAAAATGAAAATAGGTAGACTTGAGAGTTAATACCTTCCAGAAGGTGTTAAATATCAGTAAAATATTATTTCTCTTCTTAGGAAAGAAACTTAGGAAAGCTAAACATTTAGAAAAGCTTAACATTCAGCAAAAATTCCTTATTATTTGAGTTGCTTCACCATGAGGTATGCTTTTTGTTCATCAAAAATAGTGATGCCTGTGATCAGTAGTAATTTGTCTAGGGATTGTAATATGGATGCTTTCTGTCTTCCTCTTTCTAAAGAACTCCTTACACAGTTAAGCAAAATAAATACATAAAAGTAATCTCTCTGAGGTTTTATTGATTGCCTATCAGATGAGGTTTTATTGATTGCCTAAATGTCAGCTGATGGTGTGCTATTAAAATGGGAGATGCTTTGTTGGATTAATTTGCCTGCCAGTGCCAACAGCATTTTTTTAAAATGCTTGAAAATAAGTATTCTTTGTTGATAATGATGAGAGATTAGATTTGGGGTTTTTTTGGTAATATTTTCTGATCTAGTTACTGATCTAGTTCACATGAGACCCATCTCGATATCCTGCTAAGGATATGTCTAACTAAAAAACTTTGAATGTAATTCCTTGTATTAGATGATGACAATCAAAATTTATATCCCTTAAGTAGTATAAAAATAGATTTGTCAAATTCTTTCAGATGTTCAGAATTTGTCTTTGTTAGACATAGCAGTGAACTTGCCTTGATGAGTTACATACTTCAGTATTTTTCTTCTTCTCAAAAAAATTTTGTATTTTTCTTCTCTCTATTCAGTAGATGAATAGAGATGTATATATTAGCAGCACAGGAAGCAGCTAGCTAAGTCTTCATATACTGGAATATCTCATTTATTCCTAAAGAATACTCCTTTGCACAAATGGGCAGTGCATATACCACTCAGTCATTATATCTGTAAAAAGGGAGAGGAAAATATCTACCATTCATCATCCTTTCTCTCCCCTGTCTTGCTTTATACATATAAAGAGAGCTTTTTTGTTTTCTAGTTTTATTTCTCCTGAGAATATTAAACTTTGGCCAAGTGCTTCTGTAACTCAGCATTAATAAACTACACACCTTAGTAAAAAGGAAGGACATGTTAATAGAAGCGTCACATCTTATGAACAAACCTGAAAACAATAGGAAGATCTATCATTTTATCTTTTGAGTCTAGTCAGTGCATTGTGGAGCACCACAAATACATATTTTCTCGGTTAGAAGAATTAGAGTACGTTCATGTTCGCTCTGGCAGTGAAGGGCCAGCTTCTGAAATGCATTTGTTGTTAATATCTGACCATTATTTTTGGATGGTTAGAATCAATCAGCAGAAGAACACAGGAAATGGTCAAGTCAAAGATTGTCTTCTAATTATTACATATATACTCCTTTTCTTTTTCCCTTGTTTTACCTGGTTACAGAACATAACGTTTTACAGAATATTTTTATTCTTCTGAGCTTACTCTAAAAATTGGATAGAAGAGATTCAAAATTACGCTGAAAGACCTTTACCAGAGTTGATTAAATGTGATTGAAATGAAATTTTGCCAGGTTTGAATGCAGATATTCCTTTCTTCCAATATTTTAACATAAATCTGCCATACTTTAGAGCTAGTTTCTTGGACTGTGCTAATGATCTGAATAGTGAATGCTTTCAGACTTAATTTCTAACAATTCTCTGTTTGTGTATTTGTTGGTGAGTTACTGAAGAGGAGAAGGTCCCATATTTAGAGGTTATGAGAGCTTGTGATCAGCTGGAGTTATGTTCCAAGTTTCTGTGTCAGAAATATTAAGATACTTTGTGTGGTGTAAAGAGACTTGTGTACAAGAGAAAGTACAGCTCTAACTTAAGAATTAAATCTTATAAATTTAAGGATTAAGGTTTAAAGAAATAGAAATAGTTAAATTGAATTTTTTTAAAAGTGCTGTTTTTCTCCTTTTTGGTCTGACCTCTTCTCTTACAACAATTCATAATCATCTGTACATATTCTGCACCTTTTTCTGTCCTTTTCATCTTCACGTTCTCTGACGTACCATAAAGACCTATTTTTCACAAACTCCCTTTCAGTGCTCAGATCCATCTACTAGTAAATAGACCATGCACCTAACCTTTTGTTGTCTTTGTGTTCCCTCTTACAAAATAACTCAGCATAAGCAGACCTACAGAATGTCTTTTAAGCTGTAGCTAAATGCGAGATGCCTCTGAAATTGTTGATTGTGTTGGAAACTGCCTTAAAAAGCATGTTACCTGTGTGTTAGATGCTGAAGAAGAACCATTCAACCTGAGAATGATGAATAATTAATCAGCTAATGGACAATCAATCTTTAATCAACAATCAACAATTGATATGTGATCATGTTATGTTTCTGATTCTGTGAGTTTTTTGCAGCTAGACCCATGCCTTCATTTCTACAAAGACGTTTTGATTTCCATGTGAGAATTTCCATGAGCATCCAGATTTTGTTCTGTGGAAAAATTTCCGAGAACAAGACTTAAAACAGGTAGATAAAAAGAAAAAAAAAAAAAATATACATTTCTTAGTCAGTTTAGTCTTCCTTTCTTGAGACTTTTCATTGATTGTCTACTACATTCTTTATTTTCACTGTTGCTGTCTATATGTCCTTCTTGTGAAGAGTGAGTTATGCAGTAGTGAATAAACATTTGCTTTCCTTCCTAAATCTGAAGTAATTTGTTAAATACTTTTGTTTCTTTGATTTTATTCATAGTTGCTCTAACCTTGAAGTAATTCCTCTTTCTAAATAAGCAAAATGCATCCTTACCTTAAATTATATAGAGCGCTATCCAGTCCTGTCTGTCCTTTCCTGTTTTAAAGTGGATATACATAACACATTTTTCTTTTAAATGTTTTTTGCCCCAAATCCTTGCCCTTGATAATCAGCATGTGTATTTACCTTCTATATCTAATTTACTCATTTACATCATTTTTTCTCCCTGCCCCCCAAAAAACTAATCCACAGCATCCTTTAATTTGACAGAAAATGGAAGAAAGTATGCTTAATATTTAGCTACTTCAGTTTGTTCCAGTGCTAATACTATTTATGTTTGTGATTTTTCTGGATGGTAAATGGGTTTATACATAATCATTTTTAAGGAGAATCTCAATGTTTTGAACTTTTAAAAGTCTATTAATATTTTAAAGCTCAATTCCTAAGTCAATTCACTCTTTGTAAAGTGGTTCAATTCCAAAATGGGTTCAACAATCAAACCTCTGCACATTGGTTCCACGTCAGCATGCCACAGGGACCTAATCCTCACAAAAATGCTATTTGATCCCAGGAAAAAAAGAGATAATGGATTGACCCTCTACATGAAACCATAAAACAGAGTTCTGGGTTGCTGCCATTCAAATGAATAGAAACCGGCAGCAATTCTAACACCTTTCAAGTTTCAATTTTATTGCATCTGCAGGCATCGTGCTGAAATGGTAAACATTTTAATGGTCAGACTCTGTCCACTTATACCATTACTATTTCCCTATTATCTCTTATTTTTTGTGTGAAGCAGAAACGAAAAGGTGACAGATTGCTGTGAATGAAATGAATGGAGATGCCATTTGCATTCGTATCAATTGAAGCAAATCCCCTTCTTTCCCATTTCTTTGTTTCTTTGTCCTTCAGAGAGATCTCTTACAGCTACTGAAATTCCATGAACCAGGCACTACATTTTGATAATGCAGCTGAAATCCTAGCATCAGTCTATCATCAGTTCGATAACACTAAACCTTTTTATAAATGCTGTGTATCATTTCTTTTTAAATCTAAATTGATTCAGATTAATAGGAAAGTTTCAGCTATACATCTATCTGAAATTCTTTTTTTTTTTTTTTAAAAAGCATTACTCTCTAACGCACCTAGAGCACAGAAAGCCCATCTAAAAGCTGATCAGCTTGCACCTTTTTTATTTAAAATAGGCTTAGCTTTGGGTTGTCCTTATTCAAAGATGAACGCACATACCTTCATTTTTTTGGCTATCTAAGACACAGATTGTGGATGTCAAATTATCTTTAAACTTAAGTGTGAGTTATGCATTCTTAATTGTGTTCCTTCTCAATGGTGCATCATTTTAGAAACATTTGCCTTACTGGCTTTCTGTCTCCCTTACTTGGACTTCTCTTTCTTCTCTCCCCATTGCCTGTGATGTTTTGAGCAGTTAGCAGTTTCTTAAAACCAGAGCTGTCAGTTAAGAAAAAGAACAACATTTTGAGCAAGTTGTTATGATTAAGAATTTCTTGTCCATAAATATCTTCTTACTCTCTGTGGAAGAGATCCCAGCGCCATCTGGCACTCAGTCTACAGGAGAAGGACAAACAACAAAGGAAGACTGCAATGGGGGCATTAAAACATAAGCTATGTGATCTCATGAGTCAGTTGTTTATACTGAGGGATTAGTTTTTACATGTAAAGTAAATACAGAGTCAGCACTCAGATGGTTATTGGAAAAAAAAATATTCAACTCAATGCTGTTCATTGCCTGAAATAGATGCTATTCAAAAAGACTTATTACCAAGGGATATGCTGTGTGTGTGTGAGTGACAGAGCTCATGGAGATGTGTAGTCTGTAGTCACAGTGCTATAACTACAGCTGAAGTCCTGTTTTGCACCATTGGTTTCACAACAAAAAATTGCAGTATTCAAGGAGTAACTGAAGTGTTGTACTCACTTTTTTCCTGTGCTCTTGTGGAAATGACTGGAGTTAATAAGAATTTTATTCTGTGCCGTACACACACAAAATATATTAATCCAGAAAATTCTGCAATGGGATAAAGTTAATCATTTTTCAAGTTCCAGTAAGCAAAAGAGGAAGGAAGACATCTGAATTGCCAGCAGCCCAATAGTTCGTACATTTATGTGGGATGTGGACGTCCCTGTCAAAACTGATTTTCCTGTTTCCCAGATGAGTCTCTTAAACACTGAGTGATTGGTGGAGGTCTGTCCTCCCTACCTGTATCTACATAGTGCAGTGGCTCTCAGTCCATTAACCTTTGAGCTAGTATCAGTCTGAGCAGATACTTTTTAAATGGTATAGTGTGTGGCTATAGTAGCTTCAATTCAGCAATTCTATGAGAGCATTAGCGTAGCTTAAGCCTATAAATCTTTCATCTCACACTCTGGTTCTGGAGGTGTAGTTTGCAGCCATTGAAGGACCTTCTGCTTTGTAGGATGTAAATATGCCTTCTCTGTCCTGAAGACTCTTTCTAGAAAAAGGTTTTATTAAAACCAGAAACCTCCCATTATTTTGAGAAATGAACATTTTTTTTGGTCAAAGAAAAGCTTTAAAAAAACTTCTGACCAGTTTTAGAAGATAACAGTGAGTGTGTGCCCCTGTCTTAAAACGTATGTCCCTATGTGTATGATCTAGGAAAAGCTATTAACACCATTGAGGGCAGACATCTTTCTCTTGTCTCACAGAGACCAACAATCCTATTGAATTAGGGGAAGAGATGAGTTACAGAGAAGCATCTGTGCAGTTTTCCAGTCTTAACTACCTTTCAAAAAATGAAAAGAAAACCCAAACTCCAAAAACCAGGGCAGTAAAGCAGTTCAGCAATGCATATCTCGATTAGCAATGGCTACATCAAAAATATTCTGTTCCTTGCCCAAGACTCCTAGTGCCCTCCAAGACTGGGCAGATGTTGGACATCCCATGGCCCCCCTGAGTCCCTGTGCCAGGCTCCTGTGCCCAGGGGGCAAGCGTGCATGGGCAGCACTGGAGGGAGGAAAGGACATGGCCAGAATGCGCCTTGATGACAGGGCAGGCAGCTGGTTCTCAGAGCTGGAGAAGGCTATAGGTGCAATTTATGCAAGCTGCAGTATAAACTTTGTCAATACATGTAATACAGTGATGCAGGATTAAAACAAAATATTCTTATGGTGTTTCTTGATAAGTAGACAGACATACTCATAAGTGTAGCTGTGTATCTACAATTATTTGTATTGCTCACCTGCAGCACATGAAACTCAGAATATACCATAAGTCTTATGATATCCTAGAGACATGAATTTTCTACCTCAACATAATTCGTGCATCTGTGTGACAGAAATGAAGGCATGGATCCAAGTAAAGGCTCTTTATTTCTAAAAACCAAATTGCAACCGCAACAGTAAGCACTCTGCATTTCCCTGTGGTATATATATTAAGTTTTCTGGGAAAAGGAGCTTTAAAAAAATCACATAACATCCCAAGAAGCAGCATTTATTGTCTCACAGGCATGGAAAAGTCCCAATTCACAGCAAATTTCATACCATTTGAAAACTAACCGTAGTCTCAAGCCAGAAAGCTCCGTCTGAATATCCTCCAAGGTTATTGTAATTCTGATATGAATTGGGATTCAAATGTTGCGGTTGGCTCATGTGAAATCAAATACAAACATGGATCCAAGCATTCCCAGCTTTGCCAAAGTTTAAATCCAGATTTGATTTGAATTGACTAGTTTACTCTGTTCTTTATTCTTAAATTTGCCCTTTTGTTAACCAAAACTACATTTTTCAGTTATGACACTAACATTAAGAGTGTACTAGAAAAGATTTTTTTCCCACGCACACTCCATAAAATGCACTATGAGCCTATGTTTGCCAGTTTCAGATTACATGAACAATTTCTTGCAGTTTCCTGCAATTGCAGTCACACTTCTGATCAATCAGCTTACAGAGGGAGAACTGTTTTTATGCTACTGTGCACTCACTTGAGTGTTTAGTTTAGTTTCTAATAGTGGTTATTTAGTAACTTGGACTGAAGTGGTTAGACTTAATATAAATTGCATGTAATATTTGCATAGTAAAATATATAGGACTTCTCCCCTTCAGCCTTTACAGAAGGATCATCCAGAAAAGCATACTGGTGTGTATGTGTGTGTAGCCTGAATGACTTCTAAAATTGTTCCTTTGGAGAAGTTAATGTGTGTATGTGTGGCGTGAGTGAATATATTTTTTCTCCTAGTTCCCCAGTGATTGCAGAGGATTTGCTGTCTCCACAGTTTTTGTTCTTCTATCACATATACAGGTTTGGATGAAAACACAAGTTATGTGCTTCACCTGATTTCTCTGATGTTGCTGGAGATTTTTCTATATTCCTTTTTCTGTTACTTCCCAAGCTTGATATGCCTTTTCTCCAATGAGGAGTATTCGCTATCCAAGTTAGTAAGTTGAACTAGCTGTGGAGGAAGCCTTAAGATGGCTTATGGCCAATCATCCTTATGCTGAAGGTTTATAAATCATTTTCACCCTATCTAGTGTTGTCTTGATTTTTTTTTTTTTAATTTTGGTAAACCAAGATATAGATATTGTGCTGATTACAAAGTAGGAAACAGAGAACATACTTACACCATGGAAGATATTGTCACAAAATAAATGGAGTGGGCCTAAAGGCATCCTTGAATTCAAACAGAGGAACAGAAGAAAAAATCACAGAGGTTAGGTCCATCATCGGTTGTTAAATACAACTGAACAAATGCAACGTCTGGCTCTGGAAATGATTAAATTAGTGTCTTTTGCAGTCAGGGAGTTTTATGACACTGCTATATACAATTTACTTGCCTATATTTTGTAAGTGCCAGGAGTAAGATAGTATGCTAGGTTTGCTTCCGTTTGACCTGACAGTTTTGTCCATCCCTGTTAGACTATGTCCACTCCAGCTTTCTTCCCCTGCACCCTGGGAAACTTTTATTCTTAGCAAAAGCTCTAAACATGTCTTCATACAGCTATCCTTGACCTGTCAGCTAATTTCAACATAGTCAGCAATGCTCCTCTTGAAATATCATAATCCCTTGATGAGTGTGAATCTGTGCCCCCTCCACCTGCCCCCGCCATTGGTAACTCTTCCTTCAATATGCCATTTGAAGGAACTTCTGATTCCTGGATTCCTGTTCAGATTTTCTAAGGAGAGTTCACAACAGATTGTTTCTCATAGGTGCTTTTCTTTGCTCCTTCGACATCTCCTGAATCCACCAGCACAACACTGGCTTTCGGATAATACCACTTCTTTCTTTTACTACGAAGGAGCTCCTGGAAAACATCTACAAAGCCACCCTGTTATCCTCCTCCTAGTCCTTCTTAAAACAGCAGATAGGAGCTGAAGTCCTGTGTTTGTTTCAGTTTAGTGATCGTGAAGCTCAACATCCAATGTGGTTTTTGTTTTGGCTTTATGAGGTATGAGGAATGCAACTATTTCATCTATTTTTTTATCTGTTGTTTCAAGAGCTATGTTCAGAGTCTGTTCTTTTGCCTAATCTTGACCACTGTGCTCTGGCTAAGGTGGAACCTTGCAATGGAGAGGAAACTGTTGTTTCTTAGAGGTTGAATATAGTGGGCAAAGCTTCTGGAGCACATGGTGGGTCATGAAGAAAGATTAAAGAGTTTGCAGAAGGAGTGGTGACTGTTGTAAAAAGAAGAGAACAGAAATACAGCTGGACTGCAGAGCAGTTACACAGGTGGAAGTGGCACAAGGACATTTTTTCATAGGGATCTAGAGGCAGTTATGTGGGCGTTTTTGCAATCCAGAAAGTTGCAGCTCATTAGAAGTTTCCTGTCAAAGAAGAAACATAAGGAAAGGGCCTCCTCTGCAGGGACGCAGTAGGGATTGTTTTTAAACTCTCTGATTTCTTATTCAGGAAGTCTGGGTTTTCTCCATTTAAGAAGTTTCTTGTTTTAGAATAATAACAATATCTAATTTAAATGATCAGCAAAAATGTAACAGAAGTGACTTTTCTTATATAAGGATACTGCATACACAGCCTTCTTTAGGAAATCAGGACTGCAGGGGATGTGTACAATTTCTTTTCTATTTGTTGCATAATTTAGAAAATCCTCGTAATCCAAAACCGGAGCACTTTCATGAACAACCCTTCCTGGAGAGAAACAGTTTCTATATTTCAGTAATAGAGAGAAAATACTTTTATAAAATAACTGAAGATACAATCGTAATTTAAGAGCAAAATCTCAAGAAAGGTCCTGAATAGAGCATTCCACGTTCTCCAGAGAGATTGCTGTTTTCCTTACTACATTGTTTGCACTTGCAGTTGCTTTATGTGTACACTGACAATAAGACCAGCAATTGAAAGCAGACAGCAAGACAAGCATGACCAATAACACTTCACCACTTTACCAATACTTTAATAAAGTTGGAAGATCAATTCAATTTCTAGTTTTTCTCAGAGAAGTGTTGCCCAACAAGATACAGAATGATGAATGCTGATCTCTTAAAACCACTAAAGTATAAAGCGTTACAAAAGGTTTTTTTAATACAACTGTGTGATAAAGCAGGCTTTTCTTGATGAATCACAGTGATGTGGCTGTCATAAAGCTTATCTAAACCAGTGAAAAATGAAGTCATTAGTAAAAATAAAATGCAAATATTACTAAATGCCAGAACATTTTTCTTTACACATTTTGTTTTGGATTTTCTGCTTCCCATGTGACGTTTACATGCACCAAGGTGAAAATAAGATTTGTAAACTTAGTTTCTCCCCCAACCCCTAGCAAAAATGATTTAGTGAACCAAGAGAGATGAAATATCATCTCCTTTTTTAAACTGAGAATAGATTACAGAATAAAAGACTGTGTGATGAGTATCATGTATGAAGTATAGAAAGAACATGGCAGTTGTAATTCGCATGCTACTTGCTGTCTTTGAACAGATAAGGATGGAGTGAGAAAGAAAAATGGAGAAATACTGCAGCCCCATTGCCAGCCTAATACTTTTAATTTCCTATAATGATACTTCCTCACAAACCTTGAAGCCAGGCTGTTAAGACACAGCGTACTTTTACCCTGCATGCTATGCCCAGGTCACAAACCTGCATTCCAATTCTACTTAGATCCCTTAATTTATCCTTGACACTCTCTGGCCATTTCAGGATTACTCTTAAGGATGCAAATTGAAATTTGGATTTACATGAATTTACTGCTCCCTCTGTCCTGGGAGAAGAGGATGGGGAAAGAGCCATGGACTCTTTCACTGGAGTTGTCCTCCTTCATTCCCCTGAGGCAGGTTCACCCATCAAATGAGTGATGGTGCTGTTAGCCATCTTCAAGCTGATATTGCAAACCAGAACAGAAAGAGGAGAGCTCTATTCAGCTGCACTTTGTCCTTGGTTGAAGATGCATGTACCTACAATTGATCAATAGAGTCTGTTCTTAAGCATATTTTTAGATTCTTGCTAGTATTAGTCTCATAATAGCTTAATGTAGTCTGATCTAACCTCAGAGTACATAAATGCCTTTGTGCCTCTAGCTTGAATGAAGCCTTCAGGCTTCAGGAACTTCCAGCCAGCAAAGAACCCTGAAGAGTGGTTCTCATCAGTGGATATATGATGATAGTATCATCATATAGCAGTAGATAGATTTGTCTTTTGGTTTTCATGCCACTTTCTTGCAGGGTATCAAATCAAAGTGAGGGTTTGGTCCTTATCCACAAATTGTCTTTTGTTTAATTGGATTATCGAAAGATGGTTTATCAAAAGCTTAAAGAAAGTGGTCCCCAACTTTTCTTCATTGCCAAGCCATCACTTTCCTTTGAAGGTATTTCATAAGTGTAAGTCTTGATAATAATCTGAGTGTGTGCAATGAATTTTCCCCAGGAATTGGGTTCCATCCAAGTTTTTCATCTTCTATTACTGAGAGAAGGCATATTTCTTTGATATGACATAACTAAGTAGCGATGGGTGTATTCAAAAAGAAAAACACAAAGAAAAATAAGCCCAGAGCAGACTACCAAAATAAGACATTCCACAGCACACGTTTCTTTATTCTAAAAAAGGATAAGAGAAAAAAATATGTTGAGTGTTAATCACATTATTTTATGTTGCAGTGGGGGATACTCAGATAACTATGTTCATAAGCACAATATTAAATCTATACATTTTTAACTATAGAAAATACTGTTGTATAAAATTTTCTTCTGCTGTGTGTATTTTGCATTTATGGAGGGAAAAATATGAACTAGTCATACAGAGATAACAATTTTTCTCATTCACCATTAAGTTAACTGAGATTTTGCTTTCATGCACAGAATTCATACCATTCGTATCAGAGCATGCTAGTTCTGGACCTTGTCACCGAGACTGGAGCATTTTTTCCCAATTTTGGAAGTGTTTGCAGCATGGTTAGGGACAGTTTTATTGTTTACCGTCAAACGCATTTAGGAGCTCTGTGTTTTCTGCATTGTGCAATGGAATAAGTTTAGCACTGGTGGTTTTGCAGAGGCAAAATGAGAAGTATAAGATGGTAATGAATTTGTTTTTTAGTGTTCCTAATTATCTTCAAGAGCAGAAGGTAGTGTTACATAGGTTCACAGGATCATGGGATAATTCAGGTTGGAAGGGACCTGAAGAGGTCTCTAGTCCTTGCTCAGAGCAAGCTCAGCTGTGAGATCAAACCGGGTCACTCAGGGCTTGAGACCTCCAAGGATGGAGACTGCATAACTTCTTTGGGCAATCAGTTAAGATTATCCTGAAATGGACATTTAATTTGCATATTTGATCCACAAACCCAATCTTAAATTAAACCTTTATTTCATTATTCTATTTCATTATATGTGGTTGAAAGGATTTGTGTTTGTCAAAAGTGGCAATTATTCCCCTATTTATAAGTACTCAAATTATATGTGTCTTTCTTCCTTTATGGTTCTGAGCTAAAATAGATTGGTAAGAGAAAGCGCTAAGAACAAGAAAATGGAAAGTGTGTAAACTAGAGATGGTCCTAGCCAAAAAAAATGTTTTCACATAGACTGAAACATCATCTTTCTGTCCATGGATGATGACACGAGCCACATCTGGAATTTATTGAGATTCAAGAATCTTAGTCTTGAATCAAAATATTCCAAAGAGATAATTTCATTTAGTTGGATAGACTAGCCTTTGCACTAACATGAGTGCATGAAGGACTATGAAAACAAATTGTTTTTTTTCCAAGTGAATGTGACATCAAATACCATTTGACTGTAGAGAAAGAAGGAGCCTCTTCACCATTCATAATTTGTCTCTGAAATATCATCATTTACATCATTACTTTATCCTGTCAATAATAATAATAATAATTAGCTTAATCCACGATTAAATATGAATTTAATCCTGTTTTATCAGAGATTCCAGGTAAGCTGTTTTGCTCTTCAAAATCTTAAAGAAACTAGCTAGATAGTGAAAGATCAGAAAAGAAAGTTTTCTTAGTAAAATGGTTGCTACTGAAATCTCTCAAACATAAATGGCTATCAAACAAAAATCTTACCATATCTGATAATACAGTATTTGTTCAAAAGTTTAGTTAACAACATTTAAAAACCACTTCAGTATAAATATATATTAATTAAATCTACAGAGAGAGATTTCACTAGCTAAAAATGATGCATGCAATTACTTACTATTTTCTTCTGGGAGAAGAAAAGTAGTATTCTCACTTCTTTGGTTAATTAATCATATTTGGATTTTCATGAGATACAGGGCTTTATTCCCACAACCACCCTTGTATAAAATATGCATATGCTTTATCAGAGTAAGAAACTATTCTGCAGCTTAGATGATCCATCACACAGACGGCGCAGAGCAGGAATGGTACAGGTTTGTCATCCAGAAGTCAAATTTGTGATAGAAGGATTCACACCTGCACCATTTCCTTCACTGCACGCAAACTCCACTTGATGAGACTGACTTACAGTCCACAACACTAGCTTGCCATGAACTGTACTGTCTTTCTGAAGTCATGAGATTGATTAATACCATACACAGACTACTCTGATCATCAGAGCAGAAATGAGGTAACTGAAAATGTTATCAAGCATGATAGAATATGTGAATGTTTATCCAATAATACATGTAAACACGGGCGCAAAAAAAAAAAAAAAGTGCCAAACGTTGGCTTTTGACTTCTCTCATCAAATAAGAAATCCTCAACTTTAACTTTTAATACGAAATATTTGCTTGCTTGGTGAATACTTTAAGTAAATTGGGACAAAATTGCTTGGCTTTTCTCATACCATTTGTTCAACTCAACATTTTTGTATGCATAGAGGGGAGGTGATTTTCATATAGGGATAGTGCCTTTTTCGTGGATTTTTTTTTTCTCTGTGCTTAGTATGCATTGTTTTTACAATATCGAGCTTGTTATTTGGGACAGAGAGCACAGTTTGCTTAGCACAAAGGTCTTGTTTCTACTAGCAGGCAGAGGAGATTTGGGCAGAGATAAAATGCAGTCACTGTGAAATGTCCCTTTTCTATACAATGCATCTCAGTTAACAGCAGGGAGTCACAGTAGTTGAAGTAATTAGATAAGGCTTTGTTCCTTTCACCTAAAGGAGAAGGCATGTGGTGGCAAAATACAAAAGAAAATTGCCAGACAATATGTATTGGAGTTCTCTATTTCCACCAAATTGTTTTCTTCTTTAAAATGCTTCCCACAGAATATTGGTATCTTTAACAAGCAACATTTATGCTTTGTTAGGGAAAAACTGTGGGTACAAATTTGAACTTAAGCCTACGTCAACATTTAGGGTATGCAAACTGCTTCAAAATGGACTTACAGTATGCAGAAGTATGCCACTTCCCAAAGGCAGATTCTGCCACAATTTTCAATGCAAAAGTCAAAATGCGTTATTTCTTGATATAATTCCCAATGGATTGAGGACTGATTTGTACCAAGATTTTTTGCAGCAAATCTGTGCTTATGTGTTCATGAAAAGTTCCTGTAAATCAAAGCAAACGTTTAAAAATATGGCAATTATAAACCAAATAGAATTTCTCGCTACTCAAATTGTTATACTAAAAAAGAAAAGGAAGAAGGCAGGAAAAAACAAGGGAATTGCATGATGTTGTATTTTGTGTTTCAGCTTCATCAGTGAAAGAGGGTTCTGTCTCCCACGCTAGCTGACTTAAGTGGAGCTTCACTCACAGACATCTTGTAAGTGCAGACCCAGAGGAGACAAAGTCTCTAAGTCAAGGAATAAAAAGAAACTTAGCAAGGACTAAAGAGAATACAGTAATCAGTGCTTTAGATGAGGAAGAAAGGCAAGGAATGCTTGTGTGTCTCACTGTCAAGCAGATAAATTGAAATAATTATTTTTTATATATAGTTTTTATATAGATTTTGTGTGTGTGTATATATATATATCTCGTTATAAATTCTTAGGCTCAAAAGAAAAGCAGGAAAGCAAATTAGTGAGTGACAGCAAGGAAAGTCAAAGTCATGACGTTTCTCATATGATAATACCAGCTCTGTGCAGCTGCTTGAAAAATTTGCATGTAATATCAAAAAAAGAACATCTGCTGCTCAGTATGCAACAGACCACCAAAGCTGCTGTAGAGAAGAGGTGGGAGGAATGGATAGATAGGAACTAGATCATGATAAGTGGAACAAGAAGTGGCGTCCCGCTGAATGGCATGACCTCTGTTATCACTTTCTAAGTCATTTACTTCCACTTCTCAATCTGCGGCAACATTCACTATAATAGAGGTAGCTGCCATGAGCAAGTTAACAAGCTAGTAAATTGTCCAGCATGGAATAATTTTCACTGAATAAGTGCTTTCCAGGGTGTAGAAAATACATAATTTCAAAGTAACAAAATCCTTTATACTTGGGAACACATTACAAAACACAAAGTTCCAACCAGTGCACAACTAGTATCAAGAAGCAATATGATAAAAGATTGTCAGACACAAATGTGGAGAGCAATGATGATACCAAAGCAAATGTATAAGGATCTATTTGTGAGTAATCACACATAACACAAGAGATGGAAGTTAGATGTATAAAAAAAAAATTAATGCTTCGGGCACATTTTTTACTATCCTAAGGGGCTTTTTGTTGTTTATTTCTGTTCGGCTCAGTAAATTTTTTTCCTTTTAACGGTTGACTACTCTAAAAAGCTAGAAATTACAGCAGAGATTTTTCAAATGCAGCAACTACCTGTACAACGCAAATAAAAAATGCATGGCTTTTCCTTTCTGAGTGTTTTGATAATTCAGAAATTGACTATTAACAGTGTATAAAATGTTATTTTCAATTCCTGTATTTTACTTAATATGTATGCAGGCAAACACTGTTAGCAAATTTCTTTTTTTTTTTTTAAGTGATATACTATCTTTGTTTTGATTTCTGGTTATTTTAACACACTAGAACACCACGTCTTGTCTTTAAAATTCCATACTTTCCATATTAAAGTGAGAGTAATGTTTCTGGTCTTTTCTGGAACCCATTTATAATGCAGCAATGCTCCAAACATGTTGGAAGATGAGCTTTACTTGGTTTAAGAGGAGAAAAATTATCTAATAATCTAATAGTAATTTAAAAATCTGTGACACCATCTGTGCAAAAACCCTGATAGAGGCTCTGCTTTAGCACAGTATGGCTTGCCTGTAACATGATTTGGTTTCTTTAGTGGGCAGATGTTTCACTAGTTTTACTATCAGAACAACCTTTTTTTCTCCACCATACTGAATAAAAGAGGTCCGTTGCTGCAGAAAATTAATGAAGACAGTATCATTGTTATAAAAAGGCCTTTATGCAATAATTCTGATGAGCAGATTTAGTAGAAATAGAGTGCATCAGCTTTAAATTATCATTTGGAGAAACTTGTCAGGTATAACATTATGAAATGCCCAACATGGTTATTAGTCATAAAGGACTCTAAGACTTTTGCTTATTCAATCAGTAAGCAGAAGTGTTTGGAAAAAAAATCTTGCTGATTTATGTGTCATTCATTCCCATTGGACTATTTTTGCAGAAGTTATTTTCTTATTTTAAGTAATGAACAAAACTGAAAGACCTGTTATCTCTTCTGCCACACGTCTATAAACCTGTGGGTGCCAGTTTGTGGGAAGTTAGGGTGCCAGCCACCATGTAAACATGACTAATAGATCATATAGCATTTCCGCTTCTTGTAGAAAAGAACAGTTACTTACTGCTAAGAATTTATACAACTACATTCAGTATTCCCGTTAAATAAATACATGACGTCCCAGATCTGAAAGCTGTAATTCACTGTGCCTGCAGGGGTTATGGAGTAAATGGTAATGTGAACAGAAATAGAGGTCTGAGATCGTGAGGATGCTGCCTTATATAGCTCTGCATGCTGCACATCCACATACAATTTTTGCTTGGCTAGCTAGGGGACTTTTGTTCAGAAAAGCATCAAATGCTTTTCTTTTATTTCTATTTTCTAACTCTGTCAGCAGTCCATGGGTGCACCTGAAAAACAGGTGAATTTCCAAGTCTGCATGGCTTGCTGAGTGCGTTGGGAGAAAGGTGAGCAGAGAGGGAAAAAAAGAGAAGACGGGAAAAGTTAAGGGTGTATTAAGTTAGACATCTTCATCTTCCTGTGTGTGCTGTGTGTAGAATTAAAAGATGGGTGGGTTTTTCTCCCCCTTCTGCCCTCCTTTCTGTGGAGGAAAACCAGGAGATGGTTCTTATTGTTTCTCTGGACCTAGGAAACGAGGAAGATTCGGAATAAGTGTGTACCATAACAATGAAAAGGAATCAAAATACTCCCAAATACTCTAGCTGTTGGTAACTCTTCAGTATCCCGTAAGTTTTTTTAAGCCCTGATGTGTAACCTGAAATCTAAAATACACATAGTTAGCTGCATCAAATATCCATACATATAAAAGGAAGACTTTCCAGAAATTAATACTTCCACAGGATCCTATTGTGTGCTGAAACATGTATGTTTATATATAAAACACTTTTAAAAGTGTTTACATATAAAACACTTTTCAGAGATGTGTCTCATGTAAGAGACTTTCAGATACTCCTTATTAATATTTGCTTCATATGAGTCATACTTGATTTTGTAGTGGACTGTAGCAGCAGAATTTTGCTTTAATTAAAATGATAGCTTTGTTGACTATTCAATGTTTGAAGTTATTTCATAACAAGGGTCACTTTTTGCCTCTTTTGTTATCATGACCTTCAGATTATGTCTTTACTTTCCACTTCAGTCTAACATCCTGCTTTCATTTACTTGATGGTTCCATGGTTCAATAGCACTTAGAGAGATGTTGACAGCAAATGGAAAAGTTGGAAAATATTCTGATTAAAATAATATCATCTGTGTATACTATATGTCAATTTTATTTTTTTCTCTTTTATTTTCAAAATAAAAGCAGTTATTTAAAACGATTTAGTTTTTCAACAATTATTTTTTTTGGCCTTTTTTCTTCTTTGTTTTTTATTTTCTCACTTCTGTCCCAAGTGAGCCATCTCTTAGGCTATACTGGGATTGATCTGTCCTTTTCCTACTCGAATTTAGTATATCCACCTTAGGGGAAGGTAACCCTGATATGTTTTGTAGGTGTTGCAAATATTATGTATTCTGCTCACTACCTGGGGAAAAGAGCACCGCCAAGTTTTCTCTGTCTTGGTAGTCCCAAGCTGCTGTTTTGTCCTATGGGAACTATTCCTTCTGAAATGCATTGAAGCAGCCTGCACTGTGGGGTTGGCAGAAGTGCACATACACCCCAGCGCTCAGGGCAGCAAACGCAGTTTGCAGATGCGACGCTGACTCAGCAGAATGTTGTCACATCCGGCTTCACGGCCTAGTGTGGGGAGGCGAATAAACCTTTTGTGGACTACGCAATTAAACTGAAATGTGAACGCTTGCTGGAATTGAATGCAGTGCTGTATTTTTTAACCGAATTAAGTAACTATAACACATGATTAGCTCTTCAATATTTCACTGTTGCTTCAGGCATCTGTGTCACTGTTCTCCATTATAAAACTTAGGCCTGCATTCCAGAATTTCATGATTTTTCTTTTTAATAAAATTAACAGTGTTTGTGTTGTGATGTCCTCTGACAGATACAATACGACATGAAACATCTTTTACACCTTTGGGAATATTTGTTTAGTTTCCCCCAGTTTCATGTGATAACAGTCTTGGCTGCTTTAGTCAGAATAATTGTTTAACCTTCGCACTACCCCAAGGTACAATAAAACACACTAGCATTGAAGAAATCTAATTCTGGTATTACTTGCTGTCCTATTTGATTGTGATTCTGTTTTCTTGAAAACCATGGAACATATAGTCTAAACTATCTCTCCTTGCGTTTTTTAGATGTGTTTCAACCCTTTTCAATCAGGGATCAAAGCAGGGCACTCAAGTGAATTTACCTTCTTACAAGTTTATAATGACCTTCATGTAGCTAATGCAAGTGAGAATCATCTGCTCTGGCTTTATTTGACCTGTCACTAGCGTTCAACATATTGGATCATGCACAGAAAATGCTCTTACAGTACCTTGGCTGTCATCAGTATTTCATGGCCAGGGCAGCACACTCCCTTCCTCTGAGTTGTATCTTTCTGAACATGAATTTCAGGTGATTTTCTCTGGTGGGGGGGACAGTGGGATTCCTCATTTGTTGTTTCACTGCTTGTTGCTTTAGGACTGCTTCATTTTACCAACCTGTTCATGCGTTGCTTCCTTCCTATGGCTTATGTTATCACTTCTGTGCAGATGACATACAGATCTCTAATTCCTGTTGGTGTTCTCAGATTTTGCCTTTGTATTTCTCCGCCTGCATCATTTCCATAACTGGATGCATACTAATCTTTTATTATAAACAAAGAAGTAAAAAAGGATTCTTTTTAATCCTGTTGTTTGGGTTTTTTGCTCCAAAGTACTACATATCTCAAATACTGCTTGTCTTCCCTTCTTCTGTAGTATTATACGAAAGTTATAAAATGTTCGTCATAATTTGTTATATAAGCAAAACCTTGTAGATCAAAACTAGAGGTTTTTTTCAGGTATGTTGCTGCTTTTATATACAGAGCCTCAAGTATGCCTTTTATTTTTTACTGCTTATGTTACAAATTAAAAAATCCCTGAAACAACTGGTTCTGGCTCTCTGCAAGTCAGTTAGGGCAAAAAATTTAATGCAAGACCACTACTTCTCAATCCAGTGAGCTAAATTTTAGATTGCAGCAAGTATGAAAGCCACTTTGCACATGCTTTTTTCCATGTACAATCACATTTATGAGTTCGCTTCCTTTTGTAGACTTACCCAGAATATCCATTCTGTTTATAAATTGTGTCTACTCTTTTTCTTTCCTAAACTGTAGGAGTTATTAATATAGTAAAAATAGTTTTAAAAGGTTTTTCCTTTTCGGTATCTTCTGTATTTTTAGAATTTCTAGAATTTGCTTATTATTAATAGCATAATCAACTTTTAGTTGATTTAGTTGATTTAGTTGATTAAATCAACATTTTTGGTGTTGATTTTAACTTGATCTTCAATTAATTTTTGCAGAATATTCACACTTTTTCACACTATTTATCATTTAATTTTTGACTCAGTACATGTTCTTTTTATTCAATGTACTCTTTATGTTAAGAAATGTTTAGATTAATAAGACATGGTCACAGATTGATAACATTGCTATCTGTATTGTCTTTCCCTCTGGCCAGTAATGTGAATCAATATTTTAATCTTCTAAAAATGACATTCTTGTGCTCTTATAAGATACCACTTTTATTTTTTCATTTCCAGAAGGTTCCCATCATGGTAACTGTAAATATATGCAGTTAATATGATTGCTTCCTAATATGATAGTTTTCTATCTGCGAGGAGCTGTCCCCTCTGATATTTCTGTAACTGGCGTGTAGGCATTCAGTAATAGTGGCTAATCTTGTGCTAGAATTATGGTGACAGCAGCAATCAACGGGATGCTTGTGTTGAGCTGGAGAACCAGCTTGAGGAGGAGAGATGTAAGCCCAGCATGAAAAGCAAGAAAATGGTTAAAAATTGGATATAGGCTCAGGGAATCTCTGTGCACAAGTCAGATGTACAGTTAGCGTTCAGGCTGAAAGTGGGAAAACCAGGCAGTATGTGGGACACACAGCATCCAAGGCAGGGAGCAGGCAAGATGATGGGCTAACAGGAGGAAGAGGATTATTCCTACACCATTTAAGCAGCAATGTAGTTCACTCCACTGTAGCCAGCAATTCATGAGAGACTGGACTTTAGCAGACTGACAGGTACAGGGCATATGCCACAAAGTTAATTTGTACCTAAGCTTAGTCACTGCTTGAAAAGTAAATATTCAGCTGATGGGTAAATGGACTGTAGATACATAAGACTAACCTTGTTTACACACTGTCAGCAAAAAATCATAGGTTTCTAACAGTGATGACCTGCAAACTTGTTAAAACTCATCAGCTTGACCTGTGTTATTTCCTAAGACTAACTGGGTGTTGTACAGCTCTGTTGCATTGGGTAGGAGGGGTACACTCAATAGGGCTAGGTAGAAGCAGAGTGGAAACCCCAGCTGGCATAGGAGGAGTTTGTCACATAAAGATATCTAGAGTTTTGTTGTACGCAAGCTGCATAACAAAACAGAGAGACCAGTTTATTCTTTTAGAGCCTGAGAAACTGTGAAAGTATTTTTTCAATTCTTTATTTACCAGCTGTGTATGCCATCCCTCTCCCGTCTCTCTCACTCTGTTCTCATACAGGCAGTTGGGCCATTTTTTGCACAGGATCTATTTCGTTCCTTTAATTATCTGAAGTGCTTGGCTTGTTGAGGTTGTGTGCAATCACACACAGCCGGTGGCAGGAAATGCATTGATGAATGCAATGTATCTGTAGTCACCAGAAACTTCAGGCAAAGAGGCATTATAGTTTTGAGTGACTAGAATCGTACGCTAGGGAGTTGTGGCACAGTGCCCTATGGTTATTTAGGCAGATGTGCTTGAAGATGAGAAGAATATCCAATTCGTCTGTTCCTGGGCTTCTGAAAGAATAATAATACCACTGTGTGCTAATTTCTAACACATCTCTACAAATAGTGTTAGTAAAATAATATGAAGTTCTTGAAGCATTAGATACTGAAAGCATGACAAGACATTATAAATCTCCTCAGGGATCATAAAAGATAAACTTTCCTCATTACTGTGGAAGGAAGGTCTGGAGTGGTGAACAGGCAAAACTGCAACAGAGTTAGATGGATGTGTTTGGAGCAGAAGTCAGAAAAAGAGTGGCAAGAGACAGCATGAAGAAACTTGGGCTCAAGGACCAGGGTTCTGAGCAGTCTGCAATTACCTGAAGTTTATAGAGATTCTGGCAGATTTAACTGGCTGTTCAGGACGTGTGTGTCAGAGACTGCTCTGTGGGACACCTATGCCTAAAGCAACCAGTGAGTGCTTGCATGGAGAGCAACCATTTGACCTTTTTTCTAAAACCATAGCTCGCAGTCATGTGGTTTATCAGCTAATGCATCCAAAGTTGAATTATTGTCAGATAATGTGTACCCACTGTCTAGCAGAAAATCCTTGTAGAAGCCACAGGTGAACCTTTTATATGACCAAGTTTCATTTTATATTGATTGTCCTATATTGATTGTCTTGCATTGCTCTCTGTGTCATATTCTTATCCTCTTTATTATTGATAATAATTTTAACCTTTGCATCCTTAAGAAAAAGTTACAAACATCTATGTGCAAAAATATTTGTGAGAGCAAAACAGACATTCAGAACAGATAAAATAGATATTCAGAAAACTTCACTATTCACATCTTTCCAGCACAATACATTTATTTCTGGCAAAACCCACTGTGGTCTCTAGGCTGTTCATTATTCATTTTACCCATCTTGATTTTCATCCAAACAGTTCTTCTCCTAAAAAATCTTCTGAAGCTGATAGACTACTGCATTCTGACTAATAAGCTTGTATGTGTTCTGTTTTTCCCTTTCTTAAATATAGATAAGGCAGACGCGATTCTGTATTCAGAAATACCACCTCACTTGTTATATTTATTAAAAGTTCTTTTCCCATGTGCCTTTTTCCTTCATTTCATATCTGCAATGGCAATTGTTTGAGTTTCCCAGCTCAAGACCTTTAGGTGCTTGATTTTTTGCTTTCATTTAGATGTTACAATTTCCATTTACACTTCTTAATCCTAATATCATTGCTATTCCTATTTTATTCTTATTCTTACATTATTCCTATTCATAGTTTGCTCCATTGTTAAGTACCAGTATCCTCAATGAATATAGAACAGTGTGTTGTTTAGTTTAGGGGCTATAACTTTGACTGAACTTCATAGAAAACCTGCTTTTTCTTCATTCTCCATTGCTCCCTTTTGTGACTTAAGAAACTTTCTCTATTTGTTAAACCTCCCTCCAGAGGTATAGCACAACTTCATTTCTGTTAATTCTCAGTTATCTGTACATTTTGAGATCTTCAAAATATATGCTTGTTTTGATTCTGCTTTTTGGAATAGTTTTGTATTCTTTTGTAATTGGAGCCTTTTCCTTCGTGCTTTTTTTCCTGTTATTCATGCTGGCAGTTTCTAGTAAGTTTTTAACTTTAGCTTTATAAACCTTTGCTTTCTGCTGTAGTCAAGTACTTGAATTCTTCTCTCTCCTTATCTTTACTAGCTAGTTTCTCTATATTGTCAAAGCTTGTCCTTTTAAAACTTAAAAATCCCTTAACCTTGTGTTACTTAACCAAATTAACTTGCCGTCAGTGTGCTCTGTTGTTAGTTTTTTATCATATAACTGCATTAGATAAAATTTATTCTTATTCTATCCTATAATACTGAATATATGCTAAGGTCAAATTAAAATAAAGTCTTCTCCTGGATCTGTGACTTTTTTGTCACTATGGACTATCCCATTATCAATTTCTCATCATTAGTAGCTGTTTTTAAAACTTTGATTCTCTGGCCTTTACTTGCAAAGATGAAGTATCCTGTAGGTACCTATTTCCAGCATTTCTTTATATTATTTTGGTACAGAGATAACCACCCTATTGAAATCTAAACTTGTAGGTCTATAGTAGATACCCAACTATTTTCCAAAAGAATTTGTAATGTTAATCTTTTTAGACAAACGCTAACAAAAATAGCATCTTGAAGAAGAACAACAATGTGGTGCAAAAACATCATCTCGTAAGTTTGCTGCAGTGAAAAAGATTTGCAAGATGGCTTTATTAACCAGAGATTATGCGAATGAACTGGTAGTTGTGAAGGAACATCCAAATGAAGTTTGTGATCCTCAGTGTCCTTTACAATATCTGAAATTCCAGTCAAAATTTGAATTTTGTACTCAGTGAAGTCTTGGAGAAACGGACAATAAATCACACCAAAATTTGATACTGTAAAAATGAGAAGGCATAAAGAGACAAGCAGTGAGACAGAGTACTCACTCTTAGCAAGTGCCATGAGCTGCTGCTTTGTGTCCATATTTAAAACAGTCACTATATCTTGTAAAACTGATGAACATTGGCACTGTAACAACTCCTATAGTAGAAATAATCGCTTTCCCCCCCTTTTTAATATGATATTTTTAGAATATGTTATTCTTCTGTACTGATGGATTGAAAAAATAGAGGAGAACAATCTTTACATTTTATGACAAATACTATCAGTGGAAAAGAAGGAAAGTTTCTCCCACAACAATTTCATAATATTCTATAAAGGAAGGAATCTGAAATTAGTTACTTTAATGATGTTATCTCCTAACTCCAGCACTTTTCATAGGCATTTTCTAATACATCTAGTATATATAACCATTAGGTCTTTCTCAATCATGACATTTCACAGGGCAATTAAAATGTTGAAGGAACCCAGGCCATCCAAGCATTTTTCAGAATTATTAGAAACATGCAGTATTGGCTGTAAAAAGTATAACAGCATTAGAGATTTTATCACCAGGGTCTTATGAACATTTACATTATTGTTAAGAAAACTAGAGCAGCTTTTACCCACTCATCTCTCCAGTGTGAACCCATAAAACTTAAGAAATCAGTTTCTATTTCAGAGCAGGAAATGAAGATAGTATTTTTCACCTGGATATTATTCACCTTGGTACAAAGCAAAAACTGTTCATATGTAGATAAACTACGACTTTAGACTTGTGAGCAGACACAGAAGACAGTCATAGTAAGGAAAGCTTATGAAAAGAGGGTGACATAAGGTTTTGGGTGCCAAATTCAGTGAAAGGAAGGGTATCTTGGGACACTGCTGCGTTGAAACAAGGCCACCCGCATAAGCTGTGCTTTACCAATATAACCTAAGAACTCTTAATTCCAGCACTTAATATGTCCTGTCTGCTTTTGAAACAACTTTTGTCACTGCAGTTCATCTGCTGCTTGTATGGTATTTTTGGAGTGTTCAATTCTGTTCTTTTGAGCTCACCTGAAGGAGCTACAGTGAGGATACCTAGGCATTATTGTTAACAAGAAAAGTAATTAACAAAAATGTATCTAAAAGGCCAATGTGTTGCATGAAAACTGTAACAGTGATTCTGGCTCTTTCTCAGGTGTCTATGTGTAATAGAAATACATTAAAAATTGAAACTTACAGAAAAGACATGAAAAACAAAACACTTTTGTTAAGAAACTACAGCTGTTAAAAAACAGCAAGTTTGTCAGAAAATGTCGGCTATTTACAAGCTGGATAAGAAACCCCCAAGTCGATGCTCCCGAATAGCCATTGTTCTTACCATTAGCCATTTCTTCCCGTTTTTGCTTTGTTCTTGAAGTCTTTCTCATCTGCTGAACCCCCTAACCCAACATACCCACAAAAACATTCCTATTGCTGCTTAACTGATCTCTAGGGCATCTTTATGGAGTTACAGATGTCTGATATGCAAACAACACATGATAAAATCTGTTCCTAAGACATTGTGGGAGTGAGGCAGAAGTTGTAAAGCTTGTACAGTTTATCAAAGTGCACATTTAATATCTCTCTTGGGTTTAGCTAGCTTTAGGATTTCTGACTGTTATTTTATGCTGTTGTTTTAACTCGCTCTTAGCTCCCCTAGAAGTCTTTCTCTAGCCTTGCTGCCTCCTACAAGCGCTGCATGTCATCCACTGTCATGGACTTCTCCTTTACTACATATATCAGAAAGGGACGTATCTTTAAAAAACAAATAAACAAACAAAAAAGACATACAAGAGGGAGGAGAGAAGGAAGGAAATGTTGCAAAGCACTCAGAAACTGTCCCCCAGGAATACAGTGACAGATGAGAAGAAAGCATTTTGGCTGCGAAGGCCATGGCATCTCTGGCTGGGATGAACAGCAAGGTTAAGGAAGGGAGGAATGGACTACTGACAAGGCCCTGTAAAGATAGGACAATTGTCAAACCCATCTAAAATGAAGGAACCAAGAAGAGCGAAAAGTAGCAGAAAGGGATTTGGTGTCTAAGAGGGGCAGTCGAGAGTAGTAGCTTTTTGAGCAATGAGTCTTTCATATAGTGGCAGTATTAAAGAGAAAAGCTTGTGGGAGAAGATGGAGAAGTGTACCACCATGGTATTTTATTTTTTGAGTCAGTTAGTCTTTTACTATCCCCTACCTTCTCTCTTTCTCTCTCTTTTGAATAAAAATAGCTCAATATATTTAGAAATACTCTGAAGTGAAAAGTCTATGTATTTTTCTTAGCAATGTCAAAAGAGACTGTTTTGAGTTTTCTGGAAAGAAATCCCATTTTTACTGATTGAGTAATTACTAAATTTGTCCAGTGTTCACAAATATTTTCACAAATTGACTGATACTACAGATAATGGACTACTCTTGGGAAAAAAAAAATCTATATTCTATTAATAGTCTCAATACTCAATGCCCTATGGGCACCTAGTGTGTCATGAAAGACGAATAAAATTTAAATAGTTTTTTTTATGCAATAAAAAAATCATATCTTTGTACCATAATATATATGGCATATATTCCACTTCAGAGGAGGGTTCATATATCAAACATATCACATAGAGCTGTGCTCGTAAATTATTTATTTCTTTTGTAGCATGCGCGCAGTATGTGATAGATTAAAGGACACAGCCCAAGTTACACTTGACGTATTAAAACACTGCTGTGCATAGAGTTATTACTTATGAAAGAAGTATTATACAATCATAAGATTTCAGCAGAGCCTAGTCTTTTTTTTTTTCTTTTGAGGCAGAAGAATAGTAAATAAAGTTAAAATCTTGATGAAGGAGTGAAGGGTTATATTTTTGAAGCAGTATCCTCCCTGTAGTTTTATCTCGGTAGGTGCTCACTGGTATTAAATCTTTCTATTCAGAGCCGGTGTTCATCTCATCTTAAAAGGACGATGTGAGGCTTGACCTTTTTTGCAGCTCATATCTACAAGTTAGTAGGGAATCATCCTACGCTGTGCTATACGATTTGTTTGAGAAGCTATGTATTTCCACTGCACTTCGCTGGTAACTACAAAGGTATTGTGTGGTCATACTGTGTTAGGGAACAAGCATCCAAAGAAGGTTACTGATACCTGACTACAATCAAGTCTATATTTGTACACACTTTTCAGTATTTGTGCTGTTTCATCTATGGAGGCAGAAGTTATAATATCAGCAACGTTGCTATCCATGAATGTCAAATGAATTATGCCTTGGAGAAGATTGACTAGAAGAACACTAAAAGAAAGCGTTAAACATGGAAGCACTCATTGCATTTCCTCCCTTCCTTTTGAAGGGTGCACTGAAACACACACATTTTAAAGCTAAAGCAGATTAGATGTTTTAGGGAAACCCCCTAAAGAGATATCATTTGATGTTTGGAAGACTCCAAATTTAGACTGCAACTGTACTATGTGATAGCATGTTTTGCCTGAGTTTTGCAAACTTTGGAAACTTCAGTTCATACGCAAAGGTGTGAGCCTTATTTGCATGCATGTTTCATTCAGTTGCAAACTGTCAGGAAAGTATAAGTACACAGATTGCTACAGAGATATTTATTAAATCATTTATAGATGAAGCTTTCAAATTTACATACTTAATTGCAGAGACTACAGAAGTGAGATGCACAAAATGCAGATGTACTGTTGTAAAAGAAAAAAGTATACTGTAGTGGCTGTGTGCATATGTATAAGATTGGTATTTATTTTATTCATTCTGCCACAATACATGAAAAAGGACGAAAAGATCTTATTTGTGGTTTCTTAGAAACAACTGAGGAAATAGTGGATAATTAAGTAAAAATATTTTTTGCTGCTTTCAGGTGGCAAATACATACTTTGTATGTCCTGTATACTTACATATATTATCATGAGTTAACTATATAACCTCCCCAACAAAATAGTGACTATTCACTACAACGTCTTGTGATAGATCAGTTTACTCTATCAAATATGTATTATGCAATAAGATGTGCTATACAACTTATGTATTTTTAGCAGATTAGCTGGATAAAATAAAGAAATCACAATATATACCTGAAATGTCATGGAAATGCTATAGGATATATTTACTTTTACATGAGATATAAAGTATCTTTACACAATAAACTAAATTAATTTAATTCCTAAGGAAAAAAATGGCTATGGAAGCTGCATTTCTTGCATCATGCTCTGAAACCTGCTTACTATGTATAGATGAGTCACAATTTTGCCAAAGAAGGGATTCAGAATGAATATTGATTGCCACTGGTGTTCACCAAATGATGAAATAAGGGCAGAATTTAATCTCTTAAAATTTGATGTTAGCATCTGATTATTTAATCCTTTGAATGATCCCAATATCAGCTATGGTTTATTAACTTTATGCAAGTTTCCACCCTGAAGTCAACGTGAAGTACAGAAATGGGTAGGATTGCTATGGAAAATATCCATCACCTGCTTGTTGCTATCCTGATACCTAAGGAACAAAAACCAAGGACAAAATGAAAGACAAAAAAAGTAAGAGTTAAATCTAAATAAATCTTCTGTATTGAAATCCTGACTGGATTCTGACTGGTAGTCCGTGGGAGGGTTACCATGACTTCAATAGGACGAGGATTTCATTCCTAGTTATACTTCTGCAGAGAAAGAATATTGTTCGTGATACTGTAAATCACTATCCCATATCAAACATGATGTTAAATATAAATACGCTTTTAACGCTGTTCAGTCGTTCACCTCCAAATGTGTTAGTGTTAATGTAGCCATTAACTGGTCAAAATTATGATAAATTCAACTCCATGGGTTTAATAAATCAGAATTTGAATCCTGACTTTGCTCTATGATAAATAAGGATGTTTACTTCATTGGAACTGTAGATAAATAATTGGATGAATGTTTAGAAATAGATGACCTAAAACCCAAAGAAGTGAATTTTTTCGATTCTTTTTATATTATTTTGTTTATTTTTATTTATTAATTTCTAGTGAAAGGGTAATCTGTATTTTTTGCCTTGGGGCACGAGTTAGAAAACGGCATCTAAAATTCCATGTTTATTTCTAAATAATACAGTACTGTATAGAAAAGTCATGAAAATAGAGACTGCAGATTGAATTCCAATAACTCTATCCTATGAAAAACAAAACCTCCATCTAGTAAATGGGAAAACATTATTGACAATTATATGCAAATTACCAGTCTTTTGGCAGGCTCTTCAAAACTATTATCTTATGGCAACTCTGTAAATTACATAGCTATGCAGCAATGTGGAATTGTTCATTATACTTTATTGATACATTTACGTTGCATTATATTGGAATATTTTGCTATGGGTCTTACGAGGCTTTTTTTGTTTGGTTATTTTTGTGGTTACATTTCTCTTGCATTTTGTACTTACCAGCACCCTCAGAGTCCTAACTTCAAGAAAGCAACATCACCATTCACAGTTCTTTACATACTGAAAGAAAGGCCACCAAATATACAGGTAAAAATAATGTGTCATTTTGTTAGCATGAGACTTCTCTGGAGTCATCCTCCCTTTTCAAAACCCCATTTGTTCTTCATCTCAGGCCACATATTCCTCCACATGCCCCAAATTCAGTAGCCTACGTTTCTTCATGAGCTGAGAACACAGCATTTTCCATTGCTGCTTTGCTACAGAGTGTGCTCTCTCTCCCTCTCTTCCTCTCTCTCTCATTCCTCTCTCTCTCTCTCTCTCTCTCTCTCTCTCTATTACAGCTTATATTTAATAAACGAGGAACAGGCACCCTGTTTATGTTTATTCATAACAAGTTTAGATGTTATTTTTGAAGATAAAGAAACAAGTTTGATGATACACAATATCAGCTACACGCTCTGCACTGATAGAAAACTTTAGCAATCAAGGAAAGATAAAAAGGTTTTGGAAAATTTAATCACGTACTTCAAAGTAGGCTTAAGAACATATATTTCAGAAATTGAGATAAAATATGAATGTTTAATTTATCTTCTTTCTTTTTTACCTTTAGTGTTTCTGATTCTCTTGCTAATAACCTCATTGCTTCTGTCAGCCAACGCCTCTTGCTTTTTTTATGTTAGAGGTTTTTTTCTTTCCTGAAGTAACTTTTGTTGAAGAAAGAATCTTTTAATTAGCTTTTAGTCTTCCAGAAGATGTGAGTGAAGCTTACTTTCACTTGAGTAGAGGACACACATTGTTTGGGGTGTCTCGATAAGCTTCACATAGTTGTTGGAAAGGAGGACATTGATGCAGACATAAGCAGGTCACGTGCAGTGACACTTTTGCTGAGGCTCGTCTCCATGTCGATGGAGACCTCTGAAGATATCTCTATGTGATGCTAAGGATAGTTAAGCTGAAAGTCACACTCTGAAAATCGTTTCTGGCTGTTTGTGTGGTATAATTTTTGGCAAGATTTAAATTCACATTCTTTTTGCACGTCCTGCTGAAATGAAGTTCCTGTACGTTTTGATGATATTCTCAAAGGCCCCTTTCTCTTTCCATCCTGCAGCTATAAGAACGTCAAACAGAGGGTAAGGAGCGACCTGGGGCACCGTATTTCAGGATTCCACAGCCCTGGCTCCAGCTCGACAGCCTGCCCACAAGGCAGGGCGAGAGAGAGCTGCCAGCGCAGCAGGCCTACGGAGAACACAAAAAGCATTGCTAGGATTGTGTGCCGGCATCCACTGAGCCAAAAGCTTCATTTACCCTTGGAGAACTTAACAGAGAAAACACTAACTGATCCCTTTTAGGGTGAAATTTCAGAGTGCTTGGTGTTGTCTTAAGTCCACTCCTGTTAAAATCAACAGTTAAATAAAACTCTGACTGGACAGCACTTAGTATAAAGTTGAAGACTTCTGAGAATTGTTTCTTGGGCTAAAAGTTACTAAAGTTAGAAACCAACCTAGTTGCACAATAAACTAATTTTCTAGGGAGGAATCTTGAGGAAACCTGTGTGCTTTGCTCCGTTTAGTGTTTATTTCTACTTGTTCATAAGATGATCATGGTGAAACAATAAAGTCTGATCAGAGAAACAAGGGACTAGATCTGTTGGTGGCAAATAGTGCTGGCAGTCAAGTTGATGGTTAACGTGGAAAGCTGCCAGCTTGAGATGAGAGGTACTGAAGGTGTAAGTGACTTTGCAAACACTCTCAGTCATCATAGTTTTATAGGAATGATGGTAATACATCTTTGACTATTTTAGGTTTTGAAATTTTGAGACTTGACAGAGCGGACTGCTGTCTCTCTGGTACTGATTAGCATATTGAATTACTTGATCAGATGTGTGCATCAGCTAAAATCAAGGGAACTTAGGAATCAAAGAAAAGGAAATTACCCTTCACATCCCCTACTTTTCTTTGGTGTTCAAAAATAACTGATTGAAAAATAAGAGGAAATATCCCACATTTGTGCTGTGCATGTCACATTTGCTACTTTCAGAGGAAGAGGAAGTAGTCAGGCTCAGCGCTGTGTCCTGGAAGCTACTGAGGAGCAGGATCCTGGTGAAGAGTTTAGGGACATGCTTGCTATGTCATGACTCTGGCTGAGTAGAGAGTCAGAGTTAAAGGTTTCTATTCGAGGGGAGAATAAGAGAGGGCATACAGCATTCTCTTAAGTATTCGGGCCATGTGAACAATTATTGCAGTTTAACATTACCTTTTAACCTCAGCCCATGGCCAGGGTAAAGTACTTAAAGTAAGATACCCTCTTACTTGTGTTAGCAGGCATAGTTCAGACAAACAAACATTAATTTCTTGAGCAGCTTCAGGAGTCAGACCATGTAAAGGACATCAGTGTAAAGGTCACCCTTATGAACTTCAAATTCAAGCATAATTTTTAAAATAGAAAACTCAGTAATTTCAACAGTTACCCTGTATATTATGTCTGAACAGCAGGACGGCTATTTCAGCATATTAGTACTGCTGAGTGACCTCCTGCTGGGTTTTGGGTCTGTGTGATGCCAGCTTTTCAGTATATCTGGCTTCCTTCCTAACACTGCCTCAGTACGCTTTCCAAAGCAGAAAGCACACTTCCTAATAGCTAGAAGCTACCTACAAGGCATTCTGTCTTAGCCTTTCTTTTTTCCTAGTTTTTCACATTTTTCTTTTTATTTTGAGCTTCTCTTCTTCTCTCGACAGTAGGATGCACAGGCTCCCATGACAGTTACACAGTCACAGTTCATTTACAGCTGATTTTAGAAACAGTACAAGGCAAATATTTTGAATAAGAGTATGCCTGCTACCTACCTGGCTGAAACAAGGAAGTGCACAAATCCAGACATTAAAATAAACAGAGAAAGAACCAGCTGTTTTATGAAAACTCTAGAACCTTAAAACCTGTGTTTGTTCTGTATTTTACTTGATTATCTGACCCTGTTCCCACTTTGCTAGCAAGTAGCACAGAGAGAAGTGCAAACAGACAAAAGAGAACAGCAAAGAGGATTTAAAAAATGCATACAATTATGAAATACTGTGAAGAGTTTAGACAGAGAAAATCCTTCCCTTTGCCTTCTCTGTTTAGAATGCCTGGCTGCAAATACTGTACTATATAACCAGTGTCTTGCCTATTGCTAACTCTACAGTATTTTGCAAGAGGGGTGCAGCTGGAACATTAGGTTACTTGTTTTTATCCTGTTGCAATAACACGGGGCATCTGCAGTCCTTTCTTGCATTCTGTGTTTTATTTCCATGAGAGAGCAATAGCAGCAGAGGAACAGAGAAGCGTGACTGGATAAACGTGGAAATAGCTGTTTTCTCTAGTCCCCTTCAGAGAAAATGTGGTCTTTGTAGCACTTGGAATTCCATATGATTAGAAGAAAAAGCCAAATAATTTGACACAACAAAGCAGTGCACAACTTCAGCTTTCTAACAATGACTTAGTTGCTTGCTTGTCTTTCCAGCACCTGACAAGTGCCTCGGGAAAGGCAAACAACTCAGTAAGAGAGAGAAGGAAGGAGTATTAAATGCTGTTGATTTGGGTGGGGGGAAAAAAGCATTGCATGTAAAATGAAGATAGAAATGCAAATCAGCTCCAAATACTTAACATAGCTGATAAACAGTTGTATAAAGATAGAAACTGGAGATGATAAAGACCTTCAGATATTCTGTATTTATACTCACTGTGAGCCTGGCCTTTCTTCACTTAGCTATGCGCCTGTGTACACTGCTGGACGCAAGCAGTGTCCATGCATCGCGTCGGTCAGTTAGACTCTCTGTGGTACTTACAACCATCAGTTCCCAAACATCCAAATTTGGAGTCGCACTACTGCTTAAAATTATATCATGGCAATTTTAATTATATGCATAGGTTGAAGTAGTTCTCAGCATCTCCCAAAGCAAAATAAAAAAGATATAACATGGGGGACTAAGGAGCTGAGAAAAAGGGGAGTCTGGGCATACTGTGTTGTTCAGTGGTGTCAGTCTGCACAGATCGCTTGTCTGAGCTGATCAGGTTTGATATACTTAATGGTTGTTCTCTGAAAGCTGTCTTTCAGCTATTCCACAGTCCAGAAAAACATATCCTTACGCTATCACTTCCACAGGTTCCTATTCCAGAGGCTTTTATGTAGTGTGACTTAAAAAGAAGCATGATAAAAGCAAAGGCTGCTGAGTCCACTGGACCTAAGGTGACTCTTTGAGAGGGAGGCTCTGCCAGCTTCCAGTGTGAAGGATCCCTACTTCAGTATCTTATCAACCTGTATGGTCAGTTCCTTGAATTTTCACTTTTTTTTAATTTTTTTTATTTCTGTGGTATTTTTCTATAACGAATGCAGCTTTTCGAAAATGCAGGCACCTTCTTTTCTGCATTATGTCATTGTTCCTTACAATACTACTGTCGCCTTCTAATTCCTTATTATTAGCTAAAATAGAGTGTTTTCTCTGGAGAAAATGTAATATAAACTCTCCTTAGGTAGGATGTCTGTGGGATTATACCTCATATGGGAAAAATATCTAGTAAATGCTGAACTTGCTGCTTTTCCCCTTTTAATAAAGTGCATTCTCAGTACCTTCCTTCTTACTTTGCATGGTACAGCTATGGTATTTCTGCAGAAATGGCAGCTCTCAGCACCTGAGAGAAAATGGTCAAAAAAAGTGATGAAGAGCTGGTGTTACACCAGGGCAGTAAACTCAGAGCCAATAACTCTGTGTTCTGGTTTTCCTCTCCATGTTTAAAACCTTGAAATTTTGGTGAAAATTCAAAATCTAATTCCTTCTGTCAGAACACAAGCACTCTAGTCCTGGTATCACGCCTCCTGGAAGCTGCTGGGAAATGCTCCATCCATGCTCGTTGCTCCTTCTTGTCTCTCTATTCACCCTATGCCTTGAATTCCCATCTAGTTTCCCTAACACCTCCCACAGTGCGCTTTCTTTTTATTGAAGGGCAATACATCATAAGATATCCTGATGGCCTCATTTTCTAATGCGTAAAACAATAGTTTTATTAAAATCCTCATTTCCAAAGGGATGGTTTGAGAATTTTTTCATCTCCAAAACCTCATTTTTTCTCCTGTTTTTCTGACAGCGTATTCATCTCACCTTGGCTAAATCATCTGTATAAATAATTTTTCATTTTCTCTAGCTGTCAGTGGAATTATTTTTTTATGTGTCATTAGTGTAGGTTAGAAATAAGTAAAACTATATTTTTCCAAGCTGAAATTATCATTTATTACAGTCTGTTATGCTGTATTTCATTCTCTATCTCGGCAGGAATATAAAGCCAATGCTTTTCCCCCGATACTTTCATATGATTTTTACAGTTTTTCTTCTCACATTTGGTACCTTTTTTCTCAATCGGATTCCAACCTGCCTTGCCTGTGTACTGCTCTAATAGTAACTCATCACTGACTGATAGCCAGCTGCCCAGCTCACTTGATGCTTTTAACTGAGTGAAGAGGGCAAGTCACCTCCCTGAAGTCTCTATCTCAGTCCAACAGGAAGAGCGTTACAGATTTCATCTAGGAATCTTCACAGCAGAGTAGAAGGAAGGAGACACATGACAGGTGCCTGCTGGTTTTGGATGTCTGTAAAGCAAATACACTCTAGATAGCTAGAGTGCATTTCCTTATGAGCTCTTAAGTTGGAAGGGCAGAAGTCAAGATAAATATTTAATTGCAGAATGAAAATAGTAGCTTTTTCTGCCAGTCTCATGAGTATAGTTTTTGGCCATTTCTGTAGCGTATTGAATTTTAAAATACTCCTTGCAGATGAAATCTAATTTTCTTTTCTTTTCTTTTTTTGTATACCTTAGAAGAAAAAACAGATCTCATGCTACTTTCTGATTGTATCTGGACAATATCTTCTAGGAATCAAGTTACAGCGTAGAATCTCGGTCGATGTGCCTAAAAGCAGCCCTTGAAGTCTGGTGAAATATGTGTGGGTTGACTCAAGAAGCCTTTGAATTGTCAGTTAAGTTACTGTTATGACCTGAGTATTACTGTTCTGTTCCTAATATTAATTTAGAGCCCAGACACAAAAATGTTTATTAAAAAATTGCCGTTTTGTATTATATCCACTATTGTTTTTCAGCATGCCGATCTGTACTATCCTTGGACATGTCTTCACAGTAGATGGTTGTTTTCCCTTAATTCAGCAACTCATAAATCCCTCTCATAACATATTCTTCTCCATTTATTTATAAAGTTTCCTGAGAGCTACCAGGGACCAGTAAAAAACCTAAGGCACAGTTTACTAAAGGCCTACATTAGTGAAATTTCTCAAAAATGTGGCAGTTGGTACAGTTTTGCAAATTATTCCCTCCTACAGGAGTAATTCAAACATTAACTAAAAAGCACGCTTTCCATTTTGGGCAAATTGGAAGCTAAGGAACAGCTAGGTTTTCAGGGCAAACTCATAGCTTGTGCCACGTTTTAGGTAAGCCAGATGAGCTTCATTTTTAATAGCACTGTCTGTCACCCTTTGGTTATGAATCTGAGTAAAAGGCACGCACCAAGAATACACCAAAAAGCCTGCACCAATGAATACAACAACATTTCAGCAATCTGAAAAACATGCATCTCTTCTGACTATTTTTTTTTTCTCATTGAGGATGCCAAGGGATTACCGAGGCTTCTGTACATGTCAGAAGTTTATGTCCTAGTGTTTAGCCCTCTGTAAAGGTTTCGACAGCTTCTGTGTTCACATGGTGCTTACCAATTAGGTAAAGCCAGTGAGAAGTTTCCTACATAAAGTAGCAGCCGTTCTTCTAGGTAATAAATAAATACATTTATGCTACTGTATATGTTCATCAAGTTTTTTTTTCCTCCAATTATTTAGACATTGTTTTGTTCCTGTTAGTTCTGATAGTAGCTTTTACAGTTGAATTAACATGGCTTGTAAAGTTAAAATCAATTACAGCAGAGTATCCCTGATGGATATCCTAGAGGAGATACGCTATACAGACACTGCAGGTCTCATTTCAAACTTTGAAGGCTACAATCTGAATTCAATGCATGTAGCCATTACGAATTAACACAAGATATAAAATCTCACTGATTTTGTTTATAAAATGTCAGTCAAGTAGCACCTGATGCCTAAAGTTCTGTTAGCAAAGTAAGCTCGTGTGAGAATGGGTGAGAAACATTTCCGGGACACTGGAAACTTTGGGAGCAAGAGGAAAGCTCTGTGACCTTGAACAGACCAGATTTTTGATGAACCTTAAGCAGGGACTGAGACTTATATATGTATGTATATTTTTTTATGTGAAGCCTATGTTTAACTTAAGCTACCTGCAGAATGTGCACAGAAAGAAAAGGTGATTTGGAGTTCTTCCACACTGCTTTTCTGCAATGGCGATGGCCCAAATCAATGAGTCCTTGAGTGCCTGGATCAGCATGGAACATGTGCCCAGGGTGTTCTGTTATGTGAGGCTGACGTCGGTGCATTGCAAGAGACATAGGTGTTATCCCTGTGTGATGAAAGCGTAATGATGTGAGTTATCTGTACAAGAGGGGACTTTGGAGTAGACGTGACAAATCAGAACAGTGGGAAGAGCCCGGGTGGGACGGTTTGCCTGTGAAAGAGGACTGAGATCTAGGCACTGGAAAAAGCTTCTCTCCTGCCCAGAACAGAAATACAGTCACTCCTAACGTTGAGGTAGACGTTTTTAAGGAAATCCAGCACTAGGCATAATTTTGAGAGGTCTTTTTCTTCCTGGAAATCGGACACTCTTAAAGCACGAATTTATTTTCAGGAGGATTATGTCCACATCTTAGGAAACACAAAGAGTAACGTGATTAAACACATTCTCGTCTTCTTTTTTGGCTTCCTTTGGCCCTTGGAATAAAAATGTGAGATTGTTAAAATCTCAGAGTTTCATTGACTTTGAGTCGGTTGCATAGATTACAAATTAAAATTGGGTCCTAAAACTTCTCTTGGCTAAAAATACTTAATTTTTTCCATGCTTTAGTTTATTAAAATATAATTTTAAAAAAACTAACTATATTTGCTTAAAAATTATGTTCATCTTATATGAGTCATATCATGTGTGGGAATAATGTACATTGCACAGCACATTCAAAAGAATTGTTTTCAGATAGTAATTAGCTTTTTGAAGGAAAGGGGGAATTTGTGAGTGCACAGCTCTACTTTATGAGCTCTTTTTACTTGCAACAGTCCCCCAAACGTCACCATGAAAGTCAGCACTGATTCTTCTGTTGAGATAATCCTTCAGGTGAAACAAAACATTGTTAACAGCATATAATACTGACAGAAACAAAAATATCTTAAATTCCAATTTCTGTTCTCCATCAATATTGAGGTAACTTCACTGATAACAGCAGATTACATAAGTGCAACACAATTTTTTTGTAAAGAGTAAACAAAGAGCAAAGAATCAAACTGTTCCAGTTTAAGGACATATAAATCTTCTTACCCCCACAAAGCCAATCTCTAGTCTTTTGTGTTCAAAAACATTGACTATTTCCTAAGAATTTTTTTCATCCTTTTTGAAAGTGTTTTGAAGAGGTGTCTAGAGCCCAGGTATTCAGTCTCTCAGATATCTTTTGGGGGGTATGCACAGTGAAGGTGCATGCAATAGCACATATTAACATCCACCTCTAGCTAACATCCTGAATAAAACTAGTGAGGAAGTGGTACGGTAAGTTTTAATAGTACCGTAGTATGCACCAATGTACCTACTTTGTGTCCGTGGAGAATTTGCATGATGGTTCTTAGTGCATGTGAAAGCCAAGGCTGCTGGTGCCACTCTTATTTATGTTAACAAGATTATGCTAAGAGGAAGCGCAAACAGATGTTCTCATTCTACTGTCATTCTACCAGGCAGACAAACTTTTTTCTCTCTGTCTAACTGAATGTGATGGAGCTGTTTCATTTTGTTTAAAAAAAAAAAAAAAAGAAAAGCAAAAAAAGTCTGTGAATCACAGAAATGCCTTCCAGCCTGATGTTTAGATTATAGTTCTCCGATGAATGTGTAATTATTTATAACATGTGGAACAGTTTCAACAACAGTGAGTGGGAGCTTTAAAAAAATAAACAGGCTTACTTCAAAATAGTACTCCGCTACCTCCTGTGGTAGTGTTTAGGGGAGTTATCAAAGGAAGTAAGATATGTAGGTTTGAATTTTCTCGGGTAGAGGAGGTAACGAAACCTAGGTCTCACAAATTTTGGGTACCTGCACTGATCAGTGGACTGCGTATTTGTTAAAAGGTGGTATCACATCATTCTTTGTAAGTCTGTCCTTCCGAATTATTTGTTACCTCAAATTTTTTGCTTTGAATTTGTAAATGTCTTTTATATGATGAAAACAGTGTTTTTCTTGCAAACGCTGTATTCATTAGAGGGTGCGCAGCTCTAGTTTCAGTATTACACGATTTCAATTTCCTCGCAGCCAGAGATAGCAACAATCATTCAAAATACTTGGTGGATACAAATCCATTTCTATATCCATGCTGGGCCATGCAAATAAGCATATTTTTTACAGGAAGCACACCATTTTCAAGTATTTATTTATTAATTGCCTCAATCACTTTATCTGTAATTAAAATCCTTTTCCATCTGAAGGAGGCCCACAGAAATTTAAAATCATCTTAATTAATCTTCTTTGAGACTTTGCCGACTAACCTAAAAACCAACTATGTGCTATTTGTATGAAAGCTGTAGTTCTTTCAATGATACTGTTAACTATGGCTATAAATTAGTTTTCCACATTGTCTTTACTAGTCATAATAGCAAATCTAATGGAATTCCAAAATCTGATTTTACGTATGTCCTGATCAGACAAAGTCAGAAAATTTGCATAACCAAATCCTACTGCATTAGAATATTACTATTTTCTGTACTGCATCAATCACTGTTCTAATTTCCGTTCCTCGAGCTGTATCCGCCTTTTCCGTTTTTGGCAAATTTTATATGTACTTTTACTTTCCTTTTGTGTATGTGCTAAGAATGGATGAATAAAGACAAGTTGGCTTTCATCTCCATAATTAACACCTGCATGAAGCATAAAATGTGAAAATTAGAAATGAGGATGCAGTCCTGGGGAGGAACCTGAACCTGCCTGATCATTTCTGGTTTGAAACCGCTTGACAGATCAACAACCCTTTGAGATTCAAGCTCTGTTTAGTGAAAAGTGAGTCCGAAGCTGCTGAGTGGGAGGGACGTGCTCACTCCTTCCTCAGAGGCAGCTAATAACATCACAGCAAGCAGGAAGAGCTGCTTCTTTCCGGCAGACTTTAGTTTTCAGAGAGTCTTGTGAGCTGCACTTAGTAAGTTTGTTCTGCCTGGGGTGGGGGTGAGCGTGGCTGAGCTACATGATCTCAGACTAGAGCTTCCAAACTGATCCCTCCAGCAGCCGTTCTTAAGCGGAAGGACCCCAGTTTTTGCTCTTTGTTTCTCCTCCCCGGCTTCTGGGTACACCAAGGAAAAGAAGCAGATAGCTGGAGTGAAGTGAGATGGGGAAAAATTATGTTTTATGATCTCCTAACTGTGTTTCAGTATTTGCCTATGTTTACTTCCTTGAGCATAAACTAAAACTACTGAATTTGAAATCTGCTTTATGTTTCAGGAGGGAATGTATCAATTTTATAAGGCTCGGATGGGAAATACTATAAATACCATAAGAATGGATAACAAGGTGAGCAATCCAAAGGTGAATTGTCAGAGGTAACCATGCCTGTGATTAAAAAAAATGATTCTTAAATACATATGGCCTTACCTGTTATAATAAAACCTTTAAAGTGCATGGCTACCAAGAAAGAACAGAAGTCAGTGCTGTATTTTTAGCAGGCTTGTGAGTACAAACTAGGGAGAGGAGAAAGCAGTCTAAACAACGCCGCATTTCTGACCTAGTCTGAGTAAACCCTCCAGCTACGTTTCAGCACGAGACATAGTTGTTGGGCATTTTCTCTTTCTCTTGCTGGAGGCAGCTGTGGCTGATGCTGGCAGCTTGCCGTGGATCCTGACTTGCTGCAGGGCCCAGACCCTGCTTACCTCGTCCCGTCTTGGGTAGGAACTGACAGTGGCAAGTGCATGGAGTGAGGAGCCTAAGGGTCTCCAAATGAAATGGTAATAGTAACAGCGATCTGTCTTGAGTACCACCATTCCCTGGGACTATAATATTCAACTCAAGGCTTTAAGTCATCTCATTCCATCTGGTATTCATAGCTCAGATAGCTTGAAGATAAGGAAAACTGGCTGGCACTTTCAAGACTGGACTAGTTTTGAGTTTCACACTCTTTTCCTCAGGCTATTCTTTTCTGGTTATGTCCCATTTCAGACTTTCAAATCCTGGCATGGATCTTGGCTATGTGTCTAAGTTGAGAAATGGAATATTCTGTGAGAAAGTAAGTCCAGAACGGTAGCAAAGATGAAAATGGTTAGAAAAAAAAAAGATTTTCTTTTTGAAAACATTAAAGCTATGGCACTGACTCTGAATAGAGTCTGAGAGTCTGTGCTTACCTCTGATCCTAGCTGATACATAATTTAGGGTATATCTAAATCTGCACGAGAAAAACAGTGCAGGCACACCTGCAGGGTCTATTAGCTACGCAGAATGTCATGCTGTATTCCTTCTCATCCAAGGAGGAGCTCTGGCATCCTTCTCCTTAGGAAACCTGAACGTGCTCTTAGTTAAGTTCTTCTGTCCTCTATTTCCCTTGTTACCGTTGTCTCATTTGCCTGTCAGCTGAGACCTGGCCAAACAAGATGGTAGTTTTACTTGTGGTCTCTTGATGATGGAGCATCTGGAGATAATAAATAGAAGATATTTAACTGGCATGTCATATATTGATTAGCAATTACGAAAATTAAACATATTTATCTTTGCAATGGCAGTATGTTAATAAAAAGGTTGTGTAGTTTTGGTCATTGCAGATGAAAGCATTTATTCTTCTTTCTTTTTTAAAGATTTCTGAGTGTATTACTTTCGTTGTGCTTTGCGCACGTGTAAAAGATGGTCAGGGATAAAATAAAGTATTTGAGAATAATTTGTATGATTGGAAAGCCAATGATGGTGATACATACAAAACATTTTCTATTTCGGTTGTCATCTTTTGAAATGTATTTTAATACCTTTGATTAAGATGTATGTCATAATTTCTAATTGATGTGAAAGAGGTAGAATAGATTTGTGGGGGCTTAAATAAGGCCTTTAATGAGAAGTAC
The DNA here is from genome assembly GCF_040807025.1 of Struthio camelus. Taxonomy (NCBI): domain Eukaryota; kingdom Metazoa; phylum Chordata; class Aves; order Struthioniformes; family Struthionidae; genus Struthio; species Struthio camelus. Next base: position 30,326,185 of record NC_090945.1, read on the forward strand.
AGGGAACAGATGACAGAAGTGATATATGTGGGTAATAAGGGAATATGAATCTCCCACACATCCATGAGCACAAAGAAACAAACAAACAAATAATATCATAAACCAAGGCATACCATGTAAAGCATAGTATCTTGTAACTATTTTTACTATTTAAATTTACTTTTAATTTAATTAATATCAGTCAGATAGTTTATAATGGTAACATGTGAGCATATATGAATTCATCCAGATTCATATGAACGCATAGAAAATATATTTAATACTTGAGCACAGTTAGAACAACGATGTCATCATGCAAAGAGATGTTCACACTGTATAATTACCTTATGACAAACACATGTATTGGGTTTATAAAGAATCTTCAATCAAAAAACAGTGCCATTCTGCACCGTATATGATTTTAAATAGAAGTGTTCCAGCTGTTTCCAGTGCTGCTGTCAAGTTTGTATCTAATCACACTCCTAGCAGTAAAAAGCCTGATTTAATGTTGCTTTTCTGGTCTGAATTCTTGAGAGTCTGGCTTCTAATCCCCACTGTTTTGCTGGGTTGTGCGAGACCAGCTCTTTAAAAGTACTAAAGCACATAAACATGTGAGATTCACCTAGTGATGTTTCTGAACACACCTAACCGTTATCTGTACTTTACACTGCCTAAATAACTTTGGAAAATTTGAAAATGCCTAATGGCAATCATAGCCCAAGAGTAAAACAGAAAAAAAAAACCCTGTAATAACAAAAAATAGGGGATGACTAATTCCTGGGATTACTTTTTTGTTATTCTATGGGAGGTTTCCCAAAACGTCCAAACTGAGGTTTTGGAAGTCTTCATTCAAAGACAGTAACAGAGACTGACTGTAATCCAATGGTAAGAGTGTTCACCAGGCCCAGCAAAGGTCAAGGCTCATCTTCAGTATTGCAGTTATTTATGTAAAAGGAAAGACTGTCAGGGTTAAGACTCTCCAACAACTTTTTAGCCAAGGACAAAAGAGTCTGAAATCCAAGTGTCTTATCTGCTTTGATCATAAATCTTGTACTCCAGCACCTAAATCCCTGGATGATGGGCTGCTATGAACTATATTAGAAATGTAGACAGCTAGCCACCAGTAGCAAAACTGGTATAAATCAGCCTATCTATATATATATTTATGCATATATGTGTATGTACATGCAGACAAACAAACATACACGTACAATTTGGTACTGATATTTTCTACTGATTTTGGTACTGATATTTTCTACTAATTTCTGAATAAAAGTCAGAAATTTCCAACCTGTTCTTACCTACTTTCTGACAGCCACCAGGCTAATTTAAAAAGAATGGCATGCACCATTGGGACTTCTGATTTTTAGTTTGCTTTTTCTTTTAAGATTTAGTTAGTGCCAATTAGTGTTCCATATTTTTAGAAATGAATATGTGTTTAGAGACTGTCAATCTCTCCTCTTTCTGTTGACTTAGAATAGCATAGTAAACATGATCTAATGCTCTTCCAAATATCCTCCAGCAGAATTAGGAATATAAGAATTAAATTTCAATTGTTTCTAAAACTAAAAGTGAAATACTTGTGAAAACAATGTGAGAATGAAGAAAAATAATGAAAAGGTCCGATGACTTAATATATTTATATACCATGAAGACTGGGGAAAACGTCCAAACATTTTAAAATGTTTAAACTTAGCAGAAAAATATCTCTTACTTGACCTGTCTAATTACAAAAGGATTGTTTTGACAGATTGATTTGAAAAAAAAGCAGAAAAGTTTTTTCGGTGCTCACCCATCCTATAAGATAATGAAAGGCATTATCTAGAAAGCACCAAAAGATTTAAAGTAGAATGGATGGCTCCTCAGTATTGTTCAGCACAAAGCTGCAAATAAGTTTTCTTCTGAAGAGCAGATACACTATTAAATAGGCTTATAGTTGTGTGCCACCAGGTTCATGTGACTGAACTCTGACAACAAATCCCCAGGGTTTAGATGAAATCTCTAAAGAAGGGCCATGAGGATAACTTCCCTATCTTACTCTGCTGGCTTCTCTTTACTTTATGATACTCAGAACTTGAAAACTGCTGAACTGGGAATTAATTTTAAAAAACGGGCTTTGCATACTGAAGTTCATTTAACTGTAAACTAGTGGGATCTGCTGTCAGGAATTCAGGTTAGGTTCCTGGACTCTGAGGGCAAACAGCAAGTATCCTCTCCAAAAGTAGTGCTGCTTTACTTTTGGCAAGCAGGTACTGAAAAGAAAGGAAGAAATGTGGGTAAACCGTACAGTCTGAAAGCTCCTACTTAAAAGGAAACTCTCCAGAAAAATGCAAGGACACAAATAATGCAATTTGTCTTAAGAGAGTTCTTAAAGTGAAAAGGAGGCCACAATTTTCACTGCCTAACGCTGACCACCTGAAATTTGGCACTTCAGCTCTCGCTGTAGCCAGTAAAGAGAGTTACACATCGCTGAAACACAGTCCTTTGAAAAGGAGTACGTAAATCAGTCTCTCTGTCGACCCACCCTGATCAACATCATACCATTCCCAAAAGTAAAGACTATTTCAGTATGACTTCAGCTAAGTCATAAGACTCTTCCCAGTTCCTTTATAAAGTCCTCGGTGCAATCATGTGTTGAGCTCCTATGGGAATAGACCAGGCGTCAAGGTGTTCTATTTACAAAGTTCATTTCAAGTTCAAGTTTTCATTGAAGGAAAGAAAAATTTGGTCAGTGTAAAGACTTTGCTTCAACTCTGTTACCAAATACTAGACCCTAAATTCTTAAGAAACGTGGACTCTGTCTTTCCTGCGGTAAATTCCATAATTACACTTGCAAACTTCTCCTGGAGCACTGAGATTCACCTGTGTAGCCCCCAAATATTTGTACTCTATTATAGAGTTTGATTAAATTACAAATTTGAACATAACCTATTGCATATGTTGCGCACACACACATAAAGCCAATAGTCTGCATTGACAACACATAAAACATAACCATAACATAATATTATATGCTATCCCAATTAATGGATATGCTGAACTTCTCTTCCACCAGGCCTTTACTAATGATATTGTTGAAGATAACAGGAAAACGAGCCATTAAAAATATGTAGAATAATATTCAGAATTCAGGTTGCTTGCCAGAATTTTCAGAATGTGACAGTTATTTAAATTCTCTTTTTGCTTCCCCTTTGTTACAGACCTTCTGATTGTGTGTCTAACTGAACACCAGCTGCTTGCAAACTTTGTTTAAATATTACAACACAACATCCTCTGGCTTACCACTACAAAAATTGATAGTTTTCTCTTTAGGAATCAGGATGCATTTTGATTTCAGATTATTTAGTAATGTTTTCTCCCCCTCCTTCAGAAGAAAAAAACTCACTGATCCTTTTTTTGTGTTTTTCCTTCCTTTTCCTAAAAGCCTTGCCATGAGCAGTCCCCGCTGCCTGTGGTAGCTTCACATGTCAGAAATCAGACAGTCGCCAGCTTTCACCCTGATGCCCGCTGCATTGCTCACCGGAGCCTATTGCAGATGTTTACTCTGCACAAATCTATTCCAGCAGCAGGGGAAATTGTTTCAGAGACTTGGTGTGTTAGCAATCTTGGTCCACAGAATCACAGAATCACAGAATCGTTTAGGTTGGAAGGGACCTCTGGAGATCATCTAGTCCAACCTCCCTGCTCAAGCAGGGTCACCTAGAGCATATTGCCCAGGATCACATCCAGACGGCTTTTGAATATCTCCAGCGAAGGAGACTCCACCACCTCTCTGGGCAACCTGTTCCAATGCTCTGTCACCCTCACAGTGAAGAAGTTTTTTCTCAGGTTCAGATGGAACTGCCTGTGGTTCAGTTTCTGCCCATTGCCTCTTGTCCTGTCACTGGGCACCACGGAGAAGAGGCTGGCCTCATCCTCTTGACACTCCCCCTTCAGATACTTGTACATGTTGATGAGATCGCCTCTCAATCTTCTCTTCTCCAGGCTGAACAGGCCCAGCTCTTGCAGTCTTTCTTCATAGGAGAGATGCTCCAGCCCTCTAATCATCTTGGTAGCCCTCCGCTGGACTCTCTCCAGGAGTGCCATGTCTCTCTTGTACTGGGGAGCCCAGAACTGGACACAGTACTCCAGGTGAGGCCTCACCAGGGCTGAATAGAGGGGCAGGATCACCTCCCTCGACCTGCTGGCAACACTCTGCCTAATGCACCCTAGGATCCCATTGGCCTTCTTGGCCACAAGGGCACACTGCTGGCTCATGTTTAACTTGTTGTCCGCCAGCACTCCCAGGTCCTTCTCTGCAGAGCTACTTTCCAGCAGGTCAACCCCCAGCCTGTACTGGTGCATGGGATTATTCCTGCCTAGGTGCAGGACCCTGCACTTGCCTTTGTTGAACTTCAGGAGGTTCCTCTCCGCCCACCTCTCCAGCCTGTCCAGGTCCCTCTGAATGGCAGCACAGTCTTCTGGTGTGTTACTTTGTCCAGAAGTATGGCATGTGTTTACGTTTATTGTGTTGTCTTTTGGTACCTACTGTAACTCCAAAATGTTTACATGACTGTGTTATCATCTCAAATAGATAGTTGTGGTGCTATAAAACTGCATTATGCAGTTGCAATGTTGTGCTTAGCGCTTCTTTCCCACAGGTGGGCATCTGTTATTTTTCCTGTATATATACAAATGTGTATGTGAGTGTTTGTAGTATGTACATGTATTTCATACAGGTGAGTGCTGTATATAGAAGCTGCACTATGCTATTTTATCTTAGCAGCCTTTGCCTCTCTCTTGTCTTTCTTTACAGTAAGTGTTCTTGCTTTGGTGATCTGGCAATGGATTAGGTTTCTGTTAATAATTTAGTGAGTCCAAGAAAGGAAGGAGGTGGGGGACAAAACATAATTCCGAGCAGGACTGAGCAACATATTCTTTGTAAATTTATAACCCAGTTTCTTTCCTCTTCTCAGTAGAAGGCCTGTTTCACCTCAGCAACATAGAAACCTCCTTTAGTGCTCTTTTGCCTCATGGTTTGAGTCAGAAAGCTGTAAAACAATGTATATTTGCAAAGTGAAATTATTTTTGTTAATAAGAGTGCATTTCTAGGGAACTCTTCCCTCATAAAAACGTTTATCTTTTCAAACTTTTTTTTTCCTGAAAGTTTTAAGCTGTTTTCTCCAAAATGCATGGTAGTGTATGAGATGGAGTGGTGTAACTATGCTGGCTGTACTGGGGTTACCACAAGGATGGTGCAAGGTGTCCTTGTTTATTCCTTTTCTATATCCTTCAGTATCATTGTCCTTTACTGATTAGATTGGTGCTGAATGTGTATTAGGTTTGGACTTTGTATTTTCCTGGGTGAAACACATATTAAAAGTTCACGGAGGCTTTTTTTTTTTTTTTCCCCTATTTTCACAAATGTTAAATATGAAAATAGTCCTGAAAGACAGCTGGCCTTACAGCCTGAACATGTAAATTAAAATGAGCAATTGTCAGCATAAAGAAAGCAACATAACACACTGTCTCATACAAACTGTATAGCACGTTTGTCTTTGTGTAACATAGAATCATATCTTGCCCTGAAAAGCAGAGGTACTGCTTTCAAAATTTGGTCTAGTAACCTCTTTCAGTACCTACTTTAATTTGAAGCTATAGCCCGTAGCTAATATGCAGTCACCATATCTTTAATATTCCTGTTGCGCAAGTAGCGCTCTGCCCATTCTTCTCCGTTGTGGCTTGCTCTTTTGCTAAATAATGAAACAATCCTCAACCTAAGCTTGTTTCTTTTTGGAGAACTTCTCCCTGGATCATTTTCAGAATCAGGCCGTACTGGGAACAGTTGAGGTGTATCTGTGTTCTCCAGCCCTCTCTTTTCTTGGGCTGTTAATTTATATGAAGCTAGTATGCATCCACAGTGTCTGAAGTTAAATATATACAATAGTTATGTCACTTAAGATGAGCCACATCTTTTCTCCCTTATTAGGATGTGTAAGACTTTTAAGTGACATTTTCCCCAAAATCTAACATGCTGTAATGACAGATACAGAAAAAGTAAGTGAATAGATTTTTGAATCTTTTATTATGGGAATCCTGAATATACTGACAAGGGAACTTAAGATTTTCTGAATTAACTAAGGCAATCATTGATGACAGGGAAAACTGGAATACCTTTTTTCTGGGCAAAAAAAGAAGTATTTTAGCTTTCACTTTTTTATTTGAAAAAGAAGTACAGGGGAGAGGTATATGTTCAGACTTCCTTTCTGGAATTTAAAAAGACTTATCTTTTCCTTTATTTTGCCAGCACCTTTTCAGGCTGTAAATGTGATATATTGGAGCTGACCTGGAATTTAATCTGCTACTGAGATGCGTTTTTATCCAATCCAGGTAATTATTTTCTTAAGCATTTCTGAAATAGTATTTCTGAATTGCAAATAAAAGCAAATGACAAACAGATATGTAGAAACCACCTAGCTTAAAAATGCAATTTGTGTTCCTAAATCTTGAGGGTTTCAGTTGTTCAGTCCTAATGCAAGAACACTGAAGTCTAATAGACATGAGCAGGTAGCAATAGGAAAAGAGAAAAATATGTAGAAATGACTTGCATTGTCCTGGATCAGGGTGCAATTCAGATTGCTTGATCACAGGTAAGTTATGCAGCTGTCCATGTGACATAAGTTATCAAGTGGAAGCTGTAATTTGCTGGTGGGTCTTGTTGATAAGAATATAGAGAAGTTATTCCATGTTGAAGATTTGACAACATAATTGCTTAAGGTTTATTTGCACAGACGTTTTTGGATGAATACATTGCTGAGGTGCTTGCATACCATTATTCTTAAGAAGTTTGACAATTTACAGTTAAGGAAATTATTGGTTATGAGCCCTACGGTATTGTTAAATTTGATGGCTAAAATTTCTATCACAAGATCAAGTGTTCTGCAGCTTATCAGTAAATATGAGTAGTTTAAATGGTGAATTTGCAGAGAAAAGTCCTAAATTGTTGAGTGACACATTCCAAGAGTAAAAAGTAAAGTGCTTGAAAAATAAGTATTTATGTTTTGAGAAAAGTACAGCTGGGGTGCTGAGAGGATTCAGCATCACATGTTAGGAATTAGAGTAAAGAGTTCAGAACGTACAGTGGAATGTTTCAGCTTGAGCCTCCACCATAATCTCTCCATATTTTCTCTTCAGTTTATTCCAGTACATATAATGGGAAGTTAGAAGATTCAAAATTACCAGTGTGCACAGAGGGAGTGTCTTAAATTTAGGTTGTGATCTCAAAAACCAAAAGAATCTGTTGTCTGAAGACAGTCTTTAAAATGCTTGCTTCCCTTAGTGTTATACATGTATGGACAGAGGCATAAAGTACAAGAAGAATATGGAGCTAGAGCTGGATCTGTCTGGGATGAATTCAACTTTAATAATTTATCTGGTACAAAATCACTGATATGCCACTGTTCTGTAAGTTTAAAAAATAGACAATTTCCTTCTGCCTATCCCCAGCACCCACTAATTCCTTTAGTTTATGTAAGGCAGACTAGTGACGATTCTCTCCTTTGACAGCTTTTCAAACAGTAGATGCTAAATATTAGTAAAAGTATTAGAATTTTAGAATTGTAGATGTGATAAAATATGTTATGTGATATGTGATAAAATATATTTTTTTTTCCAAAAGTGATTATAACAAAAAGAAGACATCCATCCCCCCATACTTGCAGTTTGACTGTGAGTACAGGAAAAGGTATAAGTAACCAAACGCTTGTTGCAATAACAAGGAAGAAAAAGGTTAACAAATGAAGCTCCAAAACACCATAGTTGACCTTAGATACAGATGGGGGTGCCTATGACAGTCAGAAATGACTGAGAGTGACATGACCACCTGAAAACTCGGAATGTGGGATAGCTGTTTAGGTACAAAGTGTTTACCATACTAAAAGATGGAATCCAAAGATGTTTATATTTCTCTATTATGAACAGAACAGATGTAGTTAGCACACAGCATTACGTTTGAGGCCCTTCTAATAATTCCAAACATGCTGTGTATAGTATATGTGTAAACAAGAAAATACAATGTTTCAGAAATAAAAGTATTTTACATATAGTTTCATTAATACCTTTAAAATCTTGTATTTCTGTTGCCAAATCCATTGAGTTTAAAACCAATGTAGTAGTGATTAGTGGTTTTCTACAGTTTGCAAAGAAAAATATTCCTTTCTAAGAGGTTTTAAGCACTTATTGTAGGCACAATTTCAAAAATGACTAAATAAATAAGAAATAATTGTTAACTTCCTTCTGCTATGTGAAGAATCTGAAAAGTTGTCCAATAGCATATAAGTCAAGTGCATGGTGATGTAGTTGACCATATACTATGATCTTTAATATTTTGTGTGCAGTAGTTATACAGAGAATTCTGCATTCTCTTTAAATGCTTTACTTGGAAGTTCACAAGCCCTTTTCTTCCTCTCATGCTTTAAGCATTGTAAAACAATATTAATCTACCGTAAAATAATACCAGTTTGGTGTTAGTTGGCTTCCTTTATTATTTGTGTCTCTTGTTGCTAATGAAGTAGCTGTGTAAGAGCAAGGCCTTACCTAGTAGATCTGTATCTCATGCCTCTTACCCAGGCTCCTGAGTCATTACTAATAATTAGAACAACTAATAAGTATTAGAGAAGCAAAAGAAAAGCAGTAGGGTGGGGTTTTACTGCAGTTTGGGACCTGGTTGGTCAGACCCTTAGGCAAGGAAAATCCATTAGATGTCTCAGTGATAGAATGAATATTTTCTTGCTTGCCTGCCTATAAAACACTGCCTGTAATAACAGTCTATTGAATCCACCTAGGAGCCGAACATGTATATTTTCTTCTATCAACAAGGATTTTACGTCACTATATTAACTTTTTGTAAAGCTTGCAGTAAAATATTTTTACTAGTGTCAATTAATCTAGCAAAACAGAAATCTGGCACATATAGATGCTAAATAGGGAGAAGCAATGTGTGCTTAAATTCTTTTGAAATCTATATGTTTAAATCTTTAACGTTTGACTTGAAGAAGAGTTATCTCCTGCCCCTATGCTGAGCCCATCAGATCGCTGTGAATACCTGGGGCTGGCTGAGTCAGGTTTCAGCCAGGCAGACATGACCCTCCTTTCCCTGGCCATCACGAGGGGAGGAGGAAAGGGAGGAAAAGCAGGTTTTGCTCCTCCTCCATATGTCACCTTCTAAAGCAATGGTTTCTGCCCTTCTCTAGAAAGAGCACCCACCCTCTTGCTTAGCTGCCCATGCAAAGTGCTGGCCTCCACTCTCTGCAAGACTGCCCTGCTTTTTTCTCCATTTGTTTTGTCTTTTAGCCTTTCTCTTTTTTGTTCTTGTGTGGAGAGGGAGAGTCATAAGGGCTATATTGGCAGCTAGGTTGGAGAAAGAGGGGTTAATTAACCATGTAATTAAAAATAATCCTTAATTTAAATAAAAAAAAAAAGTGTTCTGAAGGTTTTACCTTACTAAGTCTTTGTGTTCTGCAATCTAGAACAGTACACACATTGCTGCTACTCCATAAATAAACCTTTCACTTTCTAAATCAACAGCGCAGTGCCAAAATTCTGACTTCGGACTCAATACGTAAAAAAAAAAAAAATAAAAGTTTGTAATATTTTAAAAAATACATAAAACAAATATTAAGTTAAGGGAGAAATACTAGAAAGGAAGAGAAAAAAATGTCCCTTTGGAATGCTAATGTGGTTTGCATTCAAAGAAGTCATTTTTGATTAACAGTGTTTCTCCGCAAGGGTGGACCGTAGACGATGAATAAATAATGTAATCAAATATTAAATTAACTTTATTTAAAAACACTATTTGCATGTTACTTTGAAAAAAAGCTTATTGATGTGGTATTTTGTTTACTGTTATTGTTTGGAGGCAATTTTGTAATAAATTGAGAAAGAGATCAGTAATAGCATTCAGTCTTTCAACACAAATGCATATGTATTGATTTTTTTTCCCTAACAAATCCATGAGCTTTTCCACGTCTCTGCATCAGAATTTCTTCAGGAATAACTTTTCTTGTTAGAACTTAATGTTTCGGAGAGGATGGGGTCATACAAAATTTTTATTCTGCCTTTCTGTACAGAAATTCTCTTTATCACTTTGTATCACTTAAAAAAAGAAGCAGGCGGGAAAGTCCTATTTCTAACACAGTTATGCCAGGAGAAAGGGTCATGCAATGTCAAGGAAGAGGAGTGGTCGAAGGACATAGGCTACACTTACCTTGTCTAGTACAGTGTTCCTCGGGGATTTTGATAAATTACAGCAGCCCACAGCCAGGGCCAAGGCTGGGGCAAAGAGTCAGTGAGCTATAAACGGCCCTGCTCTCTGCTGCTCTCCTGCAGACAGTAGTTAGCCCACAGGCCTTCCATTCACAGCATGGGGAGGCAGTGCATTTTAGTAATACACTACATCACGTTTCTGCCTAGCCCCCTATAAAACTGATACGCTCTGTAGCAGGTTTCCAACAAAAACAGAAAAGGGTAGATGTCTTTTCTATTCTGGCTGTCTGTGCTATAGGATCTTTTCAGTTTACAGCCTTGTAACGTCATGGCACTCTTCTGTGATTTAATTACTTTAACACTTTCAGGATGCTTTAGAACTGTATAACTGTGTAGAGTTATGTATCCTGAAGACTGTGTTTCTTGGTCCTATGTTATTCCGTAGCGGGCTCATTGATAAAACTTGAGAAGATTTAAAATGAAGCTGCTCTGAAGTAGCCCATTGTTTCTGATTAACATGAATTGATTTGATGGGAGTGTTTCTCTAGCTCACTGGCAGGTCACTTGAGTAGTAAATTAAAGACCGAGGTTGCAGGCCTGACTATAATTGAATTCATTTACTAGCTTGTGTTTCTGTTTATGAAGTTGAGCAATGGTGTCCGTTACATGTTTGTGTAGCAGTATAGTACATATAGCAGTATAGTACTGCTTTTTAAAAGACTCTGTCATCCAAGTAATCCAAATACTCTCTTGGATTGTGTTGTCTCTCATTGCAGAGGTCATTGTATCTTGTGCTATATAAATACAAACAAAAGAGAGCAAGCATATAATAAATCCTTTTAAAGTAAAGTAATGGTCAGAAATATAAAATAATCAGGATATCACTTGAATTTTTGTGAAATGTTAAACAATTTTAAACAATTGAGAAAGCTGAAACTATGGCTGGTATAATAAAAATATTTCACTACTTATAGATATGCAAATCTCTTTATGCTTGCAGAAAGCCAGATCTAAATCCTATTGCAGATATTAGTAAAATCTCTGATATACTACAGGCTGGAATACTGGAAGTGGTTGTATTAACATTTTAAAATGGGAGTCTTAAATAACTCATACATGGAAGAAAATGTAAAGGCAATGGAATAAATCTGTGCAATGGTACTTATTTTGTTTTATTGTAATATTTGATGTGATTTATTTGGAATCATTGCCAAATGCGATGCTGGTGTATGATATCTGAAGGATAACAGGACTGCTGTGGTTCTGAAAGTACTGGTGAAACATTCAATGCTAATTTTTTGGTCTCAGAAGAAGAATCTGTACAGTTGAGGAAATGATGCTTGATTTTGAGTTATGTGATATTTTCTAATATCCATTTTTCAAACATGCAAGTAGAGTTTTTCACCTTGCAAATAAGAGGTAGTAGATAGGGGTAAAACACACATCTTTTTTGATGGCCAAAGTCATAGCGCATGCTGCTGTGATATGGAGATACTTTTTTTTGTCTTTGCATATTCTACGAGCTATCACTTATCTCTCCAGAACAGTGCTTAACTGAACCCAAGCTTACCTGTGACTTGGTACTAATAAGTAATCTGCTGAGTATTACACCTGTACCGCAAGGATAGCAACCAGGGTACTGAGAAAGGGATATACTGGAAAGTAAAAGCCTCACACAGTGGGCTAGGATTATTTCATTTTGGGGTGAATATTAAAAACTACACTATAGCTACTTATGCAAAAAAACAACTACTGCCCTGTTGACTATTGAAACCTGGCAAACTGATTCACTGGGAGAAAGTAAGGGAAAAAACAGGGAAAACTCAACAAACTATTCTAAAGAGGTGCTGTGAAGGAGAAGCTGGGAGCACTCCCAAGACATCATTGTTTCATAGTCTGGGAGAAATATCGTTAATAGCTTTGGGATCTAAAACACACTGTTTTCTCAAACAGGTAGTTTGTCCATGCACTTCCCCCCCCCCCCCTCCCCTGAGATAACAGCTGTATCTAATTAATGTCCTTATGACAGGCAAACCTCCGTGGAAGTAAGAAAGGTTGCAGACTACTTCATTTATAGAAATTACACCTTTGATAAAGCATTTCTCACTGTTTCAAGTTCTTATTTAATTAGAAAGAAAAGTAATCTGTACAGTGTAGATGCTATCTCCAGTAGTTATTGGAGCTGTATATTATCACAGGTGTTAGCTTATTTCATCTTACATTGTCTCTGCTTGGAGTGCTAGGTTAATCTACTGGAGTAGACTTTAAGGGCAAATAACAGTTCATACTACACTCTGTGATTATGTAGTAGGGTAATATATGGACATCCTGTCCAGAAGCATGACCATGATTGTGTTAAGAGAAATCTAATGGGAAAAGTACAAAAGTTACCCACTTTTAAGGATTTATTTTTTTTTAGTATATGGTTAAGACTATGCTGAAAATAGGCACTGTTTCCCTTATGCTTAACTGAAGATATTTGTCATGTTTAAAAAATACATTTGAAGAGTATGACCACAAGTATTGTTGCACCTTCCTCTTCTTTCCTATACGGATATAGAGGGTAACAAAGTCAGAAAGCCTACTTGCAGTGATATCTAGAAATAAAAAAGACCTTGCAGCACCAGTTATAAATCATGGCACTAAGACCTGTCACACTAAGTCATAAACCAAACTGCCAACAGTTTGCTGCCGAGGTCAGGAGGGGGAATACAAAACCAACAAGTATGTTAGTATGCAATGATATGTACAAACATACGTACAGACATATATGTATATATACACACTTTAAAATAGCAAACCAGAGAAAAAACACAGTTGTAAGTGGCAACATCTGACTTGAAAATGATTGCTTACCTAGATGTGAGATGCATATCTCAAGTTTAGAAGTCTTGTTAATAAAAGAAATGAAATAAATTAGACCCTGGTATAAAGGAGCTGAGTATAATTGAGATAAAAAACACTGCCAAATTAATTAGATAACTTCTGCATTGCACATTGCCCTATAAAACTACAAATGTACTTCAGCACCATCGAGCTAACTTAGATATGATTGTTGCCTGAATTCTCTCTGTATGTCTGCTTTGAAGGATAAGCACCATTTCAGAAGTTCCTAAATTTGCCAGCTGCTGTGTTCTGAAGTTCACCAATGACTGCCATTCCCTTCTTTCTCCTTTGCTCAATATGTTGTGAATGTTTCAAGACAGAAATAGTCGTTAAACTGATCCTAAATAATAAACACACACTCCCACTATCATTCCAAAAAAAACAAATTCTCTCTCAAGTGCCATCTGTGAAGAAGGTTAGAACAAATCTAATAATCAACTGTTGCAAGAAATGAAAGGCAGAATTAGTGCTATAGGCTTAAGTGTGAGACCATTGCAAATGATTATTTAAAAATGATTTTCTTAGTATTTACACCCGCTCCGTCTCAGTTACTGTGGCCTCCTACAAACAGTCAGGTTTACTATGAAGCCCTGATCGATCATCTTCATGTCAAATATACACAGTACAGCTATGTTTATATAGTGCTTAGGAACTAGTATAATAAGCACTATGTATATAAATAGAGCCCATGAGTTATTCATCTCATATATATACTATAGATCTATTATGTTCTTTAGTATGAGCTAAGAGGAAAATGAGCATTGACGACAAGTGAAGCAATATAACTGCACTGTTCAATTTCTCTACTGAGAAAGTACTCTTACTACTTTGTCTGAAACATCTGCAGCAAAGGATATCTGTGCTGCCCGAGTGGTCTTCTATTATAGCCCGAATAGACAATTAAGTTCAGTCAGATCCCTTCCCTTTACAATGATTTATTTTAATGGAAAGAGTGGTGGAGATTGTGGCCGGAGAAGATGAGCTTTGCTGACGTTCCTGGTAGTCAGATTAAATGGCAGATAAAGAAGAATCGGCTGAAGAGCTTTGCATATGTAAGAACAATTGTTTCTTCATATGAATGAGGTTGTGCAGTGCAGCTGAAGGAATATTAGCCAAGAATTTTAAAGACAGCATTACATCTAAGTGACTAGACTGAAGGAGCCGTATTTCAGATTAACTTAGTAAATATTAACTCAGTAAATAGGTCACTGCCAAAAGACATCATAGACTCCAGACCTTTTATTCACCTGATTTGGAACAAGGATTTGAGCTGAGATTTCCTAGCATCCTAACAATAGAAATATATAGCTATTCTTTATTTCTGGCTTCTTATTTCTTCAGATACATCCTCAAGTTTTCATCTTCATTCTGAATCAAGTTGGGAAGGGTAGAACCCTTTCATTTTGTTATAGACGTGACAGTATGATTTACCCTTTTACATTTGGATTTATCTTTGCTGCTCCTCATTAAAACACTTCTATACGTACTAATTAAGCATTTTACATGACATTTGCCTTTTAAAAATCACATTCATTACAATCAACAAAGTTGTTAAGGTTCTAGATAGTATAAAATAGTGTATATTGCATGGCTATGCAGCATTAATACAACTTTTAATGTGCTAGATAGGAAGCAAAACCTTTTACATTCCATTGAAATATTTCACATATTTATTTTAGAGAAGACTAAAGCAGATAAAGAGAGAAATTGTAGATTAAATGTTTTAGAAAAGGATAGCAGAAGTATCAAAAGGTCTGTTAAAGGTTAGAGAGCATGTCCTTCCATTTGAGCTGACTTACTAGAAATCTTCTAAATCGGAAACTACACAAGTGTATAAAAATGGAAGCGGAAGAGGGAATCTAACAGATTACATTTGATGACAATGTGTGTTAGTGGAAGGACTCAGGAGAAGTCTCAGGGTCAAGCAGACTATCTATGCATCTACCAAACCCATGCATGGTTAAGGTATGGCTGAAGGTCCCTTTCTTGAGCGTACAGTGTGCACGGTGAGCTACACCACAGCTCAGTATGTTACTTTTTTGTATTAAGTAGTTTGGATACTTCTGTAGACGCTTGGACTTGTCTGTTCACTGCCTGTTGTCATTTCAGCAAGGAGTGTGCAGGCTGCTTCTTAGGCTGCTTTTACAGTGGACATAATCCTACCGTCCAAATAAAAATACTCTTCTCTACATAATTTTTGAGCATAATAAATTCTTCTTATGAAGATTTAATTTTTGCCGGTCACCTAATTATGTCTCAGACAGCATACATACATAGGTAGTGTATACTACACCATCGTTTTAAATTCCTTTCTGAATTTGATTATAAATTAGCATTAGAAGCATGCAATGTAGACTGAAAGGATGCACCCTAAACCGATTCCCTTAGGCTCACTTGTGTTTATCAACAGAAACTAGGGAAGTTTATGTGTAAACTCGCCATCCCATATTTATTTCAAGAGAGTTCTGGTGCTTTAAATTCTTGATATACTTTATTACAGTCACCGCAGTCTGGAATTTGCCAAAGGAAGTATTAGACGACAGATCAGTCCTTAAAGATTGTGTTACTATTGGGGACAGATGACCTTGAATTTCTTGTAGAGACTTCTTACAGAATAGCAAATTTGCCTTCATAACCTGTAGCAGTCATGACCCATTGCTTGGGGGTGTATGTGTGTGTGTATGCAAAAAATATGTATTTCCCCCAAAAGTTTTATGGCTCGTAAGAGCAAAATGAAAGACACCTTGTTATATCTCTTGCATGTTTCATTCTAGGTAGCAATTTTTGCACAGGTGTGTGTAAATACAAATGAATTAAATTAGTCAGATAAAATACTTAAATGAATGTTAGGGAAAATGTTTTAAGAGGGAAATCTGCTAAGAAAATACTGAAAAGATACTAAACTTGTGACAAATGAAAATGAGCAAAAGGTGAGACAGCACAAAATGGGGAACAAATCAATATTTGTAGGGAATTTAGCTTGCTATATAAACAAAAACTTCCTGTTTCTAAATTCAGAGGCTGCAAGATCTTAGAGTAATATAGGTATGTGCGTGATTGATGTATTGATGTGAGATACTCCGAAGCAGACAGTTGTCATCTGACTGCACCCTGTAGGGATCAAGATTTTCAAACTGAGGATTCATATCTAAATAGCTGAATGCATTGTAATCACATTTCATTACATTTTAACATTTAAAAACTGACAACGTCAGAAATATAAAAATTGTGTATTCCTGTGAACACATTAAACAGTAGGAAGGAGCTTCACGGTCAGTGGACCTCAAATGATAGAAAAATGAAAGACGGCTAAAATAAGGCCAATGAATGTTAAATGAAAAAAATATATAAAATAAAAAATGAAATTAAGAAATCAGTTTTAAAAGGGTATCTAATAAGTACAGTTTAATAGCTAGCTCTTTTTAAATAATAGCAGTCTTTTCAGATTGATCACATCCTAAAGTGACTTAATCCTTTATATTTTAATCAATACTTTGATTCATATTCAAATATTGTAGCCATCATGATAGGATTAACATAAATGTAAGTAATACTTAAATTCAAGATGGCTTGGAGGATTTTGTTAATGGCAAATATAATAATCTGAATGTGTCTTGCATTGATGGTTTGGAAATTAATGCTCTCAGTTTCTCTTATAATAAAAATCTCATTACCCTGTGTTTAGACAAATGTATCTAGAGTCTGGTATGCCTGGAAACTACCATAACACTTTCTCTATAGTTTACATAGGGCATATGTGGTGTGATTGAGCTTTTCAATGACATCATAAGTTTATAAATTAATAAAAATCAAGTTAGTGCAGTGTTATAACCTAATCTGAAGAACATTCTCAATTACCCTGGCATCTTTGCAGTAAACTGTGTCTACTAAGTCTGAGCTGTAACTGGCGCTTAAGAAACATTCACAATGCTATGTCTTAGTGTATTAGGAGAGACTGAAGAGATACTGGGTTATTATGTTAAAAATTATAATTAAAAGCAAGCTATTTTTCAGTTAATTTACATGTTCATTGTTATATATTGAATATTATTCAGTTTTCTGTGTCCTTTTTATGGCTCATAAATTTGACTAAGGGGATCTACACTGTTAAAAGACATATAAATTATAAAATAAGATATATATTTGATTGACTCATTGAACCTTTGTTGTGGCTAATGATTCCTCCAGCAATAATTGCATAAGGGAAAACCTTTCTTTTTAAGTAAATAATATTCATTACCTTTTAAAGCTACTGTCACTGAAAAAAATACTAATGTACTGAAATGTCTACATTCTTTGATGAATTCTCTAAGGGGTAACTTTAAATTAAACTGATCAAATAGAAAGCACTATATCATATCCTTCAAAATATGTTAACTGATTTGACTACAAAGAAAAATAAAGACATTCCTTGCAGTTATGAGAAACTGATGCCAAGCTAAATTTCAGAAAGAAAAGGAGAGATTGTTATATAAATTGAAGTGAAGTTTTTCTCATGCAAGTTACTGATATTTATGACTATTAATGAAACATGCCCAACTTTGAAGGAAAAAAAAAACCTGTTATTAACAACATTCACATCTTTGTTCACTAAGACACAGCGTAAAACCAGGTTGAAAACTGTATGCTATCGACAATGAGGAATAGGTCCTCTAATATTGTCTGTAAGTTTCTGGGGAATTGATGAAGTTCCAGTTAAATTTGATGGGAGACTTGCCATGGATTTAATTGACATAAGCCTCTGCATTTTGCACATCAACTTCTATGTGAAATAAGCCGATTATTAGATTTTATTTAGATTACTGGGGGGACTTCTTTACCATTCATAGTAGTTTTAGATTTTTATTGTATATAATCTGCTATGTGTCCTTCTGTGAATCATTATAAGTTTCTTCTTTTAATGTGGTGATAGAGTTTTAATAATTTTTATGTGTTGTTAACTTCATTTACTAGTGGAATTCAACCGCTCTGAAACCTGACGTATTGTACAAACTTACACGTACTGTTTCTGAAAGGTGTGAATAAGGAATGATATAGTGAACTTTCTATGTAAATAATATTCATCTTTCTCTGTCCCTCTAGCTCTCACACAGATGATTTTGAAACAGACTTGCAAAGCGAGATTAGTTAAAAAAAAATCATAGAAAATTTTCTTCCATACATTTTGGCTCCATGTGTTTTTCCCATAAGCACAAGAAAGAAGGGAATACTGTTAATTCTGTACCAATTAAATAACATAAAAAGATGTACTGAGTTCGAGAAACAGGATTTATTATCAACATAGAGTTTCTTTATTAGTTATGCACTACAACTATATTACTTAGCCTGCAAGATATAGTAGTGCGTCACACAGTGAAAATCAAGAATCAAGAAAGCTCTGGTTTCTTTTTTGGATAGTTTTAACAAAATTTCATTTTTAGTGGTACAAATAACTCCTGTTCTCCAGTGGAAGACTTAAACAGCATATTAAAAGGCAGACTAGAATGAGACATAAGATGCATTTGAATGTTTGGTATCTAGTGGCACTAAAAGTACATTTTTACCTCTTATATTCAGTGGTTTCACAAAATCATTAGGTAAATCCTTTGATCTTTCACAACAGTCTGACTATTGATTGTCTATTGCCAAGGATTTGGCATAGTTTGCTGCAAATAAGGTTACTCACCTGATTTCGCATGCCAAAATGTATATTTTTGTTATGCAGGGATTCTGTGAATTCCATGCAGACATTTTCATTTGACTCAGTTTTTCAGAGCAATGAACAAAGCATTCTGATTATATATCTCTCTTCATAGATATCTAATTAATTTTTTTATCTCTTCATTTGTTTGAGTACCTGATGCATACAATGGATATAAAGCACCATCAGTCTAGTAATCAAATAGACTTTTCATTACTCAGGTAATTACTTCCTGAGTGATGATCATAAACCTTCTGAATATCCCTATGTCCCTCCATCCACCTTAAATTTCATTTCTTAGGAAGAATTACATGGTATGATGTGTTCTCAGAAGGGCAACAATTCCAGGTTGAGTGAAAATAAGGAAAAGGTGTGTTTTAGATCTTAAGTGTGAAATCTTGTCCCCATCTGAAGTCAATGACAACATTTCAGTTGAAGGCATCATTTAAAAGAAAAGCCTATCAAGTAAAAATTGTCCTACTAACACTTCCGTGTTGCATAAATTAACAGAGTTTCAGCTCTTAGGTCTCACCTGAGTTCCATGCAAGGAAAAATGAAATTTGTCAGGCAAACAAATATCAAAATGTACTGGATGCTTTAAAAATTAAAAGCGATGCCCCACTTACAGTTTCAACACTCACAATGCTTACAGAGCAAACCGGAGTTCAGTGTAAAATTCTTGCGATGTGAACATGGGTTTGGTAAGCAGGGAGTTGCTATCTGGAGTAGATATGTTTCCAGTGATTTCAGTAAGGACCTCTTCACCCAGTGTGTTACATTAATTTCGTTTAAAGATAGAGGAAAGGAACATAACATCTGAATCAAAAAGTAGTTGTTCTCATGCTGTCAAAAGCAAATGGAAAAGCAAAAAAACTTCACAGAGGTTTGCTTTCATACTGCAATCTCAATAGGGATATGGAAGAAAAACCCTAAACCTCTGATACAAAGATACTGCTGTAGCCTATAAGAAGTCAAAACAGCGTAGTTGCTTGAATTTGGCAGATTTAGATAATGAATGTGTCAGACAAAACCCACTTAAAAAAGTGGTACCTAGAAAATATAAATTTTACTTATTGTAATCGGCAGATGTGAAGTAAATAGCTTAAAAATTAAACCTCTGTCATTTGAATTCAATGTAAGAGTTGATTAAATAAAAAGAAGCCTGATCATTTCTGCAAGTCCTTCCCAGACTATCTTCTATCTATAAATCAATTTTGAAGCGTTGACGATTCCAGCGTTCCAAGATCAATCTAGTGACACAAGTAAACATATTATAACTGCCTTTGATCTGAACCGGGGCAGATGAATATAAGGATAATGAGAAAGGTCATGCCTGACCAGTTCAGCTAGAGCAGACAGTATCTGCTAACAGATGTTTTTAGTGAACATGGGGAAGCCAAAAACCAGAAGGAAAGTAAAGATTCAATGCTATACCTCAGCGGTGCATAATCTTCTAATTTGCAAGGCACTTATGATTTTACCTGTTGTTAATGTCATGTGGAGGTAGAGTTTTGTGAAGAAGGTAAAAAATAGGGTCCCAGTTAGCCATGGCACTAAATATTGGTATGATTTCCTCACAAAGGAACATGCAAGAAGATTTGCTCTATGTAGTTTTCGAAAACATGCTGTTCAGAAAGGGTGTGTTTAAATTGAGCTACACTTTTCTCTT
This sequence comes from Struthio camelus, assembly GCF_040807025.1. Lineage (NCBI taxonomy): Eukaryota > Metazoa > Chordata > Aves > Struthioniformes > Struthionidae > Struthio > Struthio camelus. The sequence goes on from NC_090945.1 coordinate 30,346,641, forward strand.
TATTTCACACTCACTGTCTATATTAATAAAGTTATTTAGGAAGAGCTCTACTTGATTCTTAACATGTGTTGAAAAGTCCTTTAAAAGGTGAAAACAATAAATTTTGAGAGTGCCAGAAGCTATAAGGCTATACTCCTCTGCCAGCAGATCTGGGCTTTTACAAAGTGTACAGGAGGTCGTATATACTGAAGATTTAAACTCTGTGTGACCAAGCAAGGAAAAACCTTAAGCCTTGAAGTTTTTCTACAGTAATAGAGTTTCATTCTACGTAAAAGACACAGCATAAATCACCACAATGTTAATTTTGTATAGTAATTTATGTATTTGTAAGGAGAACGAAAAGTAGATGTAAAACTCGATTGTAGCAAACTTCTGCATTTCCTTAGAGCAAGGAATAGTAGCATTTTATTCTTACTTTGGCTAATATGAACCATAATGAAGAGGAGAGAGCCATTAGAGTGTTTTGTGTCACTTGCTCTGCAGGATGAGCACAGGAAAATAAGATTAGAGTCTTGAGCTGTTGACCTGATAAGGCATAACGCCCAGCAGTTTGGAGATCGTTAGCCAGTAGACTTAAAACATAAAAAAAGAGCGAGGAATTATATAGCCGCTCTACTAACCAAAAAGTTAAAATATCCCATGAAGCTATGAAAGCTTTTGAAAATGTAGAGGATTGAGGTGAAGTATTCAGAGACGCATTCGTAAATGTTGTGGTATCGTCACCAGGTCTTTGGTCCTGAGTGCACTGAAATGCAAGCAGGTGATTTTTGAACAAATTAAAACATAACGACACAAAACCTGTATCTGTGCTTTCTTTGGCTGAAGTATCTGAGCTTCCTTCATGAGTGTATTACTTTGATCAAGAAAGATTGATTTTTTTTTGTTTGTTTGCTTGCTTATTTACTTGTTTTCCAATCATTATTGTTAAAAACAGTTCCCTCTTCTTTAAGGAGCAAGAACTGGCAGCATGTCAAAATCTCAGTATATTGTTATGCAGCTGGCATACGTTCCAGGAAAAAAAAAAAAGTAAATCAAAACTGTGATGCACTACTGCATGTCAGATATGCTTTGCAGAGATAAGAGAATCCCATTGCAAATGCTGATTTTTCAAAATTATTATAAATCATGACCAGTATTCACTGAATGCTAAAAATTCAATAACAGCGTACACCATTTCAATGACATTGCCTACAGAATTGATGTGATACTGAGTTACTGCCTGGCAGCCCTTCAGAATAAGGATATTTTTAATATCTCAGGTCATGTAAAACTAAACAGGTTAACTTAAAACCCTGTGCACTGTCATTTGTACAAACTGCCAATAACCATCACAAGGTAAGCATTTTTCTCCTGTGCTAAGGAATGCCACTAAGAGGATCATTTTTCTTCTCTTCTTGGATGAATCCAATTGTTTCACTCAATGGGGCTTCAATTTAGCTAAAAGCATTCTGTGCAGTCTAAGATAAGGCATGACCATGAGCAAAGACTAACGTAGTTCTAACAAGAAGTTCTTTAAATTCACAGTTCCTACTGTATACCACACCTGAGAAATAGTCAAATCCACATATACAGATACACAAAAAGTGCTCTCATCAAGAAATAATAGTACTGTACAAGACTCAAGAGCATTTTAATACTCATCTGTAATCTGGGAATCTTTCAGTCAGATTGTGAATGTGAGAGGCTAGAATTTGCCAAAAAATTGACGTTGGAACATTCCCACGAAGTTAATGTAAGGCTTCAGGCCTTTAAAAGTGTCTGCACAACATCCACTCGTAGGGAGAGGGAGAGAGAGAAAGAAAATGTAAGAAAGAAAATAAAAGAATATGAGATGTGTGTTTCATGTATTTGTCCTTGTGTTCTACTTTTTAATGATGGAAATATTTCGTGAGATGTACATTCAAATAATGTAGGGAACTTTGTCTAGATAAATATTAGAAAGTTAAGGAGTGTCAAAACTGAGTTCCTTATGATGTTTTAAAACTTGTAGAAATATCCATTTGTCAGGTTAACTCAAACTTTCAACTTTCTATCCATCATTTCATACTTCTATCCATCATCTATTAGCAAGATGTACATTACTATATACACATCTTTGGAGGAAGACTCCACTGAAAATGCTGCGCTTTGGGCATTTTTTTATTTTTAGGAAGGGCTTCATTTGCTCTGTTCATAGATTTCATATTTAAATATTCAGAGAGCGGAGAAATGGAGAGAGTGATGGGATGTGTGTGATGTGTGGGTTAGAACTAGTAGCTTGTGGATTGTGTACAAGATTATTCCTAACAACAGCCCATATCTGTTTGTCAGCCATGGAGATCCAGTTTGCTAAGAAATATATAGATTTTCAGAAATACTAGAAAGACAGTAGAGTCAAGTCTCAATTATCCAAGCTGTGAATTATTCATGTCAGCAAGGCAAAAAAAAATAAAAAAAATTAGAGCTGGTAACACTGTATGAATGTACCCATGTTGTTTCCAACGATAAGACAGCTTCCTTCAGGTAGTGACTCTAGGAGGCCTAATTAAGTCAAACACAATGCCATGCGAGCCTCTGTATCCTGCTTTGGTTCAGATCATGTCTTCTATAATCAGTTCTCTTGCCTAAACAAGCATAGACAAGTGGCTCTTCAGGAGCCTGGGTCTGTCATGGCTGGACATGAGTCAGAGCTAATATGCCTTGTTAGAGATGAGATGACTCTAGCAGAAAGCCACCTGCAGAACTCTGCTGTGCTGTGTTCAGTGCCATAGGTTCTGAATGAATTGACCTAAAATGATGTTCTGAATTTGGGCAGCATTTCTTATAGCTAATAAATCTTAGCGCACAGTTTGCTGGGAGCCAGCTGCAAAAGCTCATCAGGTCCACAGCAGCCAGGTCCAACAGAACCACCTCTGGACTCAGGCCAATAAGCGTGGCTGAGCCCAAACTACCTTTTTACAGAGATGCTGAAATTACTGTCCTCTACTCTCTGATACACTATGATTCAAGGTTTTCGTTTCCTACTCCCCCATTACCCTGTGCAATTACGTACTGCCTATTGCTTATTATTTTGTGCATATGCACTGTAGAATGGCATTAATCTGGCTTCTCACATCTTCATTTGAAAGACTTTTCTCAGATTAATAACTATTCTCATTTCTTTCTAATGCATAGTTTTAAACTTATGAATCCCTCATTTAGCAATTGCACCTCTAGTATGAAATTTCATCGTACTTGCTGCAGGGAAATTTAATAGAAGCTGTACTTGTTCAGAAGCATCTATGGGAATCAAAAATAAATGAGGCTTCTGCTGCTGGTCAAAGATATATGGCATACACACATATGCAAACACGTAGCTTTATATTAGTGAACATGAATTTGCTTATCTGGCTTATTTTTACATTGATAGGAAAAAGTAATTAATGATCTCAACCAAGTTTCTTTTCTTTTTTTTAACTGGAGTTACTAAGACCTTTTTTATCACAATCAGAAATATAAGGAAAATACCCATTTATATAAAGAACCTTTTAATAATGTTAGAATTCAATTTTATACTCAAATTAGGGACTGAATTTATTTCCTTCATTCAGCATTGAAGTTCACTTCACAATTCTGAGAAGGTTCTCAGAATTTATAATGGCAAAATAAAACTCTGTACTAGTCATATATTCTCCCTTACACACCGTTTTTGTCACCTCAGTTGCTGGTTTTGTGACAAACCACACATAAAGTTGTCTTTTCTGGTCATTTTGAAATGTCTGTGAATCAGGTAGAAAATTGCTCTGAAGTTTCATCTGAGGATTCCTCTTGAACAAATGAATTTCCAGGTGACATAATCCAACACAATCTTTTTCTCTCTCTCTATTTTTTTTTTTTTCCTGCTTGTACCTAAAGTAAGACTTAGCAGAAGCATATGTCAGGAGCATGACTGAAGAGTGTTAGTCTCTTGAGGTACTGGACTGGAGACTTGGACCTCAGCAAAATTTTGCATCAATTAGAGAAAGAAAATATGGCAGAAAGCTGTTTCTGTTCTTTCTACCCTTTCATATGCTGAGAGTTGCCTGCTCCATGTTTATTGTTTCCTGCAAAGAGGAAGGGAACTTTTGAGCTTGAGATTCAAATTTTTAGAAATATTGGAGGAGCAGATATCTATTTTAGGTTTATTTCTGCAGAAATTATATTAAAAAAACTATTAAAATGCTTTTGAGAATTGAAGTTCGACAGCTAAAATGTATACGAGGTTACAATGCCAGTTCTACCTCATTTTTATTGTTCTTTTTACAAATTCCAAGTCAAAGGATTAATGAGATTAATCCTCAATCACATAGTAATTTCCACAGAAGACATCGAAACTGGCTGAGGCCATGCTATTTTACAAGAGCTGAATTTATTGCAATGAGTGGTTTTTCAGGGGCAGAGAAAATCTCTCTCGAAGAGCAAATACCAGTGCAATAGAACGTGCAAAACTGGCAAGAGCACTTGCTGGCTTAACTAGCATTCCCCTCATTACCTTTAAGAAACATAATGTTCGATGAATACTCCAAATACTAAGTATTTGATTTCTTGCTTACCTCGAAATTTTGGCACGGTGCAATCTTCTGGAACGGCGAACAAGTAAGATTTGATCTAAACCTTTGATCATTCCAGTATTTCTTCCGTGCCAAATTTCATGATTTTTGCCCTCACAACTTCCCAACATGGACCTTCCTAGCATGTGCGTTATACTCTGCAGCTCGTACCGTTATCAATACTGGGTGCAGAGCTGCCTGTTTGAACATTATCCTTTACTTTACAGATCGCACCTGTAGTCAGAATACGAAGCTGATTTCATGAGCCATCGTTGTGTCTTGTCTTTTCCTTCTCAGCGTTCAGTCATTCTTTGCTACCTCTCCTTGTTTTGCATCTGCCTTAAGAGTGCTTATACAATTTGGATATAAACACACCAAGTCACGATACCAATCATGTAAGTAATATGTCAGCTCATAGCAGGAGGCCCTGTACTCATTCCCTCTTCACAGTGTTTGGTAATGCAAAAGGAGGTGGATTCTGATCTGCTTTACTGTAAGAGTCAAATATTTTATGAGTTTGATTTGGGCAGACTTCCAGTAAAAAATAGATTTTTCTTGTAAAAGGGGATTACAAAACTCTACAGTAAAAATCAACTTGAAGTTTTATGAATAATTTTCCTTTGGTTGTTACTCTAGATTTTTCAAAGAAACCTTATGAGAACGTTCTGAAGAATTTACTAGAAAAGGGTAACTTTCCAAGGCTTTTAAATATAATTATACAAAATGCAATATACAAATACTTGTAGAATCATGTGGAAATTATTATTTTTAAGCATTCTGTAGAATCAGTACAGTTGTATATGAAATTCCTATATTTTAATTCTTTCTAGAACACTGTTGGTTTTAGTTCATGTCTATTTCAATTTACAAGAGGAATCTCCAGCATGGATTGTTTACTTACAGTTCAGTACAAAGCCTAGCTTGAGTGACACCAAGAAGTAAAGGTGAGATAACTTATTTAATTCAGTCCAATTTGAGTAATTAGAAACTTTTCACTACAGTTGATTCAAGTTAATTTAGAATATCTAAATCAGCTTTTTCTTTTCCTATTAATCTCCTTTCTTTCTCTGCTTTTCTTTTCTAGTATATCCACTTTAGCGCTTCATTAGTGACAAGTTCTGATATATCACTTGGATATTGAACTGAGTTCAAGCAGGTGTTGAGAAGTCCAAATGCTCTTTGCGATCATGTCTAATATTATGTGGAAATCACAGTGAAGCTAAAACCTCGTTTTTTCATTTCTTGGCAATCCCATGAGGAAGTTTTGAAGAACTTACAAGAAATCAGTAGTGTCCATAGACCTTTTTTTTCTGAACGAGGTAGAAAGAATAGGTGCCTAAAATCACTTTCTCAGTCAACTTCCTTCTCAGCAGTTTTGTGTAGGTCTCATTTTAGCATAGATACAGGGCTGAAATCATTTTTATGTTACTGAATTCCACTGCAAAGGATAACTGAAGTGTAGGTCTCTTAAGTCCTACTGCAAATAATCTCTCTTGTGGCAAAACACCTTCTTTACTCCCTGTGGTACGTGCTACTGTTTTGCTAGGCTATCTCGGCATTACCCCAGAATGAGTCTTTTGGGCTGGTAAGAGTTGCTGTATGGCTGCATTAGGCTGCGTATAAATTCCCACTATTCCTGTATTTTGAGAAACTGCAAATATCGCATGAGTACTCTTGATTCTGCTTGGCCCTTCCGGAGCAGCTTGCTGTGAAATGAGGCCTAACCATTTTGAACCTAAACAAAGACTGACTTTTTAAAAAGTGGATGCAGGCTAGTTAGTTGCTTTTGGTTTATTATGTATGTCATGATAATATCCAAAGCTGTTTACAGTGTTTTCAGTACCATGACAAATAATAATATGGCTTTTTTTCTATCCTGCCTTCCTTTTTTACTTTCTTGTTGTGGAATTGTGGAACTGGAAGGTTAGATTTAATTCCTGATAAGAAATATGATATGCTACATTGCATGAGATGAGGATATTTGCCATTTCACTGCAGCTATCTCTAAGGCATTGGCACTTAATTGACGAAAAAGAGACCTCAAGAAAAAGTGCAGCTTGTTTTTCTCTTGCTCATAACCTGCTCTGTTCATTCCAAAGAACAACAAGTTAATAAAGAGGAAAAATCTTAGTAATTCTGAATAACTGTGCCTGTGCAAGCCTAATTTGCCAACTAATCCTTCTTTTCCTTTCTTTCCAAAATGGATTAAAAAAAAAAAAATCCAATCAATTCCCAAGAAAGAATTTGATGAACATAAGAGCCTTTCTTAACTTAAGTATAAACATAATTGCAAAAGACACAATTTTAACCTAAAGAGGGTACATTTCAACATATGCCAGGTAACCACCAGTATATATACCAGTAAGCCCCCTTTCACTCCTCAGATGAATTTCTGAAGGTCACCTGGGTGAGGTTTGAATTAAGTTTGCTTGTGGATCACAGCTGTAAGAAGAAATTTTGAAATCAAAAATAAACCCCTATTTATCCATTGCCAATTTTTGACTTTGTGCTTAACTGTAGCACTCTTTTCTCCATCCTTCCCTTCACCTCATTAACTTCTCTCCAACTATTCCAGTTCAGACACCCTGAAAAGCGCCCCTGAGTAAAGTACTGATGTAATGCAGAGGCTTCCACAACCCTGTGTTTCTAAAAGAGTAAACCTGGCTCTTAGAGATGCAGGTTATCAGAGGGATTAAATCATCCTCCTCAAGACCACCGGCCATGTTCTGTATTCCTTTTATGAAGTCACAGAGGATTTTGGTATACAGAGGTCGAACCCTTAATAGAACAGCTTCATTGTTGTCACATCGATAAATGATTTGCCATTTTAGAATAGATTGAGGGAGGGGGAAAATCAAAATAGTTTGCAATTAATTTATAAGCTATTCTGAGGTTCACCTGGCAATGATTTAGAAGAAGAGTCATTTACAATGCAGGTATCAATAGATGGCTACGATTTTTTGCTGATGTGGTTGTGTAATCTGCTAAAAGAGCTCCCCTTCATTCCTAAAGAGGTTATTTCAGAGCAACATTTACATTTGTGTTATTGATTAAATAAATAGATGGTTGCCAAATACCTCTGTGTAATAGTTTCATAAATAACAGCTGCCGCTCTATAATTCCTGTATGATATGAAGTGTGTATCTGGTCCTTTAAAGAGGAGCCATTGTGGGGAGAGATGGACTACTGGTGCATAGGGGAGACGAACAAAGCTTCCTATAATTACAACGGAGAAGAAGGTAATGTGACACAGGCAGGTTTCTGTCCCTCTATTAATGCTTTGCAAAGCTGAGATTTTCTGAGCCTTCTGTGGCCATTGTGATTCTTCAATCTGAACATGAAGGGTTCAATAAAATTCTCCCCAAATCCTGCTTTTCAAATATTACCAGATAACAGAATAACTGGGGCGACAGGTTTCAGATTGTCATGTAAATTTCACCGACATTTGCTTGCAAAGTTTATTACTGCTTTATAATATTCATTGCTCTTAAGCTTCTTATTTATAGAGGCAGTATATGTATTTGGAATAACTGCGGTAAATGGAGAGATTAAGGTAATATTTCTTCCACAAAACCTCTTTATTTGGGAGCCAGTAAAAAGCTAGTGTTTATTTATTTATTTGTGCCTGTATATTTGTGTGTGCCTGTCTTTTAATTTCAGTAAGTACAGGCAAGCTTACTGAAGCACTTGCAAGTTAGAATTATTACACTTCTCCCAGGCTGTCAGACATCCTTTGAAACTAATCCTGAAAATATATGTAAGATACTAAGAAGGTTCATGTAAATACCACAAGAAAATAGAATGTCATTGAGAGCTTTGGATAAATATTCCCCATTGTTCCTTGCAATTTCACAACAGGATGAACACATTTTTTATAAAGAAACATATTATGCACCCTCTTGAAAATATGATATTTGCTATTTTATTGAGTACATTTCCATAATGTTAGCAGATAATTTGTCAGTTCTGGATTGAACTTGCAAGTCATATTTTAAATTTGAATTTGTAATATTTGTGTCATATCGCCAGTACAAAACTGCTGTTCTTTCTTAGAGTTATGAAAGATTTTTATTTCACTGCATTTCGTGCTTATTTATTTCTATGATTTGCGAAGTATATTATATTTGTACTTCTTCTCAACCAGCACTGTCTATGCACTCTAGGCAATGTGATTAGAAAAAAGATAGTCTTCTAAACTGTGAACCTTTTCAGAATGCTTTATAGCAAATGCAGATGAGGAATAATTTTAATTATTTTAAACTATTTATATAACTCATGTCCAAATGCAAACTATTTTGTAAAGGTGTTTATAATTTTAAAGTTATTTTACAAACATTAAATATCAATGGACTTAAAGGATGCATTTTAATACTTACTCTTCCATAACTTATGCAGATAATTTACTTAGGAAATTTTGAAAAGTATTGTCAATGTGAAGCATGAGAGCATGGCTTTAGTCCGTTCAGACAGCAAGTGCACTACAGCTACTTTCCCAATGGATGTGTGCATGTGTGCGTGCACACACATGTGCAAGTGTATTTGTGTGTATAGCTGTGAAAAGAATGAAAACAATGCAGTGAAAACCCAGAAGGGAATACTGTTACTCGTATTTAATTGATCATAACAGGAGCCCAAAGATCTCAAGCAGAAATACTTTAAGTTCCCTCTGCAAATTTGCCGGGTCAGGAATCTGCAGATAAAGGCCGTTGACCACATGCGTTCTTTCTGAGGTAGCATAAAATTATATATAAGTTCTGATGCCACTCATAGAAACTGCTGTTGTGATTCTATAGGCTTGTTGATGTAGCAGAAGATTAAGTCATCCTTTTAAACTAAGAGTCTGTTATTGGGAAATCCTGGATCTGGAAGGGGCAAACCGCAGGCAGAGATTTACTTCATTTTTTTGTGGTGCTTCATCTGGAATCGTTCCACTGGGGTCTTGGGGAGACTCCTATTCCACTTTCTTACTTCTGCGTCCTGCCATCCTCCCCTTCCTTTCTTGCCACCTTCCTTCTTTTCCTTCTTTTCCTTCCTTTCTCATTCTCTCCTTTGGAAATTGTCAAACATCATCAGGAGGAGTTTTCCTTTGAGCATTTAAGCTTCAAAAAGCATGCAGGTTTCTGGCCGTTTTGTGCTTGAAACTATTACTGCCTTAAACATATTGTGTCCTGACATGAGACTGTTTTTTTTTTCTGAATCCACAGCCTGTAAATGATTCTAGGATGCTATCTTTTGAGTAATACATGAGAAGGATGTTCTGTTGTGCTATTCAAACACTAGTTCATTCTAAGTCAGAGGAACTACAGTTGAGGTTATAGATATTTTTATGTGGGACAAATGCTGTAACAATGGTTGTATAGATAAAAATGTTCATACTCTCCGGCCAAGAAAGACAAGAGTTCTCTTAGTTAATAAGTAGGACAAAAATTCATAAATAGTACAAAGCGTGCAGTGTGTTAAGGAAATTAAATAGAAAAGGAGTTAGATAAGAAAAAGAACATCTTTTCCTATCAGTTCATATTTACTTAAATATTTATCTCTGACCTCTCTATAAAGCATGATTTTCATTGTGCAGAAAGTCCCTGAAGAGATGTGTTCTCCTCTTTCACATAACAGAAGCAATGAAGCAAACATGAGTGCATCCAGAACAAACGTTGTGATAGCCAATTGGCTCAACCATGGAAAGATGTTTTGCCTTCACTTGCAGCACCAGAATACCAAGCAGCTAGCGTGATATGCTTCTGCCTAACCCTCACATGCAACACTAATCACGCTTTTCACACCCTTTAAGAAAGTTAGCGTTGCCATTAAGTCAGACTTCAGGAAGCCTCTCCAAGAGACCCCAAGAGCAGAATGAATTCTGTGAGCTGGATGTTAAACTCCCTGATTAAATAACATATTATCTTAATGCAGCTCATTATATAAGCTAGCCACTGGTTGAACTGGTACATTTCTTGTATCGTTTTACAAAGGCAAAGGTATTGGAAAATTCTTCCTCAGAAACCAAGAAAAAAAGAATATTAGGACAAAAAGTCAAGATAATCTGTGTTCTGTGTTCACTTTTAGACTTTTGGATTGAACTGTAATGACTATTTTACTCCTGCTTCTGCCCTGCTTCCTCCTTTTACCAACTAAGCAGCATGAATTTTCAAGTTCCAGTTTTTGATTTTTGAGAAACTTGAGAGAGTATTTTTCAGTATATCATAGGCAAACATTTTAGTGAGTTTCTAAGATTTGTAGCTATTTCAGCGTCTTGAAAATGGACAATTTGTCAAAATATATATGAGGACTCAGAGATATTCAAATTCACAGTAAATATTTTGGTCAGCTATGTTCAGAATCTCCTGACATCATGAGAAATTTGGAAGTAATACTGCCTTGGAAAAATGATGCCTACAGTTGAATTACAAACTCAGCTTCTTCCAGCACGTTTTACTTTTTAAGATCAATTTTTGAAGTATTGACAATATCTTACACAATCACAGAAGAAGTTTCAAGAAAGATTAAAGAAAGCCAAACCAACTCAAAGCTTGATTATGTTGCCTTCTTCCTTCCTAGTGATCACGTGACGGGGTACTTTTGAAAAGGCGCTCTGGGGTTTGATGTTCTGTTGAAATTGTTCTTTTACAAAATCAGGAAGCAACCATGATAGAGAATTTTTTTTTTTTCATTCTTGGTTATTTGTAAAAATTTCAGTTAGTGAAACCAGGCTAGAAATCTGCCCCCAAATTTGTTTTTTTAGTCAAGATGGAAGTACTATGCATGCTTTCAATATTACTGCAAAGTGCTTCTGATGCAGGAAACTCAGAGAAGCTCTAAAATCTTATGTATATTAGTTAGAACAATTTTATATTTTACTAACTTTGTTTTACTTTCAGGTGAATAGTTGAATTAATTCTTACTTTGTCCAGGTGCTAATTTGCACCTAAGATCCTTTCCTGAACATCTGCTTTTAGGCAGATGCTGATAGCATTGGACTGTGACATTAACGTAAATGACTTAAACACCTTACGTCTCCTTGCAGATACAGTGTATGCAGTGTCTATATAAGTTCTATGAGATACAGTGTCTCTCTCAGATAATTTCCTGAACCAGGAGGAATCCACATGGATATTCCCTATTTAACATTTCATTACTAGTTGGTGATGAGGTGGGTAGCCAAAATGAAAAGTTTCATTTCAATTAACAACAAAAAATAATAAAAATCATTCCTGCTTTAAGACAAGCATTTTGAAGGAGGCCATCTTCATTTTGAATACTTCTGTACTTCTGCTAACATGAAAAGATTTAACACAGAAACGTATCACATTCCTTTCATTTTGGGTTAATATATATCTCTGAATTTTAGTTAGCTGTAGTTTGTGTTTGCTGCAGAACTTTCTAATGATAATATGTCTGTGTGGATATATGCCTGCTTTACTGCTGTTTTCTCACCAGCATAGCATAGCTTCATGCATTATATCAACTTCAGTACAAGTGGTCTCTTTACATTATAGATCAAAAGGAAGAGAAAAGAATGGCAAATTGCTTTCCAAAGTATCAGCAAAAGGCTTATTTCTCCAGAATAATGGAGTCCAGGTAGCTGGCAGGCTGACTTTCAGACTGTCAGATCTGCAGCGCTGGTGCGCAGTTTCAGTTCAACAATTATTCTCAGTCCTGCTTTGCAGCTCCTCGGCTGCAACTTGAGCATCCAAACTGTACTCCGTGATTAGAATGGCTTTGAAGAGAAAAGTGAGAGAACTCTTCACCTACACACTGATTTTCTTTCTGCAGTAAAGACCCAAGTTCCTGTTGCTGAAAACAAACAATTAGTAGTCAAATCAGAGACCTTTGTGGCCTTGTGATTCAAAACTGTACTGAAATACAAATTGTAGCACTACAAAGTAATAGCCTGCCTGATGCAATGAATGAGGTTTGATGTCCTTAGTCTGTGGCAGTGCTCCAGTAAAATTAAAAAGCAATGTAAGGTTCCTTTGGGCCTGCTCCACTGTATTAGTATGCAGTGACATGTACTGACAAGGCATCTGTAACAAGTGCTGTTGGTTTCGTTTACAGACCTGCCAATAGCGGCTAGCAATGGCCCATGAAAAGCCATTATACACTGGCCCATAAAGCCACACAAAATTTTCATTATGTTTCACTTAAAAAGTGCTTGTTTTGCAGGATGGAGTCCATGTCAATAAAATGGATTGGATGTCACTTAAACCAAGTGACGTGCTAATCTCCTGGAGGCCTTGTGTCCTTAATCTCTACAGGACACAAGTCAGTTTAGAAGCATGAGCTGTTCTCACAGGTAGCAACTATTGAGCTCTTTAATGTAAATTCAAAGGCAAAGCTTATCAGTGTGTTTCAGAAATTGCTTCAGTGTGGTTGCTGTCTATGGGAAAAAAATCCCCACACTTCCCCCAAAATCCCTGGGCAACTTCCAAGCTTTCACTGTGCCCGCAAGCACCTTTTAATTATAAAGAAATTGGTTTTGGTGATATGTGCCCTGTGACCAATTGGATTAGAGGCATTACTTCTGGCTATTATTAAGCTAACTTGACTATTGCCCTTGTGTGGCTAAGCATGATCAAAATATAAAGTATGGGAAAGCATCTCAATTATGGACTATACTATAGTGCTCCTGCAGACTAAATTCTTCAGTTCATTAAAAAAAAAGGGCTTCAATGACTAGTAATACTATAATGAAAGGGCAGAATAATAGGCACAGGATCAAGGATACTGTAGCTCATTGGGATAAGTTACAAAGGCGATTGAATGATTCAGACTGCCTTTTTAACATTTCAGTGGACTGGTTATCATTAGACAATAGGTAGGGCCATTAGAAATCTCTAGACAATCTATGGCACCTTGTAAGGATCTAAAGAGCTAAATTCTCCTTGGAATGATTATAATAATCTGCTAAACATTCTGATTATAATACACTGAAATATATTTTCTGTCATATATTCTTTCCCTATTTGTATTTATCCTCTTCCTCCACTAAACAAGTAAAAACACATTTTATGCTTGCTATAAATTAAAAACACAGTTACTTTTCTATTCATGTGGTATATAGCAGGCTTTTCACTTGAGAGCCGATCTGTGAATCAAACCCTGTTCTTCAAAGCTTGTAAATTAAAGTCAAAAATGAGGACCAGAATGCTCATCTCTATTTCTGACTTTCTGATCTATCTCACCCTGAAATCATGGATTAAAACCAGTGTGAGTGGATGGCTTCCATTTATTGTTCCATCATTGTTGTTTACTGAGAGCGATGCAAAATGCAGCCTTTCTGGCTGTGTGTGACTATATTTGGTGTGGATTAAATGATAACAAGGGAGCCAATACTGTAAAGTATTTTTATTGCTCATACAAAGCATGAGGAGGAGTGAAATGAGAACAAAAACAGAACTTTTAAGAGATCTGAAATTTGTGCATCAGGGAAGCAGGGTTTTTTTGTTTGGTAGCAGCAGGAGGTGATCATAAACAGTCACTTCAGAACATGCTTCAGCTAAAATAAATGATTATCAAAACAATGTGCCAGAGGTATTAAAAGAAAGTACCTGAGTGGATTTTCATCCTTTTCCATGATAGGTCACCACACACTGAAGGAGAAGTTGTACTGACGTATAAGAGTGACTATCACAGCTACTCTTGCCTCTTTATAGCACTTGCATCACTGTGAGTAGTGTGCCCTGGTGTGCAAATTTGATCAACTTTTACCATGCCCTCTCTTTAAAAAAATCTATGCAATTACTCCTAAGTTCTCATTCTATGGAGGAGAGAAGGTGTCATTCAGGTCCCGCCACTCATGGCGCACAAAACAGGGAGCCACTTAACCATCATTTCTCCCGTTGCTGAAAACTGGGAACTGTTTTCTAATTTCCAGATTAAAATTGCTCACAGTCAGTTTGTACTCATTTGTTTGGACCCTGTTATTTTCCTTTAGTATGCATAAATGCACCTCCTTTCTAGTCTTTTCCTTTTGAGAGCGTTATAAGCCAATTTACCTCCCTCATAGCCATTTTGCTAGACTAGAAAGCCAAGGCTAAAAAGGCTCTTGTTTTATGATGCACTTTATATTCCTTTGGTCATTCTAGTAGTCCTTCACTTCATTTGATCCAACTTAAGTTCTTTTTAATTTTAAAGAAAGCTTATCAGAAATTTGTGCAAAATTAAAATTTAAGATCTCATCAGTGACTTAAATAGCTGTATTATCATTTGCTAATTTCTACTGGAAATATCTTGTCTAATGTACCTTTGGATTACGTTCGTCTCTTGCATGACCGTATTACACAGTATCTGAAAATCAGCATTTCACAGGATAGCTAAAATTTCCATATCTGTGGTGCACTGTTGTATCCATATTTTTCTCTGTCGTTAGAAATGAGAATAGAAAATAATTCTTGTTAGTAAACTGTAAAATCTCACACTTTATGTTAGGTAATTTCATCTCATACTGTGCCCCATCTTCAATGCCATCCATTAGTTCCTCTATGATATATCCATCTCTCTCGCTGTTATTGATCCCACTGAATGTTGTATCATGAAGAAATGTAATTAGCATCCAACTGTTGTGTGCCAAGGTTAGTAGTACAATTATTAAATAAGATTGATCCTAAAAGAAAACGTGGAGAACTCAGCTATTGATCTCATTCCAGGACAGCTGTTTGTTTGGGATGACCTACATCATCTCTTCTCTAGTGAGGTCCTCTGGCATTTGGTGTGTCTTGTACTAAAGCCTATCTTTTCCAATGTATAGAACAGGTTCTTGCTATATTAAACATTTTACTGAAATTAAGTAGCTTACCTCATGACATTACATTTATCTAAAAAAGTTGTTAATCTCTTAACATGGTGGTACAATCTATCCAGGCTAATTTTGAGGTTCTTTTTTGTCTTACTTTCTGTTAATTTCAATGTTTTTAGTTACTCGTGCTTTCAAAATAATGATCCAAAATTTTCTACACTACTGGCAAAGAAAAAAGATGTCACTTTGCCATGTACTTGCGTTGTAATTTTTTTTTACCATGTCCTTTTTACATAAAATAGGTGAAATTCTTACTACCATATCATTTTTACATAAAATGGATGAAATTCCACCCTGTCTTTTTCCCTTTATTGGACTGTAGAAGGAACATAAAAAATATAGGACACAGGAGTGAATGGGATCCCCTTTCCTTCTTGTGCTGTTCTGGTCTGCAGTCATCTATTCCAAAGGTTTCATCATTGGCAGGAGTAGGTAATAGGTGTCAGTCACAAATCCCACATCTTAATCACAGGATCATCCTTGACATTGGACCGGCTTTATTTTTTGAAGCATGCATTTGCCACAAATTCATTCGCTTAATCTCTAGTACCATATATTAAAGTAATTGTGCCATTAGTAATGTCCTTTTACTTGTAAAATGTGTATCCCTTCTCCTACAGATTATATAGAAAGTGAGTAATCCTTGCAGAGTTTCTTCTCAAATATGATTTAGTAGGACTTAGTGAAAGTGTTCACGCTGATGAGAACAAGCAGAGCTCTGCACTTTCCTGGCCCCGTGTCCTTTGTGAGGAGGGTTGAGCGTGATGGATCCATACTAGCATGGGATATATGACCAAGATGGCGAGGAGTTAATGACTCTGTGTAACAAGGTGCTTTTATGCCAGGCCCGTGCAGCTGTAATGAATTGGCTTGAACATTAGCAGCATAAAGTAATTTAAGAATAGATTTTGCAGCTCATATTTTTACAGTTTGCATTACCCACTATTACAAGATATCTCCATCTCATATTTCACACCATTTAGCACTAATTCTGATTTTCACTGAAATCTTCTCTTCTTGGCCCAAACTGATGTCAAATGTGGGAAGCTAAAAGCAAGGATAAATACATTTAGAAACATGAACTAGAACTGTCTTCAACTGAATATATTTTTAATCATCTTATTTGGCAACTGTTAAATTATCCAAATCATATCCTATTTCTAACGTTCTGCTAGTGCAGCATGAAACAATTCTTTTGCAAGCATCTCAGTGTTTCTTCATTCTTCTGGGATATCAGAAAAAAATCCTTTAAATAGGAATACCGTGATTTTATGATAAACATAAACTTTATTTCCTTCTGAGTTAGTAAGGTAATAAGTAGCAAATGATGAAGCTGGTTAAAATGGACTCAACAAAAAGTATATACTGACCATAAATCAACTTCCACTCAGATTATTTATTGTTTTTCTGCTTTATTTTCTCTAAAGCACCCCAAACAGTCATGTCAATCAGACACATAATTTATACAATACCACTTGTTTCATATGTTTGATTAGCTAAATAAAAAATGCAGAATCTTGTCTTAATGAATAGTTCTTTTAGTGGAAGGGTAGGCACAAGCAAGAGTCTTTCTTCCCCAGCCATGTTTTTCAACTCTCACGTTTTCTACTTGGTTGTTTCATGATTTCTGTTTGTCATTCTGACTGGACTGGAGAACTGATCCAGGCCAAAATTGGTCTCAAAAAAGGGCTTTCCTCGTGGTGGTTAGGATCTACAGATGATTGTGTTAGCGTGGCAGCGTAGGAGTCAGAAAGAGCGGTAAGGAGGCTCGGCAAGAAGAAATACTGCTTAAGCCAGAACTGCTGCTGCTGAAGAAAGTGTTTCCATACTGCACCCTAAAATAAATGCAAAATGAGTCTATTGCCAGAGCAATAACAAAATAATGCATTTACTTTTGCAGGATTTTTCCTGGAGAGGAAAAATGGTGCTGGAAAATAAAATTAAAAAAAGGTGAAAAGAAGTCAAAACTTTTCAGATTTTAAATGTACAGGCTTACTTTTGCTTAGGAGAAAACTTCTGGCACTGACATTTGTCTCCAGAGTGTTCAGATTTTAACATACTTCTGCAGCCTTCAAACTGATGTTCAACAATTGGAAAATACTTTCTGCTTTGAATGAAAATTGGTCATGAATGCTGCTGTTGGGTTGGATTTACTATCCTTCTACACCTTTTTTTAGGCAGCAAAAACAAAAGCCAGACTGACAGGCCCTTAGTGTATTTGGACAGAGGGATGAATAGAGAGAAATACCTTGAGGGGCAAATATTGAAAAACAAAGGCCTGCTTGGAAGAGAAAAATCCAGCAGAAAACCGGTTTACAAAGTGGTAGCATAATCTGTTAATGGCTGTGCAAAGTTTAAAGTGATACAAGGTCAATATGCTATGAGGGTAAATTAGTACTAGGTATACAATGCAGTTATACAAATAATCATGCTATGGAAGCAGCCGACACTTCAAACAGTGAAAGGAAAGCATTTATGCGCTGAAACCTGTCAGTGTCACCTTTCCGAAGACTCCTCTGAAGCTTCCCCTCTAAATATCACTTTGGATCATGTTTTTCCATATGACTCCTTTTTAATTTAAATTTTTCCTCCCATTAGAATATTATCCAGGAGACTCCGAACTGTCACCCACTGTGAGGACTTTAATACTGTCGTACTGCTTGCTCACTTAAAATCTCACTGTCAATTCTAGTGGTTTTACGGCCTCTGGGAAACTATTCTTTCCTTCTGATATTTGACAACAGTATTGCCTAACCATATGCTTCTGAAATTGTACTTTCAGCCCCTTCCTTTTCTTAGTGAATATATAAAGGAAATGGGCTCTTACAGGCTTCAGAACCCTGTAAATAGGGGTCTTAAAATACTCTAGAAGCAATAAAAAAGCCAACAGTATTTTTTGTGGGTTGAGACTAAGCTGAGTAAACTGTTCTTTTTTCAGATGCTACCAAATGTTTTTTTTTTTTAAAATAGACTGCTGCAGGCTTTATTTTTTATATACTTTTGCTAGGTCATGGAGACAAAGTTGTTTCCTTTTAAGAACAAATGAAAAAAAAGTCTTCTATTTAAATTTATCTATTACAATTACATTTGCAAATCATTTTCTCTTACAGATTTTTATTTGCTTCTGAAGAAAGCAGAAGATAAAATGGGCAGTTTCTTGAGACACTGAGGCATTTACTCTGGGGAAATAGAAAACACTTTTTCTAGATTACTAAGAGGAAAGCTATGACACAGAATATCAGCACTGGCTTTCATTGACTCTTTATGGAACACAGAACAATCAGGAAAAAAACAAACTTTTACAACAGTGATCTCTGAGGGGAAATACACAGGCTTACCAACCGTGCATTTCAAGAGCATAATGCATCTTTTGCACTTAGTGTAGTTAATAAACCTGACAGTTAACTTAAAACCCTTATAGTCAGTTTATGTGAATTATTTCTTATTGTGGTGTTTTGATGGAAGGGAAACTGGTGAATTGTATCTTTGAGAACCTCTGGTTTGAGCCGGTTAAAGTTACTCTGGTCTGCAGAGCTTGTGGCTTGAGATAATGAAGCAGATTCCTGCTGGGCTTTTTGGCTTTAAATGTTCTCTAAACAATGCAGACACAAATAACACTATCAAGGTAAATTCCTTTTGAGGAAACATCCATGATTCAGTCAAACATCAGTGAATCCATTCTGAATTGACTAGTGGATTGGTCTGAGGGTGAATTTAGTTGCTATTCTTCACCTGGGATTTTTATGGTAGGTTATTATGCTTCTTTAAGAAGCACAGAAGTTCAAACAGCAGCGTTTGAAATGCATGTTCAACGCTTCTTCCAAGCCGTACGCCTATTCCTGGGTTTTGCTTTGCGAGGCTTGTCTGTGTGTATGCTCATGCACCTGGAGAGAGAGTCTAGTGAGAGACTTCCAATGGGTTTTTCAAAACAGCCAAAAGATTTCCTGTCCTCTGACTGCACCTACCAGAAGGAAAATGGTCCTTCTCCTCTTTGTGGCTAGCTGCCTTGGGAATTGCTTCTATTTAATGCTGCAAAAATGACAAATTTGCATTTCTGCAACAGGTCTACAACTCCTAGGATATTTGTGGTGATTTCTCACTTTATCTATGGGGTAGGGTGGTGGTGGGGAACCTTCCAAAAAGCAAATAATAACTTTGAAACACATATACCACTTAAGCAGAAGAAGAGCTCTTAGCAAGGGCAATGTGCAGAAGGCAGGAGGGGTTATGGAATATATTTGCTTTTAACCAGTAGTAGGTATCAGACTGATAGTTGTCCATGTTAATCTGGAGTTGATGTGTAGGCAATATGTGCATCAGCAAAACATACATAAATAGTAATCTTTGTTATCACTTAGTTAAACTCAGGATTTCAGGGATGAATATGGCTTACTGACTCTCAGAACTGCTCTTCAGAAGGAAGATCAGTGAAACACCTAAAGAACAACCGTACTCATAAAGATGGCTTATAATCTTCATCGCAGTTCTGTCTTCAGCTCAAATTATGGACCTAATACCTTCCTAGCTTGCTTTAGGTTATCGTATGTTACAGCTACTTTATGATACACTATGTTTCCAATGAGTGAATCTTAAAACACATTGGCAATGCTACTTATCCTCATTTCTTCCACATACAGCTTCTTAACAGTACAATTGCTCGATTCATCTTACCTAGTAATCAAACAACATAAACATGTAAATTTATTTTTGTATCAATCACATAGCCTGTAGATACATAGCAGTGAATATTTTCACTAAGGGAAGA
The DNA here is from genome assembly GCF_040807025.1 of Struthio camelus. NCBI lineage: Eukaryota > Metazoa > Chordata > Aves > Struthioniformes > Struthionidae > Struthio > Struthio camelus. The sequence continues at coordinate 30,366,748 of NC_090945.1, forward strand.
GTTCGATTCTACTTTTTCTGTTACCTGACAGAAGCAGACAACATAAAAGAGATGCAGTGTATTTGAAGGCAGAAAGGTTTGCAGAAAATTTTAAATGCAGTGTTCAAGTGAAATTATTTCCCCTAACAGATATTTTACTGTTGCTAATACTAACAGCAGCTCATTCTTTTCTTATGCACTCACCCATCTATGAAATCAGAGCATGGCATAAAACCTGCTACAGAGGGTTCCATTAAAAAAAAAAAGCAAGCTTTAATACCCATAAGAGGTTGTCCTGAGAACTAATAATCATGTTTAGGTTTAAACAAGACGGATCGCAGTATCTAAGGGCTGATAAAGCTTTTTGGAATCTCCATAATCAAAAACTTTGTTTGGAGTGATCTTTGAAATATAATGGCAAGTAGAGCCGTGGCTGTAGAACACTAAGCATAGAAAAATGAAGCTATAAACAGAGCCATTACTAGTTTTTACAGTTTTCCTAATATGGATAATTGCACAGAATATTACTTTGGCTGCCAAGATGATATAACCACAGAGAGCTGCATTTTCAAAGAATACATTTTGAGGGCTCAGTATGGTGCACATTCCTTCTTCAGTTGTATCTGTTCTTTTTTTGCTATGTAAATAGCTTCTAACAGCTCTCCTTTCCTTCTGCCCTTCAAGCAATGGCCTTTGTAACATGAAATAGGTAGTTCCAAGAACAAGCCTATTTTGCTGAAGCTGAAATAGCCCACCTCAAACTAGAATATCTGCAAACCTAACCCTGTGATCGAAATTCATCACAGAATTTTGATTCCTCACATTCTCAAAGTGCTTTCTTTTGTTAAGAAGTGCTTAGTGCTTTTGTTAAGTGCTTTCTTTTGTTTAGTAACTATAGGCTAGAGACTCAAGCTTGTATATGCAGATAACAGCTGAGACAGCAAGGAGAAGAAGCCATATTCTCCTTACTTTCCCCGGACAGTGATCACTGAGAACTGAGCAGTACTCAACAGTACCTGCACTTTTCCACAAAGCATCCTCCCAGCTACACTGGCTACACGATCTGTGATGCACAGTTTTCCAATTCTACACCTCTAAACTGCTGCTGTCCTTAGCAGCGGCATTTTTGATTTATATCACCTATTGTCATAGTGCATTTAAGGTACCTTTTATCTGGTTTATTTATTCTTAGTCGCTTATATTTGTAAGTGGGCCTTTGCAGGTTAAGTAAGACTTCTTCACATCTGCTACTTTTAGAAAGGTACAAGGGATCCGAATGGCTTCACTAAACACATCCAGGACTTCAAATTCATTTTTATATACCAAAGCTAATTCCTAATTATTCACCGGCATACATAATGAGAAAAAACAGAGGCTTCAAAATAAAACACAAAACTTACTTAGCAAATGCCAGTGTTGAAGTTGGCAGTCCACCTTTTGACTTAGACCCTTTGTGGATATGAATTACAATGCATTATTCAGTTGCATACTGCTTTGTTCTGAATATTTTCCCCATTCGTCAAAGATATGTATTGCATTCAGTACACTGGTTATACCACGCTGCAGCTTTTCTCCACCTCCTGACTGCCTCTCATCTCCGTTTCAGTGGACTGCATCCACCATTTGAACTTTATTTTTATCGTCTCAGAGAGGTCATTCCATTGATTCCATCAAATATAATCTTAGATGAAACCAGCATAGCTTCTACCACAGTAAATCTTAAAGATTAAGCCCCACATTTCAAAAGTCCTGGGCTGTGTAGTATTTAGGCAGGCCTAGAGAAGGGAGCGTTTTTAGAGCTCACGGAGGTGGAACGTAGCATTGTTACAGTTTGACCATCCCCTCTCATACCTAAGGACAACAGAAGATTTGTGCATGCTTATAACATCAAGTGGATAATGCATCATACTAACATAGGCCAATAAATCATGTTTGTCTCCAGACACATCCCCGTGCATGAACATCTGAACGGAATCTGTATATAAGCTGTAATCCCTTCCTGCACACACTATCTTGGCTGATGTCTGACTGGCAATTTTAACTAAAATAGGCAACTGTAGCCTGAAGAGAGACCTTTGGCATCATTGTTTTGCCGTGGAATCACTACTGGGAACAGGAAAGGACAAAACTGCCTCTCCCTGGCCCCACTCTTGAACCTTCCCTTTTTTTCAGGAGCTCCAGGCTGTGAGGATCCCTGCGGAGAGTTATCTTGGGAGAATGAACCCTGCCATAGACATGACTAATAGCTTCCTTCTAGCGAGGAGGGACAGATCAGCACACTCAGGGTTTTATCTGGGCACAGCTCCAGCATCCACAGTCATGCACTCAGGCAACGATCTTTTACTGGAGATCTTTGCTTAGGTTTATTATTTCTGCTGAATTCTAGCCAATGAGTGAAAATCCCCACTAGGAGGTGGGAGGAAAATAAGCAGGGAGAAATAGAAAACAGAAAGGATAAAGGACAGAATAAATTGAGTGACAACCAGCATATTTAGAACCAAAAATGAGGAAGTAATCATCCGCTCCTAAAAGTTAACAGGATTTATTTTAAACTCCAACTGACTGTGCATAGAAGGCAGTCAGAACGTACAATAGCATTCTCTTAAGTACCAATTAGTGAGCATTGTAAAGTGCAAGCCCAGTGAGGTGAGAAATTGTATATAATTTTTAGATGTGTAACACAGGTGTTTCTCTTTTGGAAACAAATCCATTCTACAGAGAACACGGGAGAATATTTGGGATTTAACAGAAAACTGGAGGCCTAAGATAATGTCAACAGACTTTTTTGCATTAAAATAAACTATTCTTCAGTGATGTTTTCTTCAGATTTTTCTGGAGGAGAAAAAGCACGTATTAATTAACCGATCTTTTTCTGAAACGGTTTCCTTGCAAAATGGAAATGCCCCAGCGGGTAAAAAGGCAGGCCTCCACGCTATATTTTGAAGTTGCAGAAAGTCTACAAGTCTTAGAATAGCTTTTCTGTCAATCATTCATTAGGAGAGATACTCACTGTGAGATCTGAGAAAGTTGTGGTCTGATTTTGCACATTTGCGCGTTCAGATGGAGCCTGGCTGTATTTTTACCAATTTATATTATTATAAAAGGCGAAAGGGTACTTTCATTTGAAAGTATGCTATTGCATATCAGGGATGTTCCTTTCCTCTTTTTTGTGCGCTTTTTAGGCGGGGGTTAAAAATTGCCGAGTCTTGAGTCTTGCTTGTATGAAGTACGTGATAAACATAAACCCGCTGTCATACATGGCACTTACAAAACTGAGCTTACCTGTCAGAGATTAAAAACATAGGGAAGAAAAAGCTGCTAGTTTATCAGTTGAGCTGTTTCTCTCAATGGGTGTATAACTGATTATCTGGCCGCTGCCCATTGACGGTGTTGTGCTCTGCTGGAAGCTGCTGTTCCTGCCCTCCAAACTGGCTCAGCTCGGTGGGTGCTCACCCAGCTTTACACTGTCCTGACAACTGACTTAACGCTTAGGGGATGAACCGTCTTTCCTATACAGTTCTTTAGTTCAAATAATAGCATTAGTAAATTAGGTGTCAACATTTTTGTCAGGACGTTTTTAAAGAGGAGGACGACGAGATGGGTGAAATGGTGATTAGGCCGAGCAGCGTCACGAAGCTCAGGAGCTTCCACAACAAACAGCAGCAGGAAGAGGCATAGCGATCCGCAGGGGCTACCCTGAATCATAAGCAGAAGATTCAGTAAATGCAGATGCAAACCCAGGTGCTTTAAAATGTACTTCTTTGCATGTATATATTGCTATTTCATCGTATAGATATAAAGAGTAATTTTTCCTGTTAGATTTTTAAAGGCAGTAAGAATTATTTTAGAGCGTAAATGAAACACATGCTCACATCTGAGTATCTTAAAATATGTAGCTACATGATTCTTATCTAGAACTGGCTGAGAATATTCAATGAGGACGTACCGGGGAAGCCAGAGCTCTAAATTAAACTCCTGTTTGGCGATTGACTAGTAAAAGAAAGTCACAGAAATGTTATGGATAAACAGCATACTATATTTACGTAAAGAGTAGGGAATAACTGGTTTATAGAAAAGAAAATAGATTTAAAAGTGAGAAAAAGATGAAGATTAGGAGATTAGCATTAGTGTTGCTAGGATGAAGCGCTTTCAATTCTTCTTTTAATCTTTGTCATTCAATGGAAACATTTCTTTTAATAAAGCAAATACGATTTTGAAGGAATGGTGAGTGTCTTTAGATTCTTCAGCGTTAAAACAGACAAGCTATCTGCAATTTAATATTTCCATGATATTTGAGGGAAAGGGCTAGGTTCCTAGATTATTATTTTTTTAAGACTAGCTATTTAAATATATGAAACACTTCACAATTCTTGTTATAAAAAATGAAAAATCAAAGTGAATTCACATTCCTCTTTTGAGAGAATGGGTTAGAAGAGGAAGAATTACAGTTAGTGTTTGCCCTCATTTTAGGCTTGAAGCAGACTGCGATGGAAACTACATTGTGAAATAAATTATTCCTTTTTAATTACATGCAATAGAAGTTATACCTTTATCTATAAAATCAAAGTAGCTGATAGATGAGAGGAATGTTGACTTATTTAATGGTTAAACTGACTTACACCTTCAATTCATAAAACATGGAAGAGGATTTGATCATCTTTTACTACAGTGTAGGAGTGTGAGAAGCCCGACACACTGACAGATTGCATTCAGCAACATACTTCTCCAGGGAAAATACTGATTCTTATTTTGAAAGGTTCAGACACTGCTCAAATATGAGTATCTATGAAATGCTCATTAGGGACAATAAAAATCATTCTCAGTGACTATAATGTTATTAGGTACCATCAGAACTTTGATTAATTTTCATTCTTGTTTGGGTGTGAAGAGATTCTGTCGTCGGGGCTCGCTTGTCTTTTGGGCTCGCGTTCTCATTTCGGACAGGAGAGAGGATTTTTACACAGATAGGGCTATCTAGAACTTACATCTATTTCAGCATATGCTCTGCTCCAAATCACTAAGAACATGAAAACAAACATACTGTCCTGAGCTGGTCTAGGAATACATCCTACCCCTTATCTTGGCTCTAACAGCATCCAATAGCTGACTGAAGAGGGTGGAAACAGGGCAAACACAGAATAATAATTCCATGGTATGGTCTAAGGCCCCTAATAATCCGCTTTATATAATTGCTGCACAGTTATGGATATACCATTACTTGATACTGATACGTGACCCATTACTTTTACAGGAAGGAGAGGCCAGAAGGAAATTGCATCTGTCAGAAGTGTGATTTTTTTTTTTTTCCGTATCAGATCACTGTTTCTCATTGGTGCAGCGACTTATGCATATTTTTACAGGAAAATATAAGATGCTCTCCAGGGAATGGGAAAGGGGTAAAAAAAGAAAAAAGTGTTGATATATGATGAACCTGTTAGCTTTTTGGACAATAGGAAATACTGTCTGAATTCAAAATTGTATGCTGCCTTGTAGGATCTTTCCATGGAATCAGTGAACTCTTGCTTCATTCGGCTCTACTTACAATCACATTCATTGCTAAATCATTCAAGGACAAATTATATTGCTTTTATTTGTGTCAAGTATTCAGCCTATAGTTCTACTGAATGAAGTGGAAATACAAGATTTAATGTAATACTAAACAAAACAAATATTTAGCTTAAAAAAATTTTTTTTGAAGTAACATTTTAAGAAAAAGAGATATAAGACTACATAGGATATTTAACAAAAGAGACACTACTTTTCCCTACCCCTTTCATTCTCTTTTCCCCAAATCCTATCCCATTGGCCTTATTTAGCTCTACCATCAATAAATAAATGGAGACATAAAAATAATAATAATACAGAAACAAATCAAAGGAATTATCTGTACAAAGTGTAATTAAATAAGGCAATGACAGTTAAATGTAAACTTAGTACCAACTAACAAAATATAAACAGTGCTTGTTTAATTATATGAAAATATTGTTTAAAATCCTAATGAATTATTCAATACATTGATTTATCTATAAGTAACACAGAATATTTATGTTTTGGCTGAGTATATATATCATGTCAATCTCTTTGGCATATAATAGATAGTTATGTTATCCAGAGAAGAGACAATAGATTCTAAAATTGCCTAAGGATTAAGAACCAGTGTTTAAAAAGGCTTTGGCTATTTAAATAATTTTAGATGGAAGTAGATGGAATTTAAGCATGCACATCCAAAACTATTAGTCTCTGAAAAGAAAAAGAAAGAAAGCAAGAAAGAAAGAGAAAGAGAAAGTGAGAGAGAGGGAGGAGAGGAGAGAGGCGAGGAGAAGAGAAAAGTTTATTTCTAGCCATGGGCACACTTAAAATGTAGGATATTTGGGACTGGTTTGTTTTATTCTACATAAACATGTGCACGAGTGACAGGGAATATCCCCCACCCCCAAAACACGCTTATTTAGGAAATGAAAGGAATGGAAGATTCATACTCCTTTTTTCCTTGCTCTGCTTTTTCAAAGTTTCCAGTAGGCACTTAGCTGCTGCGCTTGTTTTGAAACAGTCCTCCAGTAGCCTTTAGAAAGGAAGATTTGTTTAGGACATGGCCAGAGAACTACAGTGTATTTGATTTAGATCTGATTTGAACCTAGTGACTCTAGTTGTCTAAGTGTATGAGGTTGCGTTGTTAAGCAAATGGGCAAGTTAGTAGCAGTTAGACTTGCAGTTTGAGCCACATCTTTAAGCTACTTAAAATTTTGACCAAAAGGTTAATATAAGCATGTTGAGGACACCTGTTACTAGACACAGAGAGATCTCTTCTGGAAATCTTTCACAGATGTGAATCAGCACATAAAATATATCAAATATATTATGAAATATTTAGCATTTTCTTTACTTGATCATTCTACTTAAAAAGCAGAATTGGTTTATACAGTGTTATTTTGATCATGGTAAATCAAGTGGACCACAGTCGTCCTATTAGAACTCGCTCATAAATGTTTTGCCTTATATGTATGCATACATATATATTTTATATACGTATAAAATACCTACCTACCTACATATATTTCATATGTATATATACACACAAATATTTTGAAACTGCTTTGCAAATCATGATTTAAATCTTGAAAGCTTCTTTTGCAATGGGCTTATATTTAAAATTAAGCCAAGGACATGAGATTGGGAAGAGAAACACCAGCAAGACTCCTCAGAGAGTTTATATCTGGTATGACTTCTAGGGTGTGCGGCTTTAAGCCATTTCATTTCCCTTCCCAAGGTTAAAAGTGACGATGTTGGATTTAGCTTGTCTCAGAGGTGTGTGAAATGTATAATAAGCCTTTTTACCATTACTAATGACTAGTGCTTGATACAAGAAGAAAAAGATCAATTCATCAAGCCCTCCATGAAGTTGTGATAATGGGTTATATGAGTTTGAAGTTTCTTCACTAAAAGACCAAAAAGCAAACCTGCGTATTTCAGATAATCCCCTTGGGGGTCTGATTAGTTTCTCAGGTTTCCGGCCTGTTATTCTTAAAAGATAGTGTTTGGCAAGTTCTAAGAATGTTTTCAGATTCAAACTAGTGAATGCCAAAGGTTTCTGGAGCTCTTTATCAGTTCTTGCTGTCTGTAATATAATAACTGGTCTAACACCAGCAAACCAGTAGCAGATACCTATATTCGGTTTTCACATGTTTTTTGGCAAAAGTAGATTTTCTTCTCAGATGTGTGTATGTTCTTCTCAGGAAGTGTAGGCTGGACAGTGAGGTGGACTGAGAACTGGCTGAATGGCAGAGCTCAGAGGGGGCAGAGCTCAGAGGGTTGTGATCAGTGGCACAGAGTCTAGCTGGAGGCCTGTAGCTAGCGGTGTCCCCCAAGGGTCAGTGCTGGGTCCAGTCTTGTTCAACGTATTCATCAGTGACCTGGATGAAGGGACAGAGTGCACTCTCAGCACGTTTGCTGATGATACTAAACTGGGGGCAGTGGCCTGTGCTGCCATTGAGAGAGATTTGGACAGGCTGGAGAGTTGAGCGAAGAGGAACCTCATGAAGTTCAACAAAGGCAAGTGCAAGGTCCTGCACCTAGGCAGGAATAATCCCATGCACCAGGACAGGCTGGGGGTTGACCTGCTGGAAAGTAGCTCTGCAGAGAAGGACCTGGGAGTGCTAGTGGACAACAAGTTAAACATGAGGCAGCAGTGTGCCCTTGTGGCCAAGAAGGCCAATGGTCTCCTGGGGTGCATTAGGCAGAGTGTTGCCAGCAGGTCGAGGGAGGTGATCCTGCCCCTCTATTCAGCCCTGGTGAGGCCTCACCTGGAGTACTGTGTCCAGTTCTGGGCTCCCCAGTACAAGAGAGACATGGCACTCCTGGAGAGAGTCCAGCAGAGGGCTACCAAGATGATGAGGAGACTGGAGCATCTCTCCTCTGAAGAAAGGCTGAGGGAGCTGGGCCTGTTCAGTCCGGAGAAGACTGAGAGGCGATCTCATCAATGTGTTCAAGTATCTAAAGGGAGGGTGTCAAGAGGATGAGGCCAGTCTCTTCTCCGTGGTGCCCAGTGACAGGACAAGAGGCAACGGGCAGAAACTGAACCACAGGCAGTTCTGTCTGAACATGAGGAAAAACTTCTTGACTGTGAGAGTGACAGAGCACTGGAAGAGGTTGCCCAGAGAGGTAGTGGAGTCTCCTTCTCTGGAGATATTCAAAACCCACCTGGATGTGATCCTGGGCAGTGTGCTCTAGAGGACCCTGCTTGAGCAGGGGGGTGGTACTAGATGATCTCCAGAGGTCCCTTCCAACCTTAACCATTCTGTGATTCTGTGATTCTGTTTCACACACCTTATTCAGACAAACTAGTTTTTTGCAGATTTCATAAAAGTTAGTAGCAGAAGGAACCCTTCTGATCACTCTTAGATGAAGGAACCCTTAGATCACCTAAGCTATCCTTCTGCAAGGTTCATAGCCTATGGGTGTTTTTCTCTTTCTCAGGCTTTAGCAAGAAGGCTTTATATCTTGAAGATAATGTCAACAAATAATGTTTGCTAAAAAGTTTGTTCACTAGTGATGCCACTAAAGGCCTCAAGTATTCATAGCTCTGTTGATAATGATGGAAGTCTATCCTTTTTAATCTGTTCTGTGAATTATGAGTTAAAATCTTTGATTATTATTAATTACGTATGAAGCTAATTTTTTCTGTAAACTACTTTGTAAACATTAAATCAAATGCCTTGGAAAAATCCCAGTATACTATACCAACGCAACTCCTTTACTACTCAGATCCGTAATCGCATCAAAGAAAACAGAATGACAATATCTATCTTCTTGGAAACCAAGCTGATGGACAGTACTTATACGTGTAATCTCTAACCCATAATGATTTTTTTCTGGAACAAAGATCAGGATGACCAGTCTGTTGTTCCTAGTCATTCTTTCTATTCTTCCTAGATATTCAAAGATCAGTAGTTTTCTAGATCTTTGCAATTTTCCCAGTTTTCTGAAAGCCATTAGATATAAACATTAGGGAATCCAAAATATCTTTTACCGCTTTCTCCATTACATTTGTATGTTGCTTTGTCTGATACTGTTGAGCATTCTCTCTGATCATCTTATTTAAATGTTTGCAACAATAACAAGAAGTCTAAAAACCCCTGCCACCCGGGAAAAACTGAAGAGAGGTGACAATAAGCCGAGGAAGCAACTACAGAGAAGAAAGAGATTTCTTTTAGGCAAAAGTAATGGTAATTCACCTTCCTTTTCCTCCTGTGCACCTTAGAATAATGGGCTAGGTCTCACAGGACAATTTTTAGAAGAGGTTCTTGTGAAATCTGTCAGTGATTTCGGTGCTTGAACAGAAGATTAGTTTCTGTCAATTTGTTGTTATGAAAATCTAGTTCATATTCTCTACAAAGGCTGATCCCTGTTTCTAATTTAGGTTTAAATATGAAACATTATTGAAAAGCATCCTGGGAGCTGGTTGAGTACTAAACGACCGGAAAGGGAGATAAACCATGCTTTCCCGAGGTCAAGAACGCTTAGCAGGTAGCTTATCTTCAAAGACAAACACCAGGTATCATCTCCAGCATAGCTGTTGCGTTCCAAAGGTAGTTTGGCTGCCTTCAAGGTTTTCTTTCACCTAACATGCTAAATTGGGAGATTTTAAAGTGAAACTAAAACTTTCATTGTGCTTGGCCCTTTTGAAGTGCAGTTGAGCAGGATGGTAGGATGAAAAGGCCATTGGAGGAGAGCTAAGAAAATACCGTAGACTGTTTAGGGCCAATTTTGATAAATATACATATAGTATCATAAAATAAAAAATAACAGCAAACCACTGACAACAATCATTAACACACTCATTTAAGTTTTACTGAATGTTGTTTAGGGAACCAGAATAATAACAGGCACAGTAGAATTTATTGCTTTGCAATAACAAACTCCTGTGGTATCATTTTATGCTCTTGTGGAAATAAATGTCTGCAAATGACAATCTAGGATGACAGATACAAGAAATGAGCAGTAGCATGATAACTGACACTACACATCTTGTTGCTTGTTGCAACAAATTGGTGTTGTTAAATTAATCTCCATTCATAATGGGACAAGAGCCTAAGTAAGCATGATAAAATTTCTACATGTGAAAATCACAGTTGATAATATCCTAATAAATAAGAAGTCATATCTCCACTTAGGGTGAATATGCATATTTCTGAAGTCATTCACCTATTCCAAAAATTAAGATTCAGTTTTTGCCAAATGTATTCTAAACTTTATTAAAACCACTTTGAAGCAATTCACTCTGTATGAGTGCTAATATTTCATCTCTTCAGGCAGGCCCAAAGGCATATATGCCAAGAGCCCAATAGTACTTTATACTGTTTGCAGCCAAATTGAAAAGTGCTGCAGTTGTGTAACACCTACATACATACATTCACACCCACTTATACATACATAAATAAAGCTACTTAAACTTTTTCATAGAGTCGGGTCAGATTTAGTTTGACGTTAAGTGAAAGAACAGGTCAGTCTTAACTGAATCTTTCAACTCATTTTTGGTGATGCGGTATTGCTTCATGTGGTTTGTTTACAGACATTTGTTTTAATTTGTGACTTTTTCTGAATTTATGTCAAGCATAATCTTGTTTCACCATCTGTACATAATCTCTCATATATACTCACGGTATTATTTCTGTTGCCATAAATAGAAAATGTAACTGTACAGTATAATTGGCTTTGACTATGACTGTTTTCATGATTAGTCTCAGTGTTTATGTCTCACATACTATGTTAAATTTAAGTAAAGTTTGTCATATGCAATTAGTTGCTAAAGGAGTCGACTGAGTGGTAGGTAGGTAGGTAGTGTTATTCTCTGTAATACTGCTTATGTAGTGAGCCTTGAAATAACTGATATCCCAGGAAAAATAGGTTTGTCCCTAGATGTATGGTGGATGGGAGTTCACCAAAGCCTGACTCACCCCTTTCCCTTTCCTACTGAGCGGCAAGGGGAAAAATCAATAAAACTCTACACATTTTGCACACTAGAAGAAATGTAATGATAAATAGGGTACAGAAGAGAGGTAACCCCACTGTGTTTCAAAATTTAAGGATCAAATGCATCCTGAATGTGTTGTGTTCAGGACTACTTACCCTGAAACTTTCCAAAGAATTATTAGGAGCTGTTCCTTATTTTTTTCCTTCAAGATTAATTAGGGGAGCAAGCTTAGTTTTGTGTAAACGCTATAAAGATACAGCTGCCTCTACTCTGCTTTCCCAGCCCCAAAGCTCCCCAAATCTCCCTGAGTAAGTGCAGCTTCTTACAGTTCTGTATTTAAGGTGTTGCATTATTTAGGGAAAGAGTCCAGCTTTCCCACAGCAGTGGAGAAAACAATTTTTACTTTTTAGGAGTACAATCAGAACCACTTGCCCTTCTCTTTATGTATTTGTTTCTCTTTGTAGGCATTCTGGTTTGTTTTAGAGGATTCTACAGGATTGAAGAATATTCCTTTTATTTGCTTCCGACCACAGAGCATTATCCTTATGTACTGTTCTCCAGAGCCAAGTTTCCAATTTGAAGGTTTCAGCAGAACAGAATAAAACAAGGGGTCTGATATGTGAAGAGAAGTCGTCAGAAAGGAAGATAGCTTTGAAGTCAAAAATATTGGCAAAGTTAACATACCGCAGTATATTTTTCAGGTTCAGGATTTGATCAATAAATAATATGCTTGTTCTGGTTATTCTGCATGTAGAAAGGTGACTAGACATGTAAAATAACCACAACTGGCAAATTAATTATTGATTACAGTGCAGTCTTCAACTAAATGCAAAATTAAACATTTATTCTGATCAATAAATGATGTGACAGTTGTGGTTATTCTGTATGTCAGGTTATATTTCCATATATCTGTGTCCAGATTAGACTGCTTGAGTGCAGAACGCTAGAGAGACATTTTGCTGTCTAGGACAGGAGGAAAATTTGACCTTACTTCCTTCCCCTACTTCTCTTGCCTGGTGTTTCATTGCCAAACCTCTGGGGTGCCTGGAGTTTCACCTTCTGTAAGGAGGGAGCTTCCTTCACAGAGCTGCTGCATGGCACAGACAGGGATTTTCCTAGACATCTCCTCCTCGCCTCCTTCTGCCTTTGGGGGAGTTGACTCTTCCTAGAGATTATACATGGCAGAGGGAGGAAGAGCTGGTTATTGCTGCACTCACCTTCCCCATTTAATTCCCTCCCTCAAAAGAAAAGTTAATCGTTTTTGTCTCATGTTTCTTGAGGCCTTCCTTGAGTGTTTCACTTTTTGTACATTCCCATTTCATCAAGCCTGTGTTAAGAAGTATTACTCTTAGCTTCAGATAATTGAAGGAGGAGAGAGGTAAGGTAATTGCACCAGTGTTCCTCAAGAAACCAGATAAAATGAGGGAGCCTGCTTCACTCACTCAGTGCTACAACCAAGCACCCTCCCCATGAATTTACAGTTTAAAATTGTGTTTGGATTGTCTGCTTGAGGTATGAAATACAAGGCAAGAAGGCTTTGGAAAAGTGGCTCTTTCTGTGGGCTTTGGATCAGGTTAGAGTTGCAAAGTAAAACCCATTTTTGAAAAGTAAATCTTTTGAGTGGTGTGTGGCATACTCAAATTGCTTCAATGGGAAAAATAAAATTTTCTAATGAACAATCAACTAGTTTAGAATTCTATTATGAAGATAATTTATAGGGTTGTAAGTGTTTTGCACCTGTCTCTGGGAATGAAATGCATATGATTTATGCATCTGGAGGTAAAAAAAAAAAAAAGAGAAAAGGAAACTATCTGATCCTTTCCCATCATGACAACATATCATTCTGAGAAGTAGCTGTTTGAGGTTAATTTAGATCACATCAATCTGTATTATTTGACCTTTTCAGAATAAACAGAACCAAAAAGTGACTACACAAAAAAGTCAGTCGTAAAGCCAATTACACTAATAGCATCTGATGTGTAAATGGGTGTTTATTATTAAAAAAAAAAAATCACTGCAATAAAGCTAAGGGGCATTTAAAGACAGGAGATGTCTAATTGTAGCATATCCAGTAATGAAATCACAGTCAGCCTAGTAGCTGATTAAGGTTAATTTGAATCACATCAATGTGGATTAACTTGGCCTTTGCAGAATGAGCAACACCTTTGTGCCAACATGATCAATTAGTCCCCTTAACTTCATACGTCTGCCGGGAAAGGTTAGATTTATTAGTTATCAGGATAACCACTCAGAGATTAAAATCTTAGGTTTCTGTGTTTTTTTCAGCACGCCCTAAGGAAAAGAAAAAGAGAAAAGAAAAGAAAATATGCAACTTTTTAAATCTCAGTACAGTTTAGTATTTTATCTAATAAGCTTCCAAAGTCAAGTTTATCCTAATATTTAGATAAAAGGGTGGAGACTGGACATGTAATGGAATTGTGTTACCATATTTACAAAGGACTGTCCATACTTACGCTTCTGTGCCACTCTTCAAGCAAATTAGTCCCAAATGCACTGCTACTGAAAATGCTTTTCCCAAAGGAAAATCGCTGCAGCAAACAAGCATACCAGATCAAATCTGAAGTGTTTTGTCATACCTTCTTGCTGTCCCCCAACCTAGTATGTGGGAATGTTAAGAAGAAGGGAGACAGTATTCAAAGTGAATACTGGTAAAGACCCTCTAAGTACCAGATATCAGTGATGACCACAAGTGCTGGCTGTCCTCAGCTATGACTATTAATGTGGTGGTGTTTACCACAAAGAATCTGGAATTGTTTCACGTTCCTTTCCATCTATTCCACATCTAGGAAACAGAACTCTACACAAGAAAGAAGTTATGCATCTTAAATTTTGCAAAATTTTCCAGAAAAATACTCTGAATATTGTACGGATGACTTTTCAGCTCAGAATATGTGACTAAAAATTATTGACTCCATCGTCTACATATTGATACCACCTTTTGACATACTAGTAACAAATAAACAAAATCCCTGAGAGTACAGTTATATAGGCTCACTGACGGACACACCTTACCCTGTAAATAGTAATTCAAGATTATACACGTTTGACTGACTGCTAGAAGAATCAATGCTAACAGTGATGACAAATTTGATAAATATACTTATTGATATCTGACAGCATATGGTGAACTGAAGTTCCTGGAGGAATGTTGTGCCTCCAGTTTGTGAAAGTCAGGGACAAACCATTCAGTGGATCAATCTGAATCATTTCCTTTCTTCTTTTGATAGAGTTAAGCACTGCTGAGTTGTGTTTCTGATTCGTTCATATTCTTGGAGTTCTGAAGCTGGAGCAGTCTGTCTAATGCAGACAGTGGCTATTGGCTTGTGCCAGAATATGTTGCCGTTTGTTTTGTACGGTAAGGTACATGCGAGACATCACATGTAGACAAGCTGCATTCAGTAAAGCTGAGGGAATTAGAAATTATATTGTTTTTTATGCCTTCAGTATTTTCCCACTGCTCTCCAGAAGAAAATTATGTTGTAGCCACAGTAATTATTCATTACCTAAATAGCATTAAGGATTAGCCCAACACAGGAGTCTTTGGTTACACTTTATGGGGCATGACTGCCTGCTGTGAGAACTTTTAAGAGGGGCGATGTCTATCTCATACAAAAGAACACAGTTTTGGTGGCTGTAAACTGTCGCCAGCTCAGCCTACTATACCCAAGCTATAAAGTCCTTCCAAAAGGTTGAGCTTTGCTTTGGTGCACTAATGTTTAAATGTGGCTATACTGCTTTCAGGCAAAAGTAACAGCTGTACAATAGTACACTGTTAACACTGACGCTGTTCAGATCCCATGTAGCTGAAATAATGATAGTGTCAGACCTGTGCAGCTCTGCAGATGGACAGAGAAACTATCACATCTATTCAGGTAGATCAGCGGTCTTTGAAAAATATGCATCTTTGTCTTTCCTAGGGAGGCCTGTTATGACTTACAGAGATGGCAGAAAAGGAACAGTGAAAGTAAAGACATTGTGGCCCCTATAAAATATGACATGACTGAAAAATTTTGAAAACCTATTCTTTGAGACAGGAATGAGCAAACTTGCCCAGTGAGGGGGAAATAAGAATGTGAATAATCAAAAGCTCCAGCTTAAACCTAGGAGAAATATCACAAGCAGAAAACAGTGATACCTGCGGCTACCTAATTTAGTTGTGGGTCAGCTCACGTAGCTCTGTGTTACATGCTTTTTGTTCCACAGGAAAGAGGAATATCCCTTCAAAAGGAAGAACGGCGCTTTGTGCAGAGTGGTAGCCTTGTCATCTGCTGTATATTCTTGCACAGTAGAAAGAGTGGGATGGTAAACAAATCGTGAGGCACTTCTCTTCCCATTCATGGTCATACGAACCATTCTCCCATGCATTCTCCCACCCATTCTCAATCACAGAATAATCTGCTTGCAGTTTAAACTACTGCTTACATGGAAATAGAAAAGAAATGGTTCATTTTAATTCTTTTTGTTTTGTTGTGAATGGTGTTTCATCTATTTTTAAATCACTTTTATTCTTTCAGTCGTATCGAGAAGACCAATATGAGGCTAGAAACCTGACCTACTAGACAGATGTGCATATTTAGAGTCGAAAGAGAGTGTTCATTACTCAGTGGATGTTTGTTCTTCGCCCTGTCTCCCTTCCCAGCCATCTGTTCTGCTTCTCTCAGCTGGAAATCAGGCACAGAGTCGGCACCGCTTGCTCCACCAGCTCTCCACCTACCAGCTGCAAATGCTTTGCTGACTACCAGTTGCTCGTGGAACACAGTTTGGGGACTGCCAACCGAGAAACATTAAACAGTATATTTCATGCTCATGGACAATCACTGCTGTCTTTTCAGAGTACTCTGAAATACTGTTATCTTCTCAGAACTGTCAATCTACACTGTATCTGGAGCAACCAAACTGAAGTGGTGTCTCGTTAACTTAATGGTATCTCCAGAAAAGGTTGCTTCAAACAGCAATATACTTCTTGAGATTTAATATAATACAAGTTGCACACAAGAATACACAGAGCTGCCTTAAAGCCTACGCCATCAATGGCTTCACGCAGATTCTGCATGTTAAGGCTGACATATAAAATAACTCATTACTTATTTTAACTTTGACAGTCTGGTCAAAATATGTTATATGTTCTTACCAGAATCTCAGTATCACTTCTTAAATGATGTACTAACTTGAGCATAAATAGGAGGCTGCAAATCAGTTCTATTAAGTTTACTTTGTAAAGAAGCCACTCCGACCAGTTCTGCTTTTACCTGTATTACCATCTCAAGTATTAAAATGACTACCTGGAAGCAGAAACAAGGCAGTTCAGCACCAAATGTGATTTGCTGATGATGTCTAACTTCATTCTTAAGGCAGAAATTTTGGAATGAGCTATCATTTCTCCTTCTTCACATAACTCAGTTTGCTGTTGCCACTGTAATCTCTTCTGCGCAGGCCAACAAACGTGTGCTGTGATAGCTCAGATTGCTATTTGGGTACAAACATATGAAGTCAACAAATGACCCAAATGTTATGGCTGTAAAACTGAAACCTGTGAAATCAGCCAAGTATTATTCAGTCATGCTTGACAGTACTTGAAATATAAACCATGCTAAATAAATGGCTCTTTTCAAGCCCGCCAAAAATACAAGGTGAAGGAACAAAAGCCAAGAAGTGAGAAGAAAAAAAAATATTCAGTAGTGAAAGTCACAAAAACAAATGTAAAAATCCTAGGACTTTAAGAAAGCTGGTTCTTAATTAATTTCTCACAGGTAATCAAAATATTTTGGCTTATTTTTATTTACTATTTCTGTAGATTTTATCATATATAATACATGTATCCTCTAACTAGGTTATGTAAAAATGCATATGTACAGATGTAAAAAGTGATACATATTTCAAGGATATATTAATTAGGTCAACTTTATAACATTTCGCAACTAACTGACGATTCTGTATTTTGTGATGGCTTCCACAATACCCATCAACCTGTCCTATCATATTTGTTTTTTCCTGTGAGCAATCTAAGTTGGCCTTCAAGTATGGCCTAAAGCTGATCCTAAAAACATTAACAAAAGGGAGATTAATGTAAAACACTGTGATTCCTTCTTTATACAGGTTAGGCTGTTATAAAATGAAGGGAACAAAAAGTGATAACTAAAATACCATGAAGTATTGCGCATATCAGCTTGCTACTTAGCAAAAAAAAAAAAAAAAAAGGAACATACCCCCCCTGCCCCAAATTTTTTCTTTTTTCCTTTTCTATGAGGGAAAAGTTTGACTTTCGTTTCTAGAAAAGCGGCGCAAATGTTCGAAAGGGTAACGAGTGAAGATGCCATGGGCAGACACTTGCGGCCGTTGCCAGTTGGTGAAGCTAGAACAAACCCCTTCAGCCGCGTACCGAAGCCAAGGCCGAGAAGAAAAGCGTGGCGCCTGGTTCCCATGGCAGCTCCAGAGCCTAGCCCAGCCCGCGCACCTTCCGCCCCGCTCCGCGCCGCTGCGTCAGACCGCCGCAGCGATTAGCTCCTTGCTTCCGAGGCTTATATGCAAAATAAGGGGATCTGTCAGGAAGATGGGGAGAACGTGTGAGAGGTATAAAATTAAAAGGAAAAAAATTGCAGTGGTCTGATACACCTGCCAGGCTGGCCTTGCTTCCAGCTCTGCTTTCAAATGCGGTGCTGGGACCAGAGCGGTCACCTCCAGCCAGTGCTGCCTCTCCGGCACCCGCTCGATCTCAGTGGGTTCCCGAGCATCTTCTCAGCATCTGAAACCACACATTGTCTGTTGTTCCCTTGGGCTTTTCCCACGTCTTTCGAGGCTGATCTCTTTTATTTTGGCTCACATTTAAAGGATAAATGCTTTGGGACAGCAAACGGCTTTGTTTAGGAATTTGCATGGGACATAGCACAACATGGCCTTAAGCCACGACTGGGACTGAAGGGCACTGCAGCAAAGCAAGTGATTATTCTCCTCTCGTACAGGAAAAGAGTCTTCAGGAACTCTGAGTTACAGTCATGTTCTCCAGGCACTTCATCCTCCGCCATTCTTGCTTGCTAAAATAAATTTTTTCCAATCCTGTAGTCATCATAAGTGAAGCAATGAATATACATATAGTATATTTCATATATATACATATCTGTGTATTGCTGAAGTAGCATAAGAAGCAGATATTTTATTGTATTGATATGAAATTTGTCTCAGAATGTAGATAGATTTTCCACTTTCTTTTAATAAAGTGAATAGAAAAGACAACCCTCCCTCCCCCCCCCATCACTTGTCCATGCAGGACTATAATGCTCTGTTAGCTTTTCTCCTTAAGTTTTTCTGTATGACCAAAGGAGTCATACCAAACAGCCACCATTGTCACAGTTTGGACAAAACCACTTATGATGCTTTGCCGTGGTGTCTTTCAGTCATTCTGAACTCCCTATGACCCACATATGTCTCCTTCCTCTTCACTGGTTGTTTCAACAATTATACTATGTTGACGAACTCCAAGAAAAGGGAAACACATATCTGCATTTGCTTTTAAGTCTCAGTGTTTGTATGAATAAGGAAGAAGCCCACGGCAATTTATGCCCTGCTGAAATACAGTTATCTGAACTGATATATGGGGATTACCATAATATTTCCTATTAAGTCTCGGAGATTTTCCTTTCATTTCCATAGATAAAAAATGTTAATACATTATCACCAGTGACATTGCAGGCACTGACTTTAGCTAAAAAATAAAACCTAGCTACATACATAAATAATATTAGTATTGCTGCTGTTAGGTGATGTTGACCAAAGTATTCAGTCTCAGTGGTCCAAGGCTATGCTGAACATGCTGAGCCTTCTAGAAATTTACTTCAGTAAAAAAAAAAAAAAAAAAAAAAGCTAATAGTTGAAAATACCCCAGCTGGCTCTGCCGGATTCAAAAGTTCACCAGATTTCATCATTAATGGTTCTAATACAGCCAACAAGACCATGAATCAAAACACAGACGGCAAACACTGTACAGTTTCCCTCTAGCTTTTTAATTCACGCGGAGTGACAAATACGCTACATTAAGTTGGTGCTCAATCACTGTTCATTTTCCTCTATTTCTCACCACGTAACAAAATTCATTATGTGATAAATTTGTTACCACTCTTCTAGGCTGGTTGCAGGAAACTGCATACTACAGTACAAAAATACAGCTCAGAGACATTATTTGATTTAATTACTTTGTTTTCAAACACAAGAGCTGTGATTATTTTTCTCCACAAACTGTCTTCTCCTAACCATTTGTCCCTGGAACCTACAGTACTGTTTCCCTTGTCCTCAACTCGTCCATTCCCTCTACCTGCACTAGTAAGTCTCTTCCCACCTCCTCAGCGGTACTTTTTACTGCTTCCTTCACTGAAGAATGAAGATTGCAGCCAAGTGACATGCTATCTGCATTTCTGTCAAATTGTGTAAATCCGTCAATTTGTTAAACACTTATATTGCCCTCAAAAATAAGAAACTGTCAAAAAGCAGAAAAAGTAAAAAAATACATTTTTTTCTTTCTGAATTGGTGCTCTTTGTTTCCTCTCTGCATTCATACACTAACTCTAATTCAGCAAATGATCGGACGTTACCACAGTGAGTGAATTTTTGCATTGTGATCACAATAATTTTCCAAAATAGTTTTTAGGAGTGCTATTAACTTCTGAGACAATTGCAAGTAAGTTATACAAAAGGGCAGAGCTCAGGATAAAGAGAAGATGCTATAACTAATCTCTCCCCAGGTATTTAACAATAACAACAAAAACCTCTCCCTAAAAAAAGTGTATCCAGATATCACCTCTTCATTGTAGTCCGAATCCAAAAAAGCTCTTAAAGGCATATTTTGAAGGACTGAGGCAGAGGAAAGTATCCAATATTTTTTCTATTTATTTTCCTTAAAGATTACATTGCTTTAAAAAAAAAACCAAAAAAAAAACAGTTCCTCTAAAGAATGTTTCTTGTGCCTTGAGTATACTTTCAAAGCAATCAGTACATTACAGAAGACCTGCTGTGTTAAGGTGAGGACTTTTTGTTCCTGCAGGCCTTCCTGGCATCCTACTTTGTAACACAGTTTCTTACTGGTGTAAAGCCCCTTCTTCTTCAGCAAAACTAATGGATTTTATGCTAAAATGCCACTTGAACAAATTATTGTAAACAAATAACATGGTAGGTAAGAAAACTCTATGCTTTTATGATACTCAAAAGTAAGCAGCCACCTGTGGAGCTGGGATCTGAGAGGGATTACTGAAGTTTGGTGAAAGTTTGAAACTGAACTACTGCCAATGAAAATAGCACAATTTTTATGTAACAATAAACTTTTTCCTTCTATATGTGTATGCTGGATAGCTTTTATTGCGTTAGATTTTGCAGTTTTATCTACTGCATTGTGTCAAAATGATGTTACATGTTGAATGAAGATAGTGAGTGCCAAGCACAGAAATAAAGGAAAGGAAATCCTGTTTTCTAAATGCAATTTCTGCTTCTTCAGAGCAAATTTGAGCATGAGGGCTCAGTCTGATAAGAAATAATATATTTGAAGTATAGAACTGGCCATTAAATACCTATAGAATTGTATGGCCTCAGTTCAGTGTCAAAATAGAAGAGCAAAAAGTGAGATTCAGGAATTCCTCAGCTAAACATTTCTCTCCTCTTATTTACCAGAGTGATACAAATTTATCATAGTTCTCCTGCTTATCACTGGGCCTGCTTGTGGAAAACGTTTAAATATGGCAGTAAAAGGGAACCTAATTTTTGAAAAAGGTGCTGTCCAAAATTACATAAAGAATATTCTAGTAGCTGTTGAAACTTAAATACTTACTTTCAAATAACTGAAATTAAACAAAAATCTTAGAAAGATGTATTTTGTAATGAAATAGACTATATCTTGCATGTTGTGGTATGAAATAGTTAATTGCATTCTTTTATCTCAGAAATGATACATATTGGATTCCTTTTTCAACAACTTGACTGCCAGGAATTTCAGGACAAGAGGCAATGGACACAAACTGAAACACAAGAAGGTCCATTAGAATATAAGAAAAAACTTTTTGACTGTGAGGGTGACTGAGCACTGGAACAGGTTACCCAAAGAGGTTGTGGAGCCTCCATCCTTGGAGATATTGAAAAACTGTCTGGAGATGGTCCTGGGCAATGCGGTCTAGATGACCCTGCTGAGCAAGGGTGTTGGACTAGATGATCTCTAGAGGTTCCTTCCAACCATTCTATGTTCTGTGATTCTGTGAATTTTCTAATGCTAATAAAGAAGCCTTCCAGAGAAGAGCAAGGAGTAAGAATTCAGACTAAATTACATGAAAAGATACTATTTCACTCCTGGTTTTGTTTTCTGATCTTCACTTGCTCAGATTTTTTTGCCTATTTGTTTTTTTGTTTATTTATAAAAGAATAGCGATGAAATCATGTACCATATAATAGACATATCATGCAGCTAGATGACCCTGTTTTAAAAATGCTGTTTTAAGTTATTTCAGTTTTATCACTGTTTTCTTCCTTTTCTGAATAAAGCTCAACAAATGGTTACAGTTCCCCTATGACTATGGAATGACCTTCAAAATTATGTGGAAACAAACTAGAATCAAGACAAAAAAACCCTCCAAAAACAAACAAAAAACAAAACAAAACAAAACAAGGTGTATGTTCTTGAGCATTTCTGTGTGAATAGTGCAGAGGCATCTGTTCACACTCACTCCAGAGCTGGGACTTCTGGATTTACTTGGGAGCATTGTGTAGATGGCTGGTGGCACTCCAAATCTGTTTCATGAGCAGTGTAGCCCTGCTCGGAGTCGCAAGCTGTGCTGTAGCTGGCTGTATTTGCTTCAATATTTATATGCTGTGCCATGTGGATATACCTACTTGAGTCTTCACTAGCTTGAGAAACTCTACATCGCCCGCAGTGTGGAAAGCAGGCACACTGGTTTGGATTGGAAACATCCGTCATGGAGCAGATGCTTGAATGTTCCTGCTCAGTGGTTTGGTCGCTCAGCTACTGAAGAGATCTCTCTTTGCCTCTCATCTTTCCTTCCTAACTTAGGCAACACAGAGATGTAACACGAGAACAATCTTTGCCTAGCAAAATGTGTGTGGAAGCATTTTTTTTTGTCCTTTTATTATAAATAAACCAGAGGTAGAATAAAATACAACAAATCTTTCCTATGATAGTTTTGTACAAACCAAAATATTTACGATGAATATAAACAACATGTATTTGGTGAAAAATTTCCCATCCTGTTATGACATGTGAATCTACACTTAAATTACATACAAGAAATACTTAGTGCCTTAAGTGCCGTAAGTACCTTAAAGGGCTCATTTTCCAAAGCTAAATACAAAGCTTGAACAAGAGTGGAGATGGAAAATAAATTGCCTGTTGTAAGAATATGTATTGACATATGTAAGAATATTAAGAATATGTAAGAATATTATAAGTGTATTGAATGTCTAAGAGTATTTAATTAGATACCCCCAAACTATGCATGCTTGCACTCAAGGAAATAATTATCTTTAATTAAACAAATCCTAGAACATGCTAATAACAATTTATATAAACCAGAAGATGGAATATGAATGAAGGAAGGTACAGATGAACAGCAGTTGGGTTTCCTACTGCTTTAAGGCAAGGGAGATTATTTTCTTGAGATCTGATCCAGGGATGTATGTGTGCTGACTGATGTCAGAGTGATTGCCCAGCTGGCTCTTCTCCCCTCCTGCAGGTGGGCCACATGGCATGGATAACAGCTGAGCTTTCCCTGATTGCTGGCTGTAAGGGGGAGTTTCAGAAAAGAATATTAGTAAGTAGAATTGTGAAAGTTTCTGAAAAGAATTAGTGGGATGACTTTGAGAGTTATAGATAAGTAACCTGGCACTGGTGCTTATAAAATTGCTGCTGATGGAGTGCAAAGAGCAAAGGCATAGATGTAGGTAATGGAACTCATGACAATTAATTTAATGCAGTAACAAATTACTAGTGCCATATAAGCTCTGTTTTATTTTTTTTAATGAAACCACAAGTTTGTTGAAAATAACTGCAATGACTAATGTAATTTGGCATATGCCTTTAAAAAAAAGACATTTTGCTTAGAAAAACAAAACCACCAATCCTATTCAATTATCATTAGAGAGTCTTGCAAATACCATTCAGCTTTCTGTTCCCTATACCTACTTACGTGAGCATGGGCTTTGGCTTGAGCTTCTGCTGGCTGATGATGTGGAACACCTGAGAGTTTGGGGGGTGGGCGTTTGTCAGTAAAAAGAGAAACAGAAAGCTACTGAAGAGGAAGTAGGGAATGAGGTAGGAGTTTCTGCAGTTCTTAGCACAGTCTATTTGAAATGAGATGTAGGGGGAAAAAGAGGAAAAAAGAAAAGTGTCTGATTTATGAAGGAGTTAGAGGGTCCTCAGACGTTTGATTCTGGTCAGGGTGCCTTGTGAGATCACAAGCTGGTGGGATTTCTTTCATGCTTGCCGTAATTTGTGAAACTGAAGCTCAGTATGTGGGGCTAGCAACGTGAGTGAGCATGTAGTGTTGGGTGCTGCGAATGTGGAAGTGACTGAGCAGAAGACTTCAGGTAAGCCTGGTGAATGCATGTTTTATCTCAGTTTTGAGATAGTACTTTACTTATGTGAAGTCATTTATTATGGATTTTGAGAGAAGATCCTTGGTCTGAATGAGGTGGGGCCTGTTTTAGAAGCCCTATGAATTTGACTAAGTAATGACATAAGCAGCTAAAGAGGGACTGTTCTTATATGACTGTAGGTGTTTTCAGTGTAGTCTAGCAGTGGCCTGTTCTTGACCTGATGCTATTCGATATTCTCACTAAGTGAAATAATTGTTATCAGAACTTGCTAAGGGAGCTGAGGTGATGTTGTACAATGATAATGTAGATGAATTAGATGGTATTTGTTAGATGAACTTGCTTGAACATCTATTTAAATGGTACCATATGTTAAGTTCAATGTGCAGGAATAAAGAAAGCAGGCCATGCTTATGAGATGCAGTTGCATGATCTGAGATAAGGATCCTTTGAAAAAGATCTGGAAAAATAATGGAGCTTTTGAGTACCTGATGTGATGCTTTGGTAATGTTTATATTTGATTACTGAAAACCAGGGTAATGTAGGAGGAGTAAAGAGGTGGAATTTGTAGTGAAATTGATTGATATTGTTCTGCTGTTAAAGATACTGGAAACAAAGGAACAACTCAGACAAGAATTACAAGGATAACTTATGATCTAGAATACAGATATAACAGTAGCAACAAAGGCTAGCTTAATTGAAAGGAAACTAATGTGTAACATGATAATGGTTTCATATTATTTATTTTGCTGTCTGCTCTCTGTCCTTTGTATCCCCTAGAACTGTATGGGTTTGGGATTTTGTTTGTTTGCTTTGTGAAAACATTTGCTCTGTGTTTGTATGTAGAACCTCTTAATGTATGTGTTCACTTACTGATGCACATCCATCCCTGTACTATGTGAGATTACAATTTGGGGGTATTTATTTAGGGAACAACACTGTATAGGACAGCTGATAATACAGAAACTTATTCATTATCTAATAACTTTTGTTACTCCTAAGTTCATATTGACAAACTAGAGGTACTTCAGCTTTTTCTCAACGGCTTCAGCTTTGACAGTTTGGTACATGGACCTCTGAATTCCAAATTCTAGCCAGTTTTAATGTGGACACACAAAACTTGATCCTAGATTATATCTGTCTAACCCAGGAGAAATATTCCTTACCTGGAAAGGTGCAACACAGATCCGGTGAATCTTCTCTATCATAGCCCTGTCAAACTATGTACAATCCTTTCCTTCTAAATACATGGAAAAGACAGTACTGTTGCAGAAATGAAATTACAATTTTTAGCTAGAAAAAAAGCAATGCAAGACAATTCTACTGGCTTTAGAAAGTGTATAAATTTTAATACAAACTAGAAATACAAGTTAGAAAGAGTGAGTTCTAAGCAGCATGTTTTCAGTATTTTAGCCAGAAAGTTTTGCAGTGCACCTGTATCAGTGGAGCTAAGTGTTGCAATTTTGAGTTTTGAAAAGTATATATTTGGTAATGTATCTTTTTTAGGTATAAAATGTATACAGAGTAAAATACCCTTATTTCTACTGAGAAATCCCATAAGTTGGCTCAACATATTTGAGTAGCTGTATCAGACTAAAACTACTTCTAAATGTTTGCTTTTTAAGTGCATGGAAAAAGTCATACTCTCTTGTGATGCTCTCAAAGGAGATATTTTAGTGTCAAAAATCATGTATAGGTTTTTTTTTTTGGTCTGTCTGAGAGCAAGACACAAGTACTTATGCCCAGTGCTCCATTTACTTTCACTCAGTCTTGTGTTATGTAAGATAATTGTGTATTGTCAGCCTTGCAACCTCTGATCATGTTGACAAGGATAATCATGAAGGTGTGAATGTGATCCTTTGCTTTCTCTTGAAAGCAAAGAGAAGTCACTAGCTGACCTGTAACCTAGCCTATAGTCCAGCTGAGAGTGATCTAGGATAATGGCAGTGGATGTTTGCCTGTGAATATTGCTGAACCGCATCCTCACCCCATTACAGAAAGGACTGTCTAGCTGGGATGCTTTGCAGCCTGGAGGAAAGAGCTGACATCCGTGTTCTGGGCTTTGTCAGAAATAGGAGGTTGGAAACCTGGCAAACAGTCTCTGCAACACTATGTAACAGGGGCTTTAAGAGACTAAAGTTTATCTGCAAAATGCAGTGTGTATTTGTTAAGTGGCTCTCTTAATTTTTTTTCCATGCCATTTTTTTCCAAGCCAAGAAGGCTTCATGGATCTACTCTTGAGCTATTTAGTTCTCACGTTCCTGTTTAGTCCATTGGAAAATTCAGATATTTCTACATATAGACTTGAGATTACTATTGCTATGCGTTCTTGTAGCTGCTTAATTCTATTCTTATATTTATCTATTCTTTATATTGAAAAATATTCAGTCATGAACCTGAATAACAAAACTGTTCTATGTGATTTAAAAAGTCCCAACAACATTGCATCGTGCCTTAAACCTGAGGAGAATTTCAGCATCCATCTGAAAGCTTAAGTATGTTTCCAATAGGACTTTGCCAGAAATTTTTTTATAAAAGATCTCTTCAAAGTTTACAGCCTTTCCTTTCTTTTGTGTAGAACTGGAGTTGGGGGAGTGGGGGGAGGATATTAAGCAATGATCTAGATGAGTCCAAGGATAGAGTGCTCAATGTATTATATGTCTTACTGCAGGAAATTCATATGAAGAGAGTACCATGACTAAGTGTTAGAGCTAACAATATCTTAAAGTTGCTATAAAATAACCGTTTAGCACTCTATTTCCTATATAGGGTGGATGCAAAGGCAGGAGGGAAGACTGGGATGCAGTGTATATCAGGTTCATGTTCTTTATAATCAGTTAAAAGTCAGTTTCTCAGCACAATCTGGCTCATGCTAAGAATATGTTTTGGGATGTTATTGGCTTAAAAGAAAAAAACGCTATAGCTGAAAGCCTTTTATGTGAAGTTTTACAATAGAAGGCAGTGATAATGATGGACACAGCTCACATTTCTTCTGTTGGTATCCTGACCACAAGGATATTTTAATTGCTGCTTAACCAGTTTGCTAAAAAGCAGAAGCCTGTCCATGTCTCTAAAATTCAAATATATGTTCTCAAAGTATCTCAGGAGTGCTCTTGTACATATTTAGTAAGTCATTTTGGTGTTCTTTGGAAATCAGGACCTTAAAATGTATAACATGTACTACTTTAGTTTAATGGGCTGTCAGCTGTCCAGGCAGATCCAATACAAAGTCAGGCATGTCTTTAATCTTCAAAGAACATAATAAAAAAAGAATATATTTAGTTATTAGCTAGGTGACACAAAACAAGTGAATAAAAGAGTACTGATTTTTCCATCTTGAATTAGATAACTGAAATTTTGGCTATCCATGGGCTAAAACATGTACATAGTTATTGAAGAATTTACTGAAACATAAGTACTGATTTATCTCTACTTATATGAATTCATCATTTCCTCAGAGCTTTTTAATTCCCTAGATTTTTAAAATCACAGAATCGTTTAGGTTGGAAGGGACCTCTGGAGATCATCTAGTCCAACCTCCCTGCTCAAGGAGGGTCACCTAGAGCATATTGCCCAGGATCACATCCAGACGGCTTTTGAATATCTCCAGCGAAGGAGACTCCACTACCTCTCTGGGCAACCTGTGCCAGTGCTCTGTCACCCTCACAGTGAAGAAGTTTTTTCTCAGGTTCAGATGGAACTGCCTGTGGTTCAGTTTCTACCCATTGCCTCTTGTCCTGTCGCTGGGCACCACGGAGAAGAGGCTGGCCTCATCCTCTTGACACTCCCCCTTCAGATACTTGTACACGTTGATGAGATCGCCTCTCAATCTTCTCTTCTCCGGACTGAACAGGCCCAGCTCTTGCAGTCTTTCTTCCTAGGAGAGGTGCTCAAGACCTCTAATCATCTTGGTAGCCCTCTGCTGGACTCTCTCCAGTAGCACCATGTCTCTCTTGTACTGGGGAGCCCAGAACTGGACACAGTACTCTAGGTGAGGCCTCACCGGGGCAGAGGAGAGGGGCAGGATCACCTCCCTCGACCTGCTGGCAGCACTCTGCCTAATGCACCCCAGGAGACCATTGGCCTTCTTGGCCACAAGGGCACACTGCTGGCTCATGGTTAACTTGTTGTCCACCAGCACTCCCAGGTCCTTCTCTGCAGAGCTACTTTCCAGCAGGTCAACCCCCAGCCTGTACTGGTGCATGGGATTATTCCTGCCTAGGTGCAGGACCTTGCACTTGCCTTTGTTGAACTTCAGGAGGTTCCTCTCCGCCCACCTCTCCAGCCTGTCCAGGTCCCTCTGAATGGCAGCACAGTCTTCTGGTGTGTTAGCCTCTCCCCCCAGTTTAGTATCATCAGCAAACTTGCTGAGGGTGCACTCTGTCCCTTCCTCCAGGTCATTGAGGAATATATTGAACAAGACTGGACCCAGGACTGAGCCCTGGGGGACACCACTAGCCACAGGATGTGGCTAGTGCTTATGTTATTTTGGATGCTTTGTACTATCAGAAGAAATCAGGTTTGAACTCCATAAAAGTTGAAGTCTCTGAGAATAGAATGACTGCGGTTTTTTGATGGAGAAACCTGTCCATAGGAGTTCCGTATGCACAAATGTTTTCTGTTTAATAATTGGCAGTTATTTTAAATGAATTTTATTTTGTGCTTGCAATAAGAAATTTCTGACCTTTACTTTCTGTAAATTCAGAATCGGCTTAGTAGTTCCAAAACTCAGCTTTCTAAAGTTGTTTTATTACATGCATAGGTAATAACAATTGCTTTTAATGGCTGTGTCTCTCCTCTTTCTGTTCTTCTCACTACCATTCAGCCCAGCACACAGACATGCTCTGTCACTTATATGTGAACAGCTATAAAATAAAAATGGGCAGGAACAATCCTTGCCTCTTCTTAGAGGGGGATATAGCTATATATCCCCTTTTACTCTGTGGTAGTCCTCAAGATCGGTGTTGTCTGAAGGGATTATCATAGAACAGTTGATCAAGTACTGCCCTTCTGCTCCTTCCAGCAATAAAATTGGTAATAGAGGGGAGGAAAAGATCAGACTTGTGCAATCCTGAAGTGTTCTGGAGTCAAAGTACCTGTTAGTATCAGAGAATTATTTTGGTTACTTCTTCACCCAGACTGCATCGTTTTTAGAGATTCTCAAAAGACTGACCCAAGAAACAGCTATACTGAGTGCTGGTGTTGCTGATAATATTTATGATGAATTACTTCAGTTTCATGGCCAAATTGCTTATCCAGACATGAAGAAAATAAAATACTTGTTTCTTCTCTGCCCCCTCGCCACCCCCAGCCTATTTCTGCTATTCAAACGTTAATTTACCCTTTGCATTAAATTATTCACTTGGAACCACTTTGTATGTTGTGTTATTTTTAAGATTTTAAGCTTTATTTCTGCAAAATTTTGGAAGGAAGAGAAAAGTCATGCAATTTTAGCTGGAATGATGCATGTTGTACATATAGCACAGATATAGATCATTAAACCAAAAGCATTTCTAAACAATCAAATTTGTTGAGCACACCCAAATTAGATGCTTAGGTTGGGCAGGGGGATGAGGAAGATTATTGTATGCTAATTTGTGTCTGAGCCATGTGTCCTCATCTTAAAGACTGTCACTTAACATCCAGAACGTTATACCTTAGAAAATATCATGATTTTAGATTTCTAGGTCTGACCCTCTTTGGACTAAGGGAATAACAATGCTCCCTGCTCTGAGGGAGGAAGTGGTATTAGTGGCATTTCTCAGACAGTACAAGATGTTATTTATGACTCCACTGTAGCATTGATGAATATTGTGATCCAGCTGTGTGGTGAGTTGGTGCATGTCTAGATCCCTAGAAAATAGTAGGGCCAGATCATCTGTCCTACAAAAATGGTGGTGGTGGTTGTTTTTTAGTGCAAATCATTACAATGACAGTTCCTCTGTGGTGATTATATAACCACATCATGATGTGCTGCAGACCCTTTTTAATATAGTGCAGTAGAAGGAAGAGAAGTGAGACTGAGCAGTTTTGTATGTTTGTGCACTTGCTGCCTTTCTGTAAAGTGAGTACTCTGTGTGTTTGAACAGAGGTCTCACTGTTGCAGTGAAGTTACCTTCTTAGTGCTTGAACTCTTCCAATATTTTTCTGGAATTTGAAGGTAATATGGAGTTGCTAAGATTAAATTATGCCAAGTCGATCTAATTTCCTTCTATGGCTGGGTAATGAGCCTTGCAGACCAAAGAGAAGCTGTGAAGTTTAGAGTACTTGTGTGATACTATCATAAGCAAATTAGGGAAACTACTTCTAGATGAGTACAAAACTAATTAGAAAACCACACTCAGAGTATTATCTGTCAAACTGGAAGATACATAGGGTGCAGTCTTTGTGGGTCTCCTAAGTTTGGTTCAGTGCAATATTTCTCATTAATAACTTATATGATAGAAAAATTGCTAAGCTTTCTAAATTACTAGATAATGCTATTGTAGGTGGGACTTCAGGTACAGATAGGAATAGCTGAAGTGTGGAAATGTCCTGTAAGAAGCATTATGTGAATTGTCAAGTTTAAGTACGAGGTAGTTCCAGCTGAGTTTCTACCATGCAAACATAAATTAAGTGATAACAAGTTAGGTAGAGGATCTTCCAAAATGAACAGTGGGCCACAGGCTGATCATCTGCATCTCTTTGATGGATGTCTTTGTAAAAGATAAACCTTACACTGGAACAGGTAAACAGGATGCCATCTGTCTCTTGAAGTAATTCTTCTCGTTTGTCCAACATTGGCAAGCCTCTTACACAACAGTCTGTTCAGGTTTGGGCAGCACAACTTAGCATAATTCTCTCCATTTAAACCGTTTAATTTTTTACTCTCTTCCCCACTCTTTCCTGACACTTACTAGTATTTTAGATCTCAAGGTTTACTTAGTCTAGAGAAGGTAAGACTCAGATGGCACTAAGTCTTCAGAAATATCAGTCTTTCTCTTTTGAAGAACTGTGTCCTGTGGCTAGGATGAGATGTAGGTTTAGGCTTCAGGAAGTCTCTTTTAATGAAATAAATCCCAAAGCACGGGTTTTAAAACCTGTTTTAAAAGGTTATGGAATACAGTTTGTTAACCTTCCTTTCATAAGGAAACACAGGGAATGGCTTAGCTTTCAATGTTTATTTGTTTATTTTAACATATTTTGAGGTGATGGCATTCCCATTGGCCCTAATGTCTATAATTTAATGTTGTGCAATTCCAAGACTTCCTTTGTGAAGGTTTCTGAGACTGAGGACACGCGGGATAATTTCGTTACTGGATTATCCCTTTATCACATTGAAGTGCAGTGTGATCTTGTGAACATATAACAATTTTGTTAGTGTTCTTTCTATTAAGAAATGCCTTTTATACTGAAGTTTTTCTTGACATTGGACACAAAAAGAAAGTACCATTAGAATTTGGCTGCTGTAGAGACATTTTGTATTCCCCTTCAAACAGGCTTATGTGTTTCAGTAACTGTATTGAGTGTAGTGGGTCAAACTGTACATATATTTCTAAATACTTTCTGAAAAGCTTCAATATAAACAACTTTATCCCCAAATGAACACTGCCTATGTTACATCAGAGATCAAAATACAACCTGTCTGTAGCTACTCTTCAGCTGGCTCGGCAGCTCTCCCAGACAGAGAGATTCTTAAAACAAATGGTCTATATATCTGGAGCGCTTTAATAAAGGATATAACATCTATGTTCCATCTAGTTTCAAGCTTCCACACTTAACTTTAACAAGGCTCTTGTGGCTGGACTGCAGCTATAAACTTCTTCCAAAAAAAAAAAAAAAAACAAAAAAACCAACCAAACAAAAAAAAAACGAAAACCCCTGTTTCAGATAGTGTGAAGTTGGTAGTTGTCTTGCATGCATATCTGGAGATTTCTAGGAAAGTGGCATTGCTAGAAATGGTGTAATGGAAGAAAGAAGAAATGGGAGCGGGAGAGAGACAGATGTAAAGGAGGAATTTTCTTTTTAGACTTCTATTCAACACAGCCATGCTCTCTTTGCTCTTGTTTGGTATCTGTGATTTTCCTGCTAAATTAATGTGACACATCTGGATTGGAGAAAGGCAAATATTAAAAGAAAGTGTTTTAAACGTGAAATTTGGGGTACAACAGACCAGATCCTCACTTGAAACTGGTACAACTCTATTAACATCAAAGAGGCAACACTAATTTATATAAGCTATGCATCTGACCTTTTGTTCTTGTAAAACTTTATAACAATTTACAATTTAATATCATATGTCATTTTAAAAACTTATTTCCTTTTAAATATTTCTGTGATTAAGATAACTTTGCTTTTAACTGTCATGAAAGCCTAAACTAAAGGAAACTATAACATAATCAAAATACATCAAAAATATAGCTCGTTTATTAGGTAAATTCTGACTTATCAAGTGTCCTTGAGTTCCTGAGTTGCCTCTGATCTTGCATCAAAAATTCTCCTTGAGCCTTCTGCAGCACTCATTATCACTCATTAAGGGTTGAGATTTAAAAATGAGAAGTAAATGTCAGATTTTTAAAAGCAGATGAGTTTTCCTTTTAGAAATCATTCTTTACAGGCATCAAACTCGATTCGAACTTTGAAAGACCAGAGCTACAGGTGGGCATCAGGGATACAGACAGGCAAATTTCACATATAAAAACATGGAAAGAAGAACCACTTGTATTTTAAACAGAGTTTTCTATGGGATCATCTCATCCCTGCAAAAGCAGTATATCTCCTAGTTTAAGCTCTCTGAATGAAGAGTCAGAACTCAATAATCCTAGAAAGCCCAAAGGACAGTGGTTTATTTCTAGTAAAATATACTCACTGAAAGTAAACTGTAAAAAATGTCTGTAATGCTATCTCACTGTGAAAAGCTTTAGTTGGAGATGAAGATGAACCTGGGATTAAAAATACAGGGTGAATACATACACTGAGCCCAAACATGAAAAGAGAAATTCCAGTAGATTGCTCCAACTGATATTACAGCATCCTTGAGCATAATGGAGCTGGTTGAGTGCCTAACAGTACAGGTTACTTTCATTCTTTCATTTGGATGTCAATAACAGTAATCTGCTTTTGTCCTTGTCTAAAAATAAATTCTGGCTTGAATCTCCATTTAGAGATGAAATGTATTTCTGGTCCTGCAAAGCTGTAAAGACTGGGAGCTTCAATAACTGAGCACGTGTTTTTATCTATCCTATAGTAATAGGTGGTCCCTTGCAAGCCTTTCTTCAGAGAATAGGCTTGTACAAATTACTTTACCTTTACTGTGGAATAAGAGCATAGAGTCAGGATGCTGGTGTGCTTGGGAGTTTGTCGCGTGGTCGTATCCGGGCCCTGCCCATTGCTGCTTAAAGTATTGGGTCAGCCTTGTGGTTGTGGCTTCCTGAGGGGATCTTGGCAGGTGGCTATGCCATGGGTTTGTTTTCGGAGCCCCCAAGTGTGTTGACAAAGCAAGGCCCTGATACCTTATAGTAATAGTTTTAATAATAAAAAAAAGCATACGTTTCTTCCCCTCAGAATAGATGCACTTC
Source organism: Struthio camelus (assembly GCF_040807025.1). Classification (NCBI taxonomy): domain Eukaryota; kingdom Metazoa; phylum Chordata; class Aves; order Struthioniformes; family Struthionidae; genus Struthio; species Struthio camelus. The sequence goes on from NC_090945.1 coordinate 30,400,351, forward strand.
AATTAACATAACTCAGTGTATAAAAACTATGGCTATTTTATTCACTGAGATGTGTGAGACAGACTAGAACCACTTTCACTAAAAGGATGCTGGGTAGTTTCTCTTTAACGTTTGTTTGAGTACCTGCCTGTCACAAATGTTTGAAAAGTTTTGTTTTTATGTATATCTCCGTAAGAAACAGAAGTTCTTGGGGGAATATGTCTCTTTACTTATGTATTGTGACAACTTGAGTTCTACATGATTTTTTGTTGATTCAATTTTTTTTCCAAAATGTATTTCTGTTTGCAGCTGGTGCCTCTATAATTCTGATGAACATTAGCTGATATTACTTGAGTAAGGAACAGGAAGGGGAATTTGATTACATTAGATGGATGTTCTGCTGGTGAAAATGCCACTAAACATATAATATATCTGGAGTCTAAAGGGCCTTTGTTAAAAATGGTATAGGCATGAAATAATATCCTATATCTCATCATCATGCCTATAACTGAAAAAAAGTGAGTTGGGAGGAATTAAAATTAAACGGATATTTCTTTATTTTGAGACTGAAAGGAAAGGGGGAGAAATGTCAAGTAATTGATAGCTGGGCAACCTGAAGACCCCAGTCTTCCTTTAGAGAAAAACTGTAAGAATAAGTGTCATCTATTTCTCAAGTATCTTGGAATAAATAAGTCTGATATTGGAAGCATTAATAATAATAAAAAATAACTAAACTGTTGTGACATACTCAGCAATATCTGATTTAAAGCTTATATGAAGGTTTTTTTTCTTAGAGACTAAAACAATGCAGATTTCAGTGAATTATTATTCCCTTATCCCCCTTACCATCTCAAAAGATGATTCATGAGGCTTTTGTAACATATACTGCTAATCTTCAGTCTAAGCTGTTGTGATCCAGGTGGCAGCGAAGCCTGCTTACAGGGAATAGCCACTTTTATAAGCTGGTTTAAAATAAGTTAATTGTACTTTTCCCATCAGAGAAGTCCATGAACCAGACCATTCTGTTTAAATGGCGGCTCATCTGTTGGTACGTGTGTTATGTTAGAGTAAGCAAGGAAAGGCTTGCTGAATGGAGATCTCTTCTTTGTCACCTTCCATAAATTCTGATCAAATCATAGATGAGCATTTGCATAGCGACAGTTCACTCCGTCATCTGGGACGTCAGCCTCTGATGCTGACTTTGGGATTTATGCTGTTGCTGATTAGCTTGACTGATGAAGAATATGTTTACTTCCATTAACGTCTATCAGCTTTTTGCATGCTTGTGCCAAATAGTTTATTTTGTCTCTATTTCCCGAACTACCTCCTTCCCCTTAAGAATCTAGATTAACTTCTCCTACCTCTACTCTCTTCTTCCTCTTTTCTCTGGCTGTGCCTACTGATGAATGACAAAATACTTGTTTGTAATAACTTAAAAAAAAAAAAAAAATCCCGAAACCTGGAAGTCAGATTGAACTATCTTTGTCTCTTTTCTGCATTTCTGGTTCCACTTTCCTAGAAAGCATTTATATGGAATTAGAAAATAAACTGTTTTCTAGGCATGCTGCAACTGATCCCACTAGTAAATATTCTGATACAAAAAACCCCAAGCATCTGGCAACATACCAAGTGATTATAATATACTGTGGATGCTCCATTTGATGGTGATGTCTCATTAATATTCACATTCTGGTGAAAGAACTATTCTGTTTCAATAAGACTAACAGAAATAAAGGTCAGAGATACTATTCTGGCACTTTGAATTCCCCTACCTGTCTAAGGGCCCTCCACGTAGCTTTGACTTGCTGTTTAGCTCATGCATGGGGAGGGTACTTCACTTAAAGGAGCTTTTTTTATGGTTAAAATTTATGGTGTCTGAAGCATTAGGCAAGTCCTCTGTTGGTTTTTAGCAGTGCTGAAGAACCTGGACATGTGCTTAAATACTCTGGTGGGTCCTGCTCAAGTTTTTAAATCACTATAATGAACAAATAGTAATTCCTAATGGTGCATATGTATGCAATACAACAGGCTCTTTGATTACTGTAGTCACTCATAGACTATAGACCTTCAATAAGAAACCACTTTCTGGCCCAGCAACTTCATTGCTGGGCTCTAGTTCAATATACCCTGCAAAAATTTATCTTCCTCATCTGCCCTTTGTGTAGAAAATTGCAAGTATCAACCTGCTGCAGGTATCACAGCCTGTTGGGCTCAGTACCATGTCCTGTGTGCCTGTCCTAGCGTCTAACTTCTTCTGAAGACCTGAATCTCCCTTAATCAAAATTTTATTTCCCCCCACCCCTTGTTGGGATGATGACCATATGCTCAACTGAGAATGATGCAAGACCTAACAACGAGCTGCCAGCTTCCTTCCCAAAAGAATGTCTCTTACAATTGCCTGCCCTGAAAATGAGCCACAAATAAGCAACAGCTCTGAGTTGTCTGTGGCAGAAGAAAATTCAGGTGGCTGTCTTGCTTTCAGCCCTGCATCCGTATCCTTACCTACTTTCGGTAAATCGATTTCGGTACCAAATTCAGTCAGAGGTTTATGTTGTCTATGGCCGAAATAACTTGTACTCTATGAAGGGGTCAGTAAAATTTAAGACTAAGGAAGTTTTGTGAGTCAACTTCAATAGCACAAAGACTCTTGCCTTTAGTAGTCTCAATTTCAAAGCTTTTAGAAGCTCTGACAAGATTAGCATTTAACTTCTCCCGAGCATGGCATGTTTCATTTTGCCTTAATGGGTTATTTCTGGCAAGATGACACTTGAAAATAAGAGTATCTTTAAACTGGTGCATAGTTAGAAGGTAAGAACTGTCATTCTGAAATGGTGAAAAAATTAATTTATTATATATAAAAAGCCTTTTCCTTCCCTGATTTAAAAAATAAAATCATGAAAAGCAACATCTGCAATTTCATCTTGAGCTCTGATTTTAGATGAGAGAAGTTCTAAATTTTGCTTTGGGGGTGGGGGGGCACTTTTCTCAAGAAGTTCCAAGCTGGTCCCAGGGGCTGTATCTTGAATATAAATAGAGGTAACATTCATTTTAATATTTTTCCTGCTCTTCATTGAAAGGTATTTTCTGTATGCTTTAAGTGTTAGACTTATCTCAATGTCATTCAAGATATTTTCTCACTTATAGCTGTTTTCTGAAGCTCCTTCATTAATTCCAGTCTGTTGCCTTTTAGCACTCTTTGTCTACTGACAGATATAATGTGTTCAGGTCATATGTGTTTGTTCAGTGTAGAGATTTGGGGAGGAGGGAGGAGAATATTCAAGTGAAGCAGCTTAGTTTTCACTTGAACTGCTAGCAACAGTAGAAATTCAGCTTCCAATGAAGAATGTTTTATTTTTTTGTCCCTAAAATTTTCATTTCTGATGTTTAAAAAAACCTGGATGATCAGAATAATTCATTAGTGTGATAACATGGCTAGACTTGAAACATGTTTCTTTTTTCCTACACTTTGGCTTTCAACTCACGCAGACTTTCTTATGTATCTAATGCAGACAGCAATACGCAGTAGCATTTCATATGCAAGCTTTTCACTAGTTCTAACTGCTATAAATTCATTGAACTTCTGTAAATTTATTCCTTCAAAATACAGACATATGGAACACAATGGTTGATGTTATGATTGATGTTAGAAGCTAAACATCTTTAGTTATGGAAGCAACGTCTTGGATGATATACATGGGCTTCAGAAAAGATGCAGTTTTTCAGTATTTCTTGTGTGTGTTTTAGGGACTTTCTCAGGTGAGAAAAGCAAAGTGAACTGTTAATGTTGCTGCTGAGATATGGCGAAGCCTCACTTCTTCCTTTCAGAGATCTTCAGGGAGATATGAACCTTGTTTGCTATAGTGGGGGAAAATTCTCAAACCCTGCAAAGTCACTGCTGCAGTGAAATCTTTCCTTCCTTCAGAGCAATCTTAGTCAAGAGATCTATAAAGTAGGGAGGGTGGCCTGAACCTAAGTTACCCTATCCCACCTCTAGGGTACACTTCTTTAATCTTGTCCTTTCCTAATGCTTTTTCTTTAAATAGTGTAGATCAATCAATATACTTATGGATTTCCTTTTAAGATTTCTTTTAGTTCAGCTTTTTCCTCATTAAATGGCAGATGTTGCCATCAGCCCTTGAAATAAACAACCAATAAATAAATGGAAGCAGTAGCATTCTGTGTTAAAATTGTCTAATGTTTTTACATGCAAGAGTATTTCAGTTGTTATATTGCAGCTGAACATTAACCCTTTCAATTCAAGAAGCTATATTAGATAGGATCCCACCCGCTGCCCCAACACGCTCCAGCTTTTTTTTGCTAAATAGCAGACAGGACAGCCTTCTAAAAACAAAGCTAAAACCATATGCTTTCATCTGCTCTAAAGTCTGCAGAGCTCTTGCGTTTTTCTGGCCTTCATATGTTTTGAAGGGAGACTTGATATTTAGCGCAGGATTCTCTGATGGATCAGCCAAGGTTTTTGCTGCTCTTGTGAGCTTCCATACAAATTATTGTTTTTATTTTCTTAAAAATGAAGAATTTGCTTGTGCTTAGATGCCTTAGAGTTGCTGAAATTTTAAAACTGCTGTACTGCAGTGAAGCCTAATAGAGCCCTGAAATAGAGAGGATTTTGTTTTGTTCTGTCACTTGCAGTTCTGGGCAAGTTTCTGGAGTTTTTGACTAGGCATCGGTGGGCAGAGACGTGAGAAATAGTGAGAAAGAGCAGGTTTTGGAAATAAAGAATTGCACCACAGAGTATGATGTCAGGCCAGGCCAGGAGTGAGAGATAGATTGTGTGAAGAAGCCTTGGTGAATAAGGTCAAAGGACAGAAAGTGGAGGGAAGGAGATGACGACCAGAATGAGGAGTTTACAAAGTGAAAACTAGGACTTCAATAACATCACTGAGACTACAAGGTCTAAGCAAAAGTCTCTGTTGTGCTGCATTGCATAACCTCAGCGTTGCTAATGTCAGTCTCCTTCCACTAAAATGTCTCTGCTGCCCCCAAGTAAAATCCCTTTTTCTAGGCTTGTGAAAGGGTCCCTGGAAGCCAGATTTTATGTTACATTTTTGCAGCCCCTGCCTCAAAGGAATGTTCTTTTTTTCCAGCGTTAGCAGAGGTTTTGGCTTTTTAGAAAAAACAGGTCTATTCCTCCATATAAAGGAAGAGTCATACCCAAATTCAAAACATCTGGATGTTGTATGTAAATATTGAGTACTGCCACAATGGGTATATTGAAACCTTAACTCGGAATAATTTACCCTATTTTGAACTGCAGATTAGATCTACTAACCAATTTACTTGAAATATATTCCCAAGACTGACCTCGTGTTAGGAATTGGTTACCAGTGCATTCATCCACACAACTTGAGATATGTAGTAAAATGTTGATAGCAATGTAATAATAGCAGCATAATATTGTATTGTACCAGATGAGCCCTTGCTGAGCTTGGGGCAGCTCCAGAGGTCTGTCAAACTGTTTCCTCTGTCTAATAAATAATTTTTTGAAAGGAAAATAAAATGACGCTTGTAGCTTTCTCCCTAAAAAGCATTGTGACTTAATTTTCTCAATAGAGAAAATTATTTCTCAATGTTCTTTTTATAAAATCTGGAATGCCATGCATAAATAATAACCATGCATTTATTTTTCAAAGAAAGATCATAGAAATTGATAGTCTTGGCTACTATTTTTCAGTGTGATTCCTGAGGGCAGGAGACCTGGTGTCACTCTCGAGCAAGATGTGGCATACTATTTGAACTGACTCTGACAAGCTCAAAAGATATATGCATTAGAGGTGCATTCAATCTAACATCATATTCTGGAGTTGAAATGTCAACTGATGGAGATCACTTTGTCAGAGTTTTAAATTTTTTACAAAAAATAAGTTATGTGACTAAAATGGTGGAGCACTTGAGATGATTCAAGATATGACAGTGCTGCACTGGAAAACATTATTTATATTGTCTTCAGAAAATAATCTACTAGAAGAGGACTTTAATTCTGTTCTTTTGCCACTGTAGATTAGCAGTCACTGGAGTTACACAGGTATAACGGCATAAAGTCCAAACAAAAATGATAGGGGAGCATATTCTTAAATGATAAACATATAAATAATGTGCTTCCATGAATTTATGTGCTTTCTGAAACTCAGCATGAAAGGGAGCTCAAGTAAAATCACAATAACTTCTGGAAAACCCATAAGACTGTAGTTTAAAAAAGGTTCTCACAATAAGAGATCTTGTGGGAAGAGTCCTGATGCAAAAGTGTTTCTGAAAGTCAAGGATGCTAGTTTTTGCCCCAGCTCAGCTCCTGGGGAATTGTTATGAAATAAGTTCAGATAAGAAATGCCTGCCCTGGTCATTATTTATGAGGCAAGTCTTGTTAATGTGACTGTCACCTTTTGATTGTTCCCAGTATTAAAGGCTATTTGCTGTGTGGGTGTGCCTTTTTTTATTTTAAAAAGAGGGAGATTTTTAGCCTCCTCAAGAAATCGGAAACGAAGTATTTTGAAAATTTAACTATCCTTGCAGAAGCCATCTTTTGATGAGTCCACAGTTTCCCCCCTTCTTGTATTTCTTCCTTCTACAGGCTAATTTCTGTTATGGTCTTTCAGAAGGCTCAATGAATTTCAGATTGAACAACGTGGGAGGAAACTAAATGATGAGTCTACTTTCTTCACCTTTCCAAAAATAATGTACTCTTAACTGCTGCTAAGATAAAGCTACAACTGCACTTCAACAGTGAAAAGTAAATATGTTGTTCTTATCTCTTTTAAAACAGCATTTTTTTCCAGCATTCAATTTCACTTATTTTTTTTAGAGCCCTTTTTAAATAGAAGCCCTCAAGAACTGCCAAGCTGGCTTCAACTGTGAGTGATATCTACAGTTAACTGGGTTATGATCTTGGCTGAGAGGAACTGGAAAGAGCTAACGTTTTGGGAGTACCTACTGTTCAGTGGCTTTTGAGATGCTTGAGCAAAAGACAGCTATTTATTTTGAATGTAAGCAATGAATAAGAAGGAAATTTAGCATAATCAAACACTTATTACAAACAATTCTTAAGCAAGAATAGAAAACCTGCAGCCCTTAATACAGAAATAAGCCACCCTGTTTCTTTTCATATTAGTAACAATAGATAACTGGGGAAGTATTTAATATGTAATAAGTGTGTATTTGACTAAACAGTTATTTAAAATGAAAGTAATGAATTCATTCTTGGCAAACAACCCCACATATAATTCTAATATTTTGCATTTCCGCTTCCTATTGGCAATGTAATAGTGAACTCTGGCACTTTAGAATGATGACCAGCTTTCAAACCCTCCTTAAATAGCATCAGACATATTTAAAGCCATAGCATCACTGGAGAGCCAAAGCTATGCAAGAGAATGTATAGAAGATGCTCTCTAGATTTACCCTCCACAGCTGCAGCTCAAAGTGGAAATAGAAGACAAACTAACTCGGACTCTGGGATGTTTACTAGGAAAATGTAGAACTATGCAGCATAATGCTAAGTTGCTACCAGTGTGGAACAGCACACAAGTGTAATGTTCCTGGTATGAGTCCATAATGATAAAGACAATAAAGGATACTAAGTCTCTGTATGCTTCTGCCAGGAAGAGCTGATGAGCAGTGGCTGTACAGTGTCTTCAGGAACTTCTGGAAATTCTTCTGGAAATTTCCCTTTATTGAAAGTAAACTTGCTGTTTTAGGGAGGAGGTAGAGGGGGCTGTGATGCAAAAAGGTTTTGAACTCTAGGAAACTTGGTTAGATACCTTAACTTGCCCAGGATCTGGTATTGATAGAGCCTCTCTAATAAAGGCTTAAAAGGAGGAAAGCTTAAGTTGCAGGTTACTTCTTGACTGTTTTGTTCTTGGGTATCCCTCTGCCCCTATCATGCAGCATCTTACGTTTACTTAGAAATCCAAGTTTGGATTAAGCTGGCTTAACTGCAGTCTGCCAGCACTCTACCTCAACTCTTCATGCTCTAGACTAATGCAACTTTGAGAAGCTTCTGTTTTCCTGGGATGATGTGGATGCATTCATCCCACTGTGAGGTACTTTCAGTCAGTCTGTGTAATTCCATTCTCCATCTTTTGCTCAGTTAACTCCACTGGTCAAAATTTTGCTTGCTCCTTTATCTGGACTCACTCTGGATCTCTCCTGAGCAGTGTGACTAAGCCCTGCTTGCTCACTCTGCCCACCACCTGACAAAGTCACCCTGCATGCTGTGGCGTGTCTCCCACCTGTACTCTCCTCTCTACCCACCATCTGTTGAACAGCAGGGTTCTGTCCCTGGATCCTCAACCTCTGTTTGAAGCAGTATGTGCATACCCAATGGTCTGTGAGTTGGAGAAAGCAAATGCACAGCGTGGGTGTTTCTTGAACTGAGGAAAATAAAATATCCATGATAAAAGGGTAGCTAAGCTGCCTGGAGTCAGAAATGGACTTTGAATGTTACTGTGACTAATAATCTCAAGTGTATCTTGGAATCAGTGCCTTGGAACATGAGTCTCTATATACTCCATAGTAGTAACTTTTCTTTTCCTTCTCCTACCTACCAGTATTTTCTGGGATACGAACATTATCTGTTCTATATCCAGTTACAGACCATGCTAAATTGTTTTTTCGCAGAGTGGTTAAGGCTGAAAGGCACCTCTGGACATTGTCTAGTCCAGTCCTCCTGCTTGAAGCCAAACCAACTAGAGCAGGTTGCTCGGAGGCACATCCAGTCAAATTTTGAATATATCAAAGGATGGAAACTCCACAATATCTCTGGGCAACCTGTGCTGAAGCTTAACTACCCTCACAGTGAAAAAAGCTTTTTCTTATATTTAAGCAGAGTCTTCTGTGTTTCAGTTTGTGTCTCTTGTCCTGTTGCTAGGCACTACTAAAACAGTCTGGCTCAATCTTCCTTGTTTCTCTCTCCTCTCTGCCCCATCCAATTAGGTTTTTATTTATACCTATTGATAGGATCCCCACTCAGTCATCTGTTCTCCAGGCTAAACAATCCCAGCTCTCTGCTTTCAGCTGGTCTTTCTAAGATAGCTGCTCCCATCCCGTAATCTCTGTGGCCCTTTGCTGGGCTCGTTCCAGGATGTTTCATGTCTGTCTTTTACTGGGGAGCCCAGAACTGGACCCAGCACTCTGGGTGTGGTCTCACCAGTGCTGAGAAGAGGAGAAGGATCGCTTCCCTCAGCCTTCAGGCAACGTTCTTCGTAATGCGGCCCAGGAGGCTGTTGGCCGCCTTTCCCATGAGGGCTCTTTACTGGCTCATGTTCAGCTTCAGGACCCGCAAGGTCTTTTCTGCAAAGCTGCTATCTGGCTGATAGGCCTCCAGGCTGTACTGATACACAGGGTTGCTCCTCCCCAGGTGCAGGACTTTGCATTTTGCTTGAACTTCCTAAGTTCCCATTTCATCATCCTATTGAGGCAGCACAACCATCTAGTGGTTTATTAGCAACTCCTCACAGTTTTGTATAATCTGCAAACTTGCTGAAGGTGCAGTCTGTCCCACTGTCCATGTCATTAATGAAGTTGTTAAACAGAACTGGTCCCAGTATCGACCCTTGGGGGACACCACTACTGACTGGCCTCCAGCTGGACTTTGTACTGCTAATCACAACCCCTTGAGCCTGGCAGGTCAGCCAGATTTCAGTCCACTTCGCTATCCACTTAACCTAGTCTGTACTTCGTCAGGGTTTGCCCATAGGGATGCTATGGAGGCATGTGTGCAAAACTGATCTGGGTTTGGACACTGAAGTGGGATTGCTAAGGAGTGGAGAAGGATATAGTTCTGCTGCAGGTTTGATAGAAAGTAGGGCAAGTAGTGAAGGTGAAGATGCTCTATTTTTGGCTATGGCATTTGAACCTTAGGGAAAGTTCCTAAATCTGTGCTTTGGATAGATGAAAGATAGTCATACCCCTGAGTATTTTTTTTAATCTTCAATAGAAGCACAATAAAAATGGAAAATACAAAATTTTGTTTAAACCTTTATAATACTCTAAGTATAAATTGGATATCGTGTGGTTTATGACTGCATTGAATACCATTATATAGTATTACGTGCAACATTAAATGCAGCTGTAAAATGCTCCTTCAGTATCTCAAGAACAATAAAGATATATAAGCTATACGAAAGTGAATAGTAACTAGAACTTCACATATGGATCAATGTCTGTCTTTGGTAGTATCTGTTCTCCCCCCTGCCCTTGCTTTGGAGCATGTAGAAATACTGAACTGTGTTAGTTTCCAGTCTTTTTATAAAAGTACGTAGTTGATGCTGAATTCCTACGATTAACTGTCATCTCCACAGTGTAAGTAAATTACCTCTTATTTAACTGGGCTAAATAAGACATTTGCCTATCCAGATGCCCAGTATACTTGTTTTATTTCTACATTCTCTCCTTTTCTATTTCTAAAGCAAACATTTGCATCTTGTCATTTTTTAGAAAGAAACAAAAATGAATGCAACTGCTCATATCAGTATTATGTTGAACTGAGATTCCATTATTAGACACACAACCTATTTAAATAAGACTCTTTATACACTTGAATTTCCAATTCCATAACCTATCTGTTTATAACTACTTTACAATGCTATCAATATATTTTTCATCTTTTATTACTGAGATAGCAAGCAAACTTGCTTGACAGTGGTACAAGTAACTAAACTAATCAGTGTAGTCCAGTAAATGTATAAATTGATTACGTTTATAAGCTTTTTTTTTTTGCATCATCACTGGATGTAGAATTTGAATCCTGAGGAAAGGATTCTGCGGGGTGCAGCTCAAAACTGAAAACAGTTCTTCTGTGGTTGAGGGAAGAAAATTTTTTCTCCCAGTTTTGTGTGAAGCACATGGAAGGCAAATTCTATTTTCTTTATTAGAGAAGAAGCTGAAACTACCCTTGCAACTCATTTCATATTCAGCAAACATACTAGACAGGAAGGATAGAATCAAAGGCAGCAGTTAGAGCGGACTGACAGCTATTAGTTACTGAGGCATCTATGTTTTCTCTAATGCTCTGAAGCATTTCAGTGTGTCCTGTTCCTCATATACTCAGAGATTCCTATCAAAGGAGATTTAATATGCATGCAGTCTTTCCACTTAGTCCTGCGAAGGTGTCATGCTAAAATAAAACTGCTAAAGTTTACCACCCTTCCAATTTTACAAATTTCAATCTGAATACACCTTTACTTTGTATACAATTAATATCCAATAATTCAACATGCAGTAAAGCACAATGTTATGTACAGCAAAGACCACTGTACTTCATTTATGTGCAGTTTATGGTTATGTCCTACACACTCAAACTTCAGTCCCTTCATATAACGAAAAAGATCTGGAGAATCAACCTCTGCTTTTTTTCCCCCTAGATTTGTGAATAAATTAGACCATAAGTGACCTAAACTTTTGCACAAGCGGGTTTTTCTCCTCTCTCATTTGCATGTGTCATGCTTGGTGGTGCTCTGTGTAGAGCTCAGGAAAGATAACTTAAGCTGAGATCAGACAGGCTTGCTCCATACGCAGTGTCCTCTCCTCCTGGAGCTGTGGTACAAGTGGCTCTGCCCTTGGCATACAAAATCTTTCCTGTTGTAACAATTATGGCTGTCCTGTACAAGCTTCTGTCGTTTGGATGTATTCCTGAGTGTCCATGTGAAAGTATAAGATGAAGGCTCCCTTGACCCCTTGTTTGTGAAAACATAACGTAAATCACCCCTGCTACACGGAAGGAACTGCCCAGTATCTGAAAGCAATATCTACTTCATCTTACGTTGTCTTCTCTTTTTGCTTGTATACTGAAAATACTGAATATTTTTCTTTTACTGCTTTATCAATGTTTTACTCTTTCATCCATAAAACGTATTCCCCTCACTAGTTTTCCAACAAATTATTTTTTTTTAAGCACTTCAAAGAGCTTTTGGTTTAGCTGGGTAAGCTTTTGTTGTTTCTAATGTTTATTTTCTTGCTGAAGAACTGCATAGTTTTCTTCATTCAGAAAGTTTCATGTTTATGTCCTTTGTTTCCTCTACTCATGACTTTCTGCAGACTTTTACATGCTGTATAGCGTTATCATAATGCACTCTGAACATGACTTTCCTCTTACTTGTGGAAGTCTGTCTTCAAACAGATGGATTCATCATTGAGAGAGAAAAGGTCAGACAGTTGTAGCAGATAATCTATTATATCTTTAAGAGTTTGCATTGGGAAAGTTCTGCAAATATGTCATCATTTGTTTAATTACTGGAACCCTTAAAATATGAGCAGAATGCATCCTGTTTTCTGTATGAGCCTGCAGAAACAAATATCACATGAAATATCTGCAAATTGTTTCTGTCTTCCTCAACACCTCTCCTTCGTAGCCCAACTGTATTATTTAAATACAGAGATAGTATTATAGTATTCATATTAGAGAGTAAGCATTTTTATTCTCTTTTGTTACAGACATGCTCAAATACAAGTCATGAAATTAGCTGTGTCGTTGGTTTATAAACCTGCCTTCATTTGTGCTGGAGAAAAATAACCTTGGTGGTTGCTTTGGGGTTGGCTATCTTTCAGATACACCGTAGATCTTCTTGGCATATGTGAAGGTTGCCTGTGAGTCCTAAGAAACCATGGAAACAACTTTTTGTGTTAGCACCAGTGCCACTTCAATCTGCGTTTCTCTTCCAAGTATACATTATGGTCATGAAAAACAACTTTACTGCTACGGATAGCAAAATTTGATTTGTTAAGCATCTCTTTTCATTTCAGAAATGACGCATCCTGCACATTTCCTAATTTTAAAAAAATAAATGTAAATATTAAGGATGTTGACAAGGCTTAGATATAATGTGAAACCAGACTTCAGATTATTTCTGGCTATTCCAAATTTCTACAAGAACAATAGTGTCACTTATGTGGCAAACTGGCAATTAATATACTCTGTTAAAAAAGAAAACACCGTAAGTTATATTAAAAAAAAAACAGATGAGATTCTCCATTCATCATGTAATCTGCCCGCTGTCAGAATAAAAGCGGCAATTTTCCACGTAGTTGAGTCTCCTTTCTGCAAATGTCACTGCTTGGAGGAGATGACGCAATACACTTCAGGAATTTCCAGTAGGGTGCTCCCTCATGATTTCATTCATGACATGTTTTGTTCCTTAAGTTGACCAAACTCTACGCAATTTCAACAATGTGATGAAGGGTTTCATTGCTGTTTTGACGACTTCTTGGCTTTTTCTTGAAATGAGCTTAAGATTTTGCAAATGTATTGTTTTATTATTGTATTGTTCTTATTCAGTGAAAAGGTACAGTAACTGCATACACGTAGATGAAAGTGAGTGATTAGATAGAGTATATCCATGATGCTAGTCTCCAGAAAGACTTCCTTCCTGATTGATTGATTTAATTGCAAGTGATTAGAGTTAGGATGTCCATTTAACATGTAAAAAGACAGTTTATAGCTCAATCACTTTCTAAAACGCAGCTTAATTAGAAAGTGTCTATTTCTGTCAGCAGTGTTACAGTGATTAAAAACAAACCCATGTGTTCATATTTTGTTTATTATCTTCTAATATATATGGAAAATGGGAGAACAGGACAAAATGGGTAGAAGGAGCCTACCACCAACATCATATTTCTTTCAAGTTCAGACTTACAATTCTAATGTTCACTTCCTTCTTTAAATGCATAATCTTTTGAAGAAGAAGGTAAAAGGCTCCCCACCCCATCTGTGATTTTACTCCTCAGTGTTACTTAGCTTTATACTTTAAGTAATTGAGCAAATTTCTGTAAGTATACTTACTTAGTAGAATTAGCAATTTATATAAGGATACGGACTCTCACTTGTATGTAGTTACATTTAGGATAAAATGAAGGTGTTCAGCAGACCATAAAAACAATGTAAGGCAGGGATTCATCCTTTAAAAAGTTTGCATGCGGGAGAAAGCGGGGGAGAAAGTGGATATCTGGGAAAAGGGCTCTGTTCACATGCCCTCCACCTGCTATAGCAGGTGTCAGTGGACACGTTATATGTGAGCAGCTGAGCCAGGTAGAAGTGCCCTATCCCTCTTGTAGAGGGGAGGAAAGTGAAAGGAAAGGTGAACAGGTATTCCGCTCTGCGGCAGATGTCTCCAGAACAGGGCCTTAAAGTGTGTTTGCAGTAGAGAGAAGTGTTGTTGTAACTGTGACTTTATTACTTGAACAAGTAATAAAGTAATTGCTTATTATCAAATCTGGACTATAAAATAATAGCCACTAATTGGCTGCAGACTAGTTTGCTAGTTATGCTGGCAAACACTATGCAGGTTTAGATGGAATAGAAAGAATGACTTTAATCCTGGCAATTTTTTTTCTTTTAGTTCAGCCAGATAAGGTTAGTCCCTGTTCTACTACTTGGGGTAATGGCTGTGGTATCATCTTGTCAAAATTTAGAGTATCCTTATTTAAAGGGTATCTTCAGTGCTACATATTCCCCATTTTCCAATAGAGCATGGGTTCACTATTATCTTTGCTTCTTCAAAAACAAAAAAAAATCTGTTTAAGTGTGTGTGGGATTTTCATTTTTTTATTTTTATTCTATTAAGGTGACTAGCATATGTTACCTTTCCTAAGGCAAAGTGACTATGCCATGAAGATGAGAGGTTTTAGTTCTATGTCTAGAAAAACCGGGAAACAAAAATCCCTCCCTGTTGGGCAGCGAGGTATAAAGCTGACCTTGTCTAATTTACCTTAAGGTAAGATTTAAAGGTTTTATGTTAGGTGGTTCTTCTTCCTTTACAATGTACTTTTTCTACCTTTCCTTGATTTGTCTTACATCTTCGTTATCCTGAGGTGAAAACGTCAAATTTATCTTCTAGTGAAGACAACTCTTTTTAAAAAAAAAAAAAAAAAAAAAAATCTGAATCACTAAGGCCAGGCCCAGAAGCAACTAGAGGCAATTAGGAACACATTCTTTAAACCTCTCACCCAACATACACCTACTTAACTTGGGAGATCAGAGAGGAATATAGCTAGAGGACAGAGGTACTAATAGCTACCAGATCTAACAAACCATAAAGGTGTGCACAGGAGAACTATGGCAATATTGACTGTGTGTTCATTAAGGATGTGAGTTCCAGATGATGAAAGTGTTACTTTGCTGGGAGAAATTTTACTACTTTAAAATGGTAGGTAAAGCTACTCTCTGCTTTCTTCTGTTGGTAAAAGTGTGCGAAACTTGTTGGCCTGAAGCTATTTCTGAAAAGGTGTTTTCAGTATCTTCTACAATCAACTGTAAGAAAACTTAATCACTGCTTCCAAGCCTAGGAAGCAATCAGGAGCATTAAGATTAATAAGTACTAATGTCACTCCTTTCACTTTTGATGACTAATACTGACAGCCTTGGATCTTTAATGTATTTGATACAGAAGTTGATATCACGAGAACAATGAAAAGTAAATCCCATCCCTTTGAGACTAATTTTTCTGAATTTTCCTATTTCTGTTTTACTTTTTCACTTTTCTGCTTGCTACCATTCCAATGGCAGTCTCTCTTCAACAGAGAAATCTTTCTTTAGCCCTTAATCTTTTACCACGTTATTCTGTTTTTACTTTTAATTCTAGTAATTGTGCTTTAATGTCTGTGGTGTTCCATTCTGGCACACTTTAGGACAAAGAGCACCAAATCAATCATTGACCAAATTTACCATCATATCAGTTGGCTTTGAAGTTTGAATTAATTGATTTTAACATTTTCAGTGTTCCTTATGTCTTTAAGCTGTTTCACAGAGTAACAAAATGGAGTTTAGACTTGAGATGTTAAAGGACAACCTGAGTAATGGGATTCAGTAGCTGCATTGATACACAATACTGATTCAGGGTGAATGATATTGGTCACATCTGGAGGTATTTTCCCCTTTACCTGTAATATTTTTTTATGATGGCCAAGTTTGGAATGTAACAACCTCCTAAGGAAAAACTAGTTCCGTGTTATTTAAAATACTATTGAAACAATCTCTTATTCTTCTTGCTATCCCATAAAGAGAGACAGATAAATGTTATGTTTATGTATGCATTTCTATGTTTTGGGGAGCCTTGAATGCTGAGGCTTAAGGCTCTGATCAGCGTTGTCACTCGCATTCTGTGCTAGCAACAATAAATGTCTGTCTCTGAGAGAACCAGCTTCATTAGTTCCCTGGCTATTGATACATAAGCTTTATCCAAGCTTTTTGCCCAAGCAAAAGACTGTGGGCAGAGCAAGATCACCGTCCTTTTACTGCTGTGTTGCAAGACAGAGCCTGCTGGAGACTCCAGACAGGAAGATAGCAAGCCCAAGCATCATCTCTGCCTAACTGAATCTGTGTAAGCCTCATGGGCCACTTTTCTGAGTGCACTCAGTCAGTTTCCTGCTTGGTTGTGGAGGTGGCAGTACCTTGCTGTCTTTGGCTTGGGCTAGACCATATTACTGCTGTCTGGTACAGAGCTGTGATACTATGGGGAATTGCAGTGCCTTGTGGGAGCTCCCGATGAGCGGTGGCTCCCGATGGCTGCAAATTATGACCTTACAGCTACGCCTAGGCCTCAAGACACAATTCTCTGTCAGGTTAATGCAATGACTTGCAATTTTCACTCACAAAGGTGTAGAAACTCAACATTGTTGGCTCCCACAGCAACCCTAATCCAATAGTCACATTTATGACAAATCACTGAAGGTATTGCATAGTGGTATCTACAGAAATACAAAATATTTTGTCCATTATACACAGGCAAGCTGCTTATGTTGCATTTGTGAAACGTCTTGTAATTTAAAATATAAGTGTATAACAAACTTTGAAATATTTGTAGGTGGGATAAAATACAGTTTAAGTACAGAAAAATTAGTCCTTTTTACTACTGCAGAGTTGAGGATACTATTCTTTTCAAAAAGCAACCTTTTTTCTTGTAGTATAAGTACAAATATTTAAAAATAAAGCTTTCTATGGTATGTATAAGTATTAAAATAAGCAGACTTTAAACCAGAAGCAACAGTGGTTGCATGTCGTGTGAAGGCGGGGAGGAGAGGCTTAGTGCAACTAAATACTGTACTCTGAATGTGGTCCCAGGTGTTATGCTGAAGAGCAATTTACTACATTGAAGCTGTGGAGTCATTACTTGACTGAGAATCTGAAAATTATTTGTACTGGGCACAATATCATATCTGGCTTCTTAAGATTACAAGTGACAATTCCTGTTTCATCAGCAAAGGTTTAGTATGTTTTTGCAAGAATGAGAGATAAGTGGAAAACCCTATGATCAAAGATATTTGGTGCTAAACAATTGTTGAGCTTCTCTTAGTGTGTGGTGTTTTTTAGAAGTAAATCATTTACTGGCTTCAGTGTGTGTATGTGGTGGGATTTTTCTTTTCTTCCCTACTCTCTCCCACCTGAAGAGGCAGAAAAAGCAATCAAAAGCACTATAACTCTGGGCCACAGCCCAAGTAAAAGGCAAGAAGCAACTGCTTTTCTTCAGTAGCAGGGCATACGAACAGCCTGAGAAAGAGCTCAGAGAACTAAAGAATATCAATTTAGTTATGTTTTAAGTTAGTCATTCTTTCTGTCAAGTCTTTGACATGTGCTTACAGTCACTTTTTTCTTCCCTCCACTTATCAGACTACATAATTTGGCTAGATCAGGTCTTTTTTAATATGACTATAGTTCATTTCATTTGTTCACACTTGAGAGACTAATAGAGGCAGAAAAATTACATCTTAGGCAACAGCTTACTTCTCCAATATATAAATTTAGGTTTTCTACAAGTGCTCCAACCGACAATATTTATTTTAGGTGAAAAAAAGGAGAGAGAGATAAAGAAAGGTATAGAGGTGTATAGGCCATGCAATAGGAGAGTGAAAGAGCCCCCAACAGTATGTGTTGGCCATGCTTGTATGCATGAGAGGGGTTGAAAGACTCATGAGAAACAGAATGAAGATGAAGGAAAAAACAAACTTGCTAGCCAATAGTGTAATTGTGTTCTTTATCCTTTTTACAATATTTATATTGGCAGCATTTCATTAGGGATTTATGGCCATCTGTCTAACAGATTTATTGTGTACGTTATGGATGTTGCAAGTTAAAAAATGCTTTGGAGCTAGAAGAAGTCCCTCTGCTGTGACTACCCCAACACCTGACTCTCCTGAGGATAAACAAAGTTTCATGAATCTGCCATGTCGCTTACCACACCAAAATACTGTCTTGATTGATGCCGCGTCAGTGGGCATGAGTCAGAGCCAAAAGCATGATAACACTCAATGTCATTCCAGCCTGTGTTCTGCACTGCAAACACAACAAAAACAATCTTCCACTGTTCTGTAGTTTAACACTTTTAATGCATGCTCTTTCCTTTGTTTAGCTTTAAAGCACTTTTCACTAGCCTTGTCCTGTGCATTTTAAAACTCTTTTACAATATATACCTTTTATTAAATACCTTTTATTTATTGATCTATTTGAGCTCCTTTGTATCGTCTTCCTTAAAGGACAAGGAAAGATGGAGCCCGTGTATACTTTCCTACTGCCTTATCTATTCAGTTTCATGTGTGGAACAAATGATGCAGAATGCGGCGACAAAAATAAAATTTTACTGTGAGCGCATGTCATAAAAATGTAGCCCAGGGAAAAGAGGTGAAATGTTGCCCAGTGAGGGTAAATCCCTATTCTGTGGAAGAAGAGGGAGTTTACTGTTTTGGAGCTTGATCTTACTGTGAAAAGGTATTGAATGCTTTTCATCTGACTGAAACTATACTTATTTTATACTAAGCATTTTCAATATCCATTTACAAACCATAGACTGTTTTGCAGTTGCCCTGGTCTAGATCGTCCAACACAAGAAAATAATAGTAGTAATTAAGAGTCTGGAAACTTTCTCATAAAATGAAGTCTAGCTAAAATTGTTAATTCAATAGAGCCTCTGAAATGAAAAATCTTTTATTGTAAAAACTTAAAACTCAGAGTTGTCCATGGTTAGCCTCCACACCTAGTGAGGGTTTCCTCCAGTGGGCAGCTCCCTCTGGACTAGGCACAGGGACCCTGCTTTGAAGGGCAGCCTTGCTGTCCTTCCCCCTGCTATTTCAAAGTGAAATATTCACATTTTCCTCCTCTAGTAACTTCAGAATTTAGATACTTTTTGTTGTTGTTGTTCCCAAATGTTACTTTCCAGTACTTTCTGTGAGACGAAAATCCTATTTTTGACTAGTTGTGATAATATCTCTTTGTCTGAGATCTTTGAAAAGCCGTACAGATCAGCAGTGCAGGCTAACAGGAAATATTTGAGATAGGAATAATTTTTAGCTGGATCCTGAGGCAGATAAAACTATGCAAATTGAGAAAAGTAGTGAATCAGACCTATCTGTGCTGTAAAGTTGTGGTTCTGATTTATACTACCTTTGGTGTACTCGGATGATCCCATTGTGGGCATGTCACACTTCTGATCGCTCTAAAACTTTATTACAGTGTAAGTTTGCTTCTCTGTAAATGAATCTTTAACTATTCTTTCAATTCTGCTTGGACTATTTTTTCTTAAAAAGGTATGAGTCAAGTATAGCCCCTTTCAGTGAAAGTACAAAGTGCTATTGCTGTTTAGGCTAGAACTCTGAGCTCCTCCCTTCAGTGACCGACATCAATACCACCAACCTCTTTTTTTTTTTTTTTAAATCCTTGGCAAAGGATGAAAAAAGACTCTATTTTGTAAATATCTCACTTGTACCTAAAATTTTGCCTCCCACACCACTGTCACTACAGTCTCTTTCCGCATAGATCAAAAGCTTGACAGCGTGCCAAGCAGCCGTGCTTCCTATCAGACGCTGTGTGGATTAGAAAAGAATCGGCTGGCAAGCAAAGGAGGGAGGCGAAGGAGCCGATGGGGTAGGGGCAGCGACACAATATCCAGAATATCCTTCTCACACTGCCATCTCCTGTGCGTGACAGTCTCCTGGGAGCCCTGCGTTTCAGTCCTTCCCTGTGACAGCTCACCAGGCCTGTCACTGCTAGTAGTGACATGGCTAAGAATGAATCAAAGCAGAATTACTTTTTTTTTTTTTTTTTTTTTTTGGAAAAATGCCCTTAGTCACAGAATGGGGTCTGCTGGATCAAAATCTTATCTTTTTCTCCCCCCCCCCCCCGCCTTGTTCTTTTTCTTTCCCTTCAAAAAACAAACAACGTTAGAGCAGTCAGTTGGTACAATCCTTCTCTGGACCTTCTCTGTCCTCTCTCTGTGGACACTCTCCCTTCCTTCTGTTAAGGAACTCATAACCATTTCTCTATATTTAAAGTATTTCTGAATCCACTACACATGTTAACTTTATGTAGTATAAGTTAATGTACTAATCTGGAGTCTGACCAAATGACCAATTATGCTGCTGACATCCACGTGGGCTACCGTTTCTTGTATGATTACTGTGTCACGTATCACTTGCACGTAACCATGCTGTCTCTTCAGGCTTTGTACTTTCCTTTCAGCTTGTGTGAAGTATATGTTGTTTTTCTGTACACAGGCATCTCAAAGACTTTCTGGCTGCTTTTCTATCATCCCCGAGTCCAAATTACAACTGTCAATTATACATGAAAGGTAGGAGAGATCAAAGTCTTCCTCTAGTCCTGCTACTTGTGCATCTGCTTTACCAGTAGAACTGCGAAACCAAACTTCTCTTTCAAAATGGTCTTTTTTTCAGTCTAATCCTGGAACATTTTATCAACATGATCATCTCAGTAGTTTCATGCTATTGTACTTCATACTATTGTACATTGGGTAATGAAGAACACTTATATGCTCATAAATGCCGAAAGACTTTGACGGGAATCATGAAGTTACTCTCTGTAAGATATCCTTTTCACATGCTTCAATGTTTGACAAGGACTTTACCTACCCTAGGAAATAGTAATGAACCGAATTATTTCAGAGTAAGAGAGCTAAAGAGACTTCTTTTTTTAAAGAGTTATAATTGAAAGCAATGAGGTAATGATCAAAGGCAAAATTCGGACCACTTAGTGAGAACGTTGATATATTCTCCCTTAATACATTCTCAATGGGTATTTCGAAAATGTCTTCATTTTCCTCAGTGGTATGTATATAAGATAAAACTTTGACATGGAATACATCTAAGTACTTTTTTTTTAAACTAAAGATGCCCAAACTCAACAATTATAGGAATAATTAAAGTTCTTTAATTAAATTGTGATGACTTAAAGTAAATGTATACAATTCAATCTGATAAAACACCTACTTAAAATGAAGGGCCTTGTTTGGATACTGAAATGCTCAGTGTTCCACTTTACCAGTGTATGCTTCCTTATACATTGCTCCCTTTAAAAAGATGATAAAGCAAAAGTATCCTGTGGCTACCTAGTTTTTTTAGTGTTGGAGCGACTCAGTTGTGATGAAGCTCTTGTGAGGAGTTATGTATAATGCACCACTGTGATTGTAAAAATCAAGGATTTTAACATTTATAACTTAATAGGCGGAGTAATGTGAGCTTTTTTGTCTTGAGTTAAAGCTTCTTTGTATAGGGATTTCTCCCATGTAGTGATTTTGATTCCCTATGGATTTTTGTCATTAAGTATTATAATTTAGTTGTGTCAGCTAACACTAATAAAGGGAACTTTTGGTGTTTTTGTTTTATAGTTGTTTGAGCTGTTGGGGGTAAGAGTCAGAAGAGAATAAAATTTATATAAAATACTGTCTGTTGAATCAAAAACTGCTCAGTTGGATGTTCGTTCTGAAGATTTTGAAAGTGCACACACAGCAGTAAATCTCATTTATAGGGTACTATGAGGAAAAACCACGCTATTGTCAACATCTCTTAGTGCTGTACTTAATGCATGTAATGCACATCTGTCGCCATTTGCAATTAATTCTGAATCATCATCAGTCATTCTGAGTTTCAGACATTGAAATCTCTAACACTTGCAAGTTATTTAAGGTCTAGTTCTTTTATTTGCTATAATTCAAAGAGGCTACTCTAATATCAGTGACATCTTATGTTCTCTTTCCAAGAAGCTGATCCATGTCCAAGTGTTTTAGAGAAATACACACTCACCCACCAAGTTAATTATTTTACTGTATGAGGTTTAACGTGGTATCGGCTATAGAAGTGACAGTTTTGTACACATCCTGATTCACTTTGGAAATGCTTTTAATCTTGTTGTTTGTGCTAATCTAGAGAAGAAGGAAGCTTTACGTAACATCATTTCAAAGGCAAGGCGTATCTGTTCTTGTTTCACAGATCTGTAAAGTGTAATTGTACATCTGAAACCTTTTCAAGAAGAATGTAATGTGCCTCAGCATATGTTTATTAAAAATGTACTTTCCAAATTGAATTCTATACTCTAATTAGACTAGTTAAGGAAATAGGATGATATTCTGACTTCAGCTGAGCCTGTTCAAACTCAGAATATCTCCACTCTCTATGCTGATGTTATCCCTGATTTACACCAACGCAGGGGCAGGGCAGAGCTTGGCTTTTAGCAGGTTGGTCCAATGCAAGTGGGAGGAACTAAATCAAGGCTGTGATGCTTTGAAGTGTCTCAGTACATAGATCTTGGAGAAGAGCAAAGACAAGTTTCAACATGTTACTATTGCTGCTGTTCTGCGCTAAAGAAATTTCAGACCTTTTTTGTAAAAAAAAAAAAAGTATGTATATATATTATATATTAAAAACACCCATGCACCCGCACCCACTAGCCCACTACTGGCTATCAGAATAGCCAGTGCTCGAGGCAACCGGATACACACCTGAAATCTGAAAGATTGGTTCTGACTTGATTTGGTGGACTGGAGACTTTGTTTTCCACATCTATGATGAGCAAAACAGATGTGGCTGCTGTTAACTGATTCTTCTTAGGTATATCTTCCTCTCTTCTCTACTTGCTACTATTTTCTTTTTTTTTTTTTCCAGAAAATTACATAGCTTACTTTGCAGCTTACACTAAGGTAGATTCTTGGGATGAAGTTAAATGAGGTGTTCTGCATTCCAGTTAAGTGCTCTAATTTTTACAGATTTTACTTATTTTGGAGGTAATAAAATTGACTTGTTCTCCCCTTTTCTTCTTCTAGCCAGAAATGGTCTTCCCATCTAAACTAGTTCATACATTCCTTCTGGCAATTCAATTTTTATGAAAAACTTTCATCAGAAAATCCCTGACTTGTTGTAATCCCTGGGGATCGTGTCTCCTGGATTTTAGTTTCTTTGCATTTGATGCATTGGCACAAGAAAAGACTCTAATAAGATGCAGAAGTTAGCCCACCATTCATCTTTTCCTATTGCCTTCTGATGAGCAAAGTTCTCTTGTATGGTTATATGTGGTAACTATTCTGTAATGATTAAAATATTAAGTTTCAGCTGTGAATCTTTCTGTTGACAGGTTGAAGACTGTAAATACTACTGATAAATATCAGCAAGTTTTGAAATTATAATATCTCTTTTCTCCAAATCACTTTTTCCCCCCTTCCCCTTGACAACTTTCTGCTTTCAAATACAATAGAAAAACATAGTAGTAAGTCATGTTCAGTATGTTTATCTCCTAGTATCTCTAGGAGAAACAGCACAAAATAAATTGTAACTTCTAGGAAACATTACTATGGAATTATCAATAGGTTACTGTCATCAATGGCTTACTGTTAACTGCTTGTTGGGCCTCATTGCTTTAAAAATGTTTAGTACTGTCTTGTGAATTTAATTATACTATTGCTGTGGTGATAGACACTTTTGTCCAAAAATTAGGACCAAAAAACCTTTACTGTTGAATTCAGCACTTGGAAGCTTCTCATTTTTGCTTTTTGTCTTCCAGTGACATTTTTTCAGGTGGTCGTTCCTGCTTCACAGCATTTAAAAACTTGAATCTGAACCTTTAAGGGAAATGATTAAATGATTACTCGTAAACAAAAATATCTTCAACCAAACTGTTCCAGTTTTTTTTGCAGTGTCAGAACTAAAGCATTCCAAAATATTAGAGCTTCACTTTGCTGGTTTGTTTGTGGGGAGAGAGAGATAATTCAAGTATCGGAAGCTTTAAAAAGAAAAATCGACTTTAGACTCTTACGTTTGGTGCATAGGAATGAAGAAAAGGAGAAGAACCGGGGACCAGAGAAAGGGGAATGGAGGTGGCACTCCAGTGGTGCCTTGCTGGCAGGTTAGTCTCCAGTGATATCCTAATTATTAGGAAAACAAAGCAGCTATGAGGTAACTCCCACTTACATCAGTCCCCTGGACAGTCTAATGGTTGAAGACCATATATTCTTGAGAGTTTTTGGTGGTCTTGTTTGTTTGAATTTTAGTGTTTGTTTTGTATAATGTGGGTTGTAGTTCTGATGCACAGTACATCAGTTTTCAGAAAGGCTTCTTTAATCTATAGTGGATTTTGGAATAGACACTGTGTCAGTGCTTCATCGGTAATGGCTATAATGCTGGACTAGTGGTGAAGCTCTGCAATTTTTCTTTGACTAAATGGAAAATGATTGAATTGTAAATTGTAAAGCAAAAACTATTTTTTATCACTGTATTCAGCATTACACACCTGGTACTACCTCTCTGTAAGTGATGGCAAACTAATCTCAAATTTAACTTTGTATAAATCCTCCTTTATTTTGAAGTCTATTGCAGTAACAGAATAACTAGGAAAGTTTGGGTTTCCATGCATTTGTAAAGAAACAACACTTTCTGAGTAATGAAAATCTTGAGTCTCACAGATACACTTTTTGAAGCATTTACAGTTTGAGTTAAGGGTGGGCATTCTTTCAGGGTGACATTAGCAACACTAGCACAAACTGCAGCACATTTTAAATTAACTTATTTTTCTTTTTCCTGAGTTTACAATGCATGCAAAATGCTGATACGGTTCAGAGAGATGCTCATACAATGCAATGGAAGCAGATTTAGCATTAAGTTTGTCCCAGAATATGGGATGTGAGAGGAGGAAAAAAAGATTTTACCCTCTGCTTCCACAACCCTGGATTCGATAAAAGGGTATGGTTTAAATTAAAATTACAAAATGAGAACAAGTTCTGCAGTGCACGGAGAACCAGGTCTGCCTCTCACCCACTTCCTTGCCTTTCAGACTTGTGTGGCCATTCATATTGTACTGCCTTATTATCATATTGTTTGCTTTGAATGCGGAAGATTGGGGGCGACATTGGTAGTGACTCATCTCCAGTGCCATTCTGCAGCAGACAGTTAAAGGTGACACGAAAAAGCTACAGTCTGCAAGAATCCTGGCAGAATTTGGAGTTTGTACAACTAACTGAACAGTATTAATTAATACCTGCTGTTCTGCACAGACAAGGCAACGATATCTGAAAAACATTAACATGGAAAACCTCCATCAACCCAGACGTATAAATTTAGCAACAAGACAAGTCGTTAAAGCATGTATTTTGCTAGCAAAATGTGTCTGAAAGTGCTAAGCAAATGATCAACTTAACCAGGACATAGCCAGGACTGGATTTTTTTTTTTCTTCTTGTGAAGACTTGCCTGCTTTTTAATGACAGATTTGAACTGATTGAGGGAAGAGAAAAGAAATGGAAATTTAAGTTTATAGTGGTGTAAAAGACCACTTATAGTAATGGGGGGAGAGTTCTATTTCTAAACATAATTACTTCATCTGACTGGATAGTTGTTCTTTCTCTCCACTTTTAATATCTTACATGTGATAATTGTTGTAGTAATAGAGTAAGAAATTTAACAATAGTATATGAGAGGAAGAACTGAGTCTCCATCTGGTTTTCCATTTCATTGTTTTTCCAAAAAGCTGATTCTAACTACCATACAAGTCACACAAATCTCTAGTAGTAAAACAGCCCCTTTTTTCTGTTGCCTCAGAATCCACGCTGTTTTGTCCCACGCTCCCTCCCTTTCTTTACTATGAGGTCTTCTAACACCTGACCTATGTGGGCAGGAACTAAGCTTCACCATTCCCTACCCCATGCTATTTTTCTGTAGGGAAGTCCGGCTTTTTTTTTTCTTTCTTGTTCTTTATCTAACATCAATAGTATTGGCATATTGCTCAACCCTCTACCAGAAAACCAGGGAATTGTTGGTGAGTGGGTGGGTGTGTTTTGTTTTATTTGCTTTCTATCCTTTGATCTACCAGAAACTCCCAATGGAGTAGTCCAGGGGATCACCAAGATGTATACAACTGCCCAATGATGCCTCTGTCCATGAAAGACTTTCACTATACAGTAAAAGGAAGGTGAGGAACAACAGTTCGTGTTCTTCCCTTCAATAGAAGCATATCATACTGTAATTATATTCTAGTGTGCTTGATCCTTATATTAGAAAATGAGATCATGCACACATTTAATAAATATATGTATATTTGAAAAACCCCAAGGCATACAATTTTAGAGCATACTGGCATACAAACTAGTGTTTTGGATGGGTGCATGGCAAAATAGTTCACATATGTTTATATAACTAATTATGAGAGAAAAATCAAATGTTCCGACATGCATACCAAACGCTGTGGAAACTCACCTGTTCTCCTTTGTGTGACCCTTTAACTTACTTTTTAAACTATTCTCTCGGATAGAAACATTGTGTATATGTAATTTGGAAGGTTAAAAAGGATTGCAAAGAACAGAACAGCAGCTAAAATATTCTAGTTCACATTAGACATAACCTGCTGGCATAGGTTTATCTGTTATCTTAAAGGAGGCTCACTCAGGAGAGGATTGGTATCCAGTTTTCAAACATGAGTTTATTCATAGAAGGAGGAGGCAGAGGAAATACCTGCAAATCTTACATTCAGCTACTCTTCCACCTCTTTTCATATTTGACATATCTTGCAATTATGCAATATAACATCATATCAAAGCTCATGAAAATTTTCTTGTATTCCTCAAGCTCCTCAGTAAAGTCCCTCGCCAACAGCAGAATGGATATTTGTATATTAGCACTGTTTTGAAAACAGAGGTCTTGTATACTAGTTCAGGCTAGATAGTCGGTCGATTAAAATCAGTGCTGCTTCATGGATTTACAGTATCTGCAAAACTGACCTGCTATTTCTCCTTGAGGAAAAGTAGAGGAAAAGTGCTTGGGGGGTAGGGGGGTCAACTTAACATATAGCAGTGTTTCTTCTTGCTTAATCATGCCTTATTTAGGGAACTGGCTGCTGTCACTGGGGACCTCTGTTGTGTTTAAGCCATTTTCTGAGGTAGTCAAATCAGTACACCTAACAAGAAGAAATCCTCCCAGCACGTTTTACTTTCAACGTTCCCTGCAATTATTTCAAATCAGATCGTTGCTGCAATTAAACACACAACTTCCATTAATTACAGAGTAAGTTGTTTCCTGCTCAGAAGGTTAGCAGCAGTTGCTGGTTGTTAGTGTGTAATCAGGAAAGATTGGAAGTTAGTCTGCTATCAAAAGTGAGCCACGACAAAGCTGCTTTTCAGAATATGTCCACAGCTTGGAACACTAAGTTGCTCTTATTGTGATTGATTCCTGGTTCCCTGTGATTTGTCATTTTTGAATAGTTACGTATTTACTGGATATTCACTAAAATGACCTGTGGATAAGGTAAATAGATGTAACTTTGGTACAATGGCTGTTCATGAAATTATGTATACACAATTAATATTCTAAAATATCAATTTTGTTCAATCAAATGAATTTGCAATTATTTATAGCTGAATATGTGCATGTGCACACACACACGCATGCATGTGTGCGCACACACCCCGTATGTATATATTGGTGGAAGTCAAGGATTGTTCATAAAGAATTTCTGTTCAATGGTTAAAATTCTTAATAAACATTCTCTGTCAGATTAAAACATAAATTCTTAGCAAATCCCATGTTATTCAAATTTTTTCATCTCATTTCAATTTCTACAGATACTGCCTGTTATGAACTATAAGAGCCTTTTTTGTCACTTGAATAATGTTGAGGTGTTTGTTATTCACTTCACATTTACTTTAGTGTCTATGTTTAAAGGAATTACAGGAAACTAAGAAAATTCCATTATTTTTGTCTCCTCACACAAAATTCAGTCAAATGGATTTTTGAAAATTGCTTGGGTTATGCTTTTCAGTAGTGATATATAATTGACCAAACTCTAACCTTGTCTTGGTTTTGACTGACAAGTGTATCATTTGTTTTATAAGATTCCTTTAGCCTTTTTTGTTTTGTTAATGTTGAAGAATCTCCTCCCATGAGACAAAACTAGACATTTCTTTAAGCAGTTGCAGCCTTTTCAAAACTGTTTTTTGATGCTGTAGGGATAATCAGAATCGTGTAAACTATTTGTAACATTCAAAAATGCTCTTTTTCAAATAGCTCCCTAATTTGGGCTCAGTGATGAAGCTGTTTGATGCTTGGGGTGGAAAGGGAAATTTATGGGGTACTTATATTTCCTTAGTTGTGTATTCAGTGATGGTAAACATATGGCACATCCTGTAAAATTTTATTAACTCTCCAGAAATAAGAGGCTATGTTAAAAAGGTAATAGTGTAGAAAATGCTGTAAGATCCATGTACTAAGAAGGGAAATTACTGAAATAGGTTATCTTCAGAAAGGAATGTTTTTTTAAAAAAAAAAAAAAAAAACTTCTTATGCTGAAGCAGCTTGCACACTTGTATTATTGCTGGAGTTTTCTTCTTGTTCCCCCCCCCCCCCCCCGCCAAGAGTCTGATATACTGTGGAATTTAGTACTCCCTGCTTATCTTTCAAGTAAAGCAATAACAGATTGGTACCGTTCCTAACAAAAGAGAAAATGTGGATGACATCATTTGTATTAGAACAAATGATAAAAATCACTTTAACAATATAATTTTACCATTTGCTCCCAAAACAATTAGAAGATCTGATCATGGAGGCTTTAATGCATCATGGAAAATGTCTGGAATATAGACGTACATACTTTTTTAAGATGTGCTAGAGAAACTTAGGTGCTTCCAATAACAGCCACACATTAGCTCTGCTTTTTCTCTTTGAAATAAGATATGCTTTCTTCCCAGACAATATAATAAGATATCTTAATTTTCTCAGTATATTTGTGATAAGCAGTACAGCAGTTCATACAATCCATCGAGTTTTTATGATATATCTGAGATGCCCACTGTTTCGATAGTGGGAAGAGAGCAGCAAAGGAGAACTGTTTCTGTCTGACTGAAAAAAATGTTTCAGAATGGAAAGGTAGAAAAAAATGTGGAGTGGAAGTGACCAGAAAGCAGTAAAGGTTGTAGTCTTTCATTTTTCAAGAATTACAAAAACAGAAAATAAGAAGAAAAATTCCTTTTTCTTAAAGAGGAACTTGTAGGCACACCTTTTTGAGAGAATATCCCAAGGGAAAGGTAGTAGAATGAATCCTTCAAAATAATTACTGAAAGATTGCAGTTGTAAACTGTCTTTGTCAGAAAAGAAGAGAGAAAATAGTAAGACAAATATGGCAGCATTGGGAACTCTTTAAAGAGGAGCAGCCTACCTGGGAAGGTCATGAAGCCTCTTAGTTGGAGAGCTGTAAGACCTTTTTGGATAAATATTCATTGGGTGTTATCTGTAAATGGAAATAAACTAGGTTGCTTTTTTTTTTTTTCAAATTTGCATTTCACTAACTTTTATGGAGACATTTTATGGAAATTGCACAAAGGTCTCTTTCTCACCTACAATGATACAAAATCACTATCTCATAACTTAATTTAACTAACCCTTAAGTAAAGGGCACTGCCTTCTAATTAAGTCATTTTAATAAACCTACTTGTTTTTTTTTCCTCAAAATTCTTGCCTATCTGTTTAAAAGATGGCTTTTCCCTAAGCTGAACTATCCTGACCAACGGCAGGCCCTGTCTGCAGGGCAGCAACACAAGCGTGGTATCTCCTGAGAACAGTGGCTGCCCTGCTAGCACACTTTTAAGCTTACATTTTTAGTAGAGTGAAGAGAATGAACAACCTTCAAAACCATTTTTAATAGTATACCCCTTCATTTCATAAAGATGTGGATTGCTCCTGGTCCGCTTCTTTTTTTCTATTATCCTATTGAAGTTGTAAATATATAATAGGAAGCAGGAGAAGGTAGGTGATGAAACTTTTTACTAGTAACATCAAGATGGTGAGCAGATTAAAAAGCATTTAAAAGTATATGCTTCTTATTCAAGGGAAATAAATTCTGTAAACTTAGGTGATGAGAGCATATTCAGAGATAAAGGGGGAACAGAGTTCTCTCTCATCATTTTGCTGTTGAAGATAGGCATAACGTAGACACTTGTAGAAATTCAAATGTCTTGAATCCTGGTGGCTTATGCCTGAGAAACACTGAGTAGCCTTTGAGGCTATGACCTCAACTTCTTTTTAATGAATACCATACAAATAGGATAATATTAAAGGACAATATGTACCATATTAAATGTTATTTTTTAATCTCCTTGAAATAGATTATCCCTGTGACTGTTACCTTTTATTAGGCACCCCTGAAATATTGGAGTTGCCAATAATGATAGAAAAAGTATTTCATATTATAATGTTTGTAGTTTATTATAGTGACATTTAATATAGAAACAAACAAAAATAACCAGTCACCCACAAGTAGGCTTAACTGAGTTGAAAGGTGCATCTTTTTGCCATGTTTTGCTGCAGCAGTAGCACACACGGTATAACTGTTCTCATGATGAGTGTGGTGTTGGGGAATCCAAGGCAACATTGCGACTTTGGGGTGGATGCATGTCACAGAGCCACCTGTGTCATCATAATCATTTGGATCAGGGACCTTTCTCATGCATTGTGTGATTGCTTTCTGTCATTCATATATGACTGCCTTCCAGAGATGTCCCCTATCTGCTGGTGCATTTTCTGGATTCCTCCTGATGAGCAGCTGAGGTATGACTAGCATGTACATCTGGACTTTGGGTCTCCCCTGTCCTGCAGCGTGGATATCTGTCCTTATTGGCTACATAGCTCCTCCTTAGGGCAGTAAAACAAATGCTAGTTGATTTTTATGAAAGGCAATTGTTTTCATCTGTTCAAAACTATTTCTGAAAGTTATCAAATACATGTCAGAACATATTCTAAATATAAACTTAGATCCAAAGGCTATTAAACAAAGGACATTACAAATATACATCTACAGGACTGGCAAAAAAGGATGGGGGGAGAAAAAAGTAGCAAAAATTGTAACCATGCACTAACAAAAGAACTGATGTGAGGTTTATGTGCTTCCAGAAGGGAAAGAGGAACTGGAGTGTAATATTAAATTCACTTTTTAAAGTGCACATTTGAGCTTTCAAGTAAGATAGGAACAGCTGTACCAATTAGATCAAAGCTGCTTATCTATCAAGTTAGCTGTTTGCAGCCTATAGCAAGCATTAGTTGGATAGCAGATATAGGTAAAATGGGTGCCAGTGCTTATTCTTTAGTTTACAGTAAATTATTTTAAGAGCTTCTCTTGCAGAGAATGGTAATAGAAATGTTAAAATAGGCATGGATAGTGACTGAGTGGGAGTGCATGGGTATGGGAGCTCCAGGAGGACCAGAGCCTGGAGAAAGGCTGCACCTCAGTTAGCAGCTCATGCTGACCCTAGCACAGGACCTCAAGTGCAACTTCTCAGGACAGCTGGGTGGCTGCCAGGTAGGGCACATGGGCACATGTGTCCTGGTGCTTGAGACTGTGCAGGTCCCTGGGTGACATCAGTGTGTTGTTTGTTTACTTTTTAAAATAAAAGCACCTGTGCCTCCTAAAAGGGCTGTTGCTGGGATTTGCTCTGTTGTTAGCAATGTTGCAGCATTATGTCTGAGGCTTTCTAACTTTTGGAAATGAAATACAATGAGTGAACTTTTCTTAACTGCATGGTATTTTAAAACCACATCCAGGAAATCAAAGAAAAGTGTTTAACAGTTAAAACCATGCTGAACTTCAGCAAACTATCAGAATGAGATTTTTGAAAACAAGTTGCCTGATTTTATGTTTAGAATTTCATCATTTCCCAAATATTGCTGTTTCTCCTAGTCTGACTTTTGGAAAAAAAAAAAAAAAAAAAACTAATATTCAGCTTAGAATTCATTCTAAGATGTTACATACCTCGCAGCTTCATTTCTTCTTGGATGTCCTGCTCTGAAATTCCAGTATCACCAAGTTTGCTTTTAAAATAAAAAAAAAAAACAAAAAAAAAAAACACACCACTGTACTCAAGATTTGGCCTGAGACCTGTTTCTTGTTCTATTGGTTGGCCAGTTGCAGATACGTTCATAATTATCCGAGTAAACCTATGAAAAATCGTTCCATAACTAAGCTCAATGGGGAGTTGTGTGTGTGTGTGTGTTTGTGTATGTGTTGGTGGTAGTGTTCCCCCTGCCCCTTCTCTTCTAAAGTTTTATTTTGGCATGTGGTATTACTTTCTATTGGCACTAAGACTCCTTGCGCAAGTGGAAATAAAGACCTAAACAGTGTCCAGTATGTTTTAGACAGACAAGTGAAGAACATCTTATTTTTAAGCTTTCTAGGTGCCTAGCATATGTTACATCTTGTTTATTAAAAAAAAAAAAAAATTGGGTAAAGAAAATGGTTATTTCACCATCATTCACCATGTACACACATTAGTGAAACTTTTTTTTAGGAAGTTTTAAAAAAAAAAAACACACACACCTCTGTGTCTATCTATTTTAGACTTCGTTACTCTGGATAGGTTTAAAAAACCAAAAATAACCCACACATTGAGAAATCTTACTCCTTCACTTGTAAATGCATTTACAGATAGCCTTCCTTTCTTCTGGGCATTTGTACACCTTGGCAGCCTAAGGATTTCAGGCATGGTTTACTTAAACATTTGCAGTTCAAAGTATTTGAAGTGTTTAGCGCAAGATGAAGTTTCTGAGCGTGTTAAATGCTTGCAAAGCATTGAAGGTATCAGGTATGATCCCTAATGCTGGATGCTATCTTTGATTTGCTTCGTGATCCTAAGCATTCCCCAACAATATCTCTATTACACCTAACATTATATGCTCATTTTGCTACATGACTTTGATGAAAGATTCGATGTAATTGCAAAGTACTAGTATTTTTACCTGAACCACTAAATCTTTTAAAGTTAGCTAATCACTAACTCAAAGAGGATGAGGATGTGTTTTTACATCACCTTGCCATGGCAACCCACCTAACTGAACAGGAAGGTGATTAAAAGAGCTCATCTCCAAAGACTTTGCTGCAAGAATCTGCCTAAAGACTCTTTAGTATTGTAATGTGATTAAAAGTACCTAAAATTACTTCTTCCTGTTTACTTTTTAATCAGTTACCTAAATGTGATCTCATTAAAACCACATGAACTAACTGTACTAAAAAATTACAAATGAGTTCTAGGCACAGATTGAAATCTTAGGTATGGATTTTGTTAAAATTCCAAAAGTTCTGAAAGGCTGGAGTCTTTTTATCCAAGTAAGGAAAAGGATGTCCTATAGAACAAATATATACTTAAAATTTTTCTTCTTTGACTCATTTTGATTTGAGAGATTTAAATAAAAAATTAATTCTAATCAAGAGATTGCTGTATGCTAGCATCATTAAAAAAAACTAACACTTTACAAGGATTTTTCATTTTTTTCAGTGTTTAAATTCTGTTACTTGATAACTTAATTCTGAGCGCTCTCAAATGCAGAAGTTGAGGGATTTTGTCACTGAGCATTGCTGCTGTTGCCATTTTTTGCTTTTAACAAGTACATTAAGCATAGTATATCTCCTACCAAATGTTGCTATGGTAAGGTCAGTTTGTATGTAATGTGTGTTACTGTTGGTAATGGAGTGAGGTTGGGCAGGGAAAAAGAAAGTTCACAGCGAAGTTTAAATTATAAAGACTGTGTAGAGGAATGTTATGCTGCCGTTTCTTCTCCTAGTTATCCCTGCTAACTCAACGATTACATGCTTTCTTGTGTTTGGGTCTCAATTATTTCTATAAAGGGCCTTCATGTCCTACTGACTTCAGTGTGAGTTGAAAGCACTTCAAGTTTTGGAGCCCTTCCAACAAGTTGTCAGAAAATCTTCATTAAATTTTCGTGAGCCTGGGTCCCATTTGTCATTCATTTCAAATATGCCATGCTGAATGTAGGTGTGACTTTCACCAAGTTGTTCTTATGTGCCATGGATAGAATTAATACATTTTCATATTTTGCAATATTTGAAGTGAGGAAATTTAAGGGAGACCAGCATAGATGCAATGGAGTTGTGGAAAGAGAACTTCCCTCTCCAAAGCACCACGGAAATATCTGAGGGAATTTTTTTTACCTTTCCTGTTATCAAGATAGGGATCTGGGACATAGGTTAGAGCTCTGAGGTTTAATTTAGGGTCGCAGTTCACAGTCACTGGAAGAGTCCTTTTCAAGAGGGGGAAGAGGGTGTTCAGGCTTCCTCCTGCATGAACCGGGCATTGTAGTAGGAGAGCATCCAGCTTTGTTAGGCTTGGAAGTAATGGGGAGAATTGTTTCTCGGGTAATTCTTCCTAAATTATTGCTTTCTTGCTCTCTAAGCCTGCTTCTAAAGTTACCAACTCTTAATATCTAGTTGTTGTTGTTACTTTATTTTTAGAGCAGTTGGCTATATAAATCCAGTGAGCTATGTAGACTTATCAGTCCTTGGGCTTTACTAGTAATGATACCCTAATGGTACTTCTAAGCCCCTTAACATTTCTCTAACATACAAGATTGTGAGTTGGCTTGTATTGTGTTTGCTGCCAGTGTGGAGGTGGTCTCCTCTCACTGGAGGAGACCGAGAATAAGAGTAGGCAGCCACCCCAATGCCGGGGAGTACTTGAGTTTTGCTTTTGAAAATGCAGGGTGAGCTAAGTCCCGAGAGCTTCTGAGGTTTGTGCGTGCGGTGGAGCGAGGGCTTCGGTGCGACACTGCTGTTGTGCCTCCCAATCCACGGGGTTCCCGGTTTGAGACTGAGAAATTGAGGTGAGCCTGGTAGGGCGCACTTAGATTCCTTTTGCTGGGTATTCGTGTCATGTAACATGAAATATGACATTTCATGTCATATGAAATCCTGAAAAGGAATTGAGGTTTCCATTTCGGGAAGTATTCCAAAATGGGCTGTGACACTCTAAGAAATGCAATGACTTTAGGTAAATTTCCACCTAGAACAGAAGAGGGGAAAAATGAAAAACAAATACTCCCGCCTCCAAACAAGCAAACAAAAAAAATGCACAACCAAACAACCAAAAACACCTCCTAACCCCCCCCCCAAAAAAAAAAAACCCTACTTTTAGAACATGACTGAAATAATTTTAGGTGCCTAAACTCATAATTACATCCTGCTCCCTGGTGGAATTTAGAAATAGGCAAAATAACACCCACATCTGCCTCGGAGATGTGCAGATGGCATTCAGATGCCTGTGTTCAAAGTATGGCCAGCGCAAAACGATAATCTGATTTCTTCCAAAATTGTGTTGTGAAGTGGTAGGAAGGACTTAACCTGTTTAGAACAGGGTGGCACAGAGTTAGAGGACCTGGCTATGAAAAGGACACCTGACTTCAAACTGAGAGCGTTTAAGTGTGCGTCTCCTAGGCAGGTGTCAGTAACCATCAGTCTATAGGATAAAAGAAGAAAAAAAGGACACTTTCCTCTCTTTCTGTTGAAGCTCTGCTAGTGAGCAGAAGAGAATTAAAGGTTAATGTAGCCAGATGCAAAGAAAACAAGAGCAAACATGATGAAGGCTTCATAGCTGGGGTGCTTAC
Source organism: Struthio camelus (assembly GCF_040807025.1). NCBI lineage: Eukaryota > Metazoa > Chordata > Aves > Struthioniformes > Struthionidae > Struthio > Struthio camelus. The sequence goes on from NC_090945.1 coordinate 30,435,968, forward strand.
GAGACTGAAGTTAGTGGTTCTGGTCTGCATTGTGCAATTTTTTTTCGCATTTTAATAGCAAGCAATCACTGGAATAAAATGAGGGTGTTTTCTGGGGTTTTTTAGTTTTTAAAGCAGATTTTTTTTTTTAATGTACTTGCCACTGGTTGATCTCCAGAGGAAACTTTTTTCATAAGACTATTGCTGTGCGTGTGTGAGTGTATATCGTTCCATCCTCAGGAATATCTCAGTCATATTTTAGCTCTTGCGTGCCGGAGGCTTGATTTTTACATATGGCTTACATGGTCTCAGGGAGACAAATTATTTGTTTGCTCACGATGTTTTCAAATAGTATTTCATGATTATTCTAACTTGTAAAAGTATACGATGTGTATATGTAATAGATACATTGTTTACCATGCAAGTCAAGTAAAGATGCTTATTGTGGAAAGCCATATGTGTTGGCTCTGGGATTATTTTCATCCTCTGATTTACGTATTTACATCTTTCTTTTTCTCTCTCCTCTTCAACTTTTTTGTTACTCAATATTTAATTGCCCCTCCCCCCCAAAAAAAAAGATTTCTGTAGTATAAAAGATAGGGAACTGTTTTGTAACTTGTTTTTTCTTGATCTTGAATAAACATTTATCAAATGTTAAATCTATTAAATAGAAAGAGACAAAAAAAAAAAAAAGCAGGAGAAAGGGGAAGGCGGGACTCTATTTTCATCCTGACACAAACTTTAGACTCTTAAATGCATAATAGTTTCTGAAGTCAATATGCCTGCAAGAAGAACACCTCTCTCCCTGTTTTGTGCAAGAAGTAAATAATGATGATTTGAGTTAAAAAACCAAAATGTCTAGGATACAAATATAGTATTTAGAATATGTGTATATCCATGCTGTTAATAACTATACTAGCTATAATAAAAATATTTACTATTTTAACTATAGTAGTAAGAATTTTGAGGAAAAAAAGTTCTCTTACAAGGTTTATTTCTCTAAGAAAACAATCTATAAAACCAGAGAGAGATTCAGCTGCTAAACTTGCATCATGGGAATGATTTTTTCTTGATTAAAACAACAGCAGCAACAGAGTTGTTTTCAATGTATCTGCTTTGTTTTAAGCTTGTAAACAGCTAGAATAAGTTTGTGAAAATAAGTATGGTAAATGGGGCAGGGGGGAAGGACTTAGGTAGAAACTAGACACATAGAATCCCCTAAACCATTGCTCATCTGCTGCCTAGGTCTGCAGGCTCCTAAACTCCAGGAGCAATCCCATTCAATTTGAAGTTTCACTAGGCGTTGTGTGTGCCTCACAGTCCCCTAAATGGACATTTTCCCATCTAAGCCTTTTGGAGACTGGTCAGCCTGGTGGTGGCTCCTGAGAGCACCTATCCTGCGCGGACAAGATCAAGCTCAATCGCAGCATACAGCAGCAGCTTTGGTGTCCTTCTAAAAAGGAGCCAGCTTGAGGACTAGTTCTCCTTTTTGGGTAATGCTGCTGTGGTGAGAGTGCTCATCCAGGTGCTGGAGTGGGTGCATAGTGCTTCCCTCTGCCTGAACAGCCTAGCCGCCAGCTTAGGAGCTTTTCTGGGGATTTCCTTTTACTCTTGCAATTGAAGCTGTGCTTAACTCGCCCCTCTCCTAGACAGAGAGCTCAGGGGTGCTTTTGCAGGACTCAAAATTACTTTCTAGGAGGCTGAGTTACTGAGATGCTATGAAGAGCTTGGTCAGAGGAGATGGAACTAAATTAATCAAAGCTGACGATCACTGGTTGTGCTCTGTTCATTAACAGAGTGATAAAACATTCTCCGATATGCTGCCAGTGGAACATTTGGTATGATTGTTTGTTTTTCATGCCATGCTTGATATGCTTCTTAAAAATAAGAGATCCTTCTGGACAAATTATTTCTTTACTTGGATTGGCTGTGCTTCTTTAGATGAGTTATGAATAGAAGTCAAATATTTTATAACAGAATATGTTCATTTTGCTGTTGGATTAGAGGAATGTTACTTTTCTGTGCTTAAGAATTTGTTAGCTCATTCAAAAATAGAGCTGCTAGTAATGTAGCTATAATTTTATTTCAGAATAATAGATTCTAAGCATATTATTTAGTTGACAAACACGGATCCATCTCAAGCTATTTATAGATTTATACTCGAGCAAGCCCAGCATGAATATAAAAGATAGAAAAAGCACCAGGAACACTGACTTAGGAAAACTTTCCACCTCAGTGTCCCTGAAAAGAATGAGGAGAGTCGGTCTGTTTCACCGCATCCTAGAACTTTAAGCAAAGAAGCTGATCTAACATTAGCAACTAATGATATATGTAAAAAGTATACAAGGTAGTTTTACTGAACTGAGACTTTTTTTTTCTACATGTGCAAATGACTGAATTACAAGAAACATTATGTTGCACATGTTGGGAGAAAAAAGGGAACCCAGTCAACCCTAAGTGACCCAAGCCAAACAGTGCTTTTGCAACACTAAAACCAAATTTTTAGAAAATCATTATTTTTATCCTTTCTTAATAACCATATGCTGTAAGCTAACTAATGGTGGCAGTTCTGTACACAAAGTTGTATTTTTTTGGTAGAACTAAATCAGTGGCTACTTGCTTATATGTTTGTAAAATATTGTGAAGAATGCAATCAAAATGTTGATATAGTTCCTCTGTGGTATTCAAATAAGTGTTTCTGAAAACAAAAAAACAAAAAAGTTAGAGATATGGACCTCAAGCATTTCCGCTTGCTAGTCAGTACGTTTTAGCAGAGTTGTGGGCAGGAGGATAGGAAAAATGATGAGACTCATGGAGGGTAAAGGAAATAAGGGGAAAGATAGAGACTGTTCAAAAGAGTAAAAGAATAAGTCAGTGGCTTTATAATGTTAAAGAAAGGATGTCCTGTAAGCAATGTTTTGTGCATTTTGAAAATGGATGACCTGATGTGTTTGTGGAAATAAAATATAAACAGAATACTGAAATAAATGGGAGCTATTTCTCTGATTGAAGTTTCTTTGGCACGGAAACAGGAAATTTGGTTAGGGTGTTAATATATTTGGCTGGGGCAAGGTATTATGGCCGCAAGGCGGCAGTGGAAGTTGTTGTGTTGGGAGATCAGGAATGTGCCGGTGGAAAACAGAGGTAAAGGCACTAGCTTCTGTCTCCCTTGCTCCCTCTCTCTGCATGCACCTGCGCGCACGCGCGCACACAGACTGCACAGACATCAAACAGAGAAAGCTTTTAGCAACCTGATGCCTTACAATCAATGTTTAATACATGCCTTTGCCGAATCAGCTGGATGTGAATCTCTCTCCTCTTGGGTGCTATTATCTTCAGTGGGAGAGGTGGGAACTGGAAATGGACATTTGCTCTTTTTTCTTCTTTTTTCTTCTCTCTCATTTTCTCCCTCTCTCATTTACTTTCCTCCCTGTTTGTTCTACTATTTTATTTGTTCTACTGTGCTGTGTAGTCCAGCAGTCCTGGCATACATGACTTAATTCCTCCAACAGTTTTGGATATTTCACCTTTTATACCAATCAGGCATAGATTTGATGTTTTCTCAGCTAATCGTTAATCATTGCTGTGGATGCACGTAATGAAGAATTATGGTGCTTGTGGTAAAGCTGTGCTAGACAATGTTTGCCAATGTGATGCTGTGCTGAAACAGTGATTGGAAAGCACTTGCTTCCTACTAAGTCTTTCTGCTCCTGTTACGTTATGCCTATATCTATTTGTATGTACATTTACGTGCATATATACGGCAACTGCTGTGCTGGTTACTTTTCCACTAAATACCTGCAGAGTCGTAATGGGAGTTGACTAGCGGTTATGCTTGGATAGGGGGCCACAGGCCTGGCCGTCTAAATCCATCTTAATGAATAAAATGGTCAGCAAATGGGCTTGAACATCTGAGTTATACATTCAATTTGTTTTTCTGTTATGTATATCAATTTAGAAACCACTACTAAAAAAACATGAAAAATACTACATTCTGTATCGCCTAACTTATTCTGACCAGTCATAATGTTCAATTGTGTATTTTCAGTCTTTGATTTTACCAGTGCTACCAGCCTTTATACCTGCAAGAAGAAAGCAAAGCAAGAAACATGCATACATATGTAATGCAGAACAAATGTAAGAAACCAACAGTCTTAAATGATTTTAAAGATTCATAACGCCTAATCTCTGACAACATTTTCTGGATGATATTTCCTAAATCTGGCTCTATATTAATCAAAATGAATTCCTTATATCCTAATTTTTGTGATAGTTACTCCAGAGAAATAAAAGTGTTAACATTGAATTTATGAAATATTGATTAAAAATGAATTTATGAATACCTCTTACTGTCTTCGAATGCACATATGTATGTGATATACTTTCATGGAAGAACAGTTTTCATGGGAGGCAAAACACCATCAAATCTCTACTGTTTTTCCACTCCATTTTATATTCCCTGCTGTTTGGCACCCACTCATACGTTAGCTTGCCAAAAGAGTAGCTTAACAATTAGGTGTGTTAGCACAATTATGCATTTTATAAACTATGCAAAATAAAGCCCTCAGTGGTGTGATGAATAATCTTTTTTTCTCAATGTTTTTTTTCTAATTATTTTTAAACAATGTGCCTATTGTAGCTTCATCAGTATGATGCTGCAGTATACAAGCATTGTCAAAGGGAAATGGGATCTCATGCTTCAGAGAATAAACTAGTCTGTACTGTCCTAAAGAGGCTGTTATATTTGTGCATTGCCACAGTATTGGAGGACTTTCCAAGTGTGTCTAACATCTGTCGCTATTTGTTCTCTTTTTCTCTTTCCAGAGAGGAAAGTGTGTGCAGCAGAATATCTTGTTTTGGTGAGATTTTTAGAATTGTTCTGTGCCTACTTACTTCTAATTAGTTAGAGAAAACATAGCTAAGAAAGAGTCTTTGTGGAGAACGATGTTCTTGTTTGCTGATAAACTCCCATGGGTTTGGACCAACCCCAAGAAAACTATATCTCACTTAAAGGTAAACCTTGGTTTTATTGTGAGCAGAGTCACAGTGCCAGAGTAGCTTAACTGGTCACCATAATTTTCATTTTGGTCCTTTGGATGACTTTGTACTGGTGCCTCTGTCCATTGCATACCTTGAAGACCTTGAATTTCATTTCAGCTTCTATGTGTAGTTGGTGCAGGGCAAAAAGGAGTAGATATGACGAGTCTGTCAATCTTTATTTTCTGAGCAGATGTGCTGTGGTGCTAGGTACTAGTTAGGACCTTCTGACTGATGCACGTTTCAATTTATTGCCTTGACCATATGCACGGTAGTGTCCTGGACGTGCTGAGTAGCAGCAGGCAGAACTTAGTGCTGTTCAAACTCTGCTTTCTCCGCACTCATTTCACCCCTCCCCTTGACTGATATTTCTTGCATTTCAAATCCAAGCAACGTAGTTACCTTCATAGTCTTTGCCTTCGAATCATAAGTGGTCTTTTTTTGTAGTTATTGCTTTGTGTTCGCATTATCTTGGTGAGGTTTTGTTTGTTTGTTTTTAGAGGAGATTAGTAAGTCGTCATTGTGCAAGGTTTCTCTAGGGCTACTTCAGTGCTAGGGAACCTATTTGCTATTTTTGGGCACTGGAAGATATTCTCTTCAGTATGCGTTTCTCCCCCATGTTAAGAGCTTCCTGCCTGGCTCGTGAGCCACAGTGGAGAATCACCTTGTTAACCTTACTGCAATGTGCTAAGCACTGTAAGATCCCAATTTCAAAAAATCACCAAGGAAACAAAGTGTCAGGTTGTTTGTCAGTCATGAAATGAACTGTAACACAAGTAGGTTAAAGTAAATATAAAATATTGCAAACTTCATAGGAAAAGGTGTACAGAAACAAAGAAAACTGTATCGTCCTACATAAATGTGGCTCTTCCCTCGTCTCAGAGGATCAGCCTGTCTCGCGCCTTGAGCAAACAGAAGCAACCAGGTCATTATTGCATAAAAGAATCTGTTTTACTCCCTAACCTTTAGAAATTATTTGAATTCCTGTTCTTCAGTTCGCTTTCTCTTCCTTTCTCTTTCCCTCCTCTCCTTTCCTCTTCTCCCCACCCCTTGTGCCTTCGCACAGGCATGGGCTGCCCGGTAGGGTGGTGGGGCCTCCATCCACAGAGGTGCTGGAGGCACGAGCGGGCATGACCCTCAGCAGTCAGCCCCGACCCGACCTGCTTTGAGCAGGGGTGTGCAGGCTGACCCTGGGCCACCTCCTTCAACCTCCGTTAGTCCGTGATCTTTTTATTACTGACTTGTATGAGACAAGGTGCAGGGACCAGTTGAGAGGGGAAATTGACCGTCACAACTCTCTTTGAGGGCCACCATGGTGATCACATATCTCTTCCTGCCTGCCGGCGTCGTTAATGGTTACTTTTTTAAAAAAAAGTATCCTACTGAAAATGGATTATTTACTGTTTTATTCATTGTTCCTATTTTGTATTTCATATATTCATGGAACGGAGTAATCTGTAGCAATTGAGGATATATTTTATTTACCAAATCTGATTCATCTGTCATACATTTTGCACATCTATTTAACATATTTTGCTACTTTTTATTTTCCTTTTTATTCTGAATTCTAATGGTGAACAAACTTTAAATCAAGAAACCTAGACTTCTTTTCCTGAATTCTTTGCTTTTACCTAACATATCTTTACATATCTCGCTTGGACTTTCACAATGCCATTTTATAAGCCTTCATTAATTAAAATTCTTTAATTTTTCTTAGTCACTTTTTTGAGCAAAGGTTAACATCTCAACTGTTTTAAAGAAATGGAAATCTTCTAATGGAAATGAACTAAAAGTAAATTCTGTACTTACATTCCTTCGTCTTGAGGTAGTTAAGTAAAATAATTTCTAGATTACTCTAATGAATGTAACAGAAGGAAAGATTATATAAGCTTACTCTTCAGATTTGTATACTTCCTTCATTTTACATATCTGAATGGACAGTTAGGCATTTTTCCAGCCAGGTATCTTCCCTTATCCCTCCACATGGAGGAAGGGCTGGTCACTGGCTTTGAGGTTCTTTATATATTTGATTTCTTCTGCACCTAAGTCATTCAATAAGCTTTATTCCACTGTTTTGTGACAACATATGTGTATCAGAGTGATACAGTTGATGAGTTATTGAGTTTATTTTCCAAGAACATCAAAACAATGCCCAACATTAAATTAAATTTTTAAGTGTTTTGGTTTTGTTTGTTTGGTGGTGGTGGGGGGGTGACATTGAAAATTTGTTTATGATCCTCACTGGGTTAGGCAATGCCATGAATCACAACTGGTTTAGGTGAGAGATGGAGGATAACCACACAGAGAAGGATCATGCAAAAGACGCAGTGCTGCTAGATGGCTCCAGCCAAGACATTATCAGCCTTCACCTATTGCTAGAGAAGTGTGCAAACAAGTATTTTGTGCTGAGGTTTAGCATGTTGAAATCTGGCAAGGATCTGAAAATCATGTCTCCCTCTCCTACTGACACAGGGCTCAGGGTATTTCTCTGGCTTTTTTTCCTGGGATCTGTTTATGTGCAACACCTGTAAATAGGTTTCTGATGTATTTAATGCACTAGCTTTGCTTTTGTTACCATGAAGTTTTCCAGACTTTGCTGTGCTTGGTAACGTGCTTATTTCTAGGATGATCACTGCTAAGTGTTATTGTCTGGTAGTCTTACATATTTTCTTCTCTCTTCCCCTCAGAGACTTCCTAACTCTTATCATCACTGAAGTTGTGAATAGTATTTGAAATACTACAACTTCCTTGGGGAGAATTGGTTAGATATTTTATTTTATTATTGAAAGGTTTCCCAAGACACATCAGTGGTCTCAAAGGCAATATCCATTCTTGCATGTGAATATAACAAATGCAACATATAACAGTCCCCTTAAACTGTGTAGTGCTTGAAAACAGTAAAGATAATAAGCACAGTGAGGTGAAGTGTTTCCAAACAAAACCATAATGATGAGTTACTGAAATGCAACAGCAACTGACTGAGAGCATATTTCCAATGTTTGGGAATTTTTTTACATCTGCTCTTTATCTTTCACCCCCACAGTAGTTACTTCAGTTAGATCAGTCTGCTGTGCATTTACAGTCTTCATTATAGAAACAAATTGCAATGTAGAAACAAACGCAATTTGTGTGGAGGTAACCCTAGGAAAGATGCGTTAGTCTGAGGTATAGCGTTAGTGGAAAAAAAAGCAGGGGAAAACAGCCGAGGTCCCTTTGCCGTCTTCTTCCTGCTGCACCCTGAGGCACTTTCCTGCTCTCCTTGCCCCTCACAAATGGTTAGCAGGAGGTGTGCTGTGATTTCTGCTTCTCTGAGTGGTAGCTACAGTCAAACATACAAGGACAAATAAATGTTCTCCTTTCGATAATGCCAATCGCTTTTAAAAGCAGTAATCATGGAAGCATCAGTGTTGGACAGTCAAAGCTTTTACTTTTGACCCTATGTCTTAGGTAGTAAGAAAGCAGTCAAAACTTTTACACCGACAGAAATAGTATGGGTAATATGATCATGTGTTTTCAAATCAATAATAATGCACTGTCTGAGACCTCAGACTTTCTCTACTTGTCTAACTTTACTTTTCTGAAGTGGATTATGAAGAAAGTTTTCTGCTAACACTCAATTTGCAGGACTACCCCTTTACATTAGCACAAAGGTGTTCAGTAAATGGCTCCTTATCAATTGACAAGTACATGTGCATTAAATCTCCAGATCCTGGCCTTTGGCGGATCATCAAATACTACAAAATGCTAGACTGAGAAATTGTTAGAGGCAAGTTGCATTTATAGGTAAGCATCTGATCTCAGATTAAATCACTCCTCAGCCTTTCTATTCATTTGGACTCTTTGGTGCTACAAGACACTCAACCTTGAAAATAAAAAATACACCTGCAGCTAGAGATGATCACACACTATCTAATTGTGACGAGACTGGGCCACAGTGAAGCACAACTTTGATCTTGCATTCAGTTATTAAAGTGCATAATGCTGAGGAAGAAAAAATACCTGAAAGAGTGCCATCTGCTACAAAGCACGTTAGCACATAGTTTTTAAAGATAGTAAAAATACAGATCTGTTTTTGAATCACTTTCACACATCCATAAAGATGAATGTACAGAGAATATACTGGGTAGAAATGTACAAAACTGTAAATAAAAAAAGGCAGAAGCAAATGGAATCCATGTATTATATTGCTAGATAGAAAGGAGCTGAGTAGATGGGTCTGTTTTATGTTTTGTTTTGTTTTCCCTCCAGTGTCCAAGGCTCACTCCTACAGAATGCTGTGTTGTAAAAGGAAAGGCATCAGTAAGGTGGATTATATGAGGCAGGAGAGCTATCTTGGCAACAATCCGGACTTTACCTCTTAGTTTGTCTTATGGCTGCCTTGCTTGAGAGAGGGATTTAGGCTGAATGCCAGTGCTGCCCTGAGCAGCTGTCCTGAGTACCTTTCAGCTTTGCCTGAGGTTTTGAACTCTGACAAGAACATTTTTGAGACAGGGGCAGTGAAAAAACTTCACCCTGCTAACTACCATCAGTCTGCCTAACAGAATATAGGCAATATCTCTTGCCATGGGAAAAAAAAAAATCCACCTTACTGCCGCCGTAAAGATAGGGACAAAAATTGAGAGGTACTATCCAAACGCTTTTAGGTCATCATGTGTAATCTTTTATTTTAAATGTAAAGCAACAACTCTTCTTACTCCTTCTGCACTCATTCTTATAGCCTGTCACATTGCCAGGAATTATTAATGCATATAGACGCTATGTGTTGCGCTTCTTTAGGTGAAGGTGGCATGGATAAACTTTTTAAGATTACTTTAATGATTAAATATTGTTGAATCTTTTCATAGTGTTTAATAATGGTACTTTTCTTGGAAATGAGATGAAGTGAAAACGTTACATTTTCTTCTTTCAAGTGAAAGAATTTTATGAATAAAAGGAAGTAAACTCCCTTCATACATTTTGTTCTTCTAATTCCTCCTATAACATCAGAATTAACATGTGTGTCTGTGAAAGATTGATACAGAACTTTGCATGATCTCATCTTGTGATAACTTTTTTGCCTTAAATTCCAAGAGCAGTTAGATATAGGCCAAAGTATGGTTTATGGAGCTATTAATACGTACTGTTCAGGTACTGCCAAGTGCCTTCATCTGCCCAAGCCATACTTTAATGGCCTCATAAAACATGCCCTGCAGTGTCTTTGGAGTGTTAATATGCGCTTCCACTTGAGAATTTCATCTCCAAAAAGATAAACTCTCTCAATACAGTTTTTATAGAAGAAGAATAAGAGTAATTAGTCTAATAGATGGTAAAACGCGTTATTTAAATTGGAGGGATTTGTTGTGCTTTCTTACTTTGAAGCTATTTGAGTCATATGTTCTTTTAATGTAATTCAATGTTGTAGTCAATGTCAACATCACTAACCCTTCTTCATCTTTTAAAGCACACTCAAAACTGGTTCTGCATTGTTTCATCTGACTTCCTTACCCTTTCAGCCTAACAGCTGAATACAACTGTTTTTTTACTGACTTGAGTGCTCCTTCCAGCTTTTATTTTCCAATACCAAAATAACTTTAAAAGCCAACAAATTAGAAAGTGCAGTGCGTAAAAGTCTTTATTTAGTGCAACTCCTATTAAAGAACACAAAATATGAAAGTGGCCTTGATACCTAAAAGGCTGTGTTAAAGTCAGTTGCAGCAAGACAATGTTTTTATAAATTCTTTCCAGACACCGTATTTTGGTCAACATAAATAACTTCTACTACTTCATATTTTTTCTCTTCAGTTAAAAGTAGACAAAATAGGAAACATTAAAGCTATATTTTACTTTGTTTGCATAAGGCCACACTGTTACAAAATAAATTAACTTAAAATGCTTTTTGCTTAATTAAGTGAAACTGCTTAATTTGTTCTCACTGCACTACTCAGATTTCAATAAGGTAGGGAAAGAAAGGAAGGATAGATTAAAGAGAAGGGAAAAGGCTATTTAAAAATTAGTGTTTAGTTCCAAACATTCTTTGAATTTGTTATAAATGCCTTTACAAATAAGAATGAAAGATTTTTAAGGCTGCTGTTCCACCCTCTCTTTTACTCTGCTCTGTTCTCAGTTCTCTTTAGTTATTCTTAGGGGAGGAGAGGCATATAATGGAAAACTACGTTATTCATGTAATAGGAACAGTTCTTAGATCCAGTTGTGTTTGCAACTCTACTAGAGATCCAGAAGAAGAGTTAAAACAGCCTGTTAAGGTTAAGGACAGGTAATACTGTATTGTGAGGAGCTGCAAGTTAAAAATCAAGATTTTTAAAAAAGGACAAAAGTTAGGGAAGAGCGTTTACAATATAGACTTGGTATGAAAATGGAAGATGAATACACTGAGTAGAAATAAATCATTGCGTAGATATTATTGTAGAGATACTACTTCAAGGAAAACATTTGAAATGAAGTGTAATGGGTACCTAAAGATGCTTGTGGAAAGGAAGTTATGGAGGGTCAGAATTTGCAGTGTGACATGGCAGACTTCTCAGGACTTCAGTTTATGTGGTTTCATGTATTCCTACATCATGGATTAGAGAAATTTATTTTCTGTATACGGCTCAAGCGATGGTCATATATAGCAGTTGAGAGAGCTTAAGGCAGGTACTCGACAGACACCAGTTGTTAGAGCTCTGCTGAAATCAATGGGATTGTGGCGCACTCTACCTGCTGGAGGTCTGCTGCAGCCTCTCCTGAAAGATAAGACAGGTGTCATGCAGAAGAACAAAACCCAACCAAGTCTTGGAGAGAGAAGAATTATGAGGCATTGTTTGAATTGATCTGATCATTTCTAAATGAAATAAGATTTAAAAAAAAAAAAAGACAGTAAGACTGAGATGTATTAAGTTATGGAAAAGTCTCACAACGTAAGCATGACATCCAATTATAACTAGTTAGGATGAATTGAGAGCAGTAGGACATGGGAGAGATCATGAATTAGAATACTCTTATATATTCTTCATTTTTTATGAAACTCATTCTTAATTTTGTGTTTTGTACTGTAAGTAAAATGACTTAAAAAGTAGCCGTAAACCCTAAGCAAGTTCTTCCCAAACATGGGGACTTTAAGAGCTATGCTATCATCATTTACATGGAGGGGCAGAGGGGAAGTACGTCCTCAAATCTGCTTTTACATAAGCATTTCAGTTGAAAAATGGTAGACGTTTCCATTTTGCATTGACTACTTATGCAAGCAAATGGTGACTTCTATCAGCATAGGATTTGTAAATGAACACTGCTTACGCCCATATTTGAAAGTTGCAATCACCTGAAAAATTATTGTTCCTTGTTATTATCTTACTGATGTGTGCTTTTTAGGGTTTTATTGTAATTAACAGAATAAGTGTTGTTAATAGAGGACCAAATTAAAAACATTTAATGCCATGTACAATACATCTACACATTCTCTATGCAAAATTGTATAAAAAAATACATGTGAAGGAATTTCTCAGTTTTTTTAGTACTATCTTAAAGCCGTTCAGACTAGTATGATCTTAGTGATCATTGGATCTCTCTTAATTAAGCTTTCACTGAATCGAACCTAATATCTTTGTCTAATAAGGTCAGACTTTCATGTATCAATGTCAAAGCTACTAAAGATAGTTCACTGCTGAGACAGAAGGAAAAGAAAAGCTTTCTAAGGCTGAGTGGTAGAGCTGCTTGTTTGAAAACCTTTGGATTAGAAAGGGCATTTGCAATCAGCAAAGAAAAAAATTTCTTATGCAAAACCAGATACTATTTTATAGAGGAATAGACTATGCATGGACAGAGTGGAGAAATGTCAGAGCTTGCAGTTGTCCCTGAGGATGCCTCAACACCTTTTGGTAGGAGATTATACTAAAGGTAGCTGAATGTAAGAGTGCACATGGAGACAAGCCAAAGATTCACTGCACTGTTGTTGACAGGTGTCAGTCATGAATACCTGGGGAGAAAAGTATTTCAACAAGTAAGCACTTAGGGATATTCTCCCCACACAATTTGAGTATAGGGACACCTTCATGTTTGCAAACAATGTAGTACAGTCTTCTATGAATTTGTATAAATGCTTTCTGAAATCTTTTATAGTTACCTGGTATTTATTTGTCAGTAATTCAGTATCATGACAGCCTTCTACAATCCTTGCTATAGCGGCTAACTATCATCAAGCAGCTTTGACTTTACTGGCCACCTACATCCTGCACAATTTTTTCAATAATGTATTGAAAAACACAGGACTACCATGGCATCCAGAAACTCACTGTTCAGTCTTACCTTTACGCTCTATCTTTTCATTAAGTCCACAAGAGGATCTCTCCTTGATGAAAGCATCGACTTAATGCTCAGTGACAACCAAAGGAATGCTTCATATTTTTCATTGGATTGGAACAGCCCCAGATATTCTCGTAAGCTTGATGTAAGGGATTTCCTTGTGGAAGTCCTCCTCTTCTATTTTTTTTCCTTACAGAGAGAAAAGCCTGCAAGGCTCTGAGAAGTTTGTCTGCCATCTGAGGGGCAGGGAGAGCAAAGCACAGTAGCTTCTCTCCTATTTCTCTTCTGAAGAGCTTCACCAGAGAAGTTTTGCTGTGCTCCAAGTCCCAGTGCTGGAGTAACGTGTCTTTAGCATGTCCGCCTCTATTCCTGAATAATGATGCTGAGCATGCCTTAAGCTATCAAGACTCTGGCATTACATCTGCAGATTAGATTTTTTTTTTTTTAATATAATTGAAGTATTTCAGTTTCGGCTATCTGAGTAGGTTATTTTTGGATCTCAGGCATCAAAGCAATTTTTTTTTTTTCCAGATTCTGCTCTATCTATAAGGGTCTGTTAAGTAAATATTTGATGGTGGATAATTAGTTGAGATTTGAGTCCAAAGAGAACTTAATAGCACTTTGAATCACAGGTATCTCTGTGATTTAGTAGAGGTATAATTAGAGAATAATTTGAGAGGAAGGTCTTTGGCGTGTGTGAGGCTGGTGCCTGGCTGGCGGGCCCTTGCTGATAGTGATCCTGAATCTCAGAGCAACTTTAACTTGTTTTCTGTCTTGGAGTAATTGAAAGTAGTGAAGATGAGTTCATATGTTAGATGTAGTCTGTCATCTCTAGCAGCCTTTTGGTAGGCTTTCACTCATGCTACATTAACAATACCCTCTGGCTACTCTGGGAATGTGCATGGGTGACTGTATATATTAGTTCATAGAGAGAGAATAAAAATGACTTCTTAGAGAAATGGAGTGGAAATCCCTTAACTAGTGTAACTTTGAAATCAACATTGATTTGTGATGCACAACAGCAAACTTGCTCCCTGGTGTTCCTGAAGGTGCTGTTGCAGTTGAAGAAAAGGACGCTAGAGCAATTAATTGGTGCGATACTGATAGTAGGTGTGTTATTATGCTGGCCTTACTGCTACTCTCCAAATGCTGATTTTTGTTTCCTTCATTGTTCAGTATTCCATTTCTAAAAATTCTCTGTCACGGGTATCTTCCTCCTATTCTAGCTATTTTCTGTACGGAAAAGTTCCTGAAAGTGCAAAATGTTATGAACACTTGCTCATGCTCACTCCCACCACGTGTTGTGGAAGAGAAGGGGAACAGATTCACAGTGCGCTGTATTGCAGCTTTTTCTTTTTCCTTGGGTTCAGTGGGGTGAAAGTTTGAGCTGTTTTACCTGAATACCAGCATATGGAGAGGGTGAAGTTTCTTAAAGTTATCTTTATTTGTGCTTTCATCTTTTGCTCACAGTGTAAAAACGTAAAAACTGAAAAATCAGATCTCATCTGAATGAAATAATGTAATTAATTCACAATACCAATTTCCTGTCGTTTGAAATCCTATTAAGCTTTATTATACTCATTAGGTAGACTTTCTTGTTACTTCTGCTGTCAATATTCTCATCTCTATGTAAATGTATCTTAGATAATAAATCTCCTATCACAAATAGAAGAAAATGGGGCAAGGAAGGGAAAATATGTTCTGAATAATGAACAACAACAAGAGAAAAAATCTATTATCTCACTAATAATTTCTGGATCATTTCCTCTATTATTCCCTGTTCTTCTAAAAATGCTTTCCAACAAAAAAAAAGTTAACTGTGGAGACAGTTCTCCTTAAATGTGTTCTGTGCTCAGAACTTTAGGAGAAGGAATTAATTCTAGGGGAAACCTGCTTTGTCCTTAGGCTTGGCATAGGATATTTTTTTTTTGTGATAAATGGGGCAGGGTAACCCCCTTCTCCTTTTATTTCTTTAATAATGTAGTTGATGCTTCTCGCTCCACTGTGGCGACGTGATATAAAAGTTCTGAAAGATGTCCAGATTCTTTCAGAGCTGAATTGTTTTTTTCTTTAATGTCAGTGATGTCAGTGTGTGTTTGTTTTTTTTGCAAACATAAAGAGCCTTTATAACATTTCTGAGATTGAAAGATTTCCTTATCTCACCTCTGCTTACTCAGCTATCCATGACTCAGATCCATCTTCAGTGTTAGAAACTGGCTTGTTTTCCCTGTCATTCCCTAAAATGTACTCTCAGTATGGATGAAAAATGCTCTTGCAATTGCAATACACAGTGCTCTTTTACATCTTCTACAGCTACAGTAAGAAAACATCTCTTCTTGAAGGAAATGGTACCTAGCCATTAAGAATATACAGGCCTTGTGGCTCTGTGATCTTCCTTCAACATATTTCCCATAAGATTGAATTTAGTTAATTTAGTCCTTATTAAAAAATGAATGATATTAGTATGTCTGCTAAAGGGTTCCATAAACAGGAAGGAAGGACTTGATATCAAAACATATTTTTCTGTCCAAATTTCAAACAACAATAAATTAAAACATCACACTATATTCAGCTTTCTGTTGTCAGATCTAATTATAGAGTTACTTTCTTCACATCACAATAAAAATGATAATTGTTTCATTTCAATGAATTGGGGTACTTAAAAAACAATTTTCTTAATAGCAATAGTCATTTAAATAAATCAAAACTGTTAATTCAGGGAGTAAAAGCAAAAAAGTTATGCTTGCAACAGTCTTTCAGAAGAAATCTTGCAATCAGATATGCAATGGCTTATCTTTTCATATCTACTTTCATTATCTCTTATTTCTTAATGTCTCCTGCTATAAATTTGCTAATCAGGCATATGTAAAATATTTGGATGTTAAGATGGCTTCATAAGCATCAATAGGGATCATAATAAATGATAGATTATAATATGCTTTTTCTCCTAGTAGGCAGTTGAGTCTGATTAGTACATCTATACTATTTCTGTATACATTGATTATAGTCAGAATGATCACCATTAAAACTCTCTAAGTGCAGAAGATAACTTCTTCATAAAGAAGATTTCAACTTGTATGTTTGTGGGTTTTTTTCTTGTTGTTGTAGCTTTTTCTTAATAGGAAGAATTAAGAAGTGCGCCAACTCTGAAGTGACTATAAACCTATCTAAACAATCACTGTAAATCATTTTCTAAAATAATGATTTTATTCTTAATGTCAAAAGCTGTTTCCTTTGTATAATATGTCACATCAAGATTACATAGGTTACACATTAGTGTACAAATTGAAGTAGAAATTGTGACAATAAAAGGAAATGTTAAAATACTTCAGTAACTAATACACTCTATCAGTAAAATGGAACAGAATCTGGTTAAAAACTTATTATTTAGTAATTTCTTCAGTAATCTGCAAATGACGGTGTTATGGTAAAATGAAAGCTTGTAATATATCTGTTAAATGAATTGCTTTTGTGGTAAATTTAGAGTGATGTTTCTAGGTTTCTTTCGTTACCAGTCTTTCATCTCCTATCTCCCCATCTGTTTTTTCCAGATGTCACGTGCTGAATGTAACGCAGGCGCTGAACTCTGGGCAGCTCTGAACTCTCTGTATTACCCAGTCTACATCGTACTAACCAAGTGCGGTTCAAATTTCTGTTTGGTGCTTTTAATTGCCGATGTACTAAAGAGCTATTTATTATTATTTCAGTAAAGCTGTTATCTGTTCTGCTTTGGAGAAACTGTCAAATATCACAGTAATTTGTATTTTACGTAAGCACCATGAAGCATGTGTATGCATCATACACAAAACCGTGGTATCCAGTTAAACCTGTAGATGAAGATAAAATGCAAGGAGAGATATAAGGAGTCAGAATATGTCTTTGGGATTCCAAACAAAATATCTGCCATCAATGCATTAACATGATTTTCTACAGTTAACTTTTCTGCAGAAGCAAAACTTGTTTTGACATCAAGATACATTTTTAATGGAATATGAAACTGCAGGGCCTGCCCTAACCGGCTTGAAATAAATTCTTTTTTAGGAAGAAATATATTCAAGAGCTTAGAAGTCTTGCAGTTGTTCCCCCAACCTTAGGGTTACTGTGGTATGCAGACTCACAAAATTAACAAATACTTTCTTTATCAGTAAATGTTTTACAGCCTCACTGAACAGGGGGTCAGACAAAACCTGGTGTCTCTGACAGCGGCCAGCAGAACGCACTAGGACACTCTACCAATAAGGCGATTGTGTTGCCTTTCCATGTACTCTCCCATCCTCCAAAGCTGAGGCTCAAGGACTCGAGGGAGAGGTGGTGCTGTCTTTATATTCACAACCCTCAACAAATTTCCCTTCCATGAATTTTTCAGTCAGTTTCAGTTCTTGTAGATTCACAGCATTGTAAGTGCTATAAATTTACCGTGTTATAGAAAGGACCTCCATATGTTAACTACTCGTGTGAGTAATCATCTGCCTTTGTTTCTTTCGAATCTACAGCCTATTACGTTCTTGTGATGATGCCAGAGTAACAATTGTTACTTTCATTTTTCACAACAGGAGATGAAGATGCAGGAAAAAAGCTTCTTTCCCAATATTGTGTGTTGGGGCATTAGTAGACTGAAAGTTAAAACCAGGATGCGTTACTCACCATGTACTACATTCATGGTGAGCCAACACCATGTATGGAAATACCCACGAAAAGCCTAACAGCTCTCCAGCTAGGCAGTGCTGGTTGCTTCATATTAAAACACTGTTTCTGAGACATTATGAGTTTGCAACACAGTGGTTAGCATAAGGACTTAAGTGCTATTGATATAGTCTAAAGAAAGTGGGACGGCTTTTTAAAAAGACTACAATTCTGCTAGTTTGTATTTCTTCTTGCATTTTTTCCAAATGTGCCTGAGTATAAAATACTGTAGAAACCAGGGCAACAAACGCTGAATGTTTAAAGAGGTGCTTTGCATAATGGAGATTGGCAGCAAAAGGAAGCTTGATGAAGCTGATTCAGTGGCAGTGCTTCCAAGCTTGCTGTGGGGGGGGTGTGTGTATGTGTAGGGGGGGGAGGGGGTTGGGTTTTTTTGTTTGTTTGTTTTTTTTAAGATGACACTATGGATTGAATCTCTTTAGCCAGTATGTCTCAAATGAACTGGGATATGAAGGGTTCAGAAATACTAGAGGAGGTGAAAGTTTGTTTTCTGTAACATCAGTAATTAAAAAAAAAAAAAGCCTGTTCCATCATGTTGAATTCAATCGCAGGTTCTATGGCAGCAGGGACAGACAGTGCGGAAACAAAGACCATGACTTCTGTGGATTTCAGAAGCACAGACATGGAAATGATAGTTCTGCAAGAGGATTTACCTGGTTTTGGATTAAACACTTTCTTTGGAGATTGAAATAGGTTAGAACTCAATCACAGGCTATGTATTTCATGATACTGAAAAAGAATATAATTTGTTTTTCTTTTTTAAACTGTCATTATTACTATGATAACCTATATAAAATATTTTTATAGAAACAATGATTTACTTAAGGCTGGAAATCTGGTTACTGGTACTTATCCTATGAAAGCAATTCCTCATGACCTGATTTTGATCTTACATTTACCTCTGCGTTGGTTTAGAATGACTAATTCTGATTTAACTAACTTGATTCAGAGGAAACACACTGAACTTTAGCCTGTGATCTTTAAAATATGACCATGGTATAGTGACACCAATTATCTTACAGTTATACTTTTGAATTGCTGTCTATCTTAGCACGCCTCTTAATAATACTAAAGCTTGCAATCACTGTGGGTTTAATTTCTCTACGTAATACTTATTTTAAAGAAGTATATTGAAAAATCTTACGTATAACTTCATAATAATAGCTCTTCTGGGCTATCACGGGCTGCAGAGGCTATGTTTCCTGGAATGATTGTTGTCTGAGAAATATTAATTTCAATAGTTTTAATCCTTTTTAAAGAACCTGGTAATTTTTTGTTGGATATTTTAGGGAAAGTATGTCACTTTGAGCTCATGCAATAGTGGGAAAAAATTACTTTGGAAAACTTTAAAATCATAATGTATTATAGCACACAAGCTTTTGAATGCATCTCCCATTTCCTTTAGACACTGTCAATGTATTTGATGGGTAGCGGAAGGTAAGGGTAGAAAGAAAAATATTGCTATTTAAAAGAAGAATGTATAAATTTTTATTACAAGTAAGGAAAAAGTATATTTGTATGCGTCGTAGGTCTGTTGCTAAAGGCATTGTCAGTAATACCAAGTAATTTTTGATCTGCTGAAGGAGTTAAGATGGAAAAACTATATTTGATAATAGAGTACTGTGCGACACGTTTACACCAATGACCAGTGTCCGTCTTCAACAGCCCAGGGGGTGGTTTCCAGGCTCAGGAGCAGTTTTGCTATAGGGTATTCACTCCTTGCCAGCAGCATAGTGTCTGTGCACCTAAGAAAATCTTCATGTTGTAAGTAGCAGCAAGATGTACGGTGCAGTGACTGCACAGGTCAGATCCGGGTTTGCTTGTGTCCAGCCGACGGCAGTGGACAGTGCCTGGCTTGAAAGGACACGACAGGAGGTAGCCTCGCTGTCTGTAATCTTAAGCCTTCAGTGTAAATTGTAAGCAACTTTTGGAAGTATTTTTGAATTTTGCTGTTTCAATAGAGGCCCTGCACGCATGCACATCAGCTCTGACTGTACGAACGTTTTGAAAGAGACTAAAGTTCGTGAGGATACTCAAAAGATGAGATGTTTGGGAAGGAGACAGACAAAGAGGATATATTAAATGTTTTCGTCGTATGTCACACTAAGGTAGAGGCAGAAGGCTGTACTGATGTATGTGAGTATATGTGTAGGCCCAGCGCGTGAGCGAGCTTGGAACATGTTGGGTGTGGGAAGAGGGGGGAACTACCTGCATGCTGAATGCAGCAAAAATATTTGAAGGTAGAAGAGACTGCACAAGAATTTCAGTTGCTTATTTCAAGAGTTCCAGAAAGTTTGCTATAGTGCACAAAATATTTCTAGTTTACTTTACTCGCTTCTACATTCAGCTCCTCTTTTGTTTACATAGGAACATGATGAGCGTCTTTCTTCCTCTTTTATGTTTTTCTAATTTAAAATCACACTGGCACTTAATTTTCTTTGCTTCTCGTATGCTCTTTGGCTTCTTCTGATGTTAACCACTTTGTTCAGTTATCAATTTAATTAATATTTTTCTTCTTAATTAGTAGCGGCAGAACCTTTAATAGTACTTATTTCTAAAGTATTTAGGAACTTTCAACATATTCCTAAGTTTCCTATAATACAGCAAACTTAAAACACCTCTAAATTATGTAAATATTGTTCAAAATGCAAGCAGGCCGCCTCATGCATATCTTAGAGAAATAACATTTATTATAACAACCTTATTAAAATCCAAAAAGTAAATTTTCTTAAAGGGATTTAATATTGACATTTTCAAATAACACTTTCTGGAGTAATTACACTCATGGAAGATAAGCTGATCTGACTTCTGGAGAAATTTTGTAAGGATATCCTGTGTGAGAAGCTATTCCGCTTTTTTTTTTTTTTTTTTTTTCATTTCGCTAGTAGATGGATGTTGAGTTACATGTTGGGAAAAAAAAATCCTAGTAATCATCTATTTTTATGGGATTTCAGTGTCAACTCTACATTAACTGCTTTTGTAATGAAAACAATTCAGCTTCCTAAATGGTATCTCACATATCTAGAAGCTGTTATCATTTAGTTATTCTCACATAGTGTCTGCAGTTTATAAACATCACAGTTGTGTTTGTAAATTGAGTTTTGATGGGAAACTTCTAGAACTGATGTTCAGTAAGAATGAACTCGAATATTTCAGCGTAGGCCTTGATTCTGTTTTGTCCAAAAACATTAAGGGATGTGGTATAAAATGAAGTAATGACTGGCGATACCAAAACCCCTTAGCTTAAAACTGGTATTTTTGTGAGTGAATGAGACACAACTTGAGTGTTTCAGTGAGTATGAGATGGTGCACTTGGATTCATTACTCTTAAAGATTTAATTCTCTTGTGATAGTATGAATCTCAGGAGCTGCAGGGAGGGAAGAAAACATAGCTAATATTTTTTTTGTTTTTATTTTTTATTCATTGTGGCTACTTTGTTAAGGCTTCTGAAGCATTGCTTTTAATCATGTACAGGAAGGGCCTAATTGATGTGGAATTTTCTCTCTTCTGGGATCTTACTTTAACCTAACAAACTGGCATAAAACTGCCCTAACTAACTTGGCATCATCCTTTCTTGAGTGAGAATGAGCTACCAAGTTAAAAATCACAACAAGGTTATAATGTGGGACTACATGATGCCATAAGAAATCCAACACTCGTAATCTGTGAGTCAGAGAAACGTCCCTGTTCAAGGCAACTCCTAGCAGTCAGCCCACCTAAGGGGCAGAAATGGGACTAATAGCTTAATTCAATTCAGCAGCAGCCTGGAAAGATCTTCTATGCCATTTCACCCACCTGTATGAGTTTTGCTAGGTTTATCAAGATATCCAAACCTACCCGGTGTGGCGTAGCTTTCCTTTAAGAAGGAGACCTTAGAGCTACTGACATCTGGGACCCAGAGCACTGGTTTACATGCTTGGTCTCAAATAGTGTTGAATATGAAACAGAGGAGATACCTGCAAGTAAATTTGATATTTTTTCAGATATTTTCCCCTTTTACTCTTAGCAAAAAAAGCTCAGGAGAATCACAACATATTCTTGTGAGAGCTTCCTGATAGAAAAAAATGCAAAGAAGGTTCAATTTGGGGGAGAAGGGCCGGGGCGGGTGGGGAGGCTGTTTGTGAGTGATTCATAGAAATTCCCAAGAAGGACAGGTGTATTACAGCAGGAGAGATGTTCTTTAAAGTTCATCCAACAACAAAAGAGATGTTTCAGCTATGCTATATCATAAGTCAAAAGAAAGGTAAAGAGATGCAGAGGAATTTAGACAGCATTTAAAGAACCCTCTTGTAAGCACAGGTACGACAGAGCACTTAACACTTTTTTTTTTTTTTCTTGGTGCTCTATACTACAAAATTAGTTAACATTTGCCTAAATTGTTTTAGAAGATATTCACCGAATTACTCTTCAGAAAAAAGAAGGCTCAGGCTCTGGCACGTGATTCTGAATGATATTATCATATAATATTTTTAAAGAATTTATAGCTTATGTGCTGAAATGATCAGTGAATTTAAGCAAGTGCCGTACTGACTTCCAAGCAGAAGAACGATGCAGAAAAAATAACTCTTTTTCACCTTCCTTCTGAAATAGCCATAGAATATGAAGGAGCAACCCAAAAGTGTGATGGTTGTCACCTCACACTGTTTTTTTGAGAAAGCTGGTAATCAACTCCTGTTAAAACCCTTCTCTTCCTAGCTAGTGAAAAAGAAGGAAGAAAAGTACTCTCTCCTGTCCTCATGTTCCTAATGTCCTCATTTTCTTCTTTAATGATCACTGTGCCTGAGATACAGTCTAATCCTCAGCTGAAATTTAGTCTAACTGATCCCAGGAGCAATTCTGTCATCATTTGCTTAAAATAGAATTTCATTAGACTTTAGGATTTATTTTTTAGGAATATCTGGATATATAAAGAGTTATGAATTTCATCTTGTAGCGTCCTCCTCTCTCACTCCTTTGATTTTAATTTTGGGTGTAAGGGAAAGTGAGAGGAGAGTGAGGCACATACTCTTAGTTTTAAGCAAGCTATTG
Organism: Struthio camelus; assembly: GCF_040807025.1. Taxonomy (NCBI): domain Eukaryota; kingdom Metazoa; phylum Chordata; class Aves; order Struthioniformes; family Struthionidae; genus Struthio; species Struthio camelus. The sequence goes on from NC_090945.1 coordinate 30,458,991, forward strand.
TCATTGGCTAAATCTAATCTACAGCTCTGTTGGTTTTGCATTGCTGTGGCTCAGGCCAATGTAAGTCAAGAGCAACTTGGTTAGTGTTCCTTTGTGATCTGGTGTAAGGTAGTGAAGGCTTGAACTTTTGGGAGAATTTAATTTGTTTTTAGCAGAGCTACCTTTTTAAATCTATTTTTGTCCCCCGTTCTTCCAATTTAACACGCCTAAGTTATATTGTTTGTATTTCTTTCTTCCATTTTCAGCTTTGTGCTTCTCTGTCTTTCAGTAAAGAAAAAACCTGAAATTCTGAATATTTATGAACATTACAAATCCCATTGCAATTTTTCCTAAAAGTAGATGTGTTAACCTTGGAGTCCTGGCTTATTTCCATTTTCACTAATTAAAATTAGTTCTTCTAGAGTCTATCTGTATTCTTAGATAGATAATGAATTCTTCATTTCTTGTCCTAAGTATTGATGCCTTTATTTCACATGCTGTAGGCATATTGTTTCTTAAAATAGTTTATCTACCTAAAAACTTCAGTTTTTTTTCCTTCCATGTGTAACTATGTATATGGTTTCACTATTTCGTTGAATATTTCATGTAAAAATTGATCACATATAAAAGCCCATGAAATTAACTAGATATATGTGAAATATAATTGACATGCAAGTTAAGTGCGCACATGCGCACATACACACAAGTCCCTTGATGAAGATTATGATTAATCTATTCTGGTGCTGAAAATGTTTTCAGATAATGATTAGAGGAAAGCAATTTTTGATTCCTTTGGAACGCTATACTAGAGATCTGTTGTCACCACATTTATTTTGTATTACTAAAGTTAGTACTGTGATTTTTGAATTTCAGTAGTCTGAAATTGTCTTACTTATCTTTTGTTCATATATTTGGATCAATTTTTAACTAAATCCAACTCTGCACTCTTGATACATGTGATTATATTTCATGAAACTGCAAAACTATGAGGAGGCATTATGTTGTTTTATTCCATTTTATTTATTCCAAACAAAGCCTTTTTTCTGAGTTGTGTACATTTTTCAAATGGACTTCAAGCAGTGACTGTAATACAGTAGCAGCTGGATGTAGTGTCTGTTAAAGTTAGAGTAAATATATATCTTGCGGAGGTAGTAATATTGTACGTATAATCCTCTCCCTGTTCAATGGCAGAGGTTGAGAAAAATCCAGAAAGCTTATAAGTACAGCAAAGACAGCCTCACTGATTCCACCCCCCGCCGAGTATGCTGAGAATGATGCATAAACTTGGTTTTCTTTTTGGTCAATTAACAAGTTCATATGTATGAAAAAGCTTGGAGAACTATATTTTGACTTATAATTTGAGCTTCTTCGTAGTAAGATACCTGTAATCATCTTACTCGCGATGCTTTGAACTCACGAGCATGGGAGTCCTTGATAAGCTGTGGGATTTGAGCATAGTGGAGAGTATTTGGAGCTGGAATTTCAACACATTGTTGAAAAGTTGAGAATTTTGACTATGTCGTCCCACCACATCAGTCTTACTGTTCATATGAATGTTGAGGTTTCTCTGTTGTATCTTTTTTTTATTCAAGCAACTAGAATGTTTATAAATAGTAAAACATTCAGGTGTGTTACGTAATATCTTGTCAGTGATTACTTAAACAACTGTCTACAGCTACCTAAGTTCTTCCTAAATCTATTCCCCAGATTATTTTTGTTCAAGGGTATAAACCTGAAAATGGATGAGAGCTCGCAAGTTTGGAATGGGTGCTTGCTTATTATTTTTCATTTAGGGATTGTTAACCGATTCTTTACACATTTAATTCAGTCAAGTTATATCCTCTGGTAAAATGGGAAAATTGCCTTTCAAGTGAAGGAAAGCTTTTGTTTTGAGGAATAGCGAATGTGCACACAACTGTGGTACTGCAGTCCTTTAATTACCCAATGTAACAGAATAGGAAGCAGTAATAGTGAGTGAGTGACATTAGAGTGTGTGCATTTTCTGGAGATTCAGTATTAAAATCAATAACTAATTATCTTTTAAAGTTAAACAAGTTGTTTTAAAGGAAATTCCAGAAAGTGACACATCAGGGTTTGGGGAGAAAGTGGTGATACTGCATCTCACAAGTTTACAAGATGCACCAGTACATATTTCCATCTTTTTTTGTGGCATGCTAAGTGCGGGACTTAAGAATATGCATTTAAACTGGTCTTGGCTGAGTACAGTAGCTTTATTAGATTTTTCAGACACTGTATCCTCTAATATGTCTGACTCGAGGCATTTGACGAGGTTTGCCTGTCACTATAGCAGAGATGTCAAAACAATCCAGTAAGAACAGACTGAAATTCTAGAATAAGCTGCCTGGATGTTTAAATGTATTATTAAAGGACACTTGTTATTAGAAGTTCCATGACAGACACCCAAATAAGCAGAGTTCACTGTGAGTTTTTGGACTGAATTTCATCTTTTCTGTGTCTTTGACTGTTGCAACTTCTTGCAGTTCGGCAAAACTGAACCCGTACAGCTATGATCTACAGCCTAGTTTGTCAGTAGTCTTTATGTATTACTCTAGGTGTTTTTTTTGCCCTGTGTGGGACAGAATGCAGGCAATGGCTTTGACTGGTTTGCAGCTTGTAACACCGTCTGAGAAACCTGCAGCAGGGTCTCTCACAAGGCAGCGGTTGCAGTTGTTTTCACCTGTTGGAGAACTGCTCGGCCTCTCACCTCCCCGCAGGTGGTATCCGTGTCACCCGGGCATCCGTTCCTCCCCTGTGGAATAGGGCTAGGTTAGCGCACTTGGAAAAGCGGTCGCTTCTCCCGTCTCTTGACTAGAAGCCCTAACTCTGCCACCTAACTTCCACAGAAGATGTGGCCTTGCCAGTTTGGAGCGAGAGCATGGTCTGTGAGCTGTTGCCACCAGGAGCTCCAGCGATTCGATTGCCTGTCGTCTCCTCCCCAGCTAGAAAGTCGGTTCGCTCCGTGCTTGGTTCCTGCACGCGTCTCTCCTTTGCGCTGCGCCAGCAGGCGCGAGGGCCGTCCGTCGTGGTGTGGAGTCCAGCCGTTGGACTCGAGTCGCCAATTAGCTCATTTCGTATCAGCCAGGTGGCTTCCAGACAGAAGTCTGGAGCCAAATATCTCCCAATTACCTGAAGCAAATTGCTTCATAGCTTGTTACCAAAATTCTGAGCAAGGTTTTGGCTGCTCTCTGGTATGTAATTAAACTGCACGCATCTGATAGCTTCGCTGTATGATGTGGCAAATAGCAAATGGTTAGATTAAAGTTGATTTCAAAATGTCAAAAAGATAGCCAAAAAACCCTTCAAACTTGGGAGTGTGCTGTTTTATTGTGAAGGAGAAAGGATTTTTGCTCTGTGAAAGCTTAAATGTAGTTTGAGACTAACTTGCATTTCCTTCAGTTAGGAGAGAAAAGAATAGAAATAGTGAGGTTATGGTTCCAGGCAGGATTCAGACACACGTTAACCCTGCGCTAGTCATCTTCCAATTTGAAATCTTACATGTTCGTATCTCACTCAGCAGACTTTAAGAAATTTTTTTATGCCTGATCCTACCATGTAGTTAGCCCTGCTGCTAGATCCTAGCATGTAGTTATGCCAGCTGCTGGCCAAAACAGAGCAGGAAGGGAATCTCTGCGTCACACAGTTACGTTCCTGATCTAAAACTAAGGGTAATAAATAGGGAAAGAGAAGGGAAAAAGAATAAGCTATCCTTGGTCAGTAGGAGAAGCAGTGAAGTTACTGGAAGGCATCCCAGAAGAGGGAGATAGATTGTGAAATATTTTTGAGGATGCTTACGGGGGATTTCTGTTCCATGTGAGTCGGAAAGCATTAATATTCAGGTGAGAAAATTTAAAGAGGAGGCTATGAGAGATTGGCATTGTGGGGATAAGGTAGGTTAATGAGATCCCATCTGTAAATGTGAGATAATAGTATGTGTGGCAAGGATAGGGCAAGGTAAGAACTGACTGTAAAAAGCCTTGACTCAGAAGAAAAGTTGCTAATGTTTGATATGATAGAAGAGGAGAAGTGCGTGGAAGCCTCCGAGGAGAGGACTTATACTAAAATATGTTCATTTGCAATGACTAATAGGCAGAAATTATTGCGAAGTTTTATTTTATGCAAAGATAAAATGCTATATAACTTGTAATCTCATGCACTTGACTCTTGTGTGCAGCCTGTAGGTGGCTTAGCAATTGGATTAAGACAGGAAACTATTTCAAGCTTCTGAAGATTGTACTATGATTTCTGAAATCTTCTTGTATGTGTGAGGTTTGAAAACAAAAAAAAAGGGCGGGAGGGAGGGACACTAGATGAAATCCTAGATTTTTATGCATGTGATTTAGGATACTGTATATATCATAAATGAAAATCTAAATTGCATCTCACAGTAACAGTCTTTCTTATATTTTCCACTTTTTTTATCTTAAAACACAAGCTTATGAATGTTGATAAAAGAAAAACAAATTCTACTTCAAGTTACTTATGCAAGTTGAAATATGTTCCCTAAAGACGGTCATGGAGGCACAAACTGTCAGAGTGACATCTCTTGCTGACAACTTATGCCATTACTTAAAGTGTAAATATATATTTCTCATTCACTGACTCTTATGAGGCAAGACAGATATCATCAGTACATTTTATCTTAAAAAAACCAACCAAACAAAAGATGTTTGAGTGTTCGACAGATGAGTATTACTGACTTGTCATAGCAATAAATTAGGAACATTGCAAAGAACAGCGCATGTTGAGTTATCCATAGCTATCTAATTACCTCGCACTCATTAGATGCCTAGGCATAGGCAGCTTATTGAAGCTCTGAGTTGTAGCTGATTTTGATGAAGGCAAACACAGAAAACTTGCGTGCAAAGAAGTGTCTTGACTCCAGAGATAACATCTCGGGTGATACAAAGTGCTACATACAGAGGCATTGCAAATTCCTAATCCAGTACACTGTGTAAACCATGTTCTTGTGAAACACCCTGAATTATTTTTTCTTCTAAGATGGGACATAGTTACAAGTAAGTAAGAGCATGTTTAGATCACTATCCAGAAATAATAATATTGTATTTTACCATAGCTTATTTCATTTCCAATTTTCCTTTAAAAAAAAAAAATTAAGTATGTTCAAATTTGGCTGTGTTTACCAATAATTACAAGGAATTGATGCACCATATCTAAGCGTTTTCTTCCTTCCAGTAATACATGTGTAAATATTTGTATGTTCATTTTATTTATTCAACTCTGCAATAATTTTTCTGTTCCAGAGTGGATTTATACAAGCTGCTGAGTTGAGTTTGGGGTTATTTTGCAAAGCATTTAGAAATGTAAACAAATGATACATATGGACATCTACTTATATTAAGGGTGCTAGACAGAGATAGCATATCAAAACTATGTTGTCAGTGGCTCTATCTGTCCTTTCACTTAAAGGTTTAATTCAAGGTTTTTATATATTTTTTGCAAATGTGTATTCACTTGTGCAGAGAAGCACACTGGTTTGGGTCTCAGATATTTGAAAGAGTCTTTCTCCTTGAATTTTCAGGTCCATTGATATGAAACTTCCAGTTAAAATATTGTCTTCAAACAAAAATATCAGGAGACTAATAGTATAGTGTTTTGATGGAGTAAAGATGATTGTTATTTTCTACTGGTCTAGCACAAACTTCACTGATGTTAAGTAGTAGCAGAATAACTCTTTGCTCCTCCACTTTTGATGAAATTGGGCAGAATTAGGGAATCTTTATTTTGAAAGAGACTTCTCAGTTTTTCGGTTTACTTTTATTAAAAAATATGCATAAGTTGATGTTGGTCAAAGGGAAAGGGTAAAATATGAAATATTAAGAAAAAAACAATTCTACCTTCTGAAAGATTAAGCTTTTTGTACTACCTCCATGTTTTTGATCATCAGAAGTGTGTATGTACATAGAAAAAGGGTGAGAGTTTGTTTTTGCATTTGGCTTTATATCTGTTTTATAATTTCAAATTTGAATGCTACATACAGGAGGTACAGATCAGAATTTTTTAACAGATCAAAAGCTGTGGAAGTGATGTGTCACAACAAGGAATGAAAAGATTCCTGAGTTCTGGGGGTAAAAATGCTGAACAAAGGCAAGGTAATGCTTAAGTTAATGGTAGGCCACTACTTTAAGCTATGAACATGAATAGATGAGGAAGTCTATCTTTACTCTAGCTTTCTGTAGTACATGTATTTTGTGTTCTTGAATAAAACCTTCTTAATCTGTTCCATTTTTTCTGCAACTAAAATACTTCTTGAGTACTTTCTAGATATTCAACGGTTCTTGGAGAACCATATAGTAAATTGCTTAGAATATTTTGAATGTTAAGTGCCCAGTATAGCTAAGATTTGTTAGTAAAATGGTATCAAACACTGTAAGGAAATATAACAATTCTTGTCCATGCTACCACACGGTACTGTTACTCTTAGCTCCTTCTCATTTGTTTTCCTGTGGTGCTTTAGCAGATAGGAGCAGAAATAGCAGCTACTTCTCATGGAAGTTTCATAGACTTCAAAAGATTAAAAAAAAAAAAAAGTTATTTCTGTTCTGCAGATGAGGAGACCAAGGTACAATTTATTAGCTAAAAGTTGCCAAGTAGACCAGCAGTGGACTAAAGTATTGGAGCGATGGTGAAATCATATTTTCCTTAAAATTGTCCATTGAGACACAGATATACCATTTAAAATTGGAATCCAAAGGAATTGTTTTTATCACTCTTTTTGCCCTATCTTGAGCTCTGTATCAGTCCATCTGTATGGCATGCTTTGTCAGCTCCTTTATTTTGAATGGATAATAATCATCATGGTTCTCTTTTTGCCCCTTCTTCCTTTTGGTTCAGCACCGCCTTTGTTAAACTCTAATTAACCTTGCACTAGGATGACAAGTGTAATGAGGACCTTGAATAAAATTTAGTGATAACAGAAACACAGCAATGAACTTTTGCTTGCCTGCCAGATGGATTTTTACCACTGTCTCACTGCTCTGACTCACAAAAACAAATATGTAATTTGTGCAAGTCCTGGGTATACATGTGGAAGTGCTGTTGGTGATTAATTTCCCTGCAAGAGCAAGACAGGAGAAACACAATATTTTTCTGAATATGTAAATGCACTTTTAAAACAGACAAACAAGATAAACTGCAAAAAGCTGCCTTTAATATTCCTTGAGAGAAAAAAAATCAGAGGGGGTTCTCCCCTCCCTTTTTTTCCCCCCTTATGGTACTTACACAAGCTATCAAGTCAGTGTTACATTAAGATTGAATATTTCACTACTTTTGAATAATGATACAATTATAAACAGAATCAAGTTCTAAGTGTAATCTCCTTGGCTAAGTTTCTAGATGAGGGAAAGAAAGAAACAAAGAAACTAGGCACTTGTTTGAGGTCAGATTTGCTTTTCAGTATAGTCTGAGTAAAAAGTACAATGGTTATTCCTTAATAACTTTCAGGGAGAACAGCTTTATCTGAGGATAAGTATTTTTATGAAAGTAAAGATAGCACCTTTACTTGTATGTTAACAATGTGTCTTTTCTGTCCCTTGTATACATAAAGAAAAAAAAAAACATTTAATTTAAACCTCTTTTTAAACTTAATGCAACTGAAATCTGGTTTAGCCTGCCATTAATGCCACTTAATGCTTTGCCCTTATAATATGATGAACATGAAAGTGATGATTACCACAGGTTTCCCACTTGGCTGTGATTGCAATGATTATCAGAATGAGATGTCATGATGCTGCAAGGTCTCTGACTGCCGTTCTTGGAACTCATAGTTGACCACTCACATACCATGCTACCCATTTTTCTCTTTCACAGAGATAATCCAGAATGTATTAAATAGATAATTAATATTTATTAATAAATCACATCCTGAATGGGATAATTCAGGAGAGCTGGTTGATTTTCAAGGGTCATCCCTTCCAAGGTCAATAATGGTACGGAGTTGATAAGTGGATGCTTAGCTGGACTGAAAACTGGCTGAGTTACCAGACTCGGAAGGTTGTGATCAGCAGCTCAAAGTCTAGCTAGAGGCCAGTCACTAGTGGTGTCCCCCAGGGGTTGGTACTGAGGCCAATACTGTTTAACATCTTCGTTAATGGCACGGACGATGGGACAGAATGCACCTTCAGCAGGTTTACAGACGATGCAAAACTGGAAGGAGTGACTGATAAACCAGATGGCTATGCTGCTGTTCAGAGGGACCTTGACAGGTTGCACATGTGGGCTGACAGGACGCCCAAGAAGTTCAACAGAGGGAAGGTCTTCATGTCTCTATAGAGATGACTGAAACTGCTAAAATTAAGTCTTTTTAAACATTTTTGCTTTTTTTCCTACTGATATGTAAATGTTCTTTCTAGCTATTACTGCTACCTTACCTTTTGTAAGAGTAGAATTAGAGTGAAGTATGCAATTTATTTTGAACAAGCCTTAGTCACTTGTAAAGACAGTTCTCAGTAGTACATCCAATATAACAAAGTTAGTTTACTGCAAAACAGTGCTTTCTAAGTTGTAGCCTGCTATAGAGAGGCAGAGACAATCTATTTTTTCTCTCCTCTTCTGTTATTCCTCCTTTGAAACTCAATGTTTAGAATTTTAGACAACATAAACACTTGTGGTGCATCTTAGCTTACAATTCTGGAGTAGGTAGAAAACAGCCATTCTTGGATTTTTTTTTTAAATATAGACAATTTTCTCTATTAGATTAGAAACGTGTTAAACTACACTAGAAGAATCCAAATTGACAATAAAGTGTTTATTTGTACAATGACGAATAATGTAACAGTAGCATCCCCCTCAGGGGTTACTTTTTGATTAGATTGCATTTCCTGAACTATTAACTTATTATGAGAGTAGGAGCCCATATAAACAAGACTTATCATGTGATTGTCATTCTAAAGAGAGTCTGGATGTGATCCTGGGCAATATGCTCTAGGTGACCCTGCTTGAACAGGGAGGTTGGACTAGATGATCTCCAGAGGTCCCATCCAACCTAAACAATTCTGTGATTCTGTGATCTAACCAATTAGACGAATGAAGTATTAACAGGGACTTCACCTAGTCAAAATGAACTTGAATGAACTGTCGTTTTGGTTGCAATGGGTGGGATTCTGGCACTTAAGCATAGGCATTTAGTGCCATTTTATGTTCCCCAGGATATCTAAGGCTTTTGGATAGACATGATGTAGGAGTTTTCCATCACAGAGCTAAAGCTGGAAGTCATATAGGATACTTCAGAGCATTTAAAATGGCAGTACGTGTTTACACTTAGGCATTGAACTGCTCAAAGGGTCTGAAATGTATAGGAGTCATATATACCACATCTATTTACAGCTAAGATCTCTTTGTTTTAACCCTTCTTGGCAGGTAATAACTCTACTATCTAGATCTTTTATGGAACTTTTAATCAGTAGATCTCAGAGAGAGGTAGTATAATTATTTTAAAGACTAGGAAACTGAGGTCATGGTCTCTAAGCAGGGCAGTAACAGAGTTAGAAATAAAACACAGGCTTTTTCGGTACTGGTTCAATGCTTTCCTCCCTCTCCCTTACTGTGTGTCCCCTGTGACACAGCTCCTGTCTGTAAGCAGTGGGCTTGAAAATCCTCCCCCGCCCCCATAATGATATAACACCTAGCACATGGGAAGCTTGGTCATCTCTCCTGAATTTTATGATGCTGTCACATTATGCCAGAGAAATCTGTTTACATCAGAAGGTTCAGTGTGGCCCATGAATGGCCTGAGGCTGGCAATCCATAGCAGTGGATTATTTTTCTGCCCTAGACAGGAAATGACTGCGAATCAGTGAAGTGACTGTTCCTGTCTCTTGCCTTCTGCCTATCACTCAAATAAATTGTTTTCCTCTTCCCTTAAGAGATGCATCTTCAGTAATAAACCAAATATTTTGACGTTTATCTCAAGAAGTACCAATATTTCTGTTTCCACTGAACCTGTATAATGAATATAATTTAGACTGTATTTCCACATGTGCACTCTTGCACTTGCTCTGGTGAGAAAAAATACTGAAAACTAAGGAAGCAGAACAGCGTCAGGTATTTAATTCAATTTGAACAGATCATTTATGTCTGGAGAAAATAAAGTTTAAGAACTGTGATTTTTGCAAAATCCTTTTCAAAGGTGTATCTTTGCTCTTTTGAGTTTTTTATGGGTGGTTCTTTTAATGGAAAGAAGGGAGCCTGAAATGCCACTTAGTATGCCATATCAAGTGTCATATTCTTAAAAACTAGGGACTTTTTAATGGTTTTAAATGTTTCTATGCTTACAAAGATTTACTGTACCTAAAGCTTTCTACTTTTACATTAAAATATACACCTATATATATTTACACATATCCGGTAATATTTAGAAATGTATAGAACCTGATTTATGAGCCTTGATATTGTACACTGACATGGAAGAGCTGTGATTTGCATTCACTTTGCACAAGTATAATGACTACAGATGGTGCAAGGCGTTGATGAATAGATCTCATATTTCCTAATACTGCAAAATATAGCCAGATGCTGTATATAAACAGGAAGAAAAACCATAGTGAAAAAACAGTGGCTCAAAAAAATGAGGAATGAAATGAATGGGACATTGATACATAGGCATATTTGTTACTTGCAATATGTATTTTCACCTTTTTTAATGAAAATGAGAATCAGCAAGATTTTTTCTAGATTTGGTGGAAATGATTTAAAATATAAGATGCATTAAAAAGTACCCAAGGTGCTTCTTATTCATGAAGTTTCCTATGACTTACATTGACATAGTGCTTTTGCTTGGGCATTAGAGAACACTTAATTATTTCTACTACTATTAAGCTCCTTACTGAAGCTCTTACAGATTTAGCAACACCACAGTAGCAGTTTCTCTCTTAAGTGCTTTATAGCAGAAAGGATTGGGTGAGAATAAATTACTTCTTCAGGAATAAGAAAAAAGGAAAGACAGGGAAAGAAAATGCCTAACTGAAGTGAAATAGGCAAAAACTTTGCCCCTCTCCTTTCTGTCTGAAGCCTTATGTTGCAAAATGACTCCCCTAAGTTTGCAGCTGGCTGAATCTTCTGGCTTTCAAAATCAAGCTCCAACCTCAGGTGGTTGTGCAAATCCCTGTTACAATTTGTACTGTGGGACAGAGTAAAAGGAGTGAGTGCGAACACTAAGCAGCTTCTGTAAGCATGAAGGAACAGCACGAGCACAGCCTCTAGCACGCTGTTCAGTCTTCAGCACGAAGACGGAGAGTCCATGCCGGAGAGCATCTATTTCCTTCAGTGTCTCAGATCATGAGGGCCATGCTTGATGCTGTGCTCACTTCATGCTATACTAACAGCTTTACGATTTTTAAGCACACCAGGACTGGTTACAAAGAAGTATGTTCACGGTGACAGGTAGAGCCCCCGATTCTGGTCCATGATAACTGAGTCAAACTGCCAATAGACAAAGCACAGTGTCATAAAGCATTCAGAAACAGCTCAGACATACTTTGCTGTTAGTATTTTTCAGTAGGAGAGAGAGGTTAAGTAAGTTCTTTTATATAGGAACTGTCTGAATTGGGAAAGAAAATGACTATATTGTCTTGGAAAGCGACAAAAAAAAAACACCCAAAAACCAAAGTAGCTGTAGATAAAACACATGGCCCAACTTTACACGTATGGACCCACAACAAAGAATAATTACAGCTGTATATCCAATCTATAATAAAGTCAAAGAATTGTCATGGTATGAGAGGGAAGAAAAGAGGATGCCTGTCTCATTGACAATCTTAACCAAAAAAACAAACAAACAAAAATTGCTGCATACCTACACATCTATTTTTGTTCTCTTATGAAGCAAATATTCTTCATAGTGAAGACCTTTACTGGTGGGCATAGATGAAAAAGGAGCGATATTAATTGATTCATCTCACTTTGAAATTGCTTGAACTACTTAAATGACACTTAATAGTTCTAACATTGCTCTAGCTATTGGCAGAACACAGTGTAAATTGCTTGGGCAGTGTTAACTTCCTGATGCTAAGCTGACATGTAGATAATAATTCAGAGTTCTGATTTCCATACAAAAACATTTGATAGGCTGCAGTTATGTTCTTTGTTTTCAAGTTATGGTGTATAATGTTAGAGAGAATAGCAATTGTCTCCTTAGGATCTGCATGTAGACAAAACTGTTACTAGGCAGTTCTCCCCATTACAGTGCAAAAAATGATTAGGAACGTTTTTCATGTCTATTCCCCAGCCTGGATTCTGATGCTCCTCATATGGATCATAGGAGCGTAACAATCCCAAGACATCTGTTGTGTCACTTGAGCGATATGGGGAACTTAGACAAATCAGGTGTGGTTCTTCCGAGCCCCCTTTCTCTCTTAAGGATAATAGTAAGGCTATCCTTGGAGGTAAGTGGACATTTGCTCCTTAGAAGATAAGAGAAACTGGAGGCACTTCAAAGATGAACTCGATATATAATTTTAGATCTGCAGGTGAGGGCATTTCCAAAAGACGTTGGAGAGAAGTGGTTGTTGCCCCTCTTTCTCTCGTTGTCTATTTTATAAAATAGAAATACAGAAATATACCAACCTAAAAAATAATTTCAATTTTACTGTAACTTTCTTTGCATTTTTTTTCTTTTTTTTCCCTCTCATGACGAATCTATTACTCATCAGAATTCTTAATACTTGGTTACAGACTGTCTTTGTACTCCTGTTTTCTTTCTAAAAAGTCAGCCTACACAGGACTGGTTTTCCCTTAGTGCAGCAGAAACGAAAATTCAAAGCAGGAATAATCTGCTCCCACAAAGCAATCTCACTTTATCAGCTGCATCCTTCCATCAGCATGTATGATCCTGACATGCAGTAGTTGGGCACCAAGTTCTGCACAGGATTGCTTTGATAGAATCTGCAATAAAATATAAAGAATTCCATTAAACTAAACAAGTTTAAATGCTTTAATACAACAGCAAGAAGCTTAAAGAGGAATAAGCATTGGCCTGGCAACCCAGTGCTTTCATAATGGTCACAGGGTAACTACTCGCAAATCATTGTACTAACAATAAACTGTAGTGGTACTTGCTTTATTTTCAAAATTATTTTCCTTGTTTGATTAAATTAAGCCTATTTTAGATCAATGTGCCTCCAAAACATAACAGGACTTGAATATTTGTAGTTCTGAGGGTTAGGAAAATGTTTTACTTGATCCTAAGGATTAGATACTTGCCTCTAGGACCAAACTCTTCCCAGACAATGTACAGAAGTCTCCTTATGGTTTTAAGGCAAAGTTTATCAATGTAAAATTGCCTTTCCTAATCCATAAAGCAATGCGGTGTGGTTGTTTTACGGAGAATAAACTGACCTCGAGAATTTAGAAATGAGTGGTAGATCTACTACGAAATCTAATGATAATGTAAATGTACACCTTTCTGGTGAGAGATTGTGCTTCAGGCACGATTTCCATTAAATTTGCAGCATTCAGTCTGAATTGCTACTGTACAAAGGGAAGAAGACAATAGTCATGTATTATCACATGAAAATGGTCAATACCAGTAAACTTTATTGCCTGTTGTCAGAAGAGGGTCTCAGATGCTCTCGAGGGACCTGCTTTTACTATAAGAGATCAGTCAACATAGCTTATCTTGAAGATAATGCTGTGTCAATGATTCTTGTTTGAAATGAAAGGACGGTCCTTGAAAAGTGCCTAGGGCATCACCCACTTCCAAGAGCGAATGGAAGGCACAGTTGTTTTGTGTTCGGTGAGTGCAGTTCCTCTCAGACTATAGAGTATCGGGGGGAAAAAAAAAAATCATCCACTACATTCAGTAAATTCAGCAGGTATTAGGAAATATATTCCAATAATGTTACTACAGTATATACGGGATAAAATTTATTGTAGTTCTGACTTCCAGATCAGAAACCCAAGCAATCTCAAATCTTCTAGTCAGTCAGCAGTAATGGTTAACAAAGAAAAGAAGTTTAGAATTAGAATTCTTAATAAATTGATATTGATGATGATATAATGTTATTTGTAAATTTGGTTGCCTCTGGATCACTGCTTTCAGCTCTGTTATTCCATTTCAAAAAAAAGAATGTAGGAGAAATAGAAGGGGTTCAGAGATTGCTAATAAGAATGTTTAGAGAAGTGGAAAAACTACCATCTGAAGTAAGATTGAAAAGACAGGAGCAGTTTACTTTAGAATAGAGATGAACAAGATGGGACATGAAAAATAACTGAGTGAAAAAGACGGTGCGTAAAAATGAGTTTATAGAGAAGCTGGTGAAGGCTTTCTACTTAGCCTTTGACATAATATTAGAGGAAGGCAGCATTCAGAGAAATTGAAAGACAGCACGTCTAAAATTGACACAAGGAATTATTTTTTCAGCCAACAATAAGCTAACAAAAATCATTGCCACAATATATTATTGAAGTCAAGAGCTTAGTCGGATTAGAAAAGGAAATTGATGTTTGTATAGATTATAACAGTATTCAGAGTTACTAGGGTTTTAAAAAATAAGAAGAGATCTAGAAATGATATAAATTCGCATACTTCTGGGCAAAAGACAATGATAGTAGCTAGGAATATTATTTTTCTATGGTCAGCATACCTTTTCACTGTATATTGTGAGGTTTCTTGAATTTTCCCCTAAAGCATTAGGGGTTGGCTGTTCTGAGACAGATGATGGAAAGCACTTCTAATATTTGAAATAATAGTTTTAATATTTAGCTTCAAAAAGGGGCAACTGAAAATATTTATTGTCTGAGGTACTTGTCTAAAATGCTCAAAAGCATTTTAATTATTTTGAAGGTCTAGGACCAATCCATACAAAAGTTGCATGTGAATTAGCTGTGGAGCTGCAAGGATGTTATAGCTGGGTGACCAATACTAAGACACATTGAAGCTGACAAGTCAATGACAGTAATAACCAAATTGGACTTTGGAGGCCTGGATATGGACCACCTGCAGCCTGGTATATGACTGTATTTACCACCTAGTTCTAGCAGAAATAAATAGGTATATTACAAGAATGCACGTACCAACAAATGCTCAGGATATGTGTATCAAATACGTGGAAGAACTATATGGCCAATTAGCAAAAGTATAAGGCAACATACTAGAATATATTTTGTTTTTATTATTCCATGCCTCACATATTTCCAATTAGCTGTTGCATTGTTTCTTACTACCTGCTAGTGTTGTGATGTCTTGATGCTTCCTACAATGTCCTGAATGGAAGAAACTTCTGTGATAATTTTGATTTTGAATTGAAGATGTCCTAGCAGTTCCCTGACTTCCAGCAGGGAGGCAGGCCAGTAATATGCACCAGTAAAAATACGTACCATCCAAATTCCTTATAGGAAAAAGCAGAACAACAAATACTTTTCACGTTACACAAATTATTCTCAGTTACATAAATACTTTTTCTATTTAAATCTGTAGATTTAGCTTCAGTTATTGGTATGACTCATGGTGGCTTGTTTTACAGGAAAAGACAGAACCTTGGAAACATGAAACAGACTTATTTATAGAAATATAGTAGCACTTATACTTTAGCTTCTCATGAAAGCTTTATTAGTAAAGATATATCTCCATAACTATGTGAATGGATGAATGAGTTTATAAAGTCTGAACAACCTTCTTATGACTCGAATTTTGGGATTTCCCCCCTCCTCCCCCCAGCAATTTATTTTCTCCTATTGCAGAATGTAATCTTGTCCAGCAATTGTAAAACAGTGTGTCTACTGTCAAAGAAGGATTCCATGAAGGAATCAGAATAACAATGTGGTTCAATGGATTAAATAAATAATTGTGATATTGAAACTACTGAATTTGATAATGTAAATGTTCTCTTTTTCCCAATTTTTTATTCGCTTAAAAGATTAAAAGCAATGCCTGATTTACCCCTTAATCTTCGTGAAATCTCTCTCCCAGAGGACCATCTTTAAGTCCAAAATCTCTTTTCTCGAATTTCCTGTTTTATTTCAGGGGTCTTATGATAACTACGGAAACAAACAGCTAGCTAACTAAACAAAGTCTGAAATGGTTCTTCCCATCCTTTTACACAAGGGCATTATGTACTAAGCTCCTATTCCTACAATGTGCAGTCTTCACCGATTTGGGACTAGTTAATGCTTTAAATTAAGGTTGTACATACTTTCCTTGATAGTGTTGGTTATTGAGCCACCTATCAGGAAGAATCTTGACCTAGCAACTAAACAGTGGAAGTTTCATTAGCTGTATAGGTCTCTAGCTAATTTTCATTAACAGGAGAAAAGCTTTATTTTACCATTCTGGATAGCATTCTGATAATAATTTTTAATCTTAATTAAATTCAGCTTTGTTTGCTGGAAAATACTTTAAATTATTGGAGAGTTCCCTTCCTCATGCTAGAGATCAATTCCCTTTGCGTGCTAGCTGAAAACTGATAGTTGAACTTGAGCAGGGGGGTTAGGCTAGATGATCTCGAGAGGTCCCTTCCGACCTTGGCCGTTCTGTGATTCTGTATATATACTTGGAATTTTGGTAGAATCGGAGAACCAAACCCCTGTTTTAAGCTCTGAACTAGGTAGGAAATAGAAAATGTAAAAGTCGGTCAGCTTCTTTATGTGGTTCCATAATATGAGATCTCATTAGTGGATTTTTTTTTTTCTTTTTACCCAAACCTATTGTTTTACTTTGTTACTGTTCATTTCATTCCGGAGATACAGGTTTGAATACTCTTCAGATGTAACAAAGTATATATCTTTGTATTTAATAGTTTATATTCTATTCATTTATAGCTTTTCACTTTATTAAATTTAATTGGAGCCCCACTCATCACACCTCTTTATCATAAATTTTCATATTTTAAGTATTGTTTTGAAATTCTGTTGTCAATCTCTCTCTGATGGAAAATTATAAACAGTTTGAAGATGATTAGGAGTGTGCTTAAATATCACCTGCCTTCCCAGCTAATTAAATAGCTTGGTTCTGACCTGCTTTTCATTTGGTGAGAGCAGCAGGGTGGCTTCAGAAAGAAAAATAATGAACTTCAAACTATTACTTTTGAATGGTACAGACAGCTGAAGCCACTACTTGAGACTGAAATTAAACTATGATTATGTCTGTGCATCTTTCTGAGGAAATAAATATTTTTAAAAAAAACCCACTGGATTAAATCTGAAATGAATTTTTTCAAGAATTCTAAATCAGAGTTTTGTGGTTTTGGAACAGATATATCAATAATTGTCAAAGATAGTGGAAAAGAAAAGGGAAAGCAGCATTTTGCAATATAAAGGGGAAAAATGCAGTTGAACAAAGGGTTCATTAGTACTGCCTATAGAGACTACAATATTTAAGAGAATACCACTGCAAAACAATAGTGCTAATGTACATTTTAAAGCCTAAAACCTTTCGTAGGTTTTTTTACGGGACTCTAAGCTTCACCTTTTCTGGTGCACCAGTGAAAATCAGGGGCAAGTACTTTTGCTTACTGGTATACAATAGGTGGTAAGTACAAAATAAATCAGGCTAACAGTCTTTATGTCAAAAGATAATTTTACTCTCTGCATTTTGTTCCTGCTCTTAGGTCACACAATGTGTTCTGCTTGCTTGCTGAGTGCACATACTGTGCTATCCTGAGGTGAATGAGCTCGGTTCATTAGGGGATGGAATCATTCAGATTTCTAGTAATTTTGTTGCTTGGATCCTGCTTGCTTAGGTGCTCTTTCGAGCTTAATGGAGATGCTTTGCTATTTTAATTACTATTATCTAAGCATGTTTTACTCACATGCAGAATTTCCTCACCAGTAACCACTTCTCTACTTCTCTACTTACTAGTAAATTAATTATAATATTTAAGTGGACCTAAAGATTGAGTATTTTATTTCCATGTTAGATAACATCTCCTTTCCAGCCCTCCGTCCACCTTTGAACAGGTCTTATTTCCCACCCTTGAACTGTTAGAGGTCTTTCCATCTTTTCCCTATTGCAATATACTCTAGCAGGATGGGGAAAATTGCATCAGTACTGTTGTACGACACACCTCATACAGCAATTGATAATGTACAAGTGAGCTTGAGATAGCACGATCACAAGTAAAGTCAAGGAAGGTCATGAAATTTTGACGTCAATGCCATGCTAAAGGCAGTTGTGTGCTTTCACTTAGCTTGGAACTCGGGCTCAGCAAGTGTGCATCTGTCAGCAGAAAAAACACACATGCATTTCCTAGTTGCACTAGGATGGATGCAGAAATCTCCGGAGTAACCTGAGCAATCTCCCTGATTAAAATTTCATTGAACCCTCTGTTTCCATGAAAAGTTTCATTTTTGTCGAATCAATTTTTTTTTTTTTGTGGCAAAAAGCTGTTTCACTGGAAAACTCCTATCTCTGGAATCCAATTAAAAATAAAAGTATTTAAGCCTCAAGTAAAATAGCTGACTTCATATATTTCACATCTAAAGCATCCTATAAACAACAAGTTAATCGCCCAAACAGTTTTTCAAAGTAGGTAAGAATTATCATCCTTGTTTTACAAACGGAGAAACAGGAACAGAGGGATTATACAATTCATGCAAGGTCGCTCTCAAAGTCTGTGTAAAAGCCAGCAGTGTAAACCCTTGTTCCGTAATCCGTTATCTTCATAACAAGACTAGCTTCTCTTCATCACCACTCAAAGACTTGAGAAAGTATGCTGTGGAAAAATCTAATTGTGTTAACCTTTTTTTAATTTTTTATTTCTATATATAAAGAAGTAAATGAGTCATTTGGATTATGCGGTTTCATGACTAAATTTTAGAAAGGATTCCAAGTCTGTTTTCAGTGCCTGCTTTCAAGCATTGTCTTTAAAGCTCTGCTATGTTGTGTTCTCCTTGGCCTAGGACCATTGCTGTACTAATTACTGTTTTTATGAAAGCATGTTTAAAATGTTAAAAACCTTCACTCAGCTTGGTATTTAGAAATAGTTAAGAAATGATAACTTTACTAATCAATTTCTGAAAAATCGATTGTATTTGTATATTTAAGTGCAACCTACTGGAAATAGGTGAAAATATTAACCACATACCTATTTTAATCCAATATCAGATAATGCAAAATATTAGGTGGAAATATAGTTTGATCCTGTCTATTTTTTCTGCCTTACAGAGATACCTATAAAGTCTTTTCTTATTTAGTAGACTGACAATGTATACGTGGCACAGTTTTCTATGATGAATTTTCCTGAGCATGCTATAAAAAGTAGCTAAATATAAAATATATTCTGGGCTTAATTGTATTCTTTCAAATACATTATTTATTCAAATATCCTTTTAGTTCCACTGGATTCAAGTCTCATACAATTGACATCTCTGGAGCCTAATTAAGTTGCAGTCATGGGCTATTTTAACTTGTCTTAATGTCTCTGATTACACGGAACATATTTGTAGAGTAAAGCGTATTTCTGATTTAAAGGGTGTAATGGAACAAATAGGTATTATATAGTATTCCTCCTCAAGGTAAACTGGGATGGATAATTTAATTTCCAAGGCGACAAATTATCTTATCATGAGTGAACAGGCAATTTCTTCCCTGCAATAAACTAAGTAGGTGCAGACAGCTCTAACCAGATGAAATCATTATCCTTTTTAAAGCAGAAGCATTGAATAAAAGTAATTTTCTCAGCCTTAGTTTCTTAGTAGAAACTATCTCTAGTAAACACTACACACTGTGGCCTTACGTAAGAGCAACAAGTTTAACCCTTTCAGTGGGAAAAGATAAACATGGCTATATTAAGTAGGCAATGAGAGGGGGAAAAAAGTCTCAGATTTTAAAATACATGTGTAAAGAAATCAAAAGTCCAGTGAAAGGCAAAAATACTTACGGAAACAAAGGCAATATTTGTAATATATTTTGAATATTCGTAGAAGTCAATGTGTATGAATTACTGTTCTAGTGAAAAAGGACAAAACTGGTTTAAAAAATTGCAGTATATTATTAGATTGTATGTTTATATTTGAACTGTAAAGAAAACATATGTATGCAGTCATGCATGTCACTTTTCTTTTGGTTTTTGCTGTTCATTTTATATTACAGTAATAATATGATTATATACATGCGTATGCCCGTGTATTGGTATACATAGATGCTCAAGCTGCTGGCTCTACTTGTTCCTTGGAGCAAAAATTGGAATTTTCATAAGAAAACTGTCAATTTACTTGGGTGGAATTAGCAAGAAAATAAAGTCTCTCATGTATTGAGGAATGGGAGTGTTTTACAGAACTTTAAGTGCTTTTTTTTTTTTTTTTTTTTTAAGAAAGTATGTGACAAGAGGAATTAAACAGATGAGCTCTGGTTAGGTTAGAGCCATCAAAAGACTTACATGCTTAAAAATTAGGTGCCTCATCCCTGAATGTAATCTAAAACTAAATGCTGTTAAATGCTTGGTTTCTTTTTGTAGCATGAAGAAGAGTGGGGTGCTTCTAACTGCCTTGAAAGTATGTTCATATGTCTGTGGTAAGATTAAAAAAATGTAGTGAGTGCAGGATCTGCAACTCCATCTTTATCTGAGTTTAGGTAACTGAGGGATGTAAAAACTTTTCTATTCAAGATGTGCAATGGGAACCCTCCTTACAGAATAAGCTTCCTATCTACTTCAAAAGCACAGAGCAGATCTTATTCCCTGTGGAAGTGCTTTAGCCCTTTTTTTTTTTTGTCAAGATGCTTCCTAGTTAGAAAAGTAATTCAGAAAAAAGAGAATCCTGGCTTACTACCAACGTCTATCTGAGGAAACTCAAACTTCCATCCTAATCCTTTGAGAAAGTGATGTCAATCTTGAGATTGGTGTCTCCCACTTCTTTTCTCTAGCCCTACAAATGCTGCGTTCCTCTCAGCACATGTGTAGCTCCATCAGGATATCAGCAATAGTGTCTTCCTGGATTTGGGGAAAATGGGCACAAGGTGAGGATAGTTTTTAACAGATCTTCCCTCCTCAGTTATCAAAAAAAAAAAAAAAAAAAGAAAGAAAAAAAGAAAAATTCCTCCCCTTCACAGAAATGTTTTCTGAAAGTATCCTTGACTCTTTTGCCTGTGCTGCCTTTTGAGGCATTGAACTCAGTGCTAGATACCGAATTTCATGGTTATTTATTAGCTTACCAGTCAGGCGCAAGCATCTAAGAAATTATCAGGGTTTCTGTAAATTGCTGTCAGAATTAGGTGCCTGGGTTTGTTGTTTTACACATGAAATTTACATAAATCCATTTGTGGATCTAGATTTTTTTTAATCCATCCGAACTTACAAGTGATCTGATTCTACTTAAAAATGTATCCATTATTTCTGATATTATCTAAATAGTTTTTCAGAATGCTTGGCATTTTCAAATGAATTTGGTTGTCTAAGTTGTGGTGTTTTTGTTACCTATTTGAGGAAAACTTTGTAAAAAGGAAAGAAAGCAATGTTCTTAGGATTATGGGGCATTTCACTTTCATAATTTGCAGAAAGTAGCTTAACTAGCATTACAGTGATGTCTTTGATGCATTAGTTATGAACAAACAATAGGTGTGTTTTAGTTAATATTGCTCTGATTTAACACTTCTTTAAAAAAAAAAAAAAAAAAAAGGCATTCAGAGCATTTTTTTTCAATATGTTTCCAGGATGCAAATAACATTCAAACAAAAAACCACTAATACCAAAACCAGGAATTTGTTCTTCTGTACCTCTATTTTCTATTGATAAACATTCATACATCATTCGACTTGAGGATCATTCAATTTGAATGAAGCTTCATTGCCTAGATGGGGGCTGCAAGCATGACATTTCTGATCCTAGTCCAGATCTATACTTTTCTTCTTGCAGAATTGTCTAAAGTGGTTTGAGGTTGATGACTCTCTGAGAGAAGTTGTTTGACCGGAGGCTTGTAGACAAGGAGGTTCCTTAGAACAACTAAGGGTAACGAGCATTTAGAAAGTGATTGGCTAACAGACTTCTCTATCACTCTAAAACTTTGTAGTTCTTTAATTATTATTATTCTTGACACAAAGCAAATGAATAGATGCTAAAAATAAAGCCAAGAGCATGGAAAGTATCTGGAAGAGAGGTCCAAGCAAGGAAGACTGCAGATTTGAGAACTCAGATCAAAAGATTTTCAAATATATTAGAAGATTGTGCAGTCATGTAACAGTGGAGAAGCAGGGTCACCAAAATGACTTCTATGTGGACTTTCTATAATTGAAGATAATAGTAAAGACCAAAATGGAATAAGAAAACATAAACAAATAAACCCCTAAGGACCTAATTTTAAACTGATAGTTCAATTCTAAGTTTTATATATTGTTTTGATATATATAAAAAACATATAAAAAAATAAAGCACTACATCTAACATGGAGGAAGTGTTCCAATCAATTGAAAATCATAATTTCTCTAGGCTTTAGTAACATATATAAAGCTTTTCTGCACTTCAAACTTAATTGTGAGCTGTTGTTGACCTCATGTTGTCATCTGTAGAAGGTGCTCTGGATTTATATGATTAACACAGTAATGTTTTTCTGAAAGCACTTTGGGATACTTTGACCATGAAAGATTTGTATATAAAGGCATGTTCTGTAGTGTGCCTACCTTCCATGCCTCCTTCTTCCCTCCCCTTCCATTTTCTTGCGATTCAAAGGGAAAAGTAAACAATTTAATACAAAGCAATTCTCCCACGTGCTCCAAAGACATGATGTTTTAATCTAAAAGTCCTTACATTAGGGTTGGGCTTTTACCGTGATAGGTAAGAAAATACACTACCAAAGGATTATGAGAAGATAGGGAACACGAACAAAATTACATTGCCGCCTACTATTTCTGGCAAAATGAAGTTCAACAATATCGTTGCTTAGGGCTGTATTACTTTCCCTCCTCAGAACTCTATTACTTGCCTAGATGTGTATTAGCTTTGAAGGGCAGATGGCTGCGTACGGCAGAGAGGTCTTTACAGCCTTCAGTACTTTTTTTTTTTCATTTAACAACTGAAAATACATTTCCGTTGTACATTCACGATAGGTTTGTTTAAGAAAGATGACAAATTGTTTCTGGATAGTGATTTACACAGAACTGCAGAAAAAGTGCTGCGTACAGCCAAAATGAGGGTAAGCTGCTTTTTTTTTTTTCCTGTCTTGTGTACCTCTACGTAGGAAACCATGGCATTGATTGATGCAGCATTGTGAACTCCCTGCATAATTCATTTTTATGCTATTCCTTAAAGAAAAAAAGGTGCATATCAGAAACTTCAATATCTTCATGATACAAAAACACTGATGAATTGGCACTGCCAATCAAAGAACTGAAGTTTTCACTACAGAAGTCAAATGTCACGTCCTATGTTTTAACCCTAATGATATCTTGCTGCTTTCTTACTGTGGCTGGCAAAAAAAAAATCTTTTTTCATATTTACTGAAATTCCAGTTATACCTCATTCTAAATGTAGGGCGATTCTTCAGTAATTCTTAGCTGTGAGTTGAGGGAGGATATCTGAGGTTAGCCACTAATACAGGAAAAAAAACGTTGTTTGAAGATTGACCTTCTAAAAGTGTGAAGTGATAGCGACAAAAACCAGTGTTATGAATAATTATGATTGCTTTTATATTAGGCCTTGTTTTCAGTCATTTAAATTTAGCCATATTTTAATCATTTTGGCTGAAAATGAACATGTTGAAAATTACTGAGATCACTTGATCAAACAAACAGCAGTTAGGAAATGCTAGAAATAAGATTGCCTGTGCAACCATAATTTTAACTCTCATGGATATGTCCACAGGATCCTCACTTCAGTAAATGTGTAGGGTAGATGTGTAGGTCTATGAATTGGAGGAGACTGTTGTCTTTCAGATCCCTGCTTTGTTGATTGCAAAACATAAAGATGCACAGAAAATGAAACAGGAATCTAGGAAGACAAAGGAATGTTCATGGATCATTATAAATGTTTGAGTAAGGACAGAAAGGAGATATCTTGCAGAAACGCAGTTTGAGAGTGATTGAAGTACATGAGGGGGTTTTTTGAAGTGTTTATGATTGATTATAAGACAAAGTGTAATTTTAAAACATCCAAGTGGCTGGCAGGACATTTTTGAAATGCATTTTGTGTGAACACGTATTTAAAACCACTTTAAGGGCTCAAAAAATACTACCTCTGAAAATATTGTGGGCATATTTAGTATGAGTTGAATAAAATTGATTCCCATCTTGGATGGGTGAGAGACTGGGGAGGAAAGGCAGGAAAGCGTTGACCTGAAAAAGATTTTTTTTTTTTTCCTTTTACTAAGAAATGACAATCTTTTCTGTTAACAATGAGCTATAGTTCTGTTGTTTGTTCTGCCTTTAAAAGTATGAAATATTTTGCAGTTACTGTGTTGTCAAGACAGGTTGAGAAATTAGATGCTATCCTTTCATCTGTCACAGATTCGCTGCGAAATGCTAAGCCAGTCACATACATAAAGGTTTTCTCCTACCTTGAACACCTGATACCTGCGTGGAAGGACTGCTGAGCTTTCACAAGTACAGCTGAGGTTGATGAGAGCAGTGCTCACAACCTATGGCTATGTAATGATAACGCACGCTGGAGGAACTGATTCTCGTTCTTTCTTTTTTGGGCACCCATAATGAATGGATATATATATTTTTTTTTACCTTAATCTCTTGCCCATCAGTTTCACATTTTTTTAAGTGATTATCATAATTAAAGCTGATTTCTGAGTTGTCAGGCAGATGCCAACTGGTTGAATGAAGATAACCTAGTCAACATCCATAGTTATTCAATGGGAACATGCTGAACTTAGAATACCCACCAGCAGCATGGGTCTCGCTGCTCCCCTCTGTGCTGTGCCAGGGCCGCTGTGAGGGGCTCCCGCGCTCCCTGCCCTCGCCCCTGCGCGGGGCCTGCGCTCAGCTGCCTGCCAGCCCAGCTGCCGCAGGAGCAACGGCCTTTGGACCTGCGCTTAAGGTCATACATGAGGGGGGGGGGGGGGGGGGGGAAGCATTTGGCATCCAGCTGCTGGAGCGATGGGTTCCCTGGGCTCTCACCTGGTGCCAGACTTGCTGATTTCCTCAGCTTAACCAGGGGTGGGTAAGAAAGCTTCTTGTCACTGGCTGCCTCCACCAGCTAACTCAGGAGCAGGGTAAGCAGTGCAGCCAGTTGTGTCTTCAAAGTGTTGGTGTGACAACAGGATGCATCATCCTGTTCTTCAGGCAGCTCCGAAAAAGAGGCGTTATCCAAGCATGTTTAAGACATTGCATTTTGTGTTTTCTCTGTTTCCTTTCTCCAATTGTTTTGCCTGTGTTGAACATTTCAAAGTTTGCCTATTGTTCCTTGAGAAGAAATATATGTACATACTGCTTATAGGGTAAAAATTCCAGTTCCCTTATAGCATTAATAGAAACTATTGGAAGAAATGCATGCATTAATTTTTATGAAGCAGCCAAATACTATTGAAATCAAATCTTCATTTTGCTATCCTTATATCTGTAATATTGCAGGGTTTCACAAAAAAAAAAAAAAAAAGCTGAATACAAAGAAAGAAAATGGAAGAGCTTCTCCCTATGTATGTACCACCCACCTCTGTGCTGAATGAGAGGGTACCTGTAGAAGAATGCAACTGAAGACTGAATCTGAAACCACATGCATCTAGAAGAGGTATATGTTCGTGTGCATTTTTAATTCTGATGTTTCCTGACTCGCAGAATATTGATTTTTTTCAACAGTAAAAGGTTAGTTTAATGTATTTTTTGTGTGTAATTGCGTTTAAAGTAAACATTTGGTAACGTGAGGGGATGTGTGTGTGTGTTGGGGGGGGTGCTCTGTGATACATGTGTAAAGAAGTCTGGTAATTATATGTCCAAAGAAGGTTAGTAGTTATCATTTACTCAGTGCTTTCAATGAGTTTTTAGCCAAGGTCACTGATATTCAGTTTGTCATGTGGATTATTCGTGTTCCCACCAAAAGGGTGAAGATTATAAGTAGCTCTAACAGCGATTACCAAGACCTTGGGACTTCATTTGTCGACTTCACTTGATATGTTTCCTGTTAACAGTGCAACCTGAAACATCGTTTTCAATGAATTTTCTGACATCTTCCATTTTGGTGATCTTTATTAATTTATATTATTCCACTAATGAAGCTTCACCAAGAGCAACTGAAACGTTCTAATTATTTTGCACCAGATTTTGATCATATTCTGAGCTTGGGTAATTACCTCAGATTTACTCCTCTGTAATTGAGATCATAGTTTGACCTAATATGTTAATGACTTTAAAATAATATAAAATGATGAAACCATTTAATGAAGGTTTGAAAATGGGGTCACCTACTTGCTAATATACCCAGATTAAAAGGTGTCTGATTTGTTTGATATAGGTAATCTAGGGAATGTCCATGGGAAAAAGCCAACTCTAGTATCTCTAACTGCTGGCAGAAAGGATGTTTCATAGAGAGATAATATATGAAAGAGAGGAATAAGCAGGAGGTTGTTGGCAACAACGCAATGAAAATTCAACCTGGAATAATATTTTGGCAGCTAGAATTTATTTCAGGCAGAATAAACCGGCAGGATCCCACCAGTTTGTAGTAAATGACAGCAATGGTAAAATGCAGGGAAGATTGCTATGGGGGGTAAGAGGACATGAAATACATACAGTCTTGATATATACAGGTAGTGACATGCCTGCTAGCCATCCCAGGTATTAAAAATGATCCTTTTCTAGTGGGTAATCGTAACCACCAGCGACACCAGTGCTATTTGCAGGTGTATTTTGTAACCTGGCTTGTGCAGCAAAGGCTGCCATGGATTTTAAGTCCACAACAAGGAGCTGCTGTACTGAAAGGCAAAAGTCTTAGAGCAGCAATAGGCCTCTTTGTTCCACTTCCGGAGAAGTGCAGTAAGTTTTGAATTTCGATCCCTGCGGTCTGGATTATTTCTCTTCTTCCTCCACTGACAGATCAGTATATAAATATACTGAAACTATGGGAAGATAGAGACAATTTAGAAACTTCCCTTTCCATCTGAATAGCCCACTGTTACGTGTAGAGTTACATTCCTTCTTACTGCTCTCTTTTAGTCTCAGGAATTTTGCATTCAAGAGGTAAGACATGGAGAAATTAATTATATTCCCTGTACCCAGAACTTTGGATTCTGGTACATGGCAATAGATTGGAATCACCTGTTTTTAGTTGAACTAGATCATCCACTTGTTCTAACAGCTACTAATCTGGAAAAATCTGAACGGAGGTCTTTGAGGGAATACACATGTCTGTATCTGCTATCTCTTGTGTAGAGCCCAATACCTAAACTTCTACTACTTGGAGACCTTTAAGGGGTTTAGTTTCAAGAAAGCATAATCTAGTTACATACAAAGAGTTGAAACTGTGAGGTATGTGTTTAGCTGCTTTAAGTTGAGGTAAGTTGTCATATTCTCAGAAAATAGAACTGTAGTAATAAATTTTATATGAAAAAAGAGGCACCTATTGAATTTAGGAATCTGCACAGTGGAGTATATTTATTAAGGAGAAGCTATTTTACTGTAAACTGGGACTTCAGCTCCTGCTATCTAGTCCCCTGTTCTAGATACCAAAGCACTGTTTGAATTTTACTGTGATTTGCCAAGAGTCACCTGGAAAGAAAACCTCTTGCTGAACCGAGGGCTGAATCTAGGATACATATGGTTCCTGACCCATGCCTTATGCAAAGTTTTGTAATTCTATTGCCTTTTTGCTTTCACGCGTGCTTGCTGATGCCCATCAGAAAACAGAACTGTTGTGTCGTCTTCCATTTCTTCCTCTTCCATCACTTTCTTTTGTGTTCACATCTTTCAGACTAGATTTAATTTGACTTTACAGGCTGGTAGTCCTTCTCAATAAACGCAATCTAGTTTCTGTGGACAAGCTCGTGATTTTTTTCTCAGTTTGCTGCTTCCTTTTACCCTATGGCTGTGTACATTGTGTTACAGCTGAACATGAATTGTTACTTCAGATAGCTCAAGAAATTAAATCATTTGTTTTCTTTAACAAAAAAAAAATCATTTAAGGTATGTTTCCAAGAAGACTTGAAGTATAAAACTCAGTAGCCAGGCAAAAAGAAAAGAAAGAGGTTCGAATCCTCTGATTTAGTTGATTGCAAATTAGAAAATTGTATTAAAGGAGGTGTATGTTGGCCAGTCTGTGCAAAGATTGGTACTCAATTCCTGCTACTCCACTAGACCCACAGGATTTTTTTCACAAGACATAGTGTTTAGAGTGATCTATTCTCTGGAACAATAGTGCTTGTCCCTTAACCTTAACAATTTAATGAAGTCAAAAAACAGTCTGAGATGGATCACCCTTATCCTTACTGAGCTGATGAGACTGGGCTGTTTCCTTCAGCTTGCTTGCCTCTCTCATTCCTCCCCGATTATGCTATAGGACTCGAGAGAAAGGATGGCTTTGTGATTAAACTATGGGTCTGGGAGTCTGACAATTTGTATTGTATTCACAGTTCTGCCACAAACTTGACAGAGCAAGATATATGGCTTAGTTCACAAACTGTTTTTTCTTACAAATACAGGAACATAATGATGTGTGCAATTGCATACCTAATTTATGCACATAGACATAACAGTGACCATACACATAAATGAGATATTTGCAGATGCAAATAGCTAGTTATGCATATAATAGGCCAACAGAAACACACAGTTGTAATTATACCCACAAACTATATGAATGAATGAACAGACACATTATGAAAATCAGAGCCTTGGCTACTCTGTTCATTTCTACCATTTTTAAGACACCTCAAAAACGTGAATAATTTTCCTCTCCACTGTGAGGCTTGGCTTGCTAACATTTGTAATGAGCTTTAAGGTTATTAAACGGGAGGTGCTAAAGATAAGCCATATTTTATTTATGGCTGGAGTTTTGATTTACTGAATAGGTTCCTTTCTTTGGATGATCTTGACAATTTAATTCTTGCTTGATTCACAGTTGCAGAACTTGATAGCATAAGGCGGGTGAACCTGTATATATGTGGATCCCCTCCCACTCCCAATCTCGAAGAGAAGAACCAGAGCATGGACATAAAATGATGTTACTCTTCCAGTGCCTTTAAAGAAATTCTATAAAGATCAGATCCTCCATAAACATAGTGGGCAGGGCATAACCCTGGAGGACGTTTGTTTGTTTTGTAACTTCAGTTTGATCCCTCAGGCGCTCCATGTACAGCCTATTCTGCGTGATAAAGTAGCAGCAGGGGAAAAAGTGAAGGCAAAAGCAGGATGTCAGAAAGAGCTCTTTAAAGTAGATGTTCAGATGGCTGAAAAATTGAACATCCTGCTTGAGGTTTATCATTCAGGGAAGAATTGAAAACAGAGCACTCCACCAAGACAGAAAGCAATGTCAAGTAGTAAGTCTAACCAATCTCATGTGGGAGATCTGTGCACCTAAAGAGAGTGTTGATTCAGGAGATTTAAACTGTATGTTTTTTGTTTGGTATATTTTAAATGAATGTGACTTGTGAGACAGTGCTTCCGAAATATTATTCCTCCTTTCGGATTTTTTAAGTATTACCGTGTCGTAGTAGGTAGATAGTAATTGAGAATGATTTATGGCTCAGTCATTTTCATCCAGCTCATTCATTTTGATAGTTGCAATGTAAAGCTAAACATATTCCCAACAACTCTTCATTCAATAATGTCAAATTACAAGCAAATTTAAAGACAATTATCCAGAAGAAAATAAGGCACTTGAAACAAGTATTTGTTTAATATCATGATTTTTTAATTATATATTCACAGCTCTTTCTGATGAGGGCTATGTTTCAGTAGAGATGACCTTGTGATACACTCTGTGTATCTGGTCTACCAACTGTGCGCTTTGGACGACCTGATAACTTTTCAAGGATCTCTTTCTATGGAAATAGTGGGACAGAGGGATGTGTGTGTATATCTTGTCCTGAGAGATACTGGGATTCATTCAGGTTGCAATAGCCAGACTAAAGTTTTCCCAGGTACCACAATGTAGATATAACTATAATTACTGCCCCAATTACTAGGGCCAACAGTAATCCATTTTACAGTGAATGATTTGGAAAGTTTCGGAAGATATCTTTGGTATAGACTTTAATGCTCTTGGCTGAAACTGTGCAAGTAAGTGGTAATACCATACCTTTTTCTAATTAATTTCATTCAAGGTAAATAAATATAGACTTGTTACACTAACAAACAAACATCTGAAGACAGAAGACTTTATCTGTTTTTTAAACCCTTCTTTAAGGAAGATTAACCTAGAAGTCAGTACAGTAATAACTGTTTTTTCTCCTTTTTTTTCTTTCATATATACAAAATCCTCAGCTCATTTATTAATAGTCTAAAAGTTAACCTTACCATGTGGATCTTAGTGAATATTTAACCATGGTTTTTTGCACTAATTAATTTATGTAAGAAGATAGCTAACATACTGTATTTACTGTAATACAGGATAGTTCAGTTACATGGTAGTTATTGAAAAGACCATTTTACTAGTTTAAATAATCCTAAATCCTATCATGAGAAAGTTTTGAGAGTGTTAGGTTTGTATCTACTTTGATAGCAATTTTTTTTTCTTAGTTTTTCACTGCTGCTTTGAGTGAAGCTGCATTTTTTTGCAGCAACCACATAGTTGAAATCCTGTTTAATATCACAGACAATGATGGCTGATGAATTGAGCAGTATTACTTGGACTAAGAGGGATTTTCATCCTCATATCTGTTTGAACTGAGACATTGAACAAGTGCTCATCAATCAATGTAAGAGTGACAAAAATTAAAAAAAAAAAACAGTAAAAATAAGGCTGAAGAAGGTAATAGGAATATGGTTCCTTAGTTAATCTTCAGGGAACAGCTTTTTCATTTAACTTTTGAATATTCAGATGAATTTTAAATTGTGTATAGCTATCTCTACAAAATATATTCTACTCATTGCTACTAATGGAGTCATTTAGAAGTCTGAGAATCTGAGCTTTATCTCATAATTTTATAAACTTGGTTTGATTTGAGGTTTATGATGCCAACTTTTGATTAAAAGTTGGACAGTTACTAAAAATAAATTTGTAATCCAGTGATAGGAAATCTTCAGAAGTTTAAGAGATAAAGATAAGTTCCACACTGTATCTTAACTTACGTGAACTCTAGTGAATCTCATTGGTTTGAAAATCTCTATGGAAATCTGAGAAGGTTAAAAAACTGTCCATGTCTGATATTTAAAGCATTGAAGATGTCACCTGTCAGTCCTACTACTGACTTACTGAATAATCCTAAGTAAGTCTTCAAATGCTTAGGTGCAATTGAGCAGAATTTAGATATCCTTCTAAAGGATCCTTTTTTTTTCCACAAGCTAAAGGAAACCATTATTTCCACCAGAAAAAATTCATAAACATGCCCAAAACTGCTCTCCTGGTAGTAGGACTGAGAAGCTCAGGGCATATTTTGTTTTGGGGCTAAAGATCTCAAACTGCTATCTATGAACAGGACGTTTTCCTTTCCCCAAGTCCTGCGTGGAAGTTGTACCTAGAGACATGATAACGTTTTCACTCCAGGGCTGGAGAAGCCATTAGTTTTTGCTGCTTGCGTTGTTAGAAAGTGCTCTAGCAGCAGAGATGGAGTATGAACACTGGTCATCACAGTTAATGGTGAGGATAAAACCTGGTTTGATTTTGAATAGGATTCCAAAATTCTGAAGATGTTTTAAGGCTCTTACAAAGGTACCTTCTTGCAGAATAGAGTAAGATATTCCCCCAATCCACTTCATTTAAGGTATCTCTTATCTTTGCTATTAATGTTGGTTGGTTTAGGTAGATGTTTAAGATGCTACAGATAAATCTCATGTGTAGACATTCAAATAGTCTTCATGGGGAACACAAATGATTATCCATGGTCTGTCATTCCTTTCCGGCAGCCAGATGCCTAAAATATAGGCTTTAAAATATTCATTACCACAATACTTAATACCTTTACTGTTCTGTCCCTTAGCTGTGACTCATCCTACTTTAAAATGATGTCAGGATTCTTATAAAGAGCTATAGATCTTGGAAGCCTCTACTTCATGAATCATTTTGGGATTCTTCGTTAAAAGGCGTTTTGGCAGGAAAAACAGATGCCTTGAATGTCAGTTTGTCATTGTCTTCCTAGGTTTCTAAGGTGAAATTCTTAAGCAAACTCTAGAAAATCTCTAGCACAAATACGAAAGTCTTGTTTACATAGTTTCATGAGGTGATGCAATTAAGGTGAAGTGTACTTAGTAGAAAGATTATAATATGCTTCTCTTTGTGTACATGACACTTTTTAAAGGACTATAACAAGAAGTTTTAAGTAGCAGACACAACACCTCTTTGTCTGTATTTCAATAATAATTGGCTTAAGAAGTAGACAATGTTAGCACACATTTGTCTGTGCTCTTTGGAAAATCTCTTCAGTCCTGTGAAGTATATTTGCTTCTTGATTAATTTGGGCATTATACACACTACCTCTTGCCTACTAAAACAAGATCTTCATAATCAGATTATAGCATATTACTCAAAACATCAGTATTTGAAGGGAACGGAACATTTTCATGACAGGCTTTTGTGACGTCATCCCAGCAGGTAGTGACATTTTGAATGCTTGATGACATTTCTTATTGTAAATAGACAAGGGAAGTCAGTAGGTGCAGCGCTGCTTTACCTTTTGTAAAATGTCACTGCACTGACAAAAGTGAAAGAATTCTTGTATGTTTTTTTTATTGTCTCTGGGAAACAAAAGGAAATTACACCAAAACGCTCATAGTATCCTATGTGTTTCTTTCATTATTTGCCAAGATTGCTCTAAAGTAATACTAATGAATTTTAACTGCATGCTTTGTTAGTTTTTATAATAAATAGCTCTCTTACTTAAATTCATGCCTCTTTACACTTCTAATGCTCCTGACTTTAGCTCATAGAAAACACATTTTTTATAACCTTACCATCTGTCTTCCAGGAGTCACTTAAAAAAACAAAAAAAAAACAAAACAAAGAAAAAACTTCTCAGAACGCCTAAAATTATTCCTGACCTTATCTGTTGCATTTGCTGTATAGTATCTGAACAGACGTGTTGTTAATAGTTGGAATGATGCTTTCCATTTTGGCATCTATTCTTTTATTATCCTTTGCTCTCCTGGTTCTTACTCGCCTTCACTCATCTTGCACCCAGACAGCCACTGAGACCTCAGAAGAGTAACACCATTGTGGTGTTCAGCACTAGCACTTTTTCGTCTTTTGTAGACCTCCTAGGACTTCCATGATAACAGATCACAGAGGAAAAAAAAAAAGCAATTCTCTGAGAATAGTTATCCACAAGAGAAAACTTGCAAGACCTGCAAAGTCTCCTTCTCCTCTGAAAAGCTGACCCAAATAGATCCCTGAATCCCACTGAAATTTGAGTCTACTGTAAAAACATTTCAGGAATGGCTTGGTGCAATATTTTATTCCTAAAATACTTCTGATCACAGCTCTCTTTCCAGTCTGAGCTGCAACCAGCTGGTTCTCATCCAACTCTCTGTTTCTGCCAGCTACTGAGAGTGACTGGCACCATCTCTGTCTATCTCCTATGAAAAATCAGCACAGAAAAAGATATAATCAGCATGTTAATAATAGTAATGTTGTAGCCCAGGCTCCTTAGATGATCATTCCCAGTAGTTTCCCATTGAAATCGAACGGAACCCATGGATTATTCTGACCTCACAAAGCCTTGTGTATCTAGTTAAGAAATACTTAACAAATATTGTCTTCAAAGATCAGTCTAAAGATTAGCTGATGCAAGGAAAAAATATCCTACATCTGCTACATCAATATCCCTCTGGATCAGCAACACCGCATCACCGCAACAAGGCCACACTCCGAAAGCGTGCTCTCATGCGTGCTCCGCTAGCACCTTTCTTTCTCACTGTCACTTTCTCAGGTTCTCACAAATTTCCCCCTGCATTTCTCAGCAGCTCCAGCTGAGCTGCTGTAGAAGTTTTGTTCTCTATTTTCTTTTTGCTCCATTTCTAGGATTCTAAAACATGCCCTGTTTTAAGGTAGTTTCACCCCTAGTGGACACTCAGTTTAAGGATTGTTTCTACAGTGTGGAAAAATAAGCTGCACTGGTCTGAGACCCAGAGGCTGTATGTAATGCTGCATCTCAGCGCCGCAGCTGAGCTAAGATGTTCCTCCAAGAAGCTATAATATTTTGAGCTGTTTTGTCAAGATGATGCTGATGAATACCATCTGTACAGGTTAGGAATTTGATGCTTCTTTGGACATCTCTGCATTTCTTGCCTCTTTTGGACAGGCCCCATCTCATCACGATTAATGCTTTGGTTTCACTCCTTTCTTCTGCATTCAGAGCTCTTGACTACAATTAATCTTCAGTACAATTAAGAGCTGCCCCAGCCCTCCTCCTGGTGTCCTTCCCTATTCTGCCGAGCAGCAACTACCTGATCTCTGTGCCACTGATTTTTCTTTTACCAATAGTCTATCTATGAAGGTTTATAATTTGCTCTTGACAGACCAGCACAAAGTTCTCCCAGTTCTTCACTTTTTCTTCTGTTTTCTTAACCACTTTATGAACCTCCAGTGCCAGCTCAACTGCCTAAAGGAAACTTACCACGCAAGAAACACCCTTGCAAATGTGTGGGGAGCAGTGTGCAAAAGCAGAGCCAGGTAGGTCTTCAACAACCATCTAGTCTTGATGAGTAGCCGCAAGTTTGAGTCTTTTCCTGATAACTTTCTTATGGGCAATAGAAAAGTTTTTGAGATTTCTCAGCAAGAAATCGTTCAACGCCATTTACAGAAGATACAGGAGAGAAATCTCTAGACTGTCATATTGCACAGCTTGGAAGACTCTCACTATGATTAGCACAATTTATCTTCATCATGTTAGAGTGACTGTGCCATCAATATTTAAAAGGGCACAAATCATCTTCCAAAGATGTGGCTCTGTGAGTAAATTTTGCACCCACTCACTCTGAGTGGGTTGCAAATATATTCACATATTCCTCATCACAACTGAGCAGCAGCATATATTGCTTTTAAAGGAAGCTGGAATGAAAGAAGCAGCCTCTAAAAAAAAAAGGCAGATTAATCTTTGAAACTCCCCACTGGAACATTCTAACTTTAACTGGCAGTTTCCCATGATCCAGGTAATTTATTCATGAAACTTAAGGAGGTTAATCAAAAGTTCATATAATTGTAATAAACAGAATACATAATGGACTAATCATGCAATTCAAGGCATTTTGTAATTTATTTGAAATATCAGATAAAAATAGCTAAGAGGTGTGCCAGGAAGCCAGCAAATAATTTGGAAACTGATGAGCGTGGCATACCTGCTGAACTATGAATAGATAACGTAACGTCTAAAAGTATATAGATAAATATAATAATGTAGCAAGTATTCCACATGCTTATACTTTTTGAAGGCTTTAAAATTGATTCTAGAACTCACATTGCCACCTTTTGTACAATCCATTTTCAGTTTAGTCCTTCAAAAGCATAAGCTCTGTGGAGTCCTCCGCTTGGAACCACACAGGGGATTAATTTGCCCCTTTTAATGTTTGAGCAAATGTATAAACCAAATGGCATTCACAAACAAGGTATTGCTATAAAAAATTTATTGTTGCTCTAAATATTAACCTTTGAAGATGAATGTATTTTTATTTTATTTTATTTAAGAAGTATTCTGGCCCTGACTCTTTTTCTTGGGGAGAAAGCTAGTACAGGTCAGTGCTGCTTGTTGTGACTGTCGCATGTGTGTGTGAAGATCTACAATTGCATACACTTAGCTAAATGCATCTAGAATAGCCAAATGTGAATGTAAATCAGGCACACCTGTGCAGTACAAATGTGAACACAAAATAAACATTCATTAGTATTTGCTTTTTTCTTTTTTCCTCAGAAAGATTGGTTAGTTATTAGTAAGAATGTATATTTTTATATATATATATATAAAATATTATATATATATATAAAGATATGTATTATACATACACAAAGCACACATTTCTATATGTGTCTGTACACGCTTTAGTGTGGAAAATATAGATTTTAAAGTCTTATAAG
The DNA here is from genome assembly GCF_040807025.1 of Struthio camelus. Classification (NCBI taxonomy): domain Eukaryota; kingdom Metazoa; phylum Chordata; class Aves; order Struthioniformes; family Struthionidae; genus Struthio; species Struthio camelus. Next base: position 30,495,029 of record NC_090945.1, read on the forward strand.
TTTTCTCTCTATTGAAAATAAAATTTAATATTTGTTTTCTTGACTGTGATTTGACTTTAAAAAAAACCTTTATTTTGTATAAAATGTTGCATGGCTGGACATTGAAAATTAAGACATGCAAAAATTAGGTAGACTGATGCACTACAGAGGAAATATATTGTCTAAAAAAATTTGGAATAAAATGTCTAGTTAAAAAAAAAGCTATAGAAATGGTCAACAGACAAAATCCAATTTCCGGAAAAATCGTAATTTTCCCAGGATACAAAGTTGAGCAGCCTAATAAGCAGATCATACAAAAAGAAATATGAAATATTTCACAGGAAGGCATTTTTCAGACCTTAGTTGGAAGACTTTCAACTCAACAGTTGCTTTAATCAGTTTAGTCAATTATATTCAGGGGAATCACTTCAAAAGCACAAGAAAATTTCGTGTTGTGCCTGATAAGTGATGAACAACTTCCAGACTGTGCTTCCCTTCTTAAACCAATGCAGAAAAGATAAAAAGATTAGCACTTCCTGTATCACCTTCACTTTCCAGGGTTGCCTTGAAAGCAGCAAGCAAAGCGCGGTTGGTTTTTAAACTAAATAGGCTGTTGTGCAAAAATTAGTTGATGGCTATGTTTTGACTGCGTGATCCCAGCAGAAGTAATGAGCAGAGACCTTGCTTCAGTATTCTGTTTCGCAGCGTCTGGCAGAAGAGTAGGCAAGCCGAATCCTAGCAGGTAAATTCTTTTTTTGGAAACAGCAGTCAGGCTTTTTGAAGCAAGAGGGTAAACTTCTCTCTCAGGCGGTCTTTTTTTCTTTCTAATAGGCACTTTTACTTTCAGGCAATCCAATCTTTTTCCACTCTGTACACAAGCTCCTTCCTTTCAGGCAGGTAAACTTTTTCCTCCCCCCTCGCTTCCTCCTGGTAAGCAAACATAACCTGAAAGAAAAGGACAGATTAAAGCTGTTTGCCCATAAAAACTCTGCCTTCTTCCTGTGCTAGGAGTGTGTCGTGTGACCTACTTCCTTAGCGCTGTTTGTTACTGAACGAGGACAAAACCCAAATGTCATTTCATGACATAAACCACTGTCAAAATTGGCACTAGCCAGCAGGCCTGCTGGTGGTCCCTCACAGTTAACAACTGCGGAGTGGGCATAGAGAAGGAATTTTTTGCTGAGAATATGGGAAGTCAGGGTTGAAGAGTATTGGGAAAGAAGGGTGGGAGAGCTTGTGCTGTCTCTGTCATGTCTCATATATTCTTGAGACTTAAGTTTGCAGTACTTGTCAATGACTTGTCAAGCTGGCATTCTTCAAAAACATTCAGTTAATTGGTGTCGTGTGAACATGTTATGTATATTTTTTTACAGCACCAGTGGTAGGTTTATTAATTACCTACTTCTCCAATAATAATATTAATAAACATGTGTGTACCTGTTTTGTAAGGTGATGATTGCCAGTGCAGGTAAGTATCTGAGTGGAAAGTAGCACTTTGGAACCTTAGGGTTTAAAAAAAAATCATAATTTCAGGCTTATTATGCTAAAGTATTAAAAAAACTATCATTCCCTTTGTTGACTAATAGCCGTTCTGCGACAAAGACAACCGTTTACAGGATTATTCTTTGAGTCCTAAATATACGCAGCAGAATACACCCTGCTGAAGAAACATGCCAAGTGCTATATGAGAAGCCTCACAAGCTTATTTCACAAGACTCTGCTCTAAATCATAACATGGTAGTAGAGTAAGATTTCTCTATTTAGAGCCATTGAAAGAAAGCTAGGTTCATAATTTCCGTTGCAATTTAGATTCTTCCAGATCTTGTGATTTAAATACTATACAAAGGTCTTGAAATGTATTAAGATGCTTAAGCTGACATCCATTGCAGGAGTTTCAAGTTAATTGCAAATGTCTAAAGTCAGTTTTGAAATTTACATAAGTTGGGTGAAATTCTGTAGTCATCTTCAATTTTATATTTAAATGGGGCAAAGACAACTTTTTGTAAACTTGTCAATGTTGTTTTCTAGGCATTTGAAGTAATCTTTAGGCTATTTTATTAACATTTTGTCCCTGAAATCTCCTTTTTTTACAGATGAAGGAAATGCTTCCAATTTCATAGGCACAACCAGCTGAACACAGATATTCCCTTGATAGGAGATACATGCCCTATCTCATCTGCAGACGTTGATAGATGTCACTTAGCATTATGTCTCCTTTTTCACATTCACACAAAAAGAGCACAAAATTAATTTGTTTTTTGGCTTCCTTGACTGGTGTCTTCTTTGCAGCTATGTATCTCATCTTTTTAATATTGCAGCATGCCTGATTTAACATGCAAGGTGTCTGTAGGATACATCCCTCTACTGAGCAGATGGGAGAGCTGCCAGGACCAATGGACACAATTAGGTTTGTGCAGAATGTCATGATTAAAATCACTGCAGTGTTACAGAGGACAGCAAGACAGCTGTGCAAAAGCCCTGGGTAACTTGTTGGTTGTCAGCAACACAGCAGAATATTTTCACTGTACCTTTGAGCGCATGTACGATATGGAACATTTCCTGAAGAATACCATGCATACTTAATTGAGCTCCTTGCCCAGTGAGTCTAACATGCCATATTGGATCTTATTCAGTGCCCTGACACAGTTCTGAGACGTTATTTCTGTTTTTTGCTTTACACTTAATTCTCGTACAATAACTGCCTATTGTTTTTAGTCATTTACTGCAATATTTGCGATGGCTGCAACAGGTGAAAATAAACAACTTTATGGCTTTTGCACAAGTTAGTGTCTCATGTGAGCCTGGTATCTAGAGATAATTACACCTTTTAATAGATTTATATTGCCCATTTTATTTCCCGTCACCTGGGGAATAATTATATGCTACCTACCTGCCTTTTAATGCTGCTTTATCAACTATTCTTTTTATTTATGTACAATGGAACAGTTGGGACCAGTAACTTTCATTTGCTCCATTTATCAAAATATTTAACTAGTATACTCCAAGGTGAGTCATCATTAAATAGTATTTCAGAGCACTACTGAGGTTAAGCCTAAATCATTATAGTTGTTTCTCTTGCTCCAAAACCCCCAAATCTCCCTCCTGGCAGTGCAAAAACCTTGACAGCTATGGGCTTAGGTCACACCATTTAGTATCAAGGAACTGTCAGATCTTGTTTTCTTTTTGCTGTTCTGCTCATTAGTCAAAGCAGATTCTTAGCTGCAGCAGGTCTGCATACTGCATCCTAATCCAGTACATCCTTGGGAGTGTGATCCCAGGATGATCCACTGTACAGGGTGAAAATGTCAGTGCTCTGTCACAATAAGCCAACCGTAACATCTTCCTGTGTTCACCTTACACAACCTGACAGTTTTGCAAGTTGCAATGTTAAAGAAGCCATCAATTTCTCTATTTCAGCATTTTATTTATTTATTTATTTTTAGATAATGTACCTTGAGGAATTAGGATCCTTCTGCAGTCCAAATATGCACGTAGCAGTGCTTTCAATAAATGGCCAGTCCTTGACAGTATGTTTTTTGTGGATGACTTAAGTCAAAGAATCATCTATAATTAAAAGGTAAATTGAGGAAAAAATTCAGCTTATGGAAAAACATATCTGTCTCCTTTATATTATGCAACTTAGCTGCCAGTTGTGAAAAACATTGCATTAAATTACAAAATCATGTAATTCCTATATAGACAAAAGTGTGCACTAGTTACATTTTTATTTATATTATATACAAGACTGAATAGATTTTGGAGCATAGCTATAGAGATACATTTTTTGTAGAAAAAATATTTCGTAGAAATATTACTGAAAGAGCATTAAAACACAAAGTCAAACACAGATTTATTACTAAATATAAATGCAAGGACTAAGATCTGCTATTCCAAGTAAATTCACAATCAGCCCCCTGATGCATGTGACTTATGAGGGTATGCTTACAACATACTGTTCTTCCTCTTGAGCCTTGATTCATCCGGAACACTGAGCAGATAATAGCTGCGTATTCTTTATTCTATGCAATAGTTTGTGTTTCTTTATCATTGATCCCAAACCTGCTCTACTGCTTACTGTCTAATCCTTCATCTCAGAGTATACCATCATCAATTTTGTCCTGAGAGTTTCTAATATTTATAAGCACCTGACCAGTCCTAGTGGGTTGCCTTGTTACTTCAGGCTCACCCTTGATGGGCCTCGTCCAGCTTTCATTCATCTTTCCCATCCTGGGCTTCAAGATACTGTGTTGGAGTTTTGGTAGTGCTTTGTGGGCACTACCTGGGAGGGCTTTGGCATACTTGCCCACATCTGGCACTCATCAGAAGAGTGTCTATGTCAGTTTTCTTTTTGTCCCTCTTATAACAGTTTATTATCAGACTGCTCCAAAAAATTGCTCATTATTGTTCTTGTAGCTCTTCCTCTAAGAGAGGGCGTTCCTGTTCTATGGAGGAGGAACTGATGCTAGTGAGTTTAATGATGAAACTGCTCATTATAGGATTGCAAGTTGAAAAACCTACATCTTTATTTTCCCCAGTATTATTTTGGTACATTTTGTTAAATTTCGGAATGCATGCTGCTAATCAGACGTCAAGGTCAGTCTCCAGAATCTGATGGACACCCAGTAAGTGATCATTATGGAAAAGTTATTCAATAAAAGGGGAACTGAAGGGGAAACGTAGGAGTTTGCCTGCAGAGAACCGTAGTTTCTCCTCTTGCAGTGTGCTCATTTATTAAATGCATGAGGAAGACATAGCTGTTGCTATAAAGATTAGGGTTCAAGTAATTAGTTCATCTTGGCTTATACTTTCTGCACTGACCACCCAAAACGTGAAGGAAAATAATGGCTGAAGCTCTCACTGCATAAAAGCATTCCCTAAGTATGAGGAGTTATCCATTGTGAATGCATTTATACAGTCTGTGCTTTTATATCTTTCCCCGTTGTTCATGATGCAAGGTCCGTTTTACAATGTATTACAGTAATCCTGAGCTAGCAGATAAAGAACCGAAGTGCTATAATTCGGTCTTGGACTGCTTCTGCTTTCTCTTGAGCAGAATAGATGTTCAGTGCAGGAAAACCTTGATCTGTGATTCCCATCTTAGTATGGAGCAGGTAAGATCCACTTATACTATATTTTTTAAAATACTGTTTCATTTTTTTGAATCACTGAAGTTAATAATTCTAATAATAGCCACTTAGTTCATTATATAAAGGAGATGGCTAATGAAGAGAATGAGATTTGAAATGTATACTCTGTAGTAAATTTTAGAAAAGTAACAGATTGACCTCCCAAAATCAAAAATAGATATTCCTATAAATAATAATATTTGGATATTATTTTAAAAAGAATTCCTTTCCAATGACTTACAGTAGCAAACCATTACAATAATCAATTTTCATTCTAGTAGTAATGAACTCATATGGTTGCTAAGTCCTTCTCATGACAAATAAATATTCTTGCTTCAATTTACTTTAAAATATCAGAGGTGGCAAGTCTGAGCCAGCTGCAAAAGTCCCCTTAGAGCTGACAGCAAGAACTAGGCAGTTCCAGAACATGATTCATCTCATCCTGAGGAAGGTGCTTAAAGCAGGTCAGATGAATCACCCTGCTGAAGTGACTACAACCTTCCCTTCACTGCACAGGGGACAAGCTCGGCTCAGGTGTAGACATCTACTCCGGTGTCACCTAAAATCAGTAAGATAAATCTTACTCTTAGTGTCTATTTGGTGGGGAGGGGCGGGGTGGTTCTTTATTTCCCTTCCCCTTGCTTCTAAATGATGTACAACTAGGGAAGAGGGATCACAGAAAGATATCAAAGTGGCCTCAAATATCCTTTTGTTTACACCACCACTACATGATATAACTATGTTAAATAGCTTTTGATCACGACACGATATATACGAGGGAATGATAAGATCCAAGTGTATGTACAGTTGGGAAGAAAGAGGGAAAGACGGAGGGAGAGGAGGAAAGCTTCATGTTAGGTTATTTTTATTTTTTTATTTTTTTACCAGCCTATGCTAATTCATAGATGCGGGTTGGCTACGGGGCCCTGGAAAAGTCACATTCAAATCCACAAGTGATCGAAGATCTATCTTAAAAAGCAGGCTGATAAATGTAAAGCTATTAGCAATCTATTCAGTATTCATTCAGTAACCACATTTGATACATAATGTAATGCTATCTCTGGGAAATCCATTACACCTACTTTGCTCCCCTCTCCTCTTGCCCTCCTGCTGAAAAACATCCAGGGTCTGGGAGGAGTACTGTCCTCCCAGACCAGTAAATATTGTTAAGAGTAGAAAGTAAATTCAAACAGAAAGTAAATACTACTAATATCAATTTGATTAAATCAAATTTTTGATAGAAACATGAATGGGCTTGTGTTTTCTTACCAGTTGTTGGTAAGCAGTGCTTTGTAAATAGGTAATTTTTTTTTCATAGATATCTGAACCTTATTTTCAGGAACATAGTTACTAAACTACATGTTGTGAATGAAATGAAAGTGGGATTAAAATTATCCCCTAGTACTACAGTTGTGATTGCTGAGTGTTTCCAGCTAACTCATTTTGAGAAATTATTCAAATTCATTGACAGAAGAAGCACAGTAACTTTTCAAACTTATTTCTGTAATAACCCTACAGAGCAACAATCTTCAAACTAAAATATTCCAGAATAAAAACCCTTTTTAGGATTACAAAGAGTGCTATTATAGAAAAGAATAAAATAAAATCATAAACTGAATGGAGGCTATCAGAGGCAGTAAATCTCTGTAGAGAGGATTTTTAAGGGTGCTGGATTCTAAACTGAGCTGGTGAGCAAATATTGTCATTTCTAAGGCAAAGCCAGTTTACAGAAGACAGTACAGATTAACGTATGCTGCAAAAGAATTTGGCAACATAGCGTATACTGAGTCACCCTTAGAGCCTGAAGTTAACACATGGGTGTAAGATCCATAAGAATCCTTTTTTTTCCCCCTAAGATTCCTTCCTTAGGCAGTTTTTTCTGATTATTGGCTCTCCAGAGCATTTTCCAGTTCAAATCACCATCTACTTTCAGCAATAAATTACATCTACTGCTTATGGTAACTCTTCAGCAACAACTTTAGAATGAAAAGTGTTTATTTACACTTTAAAGCGTTCCTTTAACAGTCCTTTTGAGGAGATCCAACTCTTCATCAATGGTAACAAAAAGAATAGCCAAATCTATCGAAGTATTTCAGCTAAGCAGGTCATTCCTCCTCCTCCTAGCTAAGCTAGGTAAAGAATGCTTCTGGTGAAGGTAACATCTCTCAGCAAGAGCAGCAGTCTGCCCACAGGTGCTTCCTGCACCCCTTGAAACACATGGGGGTCATTCTTTGAAGTTTAGCAGTTTATATAATTTTATAAAGGGACTATCACGAAATCCATAGTGACTTTTAATTAGAGGAAAAGTAATTGTAAATTTGCATCTCTTGTGCCAGGTTACCTTTAAAATCTTATTTATAGGCAAAGAGGAAGCACATCCTTTAGAAAAGTACAAGCAAGCATTTATTGTTAGTATAATTGAAATATTAAGTCTAAACATTTTTAGTCCACATCTAATTTCTGGAAAAGATAGAATAAAAACTGTTATACACACATTTCTTAGTTTCTGCCCCTTTTCCGGGTGTTATGCTCACCCTTCCCCTGCTGCTCTGTGTCCTGAAGTGGGAGGTGTCTCCCTGATGTTGGTGCTGGTGGCATTAGAGCGAACCATCAGCACCTGGAGTCCTTTGCCGGGACCAAAAAGACTAAATTTATCTGGCTCCAGGTCTGCATTTCTTTAGTTGAAAAATTTTTAGCCATGGGGTCTTTGGCTACTGTGCCTCATCTCTTATCCTCCTGAACCTGTTCTCCTCCACGCCGCAGCTTGCGTCTCTGCTCCTCATGGCCTCCACTGTTGCACCAGGCTGGTATTTCTCTCTGCTACATCATTGCGTCAGAGCCGTAAATATCTCGTGCTGCACAGAGAAACCGCTTGTCACTGCTAGCTCTATAAAGCTATGATTGTACCACACAAAGATAAACAAAATTAAAATAAATTAGCCGTAGACAACCAATCAATTAGAAAAATTGCTCTTACAGCTAAACTAAGTGGAACAATGCTGCAGGCAGGTCAAGAAAAGTTCAGACAGAGCTGAGCGAGTCAGACAACTCTCTGTCCTGAGGCCTTGCAAACTCAGTACAAAGCTTATGGCCTGCTACTAGCAATGGCAACACTATGTTATGGAGCTGCCTGGCTGAGCTAGCATGATACTTTACGTACTGTTGTTAAAATATTTTTTGTTTAAAATGTCATTGTTTAATTAATGTTACCACAGAGTAGTATGTGAGATACTATAAAATATATGTACCATAGAAAATAATTATCATGTCTTAATGCTTTGATCATTTAATTTTATCAAAACAGATGTGATCAAAGCAGCCTCTCTAGTTTGGGGGTGGTTTTACAATTCAGTAAAGAATCTGGGCACGTATGTATCAGTTATCCTTACAGTCATAAAAAACATATATTAAAGTTAAGTAGGTTGTGAATTTGATTTTACAGTTAAGCATCTAAATAAAAGTAGGATGATCTTTAAAGTCTGAATCCAGGCTTTTCCTGTGATATCCTGTCTCAATATCTTAGGTGACTTTGAAATTCTTTTGCATCATGACGGATAACTGTATTCCCAGTTGTGGGTCCTGACTTAACCATTCACTGCTAGTATTCCAGTTCATTGCTCATGAAAATCTGAAAGTAATTGCTTTTGCAATTACTCTTCCAAAATTAACATGCTTTTGGGCTATTCTAAAATGCTAATCCTGTTTTCTCCAAGAAGAAAAATTTAATCATGATGAACTAGGTAGTGGCTTTAGGTCTGTAAGTAAACAGCTACTAGAACCAGTTAATGGCTATGAATTTTCGTTTGACACTTTTACTAGGATTTAAGATCAAAGACTGGGAAGGACTGTGTAGATACATTGGGATACTAAACCCCATGAGTCTCACAAATGCAAGGCAGCTAATATTTCAACCTACTCTCCTGTAGTAAGGTGACATACATTTTATGAAATCATTTGCATTTTACTTCTATCTGGAGTTACTTGAGTCTGCTTATGTTCCTAAACGTGGATTATTTAGTCTACTTACTTTAGCTGGACAGGCAATGTCCTGTATCTTCAATAGGTTGTCTTAAAAATGGTGGCAACCTTATCTGTGCATAAAGAGGAGATTATGACCCAACTGTCATGTACCCATAGAAACTGTCTGTCTCACCCTTTCTGTGTCAAGAGACTTTTGGCAGGAACATAATATTCCCTTCAAAATCAGTTTATTCCTTTACCTTTTTTTTATTTTCCCCATATATTGCATTTATCTGATTTTCCTTCTTCCAAACAGTCGTCAGCCCTGCAGACTGATTAGATCCTAATTCTTCTGGCATGCTGTCAACTTGTCCTAGTCAGAATAACTATTAGGCCTTTGCTTTTGCTACTCCTCTGCAATTTTGTTTCCCTTTCTGTGCTTCATGTCTTTTCTTTGTGATTTTCACCTATTTTGCCTGAAGCTGTCTTCTGACAATATGTTACCACCTCTCTCTGTGGATTTGTTCTTTGCCTGCCCAAGTAATTTATTTATGTGTTAGCTTCCTCTTCGCCATTATCCAGGCTGTTTGACTTTGTGTGTGTACTGCTTTTCATGTGCCTCAAGTCTCTAAAATGTTATTAAAAATTTGAAATAGGAGGGCTTTTGTACATTTTAATGCAATGACTTAATCATGCTGACTGTGTGTTTTTAAATGACTGAAATTCCTTGTGCGCACACACTGAGACAACACCTTGTGTGTGCCTGTGACAGCTGTAGAAATGAACATAAGAGTTTAGGAAGAAACATTTTTTTCTCTTGGCAGCTAAATGACGTATTTAGATTACATGCCAAAATAAATAAAAATCAATCATTAGGTTACTATATTCTATTCCTGTATTTCATTATATGTATAGGGGATAAAAAACAAAATGAAAAAAAAATAGCAATTCTTTTCAATTCAAACAACCCTTCAAAGACTGATACACGGATGTGACAGAAATTTCATCCCATGGCTTGTCCCTAAACTCCAGAAATAAATAGAGAATCATATTCAACTCAGGATACAGCTTCTAGTTCTTTTCATTAGTTCTTCTATAAAAAGAAAGTGTGATGGAGGCAGACTGTAGAAATTCAATAGCAAAGAGATCAAAACAACCCTATCTTTATTCTCCCCACACCTCAGAGAAAGTTAAAGTGATAATATATCAGAGTGAGTAACTCCAACATATGTAAAATGTTGATGACATGCTAATTATATTTTCTTAGAAAACTGGTGGACACTGAGTTGGTCTGAATTCTTGTTACCATAAATTCTAGTTGCTAATTACTTTTTTTTTTTTTTTATGTTGAGTCTGATTTCACATATGTTACCTTTCTGCTAAAAACATCTAAGTAGCCGCATGTGGGACCGTAAGGTCTAACAATACTAGTGAGTTTTGTGTGGGCTTCTTCCAGCTGATCTTCAGAGTGATTCCCCCCGGCAAAGTATGCTGTTTCCAATCTTGGCAGGAAAATGAACAAAAAGTAATTTTGTCCTGCTATATTTTGTTTACTCTCTGTAGAATAGGTCTGGAAAGATATGGAGGCTTGACTCTGGGGCAGGCAGTAGCCCAAATTTAGAGATCTTAAGAGATGAAAATCTTTAGAAGATGGCCATTCGGAGCAGGCAAGAAAAGTTTCCCACTTTTTTTCAAAAAGAATTTTTGTGAATACTATGTGAATATTTTTCTGCCTTATTGACTTTACTGATCAGGATTTGAAAGATTACATTCATGACTGCTGTAAAAAAGGATGGAGGTAACTTTTATCTTTTTCCATCTTCTGTTAATAAGGGGAATCTCTGTAGCTGTCTGAGTAGCAGGAGTGGTGGCCCAGTGCCCAGCTTTTCATCTTTGACTCTCCAGAGAGTCTTGACCATTTCTCTTGAATATAGACTTCACTAAAATCAACTATATCTTTGTCACCTCCAGGCTGGGCACTAATGTACTTTCTGCAGAGCTTATTGCATGGTGAACATTAAATTAGAACTCCATAAACTTAATTTGCTTCCAGTGCTTCATTTGCTTCCAAGTGTAATTCTTGATATTGATTTTAACTTATATTTAACTTTTATAGTAGTAGTCACGCGTACCGAAGAGGCTGCTGCTACTTCTCTGCTGAGAAACCTGACTTGAGTCTTAGATTTTAGCCATTGGAAACATCAATGTTCCTCTTCTCTGGAAGATGTGTAAAGCATTAATGCTTTGCAAAGCCTCCCTTCTGACGTTCCCTAATACTGGAATTAGGGAACATGTACAACAACAGCCGTTACTGATCTAATCTAACTTTTCTTTATGTATTCCTTCTTTATTCAAACTTCTGTTTTAATCTTGAAAAGTGTCTTTTAATATGTTTTCTCATTAACACATCTGTATTTTGCAACACGTTGGAGGCGTCAGGCCAAATCTAGCCCTATTTTCTGTTCATTTACAGTTATTACCCTCCCCGATTGCAACGTCAAGAGAACAATTATTATGAGGTCTACAAGAAGTCTGTAATGACTGCCACCCAGGCACTGCAGCTTTTCTAGAAAATTTTGGAAATTTCTTCATATTGCAAATGCTTATGCTTCAATTTTCCTCTTTTTTTTTTTTTTTCTTCAGGGTTTGATGTATACAGACCCCTGCTCTAGACCCTTTAACATAGTTTGCTTTTGGTAAGAGCTGTTGAAGTTAGTTTATATCTACCTGACTACAGCCAAGGACTTTTTGTGTAAGCATAATTTTTTCAAACTAAAATTTAATTTTCTATTTTTAGCATGCAGGCTGCTATGCGACCTTTAGCTGCCATCTGGCATTGAGTACACTGAGAGTACAGTGCGTAGAGGAAGCAAATTCCCCTTGATTTTTCTGGGCCACAAGAAAGGACCGCATAATCCTTGAGTCAGGTAGGATGGATGGGTGGGGCAAATATGTGGTATCCTCAAATATAGAATAAGAGCAATTATTCTTCATTCAGTGTTGCAGATATGCTATCAGTCAAGAAATTCTAGTTTTTATTTTGAACTTTCCCAGAATTTTCTGACACGGATGATTCTCATAACAGTTAGACTGTCAGACTCGCCAGCAGTTGAATTTTAAGTGATGCATATGCTTAAGATGAAGTTCCTGCAAACTAGTAAATAAGTTCTAAGTTTTGTCAATAATTTTCAATGCTAATAATTAGACCTATTTTTATATAACATAGTTGGTCCTAGAATGACATAAGGCATAAGAAAACCTAAGGATAGAAAGAAACTGAAATACAGTAATGATTTACAATATAAAGATTAGTAAAGAAATCACGAGTGAGCTTTTGAAGACAGAACAGGTGAAAACTATCTCTACTAGAGAAAGTATTTATTTGAATATATGTGGCAAATGTGGAAGTGCTGGCAGATACACAGTTTAGAGAATAACCAAAACTTTAAAATTAATATATCTTATGTAGAACGCTGTGAAATTGTTGTGGCCCTAAGATATCAACAGAGTGATTCCATGCTTCCTTGGAAGCATGAAGTATCCTGATTTGAACAGAACATAAGATTTAGAGGCTGTAAGCACTTGAAATCTTCTTTGTGCAAAGCTCACCACCTCATTTCTGAAATGTGCTTTTTCATTTCAAATAAGAGAAAATGTCCGGGAGTGTAATTTATAGGCATTTTAGAATTAAACAACATTATTATTTTAGAAAAATAATATTCCTCTGTTATGCTAGAAGTGAATCCAGGCCCAGTAAGGCAAGAAATAGGCATGACATAACAGACCCCCACTGCTCCCCAGGAGGGTACAATGCAGAGTTGGCTCCATGTGGAAGCGCAGGGTCTCGGAGCTGGGCAGCCTGACTGTCTTCCAAGCAGCCATGTCTCAGGCTGCTAGGAAAAATGAGGGAGATTTACAGAACGGCCAGAAAACCCCCCTGCTTGTTTTTCTGTCTATTATTTAATCAGTCTATTATTATTTGTGGCAATTACATATTCCTTTGGCGTTACTCTGATTTCTGTAAGTTGGCATTTTAAATGAAAAACTAACTTTCATCAGAAAGTTTTCAGCCAGCATGTGCTACCATCGTAGTAGTTCATTTAGGGAAGATGGAAAGACTTCCAGCTGAATGATAACTCTTCCTTTCTGGAAACTCATAGGTTCTGCAAAGGAGTGTCCCCGTCCATTGCAGAAACTGTTCTTAACTTTGTGCCACCTGACAAGACTTTTAGCATATGGCAGCATGAAACATAGTAATATAGAAATGAAAAGCATACTCAACACTTAATAACACAAAGATAGCCAACACTCCATCAGAATACATATTCAGCTCTCACAAAAAGACTTAAGCCACTATAGAAAAAGCACCAGAAAGAAAATATAATTAAAACACTCTGATAGCTTCTTTTTTGACAAAGTTTTCAGTTTTTTTGTGGCTTTGACGTTTCCTGTCTTTATGCTCTTCTCAAAATTACTTTTTCATTATGGTAAGCCTTAAATACTGATAAGGAATTGAAATTTGCTACTATAGGGAATGAATAGAATAGTAGTAAAAATAATGAAGTAATGGGAAGATACAAAAATACAAAAAACAGGGTGACATTGCTTTATATAATGTTGCGGTGTTTTTCCAGTTTATATCACCTTTTTGTTTTCCTGAAAATGCTCTTGTGACCACTGCTTTCCAAAAGTCTGGACAGGTTTTCGGTTGCTGCTAATCAGTGTAGTTTGGTGGTGTAATCCAGTTTTTTACTGCCACAAGATATATTTTTAGAAAATAAACATTATACATAGATTAGGAAACAAACTGCTAACTCTATACTGAAATAGCGACATCTGTGTTGCCACATACCCAGCAGACATGGACTTTTAAATTTGGAATTTTTCTAGAAACAGGTATACTGAGATTTTCATATAGATGATAAAACTAAGCAAATCAGTTCTGCAAAACAAGACTCCTGAAGCACACTAAAGCGATTTATTTGAATTTACTTATCATGGACTAATCAGGTAATAGTTGGAGTATCGCAAACTATTACGTTGGAGGAAATGGTTTATAAATCAGGATGACCCGTTGGGGATTCAACCAAAAATCACGCTTGCGCCATTTCAGGGAAAGCACTTGCCAGAATATCAGCTAAAGCAGGGAGTTCCAGCTCATTGTAACTCTAAGTGTTAAATGCTTGAGCAACTCCTGGACAAAAACAAGCTGTAAATAATAATTCCATTCGATTGGTGAATTTCTCCTGCTGTGTGCTAGCAAAGTAGCTAGTGACAACTGTTGACAGAAGAGTCTCAAGGGGAGCTTATTCTAAAAATGCAAATAGAAAAATGTAGAAAAATAACTAGGTTTTGATAAAACAGATAATATACCTCTCCACATAGTTGAAAGTATACCTTAGCAATGACTTGTAATGAAATAGCTTTAAAATTGCTCTGGTTAAACTGTGTCTAGGAGGAGTGAGAGCATGTCAATGAGCGTGCTAAACTGAAGAGATGCTGTCGTATTGGGTTAGTGTTCTGCCTTATTTTTAGCTGCCGTTTTTCACCGTATGATTTTTAGGGTTGTTTTTTTTTTTTTTTTGGTCAAATTACTGAAGCTGATAGTACGTGTGAAATACCAATTAAATGTTCTATGGCTGTGAACAGATAAGTGTTTCTAGTGACAGTTGCTCTACTGAGAGGTAGGTCACGCTTAGAAGCCTGAAGATTCCCAGTTTGTGGTTTGCAATGTTGTGTAAGAGACTAAATAAAGATAAATATCATAACTGATTTCCTTATACAGCTCACTGTCTCTGTCTGACCTCTAGATTATATTGCTAAAAACCTGGTATACCATTACTTCTTTCTGTATCACCCAAACTTTTCTGAGTCTTGCTAACTATTTGCAAAATGAAACCACTTCAAGTTTGCTTTAAATCACTTACCATGGGACATAAAGAGATATTTGTGAAGTGCCTGTAATTCCCATAATATCAAAGATATTGAGCTCTATTCATTGTTTAGTCCCTCACATTATTAAGGATAGTTATCTGTTTGTTTGTATTTTAACAGCGTCAGTAGAGGTATAGAAGATAACGTGCTCATTTTCATCACCTACGTACATCCGACGTCCTCAACTGATTTAGTGGACCCAGTGCCATGCAGCTACGAATTGAAATATTAGAAGTCCACACAATTTGCACGGTCCAATATGACAGTAAAATGTTAG
Organism: Struthio camelus; assembly: GCF_040807025.1. NCBI lineage: Eukaryota > Metazoa > Chordata > Aves > Struthioniformes > Struthionidae > Struthio > Struthio camelus. Next base: position 30,510,305 of record NC_090945.1, read on the forward strand.
ATAGAATAAAGAATTGTGAAGTAATAAAACATAAAGGATATAGTAGGATCTCACAATAGAACAAAAAAAATGTAAAGTGTAACTTAATGCTCTGCTGAAAAATAGGCAGTGTTGATCAAAGAGGGACATAGGAGATTGGATGTAAGTTATAATAATAGTTCTATAGAGGAAGTATTCTACTGCTATCTAATGAGAAGATAGGTCTTGTATCAAAAGGTGATTCAAAGCTATCTTTTAAGATCAAATCCAATCTTAAGAGTTAATGCAGTTATGTACAAATAGCATGACATAATTGAAAAGTAAGAAAAATGCATTCATGCCTGCCAAAATGAATCATTTAGTTAGAATGATTTAGTTAAAAGTAAATAAATTGTGTATAACTTCAGAAGAAAGAAAAATTTAAAAAATATTTAATTTAGATACTTAAAATTCCTGCTGAAGAGAGTACATCTCAGCTAGGGACTGAAAGTTGCTGATGTACTGAAGGGGTTATTTTACTCATTCATAATGTTTTTGGATTAAAAACAAAACTAAAATCCAAACGCTTTGTTCCTTAACACGAGAACTTGGCTAAAAAGACAGCTCTTAATATAATTTGACTTTACAAGGCAATTTCCCTCTTCCTTTTCAGAATTAAGGTTAAGTGGTTCTACATGTCTCATTTACTAATACTGTTTGTTAGTGAAGGTGGTGAAAGCAAAGGTTGTGTAAACAATTTGCTCTTGATCATTTTTGATGTTGAAGTACTTTTCTAAGAGCCATTTAAATCTGTCAGCTTTGTGTGTTTCTCCATTTTCTCATTTTTCAGAAATATGAGTGGATAATGAAACTACATAATGAAAAAAATCCACAATGTTAACAGTTAAAAATGCTGATTGCACATGCAAGCTGGAAACATTGTCCAATTGATTTATTGGTGTAACTATATGCTGTGGAAAGTGTAAGTGTTTCTACTAAGTAAATTATCCCCTTCCTATGAGTTTCCTTTCTGTAGCGATACCCTGATATATCGCTATGCATTCAAGCCACCAGCTCTGTTGAAGTCCATTAGAAATTCCACTTCACATAATATATTTCACTATTATAGCAAAAGTCTTTACTCCCAAGAGTGAGCACTGTAATACATTTTTATGATGTAATAGTCCACAGCCTGGAGAATGCCTGTTAGCTAAATCTGATTTAGCACATTGCTGCTACCACTCTTAAAACACAGTATGGTATAGTAAAGTAGTTGGGAAGCAAAGTGAGAACTTGATTTGTGCGTGTGTGCATGTGTGCATACATATATGTGAGATTTGGCGGTAGTACATTTTCATGGGTTTTTTCCCCCTTCCTATTGAAAATCTTATTCTGTATGTAACCAGGGCGCAAAGATACAGTCTTGTTATGCATCTAGTTTACAACCCCTAACTTTGTGCCACTAGGAAATCATAGGAAAATGTCAATTAGCAGTGATAGCTAATAGGCGTATACTAATACTATTTCTGTCAAAATGCATTCAGTAATTTGATTTGATATATCTAGTGTCTATTTAGGAAACTTAGACTCTAGGTGAAAGTTTTACTATTAAATATTACTGAAGCTTGCCATGTACGACTGGAATAACTGCATTTGCTATGTTCATAATACATATGCAGTGTAATTCTGGATGTAACTTCATAAAATAATCTAAGAATGATTTTGAAATGGCAGATCATTTAGAGTCCATTTTGTTAAGCTCCTTTAAATTGGAATGTTCACATGAAATATTTAACATCATGTGTTCTGAGTTGTCAGATATTTAAGACATTTGCACAAATGCCATTTGAGCATAGAGAAGTCAGTATAATTATTAGTAGAGCTGGGATATCAGATTTTTTTTTAGTAGAAAAACCTGTGTCTGGTGGGGAATCTCTCAGACAACGTATTAGACAGAGCTCTTTGAGATCAGACTGTGGGGTCCCTGTGTATATGTTTTCACATGTAGCAATAGAGTTACCCAGTTTGTGTTTACATAAAAAGTTGTTAACAAAGTTCAAACAACCCCTGATTATGTAGTTTAAAGGTTAAATATAAGGAGGAGAAGGAGATGTATGTCATATTATTAGCAAGCTCCTAAATAAGTCTATATATTTGAAAAATTTTTTTTTTTGCTGAGCCAGTTGATCCTTATGACCTTATTTGTGCTAAATATAGGACTCTGCAAGGAAAGGCATAGTTGTATACTCTACAGGCTTAAATTGAATGCCAAATATATTCAAAAGTCATTTTAATTGCTAAAAGGAAAAGATGACACACATCAAAGAATCTTTATATTTTCATGCTGGTGCCTGCATAGATTTTTTTTATATCCATTTAAAGCTGTTAGTTAGACTTCATCCTTATTATGGAGTCCCTGTATTGTCTTATTTTTTTAAAGAGTGCAACATCACAATTTCAGAAGGAAAGAGAAATTAAGAATGAAATTTCAGCTCCCATCTACACAAAATATGTATTTCCTAAATGCATTTAATAGTATTTATTTTATTTAAAAGTAATATCTCACTGGCATTAGTATTCTTTTTAATACGGTTATTTTACTTGTCCTTTCCTGTCCGGGTATGTTCAATTGGTATTAAAAATGTTATTAGAAAATAACCACAATTTCCCATAAAATTTGATCAGCATCTCCAATTCCATCTCAGTCTCCAAATCAGTCACTATTTCAGCAAGTACCCTAAAAGCTACAGAGAGTTTTTGCTGGGGAAGAACGTCAGAAGATGAAGTCGTCTTTAATTCACTATTCTGTCACTATTTTTTCCATATTCTGGCCACTTCGTGAAAAAAAGTAGCAGAATGTTAAAAATGAAAATCATAACCCCCTTCTTCACTGCACATGTGAAACATGCAACGTAGAGTTACAGTTCAAATATGAATAAAAAGCTCTAAATTTCAGGAACAATCTTGAATGTCCCAAATCTTGATGTGCCTTTTGCTGTGCACTGACTTTGAATCATGGCAGAACCTGGTTTTATATGATGCTCTTCCTCTCCTGCTTTCCTTCCTGTTGCATCTAATGCCCTAATTTCCTGGGGTTGGAAACCCAGTATTGTTCTCTGCTCAGGCTCTTGGGTTCATCTGAGGGACTCCAAAATGGAGCATGCTTAGGCACCCACTTGTGCATGGTTTAACTGTGTCCTAATCATGCTACTGCAGGTTTCTTGCTTGGTAACAGTAGGCAAATGGTAATTTTTTAAAATTATACAAATAGCATACTTAACCTCCCACCAGACCCTCCTGAAGCTTTGCTGTTAACCAGTGAACAAAGAAGCTATATTTGAAGTGTCCATCAGTACTACAATTAGGAGAGATACTTCTGAAACTGATGAAGCGATGGCCAAACCCCTCATAACTGTCAACATTACCCCCTCAAAAAAGCAAAAAACCTTTTTGAAAGCTTTTCAACGTTCTTCCAAAAATGTTTGTAATGTATGTCTATGTATAAATATATACAAATCTGGAAAAGCATTATTACAAGGTGTGTAATTTTAAATGTTCAAATAACATTTGGGACACGGTGAAGGAGCACAATCTCACAAATCAATTCATTTTCAGAGTTCTGGTGGCCCATGATTCCCATCATTTAGTTACTGGGATTAGTTACTCCTGAAAAAACATTTATTTTTTCAGCCTTAGTACTCCTTGAGTTTACCTTCTCTTTTTTTGGCATTTATTTGGTATATAAATTTTATAAATGTTTTGCATTTGATTTTATTTCCTAGGAGGTTTCTTACAATGAAGAGGAACTTAGGGTGGACACTGTTTATTAGATAAAATGAGTAAGTCTGACAACTTAATGATGTCACAGTATTTGATCATCATGAATGCTGCATGTCTTTATCCATTGCCAATTAAGTCTGTAAACAGTTTCGATAATGCAATGGAGACAGACCGCAGAAGAGCTAATTGCATTAAAAAAAAAAAGTCAATGGAAAAACATGTTAACTTAGTTTAGAGTGAGTTGTCAGAGGAAAAAAAAAAAGCAGTTTAAGAAATTTTCGGTTTCAAAAAGGAAATGTATCAGAAATCAGAAGAGCTATTTAGGGAAGCCAACTGAACTGAAATTGTCAAAGGCTCTGAGATGGAGGAGGTTTGAATAAAATTTCAGTCAAAGGGGTAAAAAAACCTATATCCTAGGCAAGGACTACCGACCATAGGTAGGTAAACTTTCACTTCCAAAGGATTTTAGGAGAAGAAAGGAAAAACTATAACAATGGTAAACAAAAGTATCTAGCAGAGGAATCTTAAAGGTCAGGAGGTTCAGAGAGAAATTAAAAGCTGTCATATGTAAAAGTCATGCAAAGCAAGATGTAATGAATACTGAAAGTTATCTAGTCTTTTAAAAGAAGCAAGAAAGAAGCACTAAGGCATCTGCAGCAAAAATGAGAGAAAAATTAAAGATAATTTAGGTATTAGCCAAAGACTAAATAAAATATTTTAAATATGATAATGAAGTTAACTGTTAGATAGTATGATGTGTAATGGAAAGAGTATCGCAACTGTGTCCAGCGTAAATATAAAATATGTTCAGAGGCCTAAACAACAATAATAGACAAGAATTATAGACAAGACTATAACAAGAATTTTTAATTAAAAAAAAGGAATTTCTATATTTACAAAAAGGAAAAAGCATGATCTAGGCAACTACAGTTTTGTAAGCCTGACCTCAACAAAGGCAACGTTTTATAGTTTTTTTGCAGAAAAGGAAAAGTGAAATAAAATTCAGCATCAAATATTTGTGTGCCTTCCTACGCTGACATCTTTAATAATGACTAGCTTTCTAAAGAAAGGATGTGCAATAGATTCTGTTTATTCTGAGCTTTCTGATTTGGTAACCGTATGACAAATTATTAGTTGATTGGAGAACAAGGTGGTTCTTGCAATAACTTTACTGTGAGTAAAAAATTAAAGACGGCAGTAGCTTGTTTGCAAGGGAAGCTGATGGAATAGGGAGATCATTAACATCATTAATGATATTCTTCCAAGGACAGCCTTGGGACTTATCTTTAAAAATATATATATCAATAGTTTTGGTACAAAATTCAATGCCCTTCTCCAGTCACGTGCATCATATATTGTGAGTTATGTACTTAGTCTTTTCAAAGGATCAGGAAGGATTTAAGTAGTTGTTTGTTTAGTTAGTTTCTTTTATTCTTTTTTTTTTTCTCGCTTAATCTTGAGGAAATCTGAGAGAAGAAACAAAAAAACTGAGAGTGGCTTAACCTTGGAACAATCAATCTTTTCTAGAGCCTCTCAGATCACTGATGTGAGACTTAGTGATGTAATTTACATTAAAAATATTTCTTCATACATTTTGAAATGTGTTGTGAAGTAACTTCAGGTGGCAGTAAGAATAATATACTGTCCTATGTGGACTTACAGCTTAGAGAGATCTTTTAAACCTGATTGAGATTAATAGACTTGAGATGGTATGATGCTTTAATGTTTCATCATTTCTGTACACAGTGGATTGGACAGTTGATAACAAACACAAAGAAAGTGTCAGAAGATCAAAATGAATGCACAATATTACTGCAGGAAAACAGTCCATTTTCCTTTCCAGTTCAAGATCACTTAGAAAATGAGGAAAAAAATGCTTTCCCTCTAAAAACAGTGGAGGGGATGAGCGGTTTAAGTTTGTTTCCAAAACTTTTATATTTGCTAGACCACGGGTTTAAATCTTAAAAGAGTTGGCTTGGATTTTTTTTCAGTCTTTAAGGGAGATTTGGCCAACTAAATATTCTGTAAGTTTTCATACTCTATATTCTGAATTCTGTTCCGATGTGAAAAGGTAGGGATGAGTTATACATAACAAAATAACAAGTAACAAAATTGTTTGATTACTTTTGTCTCTGTAATTACCAAAGTGCGATAGATACATCCACAGTCTCTGCATACAAGGTGGATGAAGACAAAATATATAAACATATTAATGAAGGTATTCATGAAAAGATTTACAATATTGTGTGACCAAGTGAACTGAGGAAAAAAGACAACAATTCACAGTATCAAGGAAGCAGAAAGAGATATCTTCAGCCAAATTCGCGATGAAATGCCTACTTTAAGGCTGCAGGATTTTAGCATATTATTGTTAATGAAGAGATTTCTCATAATGCTGAGAAATGCATCTTCTCAAAAGACAAGCAAACAAGTAAAAGGTGGCCTTAAGTGGGAAAGAAACGGATAGGGGCAAGAAAGGAAGAAGTGGGGGCAGGGGAGGAGGTTGGAGTGATGAATGGCGAGAAGTATGGATATCAGGCAGAACGAGGATAGTAACAGTGGGACTGTCCCTCAGAGGGCAGGCGGACGTCAAAGGAAACAGCCACCTAGCGGCATTAAAATATGTTGCCAACAGCGCTGTGTATAACATCTGCATATAATGAAATTTAATTTTCTGTGGAAATTGATCACAAAATCTCTGATTTCTGTTTCATTTCTAACTACGATTGCTAGAGGTTCAGCTGTGAAAACAAAGAATAATGAGGGAAGAGGATACCCCTGGCAGGTGCCTTTGTGTAATAAGAAGGATTCAGATCATTAACTTTTGAGCTTGGTTTTGCTTTCTCATACATAGAGTTTCTCTGTCTGTTCCGCCAGCTTTTCAACGAGTTAAGATCTTCATACCCATGCAGATGTGTCTTTCGTTATTATTTTACTTTAAAGCAATACTGAGCATTTTCTCATGAAAAGTATTACATGAAGAAAGTAGGTTTTATTCACTTCTGAAATATGATAGTAATAGGAAGCCCATCAGAAAGACAACACACAGGATATTTTACCAGGGAAAAGGCCTTACTGTCTTAGCTTTTCTGACTAGGTCCTTGGAGGAAATGAAAAATTAAGTATGTTTTTGTCTATAGGAGAGAGAGAGAAAGTTCCTGTAATGTTAGTCTGGCATTATATATCCTTAGAAGAGAACTGTGGGAAGTGAAGGAGAGCTTTTGATGTAGAAAACTTTGAATCTGTAATTCTCTATTCTTCAAGGTTAAGTTGGCTAAACTGTGGCTTCATACTGCAGTAATGCACAGAAAACAGTGGTGATTCACACTGCCACAAGAGCAGCACTCATATAAACTTGATTTCTATAGTGCCTTTCCAGGGTATACTGAGATGGCAGCTCAATTGTGCACAGTGCCTGTGCGAACTATGGCTTTGTCCCTTTTTCAACTAACTTGCTCCTGAGGAAAGCTCCTCTTACAACATGTCTTTGTGAAGCAGTATAAAGGGGATTGTTTCTTGTTTCCTCTTCAGCTGCTTGAGCACAGATATCTTGAAACCTCATCCAAAATGTGTTTTATGGAAAGATTGTTCTTGCTTTTGCTCTCCTGTGTCAAGGTTAACTAATTTACTCAAGTTATGGAGGAAGAATAATCAAAATCTTCTAAAAATGAAAATATGAGCTGAAATTGAATTTGAACTCTACTTTGGGTGTTCATTTCTGTTAGACAATAAAAATTCCTAAATAAAATCGTTAAGCCTGGGGACAAATGCATGAGCAGTCGTTTAGTTTTCTGCAGCTTATCACCCCTAACTTATGTACCTTAAAAAAAGGTATGAAGCTATGTGCTAAGTAAGCATTGTTTGAAATAATGCTTGAACACAGGCTATGTACTTGTATGCACGATAAAAAAATTTTCATCATCAGGATGATGACATTTTATCGTCAGTTATGTATCCTTCTGCTTAGCTGCATTCCTGCTGAATTTTACTTTAATATAGACATGAGCTATAATCAATAACTTGTCAAATTACTCATTCCTAATGGACTAGCCAAAGGATTTTGACATTACTTTCTGAATAAATTATATGAAATATATATTTCCATTATTTGACCAGCTCTCTCGATTGTTAAATAATGTTCTGTGAATAATTTATTCAACATTTTTCTGTCAATCTTTGAATAATTTACTCATGAATATATTATTTTTATTATTCAGCTAGCTATGTTTCCAGCATCTGTGGCAAAGTCTTTGTTGTGTGAAAGCATAGAGATCCCTGGAAGGAGAGAAACTTTTAACTACTAAATAACTTAAGTTCTTTATAATAAGCACTCCGTACCTTATTTTATATACCCAAGTGCATAATTAACTGAATCCATTTTCATCTCTCTGTTAATTTAACAGGTAGTTTTCCCCAAGTCTTTAACTCAATGACCCCTCCTATTTTTATTGAAAATCTTGCAGAGTTGCTATCTTGCCTCTGCTTGTTTTTTTAAGTCTTTGAAAACATTCAGAAAACTTCAATTACTTTGATTTGTGTGTTGAAGATAGGTGATGAAGAAAAGATTTACACTGTTTGCCTGGTTCTGTTAACCCATGCATTTTGAACATAATACCTACATAAATGCATACGGAATAACTACAGGTCTGTGATACACAAACACAAGTAAAAGGAGAGAGCTTTTAACAATGAAATCCTGACAGGAAGAGGAGTGCAAGGAAAGACTGAAAAAGCAGCCTAACAAAAAGATGTGTTGTAAAATATCTGTATCTATTTATCAGATTATTTTTCATTCAGGCAGCGGCTAATGTTCTAACCAGCTGCACTGAAGCAATGATGAGGTGAAATGATTTGAAGATGAACAATCGTGTCCCCTCCTGTAATTCTGCAATTCCAGTCTCCTAAATTGAAGCATGGAGGTGAAATTAGAGAACTCCTGACTGCAGAACCGTGGCACCTATTCTGCTGTCCCCATGAATCGAAGTGGAAAGCTAAGAGGTTCTTTGGTAACCCTGCAGCTCAAATAGTGTTTCATTAAGTTATTTCACTACCTAGCCATTTGGGCTGGAAAGTACTTTTGAATATATAATGCATCACTCTTGAAAATTTGTAGCATTGATAGATGCAGCTGGCAAAGGCAAATTGGAGGGCAGAGAGGATAGCTGGAACCAAAATCTAGGTGCTGTTTGAGTTCCAGCTTAGCAATTACTGGAAAAATACCTGATTCAGAGGCCAGATCCAGCACAGGCTATCTTCCATGAACTTCCACAGATATGAATGAGACTAGCAATGTACCTGCATTTCCAGTACAAAGCTATAGTGAATTTGAAACTGTATGCAGTGGTCAATACGTGTATTAAGACAGGATGAAATCAGCCTATCCTAATTCCACCTCATTCCCACGTTTGGGAATGTGACACTCAGAAGGATTTAACTTGCTAACTACAAAAGACCACCTAATTCTTGGAGCTGTCTAAACTAATTGGTACCCTACCTTCTGACAGCAAAGATCCTTGACTTTCAGGCATACTCAGAAGCATCTTGGTATGAACAGGTATGTATCTAAAAAAGAGACCTTAAAAGGCATTTGAGCACTTTCAGGGTTAGGCTTGCAATTCTGAACAAGTTGGCATACCACCTCGTTTCTGAAAAAAAATGCAATATTGCATTATATATCTTTGTATAGATTAAAGAACCAAGGACTGACCCAACAATTATGCCTCATGGCTGGATTTTGGGTAACTACATATGGCTGGAGCCAAACCTGGAAATGTTGCTGTCCATTAGAGTCTGATACCAGGTCTCTGTTTTCTTTTAAAATGGCAGAGGGGTGCAGTCACCATTGCTTGACTTACTTAAAAAGATATTCTCAGGGAAGAAAAGGCTGGGGGATGGATGAAGACCTGATAAGGAGGTTGGTATATGGGCTGCTCTGCCCAGAAGAAGAGGAACCAGGAGGGATGTTTTGGAGAAAAGAGGGAAATCATCAGGCTTGTCTTTTAATTCACTGACAGACTAATATAAACTGGATAGAAATCAAGAACTGCTGCAGAACAGGCTGAAACCAAAATAGAGGAAGATAGCCATGGGCTCACTGAATGTGCAAGCCTGCTGATATATGCTATGGAAGCTACCTCAAAAGGTAGAAAACAAAGCCAGATATGCATAGTGGAGCGTAGGAAAGAATCGCCTTATGGCTTATGGTAGGGCTACCCAGAAAAGAAAAACAAAACAGAAACAAAGATCAACCCTGTTGTAGCATTTGAGGGCATCCAGGGTCCTAAGGAAGAACAGGATAGCTGTAATGCAACTTTCAAAACAAATAGGCTGCAGGACGGGGCTGAGCAGCCTTTCGACTCTGCCATCAGCTCAGTGGATAGTGTGATTCTGCCTGGCTTCTGGAGCCAGCTGTGCTGTGATTCCAGCAGCAAGCATAAGGCATACTAGGATGAAGAAATATGATCAAAAGCTGATGATGGTGAAACCCATTCAGAAACTGGTGAGAAAACGCAGAATGTGCTTAAAATAGCCCATAAAAAAAGACATTTTGGAGGGCAGATATTAGCAGTGTCACCCAGTTCTAACAGCAGAGAGAGAACAGTGGGCTTTGTCCAATACTCTTACAGAATAAAACGACTTGTTTCATGAAGGAGGTGAACACTGTGACATCAAACTGAAGTTAAAAATACATTTGTACGCTTGTATAGCAAGTGAAAGAAGCAAATTGCAGACTTTAGTTAGTTCTAGTGAGATCGCTAAGTAGGGACTGGTAAGCTCTGCAAACAGGGACATTATTACATCTGTTGGAAGTAACAGAGATCTGATCCGCATCATGGTATTCAGAGAAAACCTTGGACAGTCCGAGGAACAAGAGTAAGCCAAAACTTCTAAACACAGTATTTAAAGCCAGTGACTATTCCCTATAGATAAAGGGGAAAAAGATTGTTGCTTGCAATATCAAAAATGTTTTTTGGCTTACAGAGATTGTTATTCCGGTATGTGGTGTTATGCAAGTTTATTCCTATATGTTGTATCCTCTGAATTCAGTATTCTGGAAATGCTGGTCTTTTTTTGTTTGTGGAGAGGATGGAAATTATATGGAATGTGTACAAGTTATAGGAGGGAAAGCTAAGAGAGCACCATAAAAATCTGCAAGTACTGTTTTTACCATAAAGATGAAGCTTGGAGGCTGCTTGTCCTATTACCCTGCATGCAGTAACTGAAGGGAACACATAGAATCTTGTTTATATTGACCACCTGAAATTTGCTTTTATGTTCTCTGTTCCTATATTATATCTATTCTCATATTATATATCTATTCCTTTTGAATTTTTCATTTTTCTTTTCTTTTTACCCTTCTTTAATTAAATCCTAACCTTTCTCCTACTAAAATACTTATTTCTTGTTTGGGCCTTGATTTGTTTTAATTCTTAATGTCCCAAAGGTCATAAGGGCTGTATATTCAATTATTCATGCCACCATTGGATGGAGGATCTGCACACTTCAATTTAGTTCTAGCTGCCTGAAAGCTAACAATTAAGAACTGCTATAAAAGCTAGTGAACTCAGGACCTCCTGGCTCTAAAAGATAGTCTATACTATCAGTTAAGTGAGAGGGGTAAAGGAATTTTACCTACATAGGAGAAAATACTAAACCAAAATGAATCAAAGAAATAAAGGGCTTTTTCTGTGACTAAAGTCCCCTCTGAATAAAACTACAAAAAAATCAGCATTCTCTTTTTTATTATTATGGTTAAGCTTTTACCTACTACAACTTTATCTCCCTTACAAGGAAAACTATAAAAGCTAATCTTAATATTGAATTTTACAATGTTTACTGAGTTGCTTTTTAAAAATTTTCTGAGCTTGTAAAAGTATAATTATCGTATCCTAATAATTATAACAGACGACATTTCTCTTCCTCTTCACAATGTTTGATCTAAACTGCAAATTTCTGATCTTCTTGTCAAAGACAGAGCTGTTTTCTTGGGAATATTTTGAACTTTGATGAAAGTTTTATGACACTTCCAACAAAACATGCTGCACATTAAAGTTTTATACAGAGAGAGCTCTATCTGCATTGTTTTGAAATTGTAAATATCACATAATTGTCATCAATGAGTAGCTGATGAAATACCTGTTCCCAGAAGCTTATATCTGCAGACAGGAGTTTGGTGTCTCAGATGAATACGTACTTTGACTGTCCCAGTGTACTAAGACTTAGCTTCTTTCATTCTGTCATGGTGGTGGTCCCAAAAGTCGAACAGCGATGAAACTGGTGATTTATTTATAACATTTTGCAAGGCATTTGCAAAGGAAACAAATTATGTAGTCTCTAAATATCTTATTCGCTCTTTCTCTTTGTCCTAAGAGGTACCAGGAGATTACTGTCCCATTAGTTTCCTTCATACAGTTTTTATGAGTCCAAACTTACACATCTGTCTTTGGATAGTAATGGATAGCTATGGTTCCTCTTCTATATGAGCAAAAACTGCAGTGCTGTTTTATCATAGGACGCCTAGCTCAGGCAATTGGCAACTGCCACCAGTGCTAATTCTGCTTAAGATGTAAACCTCAGGGACTCTTCCCAAAACAAAACAGAACAAAACCAAAAAGACTGTAAATATATATATGTTGGGGTTGTTTAGGTTACTTCAAAAACCTACTTGTTGCATATTATTCTCAAATCACTTGGTATTTCTTGTAGTGTCTCTGAAATTTATGGAGAGAAAATACTCCATGAAAGACCTTACTCTTTCAAAAGCATTTGTGTAACTTGACTAACAGACAGCATGAGGTTTTTCCTTGTCATCATGAAAACTTCGTGAAAATATAAGGATGGTACTCAGACAAATTGTTTTTTTAAGGAGACAATCTAATTAAAAATTAGAACATTAGTATTCAATAATAATTTAATTAGAACAGATGATACTTTTCCTCCTTTCTAACTGCATGAGGAGTACCTGACTATTTTGCTGCTGGCTACATGGTGTGTGCACACACTTAGCATAAGCAGATCACAGCTCTCAAAGTCTGTGTACGCCATCCAAAGCTAAAAATAGTGAACTAGATAAGTTCAAAAGAGACTAAAAGGTTTTTCCTCAGATGGGAAGGGTACCTGGCATATTATGAAGTGGCATTTTTCCTGAATTATCTCCTGAAGGTGCCTTTTTGTCTTCGTTGACAGTGTAGAGAATCCGGAGAAATGGTGCCTGAATTTAGCAGTTATGTGTCTAGAGCTGAGTGATGTGAATACCCCTTTTAGTCCCAAAATTAGAGCAGAGAAATTCATTTAAACTGTAGTGCTAGCAGAGCTACAAAACAAGGACGATCACAATATAATTAGAATCCATATCATGAGGAAGTTATGTATACGAAAGTGATAGAATGACAATAAACTTCAGAAAGACAAATCTAATAAAATGAGGGAGCTCATCAAAAATGCCCTAAGGAAAAGTAAACTCCTTAGATGCAGCATTTATTCTGCTTAAGAAAACAGTAATAGTCTCAGAAGGTATTGTATTGCTGAATAGAATGAGGAAATTGGAAGACAAGGAGGAAACATAGATAGCTAAAGAGCAAACTTCAAATGACTGAACTAAAAAGAAATCCTTCAAAATCTGACCCACCATAGCCAATAAACAGGAAAATAAAATAAATAACAGTAGTCAATGTGTAAAAAGAAGGGCCAAAAGAGATTTCCAGAGTAACTGTTGATACATAAAAAGAAACAAGGCCTCTCTTTAAGTGCATATGTCAAAAGAGGCTACAAATACAATAATTATGCAAGGCAATGCATAAAAATTAGTGTTTGCTGCATCACTGGAAAAAAAAAAAAGAATAAAAAAGGACACATGAAGAAGATAAGAGCATTGGATAGAAGTTAAGTGATTTCTTTAGACTAGGCTTCCTCCCAGAATGTGGTGGATGAAAAAGGTGAAGTACTACCAGAGATTCTGTCAGGAAAAAAAGGTAAGGAAACAAAACTGATAGGTCAGAGGGGACAGGTACTAAGCATAAGTTATTCTAACTGAACCGAGGTGTGAAATATCTGAGCATCCTGCAAAATATCCAGTCCCTTACTAGTCCAGAGGATTGAAGAACTTTGGTTTTGTCTGTATTTAAGAAAGTTTTTTCCTACCAATACATTTACAGCTCTGCCTGGTAGATTAATTGTCGTAGAAATATAATAACAGAAAAATCTGTAAAATGATGATGGTAAAAGGTCTAATGGGGACAGTGTTCTGAAAATAGAAATTGTGCTTCAGTAATTTGTGGTTTTTTGAATTTGTAGTGGATATGGGAGAACTGAATGAATTTCACAAGAAGCCGCTAAAGAAGTTCAACAGGCACAGGTAAAATGTTAGTAAATCTGTATAATGAATAGACCGCAAAGGCATGGGATATATAACTTATTTTTAACAGAATTCAATATTTCTACATCAAGCTTGTTATGGCAGGTTGCTTGAAATCAGTATTATTCAATAGTGTTGTTAGCAATGTGGAAAATGGAATAGCGAGTACGCTTATAAAATATGCGAATAACATCAGCCTGGTGGGAGCTGCAAACACATGAGGAGACAGGATTGGAATTTCAGATGACCTTGACAAACTGGGGAAATGGTCTGAAGCACACTGACCAAATAGACGATACTTCCTGTAAGAAAATGTGACAAGAAACTACCCTGGTGTGGTATTTATTAACTTCAGATATGAATGATAGGAAACAAAAGGGGTGGGTGAATGTTAAAGTAGAAGAATTCAAGGTTTATCACAGATCAGAAGGCATGAAGGGTTGGTCAATGGATGTATCTAGGTCAGCCAAGTCCAGAGAAGACAGAGATGTAGTTCAGAAGAACTTAACAACTACAGTGTGATACACAATGGAAAACAGAGCCTGAATATAAAGTAATGCACAGAAGGGTGGGAAAATTAGAGAACACCCTGCAGACTTCTAAACTGACTCTTTCAACTCAGTTAACCTGCTGCCAATGTAAAAAACTCGGAAAAATTCTTTGTTGAATGTAGCTTCAGGCAAATATCAAACAAGATACTAGAATGCATAAAAACAGAGTGGAGGGAAATCAAAAGGAAAATATCGTAATATGACTATAAATAAGTGGTGAAGGCTTATCTTAGTTACTATGTTCATCTCTAATTGTTGAAAGTGATTTGGCTGATCGAAACATTCGTATATGAAAAGAGTTTGAAAAAAACTGAATACTATTTTAGAGAAGAAATAAACAGCACAGTTGGCAGAAAGGTGGCTTGGAATTCCTTTATATATTTACGTATTTATATATTTAAATACTGAATTAAGATTTTAAAAAATCTGTCGTACATATATTTTTGCAGAAGTAAATCCTGCCAATTTAATTTTAGAAAAAGAGTGTGTTTCCAAAAGGCCAAATGCTCCTAGGATTTGCTAGTCTTATGACAGTCTGTAACAAAGTAAGGAAAACATCCCCATTCTTTTCTCTAAATTTAGCATATCAAATACTTATTGAAAAAAATTTTGAGACCTGTAAATATGAAAAAATTCCTGCTGTGGCAAAATCTTGGCCTCTAATAACTAGGACGGTTTTATATTTGTTAAAATTGGGGCCTTAGCAATGTGAAGGGCAGACCTTTAACCTCAGGTAATAAGACCTAAAGCTATTTATAAGCTCCACACTTATACAGGAGTCTGCTCAAATCACGCTTTTAGTAAGCTATAATAGATCTCTATTTTTAATGAAGCACAAGGCAAAAATAATGAGAAAGTAAATAAAAATCTAAGAATGCAGTGCAATACCATTCAAAGATGGTAATACCTAACTGCTTGTATTTTTTTTCAAGTCATGACCTCTGGAATGTAACATAAAAAAAAAAAAGTGAGATATAATGTATTAAAAGGTAAAAACATAGTGCACTCCTTAAAATATTTTAAAGCCTAATTTGGAGCTTCTTTAAAAGAATCATACATAATGTTTTAAGTGTGTGTATATATATATATATATATGTACACACATGTATATATACACACATATATACACACATGTATATATACTCACATAACATTTTACGCTACAGGTACAATTATATGACATTTGTAGTGGACAAAAATAAGAAAAAACATATCTCTGATTGTACTGGTGAATTTAAGTGGTTTATTGACTACGTCCTTTCTTTTATTGTTATATCCTCCAAAGCTATATTGCTTTCGTGGCCACAAGTCCCATCAATGGGAGTTAGGGCTCGTTAGCTAATTCAGGCACAGTCATGATACAAGCACTTTTCTGCCACAGGCTTAAGAAGGCTTTTCCCCTCACTCTGAAGGGCATATTGGGAAAAGAAATTAGGAAATACTTAACTCATCCAGTTCACTGCTATAATTGTAAAAAAAAAAAAAAAAAAGGTGTTTCAAAAAGTCAAGTTGAAGTACTATGAAATCTGTTTGCTTGCCAAATGAAGCTAGAATAAACACAATCATCTCCTTTATTTTAAAAGCTTGACACAATCTTTTTATTCTGAGTCTCTGTGACCTTTTCTGAACTTGCAGTAATCGTGGGTAAATGACTCTTTTATGTTATATTATTCTATATATACTGCTTTGGACATAATTGACTGACATGGGAGGATGCAAGGATATCACTACTAAGAATATCTTCTTTTATAAATTTTAAGTGACAGATGGGAAAGGTGTCAGCTTCATAAAAACGCAAAAAGTAAAAGAAGTAAAAAGGGATAAAATAAAGTACCATATCACAGCCTTTTACCATGGAGCATGGAGTTTATAGACATCTACTATGTAGCTTGCATGGATGAACAGTCAAAATACATTGAAAGTAGTCATAGCTAAATCCATGAGTTCAATCGCCCATTGAGCTTGGATATTAATGCTAACAGTAATGCTTCCAGGGCAGTCTGTAAAGGAAATCGGAAGTATTAGAGAGATATAGAAGAAATGGTGATATAAGATGAAATTTGGTAATCAAAAAAAGAGCTCAAGTTTGCAGTTAGACATTAAAATAAAAATAATTTCGTTTCCAGAGACATCCAGCTTCTACTTGCCTAAGTAGGAACGATAATATGAAGTACTTCTGAAACGTGAACACAAAATTAGGCTTGTATGTTTAGATATAAGCAAATAACTTCAGGCATACAAGGAAGTCTCTTTGAGAGTTAAAGGAAGAAATAAAGCAGGGATTGATGTTCAACTTATGTTTAAGAGCATAGCATACACTATTGCTAGTGTATTTTCCTGGCTGTCTAATGCTTGGCAATTAGTGAGATGCTCCAATGTAGTCCATGTGAGCCATGTCACACACTTTTGTATGTGAATATAATTGAGCTCAAAACATTTTACATTCCATTTCAGCATAGAAATACTGTTAATTTTTTTTAGAAGACTTGCTTCTAGACGTCAAGATTGAAAGTTGTCTCAAGAAGTAGGGCCACAAAGTCATCTCACAAGAGGGCTAGGAAATGTTGTGACGGAGGCACATCTATGCCATGCATTTGAATTTCGCATTAATAGTTTTCCAGGCAGGCATATTCACAAGAAACAGCTTCTGCAAAGTTCTGGAGGCAGTATGGATGCATTAGCTGTGTTAACTATCGCAACAAAATTAAGTGTGTTTCTGTGATCACATGACCAAGATTTTGTTCAGAGTTATTGAAGTCAGTCAGATTACATATCTCTGTCTCAGCCTCCGCTGGCTAGTGCAGATGTGCTCTAGGAGCACACACCTTTCTTCATCTTTGAAGGGTCTATAGAAGTATTCCTGGGCATGGTTAGTGGTATTACAATATTATGTTAAAGTGTTGCATGAGGGCTTGCAAACTGAAACTGTAATTATAGTCATTAACAAGTGGATTAATTCATTATGATTTCAGTACAAGAAAATGGAAGTTAGCATTTGAACAATTTTTTATGCAATTCAAAGTGAAGACAGCTTGCAGATATATGCTTGTGTGACCTAGGGACTAAGTTCCACAGAATTTGGCTTCCAGTTTCACCACTAAAAGTGTATTAAAAGTGTATTGCTGAAGCAAACTTGAGTCAGAATTTGATCTGAAACACTTTAGCAGTCTTTTAATGCTTGGAAGGGCCATATGGTCATGCACATGAACAATCAGTTCATTCCCCTCCCCCCTTTTTTCCAGTAATGTTATTAATGTAGATGACTACACACCAAACATATAATATAGCATATTATGCCCATCTGTTTGTACTGAAATTACCAAAATTCTGGCTGTACTGAGGTAATCCGGTAGAGCACACCACGGTTCTCACTTAAAACACGTACCTGATTTCCCCTTCAGCTGGAGCCAGAAAATATAAATTAGTTACAAAGTCAGGATACGGTAAGAAGGTGAAACCAAACTCTCAGACCTAGTGAGGAACTGTTTCTCCAATAACACAGTTATAGTTTCTGTGGACCTCTAGATCTGCCTATGTAAATTGTTTTTGTTCAGTAAGTATTTAAATCTTCTCAGAAAAATGATTTTTTGCATATGAAGACACTGCCTCTGATTAAGGAAAACACAGACCACTGAATGCCAGAAGTGAATGCCACTGCATTGCTGCCTGGTTCTGTAAGTGTAGGCTCTTCCCTGACCCTTCACTCGTCTCCGCTGTCGGGAGGGAGAGTACTGAAATATAGGGACATTCAAAGGGGCCTGGAACACTGGTTCTTATGTTATGACATTAGAGCAATAAGCGTATGGTCATACCATGATATATGTGAAAATTTGTGATCATAGATACTTTTTCACTTTTGGTACTCCGAATGTTCCCGTGGAATTGCCTGTTAAGGTCTTTCAGGAGTTGCGGTCCAAAAAATACCCATGCAGTTATCTTTGTGAATGCTAACTGAAAATATTAGAAAGCTAAAATGAAAGATAGCTCTTTTTCTTTCTCCATAATAATGATACTTCAGAAAAGGCCTGCATTTTTAGGAAAATAGAAAAAGGTTCATAATTTTCAAATTTTGGTAATCCTGCTTATCAGCTTCTTCCCCTTAAACTTCAAGGGAACTTCTGTCTGTCACATACCAAACCACATTATTTCTATTTCTCCTTCTTCCTGATTATAAAATTGTGATCATCCAATCAGGGAAAAAGAGACACACCAGATACTGCATATGAAATCTTATAACTAAGACAATTCTCATTTTGAAACCCAGCCACTAAATACTCCAGCAGTTTTTGCCCTGTTCACTGAAAAAATTCTTGAGTGAGTTCAAATAAAGTACCTTGCTGGAAATTGCAGTTCATTGTCAGAAGAAAAAGAGTAGCCGGTGAATTATCTTCTGTGAATTGCTCACTTATCTCTTAGATAGATACATATATTTTGTAATAATATGTTCCAGACTTTGCTAAAATAAGCCCGTGGCTCTTTGAGTGCTTTCTGGTGTATTGTGTACATACATATATAACCCTTATGCCTTAGAGATTAGAGTGATTAGCAGAATACAATACTGGCTGCACATGTACAAGAAGTAAATATATTTTCTCTCATGGAAAAATCTCATAATTGAGTGCTCAACCATGTCACTACAGCTAAAAACAGTACAAAGTACATTGAGTATGAAAGTGCCATCTGTATTCAAGGAAGAATATTATTGCACTGAATTTGTTACTATTGTCTTTATTCCCTCACTTATCTCTATTCTTTGGCAAAGTTGCAACCAATCAAATCTGGGCGTAAGAGTCAGTTTATCTCCAAAACTTACTGTATGGGTCATATTGGGTGCATAACATAGTGAGTTTTAATGAATAAAGATATTAATCAGAAAATTTATTTTACTTTTGCAAACTCCATTTAGTCCTCATGTATTCTTCTAATTACTATTGATCAATTTTTGACTATTTCTGTAAATCCTATTCTGTCTACAAAATCACCGCTCTGTCTGTATATTCAGTGGGACAGGCTTTTTGCCTTCCCTGCCAGGGGAAATTAATATGTATTGCAATGAGTGCTGGGGTGGAGGTTAAGCCTGAGCAGGGCGATGTTAAAGTTTCTTGCTCTGTTAATCATGGTGGTTTTGAACAGGGAAAGAAGCAGCCCTGGAAAGAGTCTTTGGATATACCACAATCAGGAAGGAATGAGAAACAGACCCAGATTCTGCCGTTTCTCCAAAATTAAAACTGTTTAAAGGTATATTGCCTTAGGATCAGACGCACATAAGGTGCAAGGCAGACAGCAATGCAAAATACAGGTGAAGATGGGTACACTTGAGAAGAGGTTTATGTCAAAACAAAAAAAAAGATGCATTGTGTATTATTTAGTTTAATTGCAATGAAATTAAATGAGATTTCTATTTTGAGTTATTGTATTGCATTACACTGTAAGGATCTCAGTGATTTATAGACCTGAGTGATTTAAGCACCAGACTGAGAAAGACCATTATTACGCCATTTTACATACGCATATTTTTGTGAGCCAAGGAAACAACAGCTTGCTCCTCAGTGAGCCTTCAGTTTAATAAAAAAAACAAACGAAAATCAGGTTCCCAAACCCGATATTAATGGAAATAGTAGTAACTGTAGGAGGAGGAATTAGGAGAATGAGAATTTTAGAGGCTTGTTTGACAATAGCTTACCCTTTTTTCTCACCTGAAACAAAGTAGCCTTATCACTACCACCTGGGATGGAATTGAATGATTTTTATCTCGTTAAATTATTTAAAAAAAAAAACAAAACACACACAGCTGGGTTTATTGAAGCCTAGTGAAAAAGAATTTTCCAGTTGAAGTTTAAAGGTGGCTGGTCTTTGTCTCTTTGTTTTTGTTTTTTTTTTTTCAGCCTTCTTATGTCAGGAGAAGAGAATAGCTTTATACGTGTAGCCTCTCTTGGACTCTATTGTAATGCTGGAAGAATAAGCTGTTCATTGAATAAAAGTCTTGCTGAGTGTGAAGTTCATGTTGGTTAACAGCCCTGTCTTGCTCTGTACCCAAGACTCACAAGTTTTGGGGGACCTTTAAGGTGAGAGTGTGAACATTTCTCAGCTGCTCACCTCTGCCTCACAACAACAGCCTAATAATCACCAGACATAAAAGTGGGTATTGCAGACTGATCAATATAAAAGTATGAAAAGTATAAAATAGAGTTACTGAATCTAATATCTGAGAACTATTTTTGTGATTTATGTGAAGTTCCAGAAGTGGGAGTTATTTTAATTCTTTTTAATGGTTTTCTTTGCTTGATTGGATATTGAACATACTCAGGGTGTGATCATACTCTTTCCGATATATTTACTTACGTGGTATGTGTACATGCCTATGTATTGCTGTTATGTTCCTGGCGTTACGTGCATAAAAAGTGCAGCAGCCAGCAGTGAGTGTAAGTACATTATTGATAGCCATAGCAACAGTGAAGTGTGAACTGGACTCTTATCATTGCTAACTGCAGCTTTGTGGCTAGAAAGAGGAATGACCTGAATTTTTCCTGATCTAGCAAAAAATAATACTGCGTGCACACAGCACAAGACTGCAGGTAAGCAGGCAAACCCTGAAAAACGATACACTCTGCAATGCATGCTTCACAAGCTTGGTTGAGGGCTGTTCACTGCAAGCTGCATAGCTGCTCTAGGTTGTCAGGGAGTCGTGTGGAGTAGTGCAGAAATACCAGCTCATTCTGCAGTAAGATAGGCTACTTCAGGTTTTAGAAATGGGTTATTTGGTCCTACCTTGGAAGTTTCCCCACTGATGCCTTGTGAAAAGTAAATGTGTTCCTAAAGCCTTTCACAGATCCTGTAGATGCTTAGCATACTTTAAGTAGTGAGCTATAAAACCATGGGTTTTTTTTTTCTTCTGATTTTTTGCTAGTCTGTTGGCAAAGAGCGTAGCTTGCGTGCTGTTCTTAAATTCAGCAAGATTGTCATAAAGCACATTTTTATAAGCCTAGCAACACACGTGTTAGGAGCTCTCACTCTTTTTGTCTTTGTGTAACAGCAAACTAAAGGACCAGTTGGCTTAATCTGAGAAGATTATAAAACTGTGCCAAAGCCAAAGAGAAAATGACAGAAACATAGCTGAATTATGGTCCTGCCAAGCAATCTCAGTCATGACCTCACAGAAAAGGGGAGACTGCTGATAGAAGGAGGACTGTGAGGAGTTTGTTGCCACTAGAATTTGGGATACTATTTTTGAAGGGAATTTCATAGATGTTAATTAAAATAATTATGATAATACAGGAATACCTTAGGCAGGCATGGCTGGACTGTAGGTTCTACTACTAAATCAGATAAAAGGCAGTCACTGTCAGTAGAGAGCACAAGATTTGAAGCATACTTCAACAGTGAGTTTTAATCCCTGAGCTGGAAGGAATATCTTTAAAAGAGAGAAGGTTATTTCGTCTCTGAGACTGGTTTAAGACCACGTAGCAATTTGGCTTTCGTTTTCATGCCGTTTCTCAAGTCCATAAACTTTATAATCCACACACACAAAAAAAGTCAGTATTCCCTTTTAAGTTATTCCCTTTAAGTTCGTTTATACAATGACTTTTGGATGCTGACTGCTCTTTGAAAATTATTAAAACCAGTTCTGGTCAGTATAACTTGTCAGTGAGGAAGAGATTGCTAGCAGTTCCCTGATGACAGTTGTGATCGTGTTACCTCATATCTACAACATACCAGTCCTGAAATGGTCATGAAGTCAGAAAGTCTTGCCTCCTTTTTTGTAAGCCTAACAATTAGATAAAGCTTTTGCTATTCTGAGGTTCTGGCAAAGCGTTGCTGAAAGGCAGATTCCAGTGCTTTTTAGTCTTTCACAGTTAGTATGCGGTAACTGTACAGGATCCTAGCATATATCTTGAAATAATAAAAATATATATCTCTCTCAAAATGCTATTAGATTTGGGACAGTTAAACACATGTTTAATTATTTCAGGCCTTGACCTATTATATTTCACCTTTTCTTTGTTATCAGCATGATCACACTCTTTTAGCACAACTGTATGTAAGTGCTAGTTCACTTAAGATATACAAACATTACATTACTGTGATGCTTTCCCATCTTCTGACAAAGACTAGCTAAGCACAGCTTCTTTCTGCAGTTGTTCGTTCTTCCATATTTTGGAAGAATTTGTGTCACCATGAACAGGATTTACAAAAGTTAGTGCTTCACTCTTGTAAGGAGTTCCTAGT
The DNA here is from genome assembly GCF_040807025.1 of Struthio camelus. Classification (NCBI taxonomy): domain Eukaryota; kingdom Metazoa; phylum Chordata; class Aves; order Struthioniformes; family Struthionidae; genus Struthio; species Struthio camelus. The sequence goes on from NC_090945.1 coordinate 30,533,174, forward strand.
ATGAGAGCCTTACAGTTTTGAAAGGCTGCTCAGCTAATTTTGGAGTTGGCCAGTTTCTGAAAAATCATCATAGATGATTTAGAAGTATTCTAGAATATGTATATTTTTCCCAGTGAAGACAGCTCCTTCTCCGGTAGGTAGAGTGGGATTGTTATGGTGGGCGGTATAGTTCCAAAGGGGTAGTGCAGTAACCACTCTCTTAATGCTATTAGCCAGATTACATCACAAATAGAAGTACTGAGAACTATTTGCAAAACCAGTACATTTGAAAACAAACATAGGTGGAGGTGCCTAAATCACAATTAAACCCATAGATTGGGCTTAATTTATATAATAGTTATGAAAATTAATGTAAAATGCCAACAGTTACATAATTCTAGTTTATCTGAGCTCTTTGAAAGTGAGAAGTTTTAATGTCCTTACAGCCTGTTCCTCTTTTATTCTCTACATGCAAAGGAATCATTTTATTCCTATAACCAGGAGGCACTTTGAGGGCAGTCTCCTAGGATTTGAAATGTAATGGTAAATTTTGGTTTTAATGTGATGTTTCATTTCATGACAGCCACAACAAATAACCTAAGATAGCTCCCTCTTAGAAGAAGAGAGCCAGTTCCCAACAACAGATATGTGTTTTTGTAGTACTCCAGCCAGGTATGATTTGGATAGCTTTGTCATTAGCCTTTCACAAATTTTCTCCTGTTTTCTGCAACATCTCTGGCACGTGTTCTACAACCTTATACTCAGCATAAGCTTAACAAAAGCTCAGCATAGCTTGGCCAAAACTTATCCTGATACCTCTTTTTCCTTTAAATTTTATTTATTGCAATTTTTAATATCTAATTACTGACGGAGAAGCTTAGTTTCTTTATTGTTTCCCCAAACAGTTAAGCCTTTCTGATGAAATCCAGACCTTCATCTGGCATGGACTAGTGGAACTCCATAAAAGTCAATGTTGATTTACATCAGAGCGAGGAACCTAGCTCACAAAATGATTGGGAGTTCTTATCCTCTTGAGACACTTTTCTGTATTTTAGCAAGGACTATTTGTTGTTGTTGTTGTTGTTGTTGTTGTATGTGTCAGAGATAACAGGAAGGATTCATCTGCAGGTCACTTGCCTCTACCCTAATGGGATAAGTAGTACCATGGAGTTCCATGTGAGAATTTTAGGCTAAGATGAATATGGTAATTTCTTGACGAACTAGCATGAATGAACTTGTGTAACTCATAGCTCATCAAAGAATTGTTTTTTTCTCACAACTAGAGACATATTTCTGGGTCCTGTTTTCCCCTTCTGAAACTAGAAATGCTGCAATCATAACAGCCAGTGTGAGAGTGATTTTGTAGGTTTGCTTTTATTTCTAAATGCTTTAGATCTGCAAATAGAATATGCCATAAATACAAATAAATAGAATAGTGTTTATTATTAAAATAAGACAAAGTAGTACTGATTAAAGGAGATTTTCAAACATTGACCTTTTCTATTTTTTACATGAGTCAAAGAGTCTACTTCCTTTTGTGTTGCAAGGATGTGCATTGCTAAATGTGTGACTTCTGATGTGAGAGTAGGTTTACTGATGTTAATAGAATAATTGTCCTACAAAGGTAGTATATCACCTCTAAGTCAAAATATGTGCAGCTCAAGAATACCATTCACTGAGTAATGTTATAAAGAACTGATTTCATTCAACTGCACCATTATAAGAAGATGGCAAAAATAGAATGGCACATAAATAGATGTTCAAAATTGCATTTCATGAGAAGCCTTTAAATTTCAGTGGTCAAGTTACTTCGGTGAAACTTTAATGATCACCCTAGAAATAGGAGTATCTTATTTAAGCCACTTGATTAAATGTTAATCAATGTAGTTAATCTTTTTATTAAAATGGACTCATATTTAGTTAGAAGTCTTCAAGTTTAAATCTGCTTTGCTGCTATTCAACGTTCCATCTTTCCTCTTCTTCCATTCTCATTTTCTCTTTCATGTGTTTAAGTATTTTGAGGGTAAAACATTGTCCAAGCTTCCATGCTTTGATAGGATTTTTTTCATCCTTATGCCTGATGTTATCGAATGTGCCATTGTAATGACTTATAGACATATTTATTTTTCTTAAAATCTAATTTTTTATGTTTATCATAGTACAAAAGCTATAGATTGCCCTTTACATCTTTTGATTTACTTACAGTAGCTAAACAATACTTCTACAGCTCTATTTTATAAGTATACTACAGCGATATGTTGAAAGACTTGGATAATTCACTAAGATATATAACAGTGTCATTGTGATAGGAAAAATGGGACTTTTACAGTATAATATTGACTTTTTATTAATGTTGCACTGTATGCGTGTGTATGGAAGTGAATTTCAGTAATCAACTGACACTTCATTAAAAAAATTATATTAATATCTGGATATACTTGGTACAAACTAGCTTACAGAAATTTGACAATTATTAGAAATATTAGTCAAATTTTGAAGGTAAATAATAAATAGAAATATCATTTCTCCCTTCTATTAAAACTCAATGAAGCATCTAATATATCCTCTTGCACTGTATTTTACACTTTAGCAAATAGCTTTAAGAAGTATAATCAAAGTTCATATGCTTGTATTAATGGCAGCATCCTTCTCTTCTAGGCAGTGGAGCACTGCAGCACCAAATATACACCTCTCACCTTGTTTTCTCTGTGGGCCTCCTGTTGACATCAGGGTAAGCAATCAACCTAGAATGAAAGTAAGAATAAAATCTTGTAATAAAGATTAAGAGATGGTAAACTATGTTTTTCCCCCTAAGTTTCCTTTTAGGAAACTCTGTAATTCAGAGATGTCACTTCTGAGTTTGCTTTCGTTCTAAAGGGAACGAAAAATATGACCATTACAGCACCATTTATCAATCAGATATGAATCCCTCTAATAACTGCAGATTAGATTATGAGTCCAAGCAATTAATTTGAGTGAAAGTCTAGATGTAATTCAGCTTTGGAGAAGTTTTAAGCATAAAAGCCACTTACAGTGATCGTTTGAATATTTTCCTTATTTTTTTTTCCACAGGACCTAACAATTAATTTTATTTACTGTGAGGTATTTCAATGCCTTTTAAAACAAGAAAATATGCACAAAGATTAGTAAAGCTACTCACAGCCAGATGGATGGAGAAATTGGAAGTATCAGTTCCTGGATGGTTTATCTTGGCAGCCATACATGCGTGTACATGTAAATATACATACAACACTGATTGACTTTGAAATTTTAAATTCTTTAAAATTCAAAATTATGAAATTCAATTAGAAGAAAGAAAGAAAGAAAACAATAATCATCTAAACTCTCTCTTAAACAAAACAAAAATGCATATAAACTGTGTTTTGTCATTGTGTAGCATGCCTTCTTTGTAGATCCTGTTGTTACCAGCGTTTTTAGGCTCCAGCTGACATGGTTATTGTCACAAACACAGTATATCTGGCACATACAGGTTTGAAAAGGGTGAGAGTGAAGCAAGTTTGCACAAATCAGAAACATGGTGGCTCGTGGATTTTGCACATTTTAGGAGATTCTGGCAGAGAAGGAAGGACTTCCTGGTGCTAATTTATTAATTTTTCCTCTAAAAATTTACTGCCTGAATGAATATTCAAAATATCCCCCATTAGGTCTAATGCCAGTGGCAAATATTTTACCCTATTTAAAAACTGAGTAAGAGAGATCTGCGGCTGGAATTAGACTGGTGATGCTGTAACAGTTGGTAGCATTATGCATAACTTCTGCAAGGTCTTTTAGTGCTTCTTATCTCTACTATACTTTATATATTTTTATCACTTTGCATAGGAAAGTAGAAGGCAAGAGAAGTAAACTTCACTGCACACCAAGTTATTAATTTTAGATCATCTATCAGTTCAGACATGGTACTATTTCCACTAGACTGAGTAAGAGAATGGAGCATCTCTCTCCAGAAGTTTGAGAAGATGAACCTTAAAATGACATCTGAGTGGTAATTACTGAGGAGGAATAGGGACTGTTTAAACTAAGAGATAATACTGGCAAAATATCTAACAGTTATAAATTGGCCAAAAAATCATTTAGATTAGAAATTAGAAGAGCAGGCAAAAGAGCAAATTTATAAAATGATCTTTCTGGTAAGGTAGGGAGGTCAAGAATCTTAAATTGTTTCAGGATGGAGTCTGATCAGTTTTTGAAAAGGATTATAGAACTATTTAGGATAATTTCTGGAGATAGGAAATTCAGAACGGAGAATCAGTTCTTGAACACCAAATCTGGTGTATCCAGAGGGCATCTGTGTCTTTATTGTCTTATATTATATGCATCCTATGATTAAAGGTTTCTGTTAGCTCTCTATGACAAAAAGAAAGAAAATTCTACAGCCTGCTAATTCATAATTTGATCACTAAGCGATATTTATGTTTCTTTGTTGCCTTTTCAAATTGCTGTTTGTTGCTAGAACGGAACTGTAGAGGCCCTGCATCCCGCAGCTTGTCAAGTTTGTAATGCTGATAGACTAAATCTATTGACCTAAATTTGAAGTCAGAATGGATTTTTTTCTTCTTAGACATGGACAGCTGGGTAACTGTGATTTTGATTTTGTTTTGTTTTTGTCTCCTTCTGTAGGTTGGGGTATGTTTTGTTTTCTACAGTCAGTGGAGACATGTAAAATATTTTTTTTCCTATTGTAGGGACCTCAAACAGAGATGATGTTCTTGATATCTCGTGCTGTCTGCTTGTGGCATAATAGCCACAAGCAAGTTGTAGCTTTTGGACTTTTATTATAGATCCTATGTCTCTTGTAGGATGTTAAGTGTTTGATAAGCCATGATGAACAGTGGATTTACTAAACATTTATTTTGGAACCTGTTTAACTAGGAAAAATTAGTTACATTAAGACAGTAAAGAGATAATAAACTTTTAGGAAGTTATCAAGATTTTCCACAGATTTTTGGTTTACTTCCCACTCATGACTGAATCACAATGTAGATTAAATGGTGTACACTGCAGTTACAGTAATATATGCATTCCTTCAGCCAAAGACAAATAACTAGAACTTTAAGTTCCCTGGAGAAAAAGCTATACCTTTGTGTGAGAGACACACAAAACCCAGAAGGATTAATAACAGAAAAGTGTTGAAAACGGGAAAGGCCATAGAGCTCAAAAAGAGATGAAAAAGCATTGAATGATACAAGCTGGCTTTTGAACTAGGTAGGGAAAAACGACATAAAAGAAAAACCCTAACTAAAATGAACGCTTGCTGAAATGAGCATATGAATAGAATATACTATGAAAATCACTGAAAAGTCAAGAAGCAGCTACATGTGGTGTACTGAATGCAGTCAGCATATTTTTATTTTTATTTTTGCCTTCCCCACAGCTTGCTATAGATTCTAGGATAGCAGTTTCAGTGGCAGTAGGCTGTGATACCACAATAGGACTGTTACTGAGTTGAATGCATACATTGGCTCAGTGATGGGGCTGTGCAGATTAAAATGACTTGATTTTTGCAGCAATTTATTCAAAATTGGTCTTTGATTTTGCTATGTATTTTGCTTTTATAATTCATGCAATATCTGAATCTTGCAAACTTTTACTTCCAAGATTTGGGAAAATACAAGGTTCTGAAGTTTTGGTGGAAATCTGCCTCATACATATTTTTTAACATTCTCTCTGAACGAATGCTTTCTCACTTCTTAATCATATCCTTGAATGTGCCACAAAATTCTCTTGAAATGTTTGTGAATGGTAGTGACCATTTAATTAAGTCTCTGTAAGTATCTGTTCTGTTCTGTGTATACTTTTATACAATATCATAAGCATGCCATATTATAACTTGTCTTCATATAATATGCTAACCCAAGAATTATTTCACCTTCTTCCAAAAAGAGGCAGAAATTTTTATTTAAGCATTTTCTACTTGAAAATAAATATACTTCAAAATGAAATTTTATGAGATGTATCCGTTCTGAGTGATAATGTTTTCTGATGCAATTTCATGTTAAAATGAAACAGAGACACTAACTTCTTCCCTTCTTCTAGAAAAGCAAATAGAGTGGAACTGGCATCAAGCTATTTTGATATACACGCAAGTCCAATTATCTGTATCTAACTACCTGTCTCAAGTCTCCCAACTCCTAGACAAATGTCCTACCCACTTGCTGTTCTGGGATAACGTCATTGCTTTTCTCCTTCTTTGTTTCTATTTTCCTCTGAAAATATTATTTTTTCATGATGCATTGAGAGGAAAAACTAGAAAAAACAAAGTTGGCAATAATAAATGCAGGGTGGAAAACATGCCCGTTAGTACATCTATAGTAAGTGTAGCAGAGTGTGTATGTACACTTATAGTAAGTGAAAAATACCTTCTCTTTTACTTTCACATAGCTTTTAGCTTTTTATGGAGGTTGGGGAAACTGAATGAAAAAAGGGAGAAGGATGGGGAAGGAATAACAAAAATAAGAACAAAAACACAATTAAAACCCAAAATAGTTAATCTTCTAAAAGCCTTAAAGAGCTTCAAACAGAATTTTATTTGGTAGCCTTAGTGCATGTTTTTTTAATTACAGAATAGAAAATACGTTTGCAAAAGGCAATGTGATTCCTTTCATGTGAATATATCTGGATTGTGTGATTTGTTGCAGCCTGTCATGGTATGAGTTTTCCCTGTGATTTACTTGATATTGTAAGGTACTTATGTAACTTATTACTTAGGAGGATATGAAGTAACATATATGAAACATATTTTATTTTCCTTTTAAAGAATGAATTGACTGCTATAAGTAATGAATGGATATAGTTAAAGGTATTATTCATTCGATAGCAAAATGCATAGAAAAATTAAAGGATAAAGTGGTTAAATGATCTGGGACCATTTAGGCATCATGAGTCTGAGCAGACATACAGTCTTAATTTTGATTTCACTATTCTTCGTTATTTTTCAGTATTAGAGTCAAGTGCTTATTACTGGTGAAAGTGAGCATCAACAACTGAACTGTCAGACTCCTAAACTGCCACCTCCAAATGAATTTTTCTCCCTTTTTAACTGTCTTGAAGAAAAAAGAGTGGGTAGAAGGTTGTTGTGCTCTCAGTTACAAGAAGGATATTTGAGAGGAGGCTGAGCTCCATGCAGGGCTTCCTGATAGTTTGTTGCTACTAGGATATTTTTGCTTGTCGGGTAGGGGAGGTAGAATTGACAACATGGAAACTGGCACTTTCAAAAATGAAGATGTAATAAAACTTTGTAAAATATTTGATTGATCATTTTTAGGAGAAAGATAAGGGGTCAGCAGCTGGTAGGCAGCCTGAGAGACTTTTGCATAATAAGGGTGGTAAAAATAAGGAATGCTACTGCTTGTTTTGTGGCGATCAGACCTCTGCGAAATATCTTGCTTCCTAAACAGTCAGATTTGTTATGTTCTCTACCCATATGCTGCATTAAAAAAAATCTGAACAGATTGAAAGAAAGTTTATGGGGACTTTGTTAATATATATTGTACACTGAAGGTTGTTTTAGACTGATTTAAAGAAGATCTTGTTTGCTAGATGTTGGAAGTCTGCCTTCTATTCTGGGTATATTTTCATTTCCTGGGGAAAAAATTAAGGATTTTTCTCTAGTAGAGAAATTTTTAAATAATTAGATTGAGATCCTTACAATGTAAAACACCCTGTACTGACAAAGGCTTTGCCATTTCAGGCAATAGATTCTGCTTATATGTCCTACTGTTTCTAGCCAAGGTATACCAAGCTGTAGGTGAAATTTGCTCACTTGGGTCACGTTTCCAGCATTAGAAGACCTGAAACGATATGTAAATCAAAGGCTAATAACAAAAGTCATTCACAGGTGAGGAAGTGATATTTTACAAATTTGCCAGTGCAAGACAGATAAATCTTTCAGAAATATCGTGCATTTGCTTTTGTATGATGCTTATTTTTTGGAAAGAGAAGCGTATGGTTTATATGTAGAGGTATAAACTTAGAAGATGAATCCAAGCCTTCCATTATGTTGTTTAACATTTATGCTTATTTATTTAATTTTTCTTGGTGTCTTTAGTTACTCATTGTGTGACCTAAGATAAGTCATATAAGCCAAAAATGGTGCTTAAAAAACAAACAAATGCCCCCCATTGTAAATTCCCACTTCTTTATCTTACAGGATTGTTCAGTGAATTTGGCAGAGTCCTGTAAGTTAAAAGTATTATCTTAGTACTAAACGCTATTGCTGAAAATGGAGCTAAATCAGTCACAAAATAATATATTTACATCGTCATCCACTCATTACAATTCCAATGTTTGCAAATCCCAGCATTTGCCAGTGAGTTTCAGTGTAGAATTCAACTATCTGTGAAGCTGGCTGGTGCTTAAAAAAACAAAAGAAAGAAAAGAAAGTACACAAATAATTATTCATTTTTCACAAAAAAAAAAAAAAAAAAAAAAAAAGAGGAAGCACATGTGCACACTTTTTTTCCTGACTTTGTTTACTTAGAAGGTTTAGGCCACAGGTTTTGCTTGTCTGACTGATAGGTTAGTTTTCTATAATTGTGTGTTGTATTCTCCTAAGCATATGCACATTCTGTATTCTAGCAACTGGTGTTTTGAGTCATAGGTAATCTGCTGTTGCTGCTGTCTGCCTGGAGTGCAGTCTATTATGACCACAGCTTGAATAATCAATGTTTTTCATAAATTCCTAGATGTATATGGCAGTAGATATTAATCAGAAAGTAGTATGTTATGATTAAGTTAGTATTCTGTCAGTCGTTTCATGTTCCATGTACGATCAGAAGTTAATCTCAAAAGAGAAGTAAAACAGCCATCTTAAGAGCTCTAATGTATAGAATAGTTCTTGTAATAAAAATCATAAAAGAAGAAATTTAAATGTTAGAAATGTTTTGCAAGACTATTTTATGAAAATTGGTAAGATGATTATATATGACTAAAAGATAACTTTCCATAACCCCCCCAACAATTTCATTTATATTTAAATTGGAACAAATCTGCAAATTTAATTAGGTTAGTTCTTCCTCTGTTAGTTGGTGCTAATACATAGTTTCATTTAAGAAAATATCCTGTCCGTGTTCGAATCACATCCGATGTTTATACTCTGAATTTTATTTTCCTTTCATAAGTTACAGTGTTTAAGTACAGCTTTTCCCATGAGACTTACCACCATCATATATAGAAATTACCTGCCTGGAAGAATTGTGTTGCTAACAGCAACATAAGTTTTGCAAATGGCCGGTAGATATTGTTGCAAGAAGCTAAGATGATACCCCAGTTAAAATCTTTTCTCATGTCAAGTGTGATCTAAGTGCCTCTGTTAGTGTATATATATGTTATACTATAGATATGTGCTGAATGCATATGTGTTCATACATGTTATATGTGCTATATTAAGCTAAACTAAGTGCCTAGTTATATATGCTGTACACAGCTAAACTAAGTGCATAGTTATGTATCATTTTAAAGTTGTCTTGAACTGACAGCATGCAGGAGTTAGTATTAGCCCAGTTCCAGAGCTCTGGGTTTGTACCTAAAGTGGAAGTTACTAAAAGGAGGAGGAGATGGGAGACACAATAAAGACTGTAAATAACAAACCAGACAAATGCCGTAATCAGGAAAATTGGGAGTTCTTCTGAAAAGTCTTTCTGTGTTCCTCCAACAGGACATCATGTAGATAGGGGATGATCAAGAGGGGATGAAATGACACACTGGAACCTCATTTCCTTTTACCGTAAACAGATCCCTCTAAACACAGGAAAACGGTAAGCAAAAAGGGGCCGAAAGGGTTTCTAACATTAAAAATACTGATATCTGGATGAGTTGCTATCAGGAAAACTGTTGTATATGATACAACATATTAATATTGATATTGCCTGCTGAGACAAAAAAGGACTTCCATTGCTTCAAGATATTTATGCGTTTTAGATCTAGACAGACTTAAATGATGCTTCTCTTACTGTGGGAGATTTATCATGCCGTGGCATAGGAAATCTGACTTCTATACAGAGCTAAATCGAATTATTAAGTTAGAAATATAATGAAAGAAAGAAGGTTTTTAGTAGAGCTTACTTTGAAGAGGAGTTAGTTCGAGTTAGTTCCTTGGATGAATTCTAGAGGATAGATGGAAGATAATGTAAAAAAGAGTGGCTGAAATGTTTTAGCTGTTCTGGAATTTTCATGTCACAGAGGATATTTTTCTCGTAGCATATTATTTTTAAAAGCTTATACATGCTAACTAAATCTCAAAGATTTGTACACTTATGTTGTGGTAAGTTCATTCCGTGGAGCATGAATGATTTGCCTGTTCTCACTCTTGACCTAATGGCCAAGCTAGGAAAAGAACTCAGAACATATTAATCTTCTCGTGTTTAACCACAGTAAAAATGATGAAAGCATTTTTTTATGCACATTGTTTTATGACTTTTTCCCTCCCCTCTCAGTATTGATTTGAATTCTGTTTTGCATGTACTTTGCCTTTGAATAAATAACATCTTTTTTAAAAGTCCATTAAAGATTTTATGCTCTGAGAGAGAGTAAAGAAGTGCTGGCCTTTTGTAGTTCGTATGCATGCTATTGTTTGAACATTGAAAACTTCATCTGCAGTATAGAGTTACGAGGACAAAAGTTAAAATTCCCTATACTGAAATTTAGTTCATACAGAAAGGTACTGTTACCTGAAAATCCTTGCCTTTATCTGCATGAAGAAAAACAATATGATTCTATTTATATAATCTTTAATATGATATGATTTCTAGTGTGAAGGCACCTTGTTATACCAACTGATACAGCATAACTGAGTTGCTAACTCAGTTAGTTAGTTGCTAACTAACTCCTGGGAGTTTTCCTGGTTCTAGCCAAAGCAGAGAAGTAAACTTTTGATTCCCTGTATCTGTTTCTGGATATCCTCATTGCAAAACAGCAACTATGTATGGGTTGGAAATTCAAACATACCTCAATGTTCAGGTAGGCTAAAAAGCAAAAAAAGAGAATGGAGTACAAGAGGGAAAAAGAAATATGTAATCTCCATTGTCTAAAGTTTTAATTCCTTTATTAAAGAGAATTAAGAGATTTTGAGACAAATGCATTGGCTGAATTAAGGAACTGGAAAACTAAAACTGAGGGCCTAAGTTGGTATATACAAATTACAGACCTCTTGATTTTCAGTTGGTTATCATTTCAAAGTAGTTAGTAGGAATAACATGTACATAGTAAAAAAATAAAATAAAATAAAACTTTGACAGGAGGCAAATGTAGAGCTTTTTGTGACAGTTTTATTTGAGCAGTATTCCATCTTTGAGCCTCCTAGTTCGTAATAAAAGTATGATGAATTATTAACTAAATGTAATAACTAATTATATCACTATCTCCCAACTCAGAAATGTTTGTAGTTATCTGTGCTGACAGAGCAAGCATGAAAAGACACAAAAAATCCTTGAGATTCAGAGCAGTGTTCAAAGAAGAAAACTTCAGAGAAGTTTTGACTTACTTGTGCATTTGTAAAAGGCAACGGATTAGCAGCTCTGTATACGTAAGTCACAGCTGCAATTACTGTGAAAAGCACGTCAGTGGGACTACACATGCCCCAGAGCTACACAACATCTCTCAGGAAAAAGGGAGAGAAAATGCCTATGTCTTTGAGAAGCTGCCGCGTGCACTGGAATGGATTTCCCGTGGCTCCCTTCCATCATGGATCCTCTTGTGCCACCATGGCAATTTGGGTTTTGGCAAACAAGACACATTCAAAGCACCTACAAAATAGTCTGGAGGTCTGCACGTTAACTACCTGGATGACAAATCCTCACTCATCTTTTCAGAGGGAGTTGTTCCTCTGACTTGCTCATTCTTGAAGCTCTGCTAAGCTGTTTGAACAGATAGGAAAAAATAAGAAGGAATTGTGTTATAACACAGTATTCTGCATTGCAAAGGTAATTTCACAGCAACAGGTACTTTTAAATAGTAGATTGCCTAGAAGTGCCTGATTTCAGATGAATACTAAATGCCAAGGAACATAATGAGAAACGTGGTTGTTGGGATTGTCCAAGATATCAATGTTAATAGCTAATTCTTTTGTACAGCTAAATGTTAGCCAGAGGGGGCTATTATGACAACTGAGAAAAGTTAAAATGCATAACTGGACTGCAGTTATGGTGTCATGTTCAAGAACTTATGCTTTACACATTCCTATTTCTGAAGAACTCTAAACGTCTGATTTAAGCCTATTATACTGTCTTCCAACTGCCTAGGTCTCCTATACTTGTGAGACTGTTAGTCAAAGCCTTCTGCTTTTGTTGTGAGCACTTCAATAGGTAGCACAGGCAAAAATGGCGGTCCAGTGCTTAAGGTGTTCCTTTTATTTTTGAAGGTGCCTGCCAAGCTGAACTAATGGGTATTTGTTTGAGTCCTGAATAATACAAATAGGTCATTTGATAAGAATATACTGAGTAACTTGATCACACTACTTTGATTTATTTAAATTTTCTGTTGTGCTGTCTTTTTCTTTCTAAATAGCAGCTTGAAGGAATAGGGAAAGCTCTGAAGTCAGAACTGCTCTATTTAGGTTAAGTGCATAACTCAAGATTCAGTAAGCTGGTGGAATGTAGGTGAAAGTCCTCCAAACTGTTGTTGAGACTTAGGAAGACACAGTTCTTTTAGGGCAGAATATCAATGATGATTTATGATTTGCATGGGTCAGTACTTTGCTGTTACTAATGTTCTCTCTTATCCCCTGCTGGGTCCCAAATATCTTTTTCCAAGCAATCAAATGCAAAGAGAGGAAAAAAAAAAGCTGTTAACTGCAAATTTTCTGCGTGATTCCTCTCTCTGTGAGCAGTAAAGTGTTTTTTTTTCTACACAGGGGCTTCCTGGATTCCTTAAATATATGGTTGAATTCCAGTCTTTATATTCAGGACAGGTGAGGGATGAGCATTAGCAGAGGAAGCTTCTTTATCCTGCCTCATTATTGTGTCTCAGCTCTGAACTGGAGAGATCACCTCTTCAGAGCCTCTCGAGCTCAAAAGGTACTTCATTAGTCTCTGTGCCAAGATTGCCAATGAGTACCAATTAGTTCCAGGAGGCATTTGTTGCTGTGATAGAAATTCCTTCTCTGATAGAAATGGTAATGATAGCCGGAGTGTACTGCCTAGGCTAGACTCACCAGGTCTCATGTATGTTATCTTGGCTGAACACTTAGTAATTTTGTAAATCGTTGGAAGTCACACTGCTCAGACTACATGCAAATCTCTGTTTCACCTATGATGTGTCTGAATCAGCTTTCTGTACTTGGTGTGTACTACTTGATCAAGGTTAGTCTTTTGATTTCTGTGATTATTGGTGTTTGCCTGTTATTTCAATGAAACTTTGCTGAATGAACTCTGGTCTCTTTTCAGATCTATGTAATTTACTGCTTCTATTTTGAACAGGAAAAGAGCATCTTTCTTATTAAATGTGTGTTTCTATACTGAATTTTACTGTTTTTGCATATTAATACATATTTTACTGTCCTTTTTTTCAGTTTTCATTTCTATGATTCCATTAGACTTTTTTCCTAACATATAATTTTTCCTTTAGAATTAATACAAATTAACGGTAAGATTTCAAGAACTTGTTCCGCTCTTTTTCAACTTTACCCTCCTCCCAATTAGGTAAGGATGTTTCTTGAGTTCAAGCCAATTCCAATGACTGCTCTCATTAGTCCACTAAAAGAACTAGCCTATGCTTCTTAGTCATGTATGTTACTTATTCATCACCTCGTGCGCTAAACTCACTGCATGTTCAAAGTTTGCTTTGGTTTTTGTTACTAAGTGCTTACTACAGCTATATTAAAGGTATGGGCACACATGAATTACCATGAGGTAAATTTGGGCATATCGCCTACCAGTGTATTTGCTCTTCTGTTATAAGAGGAAGAGTCTACCTCTTCAGATCCAGAGTAGAAAGCTATGGCATATTGCCCAAGCAATTTCTTGTGTCATTTCTCATCCTAATACAGGAGTGGTTCTGCAAGGAGCACCGCTAGAAGTGTATTCTGCTCTGCTCTTTCACGAGATTTGGCATGCTTGCCAGAGCTTCCAGCACATTTTACGATTTTGATAAAAGCAATCTCACTGAAAACACCAGTTTCACAAAGCCTAAGTGTGTGATAATTCATCATTAGTCTGCACCTCAAAATAAGCTAGTCAATGTGAATTGAAAATACAGCTAAGCTTGAAAGTTTCTGTGGAGGAGAGTTGAGCTGCTGCAGGGAAATACTGCTGAATAACATGCCTTATCCTGTTCAGCTTCCAGAAATGTCTTTGTGTATGCGTTTAGCTTGCCCAGACGGTGAAGTAAAACATCTCTCACTGATATGTCAAAAAGCATGTTTTACCTTCCAATAAGTCTAGCTAGGAGCAGACAGGGTATATATAGTTGTGATTCTTCCAGCAGACCACTTGTTACATTTTGCTTCCCAAAGTGATCCTGTCTGACTGAGTACCTCTACTCTTAGCATCTATGCCCAAACAAAGCCTTGGAATGGATTTACTGCTATTGGCAGCCCATGATAAATCCTTTCACTTTAATGTAACAAAACCTATGACAGTGGCTAGACTCTGTTTAGAGCAGGAGGAGAGTTCAAGAGTTCAGGAGCTCAGGAGTGTTTGGGGAAGAAAATGACAGAGGGCAGCTAACTGCCTTGAGGTGTTATAGCCAACCTGAAGCAAGGGGGTGCTTTGTTGCCTTGAGATGTTTTTCCTAAGGCTGCTCTGACCCCAGTTGAAGACATGGAGCCTGCTTGGCTTGGTGCCTATCAGTCCTTGGCCCTTCTCCCCGCAGGTCTGCCTAGCAGCTATGTGATTTGGAAAACTTGCTTTCCCCGGTCCACAAGCTCAAAAGATGAATGTCGTACTCACCTTCAATCAAGTGGGAAAAGAGGAGAATCTGGGAAACTTCAGACTGGTCAGCCTGACCTTAGTCTCTGAGAGAGGTATAGATAAAATTCTACTGAAAGCCCCATCCAGGCCCATGAAAGACAGAAAAGTGACTTGGAACAATTTACTAAAGGCAAATTGTGCCTGATCAACTTGACTGCCTTTGGTGGTGAGATGACTTGCTCTGTGGAGGGAAAAGCAGTGAATTGGATCAGATGACTCCAACTTAAATTGTTCCATCGTTCTGAAATTGCCTGAATCTGTTTCTCTTAATGAAACTAATTTGATAATGAATTTACATGTTTTTCTCAATTAAGACGGAAAATAAGGAAAAATTAATAACATCCTCTTAGACTTCAACTGTTAATCTTTAATTCCTGCCCTTTGATCATGAAACACCTACTGTCATACTGCTCTTACTGAGTTCCAAGGTGCTATTCTGGTAAGATTTATTCCCCTATATCTCTTGTTTTCTCCTTTTTATTCCACAATTTTTTAAGCAAGAGTATTCTTATTCTCTCTTCATAGCATGAATTCAATTTTGATTTCCTTTGTTGAAGTTCTGCTAGCTCTCAAAATATACTGTAAGGAAATATTTTCTATTTGGCCAAAAGCCATACTTCTCTCACAATTTTGTATAAGTGGGAGGGACTGAAAGATGAGAAGTGAGAGTCAAGGAAAGAGAATCATGAAAAAGGCCAACGCATTGTTGATGAAATCGGTATACTGAGCTTATATGGATCTGGGCTAACAAATTTTAGAAAGTAATATTTCACAGATACCACTGATGTACTTGTGTAGGTGGAAGATGCCCTAAGAATCAGGATGCAAAAACAATAGCTTCCATGTTTGAAGAGTCAGACATAAAGCTTTACTGATTTTCAAACCTTCAGCGTTGAAAATGAGTAGCAATCTTAAAATAAGAAAGAGAGTTACCTCATGCAAACAAATTATGCTCAGGGGAAAAGCTAATAGCTTTGTAAATTGGATATTACCTAAAACATGGTTGCTTAGATTAGGTAGCTATAGACATCTACAGAAATGGTCAAAAATGAAGAAAATAAGATTAAAATTTCTCAACATATAAAGGCTTTCCCTTGGGTTTGAAAAATAGTATTTTGGAAACTGCAAATGGAGATATTTTTTTTTCCAGTGTAGTTGGAAGAGGCTCATTTCCTTCTTTCATAACAAAAAAGAGAGGGTAAAGAAAAAAGGCCAGTCTAAGGTTTATAATAAAGAAAATATCCCGTTCCCACAGCCTATATATGCATGCAGCTACCATGAATTGCATTTAATTCCGGTTGCTTGCCTAGCCTATTGTTCGAACAAATATTGTTCCTTCCCCTTTATTGGTGCTTTGAGATTCTGCAACTGAATTTCTCGTATAATGGTATTTTCAGATGGATTTAATTCCAAAATGAAAGTCATATGTATCATCAAATTTTACTGGGCTTGTTTCAAAATCAAAGCAAGCCAGGCACTACTCAAGGCTCCATTGTAACACTGCTAGTCGTCCCAGAGTGGCGGACCATAACATATTCTTCAGCAATAAAAAATAATAATAACATAAAGAAGCGAAGCAACACCAATACCAGTGCTTCAATACCACCTTAGTGACTGGAGGCCACCATTTATTGATCTAATTTTCATACATACCAGACAGGATTCCCCTGCTCTAATTTACGTTAGGGGAGCCAGCTTTTTCTGTAAATGAGAAAAAGAACAAGATAGCCTTAAGCAGATGTGCGTTATTTTATATAAGTGAAGAGTTTTCTTCTTGGAGAATTCCACATCAACTACAGTGAAATTCTCTGTAGATTTATGAGAGGGTAAACTTTAAATTAATTTACTCTATTTTGTTAAAGAACAAAATCAAGCTACTCAGCTTGTCATATGCCTTTCTGCGTAATCTTGCACCTCCATGAAATCTTCAGAGAATTGTGGCTTTCAGGGACTAGTGTGATAGGTTAATCTTTGCTTTATCTAATCTTGTGCCTATCAGGTATGATATTGAGGGTTAAATTCTGCTGCCTGGTCTGGAAAACTTGCTGTATCTATAAAAGCTACCATTATTCTGTGTAGTCAAATTATTAACTCTTAGAACGGAATTTCTCAATACCCATTTGCCATGGATCTGTTTTAAGGTGATTAATCTAAAGTTTATTTCTAGTAATCTCTAAGGTGAATTCTGACTGTTTCCATACCACCTTCCCACTCCCTCAAGTCAAATTCATGCTGAGTGTAGAGATATCTTCCTGGGGTCTGTACATTTATTGGAAATTTCTTAGAGTTCTCAAGCTGTCAAATGTTAAAAAAAAAAAAACACTGGACTTGAGTAGTTTCACAGATTTTACATAAACGTTCCCTGACCTAGTGCTCCCTAAATGTAAATAGAGTTGCTTATATTTAGCTATTTTTAATTTCGGTGGTAGAACTGTAATATTTACATTCTGTTCTAAGCCCCTATGCTTAGCAGATGCAGATTGATAGATATTTTTGTTCTACATTTTCAATAATAACAAAAAAACCCTCCTTATCACTACAATCATAGAGGACAGAAAAAGAACAACTTCTTATGTCCTCTTTTCAACTCGTCTGTGCCCATTACATATTGAAAACTGTCTACATTAAGAAGGAGTTTAGGAATTCATTTAATTTCACTCCCTCAGAGTTTTACTAAACTTCCTCCTGATGGGCAGATGCTTTTATGTATTAGTTTCTGGGAATAAGTTGCCCTCCAACACCCACAGAATATTTCCCTACTCAGAAGATAGACTTAATACATAGACATTTTTCATCACTAATACATTTCATCACTAATGAATTAATTACTACTGTTCTCAAGAGGGGAAATATTTTCCAAGTTTTAATGTGGTTTTCTTTGAAATCCCACAACTCAATAAACAGTAGAATGTCTCTAAAGCAATCGAAGGGGCTGGGAGGGTGGTGTG
This sequence comes from Struthio camelus, assembly GCF_040807025.1. Classification (NCBI taxonomy): domain Eukaryota; kingdom Metazoa; phylum Chordata; class Aves; order Struthioniformes; family Struthionidae; genus Struthio; species Struthio camelus. The sequence goes on from NC_090945.1 coordinate 30,551,022, forward strand.
GGTTTATATTTCCCATTGTGCCTTAAAAAGAGGATGCATCACATAAACTCAGAAAAGCCTATTGTCTCATCACAGCTAGGAAAATGCTCAACATGGTCAGTGATATGTGAAACTTAGATAAACGAACAGCGCATGAAGTTGAGTGCCCGTTTTTGTACAAGTTTTTGATTATTTGCTAAAGGAGAGACGTGTTTCTATTTAACCAATAAGGCAATTTCACAGGTAACTGCAGATTTTTTGGTAGATTTAGTCAATTAATCAGGATCTGTTGTACAAAGGAGTACATTAATTATAAGTTATTGTTATAAACTGGGACTTGGTATAGGATTTTAGCAGATTGAGTTGATATTCTGAAGAGTGTCTATCATGATGAGAATCGAATACTTGTAGTGGTATGTTCATCTGCCAGAGTTTCATTTGTGCGTGTACCTAGTCCAGTGAATTAAAATCTCATATTAGGCTTTGGGAGAGACATCAGAAACTACTGAATTTTTTTCTTCTGACTCATCAGTGAAGCTTAGCCGAACACTGTCTTACTATTAAACAGGCATAGATAAGGAGAGTGTATTAAATCTGTGAATAAAAAAAAAAAGCTAAAGTATAACAGATGGTTTAGCTGCTGCAGGCAAGTGAAAATGTAAATAATTTGAAATTACATTAAGCTGTGGTTATTGGTTCCTCATCAGTTAAAGTAGTTTGTGAGGACACGCAATCCTTATAAAACAAAGTTCCCCTTAGTGAAATAATTCCAACACAAAAATAATATAAAAGCCCTTTTAAAATAAATAATAATTAGTGTCTGAATTTATTTACTCGAACAGGCAGCTAATATGCCTTCTGCTAAGTATTCACGCAGTGCTTTTTCAGGGCCAGATAATATATTTCCAAATTATATAGACTGATGATATCAATACAGTTGCATTAGTAGACCCGTTTTGGCCCTGTGGGATCATTGAAACTGCCATTTATATATCACCTACCATTAATAGTATACGGTGACCTAATTTTTAGTTAATATATGATACTCTCAGATGGTATCTAACCACCGCTCTTTCATTATATTGAAAATTCACGCTGGCCACTTGCATTGGAAGACAAAAATGCTGATTTAGTTACCTTTTCATCTCTTTCTCTCTACTTTATTGTATTTCAGCTGAAAGAAAATAGAGTAATTCTAATTACAGCTGCTAAGGCTCAGTTTCCCACTACAGGACATGTGCTACTCATAGGGACTTTGATAAGGGTTGTTCCCGTTGCAAGTCAGAAGAGCAAAGCCCCAGGAGGGTAGTGTATGAGAGAAAGACAGTAGCAGATTGACTGATAGCTAGACAGAGCTTTGTGGCCAAACTCCAGTCTGCAGTGGATTTTTTGCAGCACGGTTACGAGCTACTGACAGAGGGTCTGTACCAGCAAGACAGCTTGAGTCAGCTTAAGACGTTAGCTTAAGTAAGGTGATGTGTCTGGAGCTTCTAGGAGAACAGTTAGGCAACTGAGAACCAAAATTAGGCTACGCATCTGGCCAGAGGCACGTGTCACTGACAGAGTAAGAACCTCGGTGATTTTTAAATAACATTAAAATTAATGCTATACTTCCATCACTTTGCTTCTGCTACCCTTCCACGTGGTTTTCCATATTTTACAGTGCACACATCATTTGAGCTCTGAAGTAAACTTGCTTAGTCAAAAAGTCAGCTGTATTCAAATTATTCATAAGGGAAATTGCATCTTAGGCAATTAAAACTTGTGCTGGGCAAAAGAAAATGTTGCTTCCTGAAAGCAAAAAGCGGATGCTTCATGTTGGAAATTCTTCTGTTACTCAGCACCTAATATTAAAGAGAGACTTGCTTTAGTCAAACAGACCATATGAGAGCATGATGAAAAAGATCTATTTTAGTTTACTTCAGTGTTGCTCTTCTCTTTCTTCTCTCTCTTCCACTTCTATTAAAAAAAAAAAAAATCAAAATGTTCTGTCACTTCTAAGGGATTATGCATTAGTTTTGTTTTCATTGTATTGCAAATGCTAAATATGGTCTAACCCACACAAATATGTGGGGGGAAAATAACGTCTCTTTGAGCCTGGGCCGGCAGTGGTAGAGATGAGAGGAGGGCACGCCTGAGGTATGGCCTCAGATTCTGGAGGAACCGTGTCCCCCACGTGGCACGAGGGTTAATTCACTTGACGGACTGGGAGGGGAGGGCATCCAGGATAAGAACTACTCTCATCATCAGTCTTTGAACGATTTACTAGGAGGGGAAGCGAGCCGTGCTGGCTCATGGGTACAATTAGTCTGGTAGAATAAGAGGTAGCACGCTATACATCTTTGGCCCCCTTAGAAAACAAATTACCCTGCTTGAGCCATTAAAAAAACTGAATTCTTCTTGATGCGTGTTTATTCACTGATTTGTAATTTAGGACCCTTACAGGAAAATTGTGTCAGCTGTGTTGTCTTTTCCTTATAAATGAATAGTTTTTGTAAAAGTTTCCTTCCTTTTTTTTTTTTTTAACTAAAGTTTACAAGCCTGCGCTGAACAAGTCGATGAGCTGACAATACTATAAACCAAACCAGCCCCCTTCCCTCAATCTGTATGATCCTCAATTGCATTCCCTGCCTGTAGAAGAAGATCCTATTCCTATTTGTTTCCGCTCCAGTATCTGAAGTGGCTAAATGCTGAATTTATTCCTGTTGTTTCCATACCACTCAATGCTGCTGATCTAAAGGCTTGCTAATTTAGGAGTCCTAGGTGTTCCTCAGTACTGTGCAAGTTTCTATCTGAAATAGTACTGGGCAAAATTCATGTTAATTTGTTGCACGTATTTCACCAGCATGTAGAAACTTGCAGAGGTTGGCCTTCGGCATCTCATGGTGGTGGCTGAAGGGGCAGAGGCAGGGTGACACCGGAGTGGGTCCGTGTTTTGGAGGGTTGTACCGAGGCCCCGTGGGGATGCAGCAGTGCAAATAAGTTTCTGTTTCCCTCTTACTCAAACCATTTAGCAGGCATAGAGAGAGCGAGCTCCCTATTTTTGCTATTTACCACGCTCCCACAGAGAGGCCAGAAGAGAATCTACTTCTCTCTTTCTATTCACAAAAATCATCAGGTTAAAGGAGATAATTCTTTTTTGTTCTGTTTGCAGGCTGCCTGCCGATGTAGTTTTCATCTTTTTTAACCTGTTCAGTCCATCTCTGCTACTGCATCAAATAGAATAGTTAAGGCTGTGTTGTGCCATTGATTTTTAAGCAGAACTCTAGATTCTGTGAGGAATTCTGCTTTAAAATCGATGTCACAAGATGATTCAAAATAATAAAAAGAGAGCAAATGGATATAGAATTTAGTTCAGCTATGACCCATGATACTGAAAAACCTATTAATTAGTTACGTCACATAAAGCGTGTACGGGGTATGTTGTGCTTACCTTGCTCAAAGATAGGAGTCTGTATTTACATACAGACAGGGGAACCGCATCTGAAAAATGGAGTCTGTCATCTACCTTTTAGTTACGGTTTATCCAAGCTGATGAATTAACTCTATAAATTACAGCTATTTTTCACTAAAACACAATACTTAAAACCTAGCATTTCAATAAAATAAAATAAAGATTACCTAACATTTATATTTTTTAATAGAGCCGTCTTAAAAGAATGTATACATAAACACAAAACTTAAAATAATTCTACTTAGGTTACTCATGTTAACATGTTTCCATATCTGGAAGAATTATTCTAATCTTTTTTTAGTGCTGATATGAGGTACAAAATCAAATTGAAAACCAGGTAAGCAAGGTCAGAGCTATTGTGCACTTTAAAAATTTTTTCTCAGAGTCTAATGTTTTAAGCATGATTTTATTAATTTTATGATTCATTTATAGAGTTTTCTTATTGTTTGACAGCAAAGATATCTTTCCTACAATATTTTAGTGTTATCATCTCTCTCCTATTTTATATTCCTCAAAACTTGAGGCCTCCATTTTGTTTCAGCTTTGAAATCTTCCAGATTAACAATTCAATTTTCTCTCTTTCCAGTAAGCTATTTCCACTCTTTGCTTTGATTCTTTATATTTTTATCCTTCTGTATCAGCTCTTATGCACACTTGCACCTGTTCTGAAGAATCATAATCAAAATCTGAATATGAGGCAGGAGCTCTGTAACTTTTAGAGATAATTGAAGAAAGGAATTGTCATCCAAGATCAGGGGAAAAGGAGACTAGGTTAGTATATATATGAGCTAAATAAGAATATAATAATAAAGAAGACAAATAATAATATATTAATAAATTTAAGAATAAATAAACAAGAATATACATGGAATGGTTTAATAGCTTATTTGAAAAATCCTGTTTTGTTCAAAGCCCTTTATTATGTTCTGTCAAAATATGCACATCTATTTTGTAAGTCAGTTTTCAAAATAAATACTATATGAAGCCAGTGACTGCTTATTAAAATGTGTGTAGCCTACTTTGTACTTACAGTCAGCTTTCTAACAATGCAAAAGTTAATTAGAGTTGTTGGAGAAATACAAAAATGAAACAAAATAATAATAAAAACCCTTCAAACCAATGACCCTATTTTATTGTCTACATGGGGTATAAATCAGACAAAATCAAGTAAAGCATGGTAAATATGAGACAGAGTGAGAGAGAAAGGAAAAAGACTTTTTAGGTAGCTCTGGATCTAACCATCTCTCCAGAAGTGATTTTGGTTTCTAAATTCTTTATTAAAAGGCCTTTTGAATGTGAATGTATGATGTCTCCAGAGTCGTTAACTAACAACACTTTCTTTCCTTTGTGCATTCTTTCTTCCAGCTTTACTACATGACACAGGATTTTATTTACCAGACATTTCCTGTTTTTTGGGTCCTTTCACGCCACAAAATGGTGAGCATGGTTAATAGTATGTTGTTCTAGAGAGTGAAGAACTGTTCTTTCTCCTCACCCCCAAGACACATACAACTTCAGGAAAGCCGCCATCATGGGATTTGTTCTATGTCATCGTAACCCCAGAATCTGAGGAACCGTCAAGAGCAAAAGACTGTCCTGCATGACTGAATCAGATATTTAAATATCGCCTAACAGACACGTACTACTTCAAAAAGAGGATTTCAGAGAATAATTTCCATGCATTTGTTGTCATATTTCTTTATCTAACTGAAAGAAGCACAGTTTTGGTGATCTTTTCCTTTATGTGATTGTCAAATAACATAGATTATTTTATGAGTAAAATATTTAGAATTTTTAAAATATGTTTTGCAATCTAAGAAGTTCACAGACTTACAGAGCTGTAACCTGAGGAAGGGAGATACAAGTGAAAGAAGCAGTGGATTTATTTGAAGAGATGGTTTCTTCTTTTTTTATTATTTTTTTTTATTATTAAATACCCTCTCATCCCTTGTATTCCAGAGATGTGCCGCCGTTTGAAAGCTGTGAGAGACACCACTCTACCGAAAGGAAGAGAGAGACTTTATTGCATGAAACTACTGCTTCCAGATACTGGAAGACACAAAAACTTATAACAGAGCAACCAAGAGAGCCCCAAGAAAGAGTTACGAGCTGAGTCACAGCTCGTAGAAGGTAAGACTAGCTACTGATATTTGACCTTAGTCTATTCAGCCATGAGATGTTATATAGCAGCTTGTACAGTTGCATGTACAGGTGGATAGGAGTAAATGCAGATCTTCATGTTTTTCTCTTGTCTTCTGCAAACAGTACCTTGTTTAAATGTGCCTGCAACCTGTGGGTCAGTGTGGGTGTCCAGCTGTTGTTGCCACTGCCTGAAGGTGAAGAAAAATAGAAACAAAAACCTATAATCTTGAGGGAAGTAAACTATAAAATAAAAAATGTACCTCTGAAAAGAGATGGATGGGGCTGAGTGAAGGCAACTTAGTCTGTCAGCAGAGACTTATTGGCTGCGAAATAAGCCAATAGAGAACTGGAAATGAGTCAAATCTGGCGAGTTTGAGAAGGTTCCCTGAGCTTTTTCTCTCCTCTTTGAGGGAAAGATCGGGATGCATGCCAGCCTCAAACTATGAAGGGCCAAGCAGCTCGCTTTTACACGTGATTGATCTGTATCATCAAGGAGAACACCAAGTACAGATGCAGCCATGATATAGAGGGGTATTTACATTTAAGAATGTGTGAATTAAGTACTATATTTTTATGCTTACATGAGTAAGAAGACATGAAAGAGAGCTTTAGATTACTGGATGAAAAATAGATACATAAAAACAAGAAAGGGAGATTGTTTGAGTTTATTTTATTTTTGATGGTTGCTTGTGTAAAGCTGGAAAATGATCAAAGGCAGATGATGCGTGTGTATGCTTAAATCTCCTTTACTCTGTCTCTATTATTTGGGGATTTTTGCAACTTTAGAACGAGAAAGTTGAAGCACTCCGTTTTGAAAATGGAAAAGAAATATTTCACGTTTTCTGAAAGGAGTCAAACAAACCAAAACATATTCAAGGAAAATAAAACTATTTGTTTAATTTGGCCCAATTAACAAATAGGCAATGAAAAAATGTATTTTAATTGCATAAGTTTTATCTTAAAGTATATGATAGCAGATTAGAATCTAGAATTTGTTTTGTTCAGTCACTCATAGATATCAAGCTCTATATATTTTGACACAGTACATTTATGTATGCGTTTTTGTGTATTCTTTGGGATAAAAAGTCATCAAACATTTTCCGATACTTTACATAGTTCTGCAAATACTCTGTCATAAAATGTGTGTTTGCTGCAACATATGAAGGTGTCTAAACAGTTTTTACAGTAAGCCATGAGAGCGCTTTGCAATCTATTACTCTTTGTGCGCAGTAAAATGTCTCCACAAAATTATCTGTTTAATACCTACTGATATCAAATATTATGAAACAAGGAAGATTCTGAAAATTGTGTTTTGGAAGTCTGTTCCTACCCCTGCTGAAGTCAGTGACAGCTCTATCCTCATTTCAGTGAAAGCTGGATCCTGCCCTAAATGAGAAGAAACTGAAAATATGGCAAATTACTTGCTGGAGATGTATATAATGATACTGGAAGCATGTATCTTCATATTTTTTTTTTTTTATTCTGTGACCATTTAATTTTATCTACTTGTTTTTTTTTTTAAATAGGTATGAGAAAATATAAGAATGATTGGAACTTCAGCGTATCACTTTCCGAATGATTTCTGCACAAAGGTATGACAAAATAAATTGATTTTCACTTGTCATTAATATTTCTAAATTGTAACTTTTTTTTGCAATAGAAGAAGATGCATCACCTTGGAATTTTTGTCAGCATTCCTCAAACAAAGTACATTAAAAGCTACTAGCATGGAAGTTTCAGCTTAGTAATTTACAGCCTACAAATGGATTTCTTTCCCACAGTGATAAGTCAGGCAGTGAACCATGTATTGTACGTGGATGCTGAGCAACTCACTCAATAGAAAGGTGTTTTTTTTTTTTTTCCAGCATTTCTCCTCATAAATTTCCAAAATAGAATGATTTTTGATTGAGACTTTCTGGACCTTTCCTAATATGCATGCTTTATTTAGCTATTATCAAATAGGCTCTGATAAACCATGATGTATGAATGGAGCATGCCTTTAATACGCTCATTTTGTTATTGCTTTAGAATTCGAAATACTGTTTCAAAGTGGTTAGTTTGGTTTTGTATAACTACTAGTGGCTTATCTTCAAAATCCCATACACAAAAGAAAAGTTCTCATGTATTTTTCTCATGTATTCACAGTCGTCATTTTTTACCTGGCTAGTAGCATCAGCAGGTCTCATCAGGTCATCCACAAGCTGCTCTGATCTCTCACCAGCACCTCCGCTAATGCTGTTATCTCAGGTAGTAGGAGCCTTTGAATCTCTTGAGAGACCAGGTTTTGTAACAAGTAGTGACACTGCTCTACATCTTTTCGGTATGACTCTGCTTGTCTATGTTTGTCAAGGCTTCTACTTTGATGTTTACATTCAGATAGATGTTACTGTATATGAGATTTTTTTTCCCTGTTATTATATGTGAAAATTAGCTCCTGGAAGAGGCAAGAATAAAGTAGTTCGCACCAGCTTAACAAGATAGCTGAACAAGAAACATTTCCAATCCTATTTACCTGCTAAAGGTATTTTTTGAGGATCTCTTGAAGGTTTTAGTTAAATTTGTGTCAGAAGAGCCTGCTAGAAGACTTTTAAATTAAACGTACCGATAAAGAAAACTGAAGGTTAATCACTTATGCTTATCATGCGCTTTTTTAGTGAGCAACATTACAATATATATGCATATATATATATATATATATATAAGTATTAACATAAATAAATGGGACTGGAGGGGACCTCAAGAAATTATTTAATCTGTTCTCTGAAGGGTGTTTCTGTAATGGTTCTTAAGGAGCTCTAATGACAGAATCTACAGCTTTACTCTTCACTTATTTTAGTACTTCAATGTTATTAGAATATTTTATTAATATTTAATTTAAATCTTCATTGCCACAAATTAAAATCATCTCCAGCTAGGATTCAATGCAGATTTTAGTTCACTTATCTAAGCATCATTTGCTTGACTCTCAGATATATATTTTAAATAATTACAGCAAATGAAATTATACCTAGAATTATGTCTGTATTCATTTTACTTTTTACTGATAGTACACCCTACAGAAATGTGTATCCTGAATGCCTCAAAATTATCCAGACCTTGCCTGAATACCTGAGAAGGTATTCTGCAATTGCACACCAATATATGTGAATACATTTTCTATTTATTTTGTAACACAAGAAAACCACATTTAAGCACAGCTAGAATAATGTTATTTTTATTAGTTAGACATTTTTATTAGTGAGACTTCTTTTAATTTTTTTTAAAAGTATGTGTTTTGTTTTAAGGAGTGCTTGCTCTTGCACTGTAATTTTTTTTTTTTTTTTCATATACTAAGTAAAACACATTTAAGCTCCAAAGCTAAGCTCATCTTAGAGGAATGAAATTCTTTTCTCTATATGGGGAATCAGTTCTGGGCCACCTCATTAAAATCAATTTTCAAGTTACTTTTCTGTGTGTTTCAAGTCACAGTTCCATCTACCGTCTCATGTTATTTCTGTCAGAATTTGTCCCTATCCTAAGTGTATGCCTATTAATAAATAGCTACCATGAATCCACTTACTATGGGACCTGGGTATTGTGGATGGGGCACACTGAGATCACAAACAGTCTGGCTGGTGTGGAAATGAAATTCAAATTCCAAAAGGAGAAGCTGGAAGGCTTTATTCAAGGATATAACAATTGGATCCTAAGATCCTGCTTTTCTTTAGTCTCGCCATATGAAGGCTGTGAAGCCTGCATGGGCTAGTAGCAATATAATGCCTGAGTAAGGACAGAAAGACTAGACTCATTTATTTATTTTCAAATTAGATTTAAATAATCATGACGGGCTGACAGTAATGAAAATATATCACAATGAATTTATCCATTATCTCTAAATATAACATTCAATTACATAATTAATTAGATATAAATATAATACTTATTTATAGGTAGGACCCTAGTTAACAACTGCACAAAGGAAACTGTAAATCTTATAGGCTAATCCGATTTGAAATCAATATTTATTCTCCCTGTCTTTTTAAAACAAAGAATTGAAAAAAAAAAAAAAAAACTACCATATTTTAGTCATTTAACAATATTAAATTCAGTTATTCCCTGCGGGCTAAACCATACCTTCAAGCACAATAGCAGCACGGAGGAATGTGTGTGAAGGAGAGAGTGGAAAGGAAGGGCAAGAAGGGGAGGGAGAGGGGAGCGAGGGGAGGTGGTGGTGAGTTGGTATGCAGACCGAGGGGACTCGAGTCGGTATGCGCGAAGAAGATGGAGCAAAATACCTCAGAGGAAGCCTGGAAGAGGGCTATCCCCAGCTCTCATTATTGTTTCTACTAAAAAGGAGAGGGCACACATCTCTTGTGGTCTGTATAAGCGCGGGGGAAGCTGCCATGCCCCACAATAGTTGGGTACAGCCACCTTCCAGCATGAAATGCATCTGGCTATCCCACCCAGCAACACCCCCTCTTCTCTCCCTCTCTCTCTCTTCCCCCGCCGTCCTCCCCGGCAGCTGAATTTTTGGAAGGATTTTCATTTCATAGGAAATACAAACTATTGATTTTCTTTCTAAATCAGAATGAAAAATAGATTTTTAGATTTCCTACCAAATGGAAATTCCGACTTTCATTCAACCTTTATCAAAGACCAGGGAATAAATTCCCATATGTTCTATTAACCTCAATAATATTCCAGTTCTTTATACCAGCTAAAGCACGGCTTTCAGCATATTTACTCTCAATTCATATGTTCATTGGGTACTTGAGGATAACTCAAAATTCACTGAACTGTAATTTCATAACAGGTTCTTCTTTCTTTTCTTTTTCTTGTTTGGTTCTTTGTCATTCAACATTTTTGCCTTTTTTCTTTTGATACTACCCTGTGATCAGCATATTGCTAAACTTGAGACTTCTGGATAAAGGTATTGATAGAAAGGACAAAAAACAGAAAGCGTATTTGTATGTGCCTATGTGTATTGGCTCTATAATGGTATGGCATAGTATGTACGCAGAGTAACCTCTTAGAGTAGACTGTTGGTACAGCCTATAACTATTTCCAGACCACACAGGCACCTAAATGAAGTTTTTTTCAGAGTATTGTTATTCCTTTTGTTGTGGGAGTAGAGGTGAGAAAGCTTGCAAACTCTGTATTTTCATAATAGAAATTCATTTTGCTTTTCCTGGTACCATGTACTCTTCCAAATACATATATTCCAGGGGCACAGAATGCATGAACAAGAATGTGTGAAAAAACTTATCTTTACTGAAACATATTAAACTGCAGGGAATGGAAAAATACAAGAATGGAATCCATACACATATATTAAAGTGGAAGCATTAGTAACTTCTTTATTTAAATAAAATATGGTTGTCACATGTGCAATAATAAGGGAGATTAAGCTTAATCATTTATTGTTCAGCACTATATTAGCTTTAATCAGTAATGAAGTTTCCATAATATGTGATGAAATAAGTGTGGGTATGTGAAAGGTGTTTTCACCTGTAAAATAGTTTAGTTTAATTTCAAGGATGTGAACCAGCAGTGTGCAGCCTAGTAGATAAAATGTCTTTTTTATATTCCAGACTCTTTATTCAGTTCCTTGTTCATTCACAATTGAATTTTATTGTATTTGCAGAACAATAAGTAAGCTCTTCTGCACCTAATTTAATACCTGTCGATGCTTATGGGTACAAATGAATGTAAGTGTATTCTTACAAACGGAGTTGCACTTTAAAGATTAAAACACATTTTTTTTTGCGTGTACATTGCATCAAGCTTTAATTTCTCTTCATTTGTTCCAACTGGCATGATTATAATTTAATTCCTATCAACTTTTTGAGCAGAAATAGAAATTAAAGATACCTGAATTTAAAACATATTACAGGAAAGGAAGAGCCTAGCAGCAAAAAAAAAAAAAATGCAATGCAGACATAATATGAGCAGTAACTATAAAGATAATGTTATTTGTAACACAAAAGGATACTTTCCTAGTCCCTGGTTTGCTCTTTATTTGTAATTTGTATGTATATACACAGAAACATGCCTTAAACCTGCTGCACTCAGTTTAATATTCATTTTTCCCTTAGTGCAAACAAACATCAAAACAGTATTATGCTCTTGTCCTTACTTAAATTCTAAAAACAAGTATGCCTAAAAGTAACATTTTTCTTTTTTGGTTGTTTTACTTCAATATTTTATTCATGCAAAGTGGTAACTGGGTTAGTAGGTATAACAAAGCATACTTACCTCTAAGTATCCATCCTAATGGTTTTCTTCTGTGTCACAATATTCCCTTTATATTTCAGGTTTAGCAGCCATATCATAGATGAAAATAAAAAAAAAAAAAAAAACCCGTGACAACAAAATAGAGAATGAAATAACACTATCATTGATTTTAGCCATGCTAGCATTTTAAATCATGGGGCACAAACTTGTTCTTGAACCCTCTCTCCTTTCCAAACATTGCACAATCCTGTAGGACCTACTGTCAAAACCACTGCACAGTGCATAATTACAAAGTACTGAGTCTGCTCTTTCTTCCTCACTTTTAAAATATAATTTATAAGGATATTACCATTTTGAAGTCTGGTCACCTTAAAAAGAAAAAGACAGAAAGAAAGAAAGAAATTTTCAAATTCTTTGTCTGCTACCCAGTACCCTAAAAATGTTTGTGAAGTTTACAACCACATATTCATATTTCTTTTTGATTTCTTCTTGCTGTCTGTAAATAATATGAATATAAATAAGAAGGTGCTCTGTGAAAATAACAGACAATTGCGGCGACAGAGAAACAGTAAAATTGGTATTAGATGAATGTGCTATCAAATGAATGAAATTATCCCTGTACTATAGGTACCTAATATTGATCCTTTGCAATACTAGGTCAGTTTGGGGCTCTCACTTTTTTTTATGGAACAGTAATAATGTTAAAATTAATCCTTGTTTCATGTGTTGCACACAAAAAGCCAAGACACATCATCAAATCATTTACACAATGATGCTCAAATTTGTTCTAATCAAAATTAGGTCCAGTTCTATTTTTCAGCTGAGTATTGACACTTAACCTATTCCTTGAAATAATCTCTATTCAAGCAGCATAGTATCCTATAGTATGGGCTGAGTATATGAAAGTTTATTCAGATAGAATTCTTGGTAACCTGCGAATTTCATGGGGAAGTCTTTAAAATACCAAATTTAATAAATATCAGACAAGCACCACAAATATTATTTGTCATACTTCTCTTCTCCTGTTTCTTTCCTACATAGCTGTGCTTAATCACAAGGAAAAGAAAGGAAATAATGATAATTTATTTCAAAGTATAGCGAAATGTCCAAATGTTTACTTTATTTCAGTTTTTACTTAAGCTTTCTGAGGAATAGCTGCATGTGGAAAACAAAGTTAATTGCACTTTTTAAAAATACATTGTAAGGACTTCTATTGGAATACAAATTATGGGCTACCCATGATAGATGAATAAGGTTTCTTTAAAAAACAAACTTTAAGACTTTTCGATCTTGTTTTTGCCTACAGTATCTACTGGAATAAACACTGCCTATGTCCTCTAGTAGTACTCGTTCTTCAATACCTGCAGCCTATGCTATATTTCAGCTAATTTGGTGAAGTTGGAAAATCAATTCTGTTTTACAAATACTAATGCTGTGATCATTATCTTTGCTCTGAGGGCTTACGTTTGAACACAACGTAATTCAGATTAATAATGCATATTTAATAAATGCTAACATAAGTAGCAAGGAAGCAGTTTGGTTTCCAAATGAATCTCAGCGTTCGGTTGTAATATCTAATCAATAATTAATTATAAGCTAGTTGACCCAATAGACTCTTGCTACTTGCATGTATTAAAAAAGAAGAATCTGATAAGCAGATTGGAAAACTAGAAAATATAGTGTGTAATCTCTTTTTGCACTTTCTCTTCACTCAGGCACAAGATTAAGATTTATTTAGTGTTCAAGAGGCCTCGCAACTGCATACATAAAATTAAAAAAGAAGATAATATTAAATAATGCATGTTTGACCTGTAATCTAGTCATGTCCATTAATGGGCCTGATACGGTTTCAGTGGACTCAGTGGGGAACTAGCCTTCAGGCCTATACGGGTGCCCGAAGATGCATAGGGCATCTTGTTCTTCTGTGTTGGCTGCCCGTTTGTTGCAATGCAAAGAGCAGTCTTTGCATAGCAGTTGTACGTCTTCCCCTATATTATGGCTGAGGAGTGAGTGAGTACATGCCAATAACCGGTGCTGAACAACTCAAAGTAGCATAGCTAAATAAACTACAACAAAAATAACATCCTGGCAACATGGCCCCAGAGCAGCCTGCTACTTCTGTGTGAAGGACCGAAGACCGCCTGATCTCAGCCGTACCTCTGGCCGAGAAGGCTTGCGCGTGCCCTTTCTCCTAGCAGACTGGAAGGTGCTGACCAGCTCCTGTGACACCAGTGGCAGGTGAATTGTAGATCACAGCTCTTCCTGCCTTTGAGGCAGCAATTGATTTTAGCTATAATCAAGAATGAGGAAGGTGAGACAGAGGAAAGCGTTCTATCCTCTTTCAAAGCACAAACTTATTTCAATTAATATGTTAAGCGGCTGATGGAAGTATGAAATGACAAAAGTATCTGAGCCATGAAGGTAACTTTATGCAATGGAGTAGCCAAATGTTTATGTTGTTTGGGCTGCAAAATGATTCTCGGTCAAGGCTCTGAATCACAGCTGTTCCAGGGTTGAGCCTCTTCCTACACATCACATCATGCTGCTGTTTGCTAACTAGCTTTTTTGCACGTCTTATCACTCGCTTCATTTTTTGAGCAAAACATTCTGCTTTCTGTTTACTCGTCTCCTGAGCTGTGTCTTTACTAACCTGTGACAGAAGCAGAAGTAGATAGAAGCAGACTATGGCTTAGCTTCGCATAGCGCTATGGAGAAGCTGTTGCACCTAAAATATGCCTGCAATGATTCTATATTTCTGTTAATCATGCAATTTTTTTAACTACACAGGTTTATTGCATTATGAAAACATTGCAAAAGAAAAAGGGACCAAAATTTTGGATCTGTTCCCTCACTGCATTTCACCAGTTTATACTTAATGATACTATCTGGCTAGATTAGATTCTCTGGTGCAGAAAAATATATATTAATTATTATTAGTTTTGGATTATACTTATATTGCATACATATGTAAAAGAATGACAAAAATCCAAGAGCTTTGCAAATAAGGAATGAAAGAAAGATTGCTTGAGGAGATTCAAATCTCAGTAAATCAGACAGGCAGGTTGGTATTTAGATCCAACCTGAGGCATCCAGCAAACCTCTTTCTGAAATCTAAGCAGATGTAGATCATGGCTAGCAACTGTGCAGATGCTCAGCTGATGGAAAATTTGCAAGAAGGCTTTTCCTTTTGGCAAGGATGCATAACTTCCACAGTTCTTGACCACTCCTGATTATTATAAAGATTTCTATGTTGTGCACTGTCAGGTTGAGGTCTTTTAGGATAATGGCCATGCATTTTTGTACTAGCAAATAGATCTAGCAGGTTGATAGAAAAGTAGATGCTGTTTCCCAAAGAACAGTCCTCATTTTAAGTACATGAAAGCTGGAAGCCTTTATCTCTGAGGAGCAGCAGTTCTTTCCAGCTTGGATGACACTGTAAAGCTCCACACTGCCCTCTTTTGCCTGAGCCTGGACCAACTGCCAAAATGAAGCCCTTCAGGTTTTAAATGTGTTAGATACTTAGATGTATAACCATATTTTCTTAAAAGGTCAGAGGGTACTTCGCTAGGCAGTTCAAAGTCATCGAATGCAAGTTAAGTTTTAATATAGCCAGCTCTCATTGGCTCCTCCACTAGCAGCAACCTTCTGCTGAGTAGCACTCAAAAAATTATTGGCCACCTTTGAGAACCTCAAAGAATACCAAAAAAGACTCCTTTCTAAAGCAAACAAGCCCATGCCTGTTAATTTGGATGAGTGGAATCAGAAACATTAGTAGTATTAGGAAATGCCTTGAGGAATAGAGAGTCTTATTCAAACAGCTGAATAAAGATGCACAAAGCTGCCGCTACAAACGTTCTAATATCTGTCTTATTTCACAGCATTGTGTCCAGTGAGTGAATTCATCTAACTTTGGGTACTAGAATTTAGTGGATTCCAACCTCTAGAAAACCATATTCTTCTTCTGGGCTTATCTGAGCTCTGCCTTTCAGAAATACAGAGCATCCCTACCTTTCATTGATTTTCTGACTCAGCACCTCTTAAATCAACTCAATTTGTAGGTGGCTTAGTGCAGAAAACTGAGCTTTGAAAAGTATGTCACAGGCTTCTGGTCAAGATTTAGATTAAAACTTTTCTTCGTGAATTTTTTGTGAGCTTAGTTTCAAGATCCTCCTTTGGCAGGTAGGAATAGACCTGGTTAGTGGTATCCACAAGAGAAATAGAGTCAAGTTACTAACTTTCCAAAAGTTCAGAAAGAAGGAGGCTGGATCTAAAGTGCAGGTTTGTGTTCTCACTTGTTTTATTATTGAGAAGGATGTGCATAAGAATGTATATATAGACAGGTTTATCTTCATAGGTGTATCCAGGAAAATGGTAACAGCCATCTCAGAATATGTCTCTGTCGGCTGTGTCTCTGTCATGATATAGCCTTGCACGTCCTTGATAGTGTTATGGTTGGATACCCCTGAAGCATTCATGTATTTTTTGGGAACATGCTCAGCATTCAAGAGACAAGGCTTTAGCCACTGTTAGTCTTGTAAGCAGGCAGTAATCGTGTGTTAATAGACACACTCTAGTGTATAGATTGCTTCTTTTTCACTTATTGACCATGTTTTGGCAACTTCCTATGTTTATAAAGTAAGTGAACAACTGTCAAAGAGTTTACTAATTCATTACATTAAGGATACAAATAAGTGATTGATATACAATTTAACAGTTTATTATTCTTCATTAAAAATGCAACAGAACATTAACAAGGTTTTGTTCTCAAAGGTATTACAGGTAGAGAAAGGAGAGAGAGGCTAGAACAGAAAGCAAAGCCATAAACTATTACAGGTTTTTGTTTTTACAGATGCATGACAAATCATATTTGCTCTTCCCAAAGCCTCATTATGCAGTAAAAGAGAGTTAATGAAAAATCAACCCCACTGCTCAAAGATCTGACATTTTGGCAAATCTCAGCTCATCTTCAGTTTAGAACTGGATAAATCTGATGTTTGGCCTCTTCCTGTGTAGCTTCCATGGAAGTCTGCTGTACACAGCTTTCTAATTAGTCACTCTAAAATAGCAGGCAAGTGCATCGCCCTCATGTTGGCAGTGTTTCTGGCTGTATCTATTAGCTTTACCCCAAATGTTTCCCATTGTTTTCTTTCCTGCTTCCTAGATCCATCTCATTTCTTTGAAGAGGACATGGAAAACTAATAAGAAAATCATTCATTGATTTTTTTTTTCTTTTCTACTTATAAATTGCATATGAATAATTAATATATATTTTAAGCATGTTGCAGCATGAGTAATGTGTTATGTGCAATAATAAGAACAGTAATAGAAAGTGCTATAGATATTGCAATCTACAAAATTGACAACCTGTTGCCTTTCTGCACTCTGTAGATATATATAACAATTGATTGGCTCCTTATGAAACACATAATAATCCTTTATTAACTTTTATTATTTTATTTATAAAGCAGGATCAGATTTCTTATAGTTACGACGGAGAAAGGTGAATTTCTCAGATGAAAGAGTTATTAGAATAAGGTATCCATATCATGAATCACTTCGAACAATACAAGAAATAATTTTTGAACAGCTTAATAGCAAATTAAGAATCTAATCAGTTTTATGGGAATCTGAATAGAATCATTTTGGAGAGAGATTCACTGGATGTGCATGAACAATGCTCATTTTGCACATGAGGCCTGCAACAGTTTTTCATTATAGTTTGGTGCAGTGTGGGAGCAAGATCCTTGGTTCTGACTGGAAGCACAATTGTAAGAAATTTTCTAAGAATTTTCTGTCATAAGATTTCGATTTGCAAGTATTTCATTGAGAACCTATTTGAATAAAAGACCCCTAGGAAACATATGTAATAATGAAACATTCCAACTTTGTCTATAACAATAGGAGGTAAAGGAAAGACAACCCCCCCACACACACACACGCCCTTTGAAATATTCCTCATACAGTTTGTACAAAATGCTTTCTTCAGGAGGGAAAGATACTTCTCTCTCTCCCTCCCAGTAGACCAATTTCAGTCTCCTATGAGAGACTATAAACCAGTTTTGCAAAGGTCAGCAAACAAAAGATTGCATAGCCTTAGGCTTCATATTGTGCTTTTGACAATGATCATGTTTGATGTGAGGGCAAGAGGAAAAAAAGATCTCTGACAGGTAGGATGGTGTAGAGATGTATGGCTAAGGAGCCTTTCCCATAATTAGCCCAAACAATTTGTCTTTTATTTTCATGTTCAGGAGTATTCACCTACGCGCTCTATCAGAACAATTGCTCACTCTGAGACTCAAAAATAAGTATGACCCTTCTTTTCAAGGTTAAAAAAGGAGTTAGTCTTGCCATAGTCATGATTCTTTATAAGCCTATAGTAAAACTCATAATCAAATTATGAAATAAAAATAACTCTCCATGTTAGGAAAAGTGAGCCCTGATCCTTCCAGTACCTTGAAGCATGTATTACTTTCGCACAGGTAGAAGATCCAGTTTACTTCAGTGGGTCTTCTGCTGTGCTGGGAGTCCTCGTGTGCTATGCTAGGGCCATCGTTATGCTTTTTGGTCTTTAGAGACAAAAAGGCTGAAACATGAATGTTGCTTAAACAAAATATGGTGTTTATTATTGTCTTCTTTTACTTATTTTTTTTCTTTAGTATTCATCATATTTCTGTCATTTGAATGAGATATGTGTATCTTTCACTGTCTTTTTTTTCCCCTCAACGGAATGCAAATGAGAGGAATCTATACTTTTGCTCCTTGTATCCCTATTGAAAATATAAGATGTTCAGGAAGTTCTGTTAAGCTTGCAATAAGCCATTGAAAATTAGGGCATTTGTATGAGCTGAATCGAGCACCAAAATGTCAGGTGTGCCCCTTTTCGCAGCGCTACTGCTAATCTATAGTTTTGTTAGCTGATGAGAAGTGATGTGTAATGAAAATGTCTACTGTGCTGTGTGTCATTAGCTATTCCTTATTACAGTCAGCCATCTATTCAGCCTTCCTGGATGTACTCATGAATAAGATGCATAACAAACTGATGTTCTGTGTTTTCCTCATTAGGAATCTGATATCTTGTTCAGCAACACTGAAGAGGAAAAGATTTGCCTTCGGTTCCAAGTGTGCGTTTTATAACCCATACAAAAATAAAAATAGTAATATGGGCAGTGATTTCATATATTTTTCTTCGTATAAATTAGAAACATTTTTAAAAAGTATGTCAGACAAAGCTTGTGAATGCATGGTAGAAAATATTGAGTGTGCAGCAGCAATGTGAAAGCTTCTTTTATATATGATTCATAGTATAGCTTGATGAACCAATGTGTATTTGATAGATAGACATATTGTATTCTACACTTAGTTCTTCAGTACTAGAACATTACTAACAATCCTCTCAGTTGGCACCCTTCTTTACATGTTCATTTGTAATATTCTTTCCAGTTCTACAGATCTACAATGTGCAGAAATAAATGCATTGAGCAGTACGTTCAGTGGAAAGTAGGAATGATCTGTGAGTAAAAATGAGGGACAAGATTTAGTTCAGTTCCTATCTGATCAGGAAAGTGATTTACAGTAGTTTCACTGTAGTTCAGTTCTGATGCTTTGTTATTCCATGTACAGTATGAGCTTATTAAAATAAAATCTTTTTTTGTTTGATCTTTTTACAGCGCTTTGCCTCAAGGAGCTCCACAGTTAGTCTGCAGTACCACTAATAAATAGTAGGCTTCTCTAAAGTGAAGTTTTAGATTACTAAAATCATCATTTGGTAGCCAGCTGAAATCGCATTATTATTCAAATAAATGTCCAGTGTTTTACTTAGAGAATACGACAGGACCTCCTATGCTCACGTCTTAGACACAAATATATTGTTGGGTTAAAATGAAGTTCTCTTGCCTACCTGATTATGATTTCATGCTCAAAAAAAGGCCAGTTAAAGGCAGTAGGAGAAAAGTTAAAAGAAAATGGAAATGATGTTCTCTATCTCTTTAGGACTGCTTGACTGGCAGCATCTGCTGTGTTGTGTAGAGATTTGGCCGCTATTAAATTCATGCTCACTGTGAAGCACTTGGAGGGCCAGACCCTCATTCACAGGGCATTAGATCAATGTAAATCTGAATGGAGTTTCTGGTTTGTCCTTAACATCTTCCACGTTCAGTCTGAATGTGTTAGCAAACAGATTTAGTGAAAACTCTCAAGATAAATGCAATATTTATAGTTTTGTGGATCGTCCATCTTCTGAATCTGGTTCATAGATAGCCCATAATGCATAGCTGACAAAACTATAAATTATTGTAAATAATCACACAAAGGTACAGATGCATCAGCCTGGAATTATTTGTTGAAACATAGTCTCTTTTGGGTTGGAGAATGTTTCTCAGTTAAAAGAAACATGAAAGGTCTGTTATCTCATTTTTACACGTAAAATCCTAAGTGATAAAAGTATTAAAAATAACTCTGTCAATCAGTGTTATTTATCCAGATGGAATTATGTTTTCCTTTCCACACTATCTGTGCCCATATCACTGTTGGAGAACTGAGACTCAACCATTCTGTGTGTGGATGACTAACACAAGGACATGGTTTTTTAATAACTAGTTGAGAAAGATCAAAGAATACACAGCAAGTTACATGGAATTGCTATTGATCAACAAGGTTTTCTTGAGGCTCAACAGGACATTCAGCTGGTACTGCATATAGTAGGCATCTGATTCACGTGTGTGGGTGCACGTCTGTCAAAAAAAAAAGATAAAAAACAGCAAGGAAAAGGAAGTTCATAGATCAGGCTGCACTAACACAAACTTACAAAACAAAGCTGCCTGTTTTTCAGTTATTTTGTGCAATGCTTTGAGGTACAAATGCAAGGCAAAGGCGGTCAGTTTTAGCCTTCCGTATTCCTGAGTTTAGGCAGGACTGTGTTGTGTCCCATCATTAAGTTGAGCTAGCGCTGCTATTCCTCAAGCTTACATCCAGACTGTTACGGAGAATGTAGGTACTGCTGAGAGACCTGTTTAGTTGTGGAAGGCAGGGCAGATCTGCAGCTCCAGTATTAATTCTTCCCTAATTTAGAATGACTCTTTGTGTAGAAGGTTATTGCAATGGGAACATTCCCCTGGCTTCTGCAGTATTACAGCAAAGTGAAAAAAAAAAAAAGTACTATATCTGAGAATCAAGTCAGGTAAATATGCTAAACTAAGCAGAGAAAGTGGAAGAACCTACGTCTAAAATTATTAAAAACCCTATCAATTTTTTAGATATTTCTTTGAGATTGTTAAGAAAATAGGATTGTGGTTTAGTTATGCTACAAATATATCTTAACTTTACCACTGAATATTGCCTTTCCATGTTCATATTAGATTGTAAAGAAGCAGGAGGAAAATTGCCCTCAATATTGTTCTCTAAAGCTTTTAATATGATCCCAACCTTTTCCATGTGTACGAGGTGTGGGGATATAGAAAAAAGGAACTGATCCCCTATCATATTAGAGGGCGGGAGCCAAAACTCAGCTCTTCCTTCTAATAAGTTGCCTGCAGACCTGATTTATTCAAAGATTAATCTCTCTATTGAACAAGTGAGACTGACAATTCATTCAGCTGATATCTCTTGACTGATTGTGGCCAGATTGTTAGCATTTTCTACTTCAGTTTTGGCCAGAATCTCACCTAATCCCAGGATACAATGGAGAGTTGTATACCCTTCACCTTTTCCTTTAACTAATTTAGCTATGTGCTACCATAGCCTGTCCACCTAAACATACCTGTCTTTCCTTACATCTTCTTTACTATATTTCAGTCTCCTCAACCTCCTATTTCTAGTGTGTGTATTTCTCTAACCATTAACTTTATAAAGGTCTCAGATCCAGCTGGAATAATTAGTATGACTTTTTCCTCCCCAAAGGAGTCTAGATGCCTCCCTCATTGTGTGCCAACTCTAAATGATTTCATCATTAAAAGAACCACAGTTATTTATATGAAAACCCGTTTCAATGTGAATTATGTAAAACATTAGTAACATAGAGAAGATGTTTTATAAAAAAAGTATTTTGTCCAGATATGTTTCTTTATAACAACAAGCTATTTTCTGATCATCATAGAGAAGTGGATAACTTGAACTACAATAAACAGTACATTTTACAATTAGCAGGAGAAGTAAGCAGCACAGGAGCACACCATCCTCATTTTGAACACATTTACTCGTAATCGAAATAAAACACAGACGTCTCAGCATGCTGAAGACTTAATTTTAATAACTGATGCTTACTTAATGGTTATAACTGCGGCTTCCTAAGTGATTGGCAGTTTATAATATGCTGGCATTCCCAGCTGCTATCATTCGAATAAGAATGAAGTCTAACAAAGTAACGATGAGAAAACTACTTAGCCACATGGTAGCACATAGGGTAGAAACTTGACTATAAAATAGCAGAACACTGTTTATAACGTAAACATTTTCCCCGGTATGAAACAAGCTTGCAGGTTTAGCCAGCTTTTTATATTGACCTTACAAGGACGTTGCAGTAAAATCTGTTCAAAGTAAACATATCCACTTAGTAATATTTGCGCCTATTTGTAGTGTATGTCTACAGTACATTTTTTGTAGAAAATCTGAACAGAATTGATTGATTGGTAGTTATTAACCTCATTTTGTCAAAGCCAAAATTGACATGATTCTATTCAGATCTTCCACAGAAATTACAGTACAGAATGGTATCATATAATATAATATTCTGTAGAAGAATTACATTATGTTTATTACAGTTATTTAGGGAGATGAAAGAATGATATGAAGATCTTTTTCAGGAAGGCATTCATCAGATTACTGTGTTTCCTGCCCAGCTTAACTCTAAAGTGTTTTGATCTCAACAGGTACATTTTACTGTTCCTCCATCCATCTCCAGGTGCTTTCAAATGAAAAGTAAGTTGGAGTTACCTTACTAATTAGATGGAAAATAGAGGCACAAAGTGATAAAAATGGTTTATTCAGTGTCACACTGCAGGTCAGCAGCAAAATCAGTAACAGATCTAAAGAGGCGTGACTGCCAATCTGTACTATGTTTATCAAACAGTGCTGTGTGGTATGTGTGGTGTTATGGTTTTCCTTGTGGCTCTTACTAGCAGTACTTTAAAATAGAAGGATTTTTTAATGTAGCTGTGGTTGAGTGAGACTCTGTAATACGATGGAGAACACAGGCATGCCTGAGACCGTGCTGTGCCCTGTTGACTCGGGTGGGTACTGAGGACACACAGCATCGCTCTGGCAAGTACTCTCTGGAGATACTAATTCAGATACCACTGAGATGCTAGTTTTTGAAGCTCTCACTAAGTGAGGGCTGTGCGCCAGCTGCCAAGAAAAACGGGTCTTGTATATCCTAAAAGGTGGGAAAGCCATCACTTTTCAAGGCACTTGATGTGTTTCGCTCTTTCTGCTTCTGCAGAGAATGGGTATTCCCGGCTTGAAAGCTGGTGATATTTATTTCATTCTGGGCAGGGCACCCAAGAGTTCAAAAATCTGTCCTGCAGATTATTGTAATTAAACCGGATCACCATGAATAATGTGAAAAAGAACTCAGGATATCTAAAATACGTTATACCCCGTTAAAAATCTTTGTGCTTACAATCAGGCCACTTCTCCACATTACCAGCTGAAGATGACCACGCCAAGGAGTACGCAGGATGGAAGCCACCACAGGAACCAACCAACAGCGAACAACAGGTAGTGCAGTGGCAGCTCTGACCTCCAAGCACAAGCACTTCCACCCACCTGGAATGCAGAACTGAAATTTCTCCTGTGGAGGTAAGCGCTTGGAGAGGTTCTTCAGCATCTTCTTCCAAAATGCATCTAGTAGAGGTACCTTCTACTTCTGCTTTGTTGAAATTATGCTCTTATGAACAAAGAAAAGCAAAATTAATAATGCTAGAGAGAGGAAGGATAGGTATATGGAAGATTATAGCCCAGCAATTGTTGCAGAGTCAGAGAATGATAGACATCGAAGTTGCTGTTCCTTTCCCCACAGAACTGTTTGTCTTTACTTTTTCTTTCTTTTTTTTCTTTTCTTTTTTTTTACTCCAATAACTGGCTAACTGGGAAAAGAATAAGTAAATGCTCTAGCCTCAAGGTGGTAGTGAGGCAAAAGTTAAAAAAAAAAAAAACAAAACTCATTGTTCATTATGAATTGTCCACCCTTCTAACAGTATGGGTATATGTATGTAGTGAGAGTAATTTGCATTAACACTTATAAGATTTGCTGTTGGTTTCTCATAACAACATAAATAATGAACAATAATGAACAACATTTGTTTTGGTTTAGACATTTCACTGGAGCTATAACCATGAAATGAAAATACAGTTTTATACGGTCTCATTTGTTTGCTTTTCCTTCATAAAATAAAATATAAACAATAGCCTTTTCTGTTTCAATATAATCATTATTTTTCAGTATTTTGTCTTCTGTATTTCTATCAAAGTGTTCCTGGTAATGTAATTAATCCAGGTATTTCCAATTTAGTGGCACATTATACATTAAGTTAACTTTAAACATTGCTAGGTATATTTTCAGAGTTCCAGATCAGCACGATTTCTCTTGACTTAATGCTTGCTAATTTAAATACTTCTTTCTACTAATAAATTCTAACCTGTGGTTTCTGACGTCATCTTTTACAAAACCAATATTTGCATATAAGTCTTTATTTCATCTTCACAGCTAATGATTTATGTTGCCAGCAGAAAGGGCTTTATTGTATACTTATTTGAAATTTGGATTAATAATAAATATGGATGTTTTCTTCATTTCTAATATATAATAAAATGTAATATATGATCTTTCTGTCTTTAAACTTCAAAGTTAATCTTCTTCATACACATTATGAAGATAAAGAAAGGAAGATAGTAGCAAACTGTCTTAAATCTGTAAATATTAGTCCATGTCCTATAGTGAAATGTATATGCCCCATGTGATTCTGCCTGCTGAAGGAGATTAGCTGCATGTTCAGCTGGGACTAATTACAAGCTGCAACAGCTGGAGAGAGAAAGATCAGAAGGCCAGATGGCTGACAGAAGTAGAGGGGATTCTCTCTCAGCAACAGGTTTTGAAGGACTTCCCCAGTTATCTGGGGAAAAAATATCATATGATGTTAGAAAGAAAAACTCCTTGCAAGAGAAAGATAATGTATGAAGTAGAAAGTATATCTAATGAGTTTGTACTTGTTTCCTGAAGTGCAAATGATTAAGTTTAGGCTCCTCTAACAGTCAGCTTTGGAAGAGGTTGCCGTGGAAGAATGCCTGAAAGTTACAGAGACCTCTGATCTCTTTCTTTATCAAATGTTTTGCTTCTGGGGAGGAGGAGACTAATTGGAGATTTCCCTATGGAGCACTGATAATTGGCGGTATGTTAAGTGTCTGCATGTTATTTTCTATTTTGAATGTCAAAGAGCGTTGATCAGCAAAGGCTGAGCCTAGATGAACCTCACTGCTTATTAATGTGTGAAGACCTTTATTGATGACCACAGCAAAAAAGGATGTGCTCATTAAAACTAGACAGCTAGCTCACTGAGATTGCTAGTTTTGTGTTTGCATTTAACTTGTTCTTTCTTTTGTGCTTTCCATCTCTGCTTCATTTTGGTTTATGCAAGTTTATATTCAGGTTACTGTTGTTAATTTCACTGGCATATTGGTTATTCTTAAGTACAAGAACTAAATAAGTGTAGCTTCATAGGGATTTCATCTAAACAATGTGTGTGTTGCAAATGGCAGACTCCACTGAAGATAAGCTTCACACAGTTGGACACTTGCATCTTTGAAATGCTGGATTTATATATTGTATGAAAATAGATCTGTGGTCTGACCTTTTCCACGTTTCATATTTCTAAGTGCAACTTAACTTGCAAATGGAAACTATGTTTCAGCCTGCTAAAAAGGGACCTTCATAACCTAAAAAAAAAAAGTTTCTTTACTGACCTGTACTAAGCTACCTCCCAGCTCCCTGGAGTAGAGGATCTTTTTATGGTACCATAGAGTGTGAACTGCTAAGACTAACTGAAAATTATTTTAGGAATATTCTGACAGCTGCTACTCATCAGACAAGCAGCCTGTCTTCTATGACATCTATTCTACCTAGCAATGCCCTGTAATTTTAAAATTATAGGTAGCTTTAGATTTATGTTTTTTCTTTCTTTTAATGTGTGTCTGACATTACAAGAAATGTTGCAAAGGGTTTTCAAAGTTGCAGGAGTAGCCATAGAAGCATTTATTTAAAAGGTTGAAAATAAATCTTGACTATTTTTAATTAGGATTCTCTTTGTCCTTATGGGAAGAGTAGATGAGTTTCTGCATTCTCTTTCAGTTCATTATACTGCACAAAACCTTTATGCAATGTTTAATCAGCCTTTTAGGTTTGAGGGGATTGGGGGGGGGGAGTGGTTAGCTGTGAGGGGGCTTTCAATTTTGCATAGTCAGTAAGGTTAAGTCTTATGGCAGAAGTGGGAAGATACATATGTTTATCTGTACAGTCGTTTAGCCAATGATCGATAAATGTCTGACGATAAATCAATATGGATGTAATCTCCAGTCTGTGGACCTCGAAGAACAATCTCCTGAATGTTCTTACCACAAAATCTATATTCACTCCTGTCTTCATTCTAGCTGATTTATGCTCTGATGCTGTTTGTTTTCGAGGACCTCCATTTCTCTAAGTGCTGCCTGGTAGGTAAGCAACAATCCTTCAGTACACTACTAATACCAAGGAGGCTTATATTTAATTACAGATAACAGGCCTAGTGGGACTGAGAACAAAGTAACCAATCACTAAGATTTGTTATGGTAGAATATAAAAATAGAGGGAAGCCATAAAACAGAGAGAGACTTTATGGAAGAAATAAGTATTCTGATGTTATACTCAAAGATTGCAGAATATGAGAACAGACTGTGTTGTAGAGTGCATTTTCAGTGTGATTTTATTTTGTTTTAACATGATAAAGAAAGGAGGAAAACTATCAAAAAAAGAAATATTCCTGCAAAGTGTGCATAAATTTTGAATTTCTTAATTTCATATACAAAGAGAAATACGGAGGTTGGTTCTGTTCCTAGACAAAAATGGGCATTTTTATTTTACTGTAATACAATAATAATGTAGCTGGGCTTCCTTAAAATGTAATTCCTTAAAATATGAGATGTTTTGGGTTTCCTTCTTCCTATGCATTAAATTCATTAAATGTGATGTAGTTGCCCCCCCCCATTCCAAGACAGTACAATTGATTTACCAAATATTACTTAAGTTTTTTCATGTTTTTGTGGTTTAGAGTTAGATCTTTCATATAGACTTGCTGAAACTGCCCTTACTGATGAAATCAGTGTCTTTAGTTGAACTGAAATGTGAGGAACCAGCACAGGCCCAGTGTAAATCAATCTAGCTTGCCCAAAGAAGGTTGCATGAATTTGATTGTACAGGTATTTCTAAACTTCATTTAAATTGTAATGTAGCTTTTGTGTGTAAACACAAGATTTTGACTTAGTTAAAAGTATTTCAGGAGGAGTCTTTTTTTAAAGATTTATAGTGCTGCATAAAGTAGTACTTGCACCAACACTTAAGAACGAGTGTTTTTATCAGTGGGCCGTTAGCCCTACAAAATGACTTCAGATAGTTCCTGCTTCAAGTAGTCTAAATAAAAATGTGAAGAAGAGAAAGTTCTCAGCATAGATATTGCAAGAAGCAGAAAGTTTGGCTATGTTATGCTATATTCTGAGTTTGCTGCCCATGAAATTTTCAAATAAATGAGAGTGTGAGGTTCTCCCTCTGCGCACCTTCTATATATTTTTGACTGGCTGAGGCATAGGGAAAAAGGATTTGTAAGAAATATGAGCAGTTTGAGTGTTGCTTTAAACATAGTTCTGATATAATTAATCCAAACATTCTGGATAGCGTGACTTTGTTAGGCAACTAATTTAGCAGAAACACAGTAAAACAATATTAGTCCTATTTCAAAATTCATTTTTGCTGAGCCTAATATTAATCCATTAATTCTGCTAAGCTGATGAAAATTATTTTAAAAAGAAGAGGCATGTTTTATGCAGTTAACTCCTGACTACTTCTGGTCCCAAGTCCTTGCACAGTAGAGTTTAACCATCTTTTGTTTATATCCGTCCTGGGTTAAATAAGCATCTACAACTGTGACAGCTGAAGCTTTTGAAATGTTCTGGAGAATCCTTCATTAGTTAGATGGAGATAAAGGAGACAATAGATGGAAGAGGTATAGGGAAGAGGGAATAAAATGGAATAAAATGGAAGAGGGAATAAAATGAAGAAAAAGAAACGGAGAAAGATTGCAGCCTAAAAGAAGAGAAAACGCAGATGAATGTGTGGAAGACGCATGATACAATAACTATTAATTCAGCTAAAATATTAATCTCTTAGTAACTGTATAAATTAAGATATTTACTAACCTGTATGTCAGCTGTTGCACTTGCATTTGTGGAAGAGATCTGAGGTATTAACCTTTGCCTCCCGGCAGAGAGAACCTCAAGTTGAGACTCTTGGAAGTTACGTCTTCTGTAAAGATGAATCTGTATGTCTGTGTAAAGGAATTGTTGCTGAGGTATCTGTGAAACATCAGTGAAAGCACTGATCTCCAGAAAAAGGCAGTTCTGTGAATTTACTATTTGTACCTGTTTAGCTTTTGTTGTTGTTACTTTAATCTATTTGGTTAGAGAGGTAGCCTAAGATTTGCAATTCTCTGTGGGTTTTCAGGTGCCTTCATGGGTGTAAGTTTGCAAGCACAGTTATTCACATGCTCAAAAATCTGTCTGATACTTCGGCTTTTTTTTTTTTTTTTAACTTGTGACCATATTTTTAAATGAAAATGAGCTTGTAAAATACGTGCTGTAGCATATGCGAAAAAGTATGGATGTATAACTGAAGGCTGAGCCAATAGCCTTGTGCGAATCAGCATATGTTAAGATTGAAAGGGAAGAAGATTAGTTGGTTTTTTGTCATGGCACTACTGGAGAGAGTCTAGCGGAGGGCTACGAAGATAATGAGGGGACTGGAGCATCTCTCCTATGAAGAAAGGCTGAGAGAGCTGGGCCTGTTCAGTCTGGAGAATGGAAAACTAAGAATTTCATCAATGTATACAAGTATCTGAAGGGAGGGCGTCAAGAGGATGGGGCCAGACTCTTCTCTGTGGTGCCCAGCAACAGGACAAGAGGCAACAGGCACAAACTGAACCACAGGAAGTTCCATCTGAACCTGAGAAAAAACTTCTTTGCTGTGAGGGTGACAGAACATTGGAACAGGTTGCCCAGAGAGGTTGTGGAGTCTCCTTCTCTGGAGATATTCAAAACCCACCTGGACGTGATCCTGGGCAATGTGCTCTAGAGGACCCTGCCTGAGCAGGGGGGTGGGACTAGATGATCTCCAGAGGTCCCATCCAACCTCAACCATTCTGTGATTCTGTGGTTTTAGTTTCTTCCAGTTTGCTACCTATAACTGTGTAATTTGCTATAGTCCTACTGATAAGTACCATATTTTGAAAATTATACAGATCACTGTAAGAACAAGGTCGATCGTATCCCTTCTCTAAAATAATGATGGCGTGGGAAGGGGAAGAGAACTGCATCTTCGTTAACGTTATTCATGTTTTCCTGACAACATGTGAAAGGTAAGCAAGGATCAGTCAGCTTGTGAGCTGAGTGCTGTAACTCCATGAGAAGAACAAGTCAGTGGTGCTATCTTTATTCAACAAAAAATGCATTATATTGTTTTTAGGTAAGACTGTTAAGGACGCGTATCTCAGTGGATTCCTCAAGCTCTTTTGTGCTCCTCAGCTTCTGGCTGTAGAGAGACATCGTTGTTTGCAGGCTATGCTAAATTTTATGCCTAAATTCTCTATTTGGTTTTTGCAAGAGTGCTAGAAAAAATTTGCATTTCTTTTTCTTTTATATTCAGGAGATCTGACTGTTCCTCTTAGCTGAAATAAAGGAACACCCAAGCATCTCTGCTTGGTAGACCAGGTGGCCTATCTTAATTTAACCCTATTAAGGTAAGTGGTTAATAACCTTCTCACGCTTTTGTTTTCAGGACCTGATATTCATGGTGTGATGGGAAAAACAGGGTATATTTTTGTATGATGTTTGCACAGGTTAGCTGGAGAGCTGGTACTGCAGGAATCCAAAGGGGAAGAAATGTGTATAACTGGGAGGACTCTCTAGTGTCAGAGGGGGAAGCATATCTGAACCCTTAGGGTCCTAGATAGTCCCCAAAAGGCAAGTTAAACTACTGTTTAGTACTTGTAAGTGTAACAGAATCTGAGTGTAGGATATTGCTCTCCCAAAAGACAGCACACAAGATAAAGGCAGCAGAAGAGGAGGATGAGAGACAGCATAGTTTACAGTCTTCAGTCAGCAAACAGCACGTGACAGATCTCCTTAATTTCAGCTGTTAATTAGATTTTTAACTCTTTTTTTTTTTTTTTTCAGCTGCAACACTCTGGGATGGTCTGAAAAAGTATGTTTATCCATTGTGCTTGGTCAAGACTTACTATCGTTGTCAGGAGGTTTGTGGGAAAGAACTAGAAAAAAGGATTAAAGATGCTTAGGATTCAGAGGCAATACAGAGATCTATCTCTAAGGTTATTCAACTTTTTTATCACAGCAGCACAGACAGGTCTATTTCTCTGCATAAATGAAGATTCCTCCGTTTGTAAGATATTCTGGTACAATCCTGGTAGGAATACATACACTTAGTCCTTGTACTTGGGAGTTCTCCCATGCATGCTCTTCCCTTAGCTGCATTTTTAATGTGCACATGGTGTTTATATTTTCCATTTTTTGGTAATAATGCTTTTAAGAAACAGTACAGTGTTTTAACTGTTTGTATTCACATAAAATAGATGAATTGCTACTTGCAGTCAAGTAAGACTGACTTTAGTAAAACCTTAGAATAAATGATAGGTGGAAGAACTTTCATATAATCTGAAAATAATCCCTTCAAGCCTCGTGCAGGTGAGGACTAGTAACGTGAAATGTTTTGAGTTTTTTTTATTAGCACATTTTAATAATAAGCATATAAATGCAGCTGCCTCAAAAAAAAAAAAAAAAAAAACCATGGATGTGCTTCTTTTTTTCACCTTTTCCTCTTTCCTGTGTTCTGGAAATACTGTAAATTTACATCACTCTTAAATGGAATAAATACTGAATGAAATTTTGGAGAGTGAATTTCTGTCACGATATAGAACCTGTGATGTTTCAGAAGGCATTGGAAATATTCATAGTGATCATTAGCTACAATATCATGCAATTTACAGAGATTATTTGGGCAAGTTAGAAATCAATCATGATTTCTAATCTATATCTGATATTGTTTCGCACATATTTGTTTTAGAATTAATATATTATGAATGGCTATATTTCATTTATTTAATGAAATAATATTTATTTAATATATTTCATATATTTAATCCTCTCCGTTGCTTTGGATCTGAAAGATTGAATTATGTAACTTCTGCGTTAGTGGGCATACAAACAAACTGAAGTAGTTATGTAGATATTTTATTACAGAGAGCAATAGAAGCTCAATTTGATGTACAGGCAGTTAGACCTTGGATAAATCTAAGTGATATATTTTAATAATGTGTGCATAAACACAAATTTCACTTAATTCTGACTGAAAAATTTCATGGGTACAGAGCTGCTGCCCCCGACATACATTAGCAGAATATACTGTTCCTGTTTGAGTGCCAAATAAATCTACCTTTTACCAAATAAATCTACATTTTTTTTTAACCTCAGAATATCTCAGGGGTTTAGACATCTGAGCCAGGGATACTGGGGAGAAGTTCAAAAGAAAAGAAACTAGCTGACTAGCAGCAGAGAGCATGATTTATGAACAATTATTTAAAATTGTCAGTGTGTGTAACCAATGTGTAGATAATATTCATAAAATCTGACAACACATGGCTGGTCAATATGAAAAATAATTTGACAAATAGGAAGCAAATAGAAGAGATGCAAAGTGTCACCTATGCAATAATGAGTACAAGTATAATGAATAGAATTGGTAGAACTCTCATCTTCAGATTCTCATTATGTAGATAATTACAAAATAAGGTGCTCATAAAATAATTTTGCTTAAACCTATATGCCCTTGAGGATTCTGAGAATATTGTACTTTGGAGCAAGTTTTGTTCCAAATAAAGAATCTTACTCTTGGTTATGATAATTAAGATAAAATCCTTGGTTGAAATTCTGTTAGTTCTCTGATATGTCTTCTGGTGGTTGCTTTTGAGGATGATGATGAGATACAGTAGTAGAATAAACCATGCTACCATGCTGCTAATTAGATATTAAATGTTTATATAATCATATTATGTAACTAATTATATAAGCCTAGTCATAGATAGTGGTTTATTACATATACATTTAGAACAATCTCTAGAAAAGAAGAGTTCCGTAATTAAACTACTTTCAGTGGGGCCTT
This sequence comes from Struthio camelus, assembly GCF_040807025.1. Lineage (NCBI taxonomy): Eukaryota > Metazoa > Chordata > Aves > Struthioniformes > Struthionidae > Struthio > Struthio camelus. The sequence continues at coordinate 30,583,271 of NC_090945.1, forward strand.
AAAAATGTAGCCTGTGCTAGAGGACTGACTTTTGAATAACTTGCATGAATCATCTTGAGCTTATGGTGCATACTCAGACACTATTTGATGCCATATAAATGGAATAACATAATATTATCTATATATTTATGATCTATTGTGCTGTAGTACTAAAAGTAAGAGAAGCTGACATAATAGCAAATGAAGTTCTCGTTAGAATGCTATATTTTTATTTATTGTTTTATTTGTTTTGCTACTGCTTGGGAAATCTTCAACAAAAGATATGTACACTATGTACACTTGTGTGACCTATTTCAAAATTCAAGTGATAATGATATTTCTTGAAGTTTCAATACAAATTGCATCCAGAATATGTGGGAATACTTCCAATTTCTAATTTGCTATTATAAATGTGGAGCGTTATTAACTAGATCAAGGATGTTCTGGAGAAGTAAATGAATGAGGCTTTGAAAACATTAATATAGTAAAGTGTAGAGGTGAATCTGTTCAGTGTTAACTGCTTCTGAGGTAATCCTTCCTATCCCTGCTCTTGGCCTTTAATACATACAAATTAGCCTGCCATTCAGAGACAGGTAGAAAAGTGTTCTTGGGCATTTATATGGAAAGCAAACATGAAGTAAGGCCACGGTTAGCAGCTGACAACTTCTTCCTTTATCCACAGTCTGATGCCTGTCGCTACTGCAGGTGATTGACAGACTGTGTTATCAAGTAGAAGATGAATCAACCTGAGGCACTAGAAAACCAGATCCAGCAAATGAAGGAAAAGTTAAATCTTAATTCAGACTTGGTAGTACTAACCAATAGTCTTCAGCCACTGTTTTCTTGCTGCTTTCTGAGGCAATCTAAGTTTCCTCAAGAGCTGGCCTCTATTGTCTATCATTCATGTTCACATGTTAACGAGGGCTGTGCAATACTGATGAATGCCTCTTAAGGAAATCTTTAAGAAGTTGTTGTGAGGAAGGAAATAAACTTATAAGGCTATAGTCATTTTATTCCCATGGAAGTTTTCTTCCAACTCAGAAGATGATGTAGACCACGATGATGCTTGCACTTCTCTGCTCAGGAGCAAGCCGCTTCAGCCAAGGAGCGAGAGAGAATGAGGAGGCAGAGAGCAGAGCAAGCTTTCCGAGGATGTGCAGACACGCGGCAAGGTTAGCCAGGTGAGCTGGCCAGGCTAGTCATAACGGCTCTGCGGAGACCAGAAAATGTTCCTTTCTGACTTGAAGCAGTGTCAAAGGGGTGCACTGAGAGGCAGGGAAGAATCTCGTGTTTAGAGCAATGCTATGGTACCTGATTTTCAAGTGCCAGGTGATCACAAATCTACGGCAGGGGAGACAAGCCAGCGTCTACCACCATCTCTGCTCTTTCATGAGGCTGCTGTGACTGGAGGGGAGGAGAGGGGAAAGAAGGAGCCAAGGGGCTAGGATTCCCTAAATAGCTCATTTTCTGGCATTTGTGAGTGAAGCACTATTGATAGAGTATTTGTTTCCTCATTTGCTTAACCCCCATGTGTAATATTTTATTCTATCTAAGTGGAAATTGCATTCCTTCCATCTGAAATTCCTGACTGTTTTATGACCTAAGGCAAAAGACTAGAAGGACTAAGGCTAACTCACCCTTTCAGTCAGAAAGAAGTATCTCCAAGTTGAGGGTGATGCAAAGAAACAAGGCAAGGGAAGAATGATGTCTCTATGTGTGCATATTTTGTCAAAGGCTTCAGCCAGTAGGACTGTCAAATTAGTTCTTTTTATTGACTTTTTTTTTAGCATTGTCTGAAACAAATAAAAAGGTTGGAACATTACAAGAAGCACATAGTGCGTGCAACTAACTGAACTTCATTATTGCAGTCTGCTTAAATCCAATGAACTTCAAACAGCATAACAAAACATTTCCATTTTTATTCTTTTGGGGAAACAGGTGGGAGTTTAAATATTCTGTTTCTTTAGTGTTTAGAGAAAAAGGAAAAGATTGCCACTCTTTAACTCAGTAAGTCAGTAGAGTAGCACACAAAGAAATCAAAATTATTCTTTCCCTCCTATTGTATTAGAAGGCTTAGACAAAGAGTGATGCAATGGCTACGCTCTTTATTATGCTGCCTCCAGGTACAAAAGATGATATAGGGAAAGGATATTTTTCTTTTAAATCTTGGGGTCTGGAAAACATATGCAATCTAAAAGAGATGTTGTGACCATGCTGGGAGGCCCTAGGGCTCCCCAGACTGAGGATTATTGTTTCAATTTGATTTTTATGGAGGTGACCTAGTTAGGCAAGGGAGCCTTGGGAACTTAATGTACAAGGAAGAGCTCTCCTGCTGGCTGTTCAGCCTGAGATGCCCTGTGTAGTTCCTTGGATCAGCGTGCCTTGTGTTCTGCTGATTTGTCCTTTTTGGTCAGTCCAGAATATAGGATTTTCAGTTTTCCTCTGTTCCCCTAATTTGGAGGAGCTCTCAAACTAGTTCTCCTTGGCACAGTAGAAGCTTGCCTATTGTTCAGTTAGCTGATGGAAATATCAAAAGTTTGAAGCGGGAGCTTCTGGCCAGCCTGTGGAATTCAGATGTGGCATAATTATTAAGATGAGTTCTTAACGTTCTTTATGGTACTGGATAGATTATAAAAGGAACAAGGAGAAATCCAGCCAAGATAAGAGGAAAAAGTAACTTCTGTGTGGAGGGAGTTATTTTTAATATTCTGTTTAGAAGACAAATAAATAGAAAAAACTCTGGATTTGCAGAAGGACTGAATGTAAGTGTTATGAAGGGAAAAACATACATGCTTTCCCAGGGTTTCATTAGGCAGCCTTCCATAAATAAGCGATTAAACACTGTGCAAGTGAAAAGGTGGGAGGAAATCTTTATTTTTCATGCATGTTTTTTAGAAGATATTCCTAAACCTAGTTTATGTGTTGATTTTACTGAATTATATTCCTTTAAATTTAAATCTTGATGACGTGCCAAGACTTGGTAGAAAAATCTTTCAATTAATAAACAAGCAGGATGCTCAGCCAAAAACATTATTTTTTCCATTAAGGTGAGGTTTAAACAGATACGACCTAGTGCTGTTCATAATTATTTTATAATAGTCGTTTATTGCCTTGTTTGAGCCAAGATGTATGAAAGACAACGGAGAAAAACCAAACCGTGCTGGTTGTTTTTCCTAATGACATCTCTCTAGAGCAGTGTGCTTTTGGTAGAAGAGGAGAGCACGTTTCCTGCGCAGGGAAAGTGAGAGCAGTGTTTTCTGGTGCTGCATGGGTACAGTGTTCCCTTGCAGCTGTTCCCGCCTCCCTGTGGGGGATGCAATAAGCTGCAATTAGCTGCAGGTGCCGGGAAGCAGGAGCGCCCTTGCTCTGCTTAACAATCTGAGGCAACAAACAAAAGAGCCGGAGAGACAGGAATCTACCTTCTGTTTAATGGGGCATGAACGCTTTTTCTTGGCGCCGCGACAAGTGTCTACCTTTTGTTAGAAGTACACTTCTCCTTTTTTTCCCTTGGTGGAAAGACGGAGGCCTTGCTCGTGTTTATTAGTTCACTGCTAGGAGAGTAAGAAACTAAACAAGACCATATGCTGCGCGGGGAGAACAGCAGTCACCAGGCACAGAAAGAAAAGCTCGCTCGCCTTTGTAGCCTAACAATGCTTATTTCTGTTTCCTGGGGGCAAAGAGGGAGACATTTCCTCCACACCCCCCCCCCTTTTTTTTTGATTGTTTGTTTTTCAGTCTGCCTTAGCTATAGACGTAGTTTGGGTGCGGGTAATTACAAGCAGCTCTTAAGTGAGATTGCAGATTGCATTCTTTTGAGATCTGAATCTTTGGATTAGGATGAAAACTGGATGCAAACAGCTGGCACAAAATATGTCTGGCGTGGGGAATAACTTGCCCGGATGTTCCTGTCTGTGAGCAGAGGCTCTTAGAAGTGTGAGGTGTCCCGCTGTCAGCAGAAACGTGACCCCTGCAGTTCAAAGGCTTGAGAAGGTCTATGGCAAATGGAAGCAATCACACAAATAACTGGGCAGGGAGGAACTGCTCTTCCAAACTCACTGTCTCTCACAGATGCTGCAGAGAAGTCTTGGTAGCTTTACCATAAAAGTGGTGTCTCACCCTGACCAAATACAGTTGTTTGTGTATGTTCTGTCTAGCTCCCAGGTCACCGTTTATCCCTAGATCAGCTGGACAGCATTGGAAGTGTAACAGAGATGCCACAGCTCAGAATGGCAGTCAGATCATGTTGGCTAAGAGAAACAAATTGAGCAATGCAGTTAATGAAGCCACGTTTCATTCTAGGTTTGAAACTTCTTGGTCTGCTATCACTTCAATAACTTTAATACCTCAGCTGAAATTGCGTAGGTCACGTAGCCGCATGAAGCTGACATCTCTCTCCTGTCTCAGCTGACTTCCCTTACACATGCACATGCAGTACTTGCAGCAGCCCCAAGTGTCACTGAACTGCAGCCTACATAGGAGGGAGCATGAGCGGTGGGTGGTTTTGAGCAGTATATGTTGCTGGTGGCAAGCCAAGAAGTCGTCCTCTGCTTCATAGGCCATGTTTTCTAAATGAGCACAAGGGATGTTCCTCCTCTGTTGAGGTGCCAGTTGTCATGAAATTTCTAGGAATATAATTCTTCTTGATCTTCTTAGATGTCTGTCAAGTTTAGTGGAAACGTATCAACACTTACGAGGGAACTAGTGTGAGCGTATTTGCATTTATATATTATGATTATATATGCCTTGTTTGCTTAAGAAAATATACTTGAGAAAAAATGGAATGTTTGTACTGAGCAGAGACCTCTGCAGGGAGGCAGCTCCTGTGCATCAAGTGTTGTAAATGTATGCTTTTTAGTAAGATGGTGTTTAGTACTGTGAAACTTGTATAGCACTGCAGAAGCCAACATCATCTATGCGTGCAACCTCAAGATTATCAGTATCGAGAGCTGTTGATGCAGGTTTGTAGGATAGATTCACTAAGTAGAATATGAGCTATGCCACAGCTTCAAAGAAAACAATTATCTTTGGTATGTAAATCTGGTAAGTGACTAGACTTATTGCATATCTTCAAGTGAGCTGTGAGACAAAATTTTATTTCCTGAAAAACAAAACTGAGAATGATATTTTTAAGGTATTTTGGGTTTAATATTTTTTGGCTTCTCAGATTCAAGTTCTGTGGATGCTCTCATCCTTCGGAAAATAAATGATTATCTTTTATTGCAGATTAGATTCTAATTATTGCCTGCATGCAATGGATCAAATGCAGACATCCTAGAGGTTCAGCTGATGGGGTGGTAGGTTATCAGCTTGGTGTCATTTGGGAGTCAGTTGCCTGTAGGGTAGAAGGCTTAGGGCATTCAAGAAGTCAGTGCGGAACTGACAGATGATACAAGATGCATGAGTTTTGTAGAAGCAGCTAAAAGCAGGCAGGATACTATTTGACATTTAAATTGACACTAAGCCTGTGGATTTGCTTTGAATCTTACATATTATTTCATGCCCTTTTTAAGATCCCTCGTTTAATACGGAGCAAAGATCACGATATCTGTTTCACCAAACAGATTGTTTTGATGATCATCTGCAAATCAGGTGGAGCCAGCATGCCAGTGTATTGCAGTCTGGCAACAGTATAATAATCTTGTGTGAGCCTTTTTGTTAAATCTCATGTCTTGTTAAAATTCATTAAATCACTTTACCTGCAACAAATTTGGAGCATTTCTCCTTGGTAGTTCAAGAGACTTGCCAAACTGGAATTATTAACGGCAGGTGTATGTTTTGGTAGCTGGGAAAGGTTTTAGGCTGGTGCCTTTCAGCCTATAACGTTGTCTCTATGGATCTTGGCCTCTGGTATTTGAACAATACAGACATAGTGCATTTTACCAAGCCATGATGTGGAAAATGTTCATGCTGGGGTGGTCTCTATTCAGCTATTTGTGGTATGCAGTGCAGGTCAGATTCTGATTAACCTCTCATCCCAGCACAATTCAGCTCAAAATTTTGTTCATGTAATCTGTATTTGAATCCCAGGGCAGAAGACTTCCTTTCCTCTGGAAAGATTATAGTGTTGTGAAGGTTTCTTTGTGCTTGATGTCTCTATCTTAACTTTGTGCAATTCTATTTTATAAATAACTTCAACAACTGGGAAAAGTTATTTATGCTACTAGGGTAAAAATAGGTTTACAGAAACATTTGCAAGAACGCACAGATTCTAAATAAAAATTATTAAACTTCATTTTGTATTGCAGAGTAATTAATGATGTCATTTGGTGTTTTCTTTTCTAGATTTAATTACAGCTCAAATATAATGAGAAATAAATTATCTTTCTAGGCAGCACAATCAGGGCTTGACAGTTAGCAGGTTCTTCTAATGGTCAGTGAATCCTTTGGCAAAGTTCTCCTAATCAGGAGAAAAAACTAAAATCTCTATTAAGAAAAGAATATAGGAGAGGGAAGGGCAGAGGCATGAAATGGGAGGAAGGGGGATAAGGAAATGAATGAGAAAGCTGCATCTATGCCAGCTAAGTAATCTCTTCGGATATGTATCTGGCCAAGCTTGCACTCAAACACAGAAGCCAAGAGAACAAGGTTCAGGCAGTTTTAAATCCTGTGACTTAAAGAAGAGTAAGAGTATGTCCCATAAGAGTCTGCATATATTTTCCTCTGAGAAATACATCTGGTATCTATGAGAATGTTGGCGAATCTACTGACAAAATATCGTTTTTGTTTTCTTTTGCAGGAGATTTTGTGATAAAGATGTGTATATAGGGGTAGTTTTTAACAAGCTAATTAAACAGCAGTAGTTTCCTACACTAATGGAGATTATCTGATCAGCTAGCTATATAATGGTCTACTTTGATGTTTAAACTAGCTTGTATCTATAGCTGTACATATGGTGGAAATAAAGACTACTTACGATGAGAAGCTCTTAGGACGAGGTAGGCAAATATGAATTATTAATAGTGTTTTCCCTTCCCCTTTCTTCTGTTACCTATGGCTTCAAATAAACCATGAACTGTGAGCATAAATACAGAAGACGAGATTAACTGATTTTGCCAGTTTGGAAATAAAACATGTAAGAGTTGTTTCATTTGTATCTACTTCTGTCTTACTATTGAATGTATCATGAGATTTCTGTTGTTTTTTCTCCCAAAAAATTAGGAGAAAAATGGAATTTCAGTTAATTTTTTTTTTTGAGAATTTGCTGCATTTTTCACAGTAGTTTAGGGCGTAAAACGTGTTCACAATATTTAAAGAGAATATTTCAGAAAGCAAATACAAAGGCAGGGTGAAACAGAGTCCTTTAGGTAGGTCTAAGGTGTGAAGAATTGATTGACTCAATGCCCCTAACTTTCAGAGGTCAAAGTTATAAGCCAAGATAACATAGCTCTTGAGCAAGTGTGTAGCAGAGAGTGGAAGAGACAAGAGCAGCTGAATTAAATCTAGAGGTTATGCTCAGGGTTATGAGGCATTCATTGAGTGTTGTCACCTTTATCATTAACGTTTTCAGGAGGTCATGTCTCTCTCCCTTAGAGCACTGTGGAAAAAAGTTTGTGATATGTGTCTGCCTTTTTCACTTACAGACCTCCTTCGCTTCAGTACGCTGTAACTGATTTTAATGTGCAGTGGAGGAAGAGCCACGTTCTCTGTGTCTTTCCCCTTGTCATCAGGTAGAATTGGTGTGGCTCAACTTCAACTGCAGGCATTTGCTTATTTTTGATAGGAAAGGGATGAAGAGGATTAAAATTAGGCCATCAACAAAAAAAAAAAAAAACCTTTTTCAGGGGGTGCAGACAGCTGTCCAGACAGTGAAGCAGCTCAGTAGCTGCAGAGGCAGCCACTGCTTAGTGGCTGGTGCCAGAAAGAGGAAGAAGGGGTAAAAATATTGCTATGACAGTGAAGCTGAAGCTGTAGCGGTAACTTAGGCAGAGCTCTTCCCAGTGCCATCATCTTTAATGCAAAGTATGGAAAAGTGTTTTCTGATGACAGATACCATAACTGAACAGAAGGATTTTTGTTTTGGGTTTTTTAGTTCTTCCTGCACACCATCTCAGGCCCTTATGCCTTGCAAAGCTGGTCACAGTATCTGCTTGTTTGGATGCAAATGAGATTAAGATCATGCCCTGACAGTTTTTGAAGCTTAGAATGAATCTTTGTGCTTACAAGGATCTAGGTGATAGCCTTGCTTGGAGTACTTCTACGCCTGGAATATTTACTGTGAATCTCTGATGAGTAGGAAGCAAGCAAACAAAAGGTCTCCAGTTAGTGTTATTAAAAGTTTATGCTTTAATTATTATTGTTATTATTTTCTTAAGAGATCTGTGAGACTATTTCTTTTTCCTTAGGTTCATTTTCTAAGATGAAAGCTCATACCAAAGTACTGGGTAAATATCCTTCCCTTCTCGCTCCCTCCTTCCTCTTCAATCAGTTTATCTGTCTTGAATTTTTAATATAATTGCCTGAAAATCACGTGTAATGTGTAAGATATTCTAAAGTGCTGTGTATGATTACTTAAAAAGTGCTTTTTATGTTCCCTATAATCAGTATACAGATTTTCTTGGTAAATGACATCGTACTTTCCAAAACTTTTAAAGGAGACATAATTAAAAATCATTCAGAAACTTATAGTTCTATGTGCTTGTTCTTGTTAGATTATAATTAGAATGGTGATTTTTTTGTTTGTTTTTTAAAGGCTGGCTGTTAACATCATGCCTTATAGAAGTAAATAATAGATGGGAAATGCCAAAAAGACAGTGTAAAGAGCATAGAAGTTGAAATGCTTTGGATCTCTCCAGGATGATATAGCAGTTTAACACAGGCCAAGCTCTTCCCAAGTGTATCTCCTTTGAAGTCTACTGAATTATGCCAGGAATAAACCTGACCTCAGGTATCTAACCCCTAATATGGAACCAGTATGACTGCTTCCAAAAATCACACTGCATGATGTACTTCCTTTACCTTTAGCTGCTGATTAAACCCTCAGTTCCTTTTCCCCTCTCTGATTCTGGGTTGCCAGGAGTTTTCCTATTCATTGCTATAATTAGGTAAGAAAGACGTATTTGGGAAGAATGAGCTGTAATTACAGAGCACTAGATGCAGAGGTCATGCAAGGTAGGTGTTAAGACTGTGTAAATTGCTCGTGCTTTTTGCTGCTGTTACAGAAGTTTGTTTTATTCACTTGCTCTTCTGAGAAATGGCACCCAGTGCCGCGGGCGGCATCATTCCAGCCTGTCCCAGCTAGGATCTGACAGATGATCCAGACAAATGTGCAGAGCTTATAGAAAGTCAAGCTCAAGAGAGCAACTGTGACCAATTTTCCTTATTTTTATTCCCCTCTTTTTGATATAATGACCAAGACTAAGCTTCAAGGACTGAGAACATGCTGAGAAATGCACATATAGCAGGAAAGAAAGTGTTAGAAATCTGAATGATAATGTTGCATTTATAGGGATTTTTTTTTTATAGTGAAGTAGTAGATATTGAACAGTGAGAGACTATCATGATATTGGAGAAATAAAAGCTTCAAATGTATGTGCAGAATCTCAGTATATGGCATTTTTCCTCCTTCGTACGTAGGAAGAATATATTGATTTCTAGGCCATGTTAATATTAATGCAGTTAATACAATCCCTTACTGTACATGTACCTCTTAATTTTTATTTATTAGTCAGGATGTAAATAGAAAAATACAAGGGATTAATGTGTAATATAATATGAGATATTACAAACTTGTACCTTAATGACGAATGTTAAATATGATAATTATCAGAACCCTATTTTGATTTGCAGTAGATGGAGCATATTAGCAGGCTTTTGTTCTTAATTGTTTAGACTCTTGAGGTAACAGATTGTGTAACCTCTACATATTTACTGCACGCTCCTTGGTCTGCAGGGCTGGGGAATCTGGAGTCCAAGTCTTCTTGCATGGAAGCAGGAAGCAAGATGCCCGCTGAAATTAGATTGATGCAGGCTTTGAACCTGAAGTCTGCTTGCGCATGGAATACTTATGACAAAGACCTAATCAGGTCCTGTTTTATAGTCCTCATAAATACAATATGGGCTTCATACAGTGATAACTGCAATAGAAAAACAAAGAATCATTTGAGGAATATGATGCCTGTAGTTGAATCAGCAATTTAATCTAGCCCATTAGAAACATTAGTTTATAATGGATCACTGTTTAGATAGAGGTTCTTCATCAGAAATTCTGTCCTCAAGAACTAAACATGAGGCACGTAGTAGCAGCCAAATTACTTGGGTTAACTTTGACTGATTGCCTTTTATTGGCTGAAGCTTATGCTGATTTGTAACGACGACATAGTTTTTGTTCTCAGGTTGATGTGAGGAATTCTTCAGGCATAGGCAAATATCTTTAGTTTTAGTGAGTTTGTTATTCGTGAAAAAGTGACAGTGTTGTAGTTGACTAAGTTCTGTGCTTTCTAAGAGGCCTGTTTTCTTTATCTCAGTACTGTGGGCAGGGTAGATGTCACTGTCTTAAACTGTTTTGACTCACAAGGTGTTTGTACAATGACATAATGATGCTTTATAAAATGGAAGTATATCAGCTGCCACCTCTCAAGACTGTATTTGTTTCTTCCATGGCTACACTGAATTAATAGCTCAGTCAATTAGTCTGAAAAAGAAACCCAAGTTTGTCTCTTCCTCTGCCACTTCCAAATCATTTATAGCTAAAACTAGAATGCTTTGTACTGGTGAATAAATGATCTTGCACTTTGAATATCATTGCAGTTTTATTGCTTCCCATGAGTTATTCCCTGTTATATTCTGCTTTATTTTGGTAATTTCTCCTGATCAACACACTTCACAAGTCTATTCCGTTTTTTTCCCCCACAAAGTTATTAACTCTAACCAATTAATGTTTGTTCCAAGACTGATCCTTGGAGAACTACATGAACAACGTTCTTCCAGTCCAATGCAAATCATTGTTATTTTTCTTTAGATAATTCTTTACACAGTTTACAATTCTTGCACTATAACCTGTCTTTTACAGCTGAATTAATGATTTTTGTTGTAGTGCCATATTGAACATTCAGTAATTTATTTGAACTTAGTTTCAATTTATCTTGTTTATAAAGCAGTTATTACATTAGTCTGGAACAATCTACTTTCAATAAAATTCAATACAAGTTTACCAGACTTCCATTACCTTAGATACCTGAGTTTTATAAACAAGTTTTGAGGGATAAAGTTGTGGTCAACTGAGGTCAGACTAATGATCTTGAATTTGCTTAAATCATTATGTTATTTTCTTTCTCGCTTCCATGTTTAAACAGAAGTACAAGATATTTAATTTTCCTCTCATTATATGTTACTACTTTGTTCTTAATATTATTATGTAATAATCATTCTTGTAGGTTCCAAACTTTTTAAAAATCTGGGGCAGGGTGTCTGTTTGCTTCCAATAGCATCGTCCCTGTATCTTTAACCCTTCATTTGAGCTCTTAATCTGGGGATTTTGCTCTCATCTCAGGATATATATGTTCACTCTCCGGTATTTCAGTTGACCATCTTGCCCATTATCATCATCAATATCCTTGCCTCAATTTTCAGTAAGGCAAAGAATTTACTTGGGACCATACCTTAGATTATCTGTACCTGTCTCAATAAATGCTACTCCTTTATTTGACTGGTTTTTAAATCTTCTCTCTGGGCTTCACACTAATTCTAGTATTTTCATAGGAAAAATTCTGTCACTTCTTGAGCAGTTCCTTCCCTGCTTGCAAAGAGAAGTATTAGAAGAGGAGAAGTATTAGTACTCTTCCAGCATTGTCTTTTGCTTTTGTCAAATTACGCTACCTGCAGAGAAACTGAAGGGTGTGTGTATGAAATAAAACTAGTCATCAATATGCTTGCCGTTTACTGGTCAAAAATTACAGACCACTTTGAAGGGTGGTGTAGGATAGTAAATTCTAATGTTAAAGTTGTAGGATGATGTGTTGGGAGGCTATATTCCAATGGTGATGTCTTTTATTAATTCTATTAGCTTTCCTTCTCTTTCCTTTTATGATTTACCTTTTCCCTAAAGCTAAGTTCCTAAGGTGGGGGATACTCAGTGCACAGGTCAGTAACACTACAATATAATACTTGCATTACATCAGTAATTTTAATTGTAACAATGACAACACGGCACAGTGAATAAGATGACTTCATTAGTACAAAGAAGTCTTTCCTCAGTACCCTCTCATATGAGTGACTCCAAGTGGATTTTTGACCCTTGCGTGCTGTTGCCTATAGTGGGACTCTGGAATGAGCATTATGTGTTTGATTTCATTTGGTGTTCAATAAAGAAAAACATAATGGTAGCTACAAAGAACAGGAATGATATTAAATAGCCGTAGGCATGTTTATCCATACTAAGTATGCAGATAGTTTATTCTCACATCGCTTTTCAGTAAAAAGACAGAGAAAAAAGAAAAATTAATTTGTTCACGTTGCATTACCCTATTTCTTAGCTAGCCAGGAAGAACAGGCCAAATTTCATCCTAAACTGCAATGATTTTACACTTCCTTCTGTCAGCTCAAAATACTTTGGGCTCCCTAAACACATTTTCTGTTTCCTTAGCAGACAGTGAGCTATGATGGCCTTATAGACCCAATATCATCTTCTGGTTGACAGAGCCTGATTTGATCCCAGATATCCCATGACTCTCACTTTTCTGCTATTAAGTTCACATAGTTGCAATCACCAGTCTACTTACTTTCTGTTTAAATCCAGCCAGCTGTCTGTCAGCTTCAAATTTTAATATGCATCTCTCGTATTTGGAATATATTACAGAACTGACATTACAGAAAGCCGCCAACAGTTCAGGTTCTGACAGAGATGAAGAACATGCTGCATAATAGCAGTATGAATGTGTTATTCTAACGTAGCTTTTTTAGGTTGCTGCTTGTTGTCGCTTGAACAAAAATACAATTTAATGCACATAGAATAATGCTGCCACAATTAGATATTGTTAAAATAATAAAAACAGAAAGGTATTGTATACGGAGTGTAACTCAAATTTCCAGAGACCACAAGAAATCTGGAAACCCTGATGTAAGAGCATATGCTTGACCAAGAACATATTAAGATTGTCTTTCCAACCATACTGGAAAGAACCTGGCAGATACCATGTCTTAAGAGAATGTTAATCTGCATCTGAAGAAAAAGATACCTAGATAGATGGTCCACTGATGAGCAAGCTGTGTGAGAAAACGTACTTTGTCTGCCCCTTATCTTGCATAGTTTGTTGTTGTTGGTTTTTTTTCCTCTCCAGATTCCCTGTCTTCAGAAACTTGCTTATGGCTTGACTGCAAGGATGGTAAAGCCGTTCAGTTGAAGGGAGCCCAGGGGGCTTACCAATGGGTCAGGCATAGGTCTGGGGAACTATGGGCTAGGCAGACGTGTCTGCTCTGTGTTGGGGGCTGCCTGGTGCATTGTAGTAGGTTCAAAGAAAGACCAGAAATCAGCAATAATCTAGCAGACCTGCTGGGGAAAAAAATCAATTTTTCTGCATGTTTGGGAAAAGCTCAGAATCTCGATCTTCCCTTCGCCTTCCCAATGGGTCCCTCATGGTGTCAAGGTGGGAGCCCATATTCTGGCACACAGGTATGTGGCCAGGGTTTGTGTCTTTGCACTAAATAATAGCTATCACTGGATTTTTATTTACTAATTGAATTTACAGGTATCTTTCACTTATCTTCTGTTTCCGAACTCTGTGTCACCCTTTCACCTGGCATCACAGCCAATTACCTGGGAAAGATAAGATACAAAATTGGTTAATATCGAAAGGCTGCCCCTGTTGCTGATGTGATCTTATCAGGCAGTATTGACTAACCACTTACAAGGCAAAAGCTCTGGTAGTTTGTGCATAGACAGGGCACTTCATGTGGCAAACTTATAGCTGTGCTGGGATACCCAAGCTGTATTTAGAAAAGACAGTTTGGAGAGCTATACAGCAGCATTTCACCCAGGCAGATCCATCTTTTGAGCACCTCTGTGACATGGACTGACGGTTTTGCTCTTGGCAACTCATGAAGAGATTGCTGCAGCGTTATGAAGTGGGCATGCATTTTTCTTTAAGTATTTTGCACAGAAATTTGAGTTTATCTATTGGGATGGTGCTAAGACAGAACATTCAGCTTTGTGGCACAACGACGCTTTTTAATTCATTATCGTAACTGAATTAGTAATGGAAATGTGGTGACTATAGAGAATGAATACATGCGTAACATACTGGGACACTGAATAAAAATGTACATGCTTGATATAAAAAAAATTAGAAAAATATCATATAATCATAAAGTAATCTAGGTTATTAGGAAGAAATTCTGTTCTGTTTTCCCTCTTAAAAACTTCCTAAAGGTGGGAGCTTCTAATTAAGAGATATGTAATCTATTTACCACTTGTTCAGTTGGCCTCAATCAAAAGAAATCTACCTGCTATGGTAGATTTTTATCCTTGGAAATATAGCAAAATATTCTTTCCCCACTGTGGTAAATGACAGTGAGTATTCAAGAAGTTTATCTGAACTGCATGGGTTCCAAGGAGACCAAACAAGAAGAACTGGGTTGTTTTCTCCTTGTAATTGAAAGTGGTGTAGTGTTTCTAGAAAAATTAAATGTATTTTTCTTTTATGAATCTTATGCTTTAATTTGTGTAGGGAACGGCAAAAATGTTACTCTGCAGTAAAGAAGGAAACTAGGTTGCTTTAAGTGAATGACTAATTCACAGGCCACACGCGTTGTTTTGGTAGATGTCCTTTTTACAGCCTTCAACAAAGGCAAGCATTATTATACTATTACCTACTTTTGAAGGCAGCATTAATAAATCAGGTCAAAATAGGCTTGCTCATCTTTATTGTTGAGCAAATTCTGCTTTCAAAGCAGAGGCTGGATGACATTGTAGGGGTGAAATCAGTAGTACCTGTAGTTGTGTATTCTGAAGCATCATTCCACGTGCCTGTATAGGTAAACAGAACAGGTAGATTTTGCCTTGATCAGGCTAAATTAGTACTTTATTTGACAAAAATAATGTATTGTTTAATACTCTCTTCTGAGTGATGATAATAGTGTGTGATTTGTTCGGCAGGGGCCAGGCTGCTGTGTTTCCCTGCCCCCTCACCAAGTTAAAGGCTGTCAGGGGATGTGGCCTTTGCAGGTGATACGGAGAACTCCAGAGGATATGCGTCCTGAAGTGAAATATCAAAAGCCTGCGTGCTGTTCTCTGATCTTGACTTCACAAGACAGCTGGGAAAGCACTTTTTTTGCACTTTAGTTTTACCCAGTCAGAAAGTATTTGCCAGTATGGCAGCACAGTACAGGGAAAGGACCTTATTAATTCAGGCGTCTAGTTTAGAGAGAGGCAGACTCTAATATGTATGTGATATAATGACCACTCACGCTGTTCCTCAAGTGTTACCCTTGAGCAACAAAAATTAAAATTCATCAATGCGGAAGAAAGTATGTCACAATGGATAGCAGATATTTGAGATTGGTAGGATAGTGAGACTGGTTTGGAAAAGGCTCCTATTTCATTATTTCTCTGCCTTCATAATTCTCTTATATCTTTAATGAGGGTTCATGAATGAATTCAGAAATAGGTTATAAGACAGACAGACTGTCATTCTCCCTTCATTTCAGTCTTAAAAACCACAAGCCATCTGAGAGTTGAACTGCTTTATACTTCAAGAGGAAGAAATTGATAAGATTTAGATCAAGCAGAAGAATACGGAGAGTGTCTAGGGGGAAAATACCCAAAACCTCAAAGGGCCATTTACTGCCAGCATGAAACCAAAAATCTTTCTTTTGTTCAGGAAAGTCTAGCACTGTATTACACTTCCTTAATGCTTGAAAAAATAGGAAAACGATTGCAGTTTTTGTTTCTGTGTTAGTTTAACACAGAACATCTTCAGATATCTTCAGTGTTGTACCATTGACATCAATGGGTATTTAATATACTTCAATTTTAGAAAAAAAACAAAGGGGGACAAATAAATTACTCCATAGCAGAGCTGGACAAATTTTAAGCATCCCTTTAGCTACTTCATGGTTTGGCCTGTGTGTTTGTACAAAGGATACTGAAGCAAAAACTACGTAGTCACTTCTTTCTCTTAGCAGCAACAGAAAGTTTGTGCCAGCTGGGGTGGGTGGCTGTATGAAGAATGAACACACATTGGCTACAGTATAACAGGCAGTATAAAGAAATTCCCCTAATGTGTTGGTTGTGTTTTGCTGCTTTGATCCTGGTCTTTCTCCATCCTTTTGAATTTGAGACACATCCACTGTCCATCATAGCTGGCTAGACGTAAAAGTAAGTGCAATCGAACAATTAGTGCTTGTGGGAGGACACAGCATTTGTGAAGCACTGGCTCCATAGGGCGTAGGAGAGCAGTGCATGGTCCTTGCAGCCTCTGCCAGTTTTGTTCTGCAAAGCACGGGGTCTGCTGATATGGGCAGTAAGGGCAGAGTATCTCACCCTACGTGCCTGCTGAGGTTTATCATAGTGAGTAAGAATCCAGGTCACAGGCAAGGGACCCCCTGTGCTAAAATCGGTGTCAATGCAGAAGAGAAAAGGCCCTTATCCTCAAGGCATCGTAATATAGGTAATAGGTCAAATTGCACTGTGCCGTGTGTGTATGTCTGTAGAAAAATATGTGATCTTTCATTCTGCTTTTTGCTATTACAGTTGAATAATGTTAACATCAATATCAGTATATGTTTGTAGAGAACTGATTTATGTAAGAGACTGGTAAAATCTTGCATGTTTGTTTTTGAATTTTATGTATTTTTCATATAGTTTCATAGTCCCAGGTCAAAATAGACAGTTTTTCTTGAGATAAAAACTTATCCAGACCCAAAGTTAGCTTTTATTATGATAATGAGTTGGGCTGGTTTTTTTTAATTTCATAAAGCTTGATATTTTAACTTTTGAAAAATAGAAGCAAACATAAAATATTCCCAGTTATTGCTGTAGTTCTTCTGAAACCTCTTGCTGACTATGCCTGCTTGTTTTTTTTTTTGTTTAACCAAAATTAAATTTTGATTAAAAAAGGGAAAGAATAACATATTTAGGGTTTGCATTGCTGCTACTTCTCTCTTCCTGAGTAGACCTAGCTGTTCACTGCATGGTGTTTCTCTGGCAGAAACTATATTAATGAATCACTCCCCTACTTTTGGTAAGCTACCAGGAGTTGTCAACAAGTAATGGATTTGTCTTAGTTATTCTTGTTGGGAGGTACATATGGATCTATATTTCTGTGTATATTAAATAGCCTTTCCTGAAACTGCCTAGACATACTGTTTATAGCTGGTAGTATTTCTACTGATAATTTTTTTAAAATACAGGTTAGATTTTAGTATATGCTCCGCTGCCTTTTGGTAAGCTATCAAATGTAGAACCATCCACAGTATAGGATTCTGTTTCTTATCTGTATAATAATTACCTAGAGTCTAACAGATATGTACATATGCATGCATAGAGGGCAGATCAGAAGTAATTCTCCATTCCAGCAAACCAACTTCATATTGATGATGTGGTGTAATAAAAGCTCTGTATCACTCTGGGAAAAGGAGAGAAAGGTACTAAAGTGTCTGAGATTTATGAGGAAAAATGTTAATGCTTCTTATTTACAGTTAAAAAAAAAAAAGTGCATTCTGGAGAGGGAGAAAAAAATCTGTTTATAAATCTTTACAATGTCTGTTTAGTACTTCTGTATTGTACCTCTTTATTAGTTGTGTTAAAGCATTTATCCTCAGTGCTGCAATTTAATTCTTTGCTTGTGCATAGCATTTGAATTGTTAGAGAGGATCAGCGCAGAAGAGATTTATGCCTTTATTCGTATGACAATTCAGAGTTTTAAACACAAGACTACTTAGTGGTTTTTTTTTTTTTGCTTTCATTTTTTTTTTTCCCCTCCCTTCCCAGTCCCGACAGAGTGGCAGAATTATTATTTGTATATGCGCCTGAATGGATGATCAAGTTTCACTTTTGACCTGTGTTCTAGTGGCAGTTTGTTGGATTTGTGTCCTGCTGTTCAAAAATAGAAAAAAATGACACCTCATCCCCCCTCCAAAATAGTATTTTTCCTAATTTAAAAAGGCACTTTCAGTAACATCAGTTATAAATTTCTTTTTTTTTTTAATTTAAAAATAATATTTATTTGTGGATATAATTTCTTGGAGGAGGGATCAGGTTGTTTCTATTAGTTTTAAATATGTCCCCTAACCAGGTATACACTGAGTGTTCCTTCATTTGGAAGGCGCGGTTTAAGTTTCCCGTAGAAATTTCTAAGATTAGTTTTAAATAAAAAACGTTAATGAATTATTATAGAACTATTCATCTATTTTTAAATTGTTCCTAAAGCATGAATAACTATTTAAACAAATGTGATATCCACTTTGTTTTTTCGAGTTGTCATGATATTTATTTTAAGATTCTTCTGTAAAGAGATTACGAGTAAAAGTTATTCATGTGTAGATATGCACTGTACTTCTCGCTCGCTGTGGTAGTCTTGAGGATTTTGTTAATACTGTACAGAGGACTAAGGGGGATTTTACGGCATAGTAGAACAAATTATTTATTTACTTTTACACCTACCTACCTATGTAAGTTAAAATTAGCATTTTCCACACATGTTGTGTGCAGGTTATACAAATTATCACAAAAGAATGCTTGTATCATCATTATCTTGTACCTTTTTCTGACTTTATAATATGTAAAGAAATTATTAATTAAAAACTACATGTCTCTGAGGAAAACATAGACCTCTAAAATGACACGGTATCTTATTTATTACAGAGGAATATGCAAAAAAATTAAAATTTTATGTCAGGTGGCTCTACGGACTTAAAGGAACTTGATGTGTGTAGGAATGATATGTGTGTAATTGCATAATCATGTCATACTCAGATTTACCAAGCGCTTTTCATTCTGCCTAAAAGTCAACTCAGTGCTGTTTACTTTTATCACAGCAAGCTCTTCAGCATCTTTGAGTGGACATAAGCACATAGGAATTAACCATGGGTCTTTTGTTTTTCCTCTCTCTTTTTCTCATGTATGCCTGTTCTGCCCCATTTTGAATAATTACTTTTGCAATTTCTCAATCTTTCTTTTTTTTTTTCTGAAAAAGTAAAGGAAAATATGTAAAGAAGTAAGGGTAAATATGAAAATATATAGCAATGACAATATTTTAAAGCTATGTTTCATGTGTGTGTGTGTGTTTTTACATATAAGGCCATTTAGTAAGTATAATAATGCATGTATAAATAGTAGGCGATAACTAAAATACTGTTCAGCTATATGTATACATATATATGCATACTTGTATGCATATATACTTAAATATACCCCCAATATACTTATATATACTTAAATATACCCCCAAATTTGTAATACTTTTTATTCATTCCATGTTTCTTTTATGATGTAGTTCTGGTTAGAAGGAAAATTGAAAAGTACCCCATCAAGTGAGTTATCTCTTCTGCCACATCCTTATCTGTCAGAAGCAAAATCCTTATCAATGACAGAATCAGCCAAAGCTAGCCGTAGACCATTAGTTCTTCATACATATATCCTTCAGCTTCACCCCCACACACTTTGTAGCTAATGACATTGTAGATAAGCATCTTTCAGTTCTATATTTTAATTAATGATCATTTTTGCCATTATCAACTGTCTACTCCATGAGTATATGTGAGAGCTTTGCAGTATATCATCAGTCAAATGGTCTATATATGTTTTTGCTCACACACCTGCTGTGACAGTATTTAAATTAACCCTTGGTAACTTCTTGTTTTGTCTGAATAATTCATTACCTGTCACATTCAAGAGCCTCTCTAAAGATTTTGTATGAGTCCTTTTTGTGGCCAGAAATACAGTTCTTATGTGCAATAAATGGCCGCTGTTGGAGATGTGCATGTTACACGTCAGAATAGGGCAAAATGTTTTACATCTATTAAACTGATCAGCTGTTACATCAAAATGGCTGTTTAAGATCACTTTGTGCTGAAGATCACAAGATTTGTGATGAAAGTACATAAAAGCCCCGATGTGTTTGTCTTTATTCTCATACCTTATCAGTTCTCTACCTACCCCTTTCAATCTGACTTGCCGACACTCTCCTAAACGTATTCGCTACTTTCCAAACATTTTGAATTTTGAAGTGAGGTGAAACACTTACTATTTTTTCCTCTCTCTCCTCTTCCGTTTCCTCAGTGAAATACACAGAAAAGAAAGTAAATAGATCAATTATTTTTTAATTTGTGATAGCAACTTCTTGGTTTATTTTTGCGTGTTTGTGTGTGTGCCTGGAAAGAGGAAGGGAAGCTTTCATTTCTTGAAATCTTCCTTCTACTGTCACTGGGAAAAGATTGAGAGAATTACGTGTAGAAATAGTGAGCTTTTACCAGACTTGAGAAAAAGAAATTAAAGTAAATGATTAAGAAAAAGGATTTTCACCTTTTAAATGAAATAATTTCTCAAGGAAGTGTATGAATGCTTTAATTGCAAAGCTAAAGCATTTTCACATAAGGTATTATTAAAGTAAGAGGTTCCTGGAAAAAAAGCACTCAATCAGGCTAAAATACAGTAACGTACTAGAATTGTACTGAGGGAAGGACCTTTTGCACTCAGAACGGCAATGTAGCTGGACTTTCTTACTTCAGTCTGGTCAATGAAAGCTTTTATTGACCTAACTGGGCATAAGATCAAACCCTAAACATCTGTAGTATGATGCAGAATGTAAAAGTACAAATAAAAAAGTAAGCATATGTAGTGGTGAAACATAACCAAGACGTTACAAACATTTCTGAAATATTAGAGTGAAGACAAATGACTTATTATCTGTTTTCAGGATAGATACACTTGCACGTAAATGTGCCATGTGGTATCAAGTAAATAATAAAAAGAATATGTGGATCATTTTACATATTAAAAATTAAATATGTGTGTGTAGACCCTTATAATATTAATAACGCATTAATATATAAGCACATGTTTCATATAAAATATAGATTTAATAATATTCTCATAAGAAATAATAAAAAAAGTTTGTTTCTTTTACTTACGTAAAAAATATAATATGGTGTAACCTGTTGCTAAAAGAAGCTCTGCTAACAAACATGCGTGTCAGTTACATAACTTCTGCACTCATTACAGTTTTGAAGAATTAGTCTTCAGAACAAAATGTGTTTGATTTTAACTGCATTAATAATATTGCCAGTGACAGGCAAGCATGAGTGTAAATGGATATGGAACATACTTTTTTGTATATTTTTAGTTAAAAAGCTAGCAAAGATGATAAAGACCTGCTTATTAGATGCAATTTTGATGTCTCTGTAGTCCACATCAGTAACTGAATTACTGTAAATGAACACATGATTTAAAAAAAAAAAAAAAAAAAAAAGAAATATGACACTAAATCCTTTGTTTTCCAGGTGGTGGAACTCTCCCTTTAGAAAGATTTCAAGTTCTAAAGTAGCCCATGTAGCTGAATTTAACATCTGTTGCTAGGTAAAGCTTGTTTAGGCCAGTACAATTACTCTCTAAACAGCATGGAAGTGCTTTCACAAATAATGGTAGAAGGCTTTTTTTTTTTTTTTTTTGAACAATTTTTGGTGTAACTTAATGGCTTAAGGAAAGTGAAAGAAATTTTTCAAAGTGTAATGGTCCTGAACAGCTGCTTAACTGTTTTCTTTCCATCCCAGTCCTACAGGACTTGCAGGAAGCAGTTTTCTATTTCCAGTGCTCCCATAACGAATTGGGAAGGAAAACTGCTGTCCCCAGGGCAACAAACTGCCTTGCTTTGTTTTATTGTTTTAGATAACCAAATATCTGGGCAAAGCATTCAATGCGTTCATTGGTGATTAGTCTTCTAGTCATAGAAGAACGTAGGAAAGCTTTTTCTGCTGGGCTTGATCTAGGAAATTTAATTTAGTGACCACTGCTTTGTTGCTGGCAATGTATACTCGTGTATACTCATATGCACAGGGCGAGAAAAAAGCAGACTGCGATACCTAGTTAATGTTACTTGGATGAGTGAAGAGCTATCCGTTCTAAGAGTCTGCTCAGTTCACAAAGAGAAAGGACCTCTGTCTTATTTATTACACCGCAAGGCAATCAAACCCTAAATGCTGTTTTGCATATTTGAGGAAAAAAAGGACACATTTTCATAATCTTATTGTGAATGTGAATTCTAAATCCAGTTCCTGTAGTATAGTTCACTATACAGATTGAGTTGAAAGAAAATTATTAACAAATAAATATGGGGGATTGAAACTCAGAATAGCATCTTTAGTGTTAATGAACAGCGTAGGAATTATTTCACTGTAATATCCAGAAGCTGCTAAAATCTGAGTCTGTTGAGACTCACAATTATCATTAATGGAATTTAGTATTTTCAGGATGGTGGAAAATAGTCTGACTTTAATAAAATATTAACGGGTAGAAACTCTGGATTAAATATTCATCTTGGTGCCTTTGGAGGTTATGTTCTACTGCTACCCTACAGCCCATTAGTAAATAATGATCTAGTGGTAAAACCTTCTGGGACATAGTATATTTTAGTTTAGAATTGCTTTATAAAGTTAAGTCATAGGACTTGCATATTTTCTGTTCTGAGGAATAGTTACATTGTTTACATGGGGAAAAAAAGTTGAATCTATACTGATACTCATATAAATCGCATCAGTAGAGGTAAATTACCAAAGTTGAGCTGGAGGCATTTCTAGTGCATGATTCCACTAATAGTAATGAGAGCTGCCTGGCAGCATACTGTGCAACTCCTTGGCAGTATATAACCTTATGTTGCTCAGCCTTACTGACCAGGATGTCTTCTGTGAAACAGAGCTGTGTAGCTTAAAGTAGTAGCAACAAGAGACACAGATAATTAGGTTTGTGTTCATACCTTTTCCTATTATTCACAATATTAAAAGAAACACTTTGATATTGCTGATCTGTGAAGGGATAACCAAGTTTCCTCTGAAAATAAAGGCACAAGCATTTCTGTGTTCAGACAAATGTCTTGCGGAGCTGACGAAAAGTGTGCTGTTGAAACAGATTACGAAGGGAAAATTGGGGCTTTGACAAAGCCATTAAAAAAAAGGAAAGGATCTCAATTTAAAATCCCTCTTTCATTTAATAAGCAAACGTTTGTAATGATGTTGTAGCATCTCATGAGAACTGCAGTTGAGCCAAAGCATTTGTAACGTGTGGAGAACAAGGATAAGTGGCAATCTGAATACAGCTTTCAAGATGCACTGGCTAGTGAGTCCCAGGATGTGCTGTTTTTTATCTACATGAGAGGCAAAGAAGCATACTGCCTTAGGGAAAATGCGTTTCAAACAGCCAACCAGCCTACAACTCACAATTTCCTCTTTATTAGAGTACCATATACCTATTGTATTTGAAAAAAAAAAAAAATGCCCATCTGAATACCTTAGTAAAACATTTGCGTCCTTGATGTCAAAGATACTGTGATTCATTTGTATTTAGAAGTCAAAGAACGTTGTGGATGGACGACATCAGAAATTATATCAGCACCGTTATTCAGCCACAAATATGGACTAGAAAAATTATAAAATATGTAAGGTTATTTCATCTGCAATGTAGTTAAATTTTGCTTTTCTGATTCTTTTTAATGGATTCTGTCAATAGTAATTAGTTGCAAATGTAGCATGGAATAGGAAAGATTCTAGCTACCTAAAAGTGATGGTGCTGCCTCCGAGCCATATCCTTGCATGAAAACCCAAGGCTTTCTGGAGGCTAAAGGAAGACACATAGTTCTGATATGATTCTGAAACACTTCAGATAGGAAAATAAGAGTCTTTTCTTTTGACTTACCAACAGACTAAATCACCATGTTATTTCTTTGTGTGGACTTGAATAGAGTGCGCTTACTAGATTATGAAATGTCTGAGGAATGTCCATACGAATCGATGGATGTTTGTTGTTTGCATTGGTTGCTCTGTTTTGGAATTTAATGAGAGTGGAGGAGAGATTTTGTTTGTTTGTTTTAAAACTGTGGTAGTGCTTAACAGGCTTAATAGTATTGGAGCGTTATTGTACTAAGTGACTTCTTGTGTATTTCTATGCTGCATCTGATGATATTCATGGAACATTCTTATTTCCTATGAAACTCTTTGAACATCCTCTTACAGAATTTAGCTGTAATAAGTTAAGTAAGGATCTCTCTTATTTGTGTACATTCAACTCAAAAATCAATATAGTTCACTATCATAAGCACAATTTTTGTTTTTTTTGAGGGACTTATCTTCCATGTACTCATCTACTGTCCATGGTAACATGTGGCTGCAATATCCCAGGTCAAAATTTGGTAGCTAATATAGATAGCTTAGGAAAGGCTGCTAAGTCTGCTCCGTTCAAATAGGCTTTGTCGGATACCACTGCCTCCATGTATAGCTTTTCTCACATATGAGTATCTAATTTCCCAAGATTTAGGATCCCATGAGGACTTTACTTGTCCTGGGCAGCTCCATAGATTTATCTGGCAATTTGCCCTGGCTGATAAATCCTCCTTGGTTACTGAAGAGCAAATTGTTGAGAAACTAAGTTGGTTTTCTATAGAAGGGATGACAGATTGTGATTCTGAAGACCTACCGGACCTGAGCTGATGCTAGGACAGGCCAGTTGGTGTTTCTGTATCCGGCTGTAGTGCCAAGTGGAGCATGGTACTGCGTGCCATTTGCTGAACAAACTGACAAAGCTTATTAGTTTGAGCTCTAGTTTAGATAGACGTAGATATAGTCTTGTTTTACAGTTTCTTCTAACAAGTTCTGATAGATCTGAGATGGTTCTGTGCTGAACCTCGTCCACGCCATTGTGAAGAGATGTGTGGGTTACTAGGAGATAGTTAGTCTCTTAATGGAAGGTTGATAGTGATGGCAATTATAATATTAACTGGAAAATTAAAAAATAATAGAAAAGAGACATTTTGCAGATGGACAAAGAAACTGAGAAATGGCAGGTATCTATCATCTTCACATGTCATACTGTGCGACTGTTGGAGCAAGAGGAGGTTAATAAAGTCCCAGTACTAACTTATGTACAATGTTCCACACCATCTGACTTATGTAATGGAAGAAATCTGTGTACTAGAATCACCTAGATTTATACCTAGGTGGTAAAATATGTTCAAAACATCCCTGCCACTAGCAGACCTGTCTGGTACCTTTGTTTCTGCAATGTAAATATAAAATGGGTGTACAAAACAGTAACTTTGATCAAAAAAAGTTATTCAAGGAAAATATTTGAAATGGCTTACTTGAAATATCAAGTTGTCAGCTTCTTGTTATCATGTTCTTGTTTATATCTATGTGAATGTATGTATATGTGTTTATATATGTGCATATATATGCATGTATATATATAATGTAAAAATAAATAGATATACCTACACATATATATTAGAGTAGCATGTCATTCTCTTATTTTGACTTCCTCAAAACTACTTCTTACAATTAAAAGGTCTTTATAATGGTTCTCTCTAAAGCATTTGCAAAAGCTGTTATAGTTATTTTCCCCAATGGTAAGAAGATAATCTTTGAAGAACCTGTTGCCCAGCTTCTAGTAAGTTATAATTTTGTGCTATAGTTTCTGTTGACCAGAAACAGTTATGTAAATAAATGTCCGAGAAGTACATTTTGAGTAGGCTTTTATTTTTCATTTAACAAAGCACTACTCAGCATCTCGAATCTCAAGTTCTTAATGGATTTTGAATTATTTACTCTGAAAGGTAGCATCTTCAGGACTGTGATTTTTGCTTTTCCTAACAATTTATAAGTCATGGTGCTGATTGGATTTTGACAAGTTTAAAGGTTTAGGTGGTCTGGGAAATCTACCTGCTATAACTGATGACCTCCAGTAGTTGGGAAAATGCCTATTCATCTATTCTGAAAAACTGTCTTCCCAAAAAAATGGTGATTTGTTTAGTACCTTTACAACTACAGTAAGAGTGCTCAGCCAAAACTCTGTATTCCTTTGGCAATTTTTTAATTATACTAGCTAAACAGATCTGTCAAGTTCCCAGACAAAAACCAAATAATCCACTAGCAGCATACATATATTTTATTTATGTATTAATAAATTGACATTGCATTTTCACTGTGTTCTTAAATCAAGCGGAAGAGTGCCAACATATCTGAAATATCTCTATTTCCAGTAGGTCCTGGATTTTTCCTGTTGTATACCATTTGAACATTAGCAAAGCCAAGCCTCCTCCTCACTTAGGTTTTAAATGGCTGCAATTTTCATTTGCTAACTAGCAGAATAACCTTATCTACAGCTGTATCATAGTTAGTTTCAGTCCAATTAATCTTCATCAATATTGCCATCCTTCACATCATCCTCTGGAAAACTTAAAGGGAAAATAGCTTAATTAGGAACAGTAATGGCATTTCATTTTCAGAAAGATGAAATGTTTGACACACAATGTTGAAACAACATTCTCCGATTAGAATAATTTATGTGACAAACACTAAATAAATAGGCATTCAAGGAAAGGACTTTATGTAACCTATGTACATAAAGTGATGTTTTCTTGCACTCATGAATTAGACAATTATAATTAAAAATCATTAATGTACTTTGTATCGTTATGTAAGCAAGTTGACGTGCTTTGGTATGAGATGTACAGATGGTGCAAATTTTAATATAATATGAAATTTAACCATGCACGTATACTGCCCGTATTTATCTTTTTGTATTTCATACTGACTGTGTTCTCGATTCTGTCAATAACTTTTTCTTTGTCCTTTTAGTGCATGACTGAACATTTCAAGATAATCTTAACCCCTCTTTGCGTCGCTCAGTTTTGAATACTCTCCCCATACTATGGTCAGTAACTCAAAGATGAAAAAAGGAGCATTTGTTTTGTGATGCTCAGAGAACACATAAACCCTTCAGAATAGGGAACACGTATTACAGTTAAATGCATTGGCAAAGAATAGGTACAAAGGCAGAATTTTTCATATTATCTGAAATAGAGTTATGGAGAGATATTAGATCAAGATGCTGTGAAGAATAATATTTAATGATTGCAAGTGATTAGAGCTTGATGTTATATTTTATAAAAGTTGGAATTCTGGAGATGGATTACCCGCTGCCCTAAAACTAATACAAGAGAGCTTTAGAGGTTGACAGCAAAATCTCTTTCGTACTGCAGAGTTGTCCAAATGACGGTCAGTGGCCAGAAAATGACGCCGGTTCCTGATAATCTGATTCATTAAACTCTGGAATCTTTCCCCTCCCTCTCCCCCCCCCCCCCCCCCCCAAAAAAAAAAAAGGAGATTATGACCAGTTTTCTCCTGTATTCTCCATACTACATATAAGCAGTACCACTATTACCCAGCTGTGCTTAGAAAGCCTTTGTTAATACAGAGTAGATCGGAGAAAGGTAGGGTATGAATTGTAGATATGCATTTTGTAATTACTTTCAGCTACTGCTTGGATTTTATGGTGCCTGCAGAGCCCAATATCAAGGCGAGGTGTTACTCTGACATCCCACTTGGAGAAAGCAAGGCCGTCACTATTTCACGTGCGACTGACGGAGGCGAAGGCGCGCTTTCCCTTCTGTTCTCCCGTTGTCACAGGTAGGTAGGCTGATAATTAGTCTAGCAGTCTGAGTTATCAAACATCCAGTCTGAAAATAAGACGCTCCTCTATGTAATCTTCTCTCACGTAGTACTGTAGTATGTAATTTCCTGTTTCTGTTATTAATTCTCTTGAAAAATCTTTTTTTCCCCCTCAGTTTTGCACAATAGCAAAGAGCTGCCGTACTATACCAGTTACTCTTAGTAACGGGAGTCCTCAAAGCAGAGCAGAGAAGTTTTCAGGACACAGAGAGGTACTGACTGAGTTAGTTGTGAAGAAGCAAAAGGAACAAACCAAGACTGTTACAGATTCACCTGGGCCTCTTGCAAGCGTTGAGGAATCCTGGATCGTGTCACCTGGACAAAGGATTCACCCCGCTTGTGAGTCAAACTGGAGGAACTTCTGAGGTACCTTTTTTTTTTAAGCCTAGAAACAGTCGTAGGTATATCCCAAAATGAAGATGAACGCTTGCCTTCCACACCTGCTGCAAGAAAGCCCCCCAGATATGACATGAGAGTGCATTGGTTTTCCAAGTGAAACAGTTGCAAGAAAGCTGGAGAACTGATCTACTTCATGGAAATATCAAAGGTAACGCCGCAGGAGTGCAGAAAATGCCGGCAATTGGTCCCGGCTTAGTGGGGTTCAGAGTGACCAAATAATATTCAATATAAGCAATGTGATGGAAAACACTTTGTTTTGTTGTTGTGGCGCAACTTTTGAAGCGTTTGCTCTGTCAAGGAACACCCGTTACTGATTCTACTTCCATCGCTTTTATGCTGCAAACTGCACAGCGAGTAAAGGTCAAATATAATTAGGTGGGGGAGGGGGCTGTTGGTTTTTATCCTCACCAGAGCTTTTATTTTTAAAATTATGAATAGAGACTAGATAATGCTACAGAGTGGACTCTCCAGTGAAAATTTAATGCAGAACTGAAATAATCTCTCACAGAGTAGTAGCAAATTTAAAGTGTTTTTATAGTCAGAGAGAATGTATATGTTTCATTCACTACTGCTCTGAAAATAAAAACTGAGTTAACAGTGAGAAACCTCAAATGTACTTTAAAACCCTAAAAATCAATGCTAAAACAACAGTAAATTCAAACTTTACAAGCGAGAAAGCAGCTGGGCAAATGTATGCAAAGCTATCGAGAGAGGAGGAGTTCACTGCGTCATGACTAATCACGCAGAAGCCTTCAAACAGCCTGGACTGACAAAAAAAATAAGGAACTGTCGGGACCATTTATTTTTTTAATCTCCCTTCTCCATCCTCTCTCTCTCGAGGTCTTGGATATTATTTCTTCTTTGTTTTTTGCTGCTGTATGATTATTTTGTTGGAAAGGGTGATCTCCAAGAGATCACCTCACCAAGTATCATGATCACTTTCCTGATCACCCCCCTGGTTAGTGTTCCCTTTACTAGCGAGTAGAGATGCAAACTTCTTGAAGCTGATGTGAAACGAGAAGCTTTACTATCGGTTACAGCAAATAAACAAATGGATTTCCTAATTGTATTCCTTACTTTACTAATGGAGGTTGGTAGTGATTGTGGGCATTTCCTAATGCATTAATAAGAGTTGGTATTGCAAGCAAAATTTGCTAGCAATGTGCCTCTGTAGTTATGGTGATAGGATGCAAAATAAGCAAACAAGTGTCTCTTGGTTTTAATCTGTTTGTGTTTGGATAAAGAACTATAAGCATTCAGTATGGAGGTAATAACCTGACTACTTAATGTGCAAAATTCAAATACTCATTTGCACCTCCAAATATAGTTTCTTGCTCTCTCTCACTTTTATTTTTTCGCAGGGGAAATCTGATGAAAGAAAAATATGAAAAGGTAATGTCAAGAATAAGAAGGTGCTTAAGGAAGATGTAAGTATTTTAGTGAGAGTTGTACTTTGTTGCTGCATTAAAAAATTGGGGTTACATCTTAAACTTGCATATTAAAAAAAAATATACCTACTCCCTGATTCCTATTCATGTGTGAAATTTTTCGTATCAATTTCTTCTCTCAAATAAGAATATATGCACACGTTTTAAATGGTGAGCCTGCTTCTGAGTGATTTTAAATAATGCCTTAATGTAATCGTAAGCACAGTTTTCACCCAGCCTCTATCAAAGCTATACATTTCACAGCCACCAATTACAGGCTGGTGCTGCATCCTTGACAGTTGTTTCAGAATATTTTAAAGTGGTGAAGGTGAAAAGTAATTAACTGTGTATATCACATAAATGTTTCGATCAATTTAAATTAGTCACTAGGTGGCCACGTATCCCAGATGGAAGCGTGGTATTTAACAAGAAGAAAATCCATATTAATAATGCAGTTCTTTGTATATTAATGTATTATTAGACTTTACCTTAAATATGTGCATTGTCTGACTTGATTATAGTAATGGGACTGAAAGCATTAAACTCTTATTCTTTCCCTTCTTAACGTCTGTATCTACAACACTTACTCAAAGATAAAATAGGCATTGGGATCACAGGGATGGCTTATTTGAAAAGAGAAATTTAGATTTCTTTAGAATCATTCTATTGTGTTGTATAGGTCCTAATTCTCAGATTTTGATGTGCTCCATACTCAGCATGGACCTCTAGAGGGCTAGTGGAAGAGGTGTTGAGTTATTTTGACAGAAGTCACTTTTATTTTCTCTTTCCTCATCATGTGGCTTCTGAAGGACAGGCTCAGTCCCATAGAAGTTCTTGCGTGTGCTGCCAGTCCTTTTGACAGTTTTTCTCCTAAAAGAAATAAAGCTTATCATGGACTTCTCATATGTAAAATATTATTTTCAGCTGCCAACCTCTACATGCTTAGACTTTTCCAAAAAGGGAACTTTTTGGATGTAACTAGATATATATTTAATTTTCAATAAATCACATAGTAGAACTGAAAATACATGTTTTCTAAACAAACACCTGAAAATTAATAGAACTGGGTTAAAGGAAATCATGTCTTAACTTTGTTATCTGAGGAATATTGTCACATTCTTCCATCTTTAAGCTGCAGAAATGGAAGACCCACACTCTCTGCTACTTACCCAAACTTAACAGTATATTTTATCATTTTTGATTTCAAAGCAGCTGTTTCCTTTAAGGTTTATACCAAGTAAATATAAAAAGTAAACATTTTCTTGCATGTATTTACTTTGGGCTATCTGAGAAGGTAAACAGAATTGCTTACACAATTTATATGATGTTAGAGGAAAGGAAGAACAAACTAAACAGTAGATCACTTCTAAGAGTGTGTTAGGCCCTCCTGTTTTGGTTAAATATTCTGGAACAATGTCATCAATCAAAAAGCTGCACATTCCACACACAAAAATGTTACCTTTTTAAGCATTGCTAAACACTTTGGTATGTTTGAAAAATTGAGTCCTAGATCCTAAAGGTTATTTGTCATAGGAGAAAGAGAAAATACGCTCTATGTGTGCCAGAATGGCAAATAAACCCTGAAAAGATGATAAATCTTGAGTTGGATGCATAAACTACTGAGATTCATAGTCCCCAGGTTCATCACATACAGTTGTAGTGTAATTTGGCCTTTACTGACATGTAACTGTACACAACAGGGAAGTAGTGGTCAGTGGATCATGTCCCAGGATGAAGCCTGATGAAGGAAATAGTAGTGAAGAGAACGAAGAGTATATGCTACATTTTGAATGCTGACTTTGCCAACTGCTTTTAGCAAGGTGTTGGTTTGTTGTTGGGGTATTTTTGGTTTTGTTTTAGGGCTTCTTTTTGTTTTCAAAAACACATTAGTTAAGATAAAGCAAGACTTGAATCATTTCTCTCCCACAGTATTTAACTAAGTAGTGTGTGACAGGCCTGCAAAATATTTTGAAGTAAAAATGGTTGGTCTGAAGAGCAGTCAAGGTCAGTTGTTGGTATGTTTAGAACAATTTCTTTCATTCAAAAGAAACTTTATAAAAGCTTGTTCTGACAAGTGGCAATTTCATACACTGTAGGTAAAATTATTACTTTATCCTAAATAATTTTGCCAGGCTACTGTGAACGCTTATGAAACCTGGAAGAGCTTCAAGGGAGAAAAAAAGAAAGAGTTGTATTTGTTGTGCATTGTATGCTGGAGTCACAGCATGTACCTTTAGTGTGAGAGAAATAATTCTGAGTTTTCTGCTAACACAGCAGTATTTTTGCTGGATCACTTGGACAAAGAATTAATAATTTTACTGTGACAGGGAGCCGCAGTGATGCTTTTAAATGTCTATAGCATTTGAATATAAACTGATTTGAGCATCGGGGTTTGTGTTTTAGAGTTCTTCCTCTTTCAGTAATGTATAATTCTGTCTTTGCTAATATGGTAACATCAACGAGTTGTCATCTAATGTATTTTTAATAATTTTGAAGGAAATTTGTTTTAATAGAGAAAGAATAAGAGGAACCTTCAATATAATAATTTTCAACAGCTGAACACTCCAGTGACAGAATAATAAAGGGTAAGGAACAGGGGCTGATAGTCGTTGGTCATTCCAGGCTACACTGCGGAGCAAAAGGCTTTCACTGCTGTACTGGCACTTGCACAAAAATTTGGCTTGAATTGGGTTTCTCTGTGCTGTTTCCGTAAGGGAAAGGAGCCTCTCCAAGAGGGCAGATGAGAAGTTTGAACCAATTTCATGAGTCCTTGCAGTCTTCACTAGAAGGAGGCCTGGATACACTGCGGGAGTGTGCTTTGAGCTCCCCCTTAAGATAGCACAGTGGCCAGCCTCCCGCAGTGCTGGACTTCAGTGAATCACCACAAACTTCTGATATTCACCAAAAACTGAGCTGAAGCGTTACCCGCTGAGTCATCTTTTCAGAGGTAAAGAACGCATCCTTTGTCACCAACCGATGTTGCATTCTTTGCACCGTAGCACATATTTTTTTATGGACAAAGCCTTTCATTATTTTGGTTTTTACTCAAATACTGCAACAGAGTAGTAGAAAAATAAACTGAATGAGAAATACATTAGACCTAGGTAAAAATGTGAGTTTCTGCAAATTGCAGATACAATGCCAGCTGGTGAGAAATGCTTACATGCTAACCCACTGGTAAATAATAGCTTTTATTTCTGGTTCCCTGGCATGTAAATGTTTTCTTATATTCCCTTTGCAGAGGTGCTATATATGCACACTATTATTCAGAATCAAGAGGATAAAATATATTTAATGACAAGGTAATAAATGTACTGTACATCTGCGAAATAGTGTGTAATTTATTGGCAAAAACCCATTAATGTTCAAAAACCATTCAGAAAATACCAATGGGATTTCTTATAACTTCAGCAAGTTATATGCTCCATATAAATATTTTCGTTGTTAAACTAACTCACTTCCTTTTTCAGTCCCTAAATGGTCTAAGAAATAATTAATAGCTTGATAGAATGGTCCTTCAAAGTGCTGATTGGCACACAGTTTTGTTAGCGGAAAAAGCATGTGACTATCGTCTCTGAAGTCGATACTTCTAAACTCCAGACAAACAAAAGAATTTAGTTTTGAATGGTTTCAATTATTCTCATAAGAACAGCATATATGCCCTTAAAAATGAATCTTAAAAGATCAGTTGCTGTTAAGTTACCGTATATTGTATGTGGAGCATATAGGTGGGATGCTAATACAGAGCCTTTTCATCCTTTTGACAGGGAATGTTTTGATTTATGGGTGGTGAAATCTGCCATATTTGATTTTTAACCTACATGTAAACATATTTTTCACAAAAGTGATGTGGGATTGCCAAAAAGAAATATATTTTGCTAAAGGAAACGTAGAGGGTTTTTTCATTTCTTTCTTAGAGTATAGGAAAGATGGAGCTCAGTCCTAGCTTATATAGATAGATTTATATAAGCCACATAGAATAAGAAGCTATTAATATTCAAGGGTTATTAGTACAAATCCCTTCATAAAGCAGCATTACTTTAGCTTTTGATTGACATTGCAACATTATTTTTCAATGAGGCTGTCCTTGAGAGTCAACAAACTCCATTTCACTAAGAGGGTTAATTAAGGTCAAGTTTATAATGGGGTAGGAAGAAACACAGACTGAAGTAGCCATATATCAGATTGAGATTTCAAGGTCTCTGCAATGCATTAATAACTGTGAGGCTGCCTAATGTGGGTGGTTCTGCAGCAAAAAAAAAAAAAAAATCTACAGCAAAAAAACTTGAAACATGCTAGTTCCTTTTAACGAAGTGTTTTCCGTCAGGAAACACTTGCTCACTTGCTAGTCAAACTTATTTCTGAGGGAATGTACCAATTCAGAGAGCTCATTGTCAGTGCTCGGGTGTCCACTTTCTGAGCGCCCCGTGACTGACAACAAACCGCGTTGGTGCAGGTGTCCTGTCCACCTCTGGTGCTGCTGGTGGTCTGCAGTGCTTAAAGAAAGCAAGCCTGGGGGAAAGGCTGAATGCTGTAAAATGGCAGGGAAAGGAGAGGATATGTTAACTTGGGTTGAGGCGGGAGAGAGAGGAACGACTGGGTGTGACTTCCCTTCTTTTCTTTTTCTATTTCTGTGTGTGCGCAAGCATATGTGTGTGTTACTTTTTGCCATGTAAAGGTAAATACAGGGCAGTATTTTTTTTTCCTCCAAAGTCCCCACTAGCAATCAGCATAACTTCCCCAGCACAGCTTTCGTGGTCCTTCTGTAAAATTAGTTCTATTGAAGGGAGAATTCACAAAATGGATCTCCAGAATTTTCAGAGTAGTGCTAAAGGTTTAAACACAGTGGAAAGCATCAGAATTTGGCTCTGTGCAACTTATGGAGATTTACACTGTAGTTTTTGCAGATATGCAGTAATAAGCACCAAAACTTTTAACTGCAAGCAATAAGTGTCATTAAAAGAATACATCTGTCAGGGACAAATGCAAGAGCATTATTGTTGAGTGGCTTAGCTTTTTTAAAGCAACTAGAGCTCTCTCCTTTTATCAGATGGTAATTCTAAGAAGTTCAGACTATGACGGCAACTCTAAAACAAGATGTTTAATTTTTCTTCAGGGACGTATTTGTCACAGGCTAACACTATTTTGCATAGGGTAAAGACAGCTTTTCAGGTCTTTTTCAGCTTGAAAAGGTCCTTTTCAGTTTTATCTTTTCTCAGTATTGTTTTTCGGTCCTTTTCAGTTGTATCTTCGTGATACAACTCTGGGTTTCACAGAAGTAAGCTGAGGTGTATGATTTCTTTCTTTCTTTCTTTTTTTTTTTTTTAATTCCCAAGTGTATCTCTTATTAGTGTAGCTCTGAATAGGATAAGCTTCTCAAAACTTCATCACATTGGATTCAAGAATTTTATTGTTTATTTAAGTAGACTGTGTTAAATATGGCTTATATATGTATATAACATAGCTTAATGTTATAAATGACTTCGCAACAAAAAGAGAGTAATGCAGGTGATGGAATTTATTTTTATCAGGCATAATATTGGAAAGAGTAATATCCTTAGATTTGCCTTGGTATTCTTAGTCAGACTCTCAATCTTCACTCATTTTTTTGAAATTCAAGTTTTGAGGAGAATGACTGTGGTTAATCAACATCAAGATCTACAGGATATATCACTCTGCTGTTAATGAGGGGAAAATGATAAAGGTAGAGAGTTGTCAGGAGCCAGCTGTTTTACACAAGATCTTAGGTTCTATTTCAAGCTCTAGAGGAAGAAGAATGACAGACTCGGACCAAGTTTTTCCTGCCTTTTCTGCCTGTAGCCCTTGCAATGCGATATCAAAGTATGTCCAGCTACACCCGTGATGCTGCTCGATTGCTAAGTAAGTCCCTATCTTTCCACACAATCCTAGCTTCTTTATTTCCTCAATATTTTCTTGAGCCTGATATTCCTTCTCCCATCCCTTCCCTGCTTAGTTAGCCTTCTCTTGAATGCAGATCCCAGCCTTTCCATACACAAAACCTCCCAGCGCTGGCCAGCTCCTGGCTGTACGTAGGTTTGGCTGCTTCCATCTTCTTCCTGCAAGTGCCTGGGAGACACTGAAGAGGGAAGGAAAGGATCTTTGCTTTCAGTCACGGTACTTTGTGCCACAGTGGCATCTAGCTGCGGCAGTTACAGATCAAATTCCACACAGTCCCTGCAGCCCTGGAGTGGGGCAGGTCAGGACAGGTGGGCTCTCTAGAGACCTCATCGGCCAAAACGCTGAGCAATATGCAAAGTACAATCAAACTCTGAGGATGGCTTTAGCATTTGCTTGTTTCCAGTAGAGGAGGAGCGCTCCTTGCAAGAGACAAGTCTCTGCTGCATAACTGGAAATGCTTAAAGCTTTTGAATGAACTGGTTATGAAATTCTGTACCTTTAATATTTCCTTCTGATTGAGTATTGGAAATAGTTTGGTTTTAAAAATAATCAGAACAAGTTAAATACTCCTTGATATAGACTGGGAACTGAGTGAAATGAGCCTTCCCTGTAAAAATCAGAAAAAAATTTAAGTAACTGGAAAAAGAGGATTTTCTGATAGTAAAGGCTGGTGGAGGATTCCTCTGGAATGCTAGCGTTTGGTATCATGTGGAAATAGTCTGCTTACAGTTATTTTATTCTTTGAGTTTAGAGCTAGAACTTGACGCAAAATAGTAAATGCAGAACGTTCTTTCTGCAGGTAGAGGCGTTCCCTAGCGTGCCCAGCTTTTCATAATCAGCAGCCCGGACTCTGCCAAAATCATGTTAGCTTGTGCTTGATTTTCCTGTCCGAAGGAGCTCCGCTAAGATCAGCTCGGCTTCTCAGAGGCGTAAAGCTACGCCAGGGATGTAACTGTTTGCAGTGCCAGTGCTCGCTGAACCTCCAGTCTTGTACCAACTGGCTTTTATTTTTTTAAGTTAATATTTGCAACTTATCTAACGTCTTTCCCTTTGAATTCGGTAAAATGGATTAACTGCTGTGATCACTCTGCGTACAAAGGGTTGTGAAACACACGTGCCAGTGAAAACGTTTTACACTTAAAATAATCTTAATTATGTGACACAACACAAGACTGAAGGAGACTGAAAACTTCATGAATGGACTGTTAAGGAAGCAATGGCTTTCATTACTCCTGTACAGACGCTCCTGGCATTTGTCATAGGGGAGGCTGATGTGCCACAGGGCGCCCTGGGACACCCGACGTAGCAGCGCCTCTGCAACGAGAGAGCGCCGTGGGGAACCCGCTAACACCGCAAACAAGGTAACAGGACTGTTGTGTTGAAATGCGTTCTCCAGCGAATTCTGGGACATTTAGTAGTTTCTAATGGTAATAACCTTAGCCAATTAAAAAAACCCAAAAAACTATGTTCATTTTTAATATAGTGACAATTTTGTGGCATTTATTTGACAAGCTCTTTTGATCACAAACTGAAGCTGGGACAGGGGAAACCTCAAAACACATTTTATGCTGCTCTGCATCCACAGAGACAGAGGTACTGACACTGTACTTTGTCAGAACAATCCTTTGGTATTCTTAACAGACAATATTTATGTATTTCCAATTTGTTTTGCAAGAGTTTAGTTTTAATTAAATTTTAAACATTATGAAATCAATGATTTAGTTTCAGGGCTCTGGAGCAGAGGGAGAATTTTTTAATAAGTTTCTGCATTTTTTATAGGAGGAAATGAAAGTTACATTTTACCATGTGCCATGCTTACTTTATTTCTTTTTTTTTTTTTTTTAAATTTAAATGACAAAATTAAGATGATATCCAGCTTAAATTCTGGGAGGAAACCCTATCTCTTCATCGTACTAGCCTTAGCTGTGACGTGGAGGGTGATGGAAGTAAATCTAGAGGAAGCAGAGAAGGGAAGTGTGATGTATGGTACTGTATTGTATATGACTTGTTTTTTCTTTTTTTTTTTTGTTTTGGGAGGGAGTTATTTTTCCTTCTTTTTCTTTCACTTTCTCTAATTTTATTTCTTATAGATACAGAAATTGTGTTGACATTAGCTTCTGCCTTCTGTCTGCAGATAAGTCAATGGCTCGTTCCTATGCAGACAGTGTTGGAAGCGGCTGAAAAAGTAGTGGAAATCATCCAGGCTCCCTTTCTGTTAGGGAGTTTTCTGCTGCTTTTCTCAACTGAGTAAGATGTCTCTTACTCTTCTGTACTCTTCCCATTTCCACTCTACAACATGTGTTTTGTGCCACCACTGACCAATTATATTTTCACAAATAATTTCTATTTGGAGGTTGTTATTTCCCCAAGATTAAAAAAGATAAAAAAAAAAACCATAACCTATATTTTGCAGTAGGAATTGTCACCAACGTCACTTAGCTAGAGATATGGTTGTGGACTTCACAGAGTATCTGAAAATAAGCCATCTCATGGAGAAAGATATGATTTTATGCTCTGTATGTATAAGGAAGGGGAGGCAAATTTTGCAAATTATGGTCAAATGGTCAGTCTTACTGAAAAAATCACAGAATCACAGAATCGTTTAGGTTGGAAGGGACCTCTGGAGATCATCTAGTCCAACCTCCCTGCTCAAGCAGGGTCCTCTAGAGCAGATTGCCCAGGATCACATCCAGATGGGTTTTGAATATCTCCAGCGAAGGAGACTCCACCACCTCTCTGGGCAACCTGTTCCAATGCTCTGTCACCCTCACAGTGAAGAAGTTTTTCCTCAGGTTCAGATGGAACTGCCTGTGGTTCAGTTTCTGCCCATTGCCTCTTGTCCTGTTGCTGGGCACCACGGAGAAGAGGCTGGCCTCATCCTCTTGACACTCCCCCTTCAGATACTTGTACACGTTGATGAGATCGCCTCTCAGTCTTCTCTTCTCCAGGCTGAACAGGCCCAGCTCTTGCAGTCTTTCTTTATAGGAGAGGTCCTCCAGCCCTCTAATCATCTTGGTAGCCCTCCGCTGGACTCTCTCCAGGAGTGCCATGTCTCTCTTGTACTGGGGAGCCCAGAACTGGACACAGTACTCCAGGTGAGGCCTCACCGGGGCAGAGGAGAGGGGCAGAATCACCTCCCTCGTCCTGCTGGCAACACTCTGCCTAATGCACCCCAGGAGACCATTGGCCTTCTTGGCCACAAGGGCACACTGCTGCCTCATGGTTAACTTGTTGTCCACTAGCACTCCCAGGTCCTTCTCTGCAGAGCTACTTTCCAGCAGGTCAACCCCCAGCCTGTACTGGTGCTGGGATTATTCCTGCCTAGGTGCAGGACCTTGCACTTGCCTTTGTTGAACTTCAGGAGGTTCCTCTCTGCCCACCTCTCCAGCCTGTCCAGGTCCCCCTGAATGGCAGCACAGTCTTCTGGTATGTTAGCCTCTCCCCCCAGTTTAGTATCATCAGCAAACTTGCTGAGGGTGCACTCTGTGCCTTCCTCCAGGTCACTGATGAATACATTGAACAAGACTGGACCCAGGACTGAGCCCTGGGGGACACCACTAGCCACAGGCCTCCAGGTGGACTCTGCGCCATTCACCACAACCCTCTGAGCTCAGCCATCCAGCCAGTTCTCAAGCCACCTCACCGTCCACTCATCTAGCCCACACTTCCTGAGCTTACCTAGGAGGATGTGATGGGAGACAGTGTCCAAAGCCTTGCTGAAGTCCAGGTAGACAACATCCACTGCTCTGCCCTCATCTACCCAGCCAGTCATTCCATCAGAGAAGGCTGTCAGATTGGTCAAGAATGATTTCCCTTTGGTGAATCCATTCTGACTCCTCCTGATCACCTTCTTGTCCTCCAGATGCTTAGTGATGACCTCCAAGAGGAGCTGTTCCATCAGGTTTCCAGGGATGGGAGGTGAGGCTGACAGGCCTGTAGTTTCCTGGCTCCTCCTTCTTGCCCTTTTGGAAGACTGGGGTGACATTGGCTTTCTTCCAGTCCTCAGGCACCTCTCCTGATCTCCAGGACCTTTCCAAGATGATGGAGAGTGGCCTAGCGATAACATCCGCCAGCTCCCTCAGCACTCGTGGGTGCATCCCATCGGGGCCCATGGATTTGTGGATGTCAAGTTTGGACAAAAGATCTCTAACCCGATCCTCCTCAACCAAGGGAGAGTCTTCCTTTCTCCAGCCTTCCTCTCTTGCCTCCAAGGTCTGGAATTCCTGAGGACTGGCCTTAGCAGTGAAGACGGAAGCAAAGAAGGCATTCAATAACTCTGCCTTCTCTGTATCCTTCGTCACCAGGGCACCCGCCCCATTCAGCAGCGGGCCCACGTTTTCCCTAGTCTTCCTTTTGCTCTTGATGTATTTGAAGAAGGCCTTCTTGTTGTCCTGGACATCCCTTGCCAGATTTCATTCCGAATGGGCCTTAGCCTTCCTTGTCGCATCCCTGCATACTCTGACAACGTCCCTGTATTCCTCCCAAGTGGCTTGTCCCCTTTCCCACATTCTGTACACTTCCTTCTTCTGTTGGAGTTTTGCCAGGAGTTCCTTGCTCATCCATGCAGGTCTCCTGCCCGCTTTGCCGGACTTCTTCCTCAGAGGGATGCACTGCTCTTGACCCTGGAGGAGGTGATGCTTGAATATTAACCAGCTTTCTTGGACCCCTCTTCCTTCTAGGGCCCTACCCCATGAGATTCCCCTAAGTAGGTCCCTGAAGAGGCCAAAGTCAGCTCTCCTCAAGTCCAGCATTGCAATCCTACTCATTGCCCTGCTCCCTCCTCCTAGGATCCTGAACTCCACCATCTCACGGTCACTGCAGCCAAGGCTGCCCCCAACCTTCACCTCTCCAACTAGACCTTCTTTGTTTGTTAGTACAAGGTCTAGCATTGCACCTCTCCTCGCTGGCGTCTCCACCACCTGAGTCAAGAAATTATCATCAGTGCTTTGCAGGAACCTCTTTGACTGTTTGTGCCTAGCTGTGCTGTCTTGCCAACAGATGTCAGGGTGGTTGAAGTCTCCCATGAGAACCAGGGCCTGTGATCGTGAGGCTGCTTCCAGCTGTCTGTAGAAGGCCTCATCGATGACTTCCTCCTGGTCAGGTGGCCTGTAGTAGACCCCCACAACAGTGTCACCCGTGTTAGCCTGCCCTTTAATCCTTACCCATAGGCTCTCAACTTGCTCTTCATCCACCCCGAGGCAGAGCTCCATACCTTCTAGTTGCTCCCTCACATAAAGAGCAACTCCACCACCTCGCCTTCCTGGCCTGTCTTTCCTAAAAAGCACATAGCCATCCATGACAGCATCCCAGTCATGTGAGCTATCCCACCCTGTCTCTGTCACTGCAATGAGATCATGGCCCTGCGACCGCACACAGATCTCTAACTCTTCCTGCTTATTCCCCATGCTGCGTGCATTGGTATACAGGCATTTCAGAGAGCCAGTCAAGCACGCAGGCTTCCCAGAAGAGGTGCAAGAGGATCCTCCATAGCCATGTTCCATGCTGTCTCCCCTGGTTGTATGCACCCGCTGGAGGCATCCTGACTTGAGCAGTGTTTTACTGACTCC
Organism: Struthio camelus; assembly: GCF_040807025.1. Classification (NCBI taxonomy): domain Eukaryota; kingdom Metazoa; phylum Chordata; class Aves; order Struthioniformes; family Struthionidae; genus Struthio; species Struthio camelus. Next base: position 30,624,207 of record NC_090945.1, read on the forward strand.
CCTGCCACTATACCACTCCCCTTCCCCCATCTTGCCTAGTTTATAGCCCTCCGTACCAGGCTGACCAATCTGTTGGCAAAGACACGCGTGCCCCGCTTGGTAAGGTGGATCCCACTGCTCCCCATCAGCTGTTGATCTTCAAACAGGGTCCCATGGTCATAGAAACCAAAGCCCTGTTGCCAACACCAGCAGCGCAGCCAGCTGTTAACTTGGAAAACTTGTCTACTCCTGTCCTTTCCCCTCACAGGCAAGATTGAGGAGAAAACAACCTGGGCTCCCAGACCCTTCACCACCATTCCCAGAGCTCTGAAGTCCTGTTTGATGGTTCCCAATTTACCTTTCGTGTCATTAGCACCCACATGGAAGATCAGCAGAGGGTAGTAGTCCGACGCGTGGACAAGCCTTGGCAGTCTTTCCACGACATCTCTTATTCGAGCCCCTGGCAGGCAGCAAACCTCTCTGGACAAGAGGTCAGGTCAGCAGATAGGTGCTTCTGTCCCCTGCAGCAGGGAGTCACCCACAACAATCACTCGCCGTTTCTTCCGGGGGTTCCTGCACGGCACAGGGTCTGCCAGGCCAGTTGCCTCTCTTGGAGCCATGCCCAGCTCCTCCTCGTCTTGGAGGGCACTAAACTTGTTCTTCAAGGGTAAGTCTTGAGGAGGACCAAGAGCCTTTCTCCTTCTACGAGAGGTCACCAGCTTCCAGCCCTCTTCAACAGCGTTATGATGCACCTTTACACACGGTGCTGAGCCCTCTGACAACTCCGCTGCAGTGGGGGCAGGGGACTCCCGGAGCTGAACAGTCTCCGAGAACGCCCTGTCAATCTCCCGCTCATCCTCTCGGATGCTACGCAGCCTACTAACCTCCTCCCGTAACTCCTTTATCTGGTGACGCAACTGGTCAACCACAGCACACCTCACACAGGAGAGCTGACTATCAAGCCAGACCTCATGGAGAGGCCCCAGGCACTCCCTGCAGCCTGATACCTGCAGAGCTGCATCTGCTGTCTGAGGGTCTGTCTGGGTTGAGGCCTCAGACACAGCCGATGCAGCACCTCCAGCAGCCACTGGGGAATGTGCTCTGCGACGTGTCATGACCATGCCCCGGGGAAGGACACACCACTGTGCAAAATGGAGAGGTGCCTTCTTTGCCTTCTGGTGCCCTTCTGCGCGAACTGCTGCGCAAACTGCTGCGTCTGTTCGCTGCCTCTGTTGGCTGCGCTCAAAATGGTAACAGGAAGAATTCCTTTCATTCAATTTAAAGCATGGAAATGTTTTTTTCTTAGTATTTCAATATGATAGGCAGGCCTTCGTTCTAGAAATCATTTTCATGGCTATCTTTCTTATAACTCTTATTCATGCATGGGGGTAGGGGGTGGAAGCTGTGAGGGTGAAAGGAGGGGGTGTGAGGCTGAGGGAAAAATGGGAAATCATTCTATCTTCTGTCAAAAATATATATTGCCTCCATTTGAAAGTTACACTTAAAGAAGCCAAGGAAAAAAAGAGTTAGATCCCTTTAAACTTCATGGTTACTTATGCCTTTGGAGATATGGATAAAGAGAAATCACTGAAGTAGAGAACAGGATGCAGATCCCCTAATGGTATTACAGCAAACTTGCGTAAACAGTGTATACCAGCTAGGGATTTGATGCCCAAAACTGATTTATTATTCCTATTGCTACCAGTATTTTTTTTTCTTTTTTCCTTTTCTCTTTTGGTGGCTAGTATCTAGGTAAAGATCTTGATCACTCAGGTTGAAATATGAGTGGATGTAAGGACTGAAAAGTTATTTTTTAAATCATTAGCATAGAGATTGAGGGGTGATTTCATCTATTACAAAACAGTGGACTTAGAGGAGACCCTTTGAAAAACAGAAATGGAAGAAAAATTAACAATAATTTCATGATAGAGAAGCAGACTGGTATGTAGGAGGAAAATCAAGAGAGCAAACTGCAAAAATATGAAGACTTCAGAACAAAAGCTCGATCTATATATATGAGTATGCAGAAACAGATAGGAACAGAGGGAGATCCTGAAACAGGAAGCTAAGGACATTGACCCTACTCACATTCTGATTTTTGGTAGTATTGCAGACCTCACTGTGTACTAGAGTAATTGTTATTTTGAATGAGTTCTTAGGGAAACATTTTCTGAAATTAAGAAACCAATCATGTTTACTGTTTCAAAGTAGTTTGGAAATCTGCTGTTTCCCATCACTCTCTATTTTTAGCTCGCCACCCCTTTGCATCGCTGTTGTAGTTTACTACTGGCAAATTATCAGGATCAAGGTGAGCAAGCCTGCTGCTATTATACAGCATTTTTAGCTTGGGAACTCTGCTTGTTCATCATGTAGATAATCCTGTTACTACATATCAAAGAATTGACTAATGTTCTAACTCAAAATAAAATAATAAAACAGAAAATGAGAGCGGAAAGGACTTCCAGGGTGGATTTTTTTTGTGTGTGTGTTAGGAAGTTTCCCTTGCAGCTTTAGAAATTTCAGCATGAATGACATGGGGTCTCTGCTCCTGAGGTTAACAAATCCTTCTCATATATTAGATATAGATCAGATATACATTAGATATACAAGCCTAAGTATACCTTAATAAGCTCATAAGCTAGCTGATATAATTATCATCATTTTTACCATTAGTAAGCATTCTTCCAAATATTATCAGAGCTCAAAAGAGAATATGCTTTTAAATGCAAAGCTCCAAATTGTAGTTAAAACCTTAAATATCTGTCAGATCCTTCAGCATATTCAAATCTGGAGTTAGGACACAAGTAATCAAAACCATAAGCAAGCAAGCAACTCATCCAGGTGTGTGGTTCACTGAGAACCCTTCAGGATCAGTGTGGAGAAAGAAGTCTTCTAGCCCAATAAGCCTCTCAAAAAAGTTTAGTGTTCGGTCAGTTAGATATGCAAACGTGCTTTTTTCTTCTTCTGACCAATATAGTTCAAACCCTTTATCTAATCATTTGTACCAACCAAGTCATTTGTTTAAAAATCAAGAGCTTCTAACATACAAAAAAAAGGCTCATGAGGTGTCAGAAAAGTCCTTCAGAGACTGACGATTCCTCCTTCTGTGACCGGAGCCCTACTGTGCAATTGTTAAGCAAGGCGACTGGTGAAATACTCAAAACAAACAAACGAACAAACAGAAAAAACTAAAAAAAAAAGGTGCCTGCATTGAAAATATAAATAAGGATATATGAATAAAAAGGTCCCTGCGTCAAAACCAGCAGTAACACTCTTGTTAGCTTCAGTGAGGCGAGGGTTTCCCTGATGTTTTCCTGGTATACCACGGGGTTTCCTAGGTATAGGCTGCTGCTGTCACTGCTATCGACAAACACCGATCCTTTAAGAGCAAGCGTGAGGAGGCCCCAATTCGGCAAAGCCCAGGGCCTGGGGTTAACTCTTGGCATGCGTCGGGTCCCCTCGGTGCTCTAAGTGCTTTACTGGGCTGGGGCCAAAGTGCTTGCTGCTTTGAATGATTGGTTTGCGTACAGTAAACATAAATTTCGCCCTGTGTTTTCAGTGTTGATGCTACCAGGTTCACCTCCCGCTTGTGGCACGGTGACTCCCGGTGACTCCGGTGATGTCCCAGTCTGTGCACATGCAAAAAAACCTCTCTCTGGGACATCCTCACCCATATAATGAAGCAATAAGGTGACCAAAGACATCTGTATATCATCTGCCTCTGCTCATTCTTTTTCAAGGGTATGAAATATGTGTTGGTGCCCAAGAAATAGCTGCTAAGCACAGTGGGCATTTTTCAAGGAACTTTTTTTAACTAATGGAACTGAACGGTATTTTAAAATTGTTTCCAGTTCTCACAGGGGAATAGGATTGTAGCAGAATAAGTTGCCTCACACTGCTGCTCACTGCTGATCCCTGGCCAGAAAAAGTCATTCAGCATTGCATAGATGAGTGACTCTAAAATCTGTATCTGCTGAATCATTTTTTTAATTTCTTTTTTTAAAGCAGACACCACACTGTCCTTGTGGGATTGAGCTGGGAACAAGTTCATTAAACTAACAAAATGAGACAGGTATGTAGCAGAACTGTCAGGGAGAGCTAGCATTGATCCTGGACCTGTGTCTTGTTAATGAAGTACTGCATGTATAGGGATATACTAAAGGTTTTTAAAGGTGGTGGACAATTTGTGTTATTTTGCTTGAAAAGCTTTAAATTTTCCAGGTTATAACAGCTCAAGTTGAGTAAGCCTTTACCGTCCTTGATGGTAAATCATCGAATACATTGTGATTCAGGTATGTATTTAAGACCTCTAGAAGATAGGTTAAACAGTCTGATCATCAAAAAATATTGACTTTCTAAAAATAGTCAGTTTTTGAGAACTAACACAGAATCTGGCCACTGAAGCCATGAAAATAGTTACACAAATGTTGATTTGTTTATAGTAGTGTCTGAGAGGTAAAACTGCCCCCAGCATCTCTGGTTCAAGCTCCTTTTCAGTCTGAAAATGCAAAATTTCATCATTATGTTGATTTAAAGAACCTGGCCATTGTGTTTGCTTGTTCTTGAATGTGTTATGGAATTAAGGGGAAAAAAAAACCCTCTAAATTTAATCTGTAAAATAAATGATCTTAATACAGATCATAAATGATAGTTATGAAGCATGAAGAAGGACTTAGAGCAAGGTGCTTGTTTTCATAAGACCATGACTTGAGACTGTTCTCAAAATAGAACTCTACTGAGATCTTATTGAGTATGGATTTGAAAGCTACAGCTTGGAATATTTTTTAATATGTTTTGTTTCTTGTTTCTGAAGATTTTTAAACAAGTCAGATCTCTCTGAATTTTCTAATTTAAAAAAAAAAAAAGAAAGAAAGAGGAAAAATAAATGTAGTACCTTATCTCCATTATTTTGATTTTATAATGCTGTTTCTTTCTAGTAATTTTTTTCTATTCTAGGTTGATAGGTAATATTTTCAAGTGTTCTCAGCTAAGCGTTATGATTAACATTCTCTGTCCACTTTGGGTCCTTTTCTTTTTAGTTTAAGTGCAGAGACCAGAATAAAAAACTCCAAACATTAAATAAAGTATTCCTCATGGAAATTATGCAAATTGCAATCGTCTGCTAAATTAATTAATTGTGTTCATCAGAACAGCATATGAAAAATGAAAGATATTTCCAAATGTTAAATAATGGCTGATCATTCTGAAATTAAAAAAATTAAACAGATACATGGTCATAGTCTGCTATTCACCCTGTGAAATTGCATTTGACCTCCATTTGGGTAATTGTATTATGCCTGCCTAAATTTCCATGCACAGTGATTTACAATTGAATATATTATTCTACTCCTCCTATTCTAATATACTGTATGCTGCTGCTATTTATTGCAATGTAGTTATATTTATTTAGAGGATGATCATGTTCCAGTGGCTGACTCCCATGGCTCCTATACGGATTTCTATGGCAAGTACATTATCCCTCTCAGTAATTAATGCTATGTAAACAAAAGATTACTTCTCTCTCTATAAATAAAATTATGTAAGTATACATTGTGATACACTTCAGACTTCTGATGATGAGCTCTTTTAAAAAAAGAGAGAGGAAATAAAATTGTAGCACAAAAGGAGGTAGAGAGGCTAATTAAGGGTTCAAATTATTAGGCTTAAATTTACTTACTATTAAGTGTGTTGGAAAATGGGCAATTTTGTAACAGTGGAGGTATAGTGTTATATAGTTGTTACAAATAGACTTCTCCTGTATGGAGAAGCATAATATTTTGCAGAAGGGTAAGAACTTGATATAAAAGAGTGCTTAACTTAGGCACACAAGCTCTGGACTGTATGTAATGCCTGTTCTAGCTGTACCTGGATTGAACTGTAAAGTATTAAATAATGCATATATGAAGCAAATGTTAGATCTGAGTGGCACTGCAACTCTGGAGACTAGTGAAAACAAACAGAATCTTACTTCTTTTATTACTAAATGTTGGAACATTAGTGAGACAGAGAAAAATATTTCTTTTCTTGCAATACCTTTGAAAACTGTCTAACGTATATTCTGTCAACCTATTAAGTAACCCTTCCTGGAAGTATCTATGGGTGGAGCAGCTTGGATAAGGCAAGGAGTAGTCTGAGCCTTTCGCTGAAATGCAGTTCAACATGAAAACGTTCTGAGATTAGAAAATGTTAGGAATCCTAATGTTTTTTGTTTGTTTCCATCATTTGTATTAGTATTCTCTGCTTTCAGCATGACTGAAATAAAATATCCAATCACTTTTCCACTTTCTAAAGGAACTTTGACCCAGGACTCAGACCTAATCTTTTTTCATTGCAGAAAATGCATCATTCCCAAAAATTTTGAACGGTTCCCAAGAAACATATTTACTTAACTCCTTCTCTGATTACGCTGTCTCCTCCCCTCCCTCCTATACAGAGATGCAGAGATCTTGTTTAGGCTTCAGGTCCACCTGCAAACACAAACTTCAGTACTTTAATTAAAAAAAAAAAAGTCACTGAGAATTACAGGAGTGTTTAATGACATTAGATTTTGAACTACAACTATTGTTTTAACTAGAACATACAATGTACATCCTAAATTCCTTAATTTACTTAATTATCTCCTAATTACTGTCTAATTAATTACTAATTTATCTTAATTTCCTCTGGTAATTTCTCTATTAATCCCTACTTTAATATGTTACATTTTCATGCTTTTCCCTTTAACTGAGGAACAGACTATACAGTCTTCGCTATGACAAAAGGTACGGTTTTTTTATCTGCTGCAAAACGTAGGTAAATGTAACATTGCAGGTAGCATGTTTTTCAATAGAAGCTTGTATGACCGTGCAGTGGTCAGTCTCGCTGAGAATACCACAAGGGAAAAAATCTTGACTTAGACTATTGATTTCTTGTAATTTAAAGTAGGTTTTGCATGGAGACCAAAGCGTTGTGAGCTTTCTTCATGAAATACGGTCATTTCAATGCTGAGAACCTCAGTTTCTAGTTACTTATGTAGTCATTGTTCCCTCTCTGTTTCATTTCAGCCTGAGATCTTTAGATTACTCTGCAGGTATGTTCTATTTTCTTACTTCAGGAAGTTCTACTTTGTTTTCCTATGCAGGGATATTTCCTTTTTACTTTTTTTTCCAGGCATTCATTCATACATGTGTTCATTAACTATCTCTTTATGAAAACACATGCATGATAGGAAAGCCTCATCCAGAGCTCAAGTTTCTTCCTCCTTGAGAAACTCTACATTAATTAAAAGATCTAGTTCTTTACCTCTCATTGAAATACTTTAGGCTAGAGGCATAAACATCAAGTGCTTACATCTTGCATCCAAATGAAGGAAAAGTATTTCTAAGTGAAGCAAGTGCACAGTTCAAGTGAGCTTTCACAATGTAGCTCAGCAACATTTTAATCAAAAAGGATTCTGTTAGCACAGATGGAGGCAAAGCAGTAGGAGCATAAGCTGTCCAACAGTAGCAGAGCCAGGAAAAGAGAGGTCCTCAATTTAACAGTGTTGGCAGAGTATAGCTCCCTGTAATTGTACAGCAAGTCTAATGCTGCATATGGGGATAAGTTAGAATTGTTTTATTTTTGTGGAAATTGTTTTTAGGGATGGATTTCAGACTCCATGCCACAAAAGTATAAAAAAAAATAGATTTATTATGCTGTTCAACCAGTCAGCAAAGAGAAAAAAACCCTTCTAAATCCTAGTGGAGAAAAAAATCAAATCAAAACCTAGCATAAGGTAGATAGCATGTTTTGCTGTGTTTCTAGGAGGTTTCTTAGGAACCTGAGTAAGAGTGATGCAGCAATGTTCCCTCTGTGATTATGAACTGTTAGTGCTTTTAACCATATAGGTCTAAGTTTGGAGAAGAGAGAAAGGGAAGTGGTAAGAGAAGAGTACAGGGAAGGGACAGGAAGAGTTGTAAGTATTATAGAGTGTCATTTAAAATGCAAGGTCTGCTGACTTACCTTGTGCTGCCGCTGAAGATGGATTTAAGCTAAATGGCTTGGCTACAAACCAGCCCTGAAACATTCGGCCGGGAAGGTGATAACCTCCGGCAGAGAGGCAGTAATGAACAAGCAGGGCTGCAGCATCTTTAACTGCCACAGCTGTTTGCTAGTTAAAAGTGAATCATGCCTATCAGTACGGCCTGAGGTGAATTAGAAAGGTAAAAGAGGCCTTCAGTGGGCAGGTTGGTTTGATGGTCTTGGTCCTTTTCTGCTCTGGAGAGCGGTAAGTGGATGGGCAGTGTTGTGGCTTCTGCAAGCTTAATGCTTCCAATAGCACCATTTGTAAATAAATCTCCATAGGCACCTAAATCCAGGGTAGATTTTCTTTTCAGAGACATAATTTACACTAAAAATTGCTATCTAAGTACCCCAAAACTTGGAAAAAGTGGTCATAAGTTATCAGTTAGTCCTGGTAGTGATTTCGCTTCACTGATCCTGTGCCCTTGGCATCCTCCCTGTTCCTCTTGGTCTTCAAGTGTAATCTTATGAAAAAAAAATGATTGTAAAATGATTGTCTGCATTTACTTCCTCAATTGCTCTTGGTTGTTTGGGCAAGGTGTTGTTAGATTTCTTCATGAATAAAATTACCGTATAATAAACACAATCTGTCTGCAGCTGCTAAGCTGAAAATCTTTCTAAAATCTGGAAATATAGCTTGTAAATGTTCTTATTCTTTGTATCACCAATAATTCTGCAGTCAGAATTTAGATAAGAATTTACATGAAAATGTGCAATATAGGAATCGCAGTTTTTCTTCTTGCCTCATACTTTTTTTTTTTTTTTTTAATATAAGCCAAGTGGTTGTGTATGACTGAAAAATCCAGAAGGTGAAGTGAATTTTTTTTGGTTTTGTTTTTTAAACGTGTTTCTAATCAAGAAATTGTAGCTTACTTGTCTCTTCAAAGTCAGCCGCCGAACTGCTGTGGAATCCAGTCGAGTCATTTTTACTCTAATTTCTACTTTTGGGGATTGATTCTTGCTAACTCAAAAGTCTGAGACCGATTCAACAGAAGACGGTTGGTGAGTGGAGCAGTGGCCAGTGGCATAAGCCACCTTCTGAGCCAGGAGAAAGCATTTCGACTTCTTGTCATTGCCCGTGTTGAAGGTCACGGTGCTGTGTGAGTTTGCTCTGTCTTTTAGCGCTCGACTACTCAAACTTATCTCATAGGCTGCTTAGCTTATAGCAGAGAGGGGCGCTAGCAGAAACTAGACCAGTGTATTTAGGTAACTGACTCAGAAAAGGTCAAAAGAAGATCTTGATAGAGAAATGCGTATTTAGGCCCCTGCTCTTTCCAGTTATATTGCATGTATGATAGGAAAACAGCGAATATTTCCTTCACTAAGACAATCATGAACACTCTCATGAAATTTTTGTAATAAAACTTGAGAATAGGAGAAGCTGAATTTTCTTCTAGAATGTAAATATTCTATCTTGTTTATCAAAGAAGGGAGGGAAACACCAGTTAGCATTTTAGTTAAGAGTTTCCTCTCTATTCAAAGAACTCTTACTATACAATGCAAATTGTTTTGTTTTGTTTTTTTCCCCCAAAGGCAGGAGACTTAGGTGTCAGTAAAGTTCGTAAGTCCTTGAATATCCCTCTGGGCTATCTTTAAATCTAATCTTAGCTAAGCACTTACTAGTTATATGATGAAGTCGGAGATTACGGGCCAAATTCTGTTTTCAGTTATTTCTCTGAAACCCATTGAAATCAATGTGAGATTGGACTTGTGTAACAGGGAACAATTTGGGCTACTGTCTTCAAGAGATAAGAACAGGGCCAATACTATAACAGCCTTTTTCAACAAAAATGGATCCAGACAAACTTAGGGTCACGTGCTGTCTTTGATTTGTATGCAGAATTTGGAAAGTTTGTGCTGAACAGACATTTAGAGAAATATTTCTGTTTGCTTCTAGGTACAGAAGGAGTCTGGAGGGAAAGCATCTCATTTAAAAGGGCTCAATTAATTTTACGATTAAATTTATAAAGGCCTATATTTATTTCATAGGTGAGCAACGTTTTCAAGGTCAGTGTGGCTCAGGGTAGGTGCATTGACAGGGACAAATGGCACCATTTCTTCAGACTCCACAAAGCCTCCCAAGCTTATATGATAACTGCAGATGTTGAGGAGCACAGACAAATTAGGCTTTGTTGCATTATGTTTTCACTATCTTTTGCTGAAATAATGTGACTCCTCTTGTCATTTTTTCCCTTTCCATCTTGACTGTAGTAACTGTGAGAAACTAGTAGTATTTCGTACTGTGTCCTGCAGTTTCAGTCTCTAAATCAAAGCACTTCTAGGGGATAAGTATGGTTATGTGAACAGAACAACCTTAACATGAAATCATTACGTTAATTGGGCCATGGAAGGGAATGGAGAACAAATTGTTGCGGTGTCAGGGCGTGCTCCTTGTTGAGAGCTGGAGTGACAACAGTGGTTTTAGTTTGTGTTTATGCTAAACAGCTCACCCGTTTCTTCTAGGGAGCTTATTAAGTTCAAGTTTGAAGTTTTTATTGTTTGTTTGGGCATTTTTTGGGATATAACCAGTTTTAAAATGTCAAGATCTTAGGCATTGCTCTATTTATTCTCAATTTCCTTTTATCCATTTTTATAGTCAGTGCCTCAGACTTTCCCTTAAATCTACTTTTGTGGGTCAGTAGACCTGTGGCCCTATTTTCTGGGCAGCAGTGACCATATTAGCAGCAAAATGGTCCATACGGATACTTTTAAACTTACCCTGCTATGCTTCTGCACTGGGATGACTGTGATACTGACTTCTGCACTGGGATGACTGTGATACTGACTCATGCAATTGATGTGGTCATTTGGACATGTTCAAAATTTGGAACATTGCTTTGTACTGTTAAGCAGGTGTGTTGCATGCTGAAGGTAGCTGTTTTTCAGTGACAGGTGGAATGATCCGTAGCATTATATTCAGAGAAAGAAACTTTAATAAAGTATTTTAAGACATTTGGATGAAAAGGGATTTGTATGAATGTAAGGTATTGTTATTATAGTCATTTTATTAAATAACAATACTAGGTGTCTTTCTTTAGGCATAAAATCTATGCACATGAAAAACAATAGTTGGCAGCCTGCAGTAACAGCACAGTATGTTGAAATGATGACAATAACGAATAGCACTGGAACACCAACAGAAGCCACTGCATTGCAAATGTACTGTGCACTGTGTGAATAGACTGTAACAGCTTTATAGAGGATTATAAGGAACTGAGTAAAATCAAGTTGCAAGAGCATAAGAAAAATACAAAATAAAGCAAGCAGGCAAACTACAGCTGGGACTCTCTATTAGAGAATAAATTGGATAGATAGTAAAGCAGGACTTCTGTTGACTGACAGCTGACACTAGGTCTTCCTTAAATTGGGTATTCATTTGTAATTTTACTGTAGCACTGAAGACAGGAATGAGACCCATATGAGTGTGTCAATGTGAATTACAGATGGCAAACCTCTTGAAGCACCCAATACTCTGAAAGGTTTGTATATCCCTTTTATACGGATTTCGTTTTCTGAGCTGTACCTAAAAATCCTCATGAAAGCTTGATCCCTTTTGTTCACTTGAGCCTATTCTTTTTTTGTCTTCTCTGATGAATGCCTGGATTTCTGTATTGCTGAGTGTCGCTGAGTGTGAAAATGTTGCATTATTTCCTTAAAGTGAAGCATGAGTATTTTTAAGAGAAGTAAAGATTTTGGTAGCAACAGCAAAGCAAACGTGGGTCGAAATGTCTGGTAAACAAGAATTCCACTTGTAATACAATGTTGAGCCTTCCACATTTATTTTTGCTCTTTATTGGAAAGAACATTGCAACACTAAGATCCAAATTATCATGAAAACCTAGAAATAGAGCCCTAATTACATAGCCTGCTGATCAAGGCAATCATCTGGGTTTTGGGACACTTGTATACAAGTTCCTTTCCAATTAGTACATTCCAGATGAGGTCCCAGTAGCTGGCGTATAATCAGCTTGTCAAAGACTTAGTAAATATTTTTCTATACCAGAATGGAATAGTTTCAGATAGTCATGGAATAAGTAGTGGTTACCTCTGAGTATCCTGTTAGTTATTACTTATTTGTTTAAGATGTACCACATGCAAGTTCCTAATATGAATCTGAGATCAGATATGTCTTTTTGTTTTTTTTTTTTTTTTTCCACACCGCTTTCTATCATTGAGTCTAAATACAGAGATTTGACTGAAATAATGCTATAATTTAAACTGTTAGCATGTGGCTGTCTGGTGATGTTTCTTGATAATGTTCTCAGTAAGATTTATCTAATCCAACTTTATTTTGACTTTTCTTAACTTTTTATGAGTGGCTTTGCTGCTGCTTTAAAGATTTGACCAAAACCTGTAAGTGAACCTATCTAAATCTGTCTTTGGCTTAAACCAACAGCTTTCTGGAGAAGTGTAGGAATAGACTTTTATGTTGCAAAACCAGAGCTATATTTACCTTCTCTTTCTATTAGAAAAGCGCATGCCACCACATCCTGGTTGAGTATATTAGAAGTGTGGTCAGAGTCATAACATAAGAAAACAAACATCATAACAAAGCTTGCATTCCTGTGGTCTGACTTGTAGAAGGAAAGTTTGAAATCCACAGAGGCAGGAGGCTTTCAGATATGTGACTAGAAGTAGCTTGAAGGCTATGCCCTGTTGTAGGAGAATTCAGAGAGAGGGGAAGAAAAGCCGTTCATATTTAAGTGTGCTAACAAAATATACACGTTTCCCATTTATCTAGAATAGCACATTTATTGGACAAGTCAAAGAAGTGCCTACATATTTTATTGCTGTGATTTAATTTTTCTTTTTTTGTTGTTGTTTTCCTCTTGCTTGGTAGCATGCATAAACCATCTTTTCAAGAACAAAGGCAAATGAAAACTATGATTTTCCTTTTTCTTTCTGCCCCAAGTGTTCTTAAGCCAACAAATAAAAATATGACTAGACATAATTTTTAAATACAACTCCAGGTGAAACCTAAAACTAAAAAGAGTCATTTTTCAACCCACAAAGCCTTTGGGAGACTCAGGGAGATGAGTGAAGATAAAAAAATATATATATACTTTTTTGTGATGACAGCTGCTGGCAGAAAGAGTTCCAGTTATATTTGCCTGTCTCATTGAAATTCTACCTTTCTGTTTCCTTGCATTTTCTAGTTCAGTGTTTCTATCAGTCCATTAGTCTTCGTTTCATGGTAGTAATTATATGCCCAAGCACTTCAAGAATGACTGTGCATCAAACACAACAGTGCTCATGCTGTGGGTGAATTAATTAAAGCACCAAGAAAGTCATGCTCAGCAATGAGAACAATTGGCTTGATGTGCTCTAATGCAGATTTACTCATGAAGATCTAAGGGCATAAGAAGTAACTGCTGTGAGCATCTACCACATAGTGGAGCATACTGTAATTTCTGTGTCTCTGTTCTGAACTTAGACTACTAGTCATACAGCAAATGGCTCTTTTGCCCACATCTGCTCATCCTATCTCACTAATAGTGAAGACAGCTGTCTCCATTATGCTTCAGTGGGGTGAAGTATAGTGAGAGGAAAAGTCTGGAGAAGACATTATGTGGAGAAGAAAGAGCAGGAAGGAGTCCAGGAGCCTGGGAAGAAAGGTAATCCAAATGAAGCTCCTCTCTGGCAGCAGAACCTTGAGAAGCATTTCTGCCAAGCCAGCTGAGGTGGAAAGTCCGTAATTAAAGGAAACTATTGTACAGGTTCATCATCTACGATGATTTCCTGGAAACGGCAAGCCCAAATACACTGTGAAGTCCAGAACTGTAGGACTGGGGTAAATGGACTGGATTGACAGTCTTTGTGAGAATTCAGCCCAGTGAGCAGCATTCACTTGTCCTAATGCAATTAGATTTTAATACGCTAACTCACTTACAGATGAAATTTCAAAGATTGCCTTGTGGATAAAAACAATGTGTATGTGTCCTAGCGTTCATCCATTATTTAGGCAGTTATTCTTTGAAGCTGGGTCTGCATCAGGTTACTGGGAGCCTTATTATAAACATACACAAGCAGGAGCTTTCAATAGCAAAGGCCTACTGCTATCCCTGTTAATGTCAATGCATTTTGCAACAGGAATAGCATTTAGATCCGCAACCACATATCTGAAAATAGAGCAAATTGATGCAAACTGGTCAAATAAGCCTCTCTTCGTATAGATCCAAATATTGCTATTTGTCAGCCTAATGTCTTATCACTTGCATCCACATCAGTTGTATCACTTTTGTTAATACCATTTTTAGAGTTTATCTGTTTAAAACTATACGACTTCCTGTAGGGACAGTTTTATTAATTTAGTCCAAGATTCAATTGATTTAGTTTTAAAAGAAAAAGAAATCACTTCAAATTGATATGAATTGGGTTGAAATTGGATTATGATAGATTGCCTGTAGACAGTGGTGAGTTCATGAACTTTGGTAACCTAATAGTAATGCCAACCTTTTCTTCATTTTCCCTCTTTCAAGCACAATAAGAAGTGAATTGTTTCTCACTCGAGTTATTTTCCAGCAAGGCTTCCCACAGGGAATTAGAATCAAGTTCAGTGTCCTTTTACTCCCAACCTCCTAAAATCATGGACAAATACTGTCTAAAGTCAGAAGCACTGTATATATGATACATTTTAACAGTTTTTAGTTTTATCAGTTTCATTTAGTCTTCTAAAATAGCTGGGGGCTTCCTGTTTTGTTTATGTTGAGGATTTTTTTTCCTGTTTCTCTCCCCTCCTGCTTTCCATGTATTCTGCCTTAGTCGGAAATTCTGAGATATTTGATTCACTTTCAGAATTTCAGACCACGTCTTCTGATTTCGCCCAGGTTGGGTTTAGCATGACACAATGTACTGAGATGGAGTGAGCCAGCTTTGAGCTACTCTTACAGTCCTCTTGTTCTAAGATTGGGCAGTGGCCAGTCTGATTTGCTTCATGAATCAGAGAAAATTAAAGCTTATTGCACTAGTGGTGCTTATTGGTGAATGGGAAATGCTGGAACTTAGGGACATTACATCATTGATCCGCCCATTTTACATGCTTATGCTCTCTGCACACATACCCCTGCCCGTTAGCAACAGCCCTGTCCCTAGGGGCACTGTGCTGTTGGGCATATCCACTGGTCAGCTTCAAAGCAGGTAAAATAGTGCTCAGACTCTGGCATTTAATGCCTTATTGCGCAGCAGTGCTGCCAGTTGTATGCAGAAAGTTTCCAAGGTCTGAAATGTATTATTCATTTTTAAATATGTGAAAGATGAGGTATTGGAAGAGGGATAATTGTTGCCTTGCATCAGGAGGTCAGTAGCTTATTACAGCTAAAGCAAGAGCAAGGATATTTTACAGAGTTTTGGTTTTGCTTTGTTGTTGTTCTCCTGAGGGGAAATAAAACCGCACCAGCAAGCAGTAACTGCCAGTATAGAGAAAAAGGTACAAATGCATGAAGGTGGCAGGGGAAAGTGAAGAGTCCTATGGCAATGACAAGACAAAACCAGATTCAGCTGATTTGTGCGAGCAAAAATCTCATTCCTGCAAGTATTGATTCACGGGTACCTTCTTTTTCTGGTAGGTAGGCCTTCTATTCCCAGAGAGTGTAAGGCGTTACATTTAAAAATTGTGACAGCAAAATTATATCAGATTTGAAAAGAGGCAATTGTTCAGGAAGCAAAGTGTTATGTCGTGCAGTTGCAGAAAGCTAAATAATGTGAAGTTATTATCATTTAACTTTGGACATCAAGATGTTGCATTGTCAGACTGAGGGGCCTGAATGTGATATGTAAATGCATTATGAACTAAATTTTTCTCATAGTACTCAAGTAGAGGTTCATTTTAGAAGGTAATTTCACTGTCAAATGCAATATGAAAGCATGTATTGGAATTATGATGTCTAAAAACATTAGAAATTTTTGCATTCTTTTTTTTTTGTATGCACTACTGATATACCTGTAGCCTGTGACAGAAAAGCAGACAAAGTTACTAGAAGTTGGTATTGCATGATTTCCATCTAAGATGAGAAATACTAATGCCAGAATCTCCTAGATATAACATTCCCCTTGAAAATTCTAGACACATTTTTCAGATTTATGAATTCAAAATAGTTAAAGTCTACATTCCTAAAGACATGTGTGAACACAAGCTGGCCGACTCAGAACAAGGATAACCGAATGCAGATCATGCCTTTTATTATACAGCAGGTGAGATTAGGTGGTCCCTTCTTGTCTGAAATATTCTATGAACCAAATCCAATTTCTGAACGTCAGAGCATTGCAGGTTTTGTTTTCATGTGTAAATTATGTCACATGTAAATTTTGTAAATTTATATTTTGTAAATTTATGTAAATTTTCTCCTAGGGTCACTACGAATCATCTGCAATCAATGTCAATAGGATGGGATCAGGTTAAACCTAGTTCACTGAATTAATCCATTCCATTGGCATTAATGTCTTTGAAGTCTATAGGAAGTGTTCATATAAAATAATCAAAGTATTAATTACTCCTGTAAAATGCACACCTGAACATAGTATAGACTATATTGCCAAGAGCCGTGGAAATGTGATAGCTCTTGAGGGTTAGATCATGACAGCTGTCTCAAATAGGGTTGCTGCTTGTCCCACAGAAGATTATAATCCTCTTACTACATTTTCAAATCCCACATCCTGTTTTGGAGGTACATAGAATAATATTTAACTTATATTTTCGAGATCTGAATGAAAAATGAGTGAAATCTGGCAACTGTGCAGCTACAAAATCTTTCCTTTGTCCTAAGGTATTGCTGCTACTCTTTTTGATGAGTGGGAATACCTGCTTTGCTTCTGAAGGTTGCGGTTGGAGCCAACAACACCCTCAACAAAACTGCTTATGACATGATTTCCTCCTTTTTGAGAGAAGCATCCAAATGAAAATCCTGTGGTATGTGTTTTGCGATACCTGCCATTGCTTCTGCACCTAGCGAAGTGGACTACTATTACAATACCTCTATAATATCATGTAGTCTACCACGTCTTGCTGGTCCGGGAAGATTTAGGAGGATTCTGGCTGGCCATGGGCGGGGGTTACACCCTAAGGATAGGATGCTTTGGGCATTACTCGTATTATAATTGAATATGTGTTTGTGGGGAATGAAGAGGCAGAACTGTGAGTCCAGAAGGCCAGTTTCTTCCTGAGATCCTTAAAATATAACAAAGAGGGTCAGTGCCCGGTTTGTATGAGCAGTTAAATGAAACAGCTTGGTCCTGTATCTTCCTGATGATATATCAGATGCAATACTCTTTTACATAACTTCAAGTAGTAAACTTTATTATGATTATAAATGATAGACATTAAGGGATCATTAATCCCTATAATAATACTGCATTTTCATGAAGCAATTTCAATGCATTTAAAATTATCGTTACCTTTCTGATACCCTCTACCAGAAAATGACTTTATTTTATTTATCCCTAATCGTTCCACACTTCCTTGCTTCCACTAATTACTGCTTCAGTTCTCAACTGTTTGTTCAGATCACCTTTAACCATAATTCTCATAAATTAAGATACAGCAGCAGCTTGTCAAGCTTCAGATAAACATGTAACTTTATTAACCAAAGTATATATTATAAGATAATGCTCAAGCAGGCTCCACACTTGAACCGTGTGGTGATATTTTGTAGAATAGGGTTACATTTATTGCTACACTGTGTATAATTACTCAGAAATGTTTCCTGTCTTAAGTAAGAAGACAATAAATTCATGGATCAAGAGAGCTTGAGTTCTGCAGTAAATGATTATCTTATTTTGCTGAATTTTGATGGCTTTATTTCTCTAAGTATGACCTCATCAAATGTTGATCCTTAAAGTTCTGAAGTTGCATACTGACACAAAGGTCATTGGCTAAAAAGATATTAATGAGGTTGTGAGGTTTAAGCATCTACTTTTTAAAAAGCTGTGTCCTGATCTTAGGAGGAAATAAAAAGCCTGAACATTGTGCACTCGCTGTTTACCTCTGTGTGCTATGCAAGTTTTAATTGAAGTCCATGGTCTGTGGTTGTTGTCAATTGGCCAAGTTCCACAGAAGTCAGGAAACTGAGCTGAGTTTATACCTAATGCAACAAAGCTACTCACAATGGAATGAGTGTGTATAAATAAAGACAAGTATAGACATTAAAGGTCAAGATCCTAAAATATGACAAATTCACTTGTAAGAAAGATTAGTGGATTGGAATTTTAGTGGTATAATAAGGGCTCAAAATAGTTATTTGCAATATTTTTGTTCGTAACTGTTTATACGGATTTGGAAAAAAATCTCACTGTTTAGTCTTTCCAACTCGTATCTCTTTACATGGTTAATTGCTGTTTGAAAATGTGCATGTGTGTGTTTTGTTTATTAAGTCTGGATAGAAAAATACTGTGCAATAAATTACTAGCTTTTCACAATCATGGCTGGGAAATTGTATTTAATAGGCTTATATACGGATTTTTTCTTTTCTTTTTTTTTTTTTGTGATTATTGGCAAACTGTTACCTTCCTATAAACCTATATCTAAATGCACAAGTGCAGATACATCATTTATAACGCTATCCGCTACGTTCTAACCTTCTGATTCAGCGGTCTTTCTGGGTAGCTCTTCCTCAGTCAGAGATGCTTTGGAGTCCTTAGGAAGGTAACCATAAACATTTTTATATTTCAAAAAGAAACAGTGTACCACTTGCCTTACCTGTATTCATGTGGACTGATTAAGCACCAGGACCCACATACTTCCCTGGACAATGCATGTGAAGGTCTTAAACTCCTGTTTACGCAGCAATGAGTACCTACTTATTGACCAAAATTATTTATGTCTGTTATAGTGAAATTCTAAACAACAAGCTATCTGTGGATTTATAGTTTTATATAATTCCTATGCTTATGAAAGCCACAGTAGCGACCCATTATGAACCATATAAATAGGTGACAACAAATTCCCAATTATGAACAAATACCATAAATGGACCTAGATATAAGCAGTTTTATGATTTATATAGGTGAAGATGTGAAGAGATGACTCTTCCACTTTTAAGCTAGAGGGTCAAAGACTTAAAATGCTTCTAGATCCAAAGGATTTGTCAATGTTGGCACACCTTCTCAGCCAAGTTAAGGCTTATCTGAATCAAATCTTCAAACTTCCAGAGATTCTCGTGTTACTACATTTCAGTAGAATTAAATACACTCTTACAAAATGCATCTTACTGCTTTAGTTTTGAAAATGAATTAGTAAATTGACCTGATATCTCAGGACAAGCTAACACCTCTGCAATGAGATAAAATAGCGATGAATAAGAATACTCTGAACAATTATATTCTAATCATCTGATTTTTGAACTATGATCTGGTGTTCTGAAAGGAACTGCAGGATAAACCATTTGGGCTTGTTTAGTTGAATTATTTTTTGTAATTAATTGGGAGCTCTCATTTTACTAGATTTTGATTGTGCTTTTCATCAGGCTTCTTTGTACTTTTGAACCTTTATTGTGACATTTCTTCTTTCAGAGTTTTATTTGAATAGTCCAAGTTTCAATATTTTCCAGCCAGATATTCTGTAAGAATTGCTTTTGAGCCTCTTTGATGTATGCTGATCCCTGACAATGCAACAAGTATTTCAGGTACTTTCCTGCTGTTTGTTTTTTGTTTTGTGTGATTGTCATTGTTAAATGGTAAAGCTCTAATTCCAGAATTCGGCAAATGTTTGACAGTGTTTAATTTATCTAATGTATCTACTTTCTTGTTCTGCAAGCAGAACGCCATTTCGATGAGAATTTGTTGTATACCAAAATACAATCTTTACTATTGAAAAGGCTAAATGATAGAATTATTCAAAGACACAAAGGGAAATCTAGAAATAAGGTTTTGTTTGTGTGCTTTTTTCCATGTTCCTTTTTAGATTCTGATATATATGCTTTGCATGGGCACTGTAAAATAAGCTGATTTTAGGAAGCGTATGTGAGAGAAATTGTTTGACATAATAGCAAATACTTTTACAAGTCTTCAAGCTGCTCCGTTCAACGTACAGTGTTATAATTTTGC
The DNA here is from genome assembly GCF_040807025.1 of Struthio camelus. Lineage (NCBI taxonomy): Eukaryota > Metazoa > Chordata > Aves > Struthioniformes > Struthionidae > Struthio > Struthio camelus. Next base: position 30,644,262 of record NC_090945.1, read on the forward strand.
CATATACGGCACACGTGGAAATGTTTAAAAAAAAAAAAAAGCCCAATTGTAATGTGATGATACCGTAAATGGGCTATGATTTTACAATGGATATGTTTTTTTCTGAATCTGAAAGAATAGAAATTACATGTTGCCAGTTTGGTTTCTCACAAACCATCATGTTAAAGTTTTATTACATGCTAAAAGAAAAAGGGAAAGAGTACTAGTGGAGTCTGGCAAAGAAAACTTACCAAAGTTATCCAAAACTATATTCTGCATATGTATTTTTTCAAGAGTCATCTATGCCTATTTATTCTTGTCTTTTGAAACTACAGGAGCAAGCTTAATATCTAAGTCAGATATTGAAAATCAGCTTGTAAAGATCAATAAAAAACATTTTGTTCCATCTTTATTGCTATTAAATATTGAAATAAAGCCTGTGAGTATTTCTGAGGTAGGGGGATATTTTATCATCTTTATAAAGAAAAGGCTGAGTCTAAAATGCACGTAGAGCTGATTGATAGTGTATTTTTTTAAAAGTGCCGTTGTCTCTTAAAATGTAGAAGATTTTAGACTAAAGCCTGTCATGTACTGATAACTTCTCATAGGAAACAAGGAGAAGATGTCAGGAACTTGATGTTTAAATAGTATAAAACAAAAAAAAAATCAGAGGAAGGAAACTTTCTTGGCTGTTTAAAAACTGAGATCAGCCTTTCACTGCTCTGAGAAATTCTCAGACTATGAATAGTGCAATTTCCAATTCCAAATGTGAAGAGGGGACCACAACACAGAGCTTGCTATACCCTCCTGGTATTGGCAGAGGAGACATTTTAATGGAAGCTCCTTTTCATATCGAGAGAGCAGATGCCACGCAGTCACAGATGACCCCCTATTTCATTCATATACTAGCAAGTATGTAGAATCAAACATTACTTGCCATCTCTGGTTCAGTTACCAGAAAAAGGAACAGACAATGAAATCAGAAAAATTGATTTTGGTTTTAGAAAGAAAAATGAGTGGGAATGTTGAAGTATACTTAGTCAAAAATTGTGAAAAAGTTTCTGAAATGTATTTTCCAGAAATAAATTACTTTACAATTTGAAAAAGATTCAAATGAAATTGCAATTCTCTTTTTAAAATATCTTTAATTAACTTTTCATGGTTATCCAGTCTCCCCCTCCTCTGAATTTTTATCATCCACAGGATTTTATGAGGAACTTAAAAATACAGTATTTTCATTGAGGAAGGACTATTATTTACCAAAATAAGCCAACTCAAAATACATTTGACTGGAGAATATTAACTGTTTTTGCAATGCTGAAAGTGGATATTATGCAAAGGAAGTCAAACAACATTGGCTTTCTGCCTGCAAGTGCAATTTTGTTTTGCCTCTGTAAATAACATATTCATATGGAATTAACAATCCATTTCCTTCCATTTCTGATGATAAATATTTTTCATGTCTGCATTTGATCTTAAAAAGACCAAAAAAAAAAAAAAAAAAGAGCTAAAGCATTCCTGCATAAGACTTCTATGTGCTGTATCTTTTAAGACAGAGTCCTCTAAATTCTAGGAGGTTTGTTAGGCCTTAATGATTTTTTGTTTTGCTCATTTGAATTCCAGCCTCTGACTTGCTTTGCCTATGCAAAGTGCACTGCAAGACCACAAGTTTCTGGGGCTATAAGAGTGCTCCAGGCTTCATAAATTCTAGAACTTTCTGTTTGTTTCAGTTAACAGTCTCTTTTGTTAATTTCTTTTCTGTTGAGAGGGAGAAATGAAAAAGGGAGAATATGCAGTTTTCTATTCGTATGATCATTGAGTGTTTTATGTGAGGCTTCATATAAAATTAACAGAATTTAGAGAGGAAAGTAGAGAACATGAATATTCCAGTGGCTGGAAGAGAGATATTGAGATAGAAAGCAGTCCATTTTTAATTTTTAATTTTTTAATGAGGCTTCAAAGTACCCTGAGTCTCTGCACCATGTAATACAATATAGTACTTCATAGCACATCCCCAAAGTATGGCCAACAGCCCTGGTGGGGGTGTTCCCATATTTCTTCTCTGTTGTGTTTTGGTGGCCAATTGATAAGTAAAAATCAAAACCCAAAGCACGTTGACATACTGCAAGATGCCATCAATCAGTGAGTACCACCAGTCAGCAAACTTTGCTTTCATAAGGGATATGTCAGCAGGGACGCGGTCATGAGATTTCTGCTGGCTTGTCTCTGATGAACAGCCCAGGATGGTACCACTGGCCCTGGCTAAGAAGGCAGCTTGCCACAGACAGCAGAGAACTGTATGATTTGCTACTGCACTCTATCAAAGGTTTGAGATTTATGCTTTTCTCCCCTAATTAGTGAATCTGCTTGCACAGATGTTGAGTTGGGAGCTGCATTTTGCATTTCTTATATAACTGTAAATGCTCCAGAAGATGCAACTCATTGCATTTTGAAAGGTTTACTTTAAGCAGCCTGCAGCAAGTTCGGGTCATGTGTGCTTCTTTTATGATCATTAAAGTGCAATCATTTTCATTATGGTATCTTTTCTGATAGCCAGGCCATAGCATCTACTGAAGTAACAAACTATACTTTATTTTTATCAAGAAGGTAATTTCTGCAATCTATGAGGTTTGTATGTCCATTCATTTTCCTTTTCTAGTAATATATAGGGAGCCAATATATGGAGGAGGATGAAAACTGTGACCATTTTTACTTATGTTTAGTACTTCTACCACAAGATGTAAAAAGGAAAATCAGAATTAGCGGGGAAGTAACACAAATGACTTGCAACAGAAATGTAGAAGGCATTTTAAAAGACTAATTTTAGACTTAAATATCTTGCACATCTCAGAACTGCAATGGCCTCTTCAAGTGTCCCCTCTTCAAGTGACACTGCTGGAGAGTCCAGCGGAGGGCTACGAAGATGATGAGGGGACTGGAGCATCTCTCCTATGAAGAAAGGCTGCAAGAGCTGGGCCTGTTCAGCCTGGAGAAGAGAAGACTGAGAGGCGATCTCATCAACATGTATAAGTATCTGAAGACAGGGGGTCGAGAGGATGAGGCCAGACTCTTCTCCGTGGTACCCAGTGACAGGACAAGAGGCAACGGGCACAAACTGAACCACAGGCAGTTCCATCTGCACATGAGCAAAACCTTCTTTCCTGTGAGGGTGACAGAGCACTGGAAGAGGTTGCCCAGAGAGGTTGTGGAGTCTCCTTCGCCGGAGATATTCAAAACCCGCCTGGACGCGATCCTGGGCAGTGTGTTCTAGAGGACCCTGCTTGAGCAGAGGGGTGGGACTAGATGATCTCCAGAGGTCCCTTCCAACCTCAACCATTCTGTGATTCATTGTAGCCAACATCATGTTGAAAATACAGCTTTTAGCATTATTTTATTGTTAGCCTGGCTTGCCAGGTTAACATTCTTTTGCCAAGCTTCATTCTTTTGGTATGGGGACTGTGGCTTTGCATGTGTTGATGCAAGAGCTAGTACCAGTTTGTCACTGCTACTGTCTAAATAGTATCCAGTTCTTTCAATAGTCTATACTATGCTATTGTAAAAGTGCAGAGTGTTTTATTTTATTTATCCTCTCATTTCTTAGCTTTATGATTCCTGCCTCTTGACTTAAGCCTTGTCGACTGTATTCCTGAGCTGTGACTGACCTCCTGCAATTCAAGAAGAAAACCCTCAAACCTTATATTGTGTGTAGACATCAATGGATGCAACATTTATCCATGTAGAAAGTTGTTCCCGCATTGCAAAGACAGCTCTGTACGGTATGCTTTTACTAACAGCTTTAACAAAACTCCCAGGTCGTCTTCTCTTCCCTACTTGTGGGGTTTGGAGTTATTTGTTGTGGGCTTTTTTTCTTTTGTTTAGTCTGGAAGCGCTAACTGATGGATAAAATAGGTTTATGTTGTATTATTCATTTGGAAAATGTGCTGCCAGTTTCCACAGCAGCTCAGAGATCTAAAACGGTGAAACAATTTTAAATATTTAAAATCTAGCGCTACCACAAACAGCATGTATTGAAAACTCCAAAGATATAGAAAATAATCATCTTGCGGACATTTGTTAAGTCTGATGCGTAGAGGAAAGGAAGAGATACTCTCTGTATCCGCAAGGAGAAAAGGAGCAATTGGGTTACCACAGAGAGCCTGGGCAATGCAGTGTTTATGGGAATGAGAGAGCTGAGGGAGCATAGTAGCTCAGCATGGACCCCAGCGCAATACACCCACCTGTTTTCATATCAGGGGTTATATTTGCAAAGGTAACCGATATTTCTTAAACAGCAGACTTCGCTAGCTTGCAAAATGCAAGATGTTTGCCATATACTTTAGACCACTCTTGTGGCCTGTCACTATAGCAACTCTACTGGCTTACAGAGCAACACCTGGTCCTATCAGTAGCTATATACTGTTGAAGTTTGTTCATAAATAATCCATGTGCAAGTGAATGTAGCTGTCATGTTAATTTGTGGCTAACCCGGTTCTGGCAAGTTTATAATTATATTTATGAAGCAAATAAAGCAGATTGTTTGCTTTTTCTTCAGCAATGACTTAACACAAACTGACAGAAACAAATAAAAGAAGCTTTACCAATCACAGTCTTACAAAGTAAAAAAAGAATGTCATAAGGATGCTGTAATTACTGTCTCCCAAATATATTCCTAAATCTGGCTTGCTGTCTGTCTGACCTCTAGTTAATAGTCATAATGACATTCCTTAAGAAATATGTTTATCTTCAAAATAAATACTATATGCAAGCTTGCTTGCCTTCTTCCCTTCCTCTCCCCCTTCCCACTTTCAACTCATTTTTAATCATTTCCCCTTCACTTTTGTTCCCATCCTTTAAAGTTTGCGGTAGAACTCATGGGTGACAAAACAACATTTCTATTTAAAAATATTGCCCCTAATCCTGAAGCACACAGCTTAATTAAGATTCTGATCACCAGTCTAACTATCTGTGCATAAAAGAAAGTTGAGAATCTGCCGGTCCCTTGAGATCCTCTCTAGATTTGATCTTAATTTGTGGCAGACCTCATCACTGCAGGTCAAGCAATCACTACTTTCGGAAGGAGCCAAAAGTTCCAAATTGTGTACTCTTCTTCATTGCCCTTGATACCTGACTATGTGTGTGGGAAGTAGCTGGAGAAGTAGAAAAGTTTGTGATCCTAACCTTCTGGTGCTTCAGCAGACAGTTCAACTAGCAAATGCAATATTGCTAGTATAAAGTAGTAGCAAATTATCCTATACCTAGACCAAGAATGAACCGTTGGAGAAATTATGAGGAAAAAGTATGGCCACAGGAAATAATATCCTCTAGAATTACTGGTTATACATCTCTTGTTGTTCAAGTCTGATGAAAACTTTCTGATTACTTTTGGAGGGCTAGATTTTTATCTCTTTACTCAAGATAAACCGTTAAGTTCACAGAATACTGATTGTCATCAGTGGACACTGCAGTTTGGCACTGAACAAGGTACACAAATGACAATATAGTTCCTTATCTCTATTCACGTTTGGCAAAATAACTATTTAAAAGTATTTGCAAATTTTGTCGATTATATTTTTTACTGTTTATACAGACATCCTGCATTATATTTATCTCCCTGGCAACTGAAATAAACAAACTGCTTTTATCCACTTAAAAATTGTCAATGCATATGTTGCATTTATGTAAGATCCTTTTTTTGCCATTTCCTGTATTAAGGAAGACCTTCTTTAATTTAGAGTAATGCAATAGTTACTTTTTTGTTGCTCATATCATGCAGAACAATTTCTCTATTCATAATTACACTATCCTGCATATCATTCATTCTGCCATTCTCTGAAAAGGATTCTATAAATACAGTATATATGACATGGCTTACAAAAACTGAATAACCAGATCAACAGCTGAAATCAAAGGAAACCTGATTTCAGGAGGTAAGTGAAGTCTATCTGTACAACACAGTTAAAACTCATGGTGTAGGATCAGTAGGATCAGTTTTCTATAGAAAATTAGTTTCATCAGCTTGCTGCCTCTTTTCTAAATGCCAGTTCAGTTAAGAGTGTCTACAATTTCATATCTGTGTATATAGCTGAATTACATTTGGAGATACTGGCTACCAAAATGGCTGACCTGGTTTTGTCTCCTGAAGGATATCTGTTCATTGGATCCCCTGAAAAAAGGATTTGCTACCTCATCATAGTGTAATACTTAACAACAGTGAAACACATGGTTAAAAATCGTGTTGAATCGGACAAGGTACTTCATGCAAGAACAATGAGTAAGAATGCAATAGAAAATGGGAGACAGAGAAACAGACCTCCTTGTCAGCACCCTCTCCATGATATGAGGAGGAAAAAGGAGGACTGTCTGCCTCAACATCACAAGAACACAAAGGCCAAATATAAATATTCTGACCTTATTACTTCCAGTGTGTACAAAGAGAGGACAATCCCAATAAACTGAGACTCTGTTTCGTGTTTTGAAAGAACTCCTTTATGAAAGCTGAAGGTAATTATGAACATGGGTGTTTGAATGTAATTGCAGATACAGATACGCAAACAGATGTGGAAAGTTCTTGTCTAAGCAGTCCATTATGTGAAAATAAATAAATCAGACCATAGCAACTTTAAAGGGTATATCTTGTTGAATGTTGTTCTGACCATTGGATATTGGCATCAGTTCAATAATGCACTGGCAGAAAACAGAGTTACCTTATATACCTTATATGTATATACTTAAGAACAGGTTATGTGACACTAAAACAATATTCAAAACTGAATCCTTAAGGTATCACGCTAAAAGACTCTGCAATCCACATGGGCCAATGTTCTAGCAGCAACTATGAAACAGTTTGCCCTTGGCCAAACTGGTAACATCACTTAAATTTAAGAAAAGAAGCATCATGTGATTTTCTTCTCTTCCCAGGCTTTATTCTTGTCAGGGAACCAGACGCAGCACGCCCACTCCTCCAGCTGTACACAGTTTCTGCTTGGCGCAGCTTGGGTGACTTTCCTCTGGGAGACTGGCTTGTGGAGTGAGTTGTAAGCACAGAGGTGCTGAGAGCCCAGAAATCATCTGTGCAAGGAAGAAGGTAAGTAGGCCTGTCCTTCAGTCTTATAAATCCTCAGTATCGGGCAGCAAAAGGAGCTGAAGTGTATCACTAAAGCTGACCATAACTTGATAAATTGTTACGTAGACGTGGAATGCTTTTTAGGGCAAGCAAAGGTTAAGAATGAATAGGATGCATATCCAGGATCTGTACCATGTATGTTTATGCTGAAATTTTGTTTACGTTCCCCACACATATATCTGGGTAAAAATGGTAATATCTCTCTCTTTTTTTTTTTTTTTAATAAGATCTCAATATTTGAAAATGTTGCATAGATTTTCTGATAGAATTTACTCCATTGTCTTCAAAGGTACTGCTCATGTGAAAAGATGAATGAGATTATTTGACTATCTTTCCACTTTTTGCTTAGTATGTCTACTCTAATTCTATTGTCTTTAGCATTTCTTTACCTTTCCAATTCTTCTTCAGCACTGTTGGTTCTTTTTAGGTTCAAATTTGGGGAACACCATATACAGTCCTGCTCTTCACCCCTTTTTTTTCATATCATTAAGATAACAGTGGTATAGAAGATCAGATGTTTATTTTATGAGAGAAAAGGGATGGCTTTAAAATGTGAGAGATACTTAAGGTAACTATATATTTCTTAGCATGAGTATATTATTAAGGAATGAAGTTTGACTTGGTGAAAAAATATCAGGAACAAGAGCCAGATCTACTACACTAGGAAGACCAAAAAAAAAAAAAAAAGGCTTATCTTAACACTATCAAATGATGATTGGCAACTTTCTTACTCATAGCCTTAAAAAGCAGCTTTCTAAACTTTTTCAAGAGTTTTAAGGGGTAGCCACAGCTAATAGGTACATGAGCCACAATAAATAAACCTTACTATCACTTTGTGGATTCACTATAATTTTCTTAGTAGTAACTACTTATTTGGGATGTAAGAAAAATAAGCAATTTCAAATAATTATTTTTAAAATCATTTTAGAACCTTTTGAATGAATGAACTTGGTAATCTGAGAGAAATTGTGTCAATATTAATCCTATGGAGATAAGGAGCTGAGAAATGAAACACGTATTGTTATGTTTTTACTGGAACAGCAGAAACTTATTCTAATTTTTACTGATTACTCTAATATTAAGTAGTTCCACAAATATTTGTAAGCTCAAAAAAATGAGGTTTGTCAGTTTGAATTTGTGGGATAACATCATACATACTTCTCTTCAAATGGTTACCTCTATCTCAAGATACTTTTTTATGGCTATTTATTTTTTCTCACTGCTTTAGTTAGCAACTGTGCAAATGTCACACAGTGACCAAGTAGTCTCAAATCTCAAAGCTTTTTTGACCAATTGATCGAAATAGATCTTAGATGGAGAACGTCTACTCTGGGTAATAATTCTTGGATGCTTAGTAAGCTGATTTAAGTTAGCTAATACTGTTCATTACTGAAGTCAGAAAGCTTGTGGGACTGGAGGACTAGACAACTTTAAAACTCAGTTTAAGTAGGAAAGGTCAAGTATACATTCAAAATAATGGCAAATGTCCCACTTCAAATATTCTGGGAATAAAGCTCAACGTATTTTGATCTGGAACTGTATAATATGATGTTTGTAAACTCTATAAACTGCACATACCTTGATCTCTATGATCTTAACACATGTACGCTTTAATGAAATTGTTATGAAGTGTATCTTTTCTATGTGTTTTTGTTTTGTTCATTGTATTTGCAGGAAGAGAGGAAAGTTAACAAAATAAAAGGTCCTGGTTAAAAGAAAAAACAAATTCTCATTTCATAGAATGAAAATGAATGCTACAAATTAAAAAAAGAATATTGAGGAAACGTCAATGTTTCTACATCAATGCTTATATCTGCAGGCCACCTCAGACTAGCTCTTTTAAAAGTAGGTACTACTAGTAGTCCAGTTCAGAAGATTTATTGATTTATTTTCCTATGGAAATCAAGGTGTGCACCCGTGTCTCAGCCCACTGTGCAGGTCGTAGGAAGCCTGTGTCATGTCATGTACCCAGACCTACAATTCAGGAGGTCCTCCCAGCTCGGAGGTATCCAGTGCCTGCTCATTTGTTCTCTGCAAAATATATCCGGCTGCCCTGCTGATGCTGCAACAGCACTGTTCCCTGCTAATTACCAGGCATGGCTACTGTTACAATGCAACATGCCTTTTATCCATCCTTTACCTATCCTTAACTGTATGCAATGCTGCTTTGAAGGGGATTTCCACAGCAAAATGGGGAAGGAAACAGCGGTAAGTAAAATATCTGTCTTAAAAATACTGAACTCTAAATGTCGCCCTTGGTAAAGCTGGCAATGCAACTCTGTGCAGCCAGCGGAGGTTGCATTAAGAGATAAAAAACAGCCGTTTGCAGCAGTCTGCAGGTGCAGCCAACTGTAGGAGCAGCAAAGAGATGTTCAACTAACCTGACTGTAGCAGGCAATGACTGCTTTGGGACAGGATACTTGGTTTTCCTTTTTGCTCTGCCTCTGGACACTCACTGGCCCACCAGACATTGCATGTTTTTTAACCATCTTGTGTTCCAGTAGTATCCAGCCTGATGTGGCTCACTGCTGGCAGCTGCTGCATCCCAATATATCATCCCTGTGATCTGATTGTAGAATCAAGGTGTGCTTTAATGGAGCGCACAAGATATGTTGGCTTGTTGTTGGTCATTATGCCATAGTGACTGTCGTGCTTATGGAGAACCGCGTAACATAGCTCTAACTCTGAAAACTCCTGGAGGAAAGACGTGTGCAAAAAAGGTGCAATGATATGAATCTAACTTGATGACAAATTAAGGAATGGTCAGTATACAGTATAACTTCTCTTTAGGAAGGATCCATATCTATGCTTCATATTCTTATAACTAAGTTTTCTTGGCTTCCTATTTTTACTTAGGCTTATTCATCCTCACTGTCTGTTGTTTGTTCTGTAAACACCTTTCTGTTTCCCCAGATAATTTTTAACCTTTTAAACAATTTCATTATGATAGAAGACTAGAAGTCTCAGAGGCGTGAACTTCCTACAATTTTCAGATTAGTGGCTATTTTGAAAGATGACATTGTCAGTGATGACAGGGAAAAATCAAGGTGAGCTTGAATTTATCTGTTTTATTGATGTGCTAGATGAGCTAATCAAAACACTTGCAGTTTCGAATCAGTCATAGATGTTACTTCTGTTTTAACAAGTTTTCGAGGATCATGGGAGGGTGATGGAAGAGCAGTGGGAGGAGTTTAGAGGATGTAGTGGAAGGAATTAAATGTTGTAAAGTGAGAATGAAACATCACAGAATGCATCGAAAGAAGTACAGTTACAGTAGAGAGGGATAGAGAATAAAAGGGCATAAGCCGTCAATCTATAGGAAGAACTTTGTTAGCCATACTCCTTATGGAAGAAGTAACTGAAATGCAGAAATTTTCTGAAGTCTCAGGTCTCTTCATTGATCTCCAGGTTAGCACCTTAAAAAAGTTTGCTATAAATTCAGCACTTGATAGTATTCTCCCATCGGTGCAAGAATTCCCTGTGATAGGATTTACACCTCATTTGTTTATTTCAGAATTAGCACCAAGCAGCTGTATACCGCATGCACATTTCTCTATTATAGACAATCCCCAGGAAGCTCATTAAGTTTTCTTTATGGCTCCTGTGCACTGCTGGAACCATACCTAAGTGGAGTGTCTGACTGTCAGTGATTAGATACCACGATGGTATATACTTTAGCAAATATCATAGTTGGCATACAGAAATAGACAAATAAAACAGCACTGTAGAGTGCCATTTATTCAACAGGCATTTCAGTTGCATAAACATAACACACAGACTCTGACGTTGGCTTCCAACTTCATAGAGATTTAGTAAAATTTCTGAAATAGCTTCTGCATAAACATACAGTATGGCAGAAATAAATGCATTCAAAATTTGTCAAACTTGTGGATTCCAGACATGAGCAGAGTCCTCCTTCCTTATAATCTTTCCAAATCTTGCTATGAAAATATTAGAATAAAATATTTCTCTGAAGGAATTACCTTTGTGAGAAATGTTGGTAAATTGTGAGAAATTATTGGTGAAATTTTTGATGGGCTACTCAGGGAAAATAATACTGTTACTCAAATACTCCAGCTTAATGTGATATTTATTGTAAAGAATCATCCGGCAGACTGAATAATGTTAACAGATAGGCTACGATGAAGCAAAGCATGCCAGTTCTCTAACTCATTAAATAATAAGAGTTCTTGTTAGTGCTCTTGTTGGTAATCATGAGGAACTGATGGTGTTATCAAATGATGGTGTTATCTGATAGCCCAAAAGTCTTCTTTCCCGTCTTCCTTTACGTTCTGACCTTTCACCTTTCGAAAGATTTCAATTTACTTATTAATGTTCTTTTCCATAACCAACCATTATTTCTATTTTAGTTCTTCCTACTTTTTTCTGCAACTGCACTCCTAGCAATTCCTTACGCAACAGTTTTGGCTACACTTCTGAGTGGATGGGCTAATCTTTGATATTAAAATTACAGGTGCCAACACTTACAACAAGACAAGAACAAAATGGTTGTGAAGACCATAAAGACATCATGTGCTACAAGGTATACGCTTTAGAATATAATCAGGTAGGGCCTCCTAAGGTGCTTGTACCACCCATGTTTGAAAAGCTCTTTTGAAAAATTAGCTAATACATGGTCTCTTCGTATCCAGAGGTATTCTAGGAATGCCACTAGAATGTGCATGCTGCTATCTCTATCAGTCTGACTTAGAAATGAAAGTGTATTTGAAATGTTAGTTCCTTTTAAATTATGTGCTCTGGTCTAAACATGTAATATGCTCTGCTTTGCCCAAAAGCCCTCCTGGTTTTATGCGAAACAAATTGCAGTTCTCAGTAACTTTTAATTTGGTCTTATACAGTGAGATGTAAATTTTACCATAAGAGTGTCTATTGTGATAACATAGCTATACATTCCAGAGTTTTATTGTTGCAAAAGATTAGTACGATCGTTTTCTAAGGTGTTGTTACCTCATAAATATTGCCTTCGGAGAGAAGTCATCATATCAGTAAAGAGGAGAAACTCTACCCTGAGTTACACTGATCACTGAAATCAGTGGGATATACTCTTTTGTAAGTGAAGCCAGAACGGGACACATTTATGCCGTAGCTCTTACGTGCAGAGCACAGAGGATAGCGAAGGTCATATTCTGCACATTCGTGACCCTACAGCCCCGGGCATGGTCTGGCTCCTACCATAAGTTAGAATAACCATGAGCTGCTCTAATTTCTTCTGGCAGAAACAACTCCTTAGAGGCGTTCCTCCATTTCTGATTACTTTGCGTTAGTCTGAGACACTGTTTTAAGATACTCTCTATGTCTATGTCAAGGACAGGGAATAAGTTGCATAAAGCACTTTGCTCAGAGGCCTGTTAAAGGCATCCTTAAGCCTCTAATGGACTAGAGCAGTGCATGAGGGATTAATCAGAGGGCAAGAGTGATCCTTCTCTTGTTTCAAGAAATATCAGTATCATATAGGCCACATTTTCATTTTCTTACAGGACTTCACAGGCCAAGTGGATGCTTCGGGACAAGTGTCTTATTACTCAGGGACAGTAAAAGATGGGAGCTTTACTGAGGCAATGCATTTACTTCTAGGAAGAGTATCTTCTGTCACTTCTTATTTTATTCTTTCTTCTGAGCTTGCCTAAGAGCAGTACTGGTGAGTTTTGAAGAAGTTTGCCATGGAAGGTCACTGTAACATGACTTAAGAAGGTCTGAGAGAGCCTTCACAATAGGAAATAAAGGAACGTTTTTTACTTTCTCCAATAGTTTCTACAAAACAGCAACAAACAGTTCTTCAGTGCACATGAATACACACACACACAGACACACACACACAGACACACACACACAGACATAAGCCATATACTTGTGTGAGGTGGTATAGTTTTTTCCATACCTGAAACAAAATTAGAAATGATAAAGTCATGTGCTCACAACATGGATTATTTCCAGTGCAATATATCATATCCTTTGGAAACTGCTGTCTAGATGAAGTATGTTAACCCTTTCTGTTTTCTAACTAAATGCAAAAAAAAAAAAAAAAAAAAAAAAGGAGTATGGGAGTATTTGAATTACTCTAAATGTGGAGCTGTTACCCATATTTTTTCATCTCTCCCTTTTCTGTATCCTTCTTGTATTTTTCCTGCTCTGTTAAGCTAGCATAACTCATTTTCATCCTGTCATATATTACCAGAGATTCCTTATATATTATTAACTATAGAGGCTGGAAAAGTGTGATTTTATCTATATGAGAGAAAAGCAGCAATTTTTATACTTTTCTATTTTAAGTACAAAACAAATTAGAGATATGAAAGGCGGATGTTCCAAGCACTTCTCATTCTCTTCACATTATCTTTCATTGAGTCTTGTGCTGTTTGAGTTGTCCCTGGCCTGCTAACACCTGATTAGAAACCAAGAGGAGAAATGAACTTGTGATATGCAGACATTTACCATAGCGATTACAATAGTTTTCATGGGCTTTCTTTCGTACCACTGTTGCCAGTGTTGATTTCCAAAAAAAATCTGTAGCAGAATGCATCACTGACTGCCTTCTCACTTCAAGGGAAGGGCAAAAAGCCCTTTCCTTAAGAGACTGATTCATCATCAAAGTAACTCATGAAAAAGGAAACAAATCATAGAATAGAGTCGTAGAAATGTTGGTCCAAAAGGAGGTCATGTCTGGAGGGAAACCTCTCAAAACAGGACAGTCACCATCCCTAGATCAGGCTGTTTCAACACCATGGCTGTTTCTACTGGAGTCTGGAAACCTCCACGGATGAAATTTGCACTGCCTCCTTGGGTTACCCCATCCAGCTCGGCTCTCTCCTCCTGACAGGAAACTCTTTTCTCCAGTATATTATAGTATCCACCGCTACCGAGAAGAGTTGGGCTGCATTAAGTTTGTAAGTTCTGCCCACGTAGCTGTAGGCTGCTTAGTGACCGATTTATTCACTGAACTAAATAAATGCAGCTCCCTCAGTTTCTCCTCACGGGTGATGTGCTGTAAGTTTGTTACTGTCTCGGTAGTCCTTTGATGGTTCTTCCCTAAGTTCTCCACATCTCTCTTGGACTGGGGAGTCCAAAACTTGTCACAGTATTTCAGGTGAGCTTCACCAATGCAGAGTCAGAAGGGGATAATAACTTATCTTCCTTGATCTACTGGCTATTCTCCTCCTAACATATCTATGCAGTTTGCCTTGTTGCTATGAGAGTATGCTGTTAGCTCATTTTCAGCAAGGCATCCACAGTAACTACCAAACCTATTTCGATGTAGCTGATATTCAGCTGGTTGGTTTCCAGCCTATACTGACACATAAGGTTATTTTGCCCTAGGTGCAGAGCTTTGTGCTTTTCCTTGTTGAACTTTAGTTAGCCCGGTCCTCAAGTTCTTCAAGGTCCCTCTGGACTGATTGGGTAAATCTCAATGCTCAGAGATTGAATCTGTGATACGTGTTAAAAGTTCACACCTAGCCAATTTAACCACATTGAATTAAGTTTATTAACAGAGCCGGTCTCTTCATTGTTATAGAGAGACATCAGCAGTTAATTTCTTTTCTCTCACTATAAAACACTGAGAACAAGCTTTCCACTGAAACAGGAGATCTGTGCTTGATCTTGACCCTTGTGCTCTAACTTGCATTAGCATCTATTCTGCAAATGCCTGAAGGCCTGAGTTTTATCTTCCCCATTCGTTATGCCTGCAATAAATTCAGATCAGACTAAACAAAAGTTTCACCTAGTCTGATTCAAAACAGGCATTCCAGCTTCTGACTGGTCCATTTTAAGTTATACTCGTCTCGTAGGCATAGTTAGTTCACAGGCTAATATATTTCAGAATCATCAGCCATTTTTAAAAGGCTACAGTATTCAATTCTGCCCAGACAAAATGCAACAGATTCTGCTATTAATTATGCTATTTAATTTTATTAAGTTGTTACTTAAAGCTATTCTTGGTATTAGCATCACTATTTTGTTTATTTTTATTGGCTTTATAAGGTCTACTTCTATATTTTTTTCCTCTTCACCATTGAATCCTTTCAACACCATTGAAGGCAAAAGCCTTACACTAGTATAAAATCATTGAGAAGGGAGTAAAAAGGGCCTTGCTTTTTACATGCAATGACTGAGAAATGAAAGAGATGTTTATAATATTCTAAACCTTGGAACTGTGTCTGGTAATTCTCTGGGATATGGCCTGCAAGGGAAATGACCACCATCTGCTACTGCCCGCCAGTGCCCTGAAAATACAGTCAGGCAGCTAGTATTCACTGGAACTAGCAACAAAGTAATCCTCTCCATTTCAGTTCTTAAGATTACAGGTAATTGCGTGCAAGAAGCAGGCTGCACAGATTTTTCCAGCTCTGAAGTCCTGAAGATTGAAATAGACCACATTTGTCCTAAACTTGCTGCTGGTTTCCCCCTCTACATTTATATTTGGTTTTTAAATTGATAGCAGAAGTCCATGACTACCTGCAGAGATTTCCAGGTACTTTTACTGGTTCATGGATTCAAAAGTGGGACTCTTGGTCAAACAGTAACTTTAAGCTAAAGTTAATCTTTTTCTTTATGAAACTAAGATAAGGCTGCTTTTAAAATAAAGAAAATATTTTGAGGTTCTGAGGGAGCTTCAGTAATATGCACATATCTCTACAAGGCATGTACAGAAGCTAGTCCATGGAAAGACAAACTGTGATAAAGAGCTCTGCTGAAATGAAAAAACTTGCAGTAGGAAGGAATGGCATAGAAAAGTTAGATTACAAGGAGGAGGTGCAATTGAGAGGGAGAGAATTTGAAAAGAATGCAGGAAACCTTAATTCTAGTTTTGCAGTTCCGATATTCTTTTGACTTTTAATGCAATAATAAAATGGTACCTTCACAGAAGTTTTTCTTTTTAAAGTAAGTGGAAGAACAACAGAAAAAAATACCGTACAAGTTCGTAGTACTTCGAAGTACAATGAAAGGTATTGATATATTAATATAATATTATATAATATTATTAAGTAGTGCGCGTTAATATATTAATATTATATTAATATTATATTAATATTATATTAATTATTAATTGATCTTAATTATTAATTAATAGTATATTGATATATTAGACCAATAGCTTATGAAACTAGAGGAATGCAGAATTTAAGTACAAATGGGAATATGAATGGAGCAGAAAGGAGAGAAGTAGCGTAACGATTTTGTTGTTTGCTCCCCCTCCCCCTTTTCAGATGGATTAAAGAACTATTAAAACTTAAAATGCAAAAATCACTCTCAGAGAAACTAAGTGAGAATGGCTGAACTTGGGTAATTTTGTAGATCCCAAGGGAACCAATTCGTCTGCGTTTGTTTTTTGGCTATGATACAAAGGGTGTCTCTGAATCATTTGGAGAGGGCTGCTGCAGTAATAATGTATTCTTAAGAGTTGCACTGCTCACTGACGGAGTGCAGGACAAGAGAGGCAAAAACCACAGGAGAATTTTATTGTCTGTGTAAAATGAACTACTCTGGCTTCTGTGAGTGAAAGCAAGTCTCAGATCTATGAGATACAAATTAAGGATGAAAACAGGTTCTGCTGTAGGAGGTGTTTCCGAAAAGAGTGTTCTCAGGTTTTGGTCAGTGCTCAGAGAGGCAAAAAGGAGTTGGGCTCATGCCAGACTTGACCAGATCACAGGATGTTTGCAAAATTGGGGTTATGAATAATTTAAAGGAATGATGTAACATTTAGTTTGTTTAGTTGTGAAAGTTTCATCAGAGTTTCGGATGGAAGATGCTATATTAATAGGCAGTAGTTTTACAGGGAAAATTAAATACACTGGCCTTTCAAACAATAATGGGTGTTGCATGTATAATTTCCACTCCATGACGCAGAAAATCCTATTCTATATATAAATAGGGAGGCAAATAAAGGTGTATTCACACTGAAGCTACCTATTAGTCTATATTAGGGACTCCCACATGTAAGCTTAGGAAGGTGGAAGAGTGGAAATTCCTGTAACTCCCTTGCCTACCTCACTGACTCAGTGCCTGTTACTCACGCTACGTTTCTCAAACTCTCTTGTGCCCAGTACGGAAAACACAGCTGATAATATGTTGAGAAAGAAGACACAGTGGTTGCCTGTAGCAGCACAAGACAGAGAGTACAGAGGATATTCTCATTGGTATTGGTCTTCTGAGATAACTGCTGCAGTTTTTTCCCCTCCATCTTAACTTTAAAGTCTCTGCTCTGCTTCTAATTATAAAATAATAACTGAATCTAACAATGGTTCTGTGCTTTCATCTTGAGCTCACAATTCTCAGCTCACAATATTTTTAATTCAGCTTAATTTCTTCCTTTTTGGAGATATCACTCCCCAGTTGTGTCGAAAGAAGGCTTTCTGCACTATCTTTGTGGATAATGTGTAGACGCTAATTCAGCTAAACATATATTAAAGAATCTATTGCAAGTGCTGTAGTACATATAATGAGAAAGGTGGAACCTAATATGGAAAAAAGATAGATCGTTGTAACATACTTCTCTTTCTACCTTAGCCCATAGCGAGTGAAAAATGGCACAATGCATAAGTTTGAAGACAAAGGTACAGTATAATACATTTATCCTTATAGCACTCATGTGAAACAACCATGAAAAAGATAAAGGTCCTAACCTCACAGGATATATAAATGATAAATGTACTATAATACTTCCTATCTCTCTATATTCTTTCTCCTTTGATACTGCTATATAGAGTGGGCTGTTACCTTAAAATCTCTACCATAGGATTATCTAACATAGTTTAATGTTATATAAGTTGTGCTATCTTTATAAATATGTTCCGTGTATCAACATGTTACATGAA
Source organism: Struthio camelus (assembly GCF_040807025.1). Classification (NCBI taxonomy): domain Eukaryota; kingdom Metazoa; phylum Chordata; class Aves; order Struthioniformes; family Struthionidae; genus Struthio; species Struthio camelus. The sequence goes on from NC_090945.1 coordinate 30,662,196, forward strand.
AATACTAAAATTCTCTTAGCTTACCTTCAAAATGGATAGTGTCTCTACAACGTTATTCGATATGCTGAAGCCTAATGATATTTCTTGTTCCGAGTCTGTAGCCATTCAACTTGAAAACAAATAATTAAAATAAATTATACCCTTAGTGTCTGCAGACTAAGGAGACAAACAGAAATAGCTATGTGTAGAGGGAGGTTAATACAGGGATATCTGTTGACAGCATTATGAAGACCTCAGAGGGATTCATACATTTGTCTGCCTGCAGTGATGTGTGTGAGGAATCCCATGTCAGGCTGTTTAGTTTAGCAAACAGGATTTCCAGTAATAGATTTTCAGAAAAACGTGGTTACTCAGGGGTGTTGTGTACTTTCCAATTACTAAAACGTTCAGACAGACTTTGGCCTTTTTTTTTTTTTTCCTGTTGATGTTTTCATGGATGTGCATATAATTGTTGGGTTTGTTTGTGTTTTGTATTCTTCTGCTTATGTGATCTAGCACTCGCTGTACTGAGAGAGATTTTGTGACCTCTAACACAGCTGTCAGTCACTTGCTATAGGTGCCTGCAAGGATGCACTCCAGATTTCCTGCTGGTGATGGGTGGCTCTCAGATCCACTGTCATTTCACCTCACAGCTTCTTTCAGTTTTCTTGCTCTGTTATTTTTTTAATGCTCAGTAGAAAGTTCCCATGTTTTGGAAACTTTAGGTGCTGAATATTGTTTATACTGAAGGCTCTGAAATACAGGCCTCTATGTTGTGCTGAATAGCTAATAACCGTGAAGTTTCTACTGCAAGGAAATCGTTATTAACAACCCAAAACTCTCAGCTTGAGGCAGGGCATTCGCTTTAGTCTTTTTTGTGTGTTTCAATATCTATTTATTGGTGCTCATAATTTCTGAGGAAGGAACCAACTGAGGTGATGTATGAGTAGAAACAGGGAAAGAATTTTAATAAGGAAAGCAGCATGGGCCAAGTGGCCTTCTCTGTACTTCAATATGCCTTACAGTCTTGCTGTCTCTAAACACATCAGACTATAAATAGCCTAGTTTTCGCCAGTCTGCTACTCTTGCAAAAGGGAAAAGACACGCTAGTCATGTCTACAATGTCTTGCTGGAGAAGAACAGCCCATGTCAGCCCCTTGGGCACATTTGGCTCAGCTGCTGAAATGGGCCTTCAGGGCATATCAAGATCATAACCATCCTGTCTGTGGAGCAGCATATCGGGGGCTTTTTAGGCAAGACCCTCAGAATGGCTTGATCCATTTTCAGTTATGGGTATACCCTAAAACCTGTGTTGACAGCTGGAATATATAAATGGTCCTATGCGACTTTCATCTACCAGCTTAAAGGGGGAAAATTGGGTGGACTAGAATAAACTAGGGCTGGCAGTGGTCTTCAGAGCTTCTCCCAAAGGATGTCCACAACTGTTTCAGAGAAAGCTGGGCAACTGAGCCTGTTCCCTTTATAGTGCTATTTAAATGCCTGAAAAGAAGATGATGTCTCATATAATGAAGAGATCTGAATAGTTATTTGAATCCAGCCTGATCCAGGGTCTAAAAATTAATTTAGTTTTGGCCTATAATCCTTAGATTAAGTAGGCTTTGAATAGGGTTGATAAAAAGACGTTTCTCCTTCTGCCCTATTCTTCTGTCTCCGCATGCTGCTTTTGAGGAGATTCTAGTTCATAAACAGAAAGTAGAATAAGAAAAAGCCAGATGGGAATGGAAGGAGAGTGTTCATGGAATTAAAATTTTGACTTTGTGTTCAAAGGATGAGGAAAATTCAGGCTGACTTTTAATTCTTTTAAAGTGACTAACTTTCCCTAAACTGATATTTTTTTCAGTGAAATGAAATTTTCGTATTTGTAGAGGAAGTGATGTGTTACGTTTGATGATACCTCTGTTCTTTAGGGAGAACTATTGTTAGTCTGAACTTGTATCAGCCTCCTCTTTTTTTTTTTGGTGGGGGGTGTAAATTGCATAATTTCAGGGAAAATCAGTGAACAGTGTCATCTTCAGTAGCTACGTCTGCCTTTTTGGATTTGAGATAATTGAGTAAGAATACTTCAGTGATTAAGTTACAAGACCAGAAGTCAGAAGACCTGGAGACAGATTGTCTAAATCCATCTTAGCTATTTATGGCTTCAAAGTAACTAACCTCATTTATATCAGCTGAAGGTGTGGGCTTTACGGTCTCTCCCACCTACTTCAGACTCTGACAAAAACGCTTACGTAAGAAGTCTAGCACATGACTTAACCCCTGTACCCCACGTTTTCTCTTTTGCAAAATAGGATGAAGATGATAACTGCATGCCTTACTTGGATAGTGATATTGAACAATGGAATTTTTTAGAATGAAATGTCTGTAGAATCTATATAGAACATTATATAAGAGTGATATCTAACAAGGAAATGGCATACAGAAACAATTTGGTTTTACTATAACAGCCAAGTCTGTTTTGTCCAAGTTTTCACTAAATTTAAAGCATAAATATATAGGGAAAGATACCTTCCCTTCTTCACTCTCATTCCTATATGGCTCCAGATACATTGATAACAAACTTAGCTAAAAATGGTAAGTTACCCATGACATGAGAATGCAGCTAAATGCAGTTACTGCTTTGCCTTTGGCTTCTTTTTGGCCTACGAGTATCTTTGTAGAAATCAAAGGTTATTTCCTTCCTGAAAACAGTGTAGCTATTATTTCATTGTGCTGAGCTTTTCATGCAGTGCCGTAGCTAAGAGAGGTGAGAGAGCTGTCCATTTTGGAAAGAAAAAGCTAGGACCATCCATTTAATGTCACTTAGGGCCTATTATAGCAGAATAATTTGGCCATTTAGAATTTTAGATCAAAGTATAAATAGTCTAAAGCTACTCTGCATCCCAGAGGTGAGAAGATGGAGACTCTTTGCAGTCATAATACCAGATGTTTAACCATTGCTATAAACCCAAAAACAGAAACTGAAAATAAAAAGTAAGCTGTTAATTGGGGATATATGGAGTCATGTCACAGGTGAAAGATGATCTAAAATGCTGCTTCATAGCACAGTGCAATAGTGAAATTAGCACATGTCTATTATCACTGCGTGCAACTCTGCAGGAAGCTAATGGAAATAGCTTAATCTTTTCAGGTCCTCTGAAAGGAGAAATACAGGATTTTACCTGTGTTACTGAATTTTCCCTCCTCTCTCATTCCTGGCCAAATTCTTACTGCATAGCAGTTTTGTGTTATTTAATGCCTCAAGTGTAGACTGAATAGCTAACTACAGATATCAAGGATCCTATCATTTATTTTTAGTAAATGGCAGCTCTAGTGATCCATTGTGATGCCAGTCAGAAAGGGGAAGGGTGCAGTCCGAAAATCCCTCTGCTTGATCCAGTTTCAGTAAGTTCTCTTTCCAAAGCAGTGAAAGCAAAGGCATTAATTATACATTTCCATTATGACAGAGCCAACATCAGCAGTGACTAAAACCTAATTTGTTTAGGTGGCAGTGCAGGCTGTTCTCTGATCAAGTTTTGCTTCCCACAGGGAGGCATCAGTCTTAAATTACACAGCAAGCAGGCAAGAGAAAGGAAGCAAACAATAAAACACTTTCCAGAGGAAGAAAGGAGGAAGATTTGTCTGTCAATATCCTATTAAATAAATAAATCTACATTTTTGTCACTTAACAAAAAATCAGTGATGGGGTTCAGCTTTAATTAAAGGAAATACATTGTCTTTGAGGTTTTATAGAGTTATATTTTTAGATTTCCAGTGATAAGTTGCTTTTAATGTAAAGGAACTTTTCTACTGGAAGGAGGAAAAGGATAATAGAAAGAAGAATCCCTGAGAAGCGCTCACAAGACTGAAAGATGGAATATCTATTTCCTTGTCCTACTGTAATCTAAAAATAGAATAATTTGGATTTTCTTTAGTAAAGTGTTCACAAAACCTCGATGGGCGTGTGTGCGCACGCACACACATACACACACACACTCTTAAAAAAGCATATGTTAAGTGCACAGACACATTTATGTTGAAATATTTGCATACAATTAGAGTTGGATATGTATCTTTCTGAGGAAATATATGCATGTTTTCAGGTAGGCTTCAGTTTAACACAGTTAAGCCTGGGCCTGATTTTACTTTAACTTCAGTAGATCTATTATCTTACATAGATCTATGAAAGTATTTTAGCACCTCACTGAATCAAAGACCCCAAAGGAATGTTTTTGTTATTTGCTTTTAATTTTTAGCTGCTATAAAGAAGTGTTAGTTGTGATTTCCTATTGTAATTTGACTTTTAATATCATATCCCCTGGCTGCTTCAGCCTCTGTGTTTAGCATGCATAAATCAAAAGCAAATATAAGCTGATTTCTTATTAGCTCACTTTGAGAAGAAACAATAAAATCTATGATGAGCTATCTGCCATTTAACAGAATATCTTCCTGTTATGCCATCCCATTCCTCATACCCTCAATTTTTTTATCCAGTGGAGTTTGCTGGCAATTTTGGATGACTGAATAGTCAGAAAATTCTATATCCCATAGACAACAAATGCTCTTTTGGAACTGTTATGATGCAAAATTAAAGTATTTTCAAATACAAGCAAAAGAGCAATATATGATGAAAATTATTGTGGAGAATATTGTGTGAGCTCATCAGGTTTTATTTAATCTAAGTAGTTAATATTTCCAGTATTAAAAAAAAAAAAATGCTTCTGACCACTCAAACCTCCCAGAGTAATTGGATAATAAAAAGGGTCACAGCCAGATATTACTTTGAAAAGAAATGAAAGCAGCATTGTCTCCTTATTGCAAGCTTAAACTAGTGCAGTTTATTCTGTAATTTAAACTTTTAGCCACGCTTGAATTATAAAAGAAACTATATCAGTCATTTGGGATATCAAAATACAGTTGTCTAAGAGCATATATATCAATATGTCTATCTTGCATAAATGGCCAAGCTATGCTGTTATTTCTCTAAAAGAAATGATGGAGATGCAGAAAAAATGCTATATAAAACCATAAAAATGCTAAGAAACTGAATGTACCAAGTCTGAGCACAAATTATTTCAGTCTTTTATACGTGCTCTCAATTTTGTTGCTCGTAACTGAAATAAGGAGCAAAGGATTAATATGAAGAATGGCTGACCTGGTGGCCTAAGATTACATCACCTCAAGTCAGAATTTTGTGCTCGTTATTGAAGTGGCAAAGGCTGCGAGTGCCACAGATATATTATGAGTCTGTAAGATGGGGGAGGACACGCAGGTTACATTATACATGGACACCCCCTTCTGGCTACTCAGGAGGTAGAAGCTCTAAAATTGATTGAATATTTAAGAATATAGCCTATATACCAAACCAAATACATGCTTGCCTGTAAAGGATGCCATTAAATTGTATCTGGTCTGTATTGCAACTGCCTTTCAGATGGCTCGTCTACAGTTCCTACTGCAGGTGAACACTGTACAAGCAGGCAGATGAACTGCCCGCAACCAGCAGTTATCGTCTGAACGTTTCAGGGTAGCTAAGACAAAGTCTAGGCTGTCTCACCAGCAAGCCGTTCCCCTCTTTCAAAGCTGGAGGACAACTGCAGGAGTGAAGCAGTGCTGCACTGCTGCTATGTATTTGACTGTCTTTAATCAATATAGCTGGACAACAATAGAAATCATTACAAAACTAGGTGGGAAAGAAATGAAAAATGTGACTTTTGGAGTAAAATGGGAGAAAGATTCAACCAGACAACATGCTTGAAGGATCCAACTTTCAATGGCAGAGGGACACAATTCCTGTGTTATTTGGTTAGTCTGGTTACGCTTGTGAAAAGTAGGAGTGTTCAGAGACCAGCAAGGCAGAACCACAAGGTTCGGGCTATCAGATCAAAAGAAAGCGTTCACAGCCATGCCTGATCCAGGTGACGCATCTATAAAGGCTACTTGCAGAGGCAGAGAAACACATGAGTAGAGGCTGAGGAAGGTCTGCTGATTAGTTCTCATCTATAATGATCCTCTCTGAGGATCTAGTGAATTTGTAGGGGAGCAGACAAGTCCTTAGAGGCTGACGTGGAAGAGAGAGTTCTTCTTTCTTTGCTTTTGCTGTGCCTGCTCTACGTCAAGTGGTGGGAAAAGGAAACCTGTGGTTCTCCTGGCGGTGCTCCAGGGCAGGAATCTGTATAGTCCCACACAGTCTTGTCTCCTACCCCTAACGTGCCAGTTCATTACAAGAAAAGCCTTTCCTGTCTAACACACACCATTAAACCTTCCAAGCTGCTCTAATTTTTCACTTCCAACCATGTTAAAACAGACAATAAAAAATATTAGCGGAATAAGGCTGAACAATCAGCCCTTGCATAGCTCATAGCAACAGTGCAGTATCATGCAGCGCTGAACATTATATTTTAAAATAGGGTCATCATGGTTAATCTTTTCATTTAGTGTAAAGCACCTCTTTTGTCCCTTTACCACCACCCTCCCAGTGGAACAGACAATAAGACAGAGTTGCCCTGATTTATGTGAGTGATTTTACTTCAGAGACAGGAAAAGAGAAAAGATTAAATGACTAGTTGAAGGCTTGTGGGTATATATGTATGCCAGTATGTATACGAAATCTAATCTTATGAAAATGGATAATAATATGACAATGAAGTAGGTAAATGGGACAAATAAAATGAAAAATGCTAATTAAATCTGAAGGAAAAAAAAATCCTAGCCCTGCTGAAGCTGATGGGAAAAACTCCCACTGACTTGGTGAGGGCAGGATTTCATCCAAAATGTCTGCGTTGAGCTATAACAGAATTATAGACTCAGAATTATACAGAGTTATAGTCCCATTAGGTAATTTACTCTTGCCTAAATGAATTTGTGAAGAATATTCCAAAATCAAGTCCCAAATAGAAGCACCTCCAAACATGGTGAAATTTCGGATCAGAAACTAATGGTAGTAATTCAGGGTCAATCCTATGTATTTATACTTTAGTACCGTCTTTTCCAAAATGGTTGAGTTACTAGAGCATTTTCTTTGAGAAATCATTCCACGCTATGTGACAGTTAACCTCGATGACCAAATGGTCTCTCTCTGACCACCTCTTGATTTGATTGGAGGTAGAAGATTGCAGTCCTGTGGGAGGTAAGAAACCACTCAAAACAGTAAAGCATGAGGGAGCATGAGTGCCAAGACACCACCGCGGTGATAAAAGCCTGCCTGCTGACTGTCTTCTCACACCCCTTGAGCAGCTACAAAGTACATTCCTGTGTCATTTGGTTAATTTTCTTTTTGTTTACTTTATTTTAAAAAACACTACTTAAAAAAAAAAACTTATCTCACTTTTTTACATGCATAGTTCTCCGTAGCTCTTGTTATATTTTGCTCGTTTAGAGCCAAACCAAAAAGAACTAGGCAACTTCAAAAAGTGTATCCAGTTTTTTGATGCTGTAAACTGTGAAATTAATTGGATTTTGAAATGTTTTCAGTCTTGTTTATATTTTGTTTGTGAAAACTGAATATTTCCTAGATAGAGTTTTGCATCTTTGGTTTTACTTTCCCTCAAAAAACAGAGTTATTTAATGATAATGTGTTACGTGATATTTTTCATTCTGTTTGAAAAGCCATCTTTTATTTAACAGTGTTCTGGTAATGTTTTTAAGATAATTTACCTGAAGTCATTGTCATTTATTTAGACCATTTCAAAATATCATGCAGGGAACAGGGATGCTAAGAAGATCTTGAAAGTTCAAAAATGCATTTTCTGCAATTTTTTTCTACTATGTCTTACATTTATGCAGCTTTTATGACGTTAAGGACAGATCTCAAGCTCAAGATCCATAGCTGTAAGATTATTTTCCTCCTCATAAATATGGCACTTGGAGGTATAAGACAACCTCGATTTACTGAAATCTCTGAAAATATCTTTAGTTTCCTAATGTTACTGATCAAAGTTGGGCAGCTGGAAGAGCTTTCCCCCTTGGTGTATATGTTGTAGTTTTCCTCTGTAGACATCAGGGCTTCCTGGGAGATGCCAGACTGAAATGGTTTGGATGTGAAAAGCACCATTTTGTTATTATCCAGGCAGTGGCAAGCCATTATGCAAATTGTTCTTTTTGGGAGTAGAATAAATGCTGGAATCTGGTAATTTCCTTTCCAAACCCATTGAAGTGGACTAAGTTTTGGACTAAGTACTGTTGTGAGCAGATTGGAGACCCAGATAAAAGGAATTAAGAAGAGAGGTTGCTCTGGCTGTTCATCTCTCTAATGTGTGTATTTGAAATGTGTAAGTCTGCTGCTCCAGATTGGCTGCTTGTTTCGCAGACGCAGTCATTCTTAAGTCCCCTTTTAACTTGCTCTCCTCAGCAGGATTTCTTCTGCTTGCTAATTGCCAACAGTGAAAATCTACAGAGGCAAATTGATGAGGAAGAAGAGAAGGTTGCCAAACAGGAGTGGTTAAAAGAACTCCAGCCATGGGCAGGGGAGGGAAGGCTTTGCGTGTTTCATTTGCTTTTTTACAATTAGAAAAAGATCTTTTCCTATTAATTCTACTGACAAGGATCTGGCATCTCAGAAAATATTTCTACCAAGTCACGTGGTCCCAGGCCTCCCCTTTGGGAGTCTTTAAGTAAGCAGGAGATTGATAACTGAAAATACACATGGCAACTTAAAACTTCTGGATTCACATCGAACATTGTGTGTTTGTTGTTTGTTTCAGCTCTGAATCACTCTACTGCTTAAGCAGAGTGGCATACAGTCCCCACTGGTGTGGCTCAGCAAGGACATATGTTTTAGAGCATCAAGTAAGTGCATTTACTTTTTTCTCCTGATCATCCTAAACAGCGGATATGCATAATACAGAGGAAGAGATCTTGTAAAGTAATTGTAAGTAGAAAATCATCTACTGGGAGAATTTCTAATGTTTTCTGCAGGTATCTCTTTGTGGCCCAGTTCTATCTAATATCTGTATCTGTTAACTGAAGTCAGAGGCCAAACTGGTATTACTCTAAACAAAAATAGGCTGCGTTGGGCTGGCAGATTTACTCTGGGCTACAGCATTAAAAGAAAGTACTAAATTTTACAGAAAACTGGATTATTGCAGGGGTCAACTGATGAGACTAGTAGTTCCTGGAGAATTCTCTAGGTCATCTAATTTGCTGGTGAGCATTTCAATACCATATTTCTAATACATTGTTATATGTATAATATAGGACCTATATGTCCAAAGTTGCATATTGCTGAAAGAAGAATATGCTTCAAATGTATTAAGGAGTCTTGTAACTATGTCTCCAAGAAGATTAAACCTTCATAGGCCTAAGCCAACTAAACAGGACCTCCTCATATAAAATTGTGAGATACGACTACTGGATGAAAATTCAGGATACTATGGAATAAAAGTAGATATTTACCATGCCAGTGGATGTACCTAACACTCATGAGACTATTATCAATTGTTGGGTCAAGTTTCACTGTATCTATTTCTAAAATGGTTCAGAAAGGACCTGCAAGAGTGATTTAAAGTTAAAAATATCTACTTTTCTGTAAAAAGTAAAAAAAAAAAAAAAAAAAGAAGTGACTCAATCACATTCTAGTCACTCAAGGTGACTTCTGAGGATTTTTCAATTCACATGCACAAAAAAATCTAGGGCCACAAAGTTGAATATAGTGCCAGGTGAAAAATAAGACATGTTTTTTAACACAGGATGCAATTAACTACTAAAACAATTTTATTAGGACTTTTTCATTTGAGGTCTTTAAGTCAACTTTTAGGGACAGGTCTCAGCTAAACCAGAAACGCTAGATTCATTGCAAGAATCATGATTGGGTTGCTTTAGCTGTTGAATTACAATTAGAATGAAGTCTTTGTTGGTTTCTTTTTGTTTTCCCATGCTTATTCTCAACTGTTTCCATGGTTCAAAACAAGATAAAGACACTAGGTATCTAATACAAGTCCTTTTGCCACTGCGTGTACATTCCTCAGCTTTAAATTCCCCTTTCTATATACCCAATGATTTCATTAGACCTTTAACAATTACAAGCTTGTACTGATGTGTTTGTAATTGATGACTGCTAAATCCTTTTTTCTCAGAAAGAGTCTTTCATCATAGTTTCAATGTTTTGTTCACATATATATTATATTGAATTTTGCTGTATTAAAACACATTTATTGGCATCCGGACATCAGATCACTCTTTAATGGTTCCTTAATTGCTTATTATCTTTCAAAAATGCTGTAGATGTGGCAAAATTACTGGTAATTATATTGTAATCCAAGTTATTGATAAAAGTACTGAAAAGCATTTATCAAAAATGGATCCTTATAATGGTCTGCTGATGTCTCCATATAAGGAAATTTCAATTCAGATTTTAAATTAATTTTATTGTGTGACCTATACATTCTATTTACAAGTTTTCTTTAGGTAAGTAAAAAGATCTGGAAAAATTCACAGATTAGATATTAACAGAAGTAGCTTTATCAATCAGACCTGCAACCTTGTTTTTAAAAAAAAAAAAAAAAAGAAAAAAGAAACAGAAAAGCTTGCTAGAAAATACTTTATCACAGAGAATAGGTTAAATAGCATTAATTGGCCTTATGAAGCTTACTTCCCTGTTGATAGAGTCTTGAGTAGATGGTCTTACTATTTTATTCAAGATTGATCAGAATAGTCACTTACTGGCTTTCTGAGGTGTCTGTCTTATCCCATTCACTCTTTCTAGATATTGAAGGGGAAGGGTATTTAGGTATCAAAAGAGTTAGTGGGTATTGTTCTCACTAACTGCAGCATCATACTAGTAAGTAAACATCTCAGACATACTTCAAGCCATAGAATATTTCCATCTTCACTGGGATGCATTGGTTTCCTCACTTGGACAATTCCCTGAAAGGAGGCTGAAGAGTCACGGGCTAGTCTGGCGCACATCTGAAGAATGAGAAGTAGCTATGGCAAAGAGCACTCCTTAGAGAATAAGTGTTTCCTATTGTCTCTCTGTAATTCAGAAAGCAGAAGAAATTGGGACAGTACAAATATTTAAAAAAAAGGTGTAAATGGCCACTAAGTCCTCTGAGGTTACTCAGAGGACTGCTTTCTCCAGACACCCCCAAGCGTTGCAGAGCTCATGTCAGATGAAATCCCAACAGGGGGGATGGAGCACCCTTTGCTCGGCTGCTTCTCCTCCTCCTCAGAGATATGTGGTCTGTGAAAGGAGATGTACATAAAAGCACTGGCTACTCTCTCTGCTCCCCTTACAATCTACAAAAATGCCAGCAGAGGTGAGTGGGTGTAGGAGGAAAATATACCGTAGCTTACTCTTTGAGCCACAAGGGAAATTGTGAAAAAGAGGTCTAACTCAGGCGCTAGGCTCTCCTCCTGTGATTGATACTGTTAATTTGCCAACTCACTCAAAATGCTGAGAAGGAAACTCAGACTATCTTAAATAAGAAAAGATGATGCTGGTAATTTCTCCAGCGTCTCAATGTGAGAATTACACATTTAATTTAAAATGCAACATGCATGCCATCTTCAAAATCCACTAGATTATTTTAATATCAAGTAAGTTTTGGTTCTTGTTTATACGTTTCCCAAGTGAAGACAAAAGAAAAGACATAGTGAGAGGTGAGAGGTGATGTATGTTAAAAAAAGAACCAGAAATAACACTCAAGAAAGAGAATTATTTATAGACAGCAGAATCTGAAAAGAAATGCCGAGAGATGTCAAAACTGATTGAAACACGCAGCCTTGACAGCTCTGCAATTCACAAGCTGACTACCTGCCAGAATTTGTGCATGATGCTTTATATTCTTCAACCACTAGGTTTGGCTATCAGTATGATATAAATTGGTGAAGGAAAACAGGAAACTATTGAACATTTGTTAGCTCTACTTCCCTTGCCCAGTCTTGTGTAAAGTATGCTATTAACCACTCTGATAACAGTTGCAGTGCTAGAACTATTGTTAATCACTGAAGTACCACTCTCTTGTTCTTTTTTAGTGCAAAAAAGTAGTTTAAAATATATTTCAGAAAGATTAAATTAGACAAACTTCCTATGCAAAGTTGATTCTGTCCCTACTTTGTCTTGATTATGATACTGAATAATGATTACATTCCTATCATTTTAACACATTTCACAACAAACAAAATAGTACGGAGAAGCACCAGGTGGGAATGATATACAACAAGCTCTATTCTCCTGTCAGGGTACATGAGTTGTGTGCCTTTGCACTGAAATCTTTGAAGTTACACTAGTATAAAAAATGTATAATGAAAAGAGAATTAGATACAGTAGTTTTTCATTATAGAAATAGATTAACCATAGTTCTGTAGCAGTTGCCACATAACTGAAGCATATTGCTTAAGCAAGCCTCACAGCACCACTAAAAATATAAATATTATTTTACTATTTTATCATGTTCTTTCTGTACCTTCTTGTTCTTTTTTGACAAAAAGGCAAACTGAATTGTACAATGGTTAACTGACCTATTTGGAGTTGCACAGTAACTTCAGTAGTACGTTTGAAACTAGATCTCAGATCATCTAACCCGGTTGTCTGCATGAAGACCACTAAAATGACTTTCTTTTCTACAAAAAGGAAAAATAAATAGGCTCTGTGCAATGACATCTTACATGGATGCACATAAAGGGTTTGTCAGTTGTAACACTGTAGGGATTCTGCTCTTATATGAGACCCATTATGATCCAAATCATCCTAGAAGCTTGGACAAAATCAAGATATATGCCTTGTTCCTATTTTTTTGTAAGCTTTAAAGGAAAACTATCTTAAATTAAAAGAAAAATAGCAATTATAGTTATTCTACAATTTTTATTTACATTGGAAACTCACATAGAAATATAGTAAAATAGGCACGGAAAGATGTTAAGAATGATTTATTTCATTACTATTTATTTCAGTCTGAGCTTTTCAAAGAAGAATGTCAGTTATCTATTCGTAACCAGTTTTTAGAATGAAAAAGTACATTCTTATAATAAAAGCAGATAAAAAAAGATACATTACAGATGCAAAAGAGGTTTTTCTACTGATTTGATCCAAACAGAGGATAAATTAAGCACTTCAGTATTTCAATAATCGTCAAAAATACCTTTCCAGCCTCAAGACTTAGATATGTAATCAAATTTATCTCACTTCTTTAATTATGTTTCATAGCATAACCTTCTGCTGACAGACTACTCAAGGCTTATGTCAACCAGAATAATAGCTTGCACATGTTATTGATTTAACTATCACTTCTAGGAACTGATCTTATGGTTTTATTAGACTGTTTTTAACAGTTACTTTTGGACAAGCTAATTCTACAGATCTAAACAAATATAGATCCTGCTCTCTTGAGATGTGCAATTGTTATACCTTGTTCGTAACCATCTATGATTATCAATTAAAATTACTGAGCATTCAAGTAGATGCTCAGATGCATTATGATGGATGCATTAAAGACAGAAAGATGTAAGTTAAGAAAGAGTGTATACGAGAAGCAGGTTTATTGCAGAGTCATTTCACCTGAGAGGTGATCCCTTTGCGCTTATCTTGTAGAGTTTCTGACTACAGATCATAGGGATTTCATTTCCTATTTCAGCTGCAATATACGCTCAGAAATGAAACACAGTAGTTGGGAACTCCACTGAGTAGTTTCTGGATAAACTGGAAATGCATATTTAAATGGTATTCTTATATCATCACGATCATAGCATTATGTCCATTCAGTTCATGACACTCAGATCACAGCTATAACTTTAGCTTTTGGTGGCCACGTTGAACCAGGCTGTGTCTTTCTTTACCCACACTTCAGTAGTATCTGGGCATGGGTGGCTTTCTGAGGAGTACTCACGTCACTTAACCATGGGCAGCTGGGATGCAGGTCGCACACCACGCTCTGCTCCTTGTCTAGCTGGTGAAAGGAGACACAATCTCCTTGAAGGGCACCTAAGGAATATAAACTAGTCAGTAGTTCTAGTTTGCCCTCTGGAGTATCTCGGTGCTCTTCACTGACCAAATGAGGAGCCTTTGGCAATTGCCTTCTGATTTTGTCAGTAGCCTTAAAAAGCACTTTCTGACAGAATAAAAAAAAGTTCTTGAAACATTCAGAAAAGACTCATGTCCAGAGCTAAACAGCTTTCAAATCCCTAATAACATCCTCTGCTGTGATAATTTCAATTTATATAGATTTTACTTTTGATTTAATTAATAAGGGTTATTTGTCAAAGCCTTAATTAACACCATGATGAACATTTCTTGCATTTCTGCAATGTTAGGGAAATACATTGTACTTTTTCCATGTTGATTGTTACAACTAGAGCATGAAGGACTCACTTGTACATGCTGTGGAGTAATAAATTCTCTAGAAGGATGAGGCAAAACGCACTAAAAATGTTAAGCACTCTGAAAGGATCATGCCTTAACTACGGATACCAAACATGATTGTTCTGCTGCTGCAAGGATGCAACCCCATTCCGTGGAACAGTACTCAGGTACCTAATCACAAGATTATCCTCCCTCCTCCTGCAATTACCTGCCTTGCTGACTACGTGCTCTAGAAGGGCCACTCGAGAAGGGTCAGCAGTGTATTTTATTTTGAAGGCCTGATAAACTTGTGAAGCACTAGCTGTCCTGTACCCTGAAAGAAGAAAGGGTCCAAAATCAATTTAGTGATCAATCAGTTTAGTGTCTTGTTTTTCTCCTACAGCAGAAATATTAAAGATTTTAGATTTTTGCTAGGAAAATTGAAAGGTTTTGACTGAAATGTTATTTAAAATTTTACATAATTTTTGTTCTGATTTAAGTTCTTTAGAAATTAAAACTTTCCATAAAAAGCTTTCTTTTAAATTTGGTTGAAACAATCTTAGTTAATGTTTTTAAGTGCTTTACCTTATATTAAAATCCTAATTCTGTGCTGAATAAATTAGAAATAGTGATGTATACTTTACTAGTCTTGAGACTTCTTTTTCAGTGTTGGTGTACCTGTGTTTTTTGCTCTTACCTCTAGCTTTTAAACTTTCCCAGCTCTACGCTCCTGCATCAGCCTTTAAATTCTACATTATGGATTTGTGATGCTTGCGTTTAGATGTTTATGTTCGTACGTTTGAATCCTTTCCCATTTGCTACGTGCCCATGATGTCTTTTTGCTATACAATAGAGGGTCATTAAAATCTAAGGGGTAGTAGGGAGTAAGTCTGTTTTGCTCTGCTGAGGTGAGCAGAACGCTGCCGGATTACATGAGCTGAAGTTGCTGTTTGCACTGAAAGCATTAAACGGGGCTGCTTAGTGCCCTCAGTCCAAGGAGAGGTCCAAACAAGCCTTTCAGTAAGCTCAGGTACATGAATGGTCAGATTTATACAGGTATTTACACACCAAGAGGTCACCTGGCTGGTGATATTAGGCACCAGCATCCTCATATACAAGGGATCAAGATTGCACAGCAATGGCATCATCTGTTTGAAAACTCATCTTCCGTGAATTTTGCAGGGTTTTTTTTGGAAAGCTCAGCGCACTATTTTTCTCAGTTGAAAGTTCTGGGGATTTTTGACCAGTTGGGAAAAGGTGGATGTTTTTCCTTCCTTTCCATACTTCCTATATTTAATTTTCTTCATTGTTTCCTTTTTTCTTAATAGAGTTGAATAATTAATGGAGTTTCTGCCTGCTAACTTTGTAGTACAAACAGGTGAATCATTACAGATCTTTCAGTGCTACCTTTAGGGAAACAGGGAACTACCTTCAAAAAAATCTCCTATTATGGGTAAGTAATTTGATTTCTCTTCCCCATAAAACATTCTTTTTTAGAATATAAAACTAAAGAGATTTCTTGACATTTACCTACCCCTTAGAAAGAAAACAAAACTGAAAGACACTTC
This sequence comes from Struthio camelus, assembly GCF_040807025.1. NCBI lineage: Eukaryota > Metazoa > Chordata > Aves > Struthioniformes > Struthionidae > Struthio > Struthio camelus. The sequence goes on from NC_090945.1 coordinate 30,678,015, forward strand.
TTTTATGTTTGCTGTACTAAAACTTTGCATGTCTTTTCAAAGCTAGGTGCGTACAAGCTTTACCTTTAGTTTAAAATAAAAATAATAAAAATAGAAGATGAAGAAAATACAAAGCTTTCCTGTGAAGCGCTCTGGGACTGAATTTCCTCCTTGGCACGGAGGCTGGGATACGCTGATGAAATGTCAGGTAGATAGCTGTCTCACTTTCTGAGTGTAAAGCTCTTGACAATAGGAACCTTCTCATGCTATAATATATAGGCTTTATTTGAACCATGTTTTCTATAAAATTCTGAAAGATTTGAACTTATTTTACTCCAGGAACTCTAGGAGAATCACATGAAAATATTTGAATTGCATTGCAACTTACTATTAAAACATTTCGGTGAAGTCAGTCTCACCGAAGTTGTTGAAAAACTTCATATACTTAAAAAAAAACTATACAATTTGACATTGCTTTACTTGCTTTTACTTTATAGTTGCTGCTGTTCTTGTTTTACAGTAGTGTAAGTGTTAGAGTTTACAGTAGTCAATTCAGAATAAAAATTTTCTTGTTTTACTACTTCTACCCTGCAAGTTTCAGCAAAATAACTACAAACCTACTATGGATAGATGCATGTTTCTCACAGATGTGCTCATTACACCATCTAACTCATTCTGTTGTATTTCTGCATAACGTTATGGCAATCCACCAATGTTATTGAACAGGTACCTAAGGATACCAGGTGTAAAGATTATATTCAACCCACTGTAACAAATCCTATCCTTTATTGACTTCTTACAGGTTTTTTTAGAGCCTCTTACTGTTTTATCTTGTAGTGGACTCTGTTTGAGGTATGCTAATTAGTTCAGGAGAATTGATAGTTAAGTGTGTGTGTATACACACTTTCCAGTTAGCTGATCTAATGTGCATATACAATATATGCAGTCACATTTCTGTAAATTTTTTAGTGGTAGTTGCTTTATCAAAATTCATTTACTTTTTATCGTAGTTAAATACAGGCAGCCTTTTCGACTTTTTAGCTCCCCATTTTAAAAGAGTGTTTTGACACTACATTTCCATGTGGTATTGCAGGTTTTTTTTAATAGATCAGTTTTGATAGCTATTTTAATAGAAATAAGTTAAAATGAATATCTGAATTTAGAGCACCAAAATAGCTTGTTGTCCATGTCCTTGAGACCTGAAAGATGAACAAGAATCTATAAAATATATCAGTGGTAGTAGCTGCTATTTAAATTATTTTTCTTCTTGCTAGTTAGTGGGGTTGTCTCGCATAACTGTAAAAATATTATGATAACTAGACAACGTAAAAGTTGTATTAAGTGTATATTCTTGATTTTTTCCTCATTATTTGATAGGTGTAGCACATTTTAAAGAATGGTAAGAACATTTTTTATGTGTGTTCATGCTGATTTTAATGATATGCAGTGCTATTTTAGGCTCGTTCGGTACCAAATATAACTTGTAAAATGCAGAAATTTTTTTTAAACTTAAGAATAGACAAGTTACAGCTTGTAGAATCAGTTCATTGCTGTGAAGAAAACTAGGAGGGATGGAAGATTGGAGGGCAGTACTGGTGAAAACGAGTCAGGTAGAGATGTGTTCTTACAGAATATTTTAGTTACTGAGTTTGTGCTAGTACACAGACTATCAGCAGGGAGATAAAGAAGGATGGTTGTTCATAGTTGCTTATTTCTGTTGTGCTGCTTGCTCTATTGAAGGGATTTTTAATTAGCTTTGTTAAGTGTTGTGTACTTTGTAGTGACATTTATCCTATACGCATTCTTAAATAAAAAAAGTTTTGGTTCAGGGTTAGTTTGAAAACATTGACAGGTAGGAGAGAAAGGAAGGATTTTTCTTACCTTTTTGAAAGAATAATTGATATTTAATCAAGAAATGAAAGAGAGATGGAAAGCAACTGAGCCTTCTATTTATACGCTGTCCTCTATTTATACTACTTGTCAATTTTGTCCAACATAAGGCTTATAAAATTGTTTAAGATTTTCACAGATGAAATTAAAGTTTCTTATCCATTTAGAAATAAAAAGCATCAGTATTTTAATTCCAGAGTAGTCTTTTTTTTTGTTTTTTGGACTAAAGGAAAAAGGAGATATTTGATTCACTATTTTATAATTACAGACTTTTATCAATATTGCGTCAACAATCAGAGTAGAGTTTGCCGGAACACCTTATAAGAAATTACTAATTTCTAAATTTTAGAGTTTCACAGATCCCAAGCACGTCTGGAACTTAAGGAGGTCAAAATTCTGAAATTCTTTAAATCACAGTGCACTTTATCAAGATTTAAATTGACCTTATGTATCTATTGGTAGAAATCTAAAACACAAGCTATTTAATTACGCTCTGAGTCTTGGAAAGAAACAGTGTACTACTTAGGGCTACTTTTCATTAAGAAAACTGTAAGCATAAATAATATTAAAAGTGAATATTGGGTTAGAGTCAAGAAAAAACTAGGTGTCTGAGAATAGAGAAACCTGCTGGTATTTTAAGCTTCTGTTTGGGGCCAAACAGAACGCGAAGTTAGTGTTTGTGTGCTTGCTTTTCTTCTTTCTAGTTATTTGTTCTTAAGTCAAGGATCAAATACACGAGGTACACCATAAACAAAATTTAGATTTTTAACTTCAGCAAGTCACGTGTGCTGGACTGTATTTCTTTTTTATATATGAATCTTAAATTAAGGTTTTGCTGGAGTCTAGAAGTAATGGAATTTGCTGTTGAAGAAATAACAGGGATAGTCGTAATTTTATAGAAGAATGCATGAGTTCATTTAAATACAATTGATATACATATTGAAGATTGCAAGAACTGACTGGGTTCTTAACATACGTACTACACAAATCCTCAAACTACTTTCTTACTGTTGCTAAAAATTATATTTGGGGTCCAGAAACTTACAGTACACACGAAACTTGCAGTTACGCTAAGACATTTAGTGCCAGTGGTTGTCTCTTAAGTTCCTGAGTACTTTGCATGTGGTCAATATTTGAATGATATTTCTTTGACAAATCAATTATTTCATTTTATTAAGTCTCATGGCATTTTTATGCTACTATCTGCTCTCCTAATGAACACTATGACTACTGGGTTGATTCTGAGCATTATATACCTTCTAGTTATTCGTTATTCTGACAAATTCTTTTTCCTCTTATTAAATAAAAACTTGCAGCTACAGCAGCCTGTGATTAATGCTGATGTGATGTTTAGCTTTTGTAAGTTTTTCAAAAGTGAGCTTTTTTGATAGAACACAATAAATCACTTTCCTCCAATTTTTTTCTTCTAAATGTTTTATTTTGCCAGCCAAGAGATGATGGCAGCCCATTTAAAATGTCGGATCCTTATCTTCATTGTGATAGTTAACCAGGTTAAAAACCACTTGGAATCTGGACTTCACAGGAGGACCTCCAGGGGTGCACAACCCTGATGCAGAAATTTGAAGAAAAAAGAACACGGTGAATTTCCATTACTTTTTCTCTCTGTACTAGATCGGTCCTTTGGTACACATTGAACCATCACGTGTTGAACTAGACACTGTGATGTTGGCAATGCTCTGGTCAAAAAATATATTAGAAAAACGAGAAGGTGGTTTAAATTTGCCCATGTAATAACGTGTATAGGACATGTCTGGGCCCAGACAAGTACGCTTTCCTTCAGCTTCGCACTACTGGAGTCATGTTGTAATATGGCTCTGTGGTTATGGGACTGGAGCAGCTTGTGTCCTGCACGGTGGGACACAAATCATTAGACACAGATCGTTATTTCCATCATTTGAAAATTTTAACTCCTTGCAGACCGTGTTGTGTTTTCCTGACCGACCGTTCAAACGAACCACTATTGACCAAACACAAGTGGGTCCTAATTATTTAGATCCCATTTTTTCTGTACAAATTAACAGGTATGAAGTGTTGCTATTGATTTCCACGGGAACAGGGAAGGGCTCATGTTATCAAATGAATAATGAAAATCCTATGACAGTTACTGGAAAGAAAAGAGATACATTAACCCTCCTTTAAATTGCAGGATGAAAATTGTGTATTAGAACAATTATGCCTCTGGGTGAATGCGTAAGTATAATGACACTGTAACGTGGCTTCTTTTCAAAGTACACAAGTCTGTGACAGTTTGGTATTGAAAAGCTAGTGATTCACAAATGTAAAAAAAAGAAGCTGAGCAAAAATGTCAAGGTGCGACAGAGGGCAAACTTAAAATTACTTCCAGTAAGAAAAAAAATTGCTAGTTTTTGAAAGAATAATTGCTGAGTCTCTTTCTAGGAATATATTTATGTCATTAAAATATCATTTATGTATTAGACATAATTATAAGTTGGATGAAATAATTTTTAAAAGGTAGGAGAATATAAAGAAGCCTCCCACTCTGTACATTTACCACACAACAGAAACAGTATATAGTATATATCAGAGAGTAGGAGTTAATGGTCAGTTTTCTCCCTGGAATAAAATCACCATGGAGTCCCACAGCGATGAGTTTTCATTCAGTGATCTGAAAAAAGAGAGTAAAGTGAAGTGACAAAGTTTGGCAAGTTATTCGGGGTAATAAAGACAAGGCTAATGACAAAAAAAAAAAAAAAAAAAAGATGCAGAAGGACCTCAGAGGGACTGGGTAGTAAAAAAAATAGCAGATCAAATTCCATATTAATACATGTAATGCAGTGAACATGGGAAGAAAAATAATTATAATTTAACAAATGTAATGATAGGTACTAAATCAACTCTTACACTGAAAATCTTGTTATTGAGTAGTGTAAGAGACAGTTTTATGAAACTCAGCTCAAATCTCTGCTGTGGCCAAAAGAGCAAATATTTTTATCAAAAAAAAGAAAAAGACCAAAGCAGGGAGCATTGTGAACTATTGTATATACATCTATGGTGTGTCTTCGTTTGGAGCACGCTGTGCAGTTCTGCTCCAACCTCTCAAAACAGTATAGTAAAAAGTAATAGTATAGTAATAGCATCGTAAAACTGGATAAGATACGAAGAAAGGTGGCAATGGAAAGGAAGGGTCGGGACAGATTTTATACATATATCTGGGAAGATTCAACCAGGAAAAATGGGGAAGGGAATAAAAAATAGAAATAATAAAGTACCTGCCCTCTATGATCTTACTGGGATACCCTAAACTGGCTACTGAAAACTACACCCATACAGGACTATCTTGCTTTTTTGGTAAGCACCAATATCACTATATTTATGAAATGTGTGTACTTGCATACCATGCTGTTGAAACATTTTTTTTACATTTCTTTAAAGAAAATAACCATTCCTTTGGACAATCACCCTTAGATACGCTTTCGTAATTCCCACTAAGTGGGAGGACTAGGCTGTCCTCCAAATTCTAATGGGATGATAAGCAACTGGGTGTTAGACTGAGTAGCAGAGGAATTCATGTAAATCTGTAAATTGTGAGTAAATATCTCAGCACTCCTGGAGACCTAAAATCTTACATCTCGGTAATCTTACTCCTCTGTTTCTGGCTTTTTCGAACTGTTCTGCCCTTTGATAGTAGTTTATCCTAGGATAAATTTAAGAAGAAGCAAGAGACAAAATTATAAACAAGTTACACTTCATCTCAATTTTTAAGTGTCTTCTGTTTTTCTTTTTTTACCAGATTACTCAAAAACACCAGCTACTTCAGTTTTTTGTGGAAAATGCATTTAAAACAACAGAGAATGAGTGCAAGCCCCTGAAAAATATAGGCTTGTTGCTACTTTCATACTTAAAGCCAGAATCTTCTTTATGTCCAGCTGTAGAAACAGTAGATTTATTTATATAGACTCAAGATTTATTTTCACGATTGGCTGAAACAATGATGATCGAAAATGCACAATAGTCTTTGATTTTTCATATTGCTTGGTTTGGGGATCTCTGAAGCAGGTAAGATAAAAATCATCTCATAAGGATCTATTCTTGCCATCAAATGAAAATGATGTGAATCATCTTAGCTTGTTTTGGCAATGATTGCTTTTGAAATGTCCATCCATCTTCATTTTAAATCCATGTCAATATTTTATTTCTCCATAATGAAGATTTCTTTGAATATATTATATCTTATTCACTTAGCAATGTATTGTTATTTCTTTTTCCTTGAAGATACATTTTGGTTGAATGGGATAATTTCTAAAGAGGTGCTATGACCCCTATACTAAACCATTGAATCTGTCTATTGTAAGACTGATTGTTATCATTAGTATTATATTTTGTGAATAGCTGGTTAGTATAGCAATCCTTTGACCAGAAATTTTGTTTTACTCCAACTGAGAATCAGATCTGGAGAGGTTCAGTGTTCTCTGATCTTTTCCATATATGAAAGGAGTATTTAAAAGTATAATACCTTTCATAGTCTTATTTCATCAATTTGAGGGAAAAAATACTAACAGCATTATGTGAATTCCTGTGTAGAGAATTACCTAAAGACTTAGGCTGCAGACTGTTAGAATTTCAATACCTGTAGCCAATAAGAAACAGCTGCTGTTCACACGTTAAAGCATTTTCCCCATCAGCTTTCCAGTTCTGCCTCTGTATGGTGCAGAGCTTCATACTGTCACCCTCAGCATGAGAACAAGCTCTTCTGGATAGTTTGAAGCCAAATATTCTTGAAAATTGTTGTGAAACTACCTGTTTACACGCTAAGCATTTTTTCAGCTTTGTGTTAGTCAGCTATTCCTTGATTGAACAAGAGGGGAAATAATTGGTATTTATTCATATTAGATCTATTAATATCCCCTTTATTTAGCTACATTCCATACCTAAACATATATTTATTAGCATGAAACCTTACAAGGCATAAGGTATAAATTGGCTGATTTTGACTGGGGGAAGGATAACTTTGTAAGTACAATTCATAACATATATATTAAAAAAAATTACAGATGCTTAAGTCAGTGTTCATTAACAAACACAGTTAACTCAATCAGTCTAGTATTTAAAAAAAAAACAAGTAAATAACTCCGGCTACTTAGATTCTGCACAATCAACTGCAACCTGGTGCTGAACTCATTAGCAAATTCTGCAACATCAAATCTGTTCAGGAATGCTAGCAACGTTTTCCAATTTTAATAAAAAAATTGTAAACCACCTACATTAGATGTTCTGATAAACCTGGTCTAAGCTGCAGATCTTGTACGGTTTTGGCTTTCCTGGCATAAGCTTCAAATATTCCAAACAGGGAGAATTTAGTCTACTTCATTTTGATAAATATGCTATTTGACTGCATTAGGAACCTTTGCATTATTTATTATCGGGTACTACTCCTTTAGCTCATACTTACTTCTTCCACTTCCTCTTTAATAGTCTGTAGTTTGAGTCCTACTTAGTATGAAATAATTACTATGTTAAGTGTTATGCCAAAAAGGAGTTTTAACCACTGGCCCAATCACATAACATTTCCCACACATTTTTTTAAAACTTCTTCTTGTGTAGTCAACTGAGCTGTTTCCAGCTCACCATGATACTTGCAATACAAGCTTTGTTAAACATCCCAATTTAATTCCATACTATCTACCAGAAGGGTTCTGGATTTATTGTCCTTTCTAGGTCTTTCTTTAGAAACTCAGACTTTATGCTCTTCTACCCTTACAGATAAGAATAGAGCAAGTTATTCAAATGTTGTAGCAAATGTTCCAGACCAAGGACATGAGTAAAATACCAATAGTCCTGTCTCCTGTAAATACATGATCAGCTGCAACTACTATAGTTTGGATAGATTCCAAGGATCACATGTGACTTGAAATAAACAGCTACTCTTACACAGCAAAACTGATGTGTAAATAGACAAAAATAATCTATTTACAGTGCCAGAACTTGAACTGCGCAAGCATCACACATGAGGTAAAAATGTACTGCTTTATTTTTGATTACAAAAGATCTCCCTCTTTTAAATAAGTAATAGAATGAAGAAAGTGTGACATTCAAAGCATAAGGGCCAAATATATCCACTGGATGTGCAATTATTGCCAAGAGCTACCAAATATTACCTTTGAACCTTGCTTGAAAAAAATAAGAAGAGTCATTCCAGAATGGCAGGAAAAGTATTGTTACATTCAGAGGAACCCCTATGCTTCCCAGTCTGGTGAAAGAGAAATGAAAGTCACTACTTGTGCAAGGTGTGGCCTCTCAGAGAAAATACTAGTAGTTTATTACAAGTGAAACACATTCTGATTTGACAAAGGTCATGCAGAATAGCTCATTTTTCCTGGAAAAGGTTTTATTTATTATGCTACATATCACAGGATTTAAATCTTTTCAACTTTGTGCTGAGCATGTTTCCAAGGCCATATTTCCTATTGTAATATACTTATTTGTAGACATCTCTGCAAGAAAGAAATGTCCTTGTCCTTATTTATTTTTTTTTTGGTAGAAAGATTGTCTTCACTGAAAAAAAGCTCTTGGATGTATAAAAGAGGATTTTTTTCGTACAAAATTGATAAGTTAAACATTCCACTCCTATTCTTTTATATCATTCATAATAATTGTTTAGTGAAAAAATAATAGTTGATGTACTTTATTTTGTAGTTTTGTAGTTCTCAGATTATGCTTTGTCCTAAATGTCGATTGACTTCTTCTTTGTCGACAGAATGAGTTTGCATACGTTGTGTTAGTTCATGAGCTTGCATAAATTGCTCATGTGAATTACTCATTTTAGTCATGAAATTACTAAATTATAGTAAGATGCAATTGGAATTAATGTGTTCACGTCTGTGTAGAGATCAGCTAAATCTGAGGGCTAAGCAACACCAAAGGAATGTTATAACTGCCAACTGCGTCACTCGCTAGCCTGAAACCCTTCAATCCCGCCCTCAGCACATGGGTTGCATGAAGACTTTCCACAGGCCCTTCCACCTTCCCTCCATGTTGTTCAGGCAGCTACTAAACGTTTCCTTAGGCTCGCTTCGCCCAGCTAATCCTGCTGCTGCTATGAGCAGTTGATGTCCACACTGCCAGCACCACCTACAGACTCCGCAAAGTGCCCAGGAGCCAGCAGTCGCCTCGAGCAGCTGGAGACCGTCTTCCAGGAGGTCCATACGCTGTCCTGTTGCTCTCCCGCCTCCTCATTGGCGCTGCGGCCTCCGTGCTGTCCCAGAGCTCACCCTGTCTCCTATTTGCTCCTCATGTTCCGTTCGTATGTCCAGATCACTGCCATCCCTTAATGTTCCCAGGGACCTGAGGACACTGCTGTTTCACAGTAATGTCACCTTTGCATTATGACTGAAGATTTGCGACTTTGATGAAAAGATGTTTTCCTTAGGAGCTCATTGAAGACAGTGTAAGCTGGGAGCTAGCCTCAAATAAGATCCCTAACGTATTATCTGTGGTGAAAATCACCTCATTTTCTTGAGTTTTTCCTATGCTAGAAATCCTTCAATATCATAACTGAAACTTTGTTAGAGATTCCTTTTACAAGATGTTTAACAATAACATAAGCTCTGGCTGAGCCCCTTTTATGGTACATATAAGGTGTTACACATAATCTTCTTAGCAGCTTTGTATGCGCTGCCTTGTACGAGCAGGATAATAATAAAGTTATATCAACTTGCTTGCCAAGAAAAAAAGTGTTATCACAGCAAATTAAGTATTCTCCTAAACAAGCATTTAATTAACAAAACAAGATACAGTAGTTATTGTTGGTCAATTAGAGCTGTAATAATTACTTCCAATTAGCAGATGAGAACAGGATAAGTAGGCAATTACCATTAAAATAAAAGTACAAGTGAAATCAGAACATGTATTATGTTAAAATAAATAAACAGTAGCTAAAATATACCATGAAGCTTTCTGTTCATCTCTCCAAGTACATGTTAAATTTTCTTTTTAGAAATTCTGAGTATATACTTCTCTTTCCCTCACTCTTCACTTTAAATCACCTCAGTTTCTGTAAAAACAAAAAAAAAAGGGGCTTCTAGATTGTGTCAAATTCTTCTGAAAGAGAAACTGACACTCAAATGGGGATATATTTTCAAAAGATTTTATTGTTAACATTTATTAGTTTGGAGGAAGCAATTTGTAAAAATTAACATATGAAGAATGTGTACCTTTATTCTGTTCATCAATTATTCCCAAGCAGGCTGAAATTAAGGATTTCATTCTTATTCAAAATTACTCAAAAACAGATAGACTATGTGCAAAGATAGGCTAGATGTTCACTAACTCTTTTCGTAGTGCTTACCTAAATCATATTCCATTGTTCTTTTACCTTGATTAGATTACTAAAATATTTATGAATCTATAAAAGGGTAATCAAAGATTTTCTAGTGCTGAGTTCTTGAGGCTATCACTGAGAAGTGGAGACTAACAAGTCCATCCATTAATGAAAAATAAATTTGATTAGCAAATATTTAATCAAATGTCATTGACAATAACTTGACCTTTCACGTTTAACAGGAACTGGTGCCTCTGTTATACACAAAGTAACTTTTTAAATATTTCAGATGATTTAAAGGGAGACACGGATCCTGAGCAGCACTGCAGCATATTTTCCATTGCTCAGCTGCTGTGAAGAGATTACAAAATAAACTCCATCTGCTCCAAGGGATAGCTTTAAAGCATGTTCAGAAGTGAATAAGTACTTTACACATCTTCTAAGGCTTGGTTTTGAGGGATCAGATTAGGGGTGAAAGTTGTCATAGCCAAAGTGCTTCTACAGGCAGTGGGGTCACAGTGCAGCCTACACGCGGGAGGTTTTTAGCAGCTGTCTAATATAGATCAGGAGCATGGACTAGTTGCGAGGACTGAATACGCTCACTGGAGAAGTGGTTCTGCATGCACTTCTTTGAAGGCAATACTGGCTTAAGTGTCCTTATCTCTAACCACTGCTTCCTGCCCCCTTGCTGCCCACTATGCTGCGCTGGTATGACCGTTTCTGCAGTGTAGTAGTGGACCGGTTTGGGAAACTGATTCCCCAAAATACAATAAAAAAGGACTCTTTCAGTGGTGTCACTTACCAATTGCCACATAAACACTGCAGATAATGCAGAGGGCTACAGGGCGTTCAGTTTATTATTTCTTTTTCATTTATTATTTCTTGTTCTTTTTATTATTTCTTTTTTCTTTCTCATGCTATTTTAAAATACAATATCTAGAAATAATGGATACGTACAACAGGCTCGTACAACAGGCTCCTATTCTGAGGAGAAGTTGTGTAAAATTTTTAGCTGTAATCATATTTGCATTATCGTCCACTTTAAAATGAACATACAGGAATATTTTCTAACTAGAGTAGATTCTTCTTTTTAAAGGAGATCCAGATCATTTCTTATTTAATTAATCTTAGTTTAATTGAAATGTTCAGTATAATTATGTAGATCAAATAATAAATGTGAAACTGTAAAGTGGTGTATTCTGAATTTTAACATTGGATATGTGTATCTTTTATTATTTTCTCTTCACCATTTGTAACTTAAGAGGGGTGCCATTGATTATACAGCTCTTTCAGTTCTCCAGGTACTTTAAAGATGCTCATCCCTCTTACTTTCTGAAGAAACTGCAAACTTAGAATAGAGCCAATGCCCGGTTTGTGCAGTTCTTATACTCCTGCCATGGGAACACAGGGCACCAGGTAATTTCTTTACAATGATTATTGTTTTGTTAGTATGGAAGATGATGTGTACACACCTCATTGTATTAGATACTGTCTTATTTATCACCTTCTTTAGATGGTTATACCTAATTGTTCAGAGGAAGTAAGCTAGTGTAAGGCTGCTATGGGAATAGAACTTTTTTCTTTTTTTCCTACCAGGGAAAGAGAGACCTTCGGTTTTCCTGATGGTACCAGGACAAAAAAATCTTTCCGTGACGTTTTACTTGCACATCAATCACTTCCGGTAAGTATGCACAAATTCCTTTTCTTATATATATATTTTTTTTATTTAAGCGTCTTTAGTCCTTAAACTGCAAAAAAGTTCAAACCACAGACTCAAACATCTGGCGCTTTTTGTGAGATAGTCTGCGGTATTTGGTTTCATGGCAAGAAATGTTACAATATCATCCTATTTGATATTATTTTTGTAACTTCATTTCCTCCTTTTGCCTAAAACATAAATTTGACAAAATCTGAAATGTTAAATGAACAGTTATGAATGTGAGTTTAGGTCCAGGTTCTGCTGCACTGGGGGACGGGATAACTGTCAAGAATCCATACAGTGATGGCTGAACGTACAGAAAGTAAAGCTTTAGTCAGCCTGGGAATTTGGAAGCTCAGGAGGATTGTATGCTCTCAGTGTAAGTTCTTAAAAAAGTTAAACCTTTTGTCTTTGTTTCTGTAGAACTGGCACTTATGTTATCCTAGCCAGTTTTTCCTATGAATTATTTTTTTTGGACGACAAGAATAAGAAGGTTGCTGAACTTTCCAGTATCTCTCTTTCTTTATTGTGGCTTTTTATATTGTTTTTGGAAACACTTATGGTTCACTTTTTGTCAATGCAGAGCCTTAGGGTTATGGATTATCTTGCCCATAGATCTGTTCAGTGTTAATTACCAATAAACAAGATGTGTCACCTAAATATTTGTAGAACAGTATATGTTTCAGTAGACTTGGAGGCAACTCATAGGGAACACATTTCAGTGTAGATGTGATAGGATCTAATACTGGGCTACACATTGTTCAGTTACCCTCAGAACAAAGCTATTCGCAGCACCATAACTGCCACAAAAGTATCTGGACCTTGTAGCAAAAAAGCTTGATGGCACCAAACTTTCATAGTAGCTGTTAAAACAGAAAAATCTTTCTCCACAGAGCCAATAGGCCTGTCTGGACAATCTCAATCTGTTACTGGCAACTAAAATGAGAAAAAACAACCTTTGGGTTTTGCTCTAGTCTTTAACCACTCAGTCAGCTGGCATCAGGCATCCCCAGAAGCCAGGAAGGACACCTTCTGACTGTGTGTCTCATTGGAGCAAACCTAGCTACAACAGGTGAGAATCTGGACCGATATATACTGATATGAGAAAATAATCCTTACTTCAGCAATGATAGCGAATTAGACACAGGTAATTTAAATAACTCATTGTAAGGAACACTTGCCTAATTAATGTACTGGCAAGGAAACTCTCTCAAGGAATGCCAGTATTTTGTATTTTGAAAGCATTTTTTATATATGCAATTCGTTAATGTGACTCTTGAGAAACTTGACATAAGAAACTCTAGAAAAGTAGTCCATAGTTAAAAATCTTTAGCGTAATGGAAATTGGATTGCTTAGAAAAACAGATGGAGAAAACTGAAGGGAAACTATGAGGAAAACTACATTTAATTCCTAAGACTCAGCTATCTAGAAATAGTGGAAGAAAAATTGAAATCTTCATAGCTACAAAATCAGATCCAACAAGCTTAATATAACTGTTGAAAACCAAATTTGATTTGTTCAACCTTACATTTCTTAAAGAACAAAACAAAACATAATTCTATCATTTATATATTGCCATGGTTATAGCAAGGTTAATATGTCAGAAGACAGACACAAAGTCTAATGATACTCTAAGCGGTATGAAGCACAGTCATTTTGCATTTTCTGATTAAGTCAATAACTAGATTACTATGTAAGCAATTTTCTTGACTTGAATTCAGTAATTCCTTACGTAACCTGGTTTTTCTGCAGTGAAAGAAATACCTAGTGCAAGAGTAAATATAAAAGTATTCGTAGTATTCTTCGTCATCATTATCAATATTATTATTACTATTAGCATAAGATTAAAACACCCAAAATACACTCAGCTGATGTAATTATTGATATCTACCAAATAATTTGCTTAGCAGTAAGCGGTGATTTTTTTTTTTTTTTAATCAGCATCTGATCTTTTTCTATGTTTTTCTGAAAGTTAGGTATTGTTTACTGACATGATAAATCCCCTTCAGAAAATATTTAACTAGTGAGAGACTTTATTTTTTTTAAATGTGTTATCTTCATCAATATTCTCAGCTCCCATCTTTAGCAAAAATATGCTGATTTACATTAGCTGAATATCCACCTCAGAAGTTATACAAATATACAAGCTCAGACAAAACATAGGAGTATAATCTGAACAGATGTTTTTGTCTAGAGATACTGTGGGAACTATGGACATGCTCTAATGATTAGAGCAGTCTGGCCATTCATATAAAGCTGCAAACAACATTTTTTGCAAAGTCAAAGATGTAACACAAAAATAATTTCTACTTGTGTGCCACTCCATAGAGAGGTAGACTTTTTGGCTAATGCTTTTGTTCTGTGATTCCCAAAGGATTTTTCTGTAGAGGTGAGGTTTGTCGAGTAAAAGTTAGCCATGGCAGCTACAGACCGTTCTTGGATAACTCAGGTTTTTGTAGGAAGACCTGTCAGAAGCGAGACAGCTTGAAGCATTTCACAAGCTGTCTCTTTAGTAGAGAACTTAGGAAGTGATAGTGATAAAATTTATGATTGGGAAAGAGCAACCTGCTCTGTAGTCTCTTGGCATTTTAGAGCTAATCATAGCAGGAAAACATTCTTTTCTGTTGTATTTTTAAGCGATCAGAAACCAATAAAATGGGCAGACAGAAACTTCTTTTCACACTGTAAACCTACCTTTTATTTTTTGCAGGGGAGGTAAGAGGGAGAATGTACGACTCCTTTGTGTGCTTTCACATTTTGAGTACCACTGTAGCTCTTCCAGGTACTACACTGAAAGAAACTGTGTTGAGATAGTCATAGAGTAATTTTGGTCAGAAGGAACTTCTGGAGATTATCTCACCCCTGCTCAAAGTAGAGACATCTTTGAAGTTGGATACTACTTCAGAGTTCAATGAGGTTGCTCAGGGCGTTGTCCAGTTGAAATTTGAATATCCCTAAGAATGCAAATCCTCTGCAGGCAAGCTTTTCCAGTGCTTGGCCATCCTCACTGTAATGATTTTTTTCCTTAAGACCAAATAGAATTTCTCTCACTGCAACTTGAGTCCATTTGCCTCTCATCTTTTCACTCTGCACCCCAGGGAAAATTCGGGCTACATCTTCTCTGTCACTGCCTGTTAGGTAGTTAAAAAGAGGAAGCGCATCTCCCCTGAGCCTCCTCTGCCTCAGGCTGAACACATGCTGCTCTGACCTCCCTCATATGCCTTGTGCTCTAGCCCTTGACCACTTCTGTGGCCCTCTGCTGGACTTGTTCCTGCAGCATGTTGATGTCCTCTTTGCACTGGGGAGTCCAAAACCGGGCACCATACCAAGGTGCAGTCTCATAGGTGCTGAGGAGAAGGGAACCAGAAATACCTTCGGCCTGTTGGCTCTCCTCTTGCCCTGCTTTGCCTTCACTGCAGGAAGAGCTCACTGCTGGCCTGTATCCAACATGCTGCCCACCAGGACCTCAAGTTCCTTTGCTGCAAAGCGGCCTTCTACCCAGTCGGCACCCAGACCGTACCGGTGCGTGAGGATATTGCGTCCCAGGTGCAAGGCTCTGTGCTTGCCTTCATTGAACTTTGTGAGATTTCTCTAGCTTGTCAAGTTCCTTTTGAATGGCAGCTTTACCCTCCAGCTTTTCAGCCTTTCCCTGATTTAAGTAATTTTATATTCCACCTTTCATTTCAAGTCTTCATAGAATATTTTATGAAGGTGGGTATCATAATAAGCATTCAGGAAATAAGGAAACTAGCACAGAGATGTAGCATGAGATGTCCAAGGTGACCGAACTTTGGTGATTATACTGAGCAGTCAAAATGGAAATGAAATACAATTTTTCTGATGTCTTTTCTGGTCACAGAATGTACTAAAATGAGTACACAGAGTCTGAACCTATGGATCTTAAGCAAAAACTCCATTCAAATACCATTACAGAATAGTTTCATGCAAAATTTTGTAGCTAGATAAAAGGAACTGAGAACATATATGTAGCACTGGAGCCTGGGGAAGGACATCGCCACTGAGTCACTTTTCGAAACAATATATGTACTCACTAGCTTCTTAGATACTTATTCTCTATAAGTTTATTCTAAATATTTATTTTAATTTTATATTTTATATACTTCACTCTTAATTTTAATTTATTTATCTTAATATTTATGTCTGTATCAGTATCACTGCAGACTCAGCTAAGAACAACAATGTCTACATACTAGAAAATATTTTAAAATATAGCTACTTGTTTTCTTTTAGATGCCTCAGTTAAGGTTGAACTCAGCAGCTTCATAAGAGCTTACTTTCAGTGCGTGAGTGGCAACCTTTTTTCTTTATATCAGACCCTTTAAAATGTCTTTGGCTTGGGGAAAGTAAATATTGTTTTATTAAAAAAACTAACTTTTTTTAGTCAAGTACATTGTATTTATCAGCATAGTTTTGTTTTTATGTGAAACTTTGGAAAAGTATTCTTCTTAGATTTTATTTTAAAAAAGACAGAAAAATCTTCTATTTAGATACTCTTTATACAGGAATACTTTATATACCTTGTACAAGAATATTGGAACAATTACTGATAATCCAATTAAAAGCCAGTTAACAAAGACAGTAATAATGGGCTAATAATAGGCTAGTTGCCTTTATAATGAAAAATGAGAAGTCCAGCCAATTTGATTGTTGGCTATTGAATCTCTTTGGATAAAATCCTCTAGTGATACTTTTGAAAGAAATGTATTGAACATTTAAGCTAAAATGTAAGATGAATATTGCAGCGATAAAAACAGTCATTAAGAACCACTTATTTTTGACCCTGAGGTACTCCTGTATTTTCCGTAAACTAATACATAAATAAATTCTGCAAATCTATACTGACAAGATAAGGAAATGTATTATATTCCATAGTTAAAGTGTTTATGTAAACTTATGCTGCAGTATTACATTTGGGAGCCCTGTAATTGCTGCATTATATATCATACCAATGCAAATGGACAAACACACAACGTATTCAGGCAAAATTTGTCATTTAAACATAAAAACGCTGCTAGTAGTAAGTGATGTTTGTAATGTGTAATATGTTCTTCAAACTTAACTTAAGACTACATAGATTCATGGATATTAAAGGTAGAAGGGAGCATCAGATCATTTAGTTTGAGCTCTTCTATATCAAAGGTGTTACAATTCACCCACTCTCAGGTATTGTGCCCAAAGTAACAGAAAATCTCTATTTTCATTTGTCTCATAGCTAATCATCTTCACTGTTTACAAATTTATCACTTATGTGTGTCTTTCTTCAAATTCCAAACTTAGGTTTTTTTGTTTTCTCTGTACCACAGTCAAAAGGAAGGTGAGGAAGGCTGCCTAAATAACACAGTAAAAATATTAGTCAGTATTTAGTAGCATAGATTGAAGTGCAGGTTATCAAGCTGACTATTAGTCTTATACTCCCCAATAGCCCAGTCTGAAAACCATGAAATTCCCTTCACTTTTATTGTTTCTCATCTCCATTAGGTTAAAATTATCTCAGCTGGTCCACCTAGGAGGCAATCATACTTCTGTCTGCACAGTAGTCTCAGATATTCGATATACCTTTCTCCAAGAGATTAAAAAAACCTTTCAGAATTCAGTATCTCCCTTGCCATTCACACATAACTCTATAATTAGGTTATCCCTAGTGCTTTTTTTTGGAAAGACAAAGAAATAGAGATCTTTCTGTTTCTCAATGTAAAATTTTTCTCTAGTGCTTGTGGCAGTTCTTCTCATTTTCATAGTTTTTCAGTTTTCTTTTTATAACGTGGACGTGATACCAGGATACAACATTTCAGTATTGGTACCTTCAGATCATCCTGCACAGATTAACATCACCTAACTGCTCCTGTTTATTATTTCCAAATTTAGAAGGGTATGGGATAGCTTCATTCTATTCAAATTTTATTTTTCCAAACCTAGGATTGTTCATACAGTGTAATCCCCACAATAGACTTCTGTCCTTGGAAACCACAGCTCAGTCCCCTGTGCTATAGGTAGGACTCAGATTCCTTTTCTGTAGATGGAAAACTTTCCATTTCCTTCTTCTAAAACTCATTTTGCTTGCATGAGCCCAGATTATCAGGGCAAAAGTGATTTTTAAGGAAGACACAAATGCTTTCTGCCCATATTGCAAACCTAGACAGCACCAGAGTGGTAGTCAGGAGCAGCAGAGCAGTATGCTCAATAAGCTCATACATGCTGCTGGGAGTTCAAACACAATGTTATGCTGGCTGCATCTGCCTGGCTTTTGAGTTAGAGCTAGCTCATGTCTGGCTGGCTCAGAGCAGAGCCAAAAACAACAGAAGTCAAACAAATATAACTATTGTAATCCAGATCATTCCAGATGAATGCATGGCCTGATTATAATTATTTACCACTCAACCAATCCTTGTACCAGCCATAAATTTTATCAGCAGTGATTTTGTACTTACTTCCAAATCATTGCTCAAAATGCTGAAAAACATTTATCCTAGAGTGGAGTCCTGAATCATTCTGCTAGAAACAGTCCTGTACGTTTAAGTATCTGACCTTATTACTTCTTCAGAAATACGTACCTATATGGATATATTAGACTGGCTGGAAGTATTCCCTAATAGCAAGAGATGACTAGCTCTTAGACCGTTACTTTTAGTCCATCTAGTGATAAATCTAGGCAGATCACTTCTTGTAGCCACATACAAGCCTTACAAAAATGTGTCGGTTTCTGTCATTAAAAGGCTGTGAAAGCAGCTTAGCACCCATAGGTGTCACAGAGGAAAAAGACACACTCTACTACAGAGTTAAAAAACTTCAGTCCTAAAAGTAACCAAGTCTACATACCTGGTTATATAAAACTATTAGCCTGGATTCTTATATCCACGTAGGATTTCAACCCCAAATGGACATCCCACGTGATTTTATATTCTTTAGAGTTGCTCTAATTTATACTGTCAAGAGACCACTGCCTTCATCACAGATTGACAGAATAGCATGTACTCTGGTATGCCATACCATGTACTCAAGGACAAGCTTCTCTTTGGGATAATTAAAATATTTGTTTCATACCCAGGTCTTTGATTATGCAGCCAAAATCCTCAGCTGGCCCAGTTTCAGGTCTGTTTTTACCAATAGTACAGCATAAAAGTGCCTTTTATGCAGCTGGACTATACTTTTTAGAAAATCAATTAAATATACCTGCTAATTTCATTATTGCTGTCTAACTGATGACTATGCAGTATTGGTCTTTAAAGTATATTAACAGTTTGCACCAAAACTCAATCCCTGTCTGCATAAATAGCACTGGTCCAAAATGCAGATGGAGAAGTAATGCAAAATAATGGCTCTTTTGTTTATTTTTGGCTCTAGGCATTTCTGGCTTTAAATATCTACTTAAGAAGTATGTTTTGTCCTCAGATGTAACACCAACGGAGAAGATGGATTTCCCAAAGTAGCTCTGCCCACTCAAGTTTCACAGGTTTGAGTTTTCAATGCCAGTGCCTAAAGGACATGCAGGGATATGAATATCATTAGCTCAGTAAGTCAGATCACATAAGAGTGACCTGGCTGTCCTAATTTTAAAGGTTATTTTAATTTTATGTAAATCTGTAACTGCCATTCACAAAAAATCTCCATAATATGCCTTGCATTTTAGTTTTACTTGTCATCCACTTTTATACATGAGTTAACTCATTTTTTTGTGTCTTCTGGCACATCAGTGTTGTCTTCTCAAGTGAAACAGATATTAACACTGAAGAGGCTTTCCCCTCCCCAATTATGAAATGCAAACTTATAACTTTCCTTTGTTATTTCTTTTGTAGTCACCAAATGATTTTCAAAAATATGTGCAGTTAAAACAGAAAAAGCTGACTGTTTCATACCTATGAAAAGGATAAGGAAACCAAGGAAAATATTCATATGCTAGACTGTAACCCCAGTACTCATATTAGTGAAGGGATATTCGCCTTATTAAAATTAATCCCATGCTCATGTCACTACCTACCGCAGAAGACATTTCTCTATTTCAATATTTATTATATTTCATAGCCTATATTTTTAAATTAATTTTATCTTTAATAATTTTTGCTTGGTTTCACCTCCTTCTGTGATTCACCAGAGAAGTTGCATGATATTGATTCTAATTTCCTGATTGGTTAAGCCTACTTCCAGAACAAATCCATTCCAACTCTTTCTCTAAAAGGGAATGACCACATTTTTTATGTTATCAGAAAGTCAAAGAGAAAAAAAATCAATAGAAGAAGATGCTCCCTCCTCTCCACCAGCAGATGATATCCGCTACTCTGTGATTGTACTTACAAGTTATTTTTTACCATTTAAGGTTGGCACTGTCCCTCACTGAAAGAAAGATCAGAGCACATTCTTTGAATAGTGCCTACTGGTCCTTTCCTTGTTTGGTAAAAATAAGATATGTCATGGAAAAATTGTCACATATTGTTTTTTCATTTGAAATAGAGGATGTGTCTTTAATGTGGCATGAATTTTCACAGATATTAGCACATGGTAATATGTATGAAGATCATAAATTTAACTTCAGGTATGTAAGAACTTCTACTCTTAGGGGGTTTTCTCGGTTTTCTAATCAATGAATAAGGGATAATAAATGGTAAGTAATAAATTACATCCTAGAGTCTTCTCTGAAAGACACGGGGTGAATCAGCCTTTGCAATAAACTATCCACCTCCGGTAATGCTAAGAATCCAGAATGTGTTCCAAAATGATAAAAATGTGTATAGTCTCAAAGAATGGATTGATAATTAAACTAAGAGCATCATTTTCTAACATTAAAATAGTAAGATCAAGTAGTAGGCTAGCACTTTTTTAAAGATCAGAGCTTTCAGAGGAGGAGATGTTCATCAGACACTAAAACCAGTAAATGCCATCCTATCAATACAGTGGAATGATTCCAGTTAGTATTGAGGTATTTGAACAATGTGGCTATCAAGTGTCCTGAACGCCGTAGCAACTTAGGGTGGACT
This sequence comes from Struthio camelus, assembly GCF_040807025.1. Lineage (NCBI taxonomy): Eukaryota > Metazoa > Chordata > Aves > Struthioniformes > Struthionidae > Struthio > Struthio camelus. Next base: position 30,698,873 of record NC_090945.1, read on the forward strand.
ATGAGTATCTCATTTATTTTCACATTGCATTCTAACTTTTTTAAACCTTCTTGTCCTTTCACACCTTGGTTCTGACTAGGAAGGTGGTGATAATGAAGTCCTCACAACAGCAGCATCATGTTAATCTTTTATCTACTGCTGTTGATTCTGGACTTTATGATTTTTTAGTTCTTTCTAGCTTAACTCTCACAATGACTTTGTTCATTGTTCTCGTTTTATGTTCAGCAATGCTCGTCAGGAGATGAAAAAGGCTTGAAGCATGAAAAACATCACAGAGACTGTCAATTAATACCACATTAATAAAGAAAACAACAACAAAATGAACAAATAAACAAGGAAAATAGGGTAAGTGGAAAGGTGTTAATTGAGGAAGATCTGAAAGGCTTGAAAGATCTAAACATAAAGAATTAAGAGAGCATTGATAGTTTTTTTCAAACGAATTCATCTGCTTGTATGTTTAAGAAACTGGTTCTGCACATATGTTATGTTGTGAAAACACATGAAAATTAGAGGCATAAGCAGAATTGAGAGAACTGGGAAAGAGAGAGGATCAACAGTCAGGATTCTCATTAATCCCCCCAACATTTGTCACACACTCTGGATTAGCGTAGATGGAGCAGACACTCAACTGAAAACTTCTCATTTTTAGGTATGTTTGAAAAAAATATTCCAGTCATTTCTAGTAGCTGAACTCCAAACCAGTGATCAGAAGTATAGAAAAATATGATCAACATTTAATACTCCTGCTTTCCTTGAGAAGTTTGGTGTGAGATGTTCACAGAGTGTCCTTGGACCAGGTCCTTGGGACCGAGTCTTCCATACTGATCACTCTAAAAATTTTACATTTTTCTCTTGGCCTACTATGGGTGAGTAAAATGTGAACATTTATTTTTAAAAATAGAGAAAGAGTAGGGGAGTTAGTAAATGAAATAAAGTGAAATAAAATAAAATGGCATGAGAGAGAGATAAAAAAATCACATGTAGGTAACATAGGTTACATCTCTTTTAATTCCGGTTAAGACAATCTATGATAAAAATAATTCCTATCTGGTAGCTTTTAAGGTACAAGTTGATATATCAAATGATGTTTTTAGGCAAAGCATATTCAGACTAGACCCCTGGCCACTGCCTTATTGGCCTTTGGGGGATTTTACTTTTTTAATTGTTCCGGTTAGACTCATTCACTTTGTTAAGGGATATGTTTCACATTATTGAGTTGGTCTACCCATGATTAATATTAAAATATATAATCAAAATCTGAAGGTAGTTTTGATGAATTCTATTTAAGAGAAATGTTAGTCTCATTCTTCTACGTGATTCCCACTGTTAGTATAACAGTCTATTATTGTATATAATTTTTCCTCTTCTTTATTTTCACTAAAACAAACAAAAAAAAAAGAACTGGGGATGTTAGCAAAAATATATTTTCTTTTAATCTTGAAAATTTTTATAAGATGGAGAAAACTATCCAGCAGAGAGCCGCACAGAATGAAAAAAAAAAAAAAAGATTATTTTTAGAGCTGGTCTCTTGGGCTGGGTGCAGGGCACTTCAGCTGAATGAAGAAAATCTTGCAGTTCTAGTGTCACGTATTTTCTCTTTGCATCTTTTAATTTCCAAGGCTGTCAAGTTAAACCATTTTATTAAAATTAAATTGACTACACTAAAAGCATACAAACAAAAAAACAGCAAAAACTAGACCTTCTTCATTACCCACAGTGAATAAGGTGTACGGTTTTTTTCCCCAAGACCAATTTATTCTGTGAACCATACAAGCAAGCTATCAAAAGCTGTAAATTACTGGTCACCTCAGGCATTAGAAATAGGAGCTCCTTTACAGGAGCTCCCATTGAGTCAGTCTTTTTCATCTTTGCTAATTAACACTTTTTACCATTGCCTTATAATAAATAATTGAAACTATCATGTAGGACATGATTCAGAACAGAGATAGCAAAAGCATTAAACTAGATCATTTTCAAAGAAATCTTTCTCTGATTGGCTTCTTCAGTAAAGCCCTGAATAATTAGCAAATAAACTGTTTTCTGGCTTTAAAAAGTCTTTGAAACTCTATATTGCCTGAACACCTTGAACTTGTGTGCACATAGAACATGTTTTGTTAGTACTGAAAAGCAAGCCAACCAAAGGTTTCATTCTCTGAAAAAATCCAGGTAAGCCATAAAAACCTTCACAGTAGTACAAGGATGGCAATGCTGTACTTTGTAGTATGTAAGAATGCTAATGGATCACAAGATCCAAAGCCAACAAGCAACTTGTAATATGAAAACAAGAGAGTTTATCTTAAAGCTATTGGATGGAGTATCTCTGATCCCAACCTCACTGTAGAATTTCTAACCAGAACTTCTTCAGAGTATGTGAATATATTCTCCTAGTAATCTCTTATACTCCTATCAGCTCCCATCCTGTCATCAGGAACAACATAATATAGTGACATTAGATTGTGCAGTGAATGTGCAGTTAGCTTATGATCTAGGAAACAAACAACCAAAAAAGCAAACAACAAACAAACAAAGAAGGATTTGCCCACATCTGTCAGTACCTTTTAAAAGAATCCCAACTAATTATAAGCAAGTATTAGCTCTCACATACCACAAAAGACAGTAGATATTTGCATATTTTTAGTTACCCAACATAACATGATCACAAAAAAAAAAAAAAAAAAGCAACCATTTTTACAGTCCCAGCTCTCACCTGCAATCTTATATACTGCAAGCAATTCTGGAATAATTGAACACACCTGCATTTGCAAGGATGAAATTTCTGCCATATTGTGATTGTCAGTGTGAAGACTTGTTTGATTAACCTGTGTTAAGTAAACGTTGAGTGTGCCTTATTTCAGGACTGGTCCACAGGGCTTCGTTGCAAGGAAATGTCGTATGAATAAATATAAATAAGGAAAAGAAGAACCTAAAGGTAATTTGATAACCCTGTGCAGAATTTAGCAAGGTATCTAAGAATGAAATATTGGCATTTCTGTGGTTATTTTACATATAAAAGAGGAGGTACCTTTCATAAAAAGCAAAGCACTTACTTAACATTCCTAAAAGGTGGATCTAGTATTCTTCATTAGCTAAGCTGCAGTTGCCTTTGTCAAACTCATCTTCCTAGCAAAGGTCTGTCAACTGTCAAATCCATTTAACATAGTATTCTGTTAGGTTTAACAAAGAGTCTGTGAACGAGAACTATAACAAAAGAGAACGTCTACTTGTTTCTTCATCATCGAACAAGTGGCACTTCCAGCTCCTGTGGCAGCTGAGTCTGACTTCTTTTTAAGTTATACGGACCATGCTTAGAGTAAGCATTAGAGCCCCGGTTAAGTCTTTGAATATGCATTTTGCCAGAAAAGATAACATTTCAAAACGATTTTGTTCTGATTCATAACAACAGTAAATCTCAACATTTGTGGTCGTGTTGAAATTCCCTCCAAATCAGTATAGCATTTTAGTTTTAAATTTTCTTAAGATTTTCAAATTTTGTTTTAGTATTTTGACATTAACATTTATTTGTAATCTATATCTGTTTGTTATTTTTATGTTCGATTGTGGTACAAAAGCAGCAGCCATGTACAAATCTACCACTGTTGATCTAAAAAAGTGTGCTGGAATGAAACAGATAGATATGTTAACATTAGATGTGCAGGGACTAGAAACAAAGGTCCCAAATAAATAGAAGCAGCAGTAATCTGGACAAGTATCCAAAAACTAGGAGAAGCCTGGGTTATTCATATTAGGGTCAGAAAAAAGGCAAGGAGGAAGAAAGTGGACCAACTGACTGAAAATCTGAATGTCCATATACATGTGCAAAAAGCATGGAGAATAAAGAATAAACTGAAGAAAAACAAGGAAATATTAATAGCTGATGAAAAATTCGGTCTTAATTTGACTTCATGATTTAGCCAGCATAACAGAATTTGATGGGGCAGTTCTGACTGGAACATACTAATATTAAAAAAGTGTCCTATCGATAAAGATTGGCATAAAATGAAATGAAAATGCGTTGCCCTCTGCTATGTACATCACACGTACACACTTTTGAATTCTGGAGTATAAAGGGTGATAGTTCTGTCAGTGATACCTTGACAGAGGGAGGTCCTTTTTATCATTTAGCAGCCCAAGTGAGGGTCCCCATCACATTTATACTAGTTTGTGTTAGTTTATACTAAGAGACAGGCAGGCTTCCCTCTTAATGTTACCCATGCAAGCTAAATTTCAAGCTCATGGGTGTATCTGCCTATGCCGTAATCACATCTTCAGTTCGCTGTGTAGACATGCTATGAGATCAAAGTGTTTTCTGTTTGTCTTATAGTGACACAGTTTGACACTTTGAAGTATGAAACTGCTTCATTACAACACAAATAGGAGATGCTTCTGACTTGGAAAAATCTGTTTCAGTCACTAGTAAGGGTTTGTCTTCACAAAGAAGCTACTGAGAAATTAGCAAGTGCCTGAATTTAGAATTAGTAACTGTGGCAGACGAACTATCTTTTCGGCCATCGTTATTCTGTACTGACAGCCATTCTGTGACTTCACGAAAACCTGCTCCTGAAGTGGTATAAAAAGAAAACCTCTTTAATAAGAAATAACAGCAGCCGTTACAGGGACTCTAACAGAACAGTGAACTTGCATTAGTGGTTCTAGATGTTTCAGTGAAAACAGGGTTTAGGTAGAAAAGAATGAAATATTTCAACTGTCTTCTTGACAGAAATAAACTAATACAAACATGAAAATATGAAATATATTTATATTTTTAAGTGGGAGTTTGAAATTCTGAATTTTTTGCGTTTTTCTTAAAATGTCATGAACTGTTATTCTGAAAAAAAAATCTAATCAAAATAACAGCAAATGCTGCAGTCAAAGCTTTCACATTCCCAGTTGTCCTATGTATGCCCTTTATATTGCTCAGTCACATACAAGTTTTCTCTCCCAAAGTAATGTTCAAGGAAGGAATTATTTTGGCCAATCTCATTTGTGTATTCATGCAGTTGCTCTGTGGTGCACTTACTACTGATAGAATTCTTCCAACTGCTTTCATATCTCTGCTGATGTACACATAAAGCTTGCTTTACTGTCTTATTTATGTAATTATTTTAGTTTTAAATATACCTATATTTTTCCCTAAGTGCCTTCAATGGATATGAGTTGTTTGGGTGGCTTTTCATGGCTATGCTAATGCGTACACAAATGGTGACAGAGAAAAAGGGAGAAAGAGAGAGAGTCCAGCTTGGCATCTTATTTATGTATTTATTTCATTGTAAATATACCTGTATTTTTACATAAGTGCTTGGAATAATTAAGCAATAAACAATATTAATCAATAACTATGCTCACATCATTCAGTTCCTTCAGCTTAATGCTGTGAAACAAATGTGAGAGACTAAATAGGCCCTGTAGTTCAATAAATCCACACCCTGTCTGATCATGGACACAAGGTAATTTTAGGCATTGACATTTCATCTGCAGTACCCTCCTTCTGTTTCTCTTCAGCTTAAACTGGAGAATTATGAACTTTTTTTTTCCTGCTTTCAATCTATTTTCACTGATATGCCATGCAACACTTTTTTTTGCTATTTAGTTTAAAAAAAACAAAAAAGAAAGGAAATGAGAAGGACTTGAATCATTTCAAGGCTGACAGAATAGCAGAAACAGCTTAATTTTCACTCAGAAAAGGAATCTCAGACAAAGAGGTGATGAAAGAATAAACTCTTAGAGCCTCTCAGTGATAGTCTCAAGGAATACTGAAATCCAGAAGAAAGCTGCGCCAGAAGAGAATTAGAAGAAGAAAAAAAGAATTGCCAGCCATAAGTAAGCACAGCTGTATGTCTGAGTTGCCCATGGTCTTTCTAGGCATGTTTTTAATTGTCATATACGTTTTGCACAGTTAATATTGCATTCATTATTATTCCACAGTAAATCTTATTCCCATAAATCTGGGAAATAGTATAAAAACAGTTTCTTCTCATCACAAGATGAGAAGAAAAAACATACAACTTTGTTTTTCAAAACCATAGAATACCTAGCACTAAATGAACATCAATTCATTTAAAAATATTTAGCTCAGAGTTTCACCTTTATATGATGTAAGCTTTTCAGTTGTTGAGCTTTCAGACTACTGAACTGAACAATACAAATGTCAAGAGATTCTTGTCACAGGGAAATTAAGAAAATTGCACAGCTATGGTATGTTTAGAAAATAAGTGCACTAGTAGAATAATGTAGACCAGATAAAATAGAAAACATTTATCACTACCTCTAAGAATCAAATTTACAAACAAAAACTTTAAAACAGACAGCTAACAAGTATTTATCAATTTAATTTTTATTAGTCAATTTTTTTGAATGGCAAATCTATGATAGTTTTAAAGAAGAGTTAGAAGCTGAAATTCCATGGACCCCATAGCCTTTGAAATGTATCATCTCCTTTGTGAGTGGTCTTAAAATGAGTAATGGAAAATGAAGGCAACCTCTTTCACTTCCCTCAAAACACATGGTCATATCTATGCTGACAATATGTCTGTGGGTGTATGTGAGAAGGAGAAGGGGCACATGTCTCTCTTTTGCACTTATGAATTTATTTTCATTTTAAACATACCTATATTTTTCCCTAACTGTCAGCTATGGGTATGAATTGTTCAGATTGGTTTTAGATCTACGCGAATAACATATTTTGTCCATGTGCTTGTATTGCAATAATGTCCGGGAGACCCAATCATGGATCAGTTCTCCGTGGGATGTGAAAGCTGTACAAACAAAGACCAATGTCTTGGTGATCCAAATAATCTGATTTTGTCTAAACTTTTTTCTGTCCCTTAATAAGGATATCCTTAAAAAACTTATTTTCATCATTAGGTTTGGCACTAGAATAATCCTTTTCTTTTGCTGTGGCCTGATGATTTAATAAGCTTATATAGACTCTGCAATTTCATAGTATTATATGTAATTTATTTTCTTTTCTAAACAGTAAGACACACTTGTTTGCAGAAGTTTTATTGGCAACTAAATAATGATACTGATGACAATGCATTGCACTGGCAAATGCATCCGCAGTTTGTGTGCGCAGAGCTTGATATCCTTCTACAAGGTTCATATTTTGAGCATTCACGTCTAGATGTTCAGGTTGATACCATTCAAACAAAACGCAAAACTGAGAACCAAAATGCCTGCTTATCCTCAGGGATGCCATGACAAATTAGGAAGACTATCTGGTGTTGTAACAATGCTTTTAGTTGTTATGACAGTTGTCGTGTTTAAATTCTTCATGAGCTTTCATTTGGGCGCTATCATCAAAATTCTTTGTACTAGTTAATTTGTTTTTGAGGTAGCGTCCCCCCTCCTCCCCCCTTCCCAGTTCTTTCTAGTTTGTGCCAGCTTGGTCCCATGTGAATCAGAGCATCCGGAAAACCACTCTCTTTTATAGCAGCCTGTCTGTGTTCCCAAGGCATCATTTTGGCAGCGGCTGATTACGTAGACGCTGCAGCCGTCCCCACTCGTCTCTGGCTGGGGTGGGGGTGCTACAGAGAATAAAGTAACTGTACGCCACTTACGGATTAGGCAGGAAAATCACCTGAGAGCTATTTCAGCTGGGCTGCAGCTGTTCTATGCCTCCAGCGTGGCTCAAAGTGTCTGTAAAATAACATTTTGGGGGCTGGGGGGAGGGAGAGCTGTTTTATGTTGCTTCTGTTAAATGTTCGCTACCAACCCGGACTGGCTTCAGATTGACAGTCTGAAGACGCACCTACCGTTCCTAATCCCTTGGTGACTTGCACTGTCAGCTCTTGGAAAAAACTGCCAGTTTTGTTTGTTGGGCCTTGGGCAAGAGGTTCTTCAGCTTTCTGTTGTGTTGCTTCACTTATCTGGAGGGAAAAAATCAACCAGTCAGTGAAGACTGCATTGTGTTTATTCTTAAGATTTGAAATGATGATTTATTAGTGGTCTTCAGACAGCGTAAATGATACTGGCCTCTGCAACTCCATTGTGTAGCTCCCTCCTTCAAAACAAATATAAATAAATAAATAAAGCAGCAGAGCCCAATCTGACTCTGAGATCATGCACTGTATGACTAATCCAGTCTTGCTAGACAGCAGAAGTCTGTGTAGGCAAAGAAAAGGTGTCATTAGCTGTTTTTCATTCCTGGACCAAAAGCAAATAAAGCAAGAGCTGAAAACAAACAAAAATGTATTAAGCTGACAAAAAAGTCTCCAGTGGGAAATGGAAGACAACTAGAAACAATGATAATAACATTTTTGTGTGCTTTCATTACATGAGCAATTTGGGGATGTGCTGAACAATTCAGAAATATTTCAAATTGCTGGGTATGTGCCATAATTGCTGGTTTACAAATATGTCAGATTCCTTACTGTACAAGCTCCTTTTATCCATTGCAAACAATTCGAGATCAGATGTTTTCCCTTTAAACTATTAGAAGAAAGTAGTGCAATCTGGCAGCATTAATTTCCATGGCTGCACTGATCAGGATTACTCAAGCACAGTATCTGTCTGCAGTTTATTAATAAGTAATTTTAATTTCCATTTTGATCTGAATTAGGTTAAGATAGTCTCACTATATTAGCGCAGTGTAACATACTATATATGTACTTACAAAACTAAGTATAAAACTGAGCAACCTGGGTCAATGGCTACAATGGCCATGTGCCAAGATTCTAGAGCTAAATAACAATAACCTTTTTTCAGTTTGTGCATATATGAAATTAATGTAAGCAATTGATTTTTAATATCTATCAGTGCTTGCATATATCGAATCAGTAGTCACCAAATCTGACGGTTTAGCATAATAACAAATCTCTTCAATCACTTACTAAAATTAGAATAACCTTGATACCATTGTGGCTTTCTAAATTTGAAGGGGTACCTTTTAATAAAAAAGACATGGAATTGATATCCCAGATCACTGGTTATTTAGAAACCACAGTGTCTCCTCTTTATCTGATTTTACCAGTTCAGGAGAGAGAGAGGCAAAGGAAAATTTTTGCAGTGAACTGACGTGGCTAACCAATGATCTGCAAGTATTGCCAATCAATGTGCATTAAATAATTATCCTCATTGAATGCTCAAAACCCCCACTGATGGTCAGGACCAGCAATGTATCGTTTAGACCATATCCCACCTGGAAGAAGCAATTTGCAAACATTCCCTAATACATTTTTGCTGATTCTCATCTGCACTGAAAACAAATGCCGCTCCAGCGATGAAAGGCGGTGAACCTCCCAATCCATCTCTGCTTATGGTGCTCTGGTTCACGCTGCAGAACAGCCTCAGAGTTTGAGAATTACCTCCTTTGGGGTGAAATGAAAGTGCACCTTCCGAGGGCTTGCCCAGCACTTCAGCCATCAGTAACGTTCAGTCCCAGGGTGAGGGGACATCTGAAGCAGCTCCCCCCCCCCCCCCCACAAAGCACATCCAGGGTGAAAGCTGGATTCTCAGCACCACCTGTTTTGCCCCACTTGTGGTGCTCCTGTTGTACTGCAGTATTTGCTGTTGTAGGCATTGCTTTCAGCCAGTGACATGGTACCATCACCAAGACCAGGAAAACAGGTGGTCTTGGAACCTTTTGTATTATGCGAAAAATCAGGAAATTCCCCTCACCTTGTCTCTATCCTAAAAAAAAGGAATCTGGCAAAAGCTAACAAATTTTTAGTCTACTTGCATCACCAAGCTGTATCATAAGATGTTTTAGTCCCCCTCCATCGTCATGCAGCAAATCAACAGATGTTTTTTGTGTATCCTTTCATCATCAATAGAAATATGCTTTAAACAAGATTCTGGAAATAATAGTTTTCATTTTCTTGCAATGCCAAAGCCATACATTGCAGAAAACATGACACAATGTCTGAGTAAACATTGCATATGAAACTTGCATAAAGAATCATTTTTTTAATTGGAAAGTCTAGCCCAGTAGAGGTTTTAGAAGTGGTGTAGATTATAAAAACAAAGATTTGTTTGGGCTAGACTGTTTGCAGAAGATTTGTAAAACAAAGAGGTTAGGAAAAATAAAAGTGCATTTATATTATTTTACTTCTCTCTTGCATTCTCTGTAAATACTCTGGAAGCAGTGTCCCGGTAATGCATCTATTTGGTGTAATACAATTACTACATTAAAATTTATATTGTTGATTTAGGGATGCCTGTTAAAATTGCCAAGGCCTCCCACTTGAATCTTCTGTCACCTTATGTTGTGACATGATTATCTTAACTTATTTTGAAATTCATATATGGATACACAACACATGTGAACGGCTTCTTTCCTACGTAGACAATTTGCATGAGATGGCACTGATATAGCTTAATTATGAGAAGACTGTAAGCAAAATGCTAAACCTGTCCAGCATAACTGTCCAGTACTGGAGAACTGCCATCTAGAAGCTCCACGCTTTAAAGAAGCTTAGGTCACTGATTTGTAGCTTAGGCTTGACTCTAGTAGCAATGACTTTTTCGTGTTCATCCTGCCATACCGCTTTGGAGCCTTCCCATATGGATTTGAGGACCCCACTGGCCTAAGCAGTGACCAAATACATAAGAGCTTACCTAGCGTGTGTCTAAAAGTAATGTGAGGATTATGAGAAAACAATGAAACTAAGCTAATCATAATACCGTGTTTAGCACACTGGCCACCTAGACAATGACCAGCATTTTGTGAGCCAAAAATATTTGTTACGCTTGTTGGATAATGATACGAATGCAAAAGTAGATAACCAAACATGTAGGTCTGACAATCAGTAATCTGGCCTTACAATAGTTTCCTTTACAGGAAATAAGAAGTTGCCTTATGTTTAGGGAATGGGACTAGCATGAAGCTTGATGAAAATAGGCACTTAAGTGTTCCTGTGAATGTGTTAACAGCAAGTGATAGATTCCTTGTCACTGATCCTGAATAGACAGTGATAGTCACAACCTAGATCAAAGTCTCTGGTTTGTTCAAATTTTGAAGCATTTCAGGTTCAGGTCCTTGCATTTCATTCCCTCCCAGACCTATTTTTGAGAGAGAATTGATGGAAAAAATGTATAAAAATACATAGATGTGTGTGTGTGTATGTTAGGACTGAAGGTCAGAATACTAAACTTCGTAGTTTTGATTACTTTATGTGTTCAGTGATGTGCTTTTGTGTAATATTGTATCTTATCTCTCAATCAATGAATGTAGAATGGAAATAATGCTAATGATGTGCATATTTATCTGATGCATTTGGAGAATTATATCATTAAAATATGAATGAATAGATAAATTTTATCAGATTCTGGAGCATTTCCTGTAAAATTAAAACTTTCTTAGGGGAAAGAAATGCTGATTTCTTTTCCTGCAGTAAGGAGGAGAATATTATTCTTCCTTTAATCTTTTTTTTTTTTTTTTTTGGCAGATTTTTAGAAATATCTGCAGAATATGTTGGCAAATTATAGATAGAGATCCGGAGCCTTCTCTATTATTTCAAACTATGGATAATGGCTTCTTAAGTAACATACAGTAAATGTGCTGAAGTATTATCATTTTAAAAAATCAAATTGAATGTAAAATGCAAATATAATTATTCAGTATTCAGTAATAACTAACACATTTCAATGTCTTTCTTAATACACCAAAAAGTGCAGGTTTTCTGTCTGAGTCTTCTGTAACGTTATTTTCTTTGACATCCTGGCCTGATAGTGCATGTGTTATACTAATTAGAAACTCCAGTGAAACTAACCATGATCTCAAGAACAGTGAAATATTTTGGGGAAGAGTAAAATGCCCTGCTTTGGGACAATTTACATTCCAAACTCTTCTTGAACAAATATTGTCTACAAGGAAGTTTGTCTGCAAAATAAGACTTTGCTATGACAGTCATTGGCTAACCTATACAGCTGTTACTTTGGTGATATTTTAAGAAATGCGATGCTCAGTGGGACAGTTTACATAATTGGTGAGTATCCGTTAGTGTTGACATTTACTAAGTGTGTTTTCTTCTTTATGGGCAAAAAAAAAGTTCTTGTTTAACTAGAGCAGCTGCACTGTGGAAATGAGTTGTTATTTGTCAGGGAAATTCGTAAAATCGGAGCGTGTTGTCTTTGAAATTATGAAATGTAGTAAACAAATATTGAAAGCATCTGCTGTTTTAATAAAGTCCACATCCAGAGCAGAGCTTTTCTTGGAACCTGGCACGTGCGGCACAGGGGACTGCTGCTGTCAGTCTGTGCCGCAGAAACACTACGGGAAGCACAACACTGTCGCTGCTCTTCCTCTAGTGAGTGCAAGCGATAAGATACCAAGAGCAGTCTTACTGGTAGACAGAAAGGCTCTACTGAAATATTCTGGCAACCTCTATTTTTAAGAGGAATTCTGATATGCTTTGATTATAGTTTTATTTAAAAAGTTGGTCTTTGATACTTGACATAGTCTTAATTAACTACTAGTGACTGTGGATTTTTGCTACAAGCTGAATATTGTGCTGAGTCATAAACTCCTTTGTCCTTACTTGGTCGGATTTGCCCCAGATTCTTATGCTGCACTAAGACTTTAGCCCAGGCATTTTCTGCACTACCTCTCTCAGCATCTGTTTTAACTGGCGGTGTGAAGAACAGTTTAGCAGCTACCTAGGGTTGAGGACTGATCCCTCTTTTTACTCAGCTCTTCAGCACAAGCAGAAGAAGCCAAGAAAGAATCAAGAAAGCCATGTTCACACTCAGGTCTGCATCCTGAACTGCTGCTCAGTATGACCACAGAGACTGCTAGGCAGCATTTTTCCCTTAATGCTGTGGCTAAGAAAAGCTCGGGGCCGAGAAAGAACTGAAAGGGACAGAATGGGGATAGATAAGCAAGAGAAGAGATTCACTATCTGAAATGGAATATAAAAATATAAATATAAAAAACAGATTGGAATGGATAGAGGAAGGATTCATAGCTACGGAAAGCACAATGATGCAAATTGAAGATTAGGAAAAAAATACAATTCGGAAGGAATAAAAAAAAAAAAAAAGAGAGTAGAAATCTCAAAGTGCGGAATCTCTTTCAGGTGATGCCCTGAACCTCATCAGTTCATCAAGGAAAGAGGAAAGCTGTACACTCACCCAAGAGGAAGAAGAAATACTGCGGACATGAAAAGTATTTATCTTTCTCTGAAATGATAGATTGTCTTCTGCAAAAGAATAGAAACAAAAGAAACAGAGAAATGCCTGCTGTGAGGTACCTCACCAAGTATATGTCACCTACTCCAGGAAACACCTGGAAGGAAAACAAAAAGATGCGCTATTGAGCCACAACAGGATTCAAACTTATAAATGTTTAACTATTCCTTCAACTCTTGCATGTTCTATAAGCATGCATTTTTAATTGACCCCAGAAATCATTTCAGCTTATATACAGTTTTTCTAAGCTGGGGGCCTACCTGTCACAGGCCTATTTGAAGATTATCTGTAGAAACCTTTTATGAAGAAAGGAGGGATGTTTTCATTTACAAAGGCTTACATCCAAAAGCCTATTCTGGAATTTGGCTCAATTATTGATGTGCAGTTACAGAGGGATTTCCTACCCAGTCTCCCAGCAGGCAACAGATTACCTTGAAGTTACAATTACCACTGTAATCTGAACAGGTTCCCTTGTAGAGAGCAGAAATATAGGTGTGGATATGAAAAAATCTTTAACGTGTTGCACAATGCTAGCCTGAGACCCCACTAAAACTGTTCTTAACGACGCAGGTAGTGTCCTTTGCTACTTCAGATCCCCTCTTACCAATTTCTTCAAGGAAGAGAATCTCACAAGTTTAACTGCTGTAGAAAGAGAAGGATTTGTTTGTTACAGCAAAATTGCGTGCAACTGGATAGTCCCAGGCTGAGATCACAGTGTATAGGGGAAGCCGGTCAAAGATAACTGGGTTTATACTTTTTTTTAAAGGATCTAGAAGGTTTTTCCAGAAGTATGCAGAGAAGAGTCCTCTACAGTATGCCTGTCATAGCTATTAGCTTCCTTTCTGAGGCTTTAGGCCTCTAAGTCTCTTCAAAATCTAGCCCACAGTGCTTTATGTCTTTGGAGGAGTCATTCCTATACCCATATGACAATACGCCTGTAATTTAGTGCGGTATCCTAGATGGTAGTTTCTGGAAGCACTTTGAACGTGTATGGAAGATGAATCCTTCTATATTCCCTAGAGCAGTGTTAATAGGACAGTGTGCAAAAGGTTTCATTGTCATTACCCTTAAAATGACCATAAACATGAGTATTTAAAAATAACATTTAGCTATCATAAAACTTACATTTAAGAACTATCATCCAGCAAGAACCAAAGTTTGTTTTATATATTGTGCTCTGTATGTAGGGATGAGTACCGTCACCTCTGGGGCAAAATTCAGCAGCTGTTTAATAGTGGTGGCAATGCTACAGAGCAGTTTTAGGATATAAAAAGTAGAAGAATAACTTATCTAATTGAAATTGTGTGGGGAATTTAAGTAGGCAGAATGTAATTACTCAGGCTGGAATTTGGCCATTCAAATATCGAAGCCTTTAAAGAAATGTTAATAACTATTCACAGCTTTAGGAATATATCTTCAAATCACAATTTTAATAAGAACAAAAAAGGGGAAAATACATTCAGCAGCTTATGTTAGGGAAATATTGCATTAACTGTAGAGGACAAAAATGAAGGTAAATATTTAAATACATCTGTTATCACGGGATAAGACTTTGATGTATCAATCCCATCTCCACTAAAGCCTCCTACTATAAAAATAAAACTCCCACATTGAAGTATATCTCTGTTTTGCTTTTGCCATGATAAATAGCTATCACAAAAAAGGAAATATGGCATAAAGCATGGATAATAAAAGACGTTATTTAACAAAATAACTTAAGGCAGTGATTTTCATTACAAAAAGGTACAAAAGATGGAGAAGAGCAATGATCTGTTTTGCATAAACACTTTAAAAATGTTTTTTGTGATAGCTCTCTTGTATACCAGTTACTGCATTGTATTAGCAACTGCTAGGCAGTGTGGTTATTCACGAAGATCAAAAAATTGGCAGAGTTTAAAAGGTGACCTTTAATTATAACAGAAGGTAATTGCAGTGTCTATTAGGGACAGCTAATTTACACTGAAAATTTCTAGAGAACCTGGCTTTCTTCAAAGTTTTACTCTGAAAAGTTCATATAGCAAAATTTAAGTACACTATCAGGTTACTGACAGTGATTAGATTTTTAGCATGCCTCTTTACTTTATTAATTCATTACAGCTTTTTGTCCACGTAATATTTAAAATGCAGTTTGAGGCCTGTTTCAGTTTGGATGCTTATCTGAAGTTTAGCCAAACTGCATGAGAATCTGCAAGCTGACACAGAAGCCTCCACTGGTAACGGTCGTACTTGTACCCTTCCTGCTAGTGAGAGTGATAACTGACGTTATATCCGTGTTGTCACTGATAGTGCCAAGCAAAGTAAGTTTGTGAACTCCTCCTACAAATGCAAGGTTACGCATCCTAGGAAGGATACATTCCAAACGGTGCACTGCAGTGCAGTGCTGTGCAGAGCTACTGGTTTGTCCTGAAAGCATCAGGGCTCTATTAGTGCAGCACTTTGTCTCAGCTTATTATGGCTGAGGTGATGAAGCTTTATTGTCGTTGGTTTGGTCACTGTGGGTTTAGAGATTGCTGCCTGGTGCTCCAAAATACAGTGTAGACAGGCATCAAATTTATCTTAGGCTTAGATACAATTAAAAAACAATAACAACCAAAAACACAACAGGAAACCTACAGTGCAAAGGGACAGTTAAGCACGTTTGTTTGAGATTCGAAATGGTTATCATACCGAGTATGGATGGCTGCAGGATATAAAGCTAATGCACTTTTTACATATTATCTGAGTAGTTAGAGACTAGAGAGCTGTCTCCTCCTCGTGCTGAAGATTTCAAATCCATATTGCTCATCTTTCCAGAGTCTGCCTGAAACACTAGCCCAGAGGCTCATCTACCTTTTTATATTCCTGTTGAAACTGGACTGCTTACAACCGAGAACATGAGATCTTTGGAGACCAGAGAAGAGTGCATGTCTGTATTTGACATTTCTGTGAAAACGTGGTAAGTCTGGTTTTGCTCCTTGGACCAAACTGTCCTTCCCTTTCCCGTTCCAGGTGAGAGTTGCATTCATTAGTCTACAAAGTCATGGTCACTCTTGTTTTCAGTCTGAAATGGAAATAAGTGAGAGAGGAGACACTCAGGACTGTAAATAAAATAGCAAAGGTTGAATGTCAGTTCCTTTTTTCAGCCTTGTTTCCTATGGTTGCCATCAGATTGCAATTATGTACCTTTCAAAACGCATCTGTGTGCCCGTCTGTGTCCTTCCCACATCCCCCAATAACTTTGATAGCTTCTGCACGGTTCATTGCAGCCAGATTTGGTAGAAGGTAGAGGTCTCAGGAATAATTACCCTATAATAATTATTTCTAGCGATAGACAGCCTACAGAGGGGAAATGCACATAGTCTTGCATAAGCACAATACTGGACACTAAAGAATCCACACTGCCGGCCTCTTATGAAAACCTTTGTATCAGGAAAACATTTGGTCAAGATTTCATTTACTATCACAGCAAACTAGACAATAAAGAGAACCAAGGACGTAGGAAGTTCAGTTTCATTAGTTGTATTTTGGTCATGGAACTTGGAACTGCCTTTCTTTCTTTCTTTCTTTCTTTTTTTTTTTTTTTTTTGGTAAATGTGGCTTAATCATCCATAATTGTTGTAATAAGGCTTCCAAAAGGTAATGATATACTATGACAAATTTTATACATTATGATGCATGTCCTTCAGGCTTTAGAAAGGCTCCTTGCGATGGGTTTGACAAGCTTAAGAAATCATGTCATCCCTGAGGCAACTCGGGCTCCTTTAGTTCATTAGTTCATTAGTTGAAAAGAGCAATGGGCTTCAAGGTGCTTTAAAAAGATTAATATTTTTTCAGTTCATTGTTCAGTGGGAAAAAAATACTAGCAGAACAATTCAGGGCCAAATTCTAGCTTTAATTGTACTATTTCAGAAAACTACACATTTAGGAAAAAATGCAAAGACAGGCAAACAGATTACTGTTCATGAGAATAACATGACTTAAACAGGATAATTTCTATCCTTAATTTGAAAACTGAAGAAATTTGTCCTCCTTGTGCCAGGTGCTCCTACATTCCTCTCTGAGATCACTGTTTGGAACATTTGTATCAGACAACATTGGTAATAAGAATATTTATAATAAGATAACCTAGAGCAGGAGAATGAACGTTTCTCAGACACTCAGGGAGAGATAAGTACAAAAAAGTGATTGCCAACCTTTTACGTTTCCTGTCTTGAGCTGTACTCTCTTGTCTACAGCTCAGCCATTAGTAAAGGCCTGTGCCTTAATATATTAGCATAACCTTCCCTTATATTCTAGGTCAGAGAAAACTCCCATTTAAAGTCTTCTTCATTTGTCAAGACAATTTTTCTTTTGACATCATCCAGTTGCTTTTATTGCCATATCTCTACTATTTTCACCAGGAAATGATTTAGGGAGCAGCATGCATAGTCTTCTAGATAATTATTCCCCCTCTACTGTGCTACCAGTCTTGCTTTTTTTGTATTTCATTTAAACTGAACCACCTGCTTTTCCCTCAGGTGTAAATTCTGCTTAAGAGTTTTAGTTGCAGTCGTTATGATGTATCAGACAACACCAATAAAACAGAAAATCGATGTTTTTACACCTTCTCCTGCCTGCCTTGCAAGTCTTAAATTTAAATATAATTCCTTAATTAGGGTTTTAAAATAATGCTGTAGTGCTTCAAAGGTAGTGGTATGGCAATACTGACTTACACCAGTTGTCTCTGGTAATAACAGCGTTCAGAAAGCCCATGGAGGTTTATTGTAAACAACCTTTAGTGTATCTAATAACATTTACATAAACCTGAAATGAACCAGGAACAATAAGGATAGCAAAAAACAACCTAAGGAAGTTATGTTTAGATATATATTATGAAAATGTTCTGGAGTTATATGCAGACTATACATTAATATTTTCCCTGTCAGGAAGAATTTAGAAATCTATGTGCTAAACAACAGGCAATTTTTTGACATCTGATTTTTTTTGTATTTATATAATATTTAAAATTGCTTTAATATATTCTGAGTTTTGATTATCAGATAAATTGTAATCTACTCCTCTTCCTTTTCTTCAGTCATTCTTCTGTTAAATTTAAAAAAATAAATTAGAGTTATAATATTCTAAAAAAATTTTTTTAACTGTTTGAAAACTTGCAACAAATAAAATTGTTATTCTAAAAATGATCTCCAACTCATACGGCTTTTAGTTTCTTAGTATATTTAGAACATTACATTTGTTATTATATGCCTACAGTTATTGCTGAAAAAATCAGCACACACAAGCATAACAAATCTGCAAGGGAAAATTTTTGCATTGGTAAAGCTGGTGGTACAAAGGATTTTTCTGTCTGTCACTACCAGTATAGTTAAGTCAAGCCTGGCTAACAAAATGAAGACAGGCAGCTTACATCATGGACTAATACAGCTATAGACTTTCAGATTCAATGGGACTATCATGTGCCATCGCTCAGATTTTAAAACAGTACGTAATTATGAGTATCAATAGTTTATAGAGAGCTCTGTCTTTCACTTAGCGGTATTTGCATTTCAACCATAATTTTCTATCAAAATAGAACTTTTAGTTGCTTGCTGAAGATTAGTAGCTAGAATATAAAAGATCACAATATTCATTTTTTTTCCAGATGGCAGTTTCACATGACTTAGTTTCAAAAACTGATTCGACTAAAAATTCCTCCATATTCAGTATTTGAAAATATCTACATACTGTTTATTTCAGTCCCAAATGCAATATTCTTTTAAGCACATCTGTACTACCATCTACTGGAAAGGTGAGTAACTAAGTATCAGCAATCACTGTTTCCATCTGCTACAGAACCCAGATTAAAAAAGAAAAAAGACCCTTACATTTTCCCACGAAAATTACATCTTTATGTTCACTTTACGTTGTTCTGACTCTAGAAATCTCTCCTTGGTAATCTTTTACAGTGATCAGGTTGAACTAAGGCTGGGTAGTTTTCATGAGGATACACTTCAGCCAAAAGAGAGGATATTCTTTATCATTTTCTTAGTACAGCGTATTGCATGTCAATACTTCTCCTATAGTTTGTGAGATAAATAGAAAGAGGATATTCTGTGTGTGTGTGTGTGTGTGTGTGTGTGTGTGTGTGTGTGTGTGTGTGTGTGTGCAATTACATTTCTCAGGCAAATAAGGGACTCAGAGAATCCAACATAGCTATGCGTGGCCAGAGACAGGTACTATGCATGTTATTTTTATATGCTTCTGGACTGCAAATCTCAAG
Source organism: Struthio camelus (assembly GCF_040807025.1). Classification (NCBI taxonomy): domain Eukaryota; kingdom Metazoa; phylum Chordata; class Aves; order Struthioniformes; family Struthionidae; genus Struthio; species Struthio camelus. The sequence continues at coordinate 30,718,236 of NC_090945.1, forward strand.
TTACACTTTCTCACAGTCCTGTTACGCCACTCCAGGATATCCTGAAACAGCTTGGCCAAGACTGGTGAACCATATTCTTGTTTAGTAAAGTGAAGAAACATCTTCTGAAGTGGGATTAGACTACTTTTTTTCTGTTTTAATATGTAACGGTCTTTGTTCTTAGCTAACCAGCCACACGCACATGCACACACACACAAAGGCAAACACAATAGGTGTTCTGCAAATAGTACAGCTGGATACCGTCAAGAGACTATATAAGTAATCTCTAGCTGCCTTGTGTGTTACCAGCCTCCTAGACAATTGTATCATTTCTGCTGCTGGCCACACACACCACCGTGTTACCTGCTTCTAGATAATTCAGTAATATTTGACACTGATTACAGACTTTTCTGCCATTTCATTCTTCAAAAACATGCACAGGCAAAAGCAGGGGGAGATGAGCAGGAGTGTAAGATGAGTGTACATAAATGAAAAGCAGAGGATGGCAGCAGCGTTATTAGTTTCATCTGGAAATGAGGAAATGGCTGTTCTCTGTACATCTATTTAAAACTGTATTTAGAATACAGCCTAAGAATTATTTTAAAAAAGGTCATTGCCTTGTTCTTAGGCACATCAAGGACAGCTAGAATAATCATTATTTGTTAAAATAACATTTAGATGAGAAACTATTAACTGTATATACTGTTATTAGCATATATTATTTCAGCACATGAAAAGCAATGAAAAGTGCTGTAGAGGAAACTTTTAAAAATATATTTTACATATTAGATCAAATTGGTAGCAGCCCAGATAGATAGTGTTTACCTTTGCTCTTTTGCCACCTACCAATGAGTGGAAGAAGGAACCCTGCCTTTCATCAGGAAGCCATGTGAGACCCATTCTCTCTCATCAGAAATCAGTCCAGCAGCTGCATTTTGTGTCTCTGAAAGCTATGATAACTTATTTCCAAAAACAAGACATGTAGTCCTTCTAACAGAATGCAGCCTGAACGCCTTCAACGTACCTTCATGACAGCAGGATAGAGCCTAACCTTCCTACTGTCAAACTGGCTTTCAGAAAACAATAAGAGAAGAATATGGAAAGGAAAAATTAAAACAAGCTAAGCAAGCACACTCCTATCCTTAACATACTTTGCACAATCCCTGCTGGATTTTCATCCGTTCTGTAGCATCCTACCACACAGGGAGAGCACAACACTTCATGCTGATTAACAGATTTACTGTTTCGAAGTCTTCCTTTGGCCTTAAACCTCCTGTGTGCTTCTGTTCACACTGGCAGTGTGGAGTTCTTTCTGTTCCTAACCTGAGGCATAAGGACCCTGTCCCTGATGTTAAAGAAAACATTGAGGTCCATTCAGTCCATCACTCAATCTCTTTCCTCCTTTTTACCATCTCACTCTTGCCTTGAATTTGTCCCTCATCCTTTCCTTTGCTCAGATTGGATTTTGCCCATCAAACTAAATCTTTTCTTGCTGCACTGGCTGCTTTCTGATAAAGTTGCATGTCCTCTCCTTCTTCAGTATTCTTAAAATTAATTTTTGAGTGATTTTTAATCCTATAAGCTACTTTTTCCAAGTCGTCTTTCTTGATTGGCTTTCTTTGTTCTCATGCTAGTGGTTCGTCTAACAAAATATTGTAAAAAAGATTTTTTTTGTGCTTGGTAATATTCACCTGCCTTTACTTCTCACCATTTTCTATCATAAGCATTCTTATATTCCCTAAGGTTTTAGATACCAAATTTACTGGAAACAGTATTTACAGATGTAATACTGTTCCGACTGATAAATATCTCTAATACTGTCATTTTTCTTTGGCTATATTACTTGTGCAGGAGATGACTTAAAAGTGTGATTTTTTTTTCTTGATATGATCTCTAAAAATGATATCTCTTTCAAAGACTTCCTCAAGACTCACCTCTGCCCTAAGGCCTACAAAATTCTAGCTGTTAATCACGCTGAGGGAAGTGATAGGCTGTAGCTGTAATTGCCTTCCTTTTCTTATTTCTTTTTGCTAATTAAGCTAATTAAGCATTATTCTCTCTCTAACATTAAGTGAAAGAAACACCAGCAACATGTAATTAATAGTTATACCAGTTCTTCCCTCTCTTTATTTACTTGCACATTGTATGTGTATTTCCTATCCCTCTTTTGCACCTGTTAAGATTGTAAACCTGCTGGATCAAGGTTTCCTTTCTTCTTCATTGTTTGCACAGCTAACACAACTGCTCTCTAAACCTGAGGGAGGCTTTTGAATACTGCCATCAAATGAAGGCAACTACTCTAATTTTCCCCTTTTATTTTTCTGTGTTAGAGAAGAGAGAAGAGAAGAGGAGAGGAGAGAAATGCGATGACATTATCAGGTTTGTCATAGGCTTAAATACATGTCTAGTCATACTTGGGCTGGTTGTATCTGTTTAATGTGAATCATTTTACAAGAGGAGCTGTTTGGGAGCTGTTTGGCTAATCTGAGCAAGGATTTGTACAGGAATGAAAAGAACTGCTGTCCGAGAGGGGGATTAATTTATCTGAGAGATTCCAACATTTATGTGGTTTTCACTATAGTCACTTCCACCATGTAAATGGGAGCATGTACATATGTAGTTTCCAATCTTCTGATAGCAGTTTGGGACTATCCTCTCAGAATTGTTGACAAATTTTTGACCTCTATATATCAATGGTAGTTTTGACCTAACATGGGTAAGTATTAATATAGAAATGCAAGAACCAGTAAAACCCCATCACGTTCAGAACAATTCTTCCTTCAGGCACAGGTATAAAGTAGAAGAACACAACCAGCAGGTTCCACCCACAAAAAAAGCCCTCAAACAAAACAAAACAAAACAAAAACCTTAGGGCCCATTAAATTCTAAAATGTGGTTCTGCAACTCTCTACTTGAGTGGGGGGCCCAGCAGGAGGAACAGTACCAAAACAACACCCTACACCCACTCCTGGGCTGCTGCTGAATTCATGAATATTGCAGAAACATTTTAGCTTAATGAAAATGAGAGTGAAAAAAATCAAATAAAAGTACTGGGTAGGAAAAATAGTCCTCTAAGCCATTCACAGTATGAGGAGAAAAATATAGAGAAAGTGAAGAGAAGTCCTTTTAGATTAGAGAACCTTTGAGAGTAGAATGACATGATGTGATCCTGTCATTATTAAAATTCATTGTTTTTAAAAATAGTACATTTTTGTAGCTGTTTTTGAGCCAGGCATGTAGAAAAATGAGGGAAGCTATTCTTCAAATTACTAATTTCTGAACGTTAAATCTACCCTGTTCATTGTTCGTTACGTGGCAGGTGTGGGCAACTGGATTGAAGAGTGAAGAGTGCCACCATCAGGATGACTGGCGAAATGGAAGCAATTTTGTGAAGGCTGCTATTCCCTCCTTTCCCAACTTCAAGGTTTACCTGCAAAAATACTTTCTGAAATTCTCTTATCTAATTTTATCTAAGCAATTAGCCAGAGCTGATTGATTGTGTTACTTCCAGGAGGTGGGGATGTGTCAGAAAGCTCACTCTTTTGTTACTCTCTCAGCGTCACAGCACTCAGTCTTCTCAGTCTGAGGTCTTCTGAAGTTTTCCGCTTGTTGTCTGTGTTGTCTTTTGACTTCTCCTTTCACACAATGGCAACTAAATCAGTCCTGGCCTCTTTTTTTTATTTAGTTTAGTTTTTGGATGACGGTTTTGGTTTCATTTATTGATAAGCAAGAGAATACGCAATTGTTCTTTCATTTAATATTGATGGAAGGCAGTCAGCCCACTCGTCATCTTTCAGTGAGGGCTGTGGCTATCCAGAGATCAAAGAAAAACATGTGGAGAGCCACCTTAACAATATATTGTAAGATCTCAACAAATATGGCAGTCTCGTCCTTCACATCTCGCTCATGTTGGGACTTCTTGAACTCAAAGGCACACAAACATGTTTTTATTCTTTCACAGAAGAAAATAAATAGGCAATCAAATAAGTGAATTTCATTTAAAAGTTCATTAAAAGTGAAGCATCCTGCAACAAGCTGAGTAACAAACTACATCTTGCCTAGGGCAACAAGCAGAATTTATTTACTTTTTGTCCCTTTATCTTGTGTCAGACTGTGATGGATGGAGTGAGTAGAGATTCTCCACCAAAATCTGACAGCTGGTGTCATTCCAAATTAGACACAGGCTATTACTAATGATCAGTTTATCCTATGAATTTAGTCTTTCTGACTGCTTGCAAATTATTTGTGAATTGGTTTTGATTTTTCATGTGCGTTTTGTTTGTCTAATTGATTTTTGTTTGAGATACTGTTTGTGTGGAGAAATGTTAAACGTGGGAAATTCTCATTTATCTCTATAAGCGCTATGTAACACTTTTTAGAAAACTCATCTAAACAAGAGGTGATTTTCTACTTAGAATTTATTCACTGACATATTTATTGAGAAGTTGGTTTGCAAACAGTAAAGTTCAAATTATGACAGAGAGATCTGCAATATGAAGCATTCAACAAGTCTTTTTGAGCAAGTATCCTCAGCTCTTTGCTTCTGTGTGGACGTTCCTGCAAATGAAACCTATCTATCAAATACATATGACTGTACAATAGAGAAAGGTCATTGATCATAGCAAGCAGCACAGGAAAACTAAATTTTCTTTGCAAGAACATATAAAAATAACATTATGCTTCATTTGTGCAAGTCTAATTCAGAGATCTCTTTTGCCATATCAGTTTCTTTCAGATTTGTCAGCTTGCTAGACACTACTTGACAATTTCAGCACAAGAGAGAAATTAAAGAACATGTAAAAATAAAATAGCAAACCCTTCTTAAGTTGATACTATTCCTTCCTGATATGAAAGGGATCGTATCTTTTCTATTTTTGGCCGCAGATGATTTAAAGGAGCATATAAATAGTAAAAATCTTTGCAACATCTTTTTGTAACTTACTATTCACTCCCTGTCTCCTCTCGGCTCTTTCTCGAAGGAGCAGGATTCCGTCACATTTGATTTTATATTCTAAAGCTCATGCTTCTCATTTCTGACCAAAAAGTACAAGAAGCAAAGAAAGGCTGAACAATTTGTGTTGTTCTATATTATTTAGATGACTATGTACACATGAGGAATGTCACTGCAGTGCTAGGAAAATGAACTTGATAATCTGGAAAATTTTTGCAGAGAGGAGAGGCTGCTCTCTCTGCTTTCTGTAGTTTGCTTGAACCAGTTCTTTTCCTTACTTACTCTAGGTCAAGTTTTGTTCAACTGGAGTCTTTCAGGACTTGTATACTTCCTTTGCTTCATATTTCTCACAACACAGAATTCATTTTCATCATTAATGATCACGCTCATCAGGACAAATAGTCCTGGAATAAAGCTTTACTTTCCTGCCACTGTTTTTCAGTAAATGGAACATCCTGTCTCTGTCCCTATCCCCCTCCCCTCCCCTTTCTATCTGGAATAAAAGAAAAAGCCATTCTCTCTATCTAGTTCACAAGTGGTACCAGTGTCAGAAAGCTCAGGAGACTTTTGTCTCATCAGGACAGAGTGGTCTGTATCAAAAGTGACTCTACTGAAAATGGACTTTATTTGTGGAGATCTCATAAGCACATCACTAATCAAAATGGAGTAATTGCTCCACCAAAGCAGCGTTCATATAGAATATACATTTCAATGTGGCTGAGCTTGAGAGGGAAGATTAAGCGATTTCAGGAAGGGATATGCATGATTCAACACCGAGTAAAGGAATAATCTTTGGAGAACATAGAAAAGTGGCTCTTCTCAGAAGTGTAATTTCTGCTGTGTGCAAAATGCATTAACGTGAGAAAAAGGGGTTGTGATAAAATTCCACAATACTGAAGCCACGATTGTTTTTTGCTGTTGTTCTGATGCTTTTTGTGTGACATTAGTATTTACTACCGTACTGATTTGCATTGTATGTCAATATGCATGCATCATTCTATGGCTTCCATGAATCCCATTCCTCCCATTTTTCAGGTGCAACATTAGCTGGATTGGGGCTGCCTCCATTCAAGGCTGACAAATTCAGGAATGATTAAGTCATCCTTCTTTTTCAGTATATATGGAAACATCTTTGCTAATGAAGAATGATCTATTGCTCTTCATGTACTTACAACATTAATGTAGCTGTCATCCTCGCGAAAACTGCACCCTCCACAACATCCCAGTGATACAAAGGAATACTACTATTATTTTCATTTTACAGACGCAGAATTGCAATAGAGAGACAAAATGACTTCTTCAAGGTTATACAGTAAGTCTACAGAAAAGCAAGGAATTATCCGAGATTTCAAAGCTTCAGGCTAGCACTATAACTATTGGACCAAACATCTGTCTTCTTTTCAGGAACATACAGCATCCTAAATAGAGAAGTGACACAAATCCTTTGAGGAAAGAAAATTAATCCTAATGCACACATTTCTAATCTGTATATAACATTATACCAACCACAGTATTTTCATTAGTACATTTCTGAAATTTTAAGAAGAGTATCAAATAGCAGAGAAGCTCAGAATCAGTTGCTAGTCTATTTTATTATTTAAAAAAAAAAAAAAAAGCAGCAACTCTCTAGCAAAGTAGGGAATTACCTGAGATTTCAAAGCTTTAGGCTGGCATTACAGCTTTTGGACTAAATGTTCATCTCCTTTTCAAGAACCTTCAGCATCCTAAATAGAGAAGTGATAATATGCTACTACAAATTTGAAAGCAAGTATGACTGTTGTTTGATTACTTAACTGCATAGTAATATAAGTAGAGCTATGAAAGCATGACATTTTCATATATTTTAAGTAGTGGTTGATCAGAGTTTTAGGCAGGTGATATGAGAGTATGAAAATCAGGAGGCAGAAGGGGAAAGAACCTTACATAACATTTGTTTTTAATAATTCTCTGTTTTGTTCATCTATGCTGTTTAAAGAGAAAAAAAGATAGAACTTCAGTAGAACTTCAGATTATTATTAGCACATAAAAGTGAGAAAAGTTATCAGATTATAACCTTGTTCACTTAATATATTAATACATTTACCTTTTTTTAGGGGTATTTCAGTATGCCAAAGCAGACTGTTTCTTGAAAAATGTGTGTGGGTGAAATCTTTCTCCCTCACTCTGAAATACAGAGAATAAAATTTTAGAACTTATTTCCCACGGGTAGCTTTATAAATAGAAAGAGAATAGAACAAGCAAGAGGCATCATATGCTTTAAAGCAGATCAGACACCATTTGCAAAAGTCATGTAACACTTTGTAATGGGCCAGTTTTATTTCTACCTTGATTTAGTGGGAGGACTTGAACCCTTCCTTTTAGCTGGAGAGCTGCTATCAAAATAATGTAGGAGTGGAGCTGCTATCAAAATAATGTAGGAGTGAGGATCTGGAATAGTAAGATAAAATGGATGGATAAAATGTACAGTCCTCTTTCAAACTCCAGGATGGCTGTAGTGTATGTGGGGAAAAAAAGAAGATATAAAGAAGAAAATCAGTATGACAAGGATGTTTACAGATCAGTTTCAGACTCATAATCTAGTTTTGGGCCTCCTTCATTCTTAAAATGTTGACAATCACATTTTAGCCCTTAATAATACATCTAGGTCACAACAAGGCAAAATCTTTGCTTTGCACATTTATTTGACTACTCCATTTTATTGATGTTTATGTTTTAGTGTATTTCTTAAACTTAACTGGGATCTATGCTATTTATAGTCTTATTTTAGGACCTGCTTTTGGGTGTAAGAGTCCATCCTTAAGAAGTGAAGAGAGGAAAGTTTTCTAAGATATTTACAGTGGCTGTTGCTGGAAAAAAGAACAACATAAAACCATCTCAATATTCCTAATAAACAAAAATGTTGACTTTAAAAAATGTAGCCATTGTAAAATGTAGCTTATTATCAGTAGTCTGAGATACTACATCTGAGACCTTGTAAAAAGCTGGACTTACTTTGTTTCTCTATTAATGGTCTGTGTAAGATATAGGAGACCTTTAGTTTCAGCTCACTCGAAATGAGCAGTGCTTTGCAATTCCTTTTACAGTTATTCTACTTTATAAATAATAAAATATTTATTGGCAATGGTATTTGAACTCAATGTCACTTAACTGCTCTAATGACTACTCTCTAGAGTGGCCCTCCCCACACACTTGCTCAATGAATATATAATCATTTATGTCAAGATGAGATTTGCTTTATTGTCTTCTGTTAAAATTATCTATCAGGGAACTTCTGTAACGAGTATTACATAGGAAGTCAGTCTCCATGGTCAACATGGTCTCGTCTGACTTTTAATCAATTAATCAAACTTGTTTTTTAAAATGATGGAGAGCCCCTCCAGGATAGCCACTGTATTGCAGAGCACTCCTTAGGGATATTGGAAAATGATTTTCAAGTCCCTGCCACACATCAGTCAGGCAAATTGCTTTGAAACAGTTTCTCTCCCACTGCAGAAAAGTGTTTTCACCACTGCTATTTGAGCACAGATTTCTCTTTTTTTGTCTGCATGAGAAAATTAGTCTCCAGGAGGAAGCGAGCAGTTGAAAATCTTGTGGGGAAGGAGGCAGCCAGCGGTCTAGGACTGGTGCCTGTGTCATGTAGACTAATTGCTCAAGTGCCATGGAAACTGCCTTGGTCCTCCCTTTTTTTTTTTTTCTTCTTTTTTTAAGGATCCCTTCTATAGGTCTCTAATCCGCCTTGTGTACAAAGCCAAACTTCCTGACACAGAACTGCATAGCAACCACAAGTTGCACGTTGCAGTAGTGAGGAACCTCTGGAGCTCCTTTCTTACAGAACCATCACCAAGGAGAATAAAATACATGCCTGCCTTTTTTTTTTTTTTTTGCATCTGTTCCATTCACCTCTAACAGGTGAAGGCAGCAAAGTGATATGAATAACTGAATCTGCACAAAATATCTTTTTGTGACTCCTCCTTTGCTACCAAACTTCATTTTGGCATAAGTAAGAGCAACGGACCTCAAAGTTCCAGTCACTTGAGTAAAAAACAGAATTTCATGTAACTTTGTTGTGCCTCTTGCTGTTGCATGTTTTTAATAAATTAAGAAAAGAAACATCCACTTTCCAGGTGTGACTTTATTTTTCAACCAACTTTGAGGAAGCATCCCTAAAAATTTCAGAAGAGGTATCAATATTAAAGTCTAGAACTTCACTACCACTTTTTCTTATCTATTATGACTTTAAAGCATGACGTTCAAGCTGTTGCAACATGTCAATCAGGCCAGAAAGATTTGAACAAGGTTTTTCTGATACTCCAAGTGAATGTTTTAGCCACATAGCAGTTGGTTCAAGCCTTACTGATTGCTTCAGGTGAGATGATTCCTTCCTCAGGTTCAGTTCCTAAGCCTATTGTAATGCACTGTATGTCTCCAGAACTTCTTATTGAAAAAGCTATTTTCACTGAGGTAAAGTGGGTTTTTTTTGCTAATAGGAAACTTTGCAAAACTGCACTCAGCTGGGTTATGCTATGTATAATTGAAACTATATTTTTCCTTTCAGTTTTCCTCATGGCAGCAGAGATGTACCTCATCACTGTAATTAAGTCACTATAAATATACATTGATTATTCTGAAAACTTGTTCTGATAAAAAAAAAAAAAACAGCATTATTGTGCTTGAAAACATACCTTTGACATATTACTTACTATTACAGCATTGTCGTCCAGCAAAATAGTAAACTATTCAGTATAGCACTCTCAGGGGGATGGGGGAGGGAAGAGATATAAAACTAAAAACTTGATATTGTATCCTCTGTAGTATTGATTTTATGAAAATGGTTTAGTGCTTTCTGTAAAGGGCTAAAATATTCCCAGGCTTTGTTTTGGCTGCCACAGCCAGACTTTTCATATATCTAAACTACCAGGGTTAACCCTACAACACTATAGTGTTTGCAATCTAGCACTTTTTAAAAAAGTTCTTTTGTGGATTGACACCACCGGGAGATGTAAAATGCAGAGATGTGAATAACTGGCAACAAAATTAATAGTGTGGGCAGAGTTTTATAATGTATACCATAGAATTGCATATCCAGGATTTCTGTGTCTTGTCTGATGGTTTTAGCAGGCGTCTACTAAGTATTTTAACATAAACTGAGAAACCTGTTTCTTTCAATAACTAAAGACAAATCAGTTCTATTCCTTTTTCTTTTCTTAATCTAGTGTTACTGATTTTACAACATTATTTTCAGTTTTCTTGGCAACAATGGGACAATTTTCTTCACCTTAAAATGTATCTCCTACCAGAACAGGACCACCCATAGCCAGCCTCAGTGATCTGGGCAACACTGCAGAGACAAATTTAAAGGATGAAAGTTGTTCTTACTGTGACTGTTTTATCCAGTCAGAGTCTGACCCTCACTTCAGAGGCCCTGGCTCCCTTTAAAGTTGGTGATTTACCTGTTGTATTATGCCATATGTATTAACATGCAACTGCTCCAGAACATCTCACTCTCGTCAGTCAGTGACTCTGACTCCATCAGTTTTCTTTAACGACAGAGTTCATTAAAAATACCAAACTCAGATTCATTCACTTTAATAGTAGAACAGTATCAAGTAGTGAGGAAAACATAGTCCATTAATAATCTAAGATCCCACTGTACTGTGCAGTGATCATTGTCTACCAGTAGCCGTCTGTCAGCAGCCCTTTCATTTTACTGAACTTTAACAGGAGTTAGTTTTACTCTTCTTCAGACTTGCACAAACTTCTGTTGCTACCAATAGGGTGTAAAGGATGTTCTTCAGACAGCTACATGGCATTTTGAAAGATGGCAGATCTCTCTTGGTAGTACTGAATGTCACTCTGTCATCACCCAGAGGAGAGGGCAGACTGGCTGGTTGCTTAGCTTCAGTTCTGTGAGCTAATTCTCGGCAAAAAGGCACAGAGAACCTTGTAGGTCTCCACTCATGGCAACAGTAGCTTGACCTGCTTCTTTTCCTTCTCTTTGTCCTCTGCTGAAGCAGTCAACTGAGGAATTGCTTTGGGTTATGAGTTCTTTCTGCAATCATGGCCATCAGAAAGGGTTGAAAATTTGACAAACGAAGTCACGTGTAGTATTTAGGATGTGGTCCACAAAAGTAGAAATCTCAGGATGGTCAGTGCTATATAAATTTCTGGGAATGGTAGCAATATTGGGTGGAATGGACAGTAGATCAAGTCAACTGTGGCTTCATCTAGCTCAGTCTTGGAAAACTCTATGGATAGAGAGTGCACAACTCATTGGGGAAGCAGGTGCTCCACAACTTTCTCCAAGGCTGTACCACCCTCCCAGTGAAGATGGTTTTCCTAATTTCCATGTTAAATGTTCCAAGCCAAAACTGGTGTCCATTGCCCCTTGTTTTATCATCCGCCACTACTGGGAAGAATTTGTCTCTAGCATCTGCAGTCCCTACAAGTTACGAATCTGGGGCTGATCTGGGCTTTCTGCAGATTATTTCATGTCTGTCAGTGGTTTCACCGGTTTTTGGCCAGGTCAAGCATGTATGCAGATCTTACGGTATCCATTACCATATCCAGACTCAGCAAATTTGAATAACAGCATAAGAGGTAATTTGTTGAATTATGTCTGGTCAAATGCTGGCTTTGGTTTGCAGCTCAGTTCTGGATTCTAAAATGAATATTTTAAACCATATATTTCACAGATCAATAGAGGAATATTGATTTTTTTATGCTGCTAAACCTTTTCATTTTTTCACCTGTGAGACACAATTCTATGTTTTTCCCCCAAAATGGTGAAATTCACTACTCACTAGGTACTTCCAAAAAAGTAGTATAATTATATGCTTTTAAAGCTGTGCTTTATTGTGCCTAAATGTGCTTTACAAAGGAATAGGATTATTTTTTTGCTTTAGCAGGGGGCCAGGCAAAGATACAGTTAAATACCAAAAGATTTGAGTCTAATGTAACAAAACAGTTAGGATTTTAATGATGAACTTAATGATGAACTTAGCAGTATCTATAGGACTACCTAAATCCCAGAGTGCTACTTTTATTTTCTTTTTTTTTTTTAATGCTTGTCTATTTAAGTGTTAACCTACTCTTAAATTTGATTTTCTGGCCTTTTAACCCACGGATCTTATTATTTAACATTCATTTAACATCTGCATCAACATATTAATATTAGTAATATAATACTAACTTAAAGGAGAAAAAATAAACCCGATATATATTTAGTCCACTTAGGCTTATCGATAAGGGACACTTCTATTATGTACAGCTGCTTTTGTAAATTAGGATAAAGCATCCCTAACCAGATCATTTACAACTTAGGTACTACTTCACAGAACTGAAGATGGTGACGTCTTTGCAGCTTATAATAAAAGAGCAGGAACAAGAGCCATCAGAGAACTAAGCAGCTAGTTTTAAAGGACTCGAATGGATAAGATTTTAAGAACGATATTGATATTGTTCTTACATCAGTATGAATATTGAGAGACGTTAATTTAATACAGTAGAATTGCATCTATACAACTGAACACTCAATCTTATCTCCAGACTTTCTGGAACTCTGGATCCTTATTCAGACAAACCTGACTGTGCTTTCATCTTTCAAAGGCAAATTAATTGAATGCGGTATAAATAACTCAGAGTTCTTACGGGAAGAAATAAAAAACTTCTTTCTTTTGCATGGATATGAAAGCTTTTATTGCACTTTTTGTAAAAATGAAATATTTTATCTAAATAAACTACTGCTAGTATTCCCATATATGACCAAGCAAGCTTTTGGCTAATGCACTGCATGCACATGAGCTGCTGTAAACCATCCCAATGGTGATTTATACTCTCAGTGTGCTAAACGTATGTAGCTTCTGAAACTTATTGAAATCTTGTTGGTTAAAGAATGCTAAAGGGCACTATATAAATCTAATATGCTTAAAAATATTTTTTCCTGTCAGTGAATGCATGCATATATTCAGATATCAGGCAGAGATTGCACAGGGAATTTTGTAATAGTGGTCAGATATTGTCACTGGCATCATAATGGGTATACATATATTAAGGAAGACAATTGAGACCAGAGGTGACCTCAGAGTGAAATTCCAATCAGTTCATTGCAGCTCCTTCTGGGAACAGAAGAGATCCCATTATTGTGATCTGTACTGTCATCTGTGATACAAGCATACCCTTTAGTGAACTTTTCCAAAGCTGTTTATACTTACAGATTAAGATTCACTGCTTACTTTGCTTTGTAGCCCATTTAGGAAGTATCTGCTGCACGTGCAAGTCTTTATGCTTTTTATAGAACTATGCATTTCTATTTCTTTTTTTCTCTGGCTCTACCAGCTACCTGGTGTTGGTAGGAGTTCCTATTGCACTAGAAGAAACAGCCATACTCTGTGTATAATGCAACCATGGAGGGAGGAAGAGGAAAGGAATGATAAAAAAAGGGGTTGCCAAATATTTTCTAATCATTTGCATGCTTTATGAAAACTTTGCACTTCTTGAAAGCCCAAGAAATTTCAGTATATTCATTTCTGTCTTTATATTTGTGAAGAAAACGCTAAACTTCACTCAACAAATATTTTCTTTCTTTTCTTTCCTCCATGAAAATAAAATGCATTATTTGTCCACCGCAAACAAGAAGTGTCTATTCTTTTAGAAAGATGCCTAAGTAACTTTTCAGTTCCAAATCTAATGTTTCATTTTCTTTTTTTTTTTTTTTTTCTTCATGACAGGTAGGTAGGTACCTTTAAAAGCTATGAGAAAACTCTTTAAACTCATATTTAAAAACAGACTTATTCAGCTATGGTGGGGATGTGTGCAGGTAGCTACAACAACATTCTGTTTCCAGGAAACCCTTCAAAATTGCTACCAGACCTTGTAAGGTTATGAGTTTTAGTACCCATAAATTAGTTTATCTAATTTGAAGATTTCAGTTTAACACGGATTCTCAGAATATAAGCACCAGATCAGCTGCTATCCTTCTGCTAACTATAGCTGAGTGGAGATGCTTTTTGTATAGTATCTTACTGTAGAAACCTTCTCCAGACATCACAGTTCGGTTCACATCTGTCCTCTGCCTGGACCTCTTAATCCTGTTTATCCCTCCTTCCTACAGAATCCTATGTCGAGCTACAGTAGAGAGGGAAGCATCCCACCTTTATTTTTACTGAAGCTGTTCCATGCTACTTAAAAGAAGTCAAGCATTGTTGGACAAAGACTAGCAGAGTTAGCCTGGCTGTGTAAAAGTGTTGTCTTGATACCTAGTCCTCGTTTAAATGATTTCTCATCTGTTCACATAGTACCTACTTTATGTAAAAAAGTATGAAGTCACTGCAACTTGGGTCTCTCTCTCAAGTGAAAGCTTTTCTATGAATGAGGCAGGAGTTAGATCTGAGAGCGGCGACACCGAATTTCTGCAGACTACAGAGGTGGCACTTCTTTTGTTCAGGATTATGTCACCAGGTTGTCCTCTCCTTGAAGTATTAACTCACTTGCATTAGCTTTCTAGGTATCATTGCCTCATGATTTCCCTGTTAGGCTGTGATTTTTCACAAAGAAAAAAATTAAAAAAAATCCTGATGTAATCCTGTAATCCTTAGGAGGAACAGTGGGGGAGTTGTTTTCTCATACTCCTTTAAATGTCTTGGGAAACAGCTTAGCCTTTTTCGTTTTTCTTCTTTTTGTCATTGTAGCTGCCATTATTCTGGTTCACAACACTAGATCTGTAGTGATGCTACTCAGAGATTCCCCTGTGGTTGTGAATCAGGAGTAAAAATCTATAGGCATCCACTGACAGTGCGTATATTTTGGCAGGAACAGATTAAACCAACTTTTTTATATAAACCTCTAAATTTACTTCACACAAAATATACTTTTACAGCTTTAACCACATAACTTATCTTTAATTTGATTTAAGATTGTGTATTTCATTTGATAGTCACTAAAATACACTGTATTGTCTCAAAGCGGTACTAAATTCTGAGCTGCCATCAGCAAGAAGGCAGTCTTAATTTTATCTATCAATGGTATGAGAAGAGAGAAAAACATATTAAAAAACTGGAAGAAGATTACTTTGCAGAGATAAGGCTTCAAGAAGACAAAGGCAATTAATTTTTGCCCTCTCTGCTCAGACAACAATTTGCAACCTGGATGAGTGACAAGTCAGTCACTGAATACTGTGTCAACACATGTATCTCATCTTTCATCATGACATTTTCCCGCTGTTTTTACATTCTCAGAAGTGGACCGGCTAGCGAAACTTATGATTATATGAAAATTAGTATTACTTAATAATAACAGTGTGATTCTGAGGTGTTCCATGTAATTGGTTATTTTCCCTGTAAATCTTTACAAAACTCCAAATGGGCCACGCTCAGCTTTCAGGTCTTGCATGTTTTTTTGAATGCCTGTATTTTATCTGAAAATAATGCGTTCTCAAGACACATATCTTAGTTTTTGAAATTAGAAGGCTCTGTAAAAACAGATAATACAGAGGCAGCTCCTTTCCCATATACTGACATGATAAATTATGGAACATTGAGTTTTTTTTTTTTTTAATTTTTTAACAAAGAAAAAAAATTAAAGAGAAGTGACATCCTGCCTGTTTTTGAACTCTGAAGGAGTGCAAAATATACCGTAGAGTACATTTCACAGTATACTGCCGTGCGTGCCACAGCTCTCTCCCCCTATAGTCTACCTGAGAATATGTATTAGAGGCCTCTGTGAGACTTAAGCTGAAACTTCCCTTATTGAGGCTCATTGTGGCACCTTTAAGATGTTCCCAGAAGCACTGCCAGAGCAAAATATTATGAACAGTGAAGGCATTTGGTCTTCAGGCACTCATTGACAACAGTGACGTAGGCATAGTAGATGAGTGCAGTGAATTCAGGCAAATGCATATACTTTAGAGCAAATGGGAGTAAAAATCTCACCAAGAATGCTATTTTTGTAGAAGGTAGACCCAAGAGTATTTTCCATTTTCTTGAAGCAGGTGGGCTTTCTGCTCAGACAACACTGACCGTCTGAAACTCCCAGATTTTAATCCCAGGTTACACTCAAATTCCATCTGTGATCATCATGGGCTACTCTGCTCACTGCACTAAATTCTCATTTCCTAAAAGGGGTGTATCAAAAGGTTATTTCATCAAGAGAATTTTACATTTAAACGAACTGCCTCTGGAGAGACATATTGAGAGAAGACATGTTGAGAGATTATCATGTCGCACAGCAATAGAGCATGTTTCCAAGCCGTTAGCAGTCCAGGCAGCGCACGATGGCTTCAGTTTCTCTCTAACGCTGGTACCGTCTCTTCGGTCTGTGCCGCAGCAGGGAGGGAGGTCAGTCTGCAGCTACAGAGGCAGCACGCTGAGAGACCAAAAGTGACTTTGGCAAGTATCCACTTTTCTCCCCGGCGACACAGCCTCCGCTGTGAGGGATTAGTTTCCTCAGACAGTCATCAGAAGGACTGCAAGCTTCTCAGACCTGAAAAGTTACCAAAATGGAGTGTTCGGCCTTGCCTGCGCTCAGACTATTGTTTTGTAATAAAAGTTATGAACTGAGCTTCAGAAAACAGTCTTAGTGAACAAATGGTGCAGCTGATGCTATTTTCTTCTAGGAGAAGAGGCCCTACGGCTTCTGACTGAAGAACATCAGCTAATACATAACCCGAGCCAGGTCTGTACCATTGATACCTTGCAACTTTATTCCCATTTTGCCCAGTCTTTTCTTCTGCTGACTGCTGTTGCTCTTTGTGTTGTCGTATGCCTAGGAAAGTGTTTCCATTACTGAGCAGGAGAGGCAAAGGAATTCAGGTGCCTTCAGAGCATAACTGGATGATAAGAGGAGTCATGAAGCTGTCACCTCTGTTCGTTGTTTGCATTAACTTAGACTCAGTAACTATGAAAATCCCTTTTCCCTATTCAGTTACTGGACTCTGAAAGCTGTCAGTTTCTCCTGGTTCAAAACAGAATTTCAGGAAAACCCTCCTCGAAAGATTGCAAGAAATGTTCCTAAGCCAACTTATTGTCATACAACATTTAGTAAGAAGATTCAGTTTAAAACACCACGAGCTGGCCCCCACTTCATTTAATTAACATTGATTCTGAAAGCGTAATATAAATTTTAGTGCTTTTTTTAATCACTCTCTCTTTATATTCCACTTGCACTGATTCTTAAGCTTATATGGTTATAATCACCGTGTTCAAAGTAAAAGGCTTTTCCCCATGCCTTCCATTTCTTAAATTGTTTTTAGATTTCCCAAGGGGCACATATTGTGTAAGATTATGATGATAAAGATTTTAAGGTAATTATGTTTCTTTAGTTGGAAGCTGAAGCGAATGTTTTTGAAGGCTGCATTCCCAGGAGCCCTGGTAAAAACAGAAGCTATGACGCCCTCCTTTACATCTGAGTAGACCAACTGTCACAAATAAGGCAGGGAGGCTAGCCTATCTTTGTGAACCACAAGTCAATTTTTCACTTAATATATCTGCTTTTGGTTGACTCGAAGACGTCCATAACAGAGCATTAACAAACACTGTAATTTGCTGGGGTCAGCCGGGTCTGCAGCTTTGTGACTCTGAGCCCTCTTCAATTACGCTATCAGCTTTCAAAACCTGATTAGGTTTAACCCATTTCGGCGCCACTGGCTTCTCGGAATCGCCAATACACCTCTAATCAGAAAACCGCAGAGAAGCCAATCTGCTGCGATCAGAAACCTCGGTGCTCTTCTGTGTATTAATATTTCAGAAAGCATGTAGGAACACATGCTCCCCGCTGAGCGTTACGACCAGGCGAGCCACGCTAACAGCAGAGACCGATGGCGGGTAAACCGGGCCACAGCAACTTTCTGCTCTCTCTTCGTCTGGCTGCGGATTTGGTAACCAGAGAAGGGCAAATGAAGTGGCTTGCCTGATCTGGCTTGTGATTAATGAATTCCCATTACTGGCAAGGGATATGACACGCCGAACTTGCATCTCTCACAGGAATAAAAGCTACCTAACCCAGCATTTAAGGCAGTATATGACGGTGGTTGACGTTTTTGCACTGCTACCTTACGGCTTGTTGTTACAGACCCTTTGCTTTTTTCCTACCTCTTCCCACTTTTGGTAAAGAGAGATTTATGCAGTCTTTCTGAAGTGTTTCACAGACATAAGAAGCTGCGCATCCTCACTGTGGGTTAGATTGTTAATGTATTGAATATTATCACGCGAGCCACAGCTGGGTGGGGGGGGGAGGAAAGAGAACAAATTTTTCAGTGCTTAGAAAGAAGAAATCCTGCCATCCCTTCATGAGAAAAATCATATATAAACACAAAAGAAACATATTTGACTTTGTGGGTTTGTTTTGGGGTGGTTTTTTTTTTTTTTTTTTTTGACGGCAGGGTTGAACACCGCGTTTGCCACCTGCGCAAGAAGCGGCCGTGCACCTGCGCCGGTCCGAGCCGGTTCGGGCCGGTCCGAGCCGGCGGCGGGGGGGCGGGGTGGGGTGGTACCGGGCACCCTTTAAATTTGGGAGAGGGAGGCGGTTGCGGAGGTGAACGGGCTGTTTTAGGGAGAATGTTTTCCTGGGGATTTTTTGTTGTTGTTGTTGTTCAGAAGGTAAATGGGTTTGTCGTCTCATGCTGCGTCTTAGTTTTTCGCCTTGTCGTTGTTTGCTTTCGCGTCAACGCGAGTTAGTTCCCGATTTTCTTCTCCTCCTCCCCGAGCAGGCGCCTACACCGAAAGGCAGAAGCCCGTGCTGGGGGCGGGCGGGGGTATAACGGCCGCTGCGGCGGGAGGGGAAGGCGGCAGCGGCAGCTGCGGAGGTGAAGCGTGGCCGTGCGCTGGCAGGAGGCGCGGGCCATGGGCTGGGGCGATGCGCAGGGGGCGGCTGAACGAGCTCGGGTGGCGCTGCGGGGCGCCCACCGCCGGGGGTGATGGCGGTGCTCCTGCCTGACCCCCCCGCCCTCCTCCCCCTTCCCTTTTCTGTGTGGGGAAGAAGGCGAGGAAGTTCGGAAAAGGCAAAGAGGTGGGAAACTGAGACAGTTCTACAAGTTTGGCTGCCGGGTGAGAGAGCTGCCTGTGGCGGAAAAGTGACAGGAAAACGGCGTGTTTGCTGAGAGATGGGAAGAGGCATGTGCTTCACAGCAGCAGAGCAATGCAACAGAGAGAAAAAAACAAAGTTAATTGATTTGCAGATTTATCACATATACCCTCAGTTTTTATTATCTGTGTTTAAAAAAAAAAATTAAAAGGTTATTGCATTCTGGAGTGCAGGTAAAAATTGTGCAGCTCTCCCTGCTGTATGCCCCTGCGGGGTGGGGGTGGGGGGGTGTGGGGGGAGGGAGAGAGGTGATTTTTCTGACTTTGGAACCATTTTGATGTTGCTAGAGACAATTTTTGTTTGAATCGCCCGTGTGGCTGTCATGCCAGAAGTGGTGGCTGGAGAATACCCTTAGCAATAAGGAAGCCCTAGGGAGCGTCTCTGCCTTTCAGCTACTGGCGAGCTTGTGAGCGCAGCTGGGGAAGCCGGCCTCTGCGGGAGCAGTCAGTGCCTGCCGAGCAAGGGCTGCCATAGCAGACCCCGGAGAGGCCACAATCTTCCCCTTCCAATCACAGTTCACTCTTGCAATATTTGAGGACCTCTTTTCCTTCATTTGCAGCTATCAACCGCAAATTCTTTAGGCGAGTGAACTGCTCCCCTCCCATGGGTAGCAGTGGTATAAACTCAGTTTTGTACCAGGCTGGAAAATAGAGCCTACTGTGCTTCCCTCCATGTATTTTAAGGAGCAATGCCAATATTAAATCTAGTACTGTTAAACTTTCAGCTCTGTTAGCCAACATAAAATGAGAGCTCCTGGGAATGTTAACTATCTTAAAGGAATTAAAATCTTACTAACCAACATTTAAGAAAACACATAAAATAATTAGGAAATCAATGTTTCAGTGGCTGTCATGCTATTTGGCAAGGCTTTTTTATTTAAATCAATGATTAAAAGAAAATCTTAGCCTTTTTTTTTTGGCCCAACTTGAATTCACTTGAAGATCATGTCCCTGAAAGCTTCCAAGCTAAGAGGCAAATTAAACTACAAAAGTATTCTTTCACTGCTTTAACACATGCCTGCACTTGCAGGACCTGACTGATGCTTTTGTGTTCAGCTTTTTGGGGGCTGGAGGGTAGAAGTTAGGGAGAGAGAAAACATGCAGCAGTAGTAATAAATGAATTGCAAGAAACAAATAAAGAAACCAACTGAAAGGTGAGAGCTTAGAGGTTTTTCTTAAACTAGGAGTTTGGCTTTTTTCTACATGCTCTTTTTTTTTTTCTCCCGTACATTTTTTAGGTTCTTCCCTCTGTTTCTTTTCTATAGACAGAATTACATACTGCTTCTATTAATGGTTAGGAGGAGAGCCATTTTTATTACCTTTTTTATATATATACACACATACACACACTCTCTACATATATTGTTAGGAAGAATATTATTAGAATATTTTCTTTCTGTTTCCATATCTTATATTGTGAAAAAGCCTCTAGGAAGCTGGCTGAGGTGTCATGATCCTAGTTATGTCAGGTGCCATGGTAGTGATAGTATTAATAAATGCAACATTATGTTTTCTTTCCAAATCTTACTGGGATGAATTCTGCAGTCATTGCATCTGCATTAGGGAATGAACTTTTTGCTTAATGTGGAGAGGCGTTACTTAATTGTAAAATGATGAAATTGGTTGTAATGTCTGTTTATAACTCCAGAAGAGTAGATTTTTGTTTGTTTAACAGTAATTTGTGTTTCTGTTATGTGATGGCTTAAGTTTTTTTTTTTTTTTTTAGGACTATCTCTTTGATCTGCTATTCTCAGGCTTTCAAATTTGTTTTTTAAAAACTTGCTCTAGGCCGGTGCTCACAATATGCTTTTGTTCTGTGGGAATTTTGTAAATAAACTGTTAAAAGGAAATAACTGAGTTTTATACAGAAGTGCACCTTTAGAGCTTCATAGGTTATGGGGACATGCAAAAGCAAACCTACCATTTATGTTTTAGTGTAAACTGTTAAGGTTTAGATTATGACTTGCGCTGACTCCAGGGAATCCAAATCTGAGATGTCACAAAAAGCTTGCTAAAGCTTGTTGCTTATATGAGCAACAAAACTCTTCGTTAGTAATCTGTATTGGCGCTAATGATACCTTGAAGAGATTGTCCTGCACAGATCAAAAATGCATACAGTACTGTAAGAGCAAAAGTTGATGGTACCTGTCATTTATATTTCTCAACTTATCTGCTGGAGGAGATGATGCTCTTACCATACCAAAGTCTAGATTTTTGAGTACCCCTCTAGATCTGTGATTGTTTCAGACATACTCTTCTGACCAACAACTTCCGTGCTTTCATATCCTGGTTTGCCACTGTCCTTGTACTAGGATAAGGGTGTTATGTTCACTCGATGCTCTCTTTTTGACCTAATCAGTGTTACTGATTTAGGATAAAAAGTAGAAAAGATTTAGCAAAAGAGAAAGATTTACCAATTTAGTAAAATAGGTTAAAATTTCTTAAGAAACTGTCCCGAGAGATTCGGCTGAGAATCAAATACAGATCTCATACCCTGCGTGAACAGTTTAACTTCCAAGCTGTCATGTAAAAAGTAGCTATTTGCCCTTGTCCATGTTTTAGAAATAAGCGACTAAAATTACTAAATGGTCTCAGCAGACACAACCCTTCTGAACTACACGAGATACATTGATCTGTTTTGATCAATTGATAATTTCCCAAGGATTTTTAGACCCCCTTTTACCTCCTGCAGTATTTTCATCAAGATGGAGCTTTTCTTTTGCTTCTTAGAGTTAGCGCTGTCTTCAGCCTCCTGTCAGCTGATAGTTCTAGCAACAACTTTGTGTCATCCTGGGATAATGTCGACTAAGATCAGATGATGTGGAAACATATTCTTACTGTCTGATTTCCTGTATAGTTTTCAGCTGTGTTGACAGTTTTAATGACTCTTCAAATTGCAAAACAGGTCACTAAGACATGGAAGAAAAATAGGGGACATTAAACAGCAGAAAGCAATGTGAAGATGACTTAAGGAGACTGTTACCTTTAACATCAGAATATAGTTAGAATATACTAACTCCTAAGCCCCTCTTCCCTGTACATACACAGGCAAAATGGTTCCCAGTGGCTCTGATCAAAAGCAAGTTGGCCATTCTTTACACTCAAAGGCCAAATGATTCAAAGAGTAAATCTTTGCATATGTAGTATAGTTATACAAGTTTTATTCTGTATTGTCCGTGATTGAATTCTTGCATCAGTTTTTTCATCTAAGAAAAGGAAGTTGAAAGGATTACGCTTTTAGCAAAGCGTTTTGAAGATCAGTGCCCAAGAGTTAATATTTATTGGTTAATTCAGTAACTAGTTTGATAGCACTCGGAAGAGGAAGCGTTTAGGCACTAGTTTACAGTGTAAAGGCGCATAAGTAATGCAGAACTACTGAGAAGGAGTGGTGGCACCAGGAAGGAAAATGCTCTGCTTCTGTCTATAGCTAATTCAACAAATTCTTGCTAGTCAGTTATGAGAATGAAAGTTTCACATATGTGACTAGAAAACAAGCTTAAATACATTTACTTAGCCGAATAAATCCCCTACTTCCAGGATAACAACCTCTTTCTGGAATTGCATATTTTTTGTGTAGTAGGCAAAAATAAGTATTTGACAAAACATTTCTAGAGGCATTTGCTTAAAAAAAGAAACAAGTGACTTTCAGGAAATAGAAAGGTACACAAAGGAAACTTACTTTAATATTTAGGAACTTGAAATTTTCTTTTTTTATTGCAAATTGAACATTTAAAAGGTGAAATGGTATCTATTGGTGCTGTCTTTCTGATGAGTTGTAAAAGTGAGATTCTGTGAAGGGAAAGGGAAAGTTAATCTTTAATTCCACAATTATTCCACAGCATTGTGAAGACAGCCATCTTAATGTCATTCTGCCAAAAGAAAGATAAAAAGCTATTCTACAGTATTACAACCTTTGCTCTGTAGAATGATGCTAGGGGAGTGGGCTATTGCTTCTCATTGTACAAAGCTGAACTGCTTTCTAATCTCTTAGGCACAGATTTTCATGACAAGATTATGGAAATCACTGGCTCATCCACTTGTCCAAGACTGGATCATATAAGTTCTAACTGAAACACACAAGGAACAGTACTAGCTATGATTATAATAATGAAGCCATCACTTGTGAGAGCAGCCCTAATACAAGCAAGTAAACCTTCTTTATTTTTTAACCCACCTAAGCACTCTAATCCTGTTGTCTGTAGTGGGACTACATGGATTAAAAGATCAGAAAAATGATGAAATGTATGAACTCTCATACCTTCGTTTGCTGAACAAGGTTATATATGTCAAACTAATATCTTGGGAGAGAAATGTGTGTGTCCTATTTCTAATCTGATCAGTATAACTAAAATAAAACTTAGGGCATAGCCTGCTTTGGGGGGGCGGCATGGTATTCAGGAGAAGTACCTTTTGCTCAACTTTCTGTGCAATGTAAAAGGCTTTGAGGTAGCAAATCTAGATGGTAGCTAATGAGAAAAAGGTTGAAATATTTAAAAAAAGGTACACATGCGCAGATTGGTTTACAGACGCATTCAGGAAATAGGCTTTCCAGATTGAAGGCGGGGGTGGAGGGGACAGATGTCACTGGTGCTTATCCTATAGTAATTTCATATTTTCATACTCAAATTATCCTGATTTGATAGCAAACTGGAAATTAAACCTCTTTGTAAAATAGTCTTGAGGCAGAACTCTTCATGCTGTGTTATAAAGTATATTTTTCTCAATTAAGGGAAACATTTGCATCACATTTTTCCAGCCTAAAGAAGCAGGGGTAGGAGGAATGCAGTTTTATTATGCCTACATGAGGATTCAAGGATGGAGTTTTTGTTGAAAAAGCTAGGGAAGGTTGTCTTATCTTATAAGATGTAAATGCCTTCTTGCACTGTGGAAGGTCAACATATCTAGATGATGCAGTCTGCACGGGAGCCTTATGCTTTTGCATTAGCCTTAGTCTTCTCTAGGAGCCCTAGTTAGTTCAGTAAACTTGAATTAATTTGCTGCTAGCTTCATTTTCCAAGAACCAGAGGCAATGATACTATCTCTTCCTTCAACATTTCCAAGCCACAGTTTAAGTGATACATACTTCTGTCCCTTCTACTTTGTTCCTTGTCTTCCACTTCCTGCAGTTTTACCTGGACTTCATTAATTTTTCCAGCTATCATCCTGGGAAGAGTGCTCTTGAAGACTGAAGACTTTCTCACTGAAGACTTTCTCTACTGCTTCGATGCACACAGTCTCACTAACTTGGTTCCAGGAATGCAAAACTGATGAAAAGCAATGGAAGCCTTGCAGTTTTACATAACATCCTGTTTTTTTCCTTCACCTTTCCAGCAGCCACATACTCACCATTGGGGATTTCATAATAATACACAGCAGCTTCAGAATGAATCTGTATTTGATTGAAGGAATCCTGGGAAACTGATGCAGGTGATCTGAGTGATGATAGCTGAGTTACACAAAGCTGTAGCAAAACATTAGAGCTCAGTATTGGTGTGGGGGTGGCAGTGCCTCCAGTTATTAGGGTCTCATGTAGTTCGTAGTAGCTGAGTTGTAGTTAATGGGAAAAAAATTGATGTGCTGAAAAAGTGCTCTACATGTGCAGCTTGTGTAGATGTGTATGTGCAGTGCGAATGAAATACTTTCTCACTGTACATCACTTGTCCAGTCTATTTGCCAAGTGTTAGCATAAACAAACACCTCTTGCAAAATGACTTTCATTGCATCAGTATGGTTGCAAGCTTCTGGGCTTTCCTGCACCTTGTTCACAGATCTCTGCAAATCACTAGTTGGTAAAGTTAACCCTTATTTACATTTTTGTCTTGCCAACTGTTGCTCATGAGTGGTTCTTGATCTCTGCTTCAGCTTGTGAACTCTGTGCAGTGAAGCAAGGGTCCTGGTGCAAGTGCTGTGTGCTGAGTCAACACATTTGTTAAGAAGCTTCAGAGACATCTGATTTCTCTAGTAACTCTCTGTTACAGAGTTAATATCTGTAACAGAGGTTCTCTGTTAAACTCATCTGATTTCTCTGTTAACTATGCTCTGAGATTACTGTTGGTTGAATGTCAAAAATATGTTGGTGTCTAGCTATTGGAACAGAAGTTAGGAGATTAAAGGATTAGTTAGCTATAAGCCTGCTTTTGTAGATTTATTAGAATTAGCACAACTGAAAGATAGGGAAGAGCCTCGAGTTTTGGAGTTTTACCAACTTTAAAACATAAATCCTGCAGTGCTGAATTTATGTTATTGGTGTCAATAGGTGCATCAGGAGTCCTACTATCTTGGGTAGCCTGGAAGTTTTTATGCATGCATAATTTATGTGCATACGCACCTGGTTTTATGTGTTACATAAATGCTTACAGACACAGATCATCACGTGCTTTTCATGAAGGCTGAAAAGGTTTGTGGGCAGTACCAGTTCTTTCATTAAACCCATTGCTGAAGAAGACATGCTCATTTTCTTTCTTTAAAAACAATTGCTTTGCTGTAATGCATTGAGACCACACCTGCGATACAATCTCATTTGTTATGGTTTATATGAAAGAATTTATTTACTCTTTAAAAATTATAATTTTTTTACCTGATTTGGAAGTCAGGAGTATTTTAAGAAGTTATCTACTGTGTTTGAATTTCTATAAAACAGGATATTTTTATAGCACTGCTAACTAGTATGGATTTCAGATGACATAGAAAGATTCCTTTTTCAGAATTTTCAACAATCTGTCAAGAAATTACATGTGTCTTTTGAGAAGAGTTTCTAAGTCTTCTTTTTTATGTTGTGTAGTTCCTTTCCTAAAGCACTTGCATGGCTGGTTTTACAACCTACATCCTACATTTAATAGATGAGTGTTTTGAGTTTTTTTTAAAGATATGTCAATATCTAAGTATTAGAGGCAGATTTAGCCTTTTGGGATTCGTAAGACTCATACCTACATACATCTTTAAGTATCTTCCTATTATTACAATCTAACTCTAGGAGGACCTGAAGGTTAGGCTAGTAGCCCATTCTTATATTACTTTTTCAAAAACAAAACCACCTCCCCCCTTTTCTTGTATAACTGGAAAGCCTTCTGACAGTCTAGATTAGGATTTTTACTTTGTAATTTTAGTGCCCGAAATAGTTGCTTTATGATACGATACCACTTGTAGAGTACTGTAACACAGTATTTTGCGCTTTCATTGTATACGACACAGCTATGCTGGGTCTGGGTAAGGCACTTCTGTATCTTTGATTAGACAATTTTTTTCTGATTATCAAATGTTTTCAGTAGGATATTCTACTTGAGATCCTGGGGGGGGGGAGGAGGGGAGGGAACAAACCTTTTTTTATCGATTTCTTTGTCCTGCTTGTTAGTGTAGATTCTCTTGGTTGCTTATATAACGCAGCCAGCTGTTGATTTTTAAATGAATTTTCCTTTGTAAATATGCTTGCTCTAGAGCAAGAGTGTTATGCTTTGTTGAGGCTTCCTGCAATTTGTGAACTTCCATTCACATCAGAGGAAATTGAATTGCATGCAGTACTCCCAATAAAAAGTGTTCAGTATTATTCAGTATTGGACCTTAAAAGATAATATAACTAAATTTAGTATCCAGTCAGACTCTGAATAACTGCTAATGGTATCCTGTCAGAGTGAATCAGAAACTCAATACTGGACAAAGCAATAAGTGTTACTCACTTTTAATGTTGCCAACAGAAATACTAGAAGAAATGGGGAGGTACAGTGCTGTGAGTTATCCATATAATTGGCACTACCTAAAGCTGACCTTTATGTTTCTAAAGCATAATGTATGTCTTGTATACACATCAAGAAGAAAAATAATGAAACTGAAATGCTGGATTTATTAATGAAAAATATATAATCCATTTTACCTTGACACTTAGTTCTTTGAGATTCTGGAAGCCATCCAAAATCCATTTTAGTATTTTCAGACAAATGTCTGACACTTTAATGATCAGCTATTTAAGGTCAACAATTTCAAACACCGTGGTGTACCTGCACCAAATGAAATTTCCTTTTTAAAAAGGAGTATAATGTTCAGCTCTATGTGCAATATCTGAAAATACAATTTGACGTCCTAGAAGGGAGTGTCTGCTTAGCTATCTCTCTACATGCACATCTCATGATACTAGCAGTGTCGTAAAGGTTGGTCAATTTGATCGAATGCATTTATCATTCTATATTAATGTGCACAGTGGCATGTACATTATCTTATTAAAGTTTTACTTTACAAAAAGCAAGCTAGGTATAAAATGTTCTCTCTGCCATGACATATTGAAAGACACATGGCGTGTATACCCAAATCATATATCAGATCTCTCTTTTTAATTAATAAATGTTGTGGCAAATGCTGTAGGCACAGTTTGACTTTTAGTACATATGTTTTTAAAAGTATGTTTCAAATGCTAGTCTGTCTTGTTGTATCATTCTTTATTTCATAACTTAGTAATCACAGTAGATTTCAGTAGGTGTATGGCATACTAAAAACACCACTTTGGTCAATATGATTTATTTAAATACGAAGAAAGCATTAGCTGTGTTTAATATTCTCAGCATTAGATATCACTTAATCAATGCTTTATTGTGCTCCAGTGGTGATGCACAAAATAATACCCACAGCAGGATGAGGTACAGTTCACAGAATTTCACAGTGCTTTTAACAAGAATAAAGCTAAAGCTTAAGATAATTAATTGCAACATTGGTATAGAGTACTTTGGATTATCTTTCTTGATCATTTGATGAAAAAACATTTCCTGCATATGCTTTCTCAGTACAAGATCAGAATAATTACAGCTGAGTAAGTACCTCAGCAAAACCACTCGCATTTTTAGCAAGTAAAACAATATGTTAAATTGTCCTTTCCTGTGCTCATATTTTCTCCACGCCCACCTCAGCTATTTCAATGAATCGCTTAATGTGAAGAATATTTGCAGAAAGAACAACTTCTAGAATATTTTTAGGAAACTTTTAGAGAAAGCAGTTATCAGCCTCAAAAACCAGTAATCGCTCAAGAAAAACATTAAGAAGTTACTTGGACCAGTCAAGTTATAGATAACCTAGTTTATTTCTAGTCAGTAAAAGCCTCTGGACACTAGTTTAAATGATGTAATAACTGTTGCAGAAATACGCTAGTTAACACTCCCAGTGCACATTTGGATAAAACAGAATGGATGAAAGGTGAAAGCTTTGTCCAGACACAGACAATTTCAACAGAATTTCAGTAAAAGTACTTCTTTAATCTACTTTCTGAATAAATGGCATTCAGAGAGGCATTTTCTTCAGAGATTAGTGGGATGACACCAGATTCTCACTCTGGGCCTGTGGAAAACGTGTGGGTTAGGCCTGTAACGGGTATCCACATCCGTTGCTTATCTAGACTTGCAGTTGACTGTGCTTTGAGCAGGGGAGTGTACCGAGCAACCTCCAGAAGACCTTTCCAACCAAGTTATTCTCTGATTGTGTCACCACCAGTGCCTGCCTCTGCCCCCAGCAAAATCCTGTCAGGGAATTTGCCTCATTCTTCCGAGTTTGCCCTTTTTGCTCAGTTCCTGTCACGTTAACTCAGCTCAAAAATTAACATTCCTGCTCAGCTGCTCTGCTGATGGTACTTGCAGAGGTAGTAGAGCTACTTTAATGAGGAGGTTTATTTTAGGCATTGTGAAAACCACTCACACAGCGATGATCAGTCTTTTCAGTTGCCAAACAAGATACTGGTCATCTTAATGTTTGATGTACTTAATTTTCATCCCATTGCTGCACACTGAGAGGAGTAATCATACAATTTTAACTGAAGGCATTTAATTTAGTTGTCCGTGTTAGGATCTCAGTTGCACCCTGGAGCTGATGGTGGTTCAGCACTCTACTCCACCTGACTGGGCTGGAAACAGGGTTAATAGGCCTGGCAGTTTGAAGCTCCCTTAAATGCATGGCAATCTTGTACAACATAGTACCTTGTGGTGGTAGCAGAGCTATCTTTAAATTAGGAAAGCCTTGCAAATGTATCCTTCTAAAAAGACTAAATTATCATGGTCAAAATGCAAATAAAATCCTCCAGTAGACAAACCAGCTTGTTTAGACCTAGTTCTTCTGTATGACCCTGTGTTTTACAGTGAGTTATTCTCAAAGACCTTGTCTAGATTGAGAACGTACTACTCACAAGTTTTACTGTTTTCTGAAGATTCAGTGAACTTTTATTTAGTCAGTAACTGATTAGCAGGTAGCAAGCAGTTTTGGGGGGAAATGGAAGCCCCATCACTTCTAATGCCTGCTCTTACCCTGCTGCAGCAGGGAGAGAGGGGCCTCCAGCAGAAGGCTGGAGGGGGACCATTGAAGGGGTAGTATCTCTTAAATCACTTTTCTGAGATTGCTAGAAGAATATGTGACTGCAGCTTCAAATTTCTTTGAAGGGGGAGCTGCATTAGCGTAAGGCGCGCTAACAGAAGGTCAACTAGCTCTGTTCAAAATAATGTGCAACTTTAGTGCCTTGATGAGGTGAAGAAATGAGCAAGAGAATCTTATTTCTCTGTATTATATAGAATTGGTGAGTCACCAGCTATAGCATTTTATGAAGCAGGAACAGCAGGGTTTGATTAGGAGGTGTTACTATCTTCATTCCTTTTAGCATATTATTAGTGAGATGAAGAAAATCCCTATAGATAAACATATGAGGAAGATGTGATTCCCCATAGCAAATCTTTCTTTAGCATTTTACAGTAGATTTCGACATTAAATATGTTTTTTGGCACAGTGATAGGTGTTTGCTTAATGTCTTAATATTAAAAGGACTAAGGGTGCATGTGGAAAAAAATGTAAGTCTTACTAACCAAATTTCCTGTAACCTCAGATCTTGTTCAGCTATTTGCACCTTTGCGCAGTGGATGCAAAACAGCACTAGATCATAATTATCTCCTTGCGTGAAGAAATGCTTGTGTTCTATCATTTACACTTTGTCTGGGTGTAAATTACACAATCAGTCCCAGAACGTTCTCTCTGGAGTAGCTTACATGAAGAAAAGTTGAAAATGAGGTCATAAAAATAGTGAACTCTTAATTTATAATTTGAGTGTTGTGCTTTTGCCGAAAACCATGTTTGTGTTTTTTCCACTGTCAGTGGGGAAAAAATGAAAATTAGAGGTTTACTTGAACTGCCTATAGGGGATTATAAACAAACAAAAGGTTATTCTTTCTTGGTTTGTAGCTCATGTAGGCAGTTTACTCTGCAGTTACATCGCAGTTGCACTTCACAGTTAATGTTGCTTTGCTGTCTGCATATGAAGCTACCTGAGCACTCCACTGTCAACACTTTTCTAAGCCGTCATGAAATTATATATGTCATAGGAGATAATGTGTTAGCCTCACTGAATGCATCAAGCAGATCGCAGGCTGAAGAGCAGGACGGTGCTTAATTACTTAATTATCACCTTTTTTTTTTTTTTGTTCACTGAGACCCTGTTATCATTTCACATCCCTAAAGGAATGTTTAGGGACAGACTGTATTAAGAAAAATGCAGATGCTGTTTTATATTGGTGCGATAACTTTTGCTTTCTTTTCTCACCTTACATTATGAGAAATAATTGTCTTTATGTTTTTACTGGAAGTACTTTTGGTCTGTTATTTTGATGCTGTTTTATAGTATGTCACACCTTGCTTTTTTGATTTGTAAAACCCTGTTTTTTAAAAAAAGGATTTGGACAGTCAACAGGTGTTGATAAAGGTACAAGAAGAATTTTGTAGTTTGTTCAGAACTGATGTGGATTAGTCCTTGGTAAAATTTTTGTGATGCAAAGAGCTTACAATAGCAACAAAATCCGTGAATACACAAAAAGGACTTCAGCATCACAGAGTTGCGCAGCATGCTCTTGAAGAGTGTGAATGCTTCTACTTTTGGGAATAAGACTGAGAGGATGAAGCCATTTTAGACTTACTTCTGAGGAACTAGTTGTGACTCTGAAGTGGGGTTAGCAAGTTAGGAGAAAAATGATCTTGAAAAAACAGACTATAGCATGTGTAGAGAATGAAAACGTTTAGAACAGTAGGAGAACATAGATTTAAAAAAAAAAAAAAACTGGAAAACTATAAAGTCGGAAAGCTGCTATATGAGGAATTCCCTGAAGAAAGCATCTCACTGGGAATGCAAGAGGGCAGGGCAGACAGATGGCAGTTTTGAAAAGGGAACATAGTAAATGTGCAGTAGTGGTCTGTTCTGATGTGCAGAAGGAGAGCAGGAAGCCAGACGTGATTTACTTGGGCCTTTCAGTGACCTGAAAGTCTAAACAGAATCATACAAGAATGTGGAAGGAGATGCTGCTAAGAATGGGTAGGAAGCAACATAAGCACGTATGGTCAAGGTAAGGAGTGATAAAAGACACTGAAAGTACATTCGAAAATAGGGAAAGATGAAGGAAGCCATAGATCCGTTGCCTAGCCAAGCAGATAAGCAAACAAGGGGAGAAATAAGTGAGGCTGAAATGTTTAATGCCTTTGCTCTTTGCATTTTTAGTTGCTTTGAGCACATGATCACAAATAATCACTATTACCTTTTAGGGCAATGAACATAAGAATAAGAAAATAATAGGTCAGAAGTATTTAAATGAGCTACACATACCTAAGTCAGGATAGCGTGATGAAAATTGCAGGAGGCTAGCTATGGAGTTAGCGGAAAAGGGCTCTCTGAATTATTAGCCAATATTTGAAAGTGAACACAGGGTGAATAGGGCCCTAGATGAATGAGAGCAATTTAGTACGTTTACAGGAGGAGAGGAAGGAGGACCTAAAATTTTGTACACAGCAGACTAATGTTAACAAGGACAATTTTGTAATAACTTACTAATTAGTTTAAAAGCCTCTGAAGAAACAAAGTTAAATGTACAACAGGTAAAAAACTATTCTTAGAGTAGCTCCTGTAGTAGAAATGGGCCAATATATTAAGTGGAGCATATCGAGTATTATTTACTACTTTCATTATTGATCTAATGATAGAACAGGGGAAATACTCTAGAAAACCTGAGCCCTAGTACTTCTGTGATTCCTGTTAGCTAAAGCAATATTTCAGATGCTATGTGAGTGAAGATTACATTTACCCTTGGGAGGGAATATCATGGCAATGTAATACAAATACCCAGTAGATATTTGAATCGATCTTTATATTAAAAGCTCCTGTAGCCTTGGCATGATGTTGGTACAAGTTTCATATACCTCCTAAAGTACTAATGTGGAGCTTCAAAGTGCAGAGGTTTACAGAGTTACTGTTTAATATTAGTAAATATATACAATATATAAATGTCCAGTCAACATGAAACAGTGCATCAAGGGATAGAAAACATGTTTTTCCATGAACTGTAAAAATGAAAGCCTCTTTTTCCTTGATCCCTGTACTTTTACTGCAGTAACTCCTGCTCTTCCTATATTTGCTTTGAGGTTTATCAGTCCGTAATGCTTTGAGTTCCCTAACTATCCCTCTTCAACCAGTAGCCCCAGCTTGGCCGTTTGTCAAGTTTAATTATCTGTTAAAAGAGCATGTTCTGCCTGGTCGATAAGTATGTGTGTTCATATTGGTCAGTCACCAGATCAGTCAGAAAGCCCAGGTAAATACTGACATCACACTTGCCTTTTCGTGTTGAAAACGTTGAATGGGGGGTGTTTTCACTACCTCACTTTTTGAAATTCCTACCAATTTTTCACACAGCTTGTAGAAACTTAGTCTCTTTGATACGTCTGTCCTCTCAACCTGGGTTAAAATTGGCCAATAAATCAAAACTTACTGAGGAAAATAAGTACAGAATGCAATTGCAAAAAAAGTTTTGAGGAAACTAGTTTTAAAAATACAACAAGAATCAATCCTGCAGCTTTATTTTAGAAACAGAGGCAGAAAATCAAGGGGAGAAGTAGCATTATTTTAGTTTACAGGTTAGAAGTTGATAGATTAAACATTTTACAAGTCCATAGCGAAAAGTCTTAGTCAAAGATAAGATCTGAATCCACAGGAGATGTATGTGGGATAAATTTGAGGGCACACAAATGCGTAGTGAGTAAATGCCTGTTTCTCTTGGTAATAGGTTGGTTGTACTTGAGAAGCAGACAGTCATTCAGTTCTCTGAAATAAAATCAGACCTCACTGATGTGGGTTTAAAGCAAAATTTTTTGAGTTGTTGATTAAATCATAAAGGCTAAACCAGTATGTTTAAAAACAGCCAAAGAGAAATTTACAAAAAAAAAAAAGCCGTATCTGCTCCCCTTTCTAGTGGCCTTGTTCCAGTCGTGGCACAGTCCAGCAACAAAAGAAGTAAGAGGTTCAAGCATAAAGCTAGACATGGGATAGAATCCCTTAAAATAGTTATAAAGATTAAAAGTTGTGATAAAAGCAGAAGGGAAGGACATGAGAGAGAAAAGGAATTTTCTGACATTGTAAAGAGAGCTTGAAAGAGTGCGCAATGAAGGACATGGAGCTGCGGTAGTCTCTTTTGTCACTACAGCTAAAATGCAGAGTTAGCATGGAAGAGATGTGCAATAGGAAGCTACCTGTCCAAAGGCAGTATTTCTTTACTCGTATCTATTTAATGAATATAAACTCAAATGACTAGCTAAAACACCAATTGTTGTCCTATTATTTTATGGCTCGCTGGCCTAAATATCTCAGAAATATGCCATAAACATAAAAGCTTTTAGACAGAAATGTTTGAAAACTGAAACAAAAATTATTCAGTTAATATTCCTTATGCAAAGTATGGTGATAGTCATGGTGATATAAAACTAAATTTTTTTGAGTTGTGCTTTTTAAAAAAATAATATTACTGAGGTGTTATGGGTTAACTTTACATAACTACTGGAAAAATAGTGATTTAAATATTACAAAATATAAAAATAGTATGTAGTTTATCTATTTAGATTCTTCATACGTTGGCTAACTTTTATTATTTTTTCAATGGGAAATAATTTCTCTTGGCTACCACTTCTACTTCCAGGTTTCTTTTCCTCTGTCAAAATAACTACCACTTGCAAATTGCACGTTTTCTTAGATTGTGGGGATTTGTACCTTAGGTACAAGAGCAACTGTTCAGTGCCCAAGTAGCCAGAAAATAATCTGAAGAATAATTCTTCCATGATTATGTTGACATCAGCATACACTGAATTTACCCTGGGAGGACCTGTTCATATGGCTCAATGGGATCTGGATTACCCCATTAGGTGTAGTGGAATTTGTTTAAAATAGTAGCTTCATGCTTATGTGCCAGAAATTGTACGTGATGAAGACATTTGTATCATGGGATAAAAAGAAATGTGAGACACTTAGGAGTCTCCTTAGTATTTCCAGTTTAGATAATCTTCATCTTTAGTATCTAATGAATGGCTTGGTGGAACAGACAAGAAAAGGGCCAATAGATGCTGGACCTGCTTCATATGTCTGCAAAGCGCATTTCACAGCACTGCCTTGATTTATGTATCATTTCCACTTTTCTAAGGCAGACCTAGTTAAAAGTCTTTTGACTGCTTTACTGATACAGACTGGGCATTTTTGCAACAGTACAATGATATTTTGAAAGAAGAAAACCTAACCCTTTTTTGTTGCCTGTAGAAACTGCATACCTTAAAAGGTATGTGAGCTTTTACAGTATATACTCTACAGCTCCTGCCACCGAAACATTCCGTGCAGGCCCCAATTCTGGTTTAAAGGCCGTGCGTCTTCCCTTTTTAACTTGTGCCCCAGGAGAAGATGGCAACTGTTTGAAAAGGAATAACAATGAGGGGAATATTCCTCCAGTTCTGATTGAACGTTCCTTGCGTATGTGTGCGTTTTAGAGATAAAATATAGACGTATATAATGTGGAATACATATGTCACATCACACTTCCACCAATGTATTGCTTGGTTGTTACATCAGCAGGTCCTAGTCACTAAAGAAGATAGTCGCTTATTGGCTGTTTTTTATTTAGCCAGAGAGATTGCTGTTTCTTCCTGCCCTCCGCTCTGAGTATCTGACTGGCACTTCACTGTAAGAATGTCTGCTGAACTGATTGTGTTTAGAAGAACAAATAGTACAGGTTACAGGTGAAGGATTATTCTGATGTAGGCAAAACAGCTCAGTGTCCTTTCCAATACACTGTATAATCTATTTTTTGTGCCACCTCCGCCAAGTCTTGGAAAGAAATATTATATTACAGTAGACCTTTAGTGATCTGGTCATCAGAGATACGTTATTGGACAAACCCTCTTAGATTAACTCCAAAAACCTCATGAACTCCCTAACTTCTATCTTCATCTTGAATTAAACAGGGGATCCAAAACTCCTTAAGAGTTTTACAAATTTATAATTTGGAAATGTAAATCTTAAATCAAATTTGGATTAGCTCTATATAAGAATAACGTAGGTTAGAAGGAACAATTTTAGGAATGAAAAGAGACTATGAAAAAAGTCATATGATTTTTTTTTCCCTTAATTCCTATTTTATCTCAATTTTTAGTCACATAAGCTCATGAGCCTTAGAATAATCCTCTACTAAAGAACCGAAACTTGAGCCAACTTGCCAATTTAAATATTTAATGTAAACTCTCACTTGCTTTATAATAGTAACCTGTCCTGAAGAGAAGGCAATGTTTTGAAGGTGGAAATGTCTCATGTTTTCACAGAATCACAGAATCGTTTAGGTTGGAAGGGACCTCTGGAGATCATCTAGTCCAACCTCCCTGCTCAAGCAGGGTTCTCTAGAGCAGATTGCCCAGGATCACATCCAGACGGGTTTTGAATATCTCCAGGGAAGGAGACTCCACTACCTCTCTGGGCAACCTGTTCCAATGATCTGTCACCCTCACAGTGAAGAAGTTTTTTCTCAGGTTCAGATGGAACTTCCTGTGGTTCAGTTTCTGCCCATTGCCTCTTGTCCTGTTGCTGGGCACCATGGAGAAGAGGCTGGCCTCATCCTCTTGACACTCCCCCTTCAGATACTTGTACACGTTGATGAGATCGCCTCTCAATCTTCTCTTCTCCAGGCTGAACAGGCCCAGCTCTTGCAGTCTTTCTTCATAGGAGAGGTGCTCCAGCCCTCTAATCATCTTGGTAGCCCTCCACTAGACTCTCTCCAGTAGCACCATGTCTCTCTTGTACTGGGGAGCCCAGAACTGGACACAGTACTCCAGGTGAGGCCTCCCCAGGGCTGAGGAGAGGGGCAGGATCACCTCCCTCGACCTGCTGGCAACACTCTGCCTAATGCACCCCAGGAGAGCATTGGCCTCCTTGGCCACAAGGGCACACTGCTGGCTCATGTTTAACTTGTTGTCCACCAGCACTCCCAGGTCCTTCTCTGCAGAGCTGCTTTCCAGCAGGTCAACCCCCAGCCTGTACTGGTGCTGGGATTATTCCTGCCTAGGTGCAGGACCTTGCACTTGCCTTTGTTGAACTTCAGGAGGTTCCTCTCTGCCCACCTCTCCAGCCTGTCCAGGTCCCTCTGAATGGCAGCACAGTCTTCTGGTGTGTCAGCCGCTCCCCCCAGTTTAGTATCATCAGCAAACTTGCTGAAGGGGCACTCTGTCCCTTCCTCCAGGTCATTGAGGAATATATTGAACAAGACTGGAATTGAGGAATATATTGAACATTGAATTGAGGAATATATTGAACAAGACTAGTTTTGCTGAACTATTGTTGATTACGATATATATTTATATGGTATTGTTTAATAGCAGTGCTAACATTATGGCAGACCAGGAAGAAGTTTTCGGAAGACTAGAATTTTAAGGTAATGTTTGTAAGGCGGCGTATAGAAAAGGAAATCGTAAGTCTTTTCCAATCATTTTATTATTTTGACCAGCTGTGTTTCATCTGGAAAGTGGTGGGCATATATTTCAAAGGAGTATGTAGCACTGAAAAATTGCTGCATTCACCAGGTAGGGAAGTGCTAGAATACTTAGTGGTATGTTCCCAGGTTACGTTTTCATTAACGAAACTCCTGCTTTCTCCCTCAGTGCACAGTCAGCATAATGGTACATTCTAATGTTATTAATTATTATCCAGTTCAGCCTAATAGGATGTATATTTTTCTGCCTAAGCATTCTAGTCTCTATGTATTTCTTCAGTCTTTATCACAGACTTTTTCTTCCGTCCTTCGTCTTTGCTGCTCTCATTTAAGTGGAAGAACCACCTCTTTGTGGTCTGGGATAAATAAACATTAATGTACATACAAAGTTAAGTATAAATTATGTATAATACCTTCTTACTATCCTGGCTTATTTCAAATAAACCTCTACAGGTTTGAACAAGATCATGTTGTTCAGGGTTGTCTTGGTGTTGCAGTGCAGCATTTTAGGCATCTTTGGCCACTGGAACTTGTTTCACTTCCCAAACTAGCCCTTTAAGCTAAATGGAGATCTGCACTATCGATATTTAGTGTTGTCTTTAGGTACTCTGGAATAGTGTATAAAGTTTTCCAGTTTCTGTGAAAATGAGTTCTGAACTGATTTCATGAGTCACTGAGTTCAGGAACAAACTGATGAAGTTAGCCATTTGCTTTGACTTGGTCCAGATTAACATGAAACAACTAAGTTTTTTTTTTTTTCTTTTGCAAGATTTTAAGATAAAATTGAAAAGCTTTATAGAGTTACAGATAAGGATAATGAATAAAAAACCTGTATTTACTAAATATTTTGTTTAGCTTTGTTTTTTTTCCCCCACCTTCTGTGCATCCAGCTGGCAAGTTGACTGATGTTTTGTAGGCTGGTAATGATTCTTTCACAACCCTGTGATGTCAGATTGCATTCATGGAAAAGAATTATAGTTTGGGGGAGCCATGGAGAAGAATAATTTGGGGAAGATATCTGCGATATCTTCCATTTAAGGGGGTTTACTTCCTTGCTTCCATTTTACGAAGTCTTTAGCCTTGGTCTTCATGACAAATCAGTTTCAGCTGTTCTTCACACTTCAGCTGTAGAAGCAGTAATATCTGTTGGGCATTGCTGAATGCAGTAGTCACCCATCCAAATAGGTCAACAGTAGGGCAAGCCAAAAACGTATTTTCAAGGCTGTATGAGGCAAAACATGTTTTTAATAGGCCTGAATAATGCTCAGTGGGAGAGTAAAACCTTTTGCATATTTCTGACCTTTGTATTTGCATATAAACATGGGCTTTGTCAGTCACACTTTACTCGGCCATATAAATGGAATTAAGACAAGCATTCCATTACTGGCTGTCTTTTGAGACATAATATATAAACATTATTATATTTATATATAAACCAACCGTTTTAGGGGTGATGCCAGGCTACAGTTTTGACTGATTTTCTAAATGATACGACATGATCTTTACTGAAACAATTTAATTTTAAAACCACTTCCAAATCTCAGTTCCTTAAGCAATAAAGAGAATGTTATTGCTAATGCATTTTTGTGCTTAGAAGTGAAAACCTTTGCTGTTCTTTGATCACTTAAAATGCTAATGTGTTGAAGGTGCATATTTACGAATGTTTTCCATGTGAATATAACCTGTCTTATAATTGCCAGTATGACTTTTATGTAAGTGCTGAAGTATGATATCGAGAAATAAAAGGCATGCAGGCAATTGCGGTTATTAAAATTGAAAACAGTTGACCAACATGAGTCCCTAATTAATATAATTTGGGAAATGTTAACTTGGAATTTGTTAATCAGGATTGCATAACCCTCTCTGCACCAATCGGAAGAAAAGGAAAACTTTTTTAAAACTAGTGAAAAGAAATTATGATGCATTTTTTCATTTTTACCTTTAAAGACTTTGTAGAGGGAGAAAACAAACACAAAACGCCTGGTGGATAAATAATAGTAAAATGTCTTCAGTTCCTTGACACTGGAACCACTAATTTACTAGTTGTGACAGTTATCCATGCTAGAGGAGAGAGGAAGTCAGCAAGCCTCAAGAAAATTTTTTGCCCCTCTGTGCTGTGTCTTAGTTTTTTCCTTAGCTCAGATAAGATTAACGAAAGTTTAATATTTCCTTAAACAGCATTGAGTCCTATCTGAGAAAACAATGACTTTCTAGGATGCAATCTGTGTTGAAAGCTCCCCATAGAGGGATGCAGATATCTGGGAGAAATTAGTAACTGAGATAGCGGTTGTTTTTAGTTTCATTTCAAAATAGACAGAAAAAATAACTACAGTTAGCAAAAAAGTCATAGTTAAAATATAAACAGCAGTCTTTAACTGTAGTGTGCATTAACAATTAAGTAGCTTTAGTATATGTATGCAAACAGATTGTTGTAATAGAATAATTAATAGCAATTCAAGGTCTCCTTCCCAGCTAGCTTTTCCTTGGAACACACCTTTTCTCAATGACATTCTGTTTATGTGCAAGTCCATTAGTTTTATGATTCAGGTACACACAGAAGCAGATGTTGATGTTAAGTAGGAGGCTAATGCGTGGCCTTATGTCTGTCTTTGGAGATGGATGGAACTTCCTCTGTATTTGGCAGTGAACGTCAGTACTTAACAAAAAAAAAAAAAAAAATCAATTTCTGTAACAAATACTATAACTGAGTTAAACTTTGTGTAGGTAGATGTTGTACTATTTACAGTGTAGATAGTTTGTGAATTCATTAGGTGATTGTGTTGTAGATGAGACTTCTGAAATTCAGGTTTGTGACAGTGGAACAGTTGACCTATGGAAATTCCTTTTGCATACTGTAGTTTTCACCTCTTGAGTAGAGGCTGATACAACTTTGAGCATTAATAGTAGGATGAGGACTTAAACTTTTTCAGAGGGAAATAAAGGTATTTTTATCCTGAGTAGTCTTTAATTAAATGTCTGAATGATTTCAGGGTTCAGTGCAGTACCTACCTAACTAAATACTAAGAAAACTAATATTTTCCAAACCTTCATTATAATTTGCTGTATTTCTTGTATTTGTGATATAGTCAGTGACTTAGAAACCTAATTTGATTTCTCTCAGAAGGCGCTGTTGCCATGTGGAGCGCTGATTCCTTGTTATGACCTTGCCAGTTCTAGAGATGTAGTAATTTTTTTTTTTGACAATTGAAACAGCACATAGTTACGTTGCAAGATATCTGAATGCAACATATTTTGAAATTTCATTAGTTGCTTAAGATAACTGGAAATATTTAAAACTGCAGGCTACCAAATAATGGCATAATAATAGTAGTAGTATATTTTTTCATTCTGAACATACGAAACTGAAGTCCATCCCAAACTCTTACCTGCTATAAAAATTAAAGTTCATACATGTTATGCTTCTACATTAATTAACTATTGTGAAGTACTCAATAGAAATCTTAAGGGAAAACTGTCAGTGAATACTTCTTTAGTCAAAAGTGCCACAGACACACAAGTGCCACACAGACGATTGTTGTTGTACGGGGCAATGGAATTACTATAAATGAGGAATAAGCACATATATTTGATTCATTCTCTGGCTTGCAAATGAGTAAATTATTTTCCTTACACATAAAGGCATAGCTATATAAATTGAAAAAGAGTAAGAAATACAAAATTTGGGGAGGGGAGGGGGTATATTTGTTGTTCCTCAACAGACATTTATAGAAAGGCCCCTTCACAAAGGCAAAGTTAGTCAACAGTATTTATCAGTAATTTATAAGTAAGAATACAGTAGTTCTTCTGAAAATGCATTGCAAATGCAGAAAAGATATGTCTTGCAACCAGTTTAAGTTAAGTACCCTCAAGACAGTCAACCTTAGCTCAGGCCTGTAGTGACACCAGGAGGAAAAATATATTGTTTAGAGCCACATTTCTTCAAGCTGGGATCTTGGTCACTAAAATGTACTTATCATGTCTTCATGATTAATGCATAGAATCAGTAACAGGAGCAAGCTGATGCCTCTCGTGTCTGTTTCCACATGTTTTGATATTTTTTACATTTAACCTTAATTGAGTTTTCATATTTGTGTATTGATTTTGCCCAAATTTTCATGTTAATAGTTTACCTTTAAATTATTGGTAATTATAATTACATCTTAAGTCTAGAAATACCTTTATATTGTATGCAGCATATAAGTATACTTTCTTTTATGTGATACCAGATACCCACTTGCATAATTTTTGCAGGAAAATTGAAGTTATTTTATATACTGAACGTAATCTGGCTTTCCTTTCAGCAAAATAGAGAATTGACGTTGAATTTAAAATATAATTATTAAGTATGTTCATAAATAAATATGAAAACCCTGAGTAGAGGAAGGAGAGAGAGGTTTTTTTACAGCAAGTTTGAAAAGTCATGAATTCACATACATTCACTTTATGTACATTATGTTATGCTAGAGTCATACTTCC
The DNA here is from genome assembly GCF_040807025.1 of Struthio camelus. NCBI lineage: Eukaryota > Metazoa > Chordata > Aves > Struthioniformes > Struthionidae > Struthio > Struthio camelus. The sequence goes on from NC_090945.1 coordinate 30,759,494, forward strand.
TAACCTGAATATCGGTGCTGTTTAGGTTCCAAATGAGCACTCTGTAGCGTGATATTCAAGAGGTGTGGGGATTTTGAAGGGTATAATGTTGTTGAGTTACTACCTCAGTTCCTGAGAAATAGGAGTAGCTTAATGGTGTTCCCCTAGCTGTACATGGTATCTGAATGCTAGTACTGTTTGAGGAGCACCAAAAATGCTCTTGTGGGCTGTCAGCTTTCATATTAGAAGCCTCGTACACATTCCCTTTGTGTTTTCCTCATCCAGCATTGGTAGGGTATGGAAGAGGAGGGAAATGCACTCCTTGGACTCTTACATCTGAGCTGGCAGAAGATTTGAATCCTCTGAGGTGTGTGTGTGTTCGGTTTAGTTTGTTTTTTTTTTTGGCATCCGTTCTTGAGGTCCTACAGGAGGAAGGTTTTTGGATTTCAAGTTATTAGCAAAGGATCTGATTATGCTGTATGTGTGGAGATGAAAACCTAGCAGCAGGAATGTGTAGTGAAGGAGATGGACTGTTAGAGAAAGCAGGCTGGGCAGTTTTCATGCAGTTGTATTGTAGTGAGGGCCCAGAAATCTTTGACCTGCTTCACCATGTTTCAGCTCCTCTTGCATCACCTCGATGTCTCTGCCTTTCTGTCCCTTAGGATCCTTTGGTACTTTATAGCCACTGACAGCTTAGGCCTTTTACAAGGAGGAACAGGGCACAAAGGGCTTTGGGGGAGAAATAAAAGCATTGGAACTGCATAGTGTATAAATAAAGGGATATGATCAAGTGCATGGGTAAGACACCACGCAGACAAATACTGGCTGTGGTTCATAACCTTAGAAAAAATCTATTTCTACTAAATATATTCTTTTTATAGCTGTTTTGGAGCATGATACCTAACGATCTGTATGCTTGCTTATTATTTTAAATTAAAAATAGTTTTCCCTGTATTTATGTAAAGCTCTGCTTATAAATGTGCAAATTTCATTAGGAAATTCTAGAAATAGTCAGACTGTTAGGAATTGTTAAGACTACTTAGACCACAATATGATGTGCAGAGAACAGTTCGGCAAAATAAATGGCAGTTTCCATTGGATGACCATAACGACACACGGTGAGACTCAGATATTGCTGCTTTCCCCTAAATGTTTTATGAAGTGATGTAGTGGTAATTCCAAGTGGCTTAAATTTCTTTTTGTGAGTCTGAAGGGTTAATAATAATAGTTTTTCTTGAGCAGAGCAGTCAGGGAACAATCCGCTGTATTTCTGTTTCAAAAGAAAGTAGTGACAGCCTAAGTGAAAGTAATTTAGTAATTTCCTGAATTTCTCCTAATCATTTAGCATTCTTTTTAGTAGTAAATAGTCACTGGGAGCCCTGCTTTTCCAGCAATGTATAATAGTTCATTTATTACCTCATAAGCAGTTTTAAGTAGGAAAGAACTGGTTTATGAACTGAAGATCTGTACATATTAGCACAAAATTGCCAACCTATACTACCTCTTTAACCCTAAGAGGAAACAAGTATCTTAGAATTGTATGAAAAATCTAATAGGATAGGTAGCTAAATTCACAGCTAAATGATTGAGATATTGCTTGTAGACTAAGAAATCATTATAGTGTACTCTCATTTCTAGCAGTCTAAGTAGCGGTTCTCTAGGTATTTTGAGAGCTGCCTACCCTACATAACTGAATTGAATTATTATTCTTTTAAAACATAACCTACGACTGACTTAACCAGGTTCCAAGCCAACCTCACCTTGTGCTATCCCACACTTCCTAACAGCTCCCATAAAAATAAAGTAATAGTATGAACTGAATTTAAGTCAGTTTGCCCATCTCAGTCTCCAAGCTAGTCGAGTGCTGGGAATGGGTCAACTTGACCATCTGGATCAGATGAAGAGGTGCAGTGAACAAAGCTGGATGTCATAGGCGTTTTGATGAAATGACAGCCCGAAATGTCTTACTCAGTCCCTGAGAAGCTTCACAAAAACATTGAACAAAAAAAAGCAACAGAGTAGAACGCTGAAAAACTCGCTTGCGAGAGCCCTCAGGGCAGAGGAGCAATTGTCCGACATCACCCTCCGAGACCCTCCAGAGAGGAGAGACAGGAGTCACTGCTCTGATTTTTGGCCATCTCTGCCAGTTTCTGCAGATGAGTCAACAAAACTTAACGCTTCATGTTAACAAAGGTTGCTGACAAATCTACAATAATCAGCATGGAAACTTGACCTCTGTGCTTTGCCAAGAGGCGATCATAGACCAATTAAGCCAGTGTAGTCTTTGTACCTTACCTAGGCTGAAAGCCAGATTGAAAAGGGTCATGGAAGTCAAAGATGCCAGATGGCATAACAGCTGTTTAACATAAACTTCTCAGTCACCTTCTTCACTACAGGAAGTTGAGACGGGGGTGAGACGGGGGATGACAATTGATAAAATTACCAACACTGAGCTGACATCTCAAATGCAGATGTTCAGCTTATTATTGGAAGAATGCTTGCATTTAGCTTTTTCATATACTGATGAGAAAAGTAGAGTTGATAACACTTCTGATTATTTGATGTTATGCCTGAAGAATAGTTTCATCCTGCCTAATTTTACCATGCCTGTCAGAATATGGTTAAAATGCCCAGGATTCTTGGAACTGATCCATATGTTTCTTAGCACTTCCAATGTGTGGGTGTTTTTTTTTTTTTTTCTGTTGACACTCAAATCAAAAATCTGGTGCAGCTTCCTTTTAAGACTTAGGTAATTTTATCTGTCCAAGGGATATCTGCTGGATACTGCTTTAACTTCAGCTGTTCAGCTGGATAAAACAAAATTTGCAACTCTTTTTCCAGAGGTAGAAAACGAGCCGATGGAACGTTATACGTTACTATTTTGCCAAATGAATTTATCCATAGAATTATATTTGAGAAATCGGGGTGGTTGTTTTTTAACAATTTAATTTGTTCACCAGGAATTTTTGAAACAGAAACACAATCCTCTGTGGAAAGAAATAGTCTATCGCTTATTTATGACTGTGGAAAGTGAACTTGTAAAAAAACAGATTCTGATATAAGATGAGTATTTTCTTCTGACTACTGCTATGTTAAATAATGAAGAATTTGGTGAAATCTTTATGTCTAGGTTCAAGACTGATTCTGCCCACTGCAATTTAAGATATTCTGGTCTGGAAATGTCTATATATAGCTGGTAAATAAAGCTAGATTTCTGCAAGTGCTCCAAAAATTTACAGCTCTAGCTGATAGATGCTTAAGGTCATGCAAAAGATGCACTTAAACAATGATCTCCAAAGTTTAAGCTAAACCCCTCTAAATCTACAGAAAGAGTTAATCCATTAGGCCTTGTTGATCCATCCTCGAGCCAAAATTAAGACTGAAGAATAGCACCACGTTCAGCTCGAAACATAGGAAGGAAAGAGGTTTTCCTGTCTCATAAAATAGCCTACAGATTAGAAAACTTGCCCAAGAAGTGGAAAGCTGGGCTATAGAGTTTCCTCAGTACGGAGGAGGATGAATCCCCTGCTTCCACTAATTGTGCAGATGACCTAGCTGTACAGCCTACCAAGCTGGTATTGGATCATTTTCCCTCTTTCCTTTTGTAATGGGCCGCTGCATGGAAAGAAATACAAACTGCAGTTTGAGGAACTAAGAATAAAAAAGAGGAAGTTTGGTTCTGTAACTTGTCACAGGGTCAGATCTTCTCAGACTGTAAGCCCTGGGTTCTTCTCACAGCTTAAGGGATTAATTGTGAATTTTGCAGTTAAATGTTTAGTTGAAATGTACAAGTAGTATGGACCTGAACCCAGGAGGTGGCTCTAACTGAATCTTAAGCCAGACTAATGGCCTACTAAAGTGATTAACTTTCTGAATAAGAAAGGCTTCTGAAGTTCTTTGATTTCTCTTTCCTTATGGCTACTTTACTATAATAAGACCATATCTTTTGGAAGGCTTCAGATGAGATCTAAAATTTTCCAGTGAACAGCCAGGATAGAAAGGGAAACACTGTCAAATGGTCTGCTTACACTTCCCTATTCATGCTCAACTGGATGTAGGTGATCCTTAGGTACAATTTTAAGTAATGAAATGACACACCTGACCACATTTTTAACAGATATTCTACTTGTTTCTAGACCTGAATTTACAAAGATCATCCAAAACAAGGAGATTCCCAGATGAGAAAAGGAAGCAGAAAAGCCTGAAAGACATTTGCTTTTTCTTCTGGAGTGGTAGAGAGAAGGAGAGAAAAATAGCAAGTCACACTGGCTGGTAAGTGGAATTTTTCTTCCTTTAGTCTTCGAGACTTCACATTAAACTTAACAATGTGAAGAACTACAGGTACGTTCTTCCTTTTCTCCAGTTACCAATGCTGTCCTTACAATAGTTGAAGTAAAAAGAATGACTCACCCTCATGATGCAGAAAGCTTTAAATGCTCCTTTTCCTTTACTTTCCTGTGGAGCTAATAGGTATCAGAAAGGGGCAAGAGATAAATGTATGTGTGCAAAAGCTGTTATGTTTTCAGCATTGCTCATGTGTTCAAAAGAAATACTGCCATGGGCACTCTTTTTTTATGTGATGATCTTTTGTTGCATCAGTTGAGAAAGGAAGTAATCACTTGGGAATAGCTACTTTATGCAAGTTCAAAAGACTTCCAAAAGAGAAGAAAGTCATGCTTCTCTATATAATACAGCAAATGCCAGAAAAGGTGGGTCATCTCACTGCAAGCTGTAAGACACATCAGGCCAAATTTAACCCTTGTTTAAATCCACTGAAGTAGCTGGACTTATCACAAGGTGAAACTAGACTGTCATTAGTGGACAAAAAATAAAATATTGAGAGGTCTTTTGAATATGTGATAGTTTCATGTTATTATGTGCAAAGGCTATTGACTTGTCCAGCATTAATTGCTAGCCTTCCTCCCCAGCTAAGTGCTGATTAGGTACGTGTTTCCTTATTAGTTTACAGGATATCACTAGTGGGACCTGTCTGCTTGTGAAAGGCCTAGTGCAGCGCAGATCTGGAACATGGCAGACATTGCTAGGCCTTAGTCTCCGGGGAAGAATAGATAATCTCAAACCACATTTTATTGCATGCATTTTTCTCTCCTCAGCCTGCTAGCTCCCTGCTTTACTAAAGGCCTGCATGAAGGCTGCACAAAAGTTCAAGAAGAGACCTAGGCAAAAAAGTAAATGATCTGTATACATAGGTCGGAATGGAAATCCAGGGACAGGGTGGGGAGGAGAGTACAGATGTGCTCTGTGCAGGCGCAATGTCTCAAGTATCACATGGAACTGATAAGGAGGTGCTGCAGCTTTTATTACAACTCCCGTTCTTATGGTAGGATTTTCAGAACGTGCAGGAATTGCTTAATTCAGATTTTGGCTGGAAGCAACAGAAACTTTATCACTGAATTCAAAGTAAACAGGTTGCATGACACAGAGTGCTTGTGAAAATTGAATCATTTGTATATAAACTTCAAGATATGCTTTTATGATAAAAGTCAACAGTATTACAGGGTAGTATAGCTATGCACTAATAAAGAAATTATACTTGTAAACACAGAACATGTGTTTAAAGGAGAAAATACGTATGTATAGTTATGACTCTGTTCAGTCAATTCTTCTGCTGCGAAGCCTTGGATTAAAAAACGTGGAGTAAAATTGTTCAGTTACCACTTCCGAGTTCTTCCCGCTTAGTCTTTTATGTGATCTCAGATGATGCTGCACTCTGCAAGGACTTACTCCAGGAGTTCCCCTCCGCTTCTCTTTGTGTTGGCAGAAACAAAGATAAGAATGCGCTTAGCAGACAGACGCAGGAGTCTGCCTTCAGACCTGTCAGATACCCAACTGTTTGCATGTCTGTAGCCTCTTATAGCACCTTTCCCTTTTCCTTTGGCTCTTTGGCAACAAAATGGAGTCATAAATACTACCAGGCTCACACTGGTCAAAGGGGTCCAGTGAAGGATTATTTATATTGCGTTTACTCCCTAGTTTTTCCAGAGCTGAAAAGTTAAAAGATCTTTTCACTGCTCTTCTGACAGTTTTCCTTTTTAGCTCCAAAAAGAGAGCACTCTATTTAAAATGCCTCTTATAAACCAAAAAAAATGGCTATTTTACAAAACAAATCCACTGAAAACACTGGAAACTTCCTGCTATATATATTTTCCTAGCAGACCGTTTTGTTGCATTCACCTGTACTGTACAAGCTTATAAAAATGTTGGCCTCTGTTCATACGTGAAGTTTTGAATGTTGTCTCTTAAGTAATTGATTTTAAAGTACCGTCTCGCTTTTATTTTCTAGTTTATTGTATCTGCTATAGTTTCTTTAATGTGTGGAATTAATCATCTGGAGTTGCTGAATGAGCGTTAATTATAGCAGCTCAAACTCATTCTTTTAGATTTGAGTTTTTAGAAGGCTATTCAAATTTATACTTGACTGTTTAAATAATATTTACACTGGTTGCCATTTATTTATCTTTTGAAGGAATGAATGTGTTCAGAGAAACAGAAATGGTGAGCAAGGGAAGTCTGATCAAGCATAAACTTTTTAAGTGTTGAAATTAATACCAGATACAAGATCCTGTTGCCTCTCTTTTGTTCCTGTTGTAATATTTTCTCTGCTGGCTTCATCAATTTCTTTATGTAAAAATATAGACGTATGCTGTGTCCCTCCCCTTGTTGTGTACTCATTACCAGCCTACCGTGAGTGTGGTAAGTTAGGCCGATAACATCTTCAGCAGGTCTTTTGATTTTTACTCTTGTTGCTCGGCAGTTTTTCTGAGCTACAGAAATGTTAACATATTCCCCAGGGTTTCCAGAAAACCATTAGCTCTGTGCTTCTGTATGTGTATTCTAGCGAAGGGTCTCCAACAGTAATTTTGAGTGCTTGCAATTTTCAACCCAGCTGGTTGCAGAGCATCCGCAGTGAGAGAAATGAAGCCAGTACTACAATTTACAGTAAGAACATTCCAAACTCCTGGAAGATTAAATGCAGTCGCCGCTAATCCCTGGCTTTTACTCTGAAGTATGCAATACTATTTTCATTATACAAGTGCACTATGAATTCATCTCAAAAAGCAGCGTAATAAGGGTGGGGTTTTGTTTGGTTGTTTTGGCAACTCATTCTTTACCTGCTCTCTCCTGCTTCATATCTGAGCATCTTGATAGTTCTTGTATGATTTGGAAAGTTACTTTCTGTTTTTGGACAAAAGTACTGTAATTGACATCTTGGCACTTGTGGCTCTGTGGTTATCTGCAATACAAACTAGTTTCAACTGTGCCCTAGTGATCACAGACAGTAAAACGGCAGATTGCTAATCCTTTCTCGTTTGTACTGCCTTTCTTCCTACCTCGGTGATGATAACGTTTATATCCCTGGCTCAATAGCCGTCATTTAAAGAACTGAGTTATTTCTCAGTATCACAATGCTCATAGGACTAATTGTATGGGGTTTTTTTCTTCTTTAAATGTGGGAAAATAAATGACAATTAAGTAATTTACTTTAAAACCATAAACTGCATTTGTTGCCTCTTAGTAAATACAATAATGGAAAGTATTACATTATTAGTGTGTGTGCAATTCAGTCCAGTTGTTACTCTGTGCATGCCTGTACCACGTAGGCCAGTCACTGTATGCTCAGAGACATTCATGTTATAGTAAGTTGCTCCTGTGATCACAGTTAGTTGCAGGAGATCGTTCTGGGCTTCTCTGGGGCTGAAGTTGTTTACAGTGAGCAACGGGAAAGCGCTAATCCTCCCTCAGAGCTCTCCATCTGCAGAAGCAGATGACTGTTCATTTCAGAAATTTGTCCTGATACAGGGCAAAGAGCACATCTGCTTAATCACCCAAATGGCCCATTTTTATAAATGGATGCTTTCTTTCGTAACCGTAATGCACATATACAAATACAGACACAAACTCCACTGTAGTTTCAGTGATTGATTTCATTATTTTAATGGGTGATAATCCACATTATGGAATAACATGGATCTCTCCGAGTAAAGCTTTTGCAAACCACTTTATTAGAATATGCTACTTACAATGTTAAGAGAAAACAACAAAGCAGTGACTACTTTCATATACACACGTGTATATACAAGTGTGTATATATATATATGTATATATATATATATGTATATATATATATGTAGACACACACGTTTTCTGAATACCTGAACTAGTGGACATTTAGCAACTGTTTCTTGTAAAACATATGCAAACAAAGATTTTTACCTAGCAGATACTCTTCCTAACTCAAACATTTAATAAGAAAATCTTATAGATAGAATCCTTTGTTTGCAAGAGTGCTGCCAGAGGCACTTTCCCAGTACCCCACGCGCTTTTAGTCATTCATGCTCGGAAGCAGCCTTTTTTTTACCTAAAAGGATGGACTGAGAGCTGTGGAACAATCTTCTTGCAATGTAGAAGCAGTTTTCTGATTGATAAGCCAGCACAGTTTTCTAGCAGTGGTTAAGCACTAGTAGAAAGTACTAAAATAGAAATGGTGTACATTTCTTAATTCTGGAAGGTTTTCCATCTATTAGATGGCTATTACACTACTATGTACTTATATTTTAGAGGTTTTTTTTTTTAAGGGTTACAACATAATTTCTCCATTGACAAGACAGACCTCAGCATTAGGCCATGATATGAGCCATTTAACCATAGCCATAGGAGGCTCTACAGAAAACTCTATATACTTTTCTATATTCTATACTGTGAATTTTTTTTTAACCCTTCAAGGTGTTTTTTTTATTTTCAATATTTTTCATAAGGACTTAGCAAGTATGTGTGAGTGTGTGTGTAAGAGCTGATTTTGGTAGGCAGAGAAGGGGAATGGGGAAGAGAAATGAGATGAAACTAGTGTGAAAGAACTCATGCACCAATGTATAATAGTCAAGTATACGTGCACACATGCCAAGTGAAGCTCTTCATTATTAACATAGTTTCCCTTCTTTCGCAGTGGATGTTGTGTCAAAACTGACTTTTTTTTTTTGACTGAAAAGTTTCATTTCTGAAACCTTGGCATTTTTCCTGCAGTCATAGTTTCATTAAACTTTTTGCATTGGGGAAAAAAAAGTGGTTCGCTTCAGAACTTCTAAGTGTGGACTCCTCAGTATCCCTCCACAGCACTCATGGAGAATGAATAGCAGCTATGCAGGGCTTCTGGAATAAAGCATACCTACCAACGCAGTGAATGTATTAATTATATGTGGCACACAATAATCTAGAAATATCATAATACAATGAATATTTTATACCTGTCTTGGTATAAAATATTAATTTGGTTATTCATTCACCTTTATTGAACTAGATTAGAATCAGGTTTGAAACAGTTTAAAACATTATCTGTGTTTATTGATCTTGCAACAGAAACACAGGTTAAATATTCCATTTATCAAATTGCTGACCAAATTTTCCTTCAGACCTTCCCATCCCTCCCCCAAGCTACTGGTATTTGTATTTTATACTTGGTACCTTTATGTGAAAAATCAGAACAAGTAGGAAGAGTTACAAGAAGATGCCATTGAGACTGTGGAAATCACCCAAGAACAAGTTGCAGTTCCTATTCCTCCCACCTCTCTCTGGAGCAGGTGCAGAAAACTTCCTCTTTACCTACTTATTGCAGTCACAGCATGAGACCATCTGACACAGCCACTCTGAATAACATGGAGGCCTGGCTTCATTTGTCAGATGCAACCACAATTTAGACTCAGGTGATATTAGAGAGTAAAAGTACTCATTTTCCATTGAGTATACTCAAAGGAATGCAGAAAGTACAGGATGAAATTGTCAGAACAAAAGTGAAGCAAAGTGAGGAAAAACATAATGGGGAATGGAAGCATAATCAAAAGAATGAGGGGCTGCCAGGTAAATGGCATCAGAATGTGAAAGGGCATGAAAAAAACCCCAGAAGAGTAATGAAGAAGATGAGGAAAGCATGTGTTAAGACATAAGACATCAAGTACAAGTATTTAAGCATTACCTGTGCATTCTGTCAGATATATCTGAAGGGGAATGTTTTACGCAGTCATATTTTCAACTTTATGACTTAGTAATTACATAGTCTGACTGTCTCAGGAAAGTGAATTAAAATACAGTATTTAAACTACTATGAGCTCCTATCTCATCTGCCAGGTGTTAGGCATTTCACAGTAGCTTGAGGACTCCTTTTATATGTATTATATGGCTTTAAATATTGTGCAGATGTGAAAACAATTACGTCATTTTAAATGTGCACATTCAGTGAGGCATCTGCATTCTTCAAGAACCTCATAATTGCATAAAGGAGGGAATTATGACTCCTTGGATCTGTGATTTTAACATAAATATGTGGTAAATATTATTAGCTCTCTATTAAAGAGGACACAGGCTAAATACAATGAGTGTTAAGAAGAGGTGTAATTTCCAAGTGTTTTGTGTTAAATATCTAACCAGCATGGAAGATTCCAACTAAATCTCAGCAACATAAAATGAATGGCTTTCATTTTATCTTTCTGACGTGATTTCAAAGAAAAGTGAAATCCCTTCTGCTTAAAAAAAGACCATAGAAACGGATACAAAACTCTCCCCTTTGAATTCCTAACCCTTATTCCACAAGCAATGGCTTTAAATGGCATGTTTTTTTAACAAAAAATTGAGCTGAATGCAATTCTGACTTAGATGTAGTTTTCCAGGGTGCAGTTCTATGATGTAACTTACTGTCTGGTTGAAGAGAAATGAACATCTTCACAGAACTGGTGAAAATAATTAAAATGCAGATACTTCTATCTTTCAAGAATAATTTACATTACAGTATTGTCATCTGCCAGCCTTTTGTTAGTCGGGAGCAGAATAAAGGATCTACTTGCTGCCTCCCACCTGAAACAGGAACCTGACTGCATCTGCAGCTCCTTCTCAGCTGCTGGTTTATAGTGGTACAGAGTGGAGGCGCTTGATCACATTGTTAGGTTGTTGTTTCACCTGGAAGGTGTTTGCCTCCCAGATGAGAACTCTGTACTTCTGTATGATGCCTTCTCTTCCATGTGTTCTGTTGCTTATTCACTACTGATTTATACTGGAATGAAATAGGCAGGAGCACTTAGTTAACTGATCTAAGCTAGGAAATTCCTCTGTGCTATAACTTACCCATTTCAAGGCAAAGTCAAACATGTCCCTTCAAGCCATCTTCTGTGGTTTTAAGCCTAACCTATGTGATTCTTGTTCTGAAAAGGACAAGATGTATTCATATTGTCAGATACCACAAAGCAGCAGATTAAGAAGAGGTTTCCTTGCCCTTTTCAGCAGCTCCTTATGATCCTCCAGGTGAGACTCTTTATGTGAATGTAGCTGTGCAAGTGGAATTGCTGTCTAATTGCTGCTGTCTATATTAAATATGAACACAACATGACTGAGTTTAGGCTCAAGAGCTTGATTTCATAACACCACAGGCATATGCTTAGGTGTGCTGGGCCATACTATTCAAACAAATGTTTGCTGCAAAACTGATCTTTTGCCAGTGTGACTTGTATTCTGGGGAGAGAGGGCTTCACTGGTTTTAAAAAATCCTGTTGACTAAGAATACTTTATCAGGATCTTTTGATGATACAATTATGCCAGCAAAGGCATCTTCACGGAGATGAGGCCTTTCAAGTGTAATTTAACCAAAAAACAATGCTTATCAAAATACGTAATTTTAAGAGTTTGAAAACATAAATTATGTATCTCAGTTTTTCCGTAGTTTACATTCAGGACTGACTGTAGTCAGAGCATGTTTGTAAAAGCCTGATTCCCTAATCCTTTGTCCTTTAGCTGGTTTGTGTTTAAAAAATTGCTATAATTTGATAAGTAAATAAACATCTACAGATTTTATTTTTCTGAAGTGCAAGCAGCAGAGCATGAGACAGTTTTTATGATTTGCATCACTGAAGCGCCCAGGATAAAGGCCTGGATCAGGTTCCAGTTGAATCTATACCTAGAAAACCAGTTCAAGGTTATTATATTCCCATATCTATTTGGTTATTTTAGGCAGAGAATAAAATTCCAAAACACCTACCACATTTTTGATTTAAGTTAAAAAATACTTTGAACAAATTCAGTGCATCTTGAGAGAGTTGTTCAGCACAGGAGAGAGTTGTTATTACTGTAAAATCATGTAGGATGCATTTGCACAGCTTAATTGTTTTTGAATATTGTAAACTCTTCCACTCCAACTCATATGAGATGCAAAGAAAAGGCAGTGAGACTCACATAATCTTCCTATTAAATTCATACTACCAAAATTAAAAACTGACTTAGAATTTGTCTTTAAATCACTTTCTACTTTCACCAATGACACAAAGACATAAAAAGAATGTGAAAAGAATTTGATTAGCCTTCATAAATAAACATCCCTCCCCCCCCAAATTTCAGGCTATTTAATAGTGGCTGACTTTTTCCGTGGCTCATAGACCTCTGCTTTACAAAGATTACTATTTCAGCACTGTTAGTCAGTTAATTATAAGTTTCTATTAAATTTTATTTTTTATGTTAATTAGAGATTCATAGTCACTATTTTGTTATTCTACACCTAGTTCAGCAATGCTGAGTTGAATTGAGATGCTTAAGCAGTTTACTAGTTAGTTTTGCTCATTCATATACCCACAATATGGAAATGAGTCTTTTCCACTACTTTCTACTGAGTTGTTTGTATTCCCTTCTGAACTATGATGTTGGGATTGGCAGCTCTGGTCTTCAGCCGGAGTTCTTCTTAAGTGCACTCCTGATTACCTTCGCTTCTTCATGCAGTTGGTTTTCACTTGGTAAATTTATGCAGATAAGTTTGATTTTTTTTTTGAAGAAACATTGCAAATGTGTCCAGTACTTCCTTCTCGTGCTGGTGAAAAAGAGCTTCTGATTGGTAACTTCTTGGCAATTATCTTTCCTCAAATGCCCAAAAGCTCAGGTAACAACCTTTTATTTTTTGAAGGCATATGCATTCATTTGGTGGCTGATAGATGAGTTGCTCAATTGTATCTCAGAAAAAATATACAGATTAATTTCGTTGTTCCTATCTTGTTAGGTTTAGTGAGGTATGAGGACTGTTTTTCTGATTCTGAAGTTGTGATTACCTAAGACCTACATTGGTTACTGTGATTCTAACCACATAGTTGAACAACCATCTGAATACGTTACTGGAACACACTTCACTAATCTTTCTGCTGCGCTACTACAATAAAGTCTGCAGCGTTGAAATGAGACTTCTTTTCCCCGGGCTACAAGCCTCCTGCCTCTTCAGTTCTGCATGATGTTTCCTTCTTGATGGAGTATGAATATGTGCTGCTAGACTTCTCCCATTAATAATCCCAGGTGCTCCATTTTTAGCAGCAAAAGCCAATGGAGGGTTGCAGAAGCTGCATGGCTCCATTACATGAAAAGCGTGGGAAAAGACTTGAATAGGTGATTGGAGTAAAATTATAAAGCTTCTAAAAAAAAAAAAGGTGTTTCTTTGCAAAGGAACTCCCTTTGCTTCTAAACTAGCTCTGTTAGAAGGTCAGAGTTGTGTCTAACCTGGCCTGAGAGCGTGCTTAGCAGTTCATTTCATGGTCCTCATATAGAACTTCTATACTGGAGGCTAGTTGGGAGCACCTGTGGCATTCATCTGCCCTGTTCGTTTAGCTTTCATTTCCAAGGAAACCAGAGCATGGAGAAGGAGATATGCACCTCTGTCCTGTGTGGTATGCAGTTGAGGTGAGCCTGACCAGCCTAGGTTCCCAGGCTCTGTAATTTAAACATACCAGCGGAAATCTAGTGGCCTTTCCATTTCGTGAAGAAAAACACAAAATCCTATGCATATATTCATTTTGCTCTAGTATACTTATTTATTTTTTCTTCGATTCTAATGGCCTTCTTATTAGTTTTCCTTTTGCTGACATTTGAGTAAAATGTTAAAGAACAAAGAATACAAAGCAGCCAATGCAAGTGTGTCTTTTAATTAAAACTATTGAACCAGAATATGTCATTCTGTATATTACCTAATTTACATTATCTCCAATTTCATTGATTAATTATATTTAAATGTAAGTTTTGATTCCACGTAGCCTGCATTCTTTTTAATTGCAACAGACTTGTCTTAAAATAGAGCATTGTATTTCTGATTCAGTAGTCAGAATATAGTATTTTCTCAAGATTATTTTTAAGATTCTACTTTGACCAAGAAAAAAGTATAGTTTGAACTATCTATATGCTTTTTCTTCCTTACCTGATGTAAGGCCTTGCTGCAACGCTATTATTTTTAAGCAAATGATATGAATCTATGTGAAGGATGAATATGAATCTATGTGAGAAGCAGAAGTAAGTATTTTTTCCCAGTGGGAAAACAGATTTTTTTCAGGAATGGGAGGTTGAAATTATTGCCTGTTCCAGTATCTGGCAACTAATTTAGCTCATAAAGGGAAAACATTTTTAACATTTAATTAAATAGTTTGCATCAGAAATGCTGACCATTTCAGCTCTATATATCCAAAACAGCAAGTTCTGTTTGAAAATTGATCTAGCCTAAAAGAAAAACATTTTTGAACTCTCCAAACAAATAAACCAACTTATTTTCATTAGAATGACATTTTTAGCATTTAATCAAAATTATTTGGACCTTTGGTTTTTTACTTTATTAAAAAGCCACAGTTGTGAAAAGTTTCAGTTTTACTCAGACTATTTATTTTCTCCTCTTTGCCATAATATCCTGGTTTGGTGACTGAATCAAAGCTCTGTTCTTGCCAAGTTTTAATGAAAAAATGTATATGAATTTTATATTATGGCTACCTGGAAAGGACTCTGAATCACTAAGGGTATGACTATCCATGTCGATAGTGTACTGTTAAGAAATGAATGCCAATGAAGTGCAATAGGTATCACTTCTGTTTAAAAAGCAAATAATTTATAAAATTCTCTAACCATGATTGTGTATTTCCTAAATTCACACTATATATCAAAAACATAAGCATAAAAGTTACGAATGAGAATCTCAAAGTAGGGTTTAGTATATCCATATATCGAGAACAGCATGGATCTATGATGGACTAGTAACTCTATGCTTGATGGCCAAGGTATCGTACGACCTACCTAATTTTCTAAATGAAAATGATGTTAAGTTGTTAAATGATTCAGCTTCTGCTGAAGTGCGAGAGTAAACATTTGCTTGAATTGTGCTTTGAAGAATACTATTTTGTATGCCTAGTCCATTAATGTTTCTGAATCCTTAGCCTTGCCCATATAACACCAAGGTTGGATACATGATGTAGGCCTTCTCTAGCATGTTGACAACCTTGCTGAATTTAAGCTGACTTTACTTTTCATAAGGGACATCTCCCAACTTTAGACATTGCTTTTATTTAAGCTAATATAGTTATCTCATCATCCTAGGACACTTACACAGCACATGGAGAAAAACAAGCACTTATGAGACATGGTTCGTCTCATCCTGAGGTACAGATGTCTGAAACAGGTCAAAAATATCACAGAAAGTGCCAGTTTATCCTCACCAATTTTAAGGAGAGCTCAGGGTGGTTAGCTCAGATATGGGTGTCTCTAGTGTAACAATCTAAAATTAAGTGAGATAAATCTTAATGTCCGTGGGCAGCTGTACTTTCCCTTAATGGCCTTAAGTAAATAAACTCTTTTGGAAAATGTATAGTCACCTACAAATAACTTTGACTAGAAAGAGTTATATTTTTTCTACTTTGAAAGTTTAGCTTTGCACTAGGATGATGTCTGTAAGTGTAACACCTTGTTTTACGTAAGATTCAAGTGTTGCAGAAAGCCATTCTTAAAATATGCTCTATATCTCCTTTTAAAATAAGTCATCTCATAATAATCTTGTCCCGTCAGCAATAATTCTGTGAAGATATCAGAAATCCTACTTTTTTTTTCCCCCTGTGCAAGACCCTTAAATCTAGGTTTTATGGCAGCTTACTGTTAAAAACTGAGATTCTTGCTAACACACAACGAAAAGAAAAATAAGTTAGTTTTTCCTGCTGAGAAATCTCTCTACCATCAGTGATGCAAGGATTGTTCTCAGGGGACTGCAGAACATTTGTGTTGCAGCATTTGTTTTAAATTAAGCCTATTTTATTGGCCTTTTGCACCTCAGAAGGGCCTCTCAGATTACAGTGGATTGAATTCTTGTCGTACTATGACAAATGAACATGGTCTCATTTTCACAAGCACTGAACAGATGTCGATCACGTTGAAATTCATGAGAGCTGTGTGTAACAGTACTTCTGTAACCCAGGCCGAAGATTTGTAGAGTAGTCTTAATACACCTAGACACCTTTGTGGTATTTGAATCTTTCTGTTACAAGTATATAGGCTAAACATAGTTAACAGGCATGCTTGAGCCTGATGGGACCCGCTTCCGCTAAGCATGGTTTTATGTGCGCGCGCATGCACACAAGGTATGTACTTCTCAGCAGTCCGTCCGAGCACTGGCACCGAATACGGTGATATCAGCACACCCACATTGTGACAATGGGCTTGGCCCCCACATCTCAGGGAACACTTTGTCAGTACAGAAATATCCTTCCTATGGCTGGTTTCATAGTGAAAAGCAAAAACGCACCAACGACGGAAGGAAATTGTAAATCTTCCTATAGTAAAGACTGCAGCTGGTAATTTCAAGCTGGCTGTAGAATAGCTGCTGCAGCAGTTAGTAGCCAGCAGGGTCCCTTCCATTTCGTGTTGTCTTGAAATGGTTTCAGAAGGTCCAGTACTCATCAGCCTTTGTTTTCAATACTATTACTTTTCAATGAGAGTTTACACCAGATGTTTGCTCCTGCATTTATATATGGCTATGCAACTGCAGTATTGGACTGCTGGGGACTATGCAATGTAAGAACACGTTTAATTAACACCATTGTAAATATTCAGAGTTACATGAGCCCTATTCCCTTCTCCCTATCTCTTTATCTCCCCCCTTCCCTAAGACTGTATGAGGGTTCAGAAAGGAAATACTTTTTGGAGGTTTTTATTGGATATTTGATAGTTTCCCCCTTGCTTACACAGAGGTTATTTACAAAGTCATTTCAGTTGCTTCATAATTTACAAACTGACTTAGACTGTCTGATGAAGTCATTGCAAAGAGTATGACAGTAATGTATCTAGCACTTTAAGTGGTATGAGATAAAGCAGTGCATCTGAGAAGAACAACGTTTATTTCCACTGAGAAAGATATGCTATGATGTGAGGTGTAAAGATTTTCTAAAAAATAGACTTCCTTTGTACTTGCAGGAAGGGAAGCATTATTTTGTTTGCTCTGTTCAACCTATATACTGTATTTACTCTGTCAAAAATCTCCTTTTAGAGATAATCTCCATGGCTGGTGAAACATGACATATGAACCATGAAAATCAGACCCTTGTGTACTGAGTTATTTTGTGGTACTGTTGATTCTTTTGTAAGTTCAGCTAATACAGCTTCACAGGTCAGCTGTGGGTTATAATTGAGATGGGTAGTGTTTTTGTGGCTTTGAAACAGCAGATTATCCAAGGAAACATTAACAGCTATAACATGTAAAGCACTGAAATCAGTCATGATTAACTATGGTTATATATATTTAAATTTCTGCTATTTTGGATACTTTCAGCTATAAAGGAACTACTGCTTGTTAGTTTAAATACAGATATGTATGTGTGTGTGTGTAAATATATATATTACTAGAAATGCATTTTATATATGCATTGTATAGATTACCACTGTAATCAATATATTCATTTTGAATAAAGACTAAAGAATCTATCAATCACAGGTGAAAAAAAAAAAAAATCCTCTTTTGGCAAAAAAAGGTTATACTCAAATTGAGTTGTGCATAAAAAATGCAATGTTTTAATGAATGCAACATGGCAACAGGGAAGGGCTTCCCACATGCCACAGAAAAAAATCTGCTTTTCATTTGTGAAGCACTTTTAACAGCTATGTTTCTGGCAGAAATAAGCTGCAGGCCTTGTTGGAGGAGAGAAGCCCTCAGCTCCAGCCAGGTTCCATCCATGTGCTGGGTCTTAGGGATTCTTACGGATTACTTTCACCGGTTGTTTCTAGAGAAGCACTGCCGTACTGCCTGCAGATTTTCATTGCAGTGGCATAGTGAACCTGTAGTGCAGATTGCTTAGCAATAAAAGCTTTACCTTAAAAAGCAGAAATTCCAGTGGTACTGCTCCAGGGTGCAGCTGTCTAAAAGGGGAGTTCGATCATTACCGTGATGTACAGCACGTCTGCTGCCGGAGTAGTATCTGCCCTGCAGGCAGCAAGGGCACACGTAAGTGTCGTTTCACCGCGTGCTTCCAAAACAGGATTCTAGCCGTTGTTTTTTGTGCAGCTTCTCAGGCGAAGGGACTGTGACGGCTGGCAGAGCGGCACGCTGATAGTTCTGCCTCGCGGCCCTCGCGTCCTCGAAGCAGAGCCGCGCCGCAGCTGAGCGCGTGAGCTTGCTGCGAGGAGAACCTGGCTGCCTTCTGCCAGGAGGGTTGAGCAGTGTAATACTGGGGTCTTCCGCTTCAGGCAAAGTTCCCCATACCGATCTGCAATAGAAACAAATCATGACAAGGAAGAAAAGGAGGATTGTAGCGACTCCCTCCAGGCACGACATGACCTGAAATTTGTATACTGCAATCAGAGCTACATCAGTGAGTGGGAAATTTTGCCCCTGGAATTATTTGGGCGTTGGATGCTGACCTGTGGAACCAACGTTAAAAATCTCTGCCACGAAGTTAGAGACCTGCCCTGGAGGCAGAATTGTCTGGTTGCAGAGATGAAAGCTGTAGCCACTCTTTACGTGCAGAAGGCAGTGCTGTCAGGCGTCCTGCCCTGGGGGTAGTTGCGCAATAGCATTTCAAACGCAGAGGTAGCTCCGTGGAGGCTGCCATGCCAAACATTCTTGCAATGGACATACTTCACAGCAGTGATTTTCAAGTAGTACAGTAGGAAAAAAATACTCTGAAAGATGTGCGTGTAATATATATGCACATATATATAGATAGTGTGTGTCTGTATATATGGACATAACCATCCAAAGAAGGTGTATGTATGTATGGGTATATATATGCATATTTAGACATGTTTATGTGTGCACTCCCCCTCCTCCCCCATGCACATGCTTACAATTTTCAAAAATTCTGGAGAGAAAAACAAATATATGTTCTGGGCTTTTGCTTTCCATCTTCAAAAAATTTGTTACCTATATATTTATCATGGTTCTATGGCTGCCTATAAGCTTGGCCTTTTTTAATGTAACATGAAGTTTGTTCAGTTACGTTTGTGACGTTGCTGAAAAAAATGACAAGTGTGAATGAAGGATATTTCTTTCTTTCTGTATTCCTCGTTTTAGTCCTCTTTTGGTTTCGTGACCTCTGAGGTCATGCTGGATATTGGTGATCTCAGTATGCAGACGACTGGGGCTGAGGAGAATTAGTCTGTCTTTATTATGTGGTATATGTTTCACGAGAAGAAAACCTGTGAGGGCGTGACTGTGTCCTTTATGGTAGAGGAGAGAATAAATTTTCCTAACCTCTCAATACCTTTATACCATAAAGGTGTAAAAATACTTGTGTCCAAATTTGCCTTTATCGGCACTTCATTTTTGTGGGCAAAAGTGCTCAGATTAACTGACTAATGGCTAGTTTGCTTTCAGGAGGAGAAGAAAAATTAAAAAAAACATTAAGAAATGAAGAGTAAATAAGAGTTTTTAAACATTTGTTTGATTTTAATATTACAAATGGATTCAATCAGCTGGAGATGAGATTTAAAAAAGGGGTCTGATTATTTTATTGGTTTTTGTGCTTCATTCACATTATTTCAATGAAGCTTTAATGGAATTGCAAAGAAGGAAATGCTCATCTGGATCAGGATGTTTGGTTTAAGTGTGTATTTTTAACTTGAAGAATATACCTACTGCTTCTGATTCTTGGGGGGGCAGGACTGAACCGTGTAATTTGAAATCCAGTAATAACATTAAGATGAGAATTGCAATGTCTTTTTTTATCATCCTCTGGCTGAAGTCCAATAAGAACTCTAATGACTGACTTGATCTATTAACAAAAGAAAGTAGTCATAAAATAGTGAAGTGTTTATGCTTTATATAGTATTCTCTATGTATGTACTATATGGTTGATCTCAACACTTGAGGAAAGGGGAGAAGAATGCAATGTCTTGTGGATGCAAATATTTTTAAGAATTTTTCATTAGCTACTAACAAACCTCTACTGCAACAAAGGGAGTAATTAATGTTTGAAAGAAAAACGTTTTAATTATCTTTAGACAATTTTCTCAGGATCGACTTAGAAGTAAGACAGAGCTATTGTTTGAGTGATGATTCATTTATTGCCAAGCAATTAATTAAAGTAGCAGCCCAGCCAAGAGAGGACAGTAAAGATGTATAAGAAATATAATGACATGTGGGAATGCAGATGATAGTGACAATGTAAGGAAGAAGTGGAAAGCATCTGTAGTTCATACATTTAATCATAAAGCATTGTACTGGGTGCATTATGTCTCAGCAATCTTGAGACAATTTGTCCTGTTTAAGTAAAATGACTTTCTGCACTCTTCTAAAGCATTGTGTTGTGATTGCCATAGGTGTAAGCCAGAATTTAGCTGAAATACTCAGCACTAGATCCATGTAGAGGATCTCACGTCAATGTGAAATACTGTTGTTTTTTTTTTTTTTTTTGTAATGGTTTAAACTGTAACTAGTACTATTTCAGATGCAAATAAGAAAATAAGATGCACATTTAAGTAGGGACTGACCTACTGGAGAGAACTGAATTCTTGTGAAAGATGTTCTTATTAATATCACAGGCTTTATATAGCTTATTAAGACAATGGTAAAATGATTCTTTAGGTTTTTGTTAATGTCTTTAGCAAAAGCTGAAATAGATTTCCGAAAAGAAGAAAAGGTGTCCCCCTCCCATTGTGTGTGTTGTGTACAAGCAAGTGTGTTTTTTTCCCTGCTCTCTACTTACACCTGCTGAAAATGTTCCAATCTCCAGTCTAATGAGCCCTTTACTCCTCTTCAGACCAGCTGTAGGAAATCAAATGGAGATAATAGCATGAGTCAAGTACAGGAAGTTTCAGATCTGATCAGAATCTCTGTTTGGCTACATTCTTATGTCAACACCTATGGTAGAAAATTTCTAAGATACAGGAAATTGCACTCTTGAAAATTAATTATTCAAATGATGTATCTGCATAGAACACAATTTTCTCGATTAGTGCAATATTGCTGCTAAACATTTATCAGTATGTTGTAGCATTCTCTCCATACATGTTAAAATGATGAATGGTTGTTGCCTTGTCAGTAAGGGAGCATAAGACACATTTAGTATATATGAAAATACTATGTTAACTTCCCACTGTTGATTTCAGTACTTTTCTCCTTGGTTGTGAAACTCATTTGCTTGGTTTTAAATGAGACTTGAAATTCTCATGTAAATTCAGGACTCCAGTTTAATGAGTTATAGAAGGAAAGTAAGGCAAATACTGTGAGACTTGTCGTAAAGTTACAGGCTGTAAGCGAAACTTCTAGAGAAATATTTTTAGATAAATATTTGCTATATTACTAAATATATGCTAAATAAATTTCATAATTTAGATTATTGATTTAAACAAAAAAGCTTTGCAAGCTTTTTCTGCAAGTGATTTAGAGTTGAAAGTGAATATTCATACCAAGTATATTTTAAGATTTAACTGAAACTTGAACTATTGTTTTAATTTGCTGAATCATATGACCAAAAATATGGACGAAACATGAATAGTTAGTCTACTGTGTAGGTATGTAGACTCCAGTAAATCACAAAATGTCATTGGGTGTTTTTCAGCACACACATCTAAAAAGGGATGTCAGATATGGGCAGAAATTTACAATTTGATTTATCTCAGTAACTTTTGTTGTTAGCCTTTGCTTTCATCTTTGTCTTACATGTTGTCAGGATATCCTTCTTGCTGTTATATTATTATGTAGTATTACCTCTCCAGTTCTTCTGGCTTTTCTTAGGCTTTTCAGGAGAGAATACTGCACAAATCTATAAGGATACACATTGAAATTCAATAAAAAGGATGTCTGGACTTGTATTGTGTTCTCTGTATAAAGCTCATGAAAATCTCTGGAGAAATTATGTAACAGAGCTATGACAAATTATGATCAAAAACACCATACTAGCCAAATCATTAAGGAACCTTATGTCATATTTACATAGCATATGTGCTAAACCAAAACCAATGAGTGATTTAGAATGACCACAGAGCCTTTGTAATCTGTGCAAGGTAAAAATAGTGTTTTCTAACAATACCCTAGGCAACCAAGAGCAATCCTGCTATGATGTCTTCTTGGCCTTATTTTCTATTTGTGATAATGTCATTAACGTGATGAGGGAGAAGTGAAGGACCTCTATGCCCACCGTGTGTTAGCTGTGGGTTCCTGTGTTGCTGAATCCTTTGCTGTTCAGCTATGCTGGAGTTAGGGCTGTTTTTCGCGCTACTGAAGATTCTTCTTTTATCTATAGAAGTACAGAAGTACAGAAATGCGGTCCCATAGCATAGAGGACCTTGTCCTCTGAAACGCTTCCAGCATGTTTCTAAATCAGGAGACTTTGTGTTCAGTATGGAATATGGTACCTCCAGTGAATGGTTTGCAGCTAAATGGCTCTAATGCTGATCTAGGAAATCACTCTGAATCTCTACCCATCTCTATATGTTTTAACATAGTGAAAATACCATCTGCAAGCTTGTGTTACATCCCTTCTGCTAAAAGAAGCAACCTTAGCAAGGGTCAGGGCTTGCAAGTTTTTTAACCTTTGCTTTGCTGTGTCATACCCCAAAAAGATGGAAAATGGCAGAAATGTATTCATTAAGCAAAAAACTGTAGCTATAAGGCAAAGCAGAAGTCAGGATTTCACCACTGAGTGCAGACTTCATCTGCCGTTAGTGACATTCAGCTGGTCACAGAGAAGTAAGATGAAGTACACGTAGTACAATGTATGTATCATCTCCTACCCCTTGGTATTCATTCTGCAAAGCATTGGTGATGTTCCTGCAGGATATTGACAGTGCTTTAGAAATCACAGCGATTAGAAACAAACTGACGTATCATGCTTCCAGTGCATCCTTCCTCATTTATCTCCTCAGCGCAAGTTTTTTCCTTTAATGTATTCCCCGGTTCCTTGGCAATTTTAACCAGCTCAAAAAAGGGAATAAGTCATATGACTCATTTTATTTATTTGTAGAAATTTTAGTCACATATTTACAACATACTCTCGAGTGAATGACTTGGGAGCAGATTTTGAGTGATATGCTTTGTATTTTCATTAAAAATAATGAACTACATATCTACATTCTTCTCTGTTAGGTTGCATTGAAAATGAAGGGCTGTGGTAAGGCTTGTGTTGAGACAGAACTGAACGACACTTTAGAAAATCCTGCATATGTTATTCCAAATTTGATTTTTAGTTTGGAGGGAGTATTATTATTTCTATGAGGGAAAGAAAAGGGATTTATTTTTCATGTCTGAAATCTTTCGTCTACATCCTCTTATCATCAGTGTTTGCATCCAGGAGGAAGAGACCTTCCAGCACCTGGTTATCAGAGCATACTGCTTTTAAGCAAATTATACTAGCTGGGCTCGCAAGGATTTTAGCACTCTCTGTATTGAGCTAACACCAACTTGTCGTTGCTGACCTAACCCAAAGCTGAACCCACAGGGGAGAGAAGAGACAAGGACATTAGTTTGATTTAGCTGTCTTTAAAGTACCATTCATGTAACTACAAAGTGAATAGCTGATATCTGGTAATATATAGGCACTAATGCCCCTGAAAAATTAGTAAAACTTGTATTTGAAAATAATTTTGCTAAATCCTTCTGTTTTTTCATATTGTGGGAAAAAAACTAAAGAAATGCATCAGATACTTCGCTATACTTTTTTATAGTTTTGCTTGAAACACTTGGTTACTTATTGTAACATTCTCCTATTCTTTGATAAAAGTTTGCCTATTTCTGAGATCTGATCCGCGATCTGAGATGAAGAATGATAACAGGAACCAGTAAACATGTAAAAAACTAAAGATCTCATATGTGTGTGGGGATGTTTTATTTATTTACTGTGTGAAAACGTCCCTGGTAGTTCTAATTAACCAAGTGAAGGAAAGAGAAAGGCAAAAGCTATTTTATAAATGAGGAACCTGCCACAAAAAATAATACATTTACCAGAATGATCTGCTTGTAATCAGAAGGTCTGCTCAGTGGTTTGATGGTAGAGGCAGGCTAAGCCTTTACTACAGCCTCCCATTTTCCTTTCAATAATGCTATCACATGCCTGGTTGCTCTTGCAGGTAACTTATCCTGGTGAATCCAGCAAAATGGATTCCCTGGCACTTCTGTACATACTAATGAAGTTTAGAAAATACTTTCTATCATTTTAAGGGGGAAAAATATATTGTGCCTTCCAGCTTTTTGACCACTAAACTTTATTAAGTTTTTCTGATACTGTCATACTTTCCTGTTTCTTCTCTGTTTCTTTAATCTTTGTGCTCTTTCCTACAGTCTACTGGGACCACCAAGAATTCCTGTATATACCGTAGCTTTCTATATATGCCGTAACTTAGACCAAAACCAGAAAATATAGAAGAGGCTACTTGACATTTAAGAAAATAAATGAGATGGTGGCCTTAGTTGTATACAAGATGCAACTAGATGATCTAAGTTTCTCTTCTGGCCTTAAACTCTCTGACTCTAAGGTACACTATAATATCCATTAATATGCAAATAAACATTCACTGAATATCTAAAGCTTCTCTAACTTCATTTAGTGTTTCAGTGGATAACTAGGTAAAAGCAGATGACAAGACTGAATTCTATTTTGAAAGGTCAGAATTCTGTAAGCTGGCAGGCTCCACAAAGTGTTTCAAATCTGGTGCAGATCCTTTACTATACACGGGTTAAGTGACGGTAGAGAAAAAGTAGGTAATTGCTTTGGAATAGGCATTGAATCTCAAACAGCAAGAAACAAGTGCAACTCCAAGGCTTAACAAAGAACAGCTTGCAGCTAGAACCTATGTAATGGAGGAGACAGCCGTGAGTACCCAAGCCAAGCAGTTTTGATACATTCAGAGGGACATCATTTTGAAAGTAGCCTTCTGTTTCTGTGATCATCAAATGTTTAACCTGGCAGAATGAGTATTTCCATGTCTACAGATTTCATCAAATCCATTTTGATTTGCATGCATACAATTACCTTCTAGCTTCTGTGTTAGATATAGCTTACTTCATTTAAAAGCTTATTGTTTACTCCTACAAGTAATTCCAGAGAGTAGCTCTCCAGAACAGAAAAATCAGTTTAAACTTTAGTTGAAAAGAGGAGCTAGGGATTACTTATATCCATTTAATACTGAAAGACGGTTCCAAGATCTATAACTGACACTCTCGCTTAGGTAGATAGAATCGCAGACTAGCCTAAAGATGAAGAGGCGTTAGAGTGTGGGAAATGAATTTAACAGCATGTGAATTAATCTCTTAGATTATGTCTATCTGATCTTTTGAAAGTTCCTGTACATATCTGAAGGAAAGAGAGGGAGGTAAAAACTAGGGTGTGAGGCTCATGTTCCATCCCAACATGAATCTGAAACATAGGGCAGGGACCTGGATCTGAAAACTGGGAGGAAGCGCTTATGTGTAAGATAGACCTCTTTTGGAGTCCTGAATGTTAGATTTAGTGCAGAGAAAGCATCTGACATAGTTGATTTGATGTGTATTTAGCTAATTCCTCTTTTACACTTGTGATAGAAGTCTTGTCCCTTGCTTTAAGGGGGATGTTGCTACTCTGAGTTCTTACTCATTTGAGCCGAGCAAACAAAGTTAAAAATATTGACTGCATTAAATATAAGGAGCCGGAGCAGTGTAGATATTCTTTCAAAACTTCATGGGAAATGTACCTGCATGTTGAAATACAGATCAAATGAACTAAAATTGAAAAAAATACATCATTCTTTTTTCTTCAATGTGAATATAAATTCTGAATTTAAGAAATAAGTATTGCTAGATGTGGTTACAATGTTCAGTGATGGAAAAGACAGGGCTTTTTAAAAATATAAACGGCTGATATTAAAGAAGTATGCTTTTCAAATGCGCTAATATGAGTAAAATTTTTGGCTAAATAATGACTAAGTACTTCAGAATGTGTCTACCTGTCGTTGCAGTTCATCTCAGAACACGTGGCAAACCAACAATCATTTCAGGTTTCCATAGAGCAGTGGGACAGGTCTATCATAAAGTTTGCCAGTAGGCACCACAACATTTTTCTTTTGTTTAAAAGTACTGTTTAAGTATTGGCCAATTTTATAAATGTATTTAAGGAGATGAAGGTAACCCACAATAATATTTTCAAATGAACTTCAAATGAATTAGAAAAAAAACTTTTAGAAAGTCATAGTTCTTTGCAGTTTTAAAATAATGTTGTTAGATGAAAGCTTGAAAGTTAGCAGACGCTGAGTGTTCATCAGTTCAAAATGATAAATGCATGTAGTCAATCTTTGAAAGAATATTATATGATCAAGATGGCAGACCATTATTATGATGTTTAGCTAATGGACTACAGCTTTTATGACTAATCATTAGTTTAGGGACTTAGCTATAACAGAGAGTGGGCACAAAATCCTTCTTTAATCCTCTTTCTTTCACTAGAATTATGACCACTGTAGGATATTAAGATAACATAGTGATTTTTCTAATGATTTTGTGAAAGTCTGTTTTAGCAATACGAGTTATGGAGAGGTACTTTCTGATCTTCAGAATAGTAAACTTCATATTTTTAATTTGTGAAGAAAAATCAGTTCACTGCATACTAATCTTTTAATAGAATAATGACCTGGCTGTATGCATGCTCTATATACAAAATAAAATCTTTCATATTAAAACAAAAAATTATCATGCAACAAGTTACATGCTTCTTATATGTCTATAAATTTAAAAAGTGGCTTTTACTTTTAAGACTTTCTGGTTGCTTATCACTGGAGACTATTGAATTTTCTGTAGCTGTTTTTAAACTAGTTCAGTATTATGTATGGGCCCCTCATCTGTTAAATGGCGGGACAGCCCTGAGACTAGTCTCAGTTACAACAAACCTAAATTTTGTAGTGTACTGTGAGAAGAAATAGGGTGGTAATTTAAGTAACAGTGACTCTGATCCTCGGAAAAAAGTACTTTTTCCTAGTGTAGAGAGTGAGTCATTGGAATAAATGTATATTCGTGCATCTATGTGCATATTCATAATCTGAGTCAGAAGAAAGTGAACTTCACAGGTTTAATTTTAAACGTCTTGATTTTTTTAGCAGCAGTTCTTGCTTATTTTTCACTAGTAGTTTTACAATTCAGTTTCAGTCATTCAGGTCATCAGAAGTAAATCTTATAAATCTTCATAAATATGAGACTATATTATAGTTTACTTTCTGTGAGCTTGACAATGTAATCACATCACTTTTATGACTGAACCACAACAAAATAAGCTTCCTGTTTTATTTTCAATTAGAAATCACAGAGTGAATTAATTTTACAGAATTAACAATAATTTTAAAGAAAGATGGAGAAAATTGTCACTATTTACGTGACAATAATACTCTTTATAAAGAGTCAAAAAGTGGGAGATCCTTAAAGCCATAACTTGCAAATTGTTTGCTCATTGTATTCAGCAGATTTCACTGCTTGCAGAAGTCATACAACAGTGACACCAGTAGTTACATAAGTATTAAGTATTTAGGCATATACCTTTGAGAAGCAAGCTGGTAAATATTGTGCCCATTATGCAGATTGAGAAAATGAAGCAAAAGAAAATTCAAATCATCTGCACAAAGCCATAGTTAAGTCCATGGTTAAACAGAGCGAAGACCCATGGAGTCAGTTGTCTATAGCTTCCTGCCTCTGAAAATCACTCTTGCTTTAGTATGTACAGAATTCCTCTGTTAGCATAGAAAATACTGCGATACTTGTGATTCTAATTTAGTTATCAAGTTACCAGATTTCTGGTTCTTTTATTCTGATTTACTGTCGCTTTACTCCATTAGTAATCTTGTAAGCTTCAGTGAGACTAGTCATGTAATAAGTTGTATTTCATGAAAATAAGGTCACAAGAATCTCACTTTAATGCGGTTGCCAGTTTTTGTTGTGTGTAAGTATCAACTCTGTAATGAAGTATCTGATTAACTTAGTTTATACACCATTTGTTTAATAAACATTGCACTGTGCCTCTCCAAATAGATTATCTCCATCCTAAATAAGTGGAAACATTCTGATCAAACAAAAGCAAGCAAGTCAAACTTTGTATTTAAGTTGCTTAATTTACATGTGGATGTGGAGTAATGCTCAAAATGCTTTGAAAGTCTACCACTAGCTCAGTAAGGCTTCTAGTGTGCCTGGATGCCTTTGTTAACATCCAAGACATGCTGAACAAAGAACAGTTCAATAAAGCTATTTTGGATAATGGTATGGTTCAGTCAAGATGAGACTTTTCTATTGGAATGTGTACTTTAACTTGGCAGAGACTGCAACTCTTTTCTCTCAGCAATTCCCAGGTACATAATGTACGTGCTGCTGCACTGTCAGACAGCAGTAGAGGTGCCTGGAAAGTAGTTGAAGGAAAATGGTTGAGTGATCAGAAGTGTGGCTGAGCTTTTATTGTTAATATTACATGGTGTCAGCATGAAATGTATTTTTAAAGTTGGGGAAAAAAAAAGGTAAAGTAATTGAAATTCACCAATCTAAAAGTGTTAAGCTTTCAAAGAAATAGATCAGACAATGTAAATGCAAATGTTGTAAATGCAAAAGTCAGATGGTCCAGAGCTTCGGTGCTCCACACTTGCACTGTGCGGGAGAATGGACTGCAAGAACTTTATACATTCACATTTTGCGGGGGGAAAGAAAAAGACATGAGTAAGAGGGAAATTGTTGCCTTGTTCAGAGTTCTCATATTGTAGCAATCTTCAAGGAATTTTTGAGCATAATGCATTCAGTATTGAAAAAAAAAAAAGTGCCAGAGAAGTTAGATTGGTCTGTAATAGAGCTGAGAATATTCACACATTTTGTTGAGTATGTATTTTACACATGGTATAATTTGGAATAGAATTACAGGGTGAACTGTGAGCTGTGAGACAAGAATTATAATGATTTGAACACGGTGTAACTGTTTCCGAGGGTGGAAAGCAATAGAAGTATCAAACTGAACAACAGCGAATGAAATATCTGGTATAGAAAATGCTGTTAAAAGAAACCTTCAAGCCCTGTTCTTGTAAGCAAATGACAAAGTTGCAGAATATGTTTTTGGCAGGAGAAAAATGGCAAAATTTCCAGGTAAATTGAGTAAGTTAAAGTACAAAGCAGTTATATATAGTTCTCTGGCTATTAACAGTAAGAAATGGTATGTAAGAGTCTTAGAAGAACGCAAATATCACCATAGGGAGTCTCTTTGTAAATGTCTCCAAAGCAAAGATAAGTATTATTGAGAAAACATTTAATGACAAAGAAAACGAAATGAAGAACAATATTTAGTATAATATATCATTAGAATATGATATATTATACTAGTTTTTATACTAGAAGTATAAAATCTAAGCCCAAACTTGACCTGTGAACATGTGTTTTGACCTTACATATATTGCAAGCAATTGTATGAGCAATCTGTTTGTGCACTGCATAAAGTAATTTGAGTTCAGGTAAAATGTGCTTTTTAGATAGATATCTAGTTTTGACTTGAAGATATAAAAAGACAGAAAATGAATCACTTTCCTTGGTAGTTTTTGTCCTAATGGTTAGTTTGAATTTGTCTGGCTTCAGCTTCAGGCTACTGAGTCATGTTGTGCCTTTTTGTGTTAGAGACCTGTAGAACCCCTTATTTTTTCCCTTTGAAAGTGCTTATGTCAGGTCACCTCTCAGATTTTTTTTGATGAACTGAGCACTCTGACATCTCTAAACACTTTTACAAGTGTCTAGGAAATATGTTTTTACCTCCCTCTGAATGGATTGATACTGTTCTGTGTAATACCTGTCCTCATTTACCTTGCCTCTGGTTTTGGGCTCATCACCCATAATTTTATTATTACCCTAATGACTGATAACGGAAATATTGCATAGCATAACCTCTGATTTTAACTTCCAAGGAATCCTGCTTGTATTTATATTTGACTAATGGCTTTTGCTTGAAAACAGCTGTTGGGATGTATCTGCTAGTCTGCTTGTTCTGAATTCTAATTAGTATAGGCTGCAGCAATATTGTATAATGCTATGCTATATTTTAATTTTTTGCCTTGCTAGTAAATCAAACCTTTTACACAGATTAAATATTTCTTTGTCTCTGTCATTGCCTGTAACAACCAAAGATCTCGTTTTATCAGAGGAAAAAATTGGAGTTGGTTAGTACAGACTACTTAGTATCAACCCTGTTGAAAGTAGTGAATTTTTCTTTAATGCTTATTAGCATCTCTTTTTCCTGTAGTTAATGCCACACCAGTTGCCCCATATTTTCCTTAATCATGCTATCTGCCATTAAAAACCATAATTTGAACACTTCTGATCTCTGAAATGTCTCTGTTATGCAAGAATTTTGAAAAATGAAGATCTCCAAATCAGAGAGATCTCCTCAGATAACTCACTTAAGCCTCCTGAGTGCTGAATAGTGAAGTTTGCTGGTCCAAAAGATCTTGGTCATAGTCATAGTATCTCTCATTCTCCTTAACAAATAAAAACTGGAGGCTATTTCAGTATTGTCCTTAATGATGTTTTATCATGAGTCACCTGAGGCTTCCAGTATATTCTTTAACATTTGAAATCTTTAGCAGTGTTAGCTTGAGTTTTTTTCTCCTGTATTATAACCATGAACTTAAAATATAGATCCTTTATTCTCTAGTTTTCTTCAGTGTTCTATAACACAGTTCTAGACTGTATTTCTATGTTGATGTCTTTGTTCAGTTTCTGTGGTTCTTTGCTATCCCTCACTTAAAAAAAAAAAAGCAATAGTATTCGTAATGTGCAGTCTCTATACCATGTTGTTTCTAGACATATTGTAAACAATGTTTTAACCTTTCAGTCTTAGTCATCCAAGAATTTCAGGTAATACCAGTTTTATTTCTTTTCAGCAGTACAAATTTTTTATTTTCTTATTTTGGACAGACAGTAACCATGGATATGAAAAGAAATGTCTTTTGTTCTTTCCATATTTGCTCTTAGCTCCCTTAATTTGAGTTTATGCTGGATTTGCCTGGTTATCGCTCTTCCTCTTAAGCTGTTGTGAATCACGTGAGCTCTCTTAGCTAGCAGCCAGCTTAGCAGAGTGGCGTCTTCGTCTGTCTGTGGTTGCTGATACATCTCCTTCCCAGCAGACCACAAAATAAGAATCTTTGGCTCCACAACAGGTAGGTGTCAGCATCCACAGTGCTCTTTGTTCTTGTTTGAGTGTAAGGATTTTCGAGATTATTCTTTTATTTAGCTCTCTTTGAAGAGAGCTACAGTTACCAACAGCCACAGCTACCAACTATTTCCAGGTGTTATTTTACCATCACCTGCAATTTTTTATCACTGCCCAGCACCTACCAGACAACTTCATAATTATATGGAATCTTGGATGCACATCTTGAGCTTTAAGAGCCAAAGAACTGGTATATTGGGTCAGACCTTAGACCTTTCTCTTCTAATACCTTATCTTCAACAGTGTCCAATAAACAAATGCATAAGGAGTAGAGCAGAGTAGAACCTCTTCTAACGTGTCCGATCAATGGCATTAGCAATTTCCTGTGGAATTGCATTCCAGATCATTGTGTTTGATAGCCGCTAATGGACATACTACATCTTTCTAAGAGATGGAACATCTGGCTGTTGTTGTGTTGTCTGGTGTTCTTTGGCTATTCCTTTTAACGGATAGTTCACAGTTAAGATTGCTTGACCTCTTCAGATTGTTAAAAAGGAAAAACATGTTTGTTAGTTATGCTTCCTACTCCTTGTTATTATAAATTCAGTTTAATGAGAGTGTTGATACTACCTTTCTTAATAGAATATGGGCTCAACAAGACCTATTCCAGACTGGCAATTCATTTGTTTCTTTATGTTTTTAAATGCAGTGGATAGGCATGTAGAAGGAGGTCATCCATCCCACTATGGTTTGTGTAGCCTTTAGGTTCTATAAAATCTTACAGATGGCTGCAATCCTGCAACCACAAGTTTTTTGCAATTATTTTGTCCTTCTGACCTAGAAAAGCAAAACAAGTCTAATGTTCAGTCTCCTTGCAGTCTCCTCACTCACTGTATCTTACTCAATCTCTCAGTGTTGTGTGGCAGAAGTACTTAGGAAGCAAAGAAAAGAAATGCTGAAGTAGGTGAGAGGGCAAATGGCACTCAGAGAAATCTCTTGTTGCAAATCTCACCTCAAACCTAGTCCTTTCTCATGCTTGGAATTGCAAGCAATAAAAAGAGGCAATAAAGGAGCCTACCCAAAGGCATCTTCCAGCAGTTTGGGAGTCTGACCAGTTCCTTCGCAGTGATCAGAACAGTCCTACTTAAGATTAACTGAAGTTGCCCCCAAATCACCAAAGATACAATCAAAATAGTAGTTGTGATAGTAATAAATCACCTCAGACTATACAACAGTCCTTTTGGGCCTTTTAACGATCACAGTAAGAGGAAAGTGGGCAGGAATTTGAAAGAGAGTAAGAGTAGTTCCATCAGTGCCATTCAGTACAGATACTCCAGGTACTGATACTACATACACCTGTACAATTTCTTCATACTTGCCATCAGTTGATTTCTGCTGGCTTGTCAAATCAAAGTTTTTTCATCATTGCCTTCAGGAGCTGTGTCTTTAACCTAATTTTGAAAACAGACCATGCTCCAATGCTTGAAAGTAGACTGATATTCCCAAATTACGACTTCTGAGTCTTCTGATTGTAGTTCTCTGTTTATCGTTAAAATCCTGGAAAGAGTAATGAATAACGATTTCTGCAGCCACTATTGTCTAGCACACTAATTCTAATTCTACCCTTGAACTTTTGAAAGATTTTAAACCTTAAAATGATTAGTAACCTGTTGAAGCCTGGAAATGAAAAACTAGGCACTCAAAGCTACTTATACCAGCTTTCAGTTTTCTTCTGTAGACCTTGTTAAATACAACACTAATTTTACTCCTTGCTTTCTCAGATACTAATCCCAAACCCAGCCTTCACTGGGGTGGAGAAATAAGAACCCGCAGCCACATGTAATTAAAACTAGGACACTTTCATCTCCTGATGTCAGCTGTCAGCTTTATTCCATCAACCTGACAGTATTTAGCAGCGGTTCAGGCTGTGCGACCCCACTCTTTTCTGAACCCTAACATTAACCTCAGTTTGACCTCTAGCCATCGTCTTTTAATTCAGACTAGACACCTATTGGTTTTGACAACTGAGCACCGCCTAAGTTGAAAGTAAGACTCTCGAATCGCCTAACACTTAAAAATTGCAGAATTTAGCAGTAAACCAGTCTCTGTACCTCTTATTTTGCTTAGGCTTTATGGAGGAACTAATGGGACAAGGCCAGTTGGGAATCTAGCCCTTTCAAGTTCCTTTGTAGGTCACTGGCATTGTTTTGTTTTATGCTGAAACAGTAGTTGAGTTGAAGACCAGTGCTAATATTATTTGTTTACTTCTGATTGAAATCCCCAGTGGGTTTTGCACTGGCTTAATTCTCCCTTGACCTTGTACTCACTAAGCCGAACCTTTTCTGATACTGAATGTCTTTCCTAAGGTAAGTGATTCCTTTGTTCAATGGTTGCAGATTGCACTGAAAGCATGGGGTTTTACTAAGGTATGTCAGTTTATTATTCATGCACGTTACTGCGCTTTCTGTATTTTTGAGATGATTTTTGATTTAGAAAGGGTATTTTTATAAGACTTTGGAATGAAGAGCTGAAATTTTCAGTAATGCTTGTTATTAAAAAGCAAAAACAAACAAACAAAAAAACCACAAGCACCTATGTCATTTAGTGGCTTGCATACTTGCAGTTGCTCTAAGTGCAGAATTGTTACATGAACTCACAGATCAGCCCTGTCTGATCACATCCACAGGGGCAACTCTGGCCCCACATATACCACACAGTCTTTGGGAATCCAGGAAGTCTCTGCCTGGACAGGTTTGTAGTAAACCCAGAGCTCTGCATACACAAGCAGCCAGATCTTGACTACCTTGTTTTCCTCATTACTAATTTAAATACTTGCTGAAATGATTAGATGAGTACAAGTTTTTATGTTAAAGTAGAAGTCGATATGGAGGGAATAGGAAGTCAAAATAAAGTATAAAAAATGTATTTAAATTCTGTGAATACAGATTTGAATGGGCAAATCTATAAGTACCACAAGGACTGCATATAATCAAGGTTATTAAACAACAGAATTATATTCTGAAGAGTGCTGTGCCCTTAATCTGCTATAAAGGAGATATGTTATAAAGGAGAAAACTGGTTAGAAAATGCCAATGTAAGTAACATTCTGCTTTGTATTTTTGGGGAAAATTTTAGATTTATGCATTTCTGCTTTTCAGATCTGTATGATTTCATTTTTTCTAGTTATAGAAAGGGATATCTGTTTTCTCTGAGGCAGAATATTTTTTCAGTTGTTTTAACTGCAAACCAGGTTAAGAAGAGGCCTGAAATGTTAGTGAATTGAAAGTGTTAAGCGAATTACGGTTTGAAAATGTCAATGCCAAGTTAAAATGGATAAATAGTAATTTAGCAAAATGAAGTAGCCTTGCATTTTTTGTTGAGAATGGCACTGTGAAGAAATGTCAATTTAACATAAAGAATCATCCCTTCAAGTTTCTAAACTTGAAAGTAACTGAAAATCCTCCTTCCCTGAGAATAAAATTAACAAGTGATTTTTTCAAAGGATTTTTTCACTTTCATTCTTTAAAAGATACTAAGGAAAGTATTTGCACTACCAATAATATGTAAAACAGTGCTAAGATGGTTATTTTCTTTCTGAAAACATACAGAAATTAAAGTATTAATGTTTTCTGTAGGGAAGGCTTTTTAATTGCATAGGATAGCTTTCTTTTGTTACAAATCTTGACTGTATAAAAGTAATTTTAAATTTCTCATTTGAATGGATTTTTTATTTTATGATTAATCTCTCACATGCTTTATCTGCTTCCTCCAGGGTGTTAGTGTAGATGAATACTAAAAATAACATTCCTTAGGAATAATAAGTTGTCAGATGCTGCTTTTGTGATGCATGGGGCATATAGATATGTTTGAAACAAAAGCTAATACTGATGGAGTACAGTTTTAGAATATAGCTAGATCAGACTTAAAATATTTGCAGAAATCCAAATTGAGTCCAAAATATGAAAAAAAAAAGATCATTCTCAGTTTTTTTTGCTGTTATTTTTAACTCATAAATTTCACCAGCAAACACAAAACTGCAATACAAAGGATTTGGGATTTTTAGTAGTAAGTCACTCTCAAGGCAAAAGAATTTATTGGGAGCTTAGCAGTTTTGAAAACAAGACCACGTTAGCACTCAAATTCAGTGTTAGAAGGTTTTAGGTACCTTTTTTTGGAAAGTCCTCACTCTGATTCTGAACTCACTGTATGTATCTCTGCATACATGGTAAAGAACACTTCAGATGGAGAAATATCAGTCCTTATGAAGAATGTTGAACCTGAAAGCAATTTGCTCACGCTCCATTCTGTTATCATTTGGTATCGCTAAAACTAAAATCATCAAATGACCTTTTCAAAATGGGGAGGGGAGAACCTTCCTGAAATTCAGAAGGAAATCTGTGAAGGAGTCACTTTTTGTCCAGTAATAACGAATTAAAAAGGCATTGTTACTGCGTATGTATTAAGGTAGATAACAAAAATGAAATCCCCGTTGTCTTGCTATTGCCCACACAGAGCCTCTGATATCTTCTTAAATTCTCTTTTTACTAATCTAGATGCAATATCTCTGTTAGCAGATTTTTTTCTCTTGAATATGTTGAGTACAGTTCCTATGCATCTTCCTAATACAGGGAATGTGAGGAAAGAAAAGGAGATAATTCTCTCTTCCTGCTTATGAAGAAATTACTACCTACCAGCATCTACCAGCTAATTGCATCTGGGAGGAAATACGGCTCCTAGACTGTTAGAGCTGGCAAAACACTTACTGAGTATAATTTTCACTGATGACTAAATTTTTGCTAATATTCAGGAGTAGCCTGGAAAGATTTATGCAAGGTTACTTGCAAAATAGGTTACTGTCTGACCTGTATGAATATGAACGTTGTGAGAACTTTATATGCTTTACTGTAATGTTTTAATGCAGTAACTTGATACAGAACGTATAAACAAAAAAATTGATTGTGCTTATGATTATCTGAATAATTCAGTTGTTTTTTCAGGTGGAGAGGAAACTTGGCTGAACTGAAGTGAGGGTATAGTGAGGGAGCTTTGCTCATTTTGTGCCTAGTCCCTGTGACCTTTACCACCTCAGAGTCAGGTTTACCTGGTATTCATAACTGGCTGATGGATATCAGCATCGTCAACTTAGCCTGCTCTTACCTATGGGTTGGCTACTTATGCCAAAGGAGGAAGTAATGAATACGTCGCAGCACAGGTATCTTCTATTTCATGAGGTGTCTCAGTTAACCTGGAGAAGCAGGTTACAGAGAGAAGCCGGAAGTAGAAGTGAGGCAAAAAATGCACTTAGTTCAGAGTGCACTAAGGTTGGGGTAATACGATAGTGGAATATCACCCACCCAAAAGACTGCTTTCCTTGCTACTGAGGGAAGCGATAACAAAAGATAGGAAGGAGGAGAAGTTAGAGAGAAGAAAAGCACATAAGGTTCAGATCCCAAAATATCTGACAAAATTGTAAATATTCTCCTTTTTATATGGCAGTAGTAATTTAGAAAGGCTGGAGCTGACAAAGTCCTGATCAAATGTGGAGATAACTATGTTAGAAGCCAAGAACTCTTTTGACAGTTCAGTTTGCCTCTGTTATGATAAGGAGCCCTGGGAGCAGGGTCTCAGTGAAGAATGAACTGGAGAGGTAGTGGCACAGACCTGCAGTTAACGGTTAAAACTCCTGCACCCACACCTGTGTAGTCATTATGAAAAGCAGTGACCACAGGAGAATTCAGGTTGGAAGGGACCTCAGGAAGACTCCAGTCCAACCTCCTGCTCACAGCATGGTTGGCTCTAGGGCCAGACCAAGTTGCTCTGGGCTTTATCCAGTCAGTCTAGAATGGAGACTGCATAACCTCTGGGCTATCTGCTTGGATGTCCTGTAGTGATCTCACTGCAAAACAAAACTACAGTCCATTTTTGGAGTGCTAGGTATATGTGTATACATTTTATATTTATATATATATGTGTGTGTGTGTGTGTGTATATATTTGAAAGTGTTAGATGTCATGTTGCAAGTAGAAATTTGAAACTCAATGATGTGTTTGAAATATTGGTACACCTAGAGATTCTGCATAAAATAGAAGTGGTAAGAATGTGTGCTCTTTCCAGAGGTTTGCCATCTATGATTTGCAAATGCCTCCATCTAGCTTAGTGCCAAAGAAAGTGCCAAGCAAAGAAAGGTTTATTCACTCTCTGTCATACACAGGATACTTCTGAATATGGTAACGTTGATTCACAGCCCAGTTCAATGCATTATTCATTGTGAAGTTGAGGACCTAGGACATGGCTAGCAAAATACAATGTGAACTCTTTTTTTCTCTTTCTCTCTGATTGTGACTTGCTAACTTTGAAATTCTGAGATCAGTATTTTTCTGATAATGAAAACTGCTGTTTGTGAGAAGTTAGGGTTTGGGAGCCATAGCATTCTGACCATATTTGAGTCAGTCATGAATTTGCTGGATGCAGAGAAAGACAACATCTGCTGCTTGGCTTAGCAAATCACACCTTTAGAACCTGAACATAGAACCTAAAAGATTAGTTGGGGGTATCTCTTGTTCTGTGGAAGAAGTAAACTCTACAAACTTGATTTTAGAATTAAAAAGTCATGCAAAAATGGAGCTGTAAAAACTGTTACGGAGCCATATTGCTCACAGAGTGGTAGCACTAGATAGAGGTTTTGTGCTGGACTTGCAGCTGCTTCTGCTAGCATCATACAATCTCGAATCCGCCTGAATGTCACCAAAGATAAAATCTTTCTTCATTCTCCTAGCACTGAGAATGTATAGGAAGAATGTGCTAGCAAGTATTTTTTTTTTTTTTTTGTGTGGCAAGCTGTAACAGATTGTACATCTCATCTGTGAAGGTGTAATTGCATCCACTATATCAGGTCGGTTAATAGGCCTTACTTTCAGTTGTAGGTTGGAATTTCCTTGTTCTGGTGTATTTGTTTGGAATTTATTAGAAGAAGAAACCTGAAGTGTACAAGTGTTTAAAGAATATCCTATAGAACAAGTATTAGATTGTATGGAACATCTGGATGGTGGTATTTCATGAACTTTCTGATAACTGCAACTCAAGTAAAAGAAGTGATTTTGCTTCTCGCAGTAGTCCTAATAATGTGTTTTGAAGTAATTAGGGTGAATAAGTACAGTTGTCGTCAGATATACCAAATAAAGCTACTGAAATGAAAAATCACCTGTGAATGTTATTCGTGGATTCTCTCCAGGAAGTCCAATACGGACCAGAAGGGAGATAGATTTGTTATTCAACTGACTATGTAAACTGCTGCATCTCAGTCCTCACATTTGAAATTTTGATGGCTCAGATTTAGGGCAGGGGAGCCTTATGATACGTCGGAATGGGAGACCGGTAGATTCACAGCAACAACAAGGAGGTGTCTGTGTTTTTCATATTTAAAGCTTAATGAGCTGTTATACTTTCTCTTAGCATTAGCATGACAGGATTGTAGGCATATCAGAGTCAATTAAAATACAGAAGTCTTAACAGCTATAGGTTATATATTCACAATATGGAAGGTCATTTCAGTTCAACATCTGTAATACATTACAACCCCTCCAAGGTGTTCTAGGATGATACCAGAGGTAGGAGAAGTCAGGGAAGGCAATGTGGTCACAGTGAAGTCTCTCAGGTAGAAGTACAATGAAATGGCCAGGCACTGTAGTTCTCAAAAGGACGGAATCCCTGAATGCAGACTGGTAACCTGGGGAGCTTTATTTAGAGACAGTCTGGCAGCCATGAATGCCGAGAAGAAGTTGAGTTTTATGAATAAAGAATGAACACTATCGGATCTACATCAGCCCAGGAGTCTTTTATGTTACCAGAGTGGTCCAAAATTGAATCAAGAGACTTGACTATATCTTGACTGGAGAGAGCGAGCCCTGGAATTAGGCCTGTGTTAGGTATGTATGTACACACAAACACACACATGGTTAAAATTAAAAGATGCAGCCTGCATTGTAAATTCTAATTTACTACCTCTGTGTCTAGGTCAATTAGCTCTCAGTAATCACAAGTATATATATGAATGAAAACAATATTTAAATACAGGAAGAACCGATGCTTACGTCAGTAGATTTTAACTAGCAGTCTCAAACTGCCACGTTTAGATTTCATATGACCTTGAGCAAACTGTATTTATCCCAGGTGAACAGTGCTTGACTTTACATACAGTCCTCCTAGTGAAATTTAAATGGACTACATTCATGATCAATGTAAAGAGCACTGTTAGAGAACAGAGATGAGGTTAATCAGTTGCTTCACGTTTTAAAAAAGTATTCTGTTAATGGAAAGTATCTATGCCTTCCTATCTGAAAAGTGGGGTAGTTTATTTTTTGCTCTATTTTGCCCATTGAGGTTTCTGTCCTACTGTTGACATCAAACAAATATACACGTAAACAGTTTGAGGACCTATTGAAGTTAAACACAGTGTGACAGGATCAGGTGTTAATTTGTGAGACCTTAGAGAATGTATTCTTTAGGAGAGGGACTACTTTGTATATGTACATAAATGGGCATGTACTACTGCCCTGGAACTACAAAATCTATATTTCTGCTTTTAATCCAGGATTTCTCGTGCGATATAATGAAATTCCAAAGCACAAGCTTTGCTAAAAGGGCAGCAACAACAAAAAAAGTTATAGCAAAATGCACCTAAGCTTGCACTTCTGCAGCTAGATTATCTCTCACAACCTTCTGGAGGAATGTTTTCATCCTCTGAATGAAGAGATGATTCACAAGGGTCTACAGTAGTTGCACTAAGAAGAAAATTGCCTTTGAAAAAATAATAATGTATATTTTACTATGTGGAATCTGTTTTATATTCTATAAGAGATCCATAGCATGTTATCTTGGAAATTTTTGGCCCTATCAGAAATTAATATAAACATCTATTAAAAATGCACATCTTGAGTGAAGCCTTTCAATATGCATTCACGCTTAACAAGAAGAAAGAGAACATTCTTGCAAATATATTTTGTTGCTCTTTTGATGAATTGAAATCTGTATTTTCTTGGCACTCTGGAACTTTCCTGGAAAAAAGAAAAGCATTTGTGAAGTGTTTCTTAAAGGGCTGTACAATGATTTTTGAGTGCAGAGCAGTAGTTAATTTTGTTATTTCCCTGAGGAGGATGATTTGATGAAGTAGTTCTCAGAGGCAGTTGTAAACCTATTTTGTTTATTACACTACTCATTCTTTCCAGGTTTCCTAAAGCAGGTTTCCTTTTTGACCTGTACTCTTGTTCTTTCCTTCATGTGGGTTTTGAAGAGATTTGTTATGCAAAGAGTGCGTTTCAGTGGTATGAAAAGTTGTCAGTTTACAGGTGAGGAGAAACAGTAATACTTCATCGTATTGTGTTTGGTAAGCACCCAGCTCCTGGGGAGATGCAACTAGCACCATGAGATAGAAATGAAATATTTGAGATCATGCTAAAGTGCAAGTCCATAAAATATACTCAGTGATAGTAACTAATAGTTTCAATGTAAGGTGTTTGATCATGCATGTTTCCTCAGAAGAGAGTAAAGAAAACAAATACTATTTTTCAGTGGTCCTTCAGCTGTGAGAAACAGAACTAGAAAGAGAGTGTAGTGGAGAACAGACTATTAATAAGTTAGCAAGAATAGATATTAATTCAAGAAAATGTAAATGTTGAAATCTCAGCAAGAGAAGAATATTAAAATAATATCAACAGCAAGAGGTGAAGGTCAAGAATAAGATTCAGATAATTCACCAAAGTAGAGTCATCACTGAATTCATTGTTTTAAATTTGGCAAATGTAATGATTTACTTTGATTGCGTATAATACAAAAAAAATTGGTCAATTAAATACCTCGATATAACATTGAAAAACCTGGTAGTGCTGCAGGAAGATGGGAAAGGGAAATATATTATGAACAAAATAGTGGGTATGTGTTACAAAATAACAGATATGTGTTAATGAAGACAAATTTTGTAGTATAGGATTTTCAATTTGATAGTGCCCTTATAATGTTTTTCACAACTTAGTGGTATGTGCTACGGGCTTAGAACAAGTAATTACATTTTTTAGATTTATTTCCAGGCTAGTGTTTTCCCAGGGCTGTATGTTACTTTATAATGCATTGCTTTGCCCTGTAACGCTTATCATGGGAAGACATAATCATTTCAGTTTGCTCTAGCGTTGGGGTACCAGGACTCTTTGTCTTGCATCTTTTCTGTTACTAGTTAATGTAACATTACATTACAGATTTTTGGTTAAAGCGGCTTTTGGTAGTTTCTGTCAGCCTTCACGCTGCATCTTGTGAGAGCCCCAACAGCATGATTGTTTCAGTTTTTGAGACTTTTACTGCAAGGTGTTTGAATCTGTTGCTCTATGGACTGTGGCTGTGGCTATACTGATGATACTGCTAATACTTCCATAGCCTGCATTAAAAATACTCTTCGTGTGGACAAGGATAACAGGAGCAGCCTAGATAGTACCACAGTGCCTAGTAGCTGTAAAACAATGTCTGCTGCCTCAAAACATTCTAGGGATTTGCACGTCCAAAGGTCAGTTAGCAGGACACTTAAGGGAATTCCTACATGAGAGGAGCAAGTAATTGAGTAAAAACAATTCATTGTGAAATAAATCAGTCAGTGAGAGATTTTCAGACTTCGTACTCAGTTGATGCATTTACAGTCTTTAGTGCCATCTGTAAATAGAAATGAGTTTCAGGCTTCACGTGAAAAAAATAATTTGTTACTTTTATAGACCCCCCTCCCCCCCCAAACCCAAAGATAGGGCTAAGCAGTCTGTAGGCTTGAAAGAGTGCTTCTGCTAATCAGTGAAAAATAGGTTCTGCATGAAAAAAGTAATTATTAAATGATTGCCAAGAAAAATATGAATTTGAAATGAATTCATTTCACCATTGCTGCTATTATATTAATTTTTCTTTGAAGTTAATTTTTAGATACCTGGCTGTGTATGTCAAATTGTTTCTAATTTCTTATCTCATAGAGAACCTTTTTTTTTTTTTTTTTCTTAAATCATTTGTTGACTTTTCAGCATACTCCAAGTCATTAAGTACAATAACAGGTCTTCTGTTCCTGCTTTCTTGCTTCCCTCACGAATAATATTTATACCACGAGGTTAATACTCCCTGATGTATGACAATCGCTGTAGTATACCTTCTGTGTATACCTTCCAACTTCCAGCCGTGTAAAACAGCATTATTCAGTCTTAACTGTACAGTTCCCATCACATCAGTTTTATAGGAACTTCACCCCAGGTGACTATTAAAGGGAAGACTCACTTCAGGATTAACATACTGACTTTCAAGGTGCTTAACTATGCCTTCTGAATAAATTCCTTACTAACCTGAATCTACCATGGCGGATTTCCAGATTCTTTACTCGGAATATACTTCTCTTCAGTATGCCTTTTAAAAAGCCTTTGATTTTTTTTTTTTTTCCACCTGAATTGATTAAAGTGTATAATGTCATCATGTTTGTCAGATTTTGTGTGTCTTTGCCTCTGAACCTCCCAGAAAGCCAACATGAATTCTCCAGAACCATACCGTGTAGTTTTTTCCTCAATCTCTTTTTTCCTTAGTTATCACACAGGAACACATCTGTTTTAATGTTATATAACAACCCTTTGGGAAATCTGCATTCTAGCACTGTTTTCTTAGAGTTATTCTTTTATTTCATCCGCATTTCCCAATAGGTTTCCCAAAACTTATTGTAGATCTCTGAGAAGTAGTAATAGATATATATGCAAGACACAGACCTGGCTTTACTTCTAAATAACGGAGAAAGAAATCTGTTCTATTGAGTTTAAAAGTAAAAGAAATCTTTATGATTTAGAAACATTAATATAGGGTTAAGAATAAATAATTTCTGTATTTCCAGTGGCTACATTAACTTCTCATGCCATGCTATATGATATGTGTTTTTGAGAAGCTGTGATAGAATTATTTTAGAATCAGCCAGAAACTTGCACATAGATGAGAAATGATGCATTAAAATCCCATGATGCTTTCCAGAAGGGGCTAGAAGTCAACAGGTTTCTTCAGGTAATTCTGTTTTTTGCCTATCATTTTCCTATCTCTTTTGTCTTGCAGTTTCGACTAGAGACAATATTTTGTGTTTCCATGTCAAATTATAGTCTTATTGTCTGCTCTGTGCAGGTGACAAATTCCTCCCTGGCTATGCTTCAGTAGAGGATGAAGCAATAATTCATTCTTTGTTCTTAAAGAGATTTGAGATTATTTAAAATTTGAAACAAAATTCAAGCATCTCTCTGTGTTTCTGTTAGAATATGCAGTATTTTCTAGTGTAACACCATAAGCCCCATCAGCTCTAGATTGTACTTTGTGAACTATGTGCCTCTGAGAGTGCAGTGTAGTGCATCTTATATGAAAAGGGCCTGTCTGTCTTTTATAAACAATGGTGGTGGTTAGTTTAATATTTCATAGGATGAGTTAGATTCTCATAGTTTACATCCTCTTGCTGACAAGTGCAACAAGAGACGTGCTGAAGTCAGTTATGTTCACTAGCCTGGAAGTAACATGTTAAAGGTTATACTCATTATGGCACGCTGTGT
Source organism: Struthio camelus (assembly GCF_040807025.1). Classification (NCBI taxonomy): domain Eukaryota; kingdom Metazoa; phylum Chordata; class Aves; order Struthioniformes; family Struthionidae; genus Struthio; species Struthio camelus. Next base: position 30,803,442 of record NC_090945.1, read on the forward strand.
CAAAAGGCTGGAAGTTACAAAATGTCAGCTAGCAGTGTATAAGATTATGACAAAATTAATTAGGGAAAAGAATTGTTTTGGCTCACTGCAAATGACATAGCTGGATAAGTTTAAACAATCACAGAGAGAAAGGCAACCAAGTGCAAATCTATCAAACCGTGTTATATATGAAATTACTTCTTTTGTCCTTGATCAGGATCCAGAGAATATCTGTTTCTTCTCCTTCAAGGAATGTTCATTTAATAAATGAAGTTGGATTAAAGTTAAACTATTTTCTGATGCCTTTTAAACGGATAAAGTGCTCTTGAGTGATGTATATTTCTGATTTACTGTGTAGAGTGGTTTCAGTTAAAAACTCAACGTCTCATTTACTGTACTAGATAGGGATTTCAGCTATCTGGAGTTTTCCTCAATTTAGAACTTGAGCGTGGGGAAGCAAAGGTGCAGACCAAATTACGAACCATGTAGCGCTACCTAAATCTCGTCCCTCCCCCATCAAAGGATAGACCTGGCTTACACTGTTGCAGTTTATATCTATTGCTAAGAGCCATCCAGAGATGTCACTACAAGTGTCATTACAAGGGCTGAGCACAACTAGTGTTCCAGGTTGCACTCATGTAGTGTTTTCTAAAAACAAGAAGACAGTCACATGTTCCCAACCAAAATTCATGAGGTATATTTCTGCCTTCATTCTGATTGTTTTCTTCAGGCTTGGCTTTAATTTTGAAAACTAAAATGCTTTATATGACAATGTGAAGAATATTAACTCTGCAGTTGCGTTTCTAATTTTATGGTGTTTTTAAAGTCAGCTACCAGCAAAAGTAATATTTGAGGTTTTTAGATTTTATCAAAAAAAAATCAAACTGACTTTCACATGAAATCTGAGAGTATATTTTTAGCGCCAAAATTTAAGGGAATCTAGGCTGCAGTTACCAGTGCAAAACTCCTCCTAACTCTAGTGCAACTAAATCCAGGTTTGACAGCTTCTACTGATAACATACTATTTAGAATAGTGGTTTGAGTACTTCAGTCTGATGAGGCTATTAAGCACGAAAGATTAAACCATATGAACATGATGTTCTAGCAGAAATGCTAAAAGTTGTTTCATATCATATATGCTTTTATATTAATGAAACAAAAAATGAGCTCAAAGTAATAACATTCTAAACACAAACAATTTAGAAGAAGATGGGATACATGAATAATGCACAGAATTCTTAAGTAGTCTACCGTTTTATTATTGGTGTTGGAAAAAATGTTGCTTATTAATACTTAGATTTTTAGCAAATACAACAAAAGCAGTTAACAACAAATTATATCACAATGGGGATATTTACATGACAACAGTATTTGAAAATGCAAGTCTAAAAGATTGTAGTACGTAACTTTCTATTAACATTGCATTAGTATTTACAATCAGTCTTATAAGATTGTTATGAATAAATCAGTTATTAATATTAAAGAAATCTTTAAGTATATATTTTTTCAAGCTCAGGCATTGCATAGATCATTCAAGCCTATTTTTTATCTCATCTCTGTTATCTTGTCAACACTACTAGAATTTGCTTTGAAAGTTAGTTTATAAATGGACCTTATCATTGATACTGCAGGCGTATATACTAGTGTTTAATTCTGCCACTTTGATTATTCCAAATGAGATGAAGTATATAAGAATGAGGGCCCTGGCTTTATTATTAGTTTAATCCTCTTGTCCTTAATCAGGCAAAAGGCTCATTGTTTTCAGCCTTTAAGCGTTAGTAGAGTAAGTCAGCCGCGTGAAAGAAAGGACGTAATTGGAGGGCCCTGAGAAGATAATTTCCAACACCCTATCTATAATCCCCCTGTACTTCTTTCTACAGTGTTTAAAGTTTTTCAAAACATTTATTCCCAGCACTATCTTCTGTTTGTTTACCTGACTTTTTTTTGTGATATATCACTGAAAAATTTTACTGTACCAAATTACTGTGGCAAGTATTCAGGTTTCAGTTTTCATTTCAGACAGAGCTGTCTTGTTGTTATAAATGATAATACACATCTTGTTCTCATTAAAAATATTCAATGTGTTGAAATTCATGAAAAGAAGTTATTCTGTCCTGTTTGCTTAGAAGCCATGAATATGATTTTTCTGTTCTCTTTGAGCCAGTTGCGAGGAAAATAAAAGCTGTTGGGTAGTTTATTTTACTTAGGAACAGATTATTTTTAAGTGGGAGCGGAGTGGAATTTGTCTCCAAAGGGACATTACCAATTTTTATAGAGCTCTTGAAACGTAAGGAAATGGAGCTGTATGTTGACCTCAGGAGGCTACCTAGTCCACATCCTAGTCCTCAAATAGTATTAATCACATGTGTGCAATTTACTATAGATTGTAACCTAACCTTGTCTTGAAGTCATTGATAACTGCTCCAGTTAAATCTGTTCTACTCCTAGTAAATAAAACTATCTTTAAGGTTAGAAGTGGGAATTTTGTTTGGGATTTTTTTTTTTTCCATTCATTACCTAATTTGAATCTTCTTTGCTGCAGGATAAGAAATATTCACCACAGTCATGAAAAACATATCTATTCCTTTTTCTTTGCCATGTATATATTTTTGAATATAATTATCTCTCTTTCCTCTTGTTACGAATAACATCAGTTTGTTCAGTCATGTAATGGAGAGGTTGTTTTCTAGAGCTCTGGTTACTCCTGGTACCTCTTCCTGGACCCTATTCAGTTTGTTTCTATCACTCTTGAAATGCAGTGCCCAAGACCGAATACAGTACTGAGCTGAGAAAAGAAAAGAGAGATTGTTCCACTTGTCCGAAAGACTCTATGCCTGGATATGCAGCCAGAGCGAGGGTTTTGCCTTTTTCACAACAGCATGTCTCATGTGTAATTCATTACAACTTTCAGGTCCTTTTTTGAAAATAAATTACTTCTTAAACAGTTGTTTATAACCCACTGTGATTATTCAGTTGATTATCCTGTCTAAAACGATCTGCCTGCACTTCTCCTTTCATTGTTGCTTTTTTTTTAATTTCTGTGATTTGGGATAACACACAAAGCAAATTTTCGAACAAGTCTTTAAGGAAATTTGCAACAAGCAATAGTGTCGTGCTCTGGCCTTTAAAAATAATTTCAAGTGCAGAAATTTTGCCTAGAAGATTGGTTGTTTCACCCCATTCACAGTGGTGGAGAACCCTCCCTTGTCTTGATACTGCAGATACAGGACTGTGGAGTTGCCCAGCTGGCTTACCTGGGCTTAGCTATATATATATGTGGAATATATATGTATGTATGTACATGTAGGTATGCTTTACTCTGCCCTCTGCAAATACTGTTTTATCATTTAAATTCTACCTCTGCCCTTAAAAAGATGGGCACCTGGTGTGAAAAAAGCTCAAAGCTACTGAATATATCAGTCTCAGTTGGCCTAATTCTACAAGAATTCCACTGAACTGGGAGGGGAAAAGTGGAATATGTTGCTAATTTCTAATTTTCCTTCCTGATGATCTTGTCCAAGACCCAAAATCCTGCTACCCTTCCCTTCCCTGTCCTTTTCCATGAAATAGCCTTAGATTTTTAACCTTGTTCTATTAATTATTAGAGTAATAACTAATATAAAACATGACAGGAAAAAGGTGTTTTCATATGTTTACCTTTTAAGAATTTTTCAGAAAGATGACACCAAAATTATTACAGGTTGAACTGGTGCTTTGAATATGTAGTACAAGAAATATACCTGGATGCAAATTTCAAGGAACCTAAGTTTCTTTAACTTGATATTCATTTTGCTGTTTCAATGAAAGGCAAATTTTGCAATTATATTATGTATATTCTCTACAAAATGTCTAGGTTCATATTCATTAAGGAATGAAGTCTACGTAAATGTACAATTATTCTGACTGCTGTTGTAAAGTCAGAATTTATATCAAAATATAGTTCAATGCACAGCTGTATGTGTGGTATTTTCTTTGGTTTCTGTTCAAACTGAAATAATCCACACAGGAAATGAGAATGTGTAAGTAAGCCTGGAATGGTTAAAACTCTGATCCTCTGTACATATTGGTGAGGTTTGTTAAACACAGTGCGCCCAGAGATTCAGCTGGACCCCAGTTCGTGCGTTCACTTTAAATATTGAGTGTGTGTATTCAGCTCGTAGCGTAATACTGTTAATATTCAAATTGGAACTTGTGTTGTGATTCAGGGCGTGATTCAGCGTTCCTAAATCTGGGTTCCAACTCTTGAGGGGCAGAGATCATTTTTACCTTGTAAATATAGCTTTTACTTATTTTTAGTAGGCTTAGAGGCAGCTGAAAATTATTGTTACACAGATGCTTCTAACCACAAATGACACAGCTGAGAGAGCTCATATATTCTCAGTTCGTTTATGATATAGGGTAAAACGTGGCTAGTGAATTTTTCCTGCTTAGCCAGTTCAATATTTATTTATTTGTTTATTTTCAACAGGTGAGTGGACAGAGTAACCTGACGCAGTGCTTTTTCCACACTGTCTCACTTGGGAAGCTACTAGAGCTTGAGAATGTGAAACTCTTAATATCCCATGAAACGTGAGGAAGAGCAGGAGTATCCCCAGGGTTACTCTACGTTATGTATTCAAAGGCTGTCACTTTCTGACCAAAGAATATGTTCATTTAGATGTTGCAGAATTACGTCCATTTAAGTTAGCTGCAGGTTTTATATTTGGCTGCGTGAGCACAGGCGTAGTGCAGGCTTCCGCCCTTCTTACCTACCGTGTTGTCAAGCCAGTTACGCTGAGTTAGGATGTATTCTGATTGCTGGTGCCATAAATTGTGGCATAAATATGGAGTCAGTACAAGGTTACACTAGATTAAAAAAAAATTAAATCTAGTCCCTAAACCTTGAATTATTTCGTTGAACCATCATGAAGTCACCCTCAAATCCTAAAACTGTTACGTTAGTAATATAACTTTACACTGAAGTCAGCCACTTGACTTTGGAGTTGTTGCAGCTCCTTAGGAATGTTTGTTTACGTCAAATGCTTATTTTAAGTGTCAACAGTGGGAGTACGACAAATGGATTACTACAGAAAATTGTTGTTGTGTAATTCAAAAGCAATAAAAATATACTTTGGGGTAAAAAATATACTTTGTGCTATGCAATTCCACAAACCTGTGCAAACATCTTATGAGGATAAGTTCTAAAACTTTTTCAATTAAGTATGTTCGTGGGGTCAAGCATACAAAGACAGAGATTTCCTTTTAACCACTTATGCATATTTACAGAAAATGCGATATTGAGAAGGTCTGATTGAGTTTAAGAATCTCTCGTCTTGCATTGTTTGGAAGTTAATATTAAACCAATCAAAGTAATGTAATTTGTAGTTCAAACTACAAATATGATTTTCTTTAACTTGACTATTATCGTTCTGTGGAAGAACTGTTGTCAAGTTAAAGAAGTATTTGAATTACAGAGGTTTTAAATCTATGTAATGAAAAGCACTTTTTGGATGGTTGGTATTAGCAACCATCTTTGTGGAGTGTAATTTATGATTTCCATTTGTAGTATAGATGAGGAAAAAGGAATAATACGTAATATTTTTTAGTTTAAGCAAATTAAATCATATCTCACTTGTAAATTTTGGTTCAAGCATAAAATTGATACTTTATTTTAACTGAAACAAAATAAGTTTTTTAGTCAGAATAGATCTTACTTTTTGAAAAAAATGTATATATCGCTGAAAAATTGTTTTAAATTAGGATTTTCGCAAGACCTCGTTTTTTCATATGACCAAATATACTGAAATTAAGCATATACATAACTTTAAGTTGTAATTTGTAAGTAGAAGAAAGCATCTGCTTCAAGTTTTAAAGCAGAGATTGCAATAGCTGTGGTTAACAAAGAGACTTAATTAATAAATTAACATTAACTAAGCAACAGCTGACTAGAATGTTAATGTTTGTAAAATCTTTCAGATCCTCACATCCCAGATCAAAAGACATGCAAAGCGGAATAATTATAAGTGATGTACTTTTAAAGTGCAGTATCTGAGTCGCATTTTAAACTATCCTCGTTTTTTAATCTGATTTAGTAGCTGTTGAGAATTTTTGGAATATTTACCATCCCATAGGATCTTTTTTTCAGTGAGTCCTTGCATGTCATGTGGCTATCCTGATGAGGATAGTTTTTAAATAAATAAAATCATCAACATAAAATGTTTTTTCAAGGTTGCTAAGTGTGCTGCTGCTGACACAGAACCCTAAGGAATTTGCAGTGGAATATTGAAAAGCAAGTAGCTTGTGTGTCACTGTATTCAGCTACAGTAGCAGAGAATAAAATTACTATTCATAATGCAAGCACTTTATCACTGTTCTTGCAAAAAACGGCCATGAACTTTGAGCCCTTGAAAACTAATATGCCAGAAACAATGGTGGAGAGATGGGAACTTAGAAAAGGTAATTATTGAGCTGTTGTTAAATAAAAACCCTTTTGGGTCCCTGTATCTAGAAATATATTTAAAAAAAAAAAAAAAAACACAGGATTTGCTAGGTGGAGAGCTATCAGAGAGATGCATTTTAAGTCAAATTGTTCTAGACTAGAGGGAATATAATTTGGGGTTTCACAGAGCCTGTAGAGTTTTATAAACACAATCGAGAGTTTTGTTAAAATAAATAAAACTGTAAAGCTATTTCAGATAAAGACTTCCGCCTCCCCAAGGCAAATTATTTACTATTCACTAAAACTGGGACTGGGGAGAAGAGAAGGGAAGGAGAGATGGTAAGGGGTAAGTAGAAAGATGGAAACAGCATGTGTTTTGACTGGCAGTAATCTAATCAAGACTGGTCATAAAACACAAAAACAAAGATACACAGCTGGAGATACAGGAAATTATTTGGAATAGTTCTAATTTTAGTTGAACCTCCTCTAATGAAAGGGCCTTCTCCCCTGATACCTGGTTTTCTGTTTTGCATGTGATTCCTCTGCTTTCCCAATTCTCTGGTCTCCTCTGTACCATCACACAGTATTTTCCTATTTGTTCTCCTTGAGGAAGGGAATACCTAGGGCAAGAGAGCTGCACGAGGTGGGGCAAAGCTCAGAGGCAGATTTGAAGGGAGAAGGGAAATGTATTGTTTTTGCTGATAAAAGAAGACCAGCTACGTAGGTGTTTCAGCTGCTTTGCGCTTGGCCGTGAACACCAGGAAAGTGTTTCCTAAGCTTCCAGCTACGTGTTCTAGTCTGGACTGAGCTGTCATCTCACTTAACATTATCAGCAGCTTGTGACAGAGGTCAAGAATCTATTTGATTTTTTGCAGACTTCCGTGCTTAAGCACACATAGGCAGGACACGTTTTCTTCCCCTGTAAATTTCAAATGTGTATGTGTGGGACGGAAAATAAGACATATTACCAAGCAGCCTTGTGTAAAGAAGGTGTACTTTGATGTTTTAAGTCTATAGCGTTGTTTATATTTGGTGTTTGCAAAGTGAGGAAGAATTTGAGTTTTCCACTTGGCAATGCAAATGATCTCAAATGGCAATGCAAAGATCTCAAGTAACTCTGAATATTTTCTTCTCTACTGTCACCTTCAGCTGGTTTGAAGTCTATTTTGTTCTATTTGGAATTAGTGTGTTGGTGCGTTTAAATTTGTGCCTTTGCAAATATTGAAAGTTTTAAGATTTTATTAGATAAATATCTAAAATCAGATTTGTAACATTGCTTAGATATGATTAAATTCTACCTTGCAATCCTGTTAGCCTTAGTGACAGTAGTTTGTAAGGAAATCTTAGCAAGGCTTGATGAGGAAAGGCTTGATGAGCCTTCAGTCAAAAACTAGAACAGGACAGAATTTTTTTGAAGAAATTGTGCAACTCCTGCTCTTCATATTACATTGCAACCAGGGCTTCAGAAAGCTTTTCAGACGGATATATGTATTGTCTGTATGTATTTTCACATTAACGTTCCTGTTTTTGAACTGTACTCGGGAGGAAAAAAGGGTTCTCATTTTACTTTGGGATACAGATAGTCGTTACATTACATTGCAAGTCCAAACCATACAAGCAGACCACCACACTAAAATTACTTGCTGTTGGTTTATGTTAGAAGCTAGGAAAAATAACCGCTTGGATCAATTTGCTGTCTCGAAATGCCCTCTAAATTAAATGTTACAGAATTATATTTGATAGTGGCTCCACCAAATGAGCCACTTTAAAAATGAGGAATATTTGTGTTAATTAATGTTCCTGTCACTGTGCCTCATTATCTTAATAGAAACGTAGGCACAAAATTTTGGCAGATTATAGAATATTTTATTATACAAATATTTATAATCTTTTGAGCTAGCTTCTATTTGAGATATATGTGTCTGTATGTGTATATTGAGAATATCTTTATAAACTCTTCAGTAAAGCTTTAAATTAGAACTGCTGGAATATAATCAATATTTGAATGAAGAGACAGATTCTTCAGTAAGATTGGTAGGCCTCGCAGGAGACTGTGAAGACTATGTAATTGATAGCTGTCTAGAACGGCAACTGTCAAATTAGTTAAAGAATATATTGGTATGTATAAAAATATAATTTAGGGGTTTTTTTCTCGATTCTCTTTCATAACTAAATATGCTCACATTTATTACCTTGAATAAGCTATTGGTCTAAAAATACATGCTCTTAGGTTAAGTTTCTTTGGCTTGAAACTGTTCTGTTTCAAAGAAATGCCCAGAAGCATGCCAGTTTTAGCTCACGATGGGCGCACCTCAGACATGGATGGAATTTGTAGGTGCTGATGCTTAATAGCAGTGAGAACAGGAGCACAATTGTGATGTTCCTATACAATTTAAAAAACTGTAGAGTAGTGAAATAAGTTTTGGCATAATTCATCCATTATCCCCTTCCTTCCATCCTGCGCAGTGCGCCATCTTTTCTAATCTGCTATGAGTTATATTGTTAAGGTGGTAACAAGGCATGTTATATTGGCAAATCTTCTTAACCACTGAAGTAAAATAGCAGTGCTTTTTCTTTCAGCAGCAGCTTTACTCGGCTGCTTCCCCCTCACCCCACTTGCCCGTGGAAATAGTGCTTTGTGTCATCTTCAGAGAGAGAGAATTACACGTGGATCCCAGCTGTTAAGTCTGAAAGTGTCCTCGCATGCTGGTTATATCTTGATGTTTCACTTTCTTCGTAGAACATACGTTATGTTGTACGACTGAATGCACATTCAAAAGCATCAGTCCATGGCAAGGCTAATCTCATCTAATCCTAGTCATTCAGAAGTTGAGCAATTGTCCAAGCAGTTCTTGGCTTCCTGCCTTAAACTCAAGGATACTCAGTTGTCTTACAAAGGGATCTTGAAATCAGAAGAATTACCTGCCCCATATGGTTGGCTGAGCCCCTCATGTTCAGCTTTTGGACAGTCAAGGTCAGGTGAGAATAATCCATCGTGGAAAATAATTCCAGTACTGGCTACTGCATATCTGCTTCTGGGATAACTTATTCCTATTTGTGAGTGTTCTGAATGCATATAGGACAATATTTCTGTGTAGATACTTCTGAGATTACAACAACATCAGTCTTCTGAATTGTCTTTTTTTATTTCCTTTTTATTTTCTTTTTTATTTTGAGACTCAAGAGATTGGCTTCATTGCTAGGCTATAATGACTGTTGTGTTTACTTTGCATGGTTTAGAAGAACTACCTAGTAATTCTCCTGATGACCTCTAATGCCAATCTCTTGTGCTGTTACTGTTCCACTACTCAATCTGATTTCCGAAGGTTTGCATTCATGACGCTATTTTCTTAATGCTATATGATTCAGCTTACAAGGGAGAAAACAGCAATTGTCTTAAATGGCATCAGATAGGTTGATATGATATGCTTTATTTGCACATGAATTAAGGTGATTTTTTAAAAAATAGTTATGAAATGCAAAAGATGATGTACAGTAATGAACAACTACCTTTCTGAAAGGTTGTAAAGTTAACCTGGGGCCCGTTTAAAAAAGAAAAACAGCAACAACAACAACAACAAGAGGGCCAAGAAAGTGAAAACTCTGTAAAACCACAAATGAAAATCCCAAAAATAAAGGGGAGAAAAACCCTCCATGCTTGTACAGACACAGAGAAGATTACACTTTTTTAAATTCTCTGTTCCTATGAGTCCTTTTAGCAGTATGTTCTCTCTTTCTTATATAGCTTACTATTTTAAGAGAGATACCTGATGTACCTTTTTTGTATAATAGGCTGAAAAACTGTGTTGGCTAAGTAAGGTGCATTTAATGCTGTTTGTTACTAGAGCTGCAGTCTTTTTATGCCGTTTAGCTTTGCTCTGTTTTAGTAAAGAGAATAATCAGTGTTTGTTTCAAATGCATGGGTATATGTGCGTGTGTGTGTATGTGTATACATTTGTCTACACAAATTCTGTAGTAGATCAGCCTGTAGTTGGTTTGAGCAACACTTAACATAACTTATGAGTGACATCTGATTCACTTTGATGGGAGTTATTGTGGTGAGACTGTGTTTAGACATAAAGAGAGAAGATATTTGGAGAATCTTCTTTGCTATTTCCCCACCTACTATTGCTGCTAGTAGTTGCAGTTTTTTTCAGTCCTTCCAGATGTAAAAATCAACCTCTACTTGTGCTTTGAATACTCAGTATACTCAATATTCTATGTTTAAAAATACGCAAGAGACACTGTGTACGTTTATAAAGTGCTTTGAGAGTCACAGAGTAGCTGGGGTTGTAAGGCACCTCTGGAAATCATCGGGTCCAAGTCCCCTGCTCAAGCAAGTTCACGTAGAGCAGGTTGCTCAGGGCTATACGCAGTTCGTTGTGAGTATCTCCATGGATGAGACTCCACAACCTCTCTGGGCAGCCTGGTCCAGTGTTCGACTACCCACACAGAGAAACCTATCTGTAATAGAGTATAATAAAGCTAATAAACATTACGTAATTTTTATGTCAGGTGTTTTAAAATAATCCGAGTCATACGATGTCGGCATTCCAGAAAACATGCATAGCTGCCACATAAACAAGAAACATTAGACTAATTCTTCAGAGTAATACCTTCAAATTAGTGCTGTCGTTCATGCCACAAGGTAAATACAGGAGTGTTTAGTGTGTGATTGTGTACTCTGCGAACAATGATGATGGTTTAATATTTTCAAGTAAATGCCCTGTGATATGTTTAAGGAATAACCTAATACATAATAAAAGTTTCAATATGGTAAAAACTGAATTTAGTTGCTCTGTTAAAATCAGTAATTTATATTGCTTGTTGCCAAAAGAGCTGGATTTGTGCTGATTAGCCTGAATACAGCAGCCATACAAGGGAAAGGCATACTAACAAATTTCTTTTTTTACTCCAGTACTTTTAATTCCATATTTAAAAGATAATCGTCATAAAATCTGTCTAGGTGATTCTTCACTGTTGTTTCTGAGATGGTCAGAAAGTCAGAATTTATTATTTTTTCCCCATTTTTAATTTAAATGTAAAGCCAAAACTACTGCAAATCAAACTCTAGAAACCTTAGGATAATTATTTTGACACTGTCAAAAATATTTGTTGTGTAGCAATATACCATGCACAAATGAGTCAACAGAAAGCTTTTTATGCGTGTCAACCAGGAGTTAAAACAATTCACTTTATTCTCCTATCTAAAATTGAAATAATATATTACTGTGGAACATTTCAAAAGGAAAACTGTTACCTGGTAATTTTTTTACAGAAATTAGTCACTCTTTATAATTTTTATCATTTTTATTATTGTTAAGGCATCTGCATATTCTGTCAATTGAGAAAGTAATGAACTTTTTTTTCAAATGTAATGTCAGAAATTGTCAATAATGTTATGCAAAATCCAAATATGGGCAATTAAAAATGATTTTCATGTCTACACGAAAATATTGTATTATGGAGAGAAAACAGTAAAGGAGGAAGATTAAGAAGACCATGTCAATGCAATGTAGAAATTCAATTTATATTAAGGCGAAAAGTTCTGCTTCATAAATAAGAGCTGACCAAGCTATTGATAGTTATAGATATACTTGCAAAAATCTATGAATCAGCAAGTTACTTTACTTCATATAAAACTTTTCCTTCTTGAGATCGATAAAGGTAACATTAGCGTATCAACCTTATCACACCTGCAAGGGTTCTATCAGTGAACTCCATTATTGGCAAAAATACCCTCCTGTAACGCACAGCTAATTTGAATTCAATAAGACATTACAATGAAGCAATGAGTGAGCAAATCTTTTTCTGTAAACTGTAGAAGTACTTGAAAGAATTATGCTAGATATATATTATGAAAATGAAGAAATTAGAAAATGAAGAATTATATCTACGATTCCGTAATTCCTCTGATTTAAAACAAGAAAGAATGAAAGGGAGTAAGTCCAAACTATTAGATAAGATTTTCTAATGTATGTGCAATTCTGGAACATGCTTTACTTTTGACATGGTTAGTACTTGCCATTGAAAATTTCCTTTTGTACAATCCTCCATAGTAAAGAGATACAGTTAATCTGAAGAAAGGTACACTGTTCAGGCATTAAAAATAGATGATTTACTCACAAGGAAAGCCTCCTTAAAGTTACTGTATATTTCTTAAAATAATCTCATTTTTGGTGTTTGTTGCATGAAAGCTATTGTTCACCAAAATACATGCCTGAACAGTAGCCTTTCTAAATAAAAAGCATGGCCTACTAACCTGCATTAAATACCCTTGGAGTAATGCAATTACACTTCTGTACATAGTCATTGAATCCCTTTTATTCAAGCTTTAAATACAGATCAAATATACTCTAGTAAAAAAAGAGCAAATGTTAACAGTATTCAAATGAGCTGAATTCTGCAGTGTTCCTGGACTCAGTGTCTACTAGTAGAGGTCTCTTGGTGGCTCCCAGCTCAGCTTTTTATTCAGAGCCTCTGGATTGCTCTTCAGAGGCTCTCAGGAAATGTTGACCTTTCCCCATTGACTGGACATATAAATTTACCACAGTATTTCTCAGGGTAAAAAGACAAGAATTGTGTTGGGCAGTGTATGTATTTTACCGGTTACCTTGAGCAGTGCAATTGTGAGACTGAAACTTATGAGTGATGCAAATACATCTGATTTAGTTAAGAGAATGATATCGTATTGTAATGGTGCTAGGGTTACTTCTTCTGTACCGTGCAGATTAAAAAAAAAAAACAAAACACTCTATTCACAGCCTTTCAGAGTGCAGTTTACTGTTCAACTGTGATTTTATCTTTGTAGCTATTGTTTGTCTGTGAACAGATGTACCTTGTGACTAGATAGGGCTGCAGACTCCATAGAGAAAAAAGTAGCATGAAGTGATTCCATCAGGAGGTATCTAAAGAAAAGACAGTGGTAGAAGATCTTTGTTTCAAGACTGGGATTACTATTACAGTGGTTAAAGTCATAGTGGGCTGCAGCTGCATTCAGGCATTGTATATGTGTATAAGAAATTGCGTGTTACTTCTATAATTTTATCCAGGCTTTGTCCAGGGCTAAGGAATGGTATCCAGACTAACTTCAGTTTTATATTTTTGTTTATAACATTGCATTTATATAAATGTTTGCTTTCTTCAAAAGCAAGCTGTATCCACGCTTGAACCGTTTATAATAAGGATATTCAACTTGACAACTTGATAATAGGTTAAGATTAACTTTTGGTTAAGTTACAGAGGTTGATGGAACATTGTACTGCAACTGAACGGAACTGTTCCAGGCCCAGGGGTCAGTAGTTAATTTTGATATGAAATATCAATGGGATTAGCAATATAGCAGGATATATGGGTAATAGAGACAATTATTTGCCTATGTATTAGACCTTTCTATTGAGGACAGACCTCTGTTTCTTTTCCAGTTAGCATATTTTGGCTCAGTTCTGATATTATTCCCAACACATTTGTTTGTGTGTAAATTGCTGGTTTACCACAATGAAAGGTATTCATGTGGAAGGGGGTTATTTGTGACTGGTTCTAGAGGTGTGCCAAATTTCTGAAGATGACATTTCAGAATTATTTAGAGGTCTTATCCAAACTGTATCTTAAATATTCCGAAAAGAATCTAATTTCTTTTAAAGTGATTTGGAAAACTTCCCACTGTTACAGTTTGAGCGTTGTCACAGAAGCAGCTCTGTACTGAGAATTTTTTTGTCTTTGATCCTGCATGGTGGCATTCTTATTGGTTGCTCTGTTACATGTTTGAAGAAAACAAAATGAATGGATGAGGAAAGATGAGTGTTGAGACATTAGTGTTCTTGAAGCTGATTGTCTGTTTCTAATTTAATTCGTAGAGCCTTTTTAGCTCATCAGTACCTTATCTGCTAATGCATACACATCGGGAAACATCTGATGTTTATGATCATCTTCATAATTTGGAGTTTTAGCTTATACTTATATTCAGCCATTTGGTGAGATATTTCACTAGCCTTCGTTAGTTAGTAAAGCGTGTACTTTGCTTGCTGGTGTTTTGTCTACATGGCTTGGAGGGTAGACCTATAAAAATCTCAATTTTATCTGTGTATATGAAGCGCTCTACCTATAGTAGCACAGTATTTATTCTTCTGGAATCTACTTAAATTTCCTGAATGATCCCCAAATGAACACGAGTATTCTATATTTAAATAATTGATTTTAATACTGGGAACAATATTAAATGATCAGAGTGTATTTAGCCATACCTTACTCATTTTTGTAAACTTTCATTTGCTTTTAAGTGTCAGATAAGCATATTCTAATTTAAAACATTTTACCGTCTAAAAAAAGGTTTTATATCAGATATGTTTGTATGGTAGGAAAAAAATAACATTTTTCTTTATGAAGTAGTTGAGGGAAGGAAAATAAAGATTTTGATCCACAATGAAAACAGATCCTGTCCACCACTTTTCGTATGCAAAATCCTTGAAATATGCGTGACTATTCCTTGCAGGATATTATCCTTTTGGCTAAGCAAATCTGGTGACTACAGTCTGTGGTGCTTTTGTCCACAGGTCAGAATGCTCTATACAAAAAGCAGTCAGTAGTAGTTCATTCAAATATGGCTTTCTAATAACACTTCATTTAATCATCATATGAAAGAAAATAGTAATGATAGGAGGTGATATGGTTTACAGAGAGGAAAGAGTGTTCTTTTCGAAGTTTTGCAAATCTGTTGGTTGCTTGGAAAGCAGTGATTTTCTGGGAGTTTCTTTAACTGTCTAAAATGCTTTAATTAATAAAACTATCCACTAATACCAATTTTGTTTATATTTTTCAGAATTCACACATGAAAATATATGTAAATCTTTACAAATTTATTAAAAATGCTGGATAATTTTAACTAACCTGACTAAAAATATTAAAATATTTAATGTAATAGCAGCAGTAGCTGCATCGGAGCAAATCACCACACATTGTGTTATCACAAATATCCAAATGACAAAATTACAGTTCTGAGTTATAATGAAACATATTATTCAGCTGATTGTTACAGCACTAACATTTTTTCACGCACAGAGGAGGTGGACTTCTGATCGTTACCTGATTCACAAATCCAAAGCAGGACAACTGAAGTTCTTCAGAAAAGACTGCTTTTTAAAAACTGTGTTAGCGAAACATACTATCTCACTTTCTCTTTTTAAACACATGTCAATAAAATTTTAGATTTTCAATGAAAAAAATTACAGGAGATTCCTAGACTTGAGGAAGGAGCTCCTTGCTTCTTTTGAATACACCTTGAGACTGAACTTGAAATCATCACATGTTCTTTAACACCAACAGTTCTTTTTAACTTGCACATGGCAACTGATGCCCTTTTGGGAAATAACATTACAAATGTTAGTGATGGAATTTAGATCTACAGATCAACTTATATTAAACTGATGAGAAAAAATATATATTGAAACAGGCACTTGCAGGAAAGCAAATGATCTTTTCATACTAAGTAGTTTGTTAAAGGTCTTTTTTTTTCTTAGTATCAGTGTGACTTAGGCAGTAGCATGCTTTAAGCAATATGCTGAGCTATTCTCGTGAATTTCAAATTTAAAATATATCCTTTCTTAAGTTCTTTACATTCCACAGCATTGTTTGATTTTGGTCTAGCACTGCGCCAGGAAAACTAAAATTCAGTAGAAATGCAGAGATTGTGAAAGACGGTAACAATAAACTTCCTGAGCAGTGAAACTTAGTATTGTCAAAGTGCGTGAGTGTCGTTTGGTCAAGATATTCCTCAGAAAAAAGCCTTCCCTAGCATAAGTTTCTCATTACATTTTCAGATTTTTGTATACATATATACTTTTATATAGTCTTGAAAAATACTTCTAATATGAAAGGATAGAAACATTATCTGCTTTCCTGTCCATGCCCATTTTAGCTTCTTTTTGTCTCAACACTTTGTCACAAGTTTGGAGATCTAAGCACCAAGACCATACATATAAATATACATTTTTCTGTGGAGTGAGGGAAAATAGGAAGGTTCAGCTTCCAGAGAAAAGTGTGGAGTGTTCATGCAACATAGGAGGCCTAATGTTTGGGAAGGGTAAGGACTGTGTGGTGTGTGTGGCAAGAAGAGTAAGGACTGGTGAGTGGAAGTGACCAGTTTAGGGAATACAGTTTAGTCACATATTATATTCCTAAAGAATGCAGAGAAATAATGCATAAAGTTTATTGATAACATTGAATTTAATCCAGCAACATCATTATTCCACTATATGTTCTGTTGGCATCACATTATGATGAAAAAAAAAAGTTCTATGCTTAATTTACTGATAATATAGACAACATTTCCATGCCATATTTTAATGAATGTTATTTTCTCAAGTAGTCCAATTAGTGTGTGTGTGTTTGTGTTCTGTATGTATATATGGATATGACTCTAAAAATATGTAAAGATTACAGGGGATCGTTACTAGAAAGAATATTTTATTTGCAAATATTGATCTAATTGGAAAATTCAGTGACCACAACACAGTATTCAATTTTGTATCTCATGCCCAGTTAAAGAAATAATACGGATAAGCTAGTTTTTAAAGCTCAGATATTTAGATTGCAAAATTAGAAAATGTCAAGAGTTAAAAAGATTATTGCTCTGTCTGCTAATTTTAAACAATAATGCAGAGTTAAGAATTGGCTTGGAAAGGTGCATGTATAGACAAAGGATTTGTGTTTGTTTAATGAAATGATTAATAGTCATGGTAGTACACTTAAAGCTATTAAATAATTGAGTTCATATGCAATATAAATGCCAGGTTGCCGTGACGTTATAGATCCTTCAAAGAAGCTGTTGCTATTGAAACTGCTGTTATTGAGAGTGTGCGCTCTAAATAAAGATTGCATTACTGTTTTTCAAATGACAACAATGAATTTTTAAACCTTTTAAATTAGTTTTTTTAACTCTTGTCACTATAAAATGTCAAATACTAGTACATTAAATACAACAAAATGAGTTAGAAATGTGTATATGTACACAAACACTAATAAGAGCAAAGTTGCAGGGAGTTATGACTAGTACTTGCAAAGAATTAAAGGAAAGACTCATGAAATGTCACATTAAAAGACATTAAAGGTTTTTTTCTTTCCCTAGTGTAGAGAGAAATCTCATATTGAGCAGGCATAGTTCTGGGACAAGGCCACTGTGGAGGCTCTCTTTGGGTCTATAACTGCAGAACCAAAGCGTTACAATTCTAACTTTGAATCTCACTTTGCTTAGATATCAAAACATTTAGAAGCCCTTTAATACTGATTGAATGACAGTGATGTAAGAAAGTGTATTGTTTATTTATTTTTTAACCTAAACCAAATCTTTCTTCCAAAACAATGTTAAATGATATCTTTGTAAAACCATATGGAAGGTAGTTTTGCTTTATTCTAAAGGTCAGACCTTTGATGAGACATTGTTGGCCTTCTGCGATGTGCCTTTTATTTACAGCACTTTCCAGCAAACGACTCAGCAGCTTAGGGTTTTCTCATTGTTGTGCGTCTGTGTAGTGGAAGATAGACTTGATTTCTATTGAAGCTAGGCTTAATTTCTGTGATGAACCCATAGCACTTAAGATCTTGGGAACATCCAAATTAATCCAAAGAGGACTCTCTGCCTTTGGTCAGTTGAAGGAATACTTTTGTATAGCAAACATGTTAAGCTTTATTGCTGCTATATTTTTAGTTCAATGTCCTCCTTTGAAAATTCCTGAAGATAGGCCACTTGTGCTACAGATACTGCTTCTGTGAGACGTCTTGCTGTGATAGCTCTGTAGGGTATGCAGTTAACCAATGTGCCACAAATTCTTTACACAGGCTGCAGTTTCTTGTTGTAAACTTTAAAAGTTTGACCTTTTCTCCCCCTCTCTATCACAAAAATGTGAATTACCAGCATGTAAACATTTATGTTATGATACAAGTTATGATGCTTTAGTCTAAAGACCAGAATCAGGAATCAAGACTGTTCAGGAGCAGGACACTTTTCAAGGATTCCAGTTCTCAACTGACTTTATGTTGGTCATGTCATTATTAGGATGGTTAGTTCAAAACTATTTGCCTATGAAAAAGGTTTCTGCTTCAAACATAGGAAATAACGTTGAAACTTCATAAGAACCATGTAGTAAATTCCAGCAAAAGTCCTTGTAGAAGGGGAGAGTGCTTTTATTCTAGAACCAAACTGATTTCATTCACGGAGCCGCACACTCATACCCACACAGTCTCAAGTGCCAGGACATGCGTGCCCACGTACTCTGCCTGGCAGCCAGGCTGGGCGCCTGTATCCATGTGGTCTGCCGAGATCCATCTGTTGGCTACCAGGGAAGACAAGGGATGCCAACTCCCTGCTCAGCTCTTCTGGGCTGGCAATCGCCAGTGGGCTCTGGCTGAAACTTTCTGTCCTGACTGGCACCTGACTCTGGTTACTTTCTCCATCCTGAGAGTTGTCAGGATTTCCTCATGCTCTCCCCACCTGACCTGAGCAGCTGCACTTGAGGAGCTGTGCTAGGGTTTAGATGACCTGCTAATTTAGGGGCCGTTAACTCATGCCACTCTTACAGTCTTTCTCAGGGGTCTGGTCCTACTGGAGCTTCCACACTTGTGCATTTGCTATTCATGTCTATCTTAACCTTTCTGTTACCATTGTCTGCAAGAAAGCAACTTACCTTGCTGATGACTACCATGCAACTAAGTAGAAACTGATGGCTTTATAATTAGTATCTACAGCTGTGTGGCTATTTTTGCAGGCCTCAACCTCCTAGTTTGCTAATCTTCACGTTAGTTATGCTGAAACCAACAGGGAATGACCTGTGATGGAAAGCACGCCCGAGGACTCCTTTCATGCAGGCTGGACTAATACAGTGTTTTGCATGGACTGGTGACTTCCTGGTAGGTCATCTGCACTGCCTGTAATGTTGTATGATTGGTATCAGTCAGATGAACAACCTGGTGTATAATTCTTTGCAAAAGGACTCAGCTATTGCCAGGAGCAGTGGCAGCTAGGATTGTTAGTAGCCTGTGCTCAACTGTAATTTAGGGAAGGTGGAGATGCACAAGTGCTAGACTTTGAGGGAACTGCTTATCTCTGGTAAGCACAAATGAAGTGTGGAAAGTCTTTCATTGAGCTATGAGTAAGCCTAGTGTTTTCATTCAGGCTTTATTTTGTTGTGTTCTCATTCTCCTTACAATTATGTCCTGTTTTCACTCCTGAACCCTGAAACATTTTTGTATTTTAAGATATTAAACTCAACTAAATAGCCTAGGAGACACCTAGAAGGACCCTTCTTAAATGCAGGTAAGATTTTTTGCAGCTTTGCAGAGGTTTTTGTGGGTGATATCTCCTTTAAGACCACCTTTTGACATTTTTGTGAAAGTTTCTTGCAGCCTTGTCCTTCAGCAGTTCTTTAACTTCCTCAAGTTGGAGCGTAGAGCTGAAACTTTTTCCTCTAAAGTTGTTTCTTGCTTTAGTGGCAGTTTAATAGGAATTCTCAATAGAGTCTGCTGTTATGAGTACATCTCCTTGGAGAGCTTCATTTTGGACAGAAGAATCACAACAGCTACAGCTGAAATCTTTGCACTCTGACTGATCTAAATCTAAAAGGAGGCTTTTAATTCTATTGCTTTTGGAAGATCTATCCCTGAAAGACATTTACTCATTCATTGTTCCAGACACACAGGAAGACAGTCAAGATGCAGGGGATATGATTTAATTAGGCTTCAGCTGTACTAACTCACCTGGGAAGTATCCAGCACTAATTCAAACAACGCAAGTTATGATTCTGCTCTGGTGGAAGCCCGGATTGCTTCCTGACAAATGGTATTGCCCACCTTCTGAAGGAGTTGCCTGCCGAAAGCCTTGCCTAGGACTTGGGTGCCAGCACTTTTAATTGCTGATGCCACCGCTCTTTGTATCGGGGTGGGGAGGGGGGAGAGAAGAGGAAAGGAAGAGGGCTAAGATTGTGTTAGGATTAGATTTGGTATCTTGTTCTGAGATATTAAATCAAACTAATATTCTTTCTTAAAAACAGCCACTCATCATTGCATTGGTAGAATGCTTAGCAATATTTCCCAACATCTAAAAATAAAAGCTGATCTATGCCAACTTTGCTGTGGGGAGATTAAACCATAATGGAAACTAAAACTAAGGTCCTGATCACATTTCTTTGGCAGCCTCCAGCCTGTAAGCAGAAAATAGACAACTCCTTACATGTCTGCTTTTTCCCTCAATGTAGCTCAGCAAGGAACTGCTAGATACTTGTTTCCCCAAAAGAAGTAGTTACTCTTTTCCTGTGGTTTCTGCACCCCTGCAGCTACTTCTGTCTGAACATTTCTTCTAAACAAAATAATTTCAACAGTTGCTGGTGTGCTTGGAGAGTATACTGATAACTGATATAAAATACATGAAGATGCCAGTTTTTTATATATATATATATATGTATGTATATTTAGAGGTGGAGGAGAGAGCAGAGAATGGCTGTGAAAAAGATCTGCTAAAATTTGAAGTAGATTTGCTAAACACTAGAAATTTCAGACAGAATTGAACATTCAGGAATCTTCACAGTGTTTAAACAGTTTATATTGGCTTGCATTACATGGCTGTGTATTATATATTTACGAGGAAAAACTCATTCTCTCCCAAATTAACATAGGTGCCAGACTTACTGGAAATACTCAGAATGAATAGCAAAACTTCTTGCTGAAAGTTTCAATTTAAGGAATAAATAAAAACTTAATTGATCTGTTAAGATCATGGAACTCAATGGAATTTCTCTAATGAGGATATTTGTTTTCTGCAGAATTTTAGTTCAGGAAATATTTTTACTTTTGTTACCAGAGGTAACATCTGGTCAGCTTTAAGAAGTCTATCTGTCTTGGAAAATGCTTTTATAGGAGGTTCTTCACACATACAGACTTTCACAGTAGCAACTGGTTCTATACAGAAGATAATGGATTAATCTATCAACGGAAACAGTGTATGTATTAAATCTCTTCCTCACCAAAGATGTAAAGATTTCATGTAAAGGTGACAAGATAAGAGTATAGCATATGACTTTGGGCTTGTTTAATGCTCTCTTTCTGCTTTTCCAACTGTAGGCATATGAGTGATTTGTATTTTTCACTTCTAAAACTGATGTAAAATTTAGCAAGTTTATACGATTGGTTCTGCTAATAATGCTATCGATCCTTCTGTTACACAGTCTGTTTTTTTTGGAGGACGTTTCTTCAGTGACTCCTCTGTTTGTGCTGAAATGCCCAAGATAATATTGCTAGTCTCACGTAGAATCTTTTCACATATTTTCCTGTTCCCATTGCTGCAACACTTACGATGGTAATTGCAGAGATAGCTACATCAGATTCAATTTTAAATCTATTTCGTCTATTGAGATTTAGCTTTCCGTTCAGTGATCTTGTCTGTTATTTTAAAAGTAGCTCACCTCGAGAATACCAAATTATCTGTCAATTAGGTAGTTTTCACTCATCCTAGAGACTGGTATGCTATTGAAAAATGTCATTTTGATGTATCTTATGCTTTGCTCTTTTTACTGGATGTTACTTTCAGCAGTGTTACGGTTTTGTCATGCCACGGCTTTTTTTTTTTTTTTTTTTCTTGTCTTCTTGTAGGATTTCTTTAGTTCAACGCAATTGTAATTCAGTCGTATGCTGATTTTCTTTGCTTCCTTAGATTTTTTTTCCCCCCGCTTACTGTCGCTGTATTGTTATTATAGCAGTCAGGATTCCATTTTATATATAATAGCAGGGTGGTTTTTTTTATTAAGTAGAATAATTTATACATATACCTGTAATACACAGAGGCACACATTTGGGAAAAAATGTTAGCAGAGTGTTATAAAGTCAAAGTAAGGCATTTAAAATGTAGGAATGAAGATTTTTCCGTGCATACGTAATTGGCCTCTCCTTGTATGTTATTCTCTTTAATTAGATGATCGTTCTCTATTTTTCACTGTTACAGCCCGTGCACAGGACACCGTGTGTTCCTGAATGTGCAAATATTCACAGTCCTGTCATAATCATCCAGCAGACAGAAGAGAATGATGCTAGTATAGAGCTGAGGAGCTGCAGCTTTTAGTTTGAAAGTATGGATCCCATGTGTTGGGGGATCACTTAGCTACATGAGCAGCTGAGGAACTCATCGGAGCCTGGCATTAATTCGGTGGGGCCTGGCCTGTGAGGCAGGGTTCGACAGGAGCAGGCCTGTTTCTCAGGGAATTGCATCCATTTCAGCTGCCTGTACATGCCTCAAGGTTGATCAAATGTCATTTGCCGCTAGGGAAAAACAAGTGAACGATTCCTGTGGAGAATTTCTAAGCAAATTCATGTTGCCCTCATTTTGTAGGTGTAGAAGCAAGACATTGGTTTAAAATAAATTAGATTTAAAAGTTTGAGTAAAAAGCTTGATAAGTCAAAGAATATTATAGTAAGTCACAGAATATAGTTGTCTGGAGTAAGCGCTATTGCGTACTTAAAGAACAGCTTGTCTTCTAGTGTAACTGTGAATAGTTAGTAGTTCCACAAAATCTCTACCTCTCAAAGTAAGCACTCTGAAAAATGAATTAATGCCCTTGCATTAATAACTTGGATCCATATACTTATGAATTATGTGACAACTTTGTGGGATAAAGTCCAATGCAGCATTTGACTGTATTAGTGTCTTCAGCACTTACCAGCACAGAAATTTGCCTTTAGGATGAACTGGTGTCTGTGATTCATTTCTTTCCTTTGTGTGCTTTTGTTATTATGTCAGGAGTTTTCCACTGAGACTCCAAACCATTTCCTAGGCAAAAGAGGGATGGTACAACTCTTGAACCCTTGTTCAGTTCCAGAATCTGGACTAGACATTTACTCTCTTCAGCTTTCTGTATCTCGAATGCTCAAATTCTTCCTGCCTCTGGTTTCTGCTACCTTTCCTTAGTGTTGCCAGCATTGCCTTATGATTCCAGTCCCATCCTTTCCTTTCCCCTACTCAATCTGTTCCTTAAATTGACATGAATATTTTTTAAAAATATGCTGTCTTGTTTTTTGGAATTATATTGTTAAAGTTCAATAGAAACAAATTGGATTTTTCATTGTTATTTTCCACTTCACTAATCATTTGTCAAAGAAAAATTCAGATGGTGTTTTCCATATTTATCAATTTTCATACTAGATCTGTTGCTTTGTGAGCTTTACAGTCTTAGCATATTTATATTCTGTGTGCCTCTTTCTACTGTTTCAGAAGCTAACTTTCCAAATACACTTCCATGAAGTAACACGAGAAAGATATGCAAGTGTTATTTTAAGGACTACCTTATTTGCCTCCTCCCTTGCAATACAGAGTAGGAACACTTGTATAATTCTGGCATTCATTGAATGGTACTTAGTGAGTAAGACTGCCTGGAAAAATTGTAACTGTTTTATCATTTAGTCCACAGTGAAACAGAAGAGGAGCTCTTACTGCTCTAAGGGTTCCAAGCATCTCTCCTTCATCGTACACGCTGCACCTTTAAAAAGTGCCTTGTAGATATTTTGTTTCCCACTTTCAGTTTCAGAAGACCCAACATTCTCCCACTGAAAAAAGCCATTTTAAATTCAGTTCAATGCAGGGTGAAGGGAGGAAGGACAGACAATCTTTTTTTTTTCCCCCAGATTGCTTTTGATATCTAGTATCTCAGATACAGTGGACTCATTATTCTGTTAATACTGAGAAGCAGGAATATAACAATCAACCTGAGATACTTTGAAAATATACTTCAGTTTGTGAAAAGGATAAAATTTTCCTGTGCCTGCTGTTCTTAAGTAAACATGGTAATTGCAAACGTGTTTCCAGTACATATGTATGTCTGTAAGTTCACATGTGTATAGTGTATACTCCTTTCAATTATTACTAGTTAATATGAAGGTACACTTTTGCCTTTAAATACATAATTAATGTAAGGGTTGAATATGTCTGACTTTAGACTCTTAAAAGTTATGTGCTGCCATGTTTCCTTATTAGGTATTGAACCATGATGTGAAAATCAATAACTGTGCATAATCTTCCCATACAGTGTGTCTGAAAGAAATAGAATACTGCATAATCCTGAATAGAAACATTTAATCAGGGATTGCTTGAAGATAGCAAGAGGAAGTACTGAGGAAAGACGTGCGCTCTATGTTCCTCGTTATGCTGAGACTTAGGCACAGACCTAGACTTACCAGGAATTCTTGCCTCCACTCAGATTTCAGGCCCTTGAAACCTCTCTTGAAATTGGACAGGTTATCATTTTTTTCCCCTCAAAGAAATGAACAAAGATGACTTTCTGGACTGTGGTACATGAATTCCTTCTATGTCCTATGTTAGGTGTGCAGGTTGTTTCCTGCAGCTGGTTTGATTTCCCTGAGCGGATCAGTAGTTTCCTGTTTGTATATCCATTGCTACTACAAGGGGTGTTAGTAAAACCGTTTGATATTCTCTGCTTGTTTGTTTTGGTATTTGTTGTTCTTATATCAACTTTGAACTTGTGCCAGTAGTATACAATGGGGTGTCACATGCTTGTCAAATGAGTTGCTGTATTAATTTATGAAACAGTTCAAAGCAGGATAATCAAACTAGTACTCAGAACTCATTTTTTTCTAACTCAGTCTTTGCTATAACTACCTTTTTTAATGTTAGCCAGAATGATCAGGAATGGTGTGCGAAGAGTGTAAATTCAATTCTGGTGAGCTGAATCATGCTGTCTGCTTCAGAAGGTTCATTGCCTTTTTATAAGTAGTCTTTTTCAATCTGTTTGAAGTATTTAAAATAGTTTCCTTCACTTTAGAAATACATTTTATTGCTGAATTGTGTTAGACAGAAGTGAATCAATTTATGTAAATGACTATTCTGCATGGCAGAGATAAAAAATAAATTTTAACAGTTTTAGACATCTGTGACAGAATTTCTAAATTAAACAACTGAATTAGTTAAACTGAAAAATTAGAGGAAAGTAATAGATGCCCAATTTTTAATTCTTTAAGATTAAATGTAAACTACTGTTCCAAAAGGCAAGAGAAAATGTCACATCTTTGAAGTTTTAAATCACCTTTTTGCATTTAAATGTCAGTTGTTTGAGTTAATTAGCTTGATTTCCTGATTTCTATTTTAATAAACATAATTGCACAATATACTATTATTCTTCCGTAGTCCACATAGTTGGAAACTGCCCCACCACTAGAATATTGTATTTGGATTGTCACCTACCAGACCATTTTTTAAGTAAGAAGTCCCGTCTTATTTTTCCCAAATACAGTTGTAAGGGCCTTTCTTCAAAAGAAGACCTGAAAGTTCTGGTGCCCGATCAGATAATTCAAAAACAGAGAGGTGCCTGATCTGAGAATTCACACACCTGAGTCTTGGAAGAAAGCACCTAACTTGTTCAAGGCTTTGCAAAAAGTGACCAACCAAACATGTAACTCTGGGTTTTCAAGAATTTTGAGGCATTTAGCGGATGTCTGTAATACAGAGCCATGCAAAGACACCCAGACTGATTCTGAAAGAGATTTAGAGATTCAGTACTGTTAGAGACGTAGATATGTAGTGTGCTAGACGTACTGATTAACCCTGTTAATAAGCAGAGGCAATTAGTGGAGACACGGTGTTGTACTAGCAAAACTCCATGATATCCATGAGCCAAGGTGTTACATCTTGCACAAGACCATGCTATGACACATACCACTGATTAGCGTAGAGGTGGCTCACAACCAGCTCTGTGTAATTTAATATAGACCTGTCCCAAAGATTAGAGAGGTGTGTTACCCATCCAAGGCCTTTACTGGATATAGCTTTTATCCTCCTTTGTAGGAGTTGCTGCATCCACCGTTTCTTCATCAGTCTTTCTGCTGATGAAGCTTCATGAAAAGGAACTTTCACTAGCTAATTTTCATCGAGATATATTCTTTCAATTATGAGTGAGACGGGCAACTGGAAAACTACAGTTGATTCTGTTTCTGCGCATCGGTAGGTGTATTTTCCTGTGCCCTAAGAAACTCACATACATACAAATCTGTACTCCGGAACATCTCTGATAGTGGTGTCACCAGATTAACTGTTCTTTTCCTTCCATATTTTTCTTAAGCCTTAAAATGTGTTCTCAAGATGATAATTTTCTAAAAAGGATACCCTATATAGAGAAAAATTAAGTCTGCCTTTTATCCAGCAATGCGTAACTGAAAACTAGAAATGTGATCAATAAGTTCTCAACAGGTTCAGATAAATACAGTAGGATAACTTTTCTCCTTTGCCTTGTGAATTTGATTTGAATCATTTCAATACCTTTCCCCCAAAGGAAAAACATTTTTTAGAACAGTTCAGTTCTCAGGCCTGATATTTGATGTAGGTAAAAGCATCTGGAGTTAGAAGATTAGTGTAGCCAAAAAGCTGTATTTTCAAGACCTTTATCAATTGTCTGTGAGGTGTATAATAAGCAGTACTAATATCATTGTTGATGGTGGCTTACAAACGTCTGTTTAAATTTCTTATATTGAGTTAATAAAAAATTAATTTTTGCTTTTAAAGTTCAAGGCAGAAATAAGATTTAACTTACCTTTCCACTCCAAATACTCACTGCTCATTGTTCACTGTCTTTTCCTTTTGCAACATAGGTTGATGTAGTAGGAATAAGGAATGTAAAGAGTGTGTAACATTCACTTTCTGCTAATTTGTCTTCCTCCTACTCTCTATTTCATCCCCTGCAAACTCTTTTTTTTCCTTTTTATTATTATTTTAGGTGTAATTTTGGGGAAAAATAACATAAATGTAGAAGTGCAAGAAGAATTCAATTGGGTTGAGTTTTACTCAAATATTTTTATATATGTTCTCAGTAGTCAGCTATTTGTGACACTCAAAATAGGGGAAGTGTAGGTAACGCCAAGAAGGAAATTAGAAATTCTTTGCCGCTGTTCACTGGATTATGCTAGTGCAAATGCATAAAGCTGATTGTTGGAAGCCCAGAGTTAGCCTTTCAAGTCCCTCAAAGAATAGTCAAGTTTTAATAGAATTGTCTATTTTTGCTTAGTAGATCAGTTTTTCTAAGTCATAGTTGTCAAAAGAGGCAAGGGTAGTAGGGAAATATCATTATTAAATCAACTGATATAACTGGAAAAACAGACAAGTTTTCAGGCACACAGATTTACCTATGACAGCTAAAGTATTTATGGATAGTATTTTTCTGAATCCCCAAATAACCTACATGATAGTTTTTTAGATTAAATTAGGTTCCTTGTTTTATCCTGTTATCTTGAACTATTAATTTCATATTCTGTATTCTTTCATTTGTTTTAGCAGGATTTTTACTTTATCAAAAAGTAATAGTCTAGATCAGGTGACTTTTGTTATCACAGAGTTTGAATGTCCTAAAATGTGTCGTCAGTAATACAACTTTATTTACGTGCAAAAACTACTTAAATTTGATTTTCCAGTTATTGTGGGTGGAGAGGACAGATTGCCTCTTTCTGTAACCCTGAACAGTACTGAAACATGTACATATACTCAAAGGAGTGTAGACATATCATGCAAAGATTTCCAAAGAAAATTTCCATTTATCTAATTACATTGACTTTCAACGCCATCCATAAAGAATAGCAATGAAAACTAACCACACCTTTCTTTTACTCCAAGTAATTAACACTGACTGCCCTATCGGCTGCTAGAAAGAATGCGAGAGAGTCATTAAGTATATTTTTTGTAGCATAACCCCTCCACAAAAGCATCTTGTTAATCCTGCATAAAGCTTGAGACAATTAACAACTCTAAGACCAGTCTTTTAGTTTTCGGTCATATTCAAAATCAACAGAACAAGAAAAATATTAACTATCAAAAACGCTAACAGATTTAGTGTAAATGGGGGAATACAGTTTGCCTTAAAAGCTTTACCTGTTTTCGGTCCATCCAGAAATAGTGAAGCAGGTTTTTACTAACTAATTAGTTACATCTAATGTATTACTGCATCCAAATATAAAGACTATGAGAGGTTTCTGTTCAAACAGTGTAAGTGAGCTAGGATTTCAGAGAAGCAAAAAAAAATCATCTCTTGAAGCTATCAAAACCATGAAGATGAGTTAGATTTAATTTACTCTTGCTTTCTGGTGTCCATGTTTTGCATAGCTTAAAAACAAAAGCTTCTTTTTGCTAAACTTCGAACCAACTGCTACCCTAAACAATGTCATGTGACTCCTCTCTGGGAGTTTTTGGGGAATGACAGCTGCAGTGAGGCAAACAGAACATGGAAAATATAACATACCGAGCAATCACGGTTCTCATTAGAAGCAGTGACTCTTGAAAGAGCTTTTTATGTGGTAGACCAAAACATTAGAAACAAGATTAGCTTGGCTTTCAGCTAGAAATAGGCTGTTAAAAAGGTGAGAATTTTTCCTGTATAGCCAGAACCAAAATCTGCAGACCTAAATGGGAGAGACCTATGAGATCTAGTAGCACAGGCAAAGTTTGGCTTTAATTAGGATCACTGGAAGGAATATTTACTCAAGAAGAGCAGTTCTATCTGTTGTAATTCAATATGCAAGATAGGCGAGGGCTAATGTGACCTTTGTAGGGGGCAGTGCATGTGCCAGGGCTGGGAGCATCAGGTGTGGTGGGGAGAGATGAGAGCGAAGCAGGAAAAGCCTCTGAATCCACATAGACTGAATAAATTCTTAGGCTGAAATGAACACTGTGAAGTCACTACAAAACTGTTCTGCAGCCTGAGTGAAAGAAAGTTTTCTTCTGTGCTCGTCTCTCTCATCTCTTCAGTAAGCCTGCTGTGCATTATGGCTGTGATAGCAGTTTGTTGGGGCCTGTTCTGGTTCTCAGTGACAGTATAATTTCTCTGGTGCTAATGTGCTGGCAGCATCTAGCTTTAGGAACGTGCTTACACATCATATAATCAGTCAAAGGTTCCTACATTTGGGCTAGTGTAACTTAAATTTGTCTTCTGATGAAGATTGAAAGTACTATAGAAAGGCTACCGTCAGCTAGGATAGACCGTGTGCTGTCATTATCCGTCTGCTAAAAATCCTTTTTTTCTTCACACATGGACTCAAAAGCAGTCACACAATAATAGTATTTTCCCAGTGTCCCATCTATAAGGGAAGATGGCTGAAGTCAGGTGAGATCAACATCTCCCTTGTCCATTTTATGTCAGTTTTTGAAATAAGATTAGTAACAGAGACGGTCACCTTATCTCTTGCAGTGCTGAGCTTATGATTTAACCGTTGTAAGGAAATGTGAAAGGACTTGATGGGCATAAATCAGTCAGTCCCGAAGGACAATCCCAGGGCAATCCAACCATCACCTTCAGCAGCTAGTTATGGGAGGCTGGCAGGAGGGAGCAGCCCTCGGGAGGCCAGCGCATGCTCTGTGGCAGGCCCAGCACCTACACAAGGCACATCTGTCCGGCCACGCTGAGCAGATTCAGGTTAGCTTGTGGACATCTGCCAGTTTTAACCCAGATAAAAATGTGCCCTCATGTGTGAAGTTCAGAAAACTATGGCATAACTAGTTTAACATGGAAAGATTACATTTTGAAAATGTTGCTTGGAAAGATTTGTCTTCATAATTAATGGGAATTTTCTCTTTCCACTTCTGTTTTTTTTTTCAGATGTTAAAAAAGTAGTGAAAAACATGAAGGTGCATATGAATAAATGCTGTGATGTAACTCCTTCCTGTTATGTGTAAAGATGCCAGAGTTAGTTATTTGAGTGGCACTGTGGCAAGCGTACAAGCGTGCCTGCAGACACTTTTTTTTTTTCTTGTTTCCTTTTGTGTTCATTCCTTCACTCAGACTCATAGCAGTATCAACAAACCATGGTAAGTGGCAAGCTTTCTAGCACTAGGTCCCTACCTGCCAGTTATTGCTTCAATGGGTTTTGCCTTTCTTTAAAAAAGGGTGGAGCGGAGAAAGTGCAAAAAGCATAAGCTATTGCCTTTACCCATATTTTCTGCCTTTCCAAGAAAGATTGCTTATCCTTGCTTATCCTTCTCAAAAAACTTGTACTGACTAGCACTGATGGGAACCGAACTGTATTTTTTACTTCCTGCAGAATGTCATGTAAATGCTTACTGCTACTTAGAGCTATGCTTAGTTAGCGTTGGTTCTATTAATACTGGTGTGGAAATAAGAGTGTTATAATTAGTAAAGCCATAAATGCTGGCCTAATAATTATATGTTACCATCTAGTTTATGGGGTTTTATGGAAACTGCAGTTACAATGTTATGAAGAATTATACTCGTCTTTAATTGCACAATCTTTTAAGCTATGCAGTCCATGAATGTAGACTTTTTAATGGTTCGTACTATAGCAGTTAATTTTATATCCCCATAGTTCTGGAAATCAAAGTGATTCTTTTAACAAGGCCTATTGAAATATGTTTTGGTAACAGCCAAGTTTTGAGGTTTTCCTATTGTTTTTCTTGCGTATTTCTTTCATAACTAAGCTATTTGCTCCAAAAATAGAATCATGTGCAAAAGTATGCTCAGCTGTAACTTGCGAACGAGCCTAAGCTTCCTACTGGCAAAAATAGAAATTACCTATATTTTATATAGGTAGAGCGAGTGGTTATTCAGTAGGCAACAGCATATGGTATTGAAGGTGCCTGTCTGTGGCTAAGTGCAGGCAGCTCCTTAATGGATCTCTAGGATTAGATCCTTGTACATGACAGCTCCTAAGGGAGCTCCCTAGTCCTGTGCATCTCACAGGCTTCAGATGAGGCCATACTGTGACTTTTTTTTTTTTTTTTCCACATTTAGCAACAAAACCACCAACACAATGGTAAGTCCAAGAAGGCACAAATGTGTCCTGTGTCTCAGTAGTTGCTTTCTTTGTTTTCTATGCTGGGAGTTGTAAAGGATTTGGAAAATGAGCAAAACATTGACCAGTTCATTGCCTTTTATATGGGCAAAAAAGAGCATTGTGAATGTGAGCCAGCTGTGGTACAGAGAAAGTGCACCGTCATCATTTGGGATGTTTATGTTAGGGGATGTCATCATATGATGTTTGGTGACCTTCATGGGAGAAATCAGAAGGAATTTTTTTTTTTTTTTCCTCACTGTTACTGAAGTAGCAAGCGTTTGTAGCGCTTAATTTACCACATATGAACTTTGGTTTAAAAAAAAAAAAAAATTATCAGTGCTGATACGTGTTTTCAGGTAAGAAGTGTAAGTTCTCTTCTTTTTAAGAAAAGATGTTTGTATTTTTAATCATCTCTGTCTGCCTTTCCGAAAATGAGAAGGTGTTACCTGTGCTTGATCCAGCATGGGTTCCATGGTTAGTCAGTTGTGCCTAGCCAAGTCCCATAGAAAGGGCCAGAGACTAATGCAGGTCGGTCTAGGACTGAACTCATGCACCTTTCCGTGAGAGAAACAATCAGAATTTGTGGTACATTGAGAATACATCCTAGTGTGCAAACTGGATCTTTTTGTTCCCTACTGGTATGTATTTTTGGATACAATGAACAACACATATGCAAAGAGAAGCTGGAAAACATTTTATTTCCAGTGTGTATCAATGAGAAGTGAAAGGGGGAAGGCAGGTGGGCTGCAGAGAGTATATACTTTTTTTGTTTTGAAATTTCCCAATAAAAATAGGATAGATTACATGAATTCTCTTAAGAATCCATTCCTCTCTCTCTCCACCTTATCGATTATGCATAGAAATGCTTGCAGTATGCACGCTTTTCTGTGTGGAGAAAGTGGTCTGGAGGAGATCAACTTTTTCATTGGGAAAAGAAGGTAAATATAAGCAGTTGTAGTTTACCTCAAGAAATTTTGTACTTCGTTGAGATTAGATGGTGATTTACTCAGTTTGTAGGTGACAGAGAAGAGAAGTCACTGAAAATAAACTCAAGCTTGAAGGAAAGCAATGACAAGCAGCAGAAAGAGAAAAGATTGCAGAATAATGATGCTTAAATCGACTAACCTCTGTTTTTAATAGCTATGGCCAGCCTCTCTCCTACACACATTTTCAATCACACAATTCACAAAGGACAGAGGAAAATCCTTTTATTTCTATTCTGAATTCATTGAACTGTAGTCTCAGACTAATATATTCACAGTCTCAAGCTATGTTTTGTGGGTTAAAAAATTCTCCTGAGAATATCACTTCTGTGTTGTTTCTCTTTGTAGAAGGATGGTCCAGGATTTTAAAAAGCTGAGGTTAGAAAAATGCCTTTGAGTGAAAAACAACAACAGATGTCTGATTATTCCATGGAAACCTTACTGTCATTCATTCAAAATCTCTTCTTGATGTAATTTAACATAAATAACAATTCAGAATAAGTGAAATAGAGTATGAAAAATGTCATTTGACAGAGATAAATATATAAAGTAGTTGAAAGCTATGTCAGGATTTTACTGGCTGAATTAAATGTTTACTGCAGGTGGAAGGATGTCCCCCTTCCCCCCCGGAAAAAAGGAAAAAAACAGATTTTTTATTATTTTTATATCTCACTGTAAATAGGCAACTCACCTTTACAG
The DNA here is from genome assembly GCF_040807025.1 of Struthio camelus. NCBI lineage: Eukaryota > Metazoa > Chordata > Aves > Struthioniformes > Struthionidae > Struthio > Struthio camelus. The sequence goes on from NC_090945.1 coordinate 30,836,331, forward strand.
GCATAAATAAGAATATGTAACAATTGTAATCTAAGATGCTGAGCCAATACAGTCCCATATATGAAAAGTTTTACTGCCTTCAAGGAATCCTGTTAAATTATGCAACTTTCTGTCTAAGGCAATACTTACATAACATGCATTAGAGGATCAGAGCAAAACTTGGATCAGAAACCAAGCAAACTGACAGTATTGCTACTAAAGAATATTGAGTGATGTTGAACCGCTAGAAATGAGAGTAGACTGTAAGAGAAAAGCAATGAAAAGTAGTAATATCCTACAAAACTAGCTTCTTATGCATAATGAGTTCAAAGCAAATTAAATTATTCATTGATCTTGAAGGTGTTAGACTTTAATTAAAGTTTCATTTATACATGCCTTTAAACTGATTATAAATGGTTAATGACTGTCAACTGTCATAAGCAGATTAGTAACTAATGATGTAACGTTATACATAAATGATATTAGGTGAATCTGTGGAAAAAATGTAGCAGGTAACAAGTAAGTTACCATCTATTTTCAGAACTCTTCTTTCAAGGGAAGTGTTACATACTTGCAACAATGTAAAATTTGTGTCAGCCACTTTAAAAAAAAAAAAAAAACTGAATGAAAGCAGTTTAGAAATGCAGGCTTGGTTTAGAAAATAGTAGGCTTGGTTTAGAAAACACTAAACTGAGATTTATACTAAGAGATAGCCTGGAGTTCAGTTATACTTTCTGACTTTATTGATAAGATCTGTTATTATTTATGTTGGTTGTTAAAATGTTTACACTGATTTATATATTTCACTTATTTACAAAACCTGTATTATACTTTTTTTTTTCTTGGTGAGGTATTTTCTTGAAATACCTTTTAAAGAGATGAAGACCACTTCCATTTTTCTGCTTTTATCTACCCCTAAAAAAGATAGTAATTTAAATCCAGTGTTAGGAATTCTGCCGTAAATTGTAGGGACCCTTTCTATGGCACAAGAGGTTGCTCTTGTTTTCTTGCTTAAATCTGCTAGACTGTTTGCTAGAAAATGCTATAATATGCTTCCTGTATCACCCTGAATAAGTCAGTTATGCCTACGTCCATTTTGGTCTAGAGAAAATGGAAGTGCAATGTTGGGGGTGGGTTTTAGGGACCAGCTCTTGGTCTTAGGTTTTTGTCTGCCATAATTTAGGTACCTAAGTCTTTCCATAAGCCTTATTTTTCTGTACCTCTATTATTTGGAAAAGGGGAATAACAGCGCTTTCATACCTCTCAGGATGAATAAATAATGAATAATGAATGAGCATTCATAGACATTCTTACAGACAACTTTCTATGTATTATGTAAACCTTGAGCATTCACAACAACATAAAGGAGGGATAAGGTAAACTCGATGTGTTTTTACCAGTCAGGGTTTTGAGATGCAGATCCTCCTAAATCGTTTACTATGTGTGCTGAGCTCAGCTGTTCAGAGCAGACTGTAATAATCTTGTTTCGTAACCTGTCCCGTCTGACAGTCTATCTCCTATATCCTGTCCTGTTCCTTCACTTTGAGTAGCCTAAACAGAGATATTGCATCAGGTACTCGATCAGACAAGGTTTATGGGAGGATAGAGCTCTCTAGATCCTTTCTGTAGCATCGTCTTTAAAGAGGCCGAGTTTCTACATACTGCATTTTACTCTCTGAGATCACTCAGAAGAAAGGAGTTGAAACACTCCTCCTGACCATGGACCAGACTAGAGTACTTTTCTCTTTTGTGTATATCTTAGGTAGATTAAAAATGTGAACATGAATTAGAACTTCATAAAACACTTAAAAATGTGAAACGTATGAAGCTATTTATGAGATATGTCTGTTCCTGAATGTAAATTGTATTCTGTTTCCTTTCATGATATTTGATTTAAATAGACATATAGATTAGGGTATCTTAATTTTGATTTCTCTTTTTAACTTAGAGCTAACTGTATTGTACAGCTGAAAACTTTCAAAAAGGGTGAAGTGATTCTTCTCGTTTGGAAAAAAGATGTTAACTGCACTGAAATATATGGTGCAGGATATAAAATCTTGAGAGAAAAAAAAGAAATTCCATATAATGCCATAAAAATGGCATAATTCAGGGTTCCATTTTGCTAGTTATTCCTTCACTAGAAAGGAATAAACTGTATTTAGAACTCTTCAACTCATTTTGCAACTTCAATAGAACTAGTTGAATAGGTCTCTTTTTACCTGGATCATCACTGCGTGTGTATTGAAATCATGTTCCTTGTGAACTGAAATTTCATCTTTTTTTAACAAAAGGGACTGGCAGAGCTTTTCAGAAGTTAGACCTATTATTATGAATCCTTTTTCTATCTTAGCATTAAACTACTTAGCATTAAACTACTAGAGCCAATTATGACATGACACTGTTTTATCAATTAATGCTTATATAAATATCTGAAAATAACTATAATTTAAGAATGTGATAGCTATTCATTAAAATTTTATTTTACTCTTTAATGATATACGAGAAATGAATCCTTAAGGATAGAAGAAAGTACTAGTTTAGCATTACATTTAAGATATTCCTTGTATCAGAGAGGTGCCTGTCCCTGAGTAGTGATTCCACCATAAAGAGGCAGAGCTTTCATTAATTTCAAAAGTCTAATTGCAGCTATTATCAACTTCTATGTTGCCAGACTCTGGCTTCCTAGGAATATTAAACTAAGCGTGGCTGAAAACCTGCGTCACAGGGATATGCACGTGACTCCGTTACAAAGAAACAGTTTATAAACATTACAAAAAAGAGTTGAAAAGAACATGATAAAAACTAGTAAGAGGGTAAGTGCTAAAACTGAAGGCTGATGAAGGAAAGTAAGTGGTTTTTTTTTTTTTTAATTCATTTGGACAACTGTGTCGTGCAATATCAGTATACGGGGCAAATGAACATTTGTGTGTTGCTATCCTTTATTGTCAAAGACTTTAAAAAGAGAAAAAAAAAAAAAAAAAAAGGAATAGCTGATATCAAATGCAATTTCTGTGTAGGTTTGTATTAGACCGTAAAAATGTTTTATGTTTTCCAAAAACTTCCATTCCATTTAAGATTGATTTTGATTTTTCTATGTCCTGATATTTTATACTTTATTCAGGATTACTATTTGATGCCAAATCAGCCTTGTAGGGTAAAAGATGGGAAAGGAGCAGATTGTGTCGAAGTATAAAATCTGAGGAATCAAGGAAGGAAGATTTTGTACATATGCTTTTTGCAGCCACTGGGAGAGCACGAGGAGGAAGTCTGGTTTGCTAGGCTATTGCTGGAGAGAAGGCGTATTCCCTATTTGGTATTTGGCCTTTAAATTGCCACAGCAGCAGTTGCAATGATAATCATGAAATGAAAATTAAAAGAAGTGACAGCATATGGCTGACAGCCTTTAAGAAAGTTTGTTCATTTGCCATCATTTGGTGAACACAGGCTCGGCATAGTTTGTGTTCCAGCAAAGTGGGATAACATCCCACAAAATACAGTTAAGTTTATTTCTTAACTACATCAAAGATTATCAGATAGAATAATAGAATTGAAGCTTAAAGATCAAACATGCTTGATCTCCATGTAGTGGCTAGTAGAGCTAAAATCATAAATCCATAATTTATTACATCTCTTTATTAGTAAGGTTGCATACAGGCTTTTCAGAAGTAATTGAAAATGTTCACCTCAAATTGTGTAGGGAAAAAAAAAAAAGGAAAGGAAACATTGACTAAATAGGTTTATTTTAGTGAGTTACTCAATACCCTCATTTCTCCTCTCTTCAGTTCTCTTTGCAGTGAAATCCAGCACTGTCATCTTCCAACTTTTCAGAGAAAGCAGGACTTTTTTAGTAGCAGTCAGAGGACTGAACGACATGACGTTATTTTCCTGCTTTGGTAGATTAAGATTTTTTTTTTTCTTGTATTGTCTCCAATTAGAATATCTCTGAAAAGTAGTTTAGAATAAAATCTTCAGAGAGAGGTCCAGGCTGCAGTCAGCAAAATTATTTTGAAGGATAACAGTGTGACTTCAAGGACAGACACAAATTGAGACGATATCAAAGGGTTGGGAAAGGTCACAGTAGGGAGCAGGGGCTTATAGGTTAAAAAAAAAAAAAAAAAAGACAGAACAGAAGGATGAACTGAGGAGGTGAAGAGGACAATAGCTGTACAGAATATAATACATAGTGAAAATTGAATCCATAAAAGATGGAAAGCAACACTGGAATAATAAAGATGTACTACCTGTGCACTACAAAGTCTGATGAAAAAGTAAAGGGGAGGCTCTTTTTCAAAAAAGGCTATTTGAAGACAAAGTGAGGGTTTAGAGAAAATTTCTGTAGATCACGATCAGAAAGGTTAGAAAACATGGGAGGAAAAAATGAAAGGGAAGTCTGCATAGTCATATAATTGACAAGGTTGACAGCCTCCCTACCAAACTGAAGAAGATAACGAGCACGTGGAGTTACATATTTTTAAATCTGTTGAACAAATGTAATACTTAAGGAAGTGAAACTTATTAGTGGACTTATTTGGAATGCCAGTGACTGTGGAGAATTTTAAGGGGAAACTAAGCATTTCTGACAGATACTGCAGGAAAAATAAAGCAAAAGATCAACTCCTATAAAAAAGTCTTGTGGGTGATTTCTTAATTAGTCAATATTGGTTAAAGGAAATACTAAATGAAACATAGCTATGGAAAAAATAGTCATTCCATAGAAAGTGTAGAATGCCCTTCTGCAAATGGGAAATTTGGCACATACAGTATAATAAAATGTAATATAAATTACATTGAAAATGACAGATTGGGGAAAAAAGCTTTTTTTTTTTTTTTTTTTTTTTTTTTACACTCCAGTAAACATCACCATAAAGCAGGCAGAATTTTATGTCTGTGATTTTATCCAGTGATGGTCCTGAGAAATATTAAAAATTATTCTGATTGTATTATTTGAATTCAGTAGGCACTAGTACATGTCATGTCATACAGAAAGATACTGGATTTATGCTTTTTCAGTATGAATCCCAACCCACTGAAATCAGTTAATAAGCCTTCACTGATTCTGATGGATCTAGGATTACATACCTTCTCCTTCTGTGCTTGCATCCCTTCAGCCTCCAAAACTTTTGCCCTTTCCAGTATTGGATAATACTTGCTTTTGTTCAAGACCTAAAGGAAGATCCAAGTGTCCCATACAACCTCTTCAAAGAGCTTCCAGTCTGCAAGATTAAAGAGTTAACTGAAGAAATTCTAGTACAGTGGAAAAAGGAGATTACTTTGTTCGTAGTTAAAATCACGTACTATGTTGAGATCGAAGGGTTGAAGGTATACCCCTAACCAGGACTGTGGCATATCAGCTTTAGGTGTGTGTATGGAACTCAGTTGTGTTGTATCTGAAGTTTATATCATTAAGTCCTTAAAACATGGATAAGAATGAATGTTTTAAAAATGGGAAGAGTTCTTCAGCCGTCTGAGTATTAGCATGCTGGCAGCAATGAAGGCTTTAAAAATGCAAAATAAAATTCAAAACAGTTTACACAGGATGCCAGTCATATTTCTCTTGCCATGACAGAGAGACACGAGACCAAAGAACTGAGCGGGCAAAGGACGTAGCAAAAGTACCTGATATAATGCCGAGTTTCATCTCAGAATATTTGGAGCTACTCATCTAATAACATTGATTCTCAGTGTTGCTAGATTAGTACAGATAATTCTGGTTTACTATGTCTTTCGTCTGTGATAGCTGTCCACAAACAGATAATTTAAGGTGAATTTTTATCCTCAGGTGCAAAAGTGCTGCAGCTTTGACTCCTGTAGCATATTTAGCTATATGGTGCTTTGCAATATGTAGAAAGATCAGACATTCTAATGGATACCGAGAAGATGAACAGTTAGACCAGATGGGATTTTATAAAGGGGACATGTATTTTACACCAGCTGATACACGTGCTTTGGATTGTAAAGTGACATATAACCAAATGTGAATTACGGACAAACTTTTCACGTGCATTATTCCATAACTGCCTGATATGCAATGTCTGTCTTCTTTCTCTAAAACAATCTTTTTCCTGTCTCTAATAAGCAGAAAAGGCAGGACATTGGCCAGATCCACTGAGACTATTTGCAATTTCCTGTCTTCACTTTTCTCTTTTACTACATGGATTATAGGTCAGCTTTAATTTACAGCGTTGTGGTGATTTTGGTCACAGGTCTTAGGGCCCTAACTATTGCGTGGGAATGGCTTAGCTGAGAGATTACCATTCCTACTACTTCTCTGCTCTTGCTGTAGGACGTTTGACATCACTCAGCTCTCAAACTGATGCCATTTATGAGACAGCATTTCCGGGAAAACCAAAATCAAAATGATTCACCTTAAAACATCTCACATAAATCTCCAGAAGCTCATAAGCAGATTAATGAGCGGCTCAGATGGCTGTGATGTACAGGTGGGGCAGGCAGTAGTCCCTTGTTGGCCATCCCAAATAAAACTGTACCATCTTGTTGGTCAGAATCCCTTCTGGGACACTGGTGTCGCTGGCGTTTGTCTATATATGCAGGTAGTAAACTGTATATAACTTTCTTATTAGCATTAGCCTATCAGAATGCATGAGCAAACAGCTGTGTGTGTTGGAGGATTAACTTGGAGACCATTGATTTTTCTATTCAATGAATGAAGATGGAATTTAGTGTCTGGACTGTGTTTATACCAGTGGCATCTGTTTGATGAATCTTACACCAGTTGAATGTATTTGATATTAAACAAAATTGATATATGATAATATTTCTGATGAGACTAGTGTAACTTTTCTTTTTTCAGAATGTTAATTTGACCTGGACCTTTGGTTTGTTCTTCATCCTTTGAAATCGCAGTATACAGCTAAGGCTAAACATTCGTTTAAGTGTTTCTCCAACAAAGATGGCCTCTTAAACTGGTGCCTAGATAATGCTAAGATACTATTCACTCTTGATTCTTTTACTTTTTTTTTCTTTTTTTGAAAAGTGCCTAAACTTATAACTACTCTTAAAAATTACTAGCTGACTTTAGTTTGTGTTCTGATATTACCTTTTACAGGGGAGAATTCTTCTTTGGGCCTTTCAATTACCAATTTTCAGTCCCTTTTCCTACTTTATTTCTATTCATATCCCTAGAGAACATAATTTTGACTGAAAATGATCTGCATCTCCAGACTCTGAATATTGTGAATCTCAATCATATTGCTGTTGATGGTTTAACCTTCATAATGGTTGTAAATATTTAACAGTGGATGCCATTAGACTAATTAGTGGTGTATGCTGTAGTCATTTCACATCTGGATTCTTTCTGAATTTTCCTGTTTAATAATTGACTCTTTGTCATCCTGGAAAAATATATCTGTGCTACAAATAGCTTCTTGTTATTGTAGTGCTAACCCTCTATTTTGTCAGTTGAGCTCGACGTCCACCAGTACAGTACAACCTCAGGACTGGAAAGCTGCATCTTCAAATACAGATTCCAGCTCTTTTCGGTAGCCAGCTGAAGGTATAGATGCTAAAATGCAGAAACATAGAATACAGAAACGTATCAACCAACTATGGTTGAAAGTTGTGTAGAGAGTAGACTGTTATTCCCCAGCTATTAGCACTAATGAAGATAGACAGAGGCCTAATTCGACTAACACAGGTATATGGTTTAGCATGGGCCAATGCACAGACTTTGTTACCACTCACTCATGTACAGTATAAACTAGAAAACTTTTGTTTTGCTGATAGCTGCAGCTCTGGAGAACCTTTTTGCTGATATATGAAATTTTTAGAGTTGTTATTAGTTTGTTGAAATGAAACTGCTGTTGAATATGAAAACTTTGATATGAAATAGGACAAAGTGACCTGAAACTAGGATGATTCTATTTTCTTGCTAAATAGACATATCCTGATCAGGTTTTCTATGAGTTAACCATGTACACGTGTAAGCAAACAAAAATTAATTAATTCTGTGACTATTTATGTTCGCATACTTGTGCACCCTATAACCACTCAGTGAATAGTGCAAATGTAGTTGAATGACAATAATAAAAAAAGAAAAAAAGTGCAATGATTCTACTGCAAAGTAAATAAAAGCAAAATTCAGGCCTCTTTTTATTACTGGGATTGATGAGGTATGAAAAAGAAAGAATCCGTTCTAAGACACAGATCTCATGCTTAGTTTTCAGGGCTGATAGATTCCAAAAACCCCAAAAGATATCAAACAAAAACGTCTTTTTTTTCTTTTAAAATCTTAACATGCATTTCCAGTCATCCTCCACTCTCAAATCTTGATCATAATACGTATGTTTTTATGATTTTTTTAAAGTATTTTTTCCAGTGTAATTTCACAGAGAAACAGGAAAATAATGCCAAACCACACGAGACCAAAACAACAAGAACTCTATAGAGATGACACAAAACATTTTAAAAAATGATGCTTTTACAGGTAAATAAGACTGTAACCACAGTATGTGAGACTCCAAGGGAGACAAAGGAAAAAAGGAAAAAAAAAAAAAAACCTGAAAAGAAATAGCAAACTTCATTATAACTGAAAATCAAAAATTTCAAAAGAATCTACATTTTGCTAGGCAACTTAATCCTACCTTTAAAGAGATAGCCCTTAAGGAGCCTAAAACACATGAATTTTCAGTATCACTTAGGGCCCAGTTATACAAAGAAGTTGCTTCAGAGCCATACGTTACCATGTCTCAGCTGCTATGCAGTTATTGCCTTCACTTTGCAATAATTGTAATTTAGTCCATTGCAAATGCACGGTGCTCTGGAATAATTCAGCCTGTGATTAGAACGCTAAGAGGACTTCAGACATGCAGACAACAATTACACTGGCAGCGGAATCCAGTTACTTCTTTGCATGTCTTGTTCATATATTCTAAATGTATTTTTAAAGAATTTCCATTTCTAAAAATGCAAATAGATGCCAAATAGCACTTTCTAAAACCAGACTCCTAAATACTGTTTACAATATCAATAGATAAGTATCTTTATATGCTTTTAAAAGTGGAATTTAAACTCTGACATTTATTTTAGAGTGTTTGTTTTAAAAGTTCAATAATGTTTATTTTCCACATCAATATTTTACTCAGTAGGTAGAAGAAGGAAAAAAATCCTTATTCAAGAATACAAATATTATGCAAACATAATCTTATGCATGTGTATCTAATATGAAAGATATATTTTCACATTATTTAAGATTAGTTATTTAAATCTACATAATCAAAGTCTTGACCCAAGTTTTGAAGGAGAAATCCACCAACCTTAAAAGTTACAAAAGGTCACTAAATATAATAATCCCATTGTAAAAGCTAGAAAAGAGAAAAGAAAGTTTTCCATGCAGAGAGAGTAGTGTGTTTATAGGACATTTTGAGGTTTTGTCCACAGCAGGAAAAAAATGATGGTTTTTTTTCCATGATAAAAAAAAAAAATGTTTCTTCAGCAGCCTCTTAGCTGTTTGTTTTTTAAGGTGTAACCATGCATGTTGAAGGTACCATAATGATACAACAGATAATTTTGATTGTGGGAAGTAATGCTCATGCTGAAATGGGAAGCTCAAGAATCATCATAAATATTAAGGAAACCAATAACAGGAAAGTAGGTTGTCCTCTTCTGTTATAGGAAATATATATCTACATGCGAAATCTTTTATCATGTATTTTTCCAAGGTTTCTCTTTTCCCTGTAAAAAGTTATTTCACATAAGAAACATGCTTTAATTGTATTTTTCTTCATTCTAAGTGAGTTTTTTTGCCTCTATGCCACTTCCAATTTCCGTTTCACTTTGTCTGTTTTAACCTCCAAGAAATCTCATCAGTGAACCCAAGCAGTAGAGATGCAGTGTAAATTTCTTTATAGTTCTAATTCTAATCCTTGAATAACTGTAAAAATGTATTCCAGAAAGACAAATAGTAACCAACTAATCATGGTTTAAGTCTTAAAGCATCCATCTTCATGCATGAGAAACACTCTTCAGGAGTGGGGTTTGCACATTTTAAATGTCAATATTAGTCAGGGGAGCAAAACAACAAATATAGATTCAGTTTGCCACATTAGTACCACAGTCGGTTTTAGATCTGTTGTTTTATGTGGTCTGGATTCTTAATGTCCCCAGTCTTAATGAAGGGGTTAAGATGAATAAAACAATTTTTAGATAAGCTGCTGTGACATTTCTTTAAATACGGAGATACAGAGACAATGTGAGTCTTTAAGTCCACATTTAGTTTGAACAGATGAGAGCTGCAGTAGAAACTTTCAGAGGAGTAGTTTTCAGACTAGGCGTGCTGATGTGGCTTTAAGTGAACTGGCACTTGCAGGTTCAATCATAACCTGACCTGATAATTTGTGTCACCTAGAATCAGATTAATTAGGATTTCTAAAGAGAAGTGAGGGGTTTAAATACAGAGGAATTTAATGAGTGCATGCACTAATATGACAGGGAAGCTGAGATGAAGCCATGTGTGTTTTGGTCCATGGCTGGATGACGATAATTGATTTCCCGTCGTAGTTGTCAGCTATCTCTCAGTTTAAGCATATGGCATACGACTGAGCTAACAGCAAGGTGATATGTCATTGTCAGCATTTGGGTGTGTCTTTTCTCAGTGCATGGGATACCTGGATGAAACATCAACATAAAATTATGATGGCCTTGGAACTGATTCTCCTCTTGATTAATGACACTAATTGAAGTTAAAGCATGCACATGCATCAGGGGCAGAACTGAACCTTCTTAATTTGTCTCTCTCAAATAGTTAACACCCAGCCTTCAGGGAGAAGTTAAAATGAATGTACGCTTGTTGTTAACATTTTGGGTTCCTGGTCTCTTGCCGCAGGATACTAATAAATCCCACCATCAGACCAGATTCAGTGGGAGTTATTTGTGCTCTGCTCTGAAATTAAAAAGCTCAGATATCAGATATATTGGATTTTGCTATGTGATTTGTAAAAGCCAAGCTTTATGGTAGGAATAGCATCTTACTTATTAACCGTTTACATTACAACTCAAAGTTTGGACCAGTTGCCAAAATGCTGGCCAAGGTTCTCAAACCTACCAGTAAGAGCAAATCAGGTTTTATGTTGTGTTGTATTTGTGGGTGATTTAATATTTTTCTGATTAATGATGCAGAAAACTTAAATCTCTGTGTTGATGCTTGAGTCTGACTGAAAAACAAAGGACAAATACAGTTATGCTTCTAAACTTGGAGTAAACATTAGGGCCCCAAACAAAAGTTTTGAGAATTAAGAATTCCTAAGCGAAGGGAGCTCTTGTGAGCTCATAATTGATGAATTTTGTGTTCTGATTTATGCTATTTACAAAAAGCTAATAAAGCACTAACAGAATTCTCCATCATTTAAAAGAAAGAAATTAGTACCTTCTTTACAAACTTTCTTTTTTATCATAGCAGTTGTGAAGGTGTTTTCACAGAAAACTGTTATACAAATCTTAAGTTCAAAAGTGTTTAAAATAGTAACTAATAATAGGTTTTAGCATAATTTTGGAACAAAATTAGAACCTCTTATGGTAAAATATTACTTTCTTCTGAACCACTTGAACATGTAGCTTTTTGCTCTCTCCAAAGGAACCCCATATTAGTCAGAGGCTTGTAAAGGACAAGTCAGAGGTGTGCATTTATAAACGAACTGATAAATTGGAGTTTGGGAAGAAACAAGGTATTCACCCATATGCAGATTTCCAGGGAGGAAGGAGTTTTGGAGGGGAGCATGCCTCTGGCCGCTGCTGCAATGCCTAATTTGAAAGTGTATCGTGCTGTTGCACTTGTGTATCTATCCAATCTATCTAGACGTAAGCTACTTGTGACACCATTGTAAATAAGGCTATGGAATAAGTACAGGAATTTTCTCCTCTCTTAAAGAAAGAGTATTGGAGATTTGAAATTTATCTGCTAAGAGACCAAGAAGTAATGGGAGACCCTTGGAGACTTTTTTTTTTTTATAATAGCCATAATTCTGCAAATTGCTGAGCATTGACTTGCACTAATTTAAGTGGGAACTGACCTTTCCACACCTTGGCAGTTTGAGTCTTGAGGAGCTGCAGGTAGTGAGAGTAATTTGCACTACCAGAACTGTAGTGCTCCTGTATACTCCTGAACATTGCTTGGTGGGATATAGGACGTAACGTGGTGGTGAGACCCAGCTATGTTCCTAGATAGCAACTGAGTTCAGCCCTGCTTTTTACAGTTTCCAGGCCCAATGAATACTTAATTTTGATTTGGTTTCCAGTGTTTCCAGTTCGGCAGTAAAGTTGCGATATGAACGAATCAGCAGGTACTTAAGTCTATCGATATGCCAGTGTGCTTCTAATTGGCAGTAATACATTTGACTTCCTGATTTCAGATTTCATTGCAGAACTAGCAGTTAAAAGCAGAAGATAAGTGAAAAAACAAAACCCTTAAGTAATAACTTTGTACTCCAGTAAACTTAAACAAGAACTTGAATTTCCTTCAGAGTCGTTTTTGGCTAGGACTGTGTGACTGTATTTGCAAAGTCTTTACCTAGCACTAGACTGGGATTCTGTAGTATTGGACTCTAGCCTAAACACTGTGAGTGTTGCACGTATGACGGATTGGATAGGTCACGTTTCCTCTCTTTTCTCACTAACAAAGTGGAAAACACTGACCTCTTTTGTGAATCACATTGATACCTGTAGTCAAATAGTTTTTTCTGTAAAAATTAGTATTTTTACTACTCATGTCCTTTGTACTTTCAAAAAGTGTCTTAGATCATCCACTTATACCATAGCAGACAAACAATGGAAAGATGAAAATGAACAGTTATGTTCAGTATATTTTAGAATTTCCCTTTTCTAAAAGGGACACAGATCCGTATTTGTTTTATAAAGCCTAGCACAACAGCATTTTGGTCTTTGATGGAAGAAACCGTACTTTTAATACTTCAAATAAGAATACTAATGTTACTTCTAGTTTGTATTTATGAAGAGGTGCTCTTTGCTTTCAGTTTTACTGATGAGCCAGAGATTTATGTGTGAGTCACAGTTTGTGACTTTGCTTTCAAGTGAGGGGCCTTAACAGCAGCATTAGAATTTCCTGGTCTCTGAGTTAGCGACTTACGAACTAACGTATATGAAATGACTGCTTAGAGGGCTTAGGGGGGGAGGCCTAATAGCAGTGTTCAATAGCTGCAAGGAGGCCATTAAGATGGAGCTAGGCTCTTCAAAGTGGTGCGTGGTAGGAGGGCAAGAGACAGCAGGCATAAATTGAGAGGTTCCAGCTGGACAGAAGGGAAACCTTTCCACCCTGAGGAGGGTCCAGCGGTGGAGCAGGCGACCCCTAGAGTTTGTGCAGTCTCCAACCTTGGAGGTTTTCCAGACCAGCTGGATAAATCCCTGAGCAGTCTGGTCTGACCATGGTGACATTTCTCTTAGCAGGAGGTTGGACTACAGACCTACTGAGATCCCTCGCAACCTAAATTACCCTATAATCCTGCAATTCTGTTTCTATAAACTTGAAAATGCAAGAACGCCATCATTCATTCCTCTGCAGCGAGAATACCTTAAAAGAATGAAGAAGGCAAAATAATTTCCTTTATTCCAATTAATTTTGGAAAATGAAGGTAGTTATTCATAATCATACCACCAAAATAATACTGCTGTTACTACAGATGGACAAAATAGTGTAAATCATTACTTTTCTGATTAGTCCTTATTTTCACGTGTAATTTTATTAAAGCCTATGTGGCATGAGATAGTTCTGTTTTATGGGAGTATTGGAAAGATCAAATTTGGCAAGAAAGTGGAAGTATTTTCTTGAAGTCTTTGAGCTGAATCTACTTATTCCTATGGTAGTTTCAAACTACCATAGCTTTGTTGAAGGCAGTATTCCTGTGATTGAGAAAACTGCAACATCAAATCTAAGTAAGTAAGTTCTCTGTAGCAAGAGACATTTTCTCAGCTTTGGAAGAGGAAAAATGTGCAGTGTACTATTTTAGTCTTTCATGATATAAGCACAATATTATGTAACAGCTATAGTCATTCTGTTTAAATTCATCTTTTATAGAAACAGAAGGGACAAAAGTTGTATTAATTTTATTTCCACCTGGTGCCTATTACTTCTGACTAAATAGAGCAAATTTATTAGGAAAAAATGACCTTTTTTAATACTTTAAGCAGTGGAAAAATGAAATTTCCATAGGCAGATGCTGTTAATTAATTTTAATTGTCCTCACTGTTAAATAAATCTTTAGGATCCTGTTTTCTCCTCATGGATTTATAACTCATGGGAAATTTGCCCATGAAGTTCTGTTTTGTTCAAAACAATAAAATGAAATCATTGTTTCTTTCCTTGTGGGTACCGTTTTCAGGACTATCAACTATTTTTGCAGATTTTCTCTGAAAAACATAATTTATTAACATTTTTTTTTAACCAGCAGATCCTAAAGCTGGACACTATTTTAGTACTAGGGCCATTAATAGAGGCATTAGTACTCCTTTCAAGTTTAATTATGTTCGCTTTGCCTATATTTTTCTTTTTCTTTATTCTTCTGCTTAAAAATTAGAACTGTTTCATACATATTAATGCTTTTTCTTTTTGCACATTAGGAAGGGATTCAGAATGGTGTTGCAGAAAGCTCTAGGTGAAAGAGGATTTAGAGTAGAAGGAAGTTTTGTACACGATAGGAAATGTGTACATAATCAGAATGTTTGGGTGCTTGGTTGGATAGCTCTTCAGAGGCCACAACTATACATAAATTGGCATGTTAAAAATTAAAAACATTGTTACAGCACTTTCTTTATAAGGTTTTAGTTAGACATTTATGTAAGTTTTTCTTTAAAAATACTGGAAGCAGTCTGGCGACTTCATACATTTTGAGTACCTCCTGTGTTGGCAAGACTTTTAAAAGTAGACAGAGAAAAATCAAAAATAAATCTTATGTATTAAGGCAACAGAATGGTTGGCCAACATTGAATCTGAACACTGAGAGTGTGAGTTAATGGAGCTAGGTAGGAATTGTCCAGTTTTCATTAGTGAAGTCAAGGACAATGATAGTACACCACGATTTGATAAAATAAGGTGTCTTCATCACAGCAATATGTACTCTTCTATCTATTTAAGGACTGTGTCTCTATCAACCTTGCTCTTGGGCAATTAAGTGGCAGGAAAAATGATCACCTTGCCTGCTGCTAAGCTTAGATATATAACCTCATTGAAACCTAAGCCAGAGATAACTAGTGCCCTGAAATGCCTAAAACAACAATAATGTCCCTTGGGTTTGTAGTTCTCCGCTTTTGCTTTTAAAACAGATGGAAAGCCGTGCCCTGCATTTTTCACGTAGATGGTCTGATTATCTAGCAATGGAGTCCAAGGGTGTTTTGGTGCCTTTGGTTTCCAGGAGAGGAGCAGAACACAACGTATAGGTTGCAGGGGGGCTGTAGCCATCAAATTCCTTCTTTCACATCAGGGCATGATTTAGAGAGGCAATGCATTGAAAGGTTACACAACTACTTGCTGCACAAAAGCAGAGGCTGTTCTCCTATTGGTTATAATACAAAGGAGATGGTTCGTATAGCAGCTCTAATTAAATTGTTTGCAAGATTGTAAGCTGCTAAGGATTGTCTGCTCTGGGAAGCTAATATGCGGTACACTGTGGGGCAAAGTTATTTTACCAGTCAGTGTTGTTGTTATAGTACAAGTCCATACAACACTAAGTCTCTGCATGGACACCTGTAATGCATCTGCACTGACAATTGCTGACAGACCTTAGTAGGCTTCAGCTGTGCTAGGCATGCAAGCCTGATAACACAAACACAAAATCTGTCCGATGCACAGTACTGGACATGACCTAATAGTACTTGTAGTATTGTGAAAAAATTATATAACCCGCTGAGACATGGCTGCTAAGCCTGGATGGTACTGTGTTACAGAACATTAAATTTAATCAAAAGGGTTTCCAGTAACTTCAAAACTTGTGTCATGCCTTATTCTGCTGTGTAGACATGGAGTCCATACATAAGTGTAGACAGGAATAGTTAGTGTACTATAAACTCAAATCCAATTTACTGAACATAATATGAAAACCTATTAAAAAATCCATATCTCTTTGTGTGGGAAATGTAATCTACAATATCCCTACATGGAAAAGGAAAGTGCAGGAGGAAGCGGGGGGTGAGGGGGGGGGAAACTATGACTAAACAACAAGATACAGAAAAATACAGAGCGAAGTGTTCTGCCTCAAAAGCTGGAGCCAACAGTGCCAATAAAAAGGGCCAAACGCTAGCAGTGAAAATGTAAAACAGAAATTAGAAAGTAGGTGAAAACTTGAGCACTCATTAGGTAGATATTAAAAAGAAAATTGGTAAGTATATCCACAGGAAGAAGTCTCTTGCAAAGTTACGGAAACATAGATGAGAACATCATTGCAGGAAAATGCTTGATTTACTCCAGTAAAAACAAACACCCTTCCCCACTCTGTCAGAGAAACACCAACAAGAACAAAAGAATGAAGAGCTACTAATAACCAAAGGTAGTGGGGAGTTTGTTTGTTTGTTTATTTTTTTTAAATCTTAGAGTTGTTAAGAAATGTAGGGGTAGAACAGCTTTTGGTACCTAGATCATCCAGGCATGGAGCTCACCCCAGAGATCACCCTGGCTCTTACAGTGACATTCCTGTGAGAATAAAATCACTGGCATGGCACTCAAAGCAGTCTGGGATTAGGTTTGTGCAATATGACCAAGCAGCAAATAAGGGAAAAATACATGAACAGCTTACAGATATTGAAAAGGGGTAAAGATAGACGGAAAGTGATATAGCTTCTTCATATTAGAAGCTGAAGTTAAGAAAAGGAGGAAAAATAGAACTAATGTGAAAGATAAAAGCAATTCCTATCAGTTAAGTATATGGGAAAAATCTCTCAAGGGGAAATAATAATACTCCTGTCACTTAGCACTTTTGTAATTAAGTTGGGTATCACATTCTGAAATACTACTGAAGGGAACAATTCTGCACTGTCAGTCAGGTGATTAATTTGTTACTCTTAATAAACCTCTTCTATCTTACTCTTCTACAATGTAAAATGTATAGATATGCTTCTTGGTAACCTAAGCACTTCTATTGTGTGCAGTACTCACGTATACAGTGATATACATACATAATTTATTTAATCATGTAGAAAAATGGGCCACAAGTGTTTACAGTAAGAGAGTTAATCAATAAGACTCAGAGTATATCACTGCAAAAGGGATGCTGTGTTTGTTGACTTTAGGACTATCCAGGACTTCATGAACTCAGTTCTTTCACAGATATTATCTGACAAGCAGACTCACCTGGATCAACCAGTGCGTATAATTTGAATTTGCTTGAATGATGTATCAATGATCAGATAATGATGTGCTTGTCTTGTTCCAGATCTTTTGAGTACATCATTGATAATGTTTCTTAGAGGACTTAAAATCTGGTGTAAATAAATTGTTTTAATTAAATGTGATTGTCAGCTTCGTAAACCTAAACAAGACACAGATTTAAGGAACTCTCTTCTTATTTATTGAATTAAGTACACTTACCTTATCTCCTTTTAACTGTTCATTACAAAAGAATAAGATACCAGGACTGAATCTTATTAACCAAAATCTTTACCTTCTGAAATGAAAAGGCGTTTCCTGTTTACAATGATCAGAATGAGATTCAGGATTGGTAGTGGATCCACACACATTAGACCCCCTGCAATGGTAATCAGGGGGGGGAAAAAGTAAGCATATCTAAATAGCTAGAAATAGGACAAGCCAATACCTATTCAAGTTTTACAGTTTGCCCAAAGGACTTTGGCTTTTTTCCTGAAATTAATTAAAAAAACATGCATATATAGGCAATACTGTTGAACTCACCAGCTGGCCCCCAGTTAGACACACAAAGGTTGCACAGTTTTAATTGTTGCTTTCTGGAGCATGTCCATTTGTTTATTTTAGTTTAGATTTAAGAGATTTTCTTTTAATTTTATGAATATATTTTTAAAATTGGTTAGCAACTGAACATGTACAGATTTTTCTTCTTCCTGAGGTAAAGCCTCCTATGCAAAAGGAATACAGGTAGATGTTTTGGGGATGCTTTTACTATCTGTATTTCAAGAGTGAAAGTTAATAGTAATTCATTAAACCAGCGAAAGAAAAGAGGAAGGGAAGGAGTAAGATGTATAAATTTTTGCCTCCTTTGTAGTCCATCATTGTACTGTTAAGTCATTGTCTGTTTTAAAGTAAGTTGATAAAAAGCAATGGAACTTTAGAAAGCAACATTTCTGTAAGGCAGAACTATCTGCTCACAGAAGTATTTATAGAAAAAAAATGCTTGAAATCACCTGTGTTTACTGTATTTCAGTGTACAGGTAAGTAAATGATTACTCAAATTGCTTATTGATCATAACTAGAGATTTGCACATATAATTAATACATTCCAATTAATTCATTATTTCTGCTTATTTAGTCATGCATTTGGAGGAAAAGGTGTTCATTTACATTATATTGGTAGAGCACATAACAAAATGGGAATCAGGCTTCTATCAAAGTACAGATTTTAATAGCAGCAATCAGGACAGAAGTGTCAGCAAAAGACATTAATCTGGTAAGCAAGCCAAACTGATCTTTGTCAATGGCAAACATAAAATACATTTCCCAATTCTTAAGTCACATAGACAGTTAATTCATGGAATGAACTCAAAGTAATGCCTTTAAAGGTTTCATTATTCTTTATGATGTTCACCCTTTGTCTTTTCCTACTTGAACTGTAATCAAGATTACTGTTTCCTGTAATCCTGCATAGAATAGTGTGGAACCCTATCTAAGGATCAGTGGTGCTACTACATAGTGGTCTTGCTTGAGTTTGGAAGGAAGCAGGAGGGGGACACCAGAGGAGAATGGGAGGTTATTCAAGGTGGCATGAGTGGCTTGGGAAAGGATATACTAGATTATATGCAATGAAATGCTAGTTGGAATAATATTCAGTGTTGAAGTTTTTCTACTAAGAAGCTGCCAGACTGTCTGGAGCAGGCAACGTAAGGAAGCCTAGGGTTTAGGATTGCTTCTTGAAGGAGAAGTAGGGTTTTTTTTTTTTCTTCCTTTTGAAACTTAGCAATGGAGGAGCCTGCTGTTTCTATATATGGCAAGGCAACAGAATGCCTAACACATGATCCATGCAGTGGGATGGAGTTAGTTAAGAGCATTTTTTCCACTAGGCAGTTAAGCAGCTGCAATCTTAAGGAGAAAAGTCTTATTGTGAAGTGTGAGAAGCTACAGGCAATTTGTTCATTTTGTTTTATTTCTTGATCTCAAATCCTATTTAGATCAAAACATGATTTCAGGCATGATTATAACCCAGACAAAAAGGCATCTGATTGATTGTAATACCATAACCTCCTCTTTCTTCCGTGCAGAGGAATAGTCAGAGAGCATCAAAACTGTCATTGTCAGACATGTCCATTCTGAGGAGGTATCACAACTCACAGTATTAAACAGTGCCTTCTACCTGCTGACCTTTGAGTGCAATTACTATATTACTGCATTTTGAGAAATCTAAAGGGTACTTGCCAGTGGCTTATAAATGGTTAACTATCTGTAATATTGCACTTCTGAGAATAGCTTCAAAAGTCCACATCCTAGATGTGTAGCTGTGACCTAGTATATGCAGCTCTGACTTATGAAACCTGCAGATTTGAGAGGCCACTTTTTTTTTTTTAAACTCTTAAGCTTCAGATGCTGATAGTAATCTTGAATGTCAGTGAAAATTAGCAGTGACAGAGCTCAGAAAGTACGCCAAACCAAGGACAGTACTAATCAGCTTCCACAACTCTTTCAGTTTCAGTTGTTTTGCTGATGGTTTCCAGATTTAGATTTGTTATATGAGTTGGAACTACTACTTCAGCATCAGTACTGTATATAGTTGTATTTATATTATGCTTAAATTCACATGACAGCACATAATGAGAAAGGATCCTGTGTAAAACTCATTTTCTTCCAAACAAATCCAAATTTGGGAACTATTATTAAGAATATGACCATTCTAAAGACGCTTCACAAAAGAAAATGGTTTAAAAAATGCAAATAGAACAATTTTGGTACCATTTTGCAGGATAAACCCAAAATAAGTCCACAGTGGTCTAACCTGTCATGTATGTGCATCACTTATTTTGAGCCTTTGTGTGAATATATATATGCCAATTTTCATCTGAGCTGCTTTCTGAGGTGAAAAAACTCCTTGAATGACCAATCAAGCCCAAACATCAGGCCTCCAGCTCAGCCTGTTTTCCTCAGGTTACAGTCCTAATTAGAAGGACAAAATAGCTTGGAATATTTCAGAATCTAGTAAAGTATTCCATTCCATTCTGAAGCCAAAGATTTTAATCAATGGGGAGATGTATGCATGCAAAGGAAATGCAATAGGCCTGGTTCTCCAACTAAAACAAGTTGTAAATTAGTCAAGCATGCAAATAGGTAGCTGTATTTGTCACATGAAATAATTATATGGAGAACTGATTCTAGAACAGTCATACAAATAAGCAGCCTTTTAAGGACTGATAAATATATCAATTGTGAATTGAGAAATGTAAAGCATGTATAAGTTATACAAGCACTCAGTTTACATGCAGTGGTCTAATTTTTCAGCTGAAGGACTCTGAGTATGTCTGCTATCTTTATAGATATTTAGAAAAACCACAGCACAGCATGCTTTAGTCCTCAAACTTCAGCACTAATAGTGTGCCTACAGCTGAATAGATTTACAGCTAGGAAGCATTAGGGCCCAGAAAAGGGTCAGAGAAATCATCAGGAGGAATGGCATAAAATGCCTAAAGCATGAAAACTGAGTGAGGAAGGAGCTCTGTTGAAACCCTTGAGAGGTAAACATCATTTCATCCAAGCAGAGGAGCATCCTCCTCCTTTGACAGGTTGATGCATTATGAGAAGTCCTGTTGGTTCATGTATCTGAAGTGTAACATATGAAGAGCAGCTCTTCTGTGATTTCCAGTAGGGCTTGGTTTGCAAGATCAATGCTTGAAACTGGGATCCTTGTAAGCATGCCAAAAAGCAGTCCTTAGGAACCCTGACAGTTTGGTGGTAAGAACTCAGGCAAGGCTTGAAGGCTGGGGTTTAGTTCTTCATCTACAGTTGTTATTGATCAAAAAGCTTAAGAACTTTACTTTGGATCTAAAACACGTACTCCCTTTTGTGGATCTAGCTCCTAGTGTCTCCCTAGATCAGGGATTTATATGGTTTACAGTAGTGATAATTGTCATACATATCATATAGAAAGTCCATAAAAGATGTTGTATGCTAGTCATCTGAATGATTTCTACATATTTGCCTGCATTAGAATATCTTGAAGATGGCTGTATTTGTAAAATAAGTGTCAATGGTGTACATACTTGTTGGTACTTAATGTAACAATATCATGGTTACTGATGATATGCAGAAATGAGCAATGAATGTCACATAGCACACTTTAATATTTGGAATTTTCCTCTTCAAGAGTCTTAAATTCTCTTGTCAGAACCTACAGGATGGCCTAATTCATGTTTGGAAAGGGATAATCATTATAATTCAATCAAAAGGTCATAGAAAGCTAAACTGACCACTCCTTCAGATTCAGCAACATACTGCAAGCATTTCATATGCAAATATATTCACATAGAATTAAAAAAAATATTTCATCTAAAGCATCTAATCATACAGCTTGTTGCAGCTGCAGATTTTTTCTTATAAAAGCAGGCAAACAGAATTAAAAGTAGACTGACTTCACATTATAAAGGGGTAAAATTTTGATCAGGTGTATCAGGTGACTACATAAAATTATTCATCAAGGCCCTGATCCTGTCCAGTTAAAGACCTTAGACACATTAGCATGTATTTTATTTAGCACTGAATTTAGGCCTATAAGCTGGAGTAGGATTTGATGAAGTCCTACTGTAAAGTAGCCAGTATTGAATATGGCATTTTTCCTTGCTTCATGATGTTTTTTAGATATTTTATTCCAATCATACTCTTTAAAAATATAAAATAAGCTGTATATTAGGTACCTAAGAGACATCAGCAGCAACTGAGCAACCAGGAATTCTAGTCTTCCTTGTTAGTTGGGATAACGCAAAGAAAGATGACAAAAGGCAAGTAGTACCTAGCTGTTCTGAGCATGAAAACAGTATTAACCACCCCATTTTTGCTAGTTAAAAGTAGTGAGGTTTGGCTTTTTAATGAATAAAGCAACATTCTGGTTAATCCATGTATGTACTTTTAATAAGGCAGATCTTGGTGCTTCTGGGTATCATTTAAGTTAACCTTGTTGAGGCTAAGGTTAATGAGAGCATTTGTGATCTAGAAGTAGGTTTTGTTCCAAACAGCTTTCTAGTATGCCACAGTAACTTGTTAAACTTTCTTTACAAGATTACATCCAAGTGGAAATTTCAAATAAGAAAAATGTACATATTGTGTACTGAGTATTTATATTCAGTTCTAATATACCTTTTCACTGTGATCTTTTTGGTGAAGAGATAACATTCCCTATTATATCAGTTATGCCACTAGCACTTGTTCCTTCATCCTCAAGGAATTCATTTTGTTGCTTGCTTATTTTCTCACTTTTTAGGAGAAACAAAGGATGTAAGAATTGTATATCATTTAAGTGCAAGAAATTTGTATGAGTAATTGTCAGACAAAATAGTCATTTGCACCAATTTTGAATCAGTGCTCTTTTTTCAAGGGCATCTCAGGCCAGATCATTTAACCCCTAAAGAAATTTTAAAAGTTAGAACTATACCTCAACACTGCACATCAGTGTAAGGAAGGGCCAGGTAGAAGACAGGTCAGCACTAGGTCGGTTAACGTATTTGAGGCATAACACAAGGAAGTAGAAAGCAAAAGTGTGTACTTGATAATATTTCAAGTGTTAGAATTCAAGTGCCCCATTTTAGTTAGATGCACATTAGAGGAACAAGTTAAGTTTTTGATTTCATTTAAATAACAAAACTTCCTGCTGCAGTACCATTTCTAAGGGTTCTTTTAATATGGAAAAAATATTTAAGCTTACATGCAAATTACTTTCTCATACTAAACAAAAGTCTACTAAAACTACTTATAAGGTGCCACATATATACCAGTATGTTAAGATCATCCCTGCAAGCTTTTCAAGTATACAATCATAATGAAGAGAGCATGTACATAAATTTGATGGCATATTTTTCCTTGACTTATACTGATATCACCTTGATTAAGATTTCAGTGTATAAATCAAGGTGGAGCTTGGGTTATTTTATTTATACTTTGTCTTTTATGTCTCATTCTTGCCCTCTGTTCACATTCTTCAGCAGTGCTTTGAATAATATATACCTTCTTAGTGCCCACTGAAGGTATGCTGCAGTTATGTTTGAACTCATGTTTAGGATGCAAACTAAGTCCTCCTTAAAATCCTTGAGAAAGGAAAGTACCACTGTCATGAATAATTAGATTTTAATCATCTTTGACAAGTTGCTATAAATGTGGCTTTGTCAGGCCTTCTTTGCCCCTTCGTTATACTTTTGCTCTTTCCTGTATTTAGTATCCCTTATTTCCTTCTGAACACATCAATTTTGATTTCTTAGATAAAATAAGTAAATTAAACTCAAGATTATAAAAAAACTACTGAAAAAAACAAATGAAAAACTTAGTGTTTACTACCAGGTTTTGCTTAGCCTTTTCTAATTTCTCCAGTTTTTGAATTGCACTCCAGTTTAATTTTATTAACTAAAGAACACAGTGAGGTCAACAGATGCTGCTCAGAAATTGCTTAGAAGTGTTCAAGAAGTCATCCCTTGGCATTGATAAGAAATCAATAGCTAGATACATTTTTAGCATTCTTTTTGTGGAATAGAAAAACTTTTCTTTCATCCATCTTTTGGTTAAGGAATCCTTGGCCCTTCTAAACCTGATTGCTTTGAGTGTCATGCAAAATCCACACTTATTCTCAACTCTAATCAATAGATGTTAGCTGTTTATACAAATACTTCTAGCTATGTCAGCTTTTAGGTCCTTATTCTTGACCGCAATGTGTTACTGCTTTCCACTTTTGGAAGGCTTTATTGAACGCTGTGGAGTTGCTACATACCTTTTCAGTTGCTGAACTGTAAAAGCAACATCCATACACACCTTAATGTGTGAGCAGTGTTTCTTGTACAGTGGTTAGAGCCTTCTGTTATGTCACACATTCAATGTGTAGTGACTTCTAGTAGCAAAACCAAATAAGGCTACGGCACATGAGCTGAATCCTTCTCTAAAAGATTCCCGCTATTTTCCTCTTCACTTAAGTCCCCAGCACCAAAAAGGAGAGAGCAAAAAGACTTAGTAATTCCTAAGGGTCAAAGACATTCCCTTCACATCACAGCACCTTCCTGCTCCACAGAAGTGTCAAGATGGTGGCCCTTTCTTCATGAAGAAATATCTAGGGGCACAGCCCTGAAAAGGGTGCTCAACTTGATTGTTCTTTTCTGCCTTGATCCATAATAACTAGCAGATAGATATTAGATATTAACACTCTCACTCTGAGGGAGTGTTTCAGAGCTTATTTTTGCTGGATGGTTTAAGAAAGATAGAAAAATAGATGGTATAGTGGGGTATGGCACACCTAGCTCCTTGGCAGCTGTGATCCAGCCTCACAGGAGGTGGGACTTCCCAGGGAATCCTGTTACACTATACTGTATCATCTTTGATCTTATTGAATGACAGTAGGCTACCCAGAGCCCTTGGATGAGTATATCTGTGTCTGTGTATACTCCTTGATGGTTTTTTGCATATGCCCACTCATGAAAGCTACAGCAGTATCTACTCTTATAAAAATACTTTAAGTCAGAAAAGCGGTTCAAGTCAAGTCATTCTAGAGGATATTCTCAGAAACAAGAAAAAACAAAATGAAACGCCAGGGAAGGAGAATACAATGTGTTGCATTTAGTCCATTTAATTTTAAAATGCCACTAGTTTTTGGGTATTTGTTAGCAAAAAGATTCCCAATCTCAAAGACCTAATGGCATACTAGAGATTAGAAGGGAACATTATAATTAATTTTATGTAAAGTCCAAAGGCAAAAAGCACTTGAGTTGGGGAAAAAAATGTCCTATTTCAAGTGCTGGCATTCTTCAGAGTGGTGATGGGGACATGTACAGGAAGACGAGCTAATGAGCTTCTGTTTTCTAAATCAATGCAAAAATCTAGTGGCAAAGTGGCAGGCTTCCCATTTCAATGTCATTTACAAAATACAAGTAGTCCAGTGCTTACTCAATGAAGAAAGAATTGCAAAGCTTACTGCTAATGAAGATTTTTGTTGCCATTTTTTAACTAGATCAAAAGGATATGTTAGTTCAATGTATTTTATGCAAAGCAATGCTTTAACTTATTTCTTACAGATTATTGCTTAGGCAGAGAAGGCAGGTATTAATAGATGTTTTTGATGAACTCAGTTGAGAAGCTCTTCTAGTTCCACATGCATATGTGCACATTTGCCTGTCTTGATTAATGAAGAATTAAAAGTAGGAAGTTTCCTGCAGCAGTGCAAGATGGCATGTTTCTGAATAAGCTGTAGACAAGAAAAATATTCATAGTATATGCTCCCATACAAAAAATGTTCTGTCACAATAATACACATGAAAAACAAAAAGCTATCTGAAATGTGAGTGAGGAGGAACAAAAATGGATAAAGTGATGCAATAAATAGAACACTCTAGAAAAAGCCAGCCTGTTCACCTAGGAAGACGTTGTTATAGACAAGGAGGTACCAAAAAGTGTTGAACTACTTTGAGAACTTACAAAATAACCTTGACTCTGCCGATCTACTTCAAGTAGAAACCATTCTGTGGTACCATTCACTGATTTAATCATTTGTGTGCTCTACCCCTGCACCACAAAGCTATTACACATATCTATTTTTAAATATCATCTATTCCTATATTTCACAGCTAGTAACCAGATAACTAAGACTAATAAATAAAACAGAAAGGAAATCCCTGCAAAGAGCATCTTCTAAGGCATTTTGAATATTTAACCAGATGGAATTCCCTTCACTTCCTAATATTTTATAAAGAAAGCACTTGGCTCAGCTGAACAATAAATTAACATTTAATTTGAGATTGACACAAACTAAGCAACATCAATCATGTCCACTATAGTTTAGTGAGGTAACATTCTCTAGAGGAACAGCCCTTGAAGATATGACATAATATATATAGAGTTTTCCAAATAAGATCATCACTAGCCTTTTAAAACTGAAGCGCTCTTGAAGATTGTCTAATAGGCTTTTCTTCATCCAGCCTATATACAAATGCCAAGTTCTCCATCTTCCATCAGACAGGTTTCTTGAAGGCATCTTCCTTCACCTCTTCAATGCCCCCAACCTCCAACTAATCAAATTACCCTATACCCCATGACCCATACAAGTATCACTCACTATGCACTTCTCTAAGACTGATCTAGCTTTAAAAACAGTATTTCAGTGGTTTGTGTGGCCTTGTTTTTTCCTTGTTTTATTTTTATTCAAATACTGAAACATTTTCTTTTGCCTATGAGACAATTCCTCACTGCTCAGATTTCTCCTGCAGTTCTCCCTGCTAACTCTTCTTCCTGCTTCTAATCCTGCCCTCCTTTCCTAGTTTGTTTCCTTAGCAGTCTCAACTACTCCGAATTCCACCCCCCAGACATTGTACTCTTGTGTTTACTGACTTTCTATCGGGGGAAGTCAGTACAATAAGATGCATCTGTTTTCTTCTGCATATGAGGGACAGAAAGGGTGGCTTATGAACACGCGCACCCTGCACCCAAGTTTTCAGCTCCACAGTGACATTTTTAATCCATTGCCCAATTTCATTCAGATTAGTCATAGCAATACTGATTTCTGACACATTACAACTCGATTTACATGACAATAAGCAGCCTCATTGGGGACTGAACAGGTTACATCCCCAGTAAGGAAACATTGCAACATGTACTCCCATCCTTAGATAGATATCCTCAGATTAACACAAATATGTAAGAATTAAGTTTCAGTGATTTCATTTCCCCCCCTTTTCCTTTTTTCCTTACTGTTATAAGGAAAACTATTTAGACAAGTTATGAGAGATTAATGAGAGCACCTTCAGCTTGATGCATTGCTCCAGTAGAGGAGTATGTTAAATTGTAACTGGGAAGATGGAGTGTCTCTTCCCAGCTACCCTCATGTTCAGCTAAAATCTTAGGACTTAGCAGTGAGCTAGTTAGATGCAGTGGTGCAGAACAAGATTTCATAACTTCAGACAGCTTTCAGAGTTTTGTTCACCACACTCATTCATGCTCAGAGAGCTGAAAGATTCAAGGTAACAAATCTAACTTTCTGATATGTTGTCATATCTCAAGCCAAGGTTTTTCTGTTTTGCCAACTTTGTTTTCTTAAATGAAATTAAGAAAACAAAGTTAAATCTATATTTAACTTTGCCCACCACCAAGAGACAGCTACTTAAACAGGCCCTTCAAACTTGGCCAATTTCTATCTTAAAGTGCTTCTGAATGTTTTTTGAAATTGCAGTTTAGCTTCAGAGAATATCAGAGGGGATGGGAGAAGGGCAACTGGCTACACTATGCTCATGTTTAATAATAATTTACTATTTTGTTCATTTGGTAAAACAGCTCAGACTGCATATTTTGGAAGCCATCCTTGTTTCTAAAGCAGTTTTACCTGTTGCTTGCATACAAGTGCCTAAATTGAAATACTGAGCAGAAGACCAAACGTGCATTGACTGCAGACTGCCTATTAGTATGGTCATTGTTTTACCCAGAAGAAGGTGTATTGCTTCTCTCATTGTCTAGACCATTTTATTGGAGACCTTTCAAACAGGCATGCATAGTTTAGACTGATTACAAATAATAGTATTTTAAGAAAACATATCAAGGACTGAAGCAGGTAGTATTTAACTGCATATGCAATGTGAAGTGTGTCATATGTTGGCATCAGTAACAATAGTTAAAATACAAGCATGAAAAAATAAATGAAAATCCAATGTTTCCTGTCAGCCTGCACAAACACACTTCTAACTGAAAATGGCATACTTTTTAAAAAGCTCTCAGTGGTAAGTGATTTAAAACTTAGATAACATAAGGTAGCTATTAAGTGGCCTCTGTGAAGTTAATTTGATAGTCTAAGCCCATTTTACAGTCAGTAGGCACATGTTTCACGTGGTTAAAAGTAGACAACCAGCTTTAGACTACGTAATGCTGAAGCAGATACCTGCCTTTAGTTGCGACTCCACCCAGACCTGTGTCTTGCTCTGCATTTTCACGATGGGAACTGCCAGAGCATAAGCAGTCTAAGTCCACAGCTGTGCCAAGATCTCTTCCCAGGACTGGAAAACAGGTCCTCCCTGCCAAGGGAGAAGCAGTTTCCTTTTTCTTGCCTTCCCCTATCATGATTAGGGCTGGTTGCACTGGTTAGAGGCATGGTTATATGGCAGTCCCCATGGGTCTAGCTACAAGGATAAGGAGATTAATAAATAACAAGACTGTTGATATCTTAAGCAATTCATCTCAACTCCAAGCAACTAACAGCAAAACATTTAGTCTAGAGCAAAGCATCTGACAACAGTTATTCAAGGACCATTTTTCACTACTCAAACACTAGCAGCCAAATACAATAAGAGAAGTCAGACACTTGATATGGTGTAGGAAAGCAGCATGAGAACAGATATTCTGCTAAAAGGGCTTAATTAAAAATGTTAGGAGGAAATGAGAGAGAGGATGAGCAGGAACAGCTGCCTGCATGGAGGCACAAATCACTTGAGGAAATAATAAAACTGAGTCAGTCTGATGTGGGCATGTAAGTGATGAAAACTTGTTTGGTCCAACAATTGGAGGTAGGACTACTAAGAAAAAGACTTGATCTGGGCAGGGACAGCTGTGGAAAAAAAATAGCCCAGGGAGACAATAGGAAGGGCTGCTTTCAGTTTGCTCTAAAAAAGAACTCTGAGAAACAACAAGAACATGAAAAGATCTATACAGTCTACTGAGTAAAGCAAACTCCAAAAAATACCTGTCAGGAAGCAGCAAGAGCAGGCTGCTCCACAAGGCAGGGGCAGCAGCCAGGCCAGCACCCTCAGCCACAGGGGCACCATCCCACAGCAGCCAGGCAGGGCAGGTTCAGGCAACAGTAGCAGGAACATCAGACAAATCCATAGCAGCAAGGCAGATCCAGCATCAAGACAGAGGATTAAATCAGCAGGTCAAGTGCAACAAGGAATGGTGCTGGACCCAGATCTGCCCACAACATAACTTTGACTGGAATAAGGGGTTTAGTAGGAGGAGAGGCCTGAGCTTAAATTTAGTTCCTGGGCCAATGGATGGAGGATGTGTGGGTGGAGGACCCAGGTGATGCTGGTCAGGGAATGACTGGCCTAAAGGGACCAAACTCTGGCCTTTAGCAGGCAGATGTTTTGAATAAGGAGAAAAGGCAGAAGCAGAATATATTTTTCTTTTCAAAAATGTTTATCATTTTTTTCTTGTCAGGTATCCCCATGTATTACAGGGAAGTTTGCCCTCTGGGTGGGTGGCCACACAAATTTTCAGTCTCCAGGCTTGTATGCACTGCCTGAGGCACAACTCAGAATTTGAGACAGTGTCTGCTGCCTCCTAAACCTTCTGTAGCCCTACCTTGCCTCCCTAATCCTGGCAGTTCCACACATCTCAAGATAGCAGGCTTATTCTGGCTACAAGAACCACCTTCTTTACAGACATGACACCAGATCCACTGTGACGCTTTGGGTGAGGTCATTACTGGTGATTGGGGGACTTTATGACTTAATCAGATGCATTACTGCCCAGAAGCCAGCCCCCCTTCTTGTCATTACGGAAAAGTGCAAAGGTTGCAGCAAGGTGATTCTCCCACCTGCTGACATTACCAGGAAGGTGCAGAAAGAATTTTTTTTTTCCTTAGTCCACCCTGTACTTCCTCTTGCAACCTTTAGAAGAATTTTCTGAGGAAATAAATGCACTATTTTTTGCCTTTACCTTGCTGTCAGTGGCCAGTCACTTCAGATCCTGCTCGCTTAAGGGTACTCAGCTTCCCTCGCTTGGAGAGGGGGAAAAAAAAAAAAAAGGTTGTGACAAGTTCTTGTTGCTTTTAAGCCTTGTAACCTGTTCCTTCCTATTGCATCAGTAAAACGCTCAGGTTTCGGTACGTTCCCCAGGAACCAACAGGGTTCAGTGGCCCTATCCAGCCTCCTCTCCCAGGTCTATATCTCCCATTAAACCTCTCTGCTATAAGAACTTTTCTTTCCCCTCTTTCCCATTGCTCCTACTGGAGTGGCTGTATTTAAGCAGCCTAAACTTTGAGGCT
Source organism: Struthio camelus (assembly GCF_040807025.1). Lineage (NCBI taxonomy): Eukaryota > Metazoa > Chordata > Aves > Struthioniformes > Struthionidae > Struthio > Struthio camelus. Next base: position 30,866,642 of record NC_090945.1, read on the forward strand.
GGGCAAAAGTGAAGCTGTGGAGGCCACACTGTGCCTCATAGCTGCTCCAAAAGGTCCTGCCAGACACCAGCTTTGCAAGTAGAGCTGGACTGCTAATTTTCAAGGATTCTTGCAATGGTCCTGGACAGTATATAATCCACAAGTACAGAAATAGCCACAGTTTCTGCCAGAAGTCAGAAGACCAGTGGGCACACTAGGAGACCAGTTAGTTACAGAAAGCAGCTCATACTAAACGATGCTTTTTTTGTTTGCTTATCAAAGACCCACTGGTTGAAATAGTTACTTGCTTAGCCCTCAGGCTGATGTTCAGACATTAATCCAGCTCTGGAAGAAACATGATTGAGGGGTATTGTGATGTGCAGAGGTGTCTTCAGTGCAATGCCTACTGTATGACACAAGATTTATGTGTCCCAGGTCATTGATTTGTACAAAACCTACATACACATTCAAGAGGTGAGAGAGATGAGCTATTTATAACACTGAAAAAATCAAGTTTTCAGTTTGAAATTCCACCTTTAATTTTTATCATTCAATTTGGTGCATGTTGTGGCAGCCAGATACAATGAACTGTAAAAGCTGAAATAAAATAAAAAGTTATTTAGAATCTGTCACTTAACATCTGAAAAGAATGACATCTATAGAGTGTAAAAGCAAATATATTTTTACCTAGTGCCATGTAAAAACCCCAAAATTATATTTTCATGCCTATTTTTGCTGTTTCCTCTGAACAAACTTTGTGATATATTAGAAAATGAAGATTTTAATTAAAATTGATAATACTGAGCCAGCTGCTGCTACTGGCCTTCTTAGTAAAAGACAGCAGAGTTTCTCAAGAGGAGGACTACTGAAATCCAGGCTAAGAAACTGTAAACTACTAGCAAACTAGAATGGCAAATACTATAATGGTACATTCAGAATGCCGATATTAACTTAAAAAAAATATTTAAAATGTATTTTCCTATCAGTCGTTTCCTTGCTAACATGCATTTTCAGATTTATCTACTCAGAAAAAATGTTGAGCAGTTGTAAATAAAATTCCAATTAGAGAGAAGTATACATATAGAAGATATGTGTAGTCATGCACACCAAAATTTATATTAAGCTATTTTATACCATAAAATAGCTTATACCAATAATATTATATATATTGGTGTGTGTATATATATATAATACACACACACACACACAATTATACCAATAATATTATATATATATATTATATTATTTAATAATGCATATTAACCTGAGTCTAGCATGAGATACCAGTATGTCTAGTTACGACGTTTTATTTAGTTACTGGATTCCTGTTGTGGCGTGAACAAATGGTACACTGAATCCAGTATGTGTTAATAATTTAACCTAAGAACATGACCACAAATTCATCCAGTGCTCTGAGGATAGATGCTAGACTAATATCCTCCCAGTTACAGGTAATGAAATAGGAAAAAAATGGCCTTCCCAATAAAGCAAGGGGTCTGAGAAACTCTGAGGTATCAACAGCTTAGATTGATGTGACAGCTTGGATAAGACCTATTAAAAAGTAAATGAATATTACAAGGTCTAACCATCAGTAAATGTGCACAGTTTTACAGTCAACTGAGAGAGTCACGTGATTACAGGCAGTAACTGTAATATTGAAGCTGTATTAGCTCAGTCATTTCATCTGTGTGCTTGAGGAACTAGGTAAGTGCTTTAAATCAGTAAATATTGGACAGGATTTGGCAAAAAGCTCACTTTATTATCCAAAGCAGACCACCTAAGTCCATCTTTATCTTGCAAAATCAATTTTTCCAGATCTGTTGCATGTAGTTGTTGCTACATTTTTCGTTGAAACTGTGAGTATCAAATATCTCTAAACCCAGTTATTTAGACACAGTTTGGTACAGTTTTGGGTACTCAGCTTTGTTAAAGTTGAAAATATAGGCCTGTAACCTTAACTTCTATGTCTGTTTCCTCAAAAATAAAATGTAACTATACCTACCTTCTTAGTTAAGATCAGTTCACTAAACTGATTAGTGAACTGTAAGTACTACATGTTCTTATTCTTACTCAATTTATTTCTCTTTTACCAGAAGTTAGTAACCTAGAAGATATAACAGGATTTCTGAATATATTGTCATATGATGTAATTCTTGAATGATACACAACTACTGCACATATTCATTCCGTTAGTGCGACGTTGCTTGATGTCAGGATATTGCCCACATGTATTAATTTTCTTTCCTAATGTTAAAAAGTCTCTTAATATTAAAAAGTCTGAAGTACATCCAGTGTGTAAGGATCACAAACAGTTTTGTGTCATCCATCAGATCACAAATAGTTTTGCTCATCAAAACCACCATTTGCAGTTCAGATAAAGGAAAACACTTTAGCTTAAATAGGTAGGAAGATATAGACCATCTACTCTTAGGACTATTGTTCCATCAATGACTGTCATAAAATGAAGTGCATTAGTTCCTCTAGAAAAAAATAGAAAGACAGTAAGTTTTCTATTTCCCAAATTCCTTTACCTTCATGGAAGATCATCTAAGCAACTAATTTATGTTGCAACTTTAGATTGCCAAAAAGGAGTAATTAATTACTCGGAGTCTTGAAATCTCAAGAATGATGAGAGCGCCCTGGATCATTTTCTCATTTCAATGTGTATTTTCATTTTGTCCAGCAAATTTAAAAAAAACCTTCCTACGAAAAGCACCATCGTATACTTGACCTTCAGTTATCATGGCATAGTTATCAAGTGCTTTTTTTCATGGCATTTTGTGTCAGGTTTTCAAACTGTCAGTCAGGAATCGCAGTGTCTCCTATTTATGATTAGAAGCACAGTCGTAAAAAAAACCCCTAATGTATTAAATTCTGCCCAGTTAGTTATAACATGGGCTGATGGTTATGTCAGGCATCTTAGGTGCAATTGATATATGGAGACCTGGCTTCACACAATGGCAAGGAAACATCAATCAACATCAGGAACTGCTTGTAACATTTGAATAAACTCACTAATATATAATAAATGCAGAAGTATACCTGTCAAATTCCTGAACATTGTGATATTTGAGGAAACTTAGTGTCTGAAGCTTTACCTGAACTTTGCGATTTGTCACTTTCTGCGGTGGATTAAGTACATACCGTGGTTTAGGACACACAGAGATTGCAGGATGAGCTAAATTAATTCCTCTGTCTTAGTAAGGGAATCTGTGTGTGTGTATGTGAAGAGAGAGATTTTTGCATTTGTTAAAAACAGTCTGAATGCTAGCAGATGTGAACATAGCATGAGCAGTGTAATGGAAATGTCTCTAAAACTTCTCTGATTAACTTTGATATCAGATATTACCTTTATTAGTTTTAAAGTTTATAACAGGTTTTGAGAGCTGTTTTTTGTTTGTAGACAATCATGGAGGTCATTTCCAATAAGAAGTTAGTTAAGATTCCATCCTTGTGGCATATCAGTAGGATTTTTTATGATTTATATGTCTGTCTTCAAGCAACGGACTGAAATGATTGGCTTAATTTAATTTAAATGAAATTTGAATTCCTTCGGGCCAGATTTTTAAATTTATTTAAACATCTAAAAATGCCTAATGTCATTTCTACCTTGAGGCTCTTCAGATACCTTTACAAGGCTGGTCTAAATGCTCAAGTCATTTCAGAAAATAATACTTTCATTCTAAATGACTTAAATGCTTTTAAAAATTTTACTGTTTACCCGCAACCATGCCTGCCAGCTAGTCTCAGTGAGATCTTGAAGACTTATAGTACAGATGGCTCCAATAACCTAAAGACAGCCAAGAACATGAAGGTTCTTTTACCACTTTCTGAAGCAATACGGCCCCTATTGAAACATCACTTAGCCTTCCTCATGCAGTAAAAGAAAGAAAAGTCTTGGATGACAAAACAGAATGAAAGATGAAGTGAGCAAATTGCGTGTAGTAATCAGATCATTGGCAGTTCAGTAATTCATCCTCGTAACCAGCTTTCTGGTAACCAAACTGAGGGACAAAATCAAGAATACAGTTATATCTCACTGTCGTGGAATCTTTATTGTCAGCTGATTGCTCAATTAGTACTGCATAGGCCCTGCATAATCAGGAGACCTACTTGTTTGCAGAATGCACTGCTGAATTAAAACAATATAAAGTTGTCAATTAGTTAAGTAAATAACAAACAAATGACTCATTGCACCATTAACATCATAACGTGGTAGTGCTTTTTTACACGCATATAGTATACAAATATGTCTTTATTCCTAACGAATAAGGACCTTCACCATAATAATTCATCAAGCACTTGTTTTAGAGAGAGTGACTTTTACTAGTAACCACTCTGTAAAAGTGATTTTACAGAAAATGTCCTATGATTAAATACAATTCCTAATACTTTCAAAGAGCTCCTTTCAGTGGAATAAGGAATAATTCATGACAGTGGGGATAAGCAATGTATATCGTACATAAAACTCATGTACCATTTAATTTAATCAATGAAGTAATTCATAACTGAATAACATCCTGTTTGTTGTGAACACCACAGAAAAGAATGTAGTCCAAGTACCAAACAGCAAAAGCTTACTACCCTCTGTAATATAATGAAGAATGTTAAACAGGTTTTCGGAAGTAAGGTGTAGACTGTGAATCAAAGAATGGTGATAAAATGTTGCAGGATACTCTTACACAAAGCAGTGAATTTTTTTATTTTTTTGAAGGGAAAGACTTGAATCCAGATCCTTTTCTTCTCTTCTTGTTCTTCAGTCATTTTCACGTCTGCGCAGTGTTCTCTAGGGTTTTTTTGTGTGCTTGTTTCTAAGTAAAAAGAATCACTTCTGTTTCTCTGATATTTTTATCTATAGCACAGATGTTATCCTATATTGTCCTATGGTATTTCCACTCTTGGTTCCTGCACTGTGTGGATTGCTGCGTTAATAAAAGCTATTCTGCAATACACAGAAAATAAAGTGACAGTTCCTTCTCTACATTTATACATAATGTCATTTGCAATAAGCTATACATCATATTGGAGTTTTTTAACTAAAGTAATTTCACTTTTTTGCTCAGTTACCTTTAACAATAAAAAAAGGGTTAGTGATCTTATTTTAATCTAATAGAAGTGAGCCATTACTTTTACAAATACAGTTTTGTTATGTTGTCCTATCTTACCATTGCATATAATTTTGTATTTTCATTAAAAAGTAATATTAAAGCAATTATAGAATACTGCTGGTTGGAAGGGACCTCCAGAGCTCACGTAGTCCAACCTCCTGCTCACAGCAGGGTCAGCTAGGGCAGGCTGCTCAGGGCCATGTCCAATCAGATTTTGAATATCTCTGATTCTGGAGACTCCACAACCTCTCTGGGCAGCCTCTTCCTGTTTTTAATGTGACTTAGTCTGATTATTAGGGGAGATTTAAAAGTGGTCTCTAGCCAGAAAATGCACTGGAATTGAATTTCATTATCTTTACTGTCAACATTCATACATAGCCATCAGCTCCATTTTAAAAGTCATTGTTACTTGTCAGAGCCTTGCCTGATAAGAGTGTATGTGTAAAGAAGAATCATGTTGTCTTCCTGGAAGAAATCAGTTTTGCTACTTTTTTTTTTTTTTTTTTTTTCCGGGCAGCCTAGAAAGAATGGACTGGGTCCTATTCCCTCTCATGTACTTGAACCAGGGGGCCAGGTGGACCGTTTCATGCAACTTTACGGATAAGCTGCAGATACAAAAAGTCAAGGGAGGTTAACTGCCTGGAAGAGTGGAAAAGAGCATAGCCCTACCAGCACATTTGAGCCAGAATATTTAAATAAATCCTACCTTCATGGAGAAACTGACACTGATTATACTTGTAAAGACTATTGAAGAAAAGGATGTGTAATGGTAGGTGGACTTAAAAGAAGCACAGATTGCACAGGTATTTCTCAGATGACAGTTTGACCATATAATCTGTTGGATGTTTCTCCTCTAGTAAGACTAGGTGAATAATACGTTAGATTACTCCTACACATGATAACTCAGAATGCTTCTGAGTCTTTCAAAATATTCGACAAATTGTTTATCAAAAACTATCACTTTTTTTTTATTCTTTCTTCTTTTAGTGCTTCTTTCTGTTCCCTGGATGAATGGTTAATAGACTAGAAAAGAAATTTTGGTGCTATTCATGGAAATGTTTTCACTGCTACCATTCAGCAAAATACAGCAGTGTTTTGCATGCACATAATATTTTGGTTCCCATGAACCAATTTGGCAGTTTGTGCCAAACTTCCACCGAATTTGGTGCATTCAGTTTCACCACACAGAACCTCAGATTTTCTCCCGTAGGAGTGTTGCTTTGCAGAATGCTTCTGGAAATCGGTCTCCCTCTTTCTCTCTGTAAGTTTAAGAAAGAAAAGAAATTGATTTCCAGACGCCTTCTTTCTGCCTGTTTGTCTCTCCTGCACAGAAACAGATAGATATAGATTCATGTTTTTATATATATATCACTGTTTATACGTGAAATAACTGCTGATGGTTTTATTTTATATTTCTATTAAGCCCTTTCTAAACTAGGTATGTTTTATTTCCTTATACGGCCTCTTAAATGATCTATGCTATTTTACCTCCCACCTGATCCATGCACGATGCAAGCTTCCCGTTACTTGACTTGACCTGCAGCTATAGATTCCCTGATCTGAGATAGCTAATCGTTTCTAACTTTGCCTTGTACATAGTGGTTTCATTTTCTTGTATCATAATCTTTTCCTGAATTCCTATAAATATTTATTCAGTATTTCATTATCTTGTATATAATCACAGTGACAGTATATTGGAACACTGAATGCTGAGACGGGTAAAGATACAGTTCCTCGGTAAAATGGTGCAAATTCTAATTTTCTCTGAAATGATTGTTCCAAATGTTTTCTGAAACAGACGAGCAGAGTAAAAGAATTAAATTCCATAATGATGCACCACATAGCTGAGACTGGTTACAAGAGGTCTAAGTGTCAGAGTCATCTTCTCTGCAGTCTGCAGATTAGATTTCAGCTCCACTGGGGCTTTCTGATTCTGTAACTATGCAAAGAAGCCCTGCAACTATTTAAATAGGGAGCTTTTTTGTTTTGTTTTCCCTTTTCCAAAGATCCATTTGCTGTGAGTTTATCCCCAGTAAGAATATAAATTGGTATCATATTTGTAAAGGAAAGTGGTCATTGTTATAGATTGTTTAATAATCACTGCTAAGTAGAAAACAAATAAAAGTAATAGAGAATCTGATTTGTGTCACATGTGACATGGAAGCATTAGTCAAAGTAATTGTAAGCATCCATTGCAAAATGCATTAATCATCCTTTGCTGCTACCCATTAGCAAGATATCTCCACATGGATAGAAAGGCAACATTTGCTTGTGGTGTTTCAAACTGCAAAATGTTAATAATTTATCTTTCTTATGAGGAAAAAATGGAATAATTGAATAGCTAAGTGGACTTACTCAAATTCTGACTGAAGAGAAGTGTACCAGCTTCAAATTGGGTCCCGAGGTACACAGCTATCCAAATCCTAAAATATAAAAACCAGATTTGTTATCAAAAGTAATCCCTCTTCCCCCCCCCCCCACCCCCCAATAAAATATGACATTGCACCATATAATTGCACAGGAAATTAAAACTCTTTTCACAGGTTTAATAATAGATGAGACATAGACTTTGAAATAATTGTTTTTATTGAGCTCTGCCTTTCTCTAGCACAGCATGCAAGCTGTGGCTCACATCTTGCACCTCTGTCAACTCAGAGATGGATTAGCAAAAACACTAAGGGGTTCTATTTGGAGACCACAGGAAACAAACAGGTGCCAAAAACACAAGTCTGTCCCCTTCTTTTCCTTTTCCTTTTTTTTTTTTTTAAATTCGGAGTGCTTGTTTTGAATCACTTAAACTTACCTGAAAAACTACTTTGTAGAGTTGTACTTCGTAAGCAGCAGGCTCCTTACCTAGCTGCCACTGCAATTCAGTATCTGCTTCTGGAAGCTACTGCCTTCTTTTCACATGCACAGACTCATTCTGCTCTAGCAAAGGGCACCAGTTTTTTAGGTTCAGTATTTTGAAAAGTGAAAAAATGACCTTTATGAGGTATAAAGGAAAACTGTAGCTTTTAGCAAAAGCTCCCCAGCTACTGAATTGTTGACTTGTCACCTGCACTTGCACAGTACAAATAGTATCTATCTTCATATCAAACCAGCATATATTGCATAATATAACATAGGTATGTTTGAAATCCCAAACTATGACAGAACCTGGGACTTTTGTATTGCCACTACAGTATTACAAGTTTTTAGCAGCAGAGCTGTGTTGAAGTGATACCAACCTTACTATTTTAGCTTGTCAGGCGCTCCGTTGTTTTAGTTTGCCCATATCTCTTTTTTTCTGTTGGCTGAGGCTTAGATATAAGTGGTGATTTACTCAGACAACACTCTAAAGGTTGTCTGGAAGAAGGTAGATTTTGTTAAGTCACTCTTGGGTAGGAGCAACAGGACCTGGGTAACATCCAAAGGTAATTGGGACTTTTTATTCCTAAAATTGTCTAGAAGAGGAGTAGACTGTGAATTATAGGATGAAGTTCATATACTTTTGGGAAAGGAATGCCAAAGATTTCTTTTCTTTTTCAGAAACAATGACATTTGAGGGGTTTTAACTTGTGTCTTTGTCTTGTTTTCCTGTGCTTTTATATTCTGGTTTGCAAATAGAATCCCCTGGAAAAAGGATGTTATTTCAGAAGCATGGGTCAGATTCTGAAATAAGCTTCAGTAGAATCAGTTTTTGAGCAAGAAGCATAGACGGGCCTGGCAAAGACTGATGTTGCTTAGTAACCTTAGCAAGGAAGCATTTAAACAAAGTTTGTATACTCTGGGGTGCAGGAATGGTGCTGATTCTCCTTCAGTTTTTCATTGTTGTAATACTCTTAAATTAACTGTGCTTGTTTGAGATGTATGTTAGGAGGAGGCTACTTTTCTTCTGCTTTAGCAAGATAGAAAGCAAAGAGCTATTCCCTGAAAAATCATTAAAATTGTGTTTATTCTATGGTACAGTCATTTCTCCCCCTGTCTTTTTACAAGAGTCCCATGGTATCCTACCCAGGGCAATGAACACCTTTCTATTTTCCAAAAGCTGGGGCTGCCCCGTAAAATACCTGACAACCTCAGATCTCATTTCCTGTGATAAGAATTGAGGGTAGCCACTCCTAGAGTGCATTCAGCATATCGGAGCCAGGTCTGTGCTTATTGCATTACATTTAGTACGTGACTACTGGTCACGTACTAAAATTGAACAGAGAAACGGCATGATGCAGAGGAACTATTTACTCTAAGAGTAAAAACAGTGCACAGAGTCACCTTTTGGTCATACTTTGTACTGAGGATATTGTATTACAAAAGTTAATCAGTAGGTGGTTAATAATATATATAATACATACAAGCATTACATATACATTCTCAGAGGAAGAGGAAGGTTAGAGAGCTCTGATGGGGAGGAGAGCTGACAATCTCTGTAAGAATTTTGGACTTCTCCAATCTAGAAGAAAGCAAGTTGTCCAGAAAAGCATCTACAGAAAAGCATGCATATAAAGCATGCATATGCATATAAATTAGCGTATTGCTTTTCATTTATTATTTTAAATTGCTTTTATTTTGATACTGATGCTTACTTTGAAGAAAGCTATTTACTTTCTAATCACCCCTGTCATTGTTTCCAGAAGGCAGAGAACTGCAGCCTGAATTTATGCTTAGTGTTGGTGCTGTAAACCTGCAATCCAGAGCCATATAGGGAAAAGGGTCAATTTGTTGTAAGCTTATTTAGTGAATATCTGGAAAAAATGTCTACAAATCTACAGGGATCCACACATACTTCCTAATTTTTGATGAATGTGGCAAACCATGAGTTAAGTCATCTGAACTAATGTGGAGTTCTGATTTCCAGTGTTTGACGCCACCATGTTTTAGCTGGTCAACAGTTATTTCCGCTCCAGAGATAACATGTCTCAAAAAAGATTTTTCTTTTTATCTTCCTAAAGTAGAACATGGTATAATTTTATTTCAGTACAGTCTTATCTACATTCAGACAGAGCTCTCAAAATTTCTTCATGCTGTGTTAGTGTGTTTCAGTACATTTTAATAGCATCTTAGTAAATGTACACCCCAGAATGACTTTTCAAGAGCCACAGCATTAATAATTTGTAAGCTTAAATCAGAAAAAAGACTATTCCAAGTAAGGTGTATTTGGTTTCTAAACATAGAACTCTGAAAGTATGCAAGTGTCCTGTGTCACCTGTATATTAAGGCAGAAAAGCACAGGGATTTCTTTCCTCAAAAAAGTCACAAAGCAAGTGATAAGGCTTTCTAAGCTGTGCACTCTGAGAATGTTGTAGGTAAGTATATTCAGGCAGGACTGACACAGCTGAACGAGTATCTAGCGTCAGTTCAGTGGTGTGTGTCGAGTCTCAAGAGGTGCAAATGTCAACCTAGCAGACTAGTTTATAGGAAGTTGGGGTCAGCTGCTATTATCTGCAGTCAGGAGAGCTGATGCCAGAGGCCTTTACTTCCTAGTCAGATGTCTGCTGTGAGAATTTGATGCCAAATCTTCTATTTTTCTACAGTTAAGACTGAACATCTTTTGCAGAGTATTCTATATTACAAGCTGTGCAGGCCACGTATGGAAAAAAGAAGCCTGACTGAGATTCATGGCTACATAAATGGATCATCCTGTATTAATGACCTGCTTTTCTTCCACTCTGAAACTACCTCAGGGATCACAAGGTTAAATCAGTGTTTGGACATGGTTTCTCGAGCAATTTCTTTTACTCTGTTATAGGCAGTTAATGCAACATTGAACACCGACTTTTTTAATTGCTGTTTGATTCCAGCAATGATCATGCAGTTGGATAAAAGTGCACTTCCCCCCATTTAAGGAGCTATACAGAGTAATGGATACTGTAAGGAACAAGCCTATTGTGTCCCAGGTGATGAAGACATCTTGACTTAGCTGACTGTTGATATCTGCGATGCCAGTGCACCAGGTTACTTGACAGGTAACAGCACTGGCTACGTGCACCAAACTCACATAGCACATCTAGGGTCAAGTGATAAATATGAAGGGCCATGTAATCACAGGAGCTGCGTAGGAGCTGTGTAGGTCTATAGAAGGCTGCTACTCAAGTGATACCGGAGTGTTTACCGTCTTTTGTGATTTTACAACCAAGTAAAGCCCAAAATAAGAGAGGCAAGCACAGTTTAGAACCATCCATGCTATAAATGCATCAAAAACCAATGCCAAGGCTGGAGATTGGGAAGCAGGGCATAAACTGCATGCTGATTATATGAAAATGGGATTTCATATCATTCATGTTAATGGCTGTCTTCTGTGGTGACCTCTCTGTCTGGAGAAGCTCAGCTCCAGCCTAGACTATTGCCTGGCTGCTTGCCATCAGGACGTAGCTCGGCAGGTGAAGAACGGGAAGTTCATGTAGGGAACCATACAGGTTGTCAAAAGGTATATGAATTACTACACTTGTTTTTGTAGATAGCTCCCTGCCAGCCGCCTTACTTTGAGGCTGACTGGAGTTTGTGCCTCCTTTCTTATATGCTGCAACTTGTTGTTAGTTACAGTTGTTCACAGTTAGGAGTCAAGGAGTCAACTGAAGTAGTACAACAGATTGCTGAATAAAAAAAGAGCTGTTGACTATGGCCTTTGAAAAGGGCAGTCAGCTATATTTATAAGAAAGGGAAAGATATTACAGCAAGTAAATTCCCATTAAAAGTACTTATTATTTGTATTTCTTTGGGGCAAAGAAACACTCACTGAAAGTTCCAGTCTTACTATGCTGTGTGCACTACTGATGCAAAATTAAAGGAGTTTCTTAAGCGCATCTTAGGGCTCCCTCAGAATAAATACTTCTGAAATATTTATTATCTAACATCCAGATTGTGACCTATAATTCCCCCAGAAATACTAATGTCATCTAATATAGTGAAGTCAAAGCAATTAATTCTGAAGCAAAGACTGACAAAAGAAAGGGTATCAGGACCTGAATGAGCAAATCCACCTAAATGTAAATAATAAAGGCATAAAAATGTAAGGTAATTAAAGGTAATACATGTTCTGAACTTAGAAATACAAAAGTATATGCGGTAATGTATGTCTTTTATTTATACTCCAGCCTATTCAAATAGGCTTACTCCAGTACACCTACCTCAGTTACATTAATCCCGCAGAGTTTCTGAGAAGTTAGCAGGCAACATGGTTTTTCACTCTGTACCTCCAGATTGCCAGGTCTCGAGTAACACGTAAAAGGGAAGGGAAGTAAAGTGCCTTAAAACCTCCACAAATCACTTAAGAACTGTATCCTGGACTTCTCTGCTATTTCTTAAACAGAAAACATGGAGAGTATAGACTCAGCAGAAGCTGCTGTGCTCACCAGAGGGCCTAAAGTTTGGCTAGAGGAAATACAGCAGAGAATGCCCAAGTGAAGGGAGAAAAGAAAATGTAGATGTGTTACGTGAGACTGGATGATATAGTCGTGGACTGTACATATAAACAGAGACAGAGATGTCAGCACTCTGCAGACCTTCAGTCTGCATGCATTCACAGATCCACAGAAATACCTAGAAACTGACCTGATAATTGTACTTTCAGTCGTAACTCAACCGCCACGTGGGCAAAACATAATGAAGTAGACCACGTTCTGTGTCTGTAATTCTGGAATAATATACTTGGTTGCAATGATGTTGTTTTAGTTTTCCTTTTGTAAATAAAAGTATAATTTTCCCTGCTGATGCAGAAGAGGATGATATCACTTTTCTTTCTCTTTCCAAAATAAATAAACAAAATAAAATAGGACAAATAAAAAAGAAAACCTAACAAAGAATGAGTGATACAAAATATGTATACATACCATATATGTATACATATATATGCACAGAATCACAGAATCACAGAATGGTTGAGGTTGGATGGGACCTCTGGAGATCATCTAGTCCCACCCCCCTGCTCAAGCAGGGCCCTCTAGAGCACACTGCCCAGGATCACATCCAGACGGGTTTTGAATATCTCCAGAGAAGGAGACTCCATAACCTCTCTGGGCAACCTGTGCCAGTGCTCAGTCACCCTCACAGGAAAGAAGTTTTTTTCTCAGGTTCAGATGGAGCTGCCTGTGGTTCAGTTTCTGCCCATTGCCTCTTGTCCTGTCACTGGGCACCATGGAAAAGAGGCTGGCCCCATCCTCTCGACCCCCTGTCTTCACATACTTGTAGACATTGATGAGATCGCCTCTCAATCTTCTCTTCTCCAGGCTGAACAGGCCCAGCTCTTGCAGTCTTTCTTCCTAGGAGAGGTGCTCCAGTCCCCTCATCATCTTTGTAGCCCTCCGCTGGACTCTCTCCAGGAGTGCCATGTCTCTCTTGTCCTGGGGAGCCCAGAACTGGACACAGTACTCCAGGTGAGGCCTCCCCAGGGCTGAGGAGAGGGAGTGATGCATATTCACTGATGCATTTGGAGAAAGGTGCCCATAAGAGAAAGATGTTTAAGTTTTAGTAGCTGGAAGCTACAGCAGGACAAATTCAGTTTATAAATAAAGTTGACATTTTTTTACAGTGTCAGGAATTATATACTGGAACAAACTAGGTAGGATATGCTGGATTCCTTGTTGGCTGATATCTTTAAATCGAGTCCAGAAGTTGTTCTAACAGAGGTGCTGATATTCATTCAAAAGCTGTGGATTTAGTGCAAGAATCACTTAGTAAAATTGTATGCCTTTTTTTGACAAAAGGACAAGTGTATGTTTGTGGGGGGGGGGGAGGGGGGGTTGCAAGTGTTTCGAGTACTGGTAGAATCAGTTTTGTATATGTCAATCTGCTCATAATGCAAATATATTTTCCAAGGAAAGGCTTTGCAACATTTCCTAAAGACATTTAGCTTCTAGATTTGACAAGTTACTGTAGAAATTTTGATCTGTACCTAAATGGCACATGGCACTCAGGAATTTTCTGTCCCTGAGTTCCACACGCAGCAGTAACTGGCTGATCTGCTGCCGGGAAGTGTTTTATAACATTGTAGAATAAGCTGATATTTTCCAATTGGAAATTTGAGTGTTTGAGTTTAGTATTGGTGAATGCATCTATTACCAGTATATACACACAATAACAGAATAACTGGTGTATATCGATATTTATTTTAAAAGTGAAAATCAGAGGAGACAAAGTCTGCTTTGTTGATCCATGCCTTTGAGTTATGTTGATTAATTGTTGCCATTAGAAACACATTAGAGTTGGCTGGATTTCCGGAGGAAACTTCATCTTTTGCTTTATTGTGAGTTACTAAGAAAGCAGCGTCTGTGTGGAAGGACATTGTGTTGACAAGGTAAATAGTTGACCCTATCAACCTTTTTTTTGCAGCCATCCATCTCCTTCCCGTTTTTCTTGTGGAAGTTATTGTTTCGATAGCTAGCAGATTGTTATTTTAAGACCATGAGACATTGCGTGCAATTGTTGGCAACTGCCTAATAAAATCAATGTTTTTTTGGAGAGTATGAGTGGACAAAGAAAAAGGACAAACTTTTGCCTATTTCATGGTTAGGCAGGTGCTGCTGATTAGGATAGTGTCTAAAATGCTGGCCTTATCCCACTTGTTTTAATGTAGTTCTGAAAGCAATGAAGCTGGTGCTGTGTTTGTAGTATAACTGTTTCCCTGGAGACAATCTGTGTGAGCTGGCTAAGTTCTCAAGAACACACATTAATAAATTATTAAATAAAAAAAAAAAAATACAGGCATAATTAAAGTGGCTGACTGGTTTTGGCCTGGCTGCCTCATATACATTTTCTCTAAAAAGATGATTTACAGTCCTGACAGACGGTGGGTCTTTGTTTTGGGGCTCTGCAAGTGAAACTGTACACAGTAAACAATTTATAATGCTATGGCCAGGATTATTTACTGAGAATCTGAATGCACTCAGTAGGGCTTACTCTAAGCTACTATTACACAGGCAATGATACGTTATAAAATGAGAGTCTGTTTTACGATAAATATTGTAAACTTTTGTTGTTATTTGTATCTGTCTGGTAGCTGATACTGCATTACTAACATTAGGTTTATTACTGTGCTGCAACAAAAATACAGTAATGGTTTATAATTTAGTTCTCTCGTGGTGTGTAACATCTGGTTACTTACACTGGCAAACGACAGTAGGGGCTGTGACTCTGATTAGACTTCCATGTGTAACCTCGGAAATCAGGTGTTCAAAGAAAGCCCAGCATCAGTGATACGGAGCTGGCACATGTGGATGGAACGAAGGAGGGAAAATAAAATCTTCACAGACTTAACGTCTATTTGCAGTCTTGCAAGAAGTTCGGTATTATATGAAAGAAAATAAAACCAGACAGGCTTACATCTTTTGTGACTGCGGTATATGTTATGCAGTTCCTTCTTACAGTTTTGCAAGTGGGAATCAGCTCAGCTAATGCAATAAAGCTTTTTTTAAACTAGTTTAAAACACAATATTGCTAATCATTCCCTTCCATTTTAAAACTAAAGAGCAAACAGTTTAGAGAAGGGCTATGGCGTTGAGTCTGAAGGACTGGAAAAGGATTCCATCAGTTTAGCTCCTACGTATGCCAAATTTTTCATTTCTGAAAATGGGCAGATCATTTGCTTAGAAGTCTTTGCTTCCTTTACTTGCTTCCATCTGTTACATTTAATAATTTTAGGATTACATTAAGAAATGGTCTCTTCCAGAAGAACCTCTAAACGTGTAGCTTAGAAAGTCTTCCTTCTTTTCCTGCCCTTTACAAGCGTACAACCTTGGCCCTCATTATCAGTGTTTAGATTGTAAGTACCCCAATGTTGACGAAGCCTACAGCCCAGTGGTTAAAACATGCTTCTGGAAAATAGAAAATATTATACAGAAAGAGATTTCTATGTGAGGTTGCTTTTTCACAAGACTAACAATGCATACATTAACACTTAGAAAAGCTAAGCTCCATGTAAAAGAAGGATTTGTGGTGAGTGGAATTCTGAATGATTAAGGTATTCACAATGACTAGCTTTAGTTACAATAGCCTAGTATAAAAATATTCTAAAAATACCCTTTTTATAATTGAGAGAAAGAGGGAAAGAGAAAGAGGGAGAGAGCAAGCATTCAGATCGGGATTTAACTTCAAGCATTTGAAATTGCTGTTAGGAAAAAGCCCCTCATTTTCTCCCTTGATTATAAAGAGCAAAAAGGATACTATCTTCATTCATTTTTATTAGCAACCCCTGCGTGTGCCACTGTTCGACACACACATAAAATGGAGGTACTGTATCCATATCACAAATTAAAACACATACAGTGTTTTGACTCTGATGAAACGAATGAACAACAAGTGATATCCGTGGTATAAATTTTAACTATGTTGTTATGAAAACAAGGAAAACTATTGTTAGTGGGTTTTTTGACAGTTTTATTTGAGTTGAAGACTGTGCCTTAGGACATGATTACAGATTTCCATTCCATACTCCAGTTTTATGAATTAAACAAAGCAGAGCAAAGCAAAACAAAAGAAGCAGAAAACCTTGACAGACTGATAGAGCAAGTTTGTAGAACTGTAAATCACTGAGGATGGTAACTCTTTTAACTTACTGTGCACAATCTATTATATTTACATTTAAAGTGATTTTTTAACTCCCCACTTCTTTTCTATAATGCACATTTATCGCAGGGTAGAAGAAAAAGCAATCAAGCTTTATTTTATAGTGTTTGTTGGAAACTCATATTAATTTATATTGGAAGCACAGATTCTATTCTATCTAGAATTGCTGCCTATTCATTAAATCTATAGCACCAGGCAGACACTCAAACAACTTTATTCTCCAATTAGAATTGAATCAATTTTTTTTACAACATGATAGGAGGCAGAAAGATTTCTATGATGGAGCACTTGCTAAGGTTGGAAGCCAAATTTACTGCAAATAATATTAATACTGTAGCTAGAAAACTATTTTAAACATACCTTTTACAATACCTTTCACATAAAAATTGATCCATGATAACAAGGCATAATAAACTATTTTTTCTTGATATTTTCTAATACAGCATGGGTATAAATTATGACCATTAACCGTTTGACTTTCTCCATCTCCCAAGATGTGTTCTACAGCATTTAAAGTCAAACAGGTTTAATTTTTAAGATGCAAATAAAAAGGGACCTAGATATAATACAATCAATATTTTAAAATATCTAACATATTACCACCGAAATGTGAGAGTTTTCCATTGTGTATTTCTAAATGAAGGAAGTTAACATGACCTAGAGGCCTGACTGTTTTCAGAATATTTATTTGTATATTTTCTATAATACAAAATCATTAAATAATGAAATGTGGAAAAACATATATGCATAGTTATGTTTAGCTGCTTTTATTCCTCTTTAGAATGTGCTAATTAGATTTCTTAATGTTAAATCTGTGAAGGACCATGTTTTTAGACTAGCAAGGATATTGCCAACCTGTCAGGTTTGCTGTGAGGTATGTCGCATGTTGTTCATTAGGTTGTTTCTCAGTACTGTCCTTACTCTTAAAGGCCATAATCAAAATCTTCGTGGTTGTCATATCATACACTGAGTAGGAAATGTGAAATCACCGTGGAAACCTCTGCCTGATCTGTGTATCGAACATGTTTCTTCTGCAGCTGCCGGTGTGTGTATGTGAATAAAGGCTCTCTGAACTAAATTGCTGCTAGTAGAGGTTTCTAAGACAATTCTAGTGCCGTGACTCAGATTCTTCAGGAGCTGGTATCGTGGGGAGGGACCGCAGGCTGCCCGCACTCAAATCCCAGGTGCCACCTAAAAGGCAAGAGACCTTATAAATCTCTGTATTGGGAATCTGAGTGAGGATTGCCTGTAGGCTTCCAAACGATCACCAGACAAGCTAGGATTCATATTTTTTAATGACAGCCTGAATCAGTGAATATGAGTGAGGTAAAGTAAGCTCGCTCTAAGAAATGTGAGCTAAGGAATTTCTTTTTTTTGCAAAGACTAAGGGAAGATCTGGAAAATCCTTTACCTTGGCATTATTGCAGGTTAAAGAGAAGGGACCACAGGTAATTTTGGTGTGCACACCTTGTAAGATTTATTAAGAAAAAAAAAGGGTACCCAACAATCTAAATCACGACCTGTTCCACCAAAAGGTGCGCTGGCTTGTTATATATATACTAATTATTTTCCTATGACTTGTACCTTTTTACATAAATGGCATTTTTATACCTGAGATGACCCTTCTGAACAATTTCTGCAAGAAGGGACTTTTGATATGCATAAGATTGTGCATTTAAGGGGGGCACTGGAAAAATTAGGACCTAGGGTGCTCCAGAAACAGTGAGATACTTTCTTCCATTGGAATGAGGAAGCTTCAAAATTGCCAGTATGGCATGAATATGGAATGTATGGATCGGCTTCAGGACTGTTTTGAGACCGCACACAGCTGCCTCAAGCCGCTCACGAGCCACACCAGCGATGACTGGTGTAACTCGAATGCAAGAGCATGTGGTGGAGCTTTGGTCCTTAACTGCCAGTTACCGCCTTCCTTCTTCTGTCTCCGGCTTGAGCAGGAGCCTCCTTGGGTTCTGCTGTTAAAGACTCTGACCTTGGCCAACATTGTGGGCTCAGGCTAGACATCATGACCAGGAGGGCCCCTTGTGTGTCTTGTGTCTTTTCCCTAATTCCCTGGCTTTATTGTTGGGCTAGATACTGACCTTATTGGCAGAGGCTGTCAACTGATATTCCGGTGGCACAGCTCCCTTCTGACTTTCCTTTGTCTCTCTCAATGAATGAAAATGGGATCCAGATAGTCGAAGGAAATGCCAGTACCCCGTGGAGACTCCAGCATATGATATATATATGTGGAATTCTCTTAAACCCCGCAGGTATTTAAATGACATTTCTGGGCCAGCTCCATGGACTTGCAACCTTGTTGAACTGTTCCAGTATCATGCTTGATCCTGTGGCTGTTGGTTTGCCTCCTCATCCACGCTCAGTTGCTGCAGCAGCTCTCTTAGTTGGCAAGGCTGAAAGTATTTTTCTTGGCCACCCCCTTATTGTCGCAGTTTTGTGTTCAGTTGCTGCTTCGCTGTTGCAAACTAAAATTCCACATCTTTTTCTAATGGATGACTAACAAAGTATGAATGCTCACTTTTGACTCCTGGTAATATCACTCTGAAACGCTGTTCAACTCTTAATCCTGCTTCTCTTCTACCTACTCTGTCTGATGGCAAACCTTAGCTTGTTTTTGCAGGGCTGTTCTGAAAATAATCTCAGGATAATTGTTTTCAGATAAAAACCAACTTTTCCTGAAGTGCATCGTACCCTTACTGATTATTCAAAATGTTAGTCTTAATTTTCACTATCTGAAAAATTTGTTATGCAGGCATTTATTTACATGCTTGTGAAAGCTGGCATTTTCAAGTGGCAGCTTTGCTTTCAGATCCAGTGTGTATGAAATTAGCATTTGGTGAGGCTTTATGTTTGAACCAGTTTCAAATAAAATGCTGAGCTGAACAAGACTGTTTTTCATCTGTTTTTTGTGCCAACCTCTGGAAAACCTTAATTTCTTATTCTGTAAAAGGAAAATAATAAATCAGTCAAAATGTACAGATGGGTCCAAGTTTACACATAAAAGTTCACAACATAACTTTACTGCATACTAAAAACCACGAACTCAAGCTATCCATTTTATGACATGTAATAATTTCCTATCTCCCTCCTAAACTATCCTGTCATGTGCTTTTGGCAGTAAATTATCTCTCTCCCTCATCCTTTACCATTAGAGATCTTACCGCCTTTTCCCCGATAGTGTTTCCTTTCTATTCCACCAGTTCTAACTAACATTTCTCTTAGATTTATCTCAAGTAATGTATCTAGTTAACCTTAGAACTACTGTTCTCGGCTTATATTAGCTTTGAAAACTGCTTTTTCCTTTTCTTCATTTCAAAGCTGAAGAAGAATACATATTCCTGAAAGACTGGCTATATCAGTTTGTCCAATAAAAGATGTCATTTTTCTGAGGGACCATTGTACCTACAACAGCTCTGTTACTGTACACAACAGATTGTTACCTAGTTCTTCAGTACTGCAGACATTTCACAACAAAGTAATGTTTGATTTAGTTCAAGGTTTGCTAGTGGAAACATCTTGTAATTGATAATTCACTGATATTAAGGAAATAATTATATAATCTTACATTAATGTCAAAAATAATATATTATTTGGAAGATTATTGTCCATACTATCGTTCAGCCCCTGGGTGGTGTTCCTTGTAGACTGATTTGGTGCCCTTTCCTATTCTCGTCTTCATTTCTGGCTGTTAAATTGCATTAATCTAAAAATCAAATTCTGCTTATCCAGGTAAGGAATTTCATACTGCTGATATTTTGTTCAGAGAATCATGTTAGAGCAAACAGAGGAACATGCTTTTATTTAATTGTGAGCATGAGAAAGTGTTTCATGACACACTGACTATATTAAGAGGAGGTCCATACAATAGAAATCATGCCTAATTTTAGATGAATTTCAAGCTTAGAAAGCCTGTTAGGTTTAGTCATACATTACCACTAGGAATATAAATGTAATAGGGTTCTAAGAGTTCTTAGAAATCGGTGAGAGCTCTTTGAAGTATTACTGACCATGAAGGTAAGTAAGCACGATCTGGTTCAGTTTACTTCTGCTTTCATAATCTGTTTGGCAGTGTTCATCACCAAGTCCTCTTCAAAGAAAAGCCCTAAGCTTTTAGAGAACTAAGGATAGAGATTGTTGCATGGATTATTGCAGGCAAGTGCATATAATAGGAAAAAGGGGCAGGAGAAAATAATGAGTTATCATGATGGAGGGGAATTACCAGTGTGGGCACAGAATAACCTGATCTGAGACCTGAGCTGTAGTACCTAAGTGTAAAAGGGAGCTACCAGCAAAGTAGCAGATTATGCTTTGCAAATTGAACTTAATTATTCAAGATTCTAAACATAAAATGTTACTTTATTGCGAAGAATCCTGCTACTGAGTAATAGGGCAGTAAAATGGCAGATGAAGTTGAAAATTGATAAATGCAAAGTAATATACATGGGGAAAATTAGTTTTAAGTTTATAAACAGTGGTGAGCTCCAAATTACCTATTCCTTGCCAAGATGAAATGTCATTATTTTTGACAGTTCTATGAGACCATCAGTTCTGTGTTCGGAAGAAAATAGCACTTTAAGTAAGGAACAGATACTGAAACCAAAACCATCGAAATTCCACTATGTATACCCAAGAGAGAGAGCAACACTTGACTTATGGGCATTGTTTTGGACCCTACATTTCAAAAAGTGAAAGTTAAAAGCATGCAGAAATAATGAAGAGGGTTATGGAAGTATGAAGTCGCTTTCATTCAAGGAGAGTTCATATAGACCAACATAGCCTGGAAAAAAAAAAAAGCCAAGCAAGATAAGGTGTGATAAATGTACATAAAATGTGAGCATATATAAAAAAAGAATGACAAAGGAATGATTTAAGTGATCCCTATGCAAGTACTAAGGGCATCAAATGAAACAAACAAGTAACAGATTTAAAACAAACAGCATGTTTATAACACAACCAGTATGTTTAAAACAAACAAAGGATGCATTTCTTCAAAATTAAATTCCACAGTATTTTTTGAATGCCAGAATTCACAAAGGAAAGTTTTGTCAGTATCTACGTATACACAGAGTGCTACCACACAGATTTCTGAAAGGTCGGAAGGTTTCCTGAAAGAATTATCCTCACGGCTTTTCCTTCTTCTTTATATCTTTTTTAAACATTGACTCAGGCTGGTCAGAGACAGGATACAAGGCTATAAGGATTTTTGTTCTAACCCAGTTTTATTCTTTGCATGTGATAAAGTACAAATAAATGAATATTTTTTGCCATTGTACTTTGAAAGCCTCTCTCAAAAAAGGTAAAAGATAAATGATGATCCTAGACATCAGATAAGAATCATGACTAAGAAAATATGAAAAAAGACTCAACAGTCATTTCCTGGTAAATACATCAGGTGAATCCTAGTATTTTTGGATTTCTAAACTGCTTCAAAGTACAGCTCAGTGTTCAGCCTCTTTTAGAATATAAAGTATCCTATACCATATGTTACTGAATATAAATATATTTTACTATTTTTAGTGTCTGAAGTAAGCTGGGATTTTAAGCCTTTAGACGCTAACTTGCAAAACAAAATTGGAAGGCAAAGGAATGTATAGGTAATTGGAACTGAGAATACTGTTGTCACTGATACTTCTGACTTTCCGTGTGTACTTTGTTCCGTGGTCCTAGCACATCTGTCCATAATCTGCTTTCAGAAGAGATACGAACTCGGAAGCCATTTTCTGCTGATAGAAGTGAGCACAGCTACTTTTGGAACGGGAAACCAGCTCACTGGAGAAGAGATCTGAAATGATTTCCTTGACCATCTCTTACCTAATTTTAGCAGGTGATTGACAATGGATTTTTTCTTCCTCTGCCTCACTTTAGTTTTCACTGACTTTTATTATTTTTTTAATAAAGACTGGTTACTTGCATCTTAGTACTTCATTATACCATACTCTTTCAGGAGTCAAAGAAGTCAGTGACTCCGGGAGGTGTCCAGAGCTTCTTAAAAGGTACCCAGAAAGTGGTAAGGGTAAATCCACAAAGAGAAATAGAGATCAATTTTGCCACAAGAGATTTTTTTTAAGCTTTCACTACTGCAGTGTATGTTTTATTTCATTATCTCATGTGTTCAAATTTGTGGACTATGAATTTTCAAAGCTTGCATGACAAAATGGGTTCTTTTTTAATAGTCAAGAATTTGTTCAGATGCATTTCCTTGGGCTGAGCAACTGAATTAGAATTTAAGCATTGACATCTTTTTCATTAGGTGAAACTGGCACTGCTCAGTGCTTAGATAAGAAACACATTTCGTAGCAAAAATGTTAATAGGCAGGAAGTGGGTTTTGGATTTTCTAGTTTACTGCATTTTTTCACATCAAAAGGCTATGGAGTTCAGAGATGTTGCCTGCCAAAACTCCTGGAGTTAGTATTCTTTGGTTGTCCTTTACTTTGATTGGCATATGTTGGAGAGTCTGTAAATACATAATAGATGTTCTTTGCGAGGCTCATTTACTTTTAAGACCAATATGTGCCTTGCCAGAATGTTTGAGTGGTAGGTTGCCTTTGCTCTGAGTTATTCTGTGCTATTTAAATACGGTGATGGAACTTTCTCTCCACTGCTGTCCCTAAGCAGAGCTGTTCTAGTTGACCTCTCCAAGACTAGCAACTGGGAAAGGTGTCTCCTGCACAAAATACGTAAAGTATTTTTGGTGCATTATTTATGTAACTAATCTTTCTAAATCAAAATTATGAAGCATTTGTGGGTGTACTCTCAAAGGTGTATCAGCTGTTGCCTTTGCTTTACCTTTCGTAGCTTAAGAAAGTTATGAACACAGAGATTGCTGATGAGGCAAAATTAGAGGCGTTTATTCGTTAAGATGCATGAATTGCTTACAAACCATATTTTTAATTTCGCTACTAAGGGTCACACTTAGAAAGATGTAAACATGATTTACATAGAAATGAGCAACCATGTTAATTCGCACATGTAAAACATGTTCAACAAAACGCAGTTTTCAGCAGAAGGATGAAAAAGGAAAAATATATATAATGAGGCTAATTGCCATCAGTTTCTTAACCCTTTACAGTGCGATAACCAACAGGAGCGCTCAGTAAGTTTCCGTGAATTTTATTATCTAGGTTTTCTGGTAGAGTGAATTTAAATGATTAATTGGGGCGATCAGTCATTTTGGTTGGCAGGGGTTGGACAGAGTTCAATATGTTCCTTCATCTCCTTTTGTTAGTGTTGTATGTGTTCCCTTTTGCCATTTCATTGCTGGTCAGGCCTTGTTATGACACAGAAGCCTACATAGCACTTCATGGATCTGCAATACATCAATGTATTGTTTTTACTTTTTATTTGATTATTTTACCTTTAATCTTTCTGGGGTACAGGAGGAATGCTACACAGACATAAGCTACATACATAACATAACTTTCATTTTCCCATTAAATCCCTCACAGCAGCCACACCTCTTTCATGCACTCTTAAAAATTTATATCAGTATATCTATGCCTTATCTATTACTGAAGCAGAAGCTGAAATGAGATAGATCTATTTTAAAGCTTGCTCTTTTAGAGCTATAAAAGAATATATATTTTATAAAGAGCAAATAATGTAAAGGAGTGCTTTGCTGGAGTCTATTGACTTCACTGGGTTTACAGTAGTTTACCGGTCTGAGCCCCTGTGTGGGTGCTTGGTGGATAGTTTCTTCTGTTCCCTTTCTCCACTCTTCGAATACGTAGCCAGTGACGCTGACTGAGGCAGGAAGGAGGAGGAGAGCAGAAACGTGATTCTGTCTACTCCTCCACTGATATCGCTTTGCCTGGAGTGGAAAGAGAAGAGAGAAGATTCTGAAACCCCCACAATAAGAAGCGTGCATTTTGGGGCAACTGTGAACACAAGATACGGTTCTCTGTTCTCTTTTTGTTGCCTTATATAGGAAGATAGGACTGTTGATGTAATCCTGCCAGCTCTCTTTTGCTATTTTAGAGTTCTAGCTCTTTGCATACATATACATATAAAAATATATTTATATTTAAATAAGCCATTAATTTTTTATCTTTTAGCTCTTCTTCCCAGGTACAATTCTTATTATCTTTTTATATTGTAAAATCTGTGCTTTAATTAAAACTGCTAAGGAAACTGCTACGCTGTCTCATAGATGAAGGAAGAATTATTCATAGGGACAAATTCATTTCCCAGCAACTGAAGCTGAATAGCCCCTATCTGTGAGTACTTTCGCTGTTTAAATATTTCTCCTTTCAGATGAATCCTGTGATTGTAGGTAGTTTAGAATGTGCCAAAGTTGTTAAAATCCATTTTCACTTGAATATGAACTTTCCAAGTATAATCACTGTTGAAGAAAGAAAACATGAGAAGTGGAAACTGCAAGAAGAGTGTAAAATGACAGTAAATATATGTATCGCATAGTTTCCTCATTTATCACTCCAGTTAGTCAGCTTTATTTTATGGTAGAAAATGATTTGCTGTCACATACTCTTGTCACCATAACCATAGCTGAACAAATACCTGAATAGAGCAGAAAGCAAGGTACTTTTTGTAACCTGCATTCAGCACCTCATATGCTGGAGTGCCCGTTCCTGGAGCACACTTAAAACCAGCTGGCTGCTGCACTTGGGCTGTACTCGTCTGCATGCTTTCATTCTTCTGGGGGCTCTGTGCATCTTTTTTAAAAATATTTATTTTATCAAGTTTTGAGATTAAACAACATATGATGCAGAAATGATCTGTATTTTTGACATTTTTGCCAACATTTTAACACTGTAAGCTACTCCTGGAAAATACAAAAATACTCTTTCCCCCCCTAATGTCTGCTGTTCTTTTGAAGAGCACGGTGCTGTCCTGTAACTTAGTACGTTGAGTGAGTTTATCAGAAAACCCTGAACCATTCTTGTTAACATTTGCCATGAACAGAAGAGCAGTCTTGATAGTGTCTCTGCTCATTTGACTTTGCACACAAGTGTTCTTCAAACTGAAAACTCATTTGACTAGACTGTGAGTTCCTGATAAACAAAACAAATTCAAACATGGCAGTATGTCATGAGTAAATATTCTGTAGCTGAAAACAAGCAAATGACTAAATAAAATCCATCCAAACTCTTCCACCCACAAGCTCAGCTATGACAAGAGCAAATACTCTGAAAAACACAAGTTGATAATTTCTCCAGCCTTCTCTCCAAGTAAAAAAGAAGTACAAAATAATAAATGCAGGCATTTGGTAAAGGTCTTGGAAGAATGGCACACAACATACGAAAGAGGCTTATCTCCAAAAAGTCCAAATACATAAAAACCTATGTTCACTTAATTTTTCCTATAACTAAAGTTCATTTTATATTAGAATAAATACCAAGTTTAGTGAAGAAACTAGAATGTGTTAATGGCTCTGCTCTACTACTGTGGAGTTGTCTTTTCCTATTGACGCCTTTAAACATGATGAAGGGAGGAATGCCATGTGCCCACCAAGAAGTGATGGTGAAGCCTGTAATCCCTCCTCATTCTTCATATGCTCAGTGTGCTGTCCTGGCAAGTCTTTAATGAACGTTATGCCTCTGCCTTCTCCGCAGGGCAGCCATATTAGACCCTGGGGCTTCCCAGCGCTCCTACGTAGGCATTGCCATGCTGTGTGGCTCGCTCTTTGGGCTTTGACTCTTTCTGCAGGCTGCGACAGCCCTAGACTTGTTTGACATATATGACAAGTATATAGGTGAAGAAGAGCTAGAGATGGGAACTGTTGAGGAGGGAGGAGCTTCATTACATCTATGTTCAGTGTCAAGAGTCTTTCTTTTAAATTCTGGCATAAGTTACATCTTTATTAGTGACATCGTCATGGAACCACAATCATTAGGATATTTTTAATCACTTTTTATTATCTGCTTAAAGCATGGGGTTATATTTGATCCTGTATTAAGGCTTTGTGTAATATAATGGAGGAAAAAGATATACAGTCAACTATTAGCTAGAATGTATGCTTTGTTCTAGCAAATAAATCAGGTACAAACTGGTAGGTGAAATTTTGGAAATACTAGAAAACTTAAGTAGTTGTTCTCCCCCCATAAAAGATATTCATTTAGTTCTACATTGTCTAAAGTTTTTAATTTCAAAAAAAGGAAGATTCTCAACATTTTTTTGGGGGGTAAGGGTCTGCTACAGAGGTGAGTAAAAATAAAAGCAAAGTGATTGTTAAAAAAAATAGTTATTATCAAACTCCTATTAAAAGCTCTGAACAGATGTATTAGTCTCTGCAGGCATTTTAATCATTATTTTAAGATGAGCTATGACAAAAAGATAATGAGTGGGAATTAGAGTTTGGTCTTCTGCCCCTGCAGATCTGAGAAACAGCAGCACCAATCCCCATTTATTTCAAAAAACAAAAAGGAAGAAAGACCTAATTTAGGACTTTCAGATTTGATGTATAGAAAAAAAAATCTCATTTACTCACTGAATGTCCAGTAGATCATGTTTGTTATACTAGATAATTTGTTGCAGAAAGGTGTAAATGAATTAATAAATATAGCATTTTATCAAAGTAATTAGTTAGAAATAAAGGAAAAGTAGAGATCAAAGACATTTTATAAATATTCCTTACAAGTCATTACAGAGAAACACAATTACATGGTTTCATACTTATACTTCCTGTGAAACTCAGAGCATTTGCATAGCTGGAAATGGATTGCCTCACACAGTAAGAAAGCCTTCTTTGTTCAATAATCCTGAGGAAAAACAAAAACAAACCAAAAAAAATCCCCTAAAATATTCCAGAAAAGTTCTAATACATCAAAGCTGTTCATTTCTTAGCTCAGTTTTGCAGATGATTTAATGCCTTTAGAAATGACATGAAGTTTTAACTGATGATGTGGCATTAAACCGCATTTTAAGTGACAGCTGAAGATGCAACAATATCATTACCTTTTGAATTAAGGTGCAAGAAGAGCATTCTGCTGGGAGCGTTATTGTACCTATAGGAAGAAAGTGATTCCTGAGTGCTCTTCATAAAATTAGCTTTATATCTCAGTTCTAGAATGAGTGATAGGATACTCTAGAGAATGTGTCCTAAATCAGTAGAAAGCTGCCTGTCTAAATCTCAATAATTGTCTAGGGTGATCTTCAACAGCTGGGTGCTATTAGAATTTGTACTAATGCTTATAATGTGGCGTCCTAACCCAGAGCTTATTGCCACTTATCTAACATGGGCCTGAAATGAGGTGACATAGTAATGAGTTGATCCAAATTACTCTTACAACTTTCACACCGCTACTAGGCTAAGGCAAGCAATCAAAGGAAAGCTATTGTCTGCTTTTTGAGATAATTTTAATGTGTTCCATTTGATTGAATACTGTTTTTTGTTAAAATATCTGAAGAAAAGGTGTCGGTGGTTTTCATTCTGCATCTCCCCTTACCGTCCCTGGTTAGACAAAGTTACGTACCTGGCTTTACCAAAATAATGATATTTACTTTGCGGATGAAAGCAAAACAAACTTTGTGCTGTTCTATCTGTTTTATGAGCACCTTCTGTTATAGCACAGCCTCTTAGAATAATTTGCAGCTCTGTGTGTTAGCTAGTGCCAGTTGGTGTGACTTTATTTACAACATGTAAATTCATAATTAAAGAGTATACCTGCAGATGCTTTGTACTTCCTGACACAGCAAAGCACTGTCATAAGCACAGTGATGGCTATACACTTGATTCCTTCCTCATTTAAATTAGTGGGAAAAAATGATTGGAATGATACAGCTGCATTATCTGAAAGCAGATGCTGTACATGACAGGCCCTTTTTGCTGTCATTTTTAGAGAAAGAATTTGGCAGACAAGCAAGTTTTACATATGCAAGGAGTCTCTGTGAAAGAAGCACAAGATGCTTTTTCAAATTTGCGAGCCTGTAAAATTTACTATTTGTGCCAGACTTGAGTGAATAATTTTCACAGAATGATTTGTTCAGTGTATTTAGCCTCATCTTCTTCTTGTGGAGCAGACTTTACTTTCCCCCTAAATTATTATTATTTGATAATCCTTTTTCTTTGAATTTTGTTTTTAGCTTGTATGAGATGGTCCCAAGAAAGTTTCTTCTGCCGCATGATCCTTACTTTTCAGATTGTGTTAAGTGTTCGTTCAGATAAAACACAAGAGACTGTTGAACGTAAGACTGACGGCACATACAAGCACTTTTAGTGTGGAACTTCTGACTGTCAGTTAATAATGTCACATCCATGAAGAAACATTCTTGTAAAGCTTAATCACACAGTCTTTTTACTGTTATCGGACAGTGCCATAGAACGCCCTGCGAATGAGCAATAACGTATCACTGTAGGTAAAAGTATATCAAGCTGTAGGAAAGGTGGTCAGAACCTTAAAAGATAAAAGTACCTGTAAACAAAGAAGGGACAATTGTTTGTGTATTTTTTAATAACATAAACTTCTCTGCTTTTCATCTTTCAAATTCATATATGGAGATATTCATCTCCATATTGACTGTTCTCCTGTTATGAATTATGGCCCCAGGAGCAGATTCATTTCTAATTTGGAAGAGGCAACAGCACACATTGAAAGGGGGTAGAGTTTGTGATGCGTTTGATCAAAGTTGAAAGAGTTAACACAGTCTAGTTTTGTCCACACGTTATGGGCTTTTACAGGGCTCTGAAGGATGCTGGATCACCTCTGTGATTATTCGCTTCAAGTTAATTTCCCAGTTTCATGGGCTTCTGTCTGTCGTCCAGCTAGATAACTTGCTGGTAAGCATTTGTAGCAGAGCGGTGGATGGGGCCTCTTTATGCAGAGCTCATGGAGCGATGCAAAGGCTCATATAGCTGCAGACCT
Source organism: Struthio camelus (assembly GCF_040807025.1). Classification (NCBI taxonomy): domain Eukaryota; kingdom Metazoa; phylum Chordata; class Aves; order Struthioniformes; family Struthionidae; genus Struthio; species Struthio camelus. Next base: position 30,896,101 of record NC_090945.1, read on the forward strand.
CCTCCCATTGCTCTTTGTGTGGACACATTATAAGGGAGAATTTGCACATTCTAAGCGTGCCCAAAATTGGGAAATTTAACAAGGCCCTTTGCAGTTTGGAGGTAGAGCTTTATGGTAGGGATGGATAGCAGGTTTGGCAGCAGGGCGTGGGCTTCGTCAGACTGTCATAAAATTAACAACGAAGGTGTGCCCTTCTGTGTCCAAGATGAACTTTTTTTTAGTAATTTCATATATGCAGGTGAGCAGGTGCAAATTCTGGATCCTTTTCTACATCTTACCACATAATATATTTAAAACTTCAATTCATTGCTCAGCATTTCTGGATATTCATTCAACACTGCTATCTTGGCTTTTGCTATGTTGTTTATTTAATCCATTTATTGATGTAGTTAATCACCTGCATAAACTCTTCCATCCTGGTCAGTAAGACTTTTAAAGCAGTTTTGCAAAGAGACTATGTTGAGTTTTTACACATTCCTGTAAAGGACTTGTGAAGGCCTTTAACACATTAAAATTACTGCAGTTTTGCTGTATGGAAAGTAGAGGCAGGAGTCTGTCAGCTTATAGTTAAATTTTACTTTTGTGCCACTGGCTGGTATTGCTATTAATAGAATAAATTTCTAAGTAACCTACCATGATAACAAACAGGATCAGCAGCTATGATGTTAAATTACAGCTTTGACTTTTGAAGAGTATTAATTATATGTGTAATTTTCTCACCCTCCAGAATATGGCATCTTCCTGTCTGACACAGAAGCTACACCAGGTCAGTACTTCGTGATGTAATTTTCCACTTCATTGGGAAAAAAGAAAAAAAAAAACGATTTTTATATATGAGTGCCAAACTACAAGATTCCCACATATTTTAAAATATCTTCTCCAATGAACTTCAGGAATCGGAATAACACTGTCTAAAATACACATATAAAAGGATATTATTAAAACCACATATGTCCAGGGTTGTGGTTCAGTGATCTAAATGAGTAAAGATAGCACAAAACCTTTTTCCCATTATTTGATAAGCCAACTCTGTGGGAAAACTGAATTTATTAGATTTATTAATTTTATGCTTGTTTTTTTTTTTTCCTTCAGGAATGTGCTTTCCAGGGGAGTTCTGTCTGCAGAGTGGTAGATGAGTCACTGCTAATTAATTTGATTTTATTTATATGGAAAGTGAATGAAGCATCAAGAGGTTTTTTTTTTCTTTTACTGTGCTCTATTTAAAAAGGTGGCGTCTTTTACTATTTGAGTCTATTGCTAGTTGTTTGAAAATTTTATTTCCACAATGTTCTTCCTAAAACTTAACTTGAAATATAGTCCTAAATCCTAGGACTATCCAAGTTTGGACCTAATTATCTGAGTGAAAAGTAAATTATATAGACATAAGTGAGTCTTAGGCATTGTCTGTTGAGTTTGTTAAATACTTCTGAGCGTGTCACAGAGCGAAACCTACCCAAAAGGGTCTCTGAGATGAGGCTTTGGTCACATCTAGTTGAGCTCTACCTGACTAAGGTGAAATCCAGTATGAGCTGGAAAGAAAAAGAAGCAATAGGCAAATAAAGCAGTAGTGAGCAATAGCCCCTTGGAAGTTTGTGGACACATCCACAGGTATCCATCATGCGTAGAAAGCTGAGACCTGGGTGGAGTTGCTACGTGTAGGGCTGAACTGCCAGCCAGGACCTGATGTATTGACAAGTTGGCCCGAGGAAAGAGAACCTTGATGTGTATGAGTATGAAGTGTTGCAGAACAAAAGCCTTAGAATAGACATTGCTACCATCCCTTATCTCTTTCCTGCTTAGTAAATCAGTTTTAGATTTGATGTCACTGAGTGGTGTGAGCAGATCCAGCATATATCAGAGCAGCTTTACAGAAGCTGGGGAACCTATACTGATTTATGCCAGCTTTACATGTATAGCCAATCTTAAGGAGAACTAATAAGTGATCCTGGGTTTATACTGACTCATTTCTTTGATGCAACAGAAGATTGTAACTTAATAATCCTAGCTTGAAATAATGTAGTTAATTTTAGTTCAAAGACTTTTTTTTTGGTCTGGTAGTCAATAGTCTTTTTTATCTCTTCAAAGAAGGAGAAAATACGCAATTATTTCTTTGAGAATAAAATAATGAAACAAGAAATTTTTTTGCAAGAAGACTACCGAAGACACTTTTATCTGAATTAGTACTGACTCTCACAAAACCCTTTGCAAAACTATCCTTCAGAAAACAGAACAAAACAAAAAAAAAAAACAAGACAAAATTAAAAAAAATTCTCAGAACAGTTTTCACTCAAGCCGTGATGCTTTAATCGTTCTCAGGGAGATGTAAAAGCATTTTCCCCAGTTCTGTTTGTACTCTATGTAGCATATGCGTCTTTTAGCTCTTTAGTTTTCTTCCACATCTTTTTCCCTCTGTGCAAATTAATGACTCCCAGTTTCCTTTGTCATACCATCTGGTTCACTCCGTGACTGTAAGACATCATTCCTTTCAGACACATCCTATGTAACACCACCAGGCCTCATTTTTGAGCTGTATGTAACATTTTACAGAATCACTTGTGCAGTTAGGGTAACTTAGTTATTTTTACCTCTGCTTGAAGTGTTTTCTAAAGTTTGGTCTTTGTGTATTGGTGTATTCAGCAGCAAATTCTTAAAATCTATGTGTAAGAAGCTTCCCAGATCCTATATCCCTGACTTGGAGAATATTCAGAAAATAGGATATTCTTCATTTATGGCCTCCATGACCTGTGGCCATCGCTCTGCCCGAAAGTCAGAACTTGCTTGTAATGCTATCTGAGGGAAATGCTGATGGTACTCAGTTGAGACTCAGCCCGTTGAGACTGTCTTGTGCTTCTTTACTCCCTTTCACCTTTCTGCTTTATACTCTAAAATAATTTACTGACTTTCCCAAAGCAATAGTTGGTTGAACTCATTGCATACTGGGGCCTAGCTAGCTTCCAAAATGAAGGTATGTGGGGAAGGGGAGAAAGCCAGTATCTTGTTTCTGAGTTGTCCAATTGTTACTGCTTCAGCTGCCTAATTTTATGACGGAGGTTAATGGTTGTTTGTATCTGTCATAAATGACAAGTGGTTGTTACACCCACCGCGGTCAGCAATTCATAACAATTTCCATAACCTATCCATAGTATTTAAATATTTAATCAGGACTGTAATAAATAAGTTAGGCACCTAAGTCAGAGTTCAGTCACCTATGCTGCGGAATAAAGAGACCAAACAGACTTTTAAAGTAATGTTATGTTAAAGGGAAAACCTAGTAAAAGTAGGAAAATTAAATAATCCCAGTATAACTATAAAGCAATTGGAAAAGATCTGAAATGCAGTCATAATGAATCATAATAAGAGACTTACTGATGATTTTTTCACAATTTCATTACACCTAAAAAATTTGCATTATTTTTAAACTGTTATTTTTCTGCTTCACTCATTAGGCATTAGACAACTCATTTACTTACAGTATCCAGACAGCATATTAATTATCACCTGAGACCATTCATTCCTCATCATAGTCTATTTTTGCTTTATTATTATTCTGTCCTTTTTAACCAAATTTAAGAGATGTATTTCATTCCTTCCAACCTGCAGACATTAAAAAAAAAAGTTTCAAATTGAATATGACATCCTCACATGTAGGATTTCTATATATTACAGCAGGAAGGCTGTGGGATGACTTGTCAGCCAATTTTTGTATGTGGCATTAATTGTATCTACCTCAGGGAAGGGAAGAAACCTGGGGGAAACCTCCTGGGGAGGAGGTGAGCACAGCAGATACAACTGACCTGGAAGAGAGCAAGTCACTTCTGAGCTGGGAACGCTGGCCAGAAGTGCATTTGAAATGGATCTGTTTGAGTCAGCTTGTGCCTGCAATCAGTGTAGTGTTATGAATACAGAATCATGTCCAAGTTAATAAATGCCACAGATTTAGATCTGGAGCTGGTAAGTCTCCATGGTGCCAAAAGCAGGCTGTTTGGATTTATCGGCCTTCTGCATTTGCACATTTACCTGCCGTCTTTATCTTAAGTTTCCCAGCTCTGCTCACCACCTAGACCTAGTATGTTGTCAGTCAAGGGCTGGAAGTGATTCAGATGGCTACAAAGAAGAAAGTTGCACTTTTTTACAGGCCAAATGGTCAGTGTGAGGTACTGGGCCTTCCCTGCAACCTGCAGTGGACAATTTAGCCGTATTTCTATGACAGAGCTCATATGTCATGTAATTTAACAAAACGTTTTTATTGACATAATTTAATGAAATGTTCATCAGAGCATTTAGGCACTTGTTTAAACTAGTAATTGGTTGTAAATGCTGGATACTGAAATGACTGCTTAAGCATAGGTTGAGCTTTGAGACATAGTAGCAATTCCATGTGACCTTAAGAAGACCTTGCTTTGAGACCTTTCTTTGAGAGCTTGTATATTTTTAGATGATTTCAGGACTGGAGAACATGTAAATCAGCTGTGCAAGATGAGGGAATGAGCAGATTCTTAGTCTATGGCTTTTGCTGAGCAACAGGAGTCAGGAAACTTTTGAACTTCTGGTGTTCATACCTAACTTAAGTAATAATAACTTATTAATTAATCATATTAATCTTTCTAAATGTCAGAGATTGAAAATTATCACATAATAAGGATATGCATTCTTATGCATTCTTATTTGCATTTCTTATTAAACAAAAAAAATTATCAAAGTGAGAAGTCGTGTGGTTCCTTCTGTTCTCATTGTGTCCATGGAACTTAGGAATAAATATTTTCTTCTGGATGAATGGTTGGGTGATGTTATTCAGTACACAAAATTAAATCCTTCAGTATGTCATGTTTTAACAAAAATAACATTTAGTAATAAGTCATCACTGTGAATTTGTGTCTATCCCTAAAGTTTGGATTTATAGATAAAAGGTAATATATTAAAGGAAGTATTGGCTACTGCTTCACTTTCAAGCCTACCTTGAGATAGCCACTTCAAAACAGGATCGACATCCCTGTTTCATATGCTGCTGAATAACTGTAGTATTCCCACTTGGCACAATCATCTGTGCCATTTATAGAAAACTGTTTACTGATGCTTCCAGAACAAACATTAGGAAAAGATCAGTTTTGAAATTCCGCCATTTCCCTGTTCCTTCAAGTACAGCTCATACATACTACAGACCCCTGTAGATAACTATGTATGTATGTGTTCTGGCAAGTAGTCAGAGACTGTTCTAAGTTAAAAACAAAAAACAAAAAAACAAAAAATAAAACCAAACCAAACCAAACCAAAAACTCCCAAAACAGAAGCAGCTGTTATTTTGAAACTCTGTCTCCTTGACTCACCGGACTTGCTTTGGGCAAACCTGCAGTAAGGGAATAAGTATGGGAAAAATACACAGCGGTGTTGCAGAGCAAATTAAAGCAAATGGTTTGGTAACTGTTTCTCGTGAGCGTGTAGGACCCCTGTAAGTAGAGAGGCAGCTGAGAGGAGACCAAGGAGGAAGCAACACAGCTTTTTTCCTGATGTATTGTAATATAAAGTAATATGTAATGTAATGCATTGTAAAATGTCAAAGTGGAAGCTCTCAGCCTGTGTTGTGCACTCCAGCCTTTTCCAGTGCAAGTCTCATGTCTGTCTCCATGGGGCCATCTGTCAGCAACAGAGGGTCCTCAAAGCATGTTTGAAAGTTGAAGTGGGAAAAAGTAATAGAATAGATTATTGTATTTCTTCTTATTTATGTAAGGACTTATGTAAGAAAGGTGATTGAATAAGTTCAAAATTCTAGTTATCTAAAGGTGGTGAGTGGATCTTTTCCTGGAGTATATATTTTAGGGAAACTTGAAAGGCTAACATAAAAATACTACCAGCTTTTTCTCTTTGGTATAATTGTTTTTATTATTCCATTGATGAATTTCCTATCTCAGCTTCCTAGTCTTTGATCAAAATTACAAATTAGGCTTTATCTTTGCAATTGTATCATCAAGCTTATTTTCAAGGGACCTAATGAGAGACTTATTTTGACCTTCTTTTTAGAGAACTAGAAGATGAAGCTTCCTCAAAGGACTTGCTTTTTTATCATTAAATATTTAGAAGACAAAGAGACTATCTAAATCTCCAGCAAACTAATGTCGCAGCTTTACTTTCAGTCAGATTTCTACCATCAAAAGCATTAAAGGGTATTTGTAGATCCTTAGAGTTGTAGGTCTAATTAGCCAAGTTAAATTAAAATACGAATCTCTGTGGGATAATAGATTATTAGATTATCTTTTCAATATTGACAACTAGACTTACTCTTAGAAGGATTTTTCCCCAAGCAACTCACTTAACTCTTGTTATCCTGTACCCTCAGGGTTTCAGAACTAAAGATGATTAGAGCCGATGAATCCTGATAATGAAAGAATGCCAAAGGTTATGAGTTTTTGATTAAATAAAAGATCTGTCATAGATCAACTGTTTTCCGTTGTCCACATTATTAGCAGGAAAAGGAGAAGAGAAAAGCTTACATACATTTTAACTTGGTTGGAAAATTTTTGTCATTGCAAACACATTATTTTCTCAAGAGAATACAAACAAGGAGTTCTAGGTAGATAATCATTAGAAGAAATGAGGTAAAACCAGAAGAGATCAAAGCTTATTTCGTTGATCAACTAATACTCCTTGCTCAATAGGAAGAAGAAACAATTTCTGGGGTTTCTATACCATTGTATTTGTTGAATTTCTTCCATCTCTGTCTAACTGAAACCAAAATAAAAAAGAGAACTCCATCATTTTGTTAAGGTGAGCGTATCTCACAAGGAGAATTGGAGATTCCAGATGATTTTCTCTAAATAGTTTGAAATAATCCATATGTTGTGAAAATTATATTCAGTATTAAGGAAACTTAGAATTTACACACTTGTCTTCATATGAGCATGAAATTTTGTTTAATCGACTCCCTAATAATGTGATCCTACGCATAGTTAGAAATGTATTTACCTTTGTTTGGCTTTTGCATTGGAGTATGTTAGGATCAAGTTCTGCCTTCCCTGAATTGCCTATGGAAGTATTTTTGACATCATAATTTCTACATCATCTTAAGTCCTTTATACTGTCTTCAGCTTTTAAGAAAAACTGTAATGTGTAAGTTGAAACTTGTTTACATTTTGATTTGGCAAAAGGATTAGAGATACTTTAGGGATAATTAGGACTCCAGGATAAAAAGTCATTGCATTATTGCTACATGAGTAATTTGCTCCGTATAGTACTGAATTCAGTAATACAACTGTAATGTTTATGGTAGAATAGTGGGAAATCTAATTTTTTAGTTCACATAGTATTGTGTTTGTGTCTTTTGAATCAGCTGCACAACTGATACTATTCTCCTGTTCTTGAAGTCATTATCATGCCATATTTAGTGTATTATACTTAGCATATACCAAGGTGGACATCAAGCAGCAAGTTTTTGAATTTGATATACTTCCTTCTGTGTGTTTAAAATGCTGTAAAGTTGAAACAATTTAAATAAGTAAGATTTCACAACATTAAAAGTGAGATTTTAAATGTTTCACCAAAACTCTCTGCAAACTCTTTCATTGCCTGAGGGAGCTACTTACAGGAGTGCTTTAAAAATAGAACTAAAATGAATCAGACTTACTTTATTCATTCTGAGTTAATGGAGAGAATATTACTTTTTCTGTGGGGCATTTACATTTGAAAATTTGATTAGTGTAATGCACAACAATGCTAGTGTTCAGGGGCTTCATTCTGTAATGACCTACCCTTGCTTAAGTTAATGCGTTGGGAACATTTCGGTTGAAATCAGTAGACGTGACCACAGAATTTAAAAGAATGTGTATGTGGTAAAATTTGGAAGAGTTACATAACTGGTCAACTTGCAAATGCTGTTGTTTGTTTTCCATTTTTCTGAGTTTTTTTTTTTTTTTTTGGTCGGGAGCTAATTATTGGTTGTTTTCAAATTTTATTAGATGGGAAACTTCTGTGGGGTCTCATTTAATCTTCTCAATAGAAGTACCATTAGAAATGGAAAGTTGACTGAACCTCAGTATTTGGTGAATGGACAATGAGCAGTGTCTTCTGACCACAGCAACATTATTTATATCACAGATGCAGAACAGTTCTAAACAGATTCAAATTTAGGTGGCCTAGAGCATAATGCGCCTTTGCTGACAAGAGAGCATGGAGGAGTTTCTCAGAAAATCTCATTTGTCTTCATATATTTTGACATTAGGTTAACTAAGACATAATAGCCCATAAGAACATTTGAAGTTGTAGGAAGACTCACTGATCTTAAACAAGATCTGCTCATGTCTGTTTTCTGTTCACACACATGTTTTTCATTGTGTCTATGTTTACTCGTTCTACCCTAGAATTCATTGATTGGAAGCCTGTGCTCAAGACCAGATCTGCGAATATGCTTTCATGTCTCAGTAATCAGCTGGAGACTCCATTTTTGTTATGTCCTTCTGTGTTGCTGACTAGAGAATACAAAGCTTCCATAGAAACCGTTAGGACTTTGAGCTTACTAAGCGGAATGAGTGGCAAAAGATACAAAAATATTTAAACTTAGTGAGTTGTGAAGATGAAGGCAACAAGGGATCCTTCATAATTAAGGAATTCAGCAGGACAAATACTGAGGCCACCTAGGCTGGAGCATCATGATTGCCATGCTGACATTTGGGATTGAGGAATTAACTGGAACGAACTTGATATTACCGGGCCTAGAAAGCGTCACTAGTAACTGCCCACTCAGGATGAGGGTTAAGCATACCCTGGCACCTGGAAAGACCATTAGGTATGCTAACTGGATGTATAAGGCAGTATTCCTTGGCACATGCGTTTCGATAGTAGGAAATAATGTCTATGAGTTGTTGTTACACAGGCAAAGTACATTTGAGCTGGTCTCCCTGTCTGTTTCTCAGCTGTTAGAAGGCCTGTTCACACCAGTTCCTGTACCAAATCCATTCCTCTGTCAGCTTAATGACACGACCCTTTCTTGTCATCCTCCGAGGCGTGAGTGTGTGGCTCTGCACGTGCGCACACCTTTCCTTGTATCAGGAACTCTCCCTTACTCTTTGGCTTTTGGTCCACACATTAAAACGCTGGGAGCTGCTGGGAACTTATTTTCTGTTTTGTGCTGGAGACATCCTGGTAAAGACTGCCTTCTCTCATTTGGGTACATTTACCCTCAGGTTGTAGTTAACATGTATTCTCGAAAGTATTAATATTCTGTGGAAGGTGAAAAAAACCAAAGGAACCCATGCCGCAGTCATACTGTTCTGTTGTTTTGTAGAAAATGAGGTTTTTTTTCTTTGTTTCCTATTTCTTGGTGTGCAAGAGTGGAGGGAGTTTCTTTGTCATTTTTGAAGTGTTTTTTTGTTTGTTTGTTTCCATGGCACAGAATTTTGAGTTGCCATTTTTAGAGTCTCTTCCCTGAAGACAGAAAATGCTTTTTCACTTTTCATCCAATTTTCCACAGCTGATAGATGTGGTCTTTATACCATTTTGCTGCTGCACTGTATTACATTTATCATTAAGGAGGCTGCATGAGGCCAAATATCTAATTAACATCATTAGAAAGGCACAGGTTGAGGGAGAAAAGGAATACTGTTTCTGATGAGGTCAGGTTGGTGATTACATCTAATGTCCTTCAGGCAGCCTTACACTAATGCATGTAAGCAAATCACAAATACCTATAGCATAAAGCTAAGTAGAATCTTGCAAGCTACATATTCATGATGTTCACTAAAACAGCACTGCTTTTTTTGACTTAAATGTCTAGAAGAGGACACCCACTCAGGAAACAGCAAAATGCCAGTCCTTTCAGCTAATATTATGAGTATTACACTTTTCGTCTCTGAAGTTCCACCCCTGTTGCCAGCAGACGTTTCTGTGTTGTTCTGTGTAGAACATTTCAGGCTTTCAAGGGAAAGAAAGAGTGATGGTTCCCGGGTAATGTGCATTTGTAGTTTGCTGCCTGTTTATGCTTTAGAAATTACTACTGTGTGACTTGGTCTAAATTAGAAATGATGTTGGTAAAAACTGTACTGTAGAAAGCAGAAAATAAAAATCTTCAAAAGTTATTCTTGCATTCAAAAGGCTTTTTAAAGATATGTAGCAATTCTAAACAAAAAAATTCCTGAGATTTGAGGTACGGAAATTTTTCACGGATTTTTACCTTTAAAACATTGAAGACATTTTAAGAATGTAGTTGTATGCCTCATACACTTTCACTAACTTTTTTTTTTATTTAACTCCCTACCTTATCATAGTTTTACTTGTTCTTTATCATATTACCAAGTGCTCAAAAACCACATTTCCATTTCATGCTTTCTTTCACTCCTTCCTCCTTCACTGTGCTGTTTGTAAGGAGTAGGGCATGTGGCAAGCCAGATAATGAAAGCAAGGGTGAGAGTAGGAAGAGTGACCTGACTTTCACCTATGAACCTTACAGTGGCAAGGTTGCTATGCTGGTCGTGCAAAGTGGGAAGGCAGAGAAGCATCTTTTTAACCAGTCAAATGGCAGTAAGTACGAGGAGAAAAGGAGCTTTTATTCAAAGCAGTGGTTACAATTTTGAGCACGTAGTCAGGGAGTAACAAGGAATATGTGGAAATTAAGATCAGAAATGGTTCTAGTTGGTACTTAAGCATTATGTAAGTTACCAGAGATGATCTGCAACTGCAGCTGTATATTTTGACTTGCACCATGAGAACAAATTAGAAAACATTTAGCATTCTCTTCAGTTGTGCTGCTGTGATACTTACTGCTCTCTGGCAGGCAGTGGAGATGGAAGAGGGTTACGGGAAAGTGAAGCATTTAGGTACTGCCTCAGTAAGTTTCTAGCAAAAGAAAGAGTTTCTGTTGCTAGGTCCATTCTTCAGAAAGAATCATTAGTTATTTTATGACTGTTGGCCCATGTTGACATGAAATTAAGTTCTGTTCTGGCATCTTGTCCAGCTCCGTGTAGAATGGGAGCTGGAGTATGGTTAGACATGTGCTTTGTGTCTTAAAAGCATGGTCCTCCTTCTTGTATTTCTGATTTGCATTCCTTTATCTCAGTTGCAGCTGGACAAGGCCTGTATGTTGGCCCTGCTCAGGCCGTGTTATAGTCACTATGTTGTTCTCTGTGCCTCGTCTTACAGAATTTTTATAATTTTGCTTTTTTTCCATAGAACATCTGAACAGTGACTAGGTCTTGCAAGACGTACAACGAACAGGTGGGGAAGAAGAATTCCTCTTTCCTTCAGGTAAAATACTCAAGGTACTACTAAAGTGGTATAGATTGTTACAGTGAAAAAGCAACATAAGGCACAAGGGCATCGTGCTCACTCCACAGTAGAGACTATATAAATAGCTTAGTAAAATAGGGTGAGGTGCTACAACAGTTGTGAGGTAGACGACCAGTCAGCTTCAGCTTGGAAAGGCAGGCACAACAATACAGCTGCAATATAATTTTATCAAATGAAAAATGATTTATAGGTAAGGCAGGTGTAAAACATCTGGATTTCTTCCAATTGACCTGGCTGCATTGTGTTCTCACAGATGTTTTTACGTTTACGCAACTGGCTTTCTCCAGGATGAACTGCATGTGTAGACTAAGTCTTCGTAAATTTATGTGGTGATTTATACAAGACTGTAGTTAGTCTCTGGCCAAAATATGTTTTGGAAAACTGTGTGAGGTACCTGAACTGACAGCTTATAAATTGTTTACTGTTGGGAACTTGTCTTTGTACATGACAGAAACCAAAAGCCTATTTTGAATGGGAAGATTGTTGGCATCCATACTTCTCTTCCCTCTACCTGAAGTTGAAGCCTGCAGGAGCTGGCAGTTTGCTGCCTTCCCCATCATACAGCAAGCTGCAATACAGACACTGAAACTCTATAACAAACAGGTTTTTAGTGCAAATAAAAGCTACAAAAGCTATACAGTGGCAGCGGAAAAGATCAAGGGGCTCACTGATACGCTAAGTCAAAGCAGTAGCAAGGAGGCATTTGTCATACAAAAATGTCAGGAGATCCTGTGAAGTGAGCAGCTCTTCAAGCTATAGGAAAAAGCAAAAATATTTTAAAATTCCTGCAATTCAGCCTAGGAGAAAATTCTTTTGTAGCCCCAAGGTGGTTTAACCTTGAATGCATGAGCAAGATAAACCAGTCCAGCACCTGAAATTTCTCTGCAATGTTGCAATCATGGACATATTCAGCTCTACTTCCTACCTTACACAGTTTGTGTCTTCCAGCACTGTATCTGAATTGGAAAAAAAAAAAATTGATGATTTCTAGTGAACAAAGTTGCTGATGAGCATATAAATTAGCTCATTCTATTGTGTATCCATATGACAAATTAGTTAGCCACATACATGTCCTTTCACCTTGTAATAAGCTAATAAGTATTCTATGTATAAAATAAATGGCATGTTGAATAATTGTCTAAGGATGGAGGAAGAATTTAACAGGCATTCATGAAAAACAGATCGTCTCTTTCTTACATCAAGTTGTATCTGCTTTTCCAAATTATAACACGAACATCTGAAACAAAAATGAATTCTAAGCATCACGAAGATCAATAATACTACTATCATTTTTATGCAGTTAAATTTGTTAAGCTGAGAACTTTTAATATTTTCCCTGTGCTTTTATATGTTGTTCAGATTGTGTAAGGTCAAAAGGAGAAGATTTAATTTATTACAGAAAGCAAGAGGTGCTCGTGGGATGGTTACCTAAACAAAATGACAAAGCTTGAAAAATAGATAAGGAAAAACTGTCAGCTGTTAATTCTGGGTTTAACTGAGGAAAATAAGAAGAAAACAGGGATGATGGAAAGAGATTGCAGACACAAGGTATGAATAAAGATACTCTCATTTAGAAGTAGAAGGGCAGAAAGGTAGAATAGGTGGAAGGGAAAGGCTAGACTCTGCTTTTGCATTAGGAGAAAAGATTTTAATGGGTTCTGTTTCACAAGCTTTACAGATTCTAGTTAGGACAATTTAAGAGGTCATCACCTTCAGCTGTCCATCACATCCTCTGAGTGGCGGCTGCAGGTCCCAAAACTGGCTGAAGAGCAGTGGGTCTGTTCCTAAGGTACTACAAGTCAAAATCTAGCATATTAATGCAAATCATCATTGATTTTAGTCTCTGTTTATGTATTGATCTATGAACAGCAGTGGTTGAGAGCTCTGATTCATGATCCCTGTTGGATTTAGCAGCATTTAGGGGCAAAAGTCAATTCAGCCACCTTAGCTGAATGCAACGGCAGCAACACGAGACTAGAAGATGCCACTAAGAGGTAGAACTGGCTTATCCGAGCAGTCAGAGGCAGGACAATAATAGCCCCTGGATGCGTATAGAAGTGCTTTGCTTATACTCTTGGGAGGTTTTACAATGACAGTTCATATAACAAATGCCGAAAAATAAAAATGAGTCCTTGGCCTACCTCTGACCAGCTCACTGGTTTAAAGCCAGCATGGTCTCAGCTTTTAGTAGCTCACCCTATTAGCCCTGTGTATGTGAATGCTTTGAAAATCTCCTTTTCCCTATTTGTTCTTTCCAATTACATTTAATTAGCTTCTGGATACATCGATGACACTTTGGCGGGTGTTGCAGTGATTGGTTTGCATTTTGAGATGAGCACCAATACTACATTTGGTTAATTAAACAATATTCCTTGCACTGACAGTTGTCGAGCTGCTGGTTTCAGGCTCAGGCTGGTATAGCAGTCTTTATGATAACCCATACTACATAAAAGGCACAATAAAGTCTCAAAATCAGGATTTATTCACCTTTTTCTAGGCTTAGATGTTCTGAACATGTCTCATAGTATATACAGCTAGAAATTCTATACATGCAGGCCTTTTTGTTTTGTGTGTTTGTGGGCTTCATTAAAACCCAAAGTTATAAAATGTATATATACATTTAATTATATACATATAATATATTACACTGAAACTTCCACAAAGTGAAGGAATCCAGAAGCTTATATTCTAACAGTGATGATAACTTACTGCCTCTATATAATAAATTTAAAGGGATGGACATCCATAACTGTATTTTTACTGTAAGGATTAATTTTCAGGAGATTTTAAGGATTTGCAAGGAATAATTTTAAATAGAAAGGACTCCAGATCACAATTGCTGGAAACTTAGAAAAACAATTCATATTTTACTTCTTGATTTGTTTTCTAAAGTATGAAATAAAGTAGGTAACCATGAACTGAAAATAGTAAATGCTTCTATTTTACTAATACTGACATTGGAAGAATTTTTTGCGCTTAAGGACATAGCTGTTTTGATACAAAATTGCATTACAGGTGACCTAAAAATGGGGGAAGGAAAAGGACTTTTTATTTTTTACTATGTTTAAAGATGGACTAAAAATGTTGTTATTTTATTATTGTATGTATGTGTTCCGTGTAAAGCTAAGTATATTGTCTCATCCACATGAAGTGTTCTAGAGAATATGATGTTTATTGTTCCTGGTATTTTCAGAAATATTGGGGAAGAGGACATGAGAACAGACAAGCCTTCAGGTTGAAGTAAATGAAATAATTCTGTAAGAATGCTGCCATTATCCTCTATACGCCACTGGGGTCCTTTGTGAAGCTTTAACTCCTACCATGTATTATCATCATGAAGCTGTCATCATCTTCAAAGGAAAACCTTGAGAAAACCAGGTATAATCTAACAAGGAACTTTGGCACATAGAAAGGAATGGAAGTACTGAGAAATATAATTGCAGCTTACATGAGTTACCCCACTATCAATTCAAGATCATAACATTTTATTTTTTAGCCAATACACCATAGGTCAAAGGGAGTTGTTACTCCTGTTTTTTGTTTCCTAGAAAAGGCTAACTTTGTAGAGAAAATATTCATTGAAATAACTTACCTTTCATTTTCAGAGCAACTTTTGGCATATCATTATTCTGTAGCTTTCCTGTTCATCTCTGTAACCAAACTGAAGTGACAAAGGATAAGTTGTTTCACACCTTTGCTCTTATTATTGATTTTTCAAAATACACTTTCCTGTTGCTCTTTATCACCACAGCTATGCCTTTGCAATAATAATAAAAAAAAGAATTTTACTTAGCACAGGTTAGATACTTCATAATGTGAAAGAACAGAAAAAACAGAAAAAACACTGGGGTAACAGGATCTTATTCAGAGAGAAAGGCGCTCTCAGGTCACTGAGTTTTCTTCTTGAGAACGTTCCTTGCATGCGCTGAAACATTTACAGTTTTAACCCTGCCTAGCATGTAATTTTATTGCAAGTATCTCCCTGGTTGTATTGGAGCTATATAAGCACATCCTCATTTCAGAATTCATATAGTGAAAAATCTCATGATTGTCTCGTGTAAGAAAGATGATCATGAAAAGCCCTGCAAGGTTCAAAACCCAGTAAATGTAAAAAGAAATTTCTAAAATCTTAGCTTTTAATTTTTGATCATGTGATTTTTGGCAAAGAGTGGGCTTTTTAAAGGGATTGTTTTGTTATCATGAGATGTTTCTCCTACAGATTATGGAAGAAGGAGTCTTTTTTTTTTTCTTATCTAATATCAGAAAGACGCTATTGATAATATCACAAGTAGGGCTTCATTGTTTATTGCATAATGCTTTACAATTCCCTTTTCCAAATCAGGCATATAGGCAAGAAAGTCCAGGCCCAGATAATGCAAGTAGTAATGCATGTTTGAATATAAGCAAATAGGTTAAAAAACAGGTTCATAGATCGTGCTGCAGAATTATATTTTTATTCCTTTGCATGAGAGGTGCTTTTTTATTTTCTCTGATTTGTAAAATAATATATTTTGTTCTAACACAAATTCTTTACTTTTCTAGGAAAAAAAAAAATCTAAGACCAGTTTTTGCCAATCATAAGATGGTCTCATTACAAGATGTATACTATAGAAACTGCAATATGTCAAAACAGTTTTAGTGATGCAAAATATTAGAAGTAAAGAAATATCAAATAATATATTCATCATGACTTCACTTAACATGCAACTTCTCATGATTTTCAAAAGAAAGTTATTACCCGTAAATGAAAAAAAGGGTAAACTGAAGTTAAAGTGAAGAGTGTTTCACAATATGTGTGAGCGGTTTTTCTCCAGGTAAATGTGATGCTATATGTTTGACAGACTGTAGGATATGGAGCCAGGAACCGAGAGAAATGCTAAGAATGACAGAGGAGAGCATTAGATCTGAGGGAGAAATATTTCTTACTGCTGTGGGTCCTCTATAGGAGGTGTTGCAACTGAGAGAAGCAGTTAGAGACTTTCTTACAAAACTTTTAAAACCCAAAGTAGAGGTGTCTCTAGTGATTATGGGCAGCCTTCTCGCACTTCCCCTGAGTAGGTCAGGTAGAGGATTGCATGAATGTATGTATGCATATCCTTGTGGGTATAAAGTAAAATACCTTTCTGGTTACGTCAAAGAAAAAGCATATATGTAGGCTTTTAACAGACTGGCCGAAATACTATAAATCTACCTCTTAATAATTCATTTGTGTAATTATATCCTTAGGCTGCTTAAATTATGGTAGGGACTCATTCAGGAACTGTTAGCTTGGAACCAAGATGTACAAGGGTTTTTTTTTTTTTTTTTTTTTTTTGTTCCCCTGAGGAATTCTGATTTATTACCCACAGAACAGGGTGAAGAAATAATTGCTTAGAGATTTCAAAAACAAAAGTAGAGGGAATTTGCTAAACATGGAAAAATGTAAAACTAGCTAAAGATAACATGAATGGCTGTGGGAGCACACAGCTACTATGGTAGTTATGCAACTTTATGTATGTTGCATATTTACTTCTGTAAGAAATCTTAGGGTTCTGCTGGTAAAGGTGAGTCCAATATCACTAAATAGGTATCAAGAAACACACATCTGCCATCATCTGTTGTAGAATAACTACTTCCTTTGCAATTCAACTTAAGGAAGTCTTTGTATACTAAAAATATGGAAATATATTATTCTTTTGGAAAACAGAAACATAACACAGGGATTTTTAAGGAAAGCAGAGATTTCAACCAGTCTGCTATGGAACAAGCAGAAGCATAGCTACAATATTTTGTCAGCAGCAAATGTAAAATAATTTGGTGTGGAAGCAGTATTTTAGTTCCTCAAATGTAGTGCAAGTATTCTTTTCAAGCTTTTGTATGTGATGTAGGCCTTTATGCATTGTTTTGCTTTCTAATATCGTAGAAATCAGCTAAATAAATACAAAAAGTAGTTTTAGGTAAAGCGATGAAAAGATTCAGTGAAAGAATAAAGTGGTTCAGCAGGTCAGGTATTTCCTTCTGGGATCTCTTTAAGTGAGCCCTTCTAATTCAGTATTTGACTGTTTGTCTGTATTCAAACCTGAACATTTTTAGTTTACGTACAGCTAATATGAACATGATACAATACCATTACTCTGGCTGCAATGTATGCAATTTCTACTGTGTTGAATGTGAGCCAGTTTGCCCTGGGGCTAAATTTGGCTGGATGTCTCCAGCTAGCCACTGCTGGACTGTGAAAGATTTGAACATTGGTGCATACAGTCACAGTCTTGCTTTAGAATTATGCTTTTCTACACGAACTATAAAGGGAAAAGGCTATTTTGCTATTCTGTTTCCTTTCTAATTCATCCAGCAGAACAGTTTACTTTATTAATAATTCATTACAGGGAAATCAACCATGATTTTAAAGCTTAAAAAGAAAGAGTAGGAAAAATATAATGTTAACTAACTTGTGAGCAGAGGGTTCAGGGCCTATCAAATCAGACTTTATACAGTAAATTAGCTCTCAAAACGTAAAACTTCTTCAGATGGAAAGGGCAATGATGAATTGTTTTAAGCAAGAACGTAAGCCCAGAGTCTCCTAATAAAAAATCCTGACCCATGAATGTTCAACAATCTGCTGATCTCAATTGAGCAGAAAGATTGCCAAATTTAAAACTGGCCAGATGATTGGGTCTTATTTCCAGCATATACACATGGTGGAAATAACTCTATCAGCATTCACATATATCAATACTTCTGTACTCCACAAAGCTCTTCTTCAAGGATCTGGAGCAAAACTGTTACTGTGAGATGCCATTAAAAGAAACACATTAACACAATGGCACTGGGTGCAGCACAAGTATCAAACTTTAATAAGGAGGAAAGCAGATTTTAATTATAGTACAGCAAATACATATTACAATAATTTGACTGAAAAGATGACGTGTAACTGACTTGTTGTGCTGTTGAAAATAAGTGCACTAAATTTATAAAATTTTTTGAAGGAAGAAACTCATTGGAAAGTAATACACAATACAGCTGGTATTATTTAGTCAATAATATAAAGATGCTTTCTATATATGTGAAAGTCAGATTTATATTTTTGGTGGCACTGAATGAAGTTTGACAAAATGAAATGGAATCAGCTCAGCCTCAGTGGTTTTTTTTGATAGCCTAAAGCTACTCTTAACATTTATGTTGACATTTCAAATAGATTCAGACTTTTGCAAGCCACATCAGAATAACCTGTAACGGTACTGTACGCATGTATTTTCAGTTAACCACTGTGCAATGCAGCTAGATGTTTATGAAAAGCTGTTTTCCTTCAAAATCAAAGCATGCTGAACCTTTAGTGGTCTTATTTTTTAAACCATTAGCAGCCATCTGTGTTCCTTTATCCAAGCAAATAGAGGATTTTGCAGGAGATGGTACAATCAGGGCTGATCAGCATGCAGAAGTATTGTCATACATGTCCTGTTCTGCCTCCTCAAAAACAGCATTAAAGCTTGTTTTCCTTTTGCTGCTTTCTTTATAATTAAAAGAACTAGAACTAATATAGTACTGCATAGAAATGAACTATTGTAGAACTTGGACAGTACAATTGTATACGGAGAGAGCGCTGAAGTGACATTTAGATTAGTGCACTTAAAATAGCATGTCGAGAAGAGCAACTTTGAAACAAGAGTGGAGAATTCTGAACTCCACTTCAGGGAAAATGCCACTAAAGCATTACTCATCTGATTCGGTATGGTGGAAATGCATGGCTTGCTTAGAAAAAAGCAAAGAGGATAAAGGACAGATTCTTGCTTTCTAGGATGATGCTCGGCTCAGTGTTCCCCTCCCACGCTCCATAGCAGGAACTTTGCAGTCAGAGTAATTTTCTGTAGAGCACCAGCTACTCCTTAGCCCCATCTTCAGTGTGAAACCAGCCTATGGTCAAAGCAACACTCTAGGACATCACGCTGTGCAATAAATGTTATGGCTCCCACATCGGAGCACAAACGTACATACATACATGATTAATTTTACCACTAACAAATGGAAGATAAGTCTACATTACTTCTGAATTGCAAGTGTCCATGATCAATGGGAGGAAAAATTCATAAATGCTTATGAAGCATACAGGGCTGGCAATGTCTAGACCTTTTCTGTTATTTCCTTTGACTGGGTCAAACTCTGAACACTAGAAAAGATCTCCCCACAAATACTTGATAGTAAATTAATGTACCTGGTTCAGTCTTTTGTTTTTGTTTTTTAATTTCCTCAGAAAAAAAGTTTACTTTGGGGATATATGCTTTACTTTGATGTTTATATCAGAAACACTGTCTAAGTGATCAGAATATATCCTTTTTTTTCAATATGAAACAAGTCTTCCTTTTACAAAATGGAACGGTGTGTCCATTACTAGAGCTGTTAAAATAAATTATATAGAAGGATAATAGGAAATGGTTGTTTTTGATAAAAGTTATAATACATAATTTGTATTTTATATTAATGAACTATAAGTTAGTTCTTCAGGGCTACCCATTTTCTTTTGGCTCTGGATGTGAGCATGAAAACTGGAGCTGCTCACTGAATCTCCTATTTGTGTCTGAGTAGTTAAAAGCCTTTTCTTTCATTTTAAAATCATTTATTAATTTTTCTTAGCTGGTATAAAACCATTAATATTAAAGGAAAGGAAATGCTAGGTGCTGTTTAAACATCCATGAAGGACCAACAACATACTGGCATATATTATCTTTTCCCCTAGTGAGCTAGAAATTCTTTGAGTATTTTAATTTAAAACATGAAAGTATGCATGCTATCTAATAAAAAAAACCCAATACAATGCCTTAAAAAAGACTGAAGTTATTACAGTAATAGTCATCGTAAGACATCTGTGGCACTTCAAATACTATTAAATAGAGTTAGAATAGAAACAAAAATACTTTCTGAAATAGTGAAAATTAGGGAAGTAGCAGACCATAAAATTAGAACAGCCCAGTGACAATGTGATTCTTCCTGTTATTTGGCTAAATGCAGCAGAAATACAGGAATACAGTAGAAAAACCTTCAGAATCTCTCTCAAGTGAGATTGTTTCATTGTTCCTTCTTAATGCAAAGCCATTCCTTGACTTCACATCTACCTCACGCTCTCTCTCCATGGTATGCCACTTTCCCTAATATATTCTGGTAACCTTTTGGATTTTATTATGGTATTTCCTAAAATGCCTAGGGTGGGGGTGAACAAAATGTCATCTTCCTATTTTTAATGGTAGTAATGCCTATTTGTCCTTGACAACAAGTGATATGTTCTCATGGTCCAAAGCAAAGTGGGACTTCATCCATTGTTCATCCATTGTTCTTCTTATTGGAGCAATCATACAAGATAAGTAATGTGTAGCTATGTAGCTACTTAGCATAACTTGTTAGCTTGTTCAGAGCATTTATTGGATAGTTATGGCTATTTTCTTCTTGCCCCTCTTTTTTTAAAACACCCTCTCGTCTCCCATTGATCTTTTGGCTAAAGATAGAGGACTGAAAGCTATCAGGATTCTAAATGTTACTTGCCCTTTAATGAATACTTTGCAGAATTATTTTATGCATTTTCAACTGGATGAGAAAAAATCGAGTGATGCTGAACTAAAATTGCGTCTTCTGCAGTGTTCTTAGGTACCTAACGAATGACAGCTCCTATCTGGAGCGTAAAACTATGAGAGGTTCTTACTATAACAGGAACATTAAACACACTGGTGGGATGAAGTTGTTAATATGGTATCAGGTAAACCGTCACATGAGGGAGGGGGATATAAATATAGGAGTTACCAATATGCCTGCCAACAAGTCCTCCTAGCCGCAGTGATTTTACAGCTATTTCACTTCCCTTGAAAAGCCAATTTCCATTACAAGTCTTTGAATACTTTACACTGTTTAAGTCCTGAGGATGGAAAGAGACTGTTTAGATCCTTGCCTCTAAAACTGGGATACACGTGCCATAACATTACCTGGTTAGACTCTTGGACCCCAAAAATGCCATTCTGGTTTCAGCTACACTCCCTTACTTACCACTTTGTTTTCTAGGGCCCGAATTTACTGACCTGTGTGACCAATAGGACATGCTGCAAAACCAACTTGATATGTTTTAGGTTTTTCAGCTTTGGAGGATTAGTGGGATTCAGTCATAGAGTTTGTTCTGGGTTTGGGAAGGCTTTTACAAAACCTCTTGTTAATCAGGAATGAGCGAATGAATTGTCAGTCAAATATTTGTACCGTTCAGCAAATTTAATGTTTTGATTTTACCCAACTCAAACAGCTACTGTATTTGATCATTCTGTAGAAGCTAATATATTGTGTTTGTATTGGAAGCTGAATTAGGAGGTAGCAATGTCTCTATAAAAGCCTAAGTAAACCAACCATCATACTGGAAAGCACTTTTTACCAGAACTATTAAATTCCTATATTTAAAACTGACTGAATAATCAAACCCAGCAAGTATTGTATGAGTGGAAATGTGGAAAACGCGTGTGCTGCATTTTTCCCATATGCAAAATGAATAACAAAATAGATCCATAGTTTATCAGCTTGAATATTTATCCTGAAATATTAACATGCACTGGAGAACTTTACAGAAATACAGTGTGGCTCAGTTCTGAGGAAATAACTGGCAAAAAAACAGGTATTTTTTCCCTGAAGTAAGTTCATCTCAAGTGTTATTCCAGGGAAAAATCAACAGGCACTTTGGAAAAAGTTGAGGACACAGCTATAACTTTTTCATTTCCAATGATGCAACTTTTATTTTGGTAGAGCAAGTGTATTTCACTGATAAGAATGACTTTTAAAATATAATTGAATATTTAACTTCTAATATATGCATAAGTTGGTTTATTATTCCTTCTCAGCCATAATATATAACATTTTACATCAGGATTACATTTTTTCAGATCAGGTCTTTTATAATCAAACTTGTGTCACAGTTTAATCTTATCGTTATATTACAGTCCAATACTCTTAACATTTTCATTGTTAATCAGAAGTTGGCAAGATTCCATATGATGTAGCTCTTCCTTGCTTCAAAAATGCAATATCCTGAACCAAAAAACAAAAAAAAACCTCTCTCAGATTAACAGTAATTCTAATAAAAAATAAGGCAAGATGTAGAATAACTCTGGTAATCTGACTCAAGGTTATGAAATCCAATGATTTTAGGAAGCGGTATTTGTAGTTCATTATTGTATCTAATAAGTAAGGTTGTTTAGTAGAATGGTGTGAAATGATGACCAGTTTTGTTTTTTGTATGCTTTTTGCTGTATGTGATTTTGTGGCTGACCATTAAGACTGGCAATGTTAAACATAACACACTAATACTTTTGCAAAATATTTCTATTCTTATGTGAGATTATTCTCATTTTCTCTGACACTGTTTGTACATGGAGTTTTAGCGGGTTTGATGTTTATAGACATATTTGCATGCAAGAGTTTGTAATGAGCTTATGGGCTCTTAATATATCTGCATATTAATTTCAAAACTTTTGTCTCCGATGGCTAACATGGCCCTAACAGGGCTCAGACTTTGTACGGGAGGAAAGGAAAGTGCTCTCCCTCTGCTAGCCAGAAAGCAATGCCTCAATCCTTTCAGCCCAGCAGAATGAAAGCAGACTTTGATAATGAGAAGGTTTCTCAAACGTTACCTTTGGTCTTTTCTGGGCCCAGCTGTCGTGCCTCCTGTAACTACCCTGCTTCCTGTACCACTGCATTGCACGTGGTGGATTGCATCTTCCCCATACTCAGCCTCCTCTGCTAATGTAACACCATCAGTTGCATTAAGAAGGGACTCTCCAAGGCAGTGGATTTGTCTCTAAGGAAACAGACGTAATCTATGTGCCTTAGTTAACTAATCAAAAAGTAAGAAAGCTTAAACACTGAATGCATATAGAACTTTATAACAAAATGAAACAAAAACAAGAGTTAAATGTTCATGAAAAGTTTAAATGCTTTTGAATAACCTATTAGAGAAACTAATTATCTGCTCTTGGATATTACAAAATTATCTGCAATTAAATAAGTTCTTTCACACACCCTACTTGTTTAGCTCTGATGGCTAACAACTTTTTAAATATATTTGATCCTCCTTAGACAGAGATGAATATAAGGGAGGATCTTAATTTCAACAATGAGCAGTTTTGTTAAATCCTTGGAAACATGTATGAATAAGAATTAATAGTGATGCTTTTTGGTCTGTCCCAAATTGCTTTAAAACAGGCCGAAATATAATCACTGTAGATGGCAGTATCTTTTTGGCCATAACCGGTTATGACATTTGAGCTTACAGATGTACAATCCAATGCTGATTTCAGATGCTGATATCTGTTCACAAATATGAACGTGTTTCTGAACTTGCTGGGTACAAGATTTAAACCTCCAGATCACAATTAAATCTGTTTTGATGGAACTGATGTTTTTTGATTGAGGCGATGCTATTGCTTAAGGCAGATAAAGAATCAGTACTATTGCACTAAATAAAAAACCAGATCATTGCCGCAACCATTCGCAGACTTCTAACACTGCAGATCTCCCATGGGTAGCACCTGTCAATTGATAATACGTGCTGTTTAAAATAGATAGCCAGAACATATTAAACTGCTGCTAGTATCTATGTAAAGGCTGTCAAAAGAAGTCTCTGACCTAACCATGATAATCTGAGACATGGTAACATTTCTTCTTTGAAAGCTATCAGATATAACAAAGGTTAGCAGGCCATAAAGACATTGTCTTAGTTAACTGTTCGAGAAGTTATTCCATGTTTCATGTTTAAATGCAAAAGCAGATATATTCGCTATCATAAGGCCACAGCTTGATAGCCAGAGAAAACCTCTATAATCCATAGAGTGCCTTCTGCTACATTAAATCCTGAAGATCATGGAGTAGCCTAAAATGTCATTTTTCTTTTATTTGTGACATTATGGAGGGAAATGGATTCTAACCTTTCACTGTTAAGTTTATATTTTCTAACTTGGAAAAGCAGTATATTGCTTTCTGTATTACTTTTTGATAAGTTTCTGTAGCATAAGTTTCAGTACAAGCATTTAAGAGCTTCAAAGTCATTAAAAAAACACAGGTATTCTGCGGTTGGCTAAAAGGATGTTTTTGAAAAAAAAGTTAGACAACCCCAAGTAGTCCCAAACTAAATCCTGTAAAATTTTATAGACTATAAAAGAAACATTTGCTGCTGCAAGAAACCTCACGTCTGGAATATAATTGGTAGTCATAATCTGACTACCTATTGCATCTTTTGATATGAGAATATACATTTGCATTTTTTTCAAGTGTAAAATTGAAAGTTGTAAGTTAAAAGGGAATTTAATATGTCATGCTACAACTGTGCAATGTAATTGTCTTTTTTGTTTCATGTACCCACAGAAGCGGTGTTCCTGACACACCACTGACTTGTCACATATCAAACTTCTGTACAGGAAACAAGAAAACAAAGTTGGTGGTGAATACATAGAGGTATGTAGATATGCAAGAAAGTAAACTACACTTACCAATGACAAACAGGTCAGACATTTCTTAATTGTTAATGATGGTTTGAAAGGGCTCTCTTGACACTAGTTAATCCTGTAGGACTCTGAACTAGAAATCTGCAGCAGCATTTAAAGCTACAAAAATTGTTTGGCTCTTCATGTCCTTTACTGTTACTCAGCCGTCTCAAATTACAGTAGCTCTGGTGATGCTTTTGCTTTTGTTTTTATATACATAACGTACTGAGGGCTTTTTGGATACTAGAAATTAATTATCAAAAATATCACGTGCAGATTGTACTGGCCTGGGGGAGCTGACTAGAGGCTTTGAAATCTGAATTTTCCTGAAGCAATGATTTTCTGTTCAAGACCCAGAGCACTGTGAACACACATTTTTATACTGATTTCAATTACATGAGACCAAAATCATGAGTGTGCCAGAACTGGCAGATTCAGAAAAGAATCCTCCTGAGATGACCAGACTGAGAGGAAACAGAGGGTTCCCCCCCCCCACTTTTTTCCATAAGAGGATGGCATGTGCTTGTAGCAATACTGACCTGAGGCACCTCCACCAGGGATGCTGGAATGAGGCGGACACTGAGGAGGTGCAAGTGCAGCTGTATGACCGTGGCCTCTCCTGCTATGGGTAAACATGCTGGTAGCAGACCGGCGGGCCTTCAGTGCAGTTAAATTCCTGACGGCAAGGAAAGGAGACCAGTCAGTCTTTGGATCAAGTCTTTCAGAGGCAGAGTTCCTTAAAACTGGAATTCAAAGGTGTTTTCCTGCACCCCTTCCCTGGACATAGCTCATAGACGGTTTCTGTAGACCTGTATAGATGCATCTGTGACATCTTTCTCCTGCAGATCCAAGCCAGTGGGTCTGCTGATTTGTGTATTTAATTGTAGTTTGAAAATATCTGTAGGTCTGAGTCTGTGATTAACAAAGCTATACATTTTAGTTCTCTAACACTACCTGAATCACATCTATACTATCATAATGTGAAATAAATCATTTAATCATTATATAGGAAGTATATATTTAGTAGTAAGTGTAGTATCTATTTCTCTATAAACCACCATCTGAGACATACATGCATATATAAGTGTCAAATACAGCATTAATTTTGTATTCAGTGAAAAATTCTGAACAATAGAAATATTTTAATCAAAATATATATTTAGATACAGGAAGCAGTCATGTATATTATTAACTTAGCACTTTATGTGAATTAGCAAAACAAGATCTATTTATACCACTCTAAAAAAAAGCCTTATTCTGTTGAGTTGAACTGAACACCTTTATTTGTTACACGTGAATGATACTATATCTCATCACTTACAAAAATCAATAAGATTAAATATCTGTCATTTAAACAAATCAGATTGCAATCTGACCTCTACTGTGCTGAATAAATGTGGAGCACACTGATATTTTATGAGTGATGAGAATGTTCTACCGAACCTCATTATTCACAGAATATCAATAAAAAAAAAAATCAGTTCAGCAAATCAGAAAGAAAACTGAACTGTGAAATGATATGAAAATAAAATGATATAATGTACAAATAACTGTAAATAATTAAGAATAATAATTTCAGCTTTATGCCTTTAAACATGTGCTAACTTAATGTTATATTGAATTCCCATTGGTTTAAATACTACTGAGGTTAAACATGCTCCATATTCAGCAGGAATTCTCAGCTCCTATTTATATTGCTAAACTCCTGCTGAAAACATGTGATCAGTGATTGCAATATCAGACTGTTCCACATGGATTTCAGTACACATCATTTGTTTACACTTTTGATTTTAGACGTAAAATTGGCTTATTATCAACATCAGGTTTTCAGAAACAACAACCTATTTAGAAGCACCAGTCCTACACTGAAAGTTTAAAATTTTTTTAACCGGTGTACGGTTCCTTTGTATTATAATCAGACATCCTTACATTAGCAAATGGGCCCTTAAGAAAATAGATTTATCTTAAAGAAAATAATCTTATCTCCCTTGTCTGACCCACCACTACTAAGTAGTACTTACTGACTTGTATACATACAAAAATGCTTGAAAATATTAACTTGAAAAAAGTCCTAATGGAAAAATCATTATTCACCAAATCAACAACTGATTTCTTACTTATTTTTGCATTACTCTAAAGCAAAGAGCTCAGGATGTTGACACACATACTTTAAAAAAATCTTTGCATAGAACTGATGCTTATGGATTCCTCCTTCCTCCCTCCTGATTTATATTCTGGATACGTAAAAGGGAAAAAGCAGCTCAAGGCTTGAGGGTTGAGTCTGAGAGTTGAGTCTGATGGAACTTTTGATCTTCCCTTCTCTAGATGCTTCTGATCTATTTGCATTTCAGTGACACAATAATACTTATATTTCCCACATTTGCTGGTTCTGCCCATTTCCCCTGCTCTGTCTAAATCCTACCCTCTTAAGTAATAACACTAATAAAGTTCACCATCGTTGATGCTTTTGTTGAATGGCTAAAAAGCACCATCTTCAAATGCATTTCAGTCTGATGACAAGTGGCTTGCTTGCTGGTTTCAAAAAAATAAAAGGTCCTTTAACTAGCAATAGAGAAAATGAAAAACTATTCTTTTCTGACCCACAGACTAAAAGTTACCTCAAGTAAATGTTGCTGTTATCTTTTACCAATATTGTCAAACCTTGTATCATTTATTAGATATTTCTAACATATTTCTGTTTATATGTAGGTATAACAAGCTTTTTTGGCTTTGTGGTTTTAGTTTGACATAGTCTAACTGTAGCTTAGGAAGAGAAAACAACACCAGGTCCTTCATATCCTTAACATTATTTTTTCTAATTTTCTTCATACATAGGCTGTGGTTTGAAAATCTGTTTTCATCCATTCACACATAATTCAGTTTTATAGCTCTAATCACCTATTTCTATAAAGCTATCCTTCAAAGTATTAAGGATATGAATCATCTTGTTTAAGAAAATCCAAAAGAAAAAGAAATCATTTAAGAATAAAACAACAACAATGAAATAATGTAAAATGACTTTGTGATGCTTCAGCAAGCTCATCTCTGCTATCAACATAACAAGTTAAAGGGAAATTGGAGTGGTGAATTATTCTTTTTTTCAAACAAAACCAAAGAAAAAAATCCTGGAGCTTGACTGTAAGTAAAAGAATAATTTGGATTATAAACACATTCTTGATTATTAAATTTTGCAGTTAGGTCAAGTATAACAAAGAGAGTGCTAATTTTTATTTTATTCCTTTTCTGTATATCAGACATTTCTCATAGATTTTCTGTGCATGCTTACCTGATAAATTGTTTGGTCCACAGTTCTGCAGATTTGAGAATAATTACAGATTTAGAAAATATGACCTATATGGAAAATTAAATACATTTTGTTGTTTTGCTTACAGCATAGAGACAATTGGGCACACAGAAAATAGTAAGATTACTGCTCAGGTTTAAATAAGAAAGACCAAGACAAACATGAAATAAAATTCACAAGAGATATCAAGATTAACAGCAAATAATTGTAGAGATATATTGTTATTAGAAGAAAGTGAAAGAAAACGTTGTTCTGCTACTTAGAAAAATTATCAGGAAAATGATTCCAAGCAAATCTGGAGTCACTTCTCCCTAAAAAGGGAGCTATTTAGCACAGTTAATACTGGTGGTAGGAAAAAAGGTCTCAAGCCTACAATGAGGAAGAAACAAGTTAGAGACAAATAAGTTAGGTTAGGTATTTTCAAACTCACTCGTCTCATCAGCTTATTCCCAGGATACTTGGAGGTTTTCAAGACCTAACGATACACATCACTGCGTAATCTGGTCTCAGGTGTTTTGAACAGCAGGTTCTACTAGAGACCTCCGAGGTCCCTTGCAGCCCAGATTACTCTGCATGCTGTCCAGATCCTCTGAGTCTGCTGTGTCCACTTTGGAGAACTGCATTTCAGGAATGACATGGGTTAACTGAAAAGAGTCTATAGAACAGCCTGATTTCTGAAAAAAAGGGTCTACAGGGAAAGATGGACTATGTCAGGGCTGTTTGGCCTAGTAAAGAGGACAGTTTCAGATGAATGCTCTCTCAGTTAACATTTGCTTCTTCCGATAGTACAGCCACACCAAAATTTCTTATTAATTTGGCACATTTTATGTAAAGGCAGTAGGGAAAAGTGTCCTCCTTCTCCCCTCTCTTTGTCTTCTGCAAAAATATTTCAGTTTAAAAAAAAAAAAAAAAGCCCAGAAGATCCAAGGACATTTAGTAAACAATTACAATAACTGTGGTCCTTTTTTTCCGCTTGTTGACAGATTTTGTAAATTCTCCAAACTTTGACAAATGAACATCTCAGTTTCTTAATAAAGAGATTTCAGTATTAATTTCTCATCGAAATGTTTAGTCCATCTGTATGCTAAAACCAAGGAATAATTATAATACTCTTTGAATGAAATGCATAAACATCTTGATTATTCATAAACCATGTTTTCATTTGTTTCCGTGATGGGTACTATATTATTTAAACAGTTCTCTTTGGGTTTTGAAGAGCAAAGGATGAAGTCCTTATAGAGGAAAGCCAAAAGATAAAATGAAGTAATGTAGTACCTCGTATGATCGTTCTTATAATCACTAGTAAAGCCACAGAGTAGATACTTGGTCTGGCAGTTTTTCATGGCCAGAAATGTAACTGTGCAGGCAGCTCTGCAACTAGATTGTGAGGAAACAAACAAAAGATGGGTTTGGAGAACAGGCAGGGAAAGTGGCAACAGATGAGCAGCAGCATTTGTTGGTTCACTGGAGACCCTTTCTTTCCTTTTGGAAAAGGAAAGGATCACCCCTTGGATGATCATGAAACCTTAAGGAAGTTAAAAGAATATAAGAATGTCTCCATCTTAAGTTAAAGGACTATAATCATTTGTAGGCATCGTATGGCCAGTAGGCCTCTAACTCACAGAGGTTGGAATGAAAGTGTTCTGGGCCATCACTCATAAGTTAATTTGTCTTCATAAAATAAATACCCTGAACACAAGATTTTTGAGTTTTTGAAGCCACCAATAAAGCCAGGTGAAAATGATTATTCTCTGTGAAAAACAGTATTATCAGTGATGTGTAGGATTAGGCCCTTTACTCAGCCTGTAAAATTCTGCAGCTGAAAAGTAACCATGAGTGTTTCTGATTGAAAGCTAAAATTAAAAAGTGACAAGAACACAGTTGAAAATGTGCTAGTATGACAAATTTAAAGTGATTTTTGACATGTTGAGTTTACCAATACCTAACAGAATGTCTAAAAAAAGAACTAAAACAGCTTAAAAAATCAGGTAACAGGAACAATAGGTGTAACTTTTATGAAAGAACAAAACATGAAGGTTTTTCCCCCCTCCCCCCCCCATGGGTGCCTAGTAAGTGCTTCATAAGTGATAAAAAATATATATATATACTGCAAAGGGATTTTAAATTCCCCTATATGATGATGGTCTAGACCCTGGCAATCTCTCAGTGGAAGGCAAAGATTAACTTAAATTTTTGCAAGACTCTTAGGATTTGACCGAGACCCCTTAATATGCTCAGTTTGCTGTTAGAATTAATTGCTGG
The DNA here is from genome assembly GCF_040807025.1 of Struthio camelus. NCBI lineage: Eukaryota > Metazoa > Chordata > Aves > Struthioniformes > Struthionidae > Struthio > Struthio camelus. Next base: position 30,926,410 of record NC_090945.1, read on the forward strand.
CAACCTTGAATCTCTTATGCACTGATTAGTCTTTTCTTCTAGACTTATGCACTGATTAGTCTTTTCTTCTAGACTATCAGCTTGACTACATCCTCAGAATGAAAACTTTACTTTCTATTTTCTCTTCCTTTTTCCTTAATATTATCTATTGTCTTGAGTAAAAGCTAGTGACTGATACTTGTGTAATTCTCTGTCTCAATATTAGAAAAACAAATACGCCACGTTTAAAATTAGAAACATTACCATGTAAGAGGTTTTTGCTGGTAAAGAGAACAGCTAGACTACATGTGAAATTATGGCTTTAAAGAGTGGTATGCAGTATCTAGCTTTTAGGAAATAAGAGAAACTAAAAGCTACTTACTTAGGGCTACCGTAGTGATACATGCTCACTCCACTGACTTACAGAATTACATATGTAAGTGCTCATGAATAAGTGATATATCTATGTGCAAGACTTGTGCTCTACTTTAATCTTCAGTCAGAGTTTTCATCTTGTTCTGAGTCTGATCAGAGTCTCATTTAAATTCCAAAGACTGCAAATATACCCTCAGGTTGATTAAAACAACAACTGTGCTGAAATACACACAGAAACACTATTCTATTTACATAGATGTCTGTGTGTGTGTGTGTAAATATATGTATATATTTATTTTATGCACATATATATATACACACACACATTACACAGATTACATGCACATATATGTATGCATGCATGCATATACACCCACTTAAATCCCCACCTCCACATTTTTGAGCATGAATTTGTATACATATACAACAATCAATCCCAGTATAAGGTAAATTTAGATATGCCTGGGAAATGTCTGCTTAGCCTTTTCTCGTTCTGCCTGAGTACAAGCAGAATGCTGAGAGCTTATACAGATTATACATACAAATGGCTTTGAACGCGTTGTGTTAGTTTTGATTATATTTGTACTCAAGTCATACTGTAGTTACTGAAAAAAAATTTACTTAGCTATCTGAAATGATTATCATTTGACAATTTCTACAGATCGCCATGTACAATTGTGTGGCAGTGGGTATAAATTTAAATATTAAGTAAGATTTTATTTTAATAGGTTTGCTGTGCTCATTGAGAACTGTGGGTACTGAATACATTTTACAGCATTATAGGAATATGTATTATATTGCTTAATACTGAACCTGCTCTAAGGGGGAAGTCTGAGAATCAGTCATCTGTTACCAGGATCATACTGCATTTTGTAGAAACATTGAATGTAGGACGTGATACTAGAGGAACTATATGTAGAACAAGAAGTAAAAAACACATAATACTTGAAGAAGGTAGAGGATTCAGGTAAAAATAGAAAATTATTGGAGAGGAAGAGTAATAAGGCTTATTAGGGAAATGAAATATATATCATTGCCTTTGGTATTCCTTTGGCAGTTATGATTATGAGAAAAACCCATTCTGTGCTCATAAAGATGAGCAGGAAACTTCATGAACTCTCTCTTTCTTCAGAATTCCCTTTTCTCATGTTCAACTTGTACACAAAGAGATTTTTTTTTTCATTTTCTGTGTGCATTGGGATGGATAGTGTTAACATAAAAACTAAGAGAGAATGAAGGCCATGTAAAGCCCACATAAGGTAAATGACCTAACAAAAAAGAAAGAAATTCTTCTCCTTTTCCAAGATATTATCAACCTGACCAAGGATATGAAATTAAACAGTATAAAAATTAGGCAGAATGTCAGGAGCTTTTCCCTACTGATGAAATAGTCTACAAACAGTACCAGAAGACCCCGTGTCTAATTTTGACAGGTGCACTATGAGGCTAAACATACAACCTCTTAAAAATTTTGTCATATCATTTTGCATTTTTTTTCCAAAACATAAAAGGAAAAAGAAAAGACAAGACAAGATTGAAGTGGGAAATTAGTATGTGTTTTGAGCTTATGAGGAAAGCTACCACTAGCCCCAATTTAAAGATTTCAGAACGGTGAACAAGAAATGAAATGTTACAAGATTTATGAGGGGCTGGAGTTCAATGAATGTGTGTCTAAAGAAATGACTTGCATTTTAATGAAGTGCATTACACTTGAGAGGCAATATCTTGGTTATCCTTTATGAACAATGACTTTGACTGTGTGCTGCTGTCAAAGAGAGCTCATTATACCAAAGAAGTTATAGTTCAGCTATATAGATTGATATGATGGCCTCCAATTCATGGTACGTTTCTAAAGGCAATGAGACTAGCACTTAGGGGCATCCAAAATGGTAATTACTTGTGGGAAATAGCTTCATGGTTTCTACTTAGAATTCAAAGAACTTTTTTCAAGAAGAACAACTTTTAACTTGGTCTGTAACCTAAAACTCAAGGCTACACTGCAGCTTTGCACAGCAGCTAAAGAATTTTGAATGTGTCGTATCGTACAGATTGAGGGAAAGCATTTAGAATACATTGCCTCTGAAGCAATAGCTAACAACTTGAATTAATACTATAAATTTTGTAATTTTACTTCTTTTTACTTTTTTCTCAGATTAGAGAAGTTTGATTGATGTAGATAAAAATAGTAATTTTGGCAATTTCTTCGACAGAAAAGGCGATGCTTTCAACGATAAACAATGACAGATATCCTAATTTCCTGCAGTACAGGAGGGTTTTTTTACTTGGTTTCTGCAGTGCACTCCCGACACACACGTTCATGATCAGAGTATCTTTGTCATGAAAATTTTAATCTGACATTAATTACCTGAAACTTCTGGAAAAAAAAAAAAAAAAACACAACATGGAAGAGATCAGGAATACTGGCTGACTTGTTGCACCAAGCAGATTCTTTCTTTTACTGTAGGATTCACGGCAATTGCAGACTTCTGTATTTTGAGGCTGCAAAGTCATTCCTTGGAAAGCAAGACAAGGAAAAGTCTTCATGAGGTGGATCATGTTGATTTGCTGAACTTTAGTCTTAAAATCTAGTTCGCATTTTGATATTTTTTTTTTAAGTAGTGAACTACAAAAGCTATTTTTTCTCTCTTTCTGTTAGTGCTGTTGCCAGGTATTGGTTTGTCACTTGTCAGCTAGGAGACTTGGCTGCCTCAAATTCTTTTTTAAATTGTGCTCTGATAGGTTACCAACTATTTCTGCTTCATGAGCAGATGCCTGCATCTTCTCATGATATATGAGAAAAATGAATACAAAGATATTCGTGTTTTGCCATGGATACCCCTGTTTCATGTGTGTATGTTTCCTCCAACCCTTAGTCTAACAAACAAAATTATTCCAGCGATATTCCCTGTAAAGCAGTACTATAGAAAAACAGTATTCATAAGCTTAAATCAAAAAAATACTTGAAATTCTGAGAAATAGTCATACTTCTGAGGTTTTGTTTATTCATTCATATTTATTCTTTTTAAAGCAACATTCTACCAGGAATTTTCTAGCTCCTACATCAAGGAGTTAAATTAAAATCCTACAATCACAAGACAAAACCAGACTTAGTTCATATGTTAATGAGCCAGGATAATTGCAGCTTTCCCTAGGTAATCTCAGTGTCAATTATTCATAAACCATTGACAGCAGACATGACATTTCCATCTGACAGCTTTCAATCGTTCTGTTTACAAGTGTGAAATGTTTAAAGTGGGTTAGATAGGAGTTAAAAATTGTTTTTTAGGAAAATGAAAAAAATTGGAAAAGAACAAAAAAGAAGAAGAAGATGTAATAAATTATATATAAGATGTAGTAAATTATATAACTCTAAAAAACAGGAGCGGAACCTATTTCTGAGATTAACTTCTGCAGAATAGGAATGGACTTATTCCTCAAGTATTAACATCTGCTGAGCTCCAAAATCTGCACTGAGACCAGGTAACATACTATCTGTAAGAGCTCAAAGCAGTTAGGTGTACAAGCATAATGCCATGCCCAACCTTTTTAATTTTGCTACATGCTTTTGAGCAATAGGGAGGAAGCCTCTAGGAATCCAGTGATAGTCACTGCCCTGTTTCAGTGCCCTGCAACCTCTGAGCTGCTGCCCCTCATGTTTCCTCGTTCCATGGAGGAATTTTGTGTCCAGCTGGCTGACCAATGCCACCTTGACTGTGGGAGCAACATGCTGCTGGATCACAGCAAGCATTTACATGAATAGGAATAGGGAGCTCCGACTCTCCATAAGAAACTAAGACACAGTTTTCAGTGAGCTTGCAGCTGAGCTGCTTCCAGAGGTGGCACAGCCTTTCTGCTACCAATGAGGCTTCAATCCTCCTCGGAGAGAGATGCCACCCTATGCCATGGGGACCTGGCCTCAGAGGGGACTGTGCCCTCCACGGGAGGTGGTTGCTACTCCCCACCGAGCTCACATTCAGGAGAAGTCCTGTCCTGGCACACTGGTAGTACCGGGGCATTATGAGGAGAAAGTGCTGTGTTCTGTTCACTACCTAATGCTTTTTTCCCACTTAATGCACTAATAAATATCACATATAGACAATATTGCCAGGCTCCCTGCTTCTATTTTGTCTTTTGTCACTTAAGATGTGTTCGAAAGGCACTGTTCCTGCAATGTGAAACAATTAAGCAGGCAAGGTGCTGGGCCAAGAATTTCGTTCTAAATTCTCAAGGACACAGGTTAAATCAGATAGATGAGAAGCAAACTTTGCAATAGTCAATGCATAGGTTCTTCCAAGCTGATATGATACCCAGTAAAAGTTAAATTCCTGTGTATCCTTAAGTGTTTTTGAAATAATGTGATTTTATAACTCCTGTTCTTTTATCTGTGAAAACATTAGAATATTTTCCAATACTCAAACTCTAATTGAAAGTAATTGACAATAATACAATAGGTACAAGTTTTTAAAGGCATTTAAGTACCTAAATATGCAGATAGGTACTTAGTGAGGTTTTTCAGAAGATTCTGTATACCTGACTTCCATTATAAAAAGTGTAAGGAGTCTTAATATTAATTTTAAGGAAATGAACATTTAAGAAAATGCTCATCCAGGCTAAGCATTCAGATTTTTTTCTAACCAAATTATTTTTCATCTAAATAATTTCTAAATAATCTAATATCTAAATAATTTTCATTCTATACTTCATAGCATAGCATTACAGATTTTTTTAAATTCTTTTTTGAAATAAGAAGATTGGCAAAGCATAATAGAAGAATGGAGCATTAATAATGGTTAGGGTTCCTTGAGTAATTAAAGTGATTGATTTTAGGGTGCATCAGAACTCAAGGTACAATACCATATTTCAAAATAACCCAAAAGATAGGGCTCAAAGGTAGGAAATACTGAAGATCTTTCTGCCAGTGATTAAACTCAGAGGCAGATAAGATTCATGGCAGGTTTCAGTCCTGGTCTCACAATTACCTAATAAGAAATCTAGCTGGAGTGTACCCTAGTCCCTTCTAGAGAATACACCCAGTTTCCTTCAGAAATCAGAACAGAAGTAGGAGTTAACTTCACTCAGGTTACAGCTGAGTATAGACTAGAGATGAAGCAAACATAAGCTTTGTGAAGGACTGAAAGACCTATTATCTCCTTGCAGCGCACACTTGAAATTTGCATTAATGGAAGATGCAGGGAGACAAATTAAAAAAAAAAAAAAACATTGTTTTTAAAATGATATAATGAATGAAATGATTCATAGTCCGCATTAGTAAGCCTAGCAGTATTGACACGCAACCACATATTCTAGGGAAAAGAAAACACAAAACACTCAATATTAACTTTATATTTTTCTTCCAACCCAAAGTGCTTGAGATGAAAATTAATCATTAGTTTCTGTTCTTATATATTACATACCTGAAGTCTCGCTGAGACAGAGAGCAGCATGTCGCCAATGTGTTCTTCAAAATAGTTATAAATATTTACATGTAGGTTAATGCCAAAAGAAATTTCAGGCAAATTTCGAGAATAACAGATGAATGGCAATAATGATACAGTTCCATTCATCCATCCATCCAAAGTTGATTCTTTCCATTTCTGGTCAGTCTTTGGTTACTTTGGAACACCACTGGAGTTCTGGATCTGCAGCCAAGAGAAAATAGTTCAAATATTGATTTTATGGAATTCTGCCTCCAATCCTCAGCCACAAGTGTGCTGTCACCTAAAGAGAGGCATGAAAGAAATCCCTCAGCACCCTCTTACTATTTTTACATATGTATTGAGGTAGTTATAGTCTGAGCTTTCATGCTTATTGGCCTGTGGGCAGGGAGGAAGTGCAAGGGAAAAGTCTTTTTGTGGGTTTTGTAGGGTTTGTTAATTGTTTGTGTCTCAAGCTGTTGTCGCAGTATAATGCAACTTAAAATATCATTGCTTGATATACTAAAATAATGATTTTATGAAATCTCAATTAAAAAGCAGAGGGAAATAATATTATGTCTTAGAAAATTCAAGATATATTAATGTTGATAAAACAAACTGCTTTCCTTGACTTATGGTATTGATTGAGTGACTTATAAACCGCTTGATAGTCTGAAAGTATTTCAGATAAAAGGCAAACATGACCTTTTGCCATGATTATGTTCCCCAGATACTTCTGCCTGTTTGCATGCACAGACAAGCAGATACTGTATTGACTTCTAAAGGTCTTCAATAAATGCTGAAAGAAAGGTAAAAATCTCCTATTCTAAAGTAGATAATAATGTTAAAAGTATCCGAAAGGACAAGCAAAGAGAAAAATTTAAACTTGGAAAACTATCCCTTCTCAAGAGTAAAGCAAAACTAAGTGGTACGAAAAAAGGCCATAGGAAACTATCTACTTTATTTCATGTTCTGAACAGACAGACTATCTGCGATTAATTCTGTCATATGGATATCTAAGATGACCTCTCTAAAATTGAGACAAAATTTGGCTTTTAAGTTCTTTTCCTCCTTTTTAAAATAAACTACACAGTAGGCATCCTTGTACCCAACAGCAAAAATAATGTAAACTGTTAAAAATTGCTTGTATAAAAGTTTTTACATTTTCCATTTAACTGTTACAAAATAATAGTGCATAGTATGCAACTCCCTTTCATTAGATTCACTGTCAAGTCATGCAACTGTATTTTATTTATGATTACTGCTTACTGCTAAATTTCCACAGAATTTCAATTCAAGTATAAGGTACTGTAGGAGATTTCTAAAGCTGACTGTGTTATGGTCCTTTAACTCTTATTTTACGTAGAATCATTAAGGAGACTGAGAGCTTTGCATGGGAGCCTATACTCACCTTCATAGATAAAATATTTAAGTGTACTCCTCAAACGTGTTCACAGTTCAAACCAAGGTCATGAAACAGATATATGGAGCTTCTGAGATTTTGTGCGTTAATCCATTTTCTCAAGTTCTCTTTAAAAAAAAAACAAAAAAAACCCTATAACTCAGGTTATAGTTTATGAATGAATAAATTATTGGACAGACATTGAAAGTTATTCATTGTTTTCAGCGTCCAGAAAAAAGATGAAATTTATCTCTGAAATTCTTAAATGCAAAAGAAATAAATCTAATATTGATTATGGAAAGCAGAAATGGGTTTTGTGAAACAAAATAATAAATTAATTTGTCTTTCTCCAGAAATACGCTCTAATTATCAGAAGTAGGAAGGGATTAAATCAAAATACAGACTAAAACTGAAGAAACCTACAAAATAGTTTATGATACATCTAAGAAGAAAAAAAGTCTATGTGAAGACCATTAGAAGAGCACGAGTGCTACACATTTCCAACTACCTTTGAAAGTAACCATTTTGTATTATTTGTGATAACAATGATACACTACTGGCTTGCTTTTCAAAGGCTAGCATTATTATTTAACATAGCAAACATTGGTTTTGTAAGCAGTTGCAAGTCAGTCTGAAAAACATTGACACTGCTCAGTTGGCATTTTTTTTCACTGATAGCTAAAAAACAGATATAATTCAGATGTGTGAAGTCAGTAAGTAATATTGATGGAAAATTTGATCTTTGTATCTAAATATAACGGTGTTCAGCACTTCTAACAAAAAACTCCAGAGGTCCAAAGGCTTTCTGCTGCTGCAAAACAAAAGTTGAAATCCTAAGCAGGCCTAGGTCAGATTTGCTTCTCCCAGAAACACTCCTTCATGGCCCTCTGCAAATAACAGTAACGTGAGCTCCTTCCCTGCAGCTACACTCTCCCAGGCTGGGATGGAGAATGGGGTCCTTCATCCCACAACTTTGGATACAAACCATCTAATTCCCAATGGGTCCATGCCTGTAAGTTATATGCTTTGGAAGGAGAGAGTGGAGAGACAGCCCCCATCCACTGTCGCGTACATGGGTCAGCCCAACACGCCCCAAGGCACCCTGTGCATTTAGCTTCACGAGTCAATCAGCTTTTTAACTGTCTTTGCTATTAAACCTCCTGTTTCAGCGATCTCTTAGCCATGTTCATAAGTCTCTTCTTAAGTCTCTTGTTCTAGTCTATTCCTGTGCAACAAATCATCTGTTCATATTCAACGTACGCTTCTGTGACACATTACCTCAATGGGAAGTTCAGCTGCAGTCAAGGTATGCGTATCTACTTCGCCTTAGGGCTTGTCTCTGAAGTTACAGTGAAGTGAGGAAGTACAACACGTTAGCTATTCTAAATCAATTCCCTACATGAGCCTTTTAGTGCGCAGTAATGCTTGCTGAGTAAGCATTAGCGCTGAGTACCTAGTCTGCCGTGCTGTAAACACACGCTGTAGGTCACTTCTCGTGTTCTGTAGTAAGGGAATAGTCCTTTACCCGTCTCTTCAGATCACCTCTGACATTGACGTTTTTACTCAATACTGTAAAGTATACTATAGCGTGTAATAATTACATATTATGCTGTATTGCATTAATTATAATACAACATTATGCTTGTATAGATTCAAATATATCATAAACATAAATAAAATCAATATAAAAGTGAATAAAAAGGTAGCTTTTAAAACTCAACTTTGATTATAGCTTCGTAGTCTTAGCGCAAATATATTCTTATTTACTATTTCTGTTTGGATTTTGGGGGAGTATGATGTTACAAAAACAAGTCCCAACAGAACTATAATATTTTTGCCCCAAATTGATATATAGTTCTGTATGATGATGAACTAATACTGAGTTTACACAAACTAACCCAGTCTTGCTTCATGATTCATGAAATACAGCTCTCTAGTAATTAATGTATGGCTCAATGCTATTTAATGAATGTTGCTTACGTGTGTTTATCCTCACCAGTTGCTTGGAAACAATTTCCATTGCGTTGACACTGACAATTTGTAGTGACTTAGATACGTTTTCTTCCTTGTTCGGAAGTGTGAGAGTACTTGCAATGGAAATTTGGAATTTGCTTTCTGCTACTTCCTGCACTTGAAAAAATTTGATGTTCAGGGATTTACTTCTTTTCCCTGACTCCATACATGTGTTTGTACTAGACAAAAGGTTCAGAGGCAGAAACCTCCGTTATTTACCGGATTGCTGTCACCCATATGAAGGTTCTAGGTAAAAAATAACCAGCTCAAGTCCCAAAACAGTGAAAGCATACCTGTTTGTCAGCATTACTGCTCCAGAGCGAGATTTCAAACAAGATTAATATTTTTGTGAATACAATGTGTTGATCAGATGAACTATTAAAAAAACAAAAAGCAAAATGTAATTTACTGACCCTGTAAAATCAATGACAAAACTCCTATTCATTTCAGGAACAAGTCGTTAATCCACGGTCACCCCACAGCTCTAATTGTTTGCAAGCTGAAAGATTTTCTAATACTCTACTTTTGGCTTACCACATCAGGTCCTAATGTCTCACAATAAATAAAAACTCATTTTAAAGCCCATGATTATATGTTTATTCAGATTTCAGCAACAGGTCAATGAAATTTATCTGCTTTCTGTAAAGCCTCAGTGTTATTTGCACTTTAAAATGTAAGGCTATTTAAGGACTTGCTAGTTACTGTTTTAGTTGCTTTTAGACACACATGATAAATTTTTAAATACTGTCATAGAAATCCAAAATAATTAAGAGAAGTCAACAAAATTACAAAGGAATTTGACTTCATATAGCAACATATACTGAAAAATAAGGCTTAAGTGATTGTTTGCATCTCACATAAAAAGTAAATTTATGGATGTAGCTTTTAGTTCAGGCATTTAAAATTTTTCTTTCCATTTTCTTTCCATTATATGATACTACCAATAAAAGCAGAGTTGCAAGCCACTTTTTTCAGTCTGTCTCCCTTTTTTCTGCTTCTCACTTTGCCAGTTCACTTTCTTCCCTTCCTTTATTCTCTTGATTTTTTTATGATATTATCACATTTCTGTTTTTATTTTCCATTCCTTCCTCAATATTAATGTCTCTCTTTGTTTTAACATATAAATTATTTATACTTGCAAAGTAATCTTTCTCTGGGAAATCTCATTCATATGTTTTTCTTCTAATGTAAGATATGCTTTTTCACTGTTTTATGTGCAGGCTGCTTTGCAGCCCACCTTCCTGATTACCTAAGTTCATGTTATATGATACGCCAATGAAATCACTAAGCCTGATGACAACTGCATACGTTTGTCCCTATTTGCTGTTAGGAGCTCACATTAAGGAACTTTTTTTCTTAAGTGGTAATTATTCAGTGGTGAGTACAGAAAAACAACACAACTGTGAATCATTTAGCTAGTTATACTTCGAAATGAAATTCGAAGTTTTTAATACTAAGAAAATTGTTTTTCTTTTGCCATTGAAAAACAGAAACGTTTTGAAATAGTAGAGAGATTAGATTTACCTCCTGTCCTAGGCTGCAGTTGACGATCACCTGAAGGCAGGCGGATGTACAGCAGTGCACTCCCAGCCACTCTTTCTGCTCCAGCCACTTGCTCCTTCATCTGCCTTTGTACCTTTTGTGCTAGTGCACAACTAGCAAAGGCGAGATTGATCACAGGGCTGATTTGCATGTGTGAGGGAGAAAAAAAAAAAATATTAGTTTAAATCTGAACACTTTCCTGATCCAGCCCAAGGTGAAGGTACGTGACTGCTCGTGCTGGCACAGCGTGGGGATGGGCACTGGAGGGTAGGGGAGAGGGCAATGCTCTCCCCTCCAAGTAGAAGCCCAGCATTAGATCAGGTTAGGATCATCATAAAACTACAGCATTAGAAATTATCTTAAAGAGTGCTTAATACAACCTGCAGTATTCATAAAGTGCCAAAATTGAGCAGCTAGAGCAGGAACCTAGTCATGCAACTTAGTATGCGTCTTCCTGCCACATGGACGTGAAGGCATGAATCGTCCTCACGCAATCAGCCACAGCTCCTCAGTGGAGAGACAGCATTTTCTAGAACATCTGTTGTAGTTGACATAGCAAGTATTCCTGCTTTGTTTCACTGTGTGGTTAAATGGATTAGTTGAAGCTACTCCTGAAGGATAAGAAAGTTTCTCTTTAGCACCCCTTTGAAGTTTGATATAGAACATAAATACAGTGTTTAATATCAAGCTGAGACAACAAATTATGTGTGAATTCCTCAAAACATGACAAGTATTATTTTTCCATACTGATATTTTTAAAATATTTGTCAGGCTTTCACTTAAATTGAATAAGGGCTTGTCTTCATATAGAATTCACCAAGCGTTACTTCATTGTAAATCATCTGGAATAGATGGCCTTATTTGACTTCTGCAGTTAGTGAGCGACTGACTTCCCACTCTACCAGTAAAACAGATTATGTATTCCGCAATCTCCTGACTTTAGAAATGGAATAATTATATCTTTTGACTAGAACTGTTCTCATGTTTTAGACTATCATCACCAAAGGAACCTAACTGTAATGCTTTTTGCCGCACTACACATGCAACTCCGCCTGCTCTGATACAAACTCTCTGGGGATGTCAGCCAAATTAAAAGCAGAATAATTTGCCAAGTGAATAGGATTCAGAAATACTTAGTTGTCAATGGTGGTATTCTTTAAATTACAGTAATTATTGACACCCAAGATTTTACATGACTGTTCCATAGAGCATAATCTTGGTTTATCCAGCTGAGGTCTCATAATGCAACAACCTTAAGTAGCTGGTAGCACACCTGAAACAGCCTTTGATAAATGAAATAAACCTACAATCTCTATTTTATTATTACCCATTTCTCTGCCATTGCTGCACAGTTAGTGCAGTAGACATTTAGCATGGAAGTGCATACAACATTAGACCATACTAAAACATCTGTCTTTTGTGGCTGTGTGCATTGTGGAGTCATTTGCATCCACAGAAAAACAACCTAAAGTGCTGTTATGTCACCTTAGTTTTAAATATTTACTTTATAAGAGTGCAAATAGCAGCATAAGATAAAACAAACATGAATTTGCTGTGTATTAAAATTCCTCTTGGATCAGATACCACATACGCTAAAGAAATGTTTAGATTTCTAAGTTAGAGAGTTGCAAAAAAAACCAAAACGTCTGCCAAGATGCTAACAATATAATTTTATTATCATATTTAGTGAGACTATGTGACACACAAAATATATCCTAGAAAAGAGGATTGAAAATTGAAGAGCTTTTTTTTAAGCTAAAAACTCACCTTCATTTCTAAGGAATTTTGAATTAACCTGCATCAAAATAATATTTTGCATTATTTCCTCATCTCTACAAATTTGAAGGAAGGAGTGCATATCTGTATGAGACTTGCTCGTGAGAAGGGATAGTTTCGATCTGTGAAATGAATACTCAGCAAGATCAATTTTGCCAGTTATAATGGCAAGCGCATTATGCAAACTTGCAAATATTTACTGTCTGTGAATATTTCTGGATGGATTACTCTATTATAATAAAAATCTTACGCATAATGAAACATTTTGTTTTCTTACTTTGCTTTGGTCTGTCAGTAATAGATAGGTTGTAGGCTGAACTAAATTAACATCAAGTTCTTATGGTGACTGACACCAGACCGTGACCAACTCCAGTATTTTTTCATACCTTTTATTGTCACATTGAGGCCTGTAAACATAGCTAAAGTTTTACACACATGTGGATAATATTTTTAAATTCTCCAGTGCTGCTTTTACAAGGTGCTCCAACAACTGAAAATATTAATGCTTTAAAATAATTCTTTGGGGATTAGAACTGTTTTACCTAAACTCCATCACAGTTTAAAGGGAGCCTAACATCTAGCAGTAGCAAGACAACTCCACATCTTCAAAGGAAGGTTTTGCAAGCCAGCATGCCAAACAGAAAACTTACCGCTGGAAAGGATAACCTTGGAGAAACAAAGCTGTACCTGCTTTACCTGTCAGTTGGGTCAAGACTGCAACTGAGAAGCTGCATTCCTTTCAAGATGCCGAAGAATGTTTGTTGCAAATTAAGCTCTGTTCAAGCAATGGCTCATAGTTTCATTCATACTAACAGAAATTGCTGCGTTATTCAGGTTAGAAAAATGAAGGTTCAATGTGTGTGTGTGCATGTGCATGCATGTATTTTTTAATACGTATGTATATTAACTCCTGATGAAAATGAGAAAGTTTTTACTGAAGAGGTATTGATAAAGGCAGAGAGGCAAGAACATGAACTTCCAAAAGTTTTTTTTTTCCTCCCCATATTCAAGATAAACGTTGGTCTGTGAGGCTATAGAGTTTTCTTCTTAAGCTTTCTAAGTATATCATTTTATGTATATAAAACAGCTGCTTTATCAGAATAAATAGAACATTTACATACCACAGTAAATGCACTGGGTTTTTCTGAACTTATATGAGCAATTTTAGATCATTGACCCTTTTTTAATGTTCTTTCTCTCAAGAAAACTTAATTTCATTACATCTCTTTTTATGTCTTTGATTCTGTTTGCTTTGTTTTTCTGTCCAGTTCTACATCTGAATTCTGGCTCAGGTATGAGGATAGAAGAGAACCTCCTCTGAGGCTAACAACAAATACATTTTTTTGTAACATAAGCCCAAATCACAAATAGCAGTGATACTAAAATCACTAGTGTACCAGCAAATTCACAAATACCATGAAGGATTAGCTATAGACAGAAAATTAGTCGGAATATTTTTCTCTATATGTAAGTATGTAGTTTTTATACCTAACTATATATCAATAGAGTTCATACAAAGTGATAAGACTTTTTAAACAAAATTCTGAGGCAAAATTTTGTTCTTAGTTATCTGTTAACTAAATCTATGTTTTAAATTGTGATTTTGCTCTTTACTGTGATGCTCAGCATGAGCTTTGTGGAATTGCGGTTAAACATACCAGAGAAGGGGGTAATGAGATTCTTCCAAGAATGAGAGGAATTGGGCGGAATATTTTGCACATCACTTTCTAAGGATATGTAATTCTGAAGATATCTCTACATGGACAGTTCTGAAACTTCAAAATGGGCTTTCATATGGCATGTAACAACACGTGAAAGGCTGTTAAAATGCAAGTCAACCTTCAGCTCCATCTTTCTAAGAGTACTGAGGCAGTGCCCCAGTCCCACCAGGCCGTGCAGTATGATGCTGACTGTGGAGAGTAGTCATGACTCACGTCCTGTGTATGGTATAATCACATAGTCATTATGAGTTTCTCTGAGAATCGCTGCTGATGCCAAATTTCTTGTAAACAAACTCCCCTACCTACTTTCCCACCACGCAAGTGGCCCAAATTCCCAAATGTTCTTCTGCAATATTCCAGTGGTCTAAGGTTTCTTCGTGGTCTGTTTCATTCTCTAGAAAGAATTTTTCCACTAACTGGAAAAAATGGTACAATCAAAACACGGGGAAAAAAGACGAAACAAGCTAGTGGCCAAGAGAGAGCCCTGTTATGCTGGAGAAAGACTTGTGAGACTCTCCGCTTGTGAGACAGGCAGGCACAGCAAGCACATAGCTGTACTTAAACCCGTTTGGAAATAGCACTCCTCCTTCACCTTGCACCTCCCTCAGCCCAGCTCATGACTGACAAGCGTGAGCAAAGTGCTCACAAAAGAGCCTCTACATCCACCTCAGAAACCCCGCTCCCTCCCCTTGGCAAGGAGGCTGCTGAACTATTTTTCACAGTGACTGACAATTCTTTCAAACGGTACAACTGAATTCATGTTCTGCAACATTTTTTTTTCCCCCTAAGGACATTCTTTCTTTTTGTTAATACAGTGTATGTATTTGATGCTCTTGCCTGCACAAGACAATCAGCAAGGCTTGTCAGCAGTTTACTATGGAAAGAGAAACAGGAAGGACAGAGAGTGTTAAAAGAATATCACTTGCTGCTCAAAAAGGGCTCAACATATAGTAAACTGTGAAGTTTAGATACAAATTGATGATGTCTGATCCTGCGGCAGAGAGACGCTCCATAGTTTAAAAACATGGCTTTAGATAATCAAGCCAAACGTAAACCTGAACTGAAAATCATGCAAACCATTATTTCTCTTGAATCAGAACTAAACCGCCATTTTGATGCATTTGTGCACTCTGCAAGAACTGAACCCAAACAGATTTTTGGTTGCAAGTTGAAGACTATAAATAAAAATTGGCAGCTCCTAGCAGTGACTTATTTAGGATGAGGCTTATTTGCACTTGATAGGCGCTTCAAAGCAATGTCATGTCACAGCCTATTCTCCTCTCTTTCTTTCTTCCCAGATGACTCACAGGCATGTACAGCCCAAACTCTCACTCCTGCAACATGACATTGAAGTGCTTCGCTCTGCATTACACCAGCAGGGACATATTCCACCCAGGAACGTTTTACATATGCTCGTGATGGCTAGTGGGAGGGGATTGGCAGCATCTTTGGAAACGTTCTGCCTTGGTGGAGAAGGGCGTCCTTACTGCCAGCCGTACCTTTTAAGCACTACCTGGCCCCATCAATGGGAGATCTCTCCCAGCGCTGTTTCATGTGTGTGTTTGTTTTTCATCTTTGTGCTATGTGACTGTGTGAAAAATGCAGATTTGTTAGAAAAGCAAAGGAGCAAAGAGGGAAGGGGGTGCATTGTAAAAGCACACAGGGAGAGTCCCAAAAATTGCTTAATGGTCTTGAAGAGCAGTTCAAAGATTTGTCTGAATAGGAATATTGGCTTTGACTCGCATAACAGAGAACTCTAACCCTATGTGGGGAACATGAAGGAGAACAATTCCTCAGACTCTACTTTTAACAACTGTAGACTTGATAATGGCTTCTGACATATATTTCAGTGTATGTAATGGAGAGGACTTATCTGTCGTTGCAACGAGGCTTGGTTTTAGATTGATTTATGAATCTGAGTCTGATGTGTATGTCTAATAAAGTCAGTGGAGATATGCATTGCTGACACTAACACATAAGAGGCGGCCGACTGCCTCATTTTAAAACTCTGATTCTTATTAGTTTTACTTCATCAGTTTCACAGAGCTATTCTAGATTTATATCAATGCAAGCAAAATTGAAAACAAACTCAGCATCTGCACCTTTTATATTTAAGACAACTGCGATTCTCAGACAGAGCCATTACAGTTCCAAGCCTCCCAAGGTCCGTAACATGCCTTTTCTCCTAAATGGAAGTTAATATATTTTTATGAGTTGTAACGGTATTGCATTTAGTATAAATCTGACCCTCTTCCTTAGCCTTATAAAGTCTCCTTTTCCCTGCAGAATGAACATGCCATCAGCTTTAATTTGTATGAGTCCAGACCCCGATACTCCACTATGAAAGACCCAGCACTTAGCCTTTAACCATCAATGGATTTCAACATCTTTCTCATAGAGAGGGAAGGAACCCTTAATTAATCGCTATGACCCAAGACTACAGAGATAGCCTTAAGATACGCAGAGACGGACAGGGGATTAATTCTTTCACAGTTCTATATTTTTACGTGGCTGACTCCTTGCAGAAATTTGGCTCTGGGCAACTGACAAGCAGGCCACGGTCCAGTACTTCAAAGACAAAAGGACCTTTCTTAATTAATTTGAGTGGTACAAGCAAATTCTCCACTTCCATAAATTTTACAGGAGTAAATCCAGAAGCATACGTTTTCCTGAGCTCTGGCTATGCTTAATGCGTAGCTGTAGTTATCCTTCCCATTGCAGTTGGCCCAAAACTTCTCAAAAGTACAAGCGGCCTGTTCTTTTGATTATGTTACAAAACGTAACATAAAAATGAAAGCAAGTGAAATGATCTCTTTGTAGCTTTCATTAATTTTATTTGGAAGGAAATAGCCAAATACTTCATAAATACTGAGGCTTCTTCAAGACAAAGAGTATCCAGCTAATTTTCCTTTTACATAAAGGAGCAGAAAATCAAACTTTCATCTAACGTGTAATCCTTAGTCCTTTGCATTTCTCGTATTAGCCTTCGCATTTCTCTTAGTGGAAAAATCAGATTCAGAGTGGCAAAATAGTATTTTAGAATTAAGTCTTTTTTAAACTAGTGATTCATTTAATACGTAAGTCGGTGCACTACCATTTATTTCTGTAGCTCCCATAATATAGCCATGTGACTGTTAGTAAGCTTTTTTTTGGCTAACAATATTGACCTTTATGTCTTGAGGATCATTCACAGGCAAAATAGAGAGTTATCTGAAAAAAAATAATGATCTATAGGGAGAGGTTAATTCATTCTGCTTAATTTTTTTCTTAAAAAGTTTTCATTTTTACAATTTTTTTTTCACAGTACAAAACCGAGATCATTAAGTGAAGTCAGGAAGAGGTGTTTTCAAATGATTAAAAGAAATTGTCTATTATATTGACTTAGGATACCTACCTTATCTTGTTACAAAACCCATTGTAAAGGTAAATTAGGATTAAAATAAAGAAAAAAAGGATTTATAATATTATCATTTGAGAAATACTAATTAATATAAAGGCTTGGGGATGGATTTTAGCATATGTGCTGTATCTAACGCTACAGGTTTATGCACAGTCTCAAGAGGATCCCCGTGACTCTGGAGGACAGACCATCCCTTTCTTCTTTGTGGAAAGAGAAATGGTGTAGTCCATCCATACAGATAACTACCAAGTGACTTACAAGCAAGGTACATATTTGAAACATAACAAAGTAATATACTGTATTAAGAAAATTGCGTTTGTTTTGCTATATAAATTAATAAGATCAAAGTGTTCAAGATGACTGAACGTTGATATTAACAAATAAAACATGCATAATTTGTATGAGACAATGTTCAGATGAAAATGATAATGTACTAAATAACAGATAATTCACTGAATTATTTTATTTTTTGATTTGATTTTATATAACAAGAATCCAGACTACAGTCACAGTTCCAAATTACTGATAACTAGCTCGAGTTGTTTCAGCTCACGGATGGACTATCAATGTGTCTCCGAACTCATTTCACACTTGACCTCCTGGAGGGCAGTGGAGCTATATACAAATGCACACTATTCTCCCTGGTCCCTGACTCTGTTAAAAAGGAAAAAAATGCATCAGAAAATCTATACTGAATTAATACCCGAACAGAAAAACCTTATCTCTGAAAGGCTTTAAAAAGAAAGGAAGGAAATAAATTCATGAAT
The DNA here is from genome assembly GCF_040807025.1 of Struthio camelus. Classification (NCBI taxonomy): domain Eukaryota; kingdom Metazoa; phylum Chordata; class Aves; order Struthioniformes; family Struthionidae; genus Struthio; species Struthio camelus. The sequence continues at coordinate 30,944,799 of NC_090945.1, forward strand.
TGAAAGCTCTGCCTACCTAAAAAGTTATAGTGCCTCTTAAGAGTAGCACTCTGATGCATTAATAGTGGAGGCAGGCACTCGGTTTAACTACCACTGCAGCTTAAGGTACACAATTATATTCTTCAGCGTCGACATTTTCACCTTGATAAGCATAATAATGCCATGCAGATGCAGACTAAAACCCATAATTTCAGCACTCTGCTTCTGCTCACGTTGATTATAATAAGGTATGGCACTGAAGCATGCACGAACCTGCATTTAATTGTCAGCATAGCCCTTCATTTAAACAAGAAGTTAGTTAACAGTATGCCTTCTACAGTGAATGTGGGAGGCATCTCAAATAGCTGTGGCAAAACTGAGAAAGTTAAAAACGCCAGTAAAAACATACAAAAAAACTGGTGATGACTTAAATTCGCCATGCAGTTTCTCCATGGGCGTCAATGCAAATTGCAAACAGAATATGATATGTTTATATTGGGAGGAAAGGGCCTATTTCTCTCTTCCTGTATTTTAAACCAGGACAGTTTCCCTGCAGTTAGCATTACATCAGTGTAAACCAGTAAGCCAGAACAATACTGAAGGGCAGATCCTGGTATGTATGTGAAGAAGCGAAAAATGCCTAAAGCAGCGAACAGACGCAGCGTTTGCACAGCACCTGGCGCAGAAGGGCCCAAGAAGGCGCCTTCCTCTCCAGTCTTAGCAGTGTACACTTCTTACCTTGGAAACATATTTTAATTCCTTCTGATCATATGAAGAGAAGAAAAGACTCTCAAAAATGAATCGGTTTGAAAAGGAAGTGTTTTTGCCCTAACTTCTTAAATGCCACCTTATGCTTTCTATGAATAATTAATAATCATACACTACTTGTGCACCTATCTGAAGAGCTGCAAAACTTCAGTGGCTCAGAGAGCTTTCACTAAAAAACGAGACGCAAGCACCTCATGATCGTCAATGGAAAGGTAGCGTATGTCAAAAGTAGAAGTGGGAAGATGGTAGGAAGCCTAGCAAGAAATGGAGTAGATTCTCACTGTCAGACCACATTTTTTGTTACTGAAGTTAATAGCAGCCCCAAACTCAGCCCATCAGCATGTGACACTAGATAGAGGAGTTTATTTTGTTGGCAATTTCACAATGTTGCTATTTTGTTCTCTGTTAGAAAGAAAAAATTGCAGACTATCTGTGATATCCTCCTGACAAAGTATCTTTTTGCTGGATTAGCAGCAAAACTATATGTTATTGAACTGGGCTGAATATTAAGTATAAACCTATGCGTATATAACTACAATACCTTGATTAGCCTATAAGCTTTGTGATAAATGCAGACTTTAAAGCAACTACAGTAGCATATTTATGCACATCCTTTCCAGATTTTCATCTCAGTCTGAAACCTGATTACATGTAGTACTTTAAGGTCAAACGTCTGCCTAGGATTATGATAGATGCAATTTACAGAATTGCGATCAGTTGAGGTTTCGTTAAAATGACTCTTTTTATCCTTTTATTTAGATGAAAGAGGAACTCATCAGCTTCAGTTAAGTTTTGCAGACAAGCAAGCCAATAGGTAGACTTGGCAGACAAGGCATTTCGTGAAATTCATGAGCAGTGATCAGGATCATCTGATGATATTCAAAACAGATGGAACAGATCCTCCCAAAGAGTGACAAGAATCTTAAAACATTTTCTTGTTTTAGTGTCAACATATCTAAATATCATATGCATTTCCCCTTTCCTATCTTGAAGGAAGTTTTGAAGAGGAAATAAAATGGAAAATTAAGAAAAAAGAGCAGCAAGGAAAAGTTATTCTTACAGCATTCCTTTGCATAGTGAAAAGTAGCAGAGCTTTTGTTACATAAGAAGAAAACTTAATATGAGTTAGATACCAATTTTACAGACATAGCAAGAATTTTTATATCATCATACAAATATGTATAAGGCACTTACCTGAAACCAACCTGAAAAGAACATTTTCTGAAGTTAAGCTACCACAAGGTATTCAGTTGATTCTATGAGCAGTAAGCAATATGTTCCAAAAGACTAAAATCCCTAGTCAAATAGTAGATGAATAGAGAACTATGAATACCAAAGTTTCTCAGCAGCAAAATTATCTTAAACCAAATCCTGAAAGATGTGCCATAACAAGGTAAGTGAAACATTACCATCACTGACCTTAAGACGACGAGTTGTACGTCCTTGGTCTCATAGCTAGGGTAAACATCACAAAACGAGTACTAGAGGTGCAGAGATGGCCTTTGTCCTCCTCTGAACCTTCTGTGCCTTGTTTACTTTTAGTCAGAGTAGACCAAGGGTTTCTGTTAATCACCTTATGGATGACATCGGTTACTACTGTTTTTTCTTCAGTTGTAATGCTTATTCCTTTTGTAGGAATGCTGTGCTGCTGGCCACAGGGAAAGAAGCGTATTTAATGAGTCTGTATAGAGATGCTATGCTATGCAGCGCTAGATGTTACCAATAAAAGACATTTACCGTGGCAAGTGACTTGGACAGCCTTCGCTCTGAAGAATATGCTTCTTGGTGGGTCAGACTGCAGTAATGGCTGCAGCACAAAGCATCTGGATAGCAAAATCTTGTCCTAATAGAGGAAAATTTGCCCTAATGGTAGGGCTTGCAATTCATTTAAAAATTGCGTTATAAATTAGGTGCTTATAGTTTGAAGTAAAGTGTAGTGCAATTCAAATGCTGGGTGCTGTAAATTTCTTAAGCTTTAATTAACCACTGCATTCATTAAAAAAAAAAAAAAAAGAGAGAGAGAGAAAAACAAAGATGATATTTCTTTCAAGGGAGAAATAGTTGAATGTCTTTAGATGAATCATTTAATATCTATCAACAAACGGTTACCAGGTCTCAGAGGCAAAAATCATCTAATTGGCCCTTAGCATTTAGAAGCAGTTGAGTGATTGGGAGGATACTGTTACATAAATATTGTCACATATTATCTTATCTTAATAACTAAATTATATAGAGTTTATGTGACAAATTATATTGAAGGCAACATGCATAACCATTTATTATTCAGTATGCGAGGTGAAATGAGACAACAACTAATCCCCACAACAGAGTACTCTTTATACATTAATACTGATAAACTGGAGTAGTCAGGCTAAATTATGCCCAGCTTTGCCTATATAAGCCAACTGGCACCACTGAAATTGTCCTGATGTAACACAAGAGAGAGTTTCCTCCGTGACTGCATTACATCTACATTAATTTTGCAGCACATTTTATATTGCCGTTAAACTCAGAAACATACACAGATGTTTACTACTTCACATATTACCTTTTAAAACTAATGATACAATTGATGTTGGAGGGGGAACATGTATGACACCCTTCTCCTCAAAATCTTTCTAAGATTCCCTAGCAGGATGTTATAAAATCAATATAAAACTATTATCATAATTCATAATGCAACTGTTTTCTAGGCATTCTTCCTGCAGCTGGTTGTTTCACCTTCCTATTAGGATTGTGTTCTCCTCCTTTACTTCAATGCTGCTGTGACCACATTCTTCTGTCTTCTAAAGTGGGTGAGGTGAAATTGCTTTCTTCAGCTGCCTATTGACTATAATGGATCCTAAATAACTTGCTTTGGTTAGATCATCTAATACACAGACTGTTAACTCCAAAGTGACCTCACCAATAATTTTAGAAAAAATAACCATTCTGCTTCCCTTCTTCCCCTTCAACAGACAGATATAGATCCACATCTAAAGTAATTTTGTGGAAATACGCAAGATCCATATAGGAAAATTATTTTCCTACAGTTTAGGGGGAGAGGTTTAACACTATAATTGCATATTTCTGCAAACAATCATTTAACGATGATCCCCTACATTCTCACAGACATATATATATATTTATAAACATATATAATTATATATATATATATATATATGTAAAATATATTTATATATTATAAACATATATAATTGATAGGTGCAGTCAGGTAATTTTATCTATTCATAAAATACAGAAAACTTAACCACATAACATATTTTGTTTTTCTTAAGGTGAGAGAATATCTTGCTTTTGGAAAATTTTCATTTGACTGTGACATTACTGAGAGTCCCACTAGCAAAATTAAGAAATTGCTAATGAAATACAATACATCGCCTTCCTTTTCCTATGGTTCAGCTCTGAGTCCTGTTTTTTAGGACAGGGTACAAAGAAGCAATATCAGTAACAACCAGCACCTAGTAACAAGTCACATTCTTGTATTTGTCTCACTTTTTCCATAATACACTTAATTTGCATGCCCCATCTCTGAAAGGGGTAGGGATAAGTGGAACATCAGTATGTTGGTTTGCGAGGGTATCTGCTTAATGGTTACTCGCATAAGACAAAGACAAAAAGACAGGAAAAGTAATAAATTAAACACCCAGATACACAAACCCTAATGAGCAGGAGATAATGGAGACGGTAAGGAAGACCACAGTGCTCAGGTCACTGACTGATGGGTCACTTGAAGGAACCACTTAAAGCATTGGAGAAGCTCAGCCAGATAAGAAGGGGTAAACAGGATTATCGGGGGTCTCGTGAAAGAGTAAACTTACTACAGGATGTTTTGAATAGATTATGGAGAAAACTTTTTAGGGGAAGTTCACAGAAAGGGACAAAAGGATCAAGGTGGATCAGGGAGGAGTAAGCATGGGAAAGCAGAGAGAAGAAAGGATATAAGGGGCCTGTCATGTGTAAACCTGGCACACCCCCTGCAAAGACAGGAGGAGGAACCTGGGCTTGTTTGCCCTAACATAGAGGCAGCAAGAGGAGACCTCAGAGCAGCTTGCAGTGCCTGGAAGGGCAGTCACGCAGGTGATGGGAACCCATCTCTGCCTCCTGTGGCTGGTGGTAAAACGAGGAGCAACGGCCAAAGCTGCCACTTGGGAGGTTCAGATCAGACATGAGGAAGAAAATTCTTTGTGAGGAAGGCAGTGCAGCCCAGAAGTGGGTTACCCAGAGAAGCTGTGGTGCCTCCCTCCGGGAAGATTTGGCAACACAGAGCCATGGCTGACCTGAGTTACCCGAGGTGAAATTCCTGCTCCAAGCACAAGATCAGATTAAACTGACCTTCAGGGGCTACTTCCAACCAGTGTTTCCATCATCCTTTCCTGGTTTCTTCAGCAGCATCATGAGCTGAATGGATCATGAGAAATGGTGCCATGAAAGCAACAGAAATATCATAGTTACCAGTTCAATAGGAACAGATATAACTGCATATTTCACTGACCCCACTGCTCAGCATTTTATGTAGCTGTCAGATACAAAATTCAACATTTCCAGATTTTCCACTGTGAGCTCACACCACAAAATGCAGTAAAAGGAGGAAGCTAAAAACATGTTGTTGGTGTTTTCAAAATCAATATTTTCCTCAAAATGTATTATAAATGTAAAATCCCGTAACATTGAGTTCCTGAAAAATAATCAATAACATTTCCTTCTCAAAACCTTGTAAAACATATCACTAGCATCAAAACTTTCTACTTTTGAACGGGGGAAAAAAAAGTCAGCTGCAATAGTACCCAATATGCAACACATTCAGTAAGGTATCTTAATCCTGTTTTTCATTACTCCTTTTTTCATAGAGACAATACTGGCTTACTCCGAAAGAAATATCTGAAATTGATGTTCCTCATTGCTTCCTAAGCCCCACTGGGCATTTGATATGCAGTTTATAATTTTCTAGAGCAGAAGGGATAAAAATCAAAACTGAAGCGAGTTACAGATCTTAATTGATTTTTTTTTAATGGTGTAATTTTCAACAGCAATTATTTCATGCTTTAGAATTAGTTTGAATATAGCTGAGTTTATATTGCTACTTTAACCTTCTTTACAATCGTTTTTTGAATCCACATGTGATGTTGGTATTAATATACCAGAGAGATGTGAGCATGTTTCTCTTTACTTATTAGATGTTTGATTTCTGTTTCTATCAATAAATGTGTCATGGCTCCTATTATACTAATTGAGAACTTTTTTTTCCTCTAGGTCATTTTGATAAAGAGGAAAACGTTAACCAACTGTTGGTGGAAGAGAAAGAAAAATAGAACAAAAGACATTGTGTGAACATTAAATACTTTTTCTACCTAGGGAATTCAGAGTATCATTTAACCGAGTCGTAGATGTTCCCTTCTACTTTCAGCTGTAAGCATGATGCAGAATATGAAAATGAACTCCTAGTAAAAGGTGCCTTGGTGGCTCCATAGATAATAACAGTTGACAAAATTCTTCTGATCTTTGTGACAGCATCTTTATTAGTAGCGTTAAATAAATATATTTGAAGAAAATTCAATTGCGCCTTTCTTTTAAACTTTCATGTCAGCTTATAATAGAGGCACAGCGATCGACATTCATCTGACCAAATAAAGAGAACTGCAGTATATGTTACTGCATTTCAGCTAGTCCATTAGACTCCCTTTGTAAGTAAATGAAATGAAAAAAGCATCTTTAAGGTAAAATTCATCACACCTTAAAACAGACATCTAAAATCAGTCAGATGATTTGTAGGCTAAAAATGTCTTCATTGACTATGAGTGGATCTGAGAATTACATGCTTAGATGTAGACAGATGTCCACAGTGTAGATAGACAAATTTAGATGAGATTTCTTCATCCCTTAGACATAAATGTTACCCAAAAGTCTTTGGATCAGTTTTATTTGGGTGACCACTTTTGCTGAACACGGAGACTAGAAAGCATGATTGCTTTCAAGCAATCCCGTATACGGAGGCATGCACAATTGCTTATCGCTATGATACATAGTGATGGGTCTAAGCATTACCAGGCTCCCTCCCGCTGCCACCACGCAGGCCCTGCTGGCCAAACAGCCCCCAAAATCAGGAGAGGTGGTGTCCGAAAAAAATGAGTGTGTACTCACTCCTGGGCCTGTGTTGGCCTCAAATTCGAGCTGTGATAGCGTATTTTCTCTACTCTTATCCAAAGGCTTCATTACACTGCAATTGAGGCCTATCCATTCCTCATGTTTTAGAGAATTAGTAACTATATTTTGTCACCATGAGTGTAAATGGGTTAATAAACATGTTTGTTTATAAACTAATAGTTGTATAAAACAACTAACAAAACTAGAGAAAAAAGCATGAGTGAGCTCCTATCTTTATTTAAATCATTGATATGAGCAAGCTCTGGATTTCCTGTTAGGGAATTAACATATCTCTGGTTTTTCATTGCTGCAGGTCATATGATGATGATGAATGTTAAGTGTTTTGTCATGCCATAAAAGTTTACGCATTACCACTTGAAAAGATTTCTTCAATACTGAAATTCATTTTTTTAGTAGTATATAATCATATTAATTAATAGGGAGAGCGGGAGGGAAGAAGGCCAGAAGGAAACAGTTCCTAAATGTAAACAATTTGAATAACTTTCAATAAGCACGATTACCTAAACTGGATCTCAGTCAAGATAACAATCACAAAACCTGAAGAAATAACGTAGTCTATTTTGTGGAAATGAAAATGGATGTAAACCCATATATTAGTTACTTTAGTATTCTGATTAAAGATAGAAGAGACATCAAATAGTTGATAATCCTCAAAAATAAAAGCTATATGTTGTTAGTGTTAAGACAGAGTCAAACATACAGTTGTTTAAATGCAAAGTTAACAATTTAGGAAAATATTGCAAAGCAGATATTTGGGAAAATGTTTGAAAGAAAAGTAAAATTTATTTTTACTCTGAGACAGATAAACTGTAAATAACGCCAGATATGTAAACTTAAACAACTAGGATTAATTCATTAGTTATTGACTCTATATGAATGTAAAAAGAAAAAAAAAACTAAAATCCTTTTAAAATTAGAGTTGTTTAGTCTATTGCATATATAAAAGTCATTGTGGTTAAATCTTACAAACAGAATAATACCCCTACCAGAAAATGGCATCCCTAAACCACTGGCCTAACCATTGAGTTAAGTGAACACCTCAGGATTCAGAGTTTTCCTCTTCTCTTCTGACTTCTGTAATCCTTGTTGGTGCCTCAGTCTTAGGAGATCTCCCTAAGAATCAAATCCAACTATACGTGTAGTGACTGTTTGGTGTTGCTTACCATGTAACATTAATTTTGGACGTTCTAAATCTTAGCCTATTGTAACATAGCTGAGCTCTTTGACCTAATTTCCTGTTTATTGTAGCTTAATTATTAAAACTGCTCACTAACCAGACAGTTAACATGGTTTCAATTCATTTTTCAGATATTAGGATTGCTGGCAACAGAATTAAGCAAAAATTAAATTGTAGTAACTCAATTTTTGCTTCTAGTCATTTGGGAGGGTTTTTTTTTTCATAATTCATTAAGAATTAAATTATATTTATTTGTTCAAAACATCCCACTGGCCTTTAATATCTGGGAAGATATTAATATCTTACCCTCACCTCCAGAGAGTGGTCCTTATTTTATGTAAATTTCTCTTGCTATTCTCTAAACCCTGGAAAAGACAATCACTTTCTTCCTCCCATTTTTCTCTCAATTCTAGGCAAAAAAGTTCAGTTTAGATTCTGGAGAAGGGACTTGGGCTGAATAATTACTACAAAAACCAAACGTGCATGGTAGTAACTGACAAATCTTGGAAGGATTTGTATGAATCAGATATTCAAGCTTTACCTCAGTAGTTTTTCTTTTAATAAATCCCATTCCCAGAAACTTTAAGCCTCCATATCAAAGGCTTCTGGCCTCTGCTTCAGCTTATTAGTCTTTTGTGAAATCTGGGTAGGGATACATGTTCAGAAACGGGTTGAGATTAAGACTGCTTGGTATCAGTCCTTCTCATTCAGATTTTTTCAAAAGGCACAATTTGTCAGCTATTACTCACAGATTGACCAAGAAAGGTCATACAGTGTCATACAATGTGTGTGCCCAGTCCTCTCTATTTTTCTAGAATTATTTTATTTAACATAACATTTATCCCCTTGTTATAGTCAAAGATAGGAAGTCAGTTTTATCTCCTCCCAATGGTTGTTCTCTATTTTCCTGTATTTCTTTGCATTTTTATTCTTTTTACTTTGCATCCTGAGCATCTCCACTACCCTGCTATTCTTTTCTGTTCTATTCTTCCTCCTTGTTTGCCTTTTCTTTCAATCAGCTACCTTTCTCCCATGGCGTCCTGGAAGATGCTGTTTGTCCCATACTCAGATATACTTGTTTAGCCCTTCAACAAGAATAGTCACTTGAACGTGTACCTAGACACTGTCACTTTTCCTCCTTTTTCACGCTAGCAAATATTTGAATATTTGTTCCTCCAGTTATGCTAGAAGATCAATAAACTACAGCAGAGGCAGCCAGGAGTCAGTAACATCTTAAATTAGCATAGCTATTTCTTATATAGCTTAATATAGCCTTGATGGGTAAAAATCCAGTCGTAAAATTGCCATGGTCTATTCCAGATAATGGAGAAAAATAGAGCTATTTTAAAATACATCAGTTTAAAAGGTAGGCCAATTTCACTCTGGTAAAAATCAGAGAGCTGTCACCGTCTTCTCCCCTCTTTGTGCTAATATGTCTATATTTTAAATTACAATTTGTTTGTTACCCATTATTCCTGACTTCTAGGGTAACTACAAAGTCACCACAGAGGACAGAAGGTCTACTAGATCAAACTAATATTTAAAAAGAAGAAAATAGCTGGGTAAACCCACTTTCTAATACAGCTTTTCAGACTTAAAAATTATTAATTGATACACTAAAGAAGAAATATTTAAACATGTTACAAAGAAAAGCAAAGTTCCAAAATAGTTTGATTTAGCGAAGCTGAAATAACGTTGGCCATATCATGAATGTGCTTAAAATTTGTCATGCCAGGAATAAAATACCAGCCAAAGTAATACTCAGCGAAAACATCAAGCTATGTGCAAGTGCTTTTTTCATGCATATTGCCCCATATTTCTCCCAGGACCGGCAAACTCTTGCCATTGTCCCCTGCCTTTCCCTCCTCCTTCCTACTGCCCTCTCTCCTTCCTTCACCTGACCCCCTATCTCACTTCTCACATAAACATTAACTCCCTCAAGCAATTTTCACTTTAGATTTGTTAGCAAGAGCCTAACAGTGCTCTCCGCAAAGAAGCGGCAGCAGAGTCATTCACTGTGCTGTTGGATGTGAGAACTGTGGATATTTTAAGAGAACGAGCCTAAGAAATCAAATCGCAGTACCTGTCGTAATTAGAAGCGATACGGACTGACTATTTTTTGGCTTGCTAAGCAGAAGGTAAGGGCCAGCTTGCTTGTTGCAGGTATACCAGGTTGCCATACACCAGCTGGAACAAGCCCTAAGAAACTAAATAATTGTGTCTGTAAGGTTATTTCAGAACTTTAAACGCTAAGATTTAAAATCTCTCATGTGAGCACATATGGAGACAATGCTGTCACTGCAAAGGTTGCCATTAGAAACAGATTGAGCCCAATAATCAGACTGGACTACTAATGGCTACAAGTACACTTTGCTTAACCAGTACTGGCAGGATGCTTTCCTTACAGTGATAAATGTACAAGCTGTGACTTGCATTTCATTTCCAGCCTTGGCAGGCTGAAATAATCTGTTAATGAATGAAGACATCTTTAAGCATGCAGTTGTATGCCAACAGCAGTTGGTAATCCTCCATATCTATCTTACTTCATTCCATTTACAATTCCACTTGTAATCAAGCAATGAATAAACTACTGATGCTTGGCCAGCAATACCCACATGAGAAAGTATTTGAAACCTGCAAAAAAAAAATTAAAAAAAAAAAAAACACAAAATATGCCTGTCACTAGTACTGCTTACATTTTCACTTTAGCGTGCAGACAAGCAGCGCATTTGAAAGTCACTCTGAAAATAAACTGCAGCAAACTCAATCAAAACTTTTATTATTAAACATGACACACACAAAAAGCCTTTTCGAAATGGCTATTAAAAGTAACACTCAGCATGAGATGTTTCTGCAGTTTGCTTGGTTTGACATAGCATATAGCCATATCAGCAACAGAGCAGGTTAAAAAAAAATAATAATTTCAGTAAAATCTAGACATGTATTTTATCATGATGATGTTGTTAAACGAGTCTGAATTTTCCAGAATTCAGGCTATAGAAGTGTGGTTGCATAATTCTGAATGTTAAGGATAACACCTCTTTAGAGTTAAGGAGAGCAAATCAGAGCAAATAAAGATGTACTAAACTTCAGCACTCAGTCACCCTCTGCATAACGTATTTTCTTCTTTCCTTAGGCATGTACAGTTACTATGGAAAAAAATAAAAGTTATTCAGATGCAAGTTTGTAAAATGTATTTAGAGCCTGTGGGACATTAGGAGATGAACAGCTTTACAGTTAAGGCACTTAAAATGTTTTGGTTTGATTCCCTGTCCTGACAGGGACTTCCTAAGTGAACTTGGAGCAGTCACTTATGACCAGGTCCAAATAAAGACTTTGGTATGTGAAACAAAGCATATGAGGAAGACAGGTGTTGCTGAGCCATTTGATCAGAGAGCTGTAGCAGCTGCCTAATTGCTTGACACAAAAAGTAGAATCTGCTCCTCCTGAACAAGAAAAGGCTCCAATTTAAAACATACCACTTAAGCTTTGGATACGGACACGTCAGAAGCTGCACGCGCTCCCCTCAGCTGGAGGCTGCATGGCGCAACATTTAGTCCCAGCATTTATCTTGACCTCTGCAGCTCTGCCTTTGTGGAAGTCACCTGAAGAACTCCTCGCCAATGCTCCTTCTTGGGCCCATTTGGAGATGAGGAAAGGGGAGCTTCACTCCCACGGTCCCCAAGCCAGGAATCGTGCTGGGACGCGCAACAGTCACCAGGCCGGAAGGAGAGGGGAGTCTAAGAGGAAGCACAAGTTGTTAGCCCAGCAGTCCTCAAACGTTACTTACAAGCATGGCCTCTGTTTGGGAACCTCCTAGGCATTTTTGTTGCTGGTGACAGTGCAGTTCCTGCAGAGGCAGAGAGGGAAAGTGGGGATGGGAACAGTATTTCCCCATTCGTTCTTTTGCCTTAAAGGAACCAAGCTGCTGCCAGCTCTTTTGTGACTTGAGTAAGTAATTTCTCACCTGCTGGCACAATTTCATTTCAGTACTTTTTCTTGTAGATTTTTATCATTTCTCCTCTTTTTATAATCCAATCAAATAAACAGTGAACAATAAAGACCTTTTGTTTTTCTAACTCTTTATGATATGCCTTGAAATGTCTGCCATCCCATTTTGAGCAAAGAACTGGTTTAAGCAATAGCCCAAGTTCATCTTACATTTACGCTGTAGTACTTAGTTTAAATGAAATATCTGGACTACCGAATGTTACAGAAGACGTTATAACACATTAAGGGTGCTCTTTCAACACACTTCTGGTAACCAGAAATGAAAAGATTTCTTTGCCTTGTCAAATGTCAATGAAAAAGAAGTCTTATGGCAAATGAACACTTAGTCCTAAAAAGTCACTATTGCACTGAACTTTTATATTTGCATTTAACATTTGATGTTTGGAAATAGGTTTTAATCTCTGTTATAAAAATCCCATCTAGGCTAAGAATTTTTATAATGTTTTTACCATATCAGAATTTAATGTATTCACTTGGAGGTCATATGCATTCTGCGAATTTGAAATTTCATACACGGTTTATCTAGTGCTTATAACATCATTCTAAATAATGATATTATAAAGATATTTATCGCCTTCGAGATGAAGGATCTGTAAGTGGGTATGTTCAAGTGTTTTAAGCTGTCAGATCAAATAGTTAAACCTACAAAGAAACAGATAAGTGTGACAAACTGTTCAGTGAATAACTCAATATAGTTCTGACTTCTATTGCACTATTAGTAAATGAATTAATATTTTAAGTGTAATATCTTCCAAGTATTAGCAAGTAACTCATTGCTATGTAATACCTAAAACAAAAGTGCATATTCTGAAGTGTTTTTAGCATTTGCTGGGTAATCATACTTCACTGTTCTTGAGTTCCTAGGCTAAATAAAAAAATGCATTAACAGCAATCAATGTTATACCCACCTCTTAAGAATGCTTTCTTCAAATAGCTGGGCCTATGCGCATATGGGGCAAGAGCAGCATGCGATATTGCTATTTTAACTGGTAGGCATGCGGTTCGGGTTGATGCCGACCAGGGCACTAACTGCACGTCGAGATTTGCCGAGTCCCGCTCTGACCTCTGCTGCTCAGCTCCCGGCTGCCGGGAGCAGCAGAGCAGCATTAACACAGGCTCCAGTGCTTCATAGTTTGGCAATTCCACTTTGCTGCTCCATTTCCCTGCTCCACCCACCTAGGTACTCTGCTCCAAGCCAGCCACTGCAGATGTAAAAGTAACCAGACCCCCAAAGAGTTATCCCCATCACGCTTCAAGAGACCTTGCTGCTGCCACACTTTGATGCACCGTTTAACACGACCGGAGGCAGGGAAGGGGTGAAAAAGCCTCAGACATAGAGACAACAGGTAGGAGGGTGACAGATATGCTGCAAGCTACTTGATGAAAAGCAACAAAAGCATGGGTAACTACGCTAAAAATAAAAATTACGGATAAACCAGAACTGTGATTCATGCAAATCAAACTGAATTACTTCTAATGGTTACAATCGGCTTAGGAAAGAGCTATTAGTCTGTACATCTGTCCTCTGTTCATGAGCTTCAGCAAATTTGCACAGATTTCTTACCTGCTAGCCTGTTTCTCCCCTCTGTAGCCTCACTGCAAGGCTCAGTTTTCCCCCAACTTCCTTCTCTTCCCAGTTGCCCTTCAGATAAAAACATGATGCAACACAATCAGTAAAAAGCCTACTAGCTTTATTTTTCCCTACTCTTTCCCACTTGCCAGCAAAACATGCAAGTTTTCCAAAAACATACTTTAATATATTTCATAGATGGATACAGACTGTTAATGGATGAAGTTACCTCTTCATCCACCAGAAACGTGGCAGAATTAGGACCTTCGTAACTTCACCTGCCCTGGATAAGATTTCTGGTCAGTTCTCGCAGCAGAAAATGTTGTCAGAGTTGGGAGTTCTGGCTTGATAAAGCAATGGTTTTTTTACCCAGCCAAAGAATAAGGTTCACAGGCAGAGCAAAGTAAGGAGCTCTCAGGCACTGTTCCCAGCTGTAGGCAATGCCATTAGCTGTTCTTTTTTTTTCAGAATAAATTTCTAAACAAAGTTAAAGGAAAACCTAGCAAAATATGAACATTGGCAGCTTACATTGGCTGATAAAATTTTTTTTTGTGTAACAAATGAATCTGAGAAGGATTTTTTTTTCTCATCATCTCAAAATCCTTCCCTCTTTCTCTCAGTTAGATTTGAGCTGTAATAAATACATTAATTCCTTACATTGCTGAGAAGATACATTTTACTGCAGAGAACAATCCTTAAGCTTTTGATCCAGTTTACTAGCGATACTGAGGGAGAGAGAGGGAGAATTCACCAGGAGAGAGAAAATTGTAAATGAATTACAATTGGTATGAATACTAGTAACTTAGAGTTTGGCAACCATGTGTCGGTTCAAATGGGGTTTGTTTTAAGGAAATAATGAATGACTATATCCCTTCAATTTTTTCTGTGTGTAGGTCAGGCTGCGGCTGTATAAGTACTTTCTTTTCCCCCTATAAAAGAGAAACTTAGAAATTTGTCACAATATAGCTTCTGCAACTTACTGATAAAAAGCTGTCCATCAAAAGGTTTGACGATGCAGACATATCAGCTCGCTGGCGAGCTATTAACAACCCATATCGATTACATAAAGAGTTTAGAGAGATAGCTTATCTTTGTTCTGTAGAATTTTATACTACTGGAAAACTGGGAGGAGTTTGAAAAAGACTAAGACATTTGCCTTAAACTACCTTGAAACAATCTTGAAACTGATAACGGTCCATTTTTATGGACATGCTACGTCGACCTCAGTTGTATCAGTTGATCTCTTTAAACCTCTCTTCCTCTCTCCAAGGAGAAAGAATAATGAGATTTATTAAATAAGAAACTTAAGGATTTTTTAAGATCTCCCACCTTAGTGCTCATACCTTATAAAAGGAGGAGTTTCCTTTTAGCATTCTATTCATTTTTTTTCCACTTATTTATAAAGTGAATAAGTGAACCAATGCCACTAGTAGGTAACGAATCAAGACTGTTAGCCAGTAGTATTCCCGTGGAAGAGTCTGTATTTCCCTTTATTGGAAGGGACAGAAAATGTGAACACAATTATTCCTGTCATAGACATAGTCTCCAGGGAGAGTAAAAAATAAAAATAAAATCCCAGAGATAGCATTTGTCCTGACTTCATTCAGATTTTTCTTAAACTGTCTGAGAGCTGTATCATGGTTATAGGGCCATATTATATATCCAGAGATTCAGGTCCAAGCCTTACTTTCGACTTTTGAGCAGGTTACCTTAGCACACACTACTGTAAATGAATACCCCGTGGGGTGTTAGACAGAAATGTTGCTGTCTACATCCCATGTGTTAATTTTTTGAGTGTATGAAACTGATTTTAATACCTACCTACCCTGCATTAGATATTAAGATAAGCCTTTCGTGTAGCTAAAATAGGTAAGGACCAAAGTGAACTACGAGGAGTCTGTGGAGTTTCTATCACAAGAGGTTTTAAAGAACAGAGTAGGCAAACATCCACCCATGCTAATGTAAATATAGCTGATCCTACTTTTTGGCAGGAGAGCAGAATAGATGACTTCCCAAGATTTGACCTTTTTTTTTTTTTTTTTTTTTTTTTTTTTTTTTTTTTTTTTTTTTACAATTCCCAGGTGTTGCTAGTGGGTCCTTTGTCCTGAGTATAGCATCAATATATGGCTTCAGGTATTATTCTTCAATAAATTGATTTTTTCTCTTGAGATGAACATTTCCCATGATTAGTAGCAGCATCTTCTATGTTACTCTTAAACTGTACAGCAAGCCATTAAACCTCAACTATTTATCAGTTCAGATTGAGATTTTCCTATTGTCTTAGTTCTCCTTTCTGAAAATTTACTAGCACTTTTGATGTATGATGTACATGCACACTTCAAAATCAAATTTGGCAGGGTTTATATTTACTTGCCAAAACAAAGTCAGCCTCATCCTCTTGATTTTCCTTTCTCCTCCACATATTTTCTGCTCTGACTACATCGGAGAAATATAATATTAATGCCCTATAAAATGCAAATGGTACAGAAGTCAAAAGCAAAATTCTGTATTGCAGCTCCCAGGTGGAGGCAAGGCAGCAACATAAACTGCAAATTGTGTAGGACATTCATAAGGAAGGGCAGTTTCAGTGAGAGCCAGGGAATTCTCAGTTACCATAAAGAAAGTCTTCAGAGTCAATTTAAGAAATATTTGTTTATTTGCATAATTAACATCTGCAGCAGTTTTGGAGATGCCAAGATGTTTTCTCAGATAAATATTCCTTTCCAAGTTCTTATTATAATTTAGCATGGGTTCCCAAAAATATATTTGCTGGCTAAATGACAGAAGCAGGTTTGGGAGGAACAGTATCATGTGAGAGATTTAACCTCAAACTTGCATAATTTTCATTTAACAAAATAATTTATCATTATTTCTACTTAAATTAAGTTTCATTTGCTATATAAATATGAAAAAAAGGAAACCTTCCTAGTGCTCAATTTAACAAAGAAAAGTAACAGAAACCCCAGGCCATCTATCAGGATCTGATGATTTTCAGAAGTAGAAGACAACATCCAGGTTAGAAGAAAGTGGAAAATTATTGAAAGGCACTTTGTGAATTCTATTTTTCATGACTCCTGGATGGTTAAGCATCTTAGAAATAAGACCTCCTCATTTTTTTAAATTCCTTTTTTTTTTTTTGTTATCTGAGATACTAAGACATCTGAAGTAAAAATGAAGATATTTCTCACATATGCACACAAAAGTTAATATATTTTGAAAAAAAACTGATGCCAAGTCTAATGTTTGGATTCTCACTGTGCTTATCTCCAGGAAAACATACTTTCTAAGACAGAATTTGTTCACTCCCTAAAATCCCCTTTTGACAATGTCCATCAGGACAGGATACACTTGAGAAAGCCACAAATCTAGGGTGTTGCCTTTGGCTTACTTGAGGGCCTTGGTATTTGATGTTTTTGATCCTGTAAAGTTTCACTCATGCTTAAAACTTAGAGATAATTAAATCTGGCAAGGGATGTCAAGGACAACAAGAAGGCCTTCTTCAAATACATCAAGAGCAAAAGGAAGACTAGGGAAAATGTGGGCCCGCTGCTGAATGGGGCGGGTGCCCTGGTGACAAAGGATACAGAGAAGGCAGAGTTATTGAATGCCTTCTTTGCTTCCGTCTTCACTGCTAAGGCCAGTCCTGAGGAATTCCAGACCTTGGAGACAAGAGAGGAAGGCTGGAGAAAGGAAGACTCTCCCTTGGTGGAGGAGGATCAGGTTAGAGATCTTTTGTCCAAACTGGACATCCATAAATCCATGGGCCCCGATGGGATGCACCCCCGAGTGCTGAGGGAGCTGGCGGATGTTATCGCTAGGCCACTCTCCATCATCTTGGAAAGGTCCTGGAGATCAGGAGAGGAGCCTGAGGACTGGAAGAAAGCCAATGTCACCCCAGTCTTCAAAAAGGGCAAGAAGGAGGAGCCAGGAAACTACAGGCCTGTCAGCCTCACCTCCATCCCTGCAAAGGTGATGGAACAGCTCCTCCTGGAGGTCATCACTAAGCACCTGGAGGACAAGAAGGTGATCAGGAGGAGTCAGCATGGATTCACCAAAGGGAAATCATGCTTCACCAATCTGACAGCCTTCTATGACGGAATGACTGGCTGGGTAGATGAGGGCAGAGCAGTGGATGTTGTCTACCTGGACTTCAGCAAGGCTTTGGACACTGTCTCCCATCACATCCTCCCAGGTAAGCTCAGGAAGTGTGGGCTAGATGAGTGGACGGTGAGGTGGCTTGAGAACTGGCTGGATGGCAGAGCTCAGAGGGTTGTGGTGAATGGCGCAGAGTCAAGTTGGAGGCCTGTGGCTAGTGGTGTCCCCCAGGGCTCAGTCCTGGGTCCAGTCTTGTTCAATGTATTCATCAGTGACCTGGAGGAAGGGACAGAGTGCACCCTCAGCAAGTTTGCTGATGATACTAAACTGGGAGGAGAGGCTAACACACCAGAAGACTGTGCTGCCATTCAGAGGGACCTGGACAGGCTGGAGAGGTGGGCGGAGAGGAACCTCCTGAAGTTCAACAAAGGCAAGTGCAGGGTCCTGCACCTAGGGAGGAACAACCCCATGCACCAGTACAGGCTGGGGGTTGACCTGCTGGAAAGTAGCTCTGCAGAGAAGGACCTGGGAGTGCTGGTGGACAACAAGTTAAACATGAGCCAGCAGTGTGCCCTTGTGGCCAAGAAGGCCAATGGTCTCCTGGGGTGCATTAGGCAGAGTGCTGCCAGCAGGTCGAGGGAGGTGATCCTGCCCCTCTCCTCAGCCCTGGGGAGGCCTCACCTGGAGTACTGTGTCCAGTTCTGGGCTCCCCAGTACAAGAGAGACATGGTGCTACTGGAGAGAGTCCAGTGGAGGGCTGCGAAGATGATTAGAGGGCTGGAGCACCTCTCCTAGGAAGAAAGACTGCAAGAGCTGGGCCTGTTCAGCCTGGAGAAGAGAAGATTGAGAGGGGATCTCATCAACGTGTACAAGTATCTGAAGGGGGAGTGTCAAGAGGATGAGGCCAGCCTCTTCTCCGTGGTGCCCAGCAACAGGACAAGAGGCAATGGGCAGAAACTGAACCGCAGGAAGTTCCATCTGAACCTGAGAAAAAACTTCTTCACTGTGAGGGTGACAGAGCACTGGCACAGGTTGCCCAGAGAGGTGGTGGAGTCTCCTTCCCTGGAGATATTCAAAACCCGTCTGGATGTGATCCTGGGCAATCTGCTCTAGGTGACCCTGCTTGAGCAGGGAGGTTGGACTAGACGATCTCCAGAGGTCCCATCCAACCTAAACGATTCTGTGATTCTGTGATAACTACTACTTTCTAGTATGTAGCTTCTTAGTCAAATTTACACTCTTGCTTTGGCTAGCAGGTTTCTTATACAATGCACAGGGAGAATTAGATATCTGACAGCAGGATTCACAAAATTCAGTGCACATGCCCAAGGGAACAATTACAAAAACTCAGTGTGCACCTGTGCCTCAAATATGGATCCTCTCAGAAAGAAACCGCCTATGTGACAAATGCCAGGTGACCTACCTTACCTGTGACTCTTTACTCACACATAGGTGGACCCATTTAAAACTAGGTAGCTTTCTAGTTAATTTAATCCCAAGTTTATGCCCCAAATGCAAGAGGTCTGGGTTCACTTTCTTCTCTGCTTGGGAAGATCTGATTTCTTACCTTTCAGGAGAACATCCCATAAGATATTCATGAGGGAGGAAAATATTCTCCTTCTCCCATTTCAGCCTGAAAACTGTTCCACTTTGCAATAACTAATTAAATATTTAGTGTGCCAGAAAGACACTAAACTTGAGAGCGATTCCTTAGCCAGGGGATATGGTTAACCCCTGACGATGAAGAGCCGCGATTCCTGTTCTTGCTCTACTGAAAACCTTGACGCAATAATCAGGGAAACAAGAACTAATATGTTTGTTCTCAAGCAAGCAAACTACTCTACACAAAAGAGAACAGAATAGGACACATTATACTTACCTAACTCAGTACAGTAGTTATTTTAGAGATTAGCATAAAATATTGTGTTGAATCGCTTCATGCAAAAGTAAGAATTAACAATAGGACTCTAACAAGTAGGCAGAATGGCCACAGAGCAGTACCACCACTAGTCTTGCGTTGCGTCAAATCCAATCTACTCAATCTATATTGCATATACTATTGAGGCCTACAACTGGAAGAAGAGATAGCCCTAACCCAATGTACTGCAGTGTTAAGACAGAGGTATTTCTGACTAATTGCAGCAGTGATATCTGTGGTTATTTACCCATCTACCTAGAAAAACCTGTTTATGGTGTAAAGATTATTATATTATTATTTAAAGTGAACTACTACAATATTTACATAAATTATTTACGGTATTAGGAGTTCCAAACCTTAAGGGTCATTGTTTGCTTAGAGCAAATTAACATGAACTGTTTAATTCTTTTATTCTATAACATTAACAAATTAGTGATAATAATTAGCTTCAAAATATGCCTATCCTTGTATGCCTAAAAGGATAAAGTGATTTGTTAATTGGTTAACTATAGCAATGATTAATAATAAATAAAGTCAGTCATATTTCTTTCCTAGGGTAGCATATCTGTTTCTTCTAGCAATTTATAATGGACCTCTGGATTACATGTTCTAATTAATATGTTCAGACCCTTATTAAACATATGCTAAACAAACCCCAATTGTATTGTAAGGAATATATGATTCTATGGCATATATCATGAGAAACATTTCCAGTAGAATAACAACATTTGAGAATGAAAACAGATATTTTCTCTTGTAATTCATGTTATTTTGAAAACTAATTTACTGAGGGAAAACATAGAATTTTTTAGCATTGTAGTCGCTTGCACCCAGAAGCTATTCTAAATTATTCCTTACTCCTGTGGTTGCTATTAGATTTTTATCCAAAGAGCTTAGCAAACCGTGCTTGACTGGAGAAGCCATACAGTGCACCACACATACAGTAAAGAACTTTTGTTGGAGTAAGTAAAAAAGTCTGGTGGACAAATCTTAGGAGAGAGAAATATTTTTGTTCTCACAGATGAAGGAGGATGTCAAAGCAACTGAGAGTTTCCTGAGAACTCAGGTGGCTGGGGTCCTACCAAGAGAAGCACCTTTTCACGGGTGTATTTTGACACCAAGAAACCAACTGCATGGACCATGACTAACCTTCTTATATGTTATGGACCATTTATGTACAGTGTTATTAGTTTGATGTTAGGATGAATATCGTTCTACTCTTCATATTGAGATATTTGCACAAAATGTCCAAGGTGACTGGCACGTGTGTCATCTTGACTGCAGCCTCCCCTGGTGAAACGAAGGAGGAGCCATAAACAAGGAAGAGGAGAGAGAGATAAAAGAAAAGAAAGGAAGAGGAAAGGAAGGAGAACCCTCTATTTAAGGGGTCATTTTTCAGAAGCTGAAATGCTGAAGAGGTGGGTTAGCGGTGATGATGAGCAGGAGCAGAGCAACAAAGGAGAGGCACAATGGCATCTCCTCTGGCTGTTGCCACTGACATGAGCAGTCTAAGCCACCAGCTGGACATGGTTTCTCCAGTCAGCACAAGGTCTACAGTCATCTGAAACATGTACCATTGCCAAAAGAAATCACACATAACTTTAAGGACAAGAGATTGGTCTGGCTGCCTGTCAGCTTCTTCTGAGCTCCCTTTAACAATTACTTGTGATTTGGCTCTATGATGGAGAAAATGGATCATTAAATGGCTAATGGCTGGAGTTTAAATGGCTGACTACCTGACAACGCGATTCTTTTGTGCTTGGACAAAAAACTGTAAGAGCTTATCCAAGAGAAGAGAGGAATGACTAGCTACTTCATCAGCTACTCCACAGTGGTAGCAGAAGAAGTGGTTTTAAAGCATTCTCATTCTTACTTTTGGCAGATTATTCAGTTTTTCCAAGTGGTTGTAGAAGTACATTTTACTTTTACCCCCAATTTTTTTTTTCCCTTTATAAGAATTTCTTGTGAGCGGGAAAGTACTGACCTTTCTCGAGCACTCAGCTGGAACAAGTTTCCCAGATCTGGGAAGAAGAATAGTTTAAATTTTATATTCTTCTGGACAGAATTAAAGGAGCTATAGGAGGAGGAAACTTATAATTTTCACTGTTATAGGTAACAATCTTCATCCTTAATTAGTTTCTATAAAAAAAGGTATATTAAATTCATACCTTTGGTTCTGTGCAGGTATGATGCTGAGGGAAGTTCTAAATCTCTTTCTTTTGGATCATAATAATAAAAGTTCATTTTATTTGTCAATTGAAAATATCTTCATCAGAGTTGTTTGGTGAACTCATCTGTTGTTCACTGTTACATGCTGTAATGTGATACATGACATCCAGTTTAACATGGTTTGATCATTCAAGACTTGTTTGCGAAGCTACTGATCATAATTCCAGTTCAATAAAACATTTGACCATGAAAATAAAAACACTGTTAAATAAGGAACTTATATGCTTCATGTTAAGCACTGCAATGCTACTTAAAGTCAGAAAACATGCAAAAAAAATTCCAATAAGAAAATCTAAAAACTGGTTATTTAGATAGAAACTGTACTGAAAATGATGTTTGAAATAAATGCTCAGGAATTTCGAGAGTTAATCTCCACTGATTTTTCTTTAGTAACTTTTTTCTTATGTTGTCATGTTTCATTCTTTGTTTCTCTAGAAACCTATTACCTAAAAGTACCAATGTTGAAGTCAAAGATCTAAACAAGATCTAAATATAGATCTTGTAGAGATCTGAGGAGGACAGAGAGTTTCTGTTTTATAAATAAGCTTTCTGAATTGCCTTTAAATGATAGATATCAACTTGTTTAATGGAACAAGTTTTAAATATTTAAATGTTGTTTCTGCCCCTCCCCCCGTTTCCCACAGGGATGAGTAATGAGTTATGAGTGATTTAGAGTTTCCATGATAAAAAAATCAACCTTAAAAGAAAAAGAATAAGTTGTTCCTAAATAAGAACTGTAGCTAATTAAATATACATAATTTCATTCTTTCATTTTCTTTGGCAAAGCTTCGCAAGACTTAATATTACTTTAATCAGTATATTCAAAATGAAGCAATAAAAATTGAAATTAGGTTTGAAAAATGGAAATTAAGCAAACACTTGCAAAGAATTCTGTTCTTTTGTCAGAGTGCCAAAGTAGAATTAGGAGTCAACTTTATGAAATTTATTAGAGAATTAGTATAGTTACATGAAAGAGAAAATACGAAATTTTGCTGTTTTAATTATATGCCCAATTTGGTGCTATTACAGTAGTTTTTCTTGATTAAAATGTTTAATGGGAGCATTACATGGAAATATCTGGCATATTGACAGTTTGAAGAGTTGACTGAGCCAGCTATTGAGGCCATTAAAGAGCACTCTCATCTTAATCCTGAATACTTTGTTCTTTTTAAGGGAAGTGCTTGTGAAAGAGCTGTCTGTTAAAAAATACCATTGAAAGTGATATCATCGCACTCTGACTCATGCGAAAAACTCTCATAAAGTAATAAGGGTTCACTTTGGATGTGCATGCAACAACATGGATCTATGTGAACTCCTTTCATTTTGTAGAGATATTTGTTAAACTCTTTTTGAATCTGTTTGTGACAGGAGGGTCTTTTTAATTACTTTTTCTTTTTTTTTTTTGCACATATTTGAACTTGGCATCGTAGATTTTTCATAACTGAGAAAAATTACTAAGATTATACTGCAAAATCACAGCTAAAACACATAGCTTGCTTTCTTAGTTGTAAGACTTAAATCATAAAGATATTTTTAAAAATCTGTATCTTCTGAAAAGTGAATGTCAAAGGTCCCCTCTAGGCCTTTATATTCGTAAAACCACGGGCTCCTCAGCAAAAACCAATCTTTTATCTAAATCCATTACATTTTTCCATCAAGCAGGAATCTGCATGTTGTTTGGTTATCGCCCACCATAGCTAAAGTGCATCTCAGAAGCCTTTGGAGGCTCTCTCTGACAGTATTAATTTTAGGTGCAGCTCCTACCTGAGTGTTATTCTATGCCTGATGCCAGAACACTGCAATTGCAAACAGCGTTTTTCTTATTAAACATGGCACTTTACAGGCAAGCTAACAAGAAAGTTTAACCAGGAAACTCTTAGTCCTATTTCAAGTGTCAGAAGATATAAAGGATGATGAAGAGCCAAAAGAGCGTTTGGGGCTGTATTGGGTGACGGCTGGTTAAACGATCACTCACTTCGCTAATATCCTAACACGGTGAATTAAAAAGAGGAGTATTCACACCTGTAAAACCAATGGACTAGTAAGGAACCAAGGATGATAAAAGGTCTCAGTTTACTTTGGTTAAAATATTACATCTTACTATGTAGATTTTCTTCCTTTCCTTTTTCTCCTTCACAAGCAAAGCAAAAACAGCCCGTGTACCCTGCAGAATGGAGCCGCTATGTAGATCTGGAAAAATTCACATTCAAGCGATGCGAGTTTACCTGGGACCTCACTGAGAAGTGAATAGACAAAAGAGAATAACTTCAGCTTCAATCCAGGAACGCCAAACCTAGCTGAAATGTTACTGAGCATCACTTCACATCTATTCTTTGCATTTAAATACGTTAAAATCGCAGATAAACAGTGTTTGCAAGACAATCCTGGATTCAGTTCTCCTCAGAGGCACGTAATAGTAGCAGATAAGCAGCAAATCTAAAACCCCTGTTTGGATGTTACTTGTGGGAGGGTAATAAAGACTATAAAGAGAAGGAAATCATGCAGAAAGAAAGAGAAGTTCATGATGCTCTTTGCTGGGGCATGCACCAAAATGTTTTGCCAGACAGAAAGTCCGCACCTACTTGGAGGACTGATGTCAAAGCAGAGGTCTTCCCGTGAAAGATGTCCACTTCTGTGGCTCCTTGTTGAGTTACAAGAAAAGTCATCAGAGTCCAGACCCAAAGCAAACTTGGAAGGTTTATATGGCAAGGAACGCATGCAGAAATGCATTCTCCTGCTCACTGCCATTTCTTTGTTTCCTGCTTCATTAATTCTGCATACACAAACCCCAACTGATTTTTGTCTGTTACACTCACAGAGACCCACCTAATCTGCTCTCTTTAACTCTTTGGAAGTCTCTGTCATTATCGCTTTTCCCCACATTACCCTTGTTTCAGAAAATTTTCTAACAACAGGTTTTATCTTCCCTCTTCCCAGATCCACTTCAGTCCTCTCTTTCTCATCTCGGCATTTTCAACATTTCAACATTCCCAGCTTATTATCCACTTCAAAACAGTAATATGCTGTTCCTGCTCTTTCACAGATGTTAGGGAAGACTGGACTAAGCAATAATTCCTTCAGCTCTCTGCTAGCTACAGTACTTCTTGATCATTACCCTTCACTTGTCATTGCCTCATGGCAGAGTTATTATCCAAGATAATTTCCGAATTATGTTCTTACTTAAGAACTGCGGCATCAGATAGCTTACCAAAGATCACGGGCATGACATCCACCTCATATTCTTCAGCAACTAATGTTTAATTCTGTTTGAAAAGAGACCTCCCCACCCCGCCATACACACACGCGCGCGCATTTACTCTGTCGGCGCTCTGACCCAAATGGATTTTTGCTGTGCGAGGATCAGGAGGTTGGCACAGGTCGCTGACACTGTAATGTGGAGCAGCAGCGAAGTAGAACAGAGCTGATGCAAAAAAACAGGCCATTCAGATACTTTAGGCCTACTCCAGTGCTTTGACCCAAATAACCTGATCTGCAAATAGCAAATAACTTCTCCCGCGTTCTAAATCAAAGGGGAAAAATAAGCTATTTGGGTCAGAGCATGCAAAAAAAGGCCTACCCAAATGACTAGTCTCTCCTAGACACTGGGGTTTGCATATCTTGTGGATCTTTTTAATTTGCAGTTTTCCCATGGCTCCAGACAGATGTGTCAAACAGAGCTGAACATTAACAACATTACCTAAAGCCACAGTGATTTTTAATATCTTCTACTAATATATTTATTTTAAATACAACATTCTGTAAAACTAGCACAATTTTCCTAAGGGGTCTAAAGTACACGGATAAGGATTAAAAGTGAAAACCACAGCTTTATCTTGCAACTTCCACCCCGTAGGTTACTCTGGCATTCATTTAGTGTAATAATATTGTCTCTTTCCCTTTCCAAAGTGATCAGAAACATCCTGACTTCTCTCCAAACCCAGCTTCTGTTCACTGTGGTGCATTACTCATCACCCCCAAAGGATTTTTGGAGGATGTGCACAAGGGACAGTAGTCAGAATGAAGCACTTACAAGCATATTGCTTTGGTAGAATGCAATCATTTATAAATTTCCTATTCATTAAGTTCTACATTCCCAAGAAACTTTAACACTAAATTTACACTCACTTCCAAGGATTCAGCTGGATCTGTATCTCAACTTACAATGCCATAAAGAAGAAACACTTCATTACTGTAACATAAGGAACGAATTAAAGGTGCAAAAATTCCTCAGAAACAAACAAAACTGAAAGCAGTCATCAATTACATGTTTTAAAGAATCCATTTGTATTTTTGGCTAACCTGGGAGCCATTTTCAGGAGAAAAATAATACGTCTCGTTATAACCAATGATGGGAATTTTACTTGAAAAGTTCCTGTATCATACTACTTTTGTTTTGTAGACGTCACTTGGGGCTATTATAAAAGCTATATAATTTTAATATATGTAAATGAAATGTAGCAAAAGAAATTTATTTGTTTGATTCTTACTTGTTCCATTATTATAATTGAAGGTGGGAGGTTTTATCTGGCAAGATTCATGCCTATCCCAAGACTCTCCACATTACTGAAGAACTACTTGGGAGTTGTTCACAGAGATAAACGAAACAAGAAGGATCCTTGCACATCCCAGAAACTATTGTTATACCGTCTCCTATTAATCTGTTCAGGAGGAGAGACTGGGCTGGAGAGGAGTCATCTGAGAGACTGGAGAGAGCTAGAAAATTTTTCTGCAAGTGACCGGCTTTAGTGAGGAGAGGGAGTTATTGGACAGGAGCATGAGTTCACCGAGGTCAGATAATGCAAGCGACTGGTCCAGGACAGTCACTTCACAAAGGTTATAATTTTCCCAGGAAATTGATTCGAGACAAACGCTTTCCTGCAGCCATCTGAGTCCTGGCAGTGCAACTGGCCTGGGGTGCTCCTGCCCCATCACAAACCCGCCAACTCTAACCTACGCAAGGAAGGGGTTTGCACCCCATGATTGAATGGATTTTATAGCGATCCCTCTGCACAAGATGTGATTTCTTAAAAGACCAGGAATCAGCTGACTGAAGAAGTCACTCCTAGACACTAGTGCAATTTATGTTTGAAAAATTCGTTAAAACAAGATCATTCAGAAAGTCTGGTGTCTCGCAATGTGACAGTCCTATACAGGAAGACATTGCACCAATGATGTCCTTTTCCCTGAATCTAATAGTCTGGAAATAGAAGGAAAAGCAGCAAGTTACACATTTTAACTAAGAATTCTACATAGTAACTCACGATTTTCTTACATTTAAAAGAAAAACTATTTACACCAAAATTTTCAAGCAAAAATGAAAGTAGCAGCATAAGAACATCACACCTGGCTGCCTAAATTGGGTGAGAAAGTGATGCTGGCTGCATACACACATCTCTGTCGTTAATTTAATTATCCTAATACCATTAACTGTTCAGAGTACACTTTGCAAGACGCATTTAGGAAATTTCTGATAACTCATCATGAATTTTCTCTCAGTATCTGAACATATTGTAGGGCTAGTCCCCCCCCCCACACACACACCCCACTGGCTAATCTCAACTGTTCTCTGACAACTGATCCAGAGGTACCAGAAGTATTTCATTCACTAAAATACTTCAAAGTCAGATGATACACGACTATTGCTAAAAAACTGTTGCCCATCTATACGCTCAAAACATGTCCCTAGAAATCCCCAAATAAGGATTGTAACAATGCACATGCAAGAACAGAAACAGATTTCAAAGGACAAGGGTACAGAACAGCAAGTTCTGATAGCTATGGACCTTATGTGAGCACTTCCATTAATTACCAAGCAAAATCAGCACTAATCAGAATTCATTTTACATTCCTGGTACGTGTGTGTGTGTGGGGGGGGGGAGCGAATTGATAGTTCATCATATTTTATATTTTTTAATACTAGGAAGGTAGCTGTCTATACTGATACTCCGCAGCATATAAAATGTAAATAGCTTAGGCAAATCTCATTTGCATTTCATTTTGCATCCACAACACTATTATCTCAGCAACGAACATTTGTAAGTATTTCTGCATATGCATGCAGGACTGGAGCTGTTAATGACTACTGAAGTTAAAATTGCATAACATTTCTCATGTACCAAACTGCTTTCAGCTACCCATGAACTACTGAAAGTTTTACTTTTGGAGATTAAATATTTGATACAAAAAGCAGCCTTTAATTTGTATTTAAACAGGAGACCCACTCCCAGCAAAGATTCGAACTTAAACGTTGTTCTGCCTGTGACAGGACTTAAGCCTTTTTTTTTAAATGTTTGAATTGGAGTCTGGTGCTGGTTTCAGTAGCCATCTCTCCCTCTTGTGACCCTGAGCAGCCTACTCCCATGCTGTGCCCTTGAGCAACTTACTCACCGTTTGTGACCCAGTTCCCACAGACTGTAAAATGGATAGCACGGGAAGTATAATTTTTCCACAGTATTTCATCACTATTCAGCAGAACAGTATTCAGCTTCATTGCACTTAGCAAATACAATAAAAGGCAGCTTCTTTCACAAACGAACAAGACTAGGGGGAAGGGGGAGAAAGCACTATCATCTCAGTTTTTCCAAATAATTTCAATGGAATTTGTGAAAATCTGTTTCATGCCTATCTTCCTCATAAGAGAGCAAGAACACCTTAAAATATGCTGATAGAGGAAAATTTCGTTTTCCAAAAAGCAAGTGAGTTGCACTTGGAAAACCTTCAGGTACTTTTGAAAATTTGTCCCTAAACAGCTTGACCATTCAAGACGTGTACAGCTTAGACAGAAACTAAATCAAAGTACCCTAAGTCTTGCATGATTGCTTTTCCGACAAGACCATCCTCTCCCAGTGCTTTCCTTCATAGCTAAATATATAGAGAGTTTGCACTACAAAAGGACTGTGAAACGCAGAAAACACCAAGAAGCAATCCTCAGTAGTAGATTTGAGCAATCATTTAAAATTTAACCACAACCGCACTATAGCAGCTGACAAAAGGAAATCACTTTTGAAGTGTTGCGTTCCAGTTCGACAAAAGACAAAAGCAAAATATAAAGTAGAAAAGGTGAGCTGCAATGATTTTGTAATAAAGAGAACTGTGTACGTATTCATTCTGCCTTCCCTGACAAAAGATAAACTGTTTTTGCTCAAACTTTCCATTAAAATTCACCTCCAGGTAAAGACCAAACAGAGGATTTTCAGTCTGAATGGTGAAGGTTTCCAAAGCTAAAAGCAACTGAAGCTAAGGATAATAACAGAAACTGTTATGCAACCTTAACAATAGAGCAGGTCACGACCAGAACACTGCTAATATAACACAGAGTTATTTAAACGCATCTCCAAGGAGAAGGTAAAAATTTGCAGGTAAAACTTCCAAGTTGTACAGACAAGAACTCCTTTGACTTATTTAAATACTGCTTAGACATTTAAAAAATGCCTAAAGTTAATGCCTAAATGCAATTTCAAAAATAGTTTCTAGGCATTCAAAACCTATAGGTTTCCTCTTTTTCTCTAAACTTCTTAGATACAGTTGGGGGAGGAATATGTATATTTAGAGTGTAAAACACCTAAAAAAATTTTAAAAATACTGACAGCTGTACCATTATAACTATAATCCTATTTCCCTTAAAGTCAACTAATAGAGCACATAGATGAAAAAATTGGATTAACTGATAAAACAAATAAAAAAAAAAGTTGAAGTCATGAAAACGTGGTGGCTTATAAGGTTTTTTGTTCCCCTCCCCCTCTTCTAGTTTGTGATGTTTTTAACCTTTAATCCTAGCTGAGGACCATCTTTTCTGGTACATATTTGTTTCCTCGTGTCAGTACATAAAAGCTACAGGATATTAATTGCTTGCATATGTACCAGCTGCCCAAAATTGAGGTTTTTGCTTTTCTTTGTTACAGGACAATGAGATAGCTCGGTCACACAGGCCAGCTGTGTCAGTCAGACTAGTCTAGCAGCTAGACAGCAGTGGAGAGCAACATGAATTTTGTGGAATCAGTAAGCCTCACACTAAAAATATATATTTAAAAAGTGCAAGCTGAAATATATATTTTATATATACTTTCAGCATTATAGGGAACACAAACAAAATAGCGTAATTACTGATGCCTTTTTACCAGAATGAAATTAAATGCCTAGAAAATATTCTGGTAAACATTCTGATGCTGTATTATCTGTAATTTTTTAAAATGAACTATTTCTCGTTAAAATGTGTAATCAAAGTGGTGCATTTGTTCATTTTGAAAATCAGGAATACTCTCAGGATTTTTTCCAAATTCACATTATTTTCTATCTTTCAGTACTTCACCCACAGTGAGATTGTGTTCACTGAAATTAATTAACAATATATAAAATGGAAAATTACAGAAGTCAGATGAAAGCTATCTGCACAAAGCTCCAAATCTGGGGAAAGATAAATGATTACCAAAACAGAGTAATAATTAATCTAAGCACTAAACATACTTGTAATGTGTTTGTTCATGTTGTAATTGCTATATTTGCAACCATTATTAATTAGAGTTCTCATAGAACTAATGAAATTCCTGTATCGGTCACTTTTGCTGTTATGGATGCTGTGAAGAGACTGCAGACAGAGACAGAGTTCTCTCTTTTGTGATTTTATAGGTAATTTATCATTAAAATTTCTCTAAGTGCCACCTAGAATTTTGGGTTGGACTGCAAAACAAATTTTCATTCTTTCTTAAAATGTGACTGGTTCGTTCACCACCATAATACTTTTTTTTTTTTTTAATTTGAGAATTTGGCATAAGATTAGCAGATGATTGGATTAAAATCAAATATAAAGAGCTAGATAAATAGTAAACATTGGACTTGTTAAAATATTCCAGCTTTTGTTTTCCTAAAAAAAGAAGTATCTATTGATGGATAGATTATTTTTTAATAGGTGTTTCCATATAAAACTTCAACTAACTAGGAAAAAGAATGACATCCCATGAAACAAATTATTTGGACCAAGCTTGCAATTTTTGCTATTCTGATATTCACCTCGTGGGTACAGCAAATGTAGTATTTCATTTTTCTGATCTGTCATCTTGGCTGGACTCCCAGTTTTTTGGCATGTCCTCATGCACAAAGACTCCCTATCAAGCAGGTGAGTTTTCATTACATACTTTCTTGCTGCTAGTGGTTGTATCTGTGCCCAAACATCATTTTCTGTAAAAAATATAAAGCCTTTTGTTCGGACATTTTTCCTGAAAGCTATCTTTTTTTAAACTCACCCAGTTAGGCCTTATCAATATTATACATTAATCTTTTTTGTCCAGATAATTCTTGCCCTCTCTTCCCTTTGCATTAATGCATTGTAATCCTCAGGGTAGGTAACCCCTCTCTCTGCATCTCTCTGAGTCATCTGGAACAGGTGTTCTGGAATTTGGAAATGTGAATGAAATTAATATAATAAAAAGAACTACTTGATTGCCCAAATTTAATATGCAAACTACAAATGAAAATCTATTACTGCGAAATTCTCTAGTAATTTATTAAATCCAGCTAACACCCGTACCAGATAATAGCAATATATACAGTCACTATTTACTTTATGCTAAAACACCTATTTCCAGAATTTATCCACCCTGCTATTTGTGAAATGTGAAGTGTCTTTGTGATATACTGCTCTTCCAAAATACGAAGGACCTGAACCTGCTCCTCTCAGTAATGTCTGAGTAAATCAGAAATAACAGCAGCCAAACAAACACCAGTAGACTAATGCATGATAAAGATTCGAGCCCAACATTTTACACAGAGAGAGATATATATAGGTATATTCCCAGACATAAATAAAGGCTAAAATATTTAGGGCTTATTTATTTTGAGAAATATTTGCAGTGATACTTAATCACTGACAGTAAATTATGTATATAAACTGTCTACGTATTCATTGCGTATATCCCTCTAAATGCTTACCACATATATATCTCATTGCTGTGATTTGTGCTGCTTGACTCCTGATATGAAGGCATTGTGTTAGAATTTGTGAGAGGATTACATATCTCTCTATCTGAGGAAAAATCAGAGATGCATATTTCATTCCATAGTATTTCTTAAGTATACAGTCACTGGAGGCAAACTCAAAATACATAATTTAAAAGTTGCAGATTAACCACACGCTTCCTCTCATTTAATTGATGCTTATGATTATTATTCTTTAATGACCAGAAATAACATGATGTGAATTAAATATGAACTATGGGAACGTTACCTAATTTACATACTGTATAACACATTGTATGGAAACTGTTTTATACTAGAGAAGTTATTATGTATGTGACTGACCCATTTTGTCTCATATTTATGTAAATGGCATTTGACTTTGATGTGTAGAACCATGCAGATTCTCTAGGCTATATCCTTATGCATTTACTTGCTAAATTTGTTTTAGACATTTGAGGGAATGAAATTAGTGAATTAAGAAAGATTAGTTTTATATGCTCACAGTTAGACAAATCTATGGTGAAAATGATAGGATTTTATTTTGATGTTAGCATTTTTTTTTTCTTTCTTTTTGCTAAAACTACTGCACAGCATGCAGGGCTGCCTCTAGGGATGCTGAGGCTGTGCAGTACAGGGACCACCCCCTGTAGGACCACTGTATTGAAAGGTGAGTAATGCTGGAGTGTCTAAACTTATTTACTTCTGCTGACAAATCTGCCCTGGTATTTATAACACAAGTGTCATAATACACAATACACAAATAAAGAGATATTAAATAAAGGAACCGTTCCAAGCATCCTGAGCTGAATCATAGCAGATAGCTCCATGCATAGGAGTAAAGTCAGATATCTCATAACATCCTATCCAGGGAGCATATCAGAGTGGGAGATAAGCTAAGACAAAATAAAACAAAATAATCTCATATTCTTCTCATCCCCAACACGTTCACAAGTAGAGTCTTTGCAGGTTCTCTCCACCTATGCAGCTCTTCAAGCACTGAAGTTACAAGCAAGCTGATTTGACCTTTGGATCTGCAAAGATAACCACCTATGCACCACATGCATACCCTAGCACTGTTCTTGAATTGATTATCTCCATTCTTTCACTTTTTGCCCCAAATAGCATTCTCAAAAATCAACAGATTAAACAGCGAGGTGTTTCAATTTCCTGCTCTAAATGCTGAGAAGAGATGACCTAAGGCCATGACCACATGAGAAAGATGAAAATGAATCCCCAACCTTGAGCCAGTTTGAGCTGATGAGTCTAAATGGCTTACATAATAAGCTATTTACATAATAAGCTGTTCAGCACTCGGCTAGTTATTCTGCAGCTGAGCTTTTCCAGAGAATGCTTACCTCTTGCAGCACCTCCCCGATCGAGCCCTGATGAACCTTGCTGCAGAAGCAGTACGCTCTGCATGAGCATAGCACGGGGCCCCAGCTAGGTTCTGCAAAGCTTCTGCATCATGGGGCAGGGTGTAGCAAAACATGCTACACAGTCTCTGTGGTTAGGTCTCTTCTGTTTGGTGTAAGGTGTTCAGTGCTTTGAGTCTGATCCGCTTATACCTCTGGGTACTGCCTTACTGTCTAGGCCATGAATTCAACCCATGAATTCAACCTGCCGCTGTTTCACTTTTTAGCTCAAAGAGCGTGATTCTCATGATGCTGTCTGCACATGTGAACAGCCTTGCAACTAATTTCTGCAGGCCTTGCTATCCTGTGAAGATCAAACATCTGAGCAAATAAGCACAAAGCCAAAAGTGGT
Organism: Struthio camelus; assembly: GCF_040807025.1. Taxonomy (NCBI): domain Eukaryota; kingdom Metazoa; phylum Chordata; class Aves; order Struthioniformes; family Struthionidae; genus Struthio; species Struthio camelus. The sequence goes on from NC_090945.1 coordinate 30,978,426, forward strand.
CATTTTCTCAGTATCACATCTGTCATGATGAAAACTTTATCCTTTGGGTTTTGTGTGTGCTTTGCTTGCCTAGGGAACTAGCATGCTAATTTTTGCTCAGAGGTTGCAATATTGAAAGTCTGTTTTTGTTTAACAGTCAGTCTTCACTCTTGGGTTGACATTTATCCTGGAGTTTCCAACATGATCATATAATTATGTGCTTCAAAAATGTAGGACATGTTTATGTCCTCAGAAAAGAAAATAAGAGTGTTAAGTTTGTTTCTCAAGCAGTCATTTCACATTAAATGGTTAATCTAAAATAATGCACAACACCTATGAGGGTAGTAAGGATTATTTACTCGTTAGTCATCTATGCTCAGTCAGGGAAAATTAGATAAGGACCAGCTCAAATTTTAATTGTTTGACTTTTTTCTTGCCATAATGACAAACAAGCCAGCCAAGGAGCCACATTCAAGTAACTCAAAATGAAACAGAGCAGAAGGGTTGGATTCACATGCCATTAATTTTGACTTCTTTTTATCCAGCAGTTCAGAATTAGATTTGTAACCCAACAGGCGACTTCTGGGTTGATCTTAATCCTTCTGAATAACTACTGCACTGTACAGTACAGGCTACAAGCCAGATTAGCCTAATTTCAGGTTCCCCCCACCCCGCTCCATACAGAAATACAATGGGAGAAAACACCCTCTGAGCTGAGGGTGAGTGCAGTTTAATGAGATTAACTGCGGACACTGTTCCTTCATTTCTCCTCTTGGCTCACTCCCTATCATCAAAGATATCTAAACTAACCTGACTATTGTCTGATGCCTCTCTCATGTCTGGGACACAAATCACCATGTTCTCATCTTTAGGAATAATACAGAACCACCTATTCCTGATGTGACTCGGGTGGCGGGGGGTGCTTGTTTTGATTTTTTTTTGATTCTCTGCACACATAGCCTTAATTGCCTTCCTTTGATTAGGTTGGCTATTTCTCTAATGGCAGGTTGGCTAAGAGGAGCGTTCTGTTTGTTGTGTTTTCACTTTCTGCAAAGCCACACAGGGACCCAGCTGTAGACCAGTGTGTCCCACAATTAAGGGAGGAATTAAAACTTTATCCGAACAAGCTAATCATAGGAAGTTTTCAGACGAGTTAATCATGTCAGATGCTAATTAAATCACATCCCTTGTCTTTCTTCCTGAATGTCCAGAAAAAACATTTTTAGAAGCTGCCTGCTGCAGATGCACATAATCTGAAAAAGCTGAAATATTTTACTTGCCTTATGCTGTCGCTTCCTGGGACCTTTGTTTCAGAGCCTCTATCTGAGACTGCTCCAGCATCTCAAGGCTGGAAACACACCTAGAATATGTTGTGGATATCCACTGCACAGTACAAATAGGAGTTTTCATACCTAATACCAGCCAATGCTACCCTGGACAAAGTCAAACATAATAGTTAAAGGAATGTGGTAGAGAGGAAGTCATTTGCACCTTCCACTAAACTGCCAGGAAAAATAAATCACATCTGTGAAGAAAGAAAATGATATTTCTTATTCGTGAATTAAATGCAAGACTGTCTCCCACAATTCAGATCAAAATCATGTAGTATTGTGATTTTATACAAAGCATCATAAGGGTACATTGTTGAAACAATTTCAAGTTTGGGAGAAATCTTCAAACTCTCTAAAACTACAGATTTCTCTACAGTAAAGATCAAAAAGATCTTTATTTGAATAGCTAGATTGCTTGATTTTTTTAAATCGAAGTTATATTTAGAAATGTAACGCAAATATATATTTATTCATATATCTCCAGTAAACAAGGAAATCTGAGCCTTCTGCATGTTTTGTTCTTTCACATCAAGTGTCCTACTGCGATCAATAGCAAATTTTTATAAAAAGGTCAGACCTCAGAGAAATGCACTTACAATGATTTCGTCTGCCTCATAATGGCTTTCATTAATTTGGTAATTACTTGATATAACAGAAAAAAAGGTCCTCTCCAAAAGAGAGGCTGGTTATATTAAAATCCCTTCAAATCATTCCTCCCTGTAGCACAGTTCTTCACTTCTTGTAAATCCTATCCAAGACTGTGACAATTTTAACAAGGAATTTTTACATTACACAGTTGGCATGTTCTGATATTATGAGAAAATGCAATTCAGTGTCATACAGACATGGATATTAAAATATATATCATAGGGAAGCAAGATGAGCATCTCTATTCTGGCTACACAGGAGACAAGGCATACCTGGTCAGGAGTAGGCTATTGCTATTTTCTGGGCCTCCATCCTCAAGTGGCTGCCAGCAGCCCTGGGGTGATATGTACTGTATGCAAAAGCCTGTGCCCAGCTAGTAGCTCCATATTTCAGGATGTATGTTTCCAGATAACTGAAATGAATGGGGAAGACCTGGTAGTTAACTTTTCTTTAGAGGAATAAGATTGTGTTAGATATGAAGCTAATTTTCACAAGTGTTCGATTACATAAAACTTGCATTTAATCAAAGGTGATTTTATAGATAGTATTTAGAAAAACAATATATCGTTTTACAATCCTACAGTTTCCTATGAGGTTTTTAAAGATATTTACAGAAATAAGGTATTTGTGTGTAACAATCTTTGAATATGGTCAAATACAATAAAGGTGGAAAATCTCTTTGTGGCTATTGACTAAATAATAGGTAATGCCTCATGGCATTTACTGCTTATGAGAAATACTATAGGCAACTCTATCTAACCCCAAAGTGCAAACAGTATATCTAGTTTATATCAGCTGGCTGAAAGAAGGTCCCAGAAGAAGTTAAATGGATATCTCGGCTAAAACCGAGTAAGTATTAATGTAAGTGATTCCCCAGCTGAAAAAATGGATTTCAGTATAGTGTGTGGAATTGCTTTTTCCTTGTGCTTTATAGCTATGATGCAGCTTCTTTCAGGTGTAGAAATATTGGGTTGGAGAGTTTCGCTTCCTCCTTTCACATTTTTAGGTGAATGTCTGTATCAAGACCCTCAACCTGGACTCTTACCCTTTCATGCTTTCTTTCATATCAGTAGTATTAATTTCAGTTTTTCTTGCTGAATATGAAAGATGAGGCTTTGAGATAGGTGGTGTCATTGCACATCCAGGAGGGAGGATGCCTTGGCTTCCTTCTTTAGTTTGAAATGAAAGAGCACTACAATATGCATTTTGCAGAAGACTTGCTTAATACAACTTCCCCTAGAAAATGAAGTTGCTGCTATTAAATTTCTTACCTCTTTTTCACACCAGCTGGGTTTACTGAGCTTTAGAGGGTGATCTATATTGTTACTAGCCTTATTCATTTCAGGACTTTACATATTAATGGTCAGGGGTCACACAAATCATGTGACCCACTTTAAATCATTAAAGGCGGGTCAAAGCGAGAGATGCACAGAAGGAATAAATCGCGTGCAAAACTTGAGCTAACCACTACCATCAAATATTAACACCACAGTCTAATATATGTATGACCATATATTTCCACAAAGGTACTTTAATAACAAATTCACAAAATGGACCAGGTGATAAGACTGCATAATGGCGAGACTTTATTATAATTTATCTAGTTTGACTAACTGGAGTTAACAATCATGAGAACACAAACTCCCTATGCCTTTACAGTTTACAGTCTTTCCAGGAAGAGAAGATTAATTTGCTTTAAAATAACAGCACGGAAATAACCGAGGAATAAAAACAATGATGATCATTACCCTTCAGCTTGCCTTGGAAAGCTGGAGCTCCAAGGCGGGATCAGGCTGCCAAAGCTCTCACGGTTTTCTGGGTTTGTTTTGCAAGTGGAGAGCTAAAAGCCTGGAGAAAGTAAAAATGAGACTAGCAGCATTAAAATGCAATGCAAGATGGGACACGGGGAAATGAAGGTCAACAGGATTGTCTACTAATAAGACATGAACTTGCATTACTTAATGATACCCTTGTAATCTGTCAAAAGTAGAAAGCTTAAGGAGTTAGTGAGCAAAGAAAGTCAAATGGAAATTAAACTAGAGTTCTAGTGGTATTTTAAAGTGAAATAATGATTCAGAAATAAGCCATCTCAGAAGCTTGCAAGAAGGTGTGTTTGAGAAAGTACATTCAGGACATATCAGTTATGTTATTTTTTCAAAGGAACACTTTATTTTAATGTGTAACCTAAAGAAGTCATTAACCACTTGAATAGAATATGCTTGTTTTTTCTTTCCCATTTTTATTTATACATTTATATTTATTTATACATCTGCAATGATATCTAAAAGCTTTGGAATTAAATCGAGTATTTAAGCTTGGTTTCAACATGAATACTCCAGTCTTAATGATTTCTTTTCTTAATATTACAAAGTAATGACTTGGGGGGGGGGGGGAGCACCAATCTAACAACAGATATTTGGCTAAAGTCTTTATCAAAATGTTAATGTAGCTACAATGAGAACATATTAATATGACTATTTTGCATATTTCTGTTTATGCTGTATATATATAAAAATAATGCTTTCAAATATTTAGATAGATTTCAGTGTGTTAAATTTTGTATCCAGTACAAAGTAAGTTTTGTGTTTTTTTATTTCCTCTTTAGAAATCAGAACACGTCAATAAACATGGAAGAACGATGTAATACATAAATTCCATGGTTAGTTTACATAATATGAATTCCAAATATATTCTCTTTCTGAGGACTTTCCGTTGGCATATTTTTTGATTTATTGAGGAAGGTCATCTCTTATCTACCTAGCTTGGATTTTTTCAGTATTACTTCTCTGAGCCTGCTGATACAAACCCTAGATTTAGAGGGCTGTTCCCAGCACCCTTTATATATAGATTGGATAAGAAGTCAGTGGTGTCAGAGAAAGAGCAGGAACTCCTCAACTGTTTCTCTGCTGAAATATCACCTGCCAATAGGGTAGTGGTTCCAGATAAACCGTAGCAAATGAAGTTAGGCTTTTTAAATGAACAGAATTTAGACACCAGGCAAACAACTCGGTGGCTGTGGTGGCAAACATAAACAGATTTTAATTTAAAAATGTGTGTTAGCTATTTACAAAAAGCCTTTCTATCAAAGGCTGTACTAGCATAGTCTGCACTTTACTCTTGTAATTTGTGTAGCAGAATGCCTTTTGTGGCTCGTTATCAGAGATTAACATTGCCTTCTGGAACAAGCCATTACGCTGTAGCCTCACAACCTTCCACGCGTTTACTCTCACAGTGTCCTTCTAAATGTGGTAAAAGGGTGCCATTCTCAAGTTAGTACATGCCAATACTTACGTTCCTGCTGGTCTCTTCATGATAATAAAACACCCAAACAAATAGATGTCTATGCCACGAGCAAAAGACTCCCAAAAAAGAGAGTTCTTAAGCTGGACAACTTTTAAATTGAGTTGATAGAAGATATCAACAAGAGTCTTGATCTTCTGAGACTCTTACAGAAGCAGCAATGTAATTGGTATCCATATTAAGACATTTTTGCATTGTCAGAGCGCAGCAACCAGACCTTAGCACAAACAAGGGAGAGACCTATAGTTTCTTTTCAAGTCAGCAACAATGAAACTATCTGTTTGAGCGTGAACTGGAAAACACCTGACAAGTGCAATCAGCTCCATCTTTTATGTTTTGACATACTGAAAGAAACTCAGAGCAAAGGGAGAAAAAAAAAGGATTAATGGGTTGGAAGGGATGACACGTAAGGTAAGCTTAGAAGGATTAAATATGTATAGCTTGACTAACCAACAATTAAGTAGGGGGAGAGGGAGGAGATATATCTGTCAAATGCAACGAGAAGGTAAACACCAAGGGGCAAGAGTAATTATTTAAGAATACAAATGGGATATATCTAAAAATAATGAGATGAAATTGAGAAAAGGACAATGTAGTCTGAATTTGAAGAATAACTCAATGTAAGCGAGAAAGGGTGTTTCCGTTTTTTTTCTCATGAGATTATTCCACAATATGCTAGATCTTCCTCCAAACAATTAAAATGAAATGGGTAAAGCACAAGGGATTCTATTCTAGGTTACATTCCTGTATTGGCAGGGCTTCTCTTTTTGTCCTAAGAGATCTTTTCTAATTGCTAGAATTTTTTTCCAAAATTAATAAACACTCAAAAAAGGCTGAATAAAATGAGAGGTTATCAAATAATAGGTATCTGGGGATAGGTAGAAAGCTATGGGAAACAGCAAGAGAAAAAGAAGACTAAGGTTTGTACCAATTAAGTAAATAATTATAGGTCACATCAAAGTACTTTCTAAGGTTTACCAGCCACTTCCACTGTACTACAGATTTCATGTTTCCTGTCTCTCAATGATGTAACCTTGCACAGTCCCTTGAATATACAGATTGCTATTTGAGAAGGTACATATGTGCACTTGAGAACAAATATTTTTAAAACAAAGGGAAAATATTAAATATTTGGGGGGGGGGCTTATGGTTTGAGGGAGGAAGGCAAGGGGGGGGGGAAGTCATAAACTTCATTAAATTAAAAGAAATTAAATCAATTAATTCAATGTGTTAAAAAATACTGTCCCTACAAGGAAGAAAGAAGGAAAAAAATGTTCTAAACTATTTTTCCTTCCTTGGTACTGTTAATTCCACATGACATTTGAAATTCATATAACAAAAATAGAGAGAAAAACTGCTTAATTCCTTTATATCATGTAATACATTCTAATAGTCTGAGTGACATTATCCACTATTTTGAATGGTAATTATTGATTAATTGAAATTCAGTGTTGAAATTGAAATTTCTGCTTACAATGAGTTTTCTTTCATTGTCAATTTATTCTCATTCTCCAATAAAGACATTAGTTTACAGAATTTTCACAAAAGAACTAAAACAAGAAAAACAATGTGATATACTATTACTGTGCAACTGAAGATCCGTATGTACAGAGAAGAACAAGTAATTAAGAATTTATATTTTAGAAGAATATGTACTAATTCTTAATTATATATAAGCGAGAAAGCAGAAATTAAATATATAAGTAACTGGCTGAGCTGATACAGATTACCATTCTTTTAATATTCTACTGCATTCTTTCTGTTTCATTAGCCTATATCTGAATCAGAAAACTATATTTAGATGTTTAAAGATGAACCATACTATCTAAACTATTTCCTGTCACTTGTAGTCTTCAAAGATGGTCATAAATAGCAGCACAAAATCACTTTGATTTTGTAAACAACAGAGACATCTTTTTAATGCACTCACATTTATAACTACTGATGAAACAATACACTGTTTGAAACTAAATACTCATTGAAACTAAAGAGCTAATACGAGAACTGAGTATTTAAACACCACAGTGATTTTGGGATACTTCACAAACTTACCATCATACCAAATGAACACACATACAAATGATCTTTTCCGGAACAATGCCAGTTTATGCAACAGTCTGTAAGAGTAAACTGCCTAAAAAGAAAGCAAGCTTCATGGGGAAATACTTCCGCTTTAAAAGCATAAGCTAGTACAATACAGTACGATATACAGAAGTGTAAGCGCACTCTCGTTATAACCAGAAAACTACATCATTGCATCCAATAGCACTGTGATAATAAAATCTTAAAATGCTATTCTACTCAGCAAATGATTATAAAATCATTTCATCCCTTGGCAAGAATGGTTTTCAGGCAGGCTGTCTTTCACCAGTTTCCTTATCAAATGCTTAATTTACAATACGAAAACAGAGCCTATATCTGTTCTCACTGAAATCCCATGACTTACATGAAAATAAAGTTCTACCAAGTAAGTTTCTGAAAATCCCACTCACACTTTCCATTGGTAGTGTAAGTTTTGAAAAATAAAATCCAGCTGCCAAAAATCGAATGATCGTTATTTTTGTAGGGCTTTGTTGGAAGCAACAGGTTAAATTAGGTTCTCTGCTCACTGTTCCTGCAACATGCTCCTTCAAATACACAAGTCGAACCAGAAAGCTACTCTGAGCATTGTTTATTTGTTATTAGCAGGGAAACCTAAAACTTCAGACTCTCTGACTCATCGATGGAAATCTCTGTGGCAAGGTGGCTCGCTGGCTGTTCACCCTCCTTGTCCCTTTAGCTGTACAGAAGAGCTGGAAAGGCAAAGAACAGGCACAAGAATTCGGTTGACTGGGACACATGGAGAAAGGGAAAATGCTTCAGCAATGTTAAAGTATAGACGGGAAAAGACAGAAATAATTACTTCAATTAATTTATGCTGAATACAACCTCAGGGTAGAACACAATCATTACTATTTCACTTTCCTTAAGGCTTCCCTTGAAGCCTTGACCACTAGCTAAATTACTCCCATTTCTCCTATCAAGACTCTTTCCCTTCCCTGGTAGCTCAGAGAAAGAGCTCTTAGTCTTCACCCAGTAGCTCTTTTCCAGAGGTTTGCCTGCTGGAGGGAGGGCTTCCAGGGACACCTCGGCTGCCTAAAAACTATAAAAACTGTGCAGTGAAGCCATTAGGACTGCACCATCTTTACTGTATGTGGCTCTTCATAGATTTCTGACAGTACCTTCAACATACCTTTCAGATCAATTTCATCCAAATACTTCTCTTAGGAAAGTGGCTGGTTGTTTGTCTTTATTTTTAATATGAGTTAAGAATCTATGTTAAATAACAACATAGGCTTTCAGGATTGAAGGTACATCCAAGGCCTTATCCTCTTCAAAACCTATTTGAAGATAAAAGCAGTTTGAAAAGTAGCTGGTACTGCCCCCTTTGTATGTGTACCATAAGTCCCACCCAGTCCCGTTGTCCCTCAGAGAATTATATAAGATTAATTAATTGATTATAAATACTTAAGCTGCCTATGTTACAGGTTGCTGAGTAAAGGACGATCAAAATCATTTTGTCAATTCGTAACCACATATTTAGTTTTATTCTCGTTGTTAGTTTCGACTCACTGCTTTCCTTGTCACCATTGTACCATAACATTCTTTATTCCCATAACAGTCACATTATTCTTAATCGTGGTAAGAGTTAATTTAATTAATACAAACACCAATGAGAATATTTAAAAAAAAAAAAAAAAGAAGACAGACAGCTCTTGATATACCTCTAGCACACAATGGCAATGTGAGTTGAATATTACAAGAAGCATGAATGTACCACATGAACAGATGGTCCTCAGACAGTATTTCTTGTTATAAAAATTGTTGTTTCCCTGCCTTTGTACTATTTCTCGAAAGAAAAGCTATAGAAGAAAATTGTAAGTGGAAGAAGATATGCGGAAAAAAATCATTATAAATCTAATAATTTCATAGAGACTGAGAGAAAATCCACACAGAAATTGTTAGCCTGTGGGGACATTTCTGGACAAAACAGATTTCAGAGGGAATGAGAATCTTTGCGCTGTCTCGAGGCAAATTGCAGGACTTGCTTTCAAAAACGAAATGCCTATCCATCCAGTTTGTTATTCAAAAGTCACCTCCATGTCAACAACTGGTATGGCTCAGAGCTGACTCTCAGTAAATGGGAATTGATATTAAATTGAGACATCATTTCTTCCACTAAAGACTTTTGTTTTAGAGAGATTATGAAATAATAAACAAACACCTTTTAAAACAAGGTTCAGACTAATCCAAGTATCCTGTAAAAATCAGACTTGGGAAAAAGCAAAAGGCTCTTATAATTTTAAAACTGCATTCATAACTAAATTTCACTGTCCTAAAACACTGTATAATATTGTTTCACAATGAGATATCTGCCCTATAACCTCACTCATCCAACTACATGTGCACGTGCCTAAAATACTGCTTTGCTCAGCTGGGGTCCTACCTTCTGCATCCTCCCAATTCTTTTCTTTAATCAATATTAGAAGGGCATCAGCCTTGAGTTCATATAAGATCAAAACCAAGATTTACAAAAGAAAAATTGCCTGTTTTATTTACAAAATACTACCTTAAAGATGTATACATTTGGGAAAAAAATATCAGGATGTTGTTTAATAGCATAAATGAACCTCTCAAATTAGAGAGGGGGGGGGGTGAAAAACAGTGACAAAAGAATCCATGAGTTTTCTCATATCTAAAATGCTTTTTTCCTTTACATCCTTCTGGGAACAGCCTATAAGGCTAAGTGGGTAATTAAATGAATAGGGTTCCTCCATTCCAAAACCTTTCTGTCTATCCTTACTCTGTGCATCCAGCTATTCTAAGGTTTGGGAAAATAGTAATATTAAAGTCTGGTAACACAGGGCTTTCTTTATATTCCACATTTAATCCTTGAAGTGAATCCAGAAGACAGCTGCTGATGATGGAGGCACTCAGATAACAAAAACTCATGAAGATGGGATATCATAAACAGAAAAACACGTATGGATGCTTTGTAAAGCAAATGGACAAAGATGTCATTGCACTTAAGCTCCCAAGAGAGTAAGAATAGCAGACGCAGAGTAAGTTTCCATCACTATATTCCTCTCATTAAAGTGACTACGCATAACTGTGGAAAAGTACAGCACAGGACACAAAAAAGTAGCTTAGGATCCCAAGCTCCTGCAGAAAAAACTGCTCTGAGCTCTATTCTTCTACAGTAATACTGCTATAACTAAATATTGCCTAGAATGAACCAAACCAAGCTACTATCCAAATAAGAAAAAAGAATGTGTTTTTTCTTGGAAAATTAGAAGAATGCATTTTTTTCAAGTCAAATTTCCCTGTCTTCTAGAAAAGGGAAGATAAGAAGCCAGGCAGCATCCAGTGGCTGGTATTAGATGATCTCTGTAGCAAAGATCTGTAAACAATAATATCAGCCCCTACATTATGCTGATTTTGACTCTTGCAGCCTTGTTTATGTGATAGCTGATAGAATCACAAAAATTGAAATCCTCTGTTTGCATGGATATGGAAAAAAATCAATTTTAACAAATTAGCTAATCTGGAAAAAGTCAACTTTATAATACTTAATAAATGGAATAAACTAAAGCAGTTGGTCATATTTCTTATAGATTATTTTTCACGCAAATATGAAAACAAAATACTCAGTCTCTAAATCCTTATTTATAGCCTCAGAAAATATACCCTGAGTTTAGTAACTCTGAAAGAGCACTTATAGGTCTCAGAGAAAGTTGTTTTGAAAAGCAAACTAGCAAAGTAAGTGCTTATTCATTTTAATTGCCTGTTTTTTGAACACTAACAATGGAATATATAAGGATATACGTGCCCTTATCCAAGTAAGCAGATTTTGTTATAATGTTAGATAAGACAATAAAAAGTCCACCTTTTTCAAATAGCTTTGCCTTCAGGTACACATACATTAAAAAATTAAATGCTTTGTATTTATGATGAAGCTGTGTGTACATACCACACGTACAAATGGAAGAAGCATTATAAGTTATCAAAAATGTTGCATGTTTATTTCAGTGTAGTTTTAGCATCAAAGAAGAAATATACTTGCCAGTGCTAAACAGAAAAATTGCCCTTTAGTATATGTCGCTACGTTCTTTGAAACTTTTGTTTGCTGTTAAATAACTTTTAAGTCAGCACTTGTATTTTTATCACAATTGGTTATTTACAACTAGAGAAGCCACACTTCTTATGTATGCTCCTTAAATCAGTATGTCTGTGGACAAGGATAAATGTATTTCCTCAAGATTCATTGATAAGTTTTGGACTGGGTGTTTTCTGGTGTATACACACACACTTATTTTTACCCCCATATGTGGGTATATTTTCCTTAAACCTGTCTACACTCTAGTAAAAACAGATGACTAGCACACCAACTCGACTGCTAAAGTAGGTTCTTGTCATCTGTCTGCATCATAGATCAAAAGCGCTCACAATTTTATTCATACAGATTTTCTCAAATATCAACTCCTTTTTGCATTGTTTCCGTCTGTACCATCGGGATCAATTTTCAGGGTATCTGAAGTTGCACACAGTATTCTCTTATAGTTTGTGTGATTTGTCTTTCTTACATAGATAACCAGTAAGAAAATAGCCAGCACTTCAACTGCAGTTGAATTACTACATCTTTGGAATGATCCTCCTTTATTGTTTTTATTGATTGCAAACTGTATGCAAATATATACTTTTAATAACATAATACTCGATTACAAATAGAAGCCCTTCAGATTTCAAAACGGTTCAAATCAAAATCTAATTTTACAGCTCATCAGGCACAAATTAAATTAGAACAAAAATTACCGTGTTAGGGGGGTGAGAAAGGGCAGTCGCAAAAATATTTCATTTCTGGATAACTTTTTAGAAGACAGATTCTGTGAGGGACAGCTGTCTTTATTGCATATACACAAATAATATGTATTTTATTTCTTCTTCATTTCTGGTTTTCTTGAGTCTTTTTTTTAATGAGGAAAAATAAATAAAAGCCAGAAGTTAGATGGGAGTGATTGGAAGAAATTGTGATCTTTAGGGAAAAAGAAATGAGAATCAAGAGCCAGAATATCATTTTAACACACTTATGACATGTAACACAGCTTTGATATAGTCAGGAAACATAAGAACAAATGGACTATACTGGCAAGATCAAGTTGCGTTCTAATGACACGCTTGTCTTGGATGCCCAAGTCATATCTGCACAATATATATTTATCATAACCTACTGAGAACTAAAAATACAAGTGTAAAGCTGAACAAAACTACATAAGATAATATCAACGATGGATGGAAATGTTATAATGAGAGATTGTCTTTCAGGTACTATTTTAGGTGGAATTACAGTTATCTGAAAGTTAGACATTATTCGGAAAATACAACTTCAATACATATAACCACATCACCAACTTCAATACTTTTAGAAGATTATATCCTACAGCTGTAAAATTCGTCAGCTTGGAGTCTCAGTTTTCAACTAAGTTTATATAAACAAACTTCAGCATACTAGCTCACCCCTTAAAGCTAAGTATGAGCCTAATTTAATAGGGCTAAATTAAATTTAAAAATGGCTGTCCCAAATAATCAAGACCATAATAATCATTCAGATTCTCCTCTGTAATTTTCATCTCCTGCCAGTCCTATAACTTCAGATAGTAACAAAAGTGTTAGCATTGGATTTCCAAAGTTGGATAATATATCTGAGATTCCAATGAACCTTTGCAGAAGCTGCTGAAATGTTGGTGATGGACTCAGGTCAATGATATTTTCCAAGGCTGGCTACTGATGGTCTAGAAAACTGTAACTAGTGAATAGGGTGCCTTTTTCCTTAAAGTGTTTAAGTCACCCCTCACAGCTGTTTTCATATAATATATCCCCAAATGGATCACATAAACACCACAGATATAAATATATCACACTGAACACTCATCACAGTCTTAAAATGAGATATTTTACACACCCCTAAAAACTAAATGCTCTAGTAATATAATAAGCTTAAATATGCTGGGAACAAATATTGATTTCTGGAGCTCAGCCAAATTCTATATGGGTGATGGCTATAAAAAAAACTCTTATAGAAAGATAAATAATACTTGTTTTTCCCTACACAAACCCTTCATCTAAATTATTGAAGAAATGACATATTTGCATTAAGTATGTGAAAAATAAAATTCATCTTTCTGCTTTAATCTTTACTATCAGCACTGAAGTTTTTTCTCTAGTAGTTCACAAAGCCTAAGCAATAGGAAGTGGATATTTGTGGAATATAAAAAAGGTTAGATTGATTTGCAGAGAAATGGAGCCTAGATTATTCAAGGAGAAAAACAAATAATTTTGAGTCTTTTCACATAACTGAAAAAATTGAAACTCAGGGTAAAACATTTTAAAGTAAACCCTGCTGCCTGCCCTCTTCAGAGCAAGCAATTCTCAGGGGAGTTTCATTGGCAAAGGTAAGATGAACTTCCCAAAGTTTCTGCTTGACCAGTAGAAGTTTATTTTATAAATTAAGTTCTGATCCCATGCAATGCTTATTGACGCAACATTTTAAGAATGACAGACAACAATGTTTTTCCTCCCCTTATTGACGACACACTTGGCAGAACTTTTTATGTGGTTTACGCTTTAAAGCTGGCCAGGCAGCCGGACTTATCCCAGCTAGAAAGCGCTATTGGTAGCTGGGCAGGGAAAACCTCCACTTTAACTTATGGCTCCAACGTCTCTAGCTGTGTGAGCTGTTTTGGCGGATCTTAGTGCCAGGAGTGTTTCATTTTTTTCTGTAAATGCTCAAGAGACATCAAAGGGGCAGGGGAAGGAGGGGAAGCTCCCAGGCTAGACTGAGAAGCTGTGCAAGCTTTTGAGGAGCATACGGATCACGCTACACTCTAGGACCTTTCCTTTCTTTGGAAAAATGAGTAAAGGAGGAAGCTATCTTGCTTACATCATGGTGCAGAAGACAATTCTACTGCCCAGATTTGCAAGCTAAAAATTCAGTGCTCAAAATGTTCCGCTTTCCTCCCCTACAAAAAAAGACAAGTGTGGGAACAAGATGACCCTGGGGGTATCACCTCAGCCTGGGTGCTACAGGGCTGCAAACACGTCCCCTGTGTGCGCAGCTGCGGCTCCCAAGCGTCATGCCTTCAGCCCCACAGCTGGGGAAGGGATTGCTGGGTTGACAAAGGCAAATCACCAGCTGTAGTTTTTCCTGTGTTCCAGCTGAGTTTCTGCTGGTATTTAAAGTGCAGGCACATGCTTAAAAGTGATAATACAGCGCTTCTTGATACAAAGAAAATGAGCACATTTTCATGCCACTTTTTCAAAATTTTTATGACATCTTCGAGCGCTGCTAAAATAAGCATGGTTTGCAAGTTAGCCAGCTTGACCTACTCAAGCTGTGTGCAGCCCAGGAGCCAACCTCGATATAAAAATACGAAACCTGGAGCGTTACAGGCTGTAGAGAGCCAGCTAAACAAGCCAGGTAGCTAACAGCACAAGGTTTGGCACTACAGAAGGGGCAACCAGGCAATATATTTTCATTTTGGTACCTTTAACAAGATTTGCATATCTTTTAAACTCCAATTAAACCTCATATATTCCAGGTGCTTTTGATGAGGAATCAAAAGAACTTCCTTGTGCAGTATTTAAAGGTAATTGATTTTCAAGCTTCTTGCCATTATCCGCAGTGGAGTCAAAGCAGCGTTCTGTATCGTACACAAAGAAGGTGCCTAAACTGCTCTGAAGTTCAGAAGGCAGCAGCGTACTCTATCTCAGATCTGCTTTCCTGGAAGTTCAAAAGAAATCTTGTGATTGGCATTAATTTTCAACACTGCTGAACTGCATCAGAATGATAATTGGAGATACTAGTGCTTGAAACAAATACTTTGTACCAATGAAGCTCTCATAAAAGACTTGAATTCATGACTTTCCTAATGAGCATGTGGCTATAAGAGGTTGTATAACGATAAGGAGGCTTATTGATCAAAGAATTTGCCTATTTTACCAAGGATTTCAGTAATTACATGTCAGTAATATGACCTGTAACTTCTCTATGAAATTTAAAGAGCATAATCTTCTATAGAAAAGAACCTCTATATTTAGCAGGGCTCCTAAATATATGTTTAAAGTTTTAAAAAAGTGTCATGGAAGTCTGCTGGATTTAAGCAATCACTTTCATTTAGCAACCTGCATAAGCTGTTTCATAGAAAAGGCAGAATGAAGCATGCATTCTCATGCTTCCTAATTGAGAACAGGAATGAGGTAAGGAGAAACTAGCAGAATGAAGACTTATAGGAAAGATGCACGTTTTCCCAACTTATAACCTCCTGGAGCTGGGTTTTTAGTTGCTGGTTTGTCTATTTGTCTCATACGGACAGCAAATAAGCCTCCTTGTAGCTGATGGTACAGTCTAAACTTCTTCAGGAATCATCAAGATACATAATCATTATATTTCATTGAAAAATGGAAATCAGTGTTTTTTTCTGTAAAACTGTAAAATAGTTCAAATGGTAGAAAAGTTATCCCTTTACCCCTAAAATTAAGATACCTTAAAATATTCATAGATTCAGGTGTAACGATAGCAATGTCCAAGGAATGGCAAAGACAATGAGAAAAGTAGGAAATTAATCATAAAACAGAAAGACAAGACTACAGAATTAGCTTTTGAGTTTTACGTACAGAATTTTACTGTTTATCATATACCTTGTTTAGCCATATATCTTGTTTAAAAACTAATTTAAAAGAATATGCAAAGGAAATCCACCTGCATTAATTTGTATAACCATGCAGTGTTTCATAACCCTTGAGCTCATTCCAAAAAATTCAAAAGTTGATGTTATTTTCCAGTTTATTCAAGTAACAAGCACAGCAATCAGTTGGAAAAATTAAATTAACTACTTATCGCTCTTGTACTCTTTGAAATTCAAACAGCCAAAGACACAAGATTTTGGAGTATGAAGGACAATTATTCTATGTCATGTTTTAATTAACAATCTAGATTTCAGTAAAAACAGCAAGTAAGCATCATAATTCATTCATTTCTAATGCGCACCTTGAGGATGTAAAGAATTCTCTAGAGATGGAAAAAAAGTTTAGTTCAAGGAAAGCTTTACTTGTGATAATCAGAATTTATGTTATACTTTTGTAAGCGCATCTCAGGCAAGTAACTTTGAGCATGCTTGGCTCACTAAACAATTCTCAAAAATAACCATATCAATAGAAATATGCTTTATGTTAAAGGTAACTATTTTAAGATATCTGATAAGACTACTTAAAACAACAAACATTATTGCTTTGATTTTGAGATGGGCTACTATCCAGCAGGCATCAATGAATGGAGATGAAAAAGAAGTAAGGAAGAAGTGAGGGATTTTGTTCTTTAGGAAGTTGTTTTTCTAATTTTTTTTTTTGCTTTACTTCACATTGTATAGTCCTCTGGACTACGAAACAAGTCATAGGTACCTTTTATTTCCTACTCAAAACACATTCTTCTGAGTAGCCTGCAATCCCCAGCTCTCCCTGAAAAGAAATCATATCTTTTAACTCTCCAGTAATGCAAACATTTTAGCCATTGCTTACTATCAGAGCATTCAGGTTATTTTACTACTAACAACTGTCCTTCTGCTGAATTGCTTATAAATTCTCAAAAGCACTTTTTTCCTCAATATGCTTTATCTAAGATTAGAAATACTATGATTGAGTGTCTCTTCTCCATTCTTGGAGGTTATAATGCCTGCTGACAGAGGTTACTGAACAGGAAGAAAACAAAAAAAACACATCAGTCTGTAATCACACAGAAAATTTTGTAATTTGTATTTGGAGGGAGGGGAAATAAGTGGTATATATTTAAATTTCTTATTTTTTTTAAAGTTTTCTTCTGTATCACTTCAGCCTTTGCTCCCACCTCATTAAAGTGATGAGAGCCTCAGATCCAAGAGGCTAAATACAGATTGCCACAGTCATTGGTCACTGTGGAGATATTGTAGTTTATTGCCATGATACAACACCAAGTACTAACAAAGATCCCCAGGAAGTCAGCCAAGTGGAGGACTTGCCCTCATGGACTACTGGAAACAAACAGTTTCCAGGAGAACTAAAACTTAAAATACAGTCTTTTCCATCATATGTATCAATAGCTCCCCTCCTACCTATTTTAATATCTCATTCCCTCACACAGCTCTATCTTGAATTCATTACAAAAGCTGGAGGATATTTACCCAAATTATTCAATGAGCCAGGTAACTGAAAACATAAGGTAATGAGCTTAAACTGGACGATTAAGCTTTTAGATGGCCTTATTTAGGGAGCTGAATCACTCCCTGCTGACAGACTTCTTTGAAACTCTTTCCAGCAGTGTAACTACAAGACCACATTAAGCCTTGCTTAATACCAAGCTCCATTATTTTCCTATTTATTTCTCAGTTTCTTCCTTTTTCAATTTTTTTTTTCCTTATTTTCTCTCTCTCCCCCCTTGTCCAGTATTTTGGAGACAGAGCAGGTGGGGCGAAATTAAGACAGTTAGTTTCTTGTACCATATCCATAGTCCCAATACAGTACACGTGACCCATACCCTCCTCAAGGGCTAGAAGAAGGCTCCTCGCTACTAAATGCCGGTGTGGTGCTTACCACCAGATTTTGCAAAGAAAGCTGCCACCAGAGGCGGGCCCTGCAAACGAGCAGGAAGAAGCTGGGATCGACAGGCAACCCCCAAAGCATCATAACCCCATTAGAACAGCCCCAAAGCACATTTTTGAAAGGGCAACACCTACCACGCTAGCACTTGTGTTGAAGAGGAAGAAAGAGTTGAAAATGAGTTGCCAAACCAAAAAACATCAATGGGAATGAAAAAGTAAATAAGAAGAAGAGAATAGATCATAGTGTGCTTAGTACATTTTCAAACTTCTCAGTAAAATCTCTTCAGGCATTTCAACTCACAGTTAATTAGACGGTCTAAAGTATAATTTCCTTGTAGATTCTTTGTTGTTAAGATGAGCAGTATAAATTTATCCAGAATCCTCCCAAATCCTACTTTGCTCTTGTCCACAGTTGCTGTACTGATGTCAGCTAGGTTCCCAAGCAACTAGTGAATGGAAGATCTTTTACCACAGACTATTAAACTTCAAAAAGGACTATGCAGTCTTTCAACTCTTTTATTTGTAGTCAAAGTTCTTAAATATTTTATAACAGCTATCAAGAAGTTAGAAGACATAAATCTCCTAGAACAGTAAGTCTGTGGTGATGATTCCAGTATCCTTTATCTTGTAATTTGTTTTTTTCCTTTTTACTTCAGTTTATTAAACATTAATTTTTTATAAAACAAGAGTTACAGATTTGCTTTCAGGAATCTTTTCTCAACATACATATTAGTATACTTTTTGCTTTGTTGAAGGATCATTAATGTTTAGAAATCCTAGTCTCAAGTACTTGTAGTATAAACATGGCAGACTGAAAAGCTAAGACTGATTTGAAACAAACAATATAAAAACATAAAACTTACTCTTCATATACAAGATAATGATACGCTTTTTTGGATGCTCCCTCCTCCCCCCTCCTTTTTAAAAAATAAATTCTCTGAACAGATAATACTGAAATTCTATTCATTTTGTGGACCTCTATATAGTCCAATGAAGAAAGCGGCCTAGAAGCGAGACAAACTCCATGAGGAAGAAAAGTAAAAATCTAATTTGAGAAAAGACAATTGTGTTCATGGAAGAAGAGTGCAACACAGTAATTTTGAATCATAGCTGCCTCTCTGTTGCACAATGATAATACATAAATGCAGTTAGCTATTTGCAAACAATTTGCAATATTAATCTACGAGATGTGCACAAAAAATATTTCTAATTATTCACATAAGCTGATCACATGATGCAACAACACAGTGAACTTGCAATCACCACACATTCATGCTTTTGAGGCACTAAAAAATAGCAAGTCAAGGTCAACCACCTCAGAGATACTACACTTTTCAGGTGCATTTCCAAGAACGTGTCAAGGTATGGTTTCACATGCACTTCCTCCTTTATCTTAACATTGCTCCTAAGCGATTACTCTTGGCTCAAAGCTCATTATTTTGAATGTGAAGTTAGGATTATTTTTCCACGTGCGTTCCTTCACATTTATTTAGACTGAATTTCACCTGCCATTTTATTGCCAGGTCAGAATCCCTCATAACGTCCTTCAGCAACTCTTTAGGGTTGGTGCCTGCATTTACTCTCTCAAGCAACTTTCGTATCGTCAGCAACATTGCCATTCCCATCCTTAACCCGTTTCCATGTTTTTTATGTGTATCCTGAGCAGCACAGGTTCCAGTAAGGTCCTTCCTGGGAACTATACTTGGATACATGATATACTTGGAAAGAGCCCACTTTTTAAAGGGAAACCCTGCTTCACAAACCTCTTGGAGCACGAGGATCAGAGTTCACGATGTTCAACAACACTTAGGAGAGTCCCTCACTGCAGACTTTTAAGGAAAATAAGCCTTAGCATCATAGGAAAGGTCCTTGTGTGAATAAATAATGGGTTAAAAGATAGAAAACCAAGTAGGCATAAACAATCCTCGCAGAGGATGGAGGTTTCCCTTTTTTTCTTTTTCCTTTAAAGAGTTAAAAACAGGATAGAAAATAGAACAATTGGTTTAGATGCTAGTTCTATGCTTGAAGTACGAAGTGAGAAAATAAGCAAAACTTCATGATATATTTGCTGTGGTTCACACACACTTTCCTCGCTTTTCATTTGCTTTTTCATATGAGCTGTTCAATATATAAGGTGTTGATTGTCATGACAGAGAGTAAAAGTAGCCTGTAACAGCACAACACAGGATAGGTGGTTTGTGTTGAAATTGACGGGTAATTATTGGAGTAATTATTATACTTGGAGAAAAAGTTCTTTTCTCCAAGTGTACCGAGAAAAGCACAAATGTACATAATAACTTAGGAAGGGAGATATAATTCTAAGATGAACTATGCTTTGTAATTTTATTACTGATTTGGTTATTTCTCAGCTAAATTACTGGACAGTTATGACTAGGGCTGCTGTTTGAGAAAATAATGAAAATTACTGAAAATGCCAAGTAACTACCTATAATTACTGCTATGTTAATATTTGTGTCCCATATGCATTACATTTTCTTGATCATTCAATAAAGATATTATAAATTTGCTACAAAAAAGTCAAATTTCCTTAACTGATTTCTTTTTATGCTGACAACATAAATTTTTGAAACTGTTGTAAATAGTTAATGGTAACAGTTTAAACTTGCTATGCTTGCCACTGTCGTGAGCAAGCATATAAAATTCATGTCATATTAAAATACATGTCTATAGCCATTTTAAATTCATATATAGGTAAATTGATTTCAGTGGGAGTTAGGTACTTAATCACCTTTGAGAAACTGGGCCTCAGTCCCTAATCAAGTCTGCTTAAATATGCTAACCAAATTTTTTCAGAAGTGCTGACATCCTGGAAGCTTTGCAGTATCAGTGGGTGTTTCTGGGTATTATATGTAATAACACATACATAAATTTGTTTAAGAATATACAACTTTGAAATTTATTTGTAAAATATTTTCCATGGTCACTGCTGTCTTTCAACTCATGAGCACTATATAGTGCTTGATGTTTATCTGGTATACAAATAATAAATAGTACAATATAATTTTTTAAAGATCCTTCTACCCAAGCATATATGTTGGCATCTGAATTATTTGTCCCAAAATGGCTTAAGGCTTCCTTCCTGCTATGGTAAAATGAGTTTAACTAGTTATGTCATTGATTTTTTTCATTGTTGATCATGGCTCTCTAATATCAGGAATATTTCACAAAGCTTGATTTTCAAAGCTGCACAGGACTCGCACAATTGTGGGCTCATTATGTTTAAGAAGTTACATCTTTGCAGGGTGGTTACATTTGAAGATAAACCAAGATAAAAAAGATATTTTAAATAACAAAATGTTTTCTTCTCAGTGTTTTCAATCTAACTTTTTTTCATTCTGAAGAAATCTAAGGAAATCAATTTCCATTCTAAAAAAATCCTCTGTGTATCAGAAAAGATCTTAAACTACTGGAGGTTCTTTCAGGACAAAATTCTGATTCATACTAAGCTCCAGCTAATGTTTACATGAAGGCAAATAGGGAATTAAGTATTAGATGGTGTATATTCTGACTTTTAAGTTAATCTTTCAAGAAATGAAATAAGTTCCATTTTAGGGATTTACATCCAAATGGAAAGTGGGCCTTTAAACAAAATGTTAAACTAGGTAAAATTAAAGGAAAGGGATAATTGGGCTCAAGGGGCGGAGGAATTGATGGACTGGAATTTAGAAGGGACTGAACTAATATTTTCAGATGAGAGCACTACAAACTCAGAATTTGTGCAGGTTAGGAGAAAACGTGTTTTTAAGAGGACTGAAGTAGTAATTGAACTAAACGTGATCCTTATGTGGAAAAGTGAAGAAAATCTGAAAGTGGACATTTAGAAATGGATGAATAAGGCTTTTAAGGAAAGATTAGGTGGGTACAGAGCTACAAAGGCATGAGGAACAGAGATGGAATAAGACATCTGAGATGGAAGGAGAAGGAAGAGTTAGGTAGAATAAACAAAGTCAGCCTCAGGCTTTCCTTTCAGGAAAGTGAGAGGTAGGGAGGAGCTGCATATTAGAAGACAAATTAAAAAAAGTTTGATACTAAAAAGAAGAAGTAGTCATTTAAAAGAAAAGAGTAAAGGAAAAAGGATTTAGAAGCATGTTAAAAGCAACAGTAATAACAAAATCGGTATCATGCACTAGAGAAGGAAAAAAAACACCCTTAAAAATTTGAAGAACAGAGGCACAGAACACAGATGAGGGTGAGGACAACAGAAGATAAAAATAAAAAACAAGTCAGTTACTAGTGTGTTTTTCAGTTTAAATTATGCATAAATTTTAAGCTGAAATGAATTTCACATGCTGCATGGAACGTGCTGATGCACACAGAGTCTTATCCGAAGACCACTCAAATCAATGGTGAAAGCCTCCTGCGGTTATTTATAGGCTTAAATCACACTTAGAACTTTGCAGCCCCAGATCCAGAGCTGAAATGTGATTTATGAAAAACATACATATTTTGGGAGGGCTTTGAAAATTCCTCCCCCTAAGCAGCCTCTTTGCAAGGTCCCACAGAGGGGGAGCCCCTGACTTGAAGGCCCACAGGTAAAATCACAGTGCTGTGCTAGCCTTTCACGGCTGGCACATTTCAGGGCATCACAAAAACCCTTGCAGATTTTCACGCAAATATTATTCTATTGAGCCAAAGCTTGAGCATATTCTCTATCATAAATGTAACAATTCAGTATCAATCTGACAACACCATTACGCTTAAAGTTCTGTCACCATTCCCATTATCAATCTATTTTTTGAGTGGTTTATAATTCAGCTATTTTAAATCACATTAAGATGAAATTCAACTTACAGGTTCCTATTCTGGCTGTATTTTCTTCTCACAAAATTGCATTTAAATTGTATCATTCACTTTTTAGGTTAGCAGCTGAAAGAAATAAGCGTTTAGGAAATATAAATGCTGGCTTCTCACTAAAAACTGCTTACTTAAAAGAAAGCAAACATTGCAGACTTATTACATACTAAAACCTAGCACAGAAAATCAAGAGATACGAATTCAATGTTGCTTGTGAAATTTGTCAATGTATTCTTTACAATGCATTTATGCTATCATGTTGCATGTTTTCATGGGCTGTCCTGAGCTTATTTACGAGGAGAAAACTTCACTGCATCTACCATCATTGCTCCATTCACCTAATTTGCTTCTGAGTACAGAAATTTTACTACTCTTCCAGTCTCAGATTTTGTTCTTCTCTTGTCTTTTAATCTGGGAAAGTATTGCAATGTACGTTAAGTAAATTCAAGTCCTAAAAAACAGCTTCTCAAATCTTTTGCCTATTACTAACCTTGCTTGTTCTGAAAACTGATTAACCACTTATCTCTACTTTGGGTTTTATTTTCTTTTACTGTTACTTTGGCAGTGATCTTGGCCTGAATTATGCTTCTTATATTCAGCTTTTATTCACTTTAAGCTTTTTATGCCACTAAAAAGGGCAATCTGAGATGTTAGCACTGCAAATATAGGTTAATTGCTTTGTAGATCTTCAGCCCTGGGCTGGCTAAAGAGACCCTCATATTCAGCCCAGTGACTGATGTTAAGGCAGCTCTTCTCTTAGTCAAATATCGTCTTCTTTGGCCAGTGGTATTTTAGATATCACCCTTAAACTCTCAGCTTGTAAAATGTACACAGGTATTATAAGCGTCTTGAGCTACCTTACAAATGCGTGCCTTCCTGCCCTACCAATTTCTGTTTCTTGTTATGCAAATAGCTACATAAATTTAAGTAGCCACCATATTGAACTGACCAATATTAATTTCTGCATATTTATCTTTCTAATCAATATCAGCTTAAGACAAAAACATAAGTAATATAAGAGGTTGCTTTTTAGCATCAAGATGATCATTTTTGCTGTGATTCCTCACGCAGGTGAGAGCGACAGACGTCACATACTTCGCAACCAGCCTGCTACCTGCTCTGTTCTTTAGGAGCCACTTTTTACTTTAATTCTTTGAACTTTTTCTATCGTCATATTTTACGATTTGATAAATGCTCTCTGCTACTAATGAACTTTTTGCTGTTTTTTTTTTTGAGAGTTAGCTTTTTTGACTGTTCTTTCTCAGAAGTGTGTACTCGGGAATTCCTGTGTTAGTAAATATAGTCTTATCTCTGGGGCTGGTACGGATTTCATTACGTAGGAACTTCATTCAGAAATTCAGTGAGATTCTAGAGAACTGACTCCTCATTTTTTATCAGTTTCCCAAAGAGCCAGTGGGGCAACTTAAGTGAATAAATGGCAATATATTTTTTTGACACAGCTTTTATATCTAAACTTATAACAAAAATTGATAGAAGGGGCAAGTAACAAATACATACAAAAAAAAAAAAACACTTTTCTATGGCACCTTGTTAAGTGAATAGCTGTATACAGAGAAACACACACGTAGTCATATGTCTGTATATGTGTGTAGTGATGTAATACTTCTCCATACAGTCCAAAATACACAAGAAAACTCTTAGCAAATTTAATAGCGAACAAAAGGCAAGGCAACTTGATCTATCCCCCCTGCAGTCACACTCTGCTCTTACAGTGTGCCCTTTGTTTTTATAACAGATTAGGTTTGTATTAAATGTAATTACTAGATTTTTAAAGAATCCTGGCTTAATTAGTGTAGAAGGTAGATAATATCACCTAACAGGAAATGTTTTATAGTAAAACATACTTGATACTTTCTTCTCCTTATTTTTAATTTTTGTTCCCTACCTATACTTATTTTCTGAAATGTCTGAATGCTATTGGTTTATATTCCTGTTAAATATTTTATAAAATATAAAACATGAACATGGAACATAATGCCAAAGAACTTAAGTCTGACAAATCTAAAAGCAAGTAAAATATAAGATAAATATCCACAAAAATTTTTAAACAGCTGGTGCTACAAGTCCTGTCTATAAGTTACATGCAGATTTTGCAAGGTAGCTTTTCAGTCATGATTTCACATGAGCTTAGAGTATAACATTGGGCATTAAGAATTTTTGCATTATTCTAATATATATTCATTGCTTTAAATATGCTGTTTATGTCTCCTTGCTACAGGGTAGTAAACGGATAACTTAGCTTCCTTATTCATGATGCATGATAAAAGCTAGTAAACACTCTAAAGAAGCTGATAGCTGAGAAAACTGGGTTACAGATAATAAAGTGAGAGTTATGCATCGGAAAGGCAAAGACCTTTTCTCCCTTCCTCACATACAAAATGACTCAGGAAATCAGGTAAGTCTTGCAAGAAAATTAGCAAGGAGATGGGTGGGCACCAAAGAGTTTCACAGCATGACAAGAACTCCAAAAAGCTCAGTGTCCTACTGTTGGCCATTTTATATAAGTGATTTTAAAAAAGCAAACAAGCAAAACAAAACATTCCAGCATAAAAAGGCTCAGATTTTTTTCTCTAAAGCTCACATACATTTCTTATTTTTCTTATTGTTGGTCAATAGGACTGCGAGAAGCAGAGAACTGGTCCTTGATTTTTCCCATGTAGTAAAAAAGTTACCTTTAACTCTGCAAGAGTTTAGTTACTTTTGTCTTCCCCTACTCCTGCAGCTTGGGGGTGTCAAATTGGGGATTTAATCAAATACAGAATTTCAGAAAACTCTTATTTTCTTGGAACTAGCACAGTATTAACAACAAATTATGGTAGCAGTTTCAAAGAAATTAGGTAAGAAATATTATTAATAATTAGAAAATATTGGTGGACGAATACATTTCATCAGAGAATAAGATCTTAGCGAAATTAAGAATATTAAACTTTCCTGTTTTATAGAGGATGAAATTGAATTGACAAAAGTGACAGGCTGCAACTATGAATAGAATCTGCGATATTCTTAGCCAAAATCAAGCCCTGCTTCTATATGTTTCACTAACAAGAATTTCAGATGAAAGGACTGGGTCTATTTTCAAAGTCTTAGGAAAAAAACAGCAGGACCCTATTTATCCACAAACACACTGCGGTTCTCTAAACTACGCCAGCAGGACCCCGGATAGGTTAGGTCTCAGCATGGCTTCATTCTAACATAACTTCATATCCTTTGCCAATAAAAGGGATTTGCTTTATTTTTGGTGCTGACCAGAACAGAACAAGTTATGCACGCTTAGTGGCACAATTACAAATGTCCATCACGAAAGTCACCCTTACTTTTAAAGAAAAACAGCTTAAAAGCTTGCAAATGCAGTTCTGGGACTTACATCTGTGGGTGTAAGTTACTCATAGTATGGTACCCCATTTTATATGCCTACCTGCTGGACAGCATTGAAAATATAAGGTATTATGTGACTGTGTTCATGCAGGGTGTGAATAAAGGTGCCTATAAATTCACAGTCCAAAACAAGAACAAAAAAAGCTTAATCAGCTTCTTTCCGGAAGGAGCAAAGTAATTATCAAACCCCAAAGTATATAACGTACCTACTGAAGATTTTTATTTCATTATTGTCATCAACAACAGGTAGTGCTAAGTAAAGCTTTAGATTTTTTTCACTGTATTGCATTGTACACAGGAAATTAAGTGTGAACACTTAACAGTATATAAAACTTCAAAATTTGTGCATGTATTCATTCACTATATTCATTTCAGTTGTGGTCATTAACAGTCAGTTGTGCAAAGAGTAGTTTAAAGTTTTTTTTCCTGCCCTAGAGCTGCATCACATGTAGTGACTTTGAACTCTGTTACATTTGAAGCTCTCCAAAACAAGAGTTTATTCTGGAACCAAAGAATTAGGACATGCATCCTAGAGGAAATGAAATCTGCTATGATGTAGTTAACATTCATAGGCAAGATTTTCTGCGTGTATCGGTTTTGATACAACACCACCTGAAGCTGTAAATTAAAACTAACAAACTAGGGTTGGATACAACTTTCAGATTGATTTATTAGAAGATCCAACCTAGTAATGTAATGAGTAGGACTGAAAAAGGCAAAAAAAAAAAAAGAAAGAAAAGAAAAGAAAAGAAAAGAAAAGAAGCAGTCATATGTGTTTATTTGAAAACACACGATTTACTAAGCTATCCTTTTTGTTACCATTCTCTTTTAACACCTGAAAACTACTTGGAGAATTTAATTAAGAACTAACTATGCAAAATAAAAATAATATGGTTGAATGACTGGTAGCTTACCACCTTTCATTTGAGGATTTAGATACATTAGGTGAATGTCACTCAAGTCAGAGCTCCAAAGTGGAAATTAAGGACTATATTTAAGATCTCACAACTCCAACTGCTTCCTAACGCAGTCCTGCTTATGAATTCCCTAGAATGGCAAGTCATGCAAGGATAATTGTATTGCTTTGCAGTTTGTTTGTTTGTTTGTTTTTTAAGTGAAAATAATGTTTTAAGCTGAAGAGATCACAAAGATAATGGCCACCACGAGGGAGGAGCTCAGCTCCCTAAAGACTGATTCAGCCCAGTGCTTATGCAAGGAGAGATCCTTTAACAATCAATAATAAATTGATAATAAGGCTATAATGAATCACAGTTTCCTCAGGAATTAGAAAGAGAGAAGCACAAACTTACAAAGGACAATTCCCCCAGTTTAGGGGGAGAAAAGGAATTTGCCGCTAGCCTGCCTCCTTTCATATTCTCATACAGGAATTGAGGGGGTTTTCCCTCTGGCCCCCAGCTACCCTCACAGGTAAGCCAGCGCAGGGGGTGCAGGAGGGGATGCTGCTCCTGGGTGGGTGCCCTCACCCAGCCTCACCCTGGGCTCCTGCAGAAGAGCAGCGAGGGAGGCAGGAATATCCCAGAGGAACAGATGCACCGTATCCCAGAGAGAAACGGAGAAAAGACGGTGCTCAAATAGATGATACCCAATGTCTTCTGCTGGTTGAACGTCTCCCCTCTCTTCCCTCATACACAAGCTTTTCTCCTTTCTAGCAATCCTGACTGCTTTCCCCCTGTTACTTCCCTCTAAACCCTCCCTCAGTCCTTGCAAGTGTTTCACAGGTAATATGCTGCTTGCTTTCCTTGTTAAAGCAGAAGGCCTTAAAGAGTTTTACAGTGTGCTTTGGTTACGTTTTCCCCCATTTGAAACCTGGGTCTCCGAGACAGATGCTTGTTATCCCTTCTCGGACTCCCGTCAGTATTTGGATGCAAGCGAAGGCTGGCTGGTGGGGAGCTGCAGGGAGAGGAGGCTCAACAGCTGCTGTACATCCCTCTGAGCCCCCCTTGCCATGCGAAACCTAGCAGGCTACAAACTTCTTTGGCTACACTGCTCGCCCATATGTTTTTAGGTTAGGCTCATGCCTGCTGAGACTGCTTATGCCTTTTTCCGAAAGCTGTTCTCAGTGTTGTTTCCCCCGAAGGTAAGGGGTACCAACCAGTAAATGGGTAAACAGCCATACCCAAGACCATCTGGGGCATGGTTAGGTTTTCGGCCAGGCTAAGTCAGTTACAGCTTCTAGCCTGCTGCTTCTCATCCATCCCGTTCAGAGCACAACTTCTGCCCCACTGTCAAGGTGCGACTCCACGGGCATAGCTTTCTGGCAGCCAGAGGAAAATATATGTATATTTGCACATGTGTTACTTTTTCCAGGAACTCCTTGCTCACATAATCACAACACAAGTCTACCCAGCCCTCCCATGAGAAGCTCAGAATTTCAGAGCTATTGAAGCACATAATGGTTTTTTTAAACCACTTAAAAACATCTGAACTCTCAAACTTCTGTTATGATGTGAGTCATAATAGGTATGTCTTGACTGCAGTTTCACCCTGATTTCGTTTCGGGAAAGAAAAACAGAGTACATGGGCTGACAGGAGGCTGCAGCAGTATGCCTGGCTTGAATGTCGTGTCCTCTATCATTTTACTTTTTATGAGAGGAAAAAAAAATAGTTTAAAAAAAAAGTTTTCTAACTAGTTTAACAAAAAAAATTGACTGAAAAAAAGAGAGATAAAATGTTCATCTTCCCATCAGAAAATATGAGTGTTGTTAAGTGCCGCTGTAGCGCTATATTCATGATAATGAGATTCATGCAATTTCTTTTCACTGTTATAGCTTTTCATTTTGATCTGATATTATACCCCACTCAGCCCTATCAGTGGCACAGGCTCTATCAGTTTATGTAGAAGTAGCAGCCTCATTTAGATTAATAAAAGTTGTTTGTTTATGTTGTTTTCCTTTCTGGAGGGACACAGGATAAACAATTGACCCCTACCCAGCTTGTTTAATGTTTATGCAGTTGCTCAGCGCTTGTATCTGATGGTTCCATAGCCATGGAAGTAGAAGAACACGGCAAAGGAGAAAAGCTAGACATACTCAGTGAACATACTCAGCAAAGACTATATGACAAGGGTTTTAATGCAGTGAAGCAACACCGACAGTACCCTCTGCTCATTTCCCTTCTGTCCATACCTACTGCTTTCATTCTTCCAAGCTCATAAGACTAATCCTTTTTATGAGCTGCAAGTGGGCCTTTAAAATATGAATGTGTTATCTGTAAAACTAATGTGAAAACTCACACAAACTAAAAAAACAGCTACTCAAACTCATGCTTCTTACCTGTTTATTTGGTGTGTTTCACGCTCTTTTTTTAAAGTATTGGAATTTCTCTTAATTTCTTAGAATTATTTTTTTCTTCAAGTTACAAAACTATTCTAATGTAGGTTTCTGAACTTAACAGTGCTTCATGGAAATAAACATTTTCTTTCTTGGAGTTTTTATGCAAATATGTACAGCTCCTGCATCATTGCATGAAACCAAGCTGACCCTGGTTATCTCCCCAGCACTGTGCAACACCACCTGGAAGACAGACATCTAATCCAAAAGCAGTGGAGCCATCTTAACACTGACCTATACCTGAGCAACAAAAGGACGCAGTTATATGTATTAGATCAAACTTAGTATTAGGCTGACACACATATCCTATTCAAGTGTTTCTGTAGTCCCATAACTGAAAGTTTCTGTGCATCATTCCTTTGCATAACTGACATATGTCCAGAGATTGTCAGATGGAGTTACACACTTATGCAAGTATTAGAGAAATTTGGAAGCAGCTTTTTGCAGCAATTCTGGAGTGTTAAACCAGATTTAGTTTTTATGGTGAAGTTTAATTCCAGCGATCCAGATTGCTGGTCAAAACACGTTTTGACATTAACATAAACCATCCCAACTCTGTTTCCAAGCAAAATCCTGTGACAAAACAACATCTACAACTTACTTATAAAAATTCAATATGCCCTGGTATTTCCAGATAAATTGGGTAGTAATTATGTTTCCAAGAGAACACATGAATGTTGTGAAGCCATCAGATTACTATTGATTGTGATCATTAATGGCTCCAAGGATAGAAAGGAGTAGCCTAGATTGAAGAAGGAAAGGAATTGAGTGCCCTTCAAGTTATTTGATTTTGTTCAACTCCCACTCTCTCAAGGCAGAGAAAACCATTTTCTCTCTCTCTCCCCCCCTCTCCTACATTTTCACAGCTGGATTCTTGGGCTCAGTGTGACAGAGCTGCTGAAGTTCTCATCAGATATCTAAGACTTCCACTTACACACAAGTGGAAAACACATTACTAACTTTGCAAAAAAAGTGACCCCCTCCCTCCCCAAAATATATCCAAGGGATTCTAAGGGACTGTCCTCTGGGCATTTTATGCTCATGCTACCTAAATGCTTCCTATGGCCTATAAGTCTGCAAAGAGATGTTTCAAGGCTGCCCTTTTCTTAACATTTTTTGGTCATGTTGGAACGCTAGCTTGGCCATATTTAATCAGATCAGTATTCCCTTACATACTGTGTTTAAGCAATGTGCAATAATACACAGAAACTCCTGTCATAATGTGTTGCTACTCTACATATGCTGGGTGTGCTGGTGCCACTGTCACAGATATAATGTAATACTGTGCTTTAACTTTAAAACACAGTTTAGTTGGACACCTCACTTGCCTAAATACTCTCTGTTTCTAGAGCAAGGAAATGATCTTTTTTTTTTTTTTAAAACAATTTCAAGCCAAAGAAATTGCTATGTTGGTTGACATCGCTGCCAGGCTGGACTGAATTATTTTTCATTTCCATAAATTAGATGAATGGAAGTACTCAGTGTACTCATCTAATTCATCTTCTTGGATAACACAGGTCATATGACTTTTCTGATTTGATTCCATATGAATCAGATTTCCTCATTTAGAAAAAGCATCTGAACTTGATTAAAAATTGCCAGTGATGGCCAATCAACCAAAACACTTAGTTAGCTTTCCAGTTAAATGACCTCATTTTAATTTTATTTTGCTTATAAGGACATCTTATATCTCATCTGACTGTGTGTCATCTGTTTTCAGCCTTCAGTCTCATTATACTTCTGTCTGCTGGACTGAAACATTATCAAAGTTCCCCTCCCCCGCCAATGAAATAAACACATACATACTTTGATCAAATTA
Source organism: Struthio camelus (assembly GCF_040807025.1). Classification (NCBI taxonomy): domain Eukaryota; kingdom Metazoa; phylum Chordata; class Aves; order Struthioniformes; family Struthionidae; genus Struthio; species Struthio camelus. The sequence goes on from NC_090945.1 coordinate 31,009,729, forward strand.
CCATTTTAATTCTATATTCATAGGTATGTAGAATCCATAGAATCTGTAATTCTATGGATTTCTATTCTACCTCTTTAAAAAGTTCCAGTCCTTTAATTAGTCTTGTAACTTTTCATTGTCATTACCAATTTCATTAGAACCCTCAAGAAGCAGTGATGAGGGAATTGAGCAGGCTCTCCAGTAGCTCCTACAATAATTCAGATGGGAAGGGATCCCCAGGAGGTCTCTAGTCCAACCTTCTGCTCACAGCAGGGTCAGCTCAAGCGTCAGACCAGGCTGTTCAGGGCTTGATCCAGTTGGTCTTGAGAGCTTCCGAGGGTGGAGACTGCACAACTGGGCAACCTGCTCCACTGCTTGGCTGTCCTCACAAGGAAAATATTTCCGCTTATACCCAGCCTGAACCTCCTTTATGGAGTTGTGGGTAGCTGCCACTTGCAATGCTCTCGTTTCAAAACATGCCCTTTGTCCCTTGCTCCTCTGCCTGTATCATCCTACTAAATGTTCCCTGAATATACTAACAAAGCCTGCAGCAATACTTCTGTGTGTAACATCAGGTTTATTAATTCACTATCGGATGAACCAGTGAAAGCACTGCTTCTTATGCCAAGCTGCTTACAGTGCCTGTACTGGGAATAAAGGCCATTTCTTTATTATTTCTCCTGCCTGTATGAGCTTATTTTTGGTATATTAAACTTCAAAATTTGCTTGCACCTGCCTTGTACTAATGGTGTATCCTGCTGTTGGAAAACATTGTCAGGGATACTGTTCCATTTTCTTTTAATAGCATAAAATAAACAGAAAAACTCCAACAAAACCGCTACAGAACTCTGCTCAGACTCACTATTCCATAACCATTCCCCATTTGCCACTACACTGAGAGACCAAAAACGCTTCCAGTTGGAATTCATTATACTTGGCCAGGACTGAATATTGCTTCCACATCCATAATAACATGCCCTGCACTAATAAGTAAAATTTCTGCCTCCAGCTGAGTTTGAATCTGCACAGCACCTCTCGCCATTCCCATCTACCTCGTGCCTTCCCCTCCTCTGTTCTGCTCTGTTATAGGTGCTGTTTTCCACATCTTAGGTTATCGTGAGGAAAGAAACAGCAGCAGGCTACAAAACATGCCAATGGATCACCTAGTGCAAGCAGAGCATCTCAGTTACCTCAGTACGTTACGTGACAGACAGCGACTCCTCCTGCTTATTTGAGCTGTGCGTGCCAGGATGCCTTAAGAGCTGTTCCTTATTGCCTCTTACAGACAACACATAAGAAAAGGTAGTGAACCTGGTAGAACTGCTGAAACCACCCCACGATCAAACCTGGTCCCAGTGTAATGAATTCAGTCCTTAAGGAAATTATCGAAAGCTTAGCCGGCACCCTTCTGTGTCTGCTCTAAGGAACTGACAACACAGGTACTGCCTTTAGGGTCTTTTGACAGAGTTGGATTGGAAAGTAATATAACAAAAACAAAAAGTTTTTAAAACAAGTGAGATTTAATCGTATTAGAACAAATTCCACATCTGCACCTTTGATGTAGTTTCCACACCAAAAATAATGACATATTTAAACAGAGTGAACTAATGAGATATCACATGCAACTATTAGCACAAAGGCTTTCCAAAGTATAGGATTAGGAAATTCACAAATCAAGCTTACAGGTTTTTCATAATGCAATAAAATATTTTTCTGTAAATACCACGTACGCCTATCAATACTGTAACTTTGAAGTCAGTTACAGTTTAAGGAGAGCATCACTGAAATAGAATTATGAAGGCTAATTCTTATTTTAAACAAGCTTGATTGCAATCATTATACGCACATGTATTCATAATTCCAAGTCCATGAGAATACTTTATGACCATTTTATGCAAAACCATAAAACTATCAGAAATAAGAATGTATTAGTTTTTTCACTCCTTCACAATTGCCTGGATCACACTGAGGAAATATGATTTCTATGTATACAGGGCTTATCAGTAGCATGCTGCATTCATCACTTTGCATTACTTGGGAGATGGAAAATCTGGGAAGTAATTTTTTTTTCCTCCTTATTGTGGAAAACAGTTTAAAAAGTGCTGATGTGATAAACAGTTAAAAAGTTTATGGTGCTTTTGAGTGCAGTACCATTGAAAGCTCATCCTAAGTAAGGCAGTAGCAGAGTTGAGCTGAACTATCTGAATACAAGACCTCAACGTATCTTGTTACCATATTAATATTTGATTCTTGCTGCTCTAAAAACCCATATAGTGATAGTAACCAGAAAGATCAGTAACTTATATATGAATGGCTGTCTCTGGAAACATTGCTCATCAGATGACGAGATGACATATTCTACACGAGGATACAAAAACGAACATAAAACTCTATTCAACATTCTACTGTTAGACCAAGACTCCTACTTAAGGTAAACAAAACAAGAACCACCTCTCTCTGACTCTGAGAAAGTATTTCAGGGCTGAGAAACCTCAGAAAAATGACTACAGGTTGCTCATGGACGTGCAGATATTTGAGTAGTAGCCCTGATAAACAAGCCTCAAGTCCATTGTGTGAATGTTTGCTCAAGTTGTGATATAAAAACAGTAGTACTGCAAGCAAAATGCACACAAGCCTAGAGCAATGTGAATGTGCATCATAAAAAATATGCTGTTGGACTTCCTCCTCAACTTTTTTGCCTGACTATAGCTCTAAAAAGGTTACTTAGTGACCCCAAGAGCTTCCTTCAAGAACAGCATGAATTGCCACCTTTCTCCTGTGCAATGTGTTCTAGAGGACCCTGCTTGAGCAGGGCGGTTGGACTAGATGATCTCCAGAGGTCTCTTCCAACCTTGGCCATTCTGTGGTTCCTGATTTTTCCTTTTCTCTTCTAGATGCAATATCCCAAATCTATTGTTTCTGAGATAAATATGTTCACCTGTGTAATTCTGCAGTGCTATTTTGTGACATATTGCCTTCCTGAATTGTAAAACTGAGAACAAAACTGGGACTGTGACCATGGAATATTTCAAGATTAAATACAGTTTTGGCTATAGAAAAATTAGCTGGAATGAGCTCTATAGAGTGCTGTTTGACTTGAAACCTTTCATTAGACGTAAAAACTTCAGAACTGGAGAGAGAGCTTCAATCTTATTTCATTCATCAGACAGCAAAAAATACATATAGCCTAAAGGATTTAGAAAGGCTTTACATAAACTTTTTTTGCAGAGAAAAAGTTGAAGATAAGGTGCCACAGTTTGTATTGTAGCAGTAATTAAGTAACAACTAATAATTCGCTCCAGGAAGTTAAGATTTTGAGCAGTGAAAACATTGCTTTTGCTCAAAGGTATTTAAAAAGGGTGAGTGGAAATTAATCCAACATCTATAATAGAGCAGATATGAAAGCATTCAAAGGAAAAGAAATTTAAAAATTTTTAATGCTGATTTATATTTTAATTATACAATGCTTATTTACAATTATAATTACCCATGTGCTTCTTAGAAGAGTGACAGTGTAAAGGAAACGGATTATATATATTCTTACAGAAAAGCTAGAAACTATGCATTAAGATAAAAATTTCTCTTTGGTTGTGATCCTACTTTTAAAAAATATTTCATTAGTTTATCAACATACATATATTCCTATACTGCAATAACCTAGAAACACCATAACACTATTTTTAAGGAAAATAGAGCTCTATCTGGAAAAACACAAGTGATTAAGACTCTACTGCTGAAATTTCTGGTTTAGAACTTTCTCTTTTAAAATATTTTTTAGGCATGGGAATGTATTGGATCTTCTTTATTTGTGTACTTTGCTTTTAATTTTCAAAAACAGCATGAATTGCCAGCTTTCTTTCCATCTTGCCCTATATTACTATTTAGGGACATTGTTGCTGCTGTTGCATAAGCCTCCAGATTCAGCAAGGAATTTTCTTACTTTATTTCCTACCTCTCTTCTTCCCACAGAGTTTGGCAGTGCCTTTTTCAGTGCGTTTTTTTTTTTTTGGGGGGGGGGGGGATAGAGGAGGAAGTCTTTGTATTTTCAAGAAAGATTCTTTATAAATACTGCTGTGACAAATCCATTATACAGCACAGAAGTGATCAGCGTGGTGCCAAATTCTCGCTGAGAACTGAAGGTCCAGACTAGCACTGTTCCACAAGATCAATGGGACACACTTCTAAACTGTAAGAGTTTTAACTGGCTCCATACACCACTAAAAGAAAATAAAAGATCAAATGGCGAATTCAAACACAGAAATAAACGTGTACTTGCTTCTGTCCTTCTGGCCCACTTTTTAAATACAGCCTAGGAAAAAAAAATACATTAAGGGACAACAAAGAAAATACAGTAAGCAGCCAAGATCTGCATTGTTTAGATAAGCTGTACTCCGAGTTGTTGCAAGCTTTAAACAACATAGGTAATTAACCTTATGGAAAAAAAATATTGGGGACACGGTAGATACTTCCTCACTAGAATTGTTCCTATCTGGATTGGGTATCTTCATTGAAAAAGAATTTTTAAAATTGCGAGTCCAAGTATAAGTTATGAGACAAATTAGGGAATTAGATGCTAATATTATACTAGGGAGAAAGAGGGGTCTATTCCTGACTATGAAATCTTGATGCTCTGGTTCAAATATGTGTATACATGCATTTCATAACTAATATAGATCATTTACAGAGATTATACTTATTTTGAAGGGAAAAATAAAACTGTTCATATTTGGGTATTGACTGGCTGCTGCTGCTGAAAGGCTTTCAGATATCAGTCTTGCTCTTCTCTTAGATCATCTGCAGACAAAATATATTAACTGGATTGTACTAGGCAAAATTTCTTGTTTCTTTCTCACCAATATATTTCTCAGACATCTCCTGCTGTTTTTAAAATGAGATACCTATTTAAATCTCCTATATATATATCACTGGAAGAAAACTTTGATGTCTTAAATATCTGAAAGTCTTAACATCTGCTGTTTACTTGCATACATCTTGCGTTAAGGAAAACGCACACACACGTACACAGAAAGTTTCACTACAGAAACCAGTCAGGCTCTTGCAGTTTTATAGTCTTTTTACCATTAAAAAAAAAAAAAAGTGAGTTTTGAAGTAAAGAAGATACTGACAGAAAAGGTAACAAGTTGTTTCATCTCTAAGTTTTAGAGAAATAACACTGCATATAGAAAGTCATTTGCTGCTACTATTCCACAATTAGAAAGCTTTTGCAAAGAAATTTCAGTTTGTTTGGCACGTCACAAACAGGTGATTATCCCAACTATGGGATAGCAGACAAACATTTTTCAATATTATGCAAGATATATAACCTAAACCCAGGAATGAGCCACGCAAGTCTTTCAAAATTGACTGCAAGATGTATACTCAACCAGATGGGGCACTCCCTATTTATGTTTGTGCATTATAGTAGATTTCTTTCAAATGGTGTCCTGTATTAAAGGTGTCTTGTATATAACAAAAGTATAAAGAAAGAAAGATTTTCATGAAGTGAATGTGAGCTCATAAGTCTGTAATGGTTTAATGCAACACTGAAAATGAACTTCTAACTACAGTTTCTACTCTCAGGAAAGTGAACTGCTTGCTTTATATTAATAAAGTTATCCTTGCAAAGTTTGTAAGACTCACATGTGAGAAAGTGCATGGAAATCAAGTTTCTTGTTTATCATTATGCATCAGCTACTAATTAGGCAAATAAAGATAAAAGATTTTGACTCCTTTTCTGGTCTGATTACTGCTTCTAGTTCCATGTAACATAAATCATCATAATGTTAAAAAAAATACATTATTAGAGTCTGATGTAAATAGATGGCTAGACAGATGGCATTATAAAGCCAATAAGAGAAATGCAAAGTATTCAATATTCAAAGTGTTTAAATACCCAAACTCTGCCAGAGAAAAACACAAAGTAATGATATTTTGGCTTGAGATCTGTCTTTTGCTGCTACCAGGAAAAGACATTTCTAATTTCCTTTTCCTTATGATTTGCACACATTTGAAACTAAACAAACGTACATAAAAGACTGAAAGCTCCCTGGTATAAATTGTTCCTGCTCATGAATTTGTCTCCTAGGATAAACAACTTGCACAGCAAGAAGAGATTCTAGAACATAAGCGCTGATGAAACAGCTTCTGAATTCAGAGTAATGAGTTCCTATCCTAACTCACACAACAGCCACCACCAAATAAACCAAACACCCCCATATCCTCAACCTTTTACATAGCTCATTACCTCTTTATCCTTTTTTACTATTCCTTTTCGTCCTTCCAGTTTACAACACATTACAATAGCAGACATAAATAAAAGGTTTGTCTTTTCCCTCCCCATGACGCAGGAACTTTGCTGGCAAGAGTTTTGATCTCAGAGTCACTCGGTAATTTTCAATCTTTTCAGCATAGCCTTGTATATGTTCAGAAGCTATGACTAACCTCAAAGTACAGCCAGAAGATTTTCTTAAATGGGGTGAGTCACATTTGAAGGACTCTGAAACAGAGCTTTCTTCCTACATAGTCTTAAAATGTCTCGTAAATTGCCCAACAGGGAGCTTAATCTGGATTGTGAGAAGCATCAGAGAATACTTTTCCTTCTTCAGCTCTCTCAGCGAAAAGGATTTTTTACTCATATCATCACCAGTGCAGCTAAAATCTTAAAGACACATAAATCAAGAAGCTGTCACTTCTTCTGAAAACATTTGTATAAAGCAGCAATACAATTTTCATGCCTGACAACATAATGAAACACTTCTGTGTAAAAGCTGCTAGAAGTGTTATTTGTTTGACTCTGTGACCAGCAGCAGAAGTTCAAGCTCTAAGGAGCCTGTCGATCTCCCCTATCTTCCCAGGCTACCTTTGGTATGGAAAAGGATGAAGCAAACAGTATTTCTACTGTTAGCGAGGACTGTTCAAGTATAGTTTACTAGAGACTTTACTTCACTTTATTAGCATTTTTACCAAAATAGTCCCCGTCAAACATAAATCAGGTTAAAGCATGGCCACTGCCATGGAAACGTTTAGAAAGTGGTAGTTCCTGCTGCAGAGTGCTCACATACGTGCGAAGTGACAAGTCAGACCTTGAAGGCAGTTAGGGGGTTCCTGACCACATCCCATTGCATCAAATTGGTTTAGGGAGCGTCCCCAAAGCCCTTCCAAGAGAAAGCCTGTGGCAGGGCACGATGAGTAGCAGTGCGGTCAAGGTAGGCGCCTGGGAGCAGGCATCAGGCACTTGCAAAGCGCCTGCCCAGTTCCAGCACTAGAGAGGCTGGAAGGACCTCACTGCCACAGCGATGGCATTTGCGCGAGGATCTCCCAACTGAGCCAGCTTGGGGAAAGAGTCAGTCTAGGTTCAGGTGATACACGGCCCACCTGCCCTGGCCATTCGAGATGGAAAAGGGGGACCCAAAACACAGCTTTTCTCCTCCTACTTCAGTAGGATGAGCAAAACAGCAGCAGACCAGTGTGTGACCTCTTCCTCAAGAGCTGGCAGGTCTATCATCAAGGGAACGCTGCCGAATGCAAGATGTGGGAGCACACAGAGACAAAATCATCTTTTTCGAAGATTAAAAAAAAATAAATAAAACAACCAATCTTAAAAGGAGCCTTCTACACATGTATAGCTATATACGATATATCTATATCACACTAACAACAATAAATAGCTGTTTCAAATCAAAGATTTTGATCACCAGAAAAGAGGTTATTAAGAAATGAAAACAAATGCAAGGAAGTTTGCTAAAGCTGCATTGGACAAGAGCAGTAAAAGGGCAGAAATTGTATGTCAACTTTATAATGAATGCAATAGAGATCTGAAAGATAAAAAGAAAAAAATGATTTATTACCTAGTCAACTAAATTTAAACTTGCATTAATGTTAAATGCTTTTATGACTGTTCATGGGCACTGAAAATTGTAATGAATGTCCCTAGACACAAAGAGCTAGAGTTAATTCATACATAAACTATTCAGATATACTTACTAGAACTGACAAAAATTGGTGAGCTAAAGAAAAAGCACTTTGTGAGGTCAGTCAGAAATAACATAGATGAATCGGCAACCGGAGAGGTATGTCAAGTAAGAAAGCATCAAACGAATAGAAAAAAAAAATCTAAAGAACAAGAATGAGATAACTGACCTGACCAGAAGGATTATACTTACAAGAAGAAATTCAGAAGCTATCATAGTTCGAATCCTTTTTCTTGATTTTAGAGACAATAGAGGAATACATGGCATGAAATAGCGAGCTTTCTAAATAGCAGATCAAAATAATGGTACCAGTTGTAGCATTGATATAGGTCATGATTAGTTCACATCCAACTATCCCAATCTGATACATTTTAGATCCACCAGAAGGAAAACTACAGGTTATGTTGGCAATTTGAAGTAAGAATCTGCAACAGCAGTTCGAGCCCTGATCACCTGATGTAATAGTCAGCTCACATCTGGGAGCGAGCAGCTAGCTGGTGTCCCACTATTTTATCCTTCAGAGTCTTTTCCAGGCACCTTTCACAGAATTAAGTTCCCTACTTTTCTCACTGCACAGCTGTGACAGAAGCCTCTGCTGCCTATCAGCTTTTGAGGCATGAGAGTTTCAGTGGAATTATAAAATAAAACAGTGTTAATAAAATGTAATAAAAAGCTGGTGAATCTCAGACATCAGAACTTGGTCTCTACAAATAACAACAATTTAAAAAAAAAGAAAAAAGCTTATCCAAATAAAAAGCTAACTACCATTAAATTAATAAAGAAAGAAAATCCCCCAGGCCCTGTGTACATCCACAACTCTAGGTTGTATACACAATTCAAAGCTCAAGTTTCCTCATAAATTGTTCCAACTCCCAACATTATTAATAATAACTACTTTGCAAAGACTTTAGTAATTAGCTCTGCTTACGTTTAATAAAAAGTCTTCATTAAGATACAGTTATGTAATTCTGTTTCCTTGTAACTTTATTGAAATTAAGGGGGAAAACATTACTTCTATGGACATAATATTATCTTCAGACCCACAGCTAAACAGCTAGAAAACTTAAAGCTCCCCTGGATGTTATGGACTACCAAAGAAACAGACCTTTCGAGCCATAGCAAAAACTCCCAACTCCTGTAAATGAGCGACTCGTGAAGACAACAGAAGACAGCCACAGAGAGCTCTTAGCCTTGTCGCTCCGACTTCAGGCTGGGAAGCGCTACAGAAACCAACATTACTGTCGCTGCTCACAGACAGCGTCAGTACACTTACGCATGTCGTTCTGGGACTGCGCAACACCTGATAATTGCTAGTCACCAAAACACACGTACTGCCATCTCGGAGAAGCTCCGGCTTTTGTGAAGGTTGCTCCTTTCTGAACCTGTGCTGAGCAGCACCGCTGCGCCTGCGCGCTCCCTCTTGCCTGGCTTGGAAGATGGAAAGCCAGAAAGCATTGAGAAGGGTGGCTCTGAGCGCTCGGGGCTTCTGCATCTACCTTTGTTAGCCACAATCGTCATTTTGTGGAAGAGCAGCTTGTTGGAGCTGATATCAGCAGAGACAGGTGATGTGAATAGGAATAATGAAACACCTCGGATAAGGTGTCTCTTTCTTGAGTCCTGAGCTCTTCAAAGGATATGATTAGCTAGCCAATCTTAAGCAAAATAAGTAAATAAAAACACACACACCCCCCTACAAAAATCCCAGGAAACCCTCTATGAGATTATCAGTAGTAAGTTACTGTACTGTTTGAGGGTATTAATTCAAGTCCCCTTTCCAACTGAAGGGGGGGAAAAAAGAAAAAAGAGTGAACAGTATCATGCACATAACTAACTATTAACATACTTTTCCAAACATTTTTCATGCAAAAAGACAAGGCTCTACTAATCAAGGGACAAGACAGAGGAAGCTATTGCTGCATCTTTTTAAGTATCATGAAAGAATTCATATATTACAGGTATTACTAATATTTCAAATGAAGAGAGTCAAATTCAGCTGGAATAAAATTGTTCTATTTCCATCCTACATTTTTTTCCTTCAAAATATTATTTAAACTTGGGAGTTTGTCTTGCTAGTTACCAAGGAGAGGCAATTCTGATAAAATGCTCCTTCAGAAACACTGTTATGTTCCAAGAGTGAAAACAATGTTCCAGGCGTGAAAACATTCACTGAACAACATGGCTTTCCAACACGACAACCAGATCGCAGGAATCAGGCCGGTAAGATTTTACCAAAGAAAGCTTTGTCTTAATTCTAAACCTACATTCTCTTCCTAATGAAGAAGTACAATAAAAGTATAACTGGTGCCGCTTTGCTAAGCCTTATTTTCTCATATTGATGAGGAAGAAAAAGATTACTTTCAGAAAGTATGTTGTTAGCCCTACTTGAAGCTCTACCTGCCATTGGTTTCAGCGTAGAAATAGCCATGCAGCGTGTGGAGCTGCAGTCATCCTTAAGAAACCACCTACTGAAAGTAAGCAATTTAGACACAGTGGGCTAGCAACAGTTAGCATTTTAAAAAACTACACCCATTCAGTAAAAGAAGAGTCATAGCCAGGGTGGTGCAATTAGCCTAAATAAGACCGTACTCCTTTCAGAAACTGTATTTATGAAGATTTAACTCAGTATATCTACGAACACTCTAAAGCTTGTACCATGGACTGTTTTTGCCCTGATACGCTTTGCACTGGAGCATAATATACTGAAGTCGCTAAAGATTGGAGCTGCAGTCAAAGATAAACGTAGTTGTGCTTTCAGGGCCACATCACAGCCGACGCACTCAGGTTAGCAGTGACTTTTAATGAACAGATTATACGGTTATTTCAAAAGTAACTTTCTGATAACTACCTTCAGGACCCACACCAAGCATTTAGTTAGCAATAGCAAATTACTGAGGTGTTCTTAATATTTTAAGCCTGTAAGTGGTGGTATTTATATTCACGAGAAGTGCTAGCAGATTAAAAAGATATCTTTAGTCGTATTCGCAGCTGTGAACATATATTGCCTTATAACTGCCAACATTAAGTTAAGACTCATAATCAGAAGATATATCTGAAATTAAGCATTTAGATTTCCCCCTTCTCTTAAAGGGAAATTACTGAGAATAACTGAAATAAATTTAACAATGGTTTCTCTCACCCAAGAATAAAAAGGTTATTTCACTTGAATCAATCAGCAGTAAACATTTCATGTACATGAAAAAAGTTAACATCACTTTCTGATGCTCACAACTTTCTAATGACTAGCTATTGTAATTCTAGAAGCAATTAAAAACATTTTCATCCTTTTGCCTCAGACAGCACCTTCATACTTGAGCAATTTTAGAAACACGGTTCCTTAATTTTGTCAACAGAAACACATTCCCTTTCTATATTCATTGTTGTCAAAATATACCCTTTAAATCTAAAGGGTTGTGAGCATCAGTATCTAAAGCAGCTGATAAGGTAAACATAAAGTAAATCAGTATCAATATTCATTGGGTAGTCATCGTGAGCTTTGCGAATACACACAACAGGTCTGCTGCCGTTCTTCAAACACATCAGCCTGACCTTGTAATACCTCGTCAAATGAAACGTGCCCAGGGCAGCAGACTTCAGTCAGGCTCTGATGGGGTCACACAAGCAACGCAAGCACACTCGCACACTGTCTGGAAGCAACCAAGGGCAAGCAAGCTGCAGATATATTTAAGGCACTATTCAAGTACCCTGCTTATGTAAGGATCTTCAGAGACCTTAGAAAGTTGGTATTCTTAAATCATTTCCTGAATGAAGGAACATCATGTTCCTTGAACATCAGCCTTTGCACAGCGTTGCAGTTTTGTGATACCGCTTTCTAGCTCCACTCAATTTTGGGGTATCTAATTTATACTAGCGACTTATCATAAAAGGGGGAAACACCCTGCATGCACAAGAGGTGCTCACAGACGAGTAGAAGACAACTAGATCATCTTTAGTGTTGAAACTCCAAAAAGATAACAGCATTTGCAATACACATATAAAACAAAGAACCCCATTTCTAATGCAAGGAAATACAGAAAATTTATCTTGGCTTGTGGTTAAAATTCTCCAAGTCAAAAACAATGCAAACAACTTCCAACTAACTTCTTTTTTCTCTCCAACGTCTCTGTTTTCTTAATCATCATCTTGTGAAAACTTTATTAAACCTGAGAAAGTTATCTTTAATGACTATTTCACTGTACTTTGTTCCAAACTAAAGTATCCACCCCCAGCAGTCCTCTATTTCTTGAGTATATTAGGTTTGCTGGTTACTGTAGGGATGGTTAAATGGATCTGGAAGTTTTGGCTTCAAGAAGCTACCTTAACACTTTTTGCAGTAACTCAGTACTTACTCCACATTAACAGCTTTTCATGGGTTTAAAAAAAAAAAAAAAAAAATCCACCATGGGGCTAAATCTTCATTTTGGTGCTTTATACTAGCACAATAATCTTTGTTTCAGCTGAGCACTGTGTTGACGGTCACACAGTTCACCCTTGGTAAAACGGCCTGGAAAACAGGAGCCATTAAGATGGGACGTGAGCATGCACAGCATGTGTGGATGGAAATGCAAAACTGTTTGGAGGCCATTTGCCCAAAACTGATAATGCTGAAGGGTAAGACAACCACCAGCTGGAATAAACAGTGACAGGGGATGAACAAGGAGCTGCTGAACCAAAGGAGGAGCTGACTTGAGGAGATGCCCAGAAGCAGCCGAAAGCCCGTGATGGGGGTGCAATACCCTGGGGGCAGTGGTATGGCCACCAAACCACGCAGCTTTATGTATTTAATATATATTAAATACAACAACTTTGCATGGGGGAAAGGTAATCTCTGTAAAGTTAACAGTTTTGTAAATATTGATCACAACACAAGTGAAATAACATCTATTCAAGACATCTCATAATTAGAAAACTAAATCTTCTAAAGATGCTTAATTTTGCTGTCTGGAGTGCTCATAAACTGCATATTCTATAAATTGCAGCAGACACAAGCAACTCCAGAGATCTAGAAATCCAGTAGCAGTTATTTGGAAAGGCATGAAATAGCACAGAGTTAGAGATAATTATCATCAGGAGGCTTTTGCCATTGAATCTGCTTGAACAAATCTATTGTGGTTTCAGGCTGCTTTCCTCAACATCAAAATGTATAAGCCAATTTCAAGAAAAATAGGCTAGAGGAAGCATTAAATGTTTTGCTATCTGTCTTCTTAGTAACACTATAAATTTTGTCATTAAGAACTGTAAAAATAAAGGGTAAAAGTTTAGTTGATCCGGGAAATAGGTTGTATTTTGAAGCTACAAGATGTATTTTTCATACTGAAATACAAGGTCTCTCTCCTGCACACATCTATATAATTTACTTGTAAAAATTCTAGGTAGAAAAAGAAAGTAAATTCACAGCCCGCAGAAGCTTTCAAAACTGTATCTATATCTGCCCATATTACCTAGATGCATGTGTTCCATACATCTCCATTATACCAATCACATTTGGCAACTTTATTAGTAGGCTCCACAGACAAGACAGAGATGGAAAGAACATAGCAGACTGAGTTGCCCACAGCTTATTTCAAAATTAGACTTGTGGCACACAACTAGTCCGAAAATTTGTACCAAGCATTTCTCAAATAACAAAACCATATTATCAGAGAACAATTCCTCCCTTCCTCTAGCTCATTGTTCTTCTATTTTTAACCAGTTCTATTGAGGCTCATGAGACACATACTAAACCACTATTGCTAGTTTCTCCCTTTCCTCTTCCCTGAGGATAAAAAGACAAAACCAAAAAACAACAAAAAAACCCTTCAAATTTCCAAGTGTCTTTTTGCTAGCAATAATAATAAAAACCTTTTTGTAAAGGAGAACAAGAAAATATTCTCTCTGTATTGCTTTCTATTTCTCTGTTATAGCTTGTTTTCTGAAATGTTGCATTTTCCAGCACTCCACTGAGAAAATTAACTTATCACAGGGAAAACAAGGACATAAGGAACTTACTGAAGTGTGATAAACTAGTTTTTCAGTATCTGTGAAATTCAAGGACATACTTATATATCAGAGGAACAGGAAAGCTTTGTAACCACAGATATTTCTGAATCTCAGCTGATAAAATGAAAATAGCAATTTCTGTATTAACCTCCATATTGTTATTAATTGTATTTGTGTAACACTAGATTCTCTGCTATATAAACCTATTTGAATTTTATTAATTGCACTACAGTATGAAAAGATTGAGCTCCAAAAACATATTTCTTATAGTTATTGCCTTTTTTTTTCCAGTTTTCCTCACTGTCTCTTCTGAACTACACAAGTACAGCAAGGGAGAGGAGAAAAAAATGGACAGGTATACTATTAAGTAAAGCTAAATATAGCTTTCTAGCTAAAATATAATTAAATGCAAGAGATTAAGCCAAGCAAGTATCTTTCAGAAACAGAAAACCCAGTAAGCCCATTACAAAGCAAAACAATCAACAGGCTAACATTTCATACTTTTTTTTTTTTTTTGGGGGGGGGGGGGGGAGGAGAGAGAAAGAGAGAGAAAATGAAAAGGTCCAAAATAACATGTAGGCATCCTTCTCTATCAGTCCAACAACTGCAAAGACACTGCACAAAAACTCAGGCATTTTGAGAGAATTCCTCTTTTGGGGAACGCAGTAACAGACCGTACTATCTCCTTGTACAAAGCAGCATTGAGAAAATCTGAGTGAATAGCTGTTTGACTCATTATTTACTAAACAGAATGTTAGTGAGAAGTAAACACCTCTTCTTGTCTCTTTCATGAGCATTTCCAGAGAGAGCATCCAAAAAGAAGATAATGGAATAAACTAATAAAATAGAAAAATACCTATTGGACCAGATTAACTTTGCACAGAGGTTTCAAAGCTACTAAGTACCATTATAGGCCTACGCTTTCATGTAATACCATTCTTCACAACTCGCTCTACTAATTACAGCTTATTGAGTACAGTATTTGCAATATAAAGCTGATAATTTGATGTCCTCCTTGCAGTCTGTAAGGCCCCTTTGACCTGACATAAAGGGAACCCGAATGTTTCAATGCTTTGATAAAGAGGTGCATACAAATTATCACTGCTGTCGTTTAAAGTGCTGCTTTTTAGAATTACTTTGCTCTTCCTTTCTGTGAAATATTTTCAGGAGAGACCTACAGGAATATAAACACATCAGGCTTAGTGATCAATGTAATTATATAGAATTGGATTCCACCTTTCTATTTACATATTTGTCCATAAAAATGAAAGACTCATTGTAATTCCCTTCATCTGTAAGTATGGCTATAAAAACATACTGTCTCTTTCTAATGGAAATCAGAATTACAATTAGATCTGATAAAAAAAAAAAAGCACTAGGAGAACATCTTTTTTCTGCAAAACATGCTGACACAGTAGAATCAAAGCAGTTCAAAAGGACATGTCAATTCTCTTCATGTTTTTAATGCAAAACAGGGAAAGCTAGTCAGCCAGCCTGCCCAAGTTTCTGCTGCCACTTTTGCATGAAGACAAACTTGTCAGAAATCAGCTTCGTCTCTGGAAGATACCTTATCTCCCAGACCCCCAGAAGAGAATTGGGCAGCCCTTACATCCAGTCAATCAGGCACACAAAGGAATATATATGTGCTTTTCTCTACTCTTTTAAAATAAATCTTCATATGAAAAGTTAAAAAAAAAAGGGCATATTTGGGATGATCTATTTTCAAAGGCAAATAGGTGAAACAGCTTAAATAACAGAATCTGCTGATAGATTATATTTTAAGGTACTAACATGAAACAATAGCATCTTCTCCATTGCAGCTCAAAGTCTACTTCCCTAATCTGGAGGAATTCTCATGTTTTCTGTCCAATAGGAACATATTAACCTCTGAATTGTTCTTAAAAATGAAATACTATGGTCACTATTCCTTCCCATCTTTATATTTTTATTGTTAGATTAGCACAATGAGAACATATCTACCAGATCAGGTAGAAAAGCAGACATAGGCAAGGAAATCCACATTTTTCAAAGTAGATAGCTTAAAAATAAACCAGACACCTACCTGGTTCATATGCCAACGTTTCAGCAGCTACATGCTTGCCCAAAGAAAAGAAGCATAGGCACCCAAGCACTACAAATAACCTACAGATTAAGTAGTGGTCTAACGAGTGATGGTAAAGGCTGAATGTTTATTGTAGGCACCTGTGGTGGTGCACGTGACTGAAGTACCTTGCAAGAAAAAAAGTAAGCTTATTAAGGAAATGGGTTTCTAGGTTCCTCACCTACTACTCAAAGTGATTAATTATCAAGACCTCCAGACACAGCCTGCAATGCATGTAGTTACACAAAGTTCACAAAGTTTTCTGTCCAGGTAGTTATATCTTCTTTTTTTTTTTTTTAAATTTTGAGATCACTGTAGAATATAAAGTCTATGACAACTACTAAGGGTAAATACATCAAGCAGTCACCAAAGGGCATAGGTTTACCTCCTTTTGATGTAAGGAGGTGTTTTCTTCCCAGGTAACTGTAGGATAGGGCTCCTAACTGACAAATATTTTCATAGCAGTACTTGGAGTAGTGGCCAGACTGTCTTATGAAAAAGGAAAGGAGTCTGGGAGTGCAGGGCTGACCTTTTCCAGACCCAAGAGCCCACAAAGGAAAGGCTGATGGTAAGAGCTAACGTATCCCACCAGAAAGGAAGATATAGGAAGCTCTGCAGCTCTAAATCAATCTGAGAGTTCACTCCTAGGAGGTGCCTTTGACGGTTATCAGTGACAAAAGCTCTCGAAAGAGATTTCTCTAACGAGTGTCCCTCATAGAGCCATCTCCAAAACAGGATTCAAAACAGGCAACACTGCCTGTGACGGTAATGCTAATGATAACCAAAATGTTTCCAAGACAACTGCCTAATTCTGTTTTGCCATCTCTTGAGGAAAATAATAATGAAATTAAACTAAAATGAAACCCCAAAATCTATAGAAAATGTTATTTTTTTCCTGTCCCTTCCCCACAAGTAACTACATCTGTTCTCTACTTAACCAGTTTTTGTTTTTTCAAAAACTAAAAAATCAAGGGCCAGAGTAAAAATATAATCAAATGTATTTTCTTCTTCTTTTTGCCCCTAGAATGTCCTACTACCACTGAATAAAATCTTTCTCTTTAGAGCACCTGGTTCCCAACTGCTAGCTAAAGGTAATTAGCCTTTAATTATCACCAGTTATATTTTCACCTGCAAACCACTGGAACTTCAAGTTTGCCTAATTAGCATATTCATGTCCCACCTGCAGGCCCTGAGGAAACACTTCTGCGCTCAACTAAAGGATTAACCTGTTATTTACCAATGGCTTAAGTTCATTCTCTGCTGAACCCGCTCAATTAAATTCTTACATATATGTGCAGATTCAGAGGTCAAAAGATCAGTTTAACTAGAAAGTGATGTTAAGAGTTTCTTACGGCCTCCTACGAGGTTAACCATGGGGAAAACCTTAAAATGTTTTCACAGTAACACAGACTGAAGTGAAAAAAATCAATGCACAGACAAACCGTCCAATCCTTTCAATTTTCTCTCACTAGTTTAGCATTGCCAAGTCAACTGGAAGAGATTTCTAGGCATTGTTGACATATCAATGAAAATACAAAGCATGAAGCCTTTGCCTCTTAAATCGTCCTAAATGTTTTTGCAGTTCCCTCAAAGGCAGGTGGTCTGATTCTCACTACAAAATGTACATGCTTCAGCCGGCCTTCCAGTAACCAATTTTCTACTTTTACTTAGCTTACCATATATATTATTCTCTAGTTTATTTTTGCTTACGCTGCTATTTTTCAAAGTAAACTAAATTTTGCTACTTGGTCTACTGACATAAAGTTATTTTTTGCATATATACGGATCTGAGGATGTAAAGGTTTGCAGGCTAGGGCTTCAGTTTTGCAAATAAACACATCCTCATGCACATGGCAAGTCCAGTGCCTTCAAAAGGATTAACAATGTGTGTAAACGAGTCACTAAGGTGCATATTTTCAGGAAGAGGGCAAAGAATTATGAATTATTGCAGACCAGGACATTGTGGCCAGTACCTAGAATAATGTATGTACAGCTATAATATAAATAACATATATTGCATTAATCTTCAGTATAGAACATCCAAGATTAAGAATATTTTTATTCTATTTTAATAAATTAACCGGATACTCTCTGCATAAAAGCAAAGAAACCATAATGTTATCACAGATACAAAGAATCTATTGTTTAAACTAACAAAAGAAATGGAGAAAGTCATTCATCTGTGATTCCAAGACCTTTGTTGTTTTGCAGAAACAAAACCCCCCCAAATAAAAAACCCTCCTCCCAAATACACCAGGTAAACTGAGTTGCTGTGGTCACCCATTTATAATAATATACCTGGGCCAAGGTAACAATTTCATTTTTGAGTACTTTTATTTCTCATACTCTGCAATGAATGTATCTTTATGTGACAGCTTCAATTCAGATAAGACTCTGTTGACAAAATATGCATAAAATATGCATACAATTGTTTATACAATTTGTTTATAAGATTGGCTGTAATGGGTTCAGCATAACTAGCTCAGTCTATCACACTAATCCTATACTTTGATGAAATATTTTTTCGCTTATGAACAAATACAGCTATTAAGAAAATATGGAAACAAAATAATAGAAAGCACAGTTTTAAAATAATACCATCAAGCCAGAAAACATAGTAATTTTATATTCTCCTTCATGTGCAAATAGATTTGTGTTGCTACTACATGTGAAATACTTCTCACCACTCACAAATACAGCCTTTGATGGTGAACAGGTCTTCATAGTAAACACTACAATTCATCATGGCTAAACTATTTTAAACATTTTCTAAGAAGTGTGGCTATTTATATATGTGTATATATGTGTGTGTGTGTGTGTGTGTGTATACATACATACATACATATATATATATATATATATATATATATATGAAATCTGCCAACAATATTATGTTCTGTATCTTGCCTCTTTATAAACGCAAAAAGACTGCCTACATTTTTCCTTTTTGCCAAAGCATTGGGACACCAAAATAAACAATAACTCACATGCTAATGCACCTACCTCTTCAGGCTGTTAGAGTTTTCTTTTTTGCCAATTTACTATAGATACATGAAACTGGATTTCTGAAGGCTTAGACACATATTTTACCCATAAGGTTTTGGTCTACCCTGAGTTTTTTGGGTTTTTTTTTTGATTTCAACTACCAATTCCATCTCTAACTTGAAAAATCTTCTTCATAGAGCTTAATCAAAACTAATTGAAAAAAAAGTTTTCCTGTGGGAATGTAACACCTCAGTATTTTCAATTGAAGATAATTTAATCAAACATTTCTGAGCTATATTCATCATTCCTTCCTGTCTTGCTGCATAGAGATACCTGTGAGCATGCTGCCAAGATGCAGTGATTTTGTAAGTAGGCTGGAAGTATGGAGTATACATACAATTAAAATGGCTACTTACATTTGGTTGGTACAGCCATTTTTACATGGCTAATAAGCCTAAATTGACCTTATGAGAAGGCCATATTTCAAACCAGAAATACTCTTCTGAGCTGAGACATTTATTTAGACTGATGACCTTATATTTCCCAAATGCTGGTTATAGGTCTCTTCCCTAAAAGTGTTTCAGCCCATAAAACTACTCCCTTCTATCTCATGATTGTAACCCCTGTTAACGTAATGTCAATCAATTCATGACAGATGTAACTATTTTAAATTGTGTTCCTGGTAGCAATGCATTTTTAGTGTAACATCTTAAACTCTCTTAAGTTTATATAGACGATACGTAATGGAAGTTCAGAAAAAAGCCATAAGCTTTCCAAATTATATGTTTGTTTGATTTGGACTATATTGGGTTAGTGATAGAAGAATTCAGACTTGCAGACGATGCATGTAGCTCAGGGAAGACTAAAGCAAATAGAGACGATACAGATGTAGATGTACAGATGATATAAGGATGATAACACTGAAATAAAACACTTGATGTAAATGGTGGGATGACACTTCATCATGCTGCCAGATGAAGTGAGCTCTGCTAGAAGACTTGCCTGTGTATTTTGTAGACGTCAAAAATGCACTCAAGACACTTCCATTTTATAAGGGGTTACTTCTGTGATGATGCCCCTGTGGAAAAGGTATGTCAGCTGTCATTATATACACATCCTGACCTGCCATCATGAAAGCTGGCATTAAATAATCTTATTTAATATTCAAGAACAATATATTTCCAAGGTATACAATGCCAACACAGTCCAGTTTATTTTGCTCACAGTCACTACCACCTACAGAAAAAAAAAAAAAAAAATATATATATATATATATATATATATATATAAAAAATTAAGCCCATATTGCAAACAGGCTGACATTTTGAAATGTCTTTTAAGGAATAATAAAAAGTAGAAGTTAGCTAAGCTAACATATAGCATGAACACGAATGAAGATCCTAGGAAAGCAGTTTCTCTAATGAGAAAACACAATGTACATTTAAAGAAAAACTCTGTGAATCAGGTTTTTGGAAGATAGATAACTTAATTTTAAATTATCAGGTCATTTTTTCAAAGGCAATGGACCATATGTTAATAATGTGTTAGCAGTGGTCTCGGAAACGTTAATGAATATGGATGATATCAAGGCTATATCAAGCTCTATGAAAGATATTAAGATCTGTATCTCAAGACTGATGGTAGGCTTAAATGGAATACAGCTATAACCCAGAACCAAATTATTAAATTTCTAGAGCAAAGATTCTACACCATCAGAAATCTCTGATAGTCCACCATCATAAAATAAATAGCTAAATAATCCAGCGCGTTCCTCACTTTCATATAATACTGATTCACTCATTATCCTCCCTCTTTTACATTATCCACTCAGAACTTTAATGTTGCTCTTTAGCATTTGCAGAAATAGGTGCACTGGATACTGCTGCCATCTAGGAAACAGCAACAGTATCATATATTTTAGGTCACATTGCCACGATGCAGCAAAGGGAATTATATCTGGAAATACCGATTTTTAATATATATAATTCATCGTTACATAAATCTACCATAGATGCTTATAGCTAGCAGACTAACTTTATCCTTTTTTTCCCTTTGGTTTATAGTAGAGCCATCATATTTGCCATGAAGTTTCTTCAAAGAGAAGTATGACACAATCCCTTCTCCTACATGAATGTCACAATAAATACATAATATTCGAAGCACGTTTTTTATACCAAGACACAGTACAATCCTAATTCAATACATTTGGCTGAAAATCAAAATAGCTCCCCCCCACCAAAGGCATCAAAAGCATTGCTTTGACTTAAATGATTCCAAAATTTCAGCTCATCAGACAATACATCAATTCCCTGACACTTCCTTCAAATTGGCTATTAACATGCAAATCCACAGAAGGTAATTTATTTTTTCCCTTCTTTAACAAGCACTTTTTACTTTACTATTACTATGGTTTCATTAAAGCATTCTGCATTAAATGCAATCCTTTCTCCTTAGAAAAGAACCCACAACTTTATTAATGCAACTTCAGTTGTAGATGTTTAGGATAGAGCTAAGAAATGCGTAGTTCGCACTTTCACACTTACATGAGTTTGCCTGAGTCAGTTAAAATATAAAAACTTTAACTAAATTGTGCTTTATTTATATTTATTTTAGGTATTTATTTAACATCTAAACTTCAAGGATATTCACAGGTTTGTGTGTGAATATCATCAATAATCAAAATGTAGTAATCCTCAGCTGCCCCAAGTCATCAGCCAGTCTCCTCATGTACAATCTATTAACGTTATTGTATCTTGACAACCTTTAAAGTTGCAATTTCTAACTTTACAACTCCATAAGTAATCAATAACACATCACTCATGTAATTAGTTTTTTCTCCCAGAAAAGAAAGGTGAAAAGAAACCTTCAACAATAAGCAAATAAGGCTTCATTATTGTGGTATCCTTATTAAGGGAATGATTCTGACCTATTCTGACCTAGCACAGAAACGTGAATTTCCTCTCACTGTAGAGTCATGAGAAAGGACACGACCGATGCTAGTGTGGACAACACATTTTCCTGTCTGGAGCATCTGAGGCCTGTTAACACTCATCAAAACCTCACGTTGACATAGACATTTTCCAGCAAAGCCTGATTTGGTTAATTATTTCAAAGCTATCCCTTTAGCATTGAACACAGCCAGCTTCACTTGTGCCTATAGCTTCACCTACTAAATATGCAGAGACTAATCTTGCTTTAATACTACATACTTCTATGATTCAGTGGAAATAGTGTTTATGTAGGATATAAAGAATAAATGCTACAATGTTCTATTGACAGCAGTATGCAAAAGGTGACAAATGTTAGTACACTTGAAATGAAAATCAATCAAATGTTCTGATTAATCTAATATCGAGAGAGTTCTCAGCAATCCTTGTGGAGGAAATATGCTGCTGTGCCCCATGCTGCTACCTCCAAACACAAGGTTCACACAGTACATGCAGGTCCTTTTCCAAAACAGACTCCAACAGACAATGGCACCTAAATGGTTCTGCCAAATATTTTATCATGGTTTGTCTTAAAAGTTACAGAAAGGAAAAGAGGCATTTTATTCTGACCTGTTAAGGCTGCCCCAAGGCACAGAATTGCATTCTCAGGCAGTGGACTTTATCCAACTGCAGTTAAACAAAGCTTCTAGTTATTATATCAGGAATTCTGATTTATTGGATTTTTTTTGTTGGTGGCGCTGGTGGTTTTCTTTCTGGATACGATATATAGTGTACATGCTACTATTGAGGATTAACCAGTAACAATAATAGTGTAGATCATTAAACATTTAATTTGCATTAAAATTTAAAGTACTATTTCCATTTCCTTTGCAAAATAATAATAAGGAATATATTGTGGATCTCATTTGAGAATTAGTAGGATCATTACACTTTGATCCTGTGTTAGTGTATAACTAAGTAAAAAAAAAAATTTATTGTCATTGTTAAGGATGAAGAAAGAAAGAAACTTAACGGAAAAGATGACTTATGAGTATCTTTTCCGTCAAAAGCACATCTTTGTCTTTTGCCTTCTCAGCCACTTTCTGTCAGGAAGGTAATGGTGCTAATAACATTACGAAGCTGCGACTAGAACCATCAGAAAAGCAAAAGATTTCCCGTAAATGATCATTCCTTAATTTGGGTTCATTTAGTATTTCTTCCCTCAAAAGGGCATAATTCTTTTCTTGGTAAGCATGAATAGCTGGTGCTTTTTCCCACACATATGGACTCTTAGAACTGAGAAGGACATCCGTATATCTAGCATTTATATCTTTCATTCATAATAACGGCTGCCTAAGATCTTACACTGAAGACTCCTCAGTAATCCCAAAGTTTCACTGTCCAGGCCTTTATAACGTTGTCAGCATTATGTTCTTAACATTTAAAGTAAATCTTTGTTCCTGGAGTTTCTTGGTTTCTAGATACAGAGAAAATATTATTCCCCTCCTCTGAACAGCTTTCAAAAACACAAGAGCACCTTCTGTGGTTTTGAAAAGTGTTATCACTTGTGTCTAAGAATATTCCCTACCCCCCACTACTTTTCTTCATATTAAATAACTAAAGTCATTAAGTACCTCTGAACTTTTTGAACAAATGGGATCTCAGCCTCTACACTTAGGAGAACATGCAAAATTTTCCTCTACAGCATATAGTAATATATCCATTCAGGGAAGGTTTTGAAACATTGTGTACTACATCTTCCTAAAAAGGGGGACTGGACGGTGAATACTCTTAAACTGATTTCTGTAAAAAAAACAGAAATAAGCTATTATATAAAAAATTATTTTTCTAATTATATAAATAATCAGACTTGTTTTGCCAACTTATATGAAGAGTCTCTTTGCCAAAAATTTAGCTTATATGTACACTTATGTATTTGTTTTCTAACGAGGTGGAATAAAAAAGAAATCATTAGGGCATCAGTAAATGTTACAAAATGACTGAAGACTGTGTGTCGTGTTTATACAATGCTACTGATCTAACTATGTAGGATTGAATAGTGAATAAAAATAGATGGTATGGAAGTTAAGTACTTCTGCAGAGAATAAAGAGAAATAAAAAATGCATAAGAATAAAGCTCGTGAAGAGTACAGGCATGCCAAATATAGCAGTTTCTTTACAGTTTTTGGACATATTCCCTCAAGTGAATCTTTAAAAAGCCATTCCAACTTTTGTTGCTCCATTGAAAATAATAGAAAAGGAAGAACAAAACTGAAACGATTCATGATTCCTTGAAGTGTGGCTTTCTCTCACTGTCTATCCCTTGTCATTAGGGCATTATATAAATATACTCCTGGTAAGAAGTTTCTCCGTACTCCTGTCCTTGATTTAGCAATTTTAGAATTCAATGGATCACCAAAATCTACAGCAGATTTTAATCTAAGAAGCAGAAACTGAAGAGATGTACACAAACACCACCACCACAGTTTCTGATTGTAACCATTGCATCAAAATCATGCCTGATGTTGCACCTAAACCAACTAATATATAAATAAAATTCTAAAGAATTTCACTGAGAGCAACAAAGCAATATCAATATAAAATAGGGGACCAAGAAACATCATAGTAAGACTTATGGTGTTATATACTAGGTATGTGCAAAACCATATCAGTTTTGTACATGAGAAATAGTTATGTGGCTTAACGTAAGATCAGAGGTCTATAGTAGGGGATTTTCTGCAATAATATTATTCATAACAAGTAAAGCTACAAATGCTACATGAGAAGCTGCCAGTAAGTATCATCTAAAATATGAAAATATAGTTATTACTGTATTAAAATTAATCAACTTAGAAAAATTTTTAGGAAAAATATTAATCTTTGAGGGGGAACCTTCGCTCCCACTACCAAAGGAATAAGTAGGAAATAAGAAAGGAGTGTGAATAACAGGAGCTTCTAGAAAGACGCTTTTAGTTTCACAGTGAAGTCTTTTTTCTTTAAAAAAAAAAAAAAGGAAAAGTGTAAATACTAGGAACAAAGCACCCATGAAGGCAATAGAACAGAATCAGAGCCCTGAAGAATGTCTTCATTTTTCTCCCAAAGAGTGGAAGACAGAAAACTTAAGTCAATAAGAGATCATATTTAAACTCAGAAGTTAAGAGCAGGCAGAAGCCAAGTATACTTCTGCCCTTCCTTCTTTTTATCAACTCAGGCTGTAGCTCAGATTAGAGTCCTTAGAAAGAACCAAGGACTTGGCTGGTGAACTGAGTTTTAACATACTTGGTCCCATTCATATCAGTCCTATTATCCTGAAATATTAATCTCAGCCTGCATTAAAGGCTTAGTCTTTTATCCTAATTCTGTTCTTAGGTTGAGGTTATCTGAACTTTGGTTCAGGCAGTACCTGGGCATACTCTTGCATTGAAAAGCATGAGTGACAAGTGAATCTAGAGTTCAGAGCAGACTCTGACCATTGGCTCAGCTGATACTTAAGTCATCCTACTTCAGGATTCCTTTCATATGTTTTTCCCATGTTTGGTTTTGTATTAGAAAGAATTATTTAGTCCCATAATGGGACCTGATCCAAAGAATGGTGAAGTCTTCAACAATAACAAGAGGGAAAGGAATAATAGAATTACTGTTCTCTTCTTTTTTCTGTGCTCATATACAAAGTTATAGTATGAGAAAATATCACAGAATTGCTACCCCACATGGGATTCTTTTATGTTCATTCTCTTTCTTATTTTCTGTGGGGATGATATTCTTTTGCTGCCAACTATAAACCAAGAGGAACTTTCCTTCCTTCCACTACCTTTGACTTCTGCTAATTAAATCTATTTCTGACATCACAGTAGCAGAGCTGACACAGCAACTGTGAGCAAATGTGTCAGATTTATGGCCTCTCAGCTTCTGCAAACCAGAAAAAGAGATGAATTATAAGGGATACATTTACTGCTCAATAATAAGTTATAATTGGCCACTTGGAGAGAAAAATGGATCAGAAAGGTGGAAAGTAATTTGAATAATTTTCAAATAATACACTTGTTAAGTTTGACTGAGCATGAAGGTTCATCTTTATTAAATGTTGAGTCATCCACCTTTTCACGTCCCTGCAGTCAAAAGGGCATCGGCACTTCCCACACCAAAAAGTCGTATGATAGAACCATTAGTTTTGATACTGATACTAAAAAAAATATAGAGAGTAAAACATGAATGTTTTGAAGACTTTTTGTGGCGGAGGATGGAGAGAAGAAGGAATCATGTCAGATCACTTTCAATAGTATTTTTCCTAAATACGACACACCAGATTTTAAAAAATAGTCTACATAAGCAGCAGTTACACAAGTTATAAAACCTGAAAATAATAAAAAATTGGAACTGTTTTCTACTTACTTTTATTTATTGTTCAGTAAGTACAAAGCTAAGTATATAAGCTTGTCTTTCTCCAGAGAACATAATGGTTTTGGCATAAGATTTTACTCTGCAGAAATGGAAAACATTGAGCTGTCAGAATCTTAGAAGACCAGTTACTTGCAAATAAAAGGCTCTGGGTTTTTTATGACATTACATTCTAGCGTATTAAAAGTTCACTGACAAACAGTATTAATTTTTGGACTCATGAATGTAAAAGTGTAAAAGCCTTAATGTTCTAAAAATCAATAACTGATTTGCTTTAATCTCTAAAAGACACAAACTTACTAAGCACCCTGACAGAAATTACAATACTAGGTGTATATAATTAATCGAATACAAGAGTGTTGGTACATAGGGTCCTCTGGTGGTTGTCTAGTCTAACTTCATGCTTGGAGCAAGACTATCAGCAGAAGAGTAGATCAGGTCAGTCACTCTTTGGGTATCTAAGTCATGATGGATCCATCCATCTTCATGGATGGAGATACCACAACTTCCCGGGGTAACCCATTGCTGTGATGCACTACCCTCCTCATGAAGAATTTTCTTCCTAAAGTCTTCATCACTGCTTTAGGCTAAACAAGCCCCTCGTCCCTATGCCCGTCTTGGCAGGATGTGTAGCTTTCTACTCGACCCTGCCCAATTCTCCATGTCCTTCATGAACTGGGCCCCAGTGTTTCAGGTCCACCCTCAGCAGCAGTGCTGAGTAGCGAGGCACAATAATTTCCCTGATGCGCTGGCTGTGAATCTCCTGACGTAGCTCAGTTTGCCTTATTGCTGTGAGAGCTCATATTAGCTCATATCCAGTGTGGCATGCATTCCCCAGATCCTTTTCAGCAGAGCTGCTGCTCAGCTACTCAGGTCCCAGCCTCTGCTCATGCATTCCGCTAATAAGTAACCCAACAAAACCTCACCCCCCCCTCAAAAAAAAGATTAAATTAAAACAGTGATAATCCTTTTCTTTTCACCTGCCCTGAAACTTCCATATTTGTATTATCTTGGAAAAAAAAAAATCCTCCTCCTTTCAAACAGAATTTGTACCATGCATTCAAAGTCAATGCGTCTAGGCTTACAGGAGGAAGATTACAGACAAGATACTCTCATGGTAAAAGTTTTGAAAATGGCTTCTTCCCTTTTTAAACCAAGAGAACTCCAAATTAATCACTTCCAGTGAGCTCTGATTTGGATTTTACCTACAGTATCAATTTTTTGAAACAAGACTATTCAAATAGAATTGAAGCCAGCCACCAGCTAGTGCAGATCACAGAATACCACAGATTTAGCATGCTGTGCTCCCAAACAGATGCAGAGTAGCCCATAACACATCCTATTTCTTTTTGCATTCTCAACACATTTAAAGCGCTCCATGAAGTCTGCTATACATAATCTGCACAAACCTTGAAAATGCCATGGATAAAACTAGCTATGATTACAAATAAAGTATTTTTTTTTCCCAAAAAGCTTAAAATCCTGGTTTGAGGAACTAGTTGATCATCTAAAAGAATAAATACTTGATTTATCTGAATCACAATATTATAATCAATAACAAATAGTCTCATAAGTATCTTAGTCAGGGAATATCTAAAAATGAGCTCCAGCTAGTTTTTAGCTTCGTAAAGCACTCAGCTGCTGCTAACGGCTTAGCTAGAACAGAAACATGACTTAAATAAAAGGCTGTTACTGTCTTACATATTTTCACAGTGGAATGACTATATCAGTTTAAGTGAAATGCACTAATACAATATAATTTATTGTATTAGAGAGTACGGTGTAGCAACGATTACACACTCAAACACTTATAGAAGACGGAAAAAGCGAAACACTTAAAGATATGTGAAAGTATGTACCATACAAAGGAGTAAATATTTTCAGGAGCAAAGTATGCAATACTATATAGTGAAGTCCTTCAAAGATAACGTACATTAACAACTTCCAATTAATAAAATTGATCTGTTGAAGATCAACAGCTGATGGGGAGAGACGGGATCCACCTTACCAAGCGGGGCACGCGCGTCTTTGCCAACAGATTGGCCAGCCTGGTAAGGAGGGCTTTAAACTAGGCAAGATGGGGGAAGGGGAGTGGTATAGTGGCAGGAGAGTCAGTAAAACACCGTTCAAGTCAGGATGCCTCCAGCGGGTGCATACAACCAGGGGAGACAGCATGCAACATGGCTATGGAGGATCCTCTTGCACCTCTTCTGGGAAGCCTGTGTGCTTGACTGGCTCTCTCAAATGCCTGTATACCAATGCACGCAGCATGGGGAATAAGCAGGAAGAGTTAGAGATCTGTGTGCGGTTGCAGGGCCATGATCTCATTGCAGTGACAGAGACATGGTGGGATAGTTCACATGACTGGGATGCTGTCATGGATGGCTATGTGCTTTTTAGGAAAGACAGGCCAGGAAGGCGAGGTGGTGGAGTTGCTCTTTATGTGAGGGAGCAACTAGAATGTATGGAGCTCTGCCTCGGGGTGGATGAAGAGCAAGTTGAGAGCCTATGGGTAAGGATTAAAGGGCAGGGTAACATGGGTGACACTGTTGTGGGGGTTTACTACAGGCCACCTGATCAGGAGGAAGTCATCGATGAGGCCTTCTACAGACAGCTGGAAGAAGCCTCACGTTCACAGGCCCTGGTTCTCATGGGAGACTTCAACCACCCTGACATCTGTTGGCAAGACAGCACAGCTAGGCACAAACAGTCAAAGAGGTTCCTGCAGAGCATTGATGATAATTTCTTGACCCAGGTGGTGGAGACGCCAACGAGGAGAGGTGCAATGCTAGACCTTGTACTAACGAACAAAGAAGGTCTAGTTGGAGATGTGAAGGTTGGGGGCAGCCTTGGCTGCAGTGACCATGAGATGGTGGAGTTCAGGATCCTGCGAGGAGGGAGCAGGGCAATGAGTAGGATTGCAGCGCTGGACTTCAGGAGAGCTGACTTTGGCCTCTTCGGGGACCTACTTAGGGGAATCTCCTGGGGTAGGGCCCTAGAAGGAAGAGGGGTCCAAGAGAGCTGGTTAATATTCAAGCGTCACTTCCTCCAGGCTCAGGATCAGTGCATCCCTCTGAGGAAGAAGTTCAGCAAAGCGGGCAGGAGACCTGCATGGATGAGCAAGGAACTCCTGGCCAAACTCCAGCAGAAGAAGGAAGTGTACAGAATGTGGAAAAGGGGACAGGCCACTTGGGAGGAATACAGGGACGTTGTCAGAGCGTGCAGGGATGCGACAAGGAAGGCTAAGGCTCAGTTGGAATTAAATCTGGCAAGGGATGTCAAGGACAACAAGAAGGCCTTCTTCAAATACATCAATAGCAAAAGGAAGACTAGGGAAAACGTGGGCCCGCTGCTGAAAGGGGCGGGTGCCCTGGTGACAAAGGATACAGAGAAGGCAGAGTTATTGAATGCCTTCTTTGCTTCTGTCTTCACTGCTAAGGCCAGTCCTGAGGAATTCCAGACCTTGGAGACAAGAGAGGAAGGCTGGAGAAAGGAAGACTCTCCCTTGGTTGAGGAGGATCGGGTTAGAGATCTTTTGTCCAAACTTGACATCCACAAATCCATGGGCCCCGATGGGATGCACCCCCGAGTGCTGAGGGAGCTGGCGGATGTTATCGCTAGGCCTCTCTCCATCATCTTTGAAAGGTCCTGGAGATCAGGAGAGGTGCCTGAGGACTGGAAGAAAGCCAATGTCACCCCAGTCTTCAAAAAGGGCAAGAAGGAGGAGCCAGGAAACTACAGGCCTGTCAGCCTCACCTCCATCCCGGGAAAGGTGATGGAACAGCTCCTCCTGGAGGTCCTCACTAAGCATCTGGAGGACAAGAAGGTGATCAGGAGTAGTCAGCATGGATTCACCAAAGGGAAATCATGCTTGACCAATCTGACAGCCTTCTCTGATGGAATGACTGGCTGGGTAGATGAGGGGAGAGCAGTGGATGTTGTCTTTCTGGACCTCAGCAAGGCTTTTGACACTGTCTCCCATCACATCCTCCTAGGTAAGCTCAGGAAGTGTGGGCTAGACGAGTGGACGGTGAGGTGGCTTGAGAACTGGCTGGATGGCCGAGCTCAGAGGGTTGTGGTGAATGGCGCAGAGTCAAGTTGGAGGCCTGTGGCTAGTGGTGTCCCCCAGGGGTCAGTCCTGGGCCCAGTCTTGTTCAATATATTCATCAATGACCTGGAGGAAGGGACAGAGTGCACCCTCAGCAAGTTTGCTGATGATACTAAACTGGGGGGAGTGGCTGACACACCAGAAGACTGTGCTGCCATTCAGAGGGACCTGGACAGGCTGGAGAGGTGGGCGGAGAGGAACCTCATGAAGTTCAACAAAGGCAAGTGCAAGGTCCTGCACCTAGGCAGGAATAATCCCATGCACCAGTACAGGCTGGGGACTGACCTGTTGGAAAGTAGCTCTGCCGAGAAGGACCTGGGAGTGCTGGTGGACAACAAGTTAAACATGAGCCAGCAGTGTGCCCTTGTGGCCAAGAAGGCCAATGGGATCCTAGGGTGCATTAGGCAGAGTGTTGCCAGCAGGTCGAGGGAGGTGATCCTGCCCCTCTATTCAGCCCTGGTGAGGCCTCACCTGGAGTACTGTGTCCAGTTCTGGGCTCCCCAGTACAAGAGAGACATGGCACTCCTGGAGAGAGTCCAGCGGAGGGCTACCAAGATGATTAGAGGGCTGGAGCACCTCTCCTAGGAAGAAAGACTGCAAGAGCTGGGCCTGTTCAGCCTGGAGAAGAGAAGATTGAGAGGCGATCTCATCAACGTGTACAAGTATCTGAAGGGGGAGTGTCAAGAGGATGAGGCCAGCCTCTTCTCCGTGGTGCCCAGCAACAGGACAAGAGGCAATGGGCAGAAACTGAACCACAGGAAGTTCCATCTGAACCTGAGAAAAAACTTCTTCACTGTGAGGGTGACAGAGCATTGGAACAGGTTGCCCAGAGGGGTGGTGGAGTCTCCTTCGCTGGAGATATTCAAAACCCGTCTGGATGTGATCCTGGGCAATATGCTCTAGGTGACCCTGCTTGAGCAGGGAGGTTGGACTAGATGATCTCCAGAGGTCCCTTCCAACCTAAACGATTCTGTGATTCTGTGATTCTGTGAAAAAAGCTGGCTGGGCTTGGTGCTAGAATTTCCTTTAGGTAGTGTGATGACAGATATGTTTGGATAATATGTTCCAGGTTCTGTTAAGGTAGCAGGCATCAGGATGAAAGAGCAATGTAGGTAAGGTATTCAGCATCACTGAGTAAATTTCTACCTATACCTGATGCAGGTTTAGGTTCCCATAGTAGGGCTTGGCTAACCAAGACTTATTAGGAGAAGAATGGCAGCATGACGTTGATCATATAAGTTCTTACGCTTGGATTGCAACTGTTATCCCTTCACCAAATAAAAATTTGATGTTAGCAACAAGAATACTTAAAAAGATAAATGCTATTGAAAGTACAGGCATGAGAGATTTTTCAAAGCTTTCAGTGGAGGGAAAAAATATATACTGTGCTATACAACTTACAGACTCCTATCTCAAAAACTGAGTTATGAACTTTTCTTCACCTGATGCTTACTAACATTGTAATCAAATGGATAAGAATGAAAACTACCTATGAGAAATCATCAGAAAATAAGATATATATTTATTCATTTATTCAGGGGGCTCAAGAAAACTGCAAAACTGATAGCAAACTGTTAACCACCATAGGAGTCAAACCATCAGTCAAATGAGAGATCTCAAGGGTAACATATATCAGACTTCAGCTAACCAAAATCCACACTACATGAAGTTCTCAAATTAAAGGATGAAAAATACAATTTAAAATCTTGAAGAAAAATGAAGTAGAAGTTCTGTTGAACAAATTACAACTGTTGTGTTGTTGTTATTATTAGTAGTATACTATTAAACAACAAATATTTACGGATCCATTTTACATTTTCCTACATCTATGTTAATATACTGTGTCCCGTCTTCACAGAAACAGTCAAAAGAAAGATCCCAAAAGGTATGATGATTTCCCTTTCCTGTGCTTTGGAGGGTATTTGTCTTCAATTTGCTATCAGCATTCCTATGAGAATAGCTACATTCACACACTCACTTTGGAAAAACCTCTATAGTCTACATTAGGATCTAGTTCGTATTTAATAAAAGTCTGTATACGCTGAATATGCTATATTTTTTTATATTAATGAAGCTTTTAGTGGACCACATTTTCCAAGGCATCTGAAAGTCTAAACACTTTAAAGAAAAGCAAGAAATATCCCTCTCTCAACAGTGAGTATGTGTATTTTTTTAATTGATTTAACAACCATCGACAAAAGATTCTCTAGAGCAGATTTTTAGACTTGGCTGAACAATAATCCAGGACATAAACTGAAAAGATAATCTCTCCTCATCCTAAAAATTGGCAGTATTTTCTGCAACTTTTTCTATTTTGTAACATTGGTGGAGCTAATTATAAATTTGTCAGAGAAGACATTACTAACTAAAGCAGAGTGATAATGCTCCTATCTGTGCATCTATTGTTTAGTTTAAGATCTCCTTGTTCAGAACAGAAAGGAATAACATGAGATCCTGGGAGCAGATGGATCTGAAAACTATAAATACTACTGCCACTTGCTTAAAATACAGATATATGGAGTAAGAATAGCCAGAAGCCAGAATTTATGTTCAATGGAGTTCAGAGAAGTTATAAAAAATTTACTATGGATTTGTGCTGCATACGTAGTGTACAAGTAAATGACAAAGCATTAGAATGTGTCTAAATTTGACATTCAGTGGGTTAGAAATGGATATAGCTGAATGGGCTATGTTCAGCTCCAGCCTAAAGCTTTCCTGGCAAAAAGGTATCACCAAGGAAAATGACTGTTCATCCATTCAAAAAGCTGCATAAAATAAATTGCATCTCCTCAGCGCTTACAAAAAATATTCATGAGTGAATGTCACAAGAAAAGTGTAGGTTGTTCAGAATTTATTGATAACATGAAATGGAGAAAAAAAAAATCATCAACAAAGGCGAATGCCTCTGTGTTATATAAAGAGAGAGAGAGAGAGAGAGAGAGAGAGAGTGTGTGTGTGTGTACGCGCATGCATGTATGTGTATGTACGTATAGAGACAGATTACACTTACATAATATCTGTTCTGAAAATTTTTACCAAATAATTTCTATACACTGGTATTAAATTTATTTACACTTTACTAGGGAATCAGGTAGTGAATAACGCTAATCTCAACAGATTTCGCAGGGAGCCTACTTAATTGCAAGCAGTGAACATACATAGATGAAAATTGAATTATGTAAACGTGACCTAGAGATAAACATCAGATGACCAGAAGACTATATGATGGATATTCTACATTTATAAATAAAACATGCAAAGAACAATACAAAACGTCTATATCTGCTTGTAAAGTTTTCATTATAGTCACTTCATTTTAATTCCTGCTGTGTTTTTTTGTTTCCTTGTATTTGCCTTTGATCCATTTGATATGGGGGAAACAACAAGTGTGGCTTCAGTCTTACCTCCAATAGTTAAATCAGCTGGAGGCCCAAATCCAACACAGTGTAGGACAACTTCAAAGCTGCTTGTAAATCTCACAGTCTCGTGGATGCTTCAGAAGTGATTCTACTGTCAGGAACCATGAAAATCCAGCAACTTCTCAGCTATACTAATTCTCAGCCAGAAAATCTTAAGAAAACTACCCACCTCATCTGCAGATTTTCTGCTTTTAAAAAAGAACTTCTATTGGTCTGATTTGCATGCCAACATAAATGAGAAGCAAGCAGATTGCAAGTCTGGAGCTAGACAGGCTGTGAAGGTGCATGGATGTATAATAATTAATGATTCACTGTATATGTCTGTACTTCAGAAAAAGCTAAGCAGGTAATTATGGGGCAGGTTCTGACACCTTGCTTATGTTAATACTCCTGAAAGAACCATTGAAAAATAATACATTACCCTGCTGCACTCATTTATGTCCCTCTCTCCTCTACTATGGTAGTAGTACTTTTTACTATAAAAAGTACTGTGCTACTGGAATTGATAAAAGTTTGGGAAGGAAAAGCTTAAGGTGTTTGGAGATCTTCAGTGAATCAGACCCCTACAGACTGATGGGGTATATCCTGGAGAGCAGGAAGCACTAGTTAACAATATCTAGGGATTTAACTAGTAAAGGCTTTCCTTGTGAATTTCCAAATGCTTTATGATATCGTATAGGTCAAAAGTGCCACGAGAATACTTGTTCTTGCCCTAGTTTGGTATTTCAGCTTTTCAGTCCAATTCATAGGCAAAAGGTAGAAAGACATAAAAAAGGAGAAAAGTTACTGAGACTTTATCAATTCTTAACAGGTTTAGATTCAGTTTGATTTTAATTTTTTATGCAAAGTATGGCTTTAGTTCTGTTTTTTTATTAAACTTTGTTGCTATTTTGCTTTTTCTTACTCTTGTCCCTCCCCCTAGATGATCCTTTATCTATTCTTGAATATATATTTTTTGTGTTGTTATTATTTTTATATTTAAACAGAAACTATGATGGTTTTACAAGAAAGAGCGTAAGTGATTCCCCTTGTTCTCACATACTTCCCTTTCCTTTATCTTGGTCCCTGCAGAAGGAGATTGTATGAATTAAATAGACCATAAATCATTACCAAATATTTGATACATAGCGTATAACTTTGCAACAGGAAGATCTGTAACTTCCCCGGATTTCAGGAGGAAAATAAACAACAGAGGCCCACCACATGCATCTTAGAGATAAGAGAGGAATGAAGTTGTTCAGGTTATTTTCAGTCTGTTATTTGCAGTCTTTGGTGCTGCATATTGATATTTTAATAGAAGATAACCTGTCACTGCCAGACTTCAGTTTTATTAATAAGTTTTTGTACTTGTGTACTTCTTTTTCTTGTGCATTTTTTCAAAATCACTTCACGTGCAGAATTTCATCATATATTTCAAAAGTTTCCAAAAGACTGTAAACCCAGCCTAGCTCAGGTCTTAGAATTCATGGGAATACGGTCAGCCTTGTCAGAACTGTTTGTCTTTCTCTGACTTCTGCCTCTAGCTTCGTTGTTTCACGTATTGCCTGCGCACAGTTAGTTCTGCTTGGCGAGAAGCTAGTTAGTGATGCAATGACCAGACAAAAACAATCTTTACTGCTATTAATAGTCTTCTGCTTATAAAATAAACTGTGTAATAAGCTATAGGTCAGTTTAATCTTGGCAAAGGAGTTGAACCGAGCACCACTAGATCTGCATGATTCAAGGCTTGAGATTCTACATGGGTAAGAAACACTGCTAAGTTACGAGATGGCTATTCACACTGTAGTGGCAAATTCTAGCTCCAAGCTAAAAGACAGGGATTCAGGTCAATGCTTTGGTACAAAGAAGAGTAAAATCATAAAAGTATCAGACATCTCCTCTCCCCATCATTTCACAAAACCACTCTCAATTTTCAAAAGCATTACGCTCTTAGAGTGTAACATCAGTTTGAAACCAAGACAGTTAAACATATACATGAACCTATAGCATCATCTACCCAAAATAGCCAATTTGATGAAGAAAAAAAAAGAGAGTAAAAGTCCTAGTTTGTCTTCTCTTTACAAATTTATTTGATTTGGATAATAGGGTCCTTGTATTCTTCCTACCCTTTGCTTTTGCAGAAGGAAAGGAATTTGAAAGAATGAGACCTCATAGAGGAAAGCCAAAGGAAGAGGTAGTTGTACAATATTTTCTTTCCTTCATATGTATGCAATGTTTTGATATAAGATACAGCCCAAGACTCTAGAAAGAATATTTTCTCTGAAATTAT
This sequence comes from Struthio camelus, assembly GCF_040807025.1. Lineage (NCBI taxonomy): Eukaryota > Metazoa > Chordata > Aves > Struthioniformes > Struthionidae > Struthio > Struthio camelus. Next base: position 31,045,861 of record NC_090945.1, read on the forward strand.
GATGACTAACGCAAAATGAATCACTTTTCTTGCAAACGCCACTACCTTCTCAATGACAACTTTCAAAAACTGCCAGCTCTCTACGCATATGTGGAGCAGGGGTGGGACAGGCGATTCATGGAAAAGACTGGAATCACAGGAGGAACTTCTGCAGTTTAATATGGAGTATTGCAAAACCTAACTGTTAGGTGTGTTTTCATCAGGTGGAATCTGAAACTCTGTACAATCTTTTACACGATAGCTTTAGTCACTTTTTACAGGAAACAAGCCATCTCAATTCTGAAGCTGTGCAGCTACAGTAACATGAGAATGTGCCCATATTGAAAAGTCCATTGAAGATATAGCATAGTTTATTATACCAAATTATTTAAATAGCTTCACTAATAGATCTGGCTTGCACACCATCAGATACAGATGCAAGTGACACAAATAGGTAGCTCTCTAGCCCTAACCATACAGTCATACCCTAAGTATGAATTCATAGGTGCCAACACACTAAGCTGTACTAGCTATCAGTCTGCTAAATATTCTCACTCATCTAGCATGCCAAAAATGTTGTACTTATTTACTTTTATGTACCACTTATCAACTACAGTATGGTTTAAAAAACTCTTAAAAGTCCAAAGTATTGCTGACAGTTTTGAGAAGAAACAGTTTCCAAAGAAATGTGGAAGAAGTTTTGTTTATGTATATTTGACATCTGAACAGTATCTAGAACTACAGGTGGCTGTCTTCTCAGTTTCAAGGCAGAATGAAAAAGGGCCAGTTAGTCTATTTACTTTTAATCACATTAAAACCTAGATAAATACTTCATCTGTGTTCAGAGAAACAAATGCTATAATATAATCCTGCACAAGTGGTCAACACCTTTGCAGAATTGATTGGTGAAGCTGGAAGACATCTGCTTATTCTGCCATGTTTCACCATCAACAGCAGCTTTACAACATCTGTTTTGCTCTTCTCCCTTTCACTTCGTCTGGTATCTTTACCTACTATTAAATACCCAGGAGGAAAATGCTTTAAGTCTAACCATCTGTTACTGAGCCATTAAAAATAAGTACAAATGAATATTAAAAAGCAAATGTGTGTGTGAGTCTATTCACTGACTAAAAAAAAAGAACATAAGGTTTTTTAAAAGAAATACTAGGAAAGAGGGATGAGTAAAAATCACTAAGTCATACTTTAAAGTATTAAATCTACTGCAAAAAAATTTAGGCACATATTATTCCTGCAGCCTTCAAAGTTAAGATTAGATTCATGATTAAGGCACGTATCCAAAAGAGACTTTGAAAACATCAAATATTGTTGTCTGCAGGTAAGCATTTGAATGGTTAATTACCTCAACTTTTGGCATCTTACTTCTCTCCTGACTTTAGATCTCATTCTGTCTTTTCTCTTAGAATAAGAAAGCTACCCATCTGAGATGGGTAGTTATAGGCTGTCAAGTTCTTTCATTTTCTCTTAGACAAATGAAATAGATCAATCTTCTAGTATAAACAATGTTTCCCAGACTGAATCATTCATGTAGCTCTTTTCTTCTGAAAATCTTAATGATATATGGACAGAAGAAATAGATACAGTATTCTATTAATAGTATCTCAGGGGTGTGTTCAGGTAGAATTTCACCTTCTGCTGCTACTTTTCCACTATTCATGCTGTAATATTCTCCCTCACAGATCACATACTGCACTGAGGATACATGCTTTACTGGATACCTTTTTTAACTTCAAAGTCTTTTAATCAGAAGTGTTTTTCAAAACAGTCTCTCATCTCATAAGATGTAGATTTGACAATTTTTCTACATTTTCTTATAGTGATTTGTCCTCCAATTCTCCCTCTTTTACTTCACTCCTTCCCTTTTTTCACCTCTTAGTCAATATGTTTTCCTTTTTTTAAACAAACAGCAGTGTTGTCCCCAGTGATTTCTGGGGACAAAAAAAAAGGCCTATTTAATAATTCTTTATTATTGATGAATTATTGATTTTATTGATAGAAAAGTTAAAATGGTCTACATTTTATCACAAAATTTTGCTCACATTTTCAGCATTTTAGTTATAGACCGCAGATACCTGACAGATAATATTCTGTGTAAAATAATACAGCATAAACTTCATGAGGAATCAGAATGCATATTTTGCCCTAATCTCAAAAAGACTTATATCTCTACCATATATTACATGTTGTAAACTCATAGGAAAGAGAGTTAAATCTAGGTACGTCCTTTTTCAGGACTAGGATTTTTATTGCCTGTAGATTACTCTATGATTTAACAATCACTGTGAATAATTCAATTGACTGATAAATCATCTTTTCGTGTGGAAAGAATTTATTTAGTATATTCATCCAGTATATGCACAGGAAAATGTTAAATACTATGCACAATCCTATAGTAACTCTATATAAATATTGCATGATTAAGATGCATTTGTCAATAAGACTTTACAATTATGAAGCAGCATTTCCTTACACATTTCTCATTCAGGAGTAAACAAGTAATTTGAAAAATTTTACAGACACTTTTAATAGTTTAATTTTGAATGAGAGGTTTAAATAAAGTATTCACATAGAGTATCCGTAAATAACTTCAAAGACTCCCATTTCCCATAATATCTTGCCAATACTACTGCAAAATAAATTGGACACAAAAAATCTTTACATCAACAAACTGTTGATATTAGATAATTTTTTTCAGCTTTTTTCTGAGATAATAGTAATGGTCAGTTACTTGATGGTTTGCACAATATAACCTGAGTTTTTCATTGTCCTGGTATGAGTGATATTATTGCTCACTTGCAGCTTCTTACAATATTTCTATTATCAGTACAAATTACTTTTGGCTTGTGTTATATTTAGGTCACAGAGGCTAACAGAGCCAAAAAATATACTCATATATTAAAAACCATTAAAGCTATTTCAAGACAGTATGTGAGATAAGAGGGTATTATCAGTGTGCAAATGAATATTCACTAAAAAAAAGTAAATGAATATCAATCATAAATACTGCAGTCCTTTGCTTGGAAACTATGGTTTCTCACTACATAGTTAATTGTCTTTCTCTCCATCCATCCATCCATCTATCCATCCTTCCATCTTCAGGCCTTTTTACATTACTCTGAGCTATCAGCCAGTAGATACTAAGACTGTTCTGTTGTGCTGAGCTTTTGTGTGTGTTGGCAGTCTGTTTTTTACAGCTTTTTAAACAGATGGTTTTATATCAGTAAAGCTTAACAAGACACAGAGCAAATAGAAATAAAACCTTCACTAGCAATATTGCTTTTCATTGCGCCAGTTGCTGCCAAATAAAATATGTTGGGCCTATCTCTCATTAAGAAGCCAACAAAAAATGCAGCTTCACAATTCCTAAATGCATACTTATCAATTTACAAGACTACAAATTCTGGGATGCATTTTTGGGAACAGAGTGGTTATGGATTTCAGATTCATGAACATTTACTGTAAGAATTAATAGGAAAGTGAGTATTGGCAAGTTCTGCTGCCAGATTTGACTTCTACTATTTTGTGAATACCAATGGGAATTTTAGCTCTTGTGACCCGTTTGACTCTGATTTTTTGTTTTAAGGATATTATAGCAGACTGCAGAGAACACATCATATGTGCATTCTGTGATATGGCAAATGCCATCAATGACAGGGAATTCTCTGTCTCTATTAAACATTCCAAAACTTTTGATTTTAAAGTGCTTCTCAGTACTAGAAAGTAAACTTTGCAAATTACACCTATGTTTAGTTCCCTAAAGACATAATTTTGGATAATGCTTAAAAGGAACTTGTACAGCCAAAATACGCATTGTGCTGTACACTAGTCTAATATATCACATTTCTTCTACTCTGGGAAAGCATTGATTCACATTTCCTAAAACAATAGTAGATATTTCATCTGACTTTGAAGTCCCTGCTGATAATGGTTCAACCACACTTTTGAAAACCTGCCTATTCTTTCATTCATATCATGCAAAGACAATTCAGAACAAAGAAATCTGGCAACGTGTTAGACTTCAGCCTAAAATTTCAGTAAAAATCTCTCAGCACCGGCACAGAAACACGTTTACTCAACTTTATATAATCATATCAAGTGGTATTAAGATGAAGAAATGGATCCTCCTCTTCTGTGGTTTCTTAAAATTGTCACACATGTTAAAATAGGTTCTCTGTCAGACTACATGTGACCTAAAATGCATATTGTTTAATAAATACAAACATGCATTTATTTTCTGAGGCGAAAAAGCATACATAACACATATATCTGCTGCACGGCATATAACTAGAATTTGTCTGAAGAAGTTTGTTTAGCTGACTGGCTGACAAAAACTCTTACTCTAAATTCAACATTAAAAGTTTCCAAATTATTCCTCAGATCACTTTGAAGATCACCTTGAAATTCTTGGGGACTTCCTGAAATATTTCCCAAGTTCAAATATAGCTGCCAGTCAACATCACACTTGCATTTGACACAGATATAACTGAAAAAGCCCTAATAAATCTCAGCGGAGTTACTCTAGATTTACACTTGCATTCCTGAGATGTGTAGAAGTTTGGACCTTTTCCTAAAAAAAGAAAGGAAGCAAAACTTTGAACATCAAAGACTTAATTTGCAGCCCCTAATTTCAGAAATGTTCGGGGAAATCAGTCACACCATGGCAAACAGGGAAAACAGACAGAAATTCAGGACCCCATTTACCTGACATACAGGAAAGTTATTCTTGTACTCCTGGCATGCCACGGCAATATTTGTCTGAGCAATGCAAGGGACCTTGAGAAGTAGGCCAGTTTCTAAGCACACGGAGAGTTAGTGAAGCTTTAACTAGCACGGCATTTCATTCAAGAAGTCAGCTTCAAGACTTCATTTAAAATTATCAGGGGCACATTATCTGGGAACACAACAAGAAGCAATTATTGGTTTAATTAGCCTGCATTCACCACGTTGTGCTCCTACTCTTTGTTGGATTGCCAGGCAATTTTGTAAAATCATTAAGCAAGGGAACTGTAATTCCATAATGACCTAATCTGCAGCTCCATCCTATCACCCTGGAATATTTTAAAGTTATTTATGACTGTCCTCAATAAGAGCTAAGCCCATTGGGCAAGAAACACTTTGGGTCTCCAAAATTCCAAGTGGTTTCTCTCATTGAAATGTTTTTGTTGCATTCAGTCATCTATTCTTCTCTATACTTAAAAGAGAAGTTTTTCTGTCAAAATAAGGTTAGTCTAAATGCATGCTAATGTGGAAACGCACAGGGTACACTAAAGAATACATCTAGTGCTTCAAAACTGTCCCAGAAAAAATATATTCATTTAACTTCTTTCATTTTCAACATAACCTTTGATACAATTGACCTGAAGAGGGATTCAGAGCAGTGTAAAAAACAAACAAACAAAAACCAAATCCTATTTACTGTCCCCTCTGTTGAGAAAGGAATAGAGCTAACAAAGTTATTTTTCCAGTTAATCTCTCAGATTTGGGGAAGAGGAGAGATTTAGGACTGTAATTCACGACATTTTAAAATTTCTTCTTATTTTTTCCTTTCATCATCACCACATCAGGTTTACGTCCTTTCACTGCACCTTCAACACGTGGCACTAGAAAAAAGATTTTCTTAGATTTGCAAACCGAGAATGTATTTCCATATCTTTCAAGTTATTGTATTGTTTTCAAAAATCACAAAGCTTCATTATAAAACATCCAGGTCATCTGCATGTGAAACACTTGGAATAAATTAAATGGTTGAAGATGTCAGCTGGCGATAACTATCTTTGAAGTTACTTTTGGCAAAACTAAATTGTTTCAGTAAGCTGCAAAACAAATTTGGGTAGAAAACTGCAATTCCTTCATATGTTTTGCTAAATGGAAATACAGAAAAAAACAATTAGAACAAATAAAAGGAGGGGGAAAAAGCATCTTTCACATATTTTGCCATGGAGATAAAACAGAAGCTCTGCACAGCACTAAGATTTGGGACTGGCTAACAAACTGAAATTGCAATGGCATTTTCCATTTTAAAGGAACTTAACTGAGCGTCTGGCCTCATTTTAATATTTTTTCAGTGAGATGTCAAAAAGGCTACACAAATAGAAAAGGTATAGAAAAGTTAATACCAAAAAGCAATCAAAATTCTGTTTAAGAAAAGCAAAGGTAAAGTAAGCTGATACCAACAGAGAATCTGGCCTGATGAAGCGTGATTTTGATACTACTAAGAAATAGACCTAGAAAGTGGTGCAATTTGATCAGAATGTTTCATTTTATTATTGTCCTCAGTGTGTTGACCTGGACCAGATGCATAAAGGAGATATGGCCACTTAGTACATAATCTAATATACTGGTACAGGGGGTATTAATAAGTATTTTAAGCAGATTCCAAATATGCAAGGGCACAAATCCCTAAAAAGCAGACAGGAAAATGTCTAAGCCTTGATTATGGAATTGTTTAAACCTAAGAGGTCTTGTCTGTGCATGTTAGGTAGCACACCCAGGGCAGATAAAAGATAATGTCTTTATAAAAGTGTTTAGTGGATCAAGTCAAATCTACTCTCTCTTTTAGGTTTTACCTAGAGCAGTTTAGCAACTGATAAATGCATCAGTTTTTGTTTACACTGCACATTGAAACACTGAAAATGTGTTCTTTAACATTTGATTCTTAATACCCTAATATTGCTCCCTTTTAGCCTTAGAAATTAAATGAAATACATTTTGTTTAGTCTCCTGTAAGGGTTTACATTTTTAAGTAACGTGTGCTACTGTATAATTAATTCAAAGGAAACTGCAGGCTACAAAATTCCCAATAAAACAACAAGAAAAATGATTACAAATCACAGATCTTATTATTTCAGGAATGTAGGGGAAATGACACAACAAAAGCAATCAAATGTAAAATAAGAATTCTAGTCAGAACAAAATCTTAAAAATGTTTATCCAATGGAAAGCAAAATAAGCACAGTTTTGCTCTGAAGAATTGTAGGTCTATTTAAACACTCTCAGAAGAAGCTCATTTACACTTTCAAAAGCTATCTTTGTGAACGGGAGAGAATCAGAAGCAAGAGGAACTCTAGAGAGAAGTGGAGAAATGACAGAATCATGTAAAAACAACGTACAAATGTAGACAAGATTAACTGTGTGCTCTTTGTCATGGCATAACATAAGCAAGGAGTCAGTTATTCAGAAGTAACGCCACTTAAACAAGATGCTACATGAACCCAGTAATTACCGGAGCAATGGCTTTCCTATAGATGTGTATTTTACAGTTACAATTTGACTGAAATTTTGAAAAAAGTAATTTGCCACATTTATGTGACTATTTTTCTGTTTGGATTTTCTCAGGACCAGTAACAAGTGATATTAGGTTGCAGCCTCTCTGTGAAGCTCTTGCAGGGTTATTTCCTCTACTGTATAGAACTTACAGGAACTTAATAACTTTGAAATTTCCACTTTCTGTGAAATTTGATAGAGATTAATTTGGCGACTAAGAAGGCATTAGGAACAGGGATGCAATGGCTGTATAGCTTTGCTTGTCTTAGGAAAATATATTAAGAGAATATATTTTATGCAGTGCATAGACAGAAGTTAGGATAATTATCACAAGTCCAGAAGCAAGGTTAGAGTAAAAGAGCTCTAACAGCTTTGCTATTTAGAGGGCTTATACTTAAAAAATGTTATTTGCAATGTTGGACTGGCGCAAAGAAAGCTAATAAAATTTTTAAAAGTTGAAAATGTTTCAAATAAATCCACATTCTTTTCATCATAAGGATATCCATCATTGTACTGCATACATTTTAGCCAGTGGAAATTTTTCTTCTAATGCTGGATAAAAAGTACAATAAGCAGGAAGCCTCAAATGTCAGAGATAACAAATCCAAACAAGTAGTACTGCTTGAGCTGGTCCATTCACATCTAGTTTATTTATCTGCACTGCATTTCGCTATGAATCTTAAACACATCTGAGAATCAGAGCAAAAACCCACTTTTGAACTTTGATTTCTATATCTACCCTTCAGATAGAGGGAACGGATCTAAGAATAACATCCGGCGGCATCCTTTTCTTTTAATATAATACCCGAGGGGTTATGTTGGTTATCAGACTTCTCATCCTGTTCCAGCTCACTAACCATTGCACTCAGCTAGGCTGTGCACTGGCTTAGGTAAGTGGTTTCACTTTGCAGAAGGGAAGCAAAAAGGCAGGCACAATGTGAATGTCAGCAGGGCATTTGCTCCGTGGGAGGCCTCAGTGCCAGTCTTGCCGCAAAGCACGGTTCCTGGTAGTAAGCCAGCACTGGATAAAACACTGGGAAAGTGCTGGGAGAAGGACTGCAAACCCAGACCCCACCCCCATGAATGTGTACTTCATTGCTTTTGAGACCTTGCAGAGTCTTGGCTCCAAGCTCTTTGTCCTAGCACTTTCTTCCCCATACGTACGTTACATTTTGCCCAGACACTAGACTGCACTGCAAATTCAGAGCTAGTATAACCTTTCATTGCCTACATTACTTTGAGAGGAAAAAGAAGAACACTCCACGGTAAGATCTTACCTCCCCATATCTGCAATCGATGGGTACAGCTTTTCCCGCGTGAGAAGAGCTCCCAGTGCTGTCCTACGCACACACCACGTTCAAGAGCTTATTTCAGGGCCACGGTGCCCTTCAAGGTGTCTTTCAAAGCTCAGCCATTCTTGAGGCCTACCACTCACAGGAAACCAGTTGGCAGTGGGAAAGTACACCAAAGAATTTGCGGTAGACCTGTGAATTTTGAACGTTATGTTTAAAGTCATATTTGCCTATGAGCTAAAGAAATCAACGGAGGCTGTGTGTTGCAGTCAGGCGTACACTAAGCCCATAATTTGGAATAATTTTAGTAGTATAAAGACAATTCTTAATATTAAAATCAGTAGCTTGATTTTTTCTTTTCTTCTTCTTTTTTTTTTTTTAAGAAATATTTGCCATGGAGTAAAAGAGCTGAATTTATGATTTAAGTGACTGCTTGCACAGATGACTTTTTGATAAAGAGTACTAAGAAGCATATTATTTCCATGCATGGCAATTTACATGTGAAATTTCCATTAGTGGTAATGGCAGTGGCACATATAAATCTCCAATTCCCTTTAGCATTAATTGCAGTCATCTATATAAGTACTTGGATTTTCAGTGACATTATACCCATAGCTCCATGGAGTCAGAAGGGATCACCGTCTGGAGAGGCTAAACATTAAGCACTGTCATTACTAATGGCAAGTAATAGCTAAAATCTTTATCTTAACCATCGACAACATATAGCATCACATAAAGTTTATTCTAGGAAAAAAATGCTAAAGAAATGTGCTTGCTTCATTTACCAGACTGTTAAACTAAAACTGGTTGACAGACTTCTAAATTAAGCTGATTATAATTTTAAGCACACCGTGCTAATACTTTGAAAGTTACTAGCTAATTTGCCATTTATTTGAATAGGTATATGTGGAATCAGCTTTAGACTTTTCTAAACCTTCAAGAGGCAGTATTGGATTTCTTGTAATATGGGTCTTTGTGCGAACTTTCAGAGCAGCTGTTGAAAACTATAATATAAGTGAACCAAGAGGCTAATGAGAGAGTGACTTCTGGGATTTTTGATAAAGTTCAAATAGACTCCATATTAGAAGAAATTAAGCAGAAACAACTCCAAGTACATTTTAGCTCAGCAAATGTATTATTTAAACTAAATTAAAATTCAGACATTTCTATGTTAATGGAGTTATCAGAAGCTCAGACTTCTCAAATTATCTGGCATGAAAAATCACTTAGGTATATTTAAAGCAAAATACATCCAAATTGTACTTGATCTCATTACATAAATACCGTAACGTGACATCTGATTTTTGCTTATACCTCTCCAACATGCATCACAGTAGAGAAAGGATTTTTTCAGTATCTTAATTTTGAATCAGATAAGCAAAAGGCTACTACCTAAGTATGATATGAAGAATAACAAAAGGATATTGTTTTTACATTCAGAGCTCATCAGAATCTATCTAGTCACATGGCATCAACTTACTGAAATTTGTAGCTATGAGCAATGGAGGCAGAATGCTTTCCAGATGCAAATGAAAATAGGAAAAAATTACAAAGACGTTTTATTTGCAAAAATGCTGAAAAAAGAATTCAACTCCAGACTGCTGTGCAAATTTATCCACAATAAACTTTCTCCTGAGGTATGTGCAAAAATTCTTAGAACCTGAAGGAATTCAAAGCACCATTCAGTCCCTTTTTTTATGAACACCCGATGCACGTATGTCTCAGCTGACACCTAAGGCTTTATGTAATCAACATTAATCAAATAACTGAGAGCAATTTAACTTGCTACAGAACTGGTATTCAAATCTCATTAATTCTGTGTCCTAATTCCATTCACTAATTTTAATTTCTCTTTGAACACAAATTCTCTGATATAAAATCAAGATGATTTAATACACAAGGAGGGATTTTGGCAATGACAGAAGTTATTCAAATCGAATACTAAACAAATCTTGTTTCAGCCTTCATAACAAAATCCTCAAAGTACAAAGCTGATTATATTGGGACGATCTATGACGATGAAAGTGTGTCCTTGATTCAAGTTAGGCCATGTCCACTCTTGTAACCAGTTCCAAATATTACTATCCTGAAAAGTATTGTTACCATGCTAGTGAGATGAATTTCTTCTCGTCTAATGCTAAACATCTAATAGTTGGTTAATCACTCCGAGGATTATTCATCCCAAATATCCCAGACATATATCTTAGAATTATTACCTGACGATGCCTATTTCTCCCTATTCACTCTTAGAGGAACTTGGGCCTCTTCAAAGTAGCAATTTTTGGATGGCTGAAGTTAGGTGAGAGTACTGCCACCCTTCCAGTGGAACAAGTAGCTATCAGAAGATTATACTTGCATAACTAATTATTCTAGTTCTCCTGAGTGATGTAAAGTTGCACCAGCCAAAGTGATGTTGTTTCTTTTACCTACATCTGAAGCTAATTTTTGCCAGTAAAGTGATATTAGTCAGAGATAAGTCATCAAACCTCTGACAGGCATAGCTGCGCTGATAAAAGTTTTTATAGTAGACCTGTCTTTAAATTAGTCTTAACATTGAGTTAAATTGCCTCAGCAGTCATGGCTCCTTTGAGGCTGATTCACAAAATTAGCATTACACAATGTGCTCATGTAAGATAGCTACATTTCCTGCTTCTTTCTGTTTTCCTCTAAAAAAGTACGTGGGGGTGTGGTAGGGATAAACTTAAAGATTTCATTATAAATGAAAATCCTTGGTAGGCCTTTTTGATTCAAGTGTTGGGGAGAAAAGTGCACCATGAACTAGGCTGGCCTTAAAATATCATAAGCAGCATAGGAAGCAATATGATAAGATCCAGGCAGGTAATGAAATAATACCTATATCCAACTGCCACATCGATGGGTGGTGTGCACACACAAACATATACAGGCTAAGAAGATACTTTTAAATCATAGCTTGATTTAAAGTAATTTGTTTTCATTCGGGATAAGGAAGATTCAATTAAACATTTTCATGCAACAGTCCTACACTCTGGATGAAAGGAAGGGGGATTCTAGACTGGTTTTACCTTCAATTTTCAGTACTTGTAGTTTGTTTTTTTCCTGTCTTCCCTCCACACACCCCTTTTCTAAGTGCTAGTTATTCCTAATTCTCTCCCCACTACCAGATGGCTGAATTCTAAACTGTTTTATACTTTTTTTTTGTTACAAACAGTTAAGTATTTTATCACACTCCACTGTAATATAACAAAGCAATGGAAAGTAGTGTTCATCTGTCACTGCTCTGCTCAGAATGCATGAGTTGGTTGTGGAGCAGAGTTAATTTCAATACTGTATTTGGAAACAAACCTAACAGATACCTATCTGGATTTTGTAGCTCTGCATGAAAAGTAGATAGAGTTCAACTTCTGTACTTGACACACTAAATCTGCATGAGGATCCTATCATCCAAACTCATGCACAGATATCTTTTACATTTTAAAAGGTAGAATCCCATTTCCTAGTTTCATTGTTACATTAAGAAGCAACGTAGTGCAATGCACAGTAAGTGACAGAAGGTGACTCGAATTTCTTCCAGGGAGAAAGCATTCTTTAACAGATCAAATATTTCCTCCTAATTTACGAACAACCCATAAGACTGAAAGTGTTCTTTCTTTTTTTCTACACAGTAAGAGACATGGTAAACTACAAAATATTTTTTGACAGCCATGAATAATTCCATCTTTGGGGAAATGAAAAAAATGAAATTCTATTTTGAGCAACTGCAATGATTTTTTCCATTCTCTTTAGAATTGTTTTTTTAAATGTCATTGAACAAATATCATTCATCTATGTCATTTTGCAGCTTCAAATACGATTGAATATTACTATGATAGTGAAAAGTTATACATTTCTTCTTTACGGAACGGTTCTCTTACTATTTGTCTCAGTCTGGCTGGCTGTTCAAATACCAAATAATAAATGTGTACAGAGACTCATGCAAACAATCAAGCAATTAAGACGAGGATTCTAGAAATCACCCTGACGGGATGGAATCCATGAAATGATGCAAGTGCAGCACTAAATACTAAATTTTGTCTCGTTCTCTCATCAGGTTTCAACAGGTCTTTTTCCTTCCTCCTTTCCTTCAATAACTTAACGGTTGAATTCCTTATTAAAATTATCTTAGCTTTTTCTAATTGGTTCATCTGGTAAATATGTAGCCCAGAATTATATATATAAAACTAACAGATCAACTGCTGTGAAAGACCAAGACTCTTCGTGGAAGCATATATATTTCTTTATAAGTATAGTATTCTTGACAAGGCTTCTGGATTGTTTGCTTTGTTTTTTATGGGGGGAGGGGGTTATTACCATTTGCAAAATAGATGCCTATATTAGAGCTCTGAAATCTGACGTCTTTTATTTTACTTTCTACAGAGTATGGAGAGGCCAAGTGTTAATTTAAACCCTCTTTTCTAAATTATATGAAGATACCAATTTGTGCAAAGAGCTTCAGAATTCAGACAACAGAATTTAAGATTCCCCAGCAAGTAAGAAATGGCTAGATCTTTCTCTAGATCTTTGGATTTTTATTGGTTTTATTTTGTATACTATATTTTCTTAGAGTTATAACAGAAGTGCTGCTAGTATATCCTCCCAGAAGGTTACAGTATTGTTATCCAGTGTTTCTGATGGATGATCTTTATATAAACAGTAATTGTGGAACCAGCAGTCTCCAGCATAGTGCTGAGAGGTACGGTGAAGGCCATTTGGAATTCAAGATGTTCCACAAACAGCGACATGTATAAACCATGATCTGCATCCTGTAATGTTCTCCACAAATGAATTTGTTCAGTACTGTTACTATCACAGCTTGAAAGCCGCCTTCTAGCCTCTGAGGGTATATATGAGATATAGCTTATTCAAAATTCAGAAATATTGAGGATGAATTATATACTCCCATAAATGCATTAACTACAGCTACATATATTGCCAGTATATCACATACTGAATTAAATAAACGGAGAATTTACTGCAGCTTACACAGAAATAAAAGCATAGTCTATTAAATCAGCCATATTCTGAATCAGATACATAACCTATCTAGTCAGATACTTAATATATTGAATCAAAATCACTATACCTGCTGCATCAGATACATCATGCATTGAATGAAATATACCATCCAAAAAGCATATCGATATTAAACTAAATCATGTTGAACGGCTACATAATTTACTAAATTAAATAAATTGGGTCAATACAGTGGTCACTGAACCTAGCATATCAGATCACAAACAAACACAAAGCTTATATGTTCTGAAAGAGTTTGTCATGCATTCACAGTTAGGTCTTGCTAAAGTAGTATCTTCTAATAGAAAAGTTTTCCAAAGACTTTGGAAACAAATTTTTAAAAAGTCATTGAATAAATGCAGTGTTGACTTAGGTATCACACTTGAACAAGAACTTCTATCATTCCTAGACATCTAAACCCCTCAAAAATTATAAGATCACAGGCACATCAAAGACTCATGAAATTCATATTCCTTTAAAAAAAAATCCCTGAACAAATTTACAGCAAATATCACATTTTGGTTGTTTTTTCTCACACTTTACTTAAAACAAAATCATAATGAAAAGCAGCAAAGAATTAAGTTCAAGATGAGAACAAAATGTCTGATCTTAGAGACCTTTCTAGGAAACAATGACGTGTGTAAGCCAAGACAAGCTTAATGTGACACCGACCTAAACTCTTTCCTAATATAACTTTTCAAAGGCCAGGCACTAGTTATTCTAAAAAACATTTACTTAAGGCTTAGTGGAATCAGATCCTCCCTCATTAAATTCAATGGTAAATTTGTGTGTTTGGTTAGATCTCATTTTTAAGATTCTCTAAAGCTTGAAGTAAGGCTTAAATGGCACCAGGTCAATATTCCATTTCATACAGAAACTTCTGTCCTTTATGAATATGCTCAAAAGTGTGAGAGAGTGGCAGGCAGATCTACATAGAAATAGTCAGTAATTCAGTAGTTAAGACTTTAACTGGGATCTGTGGAGATCTCAGTTTCCTCTGAGCTGCAAAGCTGCAAGATTACTCTTTTTATCACACAATCAATATTTACACTTTTGTTTTTCTTTAAGAGGAACAGTTTCAGCCAATAGACAGAAGAAAGATTAGAACTCACTTTTTTCACACTTTCCCTCTCAATACCTCCAAACATCAGTTTCTACGGGAAAAAAAATACCCTCTCCAGGTTCTTTCAACCAATAGGTAACGCTCCTGCTCCTGAATAGGAAATGATGCTGTTGCTCATTAAATAGTTTCAATACCTACCTAAAAAATAAGGTGGTGTTCTCTGGAAACATTAACAAATCCTGCAGTCTCAATATATGGATATATTAGTTTACAGAAACCTTTAATTCTTAATTCCCCTTGCTTGAGGAACAAGAGACTTGCTGGAGTTCTTCACCCACTAAAGCATCTTTTGTAACACAAACCAGCAATCAATACCAAAAGCAGATGTTTTATGAAAACTTCTCTTGTTTTCTCAGCTTCAGTTCCCTTAACCCATGCTGAGAAGCAAGAGTAAGAAGGAGGAACACTACTAATGCAAAGGGCACAGCTAAGGAGGAAAAAGTCATGCCACAATTAGAAAAGGTAAGCTACCTTTTACAGAGCAAGACATACTGAGTTTCTCAATACAGTAGATTGAACTCAACAATCCAGTAATTCTCCAAATCAGACTGCTTTCATGCAAGGTTCAGAGTAACTGTGTTTTGAAGAAAATACATTTGCATCCTTAGAGGCATTCAGCATGATTTTAGAAAGTTATCGAGTAAAAGGTCAATTGTGAAAATGCTGGCATGCCCATAACCTTTCATCTCTAATGAAATGCTCTGCAGAATCCCAATGGAGAAACAGCTTGCATGGTTCCAGTAAATTTTATGTTGAAATCAGTTCCCACATAATACATTTAAGAGAAGCTTTTGAGCCTGGGCCCTCCCCTGTCTGCCCCCTTTCAGGAAAATCAGTAACCTTGGCGTTACACAGGCACATATTGCCTGTGCGCTAATAGTCAAGGAATGATATGTTCAAATTGCCAGTGCAAGTCCTATTTTTCCACAGCATATATTTGAGCAATTAGTTTGCTTTAGTTTGATGTATAGAATCTAATGTTTTAGGATGTAAAGACTTTGTTATGTTCCTATTTTCACTAGAAATACACTTCCCACTTTTTTTTAAATACAGGCGGAGAAAGAACAGGCCTGATAGCAAAATGTGATACACAAAGCAGTAATCAGCTACACTTCATTACAAATCAAACACTTGAAAATGCCTCATTTACTAATAAAGTATTGATATTGATATCAATCATCTCAAAAGTTCTAAAAAATGTGTAGAAACTTTATAATATATATCTATAATACTATATGCTATTGACAGTTAAACATAGGAACAAAAACTGTAGGACTCAATAAGAGTTATAAAAGGAAGTGTTCTGGATATTATCTGTCCCTACAATATTTTAAGACATACAGCTTTCCTGATGATTGATTATATTTTAAGCCAACCTGAAAAGTGCTTATTTAAATTAAAAAAAAAAAACAAAAAACACCTGCTATTCTTTAGGGAGCCATTAAAACCATAACTTTATATAATTCCAATCATACCTTCAACTCATCTATCTATATATATCCATCCAGATATATACAAGTGCACACAAATTATTTAAGCTAGAGCTCAGGAAGGCCAAATTCTGTTCTTTGTTAGGCATACGGCAAAAGCAGAATTTGGATCAGAAAACTGTAAGTGAACTTTAATTTTCACAGAAAATCCATCTGAATTAGGTCCCTTCACATTTCTTAGAGGGTCACTGAGATGAGATATCATGCTTGCAGCACAAGAACTTGAGTTGGTTCTCGCGTGCCTCACCCAACCATGCCTGCTAGGGGCAGAGCGCTCTTATTTGGTACAGGGGGAGACCCAACTACATCGGTAGTTTCTATAGAGGCAGGAGTCCTGTTTCTAAGCCTAAATCCAATAACATAAAGTTATTTTACAGGCTCACGTAGGAGTCTCAAATTTTTTCAGCATCTAGCCTGCATATCCTGTATCATCACAATCCTCTGCAGCTGAATAATAAGAACTATCAGTTGAGCAAAATAACAGTATTAGACCGAACCAAAGAAGCACGTAACATCTGTATGCCGCAAAGCTTTGATTCTTGAAATACACAAATCAGGCTCTCATAAAATAAATATAATATCTCCTGACACAGATATGTCTGTTATTATCAGTTAATATTTTTATGGCTACAACCTTTGATAACGGACTACTCACAGAGGAGATGTGTTTCCTTCACACCGCCTCATACAGGCTTAACAAGGAGTGGAGGCAAGGCAGGCTCAAGCCGTATCAGCGTAAAGCAAGAAGAAACCAAAACGAGAGAGTTGTGCACTACTCCGTGTTAGGAAAGTGAATTAGTGCCACCTTGGCTGTCAACAGCAAAACGCCGCGTTCTGAAATCGTACCCCAAGCAGTACGGCTTATGGACCTCACGTTGTCCTCTCATGTAAACATTGCCAGGCTTTAAAAAGGGTTAGTTCTTCCTCTCTCTGTGCTTTACCTCTGTTTGGAGTCATACACTCAGAGCCAGGAGCGCTCCAGGTCCTTCAGTTTACCCCATAAGCTTTGCGTGCCGGTCTGTTCACCAGAAGATGAAGCTTCCGTTGAGAAGACGCTGTCCCTTTTGTACAGCCACTCTTTCTGCAGTGATTTGATCAGACCATAGATTTCGTGAAGTGCTGTGTTTAAGCTCATGGGATAAGGAAGAATTTTAACCTGACAGAACATAATTCTTAAAAAAAAAAAAAAAAAAGAGTTGCTTTTCAAATCAAAAATTTTAAAATACTTTGTAATCTGTTTTTTTCATATTTACAGGCATTATTAGCTACAGTCTATGTACTTAGCTCGCAAAAATAGAATACAAAATGCAATGAATAAAAAAGGTAAAAAATAACTTGACTTTTTTACTTTCCCTGTAGAAATAATTTGCGTCATTTTTAATTTCATCTAGGCTGAACAGACAGCATATTAAGTAGTAAAGTGCTATAGTATAATAGTGTAGGAAAAAAAAAATGCAAGCCTACATTTTACATCTTGTTGTTTACCTTTCTAGACTACAAATTCAAGACACCTTTAAGCTTTGAATTTGATAATTGATATCAAATTGATATTTGATTGCATTTTGTACTGTTAGGTCTGCAAGAGAGTTCACAGAAAATAGTCCTAAACCATACATAAATAAAAGAAAATATCAAAAATAATATTCAAAAAATATACATACATTTTAATAAGCAGCTAATGAAAATTGGTTGTAAGGCATTTTGCAGCCCCATTGGGAAAGATGAAGCATGGTTCATTAAAACAGGGTGGAAAAAAATCTGTATTTAAATCTGTTTGATGCCAAGGGTTTAATCACAGAGGAGAGCCCTCTCTTACTGTATGAAAATGTTACAAAAAATAAAGGAATATAAAAAAATTAATTTAGTCTCCAGATACACATTTATCTATTAAGGCATGCATTAATATATCTTTCTATATTTAACCAACCCATGATCTGCTTTACTGTTTGAAACAGCTGTATCATCTCTTTTAAGGAAAAAAAAAAAAAAGGAAAAGAAAAGAAAATTATAATTATGAGCTAAATATTAAGGCCAAGTTTTGGGAATAAGGGCGTCTGTGTACGCAAATAACATGCAGTCACACAGAAATACTTTTATTCAATTAAAACAAAATTTTCATTTTACTTCTGAATCCCTGAAAGGAAAGGGATGCTCACTCTTCAGCCCCACTCAGGCATCTGTTGAAAAAAAGAGGCAGGATTGAGTCTCATCACAAAGAGGGCATGACTGAAGTGCATTGTATAGAGGATATAGGGTATGTCTACATGGAGACAGCTTTAAGCAATTGCACGCAAGCTCTGAATCACGAATTTTCTTTACACTTTATCACCTAGTCTATGTCCCCTTCCCCTTCTTTCTCCGCTATGAACTGCTGATGAATCTTACCAGTGGTCTTTAAAAATGTAAGGCATAAAATCTCTTGAAACGTATACAAAGTAGCTTGAATAAGGTCTTAGGAAAACAAAGCAAGGAACTGTGTTACCAGCAAGTACTTTCCCCCGCAGGCTGCAAGGGGAACCCGGACCTCAGGGCTGAACAATGCTTCTCTGCAAGCAGTTAAGTGCTTGTGACAAATGAACGGGCAGCAGCTATTTGAGGAACTTTCACATAAAAAAAAACCATGATCAGGAGATCTCCCAGGCCAGGACTCAGAACCTGGCCACTCTTCCGTTTACTTTCCTCAGAGTGCCAAGGCTAGGGCGCATTCCCCAGGGTTTCGGTGTAAATACTTACCAGCACTCTTTGCTGAAGCTTTCTAGCGTTTTTGCGGGACTTGCCTGTTCAGCCTGTCAGAGTATGGCATGTAAATTCATTGCTCTTTCCAGAACACCATATTTATTCTGGTAGTGCTAAGAAAGGTTTTATATATCTTCCTCAGTTCCTTATAAACTCAGATTTTATTGTGATAAGCTGGAAACTACGAGGCCTCTTTAACATTATGTGGCTTTTACTCTCATGTATTACATTTAAAAGTAGGGTGAAACACCTGGTTCATCATTAGCATCTGGAAAAGCACAAGAAGTGCCACATGAAAATGGAAGTTTTATTAAAGCAAACAAGAAGCTAAACAGAAGAGGTCAGTAAATAATGTAAGAAATCTGCCGTAGGAGCTCCAGGTGGGAAAAAAAGCAACAGCTGAAGCCAGTGAAAGAGAGGGTCAGCTTCATCTCTCACCATGCCTGACATGCAGGCTAATGTGCAACACACCAAACAGGTTCAGGAAGGTCTGGACTGTACCTCTCGCCTTGACATTGGCCTACGACGTGACGTTGGGTAAATCTCACCTCTTCTCAGCTACAAATGAGACCTAGGTAGCCTTCTGCTGCAAAACACCGTGGCGCTTTGAGTCTTTTGTTTGGTATTTCCAGACAGTGAAAGCAATAAGGATAGATCACTAGAAATGCCTTTCTTATAGTACCTGCAGATTTTATTCCGTTTGCTAGAACAACAACTTCTGAGTCCCTTCTATTTTCTCTGCACTAAAGGGGATGCAGGTGGGTGGGCAGAACTGGTCTCTCCACATTATTACTCATTCTCAGGAGGATCCGCCCATACCAACTTGCATAAGAGAAATACTTTTTTGAATATCTGGAAATGCCAACAAAACCATTGGCTGAAAACTGAGTTTGGGTTAAATAAAAGAGTTTGCCTATCCTCGTAAAGACAGGACTCATTTACAACAAAAGGAATAGAACATGTGCGTGCATACATTGCTAAAAAGAGAAAAGTACATCTTTCCTCTTTTTTGTTATGGTATTAACTGAAACTTTCTGAAAAATTCATTCAAGACATTAGTTCCAAGGGAGACTCCAAGGCCCTCGGTGAGCCAACAAGACAGGAATGTAAGCCAACCATATATATAGTAAACTAACTGTATTTGCTTGAAGCTACACATAAAGTGACTCTTACTAGCTTATACGTACCCATAGTAGCAACATTATAGATCAGCTCAAGGACAGGCATGAGATAACACGAAAAACTGTGCAGCTACTTACTTTCCTTTTTCTAGTAAGTCAAATCAAGCTTTCATTTATAAAGACTGTTAAGCTCTATCTTTTAGAATTACACAGTAAGGTATAATGAGAATTCTCACTATAGTTTCATCAGATGCCATAAGCAACATAAAAGCAGACAGTATTTAAACAGATGGATTTAACTCTCTGAAGCACTTATATTAGAAATACTATGACCATTATAAAAGATGCCATTTTTTATTTCTAAGATGTCTTCTGTTGTGCCGCAACCCCCAAAATAATTAAAGGTGACGACTGTCTTTTCCATTGCAATGTAACCCCCTACATACAATGACACACGCACCCTTCCTTACTGCATTTATTACCAATAAAATTGAAAAAGGCCAAAGCATATCAGCATGTCTTTATTCATAACTCAGTAAGTTATTTAGATGTTTATGTATTGAGTTCGCTTCAGTAGAACGGATCTGAAGCAATCCAAACGGCACATATGAGCACAACATGTCAGAACTTTCTCTTCTGGTAAAACACCACTAGAAAAAAGACTTCTCCTAAATCATTTCCTTTCTGTATTAGATTTTAGAAAACTATTTGCTCCCCAGACAATGCCATTGGCTATGCACTGACCCTTTTGGGGACACTCTGACCATTTGCTGTGTCCAGAAAATTGAGTATATTCTGGCCCCCGGTTTTCAGCTTGTTACTGAGACAAAACACTGAAGCATACTTTTTTTTTTTTTTTTTAAAGACCTTGCTTCCCAGCGAAGAAAATCAGGCATGGAGACGTGGAAGATGAACTTACATTAAAAAGAATAATAGAATAGCCTAAAAAATATAAGTTCATACTGGAGCTGAGAATAAATTTTATCAAAACTTTTCTTTCTTTAACTGACATACACTGGAAAGCACAATTAGCAATGCATAAACTGAAAATCAGGAGGCCAATTCAGGTCGTGCTTATAGGCCACAAAGGAGACAGAATTTCTTCAGTCCACGAGTAATGGGGCTGTCAGGAGAGCTTTGTAAGCTCAACATTGGCAGTGTTCTGCAGAAAGGTGTCTACAAAGAATAGAGAAAAATCAGGAAGAGTAAAGAAGAGATTGTACTAAGCACCGGCACAGGTAGAATTTGGAATTTGAACAGGGCAAGGATGGTGGCACAGGCTAACTTTGAAATGCTCTAAGCTGATCTACATTTTCTCTGTTACTGCATGAAAACAACACTGAACATCATCTATTCCCAGTGCTCTCTATAGAGCTGAGGAACTGCATTTTTTTTTTTTGGATGTACGCTAGGAAAATGTGATTAAAATTAACGTTAGGTAAGGGACTTACACCTGTCAGGAAATCAGAAAGTCCCGAAAGGAACTTCTGTGAGAAGAAAATGCTTAAGATTTTTATTTTAGTATGTTTCATCTTCACTGATTAGTTTGCTCTATGGTTTGACTCTACTGCTGTCAGAGATAAAGGAGTACAATGCTGCTACTGTAGGTTTAGCAAACTCTGAGTACGCTGTGAAGACCTTTAAAGAGAAATGTTCTTTTGCAATCTATCCAAAGAGTTCTTAAAGAACTGGATTATTAAGGGAAATCACATTTTTTGTGTATTGCTCTGAAGCAGCCATTTTGACTAGACCACAGTTGAACCCCTAAATATTTGGATAGAGATGCTTTCCCACCTGGTCTGTAATAGCTTGCTTGGTACTCTCTCTATCTATAATTTTTTTCCTACATAATAATTTCTAAAAATCCGAACAGGAATGCTCACCAAACTGTTTTCAAGGAACAGCTGCACACTAGGATATGTACAATTAATGGTGGCACAATTACGCTAACACCTCCCCATTTTAACTGTTTCTCTTTCCTACTGAACATTCTTTTTAAACAGCAAACTCCTTTATTCCTAAGGTAAATATGTAATATATGTTTTGCATATAGTAAGTAGCATTTGCAGTGTAAGTTAATAACATAGATCTCATGGAAATAACTACCGAATAGGCTCAGCTGCCAGAAACAGATGATTCACTTTTTCGCTGAGTCTGCTGGTGCCGTGCCTTTTGTTAACATAGTCAGTAAAGGGTACAGGCATCATATGAAAACCTACCTGTCCATTTGTTTCAGTCCTTGAATCATTTCTGAAAAAATCACATAAATGGGGTGATACGGAAAAATGTTATATGGTTACCTTAGGGAGTATTGGCTGGCTTAACTGTTGGCAAGGCCAAAGCTTTCCTTTCTCAAAGCCCATTCCCAGGATAACCATGAACACACAAGTCCATCCACGCAGAAGGTTTTGCACTAGGCTCCTTCGACTCGCTGATGACACAGATCCAGTCCTACCGAAAGGAGTTTCACTTGGTCCATGCCCAGCTAATTTCCATTTCCACGCAACTCATTCATTGCATGGCACTTGAGGCCAAGGCTCATTTCTATGTTGTGTCTCTATCTTGAGTGTGAGGACACAGCAAGGATCCACCAGCCGTTAAAGAGTGGAAAGCATCTGTCAGGGAGGGACCTGTGGAGAGCCTGGAGCCCTGCAGTCACCCATACAAATAATTCATTTTGTAAGTATGAAGAATAGCCATGACCGTGACTAAAAAAATTGCTTGTCCTCCCACATAAATAATAAATCTTCCAGCACGCACACACAAAAACTGTTTCACTTATCACTAGTTCCTTCAGTGATAATGACAAGTTGTTTCAAAACTAGTATCTTCTTATATGTGTTCTAGAAGGTATATATGGGACTTAACTTGTTTCTGCAAGGGAAGCAGGAAATATAACATGTCTTATATGACATGAGGTGACTCAACGTCCGCTCTTTTATTAGTTTCTTTTTTCCTTAGCCCAGAATACTATGGGGTATTTATTGGTAAACACTGTGAATAATTGCCACTAGGAATAACTTTGACTAGTGAAAAAAAAGTTCTTATTTGTTTTATAAGAAGATAACAAATATTGTTCAAACTCTCCAAAAGCCACATTTTCACAAAACTTGTAAAAATAAGGTCACAAATTTACTTTTGTTCCACCAGTGCATGCACGTTTAAATAAGTTCATTACCTCAATGTATGAAGAAAAGGCTTCACTTGCAGAAGATGGTCCTGAATGGAAATAGTTTAATTTGAGGGATGTTGCATAGTGTTCAGTGTTAGTAGGATTGATCTTCTCTGTAAATATCAATAACCTTGATTTAAGAAATGTTTTGAACGATAATGAAACTTAACACGGAAGAAGACAATCAATACGAAATGCAGAAAACAAAACAAATAAACAAACCTAATACAATGAAGAAAGCAGAGGCATGGGCAGCCGTGTGCTTCCAGTGAGCTTTGTACAACAGCATGGAATAGTTTGACTACACTTGACTGTAAACGCTGTGATAGAGTGTTGGTGGCAGAGTCGTCTTTTTATTTATACTAGCACTCACTGATGGAAGTCAAAATCAAAATAAGAGTCCATTTCTGAATTGGCCTGCTGATTTGCAAAAAGATTCTCTTTTTCACTGAAGTTTGGTGTAAATGCCCAAAGATATAAGTACATTGTTATGGCAGGCTATGCTTCATTCCTCCAGTAAAATCTATATGTATTTACATCCTTATATATTCCTCACTCTATCACTCTTTCTTCCCCTCCAATTAAACATAATTGATGTATATTTCATAATAAATATTAATTAATATTGGTATTTTTATATATTAGATGATACGCTAAATCACTCTTTGTCCCCCATCTTCTAGTTTTGATCAGTTTTAGGACTTTTGATAGCCATCAGTAAGGTGTCTGTGCTTCCTTCACACTTTAAAAATAAACACCCTGATTGTGATAGCCATCAGTAAGGTGTCTGTGCTTCCTTCACACTTTAAAAATAAACACCCTGATTGTCTTCTCAATTTCTACCAATAGGAAGAAAACAATAGTTGATAGATATTTAAAGTACGGACTTCTTCTGTCAGATATATACTTCAAATTGCCATGTAATGATTGCTGGAAAATGTTAAGGGGCGTTTTATCTACTGACATTTTCAGAGCAAGAGTATTCATTACCGAACACTGTGTGAAGAAAACACCTTTGCATTATTTTTTCAGTAGTATAAATCATGTTCTGGCAAACCAAAGTTTTAATTGTCTTTCAGATATACAGTAATGATTTTGGAGATCTCTCTCTGTTTTCATTGCACTGAGAGCAGATGAAACAGTCTAATAAATACAGGTAAGCATTATAAGTTCAGAAAACGTATATGGAGATTTCAGTTGCTATTGAAGGTTTAAGACAAATTTACAGAGCGTTAATAATTCTCTCACTTCGTGACGCAGTAGTATGAAAGGAAAGGATGCTCTAAGGCAAACCCACCTAAAACCTGACTTCCAGGCAATATGCTGGAAGACTCTTCTAGTGCAGTTCCCAGCTACAAAACATTAAAAAGCTAAAAGTAAGACTCATGGGGAGAACAATGAATGGTATTCTGTCAGCATGATGCTTGTTCAGTACTGTTAAACACTGACACGAGAAGGTTGGGAACTACTGAGCAACCGGAATTTTTCTAATACATTTGCTAATCATAAAAAGTCATCTATTAACCTAAGTAAAATAAACAAAAACATTTCATAACAATACATTGAAACAATGCAGTCCTATTAGATCATACCTCTTTATGCAGAAACGGTTTCAAAATCCCAGGCTTTTCCTCTATGAGGAAAAGGTAACAAAACGAGTACACAGCTGATTCAAATAAATCTATATTTAGAAGCATCAATAGATACAAACCCAAAATGCAATCTCTTGAGAAAAGGCAGTTGGTCTTGGTTTTACTTTTAAAAAATCATTTTTTTCTAGCAGAAATAGACAAGTCAACTCTTAATTAGCAATAGAACTCAAAAGAAATATTAAGAAAGAGAACAGTGAGAAAAAGAACTGAAATGAAATCATTATGTCTATAGAAGAAGATTAGAAACCATAGTATTAGAAATTTGTAAGATGAATTTGCAATATGTGATGATCAGAGTATATTTGGGAGAAGAGGGGAGAAAAGAGCTGGAAAGGGAAATGGAATATTTATGGAATGATAGAACAATGAACTTAAAATGGAACAAAATGATCAGCCCAGTCAGTGGTCTGCTAAATTTATCTTTGAGTGGAATCGTTTTCATTTATATTCATAGTCTTTCAGGCTTTATTTATTGGTGTCATAATATATTCCAGGATAGTACCCTGAATGTTAGGTAAATAATACGGGTAAATCTAAGTAGAACTAACATGGCAGACAATGGGTGCCAAATATTTGGTGCAACTGCAAGATTGTTATATATGGACTAAATGGACAGCATAAGAGTCATTCACAAGTCTGATGATCAGCACAATCATAGAATTTTATAGAGAAATCAGCTGATACCAGCCTGAGATGATGATCTGTCTTGGATACTGTGTGAAGACAGTGTCCATACTAGAAAATGTCTACCACTAGGACAGAGACTATTACTGGGCACTGGCAAACAAATGCTCATAATCAAAAACTGCTCAGATATTCCCTAATTGCAACTTGTTCTCCCAAACACTTCCTGGCCCTATTTCAGGAGCCTGAATAATAGAGGGTTGACACCCAGGGGGCAGTTTGCACTTGGTCATCCAGGCCTGACAGCTAGTGAGCTCCATGCCAGATTAGCTTCAGTGCCTGGGAGGGCTCCTGGACTCGTCAGCCCAAAAGTAGCCAGAGTGGCTGGTTCCAGAATACATAGCAGCAGCAGCAGCAGCAGCCGCCGCAGGGTTTAGGCCCCTATTTGTGGCTCCTCTTTCCCCATCAAGCGATTACGCAGAAATAACTTTATATTATTAGAAAATAGTAAAAGAAACAGCTTTGCTCTGAAGCAGTAACTATTTTATTTCCTGTTCTCCTATGTATTGATTGCTGTTAATTCTAAAACGTGGTGAATTCTACAATTTCCTAATGCAGTCTTTTAGGCAGTATAAAAAAATAAAAAAAGGTAATAAAACTGTTCCTTCATATAATTTGCACAGTTCTAGTACTTCATTATAAGCCCAAACCTGCCTGGCCAAACAACAGGTGAAAGCTTTTGCATTCTGAGCAAGGATGGCAGATGGAATGGCCACTTTAACATACTAAAGAAAGGTCACAGTGATGTTCGCAATGCATGGTGCTACAATGGTTGCTCTTAAAACATCCCCATTTTGCCTAGGGACATTATTGTAGCATCTTCCCTCCTTACACACCTTTAAGTATTGCTGATAATTAATAAAGTGGCAATAATAATAGGCAATATAATAATAATAATAATAATAGATAATTTAACTATAAGATTAATAAATAAAATGTAAAAGACTGTCAATCTTTTGTCATGCACATCAAAGCTTTATTGAGCCATATCTCTCATTTTTAGATGCTTAGAATGGGAAAAAAACTCTGAATGGCTTTCATAAAACTTATCTTCAAATTTCTGTCAAGGGTAAGGTTTGCTTTCATGCAGAGGGTGAACTCTGGAGCCTTAGTGGCAAATCCTATGGGTTACAGGAGGTCCTTCCTAATAGTTCACACGAGTTCTCAGGTCCTGGTACTTTTCTCTGTTTAGATTATCATCACAGTAGGACCTCCACAGAGCAGGTAAAACAGCCCAACTCTGTGTGTGTACACTCACAGAGTTTCTCGCACTGAACTGAGCATTCCCAGACCTGAAGCAAATCATCTACTCAGTTTACATTAATACTTCACCGTTCTCACCCTTATTCCCATCATCGTCATGAGATGAATGAACACTCAGTCATTTCCATTTTCAGGAAATTTTGTTGCTTTAATGCAATTACTAAATTACAGCCATATTGATGATCATGAAAAAAATATGCTTCTTCCTGGTAACTCTGAAAAATCATCTTATTTTCTTGGAAAAGACGCAGAGGCATGAAATGTATAAACCTTTCTAATATTTTAAAGAGTCAAGTCATACAACAGAGGATTCTTTAGTTTCTGATATTTGTCTCACACATGATGGCACTAATGCAAATAATGGTAATCAACCAAGAAAATACTGTTGTTTGAAAACAGAAACAGAAATCGATAGTATATTAGTGGTATTACACATTAGGTTCTTAGAAAAATAATTACACCATTAGAAAGTAATTCCTTAAGAAATACTTGGAACCAGATGTTCTACAACTTCTACATTCTCATCACTTAAGACATATCACATTTGTAACTCAACCCTAATGAATTTATTTTAAACCATCTTTTAATAAGTCAAATGAAAAGCACCATGCCTAGCATTCCAATCTGAAATCTCTATTTCCATCAAAACTACCATGAGTACTTAAGCAACAATATTAATAGGCAACGAAAGCAAGGAAGGGTTGCTTATTGTATGTTATTGCTTTCTCTGTTCCCACCACTGTAAGGTATGTTACTGAATCTAGTGATAAACTTTTATAACTATGACTACATCCACAGTAAAACAAAATTTATGTACTCTTTTTATTTGATCTATAAAAATGCATAGGAGGAACGGATAAAATTACTTACCTGGTTTACTACTAAGGTCAGGATTTTAAGGATCATATCTGTTACCACTGTGGCCTACCCAAATTGTATACACTGAGAAAAGGGAAAGCAAAACCTGTTTATTTGATGAGCATAAATGGATAACTTGTTTTATCCTGTTTATAATATTACTGTATAAGAAAGGTAAGCACAGGAGGAAAGCTGAATTTCAAAGTGCCCTTTAAAACCACCCAAAATTTCAGAGGCAAAAAAGCCAAGAAAAAAACTTCTCATGAATAAAAGAAGCTCAGAATTAAAACAGGGTATTTCCTAAATATATGAAGATTTCTTACAGAGTATATGAACTGTTTGCTTTCTCTAACATGTCATACCAGAAGTAAAAACTCAGCTGTGTTGCACGTTTATTCGCACTTGATCACATAAATTTCAAAGATGTAAGACACTTCATGCACATATACCCAACAGGCTTGTGGGTATATACATAATGTTCATGTGTAAATACTGTAGAAGAGAGACCACGGTGTGTTGTGAGAGTTATCCAATCTTACTAATCATTTTAGTCATGGTAGAACAGTCTATTAGAAATTGATTGTCTTTAGCACATGCTGATAGAAACACTTTATCACATCACATTCTTAAAAGTCAACCCCGAAATCAATGGATACTGAG
This sequence comes from Struthio camelus, assembly GCF_040807025.1. Lineage (NCBI taxonomy): Eukaryota > Metazoa > Chordata > Aves > Struthioniformes > Struthionidae > Struthio > Struthio camelus. The sequence goes on from NC_090945.1 coordinate 31,074,203, forward strand.
TCCTGTCCTGTAACATGCTATCATAGTAACATTTTGCTAAACATCACATATTTCAGGTTTTATTGTGAATTCAGTGAAAGTGGTAATGACATTCTTGCCATCCGAGTCACATATTCTGCCTGAAATTCTGAAAGGTCATCTCAACTATGATTTGAATTGCTATACTTGACCCAGAGTTTAGCTACACACAGTGACACTCAGGCAGCCTCCAAAGGATATAAAACAGCTTAAAATACATGACATATTTAGAGAAAGGTACCTCAGACAACTTCTGAGATAAGTACCATTTGTCTTACCAGAAATCTTGGAGTCTCTTCTGTAGCATAACATTTTATGGTTCATAATCTGTACGCGCTATGTGCAAGAGTCAAAAAAGAGGGAAGACGGGAGAATAAAAAAGCCTAAACAACGCTCTGCTTCAGGCAGAGATGCGAATATCTCTCTAACAGTGAATTATGACCTTCCAGACATTTAATTAATCGGAAAATAACAGAGGTCTCCAGCACGTCCCTTTCTCAGCGCCTACAGAGGCGTAAAGATGGCTCTAAAAAGCTTCGACTCTGGAAGAGAAAGCCTTGCTAGTTTACAGCCCTTACATACTTTTAGTATGTAAAAGAGAAGCTGATGTCCCGTTTCCAAGTGACAGACTGTGAGCGCGTGACGAGCGCAGGGTAGCCTGGATTCTGCACACTGCAACACTGGGGAAAATTTCTACCTATGAAGAAAAAGGCAGCCCTGTTTCTGATCAGGCCGAGCTTCTCTTTTGGTGCTTGGAGAGGGGAAGGACTTTGTTACCGATGGTTTATTTATGTTCGTTTATTTTTAAATAGCAGCTGTCTGAAGCTGTACAGTGTTTGGAGCGTGAAATTAAATCTCAGGAGAGATGGATTAGAGGACAGAATGCCAGGAACTCAATCACAGGCTCATGATAAAAGTGGTTTATCCTATAGCTCTGAGAATCTATCATGAAGCTTTACAGCCTGTCATTTGCTAGTTATAATTGTTTGATATAACCCTGCATCATACACTCACGCCCATGCGCACTTACATATATTTCCTTTCATACTGCTGGCATTCCTATGCACGCGTTTCTGCATATTCAATGTTCTAGACTATTCCCGTTATAATATTGTTTTGTTCAGTTCTAAGAATAGTAGCTAGCAAAGACACAAAATACCTTATAAACCATGCAACTGCCGAATATTATCTTATACCACGTACACTTGTCATTTATTGCTGCTGCCTAACACACAGTAAATCCTTTTCCAGCCAGCACATCCACTGTAGCAGCCCTTCACCTCCTTTTATTATATTAACTTTAAATAAAATCTTTAATGATACTACCATTTCTGCAGACTTTTTTTTAGGAGAGAGGGAGGAGGAAGGGGGACGTTCTAATTAAACGTACTCGTTGTTGGTGGCAGCCTAATGTTTTTGCTTTCAAAAATTCCCCTAAAAGAGTTCAGATGAAACATGATTCTTAATAATCAGAGACACAAGAGCATTGTAGAGCTGATGGTTTAATATTATTCTTTGACTTGACACCAACAGGGTATACTTTTTTCCCGTGAAATATATTTGATAAAGTAATAGCAATCAAACTGCTGGAGTAAACTAATAGATGTAATGAAACTCTATTGGCACCCAGAGACTTTTGAAATTGTAGAGAGACATTAGATTAATTTGGAAATCAGTCTTTCATTAATTCATTACACGGCTCTTTTTGTAATTCTCACATGCAATCACGATACGGCACATGTGAAAATTACAGGTGAGAGAGCAAGTGAGACCGTTTAGGAAATTATTCATCAGTAGAAAGAACTGTTGCTGATCTTTAGGAAAGCAACATGACACTTCTGATTTCTCTTCTCCCTCTCACTCCCTCTTTCTGTATCTGAACCCATGTAAACCTCTAGGTACCTTATACTTGGGGGAGAGGGGTTACAATTCTTTCACTGGAAAGAATTGTAGGAGAGATGACAAATCAATACTTTTAATAGACCAAAATGGTTTTTAAAGTGTAACACAGTGACAGGCTTTTCCTACTAGCGGGGGCAATAGCCTGGAAGTCTCAAAGAAGCAGAATCGATATTATTAGAGACTCACTGGAGCAACTTCAGTTCAGTAGACTCCATCCTAATAAAAAAAAAAAAAAAAAGAAAGAGGCAATGAAAGGCAAATCATTCCTAAAGGAAAAAAAAAAAAAAAATATATATATATATATATACACACACATATATATACACGCGCACACACACACCCCCACACACATATATATATACAGGAAGCAATGCCAGGGCTAATATTTACGCTATATTTCAGGATGCGATTAATTTTTGGTTATAAAAAAAGTTTGAATTGGATGACTTTTTGACTTTCACAGTAAGTGCATCTTTATTGGACCCAGTAGGGCCACCAACTCATATATGGTGTTTAAAATGGAATTTTTATCTAATTTGATCTGAAAAAAGCTATAATCCACCAAGGAGCTAGAATGACAGCATCTGCTTCAGCAAATAACTCAGAAGTGCAACACCTGTCAGTGTGCGTAGCATGTTCAGCAGCCAATGCTAAAAGCCTAGGCTGCTAGGTCTTACTGGACAGCACGAAAGAGCAGAAAACACACATGAAGACCATAAAGAAAGAGAATATATGACTGACAGCTGAATGAGATGTTATTCCTAGAGATGCTGGCAAACGTGGGATTCACATTCCACGTCATCGTTGACAGCTGACTTTCTTTGGCCAAATGCTGACCTAAATGCTCCACCTGACCCCTGGAAAGTGACTCTTATTTCATGGATGCCAGAGTGCAGCAAGAAATGCCCCCCCCCACACACCTCCCCCAGTGTCCCTCTCTCTCTTAAAAAAAAAAGAGATAAAACAGGTAAGAGCCTCAGGAAAGACTCAGGTGACATTGCTAAGGACTTTTTAACTGCAGGTATCAACTAGCTCAAAATAAATTTGTGATAAGTAAAATGGCTGCTCATATATTCAGCTGTATCACTAAATAGGATTGCACAGAAAGGGATTGCTTTAGCTGCAAAGTCACCAGGCTTGAAGGGGAACTGAGGAGTTATCGTGTTATCTCATACGGTCACTACCCTGTAGCACTGGATGCTGTTCTCCTTCCTCCTTTGGAACTAAAGACGTTAGCAGAACTTAAGGGCAGTCAAAGAGCACCCACAAGCCGCACCCTTTTTGATTAGAGTAGTAAAGATAAATAATGACTTGAGAAGGACGAAAAAACTATTTGTCCAAGGTGATCTTCTGAACTGCTTATTAAACCATGTCTGAGTTAATGGTTCAAGTGAACATATTAATGATGTATTGAGGAAGCATCAGGTTAAATTTTCACATTTTTTTCTTTAAATGTACTTGAGTTTGCCTCCATTAGTAATAAAATATAGCTTTGTTGGCAGTGCAAATCCCTCACACTTGAGGGCGGGGGGGGGAAAAGTCCAATTTAACAGTTTGGTTTAATTCAAAGTTTGCTCCCCAGTATGTGTGTGTTTGTGCATGTGTGTGTTTCATTAGCAGACTGGGAGATCATGATTCACAGATAGCTCTAAAAGTTTTGCATCTACTATTTGATGCATTGATCCTTTCATTTAATAGCTAGCCCTTAAGCCATAATAACTTATAGATATATGCATTTATTCTACAATAGTGTGAAAGGTCTTTTTAAATATTCATTCTATTCTACTAAATAAGCAGCCCTCCTTTCCAGGAGGCCCATGATTAACACTCCCTTCATCCGTCACCACTCTACACTGCCTTTGGGAAAGCCTGATCCTTGTGCCACTCTGAAATGTAACTTGAACCAGAACCTATTTTCCTGCATCTGCTGCTGCCAAGCTTCATGACTTTAGGCAAATCACTTCACCTTACTATATCTCCGTTTCCTCTCCATTAAAATGAGGGTAATGCCTAGCTTCATAAAGTATGTTCAGTTCTACAGATTAAAAATAAAATGCTATATATGAACTTAACACAATTATTCTACACACAATAGAAATTTAATCTCACAGGACTGTGGGATCTGGTTGCCAATGATAAAGCTGTCAACCCCTAAACTGCTCCTGGCAGCCCAAACCCTGCATCAGCATCATGGCCCAGTGCCATCAGTAGGGCCATAAATAAGGGATGGGACACATTTGTTCTTGCGGAAGGCGCACTCGACTGGATCATCTTCAGCAATTGAACTTTCAGGGCTGGTTTCTGCTAACTGACTTAAATGAAAGCAGGATCTAACTCCGGGTACTTAATATGGGCAAGCCAGGAAAATACAGGAGTCGTATGAGAGAACTTCCTATTGAAAAGCAAGTGGGCTGCATAACACAGTGTTCAGAAATAGTTCTAATAATGTTTGTTAACGCTGGTTTAAAATAGTGACCTGCCTATTTGAGTAACTATTCCAAATGCTGTGGAATCGTTATTTCAAACCGGCAAATTTAACTGTATGGTAAATTAATGTGTAAAAGGCTCCTTACTGATGTTTAATAAGTATGAAGGAAATACACTTAACTTTTCATATAATGCAGTCAAATTGCATAAGCAATAAGTGCACATTAGATGTCATATTTATTGGTGAATACTGTTAATACATTAACATTTTCAAAGGTAGCCCATGGCAAGTCAATTTCACAGCAATTAAAACCGAAAAACTGGTAATTGACATTTGATAAGTATGTTAATTGATATCAAGCCTGCAATAGCTAACATGTTAAATGTCAATTAAATCCCTGTGTTTTTACAATTAGAATTTATTAATAAAGAATCTAATTACAAAATGGTGGTTATGTCATATTATGTTAATTATGCAACAACTAATTTTATTGCTAAAAAAACTCAGTCCTCAATAGCACTTTAAAAACTCCCTAATTTTTAATGTTTCACATTCCAGATGTCCCCTGTTTTTTGCTGTACTAGCTGTAATAGAGGGGAAATTATCGTTAGATGGGTGCAGAGTCGCTGGTTCAGTCTTATAATATTGAACATGCTACGGATGAGTATTTCTAACATACTTTTGATGATGACCATATAACTATTTAAAGCTCTTTATAAAACGTGAAACAACTGGTGTGGTTATGTGAAAGTACAGTTATAAGAATATTCTATATAAAATGTGGTAAGTATTCAGTAAACACATAAGCTATTCCAAGATATTAAATATCCTTATTGTTCACAAGCTGCTGTTTATATTTACGGAGTGGTGATTCTGGACACTAATCACACAACCATGCCTTGGCTACCCTGATCATGGGTGTTTCCTCATGCTGGGAAAATGCATACGAAAGCCAACAAAGACAGTCTTGGCTGATTGGCATACTTTGAGATGGCTGATGTCTTCACAGGGTCTGACTTGCACTTTTAACTAGCAACTTTCAGATATTTAACCTTACCCCTTTAGGATGAAAAAGTGACCAGCATGAAGCTTATCTCAACTCAAAAGAAAACAATCTGCAAGTGAAGATAAGATTTTGCACTTGTTCTTGCATAACAGAAAAGTGGCTGACACTTATTCCCTCTGATAGAGTAACCAAAGAGTGGGATATGACCCTAACAGACATATCAGCTTACCACAGGAGTCAGCATCTCACCATCAAAGCTGCCCACAGCACGTTCCTCGAGTTTCCACTTAAGCAGCTCACAAATCCCTTACAGGGAGCCCAAAGAGAAAAGGCCATCCACATGTTTCTGGTCCCTATCCTCTGTGGCACCTCGGCTTTTGAGGCTGACATCGATGAAAGCAAGGGGAAGGAGTTATTGCCACTAAGGGCATGAAAGCAGAGGAATGAAACCCGAGCTCCTATAAATGCACTGGAGGCATCAGCCAGAAGCAGGAGCCACCGAGTGAAAGGCAGTCCACTACGAGGAATTAATTTAGGAAGAGAGAGCAAGGGACCATATATGGTAGCAGACACAAGGAAAGGAGAAGGAAAAGAGGAGAAGAGTTTTATATCCTCAGTGCACACAGAGGGAATTAAGGTAGTTGCAGTACGGGGAGAGAAGTTGGAAAGAGGTGAAGTTAGGAGAAAAAAGGCAAAGAAACCAAAGACTTCTGTGTTATTGCTTTTTCATGTAAAGACTTGTTTAAATTTGTGAAAAGGTAAGAGTCCTAGGCTGCTGCTTCAGAATTTGAATAGCTACTCAGAATTTGAATAGCCCATTGTAAGATCATTAACACAAAAAGGTCCTTTTCCCTAATTTGTTTGTTCAGAATACTTGTTTCAATTGTCACTCCTGCTATTGCAACTTTTACAGCTTACTTTGCTTTTAATTTGACATTCATAGGGAAAAATTGATTTTATTTCCACTTATTTCCTGGCTTGTCACATGGTCATCTCCATTTGGGACAACATGTAATGCTATATCCCCTCACTAAGAGAACGAAAATTAGTTTTACATTAAAGTAAGATTTTGTCAGAAAGGAATGTTTTGACCTGACAATTAGATTCTTAAAGAGAGAAATGCTTTGTTGAAAGTATTTAAAAATTAACCTCCTTTGAAATCTAAAGCAGACACCTTTAGGCACCTTTAAATTAAAATTGATTTAGTATATTAGGTTTTTTTGTCTTTTTTCCTTTTCTATTTTTTATTTTTTTCTATTTTTTTCTTATCTCTTTGTCAACTAATTTTTAAATGCAAAACAAAAAAGTAAACTTCAAAATTCACACACACTGTAGTAGCATTCATGAAACTTAGAGGGAATAAGATAGGCTTTGAGAAGAGTTGAGAGGAAGTGTTAAAAAGCCGCTCTGTAAACTTACTTATTTAGGAATAGTAACAACTTCAGCATTTGTTTACATACCTGTTTAATAAAAAGCCAAGTTTTTAGCATACAGCTATTCTGTATCTGCATATAGTATGTACAGTTGGCAGAACAATTTAACATCAGCCTTTCCCCAATATGTCGTAAGGACAGAATCCTTTCCTTTTCATTTTAGGAAAATGATTTCTCAAATTGTTTAAGTTTATTTAGTTTTCAATTATTCTAACCGTGCAAAACAGTTGGTTTAAGAGGCTCTTATGAAGGCCAGTTGAGAGTAGTTATGCTATTTTGTTCATTCCACAGAAAATACTCCTCTATGTGACCATAGGCATAGAATAAGACAGGCCTCTACCTGACTTCCTGGCTCTGAGTGAGATCTGGACAAACTAGGGTCCTTAATCAAGGACATTAAGTTTTATGTACCATGTCCGTTTACAGATGAGATTAATGTTTCAGAAACTATTATTTAAGGATGGTAGACCTCCTTGATTTACAACTACACAAGTGCTTTGATCATCACACAGTCTCAGTGTCTCCTTTGGTCCCTAACTCCTCCATGCACAGCCCTGGAATCCCAGAAGCTATGGGAGCTATCACACTGGGAGGGAAGGGACAGAAGATTTTTGAGATGTAAAGCATACTTTGTGGCCCAGGCTGAACTGCCCTAATGGTCTGATGTTCTGAAAGATTAGAAATTGTTTTAAATGCACATGATTCAGTCCTGAAGCGTAGAACTGGCCAGAAAAAAAAATATATCAAAAAGCAACAAAAGACACCTTGAAATTTAGGTTCACATTCTATTAGGAAGAAAGAAAGAAAGCAAAAAAAGATCATTTTAAAACTCTTTGTGAAAAGACTCCTGGTCACCTGGTGGCCATAAAATTCTCCTGAGAAAGAGTATCTTTTATATGATCCAGAACACAGTTCCCCTTCCCCCAACCTAACTGGGTATCCTAAGCTACTCAGCCTCTATCTTACTCTCATCTTCCCTGATGTGATCTCTTACACTTTCACATAAAAAAATAGATTGAAATAGAAAAAGTGGATGATTAGCTTCTAGATTTTTATATCTATATGAAAAAATATTATGCAAAGCCCAATTACCTGCCCTGTCTGGTTTCAAAGCAGGCTCTCGCACATCATGGGTCAGCAACCCAATCCCCTTGCAAGTGACTATTTCGATAGGTTGCTCTTCTTACCCTTACACCTCCTGAAAAAAATGTCCTGATGATTAGTGAAAAACAGTATAAAAGAAGTTTGGACAAATCAATGCTTTCCAGAAAGATATGCTTTCCCAGAAAAACCTCTGTTCAGTTCTAGGCAGTTCCATCTGAAGATAAAATCTGCAGCTTTGCTTCCTGTGCAGCTTAGATGCACTTCAATGGCTAGTTTTTGGGGCTGCTCTTGCATCAGAAAGAAGAAAACCTTCAAAGCTCCTTTGCATCCCTTTTTATATGGCATTTCAAGTATCATTATAAATTCTGTTTCTGTTATAAATGCTCTTGAGATACTGAACTCCTCCACAGATCCAAAATTCCATCTTATACACTACAAAATAAGTCATTTTAAATTAAAAAATATTGTTCTTAACAGTGGAATTCCAATGAAAATGGATACCAAACTGCAACATAATCAAATAGTTATTTTAATTGAATAATATTTTCCTGTCACTAAAAGCAATGCCTTTTTAACTTTTTTTTTTAATTCTGCTGATGGTAATGGGGGTCATAACATAAATACTGATTTGTCAATCAGTATTTGACAATCTTTGTCAATAGAATTATATTTTTAGTGTAGACTGAAAGACTACCTTTACGCTTATTTGTTTCTTAACTTGTATGAAGACTTGTATTAGTCTTCATGTATTGCCTAAATCTTGAAGACTCAACTTTCTTAAGAACAGCTACCGTAAACAGCCTTTTATCTTCCTGCATGGACATACAAATCTTGCCCAGGGTCTTGTTACCCACTTTCGGTTCCTGCAGCTTCCTTCTCACTAGCTCTTGACATGAGAGCCCAGACGGTCAATGCCAGAACTGGCACCCTAGTCTTCCCCTCTGGCCACTTTACCTGCCTTTTTGCATCTTCTCCTTTTCAAAGATCAAAGATAAAGTATCTTTCTGACTTCCAAGGAGCTTTCATCAACCCTCAGCTCTTTTGAGGGTTAAGAAGCAAAACAACATACATTTCTAAAATATTTTGTATTGCATAAAACAGGAGGAGAATAAAAAGGAATTTGTAAGATTGAGTAATGTATCATTCATTTTAAATAGAAGTGTTTTTCTTCAGGATTTTCTTATTTTTACCCCTAGATTTATTCCTTTTAATGACAGAAAAGAAGTGATAATTAAAAAAGCAGTCTTTTTTTTTTTAGAGTCTTTAGAATAGTTTACTCGAGTTTAATAAAGCTGTTCCAAATACTTGCAACATTATTAGGCCCAGCATTTAAAGAATTCAAATGAATCTTCAAAGTGCTCAGCTTATGAGATTTGCAAAATTAACTTTGTAATTACAGTATGCAACAAAATTCAGTGCTGATAGGCATTTTCCAACTGAATGGAGTTCATTTCTAACATTAAACATTATGTATCCTGTCTCAGATAATTTTAGCTCACCCAAGGATGGGTACTGTAATAGAGACAGATTTCTTGGCTATTACCTCCTGAGAAAAATGTCAGAAACTACATCATAGATTGCATATTGTCAACCTGCTCATTTCAATATCTACCTGGTTTTGAGAACTGAATTCTGAAGGACAGATCCTGTTTACACAGATTAAAGTCTTGTCCTGTTTAAAAGCCCTGTTTGAAGGTTGCCAGCTCATCTTCTCACCCATCCGTTCTTGTCTGAAAAAAAAGAACTTCTGAAAATGTAACTTTCTGCTCTATAATTAGAGAGCTTGGTTTTGTAACACATCAGGGACAATGTGCATTTCCTCTCTGAGGCTAAAATAAAACTCTTTTATCTCAGCACATAGTAATATTATTTAGAGACCAGGGTGACTGTCATTCTTTTATAGACATGGTACGATAAAAACCATTCTGACTGCTTGTAAAAAGAGAAAATCAAATTTAAATCTATATAAGTGGCTGACTTGAACAACGGTATATACACATTTGCCTTTCATAATACTTTTTACTTCTTTTTTTGTTCTTCAGGCACTATTTTAAAATATACTTCTGTCATACTTGATGAAAAAAAAAAACAGAATTGACCTACAGGTCTGAATAAGAGTACAGTAGTTACATGAGACCTAGTCATCAGTGGAAGGTGAATGCTGAAAAAAATGAATTAAAAAAGCACACATATATATACACACACTGAATGCAGATAAGCAGCGGAAGAGCTTTTCTAGAGATATAGAGAATTCTCTTTATTTGGTGGTACTTCGACCAAAATTGTAATAGGTCAAATATCCTTTCACTAGTCATTCACATACGCCAAATACCTGATAATTTCCTACATCTGCAGGTGCATTTATGAAATCTCATCACCTCACATTTAAATCTTCATTTTTACCCATAAAAACATGCTGAAGTCAGATGGATTTGCATGAGTGATTAAAAGCATAATTTGAAGGCAATAGTTTTAAAGAAGTGTACCTATAGATATTATTTAACATCTTTATTAATGATGTTGAGAAAAGTGACATAAGACACCATAGTTAGACTGCATTTTGAGGTGAGACATGTTTGCATGCTGGGGAAGATTCAACATCTTCTTTTGCATATTAAATGAATCAAGGAATTAAGCAGACAGAACATAACTGAAACCCTATAAATTTATTTGTACAAAATTTTATTAACATATAAGCCCAGATAAAAGCACAGGAAAGGAGAATAGTAGGAGGCCTATTTTTCATGTTTCATTCTCAGTCTTTTAAACAATCTTAGAGGTTTTGGAGAGTAGGAAAAAAATTTAATATAGAACACAAGGACCTGAAAACCTTTCAGTGCATATTGCAATTATCTAGTTTGTTCCATTCATATGCATTGTATGGTTTAATATGCATCATTAACAGGTCACTATATGAGTACCTGTTTACTAAGCTTCAGACACTGAAGACCTCTAGATCTAAACGTTCACGTCGGTATCTTATTCTTTGACTCTCTGCTTAGGTTTTAGCTAGCAGGTACAATAACTGAGATTCTTATAACTAATTTGCTAGCACCTTGGAAACCTTTTTATTATCCTGCATATTTAGCAGTGAAAAGATTCACTGTATTCTCATTCCACCTGAAGTCTTCCTAAAAACATGCTTCTACCTGACCCTAAGAAGGTGTATTCCTGATTCCATATGAAATAATTAACAGAATATACTTGCAAGAAACTTCCTATAATTAACACCATTTTTATTATACCTCCTATAAAGCTAACTATTGAAAAAATATATAAAAATAACCATTATCGTGGATCTTTATTATTAAAGGTATGTTTATTTCTATTTCATAGCAGTGGTATTTTGGGAAGGGTTTGAAATGGAGAAATTTAGTAATCAACTATACCAAACCTACTAGGTATAATCTTTATCGTCTTAAAAAAAAAACTTTTGTGTCTGCAAATTAACCCCCTCCCACAAGGGAAATTGATTCTAATTTAACTGCACTAAAAGCTCCTTGATGTTCCTATCTATCTGGACACCCTCCAGACTTTGAGGGAATTATGTCATGTATATGGCTGCTCTCCAGCTTCTTTTCTTCCTTCTTTTTAAAATTATGATATTCTAAAAGGGAAAGCTTCTATTTCTTGTACAGAGTAGATATTTACCTGTCACTGTCCTTTGATGCTGGTTTTAGAATATTGCTGTTCTGTATCTCAGCTCACATTCAAATTTGGGGCGTTTAAACAAAAGAGAATAGAAATAATCATGTCATGCAAAAAATTAAGCATATTTTTTACACACAGGAAAATGAAGAAACAAAGCTCTCTGTACTTGCCTTAACCCATTTAGAAAATAAAATACAATTTAGACACTGCCTCAGTAAGCCTCATGGTATTTTGAATTCTTGCATTATGTAAGACGGAAAAACAGGATCTCTAAATAATGCAACATTTTTTTCCAGTAGATTGAACCCGATAATATAAGAATCAATACAATTTTTACTCGACTTTCAGCTGAAGGCTTTCATAAGCTGCGCAAGGCCATTAGGTTTTTCCATTTAAAACTTACAGGTCTAGATAAGCATATTTTATTCAAATCCCTGTAAAGTTAAGAGCATACAGGTCTTTGACCAAATTTTTAACCTTGGGAAGATCTCCACTAGCGTGACAGATTTAAAATCTAAAGAATGGTACTTGCTGTATTTCCTCTGGCCTAGAACTGTAAATAGTAGACTAACATAAGACCTATTGTTTTTATGGCAATTCTTGAATTGGGGACAGACAGAAGGTTTGGGGCTTTGTTTGGTTTATGCCTGTTTTTTCATTCAAATCCGTTTCTTAAGTACGTCCAGCTATTTCCAGATCTAAAAGACAGAGGGATCTGATAAGTGGTTATTGTTTAGACATGTAAGTCACTTTCAGAGTGCTTGTTTCAGCTATTCCTGAATATTAAAAATATAGCTTCATGAAAGAAAAATCAAAATAAGAATGGAAAGCTCAAGATATTTATTGGAAAAAAGAATCATTCCTGTGGAGCAGATACCAGAACAGGAAATTTCACTGAACTACTCCGGAGACAAAATTTGAATAGTCGCAATAGCTAGGCAGAGTCTGTCATATTTTAAAAGGAAACGGTGGTGCTGTGAAAACTAATCAGAGGGGAAAATATTAGGTATTACCAAGATGAAAGTTAGCTCTCTTCAGTCTCGATTTGGTGTTTCCTAAAGACTAACCACACTTTAAATGTGAGTTCTGAGACTCTTTCATTTCCTCGAAAAAGCCAGCATGGACGTGAAAACTGCGGCTAAGTAAAATCGTTGTGCTCGGTCCACACCACATCCACCCCATAGAGAGGTCACACTGGATAGATGTTTTTCTCCATCACCCAGGAAAGTGACTCTATAACTGTTGAGCTTTTCCTCATGGATATCCCAAATTCTCCCCACGGTTTTAGGCCTACACAGAATTCCAATGTTATTTCTGAGTGCTTTCTCTCTTTTTATCCTTACCCCTCTTGTTTCAGCTGCTGCTTCACTAATTTACTGTCAAAGTGTTCATTTCTATATCTGCACAGGAAGTAACTCCTTGAATTATTCCTACAGTCATCGAATCATAACAAAATAGAGTAAGAAGGACCTCAAAAATCAGTTAGGCTGTATGTTAGATTGATGAGATCAAGAAAGGATCAAAAGTCACGTATTACTCTCTGATAGATGTCAATGACATGAACTATTAATTATTGTAAACGCAGTAACTAAAATCTCCTCAAGAAATTTTACATGCAAATAAGATCTGATTAATTACAATTTAGCTGCATTTCATAATTCAGAGCACCAGAATCTCTTCCTCTCTTCTTTTTCTCCTTTTTTCTTCAGGCAAAACATTTCCACTTTTTTATATTTCCTTTTTGTCTAAAACCACTCATGAAACCATTTATAATTTCACTGTTTGATTAGGTTCTGTCAAAATTCCTGTATAACCCCAAACAAATGCTCTAAATGTAACAACTAAGTATTATGCTGTTCCATTTTTAATATGGAACTCATTTAGGACCTGTCTTAAATAACCTCATTTTAAAACTAATTTAAGACTCTTCTAGGTATTATTTTGAAAATACTGATTAGACAGTATGCTGGGGGTTGTTTTGGAGGGAGTTCTTGCTGTATGTATACCAGAGAATAGCACAGCCAGTTGCGATGCTGACTTTTTAACATGTTAAAAAATGAAGAGAAAAAGAGAACGCATAGGATCTTGGCATGATTACGCATGGTTGCATAGGCAGTTCTCAGTGACAAAAACGCTGGTAGTTCCATGTCAAACGCATATACACACACCCCCCAAATAATCAAGGGTGGTGATCCTTTTCATATCCGTTTAAGCTCAGACTTCTTTCTTACCCTGATTGAGGTCAGACAGTCTCCTGTCGAGCAGCTTGCTCTTGTTTGCAGAATCTCAGTTCATCTGTGATGCAGGCAATGACTTCCAGCAGGGCTGTGGATTGCTCCCTGCAGTGAGCCCTGTCCTCCCGCTGCAATGACCAGAAAACTTTAAATCACTGCGAAAAATTCCAAACAACATACAAAAGAGAGCACATTGCATGAGATGTTCCGACACGGGGTTAAACCTGTCTGCTCTTAAATGGAGTGTAAATGCACGAGTAAAGGAACCATCCTTCAAAACTAGATTAACATATTTACAAAGTCATTTCATATCCTCCATAGGTTTAAATCACATCTACATAACCCTACACCAATAGATGCTACAAGTACCTTGTTACTGTCACAGAGATACATGCCCTCAGCGCAGGGCTCGGGTACCAAAGTTAATCTCAGTGCTCTTCCCACCGCTTTCTGGTCTGATGCTTTGTAAGACTTTTCTATGTACAGCGTGGGCAGCAAGATTTGCGCTGAGTGAGTTATGGCAAAACTTTATGGTGAATTTTTTCCTATTTTCCATCAAATCTGCTTTCTTTTTCCTTCTTCTAAGGCTTGTTATATCTCAACACTCCACGCTGTTTCAAGTCCTGCACAGTCTCTCAGTTTTTTTTCTGCTTTTGACACCAAGGAGTGGCTCTTCACCCAGTGTTTATTTTCCAGGAGGGCAAACTGGAAACCTCCTGGTTAGTTATGGACTTTCTGGATAAAGAAGATAATTTCTGAATGTTTTTCTGTCTGAGCTTGCACAGGCCTCTGACGAAAGAGGCACCAGAACTGGAGCTGCTTGGACAGTGAGAAAGCAGATGGCAACTGAATTCAGGCTCTTCCCATGCCAGAACAGCATCTGTTTGCGGATGAGAAGTTTGCTGATGGAAAATTCATAGAGGGGACAAACATATCCTGCTGTGACTCTGCATGATTTTCAAAGCAATACTACACAGATCTGAAGCTGTAAGCTTCCCTCTGTTTAGAAAAAATGATGGATAAAATGCCTGTCCTGACTGTGGATGCATTCATATTGAGGCTTAGGAAGATGGAGGAGACCTTACCTGATTAAATGGTCACAGTCTGTTTTTGCACAGTCCATTGCTGACTTTATCTGGGCATTAGGAGGTGATTCCAGATATCTGCGAACATGTTTTCACTTAGTAATAATAAGGAATGAACACATTTACTAACATACTAACTGTGTACTAGGAAGCTTAGCAACAGCCACAGAATATTACTAGACCTTTTTCTAAAGGAATGCTTTAAGAAAGATGCTCGAAAACTGACCTTGCGTGATTTGCAGGGCACTTTCAATCATTGCTATTTTCCTTGGAATGAGCTGCAAAGAGAAAGCTGCAGATGATGCCTTAGCCTAGCTGGGTCAAGGAAAGAAATGCAAGGGTCTATGTACAGAAAATTATACAAAGGATTTTTAATTCCACTGTATAACTATATAACTCTAACTTCTGTCAGTTACGCCTGAGCAGTTTCCAATGTCCAGATGCACTTTGTTATGTGTTTTTCCTGTCTGTTTTTGCAGCGCATGCCCTCCCCTTCCCAGTGTCTGTGCTGTAGTACATGATCCTCTTGGTCATTTGTCAAGAGAACTGCTGAAATTATGTTTTCCCACTGCCCATCTTTATGTTCTCAAGTATATAATTTTTATTTTTAGTAAAAATAGAGCAAGCACATATCAAAGACATAGAATTGTCATACACTTTTGATTATTAGGAATGAATGGACTTTACAGAACTACAATTACAGGGAAACTTTAGTTTGGCCCCAAAACTTAGACCTTCCATAACATTTCCTCCTGTTCTCAAAGTCAGTGACATTTAAGCAGTAAGCTTCTATATATATGCAGTCAAATGTGTATTTCTTTACAAAAGTATGATTTTTCAAAGCCTCCTAGTAGTTTCATAAATTTCACATTATTCATGTTAAAATCATCAAAAGTTAACAATCACATTTGCTTTTGAAAATAAATGACAGAATCATAGAAGAATGTGGATCAAAAAAATTAACAATAAGAAAGTCATTTCAGGAATATAGACTCTTTCTTTAAACTATCACAAATTAGAAAAATTCAGATCTGTGCTGAAAGTGATGACTTTCATACCTCTAAATATGCTAGGGGTCACCCATATATAGATGGCCTTATACACTGCATCTCTAAGTGTACCTGTGTGAATGTGCTCCTGCATTTTACACATATGGTGGTGGGGTCTCCCCTTATTTTATTAGGTTTTGCAAGCATGTTGTTGAAAAACATTATAGCTGCCTTGGCTTTTTGATCATATATAGAATTGAGCCTGTTGGTAGAATAATTATATTCTCAGTGATGCAAACCAATGTTTTCCAGATGGAAAATTGAAAGGACTTACTCTCTCTGTTTTAAAAGCGACAACTAATGTGCCATATTTCCTCTCCCTCAAAAAAAAAAAAAAAAAAAAAAAGGAAAAGGAGGATTTTGTTTATCACTTTCCATTTATTTGTAACAGCAGTAACCTACAATTCTGACTGTCAAAGAAATAAACTTCAGAGTTCAGAAGCCAACTCTAGGGCAACCTCTTAGAATCTACAGAAAAACTCAGGCAGAATTTCCTATTGGGCCTATGCCAAATATGTGCACTAATTGATCCCTACAAAAATATCCTAACTACTTGTGAAAAGAAGGGATGTGACATGCCCAGAGACTGTTACAGCTCCAAAGAGTCCTCTGGAGCAATGACAGCTTTACCAGATGCCTCTCTGTCCTCATATTTTATAACCTGGCAAAAGAAACAAAGTGCTTGCTCCCATCGTTTTTTAGGAAAAAAAAAACAAAGTAAAAATGCCTACTGCTGGATGGAAAAAATCTCAACTGCAGTGAAAAGTTCCTTTCATTAAGAAAACAATGTAAGCAAAATCAGCATGTTACAGATTTTGTCCTAGGAACTGAATTGCCACCAGTAATATAAATACTTTACTTCCAATTTCAGGCCAAATACTTCTGTCCAGGCTCACTCAGCTCAAAAGGTCCATTTAGTTTAATGGGATGCTCCCACCCCCCACTGTTAACATGCTAAATGACTTGGTTTACATTTATAGGGTTTTTTTAGTTGTACTCCTAGTACAAAGAAATAGGTATCTCCAGATGCTGGTAACAGATAAAGTAGTCAACAATCTTACCTACTGCAGCCATATTGAGGGATACCAGCTGTGGCTAGTATCATAAATACAAGGACTTGAGAATAGAAAGGCCAGACATCAACTTTTTACAAGATGATGTTAAATAGTTTTCATATTGTAGCACTACTTGTATAATAGTCCAGCTTCTTATCCAGCTATACAGAAAGGGAATCAGGTCTCACAAGGCATGTTTTATTTGACTACTGTTACTGCTCTTTGGGACTTCAAAGACATTTAACCTTCAACCCCATCAGTGCCACTTGCCTTTCATGAGACATCTGCGTAACAGCTGACCTGTTAAATCACAGCTGTATCCGGAAAGGCACAGCCATAAACCATCTGAACGGAGAGCTTCTATACTGATTGTGTATTTGAAATATGGCAAGGTTACTGTCCTAATGACAACAAGGAATCTCAGGGACTTTATATGTGAAAGGAAGTATTTAAAACTTTAGAGAGAGTAAGAATGACAGTTCTTTTTCTTCCACTGCACAGCTTCAAAGCAAACCTTTGCAGTCTAATAGTTCAAGGGTGCTATTTAAGCAATTCCTCTCATTTGAGCAAAAAGAAGTGCTCTAACTCAATTCCTGTTTTTGCTACAGGAATATGATGTTTCAGTTCAACTTGATAAAAGAAATGGCTCCCACAGGGTACCACATTTATACACACACTGCCTAAGGTACCATTTAAAGACAGAACTTAGGGCAACATGTTGCAGGGAGTTATTAGCAGGTCTAATATCAATACAAAGAAGAGTATTGTAACTACTGTCAGTGACATTACTGATTTATTTAGCAGGAACATCAGTAATTCTTTTGTGCCTCTATTATTGTATTATACCCTACTTTCTGTTATTCATTTATCTCAGTTCCCACATAAAAGGTGTTACTAGGTCTTCTCTGTCTTCTTCCCAGTTTCAACATCCTGTCTTGAGCCCTGCTTGGGCCACTGACAATAGCAATATTTTATATGAAAATGAAGCACTGTCTATTGCTTGTTACAATCCAGTTGCTTTTCCTTCACATAAATTTCAGTTAACTAGGAAGAAAAAAGAAACAACAACAACCAAGAAAACCCTCTTGTGACTTATCAGGTATTTCCTATTCATTTCAAGCTGAGACTTGTGAATTCCACCTCCTCAGAGCTTCCTTTTTCACTGGTCATCACCAAACACCTACTTTTTAGTAGTATGCAGAGTGAAAGGAGTGAAAAACAGCACCTGAAATCTATAAGGAACAGAAAGTGATTACAGTTGTGCCGTTTTGAACACCAGCCAGTCAAAATAATAAAACGGGTTCATCAAAGAGATTTGCAAAAGTAAACGTTCCATCTAACAGATATACATGGTGGGAAGAGAGCTACATGGTAAAATTGTTACAATTTTTGAGGATTTTTACTGGAGTAAGGAAAGAGGAGTGACAAATATAATTCTTCAAATATATTTCATCAAATGTGTGAAATTTGCAGAACATTTTCATACATTACAGCTTTTTTCAGTAAAGTTTCATAACTCCCTCTATGGCTGCAAGCACTTACCATCACCTTCTTCCCCCGATGTGCACATTGCTGCAGTCGAATACCTTCTTTTTGAATCTAAAGTTGTTCATTTCTTTCTTTTCATGCTCTTAAACTGGCCTTTGCTCTATCTTTGCTTAGCAAGCAAAAGCTGGACAACAGCAGACAGTGGCTTTGCTCAACCTGAAGATCCCTTTTAGAAAGCCCTCAACCCCAAAGCTGCCCTTCCACGGCTGTCCTACTAGTTTCTTTGCCTTTGCATTTCCTTTAGGTTAATTGCTGTACCTTTTCAGCCTCTCTTTCAGAGATACAGCAACAATAACAAAGTAAATACGTAACCAAACACATGTAGTAAATGTTAGCCCTACAAAGACCCTTCTTTTCAGTATGAAGATGTGCGTGTACTTGGTGAAAATTTTGAGAAGGGTAGATAACTTCAGTTCTATGGAAAAATGGAAATTAATGAAAAATATTGGGATTTTTTTTCCCCCTTAAGGAGAAAAGACTTAAACATCTAAACAATTACATCATTGCCTGAAATCTCGCAAGGCAGCAGACAGAGGGCCTGGCTAAGGCCACAAAGCTCATTACTAAAAAGGAGCACATACCTTATAAACTGCTGAAGCCCACAGTAGGCAGGCAGTAACACGTTTCAGCAGAGCGTACCTTTCTCAGACATAGCACTCCTTGGAGTTGCTAGCTTTCCCACTGATCTCAGTGCGTCCAGTAATTTCAAGACATAACCAAGCCTGTTGCTCTAATTACTCTTTAAAAAAAAGTAGAAAAGGTGTTCTACTTCTCTTAAAGTTTTATCCTTTCCCCTTCTTTCCTTTTGCATGCAATTCTGCACAAAACACTCGAGGAGAACAAAACTAAAGTCAGCCTCCCCTTACTATCATTTTCCCCAAGAGCTGGCGGGAGCCGTGCCGTGGCTTTGCCTGGGACGCGGCTGGTGGAGCCCACACGAGCTCCGCAACGCCCGGTCCCTGCTGGGGTACAGCTTTTGTGCTCTGCAGGCATCGTGCGCAACACAAACGCCAGGCTTTGGGAAGCCCCTGTTGAGGCTGGTCACCTAAACACTGCCCCCAGCTCAGCCCTGCCACCACGGTTCTGCCCTTTTTGAGAAATATCTTCTTTCTTGTGTGATCCCAGGTCTCACCATTCAGTCGTACGTTCTCCTCTAGACCTTTTACAGTGATTCAGGAGACTCACCCACACTATTACACCACCTCACCAGAGGCCAGTTTTCCTCCTGTTGAAGTCAGTAGCAGAATTCTTGTAATAAGAAGAGGAACTGACTGCGGATGAGCATTAACCATATCCTTTCAACGTTTTTCTCTGCCTAATGGAGTATATTAACGCTTCCCTGCATAACTTCTGAATAATACTGTATGCAATTTCATTATTAAAGTTTCACTTAATTTAATTCTGCTTTGAGGTTTCTGGTTAAAAATAAAATATGATTAATGCCTATAAAAGAGAATGAGAAATCCGGGTGTGAGGGGAGTTAAGAATTCTGATAATGGCTACAGTTTCTGGGTAAATTGCCTCTGTAATTTTTATAGTCAAACACGTTAATGTTACCCCTGCTTACTGCAGCTCCCTTCCCTTACAGTTCATGCTCTTCCCTGTGATCCTCTTTTAAATTAATTAGTGTGGCATTTTGCTGCTTAACATAATATACTGAGAAAACAGTTGTTCTCCCTGAAGGTCATTAATGGCTGTATGTGACTGAAAGAGCACATATCCTACTTGCATCCTGAAGCTATTCCAGTTTCAGAGCAAGGAGATTTATCAGATCTCCTTCTGCCTATCTGCTAAACCTGAGTTTTAAAGACAAGAAAGCCTGTAGGAGCTGGAAGGAGGGAAGATGACTGAGACACTCCAGGTCCAACCTCAACAGTGCGTAAGGATGCCAAGCATTTATTGCGCTATCCGCAGATTTAATCTCAATAGTGACTCTAAAATCTACTGCTGCTATTATCTGCTACTAAAATCTGCTACTGGTATTAGTAGATTGAGCAGAATTGCTCAGTTCGGATTTGAGCAGAACCAAGAACTGAGGCCATAGTTCTAAAACCAGAACTTTCCTATGCCCTTCATGCCCTGTTTTTTCATTGTATGGAATTAGTTGGAAAATTGTTCACATACTTTTAGCGTCTATCTACCTATTAATGTGTGGTAAAATACAATAAAGCAATTAGGCACAATAGATGTAGTACAATAAAATGGAAAAATTAACCGTTACTCCAGCAGAAGTGCCTTGGATCCACACCAAGTCAACCATTCAATCTTCTTTATTAATTATTATTAATTATTATTATTATTATTATAGGAGCTCCATAATACCTTTCCCAGAGGTGCCACCTATGTAGGACTTGAATATAATGAAGTGATTTGGAATTCACAAAGAGAAGGGTCACCCTACAATTAAGGATGCAGATAAGCACATTTTCAAATGAGCTTTGTTAATTCACATTTGGCCAAGACATTAAAAGCAATTATGGCATTAAGTACTCACTGGTTTAAAATAGGATCTTTTTAGATAAATAAATGTGCATTATAATAGATGCTTTTTAAAAATTGAAATTTATTCTGCAGATGAACTCTGACAAAACTACTGAATTCCAAATTTCTCCAGCATTTAGATCTGCCCGTTAATCTACACTTCACAGATAAATTTTAACTTAGCTTTATTAACTAGAGAGAACCTAATAAAAAATGTGGTCCTTTTTCCAAGAATTATGTGATATTAGCCCCTGACCCTGGAAATAATCACCTTTAAGCATAATAAGTAGTTCCATTGAAATCGATAGAAATTCTCATGAAAGTAAAATATTAACTTAAGCATGTGCTTAGATCCCGTGAATAATTTGGACCTTACTTTTTACTTGAAACCTATCTTGAAAATAGCAAACTATAGTCGTCTGGAGAAGAATATCAATTACAAAAAAGAATGAGCAAGTAACTGATATTGCTTGCTGCTGATGCTAATTAAAAAAATCAAATCTGAAACAGTTATTACCCTTAGACAATGGAGAAATTCAGAGCGAGAACTTAGTCATGATTCTCATGGAGCCAGGACAATGATTACTGTGCTTCGCTAAGTCGCTGTTGCCTTCATTTACAGCAATACAGAACTTGGGGTAGAGAATCCACTTTTTACAGTAATGAATAAAAATATAAATATTATTATAGAAAATACAAGTATCAGCAAGATTCCCAAATAACAGTGATGAGATACCCAAAACAAACCTTTAGAGAGCAACAGAATATTTATACAACTAAAATGCCATCTCCCACACCACACCCACTCTGTATAAAGACTTACCATAAAGACACGTCTTTTCTTTTTTTCAATGTGGGCACCAAAAAAGGCAAAAAACCTCACATGCACTGGCTCTTTTTCCCTCCCATTCAACACGTTTTGTGATTTATTCTTCAGTGTTATATTACAAACGAAGTAGGTATATTCCCCATGGAAGATTTTTTTTTCTTCCCCTAGAATGAGGACATCCTAGAAAAATGAAGACTTAATGACAGCTTCAATCTACTACAATCACAGAATGTTTTGGTAGGCACAGGATGGTTATCAAATGGGAATTCTTTTCATTTAGAAAGAACAGAGATAAGAATGTTTTCTTTGTCGAATAAGTATTGAATTGAACTATAATACAATATTTTATGGAAAAGCTAGGCTTACTTATAATTTATAGTACTGACTGTCACTCACCAGTGCAAGACTGGGCTTTTGCTCTAAGTTACCCCATAAAAATCAAAGTATCTGATAGAGTTAATTATGACATTTTACAAAAGCATTCCTAAAGAGCGGAGCAGTTTGGTAGATAAGTTATATTCACGGAGAAATTGCTCCAGCTAGCTATAAACAGATTGCACCAAAGTCCTGAAAGCATCTTAATCTCTCCTGAGCAGGAAGGTGCATTAAGCCAGCGACACCACTCCTCTCAATCCAAAAAGTACCTTACAATATATCGTAGGATGCAGATGTACATGCGGCCCCAAACTCATATGGAGGACTACAGTCATAGCAGCCCTTCCTTTTTTTTAAAAAAAAACTATGCTTCCACTAGAGAACTGAGCCAGTTCTAGAGCTTTCTCTCTATTAAATATAACTTCTGTACTATTTGTTTCTCTATAAACAATGATTTTCCATCCAAGTCAGGAAGCAAAGTCACATTCATTAATTCAATTTTGCTCTAAATATTTAAAATAGTCTCTAATCAAGCTTCTCACTTGCATCATGTAAATGACACAAATTTGGATCAAAACGTTAATGGAGAAAGTGAAGAATGACAATATCATTTTAACAGTTCCTGGTACAGAACAAGCAATAGAGTACTGCTTTCCATTTATAAAGCTCAATACACTAAAAAAAGAAAAGCAAATCAAAGTGCATGGTCCATTAAAGGTTGTTGAAGCTCTTGATATTAAAATAAGTTATCTTTTGGGCAAGCTTTTTTTTTTTTTTCTCCTGTTTGTTTGCAACGCAGGTGCGTAACATACCCTTTACACAGTCTCTGCTTTTGCAAAAGTTCCTCTCACCCAGGTCTCGAGGGTTACGGCAGAAAATAAATTTTATAGCTTTTGACTTCTTGTTCCCTGCAGATTCAGTTTGAGCTGTTACAGGGCAACAAATGCCAAGTTCAGTCTTCGTTCTTCTCCTAACCCAGTAGCCCCATTCTGGAAAATCTTAATGCGCAATCAATAACCTGTTTCCTTTCTCAGAATGAAAGCTTGTCAAAACTGTGACATCAGCTTGTGACCTTTTGTCAGGTATAAAAGAAACACAGCGTCATTAAACTCCCAACTTTGGAAACCTGCGTCATTTCAGCACAGAGTATCCCTGCAACCATGGGCCTAACACCTTCTACATACACTGTGAGCCTTTGCAGGGACATCTGTGTATTGAAAAGAGTACAAAACATGAACTACACGATTAGTCAAGTAATAATAACATACTTTTTTGCTTTCTCCAAAGAAATACTATGACGTGTTAACCAAACACCCCGTGCTAATTTTTTGTATTTATTTAGCAGCTGACACTATACAAACCCTGGGTTTCACAGAGCCTTCAGAGCAAATCCCAGTTTGCTACCTACTTTATACAATCCACAGGAGGCTTTGTTACTCAGATAGTACCACAGGCTCTAAAACAACCTAGCCAAACAGTTGCCAGGTAAAGAACTGAGAGAAAGCTAACCTTCTAACACAGAAAGCATTTCTTGCTTTTAACACAAGCCAGTGATAAGAGAGACTACACTGGAGCAATCTGAAAACTTCAGCAAGGGGACAAAATTTAAGTGGGGACCAACTGCCTGTGGTGGATGTGATAAAGCCCCTGAAGAGAGGGAAAATATTACTTCTGCAAAGCAGCCTTCAATTGATGTGCAAAATGGGTACTGGACCCAGATCTTAGAAACATTTCCAAATAAGCTGTGGATTGAGATACTGCGCGTGCTGGAGCAGAGCAGGAGCTATTAGCATACATGGTTCTATTTCAGCAGTCAGCTCTAGTAACCACAGGAATAACTTACATTAGTCTTGTTATCCTATTGCATAAACAACCTGTGAAAGGCTTCTTCCTATTAACTCACACAGAATACAGCTCTTCCAGTAGCTGATGGGCTCTAACAAAATGTGAATCAGCCTCCATTTCTCTCACAGCAGCTTCCATTTTTCCTCTGGTAAGTGCAAACACCTCATCCATCCTCAGAAACATTTGTTCATCCTCTAATGAGGAAGGAGGCTTTTATTTCACAGGTGCAATTCTACCAAAATTTTGATCCGACCTCCCACCCACACCCTTGCAGTAGCTCAGATCACGAATCGTTCCCATGCAGTTAGGACCTGCAGTGGCAAAATATTGCCTAGTAGTTTCTAAATTATCCTGCTTGCAAAGCTCTTTTACTGCACTTCCTTGAAAAGCAGTCTGACATTTGGAGTTAAGAAAGTTGATAAAGCAAGGATCCTCCTTGGAGATAAACCTTTCTCCTGCTTTTGGGTTGCTACCAGGAAATCTGCAAGCCTCTTGATACCAGACCCACCTTCCCCTTTTCTTCCTTTTTAATATTATTGTCTCTCTTTTAATTATAGTGGCACCAAGAGACCCCAAATGCAATCAGTGACTCATTCTGCCGGTCTCTGTGAAGACATATGGTATGAGACAGTCCTTGCCCTGAAGAGCTTACAGTTTAAATAGGCAAGACAATAATGAGACACATTAGCATTGTTATCACCATCTCCCAGCTGGGAAATTGAGTCACAAAGATGAAAAGCAACATGTTGAAAATCACATGTCTGCACCTTACAGTGAAGGATGGTTCAGTCGTTTCCGAGTTAACAAACATTTAAGCTGACAAACCGGCACCGTGCAAAGGAACGTTGACTTACTAGTTTGGGTCCAGAAGCCCGACAGGCTCAAAACTGCACCATTTTGGCCAAAACAAAAAACCCTGAAAGGAAGCAATGCACTCAGCACATTTACAGGACAAGCAAGTCAGGTGTCTCAGCACCTTGCATTCATTTGCAATCGGTCTGCGAGACTCTGGACTCAGTGCACAGGTACCCATGAAGAGCTGGCAGTGCAGAAAAGGAACTTCTTCACGGCTTGATCAAATACATTTCTTTAAAATCCATCTTTCTTTTATCGGCTTGTTTACCCACAAAGTGAGAAGTCGAACTCAGTTACGGATTTGCCTTCTTGGCAATCCTGTTGAGCTGGGCTCCAAAGCATCTGCAGAAAATACCCACGTTTTTCATAATAATAAAGATCTGAAAGTGAAACCAAGTTATATTTTGTGCATCAGTTCGATATTATCAGTGTAGGAAACCTGTTTAAAATTAAGAATACTGTACATATTTGGAAAAGAATACTGTATACTGAAGAGTAAGATGATTGAATATACTTTTAAATCCTTCGAGAAAGAAAAAAAGCTTCTGAAATGAATTTATTCCAAAAATATTATACTGGAAATGAAAGGAGACTTCATCTGTCTTTTTGAACTGAAACTACATGTGGTGGATGCCCTGAACGAAAAACATTCAGCATTATTCACCAGTTAAGGAGCCACAGGATACTAAGTTTTGCTGTTAAGTTAGTCTCTTTGGAAAAGGTTATTGCTTTCTTCTTTAATCTGATTAATGGCATGATATATGTTATTTCTCTTCTTGTCAGGAATCAATTGCTGATCCTCAGCTTTGTAAAATGTGCATGTATTTTTTTAAAAATGTATTGAAACAAAATATAATTTGCCATAGTACCTTCTTGTGCATGACTTCTTTTTTCTGATAACCTTAGGATGTCTAGTGAACTTTTATTAACTTTTAGAATAGTCTTCCATTATAATTTTGAAACACAAATACTTTTTCATAAAACTGCTAAGAGTTATGAAATAGGCTCACAAAAAAACAAAAATGAGTATGGCTTGCTGTGAAAAGGCACTTACTGTATCACTTTAATGATACTTGGTGTTCTTCATTTTTGGCAACATATCCTCCATTATCCGTTTCTTATTTTAGAAATACTGGAATGTATAACACACTGAGTAGAGTAGGTAGATAGCTGCTGCTTGTATTACCAGACAATTAGTCTGGAGGTACTGTACTAGTACTGCTATTTGTTATTTATCTTGATCTCGTCTTTCCATTCAACATTTTGATGTGAAAATGTTACACACCAAACTGACTAAGGTAATGCCATAGTTCTACTAGTTTTTACTCTAATTATTTACTTCTCTAATTAGTTACTTCTCAAACACACATGCAAAGCTTTCATACATTAACAATATTTCTTGCAGAAAGAAAACTACTGTCGAGCAAGCCTTCAAAAGGAACACAAAATTAGCTAACATTTCTATGAAGGGTTAGATTGCCTGCAGGAGTGAAACTGAAGAACAGAGGACTGGGAGAGATCTTCTGGGTAAGGTCCATGACACTGCTGACATTCAGTCCTTTCAGAAAGTCATCCAGATCCATTTTAAAAATAGTTCTGTCTCCTGCTCACCCTTTTTTGTTAACGCTTTTGGTAGTATTGCTTGAAACCATAAAATGAATGCTAATTTGAATTTTTTTCAAATGATAATTATGTTCCTAGTCATTCCTCAGCTATACATTCAGTAATTTATTTCCAGAATTCAAAGCAGTACCACTGTGTAACGCAAAAAGAATACTTTGCATATTGTTTATATGCTTAAAGCAGTAGCTAAATGTTAGTTCATTAACCAATCCTCATAAAAGAGTTTGGTTGGGATTAGTAGTGATATCCCATTTTCCACATGGGAAAACTGAGGGGAAAATTACTTGATTTCTAAGCCTCATTTGATTTTCTAAACTTCACTGTATCCACTGATTTAGAAGATGAAATAGTATTTTTGTCCAAGACCAACTGCCTGAGTTGTGGTGGTCCTCTCCAGAAGATAGATTTCCCTTTTCTTTCTATCTGCTATAAAATTTGTACACGTTATGCAGAAGAGTTGCAAACTCCAGAGTTCACTTCTCACATATACTCAGGGATCTACTGAAGGCTATGTAGGAATGTACAAGGGAATATAGGTGCTTTGAATCAATTAGAATTGGCCTGAAAGAAATGTTGTTCATGTCAATCAGTTGTGACAAAGTCCTCTCTCAAATAAGAAATTTTCCCATGCCCTTTCATACAGACTTTTACATTAATTGGGTATTCAGATCATCTCTATAATCATTTGCATATCTATCTAATATTTAAGGAGGTATATGATGGCCTCTAGTGGTGCATATCTGCATAAAAACCCTGAACTGCTGTTCTTTTTCCTCAGAGTTTTAAAGATAACATATCAAGAAAAACAAACAAATATTCGAACTGGATCTTCTGGATTAGAAGGACAGAATATTGCATTCATTGAAGAATAGGAATATTTCATCACTTTTGCTTGCTAATAAATAAAAACCATGAGAAAAAATTCCTCGAGCCACCATTATAATATTAGTCATTTCAAAAGTATTCCAAATCTTTACTATTTCATTGCTTTCTCTCTCCCAGGCTTTTCATCACCCTGCACAGTTAAACTTTAGCCTGCTGGTATTGTCAGTCACTAACTGACTAGGGATACTGCAGACGCTGAATGAGGTAAAATGCGTGATTTTCCATAGAGAAGGTGCTGCCAAAACATATTCTTTAGCCTGAGTTAGTCCTCTGTGTTAAAAAGACTTTCAACTTCGTATTTGTGAAGTATTGTAAGAGATAGACAGTACTTGGTAAATTAATGCCTAATGGAAACACAATAAAATACAATTTTATTATACTAAAATTTTAGTAAAATTCTTTACCTTATTCTTGAAAATGACATCTCACAACCCAGAGAACTGTAAGGGAGCCCACACAGCTGATGGGGACTGCTCTCATACAACTGGAAAACACAGATAAGCAGCTAAACACTAATACCTTCTTTAGCAAGTTAAATATCCAATCGCTAACTCTTTTGTATATCTCCTCTTTAAGTCTATTTGTTTTGGCATTTTTATTTCTGCTTGGCCAAAAACTTGATTTTTTTTGTTTAATGGTTGGCAAAAATAACATTTATAGGTTGAACTTTCAGGCAGTAATTTCAGCCTGAAGAGTTTTGTGTATACTTACAATAAATATGATGAGCCTTCACTGATATTAGTTTCTTCTTAAGCAGCAAAAGACTTTTTTTTTGCAAAACTAGAATAATTTAAACTTTTCTGTCAAGCTTCTATATCATATTTTCAAGAACCTGTTAACTAACAACTAAACTCAAAAACGTTTCTTTTGCAAATAGCTTTATACACATTTATAATCCAATTGATGGCAACAAAATATCAATTTGAAAGAATTTAAAATCTGCTTCAAACTAGTTTTCTGAGCGTGACCAGGTCATAATTGCCTTAGCTCACTCCCAAGAAAAAAAAGTGTAGACATAAAAAGCCATTAAGCTATTAGCCAGTAAGGCCACCAGTACCCCCAAGATTAATATAAGGAATTTGAACATGTCATCCTGTTATACCAACCTTTTGCAATAGCATCCTTCCCTATCTTAGGCTAGCTGCAGATTTAGTTCATGTGTTCTGTGGACACCATGCTAGGGGGAGAAGGAACCCAAGAAAAGAGAAAGACATGACAAGGACTAACTGTATTCATTATTCTGAAAGTCATTTCACAAGTATTGCAACAGAGCCAGAAGACTGCAACGTCACAGACCTTTTTCCACAACTTCCACGTTTTGGTGAGGAAGGTAGCGCAGCTGCAATCAGGGCTCCTTTTACAGGAAAAGAGTTTTGAAATCTCAGGAATGCAGATGTTCGGAGATGCCTTGTGAATGGAGTAGCATGTCTAAAGCAAACATCTTCTCATCAGAATACAGCAGAAAACTATATGCAAGGAAGTGTTTAATCACAGGATCGGCAACCAGGCCTAGCCTCTCTACCAGCTTCCTCTAAGTGCAAAGCATAGAAGTTGAAAGGTTTTCTTAAACTCTTCTGGTAAAAGTTGTCAAGTACATATTGTTTTTCATCTGTGCCTTATCCGGTTTCTCACATTTTCCCAGGGTCTTATGAATTCTGCACACCTGCCTGCCTCTTTAGTTACACACTGCTACTTCTGGGGCACAGGCCTCCCTGAAGAACGGCACCCCAAGTCTCAGGATCAGCAAGCCATGTTTTCACTGAGCCAAAGCGAGTCTACTACATGAAAACCAAGAAATGATCCTCTCACAAGGGGATTTCTCTCTTGCACTCTCTCCTCCTCTGTATCCACCCTGCATCACATCTCTACGCTGCCTGTCTTTCTCCTTGGGATCCGGATGCCCAACGTAGTGTGAAATATTAACTAGATAATGATTTTTATTTCCCTTGCAGGAGATCAGAGGAGCTACTGAGAAAACCATTGCTATGAAGGCAGAATGCAGAGAGTGTCGTCATCTGAGGAGCAGTCACCAGCCGCTCTCTGCGCAGCAGTGATGTTAATGTACAATGCTATATCTTAATAGCCATCTCAATTGGCTATTAAAATGCAGCATTGCACATTAAAATCACTACCCCACTGCTGCAGGAATACTTACCAAAGATGCAGTCCCTGAAAATTACCTTTCAGTTCAACAGAATGCTGCCATGCCAAATGAGCTGTCTCAGCTCCTCTAATTTTCTGCTAAAGAAATAAAACTCTTACTTTTTAATTCTAAATTTACATGATTATGCTGAATGGCATATTCAGCCAAGGAGACACAAAAGCAGCATGGATGTACTGCATGCAGTACCTCAGAACTCAATAGCAGTGGTACTCTGAACTTCCTCAAGAAAATTGTACTAACTTCCAGAGGACTTATTATTCTCAGTTTCTTTAAAGAATTCCCTTTGAGGACACCAGCTGCAGGTATTGGAGAGGGGAGAACAGGAAAATGTAGTCAGTAAGAGTTTGTTTCTGAAAAGTTATGAGTTATAAGCAAGCGAATTCTGAGAAAGTGAGATAACAGAGATGAGCAAGGCTATAGATGAATATAGGGGTAAAAGATATGAATGCATTATAGTCCAAAGAGGAAACGTAGAGTCTGTTAGGCTGTGTAATAAATGGGGTGGATAACGCTTAAGGAAGAATTGAGTCTTCTAATTCAGGCAGGCAGTTTATGGGACAACTTTGTCTCCTTTTCTTAGTCTAGATGAAGATGAGAACAAGGACAGACAGAGGTAGAAAATAATAGAGAGTGCTGTAGCGAGCTCATGTCTGTTGCTATCCCTGATTCATAGTAGGAGATCAAAAGTCAGGTCAAAGAGATTTCTGGAATTTAGCAAAAACATGTTTCAATTCCATAAGCTTCAAAATGTAGAGAGGGCTTCTCTGCTCCATATATCTACCCAGTTGAACTGATCTGATCTGAAAACAGATATTCAATTGTGTGAGAGGCCTGAGCATCTTACCTCCTCTACAAACAGCTACTTCTACTACCCAATCTGACCCTGTAAGCCATACTAGATCTGTTTGATTGGCTTTGAAAGGGAGAACTAGTTGGGTATATGCATATGAAGCAAAGCGTCTTCAAAATATTCTGATGAGCTGGTCCACAAAGCTGTTTTAAGCATACTAATTTTGATCAATTTTGCTAAATCTTTTACCTGAATTCCTGACATATCTGCCTAGGGGCTAGCAATTGCAGCTTTTGGCCAAAGTTGCACAATTTATTAGTCTGCCCCAGGGCCAAGGACTCTGGAAGCTGCAGAGCCACAGCCCCAGGGACTCTGTCCTGAAGCTCAAGACCCCACGGGAAACATGCAGCTGCCCAGTGAAGTTGACAATCTTGGCAGTTTCACTGCTGGTATCATCTGTGAAGCTGACAAGGACATCAGTTTCTACTAAAAATCTAAAGGGACAGAAACGTCTTATTCTTCAGAGAATTCAGATGTGCAATTTCTCATATTCAGCCTGAAATCAGTTCTCCTTGCCCCCCAAAAACCACATGTTCAAACCAGAGACTCTTTTTTTTGACAGCTCTATGGTGAAATTGATTCCTGTTTTTCTATTTCAGTCTTCTTGCAAGAACATAAAACAGACCAAATTGTAAAAAAGTATTCTTAACTACTTGAAGGTATTAGGGCAATGCTTTTTATTGTCTGCTGCTAGCATTTGCAAATATTTGCTATTGCAGAAAAAAAAACCAAAAGATTTTTATAATGAGCTCTACAAATAGATTTAAAACAAGGAAAAATGCAGCCCTGCAGCAGAGATTCCTCCCTTTTTAGTCTCATATATTCCATGAATCTTCAGAATCACGGTAATACAGCTGACTACAGGGTGACATTCTAGCCTACAGGTGAATGTAGGAGCAAAGTGAGAGCAGGAAGCTCACTAAGCTCAAATCGGAGAAAAACTTTGGCTGCAACAAAATCTGTTCGAATATATACTCCTTTCACTGGGAGATATGTCTTGCCCTTGTAAACTGGTTTCAATCTGGCCTCAGAAAAGGCAAATATTTTTGAAGTCAAGCAAAGAGAAATTAATAATAAGCCACGTAGTCTAACAGACTCTGGGCCAGATTCTCCATTACCAGGAACCCAGGCCTTCATGACTTCAGGAGAAGGTGGCAGTTGCCATGTATAATAGTGTCCAGCTGCTAAAGGAGAGACCAGATGAGCACTTCCCTTTAAAAATAAAAATAAAATATGTCTTACCTAGAAACACGCCGAATCTCTGCAGAAAGAAGTATTATGCTGCACGCCCATTTTTTCCCAATCATGCTTTAAATAATCTGAGCTGCTTTATGCAACACTAGTAGTAAGTACCAGGAAGATATTGCACTGGTGACCTTGGATTTTACAGCCCATTACTCCTGAGCGCTCTCCACAAGACTGCTACATTGCCACCTGCCACATAACACCTCCTCTAATGCCATCAGGAGGTCAAATTCTGTTCACACTTCCCCAGGTCCTACCCTCGTGGTGTCACGGAGCTTTTTGCATAGAACTGTGAACAGAAAGTGATCTGGGGCTGTCGGCGTGCTAAGGATCCTTCCTCCCCTCTCAGGTCTGTTTTTGTCACTTCTCTGACAGGAGGTGTAGAAGAAGAGAAAGGAAGATGACGAGCAGAAACATTTCCATTTTCAGCTTGGTTAAAGGAGTATTTCAAATCAACAGATGCCACAAGCTTTATGAAGAATTCAAAAGCTTAGTAATTATTATAATTTTAAATATTTTTTTAAGAAAGAAACCTGAACATATGGAAGGCATGAAAACACACACGCAGTCTGAATGCAAATGTCCAGAAAAAAAGGTCAAAGCAATGCCCTCACCACTTGTAGCAATTTTTACATGCAAGCCATATTTGAAGTAATTAGCATAGTTGTTTTGCCTTTTTATTTGCACAAAAGGAGCTGACAGACTACCTAGAGACCCTAAAGAAAATTGCCTCAGGGGAAGACAAAAGCTGTCAACATCAAGCTGCAGAGATCTCTTTGAGGAGGAAAACAAATTCCCAGCAAGAGGAGTTGATATGCCCCTTGATGAGCTGTTCAAATAGGAAACACAGACACTTGGAGAGAGCCTGCTGCAAACACATCCATACAAGAAACGCAACATTTGGCAAAAAATTTGGCATGACAAAAAATGAAAACTGAAAGCAAGCATACGGATATGATGGAACTAAGAAATGCTGGCATGCCATAAAGGGAGGAAGAGCTGAAGTGAAAGCAAATATGCCTAGCAAACTAGATACAAAAACATGTGCTGGCTGGCAGTACCGGCTAAGCCCTGGCCACTACCAGCAAAGAGCAGCACTACTTCAATCAAGTGGTAAGGGAGCATTTTATGTCACATAGAAAAATGTAGTAGATATTCTGATATTATAGTATTTTATTGAACTAATACAAGAGCAACAGCAAAAAAAGGTTTAATAACCTACCCAGGAGGGTTAGTAGAGAATTTTCCCTTTCACAAGCTTTTTCAATGTCTACAATGCATTCCCCAAAAAATCAACATTTTCCACAGGCAATGTTAATTTTTGCCTACATGCCTCAATTTTCTATTATATCATGGAAAATAAAACAAATCATTTGGATTAGTTCAGAAATTTACTTTCCTTTTGCTTGGGCTTCTTGGCTGAAGCTACCATTTCATGGGACCAGCATTACTTAAGGTATTTAAACACCTCAGCAAGATTTAAAAATAAAAATATGAATTCTGCTCATATGAGCTTCACTTAAGCTCATAAGTAAAACCTGTCACCATCTAGTGGCATCTTTTGCGAGTCCTCGAGTATTTCGGTGAACAATTATTTGGGGAGAATTTGGCAACTCCGTACCCTCTTTATTCCCATGTCCTAGTGGAGATGCAGATAAATCTTAACATTCTTCAAAGTGATCCCCCAGCACAGGCTATCAATGTAAGCAAGGTGAAAATTTCAATTTCTGTTTTGGGAACTTAAGTTTTGTCTACGAACACATGTTCCACTGAAAAATGGGTAATCAGAGTCTGTAAGGCGAGACACCAGGACAGCTTGAATCTATGTACTCAGCATGTAGTTCAGGAATAAAAAATACACCTCCTTTTAAGGACTTCAAGGAAGCCATACTAAAAAATACAATGCATACAAGCAATTAATGAAAACAACAAGATGTAAAAATATTTAATCTATTTAGTTTTATCCCTTTTAGCTATTTTTTAAAGTACTTCAGGCAGAGTTAAGATAATAATGCCACCGCAGACAATAAGCTAGTCATAAAGTAGGGCAGGTAAAGCTATGACAATAACGAAATGATCTGACTAAAGCCTATTATCTTCATTAATTTTCACTCACTTTCCACCACAGTGGGAAGATATTAATATTGCTAATATCTTTTAGCCTATTCAGAAAGAAATGTATCCCTTGAGCAAATAAGCTAAATTATTAATTTCTTTGTATTAGGAATTATACAATAATAATGATAATAATAATAATAATTATATAATAATAATTATTAATTGATTAAATGTATACATTAAGTTTCTGGTTACAGTCTTCAGATGCAACTAATGCATGCAGATGCAACTTCAGATGTAACTAACCACCGTCTAAGAAGGTAGCCCTGCCTGTTCCTTTAGAAACTCTAAAGGATTCTTTTGAGAATCTTAAAAAAAAAAAAAAAAAAAAAAAAGCCAGAGGGTTTTCTGAAATGCACCAGTAAAAAAGCATGAAATATTTCACTAAACTTACCTATTACTATCATTTTATGAAAGTCCTCAAGACTTTTTTGTAGCAAAGTATGCTGTAGAGACAGGATTTTCATTATCAGTATATTCTATTAAACAAACTGGATAAACAGCCTCTGAAATACATACAGGAAAGGTTGTTAGATGTCCAAAAACAAGTGACTCATGATTTGCTAAGAATCTTCACCAGTTGTGACAGGGGCCTAATATCTAGTTTCTAAAATTAAAAAATCAGTTGCTATATTTCTTCTGTGAAAGCTTTAACACACCTCTTCTGAGAATACAATGTGAAGAAATTGATTGAACCTATTCACTTCAGGTTTCTAAAACACTTTACCAATAAACAGAAAATTCTAGCATTTAACAGGTGCAAATCAAAGATCTAAACCATGCCCCTTCAGACACAGTCAAACTAAAAGACTTTGCAAACACAGAATTTTATTGTCCACGTAGGAAAAGAATTGCCCTCAATAACATATATTATCTGCCTGAGAAAGTCTACAGCTTCTCCAATACATGCAAAGTAACAGACAAGCCTTTAGTTGTGTTTTTTTCATGTGCTTTTAAGTCAGTTATTTTAAAGGCAAAATTGAAAAGATGCAATGAGTTTTTAAAAAAAGTTCTCACGTTTTCATAAAACATTTGGAACACCAATTTCTTTCATCCTTATTATCCATAGGTCTCATTAATTATCCTTATAATGACTTTCTAAATCCATTCACATGAAGCAAGCATGTAAAATAAATGACCCAACTGTGCTCAAGAGATCACTTAACAACGGGAATGCTTTCTATAAATTGTAAAAGTACTACAGTAAAAACTACATACAAAACCCACCTCAGTACTTAGGAAAACATATTTTAGGACAGCATAAAGAGTTTAGTGCATATATAAACACAAGAGAAAAAGCACCAAGAGACTCTATTAAAACTCACCCTTTTTTCCAAATTTTTTTTTTTTAAGTAAAATATATATTTTACTCCTCAAAAGTGTCCACCGAAGAACTTGTTTGTATAGTGCGCAAGCACAAAAAGTGGAGTTGAAAAGCACCATACCAAGGCATCAATAGTAACTGACAACCT
This sequence comes from Struthio camelus, assembly GCF_040807025.1. NCBI lineage: Eukaryota > Metazoa > Chordata > Aves > Struthioniformes > Struthionidae > Struthio > Struthio camelus. The sequence goes on from NC_090945.1 coordinate 31,109,458, forward strand.
TAAGTATTTTCAGTGTCTGCAAACCACTGATAGAATTCACAATCAGAAATTCAAATGACTCTAAACTAGCTAAAATGCCTGTGTCAAGAAATATAACTATAGGAATGTGAAGTCTCTCAGAAGAACCGTTTGCAACAGATGATTAAATAAAAGTTTATCCAAGTCTGTATTTGATGTGCTAGAAAAAGTTCAGAGAGAGTTGTCCTAGATGAGAGGTTTTATTTCTATTGCACATTGCACTAAAATATGAGAAGCAAATATCAAGATGTATTTCAACTTCAATAGCTATAAAAAGGCTTATATCTGTCACTCTGAAGACACACAAAACAACTAAAAGAATCACAAGAGACATGAGAATTATGACTTTCAGGCAAAGCTGACATGCAGTGGACCCCAACTGACTAATGTGGATTTAGATGAACAACAATATAAATCCAAACCAGAAAACCATACACATCCCAACATATTTTAAATTCATAGTAACAATGCTTTCATAGTTGTTGATTAATTCCAATCTGAACTTCTACATCTTTAAAAACAAAGAGAAAAGAATAGAAAATCTAAAGAATATTTTACAACTTTTTTAACATACTAAAACTTCAGACATCAGTAGGGAAATGCTAGAGAGCAGAGCAAGACTGGATTTTGTCTAGAATATTACTCAACAAGATCGGAGGAGGCGGAAAAGAAGAACGCGTACTGAAGATGATAGCTATGATGTGCTAGAATTCGACTTATATGGCAATCTAAGTTACATGCATTGCAATTCAAAACCATGCATATCAGGGATCATATTCTTCAAAAGCACATCAGAATGATGACCTTGCTACTTGCATTGAAGAAATCAAAGCATAACAAACGGTCTGAAGCTATTCTTCACTCCGAGACAACTAAGTGAATCAAGTCCCTGCAAGAACATTCAAATTTGCACAGCTACTAAAGCCAGACAAACAAATTCGGTCTCTGTGTCGTGGTTTTAGTACTTTCAAAGGTAAGGCTCAGCTCTTATGTTGTGAACATTAATTGCAGTGACTTAAAGAGCAGGCTAAGGAAGCGGACTAAAAGCTGGGATCTCTCTTGAAGGCCTATTCATGTGCCCTCGTGCAGGATTAAGGCTCCTGTTGTTTGGTCCATAGTCTGATATTCCTCATGCAGGCTAGAGATGAGGCAACACTGGAGGCAAAAATGGGTTCAAATCATAGCTCAAAATATAAAATAATCCTAGTCATAAAGTCCTGTCTGAGGACAAACCACCTGCAGTTTATTACTTTCTTGAAGCAATTCTCTAGCCTATCCTAAGTATAATGCTAACATCATTGCCATGGAGTTATTAAGTACCTGTAATGTAGATCTTTGCTTTAACTGCTCATGTAAGACCTAGCCAGAACCAGCTGTGGTAGGAGACGGCACTGAATGGATGAGGACTCAAACGCTGAATGATGCAGACCTTTGCCAAAATCCCCACTACATCTTACAAGGAAAGGCACTGAAATACTCGGACATTAGTCACCTTCAAATGAAAGTCAGGTACATACAAAAACGCACATGATCCAAACAGCCAGAAAAGGAATTCAGGCCTCTGTGGTACAATTTTGTTTGCATTTACTGAGATGCAACTTCCCTTTAAGTCATTGCAAGTTACACCTGAGCGAAAGAAGGCAAACTAAGTCCTTACTTACATTTCAGATGACTTCCATCACTTACAATTCTTTAAGAAATGCAGGGTCAGGAAAATTGCTACAGAGGAAGAGTCTCAGAGCACAAGCTGGCAGCTGAAATTGTCTGAAATTGCCGCAAAAAAACACATCCACAAGTCTCTGAAAGCTTCTTCAGCAGCTGAAAGAATGAATGGAAAATTATATGGTGGAAGCTGCTGCTACAGAATTACAGTAAACATGAATGGTAGCACATATGTACTGTCATGAAACAATACATATGAAACTCCTTTTCAAAAGCAGGAGGAAGGAAAAAGAAAGAATTCACAGTCGGAAAGCAATACAGAAGTTCTTTTATCAAAACATCAGTGGAAGTCAAGTGACTAACTTCAAAGAGGAATTTTGCTTGGCTAAGGAGGATTTGAATAAGAAATGAACAGTGGGTCAGCACCTTCACCTTTTAAGGACTTCACTGCCAAAAGAAAATCCTCCCTTCCATCATCTGTGCATTCTGCATTCTGAACAGTACGAAAACCTGCCTCTCAGTTCTGAAAATTATAAATTCTTCAGAATGTTGCCATATTGCATTAACGCAGCATCTTGGCCTTAAGCTATTGTAGTGGACAAACTAGCCGAGGTGGCTTGCCTTCCATACATGGGAGAAATGCTGCTTGTTAAGACTGAAATCATTTAATGTTTCACTAAGTGAGAAGATGTATAGAGCATTCTGTAAACATTAACAGCGTTCTTATTATCCCAGTATAATGTTTACACGGGATACTGACTGAACACTATACAGTAACATAACATATATAAACTACTATAAGCTAAGAATGTATTATCTGCTAAGAAAAAAAGAATCTTCCTCAGCCTCCATTTCTGATGCAAGTTTGTAGACCCTAAACCATTTATAACCGTGTGAGTTTAGGAACTGTTTAAATTCCACTATTTATTTGAAAATCTTGAAATCTAGAAACTGAAATATTGGAACGGAATATTCCTAAGTGGGGTTCAGGAAGAAATAAGAAGTGCTATTGGCTTCTTCGTGCATGGTATCTCCTCGTAAGAGTGGCAGAACAGCTGGTGCAGCACATCAACCTTAGAAAGAAATGAGTGAGCACTCCCAAATACAAGTTTCAGAAACTGAGATTTGCCTTTGTAGGTACTTTCTGGGTCTAGATCCACACTGATTTACTGACGTATTTTAAAAATTAATATTGTGCTCAATTTCTTGAACGTCCATCAGTAGAAAGTCCCTAGCACAATGTGGGAGGAAAGATTAAAAAAATAACTAACATGGAACTAGAACAGAATGTGGGTGTTTAGTATAACAAGTACACTTTGACAGGAATGTAAGCAGTTTTCAAAAAGTATTTAACCTGACTGGCAGAAATCTTGTAGAAACAAATTAGTGATGCAAAAAATTTACAGGAAAATTAGAAATACGATTTAAGCATATTGGATATCCATTAAAGACTGAATTATTTAAAACCCATCATATAATATGATCCAGTAGTTCTCCAGCATACTAATTTTATTTGTATCATTTCTTTCCATCACATTTTAATCAAAGGTGTAGTTAAAGAGTAGGTTTGATGAGCCTGTATAAATGATATTATGAAGCATGGGCCACGCAACAATTCACAGTGTTCATCTGACTATAAGAATTCAGGCTTGTGTTTTCTATTGTTTAAGTTACTATGATTTTGCCCTATCCTATCTGCAGAGGCCTGAGAACTTTTCACATCCTCTTTTTTTTTGATTGTATGTCAAACTACTATAACCCTAATTGTGAGAGCAACATGGGGTTACTGGCAGGCCTCTATAATCCATTTATTTTTTTGCTGAATGAATTGTCTGTTTTTTCCTTCTTTATTGCTACAGAGGAATAACCTGAAAAGACTACTAACCTACTCTTGTAGGCTATCCGTTTTACTGTCTCAACAAGTTCTGTATCAAATCTTCTCATTCCTCTGAGTAGAAAAACCGTACTTAATAGCCATGAAAACCTGACTTGCTATCAGAATATTCAACCACTTCTTTTTGTTTTCTTTATTCAAAATAAAGAAAATTTTTTCATTGTAGTGAAGGATTACTTGTTCTAGTACCATTATCTAATTGAAGGATGGTGATGTTTAGGTTTTTTATTTGTTGAAATTGCAGAATCTTTCAAAATAAAGGAAATATGTTCTCTACAACTATTCCATGTAATTCTATTGGCGTTTCAGAGATATGAGTGTTTCCTGTCTCTTTTCTTACTGACATGCTCATTCAGAAGTGCTGGAAAAGGAAAAAACAGAAAACACTTTACAAGAAAGAATATACAAAAAGTCTGAAAGAATAAAAAGATGCCTATTTCATCTAATATTTTTATTATTATTATTATAAGAAGTCATGGAGCGCAAGACATTTCTGAAAATTGTTACATGGGTTGATCCTCTTTAAATTGCTACTGCAACAGCAAACAAATTCACCTAGAGGGAGGTGGGCAGGAAGGAGAAAAAGGAGAGACGCCGGTATAATAATAATCTTCGCTCATTGAGCTTCTGGTAAAAGATGATAAAATGCTAACTCTCAGGATACAGATGGAAGGTGTCTCAAGGGAAAGATCTAGGTTAAGTAAAGACCAAAACATTTGCAGGAATGACCACCAGGTGATTTGTCTCATAAGCACACAACCAGTAAACCTGAAGTGTTCTCTCACGAGCTGTCCCCTCAGATTATTGTTGATGAATATCAGAACTGAAACATGTTGACTAAGAAACATGTTATTTTCCTGCTTCGCTGAACTTAAATGTTTGGAATGCCAGTTTAAAATAATTTGTGATACAGTATTTAATAATCCAAATTGATAATTGTGGTTTACCTGCTGTTCCAAATAAGAAATGCTTTATGATAGAACACATTGTAGTGGAAGGATTGCATCCAATTTGTCCTATTTAAACAGCTATAGAATTTTAAAACAGAGTATTGTATACATGTTAATTTTAATCTCTCAGAAGTCAAGTAAATCAGGCTATGCAGGCCCTGCCAGACCTTTCATATTAGGCACTCAGCCATAAACATAACTAAACATAAAAAATATAAGGTATTAGCAAACTGACAACACATATTTCATATACACATTCATAGAAGAAGTATCTGTTTTTATTGTAGTGAACGTTACCTTGTGTATATTAGTCAGACATGGAAAGGCACAAATGTTCCAGTAAAAAGAGAACTGAATGAGACAAAATTTCTGGAGAAAGTATTACATTTCACTTTTGTACTTTTTCTTTTCAACAAGTTGTCCGAAATATTATTTTGTAAACAAATCACTTGAGATTGGATTCTATTTCCTTGTTCCATAATTTTCTGTAAACAACTGCAACAACAAAAACCCTTCAAGAAAACCCAAAGCACAGATATACCCCTTGCCTTGTTTCTGGTGAAAAACAATTGCAAGAAAGTAGTGTCTAATTCTTTTTTAGGAAAAAAGAGAGAGAGAGAGAGAGAAAGAGAGAGAGAGAGAGAGAGAGAGAGAGAGAGAGAGAAAGGCAGGCAATACAAGTCAATAAGTTTACAAAGAGCTACATAAAGCTACAGGGCAAAGTGATGGAGAAAGTCTCCAATAAAAGGAAGAATCTATGGTGTTCAATGTCGCGCCATCACCCAAAGATTTTTCACCTTTGTATGACAAAGAAAATTTTCTCACATAAAAATAATTTCTCATAAACAATGAGTATCTGAAATAATTGCTCTTTGTAGAGGAATTCTAGTACTATATTAGTTATTCTGTATTCTGTAATAATTAAAAATAAAGACATCAGAATAAAATATGCCATTTTACAAATGCTTTGAAGTGACAGTGCCTCTATGTGAACAGAGGCACTGAGGTTATGCAAATGAACACCTATATACCATGTGTGATTCCTATGCTCCCAAGCTGCCTAGCACAAAGGCTGCTATTCTACTTCAACTCAGCAGATTAGCCTATAAAAACCACATCTGTTATCAGTATATTAGTGAGGCGGCTTTTCCATATTGTATCTTAACATGGTAATATGCTCAATTTCACTTTTAACTTTTTTCAGGTTTGAAGAAATTCTTCGACAACAAAAAATGTAGGCCAAAAGGAGGGGCAAAGACCAAAAATATGATCTGGGATGAGACAAATCCACAACCCTGACAGTCTATAGAATTTCCTGAGCTAGTGCATCTGGCTGCGTTTAGCAGTCTAATGAAGGCAAATGAGACTAACTTTTTACTTCTACCTGTAAAAATAACCACAGATCAAACTGAGGGAATTTTCTTATTGAATCGATATATCATACTTTAGTATTTAATTCATTTAACAGATTTATAAGTACTTTTAACTAGTTCTGTACTTCTTAGCTCCTTGGCTCTTACTTAGTAGGTTAAGGTTAACTTTACACCTTATCCATATAAACATGCACTTCATAAGGCACAATGTGGTAATTTGATTACTTTTACCTAGGACCTTAGCAGTTAAGGAGAGAATAAATATTAAAAAGGTGACACTCATCTTCAGAAATCAGTCTGCTGTGTTTCTAGTGAATTTGCTACAAAGAAAATGAGATGCCTGTTCTAACTTTTGTGAAAATGTGTCAAGACTCAGTCACTCAGCTCATTCTCACCTTCAAAGATGAATGATGAGGGTGACAGTGACTGTCGCTCTCTTCATCATATAATTAGACATGAATATGGACTACCTAGACAGGAGGTCTAACTCCAGACTTTAATATCTTCTAGTTCTTGATCTGATATCCTTGCTGCAAGTCCTAGGGAAACACAATGCCACAGAACTTAGATGGCCTCTTATTGCAGATGGCAAGCCTAAAAAAATGAAAAAAGAAAAAAAGAAAAAATCTATTTGATTTTGCAGTAAAAGAGAGGATTCTTGGTACTGGCAGAACCAAGCACTGGCTTAGGACTGGCAATGATGTTTTTAGATGCTTCCTTGCAGCTGGGACAGCCGTTCGACTAGGACATGCTCCTCTACATGGTCGAGCATTTAAACTGAACTATGGACTTAACACCACAAGGGAGGAGAAATAGTATTTCCATAGTCACTTACAGTTGATTTAAGAAATTGTTCTATACTGTTCCCTTGCTACACGTCCTAGTTCCTAGCTGTTCCTTGTTACTTGTCACCTTGGGCTGTTTCTGAAGGAATCAAGCTCAATGTTCCCCTTCATTCGCAACAAAATACATGTGCTCATGTAAGAATGAACGAATATACCTATATATGGCACATATATATATATATATACATTGCCTGCATGTCCCTAATCTTATAAAACCCATTTTAGGTAACAGATGCACATTCAATGTTTTATATATACATATGTATATATATATATATACTGTTCCAGTAAACACCCAACAGGTCTTAATCATTTCTGTTCTGTAAGAGGGAAAATAGAAAAATTAATTTTATCTAATAGGTTGCCGTGAAATTCAACACATGCCAAACACAGGAATGCTTTGCAAAGTCAAAGACTTATCACAAACAAACCTTGCCACAGACCCTTTTAAAAGTTAAAAAATCAGAAGCTATTCACTGCATCTGCATCACACAAAAAGTTTAGAGATCCTTAATAAAGTGGAATAAGGCCAACAACTCAAAATAAGGAAAACGAATGAGAACTTTCTAACCATCTCACTAATAAACTTCCTTAGAACATAACTTCAACATAAGATTAAAAAATAATTCTTTTTTCAAAATAAAGTGTGCTTTTAAAATGGACTATTTCCAGTAATATTGAACATCATTCCAACAGTGAGCAGCACAAGCGAGGCAGTTATCATGTGCCTTTATCTACCACATTTAAAATAAATTTGCCTTGGTTTTCCAATGTCATTTCTACCTTGCACATGGTTACATTTCTCAGTGCTTCCACGGTCAATATTTATATAAATTAAAATGAAAAAAAGCAATAAAAGTAGATTTTGCAACAGTTATATTTGTGCCAGGAAAGGACATTATAATTTATGCTGATTTCTCTATTTTATTAACTCTATATATAATGGTGTTGATTCCTCTGTCTTGTCCACTGCTGTTTCTCATGAGAAATTTCAGTCTGAAAATGGAATTAAACATGTATAATATCGATGGGAAGAGAAAATCAAGTGCAGCACAAAGATCAGATATTGATCAATAGTCTATGTCCTCTTACTCAGAATATAGACAATGAGAAATTCCCTGTTCTCAAAGCAAATGACCAGAAAGAGAATATTCTAAAGAATGAAAGCATTCTTTCCCAATCCACCATATACTTACATGAAGTAGTACTTATCTCATGTACGTTAGGTTAGTTTTCCCAGCAACAAAAAAAAGTTCTGAAATCAGAAAACTTAATCCACCTTAAAAAATTCCTTGTATCTGCACATTAGCTTTTTACACTCAAAAGCTTATATCTCAAGTATAGCACTAGAATGTTCTGTTCTCACCTTGCATCCAATTCTTTGATCTTTTCACATCCATTTGTCCTGCAAAAATATTTCTTAGTTCCAGCTGGTGTTGAGGATGATACAGGTCAAAGGACATGAACCTTCTGAAGCTGAATACAATGTTGATATTATGCGATTATATGCCTAAAGAGAATAATATGTGGAAAAGAGGAAAACAATATATACCATAATAAAAATTATAATTTTTCTATTTTCTATATTTTAGGGGGGATTGGACTTTTTTCCCCATAAAGCCAACCTAAGAATACATGTCACTACTTCTACAAATCATTACCAATACAGTACTACTAAATTTCTTCAGTACTGGGAACAATTTAAACACCTTTACCTTTAGTTTGTTCATTTTGTTGGTTTTTTAATGCTTGATCACCTTTTTTCTTTTCTTCCTTACTAAAATTTTGTCATTCATTATTGAAGCACAAAACCTCCAAGTTCTTAAATGAGATACGAATGAATCTAAAATTTTATAATTAAAGAATCAACTTCTAATTCTGCCAACATTAACATATATGTGCAGTGCAAGTACAGGGGTAACCCACAGACAACAGAGCGCTGTTCATCTGCAGGCCAAAATTTCCTACCGCAAACCCCTTAGGTAACAAAATATAAGTGAAACATTTTTGGTTTATACCTTAATAATTTATATGCATGAATAGCTAACGGGAATATCTATTCACACAAATAAATCTACTTCATATGAGAGAGGAAAAAAAAATCACAATTAATGTCTGTATTATTTCTAAACTATTTCTCTTCAAATACATTTCAGCACATAAATTTATTAAATTTATAAATATTTCTTCAAAGTTAAATATAAACACAGAATACAAGATACGTACTGAATTTTTATTAAATTATTTGATTTAGATAATTGTGATGGAAAGGATTTTGAACGAGTTAAGTATATTTACGTGAAAGACTCCTGAAACTGAATACTGAAAGGAAGCAACTCATTTTTAAAAATGAGCTCTTTAATATATGTTTTTTTTCTAGTTATACTTTTCCGAGATTTTCCTCTGAATAAAACAGGATTACCCACTCATATCCCCTTGTCAAGAAACACTAAATTAAATAATAATTAATAACAAAAACCAGCACCAAGACCAACCCTGACCAAATTAAAAAAAAATTAAGAAAAACAAGAATTTCCTGAATATCAGAAAATTAAATGTTTTATTTTAATTTAATTAAAATGTAATACATCTTACATCTTTTTAAATAGTGTCTTTCAGAAATTACTCTGATGAAATTACATTTTCCTTCACATAGAATTTTTGAGAATGGAAAACCAATCAATATGAAAAATATAGTAAAAAGGGCAATGTTCATTAAGGTAAGTCAGCATATGTGACTGCTGCATTGTTCAGAAGACAAAAATTCAGTGTTGTGCCTTTTTACATTAATAAGCAGCACAAGCTGCTAGCAAATAAAATTGACAAAGGGAGAGAGAAAAAAAAAAAACAAGAAGTCTTAAAGGTGCATAGAAGTTCAAGTAGAAGCCTCAAGAAAACAACTGAGAAGCCCAAGTGCAAAGCTGAGAGGAAAACATTCATAGGCTAGCCAGAAATCTGTATTCTGTATCCTGGCCTGTATCCTGGGAGCAAAGCAGTGAAATGATGCATGCAAATAAAAACTAATTGCTTGAAGACCTAGAAAGGACAAGATGAACAAACATATAGACAAGACTATCTGAAATCCTGGCGCAAGGCTAGCATAAAGCGACGGCCTTTTCAGCAAAAGGAATGGTGTTCTATTAGGTTCCTGTAGAAGACAGTCTTCAAATTTTGAGCCATAACATGCTTTTTTCTTTCAGAGATTTAGACTGAAAATGGTTATAACCTTATGCTCAGAAAAGAGCCAAGATATGCAAAAGAGTGGCTTTCCAGTAGAAACATCCTGACCTGGTGAAATCCAGCAAAAACGTAAAGCCTGCAAAACATCTTAGGCTAAGAAATAAGATAGAGATGAGAAAAAAGGAGTTTCAGTTAGTTTAAGCCAGAGATTTTTAGCCTCAGCTGTCACCCCACTTCTGTTTCTCTGATACTGCTAAATTGCAGGCACTGTAGGTAAAACAGATTTAGCTGAAGTGATGAATGAACAAAATAAAAACAAAGAAATCAAACTAAAACAGAAAAGGACGAATAACTTGCTCTCCAGTCACAACTTAGTGTTGTGGTATACCTGGAAAACAAAGACAGTCCCTAATTAGCCAGCCCAACCATGCATTAATAAATCAATGTTGAATATCTAAGAAGATGGCAACTTGCAGTGACTGCCTGGTTCAGTGAATCATGGAGGATTACCCACACAGAAGAAAGGAATACTTTAGGAAATGTGACGTAGATACTCGACTTTTTCAAGCCGGACTTTTTTGCCTGTAAAATGAATTACAACACACGTCAAACACAGCAACTCAAAGTAACATTAATTTGACCCTTACCATCTGTGGAATGGAGCTTAACCTAAAATATAAAGCATTGCATACATCAAAAATTTAGTGACTGTACTTCTTACTTTTCCCTGTATAAAACTAGTACCAAGCAAAACCACCCCCGGCCTCCTTACCGCCAACAGTTAAATTTAACAGTCTTTACACAAAAACCATGCCCCATCCATTCCCTCAGTCCAGTTCCCTTATGTGAGCTAAAATCCCAAATGGGAAAAATAAACATGAAGAAATTCAAAAGCAACCAAAGCTCCATTTATTATTTAATCACAAGGGGAAGAATCATAGGAACTTCTCCAGACACTGGCTATTCTCACTGGAGTGAAGCAGTATTTTTAATGAGCCAATGCACTATGATTGTGTACCTGAAGAATGATAAATCAAAATCCCATGGAATTTGTAAATACTCATGTAACGCTTACCGCCAGGAAATGAACCAAATCACAACGCTTTTGATTTAAGCATTGCACATACCTATTTCTCTAAGGATTAAATCCTAAACTGGGAATACTGGAATAAACTGGGATGACAGTGTAATGACACCTACAATAAATTGCTTGCCAACATTTGTAAATACAACCTGTTCTTGTTTCTTGTGTGTTGGGTTCCAATTTATGTCACCTTTACTCTGTAATTAGTAGTAAAGTTTATGAATCATGCTTTAACACTTAGAAAGCTCCTCAGATTACATCAGATTAGAAACTCCTGAAAAATGTCAAAATGAGTGTGTCTCCCTCTTACTAAAGATGCTTCAATACACAGAGGAAATACTTGTAAGGGTCTTTTTGACAGTAGCATTTATAACTTCATACCATCAAAAGGCTGTTTCCCTTCAGACATGGGGTTTTGTTTTTCGATAATTCAAAAGCTGATCCACAGTGACGGGTTGATTTACCTCAGATATCATCTGGCCTACGAGCGTACCAACCTGTATTTTATATGAGGAAAAGTTTATGCTCTTTCCTCCTCAAGTCCTCGCTACTCCTTAAGTTCATCTGTAAAACAGTGATCAACAAACACAGGCACGAGGTTCAGACCAGCTCAGTGAGGCAAAACTTTTACCTTTATCTTCACTCTCCTTTTGCTCTTCTGTACAACATACTCTATGCCTATTCATCAAAATGAATGATGGGTATAGCATGAAAAAACCCAAAAATTAAGACCTTGCAGCAGAATATGGAACAGAATGGAGACAGAAAGAAGTCTATACATGCATCCTGATTTATCTGAAATCACGGCAAGGAACAAACGTCAGCTACAGAAAAAAGAAAATTCTATTTGGCAAGGGTAACGTAACGCCTACTTTGAAAAGGATTTTCATTTCCCTGTGGAGCACATGGAGTACCTAACCATTCGCAAACCGTGCTCATGTTTGGTTCTGTGCTCAGAGGTTACAGCTACATTTTTGACGTTTAGAGGAGCAATCATGACATCCAGTCAGGGTAATGATGATTTTAACAATTACTCCAGGACTGTTTAATCAAGAGATGCTGTAACTCTCCTGCATGACGACTCCAAATTGTCAGGCAGCGTTATTTTCCCTTTTTTCTCAGCCTGAAGTAAACATGGAAGTAGGCAGAAACCAACATGTTATAGTTTTATACTTTGGAAAGCATGCTTAAGTCAGAGGAAGAGTTTCCTCCGGCTTTTGTAACCAATCTCAGAAACGTTAGCAGTTGGAAGGAAGAAAACATACATCATATTGCTGCTCGAGTCCAGAGGTGATATCAAACAAAGATCTCCGAGTTGCCAAATATGTATTTTGGTTTTCTGATTTTATTTAGTTGTCAAGACACTGCAAGAATCCGAGAGCACTCCCTTTTAAAGGATAACGGCTCTCGACAGCAAATACTTGTCTTTCTTCAAATTGTTTTCCTCTTGCTGACAGCTTTCCAATCTTCTCCAGAATTAGCTTGAATTGGTTTTCTTTCCTTCAAGCTCCAGTTTTCTTCAGGCTTGTGGTTAGCTCAAAGGCAGAACTGTCTATGGTAAACTGCATTAATGACAACCACAGAAACTGCTGGCATTAACAGCCCACAGTATCGCGCAGTCCAGCAATATTTGGCAATTAATGGATCTGAGCTGAGGAACCAGGGAGGGCAGGAAGGTGACACTGCTGGTGGCTGTGCTCTCTTGGGATCATGACGGGAAGGTCCCTTGAGGGACTTTCCAGGGCCACCGAGTCCCCCAACTCAGTCTTGGTCTTTGTCCTGCTTCACTCAAAGCCTTTGGCTTGCGAGGCCTGCAACCACTACTTTGCAATGCTTTTACCCCTCAAAAAACCTGTAAGGAGAGAAATCAGCCGTCCCCAGTCTGGTGCCCAGTCTGCCCCTAGATGCTCCATAGCCTTGGGCAGCCTTAGAAAATAAGGGAGTCACTTGCCTTAGCCAGAACTGACGTACACCCAGAAGAGTCAGAGTTCAGGGACAAAAGCACCTGATGTGTCAGGGATCAGGCGGTCGTTAGAAAGATGCTTTTCAGAATTGTAAGACTTACAGTAAAATTAGGTATTTATTTAAAAACCCAGGGCATGATGTATTTGAGGTAAAATAGAAAAAAAAAAAAAAACCCTGCAGCATAGGGACAGCATTAAAATTATTTCTACAGCAGTAGTCTGACGCATAAAGAAAACTCAGCACAAAAAACAAACAGATGATGTAGTAACAGTAAGTAGTGGTATGAAAACATGAAAAGCAAAATAGAATATGAAAGAAACAGCTGTATCAAATATTTAATAATGAAAGTGTGGAACTGTAGGGCCACATTATTAAGAAACCCTGAGAGTCCTTGGTTTCAGTGGAAATGAAACCTTTTACTGCAGCTGGGGAATCTAGCTTGCAGGATGCCTTGCATAAATTAAGATCACTGGAAAGAGCAATCAGTTCATTGATAACCTCATATTCAGTCTCTAAAAATAACAGCAAAATCTGAAACTTAATTGCCCATAAAGGGCCCTAATTCAGACTGTGGAATAGACTCTCTTGTAGTCTTAATAAGCATGAAATATGCCCCCTGCATTTTGGAAGACCATATAGGAAAAGAGTATTATTCAGTATTTCAGAAACAGTAGTAAAAAAAGCACCTCCCTTTACACATTTTCTAAATTAATGCTCAGCCTAAAACTGTTGGCAATACAACTGTTTCATTACCATTAAACCTTTATTACATCACACCAAATATATCAAGGTTATTTCATCCTAAGGGAAAAGGAGCTAGTGTGACTACATAAAGCTTTTTTTCTTTTTTTACTTCTTTTTTTTTCCTTTTTTTTTTTTTTTTTTTTAAATGTGGTAGATAAGATAAGAAGTAGCTCAGAAAAAGGGAAGAATTCAGAAAGCTTTTCTTTAAAGTAGTATATTCTTTTCTGGAAAACAGACATATTAACAAGAATCATTCTCATTTTGTAAAGGGCGTCTGTCATGCAGAATCCAAGCAATGAATCTTACTAGGTACTGCTTAGCCTTTTATTTTGAAGCTTCCAGTTTCTTATTAAAGGAAATGTAAATTGCTCAGAAAATGTTCTCTGTGCACAGGAACAGGCAAACCTCCCAGGGAACAACCTACATCTCTCAGGCTGTGACCAATCATTTGACTGTTGAAATTAAAAGATACCACAAAGCCTCAACTTTCTAGAAAGCGACAAGCTTAACTGCAGAAATATAAATTGCTGAATACTTGGTTCTTATTTACCATGGAGGAAAACAAATTCTTTCCTACTTTTTATATTTTCTTCATACCCTAAAGGATCTCTAGCTTTTAGAAATGTACTGTATGTGGTGCCCTGAGGGTACTTCTATTTGTATTATTATAGGTGGCTTTGAGACTACAAAGAGAAGCTGAGCAGTTCTGTCCTGGATGAACTGTGAATGAGATGCCCTGTAATACGAACAGAGGCACCCTGAGGGCACCACTGAATGTGTGTGTGTGTACACACGCACGTGTGCACATTTTAAAATATAACCTGGACAGAACTCTTTCAGATGAACTGATCTCTAAAGGCTGAAATTTTGAAAGGACTTTTTTTTTTTTTTTGCGCCTTGGCTTGCTTTCAGCTTTATCAGCGCCTGTGATAACAAGACTACCTTTGTTTTTTTAATGTATTCAAGGCCTTATGGTTTGAAAATCTTCTCTTACAATGACTGATTGTCAAACTTGTCATAAAACACAGCCTTAAGTGATCACATTTAAATGGAATTAAAAAATACATCTTTCATTAAAATTCAGAAGGATCTTTAAAATACTTGCATTGTAAGTAAGCATCTGTATTTTTACCTTAACTATTTCCTTTCAGTTTAAGAAGTAAGAATCAACATTTATCATCAGATTGCTTGATAGACCTACTTTCCCCAGCGCTACACCAGCTAAAGAATTTTCTGTTCTGATCAGAGGCATTACTTAAATGACATTGCTTCTAGTCAAACAAGCAGCAAAACATAAAATATCTCTTTCAGAGTAGGATGGGAATTTAAGTTTTTTGTTTTTTTGTTTTTTTAAACGCTTAACTTCTCCTTTACATTACCAGAGTCTTTAAAAAAGAATCCAATATGACAGTTGGCTTTTTTACTATTCTTGATCGTACCCATAAAATAGCAGTATGGAAAAGGTGGATCTGATCTTACAAATGTCTGCATTTAATAACAGCCTGACTAATAATTCAATATAATTCAATGACAGAAACTAAACATTCCCTAAAGCACATGCAACACCGGACTCCAGGTGATACTCTCCCTATCTTTGACTTAGTCCATGAATATGGATTTTCAGTTTATTTCAAACAAAAGTGGATACTTTTCCATCTATCACCAAGACAAACAAAAACGCCAAAATAATCTTTGACATTTTTCTTTGCTGTTGTGACCTACACGGCTGTGGGCTTGTGGAGCTCCAGTGTGGTCTCGATGGACAATTGTACCTGTCTGTCTGACTTCCTGCCAAAGAAGAATTTGCGTGCTCTGGGTATTTATGATCTTGTTTCCATAATCAACCAGGGAGAGTTTGTTTTCGTTTCAAACTAGTCTACATTTTACACGTGCCTGGAGCATTCAGTGATGCATCTTCTATGAGCAGAAACATACACATGAAGCACTTCATGTCCTCAGGCAGTGAAAGGCCACGGAAACCACAGCTCCTGTTATTGATAGTGGCTAATGATGTCATGCTGTTTGTAAAGTAACTCAAAACATCTAGAAGTCATTTAGGAATGCAGCAGTTTCAGAGTGGTGCAAGTAATAACCTCTTTTCTCAATTTATTTAAATCATACAGCACAACTGCTAATAAAATAACCTGGAAAAAAAATTTATGCCAAACTTGATGACACCGTATGGGATCAACCACCATGAATATAACTCAGTTACTTTTAGGTGAAAAAGGAAGGTATCAATGCGAATTCCTACAAAATAACTGACTGCTCCTGCAAGAATGCTGAAGGGAAAACAGTTTCTATGACACCAAAATACCAACAAAAAGTAGAAAGCTCATCCTTTGCTTTGTGGCTTTATACTAGCAAATTACTAAAGTGGCATGAGAAGTTTGACCAATATCTCAAATTTTAATGTTCATTCATTCAAAATGGTGTCATTTGCATTTGATTTTAAAGGCAGAGGTTAGGAACAAGAAAGACACTAATTCTCCCTTCCATTTTTCTGACTCTTTGTTGAACTGCTGCATTTTTCAATTTTCAAAGAGTTTGACACATTGATTATACATGCATTAACACAGATGAACTTCAGCAGTGTAGTATAATCACCGTGCAGTACAGCTTACAGGTAGTTAGACGATTTGACAGACAGACAGACATTCTTAATTACTATTTTTCTCATAAGAAGGTCTTCTTAGAAGGGCATAGAGAGGTTTCTTAGCAAACCTTGGTTTTCTTCCTCAATGAAGAAAATATTTCTTTAACTACCAGGCTTACAAAGCAAGAGATCAGTAACCCTCAATTCCGCAATAGTACTGTTGGCATTTCATTTCATTTTATCTGATAATGACACTCAAAGCTAACATTCAACATATTTTGAAGCTGTTTATTTAAAAAGAAAAAAAATCTACTGCCTGGAACTTTTATTCATGATATGTACTTTTAAAGATACAGACAAAGGTTTTGCTCATTTGGGTTGAAATTCATTTTGTGCTGAGTACTCATATGTATCTCCCCTAAAATTTAAACTAAGCTTCTCCCTCTCCCCTTAAGGAAAGTAATTAATATCGTTCATTTCTAGTAGTCCCCATGATATGCCTGTCTTCCAAATAGAGAGTAATGCATTATCTGTGCCCCAAGGAATATATATGAGAAGATAAACCATATTATTGTCTTTAAAGGGAATTATTTTAAATAGAAAAGGATGCTAGGATGCAATTACTATGTTCAAGAGGACACATTTAGTTTTGTTTAAATTGATGTTGAAAAATGCTGCATGCTTAATGGCACAATTCAGCTAATAACATGCTACAACAGGAACTATATTCATAAAGTCAAATATAATTTGCATACAGATAAAATATCTATTTAATCTATGATACACACTCTAAAATAGAAATTATAGATTGGCATTTCCTTCCAGTGTGACATAACTATAGATAAAGACCTAAACCTTTTTTTAAAACTTCCTCCTATTTCCCCTCAGGCTTAAAAAACAACAATAAAAGTATATTGTACTTTTTATGCTTCCTAAGACTCATGAACATGCTAGAGGGTTTTTTTTTTTTTCCCCCAAAAACATTAATTCTATCATTAAGGACTGGCAAAAATTTTAAAAATTTCAGGGTCATTTTACAATATTTTTAAAATTCCAACCATAACAATTTTTAAATACACAGCTGCAATAATAATATACTATTTCTACATTATAGTAGAAGAGAAATAGCAGATAACGTAGCATATTAGTACAGACACATACAGAACTTTGATCTGTGTAATCTTTCTGAATAAGATGATGAAAATTTTAATTATTTAAGCTTACTACTCTGTTTCATAATATATTCATTTTATGCATCTATTTAATGCTCCTGGTTGCCTGTATTTATTTGATAAAGCAATATATTCTTCCGTTTTCCTCCTAACCCTCTCCCTCACTTTCTACAAAATGGTTAGAAGGAAGGGAATAAATAGATCTCCATGCTCTCTGACCACAGGAGAAGAAAATGTGGATTTAAATAGCAGGATGGAGGATACAAGTCAAACATTAAGGGAAAAGAATGCAAGATGCTAAAATATATTTTGGAGGTGTTTGAAATCTCCATCAATGGTAGGTATTACACACAAGTTAGTGAAATACATCAAGAACTTACTACTTGTAGCTGACTCTGCTCTGAGGCAGACAGATAGACTAGGTGACTGTTGGAAGCCTTTCCCAGTTCTAATCTCTGCCATTTTTCATGGATTAAAGTTTTTGGAGAGATTTGAGCTTCTCAATTAGAGTAAGATATGGTTTAGAATGAGTGCATATAGCAAAAGAACAAGATACATTAGACAAGGATGATATTAAATGCACTAGACTAAATCCCATTTAAAATATGGATTTTTATAATTGCAGAATGTGGATGTTTGGTGGCAGTATGAAACCTCAGAGATCTTATTTGCCATGTATTTTATTTTGTTTATACTGCCTTATGTGTCATGGCTAGAAATATTTGATCACTCATGCAAAACCTAGACTTGAAATTCTTCATTTTCAAGAAACGTTGATGTGCTGGTTTTTTCCATATACTAGAAAAAAGTGCTAAATGAATTGACCTGTACAGGTTTCATTTGAGTGGACCTATGACAGCTACAATTGCAATACAGTTTCAAGCCTGACAACACATCTGTATATTTTCAAATGTTGTAGTCCTAGGAGCAGCAGCATATTTTTTGTTTGCTTGTTTTCAGATTCCGATTAACCATTTACCTCTTCCTTTAGCAGTTACTTTAAGGCATTCCACAAGAATGAGTAAACGGCCTTCAGAATAAAGAAATGTAGATTTATTTAGAACTCAACACCCTGATTGTCGAGTTCTTAAGCACTGGAATAAATCATGCTTCCACATTAAATCGCATGTCTTTCCTACTACATACAAAAACATTATGTACCACATTTCAGGATAATCTTTGTATGTTGCATATGCCTTCATATTCCAAAGTAATTGGAAGGGCAACTCCTTCCAAAAACCGCTGATGATGCTGGCTAGATGGCAAGCATGAGGGTAGTACCAAGTGGAGTACATTCAGATCTTCAGGACTCCCTCCTCTTCTCATATGGGAGGAGAAGACAGGCCTCAGCCCCAACGTTCTTGGAGTGGTAAACATTCAGTGTTGCCTACGCTATTGGAAAGCCTTGAGCTGTCTCTGAGACAGGCTAAAATATTTCTCAAAGATATAACCAAATAAAAGACAGTAAATATGTTCTCTAGACAGGAAATTGAAGTAGAATGCCAGATATTGCATCTTCTTGGACTCAATGAAGTAAGACATTTGCCAAGCTCCAAGGCATACGCTATATGACACCCAACATTTGCATCACAGCAAGAGGTTATTCAGGCTTCTATTTGACCTTGTTGACCAGCGAAAGGCTTAAAAGCAGCTGAAATAAAATTGCAGTCACCTGTTTAATCTATGTCCCAATTTAATCCACATTCCCAGTTTCAAAGCCAGTGGTGTTTATGATCTGTTATCAGAACTGCAAAGTCATCCAAGTAGGCTTCTCTCACGCTTCTTT
Organism: Struthio camelus; assembly: GCF_040807025.1. Lineage (NCBI taxonomy): Eukaryota > Metazoa > Chordata > Aves > Struthioniformes > Struthionidae > Struthio > Struthio camelus. Next base: position 31,128,727 of record NC_090945.1, read on the forward strand.
ATAAAAAGTTTAGTTACTGTTAATACTTGTTCGTTTTTTTTTTTTTTTCAAATGTTAAGGAGAATTTCACAAGCACAAATGTGTGTGTATATGTATACACACATACATGGTCATGTACATATGTATACATATGTTTGTAGAAAATACTAGTTTCTTGACATTGATTTTTCTTTTTAAAGATGGATATATGTTCTGTTCAAAGGTTTAACTAGATCTAACACCTTTTGAGTAGATAAGAAGTCCAGTACTTCTCCTATATAAAAATGAAGATGCACAGTTACCACGAGGTCATTTGATACGCTTCAAATTAGTAACTAAGTTAGAGAACTGTTTAGGTATACAGATTTTAGCCTTAATTCTAGGATTAATAAATCATCTTTCTGAGTCTGATAAGGAGTCTTTAAATATCGCTGGACAACTTCTTCTGACAATCTCTGGATAAGTAAAGGTAAACAGTCTTCAAGAAGGGATTAAGTCCAAGGATTCTCTGTAAGAGTGACTTAATTAAAAAGGCTTAAGAGCATAAATGCCTTAATATAGGAACAAGAATCGTTTGGCCCCTAAAGGTTGATTGAAAGTTATCAATTCTCTGAAGATGAGTAATCAATACAAACTCAGAAAAGAACTTACCTTTAAAGATGTTTTAGGGAGAAAATAAAAACAGTAATTCATGTGTTGTGTTAGCTCAGGGTGCCACCCAAAGCATCCCACAGAAGTGCTGAGGCATCACGTGCTCCAGTAGCTAAATGCTGAGCCTATCCAAGCTTCCCTTCCATTGTTCTGGGGACTGCAGAGAAGTTAAAATATGAATTTTCTTAAAAAGGGTATATATATTTACTTTCTGTCATTAGTTCCCCACAGCATTCCTATGGTAGATTCACTGCCATGCACCAACGCTTTCGTCCTCACTAACACATTCAACACCCATATCAGCTCATGTTATTCATTTTATCATTATGAAATGAGCAAGGAATCATGAACAGCACAGACCTTCTGGTCCAACGTTGCTAAGGTTCTACAACACAGCAATAGGACCTGGACATAAGTTACAGAAGTTATCAAAACCAAGATAAAACCCTGGATTGCTTGGGCATCCTCTGAAAGGAATACAGAAAAATTGAGGAGGAAAAAAGCAGAGGGTAATCAGTGGGAGCCATAACTAATTTGTTGAACTGAACAACTACCTAAGTTATTCCATTCAAACTCCTAGTTCAACTTAAGCTGTCCAAAACCATTACAAATGTTGGTGAAAGCAATGAATGAAGGAGATGCAAAAGGAGTGAGATAGGACACTATGGGATTAAACTAAGACAGTAAAAAGAGAGTAAAAGAAACAGCTAAAAGAAACAATGGGATCTATTATAGCCACTCTAACAACCAAAATTTACTAGGAAAGACTGTATTCGTAAACTTTAACGACATTATTTTAATAGATATGTTGTTACGTAAAGGAAAAAAATAGACAATCACAAATACACGTACAAATACAAAACACAAATCAACATCAAGAATAATCAGCACTCCAGTGTCACTCATATGAAAATGTAGAAAAGTAATTTGTTATAAAGACTCCAATGAATACTCTGCACATGTAACTTAAGACAAACGTTAGCCCATCATGTATTTAATCTGATTAAAGAAGTGCTATTATCTGCTTTCCCAGTACTGCTCCTTTTGGGGTGGGGCGGGGAGGGCAGGCTCCAAATGACTTGATCAAATCAACCTCTGACAAAAATATATCCTGACTTCCTCACTAAAAACATACTCTGATTCTGTAAATCATGCAGAGCTATTTGCATAGCAAGTATATGCAGAGTCTTGTACAAGCCTATTCAGACATTTGTAAACAGTTTACAGTCATGTAGAGTTCAGCTGCCACCATTTGTCATTTGCATCACTGAAAAATGCCATACATACAGTTTGTGGATAAACTGAAAACTGTTTTCAAGGAATTAGTCCCATGCAGTTTGAAGGAAATGATTTCAAATTGTTTTGTAGCGAGCTGACTTGACATTGCAACAGACACAAATTATGCAGAATATTTGTTTCTGCAAAGGCAGCCATTTTCTGTGTCCATGCACAGGAGAAATAGCAGCATCGTTACCACCTCTGTACTGTTTCTTAGTTCAGCAAAGCTGGGAAATGTGTGCATGTGAATGCTGCACATAAGACTATTCCCCAGTCTAACCTTCTAGTTAGAGATAGTTTTAAAGGGACAGAAAAATCTCTTTGTCCATTCAAAATCTAAATTTTGTAAAAAGGAAGAAAATCTGGTCCCCGCCTATCTGGAAATGATTATCCTCTTTTCCCAAAGTCCAAGGTCCCTTTGCCGCTTGTTTTTGCTGTGGGTGCTCTTTGGTCAGAGTTCTCAGCGTTAAAGTTTGCTACCAGGTCTTTCACCTCAGGGGACCAGTTATATTAACTTTGCTAGATCTTCCTTCTCTCCACCCTATCCCTACCTCAGTCATGGTATTGATAGACCTTCAAGTAACAAATTGTTACCATGGATGCTTGGATGGGATGATGATAATTTTTCACTCCTCCAGGAAAAATTTTCCTTGACCCGCCGGTAATTTGCCAGCTATCCATGGCATGATTTCATTCCTTGAGGGAAGACTCGAAACATGTTGAACGGCTATTGCCTTATCCAAAATGGAAATAAGTTACTTTGCTTCAAAAGAATCCAGAAGGTAAAGTAAGGATGGAGTAGGAGTACTCTCTCTATCTCTTAGGCCCTATTAATTTCAGCACACAAACATCAGACAGAAGCATGCCAGATTCTGGACTTGTGTAAAGAAAGTCTTTCTGAACTTTACATCACCTACATAACACTCGTCATATACATATATGTCTATAAACTGAGAGAGAGACTGAGACTAAATATGGGACAATAAAAAGTTGATTCAGACCCTGACTTGGTACTTTAATTGGCCCAAAGCTGGGGATCCCGCAGGAGGGCTGTAACTGGGGGCCCAACACCTGCCACGAGCGAGGGGTGCTGCTAACTCCAGGTCTGGGAGAAGGGGTGTGCATGTGCGTGCACAGGGTGGGGACTTCTCAGCAGTCAGCTGCAGAAGGGTGTTTAGAAGTTTAGGTTTTATTAACATTTTGCAAGCATCTAATATTTTTCTTCACTTGCTGTATTGCTGCTGTTGATCCTGAATTTATAGTTCACCGACTGCCAGTTAATTATATGTCATTAATAAATTCATAAACCACCTCCCTCCTGATTTGGATTTAAACTATTAGAATCGAGTGCTTTCTCTCTGCAGCGGAGGCTGCTATCCAGTATGTGCCCCATCATCTGTTCTGCGGTCCTGTCTCAGCCTCAGTTAATTCTCAAGGACTTTGTTCAGCTTCTTTAGGGCTTCTTTATAAGGGCGGAAGTTGTATTAAGTAAGCCAAACACTTATGTAACAGCTGAAATACTGCCAACATTTGCATTTTATAACACAATAGAATAACCATGTCATAGAAGCTATTGATTTAGCCAGCCCTGCAAAGAGTGTCAAGTTCCCTCTTGACTGGACATCATTTTATCAAATTTCAGTCGCAGATCTAGCCTGAAAAATTACTGCACTGCCAATTAGACTTTTTTTCCAAATCTTTTTTTTCCTGCCTATAACCTTCCAATAATATTTTTAGCTTTAATTAGGAATACATTTATTTATATGAAAAACATTTTCAAAGCTATTGCTTTAGAAATGGGTCCCTTTCTCCCATCATTTAACATTAAACTGAAATATGATAGAATTAAAAGCTCATCATATATTTAGTCAAGTAAGAGTTATTTTGCTTCTCATGCTTCATTTAAACTTAATAACAGAATTAGAAGTTACATATATGCATTCCTACTGCTAGGTCAAAATTCAGTAATGCACAACTGGAAACAGAAACACTCAAAAGCAATATTTTTTGGTTACCAGATATGGGCACAATCTGTAAAATACAGAAGCAGTTCTGAATGATTTGACCCAGTCAAGGAAGGTGTCGAGTCACCTTATGAAACAGAAAGAGGCCATATTATAATGGCATCTCAATACAGACTACCCCTAGTAAAGCATTTAAGCTTGTCATTTTTCTCATTTTCATATATGCTACAAATAGGAATACATCTTGGTCCTTGCATTTTTTTTTTTTTGGCAGAAAAAAAAAATATTCTAATTAGCCATAAGTAAAACCAAAATTTTTCTTCCTACCAAAATAAATGAAAAACAAGTCACAGGTGGACAAACAGTATAAAGTGGTTCATTTAGAGAAACCTATCATTAGCAGCAAAAAACACCTTAGAGAATAACAGACACTTTGGACACAAGTATCCCCTTGTAAAACACGTGGGTTCAAATTTCTTCCACTGCAGGTAAGTTTTGCAGCCTCTAGACTGTTAGGTAGAAGATCTACAGAGTGAGTCCCATCATCACTTCTCTGACAGGTGCTTCAACTTAAATGTGCGTTTCTTCGGTGGTTGTGACATGTCCAGAGATAGGACATTGTTGAGGGAAAAAAAAGTTTGAACATTCAGAGATATCTAAATGCTTATCTTTTTGACAAAAATATTGACAGTTAGACTACCTTATCAAAAATAGATTTTCATTTATCAAATAAGAACCCTTCCAACCATGTTTTGTCATATCAAATACCAACATTTACTAAAATGATTTTGAATGCTTTGCATTTAGGACTTGCTGACACATATAAGTCAGCAAAGTGGTTCATGAGATTTCTCCCTAGTTTCCTTTAAGAAACATCAACAGGGTTAATTTAGCACATGGACCTCTCCATTGACAGGAAAGATGCGCCATTCTATCCTAATGCAGCCGGATCTGCAGAGGATTGCTGCCCACATGGTAAATAAAGGAGCTGAACATATTATCACTGAGGTACTTGAAACCGGAAGCAATTCTTATAAAGAAAGGCTTGATTACTTCCACTAGTATTTGTTTAGATCCCAGTAATTTTTTGAAGTATGGAATATGGATAACAATTTCTTATTTAATGTAAGAGAGTTTTATTTTAGGAAAAAAAACCTTTATACTAAAAGACAGCTAAAAGCTTGGTTTTCCCATTCCAAAAATGCAGCTTTTTAAAGTGCAAATATTGAACATTAGAAAAAAGAGAAGGACTGAGAAGTAGAAACTCCAGATATAGATCATCTTGTCTCCTGTCTGGGAAAAAGTACTTGCTCCAAGCAGCACTGTAGAGATTTATTGTTTGCTTCTCTTGGAAAGCTAACATTTCAGGAGAATTGGACTCTTGACTGGACTAACAGAACAGGCTGCGAAAAGAAAGTTATTAATTGAAAAGGTTACTCCTGGCTGGACTGTGAATACACATGTAACCTCTGCCAGTTTTTTTTCCTGCAGTAAAGAAGGGCTAGGTTCAACCGTAATGCTGACTCCTCCTAAAACTCAAACAAATTTGAGCCCCCCTCTCTAGATACTGGGAGTGGTGGGGGAGATGGCCAAATATGTTTCTTGCATATCCTTAACTGTGAACAATTTCTCTATTAAAGCACCTAGTTTACAGAGAAATCAAAAAGCAAAGAAAACTTGAAAAAGGAAAAGAGGGCATCATTAAACCATTAGTGTGCGTACATGGCACCTCAGCAGCATCTTGTCAAATAGTCCTTTATCTCTGAAGAAATTATCATCTTAGGGATATCTCGTTCTCACGCTGATTTCCTCTCCTTGAACACCACTTCAGGCTGTCAAGGCACTACTCGTTTATTGGTCCAACCAGAGGCACCCCTAGCGTGCTGCCTCTCTGCCAGGCCAGAGGCACCATCATCTAACTCAGCTGGAGCGATTTAAGGTCTATTTTACTGTTAGAAAATTAATATAAAAATTAGGAAGACCCTAACTTTCCAATCTACACTCCTCCGTTCACTGCGAGCTGACCAGCCACAAGGACCATCTCCATGCTTTTCACTGTATTTTGCTTGCTTATTGTGTCCCTTTTCCCAGGGGGATGCAACTGGGATTGCAGTTACGGCTATTTCCTTAGTCAGGGTATATTAAACATACTTCTGTTACCCAAAAGGGCATGTCATAATAACAACAGTATTTCATCACACCAATGCAAGTCTTAAATTAAGCGAAGCAACTCATGCAAAGGAGTCATTCTGCTTCTTGTACGAATTTATCAATAAACGTAGACAAACATCTCCTTTGCCTTGAGAGAGGACTACACAAAAAGATTATAGCATGTGAAATTAAGGTAATTAGATCAGCTGACTGCAAATTACCAGCTGTCATCCAGAAAATTAACATCTGTCTATCACTTCTAAAAGTAAAACTGGTTCTGCTGCTTTCTAACTATGTGAACTGGGGTGACTCACTTTACCTAGTCTTACCTCTGGTTTCCCCACTACTAAAACTAAGAAACATATACTTCACTTCATCTGTGAAGAATGAGGAAACTGGAGCAGAGTTGTTTCCCTTTAACTGATAAATACTACTTGTGATTTTAATGCTTGATGTTCTTTTCTGAGAGAGAAGCAGTTTAATATAGTTTCCTTGGGGGGAAAAAACAAAAAAATAAAAATCCTACAAGAAACCCTAGAAATAATAAAAAGTAAAATCTGAGGTTGAAATTTCATTTACATTTTTGGAGGTCCATGTCTTTCAGTTGACAATACAGTACAACTATATTGTTTTGGGGGAAAAATCCATCCTTCTGATAAAAGATAACATTCAAATAACCTTAAAAAATTAGAAATACTCCAAGAGTATCCTTGAATGCCTTAACTCATTTCCTTTCTCGGGGAATCAGGATTTCTTTCATTTTTTCTACAAAAGGAATAGAAACCATCACAAACTAATGCCTACTGCACACAACTACTGAACCTTAGTTCAGTATGGTTTGGGTATTTTTCAAAGGAGAAAAATCATTTCTGCTGGGGACACGATGTCCGCAAGTTATTTGTCAGACATTCCCTGGAATTTTGCTGGTTTAATTATATCCTTTTTACCGCAAAAGAAAGAGCTGGAGATAGTAAGGACCCTTCAGTTGAACTTCACAATCTTTTTTTCATTAGGCAAGAAAGGAAAGAAAGGAAAAAAGCACAGCACCATTCAGTAAGATTGCAGCAGAACGTCTGCCAGAGAAATGAACTCCAGTAAGTAATCGTCTCCAAGATGGTGAGATCCCAGCTGTTCACCCGCTTGGATCAAATTGATGAGCGTGTTGAAAATCATACCACTGAGCTGCCAAAACATTTCCCACTGCTCCACACACGGAGCCAGCAGAGCTGCTGAAACCATAAGGTGGTGTTCAAAACGAGCTCATTCGGAATGTGCTCCTCTCTCCTTCTTGGAGAGTGTGAGAGAGCATACATTTTAGCATCGAGAGACTTTGAGACGCACTGAAACGGAGATAAAGAAAAACTAATTAAGCTCTCTGTATGCTTGCAAACATTGCTAGTCATTTTAAACAGCAAAATATCTTGCACGCCAACCACATTTTAAAGAATCCCAGAGGGTTACCACTATCAGCTAGGTAGAGGGGTGGGGGAGAGATTGAAAAATGTGACCAGATGCATTCATGATTTGCAGTGGAGAGAGAGGATGCAAGGAGGGAGGAGGTGAAGGAAAGCGTTGTATTAGATTTTACAGTAGGCAGGTTGTTAGAACAAACAGATAAACAGAACAGCTTGTTTAGTGCTACAACCACAAGTGATGCTAACAGATATCATTTTTCATAACCATCATGTGGTCTTTTCTAATTTTCTCCTTTCTAATGCTATTTAAAATATTTCAACATCTTTTTGTAATTTTGGGATTTTTAATTCTACTTGTTTCCCTAAATAGGAAAAAAAAATTTATCACTTTGTTACACTCTAGGAATCTTCATCTTATTTCCTAACCTGTGAACTCTTGCCTTTCTGCAGATTTTGGAGGCTATCTCTGTGGCTGGTTGAAACGTTAGTGTGTGAAGAATAACACCTTCAGAAAATAGCTAAAACTCATTATTTACCTTAGATAAGACCATATGCGTTTTGTTCTTTACTTGTTTGTAGCAGTTTCTTTGCTTACTAAATCTCTTTTCTAGCCTCTACTTTTCTAACATTGGGAAAACTTAAGAGAATTGATCAATGTGAGGGTGTAAAACCCCTACTACTATTTTTTGGAATTGTACTTGAATGATTAGGTGCGTTCTGCTAACACGCAGTGTAACACTGACAGTCATTCTGCCTTGCTTATAAGGAAGAAAAGCTGAGTGATTCAGAGCTTTGTCACAGAAGGGAAGAGAAGCTAGGCCATTATACAGGAACTGCAGACCTTCTAAGAACATTATCGCATAGATGTCTTTTTTTAAAATTGCTTATAAACTGGACTTAAGCACAGCACTGCTTGTAAAGGGAACTATATATACATTTAATGAATAGCATTTTCATTTCCTTAGAAACGCCTATAGCCTCCTTTTGATGATAGGCCACTTTTTGGGAGATAGGATGGAAAACGTTATAAGCCTATATATGTATAGAGAAATACATGCATTTTAAAACTGTGAATGAAGCGTTTACTAAAACCAAAACACTAAAAACCAAAACACTAGTTTCTACATAGAACAATTACTTTTATGAAATCCTAGGATAAAATGTGCTATTAGTAGAAATCTTCAGAATTAAGTAACAAAATAACTAGTTTACTGAGGCAACACGCTTTCTTCTTCCCTGTCTTTGATGTTACTCCTGAAATTTATCTCTATCCTTCTTTGACAACAGAAGAGCATGAACATGTACACTGCACAGTGCAGCACCCTTTTGCCTAAAGGTCTACATTAACTCAGCTGCACTCCTTCAGCACCCAACTTACCCCAATTATCTTATGTACAGCTACAAAATTTTGCAATGTGTGATGTAGAAAAATATTTTAAGTTTATAAACCTTGATGGAGACACCCTCAGCTTCCTAGGTTTTTTTTTTAATACTGTTTACTGCAACAAAAAAGTTATCAAAAAACAGCTGTAACATAATTTCCGCATAAATTCATTTAAAATCAGGATGGGACTTTTTAATACATGTTCAGAGAAGACATCCTGCTCAATTTTCAAAATGAGTAACTGCAGATGAAAGGAAACTAATGAAAAACAAGACACTTTAGGGAAAAACTTGCCCATTCCAAAATGGAAAAAACTTACACTAACTTAAATGAAAGTTTACTTCACTAAAGACTGTAGCATTAGTTTTGTACAAACACTACTGAGAAGCTGTTGAACTGCAATAGGGGGGGAAAATCTGAAAAGCTGTTAGAGAAAATGACACTAGCATTACTGAAATTACCACTACTGGTGATGGAGTGACATCCCTATATTTTCACTAATCTGTTACGCTTTAGGAGTTTGGGGGATGTTTGTTGTTGCTTTTACTTAAACAGTCCCATCCCTCAATTCTGTGTTACAGAAATATAAAAATAGGGTTTAGAATCTTGCTATATTACTTTTATCAGCAGTAGCATTGCACATTTGCCACTTATTCTGAAAGTTAGAGAACAGGAAGTTTTCTCTAATTCTGTGCTAAATAACAGAATTAAGTGTTCTTATTCAGTATGAATATTGCTATGGATGCACAACTTAGAAATAAGACAAAGATGACACAGAAAAATATGCAGAGAATCAAATTAAGATGGCACAATTCAGAGCATGCAGAGTAGCCAAGATTTGATAAAGTTTAGTGAGAAAACTTTACAGCCTAATATGCAAAATGAAATTTAGCACACTGGAAAAACAGTTAATTAAAGTGTTTGATAGTTGTTGCTGTTGCATTCATTCTGTGAATATTTAATCATTTCCCCTCCAGTCATCTAATTTCAGAGGCTTTTCCATAAAATAAATATGTCCTAAATTTTCTTCAAGGAGGTTTCATCTTACCTTCTGTTCACCTAATGTTTTTCCCTTTCGATCTCTTGTGCAGATTTGGGAGATAGTTGCAACATAATTCATTCTTTTTACAACAAGATGCCTCACCCTCAGATTTCTTTCACACTGTGTGGGAAAAAAAACCACTATTGTTGCATTAAGATCATAATTCTGTTTGACTACCACCATGCATATCAGTTGGTATTCTATTTGCACTGGCAAGGGGGGGGAAGATTCATTCTCAGAGATCTTTTGCTGCAAAAAAAGTCTTCACCTCTCTCTTTCCTATATATCAATTGCTATCCAGTATCTTATAGACATGTACTGTTTGCAGATCCTTCGTAAAGCAACATCCCGCAGTTACATTTAAAAAAAGTTACCACAATATTAAGGAGAATAATAAGTTTTAAAGACTCTCTAAATTTAATATGAGGGCTGAACCTGCTTTGCATATCGTTGTGAGGGGATGGAAAGTGAATTTAGAATTGTATGTTTATGTTGTACATTTTTTCCACTAAAAGCTCACAATCTTACATTTACTGATGTTTATTCTCACCTGAGTGCCATAAGTCCTTACAATTTCTCCAGATGATTCTGCTATTTACTTTGCTCTCTTCTGTCTCTCCCTTCCAATTTTAGTGCCAACAACATATTGGCATATGAACTCAGCTGACTTTACAGCACAGAAACATCAAAGAGAGAGAAACTAACTTCATTTCTTGTGCAGCAACCCCCTAAGACAAAGACATATAAGGGAACTGTGGCAATTCGCCTTGCAGCCAGAACCAAGTGAAATTTCCTAGGATAGTGGAATGACCTCTTATTGCAATTTTTCATCATTGCTACACAATTTTGACAAAAGTAACTCCTCAGATTACACAGAAGTGCTCTATAGAGGACAGTCTAAGAATCACCATCCCAGATTACTGGCAAATGACAAATCCATGCAATTTGAGAATTCTATTTCTCTAGAGAACTTTAGGCTTTCTCTTCATTTTTTTTTTTAATTTATATTTTTAACCCCTACTATGGCTTTTATATACACACACATATATATGTAAAATCCAGTGCATTGTTATTCTTGTTCTCAGTTCTGGGGATCACTATTCCTCTCCCAAACACAGCCTACAAAAATCAGCAGAGATACCAGAAAATTTCAGAAACGCAATCTGTTTGGGATGATCAGCAGGTAAATTGCAGAACTAAAAATCCAGAATCTGCAATTTTCTAATCCTTGTGCTTTCTAATGTAAACTAAGTTTGACGGAGACTAACGATCTAACCAGAACATGAATATTTAGGAGAAAAAGCATAGGAAGAAAAAGGAAAACAGAAGAAGGCCTTTAGAATGGTAAGGAAGGATTTGGGATAATAAAGCATCAAAATGAAATGAGACCAAAAAAAAAAAAGTCTCAGTCAGACAGTCAGCCAAATCATGGTCCTATCCAGCGTGCAGTAAGCCTTTCTCCTGGCCTTTAAAAAGTATTTTTTCCTAAGAAACTAGCACACGAATAAGAGGAAGAGAGACAATAATGTGAGATTTTGGATTCCCTCTTTTAAAAAAGAAAAAAAAAAAAACCTCAGACTCACATTTGAGAACACACCTTCTTCTAGCCCATAATTTGGGGATACAGTGATGGAATTGCTTCAGTTAATGAATTAGGCAGTCTAAATTCTGTCAGATACAGTCTATGAAGGGTCAAAGACAGGCAAACTGTGTTGAATTAGTCTTTCCAAGTGGTCCTCATTCAGGGATTAGGGCTCTTGCCTTCACTTATTGGACACGGATGCTCCTGCTTTCTTCCCTGTACACCCTCTTCTCAGGGTAGGCAGGACAAGGTTACCCAGACGTTTCACAGAATCACAGAATCGTTTAGGTTGGATGGGACCTCTGGAGATCATCTAGTCCAACCCCCCTGCTCAAGCAGGGTCCTCTAGAGCACACTGTCCAGGATCACATCCAGACGGGTTTTGAATATCTCCAGGGAAGGAGACTCCACTACCTCTCTGGGCAACCTCTTTCAGTGCTCTGTCACCCTCACAGTCAAGAAGTTTTTCCTCATGTTCAGACAGAACTGCCTGTGGTTCAGTTTCTGCCCATTGCCTCTTGTCCTGTTGCTGGGCACCACGGAGAAGAGGCTGGCCTCATCCTCTTGACACTCCCCCTTCACATACTTGTACACGTTGATGAGATCCCCTCTCAATCTTCTCTTCTCCAGGCTCAACAGGCCCAGCTCTTGCAGTCTTTCTTCATAGGAGAGATGCTCCAGCCCTCTAATCATCTTGGTAGCCCTCCGCTGGACTCTCTCCAGGAGTGCCATGTCTCTCTTGTACTGGGGAGCCCAGAACTGGACACAGTACTCCAGGTGAGGCCTCCCCAGGGCTGAGGAGAGGGGCAGGATCACCTCCCTCGACCTGCTGGCAGCACTCTGCCTAATGCACCCCAGGAGACCATTGGCCTTCTTGGCCACAAGGGCACACTGCTGGCTCATGTTTAACTTGTTTACCAATTAGAAAGTGAATCTTTGTGTTACGGTTTTTACAAGTCTTATATCTCTCCATTTTTTTTTCTTTTTTGGGGGGAGGGCAATTTTTTTTTTTTTGGTTCTTGATAAAGCTTATTATTGATTAACACATTTGATTATTTTAGGTTTATGCACACTGTGCTTTCACAATCAGTCTTTTGGTCTTCTGGCACTTCAGAAGACAACTTGCACCTAGATGAGGTAACTCTGGCGTGCACGGCATCAGTGAGGAAGAAACAAAATGAAATGGGGGACTGCACTCTGGAGAACAGACAAACAGCTGTTTTGGATAGAACAATTTAAGAGAAAAAAATAAAAGATTTTCTTACTATGTGACATAGCAAAAGCCCTTAATTTTAGCTCTAGAGAGCAAGAGAAATCAGACGCTATGTTTTCCAACAGAATTTTCAATGCATTCTTAACTTGGGAAAGAAGAATTTTATAGCAGCTTCTGCAAGTTTGGATCTAACGTTGTTTCCTAGGTCCATCTCCGCCAGCAGATAGCAGAGAAAGAACCAAAACCGAAGGCTTAGGGGAGAAATAGGAAATTAAGCTGCTTGGCAACTGCATCTCCACTCAGATATATTAAGCATAGCTGACACAATCAACTAATACGTATATTTATGCAGGGAATTTCAGATTAAAAGAGGACACATTTGTATGAGAAATGTAAAATTATGGCTTATACAGTCCTGCTCTTACCTTTATAGTTCACTGTTTTTATCTAGCACAGAAAAACATTACATAAATATGAACTGTATCCATTCCAATGTACCAGCGTGGAGAAGAATGGATATATGTAGCCAGCATGTTGTGACAATCCATCACTCCTCTGTGTACTATGTTTAAACATGCTAAGCAAATAATTATTTCTCTGCTAATTAGATTTCTGTGTTTTAGGCCGTATTCAAACAAAGGCAAATGCAGCTCCTGATGGAAAGCACCACTGAATCAAGTGGCACTACACTCGACCAAATGGTACTGTGAGATCCCGAATATCTATTCAATATTACTAAATATTCTTTTTTTCCCCACTTCATTTCAACTTCCAAGTCTAATATTCACTAGTTTTTCAGGCTGAGCCAAGAAACTAAATGAAACTTGTCTCTCTTTCTCCGTCTCTTCTCCTAATATAGTTATCCCCTTTAGCAATGCACAGGCTTATGTGGAAACCCTCTACCATTTTGCAAAGTGAGTAGAAATCCTGTCCCAACCTTTTATTTAGTTAGCTGCCCAGATTCCTGAGATTTTTTATTTTTGTGTTTTCTCTCTGTATCTCTGTTAATTTCTGAGTAGAGGCAACTTGTCTGCCATGCTTCTATCTTTCAGAGCACTTAGATTTAAAAGTCTTTATCTATTGCTGATGCTTCCACAGTTAAGCACTTTAATGCATTTTATGGCTTCTATGATTCCAGAATTCTCTTTATGGTAATGAAATAAACCATATTTCCCCCATCATTTGCAAAGGGCATTCTGGACAATACGAGGTGAAAGATTACATTAAACATCAACTTCTAGATGAGTCCTAATGTTGAATGGAAGACAAGGGTCTTGCTTCAAATTTTGTAACTACACAGTTTCTTATCTGTACCAATTGCATGAGTACTATTGTTACCACAATCAAGTGGAATATTTAGGAATTACCCTACAAAACTAATATCTATTCTGAATAACTACCATAAATCTTTCTGAAGCCGACTGCAATTTTTCAAAAAACAAGGAAAAATAACTTTTTTTAAATCTAAGACTTGCTCTGAACAGTATGGGATGCAACAGTGACAACATGGTATCTGAGCAAGGACCCACACAGACCGATAGTCTGAGGGCATGCTTGTGTCTTTGCAGAACTGCTGACATTAAATTAAAAAAAAAAAAAAAAACAGGAAATTCAAACCTAGTTATGCTTCTCTTTGGATTTGCATTTGTTTTATCTGCAAGTCCAAATAGTGGCTATTTTCTTCTTAAGTTCTGGGAATTTAACAGAAAAACATATGTGCATAAAATAAGCATCACTGACAATCAAATTGTCATTGCGCTGCTTCTTTTCTAAGTAGCCCTTTTCATGACCTATTTTTGTTGTGATAGTTAAGGTAAACTAGTTGCGCAGTGATAGAAACTGTGGATGACTTGGAACCATTGACTTGTTTAGGTCACGAAGTTACAAAGTTACAGCTTTTCATTGTTATTCCCAGTTCTCCTTTCCTGTTGCATTTTATTTTTCGTTTTCTATCTTACTCATTTTTAAAGAGGACCACAATTATACCGTTTTGGGATGCTTTTAGTTACTAACAGAATCCAAGTTTGACATAAGAACAAAACTATCCCAATAAAATCTACCCTGGCCACCTAAAAACTAAAAGCAGTATTGCCTCATCTGCACACCTGTTGTCCTAATGTTATTTCTTAATCACAAGCATGCTTACATTAACAACAAACTGCAAAAAGGGATGAACAAGATCATAATGAAGAATCTAGGAAATGGCAAAACTTATTGTTTTTAATTACCTGGAGGTGCAAGATTGACGCACAGGCAGATAATCCCAGAACAGAATGCAAAGCTAACATTAGGCAAAATATTTGCTTACAGGAAAAATATTTCAGTGGGCTCAAAACAACTAAAAGTACCGACATCCGTGTCAAAGCTGCTTTAATACTATTCAGAAACGGTTTTGAAAAAATGGAGCATCTTTAAGAAGGGAATGCTTGAACTCTCTGCTGAAGTCCTACTTTCTCCTTTAGGGTAGTCAGCAACTGTAATATTCTGAGCTGTCAGTCTGGCTGGGAATAAATAAAGTAAAGCACTTGAAGTTAAGGTAAACAAACATATTTTTGGGTCCTGTTATTTTATTCTGATGAAGGTATCAGAAACTAGATACCTTTTAAATTTTATCCTATGCAGAGCAGCAGGCTAACCTATGCTTGAAGTAGTACCACTGCAAACTACTAGCCTCCTTGATTTCCTCCTCTGGATTGGCACTCATTAAAAGTAACACGAACTTGGAACTTTTATTGGAATAGAGGCATCATTTTCATTGACATCTAGAAATACACATCTACTACACGCTTACCAAAAAAAGTCCAAGACCTTTCAAAATGTAATTTTGCTACAAAATATCATCCTCTGGCTCTCTGTAGGGCAATATGGCCATTAATAATGCTTTGTTATTGCATATGATATGATTTACGCTCAACTCTAATGACTTACAACGCATTTATTTTTTTTGGCAGTATGAGCAAATTAGCTCTGTTTTCCTAGCACAATTAGTTGCTGGACCTTCATTTTCATTCTGCTGAAAACTGAAGGACAAATCAGTGATAACAGAATCAAGCATTGGGTAGTCAGCTAAGATTTTTGTCTGGGAGCAATTTATCATGTAAATGGTGTCTGCTTTGTTTTATGGAAATCTGAAAACAGCTTTCTGCATGATTGAAGCCTCTGTCAATGAAAACCCCTTCAAAACGTGACAAATGTCTCTTATCTCTGAGAGATGCTGAAAGGACTTAAGTGATAAAACTATATATACACTTACTATTTTTATCCAGAGTGTACACATAGAAAGCATCTTGAGAATTTAGCGGGAGGATTTTCTGTATTATTAAATCAATCGTGTTTTAGAGAGAAATCAATTCCTCTCCAGAGGATTCAAAAAAGGATCATTTTACCCATATGATATATAAGTATTAATTATCATCATCATCCTAAGTAAACAAAACACAGTATGAAGCGGTTTCCCAGAGAAAAATGAAATGTATTACAGATTATTTTCAAGAATTTTTGGAACATGAACTGCATGCTTATTAATTGTCACATTTGTCACACACCTATTTATGTCAAAAATGTCACTTGCAGGGCCTCATTATCTCATAGACCTCCTCCTTCCCACTCTGCCAACCTGCAGTCATTTTACTTAGCATGTCATGGCTGCGTCTCACCTCCCACAGGTGAATTATGATATATATTCTACCGTGAATAAACAACATTACATGATGGGACTTTATGCCTCTTGCAACGCAGACTCCTCTAGGAACTTAAAAAAAAGGTATGTGTAACATTCTAGGACTTCTGTATTTTCATGAATCTGTAATGTAGAAACTGAAAAAAATCCACTTCACATAGTCCCTACAAATACATTTATCTGATTGCTCTTTTAAGAAAATAATCTCAAAACAACCTCGAATAAAAACTGAGTTACTTGCAAGTTAATCAGAAGAGTAAAATGAAAAAGAATTGTTGAAAGCAGTTACATCCAGCACAAACCTAAATTCATCAAATTTCATTCTGCAATTAACAGGAATTTCATAGTTTCCAGAATACAGAAGAAGTGAAGCTTTAGTTTTCAACAAAGGCCATATTATTTAAATACATAGTTCCCAACATGAGTTCTGCCACCTTATGAAATATCCCATCAAGTATCCCATTCACGTTCTGTTTGCCGGAAGAAAAATTGAAGGGCCACAAAAAGACGTTTTACTTTTATTTTGTTTGTATTTGCTTAGCCTATGCAAAAGCATTAGCTCTTCCACAACCGAAAACAGAAAATGAGACTCAAAATAAGCCTGTATTTGCTTAATCTTTGCTCAGTTTTCCTAAGATCCATTTACATTTCCTAAAGTCCTAAGGAGACGGTAGCATTCAAGGAGATTTTTGTTTTAAGAATATATATATATATATATACACACACAGATACACACACGGACATATGTGTCTTCTTTTCCATTTTCCTTACAGAAATAGTCTGCAATTTATAAATAGACTGGTACAGAAGTGTGTCACAGTGACGTTCCTATTTTTACTCCTCAAAAAAACATGACAAAGCGTTCACAGAATTTTTCACAAATAAAGCACAATTTTCTTCATGGCCTAACAGATATTAGCAACCAGAGGGCTTTAGCTATTTCCGTCATTGTGTTCTTCCTAAATCTATTCCCCTGAATCAATGCAGTTTCTCTTCAACTGCAAAAATTTCAGCTATGTCCACTCTTCCCCGTCTGAGGCCTTAGAAACAGAATCCATGTTATTTAAAAAGACATTAGCAGTATAGACATTTACCTCTCAGCAAGGTGTTCAGACAGCTTCAGTTGCCAGTATCACTGACACAAAAAGAGATTTTTTTTTTCTTTTTTCCTCCAAGAAAGGAGTTAGAACGGGTTAGAATGGGTTCAGCTGTTCTCATCTACCCAATACGTTTCTAAAAATTAAGATGTATTTCATCTCAGCCAATACTCTCAGGTACAACAACATGCAATATTCTGACAGTATCTTTTGATTACTGACCCTTCCGAATTTGCAATAGGGGAATGATGTCCTTAAGCCATTTGCACCAAGAAGCTATTTTTTGGTTTCTTCGTTAGTAGTATGCAGAAGACCAGTAAACCACTGTGCTTTCACATAAAACACGTTGGATGCAATTCTTCTGGTATCGATAGTCTTATCTTGTCAAGAGGCAGAGCACAGAAGGAGTGAGTGAAGTACACAGAGAGAAAAATAGGAGGAAAAAAAGGTAGAAAGCACTAGTTAAACAAGTCATTACAAAATCATATCCTTAGGATAAAAACCTAAGTACTTAGGAAATTTGCGGTCTCTGGATGAAACGAGCTCTTGGGTGGGGGGATTTTTTCATTCGTTCTCAACACTCCACGTCCACATTCACTTGAAAACCTCCCTCTCTGCCTGGTAAGACTGTGTCTTGCCAACTGAACCCCAGCTGTTTTGCTTATGATATTTAGCACCCCAAAACTCCTAGGCAGTCTTAGCAGCAGTGCTCATCCTCATCTTCACCGGTCTGCAAGCACATGGCCCTTTCCACAACAGCCTTCATACGGGTTAGTCTGAAACCTGCTTAACAGGCAGAAGTATTTGTACACTGACACTTTATTAGGGTGAGCTTACCAACCCAAACTGTGCGTGACTTGATGTGTTTGCATTTTTCAGTTACGAACAGCCTTGAATCCATAATGCACACGTACTTTATAATATTAAATACTAGTATACGCCAAAGTAACAAGTGAAACAATGAACAACACTAAGAAATTATTCCTAGTTGGAGATCATCTTTTCTTTCCTTCTAGGTTTTTATATCCACGATATAATACATATCCATGATGAAGCATGATGTAGGTAGCAGATTTTAATCAAGTGAAATTAGAAAAGTTAATTTTCATTTGTACAATCTTTAATGGTAAGACTTTTTTTTTTTTTTCAAATCATTTTTTAAACCTCAAATCATTCTTATCTGGTTCTGGAACATGTAACTTCTGTACAGACCCAACACTGCTACCTCGGTGTTAAACTTGTATTTTAAAATTAATTTTTTTCTTTAGCTTCCAATATATTCAAGTTGGATAAAACCAAATGGGCTCAGATGCAGTCAGATTAAAGAGTGCATTTTTGACTTAAGCAATCTACTTTAATAGAAGACCCTATTTTTTAAAAAAATCAACATTATGTTCACTTTCTGTGCAAGAAGAGAATGTAATTTTCTTTTCAATAGATATGGACTTTAATGGTACTCTCTAAAGCTTTACCAAATCTCCATTAGCCTGATAAATTTGGTCAAAAGGTGCATAGCAATGAAGTCTCAGCAGAGCAAGAAAATTTGCCTGGATTACATATGAGTCAGAAAGAATATTTTGTGCATTTTCCCTAACTTTTCAGCAGATATTTGATTTCTTCTCTGGGGTTAGCATAATTAAAGAGAAAATTGGGCGATGGATTATGAGTTATCAGAGACAGGGTCTCTGGCTCAAACTGAAAATAATGGTGGACAAAGGCTGCTCAGGTGATTGAGTGTTTATGCCTGCAGCTTTATTGTGATCATCCTTCATCAGTTTGACAGTATTGCCAGATAAACCCTCTTAGTAAATCATTTTCATAGTTCAGAAAACATCTGCACTTAGAAGTTGCTGGTAGCCAATTGAAATATTTTTCATTTACCTGAATGCTTATTTTCTGGTGAAATTTCAAGATATGAGAGAGAAAAATGCTTTAAAATAATTCAACTGTAAAATACTTTCTAACATCTATAAAGAACAGGCCTAACACATGCCACCAAATAACTGTCTTGACAACAACTTGTTTTTAATTCGGAAGAAAGTCGGAGCTAAATAAACCTGGAAGGAACAAAATATAATGGTTTTCGATCAAAAATATAAACATTTTTCTGTTTTTATTTTTCTTCTACCAAGCTTTATGCCAAACATTACTTATCTGATAGAAGCTCCAGGGGAAAATGAAAATATATATAACTGAAACATTTCTGTAACAAACACTAGAGCAACACTGCTTATTTGAAATGCTCTGCTGTTCCATACATGAGCAGATAAACTCACAGAAGCTGCCCAAAGCAAACTTCAAATAAACATTAAATACTTCCACAATTTTAAGCAGTAAAAACAGAGCCTGGAAATACTGATTTATTAAAAGGAAAATAAAAATGGGTATTTCTAGTGGCTTTTGTTTACAAATTTAAACTAAAATAATAAAAACATCTCAGAAACCTGCAGCCAGAGAAGAGAAGACTCCTTCCCCTTCCCTCCCCCACAAAACACAACACACAGTTCAAGTACACCAAAATTATTTAAATATAATTACTATTTAAAGGGAAATTAAAATTTATCATTGAAAAAAAATCCTGTATTTTCCCTTAATAAAATTCTTTGCAAGTGCAGTGGTAGGGGCAGGGAAATAGCATATGCTATCATGAAATAGCATAATGATTCTAATAGACGAGTTTTGTTAAACTGGAAGTAAACAAAAGGCCAGAGAGTTGAAATCCTTCCTACGCAAAGCTGATATATCACGTGCTGGAAGGAAGAAGGGAAAATTCTCTTTTTAAAAAAGTTTCCTGTTTTTTAAATGCACCAGAAACTTTTTAATACATGATATATAGGCAAAGGATTGTAACGTGATGCTTTCCTGAGCATGAAGTGAGATATAATCAGCTCAGTGACTTAGTTTTTAAAACTAGAAGATAACATTATTATAATCTAGTCTAACCTCCTCTGTAATGTCGATGATAAGATTTCAGCCTGTAATTCCTTCATCACATACGCGACTTCTGTTTTCTTTACTACGAAGCATCCGTCTTTAGTGCAGATGTCCCAGAAAAGACACATTCAATTACCTTTCACATGCATAAATATATTGCGGGCTTAAAACTGCTCTCAGTTTCTCTCAGGGTACAGAGTCGTACTGGAAAGCTAGGGGCCACCCCTCTTTAACTGTGTAAAACTTTCATTTTTCATTACGAACAGCAGCATGGCACAGTACAAATTTCATTTTGAGCAATTATGTATATTAAAGGTTTATATATGATGCAATTTTTCATAAACCCTATAGCAAGTTTTGGATTGGGAAGAATAAAGTAAATCTGCAGTATATTTTCTCTTTCTTTAAAAATGGTGGTGGTTGTAAGATATTTAAACAGCCGAGTTTAAATTTTTAAGGAAAAACCATTGGAGTGCAAAGGAAGAGAGAAAAATCATGATTATGTAGCAAATTAATATGAGCATCAGATTTATATAAAGGTGTTCGCATTTGTAGATAATTATTTTTATTATTTTCTCCTGTATTTCTAAAAGATGCAAAAATCGGGACCCTAGCATTGGTGGAATTTTATAAACACATTGAAAAGGAGAACATCTACTACATAGCCCACTCAAACTATGAAGAGTCAAATAAAATGAGGTCCACAGACTGACGCAGATCATGTCAGAGAGCAGTAAAAAGGTGTCAGAAATTGAACTTGGATGTTCTAAGCCACAGTCCACTGTCCTACTCATTGAACCTATGTAAATTTAAAGCAATTGGTCTTTCCTGACTTCAAACAATCTTTTAGCTGCTCAAAACATACAGAAATACGGACAACTGAACAGCATTAAACTGCTCTGAACACATTAAATTTAAAATATTAGACTTTATTAATTGTCATAGGACTAAGACTGCTTTGCAGCTTTAGAATTTCATTACAGTATATTAATCAAGTTGTAAAAACACAAATTAGCTCTTTAGCACATAAAAATGCTTTCTAAAATGATTTTAATAGTAATAAAGTTCTTGTCAATGGTGTTTTAATTACAGCTCTGAAACTCCATGAATCTGTCTTATTCAGCCATCCCACTTGTACTTATTTGATTCTTAAAGTGAGTCTATGTACAGAAACAACATACACAGAACAGCATCGCTCTCAGTACAGGCACTGTCCTAACACAAAGTCAGGACAATGCTTCATTTTTACTGTGATGAACAGGACAAAAGATTTATCATTATAAAGGTCATTTTTTTTGCCAAGCGATGTTTATTCCACAGCTTGACAGATTGGCTGGTGAAGACTATAACTTTACACAGCATTACACCTTCCAAGTGATGTTCAATACTGATGTAATAAATACTGATATAATAAAGCGATATGTGAAGAGAACATCGGCAGGTCAGTGAGGCAGCAGCTGGGTAAAGGGTAGACCAGCAAAAAGTCCAAGTGAGCTGTGGAAACTGCACAAGACGTTCAGAAGAGGTGAGAGAATTGGAAGAGGTGCAAAAGGTAGAGAGGTGACAGCCAACGTTAGTAAATAAATCTGCAGAGAAGCAACGAAACAGATAAAGGACAAGGTAGACAGAGGTTTCCAAACACCATCCGCCAACACGCACTGCTGAGAGCACCGAATTAGGAACCACAGTCAAGGGAAATACCTACTGCAAGGGCACTAATCACAGTCAGCGTTCAGAAAGGTTTGATTTATACGATACTTGGAGAAAAAACAGTTTGTCTAGCCCCCAGGGGAAAATGATCAAAAAAACCCAGAAATGACAGCTCTGTCACAGACTTTCTTTTAACCTGTCTTTTTTCACTCAAAGTGCATAATTCCTTACCATACAGATATTACCAAGGGATTTCAGATGCTCATACTTCGAAGCATCATCAAAATATGCATATAATATTAGCTATTAAACCCATTAACTGCTTAAGTGCATTGCATATATGTACACACATACACACACATATACACACATAAAAGGAAGTAGAGAAAGGATTAAGCTGAGAAAGTATTAATTTTATTGAGATAAAATAGTATTTCAGCAAGATAGGCACTTACAATATAGTTTAAATACAGTTAAAAGACTTACCCTAAGACAAAAGATAGTAACCCACTGTCAGCACACTTGGTGTATCTTGGAAAAAAGGTAAAATATCATTTAAAAAACCTGCCAGTCCTATGTTAACTTAATCAGGAGTTCTCACCCAGATGGTTATCATATATCAGTAAAGAAGCTGTATGCAATAGCTGAGGCAGGGCAGCTACCTGAAATATTTGGAATATTTCAAGAACTTTTCTGCTATAGTTTAAACATTGCATTTACAGATGGTTTGGTTTTCTTCCCTCCATTTCACTGCTATGTTCCTGCCACTTCCCTCTAGGGTTACCGCAAGCTCTGAGTGCTACTTTCAATAGCGGGTGCCCTAATCACCTTAATGCTGCAGGATAAACCTGAAATATCACCATGCCACTCGTACAAGAGGAGAGGGATTTCTGGGATTAGCCAGGCTAATGCCACAGGATACACTGCTAGGAGAAATCCACTGCTTCCTAACACAGCCAAGGCATCCTCATGCTATGTCCTGTCAGTACTATGATAATGTTCTGCAGCCTAATGGATAGCAAATCGAGGCCGGTGAAACTTTTGAAAAGAGAGAAATAGAGAGGGCAAAAACAAAAACAAAAAAAAAGAAAAAAGTATGCTGTGGAAAGAAGGTGTTATCTCATCTGATAACAAGAAGCAATACAAGCACAGGAGTGTCCTTTCAAGATGGTTCTTTGTTTTTATGAGCACTGAATTTGGTCAGGTTAAGCGTGAAAGGAGAAGTGAATTAGCATCAGCTCTTCATACATCAAAAAGGAGCCCACACTCAACATTTCATCGTTCAGTGCACATGCATCATGCAGTACGATCTTTGCAAGAGACTCAATTCAGCTGTAAAGGCACCATTTACATATAAACTTAAAAATATTTATTCATAGACACACACTATATAAGTAACACTCTCAGATATGGACAATTCCCTGGTTAAATAAACTACTGCTTCATGGCTTACTGAGCCTGCCACTGCATCAGTCATGCACATCTGTGTCAATCAAAGCAGGTCAAGGACCCGAGTGCATTTTGGGGAATCTGCCTTCCCACTTCATTTTGGCTGACAACTGATTTGCAAGGTACATTTTGCCTCTCCTGCATATCAACATTAGATGTTACATTAGAGAGCTGAATGGATTTATGATTTGGCCACTAGAACACATCCACGGGAAAAAAAAAAAAGAAAGGAGTAGAAAAAAGTGGTGAGAAAGATAAGCGCACATCACCTTCCCTTCACAGTTCCCTCTAGCAGTTCCTTCTAGTTCCAGAGGAAGGTGTTCATTGCCCTAGGATATTTAACAGAAAATAAGATCATAAATGATTAGTCTATATGAGCTACGCTAGGAATGTCTAATTTTATACAAAGTAATGATATAAGTCAATAAAATATTTAGAGTACTTTCTATGTAGATTACAAAGACTAAGTAATAAGGGACTGCCTTCAAAAAATATTTTTTGATAAATTAATTCCCTAGAGGACTGGACTGTAGAGTTCAGTTATCTGATAATTTCTCTATGAAAAATGCTTGTTTACATAATAAGTAATTTTAACCAGGGCTGTACTAAAGACATCAGCTAAAGCTGGGTCTAGCTCAAACTCAGATTTAACAGTTACCAAACATCAGAAGATAACCATTTATTTTTACCATGTGCAGTTAGAAACCCCCTTCTCTGCCCATAGAGAAACACCTTCCACTTTTATACTTGCTTATTCTCACCTGTCATCATGACTCAGCCTGACTCTTGCAGGTTTTAACATTGCAAGTAAGTGTTCCTCCTGAAAAAACTCAGTCTTTCATACAAAACAAAAATGAAAAGGAACTGCTGAGTTTATACTGGAGCTGCACTTTGCTGAAATATCATAATGGAAAATACCACTTTTTGCTGTAATTTCTGTAATCATTTATGCCATTATAAAACTGATGTAGAATAAGACCATTCTGATATGACAGTATTTTACATCTCTTTTCACTTACTTTGTACCAGCTAAGACACTGTGTGAGGTTCAGGGCAATGACAGTCAGGCCCACCGGGCAACGATGAATTTGTATAATCTGAAGAGGAGGATTAAGCAGTTGACCTTGCAGAGAAAGAAAGAGCTGCTCTTTCTAGTTTTTTTTTTTTTTTAAACTCGTTTTTGAACTACTTTTGATTTAGGCACAATCTGGTCCATCTAAAGGCTTTCTGCTTCTCGGAAATGATTTTGGAGGAGGGAGATGGTTTACAATCAGCAGGAATAAGTTAGTGGTAGCCAAGAGATGTACTTGATCAGAAGCAAAAAAATCATTTCAGCTAGCCTCAGAATTTTAACAAGTTGCTTCTGGAG
The DNA here is from genome assembly GCF_040807025.1 of Struthio camelus. Taxonomy (NCBI): domain Eukaryota; kingdom Metazoa; phylum Chordata; class Aves; order Struthioniformes; family Struthionidae; genus Struthio; species Struthio camelus. Next base: position 31,153,564 of record NC_090945.1, read on the forward strand.
TGGCACCAAAGAACAAGAGAGAGGAATTGTTTTGTTTATTCAGAAAGAGAAAAGCTATTTATGAAATTCCTTCTATATTGATTATTGCTCCTTAGATGTCAGATTTCATCTTCCTGTTGGAGTCCTTCTTGTGAATACGAAAAATATGCTTAACGGGGGACTGTTTCAGATCAGACCTGCCAATATGGTGTACTGGCACATACACACAAAAAAATGTGCAAACAAATCAAATCACAGCTTGCCCACAAGATTAATCAATGTGGACATGTATGCATCTTTAGCAAGAAACACAGAATTTCACAAGGATGTGACTTTTTGTCTTTCCTTACATGACTCATGATTGAAGTACATTCACTGAAACATTTCATTAACTGCATAAACAGAATGATTCAGGATTCTTCATAGTATGCCTGAAGCCTTTCCATACTTTTCACAAAAGTGAAGAGCTGTACCTTACCTAAAGTTTAGTTAGCAATCAGTGGACACCTTCTGTGGACAGCCATTAAAGAGAGAATACAGTTGTATGACTTATGCTAACAACTCCACCTATTTTCTCATCTGTCTTGCCCCCTACCCCTCAGTCTAGATAAAAAACAAATCAAATGGAGAAGTCTGGTGAAATGTTTGTTTCCTTGAAAAAGGAAAGACTTATTCAGCACACGATATGATACAGGGGGGAGGAGGGGGGGAAGCATTATGTGCTTTCCAATAGCCCCTAATTTGAAGGCAGCCAAATGATTACAAAAAACAAATTACCAACCTCCTATACACACAAGAGCACGCAAGCCATTTTTATCTTAATCCCTCAGTTCTGGTTCTGGCCAGTGAATATTAATTACATAAAAGTACCGATTCACTTGATGAAACAACGTTACACAGTATTATTCTGAGCTAATACAGTTTTCAGTACCCTAACAGATAAACAGGAAGGGGGGAGTGTAAAGACAGGGAAGGAATCAAAAAGTAAAATAACAAATCTTTTGTTTAAAACAGTCCTGACACAACTGCGGGTTTGTTTGTTTTTCATCATCTTTGATGTTGTACCCAAGTCATTAATCCTAGAAGAAGCACCTTTCTGAAACATTTCTCTTGTGCTGATGTACTTACTCCATTTAAAAACCATGGTAACATGCAGTAAGCAGTAGCATTTCAGGGCAGTTATTCTTTCTGCAGCTGTTTGCTCCATATAAGGTATGTTTTGATAATTTAAAAATTGACTGCTTGGACTAACTAATTGCTTAAAATTCTTTCATGGAACAAAAAAAACCACCAAATCAAAACAAAAAACCTCTACATAAGAATCATAAAAATAAGCTATAGAGAAGACTTCTCGATTTTTCCAAGGAGGAGAAAGAAATGGTAAATATTTATCAGCCTGAACTATTTCTTCCACTTTATCTGCCTCCTTTGCTTCTTTTTCAAAAAAACATACATAAATGTATAGCAACCATAGGAAGAATATATATGAATAGGTATTCATCATAGACTCTCTATCCAAGCAGATTATGAGTAGGAGGGTAAAACACACAGAAAGGCAATCAAATCATTTTTCTCCATCTGCTAAATGACTAACTTTGAAACGATAGTGGCTTAAATCCTCGTACCTTTTTCTCCTCCTTTCAGCAGCCTGAACAAGGAGTGAATAATATTTACCTGCAAACTGAAAGGAATGAGGTGGACAACACGCAGCAGCCAAGAAACACATGCACCAGCAAGCTGCAGGTACAAGCTGAAAACTCACCCTCCTCCTGCAACTGGCTGCAAAGCCACGAGAGCAGCTGCATCACCCATTCGTCCCTCTGCCTCTTTTACACTAGGGCTTCAGCTACCTTTCTTGCACGTATGTGAAGGTTTCCAGGACTACACTTTAGAAGGGTTTCTTGTGTTTTTTGTTTTCGTCCCTTTCATATCCCTTTTACAGGTTGATGTCCAGTCTCAAAGAACTGCAGCTGATACTTGAGCTGATTTGCCGAGGAGGACATTAACTTAACTTTACCACCTGTCCCATCACAGATACTCATTGTTCTGCTGCTATGTAGGAAGGCCTCACTACTTTTGACACTCGATAACTAAGCTGTCTAGCGTTATTCACCTGCTTTCCAAATTAATGTTATCCGCTCCTGTTGTTAACTGCATTGACTGCCAATTAGCTGAGTTCACTTTAGACCAGCTATTTGCCAGAGATGCAAGCAGCAACTCGTTAACCTTCATGCTAATTAGGATCTCTGTTAGTCACTCCCAGAAACTGTATCTCTAATCTATTACCCAGGGTGCTGGTTTTCCTCCACCTCTGGTCTGCTACGTCTTTTGGGCCACTTTTCAAACAGTATTTTGGAAGGGGACGCAGTGATTTTCTTGCTGCACACAGCTTGTGAAAGTGCATCTGTTCTGCGGTTGCCAAAAACTTTCAAACTGTATTTGCTTCAACTACTAATTGCAGTGCTCAGTAACTCCTCTAGCAGCAGAGGCCAAAGACGTGCTCTATCTGAAGTTTACCAATGCAGTACGTTTTCCTATGTTGTTGAGATACAATAAAACATAATTTAAAGTATCACAAAGAATATACTGCTTCAGCAGTACCTCTTACCTGATTTCCTTTCACGTTTACTGTACAAATATAAACAGTGTGGTCAAAGCATCAGCACAAATAGCAAAGAAAAAATAACAATTCTAGAATAATGCAATGACTGCAAGCCTATGAACATTTATAAATACCCACAAGTGGTACGGGTCCACAAGGGAATCTGCAGCGTATTTCCTTCTCAACAAAGCCACCAAAGATCTCTACAAACAACGTGAGAGTGGAGGTTAGCAAGAACTTTTAGGGGTGAAGGTGTTTTGTACAGACCGTGTCACGGTAAAACTGACACGCTCCCTTTGGGCAGCAAAGGATTCTTTGCTGCTAAATCCATGGGTGCTAACGGTGCTTAAATTTACTCGAAGTTCTTTTCCAGCCATAGAAAATTTACAATCTGCCAAGTTCTGGCATGACAAAATGATTTCTTAGTTAACTGCCCTGTGATAGAAAAGCAGGAATCTGTTTATGTGGAAAACTTTTCTGTAGAGATGTTAGAGGAACTGCAGGGAGGGAACTCTGCTTCCAAGCAGGTTTCTGAGGCGCCCAGGCCTCTGGGCAGCACCTGTGCCGCTGCAAGTATCATAAGGAAACATAATGGATGACAGCACTGTTACTTGCATACTATTTCTTTTCCTCTGGCTCTCCAGTGGATAGGGATTTTTTTATAAACTCAGATTATCACCAAGTGTGTGATAGCCACATTTGCAGTACAAATTTCAAACATACTGAAGAGAGAGGGTGGCTAATACCAAACCCCAGAGATTTGTAAACCTCCAAATTGAACTGAGAGAGTAACTCCACACAATCTGATAACCCTCCGAAGAAGGGATTTTGTGATGAACTACAGCTTACTCAGTCAGCACTCGCACAGCCAGTACCCCTAAGCGGACGGCGCTATGGCTAGAGGCACACCTTGGGCTATTCCAGTCTCAGCTGTGCCACTTCAGCAGATCGCAGGATTTCACGGCTATAACGGAGCGGGAGGATGACCTCCCATACATGATTCAGTCTATGGCAGAATCCCTTCTAATTAACAACATAAAGTAAATGAGGTATTTGTTGGCGGTTACTTACTTGTTAATAACAAAAAGCTACAAACATACCCTCTACTTTCAGCAACTTAAAGAAAACAAAAAATAAATAAATAAATAAAAACAGCCCCTGAGAGTTGCTTCCTGTGCCTCTCAGAAAAGTACTGCACTTACCAAACTGTGCAAGAGTACTTACTGAAAGTATTCTACCATACGCTACATCCTTTCATATATAAAATATTTTACCATATTCTATCAAGAATAGTGTTTTTTACAGACATTTTCAAAGTGCTGCATGAAATCCAAAAACGTTATTGCTCCCCTCATACTTCCTTCCCCCTCCCCTCCAAAATTACAGATATTTTGAACTGGCTTCAGGATGAATGAATTACTAGATCATGGTTTAGGCAGGGGATATGTGGGGTTTTTTTTAGGATATCTAATCTAAAGAAGATTCGTGATTTGCATTGCCCTTGAATCTCAAATATTCTGCCATCACCTCTAGGAGAAGAACAGTTGTCACTAACCTAGGTACAAAGTAGATGGGTTGTTTCTAAACCCATGAATAGCTTTGTATCAAAAGTATTAGTTTTGCTATAACTATAAATGTCACTCTGTCAATGAAAACTGAAGTAGTATAGTTTCAATAATCAAAAAAACCCAGTAAAGATGAGAGAACACTAACAATAGGAAATACCTTCAGAATCTTTTGCAGATCACTTGTTGTGCATTTACTCCACGATGTAGCGATCTGAGGTACCTGTTCAGTGAGACCTGGCACCGCTGGCTAACAGAAATATTCGACTCTTTCAGTGCTGAAGCACTGCGTGTGACAATTTTTGACCCTGGCAGAAAGGCAAACATTTTCAATAGTTTCTTTCTTCCCCTTAACATGACTTAGCAGGATGCATGTTGCTTTTCCCAAATCTGAAGCAAGCAGAGAAAAATCTGTGCTGTTCATGAAAAGATAAGATAAGATAGCAAATATCAAACAATTTCTTTCAACTTCATAAATTGGTCTGTGTTTAAAAAACCCTGAACTTTTAATATAGTAGTTATTTATTTTTCTCAAGTAATATTCTTATACTTATTTTTAAAATTGACATAAGTTAAGAACTTCTGTGAATTTATTGCATAAATACTGACTTATGTATCTTTAGGAAAAGTTTCTAAAATATTCTTTTATTTAATTGAACATTCATTATTCCAAAACATTTTCTATCTCATGTGGATTTATCTATTTTTTATTCTATAGGAAGGGTTTACTGATGTGTTTGGTTGTTGTTGTTACTTTGTTTGAATGAAGTTCACAAATCTAGCTTTTCTAGAAATCATCTTCTCTAAAACTAGTCTACTGGTTTTATCTCAGTTGTATTCCATGAGGCATTTCCATGAGGTATGGCAGCCTGATGTTAAGCAAGAGAGAGGACAGTGAAGATACAAATATTAGGAGGAAAAAGCATCTATGACCTCAGTAATTTCCATTCACTTAGGAGGGAAGCCTCCTAACTGGTTGGCTTATTAATGCTTATTAATGGTTAAAAAAATTGTTGAAACAAAAATTTATTGGCTTTCATAAAAAATCAAACAAGAAGGGTATAATGTAAAAAGAGAAATAAAAACACAGTGGGTTAATCATCCAGTAACTGGGAAAATCATCTTTAATGTCAGAGATGCAGGGTGACATTCTGCGTCTACCTAACTCAGGCTGTGGACTTGAAAGGATGTCCACACCACGTGCCAGGTGAGTGCCTTTATCACCAGGATAGTCTCAGTTTCTATTCACTTTTTTTTTCTCTTTTAAAAGTAAATTAAATAAAAGTATACATTATACGTCTAGTTGCTTTTGTTTAGAACCACTGAAACTTCAACTTAAAAAAAAATGAAATGAAATCCTATTTTCTGACAATATTTCTTGCTCTTTTTCAGAAATTGCTCTGGGGAATGCTTCTCTCTTGTCATCCCTTCTTTCACTGTCAGGATGCTCTTTCTGATTTTGGCCTCCATGACATTAATAACTCCTGACTTCTGTAGGCATACAAATTTTACTTTCAGTAATTGACATATTCCGCAGGAACCATCTTTTATCACTGCCTACGATACATTGTATCTGTTTTCCCCTTTCCTAGGTAAGACTCCAGTTTTGAATCAAAATTCTTCCCATACCTTTCACTACAAGCCACGATCCTTCTCCTTTCATGCAGTCTTATCTTTTATAGTTGCCCTTAAAGAGACGAGAACTCATCTCTGAGATGTGAAATCACTGCAACTTTAGGCCACTTCGCATGCCTGAGGCCACAAAATGAAGTTTAACATTTTGCAATGATAATATGTCCTATTACCTACAATTAAAAAAAAATATTTGGCCATTCTTCTAAAGACATTTAGCAGTTATCTAGGCTGGCTTCAAACATTAAAATGTTATTTGTTTTCATTCACCTTTCTAAAAAAGCTCCACAGCATAAACATATTTTGAAACTGTTGAAAATTGTGGAATGTATCACTGAATGCACTGTGATGAATAAAGAGGTATAGCCACTGCAGCCAAAAGAAAAGTACTCGGAGCAACAAACCAAAGTCACTTCAGAGTGTATGGGGTGGGGGGAGGAAGAGCTCCAGGTTTGTGGTAGGCAATTCACTGAATGTGATTTTCTAGCAGCAAACTGTAACCTAGTGAGAAAACACAATTCTGTAACGTATAAGCAGAAGAAGACCGGATAATAGAGTGAGACCATTATTGGAATAGTGGTCAGAGAATGAGAAGTTCAGGTATTGACAAAAACTTGCGAAGAGATCAGTAAAGAGCTGAGTTTTGGAAAATACTTCTAATTTGCTTATTCAAGTCAAGTTTAAGACATAATTTTATGGTGGTCTATACATATCTACATTAAAAAGACAGGTATGACAGATTTTTTTCTATCTAGCAGAAAAAGACAAAGCACGATCCAGTGGTTTTCCTCTGAAGCTAAAGAAAATCTAAGTAGAAATAAATCACTTTTTTTTTATAATTGTATGTATTAGACTTTAGAGTAACTTCTCTAATAGTTCTTCGTTTTGTCTAAAAAGATGTGCTGAAGTTTAACAAGATACTATGACCTTTGTGCAGAAATTGTAAATGCTCTGTCATATTAAAAATCAGCTAGATGATTGTAATGCTTTCTTATTTAGAGGCATATATTCAACTTATTTTGCTTTTCACTAGAACTTTACAAAATTGTTCCTTCTGTTTACCATTCAGATTATTATTACTATTACGCTATGATAAATCCAAGCTGCACCAAAAGGCAGTTTGCATTTGTCTCGCATCACTCCCATCGGAGTTCTCTAGTAGACTAGAGAAACATTTAAAATCTTATCTAGTTAAAACAGAGTTACACCATTCTGTCTAATAGTACTGCATATTTTAAGATCTAATTATTCTTCTATTTATATCACTGCTAGCACTTCAAATGACTAGTGTGACCAGGAGAAAGCCTCTTGAGACACATCATCAGACATATACTTTTTTTGTCCCTATACTTTACATATGGAGGCATGAAACACATCTAAGAGTAATGATTTGGATTTTTAGATCCTCTAATCCAATGAAGGCAAATGAAAACAAAGTTAACCTAAACATCGTAGCATTACTCTTCAGGCCTTCATGAGGAACCCTGTATATTCCAGGGGGGCCAAGGGCATGGCAAAGGTGCCCTAAGTGCTTTCTGGCTGCTAAATCTTCAACATCACCACACAGCTGGAAGGTATTATTTAGGTTTACAGAGAAGAGATAACATCTAATGCTTTGAGTTCTAATGTGAAGGTAAACTAGGACAGGAGACAAAACACGAGCCAGACTTTGCTGATCCCATAATTATGATACTATTAAAATAAGTAACTTTCTATTTTATAGGGCTAATGTGCAGTGCTTAATTAAGAGCAGAAAAAAACAAACAAAATACAGTGAATGAAAAAAATTAATTTTCAACATTATCTTTACAGGTTCTATATCTGAGGTAAAAAGGGCTGGAAATCACTGTGCAGGTTCCAGGGTATATTTTCTTTCACATTTTTCTTTAAAAACATTATTAATAGTTTTACAATAGTTTAGGAAGCTAAATATAAAAAGTACATCTTGAAAAAATTTATGTCTCAAGATGTCTTCTTAAGCATTTTTGTCTGCTTTCAGAAGGATGATAGGAAAGTGGAGCTTGTTCGTAATGTCCTGAATACTGTTTTATTTGCATGCAACACGGAATATAATGTTATGTTTGTTTTACCTTTATGGACTTATGTGTTATGTATAGCCGTAAGGTACCATTAGGTGTATCTACGCAGGTCTTATGTGTAAATACATTTTTGTGGAGTGATATTAAGATATAAAGTTGCCATAAAATATAAGAGTAAGTAGTACTTGGTCTTCCGCATAAATATATGGTGCTCTAATTATGTCCTTATATTGACATTTAGAGCTTTGTACGCTATGTAATCTATAGCAGTGGAAGATATAATCATTATAAAAGGATTTAATCAAACCACCTCACTTTAGGAGAAGAATCATCTAAAGAGGCGATTTTTACAGAATAAATGTTGAAGCTGGATATTACAAAAGAAACAGTGAAGAATCCATCTAAATCTTTCCCTTGCTCTTCTTGGTAAAAAATGGCAGCATCATTTACAATAGTTATGCCTTCAATATGCACAGCTACATTACTGTTGTCAACATGACCAGACTTTGCTTATCAGAACCTCAATGTCATGCATCTGTGTCAGATGCTCTTCACTATTATTCATGCTAATGTAAACACTATGATATAATGCCAAATTAAGCAACAATACACTGAGCTTACTTCCAGCATTTTAAGATGATAGCAAGCTGCTGAAATTTATTCTTTGCCAGAGATTGTGTTGGAATAATAAATAATTTAATAAGCATGTAAACAAGTAGGCTTTATAAAAATTTAGAGAATATTATTGGAAAGATTTGTTTGGCAATATCACAGTATCATAGCTTCTCCTAAGATATTTCTAATTGAAAATTATAATTTCTGGAAGAAAAATTCTCTCAAAGGTTTGTTTAAAAATATTCTTATATTCTCACCCCAGTGACATACTTTATTCAAATCTAGAAAAGAAAACAGTAGGTAAATACTATATCATTATTTTTCATCCCATTTTTGTCGCTTCTTTTTACATTTCAGCTGTTCTTTGCGGATCTGCTGTTCGCTGTACCAATTTATTGAGTCACAAGTGACAACATTGTCCAGGTTACAGCTGGAGTAACACGAACAGCAATAAATCCATGAGATAGACAAGATAAAGCATGTGAGGACATGACAATTTCAGGTATCTTCTGGACAACTTGCCTAATAAGATCAAAATATTAAATCCAAGATACAGTTTACAATGTGGCATATTTGTACCTTCCATCTGTAAGTGTGATCAAGCTTTGTCTATGAAAAAAGATTTCACCGAGTAGTGCAAGCAGTGATACTACAATCAAAATTCTAGAAAAACAAATCTGTAAGTTAAATAAGTTTTAGACATTAGCCTGATTAAAGTATTTTTATATCCTTTTCCCCTTCTAAAAAATATAGAAGTCTGAATTCTTACTTCTAGAACTTTAGAATTCAAGTGCCCTAAAAATGATCTTTAATCTTAAAGCAATTTTTAGAAGTATTTTTAGTGGCAGGCACAACAGAGCAATCTCTGCATGCTGTTAGAGATATATCCTTTCATTGCATCCTCAGAAAGTTCTCAGGAATTTAATTTTTTATTGTGAGGGACTTGCTCTGAGAAAACAAAGTAGCACTGGATACCTTTATAAGCCGTGATTATTTTCCCTTGAAATCATTGCAAAGGAATATAATGTTCAAAATTGGACTTATCATACCTATACATGACCTATCCATATTATCACCTATACCACGAATAGGTGAAACAAAGACAAAGTAAATTAATTTATTTTCATTCCTATAAATAATACTGTCAGAGGTTTGGGAGGTTTGCAGTATTACCGCACCCGTAATTCTATTCTCAGCTGGTAGAGAACTTCATGTGTCTAGAAGGTACTTCTCTAATGCTACGTTCAAATGTTAAAACAAAATAAAACAAATTTAGTTATAAATTATCCCTAAGTTTTTGGATGATGACAGAGGCAAATAACAGAATCTAGACCACATGTAATGTAAAATGGAAGAAAACTGAATTAGCTAAATATTTTATCATGTTAGTTGAAAACTTAATACTGTTATTTGTTAGTCCTGTTTCTCATTCCTGTCATTTCCAGTAATGCATGGAACATGGAGGAAAGACATTGGAATATATTCTTTTTCTGGCTGCAGTTTATCTTATTAAAACTTCAGAAATTTCACATTTGAGTTTTAGCTGTGTTTGGTGAGAAATCCAAGTATTTTGACAAATAACTTGTTTGTCTTTTCTGCAATTTCTGAATATGCAGGATCACTGAGAATATTTTATGATATTTCTTTGCTTCAAAACAAGCTCATGTTGGGCTTCCAGCTTGTGTGCCAGCTAGATTAGATTCAAGCAGAAAAAGAAAACAGTGCTTTTTAAAGTCTTGGTAAAACACTGAGATTTGGTTCTGAAACAGATGAAATCTTTTTTCACACGAACCTATTTTTCCTGACAGTGAGTCTGAAATGTAAGTTAGTTAGGGTCCACATTTTAATATGTATTGTAATATGTATTAATTTAAAAGGTATTAATTTAATATATTAAAGTCTCGTAACGCAGGAAATTTGTTTTGTTAATGTTTCTTTCAAATTATCAATTAGTCCTTTTTTTAAAGTAAGTATAAAGTCAAAGAGAATGATTAAGAACATTGGTTTGCCTTACAGAGACAGAAAAGAGAAGTCTTCTGGGGAAGAAGACACATGACACTGTCTGCGATCCATTCTCCCTGTATGCCCTGCCATTCATATTCACCTAGGGATGAAAAAGATGCACGCTTGCCTGCTCCCACTATTACCTGTTTATGGCTATCCATGTCGAATCCTGCTTTCAACCTGCTGATACAGTTTGCTCTGCAAACTCCTGCGGCAACAAGTTCCTGAAGTTCGTGACCTCCAGTGTAAAAATACTGTTTTTCATCTAATTTAATCACATCTCCTTGTAGTTTCAGCAATTGCCATCTAGTTCTAGTATTTGAAATTTGGTGAACAATTGCCACCCTCCTGATTTTGTAAATCTGGATGATATCCTCTCTCAGCCTTCGTTTCAATTAGAAAACCCTCAAAAAAGGGCTTTGACCAATTGTAATATTACATCGGACTTCTTCCTGGCCATGTGGTAGGTAGTATTTCCTCCAAGCCAATTCAGAAAAGAGCACTAAACTAGTAATATATTCATATTTCTGTACTTCCCTTCTGCACATAAATACTTATAAATTACTAGAAATATAGACTTTTTTTTTAAGCTGAGAAAATAGTTTTGTTAGTGCACTAACATGTAGTATTGCGAGAACTTACACAGGAAAGCTAGTTTAATTCAACATTTCGGAACTGAAATCTTCTGATTCTACCTCTTATAAATTAGCAGGATAAGAGAACAGGAAACCATAAAGAGAAAAGAGAATTAAGAGGTTGGTTCTGTTTGCTATAATATAGTTTAATTGAATGCAGTGCAGGACATTCGTTGCAGCACCCAGGACTGTGTAAACTTCCCAAACAGTCTGTTTTCTATATCTGAAACTGGAGGGTCCTGCTATGCTGCCTGCAGTCCTGGCTCCAGGTTGCAGCCAGGGTCTGGGGTATTTCATATTTCATCATCCCTTCACATTTTTAATTTTACCTCTACTTTTGGTTTTCCTACTGTATTTTCTCTAGTCAATTTTCCTCCTTTAGATATTGTCTTTCTTTCCCCTTTCATTTCATTTCGCCCCACTGTCTCATAAACAACTCTTAAATTGAATTTTCTCCCTTTCTTATATCAGAATGCATTTGAAATTTATCAGAATGAGTATTTAGCAGTGGTAAAAAAAAAATTAGCTGACGATAGCTCTATGATGTCATTTAGCTTCATCTGGATATCTAGTAGTTAGACATCTTCTCTTCAGAAAAAGAAAATTTACGGAGGACTAAAATCCACAAGTCCAGTTAAGGCAAGTTGTTTCTGAGTCACTTAGCTGGAACCCCTTAGAGATTGTACTGGATGAAAGGAATACGCTTTGCCTTAGTGGAATTGATCCCTGTCCCTCCTGAGTGTGTGGCTGAGACATATTGGCCTCTTTTTGGTAAGGATGCACATCAGGTTATGTGCAAGGTGTTAGGTGTTAGGGTGCTTAAGAGAATGTAATCACGACTTAAGAGTGAATTCCAACAATGCACAATCAGTAGAAACAAAAACAGAATTGAAAGAAGCCTAAGGAGGACAGAAACAAGACAAAAGGGCAAGGAAGGACCAAGAGAAAATCTTTATCTTCCGCTCCTACCTGCTGCTATGATCAGGCTGTTAGATGACCAGTAATAAAAAGGCTGAAATCAGCCCCCAGGGTTATTCTTTAGTCAAGGACTAAAATACAGTTTATATATGTCTGGCAGCTTTCATTCTTCATTTCTTTAATGTAGATACAGAAAGAGCATATGTTTTGTTCTGAGATTGAACAGAACATTTTTGTTTTGGATTCAACAATTTTTTCAATATCAGTCCAAAACTTAATCATAAGAGCTCTAATAATCACCCATTCAAACTGTTCTTCCAGGGCTACAGTATAATTTCCTTTGCTGGATTTTTTTTCTTCTTCGTAATAGAAATTTGACTTTTCCTCTAAAGATCTACTTGAAATATAAAGCATACAAAGGAATCCTAAGGTCTGTGATATTTGGGAGCTCAAATTTCATGATCATGACTATTCCCATCCCATAATTTGTGACCCAGTGATTTATGCATTGAGCCAAAATTGCAACATCCACTACAGCTCAACAAGAAAATCTAAAAAACATAATAGTTTTCTACTGTCTTCTACATCTGAATAGAATGAGTAAATGTTATGAGGAGAAAAGGGTAAGTGGCCTTTAGAGTATTCAAGAAATAAAAACCCTAAGAAAAACGAACCTGAGTCTTCTCATTTGCTTGTTATCTTTATTTTTCCCCATCTCTTTTCTAGAAATAGATATATTTTCTGTTACATATGAATTAAATGTTTGATGTTGGTCCTCTCATTTTTCCCTATTTTCATCTTTGTGTCAAAATAGTGGCTATCCAACTGTCTTATCTTTTTACAGTTTAATTTTATGGCTGAAGTTTACTCTCTGCAGATGAGATTTTAAGTATCCTTTTCCCTTTTTTGTGGAGAGGTGGCTTTGCTACTCTTTTTGACTCAGATATTTTGCAACAAAGGCAACACAGATATATACTTAATGTACTATGTATTTATTCGATACGGTGTAATCCAAACACCTGATTTCATCCATTAAGTTTCCAAGTTATCTTCTTTGGAAAAACACTGGTTGTAATTACAAAACAGCTAAAGTTATGGAACTATCTGGGTTAGTTTGAGGAATCCTGGGCTGCACATTCCAGCTACTGCTTAGATTAAAAGACTCAGAATGGGTTGTTTCCCTCCATGTGCAAATACAGTGACTATTGAATGCTTTTAGACTCACAGACCTGGAAAGAGATTTGTTTTTATGCTATTAACTGAGGTGGAGTTTGTCAGTAGACCGACAGACACAGTCACCAAACTTTCTGCCAGCATTACTAAACTCTGACATTAAGGGAACGTCTCTCTTGGTGGAGGAATAGTTCAGTCTTCATGACAATTAACTTCTCCTTTGAACTGCCAAAAAACACGTCGATTAATGACAACTATGGTGATATTTCTGACATGGACACTTTTCCTTTGGGAGCTGGATGGAGTCCACTACATTCATTTAATAAAGAAAAAAGAACAGGTGGCAGAATGTTTTACTCATGCCAGTTTGTGTTGGTCTTTAACCAAGAACTTAATTGTCCTTTAATCCATTACCATTCACTAAGTTATCCTTTGGGGAAAGTTTCTTTTTGGAAAAAGCGAATTGCTGCATCAATATATTTCAGTGATGAAGTACCATCTAAGAAGGAGGAAGACAGTTATATTCCCTACGTTGCAGGGAAAAAATATCACCTAGGTTTTTTTTTCCTTTTAGTAATAAAACTATCAGCAATAGACAAGGTATAATATTTATTATGAAACAGATTTCTCCTATTATGAAACAGATTTTCCTTTATAATACTGATGTTTTGGTTTTGCTTAATCACATGTAATTATGCTTTATGAAACTTACTTTTCATCACTTCTGTTCATTTCACTTTTATTCAAATTTGTCTTTTGGGGGGAGTGAATTATCCAGGAAGCATACCATTTCCTCCTGAGAATACAAATTTACAACATGTATTTTAATGGTGCAATTTGTTAAGCAGCTGTAATTATTTAAATGTAGCCATGTCCTAATGTAAAGAAGGTATGACACTATAAAATATTTAAAGAAAGGAAATAAGTAATAAGGTTACTGTTTTATAACTGCAATTCCACCTAAATGATTGCTATTTCTTTTAAATACACAATTTTATCATTTCTTTGTCACTTCAAATGTTTGCATCTACTATATCTGCAATAAAGCCTTCTTTGGTTTTGTCAAGTTTAAGTAGAATAAAGAATTAACATCCATTTGACATTTTTAATAAGAAGAGATGAAATCAATAGAAATAAAAATGGTAATTTGTGCAGCATTGCACAAGTTATTGCATCAGCTTCATCAATAAAATAAAATGTCCTTATATGTGGTCATCATTTTACTTTATTAAATCTACTTTCATGATCTAAAGCTCTATTGAATCATTGAAATGGTCATGCATATTTCAGACATTAAAAAATGAAATTTGACTTCACTACATCTCAACTAATCATCCACATTGCTAATATAATCACAAACTTTATTTGCTTGCATGTCACTTATGCAGCATTTAAAAGAGAGAGAGAAAAAAAGAGCAAGGACTATGCTGAAATCTTCTCAGCTTAAACAACTAATATGGAGCAATGCTATGCTTCTAAGAACAGCAAACATCAGTATATTGTAATGGGAAAGGAAATGAGTGTTACGATTTATTTGGCCAAAAAAAAAAATCAGCTCCAGACTAGAAGTGAGGGAGGGAGATGTCAAAGAAACAACATATAATCTATCTTAAACCTGCTGCAATATATAAAATACTTCTTAAAGAATTCTTGAGGACAAGCTACAACACTCCAATTAGCTGGGTAACGTTTAGAGTCTACTCAACATTAAGTTAATTTGTTTCAACTTCCTGCCATCAACATGGAATCCTATGGTCATAAGATGGAATAAAACACTACCACACTAACCAAAGCAACTTATGTAGGATATGTTAACACCATTAAAAAATATCATCAGGATAACCTCTAATGGGGCACTATTTTGCTAAATAATAAGGCAAGAAATGCTACCTGGGATACAAGACAAGTAAGTGAGCTGCAAAAATGACAAATCTATTCCTAAATAATCTCTATATTTTTCTATGTAGCAATTTGTTAACTGCATGTTACAATGTTCTCTGTTCTCATATTTTTCTTTTCTATTTTGAGAGAATGCAGTTATTTTTGCTTCTTTGCTTTGCTGTTGTTTGCAAAGTAATGTTATGGCATTGCACATTATTTTAAAATAAGGAGTGTGAATTTAGGAAAAAAGGGTGGTAGTAGCTTAGAAAGTAGTATAAAGTTTAAAGTAGAAACCAGTTAGAAAGCTTAGAAAAATCAAATAACTAAAATTCAGATTCCTGACAACTCTACTTATAAATATCTATGATGCATTTTATCATAAATACCTATGATTTGCATTTGAAGTATTCATTTTCCTCATTTTTTTTCCTGCCTCTTCTATCTCCCCCTTCTCCTTCGCTTTACCGAACTCTTCAAGAACCCTAAATGAGACCACCAACGTATTCAGCCTCCTTCTCCTTCTTCTCAGCTCCAGTCTTTTGTTGTTTATGCATACATAATAGGCATCGCAGATTTTGAAATGCCGATTCAGATTCAGAGAGATGATTATTCTTCCTGCCTTCCAATCCTTTTGAATTTAACTGTGCTACTGAAAAGAAATATGGATGAGCAGACCTGGGTCTCTCTGCTGTGAGAAATGCTTTCCCAGATTCCAGCAGACCAAGGTACCTCCAAACTTTAGCAGAGATGCCCCTGTTTGATGAGGTCTCACCGGTCTTCCATGATGTTCAGGTAACTCAGATAATGAGAGGAGACAGGTAATTAAATTCCATATCATATTATATATGCATAAAAGGTGACAAGTTTAGGATCTGTGAAAAGAATTCTTAACTCCAAAGCTGCTAACCTTACTGGTTCCACACCTTAGAGTTAATGTTGAATTGATATGAAGGTCTATAACCCTTCCCCATGCCTAAATAATATACTTTCTTTTTAAAAAAAATCATATTAGCATTTTTATGCAGATTTTTTCTCTTTTTTTTCCTTTATTGAGAATACGAGAAGAGGTAGACGTCCTATCAAGATATGAATACCTTGTGCTAAGAAGTGTCTGTAAATAAAGTTACAGAACACAAGTGAGGCAAGAACATCCATTATCCTTAAATTATCTAAATACTTGGACGTAGTCTTACTCACTGTCTCTCAGTGTCTCTCTGGCACAACACATATAATTTCTCCTAGAAAAGTGAAACTCCATTTACAGGGAATACAAGAAAGTACTCCTCATTCTTAAACAGTTTATGCAGCCAAATTATTGGAGTGTCTGTGCATATAAGCTCCCTCAGTCATAAAAAAAAAAATGAATCCCTGGTTTTGAAATTGAATTGAACCCTGTATCATCTACAAATTTTCTGCCTTCTTCTTCTAGCACTTTCAGGACTTTTGCAGTTTTCTTAAATCATGAGAACTTCTTCCTAGCAGAACTCCTTTCAGAAAGGACAAAATTTAATAAACAGATTTAGGTCAAGTGAAACGCCATTCTTGGAAGACAGATTTTCTGTTTACCAAAATAATTTGCCCAACTGTAGATGGAAGTTCTAGCACTAAAAAGCTGAGCTGGGTGTCCACACTGGAATGTGTTCCATCTCAGTGACAATAACAATCAATGGTGCTGAAACATTCCCTTCTCCAGAAGGCTGAGGGTTGGAAGACGGAGAAAAGAAGTCGGCTGAGAGGTAACACCCCACTATACGTAAAGAGTGTTAGACTGAAAGCTAACTGTAGAAGAAAGAGGAGATAAAAAGTGAATAGTGGGCTGAATGTTACAAAAGTGAGAGAAATTAAATAATGAATATTAGAAGTGGGAAGGACACTCCTGGATTTAAAAAAATTCCCCTACATGAAAACACTGAAAAAATAAGGCATTGTTAAAAAGATATTGCCAACATAACATGAATCAGATATTGCACAAAAATATTTCATTATTTCAAATAATCAGAATTATTTGTGGTACATTTTCTTACTTCCCATTAACTATACACATTTTCCAAAGCACATGGTAGCTGAGATTATAAATTTAGGATTCAGATAATAGATAGTGTTTCCCATCAGTTTTTAGACCTTTTATTATTCTAGGCTCATCAGATTTAAACAGAAAAATCACCACACTTTCATTAATAAGCTTGCAGTTAGACAACTAGTTCCAAACAAGTTTCTTCTACTTAGGGAGCTTGTTCCAAAAAGCTGAACAGTCTCAGCTATATATTTCATCTAGTAGACGGATTTGAACTTGATTCCTGAACAAAATAAGGATGAAAAATCTCATTGAAATAAGTAGGACAAAGCAGAAAAGGTTTTTGTTCTGGGAGCTTGCTCATCATGAATAAAAAAGGTGAGCAACGTGACAGCCTTGTAGGTTAGCAAAGTTAATGCTCTTTCTTTCTTTCTTAAACTTTCTTTTTCACATTGCAGGCACATTAAGTCAAATTTTGCCTTCACATGCATCACTGAGCTCAACAGGAGCCCTCCTTATGCTTCCAAGGGCAAAATTTGTCCTGTACTACTTTTGGAAACTTTTTATTCAAGACCTTATTCATATTTACTTCATTTTCTATAAAACAAGCCTGTCCACTTATTTTTGAACATCTATTTTTTTTTCTGTCATTAATCATTCACAGTTTATACCTGAAATTTAAATTCTCATCTATTTTATGAAAAGATCTATACTTAACAGCTCTTATTTAGCACCAAGAGTGCAAAAAGTGCACTTCCATATGTCTTCTGAGTAATTTTTTTTTTAATTTCTTCCACAGAATAATATTTTTGTATGCAAAACTTAACTTGTTTTCTGTTCTTAAATGATCACTCAAATTGCTATTTTGAAAGGACTGCTTAATGAAACTATATAAATATGTCTTTTTGATCATATGAAGCAAGCTGTTTCCAGATGGAAAAGCTTAGAAATCCATTTCTTTGAACTAAAAGTGATATTCAAGGACATTTTTAAGGTGGAAAGTGCAATAAATACCAAACTTACATGTTTCTAACCAAACAGTGATGTATGTTCTTTCTGTGACAATTATATAGAAGGATATTTTTTAGAATATAACTAATATTTCTATATTCATATGCCTTAACACATACACTTGACATAGGGAGCTTCATTACAGCAAACTAAATTTACTATCTCAGCTGCTTAGAATTAATGATCAACATAAGGCATAGTAATGTAAGGCACCATTTGCATTAAATAACTTAATTTTGATAAAAGTATGCTGAGATGGTTACACAACAAAACGTTCTAATTTGCTGCCAATAACTTCTTGTTTAAAAAAAGCTATTAAATATAATTAATGATAAGACAATTTCATCTATATTTAAAAACTGTTGGTTTAATTTATCGTTTTGTTTCATTAATTGTCTCACTTCTAGTCATGTAAATAAGAGTAAATTACAGTGGTTTTCCTCAAATACAACACAGAGTTAAGACTCTGCCCATCACGGAATACATCAGCTTCCAATGTAGTTGGAATCTCTATTAAAGGTTGAGACTGAAAGTTCAGTTTGTAGCACCAAGATACTATAGGTAAACTGAATCTGCTTATATGACTTCTAACAGTAACTCAGCAAAAAATTTAAGTGAGAAATCTCTGTGCCATTCTCCAGTTGTTCCACATGATCAATACGTTCTGTACTTGGTGAGCTCTGACTTAGGTGTTCATCCCCAGGCCTAAATACTAGTAAATAAGAAAATAAGTCTTCTCCTCTATTTTTATAAAATATATTTCAGTCTTACAGCAAATATTGGTCTATTATGCTACATGAAAATCACAGAGGGCTTTTGGTAAATAATTATAACAGCAGAAGATAAAACTTTTTAATTTCTAGGAAATCTAGGAAAATGCACAGAAATAAAATTTGTAGAGTATTTCCTTCCTTGCAAAGGTATATATTCTCCATTTACTCCCAGATGCATCAATGCAAAGACAATCTCGGGATATAACACAAATATTTCTTGGGCTGATCATCACATCTGTATTTGGCTAGGCATAATAAACTGAGGCTTTTCTCCCCCTTCAAAATGAGTTTACTGTGAGGCTTTTTTTCTTTTTTTTTCTTTTTAACAACCAATTGCCAGACCCTTAAGCATTTTGTGATCATTGAATGCTGCAAGTTGCATTCCCTAACATAACGTAAAAAATACATTTGGCCAAAAGGCCTGCCTGAATAACAATAAACATTTTTACTGGAAAGCCTCTGGTGCCAACAGAAAAATGTGATTCCCATTTTTGCATAGTAAGTGGCTGTAGATGCTCATTTCCAGGTAGCTGTTAGATACCACTGACACCATCAAATTAGGATAATGGGTTTAGGCAACAAAGATATGTTTGAATACAGGAACAGTTTCTGGAATATTTTACCAAGTCTTTTGTGGGTATCAGAACAGATAGGCATATGCATTTAGCTGCAGAAGAAAGCTTGAAGTCATTTATCATACCAGGAACAGTTCCAAATAGCTGCAAGAGGGAAGCGTACGTTCTGAGGAAGCTGACTACAAAAACTGACTACCATTTGGCAGAATGGATTTGGAGAACCAGTTTGCTCACAGTGAAGCTGTGTTCTGGTCTGATAGCCCTACTACTAACAGTAGCTAAAGATCGTCAGAGTCATGACAATATTTTCTGCTTTGCCTTCACAGAACATAAACTTTCAAGTTGCCACAAGCCTTCAAGATGGCAGTGCGATTGCCAACACTTTTTTGCAGTTTCAGAGTCAGATACTGGAAGAAATAGAAGGACAAGTGGATTGAGATCAGTGCACATAGTTTTTTATGTCTATATACCCGGAGAGCAGACCAAAAACTAGTTGTAGGAATAGCAACTAAATTATTTGGACAGTCCATACATATTCACCAAGAGTTAGAATTCTCCTGTGTATGAGAATAAAAGTTGCTGGTCAACTCTGGGTGGGACACATGGATGGCTCTTTCTTGCTATTCTGGGAAATACAAAACTACAGAATACAAAACTACAGAATACAAAACTATTTCAAAACTCATTGAAAAATGATTCAATATTAATCTTTGCAAGGAATTACTGAAGTAGTAAAGTTTCATTTTGTTATTTTCTTCCATGACTTATTTTTAAAAGCTACGGTCTTTTAAAAGTCCTTTTTGAACGGCTTTCTGGACTTCTCTATGCAAAGTGTTTGATGAGGATAGGAAAATGCAAATACTAAAATAAACTATTTGTTGACCCTAGTAAATAGAAAAATACAATATTTTCATTAAGCTTACCCAACAGTTGAAAAGAAATATCTATTTCATTTTTTCATTGTTGTTTTGCAAATACTATCAAATACTATATCAGAAATAATGCGAACATCATACTAGACACATACAGTAACATTGTATTAGGAGCTACTAATCTTTTTCAATTAGAAATATATTTACCCAGGAGCTTATTGCTGACCTAGTTTTGAACCCATGGAAGTCAGTAGTAAATCTGATTAATTAATTAATATAACTACACCGTAACCCTTTAAGACTTTCTTGCGATAAAAATCTTATTTATAGTAGTCCAGTACTTTATCGGGATTAGGAGAAAGCCTCCCTTCTCTTATCTTCTCTTTTTCTCTTCCTTCCCCTTTTCTTCCCCTTTTCTTCCATTTCCCCTTCCTTTCCCCTTCCCTTTCTTTCCTTCCTTCCATCTTTTCCTTTTTTCTTTTTTGTTTTTCTTTCTTTCCTCTTCTTCCTTTTTCTTGTTTCCTTTTAAGTTCTCTCTCTTTTTCTTAGCATGCTCCACCATTCCATTGGCAAGGCAGAGCACTTACCAATTGAATGATCTGAATGATCCAAGATACTGAAAACTGAGTAGTTTTTCTCTCAGGAATGATGGTCTTTCTGAGACATACAAATAGTGAAACATATTTTCTAGGATCATGTTTTCAGAGCAACATCACTCTCTGTAGAAAGTATTAATGATACATGACTACCTCAAATATTACTTTCTTAACAATGTTTTACTGAAAAAAACTCATTTAAATTATGGGATTGAGTCAGTAACATTTAAACAAGCTACTTTTGTATGTTATACAAAAATACAAACCATTCAATTGTTTTTTGATCAAATAAAATATGAGCAGTCTGTGAGGCAAGTTAAAATGAATCCCAGAGTGCCTAATTCAGGAGGTATCAGATATTCTACCTCCGTAGACAAAGGAGAATGAAAATTAACAGCAATCAAACAGCAGCAAACTCAGAGTACTGTAGGCATGTAACTATTAGACACTAAGTCATGCAACAATGAATGTCAAACAAATTATTTTTATATTACGTTATCAATGGATTATATTTGTATGAAAATCCTATTTATACAACCGCTAACTGAAGACAGCTAGGAATCAAAATAATTGGGTCAGAATGACAGCAAAACTGCTTAAGGATAACTGTTCTTCATATGAAATATTTGCCAAAGGGCAATATGTGGTTATTAAATTAATGGG
This sequence comes from Struthio camelus, assembly GCF_040807025.1. Lineage (NCBI taxonomy): Eukaryota > Metazoa > Chordata > Aves > Struthioniformes > Struthionidae > Struthio > Struthio camelus. The sequence continues at coordinate 31,175,111 of NC_090945.1, forward strand.
CAAAGTATAAATCAATTAATATCTTATTAGTAACTAGTGGACTGATAAACTAAAATATCATAAAAAAAGATAAGTGAGAAACTACAGAAACTATTCTTAAGAAAAGTTTTCAGTGGAAGGCAACTGGCACTTTGCTGCTATTAATTATATATCGAAGATGAGTTGAAATTTACAACCATGCTTAGTTTAACAGATGTTTTAATTACAAGCTAGAATCTCACAGATGTTTTTGTATAGTCAGGGAGAAAAAATCCTCTACAATGTCCTAGAATCATAGATAAGATAAGAGGTAAGGCTGGAAGTGATCTGGAGATGTTATACAGCCCATCCTCCTGCTCTGAGGCAAGACTAGCTAGACTCAGACTAGTGCTGACAGATGTTTGTTTTTAAAAGCTTCTATTGAAGAAGATTTCACAATCTCCCTCAGGAAGTAATTTCTTTCTGCTTAATTACCCTTTTTGTTAAAAAAGTTTTCCCTGATATGTAATATAAATAATCTTCCTTACAAATTAAGCCAATTTGCTCTTGTCTTAAGCCGTGTGGAGCCTGAAGTAAGCATTTGCATATAAGAAGACGCGGTCCCCTTCTTTCTCTTTTCAAGTCTCCCAAGTTCCCAATAAAGTTCATGTTTTCCAAGCCTGCAGTTAATATTGCTTTGTGCTAGACAGCTGTCTGCAACACGTATGATGTGTCCAGTTAAAGGTACTGAAAGGAAATATTTATCCTGGTAACAAGTTTCACCAATGTCTAGATACAGTCTAATGTAGAGAGAGTTAAACCCTTCCAGAAGAAAAGTAAGAACACCAAAAGCTAGGTAGTTTGTTCATCTTCATTGTTCACCTCTTTCTTAAAAGTTACCTAAAAAATAAACGGTATTTCATCTACAGCGTTACAAGCATGAGGTAGATTGGAATAATATTGCTAATTTATTAATCTAGCATTCCTGTTAAATATAAATGTAAATAAGATATGCATCTCATCATAAATTCATATACACTTTTGGTACATAAAGACTATACCTTTTAGAACCTTCTTTATGTTAGGCCAGCTATTTCCCAATTTGCATACATGCTTGATTTTTTCTTTCTTAAATGTAGTACTTATTGCATAGTTCTTTAAAATATTACTGTAAATCCACATTCTGAAGTGCCTGCACCTTTATCTGCACCTTCTTATTCATGTTAAACAAATTTTGTAATTGAAGGTAGGTCAACATAGAACTCACTAATAAAAATCCTAAACAGAATCATGTTCAGAAAAGATACTAAAGTAATTAATTCGCTTGAAAAGTCTTCCTGCTTTGACGGCCTGCCACTGGTAACAACTCTGAAGATTTTTTTCAAATTTGTATTTTCATCTTATTTTGAATTCATCCAGTTACAGCACACTTGCCTAGCTTGCTATGAAAATGTCATATGAAACTATGCAGAAAACTCTACTATAAAGTCAGAATATATCAGATCTATGAATTCTGCTTTATCCACTATGCCAGTTTTATGGTCCAAGAAGAAAATGAAGTTGGTTCAACATGATTTGCTCTTGACAAATCCATGCTGGCTGTTCTTATCACCTTATCGACTTCTAGATGCTCATAAATTTATTCCTATTTTGTTCAAGTAACTTCCTGTGTATCCCAGTTTGACTGACTGGTCTGTAATTCCCCAGAATCTTCCTTTTCCTTCTTTAAGGTAAGTTCTTATGTTTGCCTTTTGTCAGTCCCCTGGGACTTCTCCGGTCCTCCATTAGTTCTACAGGATAATTGCTAAGGTTCAGAGAATTCTTAGGCTACTTCCTTAAATACCGTGCAGTGAATTTCATTAGGCACTGACAACTTAAATACTTACCTAACTCATGTAAACATTCTCTCACCTGCCTTTCACTACTCTGACTTGTGTTCCTACGCTGCTCTTAATGATAAAGTGGTATCCTTTTGCTAGTTTCCCTTGCATTGTTTCTTAGACTTCCTGGTTATCCTCACATAGCTAGCCATAATATTTTGGGATAATATTTTCCTTCCTTCTACTTCTGCATGAATCCTTTGTTTTTATTTTCAGATTCTAAAAGAGATCTTAATGCCTCCCCTTTTTGCTGCTATGTCTTTTCCAAAACCAACATTTCTTCTACGCTTTCAATGCAAAGTGCTCTCAAAGACCACAGTTTTAACAAGTGAATATTATACTAATGGATACTCAAAAGAGAACGTTTTTGTTTGGTAGTTGTAAGTGAAAGGGTGCTCTCCCAGTTTAAATTCTCAAGACACTATTGAACAGTTTCAAAGTGAATTGTCCCCATCCTGCTGCTGTTTCTTGTTTTCCACTTCCTAGAATTGTGAACGGCATCATTCCACAACTATTTCTCTTCAATTACCTTTAGGTCATCACATGCACAGTCTGAACTGCCCTATCTTTGCAGTGAATATCATGCCTAAGTTACCTCCTCCAACCTCCAAGATTAAAAAATACCTGTTTCCCACACTTTCAAGAATTTTTTCATGCCTATTATGTCATGAGTAAATATCTAACTAATTTAAGTCCCTCCTTCATTAGACCAGAACTTGTCCTTTGAATGTTTCCTGTAGTTTCTCAGAAACCTTATTCACCTCTCTGTCTAATTAAAGTGAACTACAGTGGGAGCTCTTCTCCTTTTCTTATCTTAACGCAGACTCTCTATGCTTCCTGAAGGTTAGGTAAGCAACTCGACTCCCTTCTCTGACAACTCATCTCAGTTTCCCAGTCAGTATGAAGCGCTGTATGGGCTTACAGACTGTCATATCATATATTCACGGAGATTATAACTCAGAAGAGTGATTCCAACCCTTTCCACATTTACCCCTGCTCAGTGACCTACTGGAAAAGAACTAACCTGTTCAAGCCTCATATTGCTATGGTCACAACAGCAACAAAATATCCGAAAGGCTACAAGGCCTAGAAATAGGCAAAGCTAGATGCCAAGGAACGTCAAACCAACATGCAATCATACTTCTCCAAATCTAACCAAGACAATCCATTTCGTAGTAACTAAAGCATTCAGATTTCCCCTCAGCTTAGTTATTCCACAGCAATATGAAAGAATTTCTCTATGGGAACTGACAGTCTGGTTAACTCCCATTTTCTCACATCTGGCCCTCCCATTCTCTCATATCAGCAGCCTATATGCCTAAAAACCCCTATCCCTACGCCTTTGTACTTCCACACAGCACACTCTCTAAATAGGTCACACTGTGAATTAATTCTCTTTTGTCATACAAAAAATGTCATCTTCTCAGAACTTTTCTAGTAACTGTATTACCACAATGCCCAGATCTTCCTATTTCAGATATCTTCAAAGAGAGACCACCAGAAGCATTTTATTTTGTCAAATTGAGTTCAGAATCTTGATCATAGCTTGGAAGAAAGTAAAAAGAAGTATTTCTCACATTATTGTTATTAGCACGTTTATCTGGAAGACAGATTTAATCCCCCCAAGAGTTAAGAAGCTCAATAAAGGGTTTGTCAAGTATTTTCACATGCTCTGATACATGCCATTTTGTGCATGCCAAATGAATACTATTAATATGGAGGATTAAAAAAATAATAACCTATTTGTTCACCCTTCATCTTCAAGAGATGAATTCGCATTTTAGCTTTTTGAATTTTGGAAAGCAGTTTGTATTGAGCCAGAAAACCTCTAAACTAAACTAAACCAAACCAAACTAAACTAAACTAAAATGAAACAAGAAGAAATAAAACTAAAAAAAATAAAATAAAATAAACAACAATTCTCACCCTAAGATACAGAAGCACTTGAAAGCCTTTTAACTCTTTCTGGGTTTGCAATATAGCATTTGATTGTTAATGTTCAATGACAAAAAGCTACAAAGAGAAATGGGCCTCACTCCTAAGGAGAACAGAGAAATAATAACATCAAGTTCTTTATTTTTGTCAGAATGTGAGCAATCTTGTTTATAGATTTTGTTTAACAGAAAAAAAAAGGACATGGTCACTGAATTTGCAATAGAGAATTTGAAACAAATTGCAGACAAGATAAATCATTTCAGTATAAAATCTGAGCCATAATTAGTAAATTTCCTAATGTGGGACATTAAAGGATCGGAGAGCTGCTGATTGCAATAGGTTCCACCTTCCTAGTGGAAAGTGAGCAGTTTTCAGATCACTGGAGACAATTTGAAACAAGGAGATCAGTGGCTTTTTCAAGGAATTTTTCACTTTGTTGTTATTTTCATCATTTTACAGTCTTTCTGGAAACTTTCTCTCCACCTGATTGCTCAAAAGAAAATGAAGAATAAAAGATAGGATAGGATGAGAAAGGAAGGATAAAATAATTAGCTTAAATTTTTTCTGAGAAGATCAACTTTTGGGAAATATTCAAGTTACCAGCCAATGGTATTGATGTAAATTCTTTCAGAGAAGAGTATCTTCCCTTCTAGCACAGCTACATGTTTCCTGGTTTGAGATATATTAATTTCATCATCTCTAAAAACTTTTTTTAGTTAAAATTCTTCTCATGCAAAACCACCAATACTTTATGCGACAATATTGCTGGATGAAAACACTGTGCATTCAGTATGGTGTTGCAAACTATTTCGTGTCTTGATCAACTATTTTTCCAACTAGTTGCAATTTCAGCTCAGGTATTTTTAATCACCAGTAGCCAATGATCAATGTATTATAGTATTAATATGCACTGTTTGAAGGTAACTTCACAGTATTGCCAGTTCTTATGATTGCACACTACGGCTTATTACACACTGAGGTTAATTATCACTCTATAATTGTGGTCAACAGATATTATTGATAATTATTAACCAAAGTAGATGCTGCAGTATAAATATATATATATATATATATATATATATATATATTCTCTCTGATGACTCTGTTGTTATCAGGATACCACCCTATGAATGGCAGTGGAGACCACTATCATTTCTATTAAAAAAAAAATTTCCATAAGCCATTGAATGTTCATTAAATTAAAAAGCACTCAGACAGTAGGTATAGCCCTGAATAGAAGACATTGACAACCACACAGGAGTAGTTAAGGAAAATATTATTGTCTCCTGGTGTTTCCTTTTCTCCTGCTCCCTTAATTTTCCAGAACATGTTAATGACTGACGTGGAGAAGCATTTCCCGTCTGTACAGTTTGAGTGTATTTAATGGAAGCACTCAGTGAAGCAGTAAAACATACAGAGAAGTAGGAAATAGTACCAAGTAGGAGAAAGGCTTTTGCGTTTCCTCTTCCTTTCACGTGTTCTTGCTGTAGTCAAACACAGTACACAGGTACAGTACCAAAACAGCTCAGATTAGCTAATATGCATACTTAAAAAGCAATTCTGTTAAAGCGAACATCAAAGGTCACTTCAGCTCACCTTTTAAAAATCAGTTTCTGGACTATAACTAACTCTCATCTAAAGACTTAATTTTAGCCAACTGTACAGATATTACAGATGCTGAATGTAAGTTAATTTATTTTTTATTACCACAGATAAAGGAAAAAGTTTGTTGTTCTGAATTTTAAATGTATTCCTCAGCTGACAAAGATGTCTTTTGAAAAGTCATAATGACTGAGAAAAGCAATGATAGCTTAGAGTTATTAGGAGGGAATTTCTAATTTGTTCTCTTCATAAAAGTTTAATGCTTGACTTTAATTCTATGGTTTCCAAATTCACATGGAGGGAGTCACAATTTAAAAAACCATTTGCATTTACATTTCTGAGAAGAAAACAGAAATGAATCTGTTTATCTTCCTCCTGGAGTATAAATGGCCTTTCCACAGACCTTCAAAGTTAATTGAATTGTATTTTGAATATTTTAAGATCTGCATTTTATACATAGATACAACTTAGAATTTTATATGCTGACATAACTTGGAATTCTGCCAAATAAAACTGTGTATTAGTGATCAATTCCTTTCTATTCCTTTAAAGAAAATGAGCACAGCCCCAAAATACAGTTAAATCTTTCTGATATTTAAACTATTCATCAAATCCATATTAAAAAAAAAGTTTTAGATAGAATGATAAGAAAGAGATATACAATAGCTTTCATTTTCAAGAAACTTTCCCTGAATTTCATGGTTCTCTAAAACTTTTTGGTAAAGGCCAGATCAGCATAATCTGAGAAACTACAATTCTAAGTATACACACATGTATAACCAACATTTGTTTGCAGGTAGCTATTTTATCACTAGCTTAGCAGTAGAATATACATAAAACATACTCTTTGTGAACACAGAACAAATATTAGAAATAAAAAACCCTGATCTACAGCATCATGAGAAATTTCACCTATTAGAGTGCTCAAGAGATTCAAAATAAATCACAAACATATTCTAATTTTGAATGGGAAAGACCTCCTCATCATGCTTTTCTCTTAAACAAAAAGCGACTAAACATTTTTTATGCTATTTAAAGCAAAATTGGAAGAGAAATCTTCAAATGTAAAAAGAACGTTGTTTTAGTTATATGTGATAATTAGAACATTATTAGAACATAGATTAGAACAAGATGACTGTGATCATTTAAATTAACTATTTGCTTCCCATTGAAGATGAACTTTGCAATTATATACTCTGTAGTGCTTCTCTATCCTGATTTGTTGTATCAGAGACGACCAATAATATTATGAGTATGATGCTAAACAGTGGAAACTGAATTTTGTCAAGAATTGTACAATAAAAGAGTTCTGAATCAGAAAATGCCAAGCATTTCTGAAGCATTTCTTTGGCAGATGTCAGCCTCAATAAAACTTTCACTGTAACTCAATTAAATTCCTTGTTAAATTCCTAAGATGAACAAAATAAACCCCAGAATAGCTCATTAAATAGCTATTACGGTACTTACCTTAAAATTAAAATGTCTTCTTGCCTTGACAGCAGCAGCTGCCTGAGCCAGTGCCAACAGCAGTCCTTCATAGCGCCCAGTGAGATTCTGGTTAGGGCACCCAGCGCATATTATTTTCCAGTCCTATCAGCAAGAACGCCTCCATATTCACCAGCTTCCTGAATGCTAGGATCCTGTTCCTCAAAAGAGTTGGATAATTCTGACATCTCAGTCATTTCTTCTTTGCTCAGAGCATCTGCAGTGAAAAGTACAGAAGAGTAATGAGGAGTTAATACGTGGTATAATTCTAGCTACTGTTACAGATTTGCGCTGGCATCGCAAAGATTATACAAAGCCATGTTAAAACTCACCAAACCTAGCAATGACAAAAAAATATTAATGCGGGAATGAATTTGATTGTGACTCTGTTTTGGCACTTGTGAAAGTGCTACTTTCACAAGTGCATTGATCAATTTAAACCAAAATACATTACAGTTTTTTTACTAGTTACTCACAGAGCCAAAATTTATTGAACCTCCCAATCAGTGGATTGTTTAAAAAACAAAAGAGAATTTTTTTTTCAAACTTATTTGCCTGTATCTACCTCCACCAGCCTGAGCTCAAGTATGACTGCCACCTCAATAAGATTTGCCCTGTATCTTTTCCCCTGTTCACTGAAAACTCCTTATTTGTCTTAGTTTGTTTCCTTTTTGCATCTTTCTGTCACCTGGTTTAGTCAGGATTGAGAGGTTTTTTTCTGCTTTTGACATAGCTATAAGTCCAAGGCCATGGAAGTAGTGCTAGAAGCAATGACTTAAAAAATCTGGACACGTGTACAAGTTTACCAGATGCTCGTGTGCCTGATGTGTCCCTTTTTCATCAATAGCAAAGTTTAAAGTAGGAGAATGCAATAGAAAAAGAAACAATTTTCTACACCTTTGATTTTTTTGTTTTTTGTATTGAACCAGCATATTCCCTAACTGTAAAATAAGAATATCATCTCTACCTCAGCTAAAATTTCTTATGGTCCCAAATATATCAGATTGATCCTCATCTGGAATCAGAATTACCAGTCCTAACAAATTCCATATAAAGCTATCCCCAATAAAGATGAAATAAACCTGACTTTAATTCCTGTTCAATTCAGGCAGCATCATCCAACATTTTACTTAATATGTTTTTGTGAAAAGATTGTCCTTAAGAGGTGGTTACCCCAAAGAGCTGACATTCTCTCACTGACTCTTCCACCTCCCAGCTATAGATAAATTAACTTTGCAGAAACTAACACAATTACATCAATGAAAATTTCCATCTCCTGGGAGAATAATCTACTATTGGATCCTTCTGGCTATACTCAGATTGTGCCGCAGGACAGTACCACACAACATCCCAGCATGCAGGTCCTCTGAAAAAGAACAACAGGAAGCTGGCTGGAGGACCCTGAACCGTATCTCCAATTCGATGAACAGATAGCAAACCTGAGAAGGTGAAATGGATTGGGTACTTATTTGCTGCAAATACTGGGCTACCTAGCTGGACCCACAAAAACTTGGATACGCAGTATAAATAGAACATCTTTAATCTCTGTATTATCTTTTTATATAATAATGACCGTTATGGGTGTACCTCAACAGAGAGAGGTTTCTGAGGTTATTTTTTCTAAATATTTTCTTACTGATCTGCCTCTTGAATGTATTTGGTTATGTTATTTTTTCTGAGTAAGTGCTGACATTCACTATACTTTATGCAAATATAACAAATTCCAGCACAAGTTTAACATGGTTTGCTTAGTGAGAGAATAGATCAGTCCTTAGTGTTGAAGAACTTCTTTAAAACTACACTAGACACTTAATTTTGCCAGTTAATTAAGGTCTGTGAAACAGCAGAAGTATTTTCTACCACTCTATGGAGGAGATACATAGCAAGATTCTTTTAACTGCACAATTGGTAGCACAAACTCTAAAGCAAAATGACTAACTCCATTTCTCACCAGACTTTCTAATGTGTCTTCGCTATGATTGATCTCAGCCTCCTGTCATTTCTTTTCTTCTTGCTTTCATCAGAATAAGCATATAAAGAGAAGGGAAGTATTTCCCTCTAGACCTCTAGAATTTTATAAGAACTTGCTGTTCAAAGCTAGGAATGTGACACAGCATTCAATCAATCCTTTCAAAGATATGTAATTTCCATAGTATGTGGAAAGATTTCACTTATGAGAGGAAAGAAATCGAATTGCCTTATTTCTTTACTCTAAATTCCAATCTGAAATAGTTTTCTTTACTAGATGATTCCTAATTTCTAGAATATAATTATATTGACAGAAATTATTTATTTCACAAATACAAAATTAATTTCTGCATGAAAAATTAACTCTGTATAAAGCTTGAATTCAATTCCCAACTTCCAATTGTTTTTAAGTTAATGTTTGTTATGGAAATGCAATGCTTCAGAATGGAAGTCAACTAAGTTACTATTCTGCAACTTGCAGAACAGTTCCAATTAGTTATAATTCTTCCACTGTTAAACCATTAAGTGCATTGCATGATGTGCAAACAGAAGTCAGGAGTAGCTAACCTTACCAAAGCATGGTAATATCTGTACAGGATAGCATGACAATATCTGTATAGGAATTAATCACACTTTTCTGACAAGGATCATCAGATTTAGAGATTAGTAAATGCAGTTATTTCCGCATTCATTTCCTGCTCTTCTGGTAGAACAGGCAGGTTGGCGCTCAGGAGATCTGAGCTTTATTTCCAGCTCTGTGAAGGTGTTATTGTGCCCTGGCTGATCACCTCTGTAGCATAATGTATTGATACCACCTTCCCTCTGAGAGCTTGTGCAAATTATGACAGACCTGTGTCGTATTTTCAGAAGTATCACTAAATCTTAAAATGCCTAAATGCTTCTTTGAATTCATATGTTGACTCCACCATCTTAAACAACGCTAAGAGACAAAAGTCAAGCAACAAATATTCAGTGTGTGAAAAACCAGACACTAATATTTAGAAAGGTCCCGAATATTTTGGACAAGTAATAAAAAGAAACCAAAAATAACCTCCAGGTTATAGATACACAGAAGGAATTTGTGGTGAAATTGTTAGTGGTGATAAATAAGAAGGAAGAGGAAAAGTTTTGGAAGCATACCTTTGGAGGAAAGGTATGTTTGGTTCTGGCCACGATTCCTTCCTTTACTGTGGCACAGGCATTATGCGATGTCCTCATATATAAAGTAGGCTGCATATATCAATATTCCCTAGTGCTCATAACTGAATTCAAGATTATTTTAAAATAAGTATATAAAAATATTTAACATATTTCACTTTTCAAGTGTAAAGACCAGAAGGGCACATGGGTGTTTGATCTTTAATTTCTTAAGCTACCTATGTATTAAAGACAGCCATAGCGAACTAGGCAGGTTGCAGAATACTTGGCCAACTGTGAGGATATCTGTCTTCCTAAAAAAATTTGGACTTCCTATATACCTTATCACTGATCTGGGAGTAGAGATTGAAAAAGAACACTTTATTTCCTATGAGATGTTTTTATTCTTTTATGCAGGGAACATATTAAAAATTATTCATGTCATCACTACACAACTAAATCAAGAAATAAATAATGACATCAGTAGAAAATTTACAGAACAGAAACACTCTCCACAACTTCTACCTGGTGAAATCTTGGGTTACCACATGAACAGTGTGTGTGATGTCTTCTAATTGAACGTTCATTATGCACTGACTGATGCCACCTCTGAGATTACTTAGAAGTAAAAAAAGGGAAGTTCTTACTATTTAAACTATATGTTCAATATCTGTGTTTATTTTTAACGAACTAAAATTGTATTTATTCAATTATATTAAAACTAGGAAACAGTCTCTTTGACGACTCAACCCCTTCCTATCAAAGAATTGACTAGTATTAGTTTGAGAATTATTTTTTAATATGTAACTGCAGGACTTGCAAGTAACTCACCCTTGGCTGTCTTGTTTTCTTTATACATTTTTGTTTTTCATAGCCTTGATATTTACTGTAAAGAGCCGGAAAGGAAAGAAGGGAGATGAGGGAACATAAAATTAGTTAGTGGGTAATATATCCACTACAAATATCTAATCCTTCTCCCTGTCTGGAACCCTCCCTGCCCCCTACCACACACCCAGAAATTTATCGTATCAAAAAGTCCATTAATGATTTATTTAACCCGCATCCCCAATATGCTAATTTATCTTACCATTGCCGTGCATTTTAGAGGCTGGACAGTTTTATGAAAGATCATGATCATCTGTTAAATTTTTCTTTCCCATGATCTCTTTCTGGCCTGTCTTTTATTGTTTGCTTGTGTTACCAAGTCCCAAGGTTGAGCAAAAAAGTCCCATCTAAATCTGTTGTCTCACAGTAGTGTAAATGTTATCCAGCTCTAATTAGTCCCTAGAGTGCTACATTAATTTTTCTAACTTGTGTTTGTAGCCTCTTAGATATTATCAGTCTTTTGATTACTACTTCACCGCTGTGCTTACAAATTGCTCTCAGTTTTAGCCCTTACAAATCTGATCACCATGCAGTTGTATGAATTGCAGATTGGCACAGAGAATCATGGTGTTTTATTTCATATACAGATTTGTAGGTTTTAAGCCTAGTGGATTTTTAAGCCTAGTGGATTTTTAAGCCTAGTGAATCCACTGAGCAGTGGATTCACATTGTGATTTATTACAATCAGGGGACAAAACTTCAGTACTACCTCTCATTTAACCTTAGACAGCATTGGTTGTTATTCATTAGACCTTATTATGCCTTTTTTTAACAGATGAAAAAGTAATGTATCATCAAAAATGTTTTTTCCTTATGTAGCTACTTACACACTATGGTTAAATTTCCACCCAAATTAACTTTGGGCAAATGAAATAGAGTAACAGAATCTAACTCTTCAACCTTAATAATGAGAATCTCTAATTCTCGTGACATTTTGACGACTTTTTTTCCTCCCCAGTAACTCCTAATTTCTGAACGTCCTTTCTGCATTGTAAGTACTATATTCCAGTAAGTGTTTCACTGACTTGTTTATCCACCTTGGCAGATCATACTCTCTCTCTAATATGACTCAATATTTCCTTTTCAACAGTTTCAGGATGACCTTTGTCTTCTCCAAACAGCGTTTCAGTAGCAATATAGACAACCAGCACACTTAAGACACTTTCCAAATCAATAGGCAAGATAAGAAACTGTCTCTCATCCTATAAGGGTGATTTCCATGACACATCTTAGACAGTGTACACAACTGTAACTACAGCAATCTGGAAGATAATAAAAAAGTGTGAAAGGTGCACGGTAAATTTAAAGCTGACCTTCAAACATGACTTCAACAGTTATACTTCCTAGGCGAGCCTTCAGAATCTTTCTTTAGGTAAGATTTATAGCAATTTGAAAGAATAAATTCCTAAAATTTTCAGTATTCCTAAAGCTCAATCATTCATTCATGATGTATGCATGTGAGAAAATGGTGAATAAGAAAAAGCCAGTAAGCAGTCTGAGTTCTCATGCACACATTTGCATCACATTTTGAGGAGTAAATCAAGAATGTCCAGATGTGTAACCTCCGTTTTTCTTTTCTGTTTTCCTAGTAATAAAAAAGAATATCTTTGGAATCTATCTTCCTCTGCACACTTCACTAGACTTCTCTTTTGACAGCTACTCTGTGCAGTTCACCCTTCCTTTCTATTCACTTTGCTTTTCCAATGAGTTTCAGAGTAGAACAGCTGTCAAAGAAAAAGGCTTGCAAATAACACAAGATTACAGGGATTTTTCTCCTGTGCTTTATTTAGAGACCAGGCCTGTTTCTTCAAAGATATCTTTGTATCTTATTTGGTGGAATACCCTTGAAAGACTATTTGATAGAGGTTAAATAGACCTTTTATTCCTTTTAATAAGGAGGTATTGTAAAGATTAGAAAAATGAGGAATAAAAAAAAATTATTCGTGCTTCAAGCTCTTGAGATAATTAAAAACTGGGAAGTTAATTCTTTTTTATGCCTTTTCCTCTTTTCACTGTTCTTTGACACTTTCATTTTCAGTTTACTTTCACTCGTTCATTAAGTAGTACATTATGGCAGGAGACACAGAGACAAAACAATTAAAAGGAAACTATTCAGATTTAGGAAATGAAACAAAAAAGGTTGAGCCCCAGGATAAGATCTTTGCCAAATTCAAAAAGCAATGGAAAAACATAGCTTATTTAAAAAAACAAAATTATCCTCCCCATGCAATCAGAGGGATTAGTTTCTCTATGCTGCATAACTTTCCTAAAACAAGTGAGGAATACCCAGGTAAGAACAGAAACTGGGTACAGAAACAGAACAGCAATGTAATTTATTCTCCTCTTCTCCCTTCCTACCTATTTCATTAACCCACCAAACTTAACAGCTGGAGAAGGAGTAACATACCTCTGTTCTACACCACTTCACCACTTTCACAGTGCGGAAAGCGGAGTTTAGGTTTCTCAGAGTTATTTTATTTTCTCTTCTGGACTGGTCTATGAACAGAATACTTTTGTTACCTTCTTTACCGAGAGTACCTGATAAAACATAGCCTGACTGTAACCAATAATATATCCTGTTCCCATAAAGAATTACCTAATATTTTAGCAGTACATATAAATCAAACTTGTATTTCCTAAAACCAGATTTCCTCTTACATTGCACTGTGGTATCCAAACATATCTGGGACAATTATTCTTCTCAATTATTCCATTTAATTGGCACACTTATTCATCAGAAAAAAGAAAAAAATTCATCTTTTACTTTATGGCATTGTTTGAAATCCCCTGCTTTCTATGCATGTAATGTAAATCTTTCTTATTTAATCTCTTTGAAGTAAGCCCTAAAGAAGTATTGTATCTTATTGCTATTCCTCACTAATAATTATTCTATAAATCACTGCTTCATTCTTGAAGAATCAGTTAAATTCCCTCTATAATGACAGTGATGCAAACAAAAAGATCTCACTTTCAGTAGAGTCAAATGTATCTCTTAGGAACACATTCTGTTGAGTGTCCATCTTGATTAATACATTACTGTTTGATCTACTTTTTTTTTTTTTTAAACAATCCACTGCCCTCCAAATCTTCAAATATACAAGATCCTTAGAATGACAAACTCCTCAGGATATCAGTTTAAAGTTAATCAGAATTATACTGAATTACTGCAGAAAAATTGTACTTCTGCTAATAAAAAAAAAAAAACTTTTTTCACACTGTCATAACTACAAAATAAGGAACTTTACAAGGATCAACCTACATTCGGTCTGAAGCGGGTGCCATTTTTGTCACATAAAGGGGCACACTCTTTGTATGAGTGAAGCCTGATTTGAGATGGGGGAAGTGCAGCAGAAAGAACAGGGGAACGTTGCATAAATTACTCCACTCTTATTCAGACAATCTAAGTGAGTGCAAAAGACTGTCTTTTACTGCCAATAAGTTGGAATAAGTTATAGCTGTCACTATTTTTCCTCCACCTCCACCATGAGCCTCCACCATGATGCTCTTCTGGCTCAATCTCAGAGGGGCCCCTCCACCACCACCATTAGTTCTCACAGGGCAAGGAATGTTTTACACAAGGAACTTCTTCGTATAAACACTCTCCTCTTTTTTACTCACTTCTATATAATAATACAATGTTACAGACATCCTTGCCTTTACATCCAAATCAGAGTAATTTTTCATCTTGGAGACAAAGACTAGAATTTAAAAATCAAGAACCTGAACTTAGTCTCCTAAATCCACACTTGAATTTCTTATTCATAATTTTATAGATCTTTATATGCATATAAATATGCACACCTGTATGCAAATATATGTATTATATATACATATAAAACACTTTTCTAAATATAAGTAACCTGGAAACTAGGGAAGTTTCTTTACAGATAGATAATGCATGCATAGATATGCTTAATTTCATACTAGCTGAATACAAAGCAGCTCTCACTGAAATGAATACTTCTTTTGAAATCAATGTAAGTCACCGAGTGAACATCTGTTTTGAACATCCAAAGCTATCTAGATCTGAATCCAAGAATATATCATTAAATCTATACTTTTTAAAGCACGTCCAGCACAAACTGAGTTTATCCTTCAATTTAAGCAGTCATCTGAAATCTTCATAACGTAGCTTCACCTTCCTTTCAGTCTGATAGTGTTTCTGTTATCTACGACACCTGTAAAGATTATGCTAGAGATAGGAAAAACAAAACCAGCTGTTTCTGCAATAATTAACTACTCAGTTAAGAAACAATACAGAGCTCCCTTTATTTCTTTTGAGCAGGCAAAAAGGGAAATCTTTTTTCTTTTTTTTTTTTTTAAGATTTCTCCCAATATAAGACAAGTACACTACCAAAGGAGGAGGAAAATACACCGTAAATACCATAGCCTTCATTTTAAAGATTTATTCAACCTTGGCTCCTTCTCCTCTGTCATTGCAATACTACGCATACAGTCTAGAAAATCAGCTTCCTCAGATGAGGAGGGGTTCTGCATTACATTTGTATGTAGAATAGGGATGGAATTTCTGCCTACACATCAAGCATATCATGTGCATCAATTTCGCCACTCTATGTCTGCTGTAATTAATTGCTGTCTTGATATTAGCAATGGAATTAACACTGAGGACTAGTTTCTGCTAGTATCAGAAAAAAATACTACAGTATGTGATAAAAGGCTGATAAATATTTCTCCTCCTATGACCATCCATCAGTACTTCTCCTTTTTCTATGTCCACAGCATTAGGATTCTGTGGATTTGAAAAAGACTTTACAAAAATGAAATGACATCAGTCAACTTTCTTGAAACAGGTCCAAATTTTAGTAGAGATCTATAGCTTAACACTGTTCAGCACTGAATTAATTAAAATATCATCCAGAAAGAAATTTCCACAGGGGCTAAGAAAAGCATAACTTCTTTAGAAATTCTGTTGGTAGGTGGTAAGAGAAGCCGTGAGCATGAGTTTGTCCCAAGGGGCTTGCTTTCTGGGAGTCATTATTCCTTTGCCTTCTGATTCTTCAAACCTTAAACCTTATCTTGGTTAGAGAAATACAAAAGAGACCTTAAAAATTCCTAAGTCTTTTATTTTCACTGAGTCTGTAAGCATCCTATCATGGCTGCTTAAAATATTATCTTTAAAGTTTCTTTTGATACAAGACGAGCACAAGATAACTTTCAGGATAGAGATGGTCATAATACTTTCAAGAGAAATAAAATTTGGCAAAAGTGAAATTCTAGGAACAGTTCAAGAAGATTTAGAGGATAAATATATATTGCATTATAGATCTGCATTTGGCCATTATGGTCATTTGTAAGCACAGCTCCCACAAAAAAAGTACTCTGTTTGGAATTGAGTATTGTTCTTTCTTTTTTCAGGATTTAAAAATCAAAGAACTGTTTAAAAATACATGAAATAGTGGGAGAAAAAAACTACATAGGGAAGGTAACAATGCAAGAACTTCTGTAGTTTCTCACCGCTGAACACAGAAATATCAATGCGGTCTCCTGCAACATCAGATCTGGATAAGGTATTTATCTGATCAAAATTTAATTGTGCTGTTGCTGAAGTGGTAGACCTGGAATTAGAAACATCCAGCATACAAATCAGCTTCACTGCAGTTTTCAAGATTCGTGAAATCATTTCTTTTCTATTTTTGAATGAAAACATAATTTTCAAATATTTTCTTATTAAATGAGGACTGAGTCTTTTTGTGTTTACACTATCTCAGCCAAGATCCCATTTTGTCCTTCAGTCACCACACAGCCTTGCAGAGCAAGACTGAAGTCTGTTCTCCTTTTTTTCCCCCCATGTCCAAGGTGGTAGCCCTGGTCCCCAAGTCAACATGACGCTGTGAATTTCCCCTCCTTGTTGTGCTTGTGCTGTAGCAATACTCCCTGATTTCATTCCATGTAGTTAAATCCTCGTTAAAGTAAAACAATCTCATTCACACAGTAAGGAATGGGTCTTGGCTGACCACTTATGACTGGCAACGGTTGTTAATTCTTGAAGAAGACTTAGGTTGTTCTGGGTAACAATGGTTCATCCACTGCTTACCAGATGAAATTTCTCTGCACTTTGCTAGTTGTGAAGCTCCAACAGACATAGAAAGGACTTCAGCCAGGTTTCAGTTTTATCAATAGAAGAAACTACTTTCTGCTAGTCTACTCTCATTATTCAGTTTAATCCACATAAAAGATGAATAGTTAGCATTTGCAGCCCAAGAAAAGTAGTATTGTAGTCCGTAGCCAAAAAACCTAACTGAAACCCTAGTGTGGTAAGAGAAATGCATAAGATCATATGGGAAAAACTATGCAGTTGTCTTCAAAAAAAGCTTAAACACAGTAATGTTTCAAAGAACACACTACCTGAAGGATGATGATGATACTGAGATCCTTAAGCAAGTGAGAAGCACAAAGAAAAATTGCTTCTCTAATTTCTGCACTCTCCACCACTCCTTAACTAAAATCGCAGTTGCTAAATCTATGGGTAACTGAAAAGCTAATTTTTTTGAAATTCTTTTACAAATATATTGACAAAGAGTAGAAAAGTGCTTAAGTAGCTGGCAGGTAATACTCAACATCTTCCTAAAGCCTTGTATTGTAACCTTTTATGGATATAGTTTGAAAATGTTCAAAATTAAATTTAATTCAAAAAGTACATCTACCTCTTGACTTCTTACAAAGATTTATTCTGATTGAATAAATATTTCTTATCACTCTGTGCTTAAGATCACAGGGAAAACACAGGACAGCTTTCAGTGGTATGCTAAGAGGATCTTTGCGCACTCTTATAGAGGGAAACTGCTAGCTACTCCATAAATGAATTGGAGAAGAAGGAAGGCTTGGCCGCTTTACACACTGACTTTAACATTTCAGACACTAATAGAAGTGTCTAGGACCCACGCTTAAGAGAATCACATTTATGTGCCTAAGTTACACTCTAAATCTTGTAAGGCAGACATTAATGTGCAGGATTCAGCAGACGATCCCATTACATTGAAATGCACTGCCTTTAGGCTGCTTTGAAAAAGCGATGTAGAGTGAAAAAGGTGTGCCACAAAGTATGATTTGGGAACACTACTGTGAACTCAAAAATAACCTGTTCAGTAAATAAATATTTCTGGTTTAAGAGTTAACGATCTAACCTATTTATTTAATAAAGCACCATTTAAACCTACAAATGTTCTTCTCAGATTTTATATTATCACAAGTCAAATCGTTTTAACTTCTCATTTCCCTGATTTTTTTTATATACTTCTCTAACGCAACAGTATAATGCTTGTAATAAGAAAATCAAATCTAACAGCACTTCAGTGATGAGGTCCAGCAACAGCATCACTCAAAATATCCTCATTTCACATTCCTTGCAACAGTATTCTGTGGAAGCAAAAGACTTTTTCTCCCTTTTTGGAAGTATGTAACAAAACAAAAAGTTTGTATTTGCCTCTTCTCTGATTTTGTGCATTTTTATGCCAGGTTTTCATTCCTGAGGCACAGAGCTTGTCTTCATTTTAAACAAGGCATTATGTATATGCAAAATAATCGATACAAGAGGCAGAAACAGCAATATCTATTGAAAATTTAATATAAATTTCAAGATCATCTAATCAAGAAATATATAGTACATTCCAGATTAGTTAATTGGCCTTGACTGACCAAGATGTAATGGCCGAGCAACGGATTTCACTGCTGTGCTGAGATAGGACATCGATCCTTCTCCCTTTTATTAACCATGAACATAATTCACCTAAATATTTTTAAACTAGTGAGGAATGCTATCTAATTTACATTCATTGGCACTTCTCATTTGATACATTCAGTACGTTTAGACAGGTTGTTTTTCTTTGCCTAAACTGCTTACACTGAAAAGATGTAAATTTTACCTGTATAAAATACAGTACCATCAATAGCATAAGTTTAATTGTACATTTACCTCTCTCAAGGCCTCTCTTTGCAGGCCAATACCCATTTCATTTTGTTTTACTTTCATAGAGCAAATTCTGAGAACGTGTTAGGATAGCTTGGGAATTTTTCCAGGTTTTTTGCATATAATCTTAAAATGACTCCTATAAACCAGTAACAATACAGCCAAATACAGTAAGTATACCCTAAAAGCAAATTACAAAACTCATTCAAAAGTACTGTATTCAATTGAGCCAAAGGTCCATTTTGCATAACCTTCTCCGAGAATAACCAGTAATGAATGCTGAAGTGTAAGAGACGGGAAAGTATAAAGTGATATCTTTTATGCTACCTCCTTTCAGCTTCTAGCACTTTGTGACTGTTAATTCAGAGAGGATGTAAATTCTTACTATATCTGTGAAGTAAAATATTGAAACTACATTGCTATCTTTCTATCATAGCAATAAGTAATACCTTGACTCCATTAAGAGTTGAACCCCATTGAACCGAATAAAGTACAAACATATAAACTCTGCCCTAAAGAATTATCTAATAGAAAATGTACTAAAGAACAATCTAAAGGTATAAGAGGAGTTAACGAATGGGAGTGAAAAAGAAATAAAACAGCTTACCTTACAAGGCTTTTCAAGTAATCCATGCTGTGAAGAACAGAAGTTTGGTATTCTAGCATCCTCTTCAGCTGGCTAATGCCATCCTTTATGGCTAAATTTGTGCAGTAAGGTATCAGAGACTAAATTTTATTATATATTTGCACAGTAACTTGTTAATTAAATGTTTATTGAGGGATATCTCTTGGGCTGCAAGATGAAATTCAATTTCAACTGTATACAGTGCATAAAATTAGTTGCTAAAGGACCAGGCCTTCTCTATTTTTTTTGTGTTCCCCAAAAATGTTTAAGCCAACATAGTAAATCCGATAGCAGTGTGTCAGCCTAAGTAACAATGGAAGGAAGTACATTTGCTAAGTATTACATAGTTTGATATTTTTATGATTTTTGAGCCATGACTGTGTTTTCAATTCATTATGGTGTGAAAAAGCTGTAACTTTTCAAGAAAGAAAGGTCATCATTCTAAAATGAGTAATTCCTGTTCTTTCAATAGTAGAAATAGTAGATTGGGTACAGTGATAGCATAGACTGTAGATAGGTACCTGAGCAAAAATAAATGTTCTGCCAAAAGTATAAGTCTCACATAGAGTCCACTGACACCTATTCTTGCAAAGCTGCCCAAATGGACTTTTACTATTTGCCTTCAAAAATCTTATACCCCTTATTTCATTCAGATGATAATTCCCATACAAGCAGTATAAATCGCTGCCACTGCTAACCCCCTGTTTCACATTGAAAATGTAGCACTCTTTGTTCAAACTACTCAGAGAATATTTCAGTTGCGTAAAGGATATGCTTTTTTTGTTATGATTTTCTGGATGCTAAGTTACAACACTGCCAATGCTACAATTTACAAAGGTGCTAATGAGCTGCTTTAAATACCGCAGATTATTGAAGTAACTTTCTTCTGTTGTTACTTCACAGTGTCAGAGGAGTTTCACACAATGTACCAGAGCAGCATAATTTGTTTCTCTATTTTCTTTCTTTACTTCAAATTGAAAAAACAGGAAAAGTGTCAAATAAAATGACACTAATTTATTTCTATCAAATGTTTCCATACTAAAGCTCATTCTCCTATGCAAAACAAACAAATGGAAAGAGGAGGGGGAATTCCTTCTCTGGGTAAATACAAGCTCCCTTTGTTGCTTTTTAGAATGTTAGACATTTCCAAAATGACAGCAATACTCACTTGAGCCACTTTTGTCAAGTATCCATCAGGATATATTTCTGGGTTTAAACACTGAAAAATATTCAAATGTGGCAGGCTTTCTACTTTTGTTTCTCCTGTTGCACTTTTTTTCAGATAATATGAAGGGATCTTGCTAACTCTTTGGCATCAGAGATTTTAGTTTATGGAAAAAAACAGATACTTACAGCAACCTTTCAAATGGACAAGGGACCCAACAGAGATCAAAAATTTTTGGAGAGTGGAAATAATTTTTTTAACAAATGTCACCATTTCAAAAAGTTATGTGGTAGGATTCAGAGCATGTAATCTAAATGTTTACAGGGAGTCACAAGAAGAGAGGCCAAATACAATTAAAAGGAATATTGTCTCCAGTAATCTACAGACCACACTATACCAAACACAACCATCAGCATAAATAGGCATACCACTTTTAAATTATAGGTACACTGAATGCCTTATAGCAAAGATTAATTTCATCCACTACTTAAAATGTCAAACCTGTTTTTACTGCTTATCACTTCTAAGGAAAAGAGCTACTGTTATATTATAATTAACCAAGATCTATGACGGAGCTAGTTTATTTTGGCTTTTTTTCTTTTTAAGGAAGCTAGATTGGCAGAATGTTAGGCATAGCAGCAGAACCTATGGATGTATCTCCAAGGTGATAGTGAGGTATTTCACGGAGTCCCTGTTCCAGCGCCCCATTATTACACTCCATAATGGTGTCACCAGTTTTGATGGTGTTTTCATATGTAACAGAAACTTTGCAGATTTTCCCTTTGGTTTCTCTTTCTTCTCTTCCTCCCTACCACCTAGCACACTCATGCTACTGAGCAGGTTTGACGTCAATTCCCTGATCCTTCCCTCTCCATACTCCGGTGGCCACTCCAGGCAGCATAGGGCCATGACAGTGCCCATTAGGGCTTTATAGGTCATGTGTGGCCCAACCACTATATCTAAAGAGTTTGGACTGGGATAATTAAATTTTTCCTAACCTGTACTACATACTACAATTTAAACCTTATGATTTAATGGCAACCACATCTTAAACTCATAAATACATTACCTTGTTTTCAAAAAATACAAAATATCCACAGGTCTTGTCATGTACAATAATTACTCAAGCTTGGTAAATACTCAGGTATGCCCTAAATGTTCAGCGTCCTCTGAAAAATGGAGTTCCACATATTCCTCTTCTCCGATAGCAGCTGTGTCACATCTTCAGTCAAGCATTCAAATAGGATGTTGGAACATTCCATCTTTCCACTATATGTTTAACTTCTGCAAAACTGCAGGTAACAGAGGTAAGATGTCTGAGAATAGAACAAGGCTCTGAGAAACCATGTATGACAATAGTAATGTGGAACCTACTGGATAATCTCATTACCATTTGAAACTCTTCAAACGTCAACAGTGGAAAAATAGCATTTCAAGGTTTTCACAGTTTTACTCATCTTTCATTGAAATCCATTAAAAACACATAACATGAAGAAAAGAATCAGGAGCCTGACAAAAATGTAAATATAAAATTTCACACAAATGAAATGTTTTTCAGCTTTACAGAAGGAATACTTTGATACTGTTTCAACTGTTAGAAGACCAATCAGCAAGTTTAGGAGTAAGAACTGAACAGCTTATTCACATACTGTTTTTTCAATGATTGCTAGCTCTTATTTAAGTAGGTTGTAAAGTGGAACAGTGGAAACTAATTACTGATAGGTTTTCCTTGAGGTTTTTCCTTCAGGAAACCATTATTTCTACTCCACCTGATTTGAGAACAATTTCTGAAACTGATTGAGATATTCTGAGAATCCAAGGAAAGGAAAATTGATATACAATACACATGGGATGGTAGGCTGAAGCTGAACTTACATGTTTCGTAATTGCAGGGTAGTTATTTACGTATTCTAACAAGAAGTTGTACTTTGTGTTTTGTGTATGAGAAAAACACTTATACCATTTCTTTCAGCCTCATTTATATGCAGAAGTTATGCCATGCTGTTTTCCTCATTTAATTCATTTGAGATATCCTTAGGATACAAGTCCACATTACTTAGATTTTTGGCACTCACACCAAAAGAAACAATGCCTATTTCTTGATGATATATGCCATCAATGCATAAATCTGTTCCCATCTTTCTTTTTAATCACTTTTTTTTGTAAAGTTAATTCACATTTGTTTTAAAGGTTTGCCTATGGGTTTGGACACATCGATTGCTTTCTTTTAATCGTATTCTTATGTCTGCCATTCTTCTTGATCTAATTTAATCAATGAGACAGTGCATTTAAGCACTCTCTGTTTAATAATCTGATCTTAATGCTATGATAAGCATAAGAGGAAATCTCACATAACGGATTCCTCTGTCACTTAGACATGGGTTTTTTTGTGTGCATGTATGTGTTATAATATTTCCAGTCTCTGCTCTTGCCTGTATTTTTGATCATATTTTCAATATTCTTCTAGTCCATAATTACCCTCTTTAAGTACAGCACTGAATTATTTTTCTTCTTTTTTTTGACTGTTTTCTTGGCCAATGTTCAATGATGTCTTGGGTGGAGTTCTGAATTTAAAAAAATCTACCAATTGCATTTCATTCAAATTCTGAGTAAAAACTTACTCAAATTAAATTCTGATGAAGTTGGGAAGAAAGAAGGAAATAAAGAATCCCTTCCCTTCTCTTCCCAGCCTTTTTCAAGTTAATGCTTTATGCAGAGATTGATGAGTGACAGTTATAATTGCAGCAGGCAGAGACACAAGTCATCAGACAAAAAGCCTTAAAATCAATGACATGAAGATTCAAGGAAAAAGCTAAAGAAAAGCCTAGACAAATACACTGGTAACACTCAGCAATCCTGATAAAGCAATCAAATTTGTTACTGATGCTCAAAAATCTTCAAATGTATATGACACATGTGTATGAATGCATATCATTTCCATACATTATACATGTAGGAAAAGTTCTTCACTAATACTGAAATGGTTATGAAGATTTCATGCTACAGTTCAATTTTACTGAAACTAGGCCTTGAAAAAAATGAAGTAGAATAAAGAGTTTTTTTAAACTAGGAATTCAGAATTCTTAGCGCTGTCAGCATTAATTTTTTTTAAAAACTTGATAACCACAAAATATCCAAAGAGCTTTCAAACTTTCTATTTTCTGTTTCATGATCTGGGTGCCATTTTGGTACGAGCTTTACAGTTTACAGCCCACTGACAACTTCCAGTCTACATACTCACCAAATTTCAGTAAAGCTTTCTAACAGCTTCCTCTCGTCCCCTCAATTTAGGAGATGATCAGAAGAAAAAGTACCAAAAGATATAAGAAAGCTCGTGTGTGCCTTGTTTCCAGTGAGTAAATGCATATTAATTTAAACTCCTTCCTTCAGCCTACTAATTTTGACTTTCTTATTATCTGGTCATTACATAGTATCTGTATGTTCTGATCCTACAAAGTCTTGTGCACATACTTTGAAGAAGGGACTATTTATCAGCTTGAAGTCTTGAGAGTGTGTTGCTGAACTGCATTCCTAGTTTATAAACTTCAGAAAGAATGAGACACCATGCATCTTAGATTTTTTTCTGGGTTGCTTTTAAGAAGATTTCCCAGCTGCTTTTTAAAAGTATATCCCAGATGCAAGCTTCTAAAACACTCACAGATCCTTTCATTGTAAGATTCTGTAGTTTGTGCTAAAATTCAACAGTATAGTTTTAACTCAGCCGTCCTACCATGAACTAAAATAAGCTTAGTTCCCAATGAGGATTTTCTTTGAATGGAAGTATAAGTAACTAAAAGTAAATTGTAATGAGGAATTCAGTACTTATCAGTTACTGCGCAACAGACTTAATTCAACTTAGTCTGCATTTGGAAGAGGGACACAAACTCTCTGTATCATGCTGCAACATTCTCTCATAGCATTTTTTCCATAACAATTTAGACAGATTTTAGTCCCAGCTGACGTGGGACCCTCAACTATCCATTCCCATCATTACCTTTTTGTCACCACAAATGCTGTTGTGACCTCGCAGGAAGTCACTTCAGGAAACTCTTTGCCCTTACCCCCCCAAAAAAGGGTTTTCAGCTGGATCAATTCCCTGAACTGGCTCACTGTGCAAGCACAGGAGCCAGTGGTGGAGCTAACACAGGCTATGAGATGGAGACGGTCAGGGACACAGGAAGACCTCCAGAAGCCCTCAGCTAAATGGTCTTCAGCTCTGTGGAACTACACTATCCAACACGTTTGCTGTGTCCACAAGCAATTAAACCCCGCACTTTCCTTCTTTGGCTCTGTTTACTACTCTGTCTTCCAAGCTCCCTTCCAACTCAAAATTTTAATTTCCAGTTCTCAGACTTCACACTGTCTTGGAAAATTGCTTTTTTCAGTGCTCATACTTCCACCCTGAATTCAGGGTGGAAGTTAACTCGTTCAACCTTAAAGCATGGAAAGTAGAGAAACTGAAGCATGCACAAATATTGTAAGCAAAACATTTTAATAGTCTCCAAATAATTTTAAGAACTCATGCCTCTGAAGGCTATTAAAGATCTTAACAGATCACAATAATACTAACAGAACTCATTAGCCTTAGCTGAAGTCAAAAGGAACTCAGAGTACAGGATGAGAAGACTATGGTTTTGAAACTGATACCTTGTTCAGACCTTTCAAAATGAATGTCAATTTCTTTTGAAAAACGTACCTTCAAACAAGCTCCCATTTTACTCTATGGTAACCACATATAAAGTCACATTATTTAACCTAATAACCTCCTTTATTACTGATTAGTGTTCTTCAGTGCTATTGATTCTTTCTCATTTTAGATCAAGCTATATTTTATAGAGCCAATACATAAGCCAACATGGGTTTTGTTGAACAGATGTGCACTTCCTGGGTTATTCTGTCACATCAGACACCCATGCCTCACAATTACCTTCATAAATCTATTGAACCCCGTTTTAGAATCCCCTTACTATTGTACTTTTGCTTCCTGTATTTCCAGTGGAAGACATTCTACCTTCTTTAAGAAGCTTTAGCAAGACATTAAGGGCCTCGTCATTTACAGCTACTTTTTATTCATGGCCAGGTTATAACTAGTCATTTTGCTATAATAGTTCTTTTTAGTTCTTTTGCATCTGAGGTGAGTAACCCTGTTTTGTATTTAGAGACAGTAACCCTTCCATCTTCGTTTTGTTATGCTAATCTAGCCAAGTTATTTGCATATATGAAATACTTCCACTCCTTCAGTACTTCTACTAGCAATTTGCACTTTTCTATGGTGCCAAGACTCCATATACAATTGCTCTACTACAAGATACATTTTGATGAGGGTGGGAAATCATCCTCAAGCTTCTACTCTCGGTGCTTGGACCTATCTCCTCAATGACAGCTATAGGCAAGCTGCTTAACCCAGCTGAGATGTGACATCTCGTAACAAGGACAATGGAAGCAAAGGGACACAGAAATGGGTGTGGGGAGCGGAGGTGATAAGCAGACTTGTTGAAATTGCAGCTTCTGAGCATCAGTTTGCTCCTCCTCAACAGAAAGAAATTCAAGCTGTGGTCTGTGCCAACGGCAGGCAGTCAGGACATCCTCTGATCAGTTCCCGTCCCCAGCCGAGGGACGTAGCTGCAGAGAGCAGGCAGCATGCAAGTAATTAAAGCAGTTGAAAAGAAATAAAAAAACAGATGCAGTTATTTCTTCCTCATAATCTCAGCTCATAATCCAACAGCTACTGTTGGTAGCCACGGAGGTTCAGAGGTGGTAAATAGTTTTGAAAATCTACTTACCTACAACATACTTGAAAGAACTTTGGATTTGTTGGCAGTAAAAAGGCTACGGCAGCCTCCCATCAAGTGCAGTATACCCATGCCCATGCTGACTTTAGTAGGCCTGACCTTACAAAATAATGTAAGTATTAGAGTGTTAGTAAATCATTTCATTATTTTATTTTTATAATATCCACATACAATTAAAAAAGAAAACATAAATATATATTTTTTCTTTCTCAGAAAAGTAAAGTGCTGCCCCTATTTGTATTCAGTACGAAGAAACTTAATTTTTAATATCTCCAGCCAGAGATAGGTCATGATTCGTATTTTGTTTTGTCATAAGCCTTATTTTTTCCATGGAATTACTTACAGCAAACATCTCCTTCATCTTCCAGGAAGAAATTTTGATCATTTACAAAATTACGACAGCAGAATATTTCTTATTTCTCATAATCATAAATCAACAATGAACAAGCTTTGATGCCTTTCAGCTCTCCAGAGGTACAATAAGTGCATTACTGAGAATAAATATTGTCCCATTGCTACAATATGAATAATTCATCATGCCTAAGATCTCTTCATTTTTATCTTCCAGCATATGTCTTCCCAAGCTCAGTCTTGAGAACATAATTCACAGAAGATGTACATCATCTTATCCTTTGTACTGCCACTCTCTACTTTAAACACTGAACATGGCATTTCCATTAAAGTTATTTGTAAGGTATCCATTCTGTGAACTATGCTCAGAACCTGTGTGTTTATCAATACATTATTTGCCATTACCAGTGGGAGTAGTACGGCATTTATGTACCCTAGCCATTGTGGTTTGTACCCTTTCTTTACTGGCAGTGTCCATGGCAAGCACAAATCATATATAATGTAACAAGTCAAATAATAAGCAATAGCTTACCATGTCATCTGCATGCTACCTAAAAAAGAAATGGCTGTCATTTAATGTACGGTAGTTTTTAAATATTTTCCAGCAAAGTAAAATATAAAGACCATATACCAGGAACGACATTTTAAATTCCAAAGAGATTTTTGAAAAGTTATTTCTTGTCTTTATGTAGTGAATTACTTATCTTAGATTTTATTTATTCACTCTCCACATCAAGAATCTTTTTCTAATTGAAACTGGGATTGGCATTCTTATTCTTCACTTTGAAGATGAAAGCCTTTTGTTTCCCATATCACATTCTCGGTTTGACTGGGGTCCATTATTAAAGTAAATATTTGTTTTATAGAAAATATTTGCTATCATACATAGGGCCAAAGTTCTTTTTACAATTAAAAATTGCCCTGGACCAAAGGTGTCATTTTTTTCTTAAATTTAACAAAGAAAAAAATTTTATATGCTGAATTAGGAAGGTTCAGGTTTTCATGAAGAGAGACAGAAAATTTTGATGATTACTTAAAGCAAACTTTCACTCCAATAGCATATCCATTTTCATAATGAACAACTTATTCTTTGTTCAAGCTATCTTCCCTACATACTTGCTTCAGATTCCGAGACTCACTGAATAAAATACCACAGTCAATGATAACTGCTCAATAACTTTCTCCATTTTTAGATGGTCTGTATTTTAGCTCATGTTAAAATACTGGGTAAACACAGAGAAGAATTCATTCTAGATTTCAATGAGGAAATAATGTAAATTGCTTCAGGTATCTGTATATCTGGAAATCGATGCTTCTTAACAAGTGCATATAATGGAAATAAATGAGAAATACAAGTGACTGTTAGTGGAAACACTAGGTTAGTGAATTTTCTGCACATCTTAGGAGTGCTACCATAGGTTCAAATTTGCCTTTGGTGCAAATTTGCTTGGTGTCCCAAACAAATGAATATCCAGGAAAAGAAAACAAAGTGTGGCATTTGAAAGTCCAAGAAGCTTATTCAGCGTAGCTTGTGAACTCAAAGGAAAAAAAATCAGAATGGAAAAGGGCAAAGGAATTTTACTTTCAATGTGGAAAAAGTAGCAGAAAAAATAAAATATGATGCTTTAAGATGACACAGTAACTACTGATCAAAGTACTTTTGGGTGCTTGGAGAGAAAGAATGGCATTTAAATTTGAATGAAAATCAAAATGAAACATGGGAAGAGCAATGATAAGGAAAATAGTACAGGTAGAAAAAGACAGACAGTGCTCAAAGGTTACACAAAGCTAAAAATGATGAAAAATAAAAATATATTTGATAAATGTCAAAGAAATGAGAAAAACTCAAAAAGGAAAAATTTTCAAAACCTTTCTCACTATAGGCGTTAGATGGGAGTTTCAAAGCAGCGAAGTGGATATTAATGCTTTGTCCACAGTATGTTTCACAGATTTTGGTGCTTAATTCTGCAACTATTTTTAAAATCATAGCTATGGGAATTTCAGCATTTGAAAAGTTGGGATCAGACTAACAAAGAAAGAGCATAACAGTGAAACAGTTAAAAATACATAAGATAAATGGTTTAAAAAAACGTTATTAAGTGTACTTAAAGCTATCCGAAACTGAGCAGACCCTTTTTCTGTGATACTTTGATTTCAGGAACCCAACCTGAACCAAGTGATAGAAAATCCTCTTTTGCACAGGATGTTTTCATGCACTTTTTTAGCTACATTTTAAACAATAATCTAGCAAAAAATTATTTACTTTCATACAGCACCTCCAAATTCACACACTCTTTATTCATGATTGTATCTGAGTAAAAAAATCCTTAATACAGGTTTGCAATATGCCCATGTATGATTTTTCAAGAATACAATTGTTCCCTGTTAAATCTGATTGTGACATTTTAATTTGTGCAACTGGGCAGATTCCTAATATTTATCATCTTTTTGCTTTTAACAGCTATTTTATATTGCGTCAGAGGATGGGGGTATTGCTAGCAGCTGTGCTTTTGATAAAACTGAAATCTGCACTTTTGCCAATATAAACAACAGTTTTATTGCCCATACAGCAATGACATTTATTATGATTTACTCATCTATGCTGATCAAAGTATATTCTATATCATCAGAAAAGCAAAACAACAATAATCAATTATCAAATCATGTTAAAACTGAAAAGGGGGATTAACTTCATGTTACAGCAAAATCTCAGACTCTCATATCTTGAATCACATACTGTAAACAATTCCCAAATCTATGGTCCAGTATGGGCATGGAAACCTCCCCATAAAATATTAGGTATGCTCACTATTTCCTACCTTTCTGTTCTGAATAAACAGATATGTTTATATTACATGTTTATTGATTTCAATTTAGTTATCTGGAATATCCTAGGACAAAATATTAATTTGAGTTAATGAACCAATAAACTATGCTCCTCTCCCTGCAATTAAAATCTGTGGGGTTGTATAATCCTCTGTCTATACATAGGGATATTTAACTTTGAATGGTCCTGAATATCCTCAGAGGGAGTATAACTATACTCTTTTGTCCTTTTACCACACTGGGCCTTTAGTAACTGATATACCCACGTGTGAGGTCAAATGGTATCTTCCTAATCTTCTGCCTAACTCATAAAGAAGCTATGACATATAAACATGATGCTAGCATCTGCTAATACCATGGTGAAAGAGCTTCTATAAATAGAAGCAGAGATACATAGAAGTAGCAAAGAAAACATAAGAGATGTCTTAAAATACTATTTTCCTCACTCTTGTCAACCTAGCAGGAATAAACCAAGGACAGCATTGTCATGATCTTACAGGAACTACAACATATTGAGAGCTTAAAGCCTTTCCTCTCCCTCTGTCATTTTTATCACAATGCATTCCTTTTGGAAGCTGGGCATCTGGAAAAAAAATTAGTTACAACATGATCATGTAAAGTGAATATGTTGCTTTTAAGACAGGATAACAATAGAACTCAAAGGAAACATGCTCAGAGCATGCTATTTCCTTTCAAAAAAGCCTACAAACTAGACACAATAAAAAGTATATTTAAACTTTCCAATTAATATTTAAATTAAAAAATACCCAGAAAGTTACATTAATTCCATAAAATTGATTTCTATTAAAGAGGATGAATATTCTTTTCATGAAACTATTACAGAAGCCATGATTATATATTGCTTTTATGAGGATCTTTATAGGCAAGCTTTGTAACAGTTATTGAATATAAGATAAGTCAATAAAGCAAGGAAAGATGTGAGGGAGTCACAAAGTTCAATTTCACAAATGCTTGATGTGAATTTCTGATATGTAAAGATTTGAGGTACTGGGATACCAACTTTTAGTTTGGCCTATAACAACCACTTGTAAGAACTCTTTCTATGCTTTTCCAAAATTATTTTTCCAAATTAGGTTTAGACCACTTTTCCTCCCATAATACTTTGGGGAAAAATCAGATAAAAGAGGTTCCTAAGCTTAAGGCTCAAGGTACTTCAGGACACTTAAGGATCAAGGGTACTTAAGGCTCATCTCTAAAATACAGGCAACACATATTAAAAAAAAAGTACAGAAAAAGAAAAGAAGGTCTACTTGATACACTGGATTCAGGTTTATAAATTTGACGCAGGTTAGGAATTTCCCCCATATCACATTCAAGTCACAGGAAGAGAGATCTCTTTACAGCTTCTTCCTCCTCCCACTTCTTGAACTTATATTTCATATTACTTATTAATAATTACCAGATAGGTTTCCACCGATTAACAGATAGTCAACAACTTTGTTTTTAATGAACAAATTAACTCATAAGAAGGAAGTAGCTAGTTAGGCTTTTGACTTCACTAACACATGTTGCAGATGTAGCAATAGACATCATTTTTTTGTCCAATAAACTATATCAAATTAATTTGTTACTATGACTAAGCATAGTCAATAATATGAAACTGAACTGGCACTATCGGACATTTTTGTTGACAAAGTCACTGAAATATATTTTAATTACACAGAACAGATTGAGTCTCACTCTTAATACAAACATTCTTTGCTTTGTGGTTATGTCTTTCTGGATGCAGTGAGGTATGTCTATATCTACTGATTTCAGAAGCCAGACAACTGGATTTTCATTCTATCCAGCTCATTTAGTACAGGGGAAAAAAACCCCACAGTTTCTTTGTGTGTAAAACTAAAAGATGGATAAACTTAAACTGTATATGTATAAGGGGTACATATCACGTCACATTCATGAACCTTAAATTCTTTCAGACAATAGTTTTAGCTTAAAAAAGGATGTGAATAATTGTGAAATGTCAAATATCTATTTTACATTTTCAAACAAATTTTTGAGTATTCTTTTCAATATTTTTTCAAAATTGAACTTAACTCTGCATCTCAAAGCACCTTTCTTTCAGAATCTGACTTAAATTAGCTAAGCACGACACGATCTACTAATAAACCAAATTATTTTAAATTATTGGTAAATACAAATCTTCAGTTTATCCCCCTTTTTCATTTTGTGTTGAACTTTCTTCCCCTTCTTCTCCAAACAGCCTTTAAATCTCCCTCCAAAAATATTTTCTAAATTTTTATGATACATATTTTTATTATAACTGTTGCCCTAAAGAATTCCTGATTTACTCAGTTCTCCAGCATGGTGAATTGGCAAATACAAGTTTGAGGTTACAGACAATGAAATAAAGAGAAGATCAACTGAAAGTGCCTTTTTTGTTTGCAATGACCTGCAGATTGTTTTATACTGTGCCTTTCAACATTATAATAAATGCTTCATTCTAATCCCTTGTACGCCATTTTCATTAAAAAAAAAAGTTTTCATCCATAAAGAATGACAATCGTATTTGCCTATATATTAGAATAAAAAAAAATCAACATACCTTATTTAAACCTATAATTTATGAAAATAAGGCTTCAGATTTGCTAGGTATTTCCATATTTTCCTTTATTAACAGTTTATCTTTTACTATTTGCTCACTTCACTCTGGGTGTTAAAAGGCTATGGTATAGCTTTCACAGATGGAGATAAGAAGCAATGAAGCATAGAGAGAAAGCAGGAGAGATTCTCACGTGACTAACTCTGCTCTGCTTCTCATTTCATGTGAAACATCCCACGATAAGTAAGAGCTGCAGAACGTGCACATACATATTCCACTTCTGACAACATCAGTATTTTGATCAGTCAACAGGAAATTCAAATACATTCAAGAAAGCGGATCCGCTGTGACCTGTGGCAACGTGTCAGCATGCCTGCTGTTTGCTGACATAAGAGACTGAGCTGAGTAAACACAACCTCGTGTTTTTAATGAAAAGAAAGGGGACACTTGGCACATATCTTAGCTCTGAATCAGGGGGGCTTTTCCCATATGTTTAAGAAATGTAAAAATAGGTATTGATATTAATAATGGCAGAGAAAAAGGACTAAGAAATAGCTAACCCTATTCAAACGAAGAGATTTGTCTGTGGATGTCTGGTTACAATAATACCGGAACACATGCTATTCCTTTTGTTTTTATTTTGATGAAAATGAGTCTCCAAATATAGAACCTTAATTCTGAAAATTTTCTACACACATAATACTAAGTAAAAACAATAAAGTGCCACCTCTGTTATAAAAGGCAGGATGAGTCCCCTAGTTACAGCTCTTTCAGGAGCCACAATTAATTCTAAAAATATTTATCTTCTCTTTACACTATTAGCAAACATTTGGCTTAGTACAAAGCAGACCTTATTTCACAGCAGAGTGAGAACATTGAGTCGATATCACTACTGCTCCAAAAAGCCTGTCATCTAATTTATTAAAAGATACAGCAAATGAGAGGGGAAAAAATGGCAACAAAGTATACAAAGATGAGAAAAATGATAAACACACGTTAAAGTTAGAATCACTGACGATGTTATAAATTATACCTCAGAAGGTAATAATTTGCTATGTGCTAGGATATGCTTCAGCTATAAATAGGAAAATAATGAACATCAAGCACTGTTTTTCTGTCTGTATAACTACAGCATACATCTCTGTTCTTGCGGACAACAGCTCAAACAGTGAAGCAGCAACCTCATCTTCCACCAAAATGATTTTACAGAGTCTAGTAAAAGAACTGTTTCTCAGGGACAGTGAAGTAATAAAGCAAGTCTTCCTATATTTGTACAGTCAAATATGACAAAGTCCACTGCCTTTAGTGGAAATTTTACTTGTCATCCTTTGCCAGCTTCCTGGAAAGGAGACTTTATATAGTGAAAGCCATATTGTCTCTCATTTGAAAGAACCACTCAACCACTCCTCATCTCTGCCGATTAATCTTTCTTGCTATCTGCATCCTAACATCATTGAAAACATAAAGTGAATTTCCTGAGTTCAGATCACTTTATACTTTTTCTAACACTCACCTGTATTATTATCTCATTCTTTCCTGGTGTACCTGAATTAAAGGATACAGCTACATAAGGAAAGACAAACAGCAAAGTCAAAAGTCGCACGTAGGTTTTAATATTCCTGTTCTTAAAGAGATAATAACTATTCAATTGGTATGACAGAGCAAGATGAAAATGGTATGAGAAGTTAAACTGCATCTGCTATTTACCTTCCCTCAGAATACAATAAATATTACACTTAATGAAAACACATCTGGAACTCTTGTGTCATTTCTAAAGGAGTAAGGAGGTGTACCAGTCACTGAGCAACAAGAAGACAGAACAAGACTTGCTCTAAGATTTTCAGAGGTTCAAGTGAGTTCTGAGTTTGTGGACTAACCGATATCCTAAGTGAAGAAAGGTAACTCCTGCATTTTAGATAAAGATACAGGATTTATTTTCAGGCAGAACAACAACAAATATTGATATCTTAACATTTTTGCTAAGAAAAATCGTAGTTTTTCAGACACATGTATTATTCATGCTGGAAACAGCATAAATGAATCAATCTTGATAATAATTTCATACCCTATGGCTCTGTTTATAGCAAGCCTACTTCTCATTTAGAAAAGTTGCTATTGTGCCAAACTGACAGAAGTATACTCTTATGAAAGTAAAAGTTGCATTATGGTTTCTGTAGATGTGTCACAGCTGAAGGCTACTTATGACTACTTGGAAAAAAAATAATTCAAGCAGTCATTAGAAATAACTTCATATATATGTACACACACACACAAAAACATACTTTCTTCAGTAAATGAAGTTTTAATGCCTTATATACAACTCAGTTTAAAAATGCTGTTCATTTTACAAAAAAAAAAAAAAAAAGGCTGTAAAAGGATTGGAAACACTGTGAAGAAACAAACAAATATCTGAAGATCAATTTTCCTTTTTTTCAAAGATTTTTTGCTGGTAAATTTGAAGTACCAGTACAAATGGTTAACATAAAAGTATTTGCATCCTCTCTCAAATGCCTCTAATTCATATGCTTCTTATCATTAGGTAAGCACCGAGTATTTCAGTTTGGAGGAGAAACGCGTCTGGACCTTCAAGGCATTTACCAAATGGATGTCCACTACTTTTTGCACATGGATTAAATTATACAAACACTTTATAGCAGGCTGCACATACTGTACAAGTATCCCCAGTTTATTCATTACCTTATTCAGATTAGCATGGGAGTGGTGGAGGGGCAGGAAAGATTAGAACTAATCAGAGAAACTCAGAGGCCCTAAGAATCCTGAAGTAATTCAATGGTAACTTCCTCGTATGTGATGAAACTGTCTGCTTATATTAATGACATATTTCAGGTATAGGTGATGATAGAGCTCAGAATGATGATCACAACTGATAACTCTTCATAACTCATTCCTGAATTATAGTCCTAAGTACTAGTGTTTTCTCAAATCTTTTTTCATGAATTTATTCCTCAAGTTGCTTTAATGATTAAAAAATGTACTGACTCAATCCCAAAAAATAATTGAAAGGATCTTCTCTTATATGCTAGAAAATCAGTTTTCAAGCACGGTAAATACCCTATGCAGAGCAAAGGGAAGTGAGGTAGGCAGTAATTTACAGTGTTACTTGGTCAAAAGAAATCTAAACTGGTGTCATGACTAACCCATTCACAGAATCACTCTACTGTACTCCTCTAGTGCAGTTATACCAAATGTAAGTTTATCTTACCCAGGATACTTTCTCATTGTGTGTTCCTAACATGGAGTTCATATATGTAAAGCTTTCTGGGAAAAGATGTAAGCTAAAAGTCTACTATTGCACTTTGAATTGGCTATCTTTAGAAGACATATTTTATCTGCATGAAAATGAGCCCGGTTCAACAATACACAGAGAAGTTCTTCCTTTTAGCTGATGACTGAAATAGTTCTTTTACCGAATGCTGATTAAACGATACCTACTTGTTTGTCCAGCAAGCCTTTTTCAATATGGCAAAGGTTGTTCCAGAATTCTTTTTATTCTGTTTCCCACAAACAGCTTTCAGTTGTCAGGATACAGTGATAAACTTATTGTAGCAAAGACAATTGTTCCTAGTCAGCCTGTGATAAAGAGGTTGTGGAATTATCAGCTGTATAATGTTCTTCTTTTGATTCCTAAGTCTTAACTTTTTCCCTAATGTTCATCTGCTACTTTTAGCATAGCATTAAACTCTTAGAATCATAAAATTTCTTTCCTAAGCTTATTTTCATACGTCTTAACTATTAATCATTCAAACTCTCAAATGTCCCTTTACTCCTTCACCTATTCAGCACAAAAATCACCTTTTCTGTTCCACAGTTTTGCTTCAGTCCCTATTTTTTTCCAGATTCCATCATACCTCTGACTGCTTACTCTTATCTTTGATATAGCTCTAGTCCTTTACTGAACCACACTGACTTACTGGAATGAACACAGCCTATCAGCCCGAAACCTCCTCTTCTCCTCTGAGCTGATTTCAATCAGTTTTCTTCCACTCAGCCTACAGTGTAATTTTTTTCAAGTCTAATTTCAGCTTTAATGTTCCTGCCTCAGCAAAAACATGTAAGTGTATTGCTGAAAGGAAATAAGAAGCGAGTCTGTAGAAATGGGGGAAGGTAGAACAATACTTTTACAGCTCAGATTGATTCCTTGGATTTGTAACAAATCTCTGCAGGAAATGCGAAAAAAAAACCCTATCATATCCTGAGTTAATAATTTCTTTTTTTTTTTTTTTTCTGTGTGGTTTCTGTATTCCTATCCTACCTGACACAATGAGAAAGGACAGCTGGAGGATGCAAGTAAATATATTGTTTAAGACAGTAAAAATTTAATGGAATACTGTGTTGCCAAACAAACCAAAGATCATACAGCTGATGTAGACACTGAAAGTTTCTGTTGTATTGTTGACAGAGAACAGCACCTTCTTTGAAAAACACTGTCTAGCAAGGTAAGAGAAACAAAATTACTTTGGGCTACATTCTGTTTTGATGTTTTGTGCTACTTTTCTCCAACTTGTTCACTAGCAAGCCTCAGACTTTGCAAGCAAGGAAGGACTATACATGTTCTTCTACCTACACTTGCTTAACTGAGCTTTTGACTTTTGGTTCATCACTGTATCCTGTAGTACAGCTGCATACAAGACATGCTTTGCATATCTAGACATCACACTGCAGTGCTTTGTAGGCACATTCCTCCACTGGGTGGGAGGAAGCATATGTAAGGAGGAAGTATAAATAAGTAATGATGAAAAAAAAAATCAGCCATGATTACAGATAAATTGAATCACTATGGGATTAGCACTATATTTCAGAAAGTTGCAGAAAAAAAGACAGAATCACTGCAAAT
The DNA here is from genome assembly GCF_040807025.1 of Struthio camelus. Taxonomy (NCBI): domain Eukaryota; kingdom Metazoa; phylum Chordata; class Aves; order Struthioniformes; family Struthionidae; genus Struthio; species Struthio camelus. The sequence continues at coordinate 31,212,065 of NC_090945.1, forward strand.
TTGGATGAAGATGGGAAAAGTAAGATAATGCAAAGAGGAAGGATGTATCTGGTACTCTGGAGAGAGTAAAAACATTATTATCAAGGGTGATGGGTGGAAAATGATGCAAAGATTCCCTGAAAAAGAACGCAACAGGGAGACTGCCTACTATAGATCTGAAGAGGGAGAGACACAAGGAGTCAGTGGTGTGTACAGCCATCCCGGCTTTAAGAAGTAAAAAACCTGTAACTTTCAACAGGACATATATGTTTACCAAAAGGTTGGTACATTCAATCACACTCTGGGTGAATACACAAATGATGTAATTGTTTTACTTCTGCAAAATCGATATACAATTATACATGAAATTTAGCAGTCTAGTTTCCTGAGAAGTCATTTTATTTGATTCTGAAATGTAATTAGACTAATCCAAAATGCAGGTATAAATACCTTTTCCCCTTTTAATATTTGTGCATTCTTTTGCGGAATCAGCATATGCAGCAGTCTTGTATCCAAAGGCCAAGTAGTATTATTAAAAAGACTAAGCCATCATAGCCTGGAAGGATTGTTGAAACCCAAAGAAAACTAAACAAGCTTTACTATTTATTCAGTGGGGTCAAACCTGCAGGCTGAAAACTGTATTAAAGTGCATTCATAATTCTTAATTTCCCTACTATTTGGCAGTACATTAAAATCACAACACACAGCTGATCTGTTCCCATTACAGCAAATATATATATACATACATATATGCACATACATATAAAAATATAATATATGCATATATTTATATATACATATATAAATATATTTCTTTAAAATATTACCTAGGAAAAAAAATGCTGAAAACATAAAGTTCATATGACAACACAAAATCCATAGAAACCAATTTTGCTACACATCTCATTAAGAGATGTATATGCCCTGAAGTTCAAAAATATAATTAAAGCAGCAACAAACTTCAGCTCTGAAGAATGTCCACCCTTTTGAGACGTGCTCCTATACTAAAAGAAATGCCTTTCTTTTTTCCCTTCTGACTACTCTTCGCTCCCCTTTCTCCATCTTGTGTCAAGAACAGAACATGACTGGGGTGCAGAAGGCAGGAAAGCAAGTGCTTTTCATGTTTTCACTGCAGCATACTGTACGTAATTTCTGGGGTCTGTCTCATCACCAAAGGAATGTGCTTTGGAGATGCTGACAAAACTCCAGCCTTTTTTCTGCTGTCAGGCACATCTGATTCATCAAATAAAAGATTTGAGATTATAACTGTCTGAAAAGTAAAATGAAAGCCTTTCAGAGAAGCAGATGCTACAGCGTTATAAATTCCAAGCGTACACTGTACCATACACAGTCAGCTGTAGCACAGAAACAGCTCATTTTAACGTAACACATTGGGCTTCTAGGTAGTGCCACAGGATTCCAACATCTGTTTTTTCTCCTCTGTCTGCACTACTTGCTATAGCCACCTTATGCAACTATTCATTGATATTCTCTGTTGTCTGGAAGTAGTTCTTGCTGAGGAAACACGCATCTTTTTCTGTTTGTTTACGTGCACTATACACTTCATAACCACAGCTGCCCCTCAGCACAATTCAATTTTCTCAAATAACCTTTAGTGCTTGAGCTACCAGTTACTGTAGAGATCATTTTCACTGTTTATTGGGGGGGGGGGGGACCTTGATATTAAACTATAATATTTTGAGCAAGTGAACAGCAGTGTTACATTGGGGAAAAGCTCTACACACACAAGCTTGTAGGAAACAGACAGAAGCCAGTTAGTTTCCCCACTGTTTTCAATAATCATGTGAGGAAGTGATTCTGCTATCTTTTCTGCTGTAGCTATACAAAGTAAAGAACTTTATATATAATCTTGTGCAACCTTGAAACAACCGATATTTATAAATTTGAATTCCATCCACGTCTGGATAAGTATAATGAAAGTTTTCTCAGTCATATTACGATCTTAAACAGAAATGTGAGCCAAAGCTTATTTAAATAAGATAAAGAATAGCACATACTGATTTTGCCTTGAAATTTCTCATCATCCTGTCCATAACTGTATAGTATTTTTTTAGATTATCATTTATAGGCATTATAACCTAAAAATAAATAGTATAAATTTTTTCTATTAATAAATGGAATCATTAGCTCTGCGTATGAAATAGCTCTTCATTATACTTTCACTAAAATAGCAAGTTGGGTCACTATTATAATACTTGAAAATTATCTACCTCAGTCCAATTTACTTTTTGGAATGGGAGGTTTCTTTGGCCAAATCAAAAGCTTTTGTCTTTGAACTGCTATAATATACTTTGATTTGGGGTTTGGGGCTTGAAATGAGATAGTAGGTCAGGGGTGTGACCTAGAGTTTCTAAGCATGTGAAAAATGATTCCTCGGAAATGTTCAATAGACACTTGTACAGCTAAAATCTCTTATATGTCATCAGGCAATAGCAGTGAGCCTTGGTAGCTACTGAGCACTGTCCAGTTCAGGCACTCTGCAGGGGTCAGTATGTTTTTAGAAGGAAAATTGTCCTTCAGCTAGAGTAGCGCAGGAATTAGAACGCCTGTATTGTGCTTGTAATGTCACTGTCTTCTGGCATTCAAGTATCATGAGGCAAAAACTGCCCAGTTCAAATGCATCATCCTAGAAAGGAATAAAAAGGTAAATGGGATCTAGAGGAAGAAAGCCTGGGGATGAGAAAGGAAGTGATGAAGGAGCTGGTGAGTATGACCCAAAATAGCTTGTGGGGAAAGAAAGCTGATATTCAGATGAAGGAAAAGTAAAGGGAAAGAAAAATTTGAAAAAGAGATGGAATGAACGTAGAGATTGTCTGGGAAAGACACGGCAGGAAGAAGCTGGGATAGCAGGAGGAATAGATGTGATAAACTGAGTACGAAGAATGGGAATGAGAAAATGGTAATGAGAAACCCAAGTAGGGAAAAAGATGCTATTTGAGAAAAATGATACGGGACAAGGACCTAGAATAAAGGACCAAGAAATAAAGTAGGAATGAAATTAGGGAGGAAGGTGCGAAGAAATCATCAAGATGGCAGCAAATTGGAACGAAAAATTATTCTACTTGTTAATAGCATTTATATTATTTATTTTCAAGGTCGCAATGCCTAGGAATGATAATCTAAAAGATAAACTTCTATGATTAAATCTAAGGAAGATGATGAGAAATTTCAAGACAAAGTCGGTATTTCGTACCTTTAATCTCCTGATTAGAGCAAGAATCCCCCCAGATCCCTCAACAGATGCCTTCATCCTCTATCAGCAGGGAAGCTGCGTGAAACCTTCTGGCAAAATACAAATCCCTTACTACCAAAGGGGTTTTTCACCCAGAGGATGAAACCTGCCACCATTACATTCTGCTCTGTTAGCTCAAAGGACAGAAGTTTGTGTTTGGGATTTAAAGACAGCAGTACTGTTGATGTGCTGAGTAATGTTATAACACACCATGGAATGTTCTTCTACTGCTTGTTTAAAAATATGTCAGAAGGGCATCTATTACACTGATTGTTAATTGATATTAATGTAATCAATAAACATAAATGTAAGAAAAACCTTCCCTCTCAATCACATATACAAGCTTATTTGACAGTTTATATAGAATCCAAATTTCAAAGTTCAAGTAATGCAAAAATTGAAGTAACGTCCACAACTACAAGTTAATCTCATTTTACACATCTGTAATAAACAGTTTCAAAATGTTATGGTCACTGATTGTTCCTTGCTTCACTTCAGAAAATCACTATCTCATTCACTTCACAATACCTGTACAGATGATATGAATTGTGTAGTCATAGACACTCTTTAAAGGATCTGTTTACATCTTGTTGAAAATGTAGTGAATGGGACAAGGAGTTACAGAAGTAAAAATGAGTAAGGCAGCTGCATCTGTGCTGAAGATGTGGATTAGACGCTAGCCTTTTCCTTAGAGGCCTTGAGGAAACATTTTATTTCAAACTTTATAATGACTTTATAAAAGCTTTCTTTTGCTAGTTCTTACATCTTTTGTTTTCTGGGTTTTCCACTTCAGATCCTGAGCCAAATCCCTGAGTATTTAATTGAGACAGAGAATTCAGAGCCCATACCCTGAATGTGTAAAGAATTATACAGCACCAAACACATTGAAGAATAGGAGGTCACAGACACCCAAAACCAGGAACCCAAAACCAGTGAGCTTAACATTTAAGCTTAATTTCTCTGCATGGCCATTATCCATCTGTAAAGTGGAGATAATAAAATCCTTTCACCTTAGGAGGATTTTGTGAATATAAATTAACGTCTGACACTACACTAATGAGCACCATTTAAAGAAAGATTAAGAAAATTAATATTTTCTGCTTTAAGAGTGAGGTCTGAATAGTCTGAAGTCAATAAGGCATGCCCACACACCGAACAAGGACCAGAAAACGAAATACTGAACACTCCTAAATTAGGAAGTATTGTCCATTCTGTGCACTGAATGAGGTAAGGAGCCCATGGAAAAAAAATTTCGATGATGTAATTAAAGACTATTATAGTGCATATACCCAAGGGAGCCAAGAGAAGGTTTCACAGGCAGCTTCAATTTTAAAATTTTCTAATCTGAGTGCTTGACTTGTGACCTTAATAATGTAGGGTTTTTTTTAATATAATTTTCTGGCTATAATAACAATTACTTCAGTAGGAAGAAAGGAATTAAAGACTTGGGCAAGATTTTGAGATGTGACCTGAAAAGCAATGGAGCCTAGACAACAATGCAGAGACCTCTGAAGACAGTAAACATTTCAGAGACACTGAGGAGACACAAAGGAGATTGTACTGTTGCAGGAGAAGCAGAGACACAAGCGTAACACTAAGATGAGCTTTCCAGTCCTCTGATTTTTAAGTGTTTATGACAACGGCATATGAAACATTTATCTCGTTTTTCTTTCCCAGCCACATCATACTCAGATTCCTGAAGCTTCACCTGAAAGCAGAATAAGAGTTCTCTCACCCCCACAGCTTTCTTTAAACAAGGCATTTTCAACAGCGTTCTTTCTCAAGAGGGAACAGCTATGGCTCATCCACCAGTTCTTGTTACCTTGCAAAAATCATGGGGCATTGACAAAGCTTCTGCTTGTGACTCAGTGTGACTCATCAGTAACACTGATGACTGAATCTTATAGAGGAATTTTTGTGCACTTATGATTAGTATCAGATTTTTTGTTCTAATATATTGTAGATTGCTCTGTCTCTATGGCTGATCTCACCACAGTGCTCAGCCCATTTTTAGTGCAGACTAGGTTGTTTTTTTCCAGTAACATAAAATGACAAAATAATTTATTATAAAAAATTTAAAATCATATTCTTACAAGGTAACAAACTATTACTTTGTAGTAGAATAAATGGAAAATACAGTTAAATTACTGTGTCAGTGTTGTTTAAAGTGCAGGTGAGGCTTTGAAAAGAAGCAGATACTTAACAGAGGAGTCTCAAAACTATTTCTCAAATGTATCTAGTACTTACAATACTTTTTATGTTTCTATCACCTTCAAATGCCAAGAGCATTTTTTTTTTGCCACTATTTTGGAGACTTTACAGCATGTATTCGTTAAGAATCAACTCTAATATTGATTTTTGACATAACACTAGTAGCCATTAACGTCATACAGGTTTGAAAACAAAATGTCCATAATACATCTATTCTCCAAGTAAAGTCAGTGCATGGCTGCGTGAACGCTTCCACCATGACTAAGTAAGTGGTGGTTCACGTTACAGGATGAGAAGCCTATACCCCCTTCTGAGGTGTAAAAAATATTCAAATAAGCTCTCCTTCCCCTTCCCCTATCAAAAAAGAAGAAAAGCAATTCAGGAAGGATAGGACTGTTTCTTAATTTTCTCATATAGCATCAGATTATCCTGGCTTAGAACTCACGCGAGAGAAACCACAGTCTGAAAACTACCGCACTAGGGAAAAAAAACTCATTATATTAATTACTATGACTGACTCTTTACAAATTTCTGCACTAAAGCAAACACAAATTCTTGTAATATAAATAGAAAGTACCTTATCAGGAAATCCAGAAGGGTTGCTACAAGCGTTACAGAACAAATGTCCACATACCTATTTGGATCTAGCAGAAGGAGAATCCAAATTTGAAATGGGCGAACTGAATCTAGCTAGACACAAATCCAACTCCAAGCAGCGACTAAACTGAAATGTCCAAATTTGAAATTAACTCCTGTTCACAACATGTGCTCCCTCACAGTTCAGTACCTAAAACAAGGATCTGTATTAGCTGATACTGCTGAGGAAGAACTCCCTAAACTAAGTGACAGTATAGTTTGAAGAGAGTATTGTATCTGAATATATACATTTCTCCTGCCTTTAGAAACTGGGAAAAATAGTTTGAGAAATATTCCAAAATATTACTAAAATAATATTGAAGATACTAAGACGCCAACGTAGTTACATACTTGCATGTATTTTGGAAGGCAGATACCAAATTTAGGTCTTCCATCTTGGGATAAAATTAAATAAAATCAAAGAGAAACCTTGAGTCTCCTTAAGTTGCTAGATGCTACTGAACTGTATTATTACTGTTCTGATTCCATTTTCTCTTTAGGAAAAGCATAAATGTGGCCTTCAAACATTGACAATCTTAAGCTGTTAAGAAAGTTCTCTCAGTTCTCATGAAATGTACTCATTATCACACTGCACTCCTTAAGAACAATAATCTCAAAACAATCCATGTTATTTTTACTCCTGCCCACCCAATTAAATATTCAGTCCCAATCAATGTCTGAGATTTGCCGAGAAGAAGCCAGTATAGCAACAGCTAACGCTGCCTTAGCTGCAACATGCCTATGTAATTCAGTAGATCATATTGAGTGATATCCATTTCTCCCTGCACAAAAGAAAATAAGAGATGACTTAAGATGTTGCTAATTAATCTGTTAATATTAATCTGCTTATCTTCATGAGCGTTGTGAACAAAGTGGAAAAAGACTGGGCTAAAAAACAGAGAGTTTATAGAGATATAATCCTGGTTTTGTAAATCACTGTGTGGCCATGGGCATTTCTCTTAACCTGGTTACAATTCAGTTCCCTCATCATTTAAGAGACCGTAATATTTAATCACCTGCCTTATATATCTGCAATAGGGCTTTGAAAACACAGTGTTGTAACATAAGCGCTCAGTATTTTCTTTTGAATTCTGGAAGTACTCCATATTCAGGAATACCTTTTTTTTTCATTATGCTAATAATTACTTAGCAACAGAAGGTGCACTCCATGAATAGCTAAAGACTCAGGAGTACCTAGTTTTATTTAAGTAAAATCACACACACAAAAAGTAACTTATATCAAAATCATAGAATGAAGTTTGTGAATTAAAAATTAATGCAATTAAAACTATCAAGAATATGAGTGGAATAGGGTTATCATGGTCTGCTTATATCAAAAGCATACAGTATATTGCAGGCAGTTTTGAAATCTCAGCGTCACTATTACAGTATCAATTGAAGTGCTATTCATAATCTTCGAATATAAACTTTGAATCTGCACGTTTATTGCTCGCAGTCTGCTCAAGAGGCTCATTCTGAGGAAGATTTTTTTTGGTAACATTTCAGCATAGAAACTTTGCAAGGACTGATAACTAATTTAAATTCTCTTAATTAGGAATACTGTCATGCAGACTGAAAACTAGCTGAAAGAACATAAGCAGGAATAGTGATGAGAGACGAAAAATGGGCAGAAGGTCTTGTTGATTTGTGTGAGGGTTGATATTTTGTTTTACTTAACATTTAAAGTTCTGCAATAAGGAGTTAATAGCATGTTAATGGCATTTATAATTGATACTAAACTGCAAAGCTATGTAATCATTACTAAAGACAAAAATTGTATAGAAAGATCTAGGCACATTGGAAAACTGGGCAGATAGCAAAATGAGAGACTTACTTGCAAGATAGTACAGCTGTATGATATTTTCAGTTCTAGGAAGATATGTTGGCATCGTATTTTATGAAGTGTCAGATTTGATTCAAATAAGACAGAATCCAATGAGCATTTGTTGCTTTTACTAGATTTCTCTCTCATCTATCACTGAAATAATCTCAAGGAATCTCAGGTTTACTTCAGTAGAAACCAGGAGAGAAAGGTAACTTTTTTTAAAAAGTTACTACAATAAACACATATGTTTTCCATTACGGTTCCAGCTTTTAATCTTGTTTTTAATAGCCCACTAGATCAAGGTAGCCAAATTACTATCAGTATCACCTTAATTATGCCATTTATACCTTTGATTATCATTTTTTTCAAGTATGATATAGATCTAATTCTTACTGGCTACACAAATCACTTTCACGCTTATGTCAAACGTCATCAACAAATTTTACCTTATTTTGCTTGTATTATTAGAACTCAGTTTTGCATTTATTAATTCTAGCAAGCAAACTAATGTACTACTGTATCAAATGTGCAATTCCACATTTCTTTCCCTTCTAATAGATAATGGTACTACATCCTTTTACATACACACATAATTCAATTCACTTTCATCAAGTAAAGTACTTGGATCTAAAAATCTTTCTAGCTTTTTGCTAAAAAAAAGAAGAAAATTATACGAGATCAGTAACTGTTCACAGACATCTCTGACAATAATAATGGGATTCAAGTAAGAAATGCAAATGAGTAAAAATAATCAGAAGATTGTGTGGCTTCTTTCTAAGGTCATGTGTATACAACACAATGAGATTATGTAATTTGCACTGAATAGTCCAAATTAGCAAATTCATACAGTACATTTTACTATCATGAAAACTCATTAGGCTTTCTCAGTGTTTTCACTGTTACGTGAATATACTTTGTATAACGATATTCCAGATCTGAATTGGGTCTTGCAGAATCAGCTTGGGGCAGTGTGCATTTGTGGCAGAAGGTCCAAATGCAGAGAGATTTAGCAATAATTTAGAAATTGTTCATGTGACAATTCTAAGTACCCAATAACTGGTTTTTTTTGCTGGCCTTCAGTACCAGTATCCTCAAGATCAGAACAGGGTATAATTGTCAGACACAAAGGGTAGGCATATTGTTACAAGAAAATGGAGGATCGGAATACGGCAAATGGAAACTGAATGGACTACAGGGTGTCTTTTAGCTCTAACCCTCTATATCATGGTCTTCTGAGAAATCAGCACATGCCCATGTATACAGATGACTACATTTTCTTTATGAGATCACGTAGTGATATGTTGTTAATATAAAACATTTCTTTGTTCCTTATAGAAAGGATAAAGTCAGACAAAACACGGACGTGCTCAGAAGGGAATAAAGTAACATCAGGAGTACACCAGAAATTACAAGAGTGACTTACAGTAAAACAGCTATTGAAGCTATAGTGACAGTCTCTAGAAAGATTGCAATGAAAAACAACCCCCCCAAATTGGGAAATGCACCTCCTGTAGTTTAGTAGAATGCAGTTTTCCGCCCTTTTGTAAGGCATAAATGATGTAAAGAAAAATATTATATTATTGCCTTATAAACACAGAGAAAACACGAGTGAGAGAATATAAGGAAACATCTGCACAGACCTAGAATCATAGAAAAAAATTACGCTGAAAGGGAATTCTGAAGGCAATCTAGTTCAACCTCTCGCTTGGAGGACTAGAGGTAATTTCAAAGTTAGGTCAAGTTGCTCATGGCCCAGCTCCAAATAAATCTTTTCCATCATGTGAGAACACGTAGCTTAAATAATGGTGTTCTGGTTTTGGTACAAACTGCCTTAACTAAGGCAGAGAGGCCAACAGTCTCTCTTGTGTAGGGTCGCTAGTAGGGACTGTGAGATTCTTGAGAAGGACCTCATTTATTCCAGTCCAGTTCTGCTCCCTAAAAGGTCTTAAGAGCAATATTTATTTCAGTTCTTTTCTTGCGCTTGGATGGCAAAAAGGAGAACCCATCAAGAACACAGGAAAAGGACAGCAGTTTAGCTAGCATGTAATATTTTTGTTTACTTCTAATTTCCTGTGTTTGAGCCATATATTATAAATTATAGGTAAATGATATTTAAAATCATAGAGGATCAAGTACTATATGAAAAGAGCCATAGCAAGCAAGAACAGTTTAGAGCAAGGTTGTAAAACAGAAACCTTAGTAACTGCATGCGCAACTTCAAGGTTAGTTTAGTGACTCATAACAGCATAATAGAGAATGTCATGTTGGTCCATCCACTCAATTCTGTGCTTCAATTTTGGTTTCCATTTTGAAGAAGTTTTAAAAATCATTTTAATTTCAAAACAAAAATAGCTATTTGGCAATCAATTATACATTTTGCATTTTGACCAGAGTTTTGGGCTTTACTGATAGAATTTTGTTTTCTCTGTGGCAGACCAGGTAATCAATTACAGTGTTTGTTTCAACACACTTAAAAGCAGTAAAAAATATTGTTTTGCAGATTAATTTTAAAAATGTCAGAGGAAGACATCTGAAAAACATTATCTGAAGTACTATTATATAGGCTGCCAAGAAATTAATGCATTGTTAAGGCAATAAGCTAGCTGTTGTTGATTGTTTTTTTCAGTACCTTACAAAAGCTTGGTGGTATATTCTTTCCCAAGCACTAACATTTGGAACAATTATTGCATTAATTTTATCAATTTATTAAATCTTAAAAGGATCTTTCCTTATTAGGTTTGCTGAACCTTGATACAGAAAGCAACAAACAAGCAGGAAATAATTAACTTCATTATCCTGATGCTTTCTTTTTGCAGTCTGCATTGTGTTTCTCAAAGAATGCTTTACGTTACAAAAATATAACCTGATAAGTTTGTTGCAAAGGGCTTTTTTTAAATTATTTTTTTTTTAGCAAAAGCTCCATTCGAAGTTTATTTTCCTTCTATTTCCCTATTCATAATTTTTCCAGTGACATAAATTCTTCAATTTGCTGTCTCATTTATTGCCATGAAATTATCACATCATATCCCATTTCATCTTACGTCACTTATTTTGTGATAGGTATTTTGCCAGGCAAGAGTAATCAGAAAGAGAACATGCCCAGCACAGTATTGGTCTGTGGCATCACCTGAAAAGCTACGAACAATTATCACAGAAACATTTGAACAAAAAAAAAGATCTTCCATCTTGTGCCCCATTCTTCTAATTTCTATTCAAAATCTCTGCAACTCTTTAGGGTCAGAATAACAGCTTTTGGAAACCACTAGAAAACTCAAGAGTTGAGACCTGCAATAGATGGTAACTTAGTAGTAGACTGGACATGTTCTCTTCAGAACTCCTTTTCGGAAAGGAAAATTTTCAGTGAAGTTATATTTATATATTATATCAGATAGCATCACAATTCAGAATAGAAAATGTCAAAACACCACTAAGAATACTACTGCATTTATACGGAGATTCAGATCTGATGTTTTCCATATAAATCAGATATAAATAGCTGAATATATTGACTGAGCAGTTGAAGAATGTTATTTACTTAATTTTTAAATATAAATTTAATATCTGGATGGTAGTAGATTCAATTGCACTATATGGATTTATTTTCATCCAAACTAACACAGCTGTAATAAAAATGTCAATGATGGGAATATTTCCTAAAAGAATTGTAAAATATGCACATGAAATTTGCTTAGAGTACTATTACTGTTTATAAATTTAAATCAAAATATATATGCATCTTTCAAAGGAGTCCTCCAAAGATTCAAGGCTTGTTTATTACTTTTTGATACTTTGAACAAAGGATATTATAGATATGCTAAATCCAAATCTTCTGAAATGTTCTAGTAGCTGATTTTAAAAATTTAGACAACTGATCTGCTGAAAGTAGCTTTTAGTTAAAAGAAAATTGTAATTTTCTTTTCTACTTCCTCAACAGGACAATTTCTACCTTTCTACCTTTTCAGACCCATTAATCTGAAGTCACCTAAAATTCTGTCACTAACAGGATACAAATGCCATGCCTAGCCTTCAAAACCATAATGCCCACGATGTAAGGAGACTATGCCATCTCATTAACTATGACATGAGGTCTACTAACGAGACCATCAGTGTTTAAAAGGATTTAAGGATTCTATAGCCAGGGCGGCTGCTTAGTAACAGCCACCTCCTTAGAGATAACATCAATTTTTTAAAAATATAGAGTAGTTTAGTCTTCTGCTAGTGCAGGGAGAGGAAAGAGTACTGTAATTTAGAGGATTAAGGACTGAATATAGTTCAATTCAAAATTTTGGTTCTGAGACATTTTATGAGAATTTGTCACCTTCGTTCAAATTGTTATGTAATTATTATTTTATCAAGATGACTTTTGGATAGCTAGCCATCAGTACTATGGATACCCTTTTGGCCCACCTTCTTCTAAAAATTAATTTCTAAGGCTGCATAATCAGTCATAACAGCTTGGTTAGATGTTTTACATCTAACTTTTGGATATTTCTTCAACAATTTCATATGAAGTGAATACCACGTCAATCATGTTCTTACAACATTACATTTTACATTTACAAGAGTATTTTCTCCTCAACAAAAATTCAGTTTAGGCACTTAAAACTTGATGTTCATCAAACTCTGGGGTAAAGGTCTGTAGTGCATGTACATCAAAACTCATATATCATTAAGCAACTAAATGAACTACTGCTAGCACTTTAAATTTAATCACCAACAGCATGCTTTTCCTTAGCCTTGGCTGTTAAAAATCAAAGGACACCTGTCTTCAAAAAGCTTTTAAGTCTTCACATTTCTGAAGAAATATCTAAATGTACTGCACAAATGAATCTTAAGTATTTTTTTATACACCATTTTAATCCAATTTAAAGATCTTGGGTGGCTAGAATCAATTACTTTTTAATACCTGCTTTCAATAGTACTGCGTATGGATCATCTGCTTTTATGAAAAAGAAAAGAACAAAAAGTGAAAGGAAATACTTGCTGGAGGAAGTAGAGTGTGACGGCTCTAAGAATAGGCTGTACAGATTCAGTTCAGTATTTTGTCCAGAAATTCATGAAAGAGCATGATCCTTTCCTGGAAGAGTCCTTTACCTAGGCAAGGTTAAAAAAAAAATCACTTATAAAGCATCTACATCTTCTGCCTATCCAGAGAACTTGTTACCTTGTCACAGAAGGCAATATGACTGGTTTAACTTGAATTGTTCTTAACATTCCTTTTTACTTACTTTTACTTACTTTTTCTTACTTATAATCCTGTTTTTTTTCTAGGTTCTGACAAGGAGTTTAACTACGAAGTTATACTGACAGGACTATAATTTCTTGCTGTTCCTTTTTAAAGTAAAAGATTCCCTTAAAATAAAAAGATTTTCTTTTCCCATTTTCTGGAACGTTACTTGCTATCTCTGAGTGATAGATAAGAAGCCTATGAGACTCTTTCAATCACACTTCGAAAATCTTTGAATAAATGTTATCTGATTTAGCTCATTCAACATACAGTTTGTTCAAGTATTCTAATCCATCTTTCTTTAGTCTGATGTAAAATATCCATTGCTGACAATAATTGTGGTATTCATAATTATCTGTTGTGGATATCTCACTGCACTATTTGGAGAAGACTGAAAGAGAAAATATGTATCAGTTTTGTTGGCGTTATCTTTCAAAGTGCTTTCCTGGAATACCGAGCAACATATCATCACTCGCCTTAGTTTGCCTTTTACTATTAATGCACTCAGAGAATTTTTTATCATATTTTATGCACCATGACAGTTGTATTTCCTTTTGTGCTTTGGTCTTTCTTTGATTTTGTCCATATATAGTCTTAAGAGAGAGAGAATTCCAATATTAAGAAGAGCTTTACTAGTTTTATAAGGTCCGTTTCCATTTAGGTGTGGTGCAGGGCAAAACTATAAATGAGCTGGGACTGAAAACAGGTAAATTGGCTCTGTCTATCAGACTAAAAACTCTGAATGGCACAAAGAGAAACTTATTTCCAGGTTCACTTTATAAAATCACTTCTTCTACAACATGAGAACAGGATAGGCTATTTAACTCTTGTGTCTTAAATCAAACTCAAGCCCCTTCAGAACCTGTAAAGGAAAAGAAAAATGACACACTTTAAGTATCCAGAAATGTAACAAACGTATCACTGTTTTGCTTTTTGTTCTGCTTTGCTTCTGTCTGCTATTTCTCTGATAAACACTTCCATAAAAGAATTCCCATCCTTTTCTAGAATGATAATTACGGATGACTTACCAGAAACAGAAAGCATAAAGAGACAGCTCTTATATGCGTTACACAGCAAACCCATAGATGTCAGAAAAAAAGTCTACTTCAACAGATTGTGGGAAATGGCAAACAGGTCAGATTCCATAGTGCCCACTGTCTTCTGTCTATTGTCTCATCCACCACTGAATCCACCAACCTACCAGCAGGTACTACTAGACTTCACCAGTTACCAAGTTTCAGTTAGGCAAGTTTACATGCTGCTCACTGGCAACATGCATAATACATCTTAATACGGTTGATACTGCTGAGCAGCTTGATGTCCATCTCACTGCTAAGTCTCCACATGATTCGAAAACCAAGTTAGCTCACGTTTTCAACTACAGTATATACCACTAAACATGCAGAGAATACATATGACTTCTCCTATCTCAACCTCCTCCTACTCCCTGCTACCTCCTCTGTAGAGCCAGAATTTAAGTATCTGTTCAAAATCAAGCTTAAGGGAATGCTCAAGCCTGGGAGCTGGGAGATTTTTGTCCTATTTCCAAGGAGAAAAAAGAAAAAAATTAAAAAAAAAAGCCTTATGTTAGGCCAAAATAATTTTACTGTGGTGATTTCCAGAGGGAGATAAACACCTCCGCATGCTCAAGAGTGAATCCTGTCTTGTGAGAGGGCTTTGCTGTCTCCTCCTCATTTTTAATGACTGCCTTCAAAGGCTCTCTTGTGAGCTTCCTGTCTTCTGTGAACTCTACTTTAAAGTTTCCTGGGTAGTGAAGAGAGGAGCCTGAGCACCAAACATACACATTTTACAAAACAGTTGAGCACCTAAAATTTAATTTTGTAATGCTGAGTGTTTCATTGTCATTGTCCTTTGTGTGAACCTAGTCCATAGCACCTAATTACTTCATTTGCATAGATACAGGTTTATAAATGGAAAGAAACACAAGCACAAATTCAGAGACAAGCCTGAAACTGCCTGAAAATTGCTCTGCACGAGTAGAAGTTAGACTCAGATGAATAAAGTGGCTGTAGGAAAGAAAATAGAACAGAGGCATATGCTGCAAGTGTTCTGAGAAAGGCAGAAATATTCTAAAGGAAGAAAATTTGGTTAAAAAGAAAAAGCAACAGAAAAAAAACCCACTACCGAAGGGAAGAAAGTCTTGACAGGTTAGGCAAAATAGATTGAAAATGGTGTTAATTATGCTTAGCATAATAAACGGTAATTAAACAAAGAGAAACAGTGGATGCAACATGCTTGTTTTAAGTTATTAGTGCAGCAGAAACTGCGGCACATCGCACCATCTAGGAACAATTACCAGCTGTTGTCACCAGGGATATCATCTTTTCCCTATCCTACTGTACAAAACCTATGTCCAAATCAAAGAGTTGTGATTAAGAGTGTGAACGGAACCCAGGATACGTAAGTTCCATTTTTTTATTCTTTCTCACACTGCTCTGCAGTCAAAATCCTATTCATTCTTTTTCTCATAACTTTCCCAATCATTTCTTCCCTATATTCCTGTTTCATCCCACCTGCCTTACCACAGGGAGTACATCTTACGCCATGTAAAATGCTTTGGATTGATTTCTAAGAACTGTACATAGGATAAGTTAATCGAAACTGATTATTCTCTTCTTAAAATTGTTCTGGTTAATGTCAGGAAAAAATACAATTCTACTGACGGGAAAGAAGAGAAATAAAGGGGGCAGACTGTGGCAGACGAGAATCTACATTCTAAAGCTGACATGGACATTGACAACAGTAAAAACTGTATACTCTCCTAGTTTTAATAAATGAAAGTCTTTCTGAGAAATAAGATCTATGGTGCTATTTTAACTGTTACTCAGCAAGATATAGAATAGCACTTGAACGTTTATCCATAACAATATAGGGCAGGAAGTCACTGATATAATCAGTTCCATTAATACTATGATGATTTGACATTAAATGCAATTAGGAAGGAACATTTTTATGCTGTTTCTTTTTTTGTTATTATTGCTATTGTTTAATAATCGCATCTTTGATAGGCATGTTTACTCCTACAGACTTTGTGTCTCTGTGCTCCTGAATGGGAATCTGACATTCAGACACAAATCCAGCCTCCTGCTTTTTGATCTGATGGAGACAAACCTAATATAGTTAAACAATAGGCTGCCAGTAGCTTTTTCAGATCAATTTATGATTTCACATGGCATTATCTTAAAGAAGATACAGTGATATTCTTTCATGAAATCTACATTCTAAGTCTAGGGGTTTCTAAAAATATATATATACACTTCGTAGCTTAGCCGAAAATTGCTGCAAACGTACTGTTTACATAAAGGCATTTGAAGATTTATTTAAGTAATTATTAGAGCTTGTCAAGGTTAGAAACATATATGGAAAAATATAATAAAAATTTCAAAAAAAAATCACTCACAAAAGTAAGCTTGAGAAGACTATTGTTGAACATAAGCACAGATATGTTGTTTGGTTTTTTTTTTAAATAAATAATTAGACTCTGATCAGGAATTACAGAGGAATTACTGTTTGTTTACATTTTATTAATATTAAATGTTAAAGATTTTTATGTGTAGTAATACGTATAACAAACACCAACCACATCATGTAGCTGAAAAAAAGGGGGGGGCGGATACACACAAATGTACATATAAAGAACTGAAGCAGACAGGAAATTATGGAAAGGAAAGTCCTTTGGAATAAAGAATAAGTCTGGTAGAAAGAAGAAATAGGTTGATTATCTGGGGACCTTTAAGTATAACAAAACTCACTGAGAGAGTAAATGCAAACCAGCAAGAGTCAGTCTGCTCCTGAAAAGCAATTTAGAGTATTCTGATTGCTCCGAGAGGAATTAGTCAGGCAGCCAGGGATTTTCAGAGCATAGCTATGGGCTTAGGCAATGATGTAAAGCTGGCTATATTGCCTCTGCAGCACCTACACATTCCCTTTTGCCAAAGAATTTCTCAACCAGTTACAAGCTATTCACCTGAAAACCTTCAGTCCATTCCTGTTTCTATCACAGATTTCCTGCATGACTATGGATATGTGTAAATGGCAGAAAATGGGACCACTTCACAGCTGCTAGGTTCAGAAGTGTCCTGGGAGATACAGTACGATAAGACCTAGTAAGCCCTTCCTTCATCCTTATCCTTCAACCTGATCTCCAGAAGGAAACCCAGCACGCAAACCTGGAGAAATTCAGTCACCTCTGGATGACTGGGAGCCTGGGTGTGTGGAGAAATGCATTGACTTTGCAGGCTTGTCATAGCCTCAAGTGTATGCACATTTCATTAGTTCACTGCACTTTTTGGGGCTGTTCTCAGTGCTTTGCTCATCTACGTCACTTACTGTTCATAATCTGCCGTACCTCCATTTGTACTGACACAATGATCATGTGAACTATCGTGATTGAAAAATAACTGGTTTTGCTCATTTGTCCATGATCCAGTTTATAGTACAGCTGTATAAACAAACGTGCCTGCTCAACTGGAGAGGGGTTTGGCAGGCCAGGGTGGGAAAAGAGCAAGGCTAAGACCACTTAAGCTGACTGACCACCCACTGCTGCAGAATGCCCAGGTGCCTTCCCAGCACCTTGGGCAAAACACTGTTTCAATTTCAAAGGTTTTACCCTGTGGGTAACATGTCACATTAACAGGTAGGAAGTAACATGGAGACACTGATATTAATCTGCCTTTTTCACAGGTAGCGATTTCCTTTTTACCATCAGACATCTATTGGGTTTGGTATTTGCACAGTTCCAACAACACGCCTCCATATATATTTGAGATATAAATATGAAACTAAGAAAGGTCAAGAAGCTATATTTTCCATAACTATGAACAGGATTACAAGTTCCCCAAGTACTTATCACACTTATCTAACTTTATTTCAGCTGTGCTAAGATACCAGAAACATCCACACTGATGAGCTTGCTGACATGACACTGGATCTACAGGAGAACCGTGCCCTCTTGTCCAGTTAGTGTCTAAAAGGGACATCCCGCAGCCTGTAAACTGGAGATAGGAACCTATTCTTTGGCACTGGCATTGTTTCTACCCCATTCTAATTTCATCTGGCACTACTGGTGCTCAAGTAGGCTGAAAAATAATCATATACTCATTTATAAATCATGCCTAATAATAGGGTATCCTGAGAGAGTAATTTTGGTTTTAGCTTTTGTTTCCCATTATATTTCTCTTTAACTTATTCAAACCCTCAGTTATACCAGAGAAGAAACAATATCTAAGTAAAATTTTTCCTCTTATGATCCAGGTTTTCTTAAAACAGCTTCACAAACTGTGATATGATATCAAATCAATATTTTAATGTAACTATAAAAAATTAGAAATAAAAAAAAATAATAAGCTGTTTTCTGAGTCAGCTGAAAACACTACTCTTTATATGCCTGAAGAAACTCTGAGCTGAATTTTCTATTTTGCCTATGACTGAAATCAAAAAAGTACTGCCAGAGTATCAGGTTTTACCTTTCAAAGGAAAACAAACATCTGTTCAATAAGAACAGTCTTTCATCTTTGTTTCAGCTGCTGTATTCTTCCTACTGATTTTGCCAGATCACACAATGATTTTTTTCTCCTGTTTTCCTCTACCTCCACCCCTTACTAAAGGCATTTAAGGTAACCTTTATGCTTTCAAGGAGGGGAAAATATTTTAATACTTGACCTGTGCGAATTATATTCACACAGGCAAAGTCCATGTGTAGTTGATTGTTTCCCTGCATAGAGGTTAAGCTTTCCAGTGGGCATTGAGTTGTAACATCGATATTCAACAAGATATGCAATATTACATCATGAAATATGGACCCATGATTTCCTAGATATTAGGAAGGAAATAGGAATACCAACTGTTCTTTGGAAGAAGGGAAAGAAAACCGCCTTCTTTCAGAATTTGTAGAACATATGTTTGTCCTATATTACATTCAGAAGAAAGTTATTTCTAAAGCATTTTATTTCAGATGAAGCATTAGCTTTATCTGATAGTACTGAATGTATCTTTTGTAACATATTTCCTATAAAGATGATTGTGGAGTTCAAAATGTCACTACTGGATTTCACATGAACCATCTCAAACCCTATTTTTTTCCAAATAATCTTTTTTAAAAAAAAGTATGGGGCGAAGATCTTCCTAGTAGGAATATCATCAAAGCCATATTTAAGTATAAAGGTATCTGAGCCTGGAAAAACCCAGTCCGCAGCTACAGGGAAGCCCACCTATGTGTAGAATCATCAGGTTCAATTAAACTTTTCCTTTGTAAATATAATGGGGATTTCAAGGATTGCAAGCTGTATGATGAGGCAAGGCAGGGACTTCCTTCATCCTAGAAAACTACAATGAGAACTAACAATCCCAGTGCTTGAATAGTAAATAGTTTTTTAAAAGTTCTACTCATTCTTTCCCAATCGGCTATTCAGTTCTAAGCAACTAATTACC
The DNA here is from genome assembly GCF_040807025.1 of Struthio camelus. Classification (NCBI taxonomy): domain Eukaryota; kingdom Metazoa; phylum Chordata; class Aves; order Struthioniformes; family Struthionidae; genus Struthio; species Struthio camelus. The sequence goes on from NC_090945.1 coordinate 31,231,646, forward strand.
CATTATTTAGGTTAGTCTAATTAAAGTGAGAGTGAAATTACTGGACAGTGGCATTTAGAAGAAATTTCCGTGTGTGTTTTTTTTTCCAAAAAAGAGTTCCCATTTTGTTCATTTCTTTAAAAGATGGCTGTTTTCTTTTCTTTGTTGAACACTTTTGGATATGCCATCACTCATTAGGTTCATTTTGAAATAGTTGACATTTTTCAGGTATTGAACAATGCACAATGTTGTTTTTAAGTTTTAAACTGATTACTAGACTTAGTGACAGTCCCTCCTCCCCACAACCCTCCTTGGAAAAATACTTGGCAAATGAGAAATGGTTACGTTCACTTGAAATATCTTACATTTGCCACCATCTTGACAGCATCCCACTAACAATTACAGTGGATCAGCTGATATGTGTTAACTCAATACCTGGTAATAACTTCTTTTTGTGTCAGTTGGATCAGTTCACTTTTGGAGAATCGAGTATTTCCTGGAAAGAAAAAAAAAGACTAATTGAGCCGGGTTTTTTGTTTGTTTTCTGTTTGCTTTTTCTTTTTTCAGATGCTGGCCACCCAGACTCTGATCGGGAAGACTGTTGCACACGTTATAGAATACCTAGTAGCGTGGCTGCTGGACCACCCGAAATACAGAAAAGTGATGCTCAAGTCTCTGCATGTCTTTAACGAGATGTAAAACAAATGTCCTAATTCTAAAGGTAGTATCTATCCACTTTTGAATAACTAAGTTGAAAGAGCTTGGTTTAATCTTTGGTGCAGAACTGAAACAGTTTCAAAGTACAGGAAAGTTAACCTGATAGGCAAATCGTTTTCTCAGCTCTACTGATCACTTTATTTAATCATGTTTAATAAAAACTGAAGTATACAGATTTCAAGGTAAGAATTCATGAACTGTCTGTATTAAGGTTGCTCAAGTCTTCAAAATACTCAAAGGCTTAAGAAAGACACAAGTATTTACTAACTAAACGAAATTTGCTATCATGCTCTATTTCATTTCCTCCATGGTATTTTTTGCATTCATTTTGATCTAGTAGTCTCATTTAATTTTACAGTAGTGTTCTGAGCAGTGATACAAGACATACCACATACGACTTTTACTCTCTTCTGATTCTGTTCAGAGAAGTTTCTTCATTTAAATTTAAAACCTCAAAGGACATTTAAAGCATAGATGATAGTCTGATGCTTTGTTCAGCAATTAGATTAATTTAACTACTTGTCTCAGTACTCTCGCCGCCTTTCCATAAGTATTTTTTGTTTGATTGTTTTTGCAGAAGGTAATTGTTGCCTCAGGCAGCCTCAAGTTATTTCCAGTCTTTTTAAATATTTTCTTCTGATTTTGAAGCCTTGCTAGATTTTTTTTCCCCTCTGTGTTTTTCTCTTTCCTCTTTCAGGCTTATCCGTTGGGGCATTGGCCACTGAGACAAACCCATCTCTTTCTGTTTCCCATAAAAATCCTTTGATGGGTTCCTTGTGGTATCTCTGGTTGGCCTATTATGTTACATATAAGCTTTCTGCCTTCAGATTGAGAGATTATAGTCTACCTTTGAAGTCGATATGGTACAGATGCTCTCCTTTGAAGTTTGCAGAAGACAGAATTTAGCACCCCAATTTATCATCTTCTGTGAAGGTGCAATCCTGTTGAGGGGCAGGCAGCAGCAAAAGATCACTAGACTGATATTTTTCCTCCTGCCCTAAAGCTTCCTGCCAAAAACAGGCATTAGCAAGGAAAGTTTTTATGGAATTCACCTAGTACTTCAGCGTCATGCGAGGAAGCAATGCAGGAACAGCCTGAGAGTGCTGACACACCAGTTCACATTCGCTTCTTGCTCCACCAAGAATGGCAACCGTCTTGACTTGGCAGCTCTCCCTCCCAAGATGGAACTGAAATGACAGTTCAGCTGGGTTGGTGACCACTTCTCCCATAATGTATGTGGTGCCAAAGAAATGGCAGAAGCAAAGACTTTGTTTTTAATTTGTAATATTTTCTTTTGTTTTGTTTCAACAAGCCCGCTGAGCTGAGACATGAAAAAACGTGATACCACCTTTCATCAATTTTTAACATAGCCTTTTCTATCTTGCGCTGCTTGCCCCTCTCCCCCCTCGAAGAAATACTCTCAAAACAGAGTTCCCCATTCCCCTCCTCTGATTTCTATTATTTAGGCATACTGCCTTTCATTTTACTGTAGAAAAGCAGTTTTCTATAAATCTTCAGAGAAGAACAGAGAGCCCTACCTCATGAAACACCTCAACAAAAATTTGCCACTCTTCTCACTCATGTCCAGATTCTTACAAGCTATCCCACTAAGCACAATTACATGAATTTTAATGTATTTTATACTTCCTAGAACAAATAGGTTGTTCTAACTGTCACTAAGAGAGCTTAGAGTTGACAGCCCTAACTTCAGAAGGATTCCTGTAGAAGACTAATGATCATCTAGGAAATAGAATAATGTGCATCTGAAATAAAAATATCAACGTTTCATTCTGACATAAACGGAAAAATTTCAACTTTTTTTCTTAACATGTTAAGAAAATTTTGAAACTTTTAGTTTCTGAGAATAATTGAAAAATAGTGAATAAAGCCTTGTCAATAACTGTAAAGATTTTAACAGATACTGTTACATATGCATATTTACAAATGCGTTATTAACATCTGATAATCAAAGTCTTTTTTCCTGCAATATTGTCCTTTTTAATGAATAATAGCCATTAAATGACAGAATTAAATCAGAATTCAATGCTCTACAGCCATATATTAAACAAAGCCTTACCCACAGCTTCCATTCTGATGCTTCTCACGGCACAACAATGTAAAATGGTGGCAAACATTTTCAGTCAATGAAATAACAAAGCTGTAAACTCTAATTTTAAATCTTGCTTCTATTCAAAAAAATTAACACACTACTCTTACCACATAAAGTTGGTGAACATGCAGGTAATTCCCACTAAGTTGTTTTGGAGGGAAAAATAATTGTTAATTATAATGACTATTTGGCAGTTCAGGCAATTACATTTACATAATGATTCATACCAGTGTCAAGTAAGTCTTTAGATTCACAGTTATAATATTTTAGTGTTTTTGCATTAGGTGGAAAATAGTTTACCTAGCTTCTAACCCTTACATTTTTGAGGTAAGAAAACCAGTTTCTTTTGACTCAGTGTTCCATGAATTCAGTCAATCCAGAGGATTTATTCAAGGAAATAGAATATAGTTGACTTCTCCAGCTGACTGAAAAATTGAAATTGATGGATGCCTCACGCACATTCTCAAGATCAATCATTCTAAACCACGTAAGAAAATAAAGGCAGCACAATCTTACCTCAGTAGGGCTTAGATCCTTTTTTTTCTTGAGATCTTGATTTCATGCTACAGAATAGAATATTATTCTATTAAAATATTCAAAATGAATTATCATTATTCCCTGTACAAAATTCTTTCAAATACTCAGTAACAAGTGACTTTTCATTTCAAGACAGGTACAAACATATTTCTCATACTGCTGATTCAGTTTCTTAAAGAAATTCTCTATTATACTACCTTTTGATAACTTACATGACAACTGGTTAAATCGTTGCCTCTGTCTTGATGAATCACACAAGGTGTGATTACTAGTAAAAACCCAATGGCTGTAATGATGATTTATAGCAGGTTTTCTTCCAAACGATGTGATCATAATTATTTAGAAATGGAACTTCTAGACACAAAATATGAAGTCTGATGAAAAGCCCTAATGAAGAAACCCTGAGGGAAATACTCTAACCACGCCTCAGCACCTATAAGAAATTTTCTGACATCTGTATATTTCTATTACTCTGCTAAAAGCTTGGAAAGACAGAACAGTTTCTTGGGTTCCCCGCATACCTTTAAGTGTGGGAAGAGAAAGGAAGGAAGGAGTAGAAATGACTTTATTAGTAAAAAGGATGCTGATTTCTACGCAGTTCTAAACCTGCTACTTATTCTGCAGCTTCGAGGACATACTGAGGCCAAAAGGCTTTCAGACACCCATTACTGCACTGATCTAGTTCAAGAATAGCGCGGTGCCAACAGCCATCCTCAAATACCTCAGGATTCAACCCCACTTCCCACGTCAACTGAATCTTCCTTACAAGGTCTCCATTTATCATTATATTTGTAGGACACAAAACGTTGAAAGCTGTTTAAAATTTTTCATTACTTCCATTGTATCATTTAGTTTGCCTCATCTCCCAGATCTATCTAAGTTTTAAAAGGAACTTAGTTTAGTAAAATGATTATATTGAAGGATTTTTAATAGCACTTTTTCAAGCACTATTTTCCAAAAAACAGAAGGGCATCATATTTTTCCTTCTAAGACTGCTGACAGACTTTTTTCCTGAAATCCTATGGGAAGTTTAGCAGATGTCTTTTAGCTACCAGACATCATCAACTTCCAGCTTGTTACAATCATTTTCCCTTCCAACAAAGGAAACTACTGAAAAAAAATTCTAGTCAGCAGGTCAATTAGCTTTATATCCAGAACCTGTTGAAGAGCTGCACTTTAACTATAATAATCATTTTGAAACTCTGTTAGGTTTATTAACAGAGTATAAGAATACATCAGGTGACAGAGACATACAAACTTTTGGACATATAACACTTCAAGAACTGTAGGTAATAAAAATAATTCTGGAGTGTACTCTCTGATAAAATATTATTTTAATCACAGATGGATTGTTTGTTAAGAAGTATCCTTTCATTACACCTCTTTGATTCACTTGTTTTGAACAGAGCAGAGCAAGTAGAAAACTTGAGTATTTCATAAAAACTTTGATTTTGTTTGTTTCTTTGGTGGTAGTTAACATAACAGTTGTTAGTACTTTCTTTATAAATACTTTACAGCTTACTTCGTCGTGGCTTGTCCTAATCTGGTTTAGAACACAATACCTATTATGAAGGCATTGCCACTTTAAAAATAATGACCCATCAGGGTTATTAGAATATCATACGACAAGTCAGTAAGATATCTGTTCAATTTTTTTTTTTAATAGAGATATGCAGTCACCTCCATTTGCATTAAACTGAGTTAGACATGTATACTTTCTGTATGATGAAGTACACGCTAACTGCACTGCCTTACATTTCTTCTCTGTACTACAGCAGCCTCTGGGGTGCTCACAACATTTAAGCACACTGGTTTTTCATTTGGCTCCTGAGAGGATCCTTCTATCAAGGAAGCAAGATGTAAATACATTCACAGAACAATTCTCCAGCTTAGCTATTTAAAAAGGTGACGATATCAAGAGCACTAATATATTACGATGGCATAAAATCCATATGATGGAGAGTAAAATGAACATATGCCAGCTAGAAATGTAGTCTAGTGGTAGCACAATGTAATGCCTAGTGGGGAGCCACAAACAGAAGTTAGGAGTGCCGAGGAGGCCATATGTCTCTAGGGGAAGAAGCATATACTAATAGCAATCTGGATTCTTGCTGACTGAAGCAGTGTCATTGACATGCTATGAAGAGCCACTGGAGAAAATACTGTATGTTTAAAACTAACACTAAGAAAAAGAAGAATGATGTAAGCATGCAAATGATAAAAAAGGCTTTAAAAAGTAGGATGGCTCTTACGTCTTATTTCTTTTACTGTGTTGAGAACATTTTTATTTAAAATATTTCCATATTCATATTGGTCTTCAGAATGAAAATAGCTCTGATTTGGATGGCATGGGTTACGATTTGTCCCACAGAGCTTGCAACAGAGATATAACTTCGTAAGAAATGACAGAAGATACAAAAGAAAGGAAAATGACAGCTAATTTCATCCACCAAGGGAATAAGCAGTAATTTAATCATAAACCATGGTCACAGAAAGTATTTGCACAACATCTGAAGAAGCAAGATCACCCACCTATTAGGCCCATCTTGCTTCTGTTATATTTTTATCTTGAAGAAATATCTGTGACTTCGGAACGTTTGGAGAGGCATTTAAGATGAGTATTTATTTATTTCACAGACTACAATAAACCTACGCCCACTGAGGAATAGCTCAGTGCTGGCATGAGATCATAAAGTGAAATACTTGTTTCCACTTAGCCACATGATTACGCTGCAGAACTATATACATAGCAGGATTCATGTCCTAGATATCATATTTAAAATGCGGACAGCCAGAGAATCATGCTGCATTTTGCATGCTGAAATCACACCTTTTGTCCTTTCTGAAATAGGACAAGCCGCTTGCAACATTTTACAATAGCCTTCATATAAGGCAGTAGAGCCCAAGGTCCTGTCTATCGCTTACTAACAGCGAAACTGAGGGCATTTTTGTCCTCTAATAGTTTTCTAGTATTACGTAACCTCATTTCCTAAAGTATCACTTGCTCATTATCTCTATGAATGACAGCTCTGTGGGTAAGGCTCACATTTCTTCTTCCTGTAAAAATACCTCAAAGAATCTTCAGAAATAAGACGATCTGGGGCAGAATCTCACCCAGGTGGCTGAGAGGGCTGTAAGTTCTGTTACCAAAGAAATACGTCTTCCAGGAGTCTGAGGTCAAAGTCGTGTCCTACAGCGGCTCCTGTCCTAGAGTTACATCCACTTCAAAGCACTGACTTTTTTTTCTGACCCATGCTATCAATAGCTCCCTCAAACGACCCTTACCTGGGCTCAGAAGTGGAACACCTGCATAGAAAAACCAGCAAAAAAGGCTGTAGTATCTTTTTCACCTAAGGTTTGATTCTGAAGGACAGCGATGATTTCTCCTCTGTGTCTAGCCCCATTATTCTTTCTCTTTGTCTCTTGGTCCTCTCTAGGGATCTGCAGAGTCTGGAAAAAGGAGAAAAATGGAGCCAAAAGAACACAGCTTTGATCCTGGAGGATAGTTATCTAGGTTAATTACTCCAGTAGGAATTATTGTTAGGAAGATGCGTGCATAAATTGCTGGGGATATGATCTGAGTTAGAGTAGCTGGGCTGCTTGTGGCTCACCTTTAAAGAGAGGCTTTCACTAAATACAAAAAGAATAGAGTTTGTGCTACTCCTAAGACTTCTTAAATTATGAGTGAGAAGACCAGACATCTCAAAACCCAGCAGTATTATGTTATGTCACACAAGAACCACTTCAGCAGAATCTCCAGGGAATAGCATTAAGCCAGTTGCTTAAAGATAGCATATATTCCCTTATGAACAGCCAAATAGTAATTTAGAAAAATGATATAATCTTTTTATTTTTTTCAGGGTCCTTTTTCTGTGCACTGTCTGGCTTGTAAGACTTGTGAGTAAAAACAGCAATAAAATCAGCTAATTCATGATTATATATTAGGCAACCAACTTTGCAGTGAGATTTCTCATTGGAACCAACAGAGTTAAAATACTCGGTCTTAAGACAATGCATAGGTTGTGACAGCAAAGACTCTGCATGTTTGGTAGGCATAATTTGCTGATGTTTTTCTAACATCTGGAGTCAAAATGTCACATCACAGTGACAGTTTCTTTGTACTTACAGCCAAATGAATATAGAAAGTCAACAACAAAGCGTTAGGCTGAGGGCAAACAAAAGATGTTTGCTGTCTTCTCATAAAGCTCCAAATTATGTATTTTAAATGCCATCAAATAAGGCCCACAATGTAAGATAGTTAAAGATGGATTGAGACTGACCTCTTATGTTCCACAAAATTCCTTTGCAACGTGAAGTGGAACTTTAAATATATGCATATGTAAAAAAAATTGAACTATGGAATAATTTTGCATGTGTTTTAAGCCAGTAAATGATGACATAATAAATATTAATTATTATGACCATGGTACTTAAATAACAATACCAAGCACTTTGGAAGTGCTGATATTTTGATCAGATCGATGAGGAAAAAAAAGAAAATAATTACATGGATATTATCTTACTGACTATTATTATTTCTCATAATGTGGAACTATATGTATAAAGTGCTTAATTACCATCCCAAAGAAGCTGATCACAGATTTAGGCAGAAAGTCCCTTGCACTAGGCTGCTACCAAATACCTAATAGACACAGTTGCACTTTTGACATTTTTAAGAAAGAATTACTTCTTAGTGAATATTTACTAGTGCCTAGTTTCAGGCTCCAATGATACTCTTTGAGCTACTAATATCTAGTTTTAATTTTATGGGTCCCTTTTTTCCAGGTTTTTTTACCCATCAAAATTAGAAACTAAAAATGCAAAAATTATTTTTTCCCCAAGTCATTTGTTCATACATTGACGTGGCCACAAGCGTTTTTCTTCCCATCTATTTTCAGCCAAAAGGAATACAATTCACGTAATATAGACCAAAGCATAGTAACTGAAGTTACTGGGAGGTTTTCCTCAAAAGTGCACTCCTGTTCTATACTAGAACATTAATGCAGATGTCCTCATCTACTAGTAAGTAAGGTAAGAAATCCAACAGCAAAAGACTAAGATTTGTACAGTAACACCACCAAACCAAGTCATGAACCAATGACAGTCTGAGTTCTTCAAGCATCAAGCATCATCTTCTCAAAACACTAACCCAATCTTACCTCTCAGACTGACAAAAATCAAGGCACCAATTCTTGTGGGAATTCCTTCTGCAGCAGGATCTAACAGTAAAAGCCCTACTGGCTTTTGAAAATAGATCTGTGGCTGTAAACATGCAATCCCTGCTCAAACTGGTATACCTAGCCTTAAAATATAAAAGGAACCTTTTTAAATTTTGGAGATTTATCTTATCTACTTATAAAAATATAGTCATTTGTGGAGTTATAAGTCGTTCTGCAACCTGTCCTGTGCAGAACTGCAATTAGAAACTGATGAATACGGGTAGGTTCTTCGCAGCGAAATTCACCAAATCAAGCGGCAAAACTGTACTCAAGCAATTTTTATTTCAGTTTTGAATAGATGGCAAATTTACAGTGACACGAAATTATATAATCAAGTTTGCACATAGAACACTCGGAGTTATTCTCTAATGCATCTATCTTCTTGAATGACATGGCTCTGTACATTAAAAAAAACGTGGAATAAATGACTACGTATTATTCCCAATAAATACTTTAAAAGATCATCTTAACATTTTCATATTTTGCCTGCTTCTTTCTCCCTTAACAAAACTGTTTTAAGATTTAAGTACACAAGGAAACCTTCAGCAATATCTAAAGATGCTAATAAGCATAACTATTAACACACTTGCAATTTACAACACAATTTTCAGTATCTCCAAATACAACATAATAAAAATCTCATTGATTTTTGTTATTAATTCAACGAGAGGTCCACAAGGATTTACAAAGCAATTTAGCTTAAAGGCAGTGCAGTGACTGTAGGTATGGTACCTATATGCATCGCTTTAGCAGTAACTCACTGATTACTACATATAGACCTGCCTTAACGGCAGAACAGGGTACCAAGATTTAAAAACTTTGTATTTTGAAATATAAAACATTCTGAGAATTCTTTGGAAATTAATCTAGATGTAAAAAACCTGTATAAAACTGAGATGCTTTTTTAAACATTATTGCTTTAATGGCTTTCTTCTTTAAAAACAACTAAATACTTCTTAAGATAAAAACTACAGAAAAAGTATATTCAGCATACCGTATGTATTGAAAATACAGATGCCAGATCTTTAATGTCACCTGTGTACTAGGCTGAGAGCATACTGAGATAAATTACATCTATTTCAAAACTAATTTGGACAAAACTGAGCTGCACAATACATAGCATAAGCAAATTATCTGAAATGAAAATTAGGTCCACCTAGCCTTCCAACACAAATCACATTCTTGTTTCAAAGTCTAGCTGACCCATGGCTTCCTCTGTCTGCATGAAGACAGTGTAAGGGGAACATCAAATAGCCGAGTAATTCCTAGATGGCGCACAGTCCTTTCAAAACATGCAAAGAGAAGGAAGATATCACTACAGCTAGATTATTGTTTATCTTATGACCTAGTCTTGTTCCTAGGGTTCAGTCGCATTTATCAAGACCGTTCTATTGCTACAGTATCCAACATTCAGGTAGCCGCAATTTCTATGCTGCCTGCACAAGTGCTGGTATACTCCTGTAATTGATATCCACAGGGTATCAGCACCCAACAAAAATGTCCAGAAGCTACTTTGGAAGCACTTATATTTCTTGGTGGGGACTACAAAACAGACATGCCTCTAACCTTAAACCGTAATTATTTAAGAATTGTATCAGATACTAATAAAGAATCCGTATATCAGAATTAGTATAAACAGATTTTCTTGAAGCTGCTTTTAAGTGGTCCATTGAAACTTTTCCAATCTTGTCTTCTTTATTGACTAAAGGAGGCATACAGAAATGTGATGCAAAATTCAAGAGACAAACTCTATGGCAAAATTCAAAATACCCAGAGTTTTGCCTCAAAAATCAACAGATGTACCTTGGGATGAAGCCATAAGTATTATGCAATTCACATGTACCAGTCTGTCTTATTCATCTCATAGCAATGACAATCCAATTTTGAAAATTATATGCATTAAGTCTGTCCCTTTTAGTAGCCTGCAGGGAGCTGTTGGCAATCAATCTGCATTCAGGACTGCTGAATACTAGTTTTCATTTTCTAAACTCAGCTCAGTTTCCATAGATGTTTCCAAAGGTAGCTCAAGAGCTTTCTTCCCAGTAGTCCAAAGAACATATTTTGTCACCTCTCACTCCTTAAAGAGCGAGCATGACAACTAAATGTGCGTGTTTGTGCATACATAAATGTAATGAAGTCTCTCCAGGCTAGTGATATGTTTTCACTTGTAAATGTTTATTACAAGTAAATATGGTATATTAGTAAAGGAAATATTTGTAAGTATTGCCAGTACTATGGAGCTCACATCTGCTCTAAAGTGTCACAAATCATTTGCATCTATGTAGCTTCAGTAGTTTGGTGTATTCCTAGGTTTTAATTCAGAGCCTTTTTCTGGCTCAGCTTAGTATATGAAGAAGGCTTGTATGCCAAAGCTGTGATTAACTTTTTAGATGCAGTGGAATTATGGAAATGCATCATGCAAAAGTGCGTACTTGCCAAAATTATTCCATGACCTTGTGCTTAAGCTCAGTTCTAAATAATTCAGTGATGTATTGAATGAATAAATTTGTGCTGCTTGTTACTCTAAACAGTCATGCATTCACTTTCCTTGCCATTTTTAATAAAGCCTCACTTTCTAATATTCATGAAATATTGCATTTCAATTAAATTACATACGTATTGAGAAAATAGTTTGCCCTAAGCTGTTTAGTGTTGACACTAACTGTCATTTGCCTTTTCTTTTTGTATAATAACCACAGAGGTTTTATGTACAGGCAATATAAAACACTGTCACACTTTAACGAGAAACTTTTTTGATCACATAGAGCACAAGAGAGAGTAAATCTAAGCAATTTTGCTATTTTTAAAGGCTATTAATTCAGCTTAAATAGTGCAAACTCAATCCAAACTTAAGTTCCACTCCTAGTTTCATGGATACTACACCACGTAAATTCTTTCAGTGTTTCAGGCATTCAGTAAAAAAAGCAGAATTCAGACTTTTGAGCTGTTTTTTACAGAAACCATTTTAAAAATGAAAAGGTAATAGTAGACCTACAAATTAAAAGGTTAGTATTTTAATCATTGTAAGAAATTAAAGGAGAACACAAATGTAAAATTTTAATGGCATTAATGCAGTAAAATCTTACTCTCAAATTTCTTTCATTGTAGGTTAAGTTGATTAAAATCCTTTTGGCTCAATTTATGTCTCTTTCAAAATGGGAATCCTGCCACCTTCCTACCTATAAGTAATAATTTGATAGTCATATTAAATACATTCCAATAGTGTACATTTATCTTACTATACCACTTCCGATAATAAAATTGCTCGCAATAACATTTTATATCTAAATCTATACACTCATATGGTCCTTCTACCCATTCTATCTCATTGCATTTTCCAGCATTTGGCCAAAATAAACAGCAAGTTTTTAATAAGACCTGGAAAATCTCATGAAGTCCTTATTGCATATCACCCTTTCTGCCTGATGCAGAGAATGAAAATCTGTTACTGAGCTCAATCAGAGCCTGATTCTTGTGCTAAAGCGGTAAAGGCTTCTGTGTTTAATCTGGAGACCTGAACTATAGCTACAGCGTAGCTTCAGCAAGCTTCCTTCCCTGGACAGCAGCTGCTACAGAAGTTTATTCTCAGAATGCACGTGAATAAGCATTGTCTAGAGGAAGTAAATTTGAAATTAATGCCCCATTAGCATAAGTTCAAAGGTTCGGCAAACTCCTCACATCTTTTATTTTGTCATTCCTGGCTGTTTTCAAAAAGCAGGGAGAAAAAAAAAAGCAGTCTCTTAACGTCACTCGTTAGATAAAGGAAATTCTTCATTTATATCTGCAAAACAATGAGGGTACAGCTACCATATTGCATCTCTAGCCATCTTAATAACTTAATTTGCTCCTAATGCATTGATGATCTTCACTATGCTACTCACCAGCACCATTTGCCATAACATTTTCAAAGTATCCTGAACTATTTACTCCAGTTACCTCAGCATAACTAAGAAGCCACAACCGTGTGCCCTGAAGCACTTCTAATCAGTGTAAAGACAGTAACAAAATTACTGTGAAGAGCTAGGCAGAAAAGTACATTACAGCTGCAGAAGCTTGTGATTACATAATTGAAGCTATTTCACAATATATAGAGAGAGTTTTAAATAAACAAGCTAAATCCCATTCATTAGCTATAATCATTTCAGGAAAGGAGGCTGTCTTCAGCAGAAATTCAAATGATGATGACCCATACTATAATTTCGGGAAAAGTGTTAAGTGAGCCAGACCATGGACCTTCTCATACAAATGTCTTGTGTTTGATGCTTCTGGGAAGTTACCTGGCACATAGTTTCAGGTTTAGTATGTCACTGACACAATTACTCACGTGATGTATGAAAGAAAGGCTGCACATAAATGTTTAACATTTTCAGCTCTACTTTCACTTTAACTTCCTTTAAGTAACTTTAGTTGACTTTAGTAAGCATCAGAGAAGTGCTCAAGAAGGAAAGAAGGAACTGACATAACGACTGAGAATAACACAGTGACTAGACTGGATTCATTCCTTCCATGGGCAATAAATCAAAATAAAGAACCATCTGAAACTGTTCTATAAACAACGCAATCTTAAAATCAGAAATGTCCTCTCAGATAAGATAAAAGTAATGATTTTTAAACAATCGCTATTTCATTAAAAATCAAAAGGACATCTATCAAAATTTAAAAACAAGACAATATGGAAGCATATTCCTAAGACCACGATTAGATTCTAGAAGGTCAACTAAATGCCTTCAACTTTTGTTTATTTTCTCTGGGATTGCAAAGTGGAAGGACTTTAGAATCTACATTAGTTCAACTAGCAACTTAAGCCTAGACACTACATTTCCCATCTTCTATGGTTTTAAGTCAGATCATTAATTTTACTTTCAGAATTCTGTTAAGCCTAAATGAATTCCCTATTGCCTGGATTTAACACTCATATTGTATACCATGCATTTTTACACGACCGATAACAACCTTTCAAGAAGCATATAAAGTCAACAGTCATTCAGGTTTTTTCTTTAAATATTCTTAAAGATTTCTGGTTTTCAATATATGGTAGGTTTTCCAAAGCTAGTATATTGTCATTTCATCACTGATTAAAAAATAATAATAACAATAATGATTAAAAAAAGAGCTAGAACATCAGAACAGCTTTAGCTAATGCTTTAGTTAATGAGCATCTAATCTCACGGATCAGGTAGTGGTAAATCAAGCACTGAGGCTGACCTCACCTTTTCTCCTGAAGACTTCTTTCATTCTCTGCACACTTTACTGAGGCTGGAAGCTTTAGCCTTGCCTTGACATGAACAACTTTGTGTATGTAATCATTTTTGTGTGCTGCAAATAGTGTTGTGCGAGTACTCTGAGGTGGAGGGTGTGCCTTCCCTTCCCTTTGACTACAAAATCTGTGTGCAAATGAAGCTCCAGCGCACTGCCTACAGTAGTTCCAGTCAGCCTTTTTATGCTGCCCTTCCATTGTAGTATCTATAAAATATTTACACAAACAGTTTTACTATCTGCATGGACTGGAGACACCTAAGTCCCAGGCTATGAAGACGTGAAGCGCTAAGAGTTAGCCAGACATGTGGCCTCTTTTCATTTCCGACACCATAACTCATGGCAATCAACTGTTATTACTATCTCTCTGATCTTCACCATGCTATCCACCAACACCACCATAAAGTGTAAAAAGATATTTTTCCCCTGTGCATTCGTTAAAACTTTTTCTTCTTCCTCTTTCAGAAGTCTGATGTGGAGTGGTAGGACCACCAAGTCACTAAACAAGAGAGCCTGTGGCCCAGCTTCCAAGTTCTGCGCTACGTAAACTTCAAGGCAGGAGGGAAAGGTGAAGAGACGGCAGGTAGACAAGTTGAATGAGATGGTGTCTATAGCCACTAGATCATATTTGATTTGGATTTTCTGATTTCACCTGATTTGTTCCAGGAGCTTTTGTAAAATGTGACCAGCTTTACTCCTGCTGCTCCAAGACTTTCAGAGAGTACCTGAAACATTCATTCTCACCTCATCAGTGAAACTGTTCACACTCTCCTTCTCCCTCTCACTTTTAAAAAAGCATACATAAAATATTAATTCTAGGTAAATTTAACAAACAAATTAAAAGTTGCTCTGAACTAGTTAGGAGCGTAGAATTCAGTTTCTGAATGTGATGAGCACTACTTACATCAAAGAAAAAAAATGAAAAAAATTCAGATCCTAACAAAACCATCCCATCCTTCAGTGAGAATGATCACACTATACTGTGATTAAGTATTTTATTAAAAGATTTTTTGAAAAATGTATCCTCATCTTACTTTGGAAAAATAGACTGATAGCAGTAATAATAATGTTTTTTTCAGGAGTTTTGTATGAGTATTTTGCAAACCTCAGAGTATCACCATATAATCATCTATATTTTGGTGGAAAGCATGTTTTAAATATGGATGTTTTCATCAGCAAAGTTTTTCCAGTAACTATGACCGTTCTCCAAAGATACTTTGCTCCCTTCAAAACCTTTATAGTCACAAAAGAGGGAGCAAGAGACAGTAGAAATATTTGTGTTATCTTTGTCAAACTTTAGGAGTAACTTATGTTTTCATTATTTTCTCCTTCCCTCCCATTTCCCAATATAAATAAAGATAAAGCAAGCAAAGATGACTTAAAAAGTGAGATTGCTTAAGCAATTCTTAACATATTAAAGGAATTCTTAGTAATAATTTCAACTTCATAAACAAATGTTAGCATTATATATTGCACTACTTTTTCCATTACTAATAGTTAGTTCTTTGCATTTCCAAAGTCTCTAGAAAATAGAAATAAAGAAGCTAGATGCAAATACAAATATTAGGTAATTCACCTTATAATCATGTAGCCTTGTAATAGAGTATTGCCAGTGCTAGTAACAGGCCATAAGCTATGTGCTGAATTTGCAAGGCTTCAGGACTGAGGCTTGTCAGCTTTGTCTGAACTTTTTTTGACCTGTCGGCAGCTTTGTTTTACTGGGGTAGCTGTAACAGCCATTTTTCTAATTGACCAGGTGGCTATTCCTAATTCTTATTACTTGCGTTTATTTTTGGTACAACCATATCTTCATACAGAGAGCAGCAACAAGCAGTTGCTCTATGTAGCCCGCGATATTTATGACTCTGATGCAATGACGGAGCAGAAAGAAATACTGGCCTGGTGAGACAGCAGAGGCCACGAGGAAGGCAGACACAGGCTATGGCATAGAGGTATACAGGCCTGGGGGGATAAGAGATGGGGCACAGGCACTGGTGACCCCATGGCTAAAAACTGCTTGCCCATGGTCAAAGAAATGCAGACCTGGAGCTGGACAAAACAGGTCTCCTGTAACAAAGAGAACAAAGAAATAGTATCTAACATATGTAAAGGCACACTATGTAGTAAATTTGGATATAAGATGGAGTTGCAGACCAATGAAGAAGGAGCAAGACGTAGAAGCAAACACATAACAATGACCACAAGTGAATCCTATAGGGAGGAAGAAAAACATCAACCTCAAATATCGTATTCCTCCCAGCGAAGGACTCCAGATGCCAAAGATTCACTGTAACGTCATCAAAATCAACCCAGTACGACACCTCCCACCTTAGGACCAGAGGAGCAGGGGAAGTGCAAGCATAACACGCGAAAAAGGGTTGAAACTAGAAACGTTTGTAACAGTTGTAACTGTATCTTATTACCAAAATATTTCCTGCATAGGTGTATTCTTTCTCCTTCTGTAATAATTACAGCTGAAGTAATTATGATTCTTGGATTAGACTGTTAAGATTTTGATTAGACGAACAATAAATTATTGGCTTTAAATATAAGATGAGTTTCCTCTTCGTCCATAAACAAGATTTTGAGCATAACAAGCTGATTTATTGAAAGATACTTTGTATTATACCATTCAGTTTTTCCTGGCATAGGCTTTTGTTCACAGAGAGAGAGGAAGAAAAACTGTAAGTTCACAAACTAGACAAAAACCAATCCATCACAACATTGTGATGCTGGCAGACAGAAGCCCAGCTCAGTAATATATGCCTCTGCAGTGACGAGGATGCAACTGCACAGCAAGTGAAGACATCATCTCATAGTCACACAGAGAAACCAGTTCATTACTACCAGAGACACAATCTGAGCTAGGGGTGGTTAACAACTTGAATCTTGAATTTCTACATTTTGAAGACTCAATACATTTTTAAAAGATTAGAATGAACTTCATTATCTTATCTTCACAATACTAAACCTGCATCAGTATTTAATATTAAGTCCAGGCCTCACTGAGGGCAAAAACAACAATAACAAAGGGATTAGTACTGCATAGACATTATTTGGGTTTGGGGTTTTGTTGTTGTTTTTCATTTTCAAAGTTGTTATTGAGGGGTTCCATGAGCCTGTAAATGGTCTGACTTCACATTTTTAAGACAGTCACCTCTTGTTTTTAACATATCCTGGAGTCCTGCACTAAAAGGGGATGCTTCCTAAGGGACATAGGGAGGCTCTTTGCAATTTTTTCTCCACTGTGCACACAGGAAATTTATATATCAAGGTAAGACAATAAAAAAGCTCATTTTCTTTGATAATAGACTTCAGCAGGACTTTCCTGATTAAAATATCTCTGAAGCCAGAGAAAGCCCAATGTTTCTTTAGCTCACTTTGACTTCTCACAGTTGCATTTTTATAACAGAGTAAGTGCAGCATTTAACTTCCAAAAGGGATGAAAAAAATGAAGCCTATCTGAAATATCCTCACATTGCAAAATTTTCACATGCGCATAAACTATTAAAGAGTCCTAACTCAGGGAATTTTATTTAAAGACATGGGCTATATTAAAAGAGCAGCTCATTTGGAGACAGAATAACTAATGTCATCAATTGTAACTGTAAAAATAATTGGGGGTAGCATAATCAAAATGCAAATACAGTGTTGTTCTCTGTAGAAGTGCTCTGAAGAGTATGTTAAAATTGAGACTCCACAGTTAAACAAATCAGAAAGATGGCTGAATATATCAAGAAAGGTGGCAGCACTGCAGAAGTTAAGTTCTGACATATATGTCACGATCATGTAGAATTTGCAGAACACATATGCCTCAAGGTGATATCTGCTTGTAACTCAAGTCTGTGTAGGCTGAATATTGTGGCATGGTGGCACTTGTTAAGTCAAGTTCAATATGTTCATTTTCACGATGCTTAAGTAAGACATTTGAAAGGTCTCAGCATGGATCCCAGGCATACATCTCGAAAAAAAATCAGTTTTCAACATTTTAAAAAGCTGCTTGTATTTTACGATTTAAATACTTCTGTATACATGCTCAGTGTTTGTTCAATTATGTATCTTAATTACTATGATCAGAATGGGTAGGGCAAGCTACTATGTAATTGATTCACACAAAATATGAAGTAATAAATAAAGCATGACACAGAATACACTATCTTAGAGTTTCAAAAGGTGCACATTTTGTTGGCATGTCACTTTATATTTTGGAGTCTCACAAAAATGATAGGAACAATATTTAAGAATTCTCATATTCTACGTGTTATTGCTACTCATGATATCCATAAGCCTTTTGCGCTTGAATACAATGGAAAGGCTTTGTCTTTTAATTAAGTACACATAAGAATAACCATACCAAAGCAGACCAAACAGCCTTTGAATCCGTTATCCAAAAGCGGCAATCAGATGCGCATAGGAGCAGGGTAGGCATACAAGGTAACTTCTCCAGTATATTTTCCCAGACTCTGTAATATCTCCAGACTCAAGATATCCTCAGCCAGAGGTGGGATTTTGTATAAATCAAAATATATCTTTAGTGAAATAAGTATAAAAATGGAAGCAATTTTCGATCTAAATATTTCCTAGATCTAACTTTATTCTCTTATATCAACGCGATGTAAGTTAAAATGACACACCAAGCAGCATATTCAACTGCTCAAAAATGTAATTCCGTCTGGAACCAGAAAGAGAATCTATGGGTTCTACTGTCTGTTTTTCTCTGCATTTCAGTGAAGTTTAATTTTCATTATTCACACACTTTAGAGGGTATTTTGCTTTCACTTCACTTTCAGATGTATAGGACACAGTTTAGTACAACACTTATAGCTCAGTTAAATCTAAGCTTGCTCGTATGCTTATATGCATATACTTATTGAAGTTAACATGCTTATGCTTTCCTGAATAAGGTCCATTTTAAAGTGTCTGATTGGCAAAAACCTTAACCATGGTAACACCAAATCTAGCATTAAGTGCAGCAAATTCATCTGTAAGCTAAAAATGCATGGGCACAGTAATAATAAAATTAAACTGAAATAATGTAATTAATTTTGCAGATAAGAAAACAAATAGAACAGCATGCTGGTTTTAGAATTTTGAAGGGCATTTCACAATAAAACACATAGCATAGACTTGATTATTTTAGCTTTCCTGTACCCAATTCTCTTTTTCCTCATCTGGTCCAACCTCTCCCTTTGCTATGTCTACACTATTTATCTTCAAATGAAATATTATAAGCTGACTGGCTTGTCAGAAAGCGTATTTTAAAACAATCCATGATAATCAGTTCTATGACAATTATGTTTTTGAACTCAATCCTAGCTTTCTGAAAGTCAATGACATATACGTGAATTTATTCCAGGGGAGTGGGAGCGAACCCTCAATTCATTCATTTGTATATAATCTGATAGAAATACGTGCTGTTGAATATGAAGTAAAATAAATCTGCTTCTCTTCTGAGTAACACAGGATAGAGGACTCTGAGGGCAAAGAACTGATGAACAAGGTCACTTCATCAAAAATCAAATTACTATTGGAAAATTAAGTTTGAAACAGTTTAAAGAGTGCAGTACAGTAACATCTTCCGTACAAATTCTGACTTTTCAGTTTGTTTAAACAAAGTTTCCTGAAGTGATTACTAGTGTGATACAAATAGCTTATGACCCATTGCATATATAAAAGCCTCTCTTGCCTAATCTGTAGCCCAAAAGAAAGAAAAAATGTTTTGAACAAATAACTGAAACATTATAAACTCAGTGTTCTCTCTTTAAAAATTTAACACAGATCAAATAAAGTTTTGATATTCCGTTTTTTACATGTGTGAATAAAACTACAGAAATTAAAGAGCGGAATACCAATTATAATAACAAAAAAAATTCAACTAACTACATAGACAAGAGCCTAATTTTAAGAGTGTGAATGAAACCACAGAAACTAAAGTCAGCTTCTTGTGTAAATATTTGATTAAGTCATACTTAAAATAATAATGGAAGAATCAGGTGTTAGAATAACAGTTCTTTATGACTTTGTCACAAAATAAATGAGGAAAAAATAGAAATGTACATGCAAGTATATGTGTAATTCAGTCTTCAGAAAATAAACCTGTACAGGAAAAAGTCATATAAACAGATGTTTACTCTACTTATTATCAAAACAGAAATGACAATAAATTAAAATATGTAATAAAAATTGTATTTAAAAATTGTATAAAATATGCATTAAAATTGTGTAGCTGGAGAGCTACACAAGAGTCGTCTGGTACCATTTTCTAGGTTGATAAATTCAATTAAAAAATCATTGATCTCTCTGTAACAGAGATCAGCAAATGATTCTATATCACCTTTTATTTTGATTATATGCGATCAGATCGCAAAAGCCAAGAAGCAGCCAGGAAGATCCAACAACTGTACTTCTTAATACTTTACATAACACAGAGCAGGAAATGCTTTAAACAAAATAATTATTTTCACGTAACTGACAGATACGTTATTTTTAGGCTGAATTATCATTGCCTTCTTATTTAAGTGAATTTTAATTTGCATTATTCAGTATACACTTTGACTTTCTCTGTTTTGACTTATAGATACATAAGTCCCAGGTTAGTCCACCACCTGTAACACTTAAGTCTAAGCATGCTCATATACCCTATTGAAGTTAATGTTAGATTACATTAATAACATTAAATACTAATATAAACATGACAGTAGCTTCACTGATGTTAACAGACAAAATTCTTCCTCTCTCGTGTAGATGGGGTTTTTCCCTTCAATTAAACACGACCAAGGACTTCACTTACAACAGTTGATTAGCATTCAGCATATAAAAGTAATAGAATTAAGTGTGTGATCTCTAAAAACACAAATAGCGAAGAATATACTTAAAGTACACATCAATAGAATCAAATTTAATATTTATTTTATTGTTATAATATTGTACCTGCAAAAACAGGTACTCAGAGTGGATTTTAAAATGATATCAACATCAAGCACTTTTGTACTCTAGTTTGTATCTAAGTTGTTTCAAGTTCGTCTGCTTGTTGCTCATTAAAAAAAGAAAAGAAAAAAATGCACTAGTAGTTCCAGTAACCTTGTATTAGCAAAC
Source organism: Struthio camelus (assembly GCF_040807025.1). Lineage (NCBI taxonomy): Eukaryota > Metazoa > Chordata > Aves > Struthioniformes > Struthionidae > Struthio > Struthio camelus. The sequence continues at coordinate 31,252,559 of NC_090945.1, forward strand.
TTACAGACCAACAGTACAAGAAAAATAAAAGACAGAAAAGACAGTGAAGGAACATTTCAATTTCACTTTGTCTGGGCTTTTATAAATAGCAGTAAGGAAAAAAAAGAATTTAAAAATATAATTTTAATGCAATTTATTATCTGAGCAGCCATAGATCAAACCAAAACAAAGTCATTCCTGCTCTATGAAAATATTCTCTGCCTTTTAGACATCAAGCACATGCTCTGTCTTTTCAAAAAGTACCGGAGGATATCATACAGATGAGGCGCTTACTGATATCCTGCACAAGCTCCATTGATTTTTCCAAGTACTCTGTATCAGCAATGAAAAGTCAAGGAAGGACTCTGTATCCTTGTTAGTTTTCCTGTGTCCTGTGAGCAATTTATATTATTTGTCCACTGAAATATTAGAATAGCAGGAAGACAGAAATAATACGCATCTATAAGAAACAGCAGGACACTAATCTAAAGTGTCATATTTGCAATATACTGAACTTTTGAGCCCAGCAGTCTGCTTTCTTGCTGTTGACTCTCACTAGTGAAATGCAGAGCATGCACACAAAAAAACTCTACTGGTAATCCTTATCCCTGTCCCAAAGTCGAGGGGAAAAAAAAACCAGGTGTTACTTTGTCTAGTAATATTCATAATGTTTCACATTTCATTAGTTTTACTTCTACACAAAAGTGTAGGAGTTGCACCGCAATCAGTACTGAGGTTAATGGATGTACTTTCTGTCCTGGCTTCCAGCAAACCCTCTCTAGGCACATCCCTTCAGGCTCTTTTCAGACAGCGTCTCTTCTACCTTTTGCTTTTTCCCTCCCTTCCGCACCTATTTGAAGCTTTTAATCTTCATCTCTGAACAACTCAGAAAATTGCCTGACTGCTTTTGTCCAGAATTCCTCCATTTTCTTCTATTTCCTATATTTATTCCTACGCAATCTTCCTGTTAAACAACTTTGTATCCTCTTCTTATTCTTATCTTTGTGCTTCATGTGTTATTTAACATTATAATTCCTTTTTTCTCAAAAGATATTGGTCTGCTAGGTAACCTGCTTACCAAGAAGTGTTGTTAAATCCATATACATATATGTATATATACACATACATACACACACACACACACAGAGATACACACTGGGCTTAATGAATTATCTCTCTCCTGTGGACTCAATGCAATATGTCTGAATATTATTGATTGTTTTACAGATACGCTCTTGGATAAGGTGTCTGTCTCCCCCTATTCTGCGCAGAACTAAGAATGCCACTAGCATTCAATTGATAATTATATACTGAATTTAAATAGTAATCAACCCAATGCGCCCTAGAAATTATTCATGAAAAGGATTATGTATGTATTGCCCTAATACTTGTCACTCAACCAAGAGTGATGCCTGACTTGCCTGAAAGTATTGATTTGCTACCCTGAAATTCAAATTCTTTCAAAAGTCACGTACCATGTATTTTGTAACACCAGTCGTAGAAGCTTGAATCAGCCGTTAGTTCACCTGTGCTCTTTCTATCACTCAAAGACATCATTTTTGCAGGAGAAGACGGCCCTGACTTTCAGAACCTTCCCCACAAGCTGAGCAGCTTTTAACTGTTGCCATTTACCTTGTGAGGATGCAGCAGGCACTGCTGAGGTGAGGTTTCAGCAGCAGATCCAGTAACAGTCTGTTCAAGAAATTATCAAGAAAACATTCGATGAATCCGCAGCACAGGCTTAGGTTCCATTGAACTTTGCACATGGTAAAATCACTTTGTAATGAGAAATGTACTTCTGCATAGGCCTAAATATTTTTATGAACTAGGGATCCTTGGAAGATGGATAGATTATATTGAGAAACAGTAAATTATTCTAACTGTAGGACACTGCTGCCATTAGGGGCTTACAAACTAATGAAAGAAACCCATTAGTTTTTAATCCTTGCCTGACTTTCATTTTAGGTGTTTAACTCTCCAAACTTGTAATCTTCAGAAAGATGCATATATGAAGCTTAATTCTCCCTACACTGTACGGGAAGCCTACGTATCCTACTTTTGGCTTCATCAAAATCTTAAGTCAGGCATTCTGTGTAGCACACTCCCCCTCCTCCCCCACTCTCCCACTCACCAAAAATGCATGGAGTGCACTGCGGCTTTTTCTACATATACCCTGAGTTTCTGTCCATTGAAACACAGTATAATGAAAAAAAAAAAAAGGAAAGAAACAAATTATATCTAACCACAGAGCTAGGATCAAGACTCATACGCAACACAGAAAAAATACGCCGACTGCTTAAGCTTTGCACACATTGCCAAACGCAGCTTAGTCTAGATTACTTTTGAATAAGTTAGGAAGGATCTCAGAGACAGTGAATCCACAGTAATCTGGAACTCAGCTCAGGCTAATTACTTTAGTGAGAATCAGCGTTCAGGGAGGAAGGGAGACAACTAAGAAAATGTGCTTTTAAAGACCTATCTGATATAAACCTCAGCTCGCGCTTGCAGACTGTTCAGATTACAGGCTAAGGTTGGCAAACATGACTTAGCTTCTCATCTAACCAGACACTGAAAGTTGATTTAACAGAGCGTGTCTTATAGTCAGCTTTTTTTTTTTTTAAGGGTAAGGAAAACTTAGAAAAGCCCATCTGCTTTAAGATGCTCCCATTCTGGTCAGAGACCAAGGGTTTCTGGATCACTGAACTGTCTACAGTGATCATACAGCAGCATTCACCGAATGAGGAGCATACTCACCAGACGCACATATGCCATTACAGCTTTGAAAATAAACCTCTGTTATTCATTTAAAATATTTATTTGCTATGAATGTCTGCTCTGCGGCAATGATTATCATACAGATGTGGATGGTTATTCCTTACTAAACTCCATTTCCTTTATTGTATTATTACAAATACAGATTATAGCTGTTCATATAAGGAATTTCCTTTTCTTTGTAATTTAAATCCAAATGATAACTTGTTCAAGCAGGTAATGAAATTAATTCCCAAATTAGCTACTAGCTTTTCTAGTGTTCCCGTAGTAGTACAAAACTATGAATTAAAGTTATATTAATAAAATTATCCAACACCAGTGATTAACACATCTTTTGTCTGTTCACAGACACACAATCCCAGCTCTTTTTCACTATATACTCAGCTTCCATGATCATTTTATTCAGTAAGAATAACTGGCAGAAATGAAAACCTCTTCAGTTCCTACCTGACGTCTGACAGACAGTCTATTACAAGAAGATCCATTAACAATGAACAATAAACGATGAAATAAATTCCTGGTGTACATATTCAAAACAATGAACAAGAATCAATGTCATTTTAAAAATACCTTTCAAAAGTAGGAAAACGAACACACCAAAAAACCCCTTGAACTCTGCCAGATTTAAGATGTGTGAATATTTATTAAACCAACCTGTAAATTAGGGCTTACCTTCTTTTTACATCATGCATGCCCTTAGTCTTGTTCCTAGCCCTCCTGACCCTGGATTTCAGAGTCTGCCACTACTTTGAGGGTCAGCCCAGGAACAGCAAACCAGGACAAGAACATGACTGTCATAAGCAACCACTAGAGAAAATGTTCCTAGATGCCTCTCATGATGTCTACCTACCTAAGCGTGGCCCCAACTGCAAATCCTCCCGTCTGTTCCAGGAGAATGGCAGGCTCTGCTGTTGTTCACTGTCATCTCCCAAATGAGAGCTATGGAAACAGGCTCGGTTCCACAACCGCTCTGAGCTGAAGCAAGGAGCCTGATTTTTAAGACGAATTTGTACATTGCTAAAGACCACGTAAGATAGCTACAGAACACAGCAAGGATCCTGCTTTCTGTTTGGGATTTTTTTTTAATTTTTTCACTGGAACGCATAAGCACATAAGTGAATTTCCACATAAAAGCTAAATGATTGCTGACTAGGACACCTGTATCTCTCCAGAAGATGTACAGGGCCGGCTGACAAAAGAGGGAAACTGAAGAAGCTGAAAAATTCCTGGTGTAGCCTAACGTGAAATAATTTACCACTTACTTCAGATATTCAGTTTACCTGAAGAAAATGAACAGCAGCTCATTATTCCTAATGACAAATTGTTCTGTAACATCGAAAGAAAAATTCAAAAGCACAGGTAGATAATTATTCCTTAAAAGCAATCCAGGTTTACCTGTGTAAGTGACAACATTAATCATGTGTATTCTCTGTATTGTGCAAAGATCGTTATGATCTAAGGTGAACGTTTTGGATGCATGTGGTTACAGAGTCAGCAAGCAGCAGTGAAATTTTCAGAGCACCACTTCTTATTTGGAATTACACAGCTCTCCATTTTTATTAGCCCTAAATGGTTTCAAATTGTCTTTTTAATTTCTGAGGTCTAAGTGCCACTTCACGGAGATTACACTCCATTTTGGCAGTGAAGATTTAAAATCTAGTATGGCTTCCAGTGCATACTTTAGGAGATAGACTTGTTTCTATACATTTGTACTCTCTAGCTAACTACTGCTATATAAACAGAGTAAAAAAAAACCTATAGTCCACACACAACCTAAAAGAAATTTCTTGTACCAATGTTTTCTACCCCCATCTTTTTAAATCAAATCAACATTGGTGTTTAAATATATCATACTGCAAGCAGGTAAGGTTGGATAGAAGATTAACTCTAGTCCAGAAAATCCTTTAGTTAAGCAGCAAGTTTCCACCTACGTTATTTTCAAAATATCCATACTTTGGCAGACACATCAATTTCAAAGGTGATAGTTTCACAGCTAATAAAAACAGTCAAACTGCAGAAATTTCAAACATGTCTAACAGAGAGGAGTCAATGCATCAACACCGATCTAAAACTTTGCAAAAGTTAGCATGCCTTCTTGCACTCTAGCTTTAGAAGATCTTAAAACTTTTTAAAGATGAGCATGTAAGAAAAATAGCCTTCTGTGAAGATTTTTCCCCTTTATTATTTTTTCTGCTCAAACAAATGCAGGCAATGAAATAGTTGTGTACTTAAGAGTTAGTGATGAAGGATGAACACTGACCAAGCTTTTAAGACTGTAAGCTTTCATTTACCACATCATCACTTGATGAACACCATTACTGGCAATCTTTATTCCAAATATTTAGAAAACACGCATTTTCTAATAACAGTGTATTTGGCGACAGAAATTTTGCTGACAAGAAGTACAATTCTTTTTGTAAATTCTGGCTACTGTCAATATCAAGTCTTACCAAGCAGCCCTATTAACTCTCCGACACCTAGAGCAGAGAGGTTAGTAAGCAGCATAGGGTAGCTTACAATACCCTTTCTGTGGGAGCCACACAAGCACATTTTGGAGAGAGAGTTATGTATTCCATGTCCTGAAGAAGACCAAAGGACAGTAAGTATTTTTATGTGTATCTCACACGAACTGACAACAGTTGTAGCACCTGAATTTGCAGGGAGCAGAAGACCACTCCAAAGACACTAAATAGGATTTCATATATATTCATATACCTTTAGGGATATAGAAAGTGGAAATTCCACCCCCCCCCCCAAAAACAAATAAACAAACAAAAAAAACCTAACAAAGTGACTGAGAGCGTTTCTGGAAATATCTATCTATTTTGCCTGTACTTTTATGCAATCAAGAACAAGTATGTTGTGAACCAGAAGCTATGAAATGGGAGCTATTTTGGGAAAAACATTAACTATGGCTACAGCCAGGAGGAATACATCCAGCTCAAAAGCAGAAAGCTCGGAGAACTCGCTCCTACAGCCTTGCAAAAGCCCAGGTCATGCGCTATGTGGGTTAACCAGACCTACCAAAACTAGGTGAGTCCATTTAATCATCCCCTACTTCATAGATTTTCCACTGCTCTGAGCACTATAAAGTAAGACAGGACCCCATGTAACACAATCCTCTACTCACACGATCCGAGTTGTAGAATTACTCTTAAAACATTCAGCTTGGTATAACAACGTAGGTTATGAAAAGGTAAACCAAAAACAAAGTATGTAAGAAAATGACAGGAAAACAGTTCTGTAAGGAAGGACAACAGATAGTTTAACGCAAGATAAATAAACAGACTATACAAATATGCCAAGTTACAGTTATCTACTGCCATTGGTCTGTTTGACAGGAAATATAAACAAAAGACTAAACAAATTTCAGATACAAGTCCCAAATGCAAATGACCAGCAATTTTTAGCTGCAGTAAGTACTCCCAGGAAAGATGAGATAGGTAACCATTTTGAATAATTTATCATTGTAGGAAGAGTCAGTCTGAAGCAAACCTCAGTGCATTTCACTAAACAATAGCAGTAGCTAGTTGATGAACTGTTCCTGCTATAAATATTTTAATGTCTGGGATAAGAAAATAAATGTAGAATTCTTATTAGGTGAGAAAACAGTAACTTGTTAGTAGTCACTTGTTTTACTCCAAGTAAATGAACACTATTCTGTCTTTCATTGTACGTCCTCAGAAAGAAATTACTCACACGAGTTCACTATTTAATACAGAAAAATTTCGTCAAAAAAGTTAGTGTAAGGGAAATGTGATTCTGATATTGTAAATTTATTGCATAAAACTGTTTTTTATCCTACAATTATACATAAGGTACTATATATCAAGTTGTACTTGGTAATGATAAAAACACAATATTTTAAATTTTTCACTCTCTTGTCGGCTGTAGAGAAATAGTACAGATGGAGAAGAATAAACCTGATCTTCAACACAACTGAGAAACTTTGATCAACTTCACATGCAGAAATCCACTGAAGGAAATGACGCATAAGAGAACTCTCATTTCTGAGGTATAACCAAAGGTATATTTTTGCAGAATCTTGGTGTAAGACCCCAGACTACTTTTTGGATTTCAAGTTAATTTTCAGGTCCACTAATTATATCAAAAACCTTTTTTGTTTCTAATCAAGACAGATTTGAACCAAATATCAGTATGGGCCAACAAAACAGGAAAATTCAATTCATCATCTTTAGAGTCAAGGTAGAACAGTGGTTGACGGATAATATAAAGTATGTATTTTATTTGACACTGGACTGTCCCTGTATATGGCAACACAAGCTTGAAACTGACTTTTTGCTGCAGTTAGTTAGTTAGCAAATCGTAGTTAGGTGTGTATTGAACTTTGATGCAATCTACTTAATGTTTCTGAAGTCCATTTCAGTTCAGCATCTATGCATATTAGGTAAAACATCTGCCCAAAAAGGAAGGTGCTGACTTGTTCTTAACCTTAAAATCAAGAACAACTTTGACTATTTAACTAAGGGAACGGGCAGGGTGCGGGGGACGTTTGTTGTGCTTGTGAATGATTACAGTAATGTAATGTAGAGGTCACTACTCTACTAAAAGTAAGGTCTGATGATTAAAGTGTGTGTACTTGCTAAAACACATCTCTGAGTAACATCCCCTTTAAAATCATCACAGTGTTCTTTCAGTATATTAGCAAAGATGACAAATGCGCTCATAAAGGACTTATGTCTTACATGATAATATGTAGGTTAGGTTAAATACAGAAGCATGTAGAAAAATCCTCCTCAGCAGTGTCACAAACTGTGAAAGGAAAATGTGATAAAAGACATTCAGTATTATCTCCATTTTATCAATTTCTAGGTCAGTTGTTTGTCCTTTAAAAATGTCAAAACAAGACAAATGTTCACTACTGTTGTCCTTCTAAATAATACGCTACATTTGAAACCTTATGCCTTATTCTAGCTTTTCAGAGTAGTTTGAGCTGAAGAACGAGTTTGTCTAGTGCAAGAAGAGAAATTTAAAATAAAAATTCAGAGTCCTTTGCAGGTACTGTAGCTCTGACACACTTATTTCTAATACTGTGGCAGAAAGAGCACTGATGATCTTCTCACATTTTCAGGGCAAAGGATTTAGACAAAGGGTCACTGCTGCCTGCCTCTTTAAACCATGTTTCTGCCATTCATTCTGTGCACTATTTCAGAGCTTTTATCAATTTAAGGAATTGATTCTGTTTGTCATCACTTGTAAAACAGGTAATCTGATCATTATTAATTCTTTGCAGAAATTTCTTTCACTTGCAAAGGAGCTAATTAGTTTAAGTCTTGAAACAATCTGCAGCAAAACACAGAAGTTTCTCACTGAGGCAGAAAAGCATCTTCTTTCCCCCACGCTAAGTGCTCCACAAGGTTACACAAGGTTATGCTGCCACTACAGAAGGCAGGTTCTGCTTTGAAAAACCTGGACACAAAATTCTGAAATAAGAATACATTTTCAGTGAGCTAATTCAAGCCAGTCAGAAAAAAACAGGTGCTGCACAGTGATAGTTTTCTAGTCATGGCATTAGCACACACCTAGTTTCTTAAGGATTAATAAGACCCTTGAGAATTAGTAAGTCTTTCCATGTAGTATTCAGCAGCCTTCCTCTCACAGATGCTGAATGTCCTAGTGACCTAAGAAAAATGCTCAACTTCTTCCAGTTTTTCATATTATTCATTTAAACTGCCTTCATATTGAGGCGTACGGTATTTTTAATAAATACCTGTATTCAAAGCCACTTTTTCAGCTTCATGACCTATTTTTATTTCCTTTCATGGTGACCAGCAGATTTACTCTGCTTTTATCAGGAGGGAATTAACACTTTGGGCAAGTTTCTCTCCTACCAGTCTCCATCCGTGCAAAGCCAATTCACGCATCTAGCTTAACCATTCCACGAGGATCAGACCAACATAAGGTATCACAAAATATATGTAAAACTTCTTTGACCTCACTCTTTATGAAGTCATACCTCTTTGTAACAACAAAACCTCAGCATCTGACTTGAGTTGAAAAAGGTTTCCATAAGGAAAAAAAAGTACACTGCAGATTAGGATAGGCCAAGTGACACGAAATTCACCTTTTAATCTCTCTGAACAGATCTGTACAGAGAGCACTATGGCCAGAACCAGCTGTGTTAGGATTTCCATTGCTGGATAGAGAGAGGACAAATATAAACCCTTTTCTCACCACTTTTTCATTTGCTGATCTATTAAGCACTGAATTAAACACTGAATTTATAACAAAGAAGTTGCCTATTAACCTGGAAGAATAAAATATCAAGCATAGCATTGTACTTGAGACAGAGATAACCCACAGCAACTCAGTATACCTGTGTCTATGCACCCATGTATCTACTGCTCTGTGTAGCACTTGGATCTTGAGTCTGATATGTTTCTTCACCCCAAACATGAATGACAACAAGCAGGATGATGATTAAATAATGAAGTGATATTGTAAAGTGAGGTTACTCTGCCATAAGACCAAATACACGGTACAAGAGTACTTGTCAATATAACAACATACATGGTATGAGCAAATAAATTGTGCAATTAAAATGAGGAAAAGGTATTGGCTTTTTATGTTTTAAAAAAATCACACTTAATTATTCAAGGAGAAAAAGCAACAAAACACAAATATTTCAATCAGTTTTACAAAGCAGTCTGTTGCAGTGGTAAATTGCGGGCTTGAATTTTTTATAAGCAAAACAGAGTTAGAAACATTCTGTTGTCCCTTTCGACTTCTGATAATAAACTGGGCATCAGAGATGCCAAAGTTGGCAGAACAACAGATCCTAACAAGAACCATGAAAAGGTTAGAACTGACCCATCTGTCTTAAAACAGAATGAAAAGGATGTCTGATGAAAGCTACTAACACCTACACATAGGAGTCACTGTATCTTTTATACGTTATAAGAAAATAATAAAATTACGTTAAAATTGTCAGTTTAAAAAGAGTTCTACAAATACACTTTATCTCAGTTTTTCATTGGCAAATATTTTGGTTAGCATCTTAATCTGAATGAAAAGCATTCTCACTTCTCCAAATCCTAGCTGTTCACAAACTATCAGTGGGGTTGGACAGTCCACGCAGAACTGAAGAGTTTGTGAATAATGCATTGCTAGTAACTAGAACAACAAGTAACTTTCAAAACAAGAAACAATAAATGGTGCATCCAACATTCTCTTTTAAAGAAATCTTTTAAAAAATTGATAGATCCTATGTAATATGAATTGGCCAGCCATTTTGACAGCCACATGAACTGATTAATATTTTTATGTTTTCACTACATTATCCTATTTCCTATATCCTATTTCAATCCATTATCGCCCACTAATTTGCTCAAAATAAAAAGAATCACCTCTGTAAACAAATATGTTTTGCTAACTAAATACGCATCAGCTGGAGGAAAAACTAATCCAAGTTCAATTACCTGTAGATCCAAAGATGAGATCATATATTTTTAGTGCCATTCTGCAAATCTGGCCTTTCCAGGACAGGATTCTTGCGGGAGAAGATGCAGTGGCAGCTGCAGGTAATACACAGGGTTGAATTTATGGGTCACCAAAAGACAAGAGGAGGAGGATAGCTTGCGCACCACCCTCTTTCCCAGAAAGCTCACAGCAGGGAAATGCTTGCATTAGAACACCCACATCCAAACGAGGCCACAAGCAGCAGCACGCCACTCTCACTCATCACCGTGGCCAGGCAGTGCACTCAATTTCAGTGTCATCATTCCCTTTCCCTAACTCATTACATACAAAAGTTTCTCTTCCCCCACCCCAGAGCCTAACTGTGATGCTCTGCAGATGGAGTCAAAGTTGTTTTGTCTTTGTGGCAGCAAGAAACACTCTTGTTCATTGCTTTCTGCCCTTCACTCTGCAAGGCTGAATTTTGTCAGTGGAAAGATGCTCAAAAGCTGAGCCATATATGAATATATAGTGGTTCTTGGCTCATAAAGACTTTTACAAGCAATGTACCAAGACCTCCGGTATCGTCACCAATAGGCTGCCCTGGGAAAACGTTTGCCTACTGTTGGCTCACTAAAGGGTGTTTTGCTTTTTGCATGTTAAGATTTTTTAAGGTAGAAATATGGAACAGCTGCTATTAAATTATTCTAGATCATCTTCAAAGCTTAGAATTAGAATCTAAAACTGGTGTCAAAATAGGGGCTATTGTAGTAAAAATGACCCAAAGCTATTTGAATCCATCAACTAATTCATCTTTGATATTATTATACCATGTCTTTTACATATTTTGGCATCACTGTGTTAACTTACTCAATTTAGAACTACTATACAGCATGTAGACATGCACTGTATCACAGTAATGTGTTAATTAACAAAAACACTTATAACAAGCTTTTCTTTTTTAATTTTTGACATTTAATTGAAATAAAACACACAACTAAGGTTAACATATTGCAAATAGATTGTCGTAAAGGCTGGAGAGTATTACCAGATCTTATTTCTTCAGCCCCTTTCTATTTGTCATGGCACCTTACCAACTGACAAATCTTCCAAGTAGTACGGGCTAAGTTATATAATTTTAGATTATGTGAGGTTCATATTTATTATCACATTTATTTTAACACACATAATTTTCCTAGATAACTCTTATTACTACTTGCATTATTTTGGGGTGTAAGTACCCAGTTTCTATGGGAAATGCATTTTCTATTTAAACACATTACAGTTTTCTAAATATGTAAATACCTATTTGAAAGTTATATGGTCTCACATTTTGATAATTAAATATTGAATATTAACCATTCTATGAAATCTCCTATGTTAAATGCGCAAGCCCTCCTACATTAGCACCTAGTTCTACAATGCTTATACCATACTGTTTTCTTCTGCTATTGTAGCATTTCTTAAAATGGTTCAAGAACATCCACAGAAAACATATTATTCCAGATTACAATTCGTTAGAGTAATTTTGATAGGGGTTCTGGATTAATCTCTACGAAATTCTGTTAGACCTTTTCCTAAGGGTAATGTTTCTTATATAATGAAATCCTGTAAGCATAAGGTTAGGCAGTGAACCATGGCTAAACTGTGCAAAATTAAATTCAGAAAACACTACGTGCGGGGTTCTCCTTTTATGCTCATCTAATCCTTGGATAACTCATAGCCAATGCTACAGAGGAAATACTTAGCAGATCTGTGTCCTGACATGCACATTCAGTGAAGAAACTGCAACCACAACTCACTGGCCATCAAGAGACGCTAGCCACATTTGGCAAAGTCACCTGAAATCCAGTTTCCTTAAAAGAAAACATGGGGCTGTAAAGAGGGAGAGTAGGCTGACGATGCTTATCGTATCTTTCCTTGATAGCGGAGTAAAGAGCAACAAAGATTCACAACTAAATGAAAGCTCCATCATTTTAGCCATGGTCTCAAAATTATGAGAACGTACTAATTTCTAAGAGTAAAATATATAGGCTAAACATGAATACAAAGTGTTTTTTTGGTTTTTTTACTATTTAAATATATTTTTAAAAATATACAATATCAGCATTGATGATCAATCAGCTTGAGATCAGCAGCTGTAACACAAGATTTCATCCCAAAATCAGTGCCTGATGCTCCTTTATGGTAGTGATCTTTGTTAGTTTTATGCTGCTTTAGAGAATGAAACCATTTAAGGAGACATATTTAAATGTGGTATGAAAGCTGGCTTTCTCACAAGGATCTTAGCAATCCTTGCTAATATTAATCCTTTGATTTTGAAACTCTCAAGAGTAGGAGCCACAGCAGTCATCAGAATCATTCCTATGAACCACGTACCTAATCTAACAAAGCAGTGTGCTCCAGTTCTACTACATGAGTAACATTTCAAAAATCAACAGAGCAACTTGTGTACTTAAAATACCTCATTTTAAAAGTGGTTTTCCTGGACAAATCAAGGGACTCAGCTCTATTTTTCTCATACGTGCCATACCTGGCAGAAGCGAAAAGGGCATTGTGAACTGGCAAAGAGCAACATCAAATTTTTACTGCATGTTCAATAGCTAATTAAAATAAGCATGACTGAATGAAATAGCCATGAGAATCTAAATGAAAAAAACCTTCAAGATTCCAAAGAAAATGCTTTTGGGTAGATTTTTCTCATATTTCTTATTTTCCTTAAGTAAGTATTCAAAATAGTCATGTGTGCTCTGATCTTTGTTACCATAAAAGTGATCTTGATTTTATTTTTTTTTAAAGTTTTGCTATTCATGCTGCTGTGTATAAAAAAATGAGGTCTAATCTGCTGCACTGGGAAGAATATTTTGCCTGCATTTAGAAAACATCATTTGTAATGGTGAAACAAAAGAATTACAAAACATTGCAAAAAGTTTCCCAGTTCTAACTTGTCTTGCTTTTATAATGTGAAAAAAAAGAGCCAGTGTTGTACAACAAAGAACTTGGCCAAAGCCACTTTATCCTACTGAATGATTTATGCTGTTTTGAGAGGTAAATACAATGCCAGTGAACAATGGGTTACCTGCATTAGACATGGGTGCAAACAGAAGCATTTGCACATTGGAGGCTGACTACCTTTGTTTAACAACTACCTTGTTTAACTAACAATTCTGAACTTCAATTTGGTCTTTAACAGTCCTTTCACTCTGGCTTAGAGAAACAACTCTCACCGCTCAACTAGAAAAAAAGGTTATATGACTGATCCAGGACCTTTGTTCACTATTAACTAAACTGTTATGAAAATGCCACATTAGAAGATAGTCTTGGAAGACAGTCTCTCTCCATTGGCAAGTAAAGGTAGCACACTGACCAATTCGTAGGTGCTCTAGGAGAGTATGATATTCTGAAAGGTACCCAAGTTAGCAAAGAAATATGGCTGCATACCAGTTAGCAGACTTTTGTCAAAGATCTTTTTGAGCACTGGTAATCCTTTAGACCTCTCCTGCCTAGTAAACTGGCTAAGGCTGAAGAGGAGCCTGCTTTTCTGCAGCAAGTAAACACAAGTATTTGGTCCACCAGTTGCACTGACCCCTACTAAAACAAAATTAGAATTCTCTTAAGAGAAGGAATTTCCTGGACCAGTAACAGCCAAGGCTGGGTTCAAATTTCTGGTACCGTAACGGAATAACCTTCTCTTGGCTGTTACTTCCAACAGCCTGCCACATTCATAGCAAAATCAAAGGAAATAAGTTACTGGCAGCAGGAAGATAGGATCAACTTTGCAGGAGGCAGTCTGACTGCAGGGTTTTTTTCTGACAGGCAGAAACAACTAAGGAACAATAGCTGAAAAGTACAAATTTACTGCCAGATAGTTTCTAGATTGGTTAAAAAAACTGCAACCTGATTAAACCTTTTACCTTCCTATAGGTCTGAGATAGCAAGAATCAGTCCAGCACTGCCAACTGTCTAACATATTATTTTTCCATGGAGAGAACGGTGTAGTCAGTGCAAATAACTAAAATATTTTTAACTGCTTAAAATATGCATTTTATGCAACACCCACACAAGGAGAAAACTTTGCTTCAGTAGCAAAAGGGCAGTGCAGCTGTAGGCTGTTTTTATATGTGTAGTCTTAGTTGACGACAGTCTTTGATCCACGTCCTTAGGGCAGATTTGACATCTATTTCACCCCAGGCAGGCACAGATCACTTGCAGGATATTTCTATATAATGAATGACTGACTGCTAGAAGCCATATCATTGTCCTCCTCCACCTCTTCAGATCCGATTTGCAGGCCAGGTGCATCTCATGACATGTCTAAAATGTCTCCCAGTAAATCAAGTCGTGAGAAGAGATGCCTGAAATAGTCCCCATCACACTGACACCATAAAATCATGATGATGGGTGATTTTGAGAATCTGAGGAGAAGCTCAGCTTACTCCTATATTCGGTTCAGAATAGGGCACCATTTTTAAAGAAAATTCAGTCTTTGAAAGACCACATTTAGATTCTGTGCAGAAAAAAGCCCCTACAAATCTTTTAAACAAAACCTGTTTTTCCTGCTAAGTTTTTTTTAGCTCTGCTTACATTCACCTATTTTCTTCCCCTTCAATAAAACACTTTTCAATGTCACAGCAATTTAACTGTGAAATACTTACTTTTATAGCCAATAGTTAAACACTAGTCTTCATATCAAGCATTCAAGTTTGCTTCAGAAAATTCTGCATGACCTGTTTAGGTAAGGTGATGGACGCTTTGTAGAGTGCCTTGGTAGATAACATAACAAAGTAAATCTTGGACATATAAATAGGACCAATATCAGGCCATCCGTGAGCTAACTATTCCTAAATTGTTACTTTAGCAAAGTTCCCACTGCAAACGTGTCTTCTGGTGATTATAGGGTGAACTTGTTAAATTATTTATTTATTCTTTCATTCCTTGCATTCTACAGTAGCAAAAAATACTACCTATGAAGAAGAGCTAATCAATTAAGAATGAGTAAAGGATAAAATTTCTAGAGGCAAACAATCCACAGTAAATAAAACCTGCCCTTTCCCCATGTGATTTGATTTGCTAAACATCTGAAAACATTTCCACTCACAAGTCTGCTACAGCAATTTAAATTCTTTTTATCTTCCAAAGAGCAGCTGTGCAAGGTTTTGTTTTGTGTAAAATCAGCATAAAACCAAGAAATGAGTTATCCACCTATAAATAATATTGTTTTGCTTTTGATGAACAGTAGATGCTTTCCCTAGTTGTCATAAGGAGGTAGGACTATGGCTAGAGTGCTGATGCGTATTTATTTAAACAATAGGGCTCTGCAGTACTATTAAATGGAAATAGTTGTTTTTTTTTTTTTTTTTTGGTCTGGAAGGGTAAAAAATGTTGGTCCTCCCCAGTTTAATTTTATTAATTTTTTTTTTGCTAGAATTGAAAATTCATTAATTTTAGCCAAATTAAAAATAATATGCTTGCTTTGCAGCACTTACACTTCATGCTGTGCTTAATAATGAATATATTACTGCATGTTAAATATACAGCAAGGGAGATGATCACTTCAACCCAAAAAGACGATGTAGGAAATGGAAGTTTCTTCATAAACTTCCAGATAACATGGAGCTCTTCTGGCAGTTAATGTCTCCTAACATATGCAAAAAGAATTTCTTCAATAAGATCATATATATATATACATATATATATACACACACACACACACATATAGATAGATAGATAGATAGATAGATATGCCTATATACACACACACATACATATATACACACACCAAAATTAAGAAGGTCCAGGGCATAATTACAAAGACAGTTAGAATTATCGAGTAGTCATAGCTATATATTAAAAGAGATTTTCAAAAATAACATTATGCACTTACAGTTGAACACATTAACAGTGCCTTCTAAGTCTAAGAGTAGGCATCTTCCTTATACTGAACGTACGGAAGTTGGATGCTGTGCAACATCTTGCTTAACACTTACCAAGGGGTTATGAAGAACTCTACATACTTAAGAGTCTGTGAAAACAAATACAACAGAGCGGACAAACCGGCAAATTATTTGATAGCAACAATACAGCTGAGGAAAATACTTTGTCACCACACTCATCCCATGCATATCATGTGAAAAAGGAAAGCTACAAATGTAGAAGTAAATTGGTTGTAGTACTTCTGAAAAAAATTTTGCCATTATCTTTTCTGTGGAACTCCAAAGAATAATGTTTAATAGAACTCAAGAGCAATATTAAAAATTCATTTTTAATGCATCCAAATACATTAACCACATTTTCTTCTTCTTCTACAGTATGATAACTCATTGACTTGCAATAAGGATTTTCACTTCTTCAACTGTAATGGAAAAAAGCCCCTACATTCTAGAAAGAGAGAAAGTATTGCTCAGCAGCTATTATTTCGGCTGAGATATATTTTCTGTGCCATGCAATTTAAAGTTTGCAATTTTAAACCTCAAAAAAAGATAAATAAAAGGCAAAACAGAAAAATTCACTCTGAAGTAAAATCTAAAGGTAATTTTTTTTCTTTAAATAATCATATATGTATCTGTAGCATTTCTCACTGTGTGTTCTGACTAGAGGTATACCTTTCTACTCTGGAGCAGCAGATTTGCAACTCCATTTTAAAAAAACACTGAGTAACAATCGAAACAACATCAGAAGTGGAAAAAAAGGGGTAGGGGGCTAAACAAAACCCTGTATTCCTCTCTTTGTATAGACATAGCTTGATTTGGAAAAGTACAACTGTTGTTGAGGGGTTAGTTTATTATTCAACAAATACAAAAACTTTGTTTTCTGCTTTTCAATCTGACAACAGCTAGTACGTGTTTACTAGAGGATATTAACAATGGACCAACCTTGAAAACGATTGCAGGCAAGTATATCCTTGTAATGCCTACTGAAATCGATGACATTCTTTAATTACTCATGCTATTCTTGATTTCAGCTAAATGTCAAATTTGAAGTCAGCAGTTAGCTTATACAATCATTATAATTTTCTCTTAACATTTATTTGGTTTATGAGAATGTAAAACCTGCCATATTCTCTTGGACACACTGGAAAATGCTTAGTAAAGCATCCAACTATGCAGCTGCTTACTAAGCCTTTGTTTAACTGTCCTGGTATTTTTTGGTTTACTTTCTGGTTTGTGAGAACAGTGCTTTTATTTCCCCTTTGATAGTTTTGAAACCTTTATAAAGCTGACATATGGTTGTTGTATATGGGTGACGAACTTTCTTTTCTTCTCTTTTCCTTTCTTTTGCTGATTTCCTGAAAGTAATGCACAGCCCATCAGGAGTCTGCAGTCTACACACTGAAAACCATGGAAATATACCATTAGAGGTACTATCTTGTTCTGCTTTGCGTTTCTCCAGATCATACGTGTCTGAAGTTTTGAATTGTCAGCATTGCTCATAAAGTAGAATGGAAAACATGGAAATGGGCATGGGAAGAGAATTGTGGTTGAAATGTTAAGGGGAAAATTCCTGAAGAATTCACAAAATGATACAATTTCTTAACGTATCAGTCAGAAAATGTTACTGTGCTATTTGAGAAAAAATATTCTAGGACTTTGTTTGGCATCCACAGACACAGCAGTTAATTATCTAATGTTTTGTTTGATGTTAGAATAGGCTCCATTTATCTCTGGTTGTGGCACTGATGGTCATGTCTAATAGACTGGTGTCCAATAATTTTTTTCCCACTGGCATGATCGTAAAATATGCATTTCAAAATTGAAATGTATTCATCGCAGCTGCCACGAAACAATTTATGTTTTAAAGAACACTGAGATGTTCCAAATTGCTTGGAACCTGTTCAGGTGGTTGGCAAACAGATCTCGCTGCAGGTAGCATACCCATTCTGCTGGATTTAAAGGCCAGGCATCTACAGTTTGCTGGTTTTGTATTTCATAATAAAATTAGAATTCACTCACATGCTAAGCAAGAGAATTAAATAACCTTTCCCATAGTTGCGTGTACTTCTCTCTGTGGATTGTTCACCACAATTAGAACCTCTGAGGACACTTGGATCCTACTCAAGGATACTACTTACTTCTGAGGTTTATTCATGCATAGACATTTCTGAGGCACTCAACACTGTAGTATCATAGTCCTTTGAGAACATTAGTAGACTAAACCTTACAATATGCTTGAAAATTAAAGAAGTGTCATCACATCTTCTTACAAGTAGAAATACCAAGTCCAAGTACTCAAAGAGTACTCAAAAGTACTTGGACTACTCTGCTCAGTCACCCGAGCAATATAATTCATGACTGACATGCAGGAGTAAGGTAATATGACTGGAGGAAAATCTGGTGGGAAAATTGGCTTTGAATTCATACAGGAAGCTGTTTCTCTTGGAACACGGATGGGACACTATCAGTGTACACATGCATACATACTTACACAACGCATTGAAGCGTCTGCAGCTACAAAACCCATATGGTTCACCTTTACATGATGAATGCTTCTGAAGCAGAGCACAGCAGCATCATGGTTAGTCATGGTGCAAAAATGATCACAGGTGCAGTAAGTAAACCATATGACAAGGGCAAAGATAAAACTGCATTATTGTTCAGGTCCTAACGAGGACTCTTTCAGTATGACACATAGCAGTGGGTGCCAAGAACAGTCTCTCCTGAGGTAGCATAGCTTCCAGAGTTCGGCCGTGCTCAAGAACTGCCAGAACCTGGGCTACATGCAGGATACTTATGATTCTGAGACTGATTTTGTCAAATATTTTTAAATTGTGCATAATTCAGTTTTAAGTAACCTGCAGTTACTTAAGTCTAAAGCCCAGAGATCAACTACCCTCAACACAAGTTTAAGGCTCTGATCAGATTCTGAATATTCCCACAAGATCGCTTTCACTGCTCAGCAACTGGATGTTCTGAGAACTTTCTCTGTTATTTTTGTGAATGGGATCAGGAAACTATGCATGCTGCCCTGGATCAAGATGGTTGAAAATCTCAAGCTGAAGAAAACATCTATGCTTAATAAACCTAACCAAGCACTTAAATACTGTTCTTTCCTCCTGAATTCCACTCTGCTTAGTTTAAGCAATGCCTTTTCAGCCAGTTTCTGAGGATCACTTCATTTAGTGTCTTAATCTTCCACTGTACAGAAACAATGGCTATAAATTGGGGGGGGGGGGGGGGGGGGGTTGAAGATTACTGCAGATCTTAAGAAACCTAAAGCTTCACTGAGAAAATGAGGTAGAAAGACCGGTGTATGAACCAAGTGATCTGAATTATGGAAACCGAAAAACTTACCCAGGCCACTCAAAATGTGGGAGACTTGACTTCAGCTAATTTTACTCTTCTACATTCTGCTCATCAGACTGCCCTGCCACAGACTATGCTCAGTCTTAACGATGCAATACAAAGCAGCAACTTATTGTTTTTATACAGATAAAGCTGTTAGCCAGAGGATCAAAAGCCTACTGCTTGTTTATAATAAAGAAGACTAAAAAAAGGAAACAGACCTGTATGTGTTTTCAACAGACCTGTGCAGAAGCAGAAAGAAAATCCAAAACTCTACATACTTTGACAAATAGAGGCCTCTCAAAAAATTTACTGATCAGCAAACCTAACTAACCTCACTGTTTGAGGATCTAGCTGCACACCTGAAAGGCCCTTCTGTAGACCGCTGCACTGTCAACTGTTCCACATCTGCTTCTCACCAAATACTTATGTGGACTTCTTTTTTTAACTTGCTTTTTTCCCAGGTTAAACAGAGCAGAAGTGAAAGAACGATCTGAGATATTCTTAGATGCTAAGTTTGTGAACAGTTCAGGGGGTGACCAAAGATATAGTATACTCTGATGGAAAGAGAATAAAAAAAAAAAATTGCATATGCAATGGAGCTTCTAAAATAAAGCATCTAAACAACAAAAATTAACATGCTGTGTTTTTAAAGGAAGTCAGCATGTATCAAACAATCAAAAATAATCTATCTCTATGAACCCACAGTCAAGACAACATCTGTTATTTGTCTGTAGCTGTAAAGCAAATACAACACTGACATTTCTTCTTTAGCTGTAATTCCTCTCTTGCAATATATGGTAGCAGAAACAGAACAAACCTTCATATTTTGCCTTTGGAGCCTTTGCTGGGATAACAGCTGCCATATCATGGTGGCTTCCAAACTAACTCTTTAATCTTTTGTTTTTTTTTTTTTTAATGCCAGAAAAAATTAATCTAATTATGCTTTCCCCTCTCCTTCCCCCCCCTTTTTTTTAAGAAGGGTATTTTTGCCAAAAGTCTTTAGCTTAAAGACATGCAAAGAATGTATTCACATTGCTAAATTTAATTACTGGCTTTTTAACACAGAACTGACCTTAAAGCAGAATTTCAGTTCAATGAAGAAAAGGTGTTTGAAAGAAAAAGAAAGTATACTGAAGCGAGATAAAAATGTGAAATACACAGAGTTTCTTATGGGAGTGAAAACCTTAAACTGTTGAATAAAAAAAACAGCAAGGCCTCCAAGATGCAGAGTCAGATAAGCCAGGAGGTGTGCAGTACTGGGACACGAAGATACTGTACATTTTTATAGCACACTAAACAAACTATGGAGTATAGGGAAGAAGGCAGGCTGGTAGCAAACCACATAGTAAGGTGCACTGCTCAGCTGACATGCTAAACTGATTTGTCCACAGTTCTGACAAACCTTCAACACGTTTCTGTTTGCTTCAGAAAAATACATTTTTGAGTTGAAGCTCTACCTGAAGATTTGTTTAATTTTTTAACCCTCTGAGATGGATACCCACACAGATGAGAACGTATCATTTCCTAAAGTAATTATGAGTACACTGAAAAATAGCTTGCTCATATGAGAAATGAATGTTTTCCCAAAGCCCTGAAAGAAGACGTTTTTCCGGCCTCAGACAATTATTTATATTTGAGTCTCTTAAAAAAATAAAACATCATAGGAGCGACTCTAAGATAAGGACAATTATAGGCCAAAGGACACATTTTGTTTGATGTGTTTAACAGAGAAATACTTTAGTCTTTAAAAAAAGAGACCTTGGCTGAGGAAACATGTTGGCTTGCGTGAATGTCAACGTTTACTATTTTAATGACATTTTGTTAACCTAATTACATATCATGAATTCTTCCAGGACTATTCACAAGCAACTGGAGATGCCAGTGTAAATGTGGGAAAGCAGGGTCAGGTTGTTGAGCTCTGACCTATCCATAAAAGGGAGAATTTAATAATGCAAGTGAAATTAAAATGAAGGCAGACACCTGAATTCACACCATCTTCACAAAAATATGATGTTGTGTTTTTCACTGGTGATTGGGAGCAGGAATAAACAAACTCATGAGTGTGTTGACCTCATACACTCAACCACATTTTCTGTAACTTCGTGAAAGAAGTGAAATACAATTAGCTGCCATAGAATCCTTGTATCTAAAACATTAGGACTATTTAAGATGGGCAATGTCAGCACTTAGCTACAATGCAACAGGAAAATATTTTGCTCATTAAATAATTGACCTTAGGAAAGGTATTTAGTAAGTAGAATTAAAGTAGAAAAATATTTGCTTTTACTCTTAAGGGAAAGGACTTTGTTCTCAAGATGCCTGTGAGAGGAACATGAGAATCATCACTTAAGCGCATCACATAAAGACATGGGATTGTCTTGAAACCATGTTATAACAGACATAAATACACAACGTTGAGGTGACTCTATGTCAACCTTAACACTTTGCCATGCATTCCAATACAGGGCTTTCACAGATATAACAGCCTGAAGACCTGCATCTGACAAAGCATCACAAGGAGGCTACACCGGCATTTGTTGGGAGAACCTGGCTTAATACTTGCAAAAGATTATTAAATTGAAACCTGTGTATAACTAAGAGCAGCAGAAGTCCCAGATGAGCTCATTTTCCACTAAGAAGGTGTTTACACAGTCTTCCTAAGAGCAGAGACAGGCAGCAGAGCACACTGAAGTTCTCTAGAGTAAGCAAAAGGGACATGATATTTGATGACACCGTCAGATCATAAAAGGCAAAGTACACAGATTGCTGTAAACTGGAATAGAGCCTGCACCTAAGCCAGCTCAAACCTCATTCTAGGCTTCGCTTCGCCACAGAGCTCACCGTAGAAGACAAAGCCTCTCTGTTGCACAGCTAAGAGTAGTTCCATATTGCAAGTTGTAAAACTGGTGTAATTACAGCACGCACTGAAATACTGGGATCAGCTCAGAGCCAGTCTCAGTTTGATATACAAACCCTTAAGATAACTTTGAAATTAGGATTTGATAACAAGAAGGAAAAGAAAAACAGGCAAAATGCTTTTCTGGCATCTATGCAGGCATATAAGGTCTACAAAAGGAAGTAACAGAAAGTTTCTTCTTTTGTTGCAAGAATTAATTTCAAGAATACTTATTTCTAAATATGACTATTTAGTTCAAAAATGTTTCAGAGTTCAACTGTCATCACTTAATTCTAGGCGTCTATAATACAAACTATGGATACTAAGCCAATCACTGCAATTTTCTTTATGGACAAATGGCCAAAAATAGCGACTTTAAGATGCAATTATTCCAGCTTCCTTCAGATATCCGCTTCAGGATGCAAACAATTATCCTGGATTATACTGTTCAGAACTTTGTTGATTGTAAAAGACATTTGGAATGATTAGATTAAAGATAGACACCATCAAAAGCTATGAAATAGAAGAAATTTTATGAAGAGGCAATTATTTTGTATTTAAAACAGAAGGAGTATCCACTACTAATATCTGAAGTAAGGAATGAAAAATGACCCTTACCCAGCTAACCTCTACTGCTTGTCCATGCTCTGTCTTCAGGGCAGCAGGTGGGTGCAGCTATGCTGCTGTGCAGACGCTCAGTTCCAGGAGGAACAGGAAACGCACAGGAAAGCTGGGAGGGAAAGCCCCATGCTAGCAGTTATAGGTATGAGTTTCCTTATGGGAAGGTGACAATTGATCTTGAAGAGCTGCCCCAACTGCTACGGTGTTGGCTACAAGAAAGCAGCTGCCCCCATTGCTTTCTTCTCAGTACTCATTTTCAGATTCAGCTAAACACCGAGGTCTTATTCTTGTCCAGGCTCAAGGCTGGAGGAGATCCCAGTATATGGGTGTATACATATACTGGTAATATTCTAGATGCCACACAAGTTTAAAGAAAAATAGAGTGATGTTTACAGATCTCAGGAATTACAGGTTTTGGCAGTAGCTCAGCACAAGCACAAATCAGATGCATCTAAATTCTTTTTCAGATTTGTCTCGAAGTTCCAGGACTTGATCCAGATATATGTTCAAGACAAGGATATAAAATCGTTAATGGGGGAGAATTCCTGAGACTGCAGAATCAAAATTAAAAATACGAGGATCAGATTCTACTATATCAAAATACCTTCGTTTTGATCAAAGAGTATGAACTCAGTTTATGACAACGATGCTTGGAGAAGTACTTATCACCTGGTTACAATCACATTGTTTTCACGTAATGGTTTTATATCCTATCCATTTACTGGATGAAGTTGGTGATATGTGATAATTACCAGTGAAATACTGAAAGGATCATTTTGGAGCATATTTGCTATTGCATATTATATGCAAAAGTAATCTCCTAGCATTAATATCATTAAATTTGTATTGGTACACTATTTGCTGGTACTTGGCACCTTATAAATATCTAAGCAGAAAATAAGTTTATTTTTATTTGCTAAGGCATTTCACTTACTTATCTACTTATGTGGTGTTAATTTTAGTGCTCATTGTTGGTTCCTTAATGCTTAAGCAAGTACTGCTATTTGTTAATAATTTACTTTTCTATCACTAAGCTCTAAAAAATCATATCCACTTTCAGCCATGATGCTAAATAATGCAAAGTTATTCCATCACTGATATAAAATCATAGCATACTTCATGTTTGATACATTTTCTAGTACTAGGTGCATCATATTTTAGACAACTGGTTGCTGGGTAATCATTATTCCTCTGATATTTTTCAAGTAAGCAGAGAAGTCTCTAAAGCAGGTTTAGAAGGAAGAAATGAGGTTTGTAGGGAGAGGCAATATCTTTTACTAGACCAGCTAACATAATGGGGAACAATCAGTCAAGCTATCTGGCAAGCAGTCATGTAATCAAGTCTTTTTGAAAAACTACATAAGCACAAAAGGGTAGAAACTGAAATATTCTTTTCATAGCTTATGTGTGGATTAGCAGTGTAATTTTGAAATGGAACCATTTTGAAAGAGATATCTTCAATTTGCAAACTTAAGCAACTACAAATAATCTAGAATGTTTTCCTAGAATAAGGTATTAATTTCAGTTAGTGCTAATTCCAGTAACATCATGGGAAGTATCCAGATTTTCAAGTCCTAAAAATAATTCCTTTTAGAAATGTACAATGTATCCTATATACTTTACAGAAAGTACAAAATGTAGCTGTTTCATGTGCATGCAGAAAGAAATTTGAGGATCATCAGAACCAAAAAAATTCAATACACACAAATAAAGACATCTATGCATACACACTAGTCACTTAATCATCTTCTATACAGAATCTTTGTACCTATATGACAAACGGGTAATTAGGGCATTTCTACTGCGTACAAAGAACCATGGAGAGGTCCCAGGTATCTAACACAACATTGCATCTAACATAAGCAGCTCTGCCTCAGTAGGGAGATATTTTATCAGTGGTTCTAGAACAGGCTCATCTGGAAACAACACAGAGCTCTCAGCACTTACAGCACCTCAGACATACCATAGTTACCCAAGTGAACAAGGCAATGATCACATGAATGAGCAAATGTCCACAGAAGTATAGACATTTGTCTCAATAATGCTTTGTCCTTCAGCATTAAATAATTCAGACTATATGGCAATATAAATATTTCGAAATAAGAAAAAAATCCACTATGTATAAGTAATATTGGAGACTGTATAAGAATCTAAGGGTAAAATATAATACTTACAAAGTATATAATAAAATATGGGCTAGCTGAACTTTTGATCTCCATTTGGACATTCTTGTATTCTTATGTTTTGACCTTATAAACTTGCATGTGCTTAACTTCAGTGCCTTGACTATTCCTCTGAGGTCAATACCCATATATATTTTCAAGTTATAAGTCAGACACATTCCATATATATTTAAAATGGGAGATATCACTGCAATGCTATTTTTAAATGATAAGTTGACTGTACATCACATTTTACTTCAATATACAAGCTAAAT
Source organism: Struthio camelus (assembly GCF_040807025.1). Classification (NCBI taxonomy): domain Eukaryota; kingdom Metazoa; phylum Chordata; class Aves; order Struthioniformes; family Struthionidae; genus Struthio; species Struthio camelus. The sequence continues at coordinate 31,277,961 of NC_090945.1, forward strand.
AATGGGCACACAAAATAAAATTTTCTCTGATCAACATCCTGCACAGTCTGTGGTAGGCTGAAAAAAAATAATACTCATACTATCTATAACAACAACTGAAAGGATAGTGAGCCAAACAGACTGTGGGGGTAAATCTAGTACATTCAATGAGTTTAAACCAGGTACAAATATGTCCTTTCAGATTCTGTTCATAGTCAGTTCATTTTATTTAATCTTTTTACAATAAATTTCTTTAGAACAACATACAATGACTTTCTTTTGAGAATTCCAATTGTGACATAAACATCAGGCAAAATAAACTGATTTATGCTCATTTTGAAAAAGTTGACTGTATGTTGATGCAGCTAGACAGCAGTTTAATGTTACTAATAATGAAAATCCAAAAGTAACATAGTAGACAGAAAATTAAAGGTATAGGAAGTCAAATTTGAAAATGTAACATTAATGAAGGAAAGTAAGCAGATTATTAGAGTTACCAATTTCTCTTTACATGTTTCTCAGGTTGTGCCCCAGACAATTAGATTTCCTTGGGCTTCAATTTACTGTTGGCAACAGTTGAAAGAGGGAGATTTTGGGAAGAGTGCAAATTATGTTTTCTATACAGAATTCTGTTTTTTTAAATGAATATGCAAAACGTTTCCGCAATGTGAACACAAACTTCAACCTACAGAGAAAATGACTTTACCTCTTATTTAAAGAAATTCTATTAATAGATCATAGTTCCTTTGAAGTACATTTCTGTAAAATAATGCTTTAAAAAGCTAGAGAGAATTTCTCCAAAAAAAGTACCTCCTACCGCCCAAAACCCAAAATACCAAACCAACACCAACTTTCCACCAAGAAACAACACTGAAAGACCCAAAAATGCACTAATGCTTTTCTCCCATAAATTTATGCTAGTCTTCTATAAACACAGCTATGGGAATGTACAGAGACCTAAAGCCTAATCAGCACTGTAACTTTTCATGCTACATCCCCAGTTCCAATAGCCTGGTTGCCTTTCATGAGTAAAAGGAAGTTTATAGGAAAAAGTATGCATCAGCCTGCACAGTGCCAAGGAAGAAATGAAACAAGCAGGGAGCAACAAGTCAGTTTGACTTTTTTTAGTTGTATGAATACTCGAAAAATGTAGACTCTTATGAAATTTGCCTTGCTTTCAAGAAAAGAATAAAAACATGCAGAAAGGGCATAGGCGTTTCCTCTACTCCAGACTTTTTAAAGAATTTATTTTAATTTACAATAGTGTTACTAAGTGGGCATAACATCACTTATACGTATATGTAAATCTTCAGCAATAGGCATGCAAAGAGAACTAGTGTCAACTCTTTGAACTATCCTTCGATTCAAAATTTTCTCCTCAACTCCCACGCTGTCAAAATCAACATCAGTCCCATCCCTCACCCCTGCTGAGATCTTTCTTTCTAACAAAAAAATAGCACGGCTTTAATTACTTCTACCATAAATATTTATCTGAAAAGAAGAAACAAATCCTAAACTCTTTTCCCTAAAAATTCAGTTTCAGAGCTTACTTCAGACATGTAGCTTCTCTGCAAATCAGTAGATAAGTTACTAGAGAGCTGATGTGAGAAACAGGAAGTTTGTAGCCAAGGGAATATGGTTTTGCCATTACTAATAAAAAGCTTTATACTAATAAAAATACTCTGTATTGACTTCGTAGTGCCAGGCCTCCAGACTCATATGAGCTTGCCTTGGCCGGAGCTGATTTTAGCTTGTTTTGGCTGTGATGGCGATTGCCCCCAGAGGCCAGGTAATTGCTACCTAACTTGTTTTAACTTAGCTCTGGAAATACCAAGTTTGCCGATTACTTACTGCCTGTCACCCTCTCCCCACCCCACACACATCTCCTTCATACCCATTCTCCTTATAATAATAACTTTATAATAATAACTTCTTGTTTATAATAATAACTTCTTGTTTATAATAATAACTTCTTGTACTTTTTTATTAGACTCTTACAACATTAATTGAAATAACAGTAAGTTCTTGATTTCAAATTTAAGCTGTGGTTCCTTTTGACTATAATTAGATTTTAAGCGTAACTTCATCAAACTGACTGTGCCATTGTAATCTCATCTGCTTCTCAGCCTTTCTTTCAGTAAGATGAGAATAATCATACTCAGAAGAGAAAACAAAGAAGACTAATAGAGTTTGTAGCAGTTGTAATATCAGTATATCTATATTAAAGGTGGAATTAGTTCATATATGAACTGAAAGAACTTTGCTTTCCTTCAAATCTTTCCCTCTTCCAGATACAAGCTCTTCAGTTCCTTGCCTTTGCTTCCCTAATTTTCTGGCATTTAGTAACTGCTCCTCATTGTGGATTATACCTGTATGAAACTTACGCTACTCAGGAGTTTAACTGACTTTTTTTTTTTCCATTTTGGAGTCAGAAAGGTTACCACACCTGAGTTACAGTTTCCTCTGCTTGTTTCAGGTTCAAAATAAGCACATGATCACAACATAAAAGAAGTCCTAGTAAGACATTTTAAAAGTACTCAGCCCCATATTTGGAAATACTGTTCAGCTTCTATCCCAACTGCTACCCAAGAATCTCAAATAATATAAAGCACATACATGATTTAAGTGTCTGATAATGAGATGTGTCAACGCTAGTAATTATTTATGTAATTACAAGTTGACGGGTTTTTCCTCCCCAACAGAAAGCATCCCTACCCTCTAAAGCTCTATGGGCTGACTGCTCTCTATCTTAGTTTGTATGACAAGACAAAATATTTTTTCTTACAAAACAGGAAAAGGTAGTCAGAGGAAGGAAGGCATAAGGGTTCCAAACACGGTACTGTATCTTAACATCATGATAAAATTAATTCAGCTTATCAAAATTGAGTAGGAAAAAACCTACCTGTTTAGTTCCTTAGCAAATTTATCATCTGAAATGTAACATGGATAATTAGTTAAGAAAGCAGTGTATTATCTATGTCATTTCATCATGGCATAACAATCCGGTATTGCAGCCTATGTTTCTGTTCAAATACTAATAAGATTTCCAATTTTAATAACTTACTGCATTGACATATCTTTAGCTTTTCCTTTTCATTGTATTTTATATAAATATTTGAAAGAATAGCTAAAAGCTTTGACAAATACTATAACAAAAACTTTCATAATGCCCATTTTTCTAATATAATTTTAAAGGAGGTATATCAGAGGAAAAGAAAGGGAGGAGGTTTTTTAATTTGTTTAATCTTTTACATAATCCATTTTACTATATACCTCCCTACAAAAGGATGATTTGCCACAGGCGGACACAAGTGCTCTGTGGGAGATTCCAAACAATTTTTTTTTTTAACACTAGACTCTTTATTTTGAGGTGTCCTAAGTACTCAGCAACGTCTCTGACAACGTTCAAACAATACCTTTTTCTAAGTATACATAGATTGCGCATTTATAAATTGTGCAGAAATACAGAATTCTCTTCATGCTGATTTAGCAAGTAGAACTACTGAGTAAGTTGTACCCTGCCTGATATTTCAGATCATTCCATCCCTAAATTCTTATAAATTAGGCTAAGGAACACTTACACCCTCTAAGGAGGTCAGTATGATAGACATTGTCAAGATGCCCACCAGGTTAAACTCTAGGCAATCTCAAAATCAAGTTAAAGCTGCCACTTTCTTCTAAAATCAAGTCTGAGTACACACAGAAACCTCATGGCTATTAATACTGCCTATTTGACTTCTAAGATTCATCACATTTCCAAGATGAGTGCCCTGACCGAAAGGCTACAGGCTGATTACCAAGAGAGAAGGAATAAGTTGCTTCCCTTAAAGTTATTCTACTGTGCAGAAATTAATTCAAGCCTTAGTGGGTAAAAGATGGAGTATACACAAAACTGGTCAAGAAATTTCTCTAATGGGATGGGAGGAAAAGCTGGTGATAGTTCCCTAAAACTATGATAATTTTCTGTTTCACCCACTGATCAAGAGTGTTTAAGCAGAAATAATCCAATTATGAGGATTTTACCTACATTTCCATTATATCAGAATGTAAACATAATGTAAAAAATTAGAATTGCTCTGGGGTTTTAACACAGACACTGGAAAGGAGCTAAAGTCACTCTTTAGATTTATTAATTAATGACTCTTTCAGCTGGAAGTGCACATAACATGCTATTATAAAGTTTCATTTCTAAACCAAATCTGAAAAGTTAGCCATTGGTAATAGTGGTTTTAATAAAACAGACAACTGTTAGCTAAGCAGATAAGTAATTCAGAAGGCCTAAGAAATGTGATAATTTAAATGTATGATGACAGTCAACTGTTAAGCTTTTGCTATTTATAGTTGCATAGCTTTTGGCAGAATTATCCTTCTCTTTTCTTGATCCATCTTTTTGTGTACATCACTTAGTGCATGCTGTTTTCTAGAAGTGGTTTCTCAGAGAGCAGCAAAAAGCATTCTTTATACTATGAATTCCTTTCTCATACCAGAGAAAATCAAGACCATTGCCCCTGTACAATTGGAAGAAATCTCAGTGTCTGGATCTGCCCAACCCAATCATTCAGAGGAGGAGCCTAGTTAGACAATGCCTTAAATCTCTTCTAAATCACATGGCAGACCCCAAAAGAATCAAAAGCTTCGCTTTCTTTTGAATGGTAACCAGGGTACTGAGGAAGATTCGCTGATGTTCCTCTAGTTGTCACATTGAGTTAGGATATACATCCAGCCACAGTATACACCCCAAACTGGGAACTTACCAAAATGCTCCTGCGTCCTGCAGTTTAGACGCAATCCTCATTTAAAGTACGTTGCAAATAAACTGCAAGTGAACTCTGCTGATGATTTCATCCCATTAAGTAACAACATAGTCCTACTGTTATAGTTTACTTTCGTATGTATTCTAGTTTTCTAGCACAGTGAATTGTGCCAAGCACAGTTCAATGGTTTGTATGGGCTTCAAAACAGGGATGTGCAATGTATTTCCAATGAGATCAAATTATTCCAGTATCTCTGAAAAGGAGTAAACATTTAAGCTGCATTTCTCAGACTCTGAGCAGTAGTTTTCTCTGTTATTGCCAGTTTATGTCAAAGACATATGGCTTAGAAGAAGTAGCTCTCTTAGGAATACTTTTGCTTTCAATAAGAATTAGTACTCTGTTTCTTCTCCATAGTATTTCAAGGCTTTGATGTCTTAGCTGAGACACAGCACTCTTTCATCTTGACATTCAGTAAAGGAAAGCTTGTTTTTATTTATTTATTTAAAGATAGAAAGAAATAGCTTAAGTTAATTAATTTAGTTATCATTACTGTCTTGACATTCATACTTTAAAGGTCCTATTTTCCCAGCAGTAGCAACATGTTTATTGCTTAAATTGAATTAAAAAAAAAAATTCTCCTCACTTTTGAGTTTGCAGATACATTTCTATTTTAAAATGCATGGAAGATGCAAAAGAAAATTTGGAGCCCAATTATTCTCTCCAGTAGGCTCAATCAACAGTAGCAGCTGTAAAGATCTGTTTTTCATCATTCGAATACCAGGCATTCAGTCCCAATACAGTTGAAAATGGGAAGGGTTATAAATCAACTTAGCTACTGGTGATAAGTCTATCTTAGAAGCTAACATCACCTTGCATGCTTTACAACTCTCTCAACATCATTAGCCTCTATCCCTAACATGGTGCCTTTGCCACAAGGTAGGAAGCAGATCTCGATGAAAAAGCCGATTAGACTGTCTCGTCCTATTCTACTCCACAGGAGCCTCCCCAGCTTAATAATAATTCTCTGCTGAAAATGTCTAGAATATACACAATACTAAGTGTACAGTGCCTATTTCTTTGTTGTATTTTTCCACACAGTTAATGGACTATCTACCTAAATACTGAACAAAATGCTTTCCTGAGTTGGTACTCCCAGGCCTAACATTAATGAAATCTACAAGCATGTAGTAAGTTTGTTTAATATTATATTTAATATGCCCATAAACATTTGCTTAGAATAGGGAAAAACAGTATAACAAAATACTGTACCTACCTCAGTGATTCATACTCTTTATAAATCTGGTAATTATTATCCAAAATGTTCAAAAGTAGGTGTAAAAATTTATTGCAGTTGTGTACATGTGGTCTACTTTTGAGAAAACACGGTGCTCAGTACTTTAGTCCAATCTGTTGTCCAAGTATGTAAATATGGACATACAATGAGTCATCCATTTTCAATAAATGTAATAGTTATATATAACACATTTTTCTTTAACAATTGTCCACTGTTGTTCATTATACACAGAGAAAAAAGGAAATCCTCCTCTAAAATTTGAATTACTTACAGTTAAAAGATCAGAAGTGCTTAAAGTTTAAAGAATTTACATTTCAAATATTTTCTGCATATTCCCAGGGATTTATTGTAAATGCAGCTAAAAACACTGAGCCAAAATTTTGCATGCCAAGTTGAGAAGTAATTTAGAAAACATATTTGAAATCTCATCTTGTAACTTGTTCATATCATTTTCTCCAAATATAGATTCCTTCCTCCTTTTAACATAAATTCAATATTCTTATGAGCAGAGCCCTATTAAGGAGTTATTTCACTGAAGTTTAATTTTCAGCAACCCAGGAAACATTCACCAGTACTGTGACTGCAAACGACCAAAGCCAGCTATATATGAATAAATCAATACCATTCAATGAGAAAAACCACAGTGTCTTACGTTAAATGGAGGTTTATCAATTTATTCAGGATTTGATCATCTCCCATTCCCGAGTATAGCATTCCATCTATGTTTAATCAGAAAATTAAATTACCATTTTAATAGATTAAAATATTACATTATATCCAAGAGTGTGCAAAGATAAAAGCAATGAATAGCTCTTTTAGCTCCATTTTAGATCTATGCAACTAATTTCGGATGGTTAAAAAGTGAAAGAATAAGTTACAACCAGCAGAATCAGTTTATGAAAATGCAATGAAACGTCCAGGGTAGATAGGATGCTGAGTTAATAATTGACCACACACCATAAAACATTAGATGGAGCCTTGTAGGTCTATTTTCACAAATCAAATACTTGGTAAAAATGAAATTATTTCTCGTTTTCATTATAGGTCATTTATTAGCAAAAAAAATCAATCTCAAACAAAGGTAAAAATAGTGTTATGTCACTGAAACATGAAAATATCATAGCTACTTTCCTTATGTACCCATCAATGGCAACCATAGACAAAATACACAATCACTTGAAAGACACCTTACCGCAAAACATACTCCAAACATTTATGTAATCTAGAGACGGCTTCATGCTGAAAATCAGAAGATCATCTCCAGAGACATCTTATTTGCTTCCATCAAAATTACAAAACTGTTGGCTGTCCAAGCAAAGCAGAAAGAATAATGTAACAGACAACTGATGGTAGCACAAACAGGCTTGAAGCCTGGGAGAAAAGACAAAGCCAAACTAGCATTTGTGACACACCCATTTACATGCATCTAAGAAGACATTTTACATTTTCCGGTCTGATTGTGCCTCTTCTTAGCAATGTCAGTTTTATTATCAGAAACATTTTTTTTTTTTGACTGGAACTTTTTGGTTACATTAAATGGGAGAAACTGCTCAGGGAAATAAACAAAGGGTCAGCTCTTAGCAAAGCTTGTCCATGATCAGTGAAAACTTGCATTCCTCAGAGGAGGCACTGACACGTAAATTAGGATGAAGTCCTCACATTTATGACTATCTCCCATGAAACACCTCTGATTTGCCAGGAAGATAGAGAGCATCTTCCTGACTTCCTTCCTTATTTCTTCTTTTGCATAAATGACTTTTGACAATGATGATGGATTCTTATATCTTGGAGATAATCTTATCACAGGTACTCCTTATTATGGATATTCAATCATTAGGCCACCTTCTATTTTATCAACAATTTCCATGCTTGCCTTTGTGATGCAATACACTTTCGGGACATGTGAAAAGCTCTACGTCCCCTATTCTGTGCTTTCCCAACCTGTCAGGTCAGCATTATATAACGAATACATTGATGTGAGTGGCACTGATACCCATTGGCATCTTTCCAATGAATTTTAGGTTCTCTATTTCTCATCACACTGACGGATCTTTGGACATCCAGCTTTTGCATGAGTGGCTATTTTCAGTATCACATCAAGAAGACTGACAGCCTTACTGCTTGTCATCATACAGTACACTAACTGACTGCTTCTTGATAAGGTGACCTGAGGCTTGCCAGTTTGACTAAGCTAGTGTCTGGTCCTGTTTGCTTTTTCAGGACTGTCCTACTGCCTACTGCAGGGTTTACTGGGATACAAAAACGTCCTTGGTTTTATTCTCCCTCAGCAGTGTATGTCACATTGTTTTATTGACTTAAAGCTTGTCACAGCTTTACAAGCTTGTCTCCATACATTTGTAGTTCTGATCACCACAGCTTATCTCAGTTACAGATTTTTCATGAAAACTCAAACTACTTGATGTTATCATTCCCAGTTTATAATGGTATAGTGAAACTGGAATCAAACTTCATGATCACACTGAACTGCAGAATCTAAAAATAAACCCAAATCAAAAGGGATTGGGAACCATATTAAAAGGAAAATATTTTTAAAAGTATTTTTTATGCATACTATTTGCAATGATCAATTATTCTGAAGGTGAATATACTTATACAGATAGATTTCTGGAGCACATACATCGCTGGAGTAGCGAACAGAATGTTCAAGATGACAGATTAAATGCAAAACCAAGAGCTTGCATATCACCTACTCTGTCCTTCCTGCTCCCTTGATCTATCCAAACCATAGGGCTAGAGGATGAAATTCTACTTTTAGTTGGGAAATATATCTCCTTTTCTCCTTGATTTCTCTTTGAGACTAAGTCACAATGCATGCTTAAACTATTATGCACCTCCTCATAAGCAGGCAAAAAAAGAAAAAGAAGGAAGAAAATCCCATTGTCGTTATTGCCTCTGTTTTCTTTTTATTAGATTTCGTTAAGAACTGCTTTGAAATTGCTTTTTATTTTCCTTTTTTATTTTTAAATTTAGGCAAATATTTTACAGCTTTCTTCTTTCAGAATGACAGAACTTTCAGGACTTTGACAGCAATTATTGGGACTACATGATTCATCATATTTAACTACGTTCCCCCTTGAGTACCCAAAATAAGATTTTGCATACTGCTATTTTCAACTCTGAGCGGTCAGTGAGCACACTGCTACCAAGATTTTCCAGAATACCAAGCCTATGCAGCCAGATTTTCAGATACTATTTCATTGTACAGTGGGCAACTCAAGGATGAAGACTAAATGAAGTACAGTTCTGCAACATTCCTTATGCAATGCTGTCATAAAGTAGACTGAACACCTTTACATGTATGTTAATCTGTACCGATAACAAGAAACATTAGAAAGCTGGTCATGTTTACTCCTTTTATCACCTTTTCACAGCTATTTTGGCAACAAGAAAAGTGCACAGCATATTAATTCATGCATTATTTCTGTGCTATTCCTGTGCTGGAACCATCTTTGTTCCAATGTTTATACAGCTTTTCTATCAAAGTCCCCTTGATGCCATAAAAATTCATTTTATTTCCATCTGATCCTGGGTGTGTCATACAAAAATAAAATATGTATATAACAGCCTACTAAAACTAGGATAGGAAGCTATGCTGCCAAAATAATGGTAAAAAAGCATTTTCAATTACCTGCCTCGGCATAAACGATTTGTAGAACATTAATCTCATGAAACACAAATCTGACACAACTGGCAACAGGCCTTGAAAGTTGGAATGGTTGTTATGACCTTGCTGCCACCTGGCTATCTCTATTACATTAATATGCAACTATCTGTAAAAAGAAGCATCCCTCAGTTTCCTACAGAAAAAAAACATGGACACACATGGAAAACTGGAAAAAATGGATCTCTAATGTAGAGTTGTACCTGATCATGGTGCATGTAAGCTTGGGGGGTGGTTTTGTATATATAAATATATATATGCCAGTTGGAGAAAAGTTTACTTGTTTATTCACCACCACTCTTCCAATTCTAGAGTGTCATGTAACTGGGCACAGCCTCTGGCATAAGAGACTTAAGCTTGCTCTGCTTTCACATCAGCTGCCAACACCTCTGATGGTCATTCAGGTATCTGTGGGCTGCTCTACGGGCTGTTCTGTCTCTACTCTTTACATCCTGATGTTTACTGGTTATAAAATATGTAGTGGGTGTACATCTTACTAGTACTTGTATATAGCTATCAAAGCCAGAAATTCTTTGGATTGTTAGGTCTAGCCTTTGTGAAGTGATTCTCCTTCACCTCTCCTGTTGCAGTGAGATGTGAAGAATGATTACTCTGTCTTAATATATATTCCCATAATAATATGCAGGGATGGCATTTGGGTGAAGGTAGAATGGGCTGGTATAGTCTTTCACTGTTAGTGGAAACAGACATTACATGTGTGTTGTTTCTGCAGGGAAAAGTAAAATCAAGGAGAAAAGATTAAAGGTTACAGAATTATGAGCCTGCAGAAATGCGGTCCCAAAATGGATATCGCAAAGAGTTTGGAGATTAGATAACCACACAGGTTTGTTTTGTGCAATTTCTGGACAAAAGGAAACAGAAGCCTAAGTGTGATTACTCACTTTCTAACATACAGCGCAGTGAAACTAGAAGTATTTAACTTTGACAGCTGAAGCTATTCTTTTTCACAGCTATTCATCATAGACCCTACTACACTAATCAAACAATGAATAAGCAGAATAGCAAATTTTATTAGAATAACTAGTGTTCATCAAAATATCAAATGAATAAGTGACTTTTTTTCATTTATATCCTTTTTTTTCCACAACCCTAACATAACATATACGGGTCAGAGGATACAATTTTCTAATGAAATTAGAGTTCTATTTGGATTTTTTTCTCTCTTATTGTGCATACTTACCATATGCACATATGTAATGTGTACTATAATTTACCCTTCTTAAAGAGTGGAAGAAATTCTGGAATCTAGAATCTTTCAAAAAGGTAAAATTGTCTAAGTGTATTTTTGGAAAGTGCAGTAAACATAAGAGAACTGAATATTTTCTGATTTGTTTTAATTTAATTTTCTGATTTGTTTTAATTTAATCTGCTTTGGAACCTCTTCTTAAAATTCAAACAAACCCACATGAGATCTAATATAGGCTACATCTATACTGGATCACCATATAGTCAGTACGTACCACACACAGGAAAATATGCATTATGACTATTTTAATGTTTTTTACCCTAAAAAATTTCTGTGCATTTCTTCTGCATTATCTTTCCTCTAAAAACAAATATAACTTACTATGGGCTTATTTTTACAGACCTCAAATGTTAAGAAAATTATAACTTACATAAAGTTAATACAAAACAAAATACATAAAATAAATCTGAAAATTTTCAACAAAAACGTGTTTTGGGGAAAAGTTCAAAAAAGTATGTGCAATTTTGCAGCCAATGAATTCTTCCAATTTATTTTAGAAACCTCAAAAAAAACCCTCAAAAAAAAAATCGGCAACTCTTTGCATGTCTGTTCATCAAAAGCCAACCAGTTCAATTTAGACAGTAAATAAAAGTGGTAATGAGAGCAGAACATACCAAACACAAGTATTATTGCTAATTTGAGAATCTTTCTTGTTTTCAGTGATATAAAGTCCTCACCTCTAAGGGCCAAAAGGACACAAACTATGTAGCCTTAAAATTACAGCCTGTGAAAGATTTTTGTCTATCCTGCACCTCAGAGCAGCAGTATTCTGCCATTTGGGATCCAAGAATCGTAATTTAAATTTTTTTCTCAATTTTTCTTTCTTTATTTATTTCTTAAAATTATAGCTCTGATAGAAGAGTTAGAATGAGAAAAATCATCACTGAGAAGATGGATGATTAAGATTCATGCAGATGAAGCAGTTAAATATGTAAACTAAACGTACTGTAGCAAATGGATGTCATTGTGTAAATGTACAGTTTGAGAGAGAAGGACAGACAAATGCATAGTAGTTTTCTCTTTCTATGTTGCTTTTAGAATATAAGTCCCTTGCGGCAGAGGTACTGCACAGTTTTGGTCCTCCATAAATATTTATGGCAAACATTCCTTAATTCCCGCATTTTTGTAAAGAACAGCATTCGTTTTGTACCGCTGACATCCCTTTTTGCACCTTCTTATCTTATCTCTTGCAGGCCTAATCCAGTATTCTGTATGGATGATCAGCTTTAAGCAGCTGCTCTAAAGGCCAAGGACAACATCAAGTTTAAATGGACAACATTAAATATGAATGTTAAAAGCTAATTTTCTTAATATGCACATTAGAAACTTTAAACAATTGCATGTAAACATCAAATCAATTACATTTACTATTTTTATTATAACCTACCTGGGATAAAAGCTTAAGAAAACGGTGAGATGGCCATCGCTGCAGCAATAAAGTCAAGTAAGAGGCCAAAGAAACTGAACTTACCTGAAACTTCTGAGCATTCATCACATCCTGTACACGGCAAAACAGATATACTGTGTATGTAGATCAAACCTAACATTGCCACCTAGGGTATTTCTCACCAGCTGATTGGCATTTAATAAGCACAACGACCATTTCTTCTAGATGGCTTCATAAGGTGAAGACAGAACTGCTGCTTCTCAAATCCTAAAATAAAAGAACTACTGACACTCAGCGAAACTTGCAGGAGATCATTTAAAACAGATTAAGAAATATATATAAATATATATATATATATATATATATATTTTTTTTTTTTTTTACAGAGGAGGAAGTGACCATCTAAATTTGCTGCTGCAGGGGATTCAAAAAGGGACTAGGCATATTCATGGACAGGTCCATAAAGAGACCCAAAAGGAATAAGCAGAGATGTACCATTAAATAGCCCTAACACAAAAACTGTGGGTGCTGGAGGACTATGAGAGGGGAACGGACTGCAAGAAGCCACCTGACCTGTACTCCCTAAACAGTATCTCTTTACTGCCATAACCTGTCAGGCTAGACTATCAAACTGCCACACACTATCAGGCTAGGCAGATCAGGCCTGATGCTGCAGGACCCTTCTTATGCGGTTACAGCCTCTTCTCGTTTTTGCTGATTTTGCAGTGGGGAGGGGTTGTTTGAGGAGGATAGAAGGCTGTACATAAAAACTGGCACATTAATATGGAAGCCCTGGGATCTGCGTGCTCCATCAAGGATCTACGTGGATAAATCCCTAGGTGCCCCAGAGCTTTCCGAAGAAGCCCAGTGAGAGCAGGCTGCATACTGAAAGACTAAAAAAGCCTTCAAATCACAGACAAAGTAAACAAACACGTATCCTCCATCACTGCTTATGGCAACAGAGCTCATTTAAAAACTATCAAACTATCTCTTTCCTCTAAGTATACATTCATTTCTGAAGAGAGAAGCTAGGCCTGTATGTTAGAAAAGAAAGGCTCTACCCAGTTTGCTGTCATCTCTAGCATAGTCAGTCATCTGGTCACCTGTATCTACAGTTTAAGCCTGTTCTGCCAACTGATTCACTGACAGAGTTGTTAACTGTAGAACGTTTCTATTATTGATTACCACTATAGTCCTATTCAGAGCCTTCCGCTTACTAGCCTCTTTACTTAAACACTGTTGAGAGCTATGGCTTTCTGTGAGGTTTCTGTAATCTGAGTAATTACTTACAGATCTTGTCTCCTTCAGTATAAATAACACTATATCTAATGCAAAGTCTCCCAGTATTTTTATCTTCTATAGCACTTTCCCCAAAATATAGGACATACAATGAAAACTGGCTTTTTTTCATTACGCAATTCACTTTTTTTAAATCCGTAAGTAGCATTCTCCCATTTTCCCCTTTTCTTCTCTTTAACAGAAACCGCTTTGCTTTGACTATTTGTTTTTTAAAGTTGAGATTCAGCTAAATGCCTGTCACATTTTTCTCCACATACAAAAAGAGCAATCACATACTTATGGTCAGAGTTGTCTATTATATTATAGTTCAGGTATACTCTACACTACAGGTAATGCTATCTCCTCTTTCAGACAATTGTTTTCAGACAAACATCCGCTCTCTACTGTCAGTATTAAATCACGTCTCCATTGTAGCCCTGCAGAGCTGACTCAGCGAAGAGGTTGGTTGGATTTCGCCCTTCTACACTATCAATACGTATATTTTCTAAGATCTGCCCAGATGACGAGTCAGTCACATAGCTATCTCCAAGAACATGTAGAGTATTCAGCTGTCTTAGACAGCACACATGGGGTCAATAGATAGCTTGATTTGCCTCTGCCTAAAGAGAGAGGACTGACCACTCCAGTTTGCAAAGTCCTTCTCTTCTGCTGCTGCTGCTTCTCTTTGCTGCTGCTGCTGAATAACAGAATGGCTGGCATTCAAGCTGCAGCTGTATGGGGACCCTCTCAGCCATAATCACTGCTCCCACACTTCTTCCATCCTTGGCCTCTTCAGCAATAGGAAGCCCTGCTGTCTGAGATTTTTTCTATATCCCCCATGTTCTCTTAATGTACCAGCTGTGGTCCTTTCCCTCTTCCTCAGCAGCAAACTGGAATTTACTCCCTGGGCAATGTAGTCATAAAGCAATCTGAACCTTTGAAAGATAAGGTTCAGTGTGTATGAAGAGGAGAGGAAAAGGAAGACAGACTGAACAAGGAATAAGAAGGAACGTGAACATAAAAATAATTTACAATTGCAGTTGGGAGACAGAAGGAGGAGTTGTGTCCAGTTAAGATGGAGTATACAGAAATCATCTTGCATTATGAAAGACAGGAGTTACATATACTTTAGATCTACCCTTTTGTCTTTTCCCTCTGATGAATTTTCCTTCCATCCCTCTCGATGTTTAGCAGATGCAACGTGGCACGTGTTCGAAGAGGAGCAGCTATTTATCAAATTAGCCTTGAGCATGCTGAGACTGTAGTCTGATTGTGGGTATGTGAAAAAGTGCACACAAGTGTCTCACACTTATCTTTTCCCATTTATTACTACTTAAAGGAGAAATTTCCCACAGAGTTTGTCATTCCTCAGCAAGTCTCAAATAACAGCATCTGAACTATCACCTTATTTCTTCACTTAATCTAAAAATAATATGGCATCCTGAATGGCATAGTTCTATGTAATTCAGTAATTTTAGATAAACACCAAATGGTTAATGACTGTTACTACACAGTTTATGGACAAACACAAAAAAGTTTTAATTCTACTCTCAGTAACCTTGGTGTAAGCCAGAAGTAGGTCCTGATATTTTGTAGTTTACTGAATGCTTTGGGGCAGAATGAGTAACAAAGAGATCAAAACATCAAACTGAATTTTGGTCTCTGAGTTGAATGAACATTATGGCTTCAATTCTCACAGTATTTACTTCAGTTTTAAATTGACATGTGTCCATTAGGATCACAGTTGTCTTGATTTACAGCAGTTTAGCTAGAAAGAAAACTAGGCCTGCAATGCAGAGCTAAACAATCCAATACTTGCACTGTATAGAATTTGCACTTTCCATGCAGAGATGGTGGGTTATTTCCAATACCTGCCGATCTCTACTTTTAATCAGATCTCATTTCTGTACAATTATCATTTCAGGCTTCTGTTGATTGCTTCTGCTAGGCATAATGAGTAGAAAGAAACAGTATCTCATTGTGCAGAATATTGGATTGGTTGGTGTAATAGACTCAGTTCTATTTTTTGCCTAGCTCTTTGAAAAGTTAATTTTCTCTTTCATCAAATAACTAGCAGACTACTAATAGCATATAAGGTTTTAGAGGGATTTGCATTAAAGAATGCAGCTGAGTGCCTTATCTACTTTTGGAACCAGAGTGACATATGGATGCTCTTTTACTATTGAATACCTAAGGTAAAGTTCTAACGCTTGCTGAAAGCCTCCCTTAGTTTTAAATTCATGGAATAGGAATGTGGATTAGCTCTTCCCGGAGCACAGCTGTAGCGTGGGGAGGAGGTGGTGGTGCTAGCACAGGCTGTGCAAGCATAACGCTGCAGATTCAAAGCCTCATCAAAGGAGCAGAACCCTCCATTCCAGTTTGAAACTCAGAGAAATCTTCTTGGTCATGTATTGAGCCTCTTTTCACAGGGAATGATCAGAAGTGCCCTCAGGGAGAAAGGAAAAGCATAAAATTCTCCCTACATTTATGGCCTGGCATAAACCTTGTCAAACACTGGCCTGTCCATACTTTTTAACATAACAGTGTCTGGGGTTTTTGTCCTGCATAAAAATAGTTGCTTCGTAAAGTCCCTTTTTAAGATGTAGAGACTCTTGTCAAGTTTGAAGTTTAAAGGACTTCACCATGGTAAGGAGGACCCTCCTCAGTGATAGTGAACTGAGAAAAAACATCATCTGCAAGAGGCAAAAACTGAGTGTATTTGTTAAACAGGAATTCCTGTTAGACATATTCTGCTACAGGACTAAAGTGACTGCAACTGAGACAGCCCATAGAAAACAAGTTCCCTTCTCTCTCTCTCACAATAACCTTACGACTGCTTTTTTCAACCTACTTTGCACTTTCCCTTCTTACTAAAATTCCACAAGACCTTCTGACACTAAGGTCTTTAAGCAAAGACTAGGTTCAAGAACACATGAGGAGCCTTGAATTTTATTTCCATCATTTGAAAATTGCTGACTATTCAATAAAGTCTTGCAATTACTCCACAGTATCTAGTCTGCAAGCCCCAATTGTATCTCTAAACTTAGACTACGTTCAAAAGCACCAGTGATATTCATTGTGTTCTCACAAAGTAACCTAACGATTACGCGGTGTTTGTCTTCCCAGTAGCGCTTCACTAAAAAGTCCACATACGTTACTTTACTTATCTGAAAATCTTATATTTATTTTCTCACAAGGTAACCTAGCAGGAACTGCCCTAAAAACATTTTCTAAAATGACACTCTTATGCACACCCCACACATGTTCGTTTATAAAGTCTCAACCCTTACCTCCCAAATCTGAGGCCAGTCTTAGGCAGACTGGCATGCTAAGAAGCCATAGAATAATTTCCTCCCTGAGAAATCCATTGAATACTGTCCTAAAATCAAGTCAGAGTACACTTTCTAATATCAGGCTCACCATGACTCTATGATCTCTAGCCTACTGACCCTAGTCTGTGCCTCAGGTCAGTGGAACCTGAAGGAATGAAATTCCTTATTTTTCATGGATTAATCTAATAACTATTACGTAAAAAACTACTTTGGAGACTTCCTCTAGTAATACTCTTCCTTGAATTTTATTGAAAAACAAAACATTGAAAACAATCTCTTCATTATTGTTACTGAACTTGTTAAGATCCTTGCCTTACTAAGTAAAGCACTTGTATTATCCCTAACTCCTACCTATGATGAGAGCTAAGGGCCTTTCAGTATCTCTCAAGGAAATGACATTTCTTATTTTCTCACAATGTAATATAACAGCAACTGTCCTAAACTACCTCAAGGCTCTTTCCTTTCAGTACTTTCATTCAAACTACATATATGTTATTTTACTGAACCCCATCTATTACACAAATGATAACATTTATCTAAGACCTGATTCAATGATTCCAGAAAGAATGATGTGTTATTTAAGTAACATAAGTAACTACTTCTAACTCCAATTTCAGCTAAGATGACTTCAATAGCACTTAAAGAAAATAGAGGTGATGATAGACACTTTCCTGATTCTGATACATTTCTCAGTTACGGTGGGAAAGGGCAGGCTGTCTGAAGCCAGTGTTGCTCGTCAACATCCACAGAGTGGCAGAGACCGCCTGAAAGAAAATGAGCCATATACTCTATGTATTAAACAAATATCTACAAGTACTTATTCAGTTATTTCAACTGTAAGAGGCCTGACAACTGAAATTATAAAGAAACATTGTGCATTCGAGAGGCCTGCAAGTATGGGATTTACTGTCAAAAGTAGTGCAAAACAAATGAGCATAGTCAGAAACTTCCAAGTATCAGTGCCTGAAATTTATCCTCTACTAGTTTTGGAAATAAACTAAGGAAGCTTCATTCCCCCCCCCGGGGATTTTCCTTCCCGCCTTCTTGAGTTTATTGACACATGAGCATTATGTTAAATTGACTCAAGAACTTCTCTTACTATTATTAACAATTCAATATAAATTAAAGTTAATTATAATGAATTAACCTTATAACCTATGTACACAATAACTAGGGTGTTGATTTCTGGTTCCCAGCTTTTAATTTTCCTTCTTGAAGTAACATGTTGCCTTCACATTTTGCAATTCTATTTTCAACTGCTGCATGTTTGAAGACTATTGTCACAGTCATTTAGATTATTTAAAATAATAACATAATATATGGGATGCATGCGCCTTTATAATGTAATGTGCATATACTAGTATTTCACATATTTTAGAATAATATGTAATTCTGGCCTCATTCTCCCTGATTCTTTGCTTGTGTATCTCCATGTAAGATTTAAATAATAGACAGAATTTTAAAATACCTGAAAATGGAACATACTTTAAATGCAAGCTTTAAATGCAACTTTAAATGCTTTCAATGCAAGCAAACACGACTAATCTTACAAAAACAAACACGGTTTCATATTACAGGAGGAATATCTCTTGTTTTGCTGTAGCAAAGAACAGTGTTTTGTGTCTACTAATTATATACTGCTTTCTTATAGATTTTCCTTATGTGTTGAAATGTAATAATGTTTAATTAAAGACTAAACTACAAAACAGGAGAGTTAAAAAAATATAACAATAAAAAAAAATAAAGTCTTGCAGACTTAGAATACTTGAGTTTATGACTGCAACTGTCTTGTGCAAAAAAGTAGGACTCATTATATAATGCCTTGTTGTTATAAGGAACTATTACTTCTTCATCACTAAGAATACACTTACGAAAGCAAAACATCTACAATATGTAGTGGTATACAAAAACACTCAATAGTTAACTAAGCATACGACTTCTTTGTGAAACAGAGAATATTCTCTTCCATTTGGTTATGAACTAATTAAATGCTTCAAGTTACACTAAATAATTCTTAAAATTATTCTAGAAATATTAGAAGAGGAGTTACCAGGAGGACTGTAATTTACTGGTCACATTATTTACCTTACTTCAAGTCTGCAAAAAAACTTTAATAGTCAGTTCAGCTGAAGGAGGAATTTCAGTACTGTTTGCTACAGTTTTTTCTTTTCCCCAAACCAAAAATTATAACTACTAGACCTTCTATCACTTACGAAGCATTTCATATCTTCCCAGTTGCAATCAAAGTGTAAAACACTCCACAAAATGCTAAGCAACTGCTAACTAAAAACTACAAATAGAATATACTTGGATTAGGGGATATGGCATCCACATAAAGGGCAACCTGGACATTCAGTAATTAACAAACAATGATGTGTAATAAATTTTTATCTACTCTTTACAATAACGAGATACTTTTTAGCAAGTCTGCTTCAGTACTGCAGTGCAAAGTTTCACACAAACTTAGTTGGAGGTACTGTGCTGCAAACAATGCGTTTAAATCAATGCATTGCTTAGCACTGAAGGAAAGCAAGAGCGCTTGGCATCTTACAGATCTAGTACTACTCCTACTTGACTTTTAGAGTTCTCAAAACAAAAAGTTTGTTTATTCCATCACAACTGCAAAGTAGTAAGCAAATGCGTGTGCACATTTAGAGACATGCTATTGCCCTGGTTCTTTTCATCAAGGAGTAAAGGACAGCAAGATTTGTTAGATACTCTAAAGATGAACGATAGAAATCTTACGCCTTTTAAAACGCCTTTCAGGAAAGATCTTATACCATTTTACTTCCAGACCTTCCAGCAGAAAGGGCTGTTTGGTTGTTCTTTTCAAATGTTTTACCACCTGCAAAAATAGCCTAACTGAATTTTGGAGTGAAATAACAAAAGAAGGTGAACAGGCACACAGAGATGAAGTGACCAAACATTGCCTCTGAGAAGCAGAGGTACGTCAGCTTCAGTGCTCATTCACTTTTCAGTCATAGGGTTAGATGGAAATTAGTATCAAAAGAAGAAAGAGGAGGATCGGTAACATGCAAAAGACAAGTGTTCATGGCGCTCTTACAGGTCACAGAAGACTGAAATCTATTAGTTTGTTGTATATTTCTGACTTTGACTAGAGATTCCAGTGGAATCTTGATGAATCCTTTGTTGAAACTATTTTATTGAAAAAAAATTCTCAGTTTTGACAGATTTGTACTTGCAACGGTAATTATCTACTGTTAAAATTTCTAGGCAGCTCTTGTTCGATTTATGAATAAATGTGCCAGCTACAGAAAGCTTGTGTAGTGCCTATTTCCTAATAGAAATAGGATGAGAACTGATTTCAGGTATTCAGATCTAATCGTCTCATATTATATTTTTAATTGTGAAATATTCCATATTTCAACATAAATCTTATCATACGTATTTAATTCCTCTAATAGGTATTCCATTCTACACTATTCCCTCTTAATTCAGTAGGCTATTTTTTATGATAACAAAGCACAAAGTGTTATCAAAAATATTATCAAAATACTTTGTAATTATTTCTTTCTGTTTCCTACTAGTGCAACCTACCTGATGAAA
Organism: Struthio camelus; assembly: GCF_040807025.1. NCBI lineage: Eukaryota > Metazoa > Chordata > Aves > Struthioniformes > Struthionidae > Struthio > Struthio camelus. The sequence goes on from NC_090945.1 coordinate 31,298,501, forward strand.
GTTTCCAGTTGACTTAACTCATCTACTAGACTTGTGCCATCCTCTGTATTCACTAGATAATCAAAATAAAAGGGGTGGTATTATGACAGAGTAAGGAAGACAGAGACAAAGCTGTTCTCTATCACTGCTTCCACTGTAAGTAATACATAAGCTAATGCCTTTAAACATCAAGTATATGTTCTCGCTTTAAAAGAATAAATTGCTAAATCTATATAAAGTCAACAGCACCTTAGAACACAGAGTATTTGGCATTTTTCACTTCTATTTTTTCATTTGGAAGATTTGCTGTATCTATTACCTTTTCGTTGGTAAATTCTCCTGGTGAGATTGAACATTTTTTATATCATTAATATTCTCTAAACACATATTCAGTGCTTTTATTTGATTTTGCTAAAAGCTGAAGCACTAGTCTTCAGAAATCACGTGCCTGGTACAATCTATAAAGGTGCCGATTCCAAGTGACAATCAATACATTGCAGGATGATACCATATGTTTACAGAAAAAAAAAAGGGGGGGGAAGAATTTATCATAACAAAGTCTTTTTAAGGAGCGTATGTATTGGACTAAAAGCCATTGCCCATCTTTAACCAGATTCAATCAAGTTAGATAGGCTTATATATTAAATCACAGTATCAGCAGACCACACATAATCCTATGATACAACCACCTGTCATCCCTATGTGATTTTTTAACTGCAGTGAAGAAGACATTTTCCTAATATAACTGCATTAATGACAATGCTTTTCTTAAGATTCAGTATAAAGAGAGACTGTAAAAAGACTGGAAAAAACACACCCTACTTTAGACAGGAAAAATTAACGTTATTAGTGACAATTACCTTTTTCTATAAGAAAATCACTTTCCTAACAGTAAGTGGTATTCATTGAAATTTACTGTTTCTTTCTTTTCTGAACAAAACGACATACAGAAGGACAACAAATAGAACCTCAGACTTTATGATTTAGAGAGTTTATATACTGTACCCGCATTGAAATTATTGAAGGCTCCACGTGGAATTTGATCTCCAAGACAGAACAGTTTTCATCCTTTTCAACTCAGAGAAGAAATGTTGGTCTGAAAGCAAGACAAAGACCACAAATTCTAATTCAAGCTCTTTCCCGGGCTGGTAAGAACCACCACACTATGTTACTACAGCATCTTTCAATAGCAACATGTTATAAGTATTATATTGGCTACATATTATTTCTGGGAGTTTTCTGTGCTTACTTCTAGAAAAAGAGTCTAGGAATAGCCTCAGTATCTGGCTTATATTTAACTAATAATCAAGTGAGCCAGGCACAAAACGCACATTCCATCTGCCTTAGTAATTGTTCCACATAAAGAATTAATAAGGTACTGCATTTGTTCAGACAAGAGACATATACGCTATGGATCTGTATGTCCTGATCTGAAACCATGCCAGGCCCACAGCGTTCATTTTGGTTATGAAGCGAATCTTTATAAACTTACCCTAGAATAACTGAGTCTTTAAATAGCTTTAAAATAGAAATGTCTCAAATACTTGCCGGAGAAAATCTGATCTTTTCAATGGCCAAAATCAAGGAAGCTTTCAAACTGTAGCAATACTATTGCAAAGCTTTAAGCATGAAGTCAGGACAAAATGCTTGTTTTAACCACTTTGTTAAGTGATTAAATGAAGCTTAACTAGAAAGCAGGAAAACTCACGCTAAGATCCCTTCAGTCTCTTCGGTACTTACTCCAAGGACTTTAACAGAACATTTGTTAATGCGATACAGCTGCTACTGTATGCAAGGCAAGTATATTATTTCCTCAAATGAATCAAAATAATAGTCAACCCCAAGTGTTAAATAAATAATAGTTAAGCTCATCCTATTTGTGTAGTACCCCTAATAAATACACGAGGCAAAGCACTGTACCCCAGCACTTCCCATTTTCCAGACTCTTTCACTTGCAGGTAATTTTTCCAAAGTTTAGCCCTTTGAATTAGTCCATGCTACATACCTGCATTGTCTATAAAGATGGTTCTTTTGTTTTGGGGGAATGAGATTAGGGAACTTAATGTACTACACGGCTTCATAGAAAGTATTTTATCAGTCTTTTGAGCAGTTTTATTACTTCTGTTCTTTTACGTAAGGTATTGAAATTTGGCAGAGAGCTGTCAAAGGGGAGCCTTGTGTCAGTCTTATGAAAAGTTACCCAAAATTTGACAATAGGGCAAATCTTCAAATCAACGTTCACGAGTGAGCTGGGTGAAAGGATTAACCTGGATACTGTTATGGACTTTGCTATAATTTCTTTGTCAGTTCAGTAAATCTTCAGTGTCTGCCCATCTGGTATGTTTCTTAAACCCAAACTCCTTTTTTTTTTTTTTTTTTTTTAAATCTAGTTAAACTGTTTAACCTCAAGCATTAGTCTCTTCATTCATGCACAGATTTAAATATCCAGATTTGTAGAGCAACCAAATGCTGCTTATGTTTTCAAGAAAATTAAACTCACTCTTCATAAAAGATAACTCTGAGGTAAATATTCAAGCCTATCATTATATTGTCATTTAGAATAAGGTTTTAATCCTATCGCAAACTTCCAAACAACCGAGAGAATTAAAATACAGTCAGTAATCTTTTGGAATTACAGTATATCGAGTTCGTATTCACCCACTCCTGACTGTCATTTCCTAGTAAAAGCTGCACTGAGTGAGATTTGTGCTGCCTGCATGAGACCATGAAATCAAAGCTTAGTACACTGTACATCAGGTGTGATGCTCTCCCATAAATGTATTCCTTCCACTGAAGCACATCTTCATAGTTCCTTCAACCATGGAGTTGCTTCCAGATGCAGTGGAGGTTTCCAAGATAAGGCAATAACTTTTCTGATTAATAATAAAGTAATGGGTAGATAAAAACTCATTTTTCCCCAGGCCTTCACATATGATTCACTGCTCTTTTGCAGGTGAAGTGATCATTTCTATGACCCAAGAATAACAGTGCTATTTCACAAAAGAGTGTGAAGCTCCTGTCACTGACAAACTTTATTTTTTTTGTCCTTGAATCCTGTTATTTTTCTGTGTAATGGTTATTTACTTTAATTTTTCAAATAAGTTAACCTAATATTTGTGAAAGAGACTTTTATTTATTTTTGCAACATAACATTTTTCTCTTTGTTAATTTAAGAGTTCTTACTGAGAAGTCAAATCGAAATTTGACCAAAGTCCATAAAAAGAGCCTGACATGCATGTTTTGTTTACCCCACTTCTAACAAAACAGATTCCTTCCCATCATTTTTTCCTGAAGTTTCTAAACTTTGTCATTACAAAATTCAGCCCACTAAAACAAAAATAAAACCCAACCCCAAAGTAATTTTCTTTGTCATAACTGGTATGAACTTGTCCTGTCAAGTTTTGCAATTCATAATCTGAATTTCAATTTCTCTGTTATTGTTTTATTTTTCTCCCTGTTACTATATTACTAAATATTCAATTAAACTCAAAGGAGTCAAATTCCTAAAGCAGGAATTCATTTCTTCATTTTGTCATCTAAATCTCAATTGTAATACTGGTAACCCCTTACTTAGCTTCTATTCTACACGGGTGGTACCTAAAAAAACTCATTTAAGTTTACTGAATGTCTAAAGTTTTGCTTCTGCAAATACAGAGGCAGGACGCAGGTTTTTTTCCTGCATCAGCTCAGCTTCTATGTTGTGTTTGGCCCAGTAAGGATTAAGGAGCTAAGGATTTTCCTATTATGTCTCCTGGGGTTTTGAGTATTGATTTGCAGAATATAACTAATAAAGTTGATTCCTGAAAAAATTAATTAGTTTGATTTTTTCTGTTTTAGACACTGAAAGGAAAATGGTTTGGGCAGCCTCCAGGGTTATCAGAGATACGGGCTTAACATGCAGAAAGAGTTCTTCTGGATTCCAGCTGGAATTGGGACCAGCTACCTTTCTGCCGACGCACACATGGCTTTGGTACTCCATATAGGGCTCCAGATATGTATTTCTAATGATCATTAAGTGTGATTGTTATTGCATCTGGCTTTAATGTTCAATCCTGCTGGACAATGCTTATTATCCCTCTGAATTTATTTTTTTTCTTTTTGACTGTACTAGGAATAGATGCATGCTTAAAGTTATTCATGTTTACTCTAGAGTTGAAACACAGGGGTTTTGAGAGCTTTTTGGTTCTGCCTCCCTTAACTTAGGCTACAGTTATCTTGAAAATAAACATGTCTATCATTGTATTTGTAATCTTAATTACAATATTTTCAGACAGAACAATTTTAAACCTTATAGGAACTTCAAAAGTATATATAATTACAAAAATTCAATTTGAGTTTCATTTAAATATTTAATATAGTTAACGGTGATACATATTTTAAATGAAATGTTCGCTTAGTCTATGAAATACCATAGGTTTTGTTGCTATTATAGCTAAGGGTAAAATTTACTCTCAGATCCATTTGGCAAATCTTCATTTGAAGCTGTTCATATACCTTGTCACAAGGTTGAGGAAGCACATGAGAAGACATTGCTGTGCAACGTTATCTCTAAGATTATAAAGCCACCAGAAATATCTAATGTTCGTCATAGTAAAGGAGCGCAAATGCATTTTTATAAAGCTCTAGTCAATTCCTAAATTATACTAGTACAGTTTTGAATTGGCTTGATAAACTAATAATGAGACCTCTCTTGACTCAGGGACAAACAGGGTAAATTACTATTTTGTGGTGGGGTTGTTAAATTATGCAGGGTCCATGTGAACTAATACCTATGGGCAAGCCAAATCATCTCACCTGTGACCTGATCCAGTGACTTCAAAGCTGAATTACTGATCCAGTGCTACAATTAGCTCCCTTTTGTGTAGGTGGAGAATCCTTTAACATCAGGACACAAACTTGGATTGTCTCAGCTTGATGCCCATTTTCATCACTGCCAACAGTTGCAATCAACCTACTGTTCCTGCAGCAAACAGTTCTGGAAGCTATTAGTGCTCACAGATCTTAATAGACAGTGTTGCTGCACATTTGCAGACAACTGTTCTACACAATTAGTGTCAAACCAACCTACTACACCAAAGTACTCTGAACAGGAAGCTGTGAGGCATGAAAATTATAATGCTATTGGAGAGTACTTACAAAAATACATCTGATGCAGTATTCACTTTAAAAGGCAAAACGGACTTTCCCAGCATACCTTTTTAATTTTTATTTTAGAATAAACAGAAAGTGGCTTTGAAAGTACAAGTAATAAATGCCACATAGCAATTCAGTATTCCTGAATACAGAAGTAAATGGAAGTAGATCTATAAAATGAAAGAATACGAATAAATTAAATGCTAAGCTCACGTTCTTTTATTGATAAATGACCTCACATTTATCATAAAAGCTATTGTAAAGGAAAATAAGCTCCAGTATATGTAATTTAAGAATATTATGCTGTACTCTTGATGTTCTGTGAAGCTTTTTCTGGGTGCACTCTGCAGAGCTTAAAGCGGACTTTTTCAAAAACTTCATTTCCATGATGTTCAGAATAGGTGCCATGTATAGGGTAGGCCCGAAAACATGACATAAAACTCCCTATTATGTTAGTTATGTTAGGCCTAAAATTAATATAGTACAAAGTGGAAAGAAAACATCTGTAGATATTTTAATTTAAAGGAGTCATTTTAGCTTGCTTCAGAAAGCTGTGCTCAGAGCTTGAACTTTCATCATTAGAAAGAATCAGAGTTTGACATAAATTGCAGGGGTAGCAGCGCTGTTATTATGGCTCTTGCACTCAGGGCTAGATTATAACTATAATAAAGATGCCCTAAGCAAATGAGAAATTGGCAGCCATATCACGCCGCATCAGAGAACAGGTTTCCATGTGTCCATCCACAGTTCTTGCTGAAACGCTCTGGCTGTTCTGCTCCTTAACCCTTTTTCCCCAATGGAAGGTTCTTCTTTTGTTGCTTTGCACAGAGAAAAGGGTCTGCACACTTTTTTCATCTAGCTCTGCCCTCTTCCTGTGCACTTCATGGAAAGAGATGACATAAGCCCCTGCATTCCTTTTCCTCCTCTATGCACTCTGAACCAGGCTGAGCATGCTAGCAAGAGGTATTTGATTGTTTGAGGAATGGTATTATTGAGCTCAGTGACCGGTTAATGCTAGTCTTCAGTACTTTCAGCCTCTGAGGTAAACATTAGAAAATCTGACTGATTATATGAATGCTTCTGCCCTACCATCAGTCAGGATTTTTGCCTTATACATTAATATTTGTTAGCTAAATAAGAATTTGTTACTTGCCTCCTCTGCTGTAAAATATTGTTTTCATGATTTACTATGATATTAACTCTCTATTTTTCCCAAGGAATTGCATTAAGAAAAATAAACATTCCAGTTATTAAACTATGTGGTTTACATCACTATAATTCAGTAAAAAAGAACTGAACTCAACTAACAGCGTGGTTGTGCCACAAGGGAAAAACAATCTGCAGCAAGACATCAAATTGGTTTCAGCAAAATAGCTGAAGAGCCCATGCCAAAGGATGCTGCTGCTGCATTGTGTTTGCATTTCTGTGATGGGATTTACATAACTCAACATGACATTATATTGGCTAAGACACAAATCTAGTCTTTAATCCAACAATCCAGCATAGAGCTCACTACGTTGTGTCACCAAGATCCCCTCTGCCAGGCTTCCGTATCTTGCCCAGCCAAATACAATCTTTATGCATATTTATCCACTTAATACTTGCTGCATGTCATCCAGTGCCTGCATGCCCACAAAGATACAGTATACAGATACACAATGCTTTCCTAGCAGACAAGTTATTTGCCAGTGATACATAAGCCCTGAAATGGCAACTGTAATTTTGTTCACATAGTGAATTAAAATACATCTTTCCTCTATTAAATCATCATTGCCCCTTTAATTTTTTCTGCTGTGTCTTTCATTCCCCTCATGTTTACTGGCATTTAATGAGTTTTTAGCAAGAACACCATTAGAATCACAATCCGTCCATTAAGCGTATCACCAAAGATGTACTTCTGCAAAACACTAATGAAGAACCTAATTCTAAATCTTTGAAAGAAATCTTGATGCTTACTCAGATAGCTCCTGTGCTGCCCAAAACTTCCCTTCAAAATTACTGTCACAGTCCTCTGTTGATTCCTTGCCAGAAACAAATCTGCAGTATCCTTGAGGTAAGGTAGATATATAAACTTACTTCTAAGCTGTAAAGTGCTCCTGATCGCAATATCAGTAACACTACAGGGCTGGTCAATGCCTCCTTACAACAAACAATACAATTCTACTAGCTTGGTGTTTAATCCTAAAACCAACTTTCTGTTTAAGTTTTGCTTTTCATAGACACAAACCTCCTGTAAAATGATGTCATTATATAAATATTCCATATGACTAAGAAATATATACGAATTCTGGAGAAGATAAGCTGACTTAAAAATCTGTATAGACAATTCATTCTCAATTCTTCCACTCTTCTTTAAAATGAGGAGGTTCTTTAAAATGTATCCTTTATTTCATCTGATTCTGATCCTTTCATATGATTCATTCTGATCTTTTTTCATCTCTCATTCTCCCCCTTCATACACATTTTTTTGTCTCTTGATAATTGTTTTGTTGTCTGTCATCTATTCTCTATATTTTCAAAACTGACTTTGTTTGCACACTGGGTCACCTCACTCCTCAAAACTTGAATTCCCACAAAATCATTTGAACTTCTTCAATCTACCAGCTCCCTTCTTGCCTATACAGACCATCTTCAGTCTCTGTTTCATATTTACAGTCTGTGATCCTGTTATTTCTGAGGCAGTTCCTTCGTTCTGCTTTCCTTAAAAGCCCACCCTGAATTGATCAGGGCAAATCCCACAATCAGAAAATCCATTCCTACTTCATATTTCCACACGCTCCTCTTTAAAGCAGACGTTCTTTCAGCTGGTATCTGTAACTTCTAGAGCACAGCTGAACCGAAAATTGCAGAGAATAAAGCGGTTAACTTAGCCCACTTCCTTGGGAGACTCTTCCTGCCCAAGAGACTCTGATACGGCAATGTCATCCAGGCTTGTTGTGACCTCAGATTACAGGGAAAATCACAAAGCTGCACTGAGGAAAAAAAAAAAATCCGCAAACAGAATTCACCAGTACAATCCACTCTTGCAACCAGTTTGCTTGTTTTTTTTTTTTTGAAAATTTTCTGCATAACAGTCCTTATTTAACCTTCTTTGAGGCAACAGCTGGCCATGAGTTAGGCATAACTAGATGCAGGCAAAAATATCCTGCAAGAAATGCATCATCTTACTATGCACTCACAAGCTCTCTTCAACTCAGCTGTGCAAAACATTTTAGAGCTTCTCTCAACTATCTGGAAAAAGCTGAGGTCAACCGGAGCACTCCAACTAACACTGCCTGGATTTAATTTTCTCTGGCTAACAGGGTCATTCTCAGTAAAGACTTGTCAGTTAAGGCTTCACTTTCCCATGTGCTCTGTCAGAGTTCAAGTCTGTTGAGCACAGTACAAAAGTCAATTTCTCTTCCACTTTTCTGCTGTGCCTTCAGGATGTTTGTGACTGTTGATTTAAAACATATCCTTTCTGTTCTGTTGAAATAAAAATAAAGGTATATATTATTAGATTTTATTTCTGCAGTCAAACACTTGTTAGAAGAGCCAAATTTAAGAGAGTGATCGAAAAGTTTGGAACCTCCAAGGATCTCTATGAAACAAAAATTCAGCACTCAAACTGGAACTTTCTGAAAGAAAATAGGATTATGTTGTTTCAAGCTGTATGAAAAGCACTACAAAGTTACAATAAAGAAAATTTAAAAAAAAAAGAAACTCATAAGCTGTTACTAACATCTGTCACCACACAATATCCCAGTAACTATACCTTCATAGTGGTTTAGCACATCTTCACTCTGAAACACCATCTGTTCTGATCTATAAAAACTAAATTTGTAGTATTGGGGGAAGGTTCTTTTTTTTTTTTTAAAGTCAGTAAATTTAATTTGTATATATTAGTAGCTATAATAAAACATGTATAGTTAGAGTATTTTATTAGTAATAAGCAAAACAATGCTGTTAGCTAGAAAGATTCTAAAATGGATTTGACCATTGTATTAGAGTTTCTCAGGGACAAGCTGAGACAGATCAGATGATAGCTCTATGACTCTTCTATAAAGTGTAAGTCTAGACTTCTCTTAGACACAAATGCAAACATGTTGATATTTCAGCAAGATCTAGTTTCCAAATGCACTGTCTGAGAATTCACTCTAAGAAAAACCTATAGACAAGCTAACTCTCCTTAAATATAGCATTCAAAATGTAACTTCAGTCTGCAGCCAGTTCTATCTGCTGCTCCTCACCTCTACTTCTCAGGAAATGACTGAGGAGAGCGAACCAAGCTAAGAGTATAAAAGGAAACTAATCTGTCAGGAGAACATTTCTTGCTCTTCAATGCCTGCAATTAACATCCTGGTCTTCTCACATTCAAAAGTGATGTTTGTGTGGATTTATAAAGAGTTGGGATAGAAAACTGCATTTCTATTAATGCAGAAATCTACAATAATCTAGGAACTCTTTGCAAAAATTTGACATTTGTATCTGTTTCCTGCAGTGCAAGTGTGCCACTTCCAGAGTGCTGCTCTGATTCGTGGATTTGAAAAAAATGAAAACGGTTATTAGGATTTAAACACCAAAAAGATAAGGAAAAAAGGTAACTAGGAAGCATACCATTTGGAATTAATTCGGAATTAGAAGCATACCATTTGGAATTAATTCGGAATTAGAGTTGTCATAAGAAGTATGCTGTTAGAAATGAAAGCGCTGGTTGAAGGAAGCATTTTTTTGTCTGGGAACACAGTATTTCAGCCTTTAGGCTGGTTAGAATACTTCCAGAGAAAGAAGCTTTCAGTGAGCAAAGCATTCAGCAAGGACACAGTTGAAGCAAACAGCACAGAAAGCGTGCCACCTAAGAGTCAGTATCTGCCACTATTGCTCACCCTGAACAATAATATTGGGTTTTTAGCTAAAATTTCTTACCCGTAGGGAATGCTTGGGCCACATTCTGTTCAAAGCAACAGAATCTCTCAGAAGTGAATAAAGTGCTTCTCAGCACTTTACAGTAATCTTCCCTGCACTGTCAAAAGCTTCAGCTTCAGTGACATCTTGTAGAGAGTCTATAAGTGACCCTTTATAGAACAGGTGACTACCTATGTACATGTGAATCTATCCTGGACACAGCCACTAGGCAGTACATAGACTATCATAAATCGGTAGGGTCTCTTTTTTTAACAATATAATCTTTAGCTGGTAAAGGATTTCTCAAAACTTTTCTGACACATACCAGTTTTGCCAGAAAACTTTCATTACAAGAGCTTCCTTAGTCCTAGTTAAAACTCTGAGTCAAAACTACACAATAACTGAGAAACAATAAGTAGCTTGATTGTCACAGTACTCCCCTTGTATGAGAGGCTCATATTAAACCTGTGCAAGTCCAGGATGCAGTTCCAGACCTGACATACACTCATTATGAGCACCATGCTATTAACGATTTTACTGTTTAGGGACTTTTTCCTTCTGTTGTTTTCGCAGAAGACTGGGAAAGATCTACCTTTCAAGTAAGTATAGGATGGACTCTATATATCTATGTATGTAAGTATATATACATAGATATTTATGAAGCCAGGAAAAAAAGCTAAAAACAGAAAAAACATCTCTCACTCAGATCTCTTTACAACAGCAGCAGCTAAAACTCCAAAATCAAAATGAAGGAGAATCATATGAAAGAAATTGCAGAGTTGATTATGAAAATCTATATATAATGTTTGCACGGCTTGTCTGAATTATAGTTATTAGAGATTGACAAGCTACTTGATATTAATATAAATATCTTTAACCAGAAAACACCAAATAGTAACTGCAAGAAATCAAGATGCCTTCAGTCTTTTCATCAGTGAGATCCAATACTGAAGTAGCTTTTCTTTGGGTTAATATCTGCAAGAAACCAAACTTGTGAGCAGCTGCTGGAGAAAATAGCTTATTGATGTTATGCTGGAAAAGAACATGAGTCTTGCAATCTGTGCAGCAACAAAATGCAATAAGAACTGTACATTTGATTTTAGATGAAATATTCGTTTAAAATGTTTACAACTGTAGTACAGCCTTTATTCAATATTTCTTTCATTGCTTTAACTTTGTAGAAACAACTTCTGAGCAGTGGGTAAGCTTCCAAAATAGAATAAATGATAGAGTAGGAAAGACAATTTATAATGCATAGTAGATGGAAGAACAGGTGCATCAGAAAGTTTTGTATTTTGGACAGATTGTAAAACTGAGATATTTGGATGTGACTGGATTATAAAGTCTATAAGCAGAGGCAACGTGAGGAAAAAAGAAATAAAGTAAACTGTACTTCATTTGCTAAGCATTATTGTTCTGACTTGAAATACTACTTAGAAACACTCTGGGGCGGGGTGGGGGGAACACATCTGAAAATAAATACAGGGAAACTTCCCTCATTTACTATTTTTACTGCTGTTTATTTACTTGTTGTTAATATTATCTAGGTTACATTACCTTATATTACAGACAATTTCTTCTTTAAGTGCACAGGTATATCAAGTCAATAAGGCTCCCTTAGATTTAAGCTAAATGAAAAATGCATCTCATTCATTCCAGTCAAAATCTAAACTCTAGCAACAAATCTGTAATCGATATATAGATGTTGCAAATTTCTCTCAGTTTAAATCAATCCCGCTGTCCTTCAGGTCTTTATCTTCTGAACTTCCCCATTTGTCTTTTACCTCTTCAAAACCCTTAAAATATCCAGTCCAGTCTTGTTGGCTACTTGATTCGTGGTGGATTTACAGTCTTAGCCGGGTAACACAGGAAGTTCACAGCAGGGCAGGAGTTGTCATCACAAAGTCAGGACTACTAGCTCAATGGGGCACAAAGCTTGGAGCCAGATTTTCAGTTATGGTAGAGGAATTTTCAGGGGAAATAAAATACATTCATCTGCATCAAGCTATCTTTAAAGTTCCCCTGATCTCCTATGCTTTTGAGAGAGTTTTTGTGAAGCATAATTAGACTGTTTCAGCTATGGGGAACTGTCAAAGCAATCCCTAGGTATTTCTTGCTTTGTCTGTGAACATATAGACCGGTCTGCACTCCTTTCGGCTAGCTGTGATCCCTTATACTGCTATGAGACTTCTGCCATAGTCTAATCCTCCTTCAGAAAAAGCCTTTTGCTAGGGAAAAGAAGCAAAATGTACCTTAAACAATGTTTTTAATTGGCTTAATCCTATAAGGAGATAAAACATGCCAAACATCTTTAAAACTGATTGGCATAGTTAGAATAAAAGGTATAAGAATGTTACAGTAGTTACTCAACATTTGGAAATGCAAGAAAGATCCTTACTTGTAAAGTGCTCTAAAAAGTATCATTCCTAAAATAATATGTCCAAAGCAGGTAGGAATGTTGGAGAATTTTATTTTGAAAAATGGTATTAGTATCTTTTCAAATAGTTTCCTTCTACTCAAAACCCGTGACATCTAAAAGTGCATGCCACTCTGCTCATGCCTTCCTCACTCACATCCCTCACCTTATCAACTTAGTGAGCGTTGGTTACCTACCACCGCTATTACTTCTCTCTACGTTACCTGCTTAAGTTCTTGTTAATATGGTGAAAAAAGATTGTACTATGTCTATGGGTTATATGTATTTACACAAGAAGCAGGCCTTTCCTCTTCCTCTTGACATTGTAAGTCAAATCAACTTGAAGGCCTTATAAAGACTCAAATGCGTAGGTATCGTAAGTCATAGCTACAATCTTTAAATCTCATGCTTTCATCTCTACAGTATGTTGTTTCCCTGCTATGAATGAGTATAATCACAGACCTGTATAATGTTACTACTGGGATGTCCTTGCGTTCTTTAATCAAGAGAAATACTCTTGATAATAGGAGTTTTGTAGCAACAAAGACTGGCTAGGGACTTCAGGATGTGGCCTGAAACAAATGTTTAAAAAATAAAAAAATAAAAAAATAAAAAACCCCACACATACAGCGAGTAAATAGTTTTTTCCTTCCCACTGTTGAGAATCAAATCTGGCTTACAATGCACAACCATCCTGCCCCATCATGGAGGGATAGGCATACACTGGTTATTTATTTAAGTGCACACAAATGCACATTGTACCATAAGTTTTTTTGAATCTGATTTATTTTTAAGTCTATATCTCCACTCATTTTATTCATTACTAACATGATGCTAAATGCTGTAAGGTTTAGCCTATTTTAAATTTTCCACATCTTCTATCACATGGGATTTAATTTATTTGGAAGAGATTTAATTTTTTTTGACATTTTAAATGCACAGCACTTTCAGTTACGTACTACATGTGTAAGGTCAACACCAAAGTAGTAATGTCTGACAAAAGTGTAATTCAAATATTTCTTAACTGCTTTAAGTATAAGTAAAGGAGGAAGTAAAAGTTCTCTGAATTAACTAATGGCCTGAACTCATTTTCTACGTTATGCAGATTGCTGTAGAGAGCCTTCTCGCATGATCTCAGTGTTAAATTTGAAGAAAACTTGCTACTATATCCACTCTTAACAGACTGAAAAAATTAGTTAAAGAAAATCTGAGTTTAAGAATCTTGATGTCTGCTTTAAGAAACTCACTAGTTTCACATACTTTACTTCATAATGATAAATTATAAAACTACATTACCAAATTTTCTCTTGTAAAAGAATGTGTAGTTACAATTCTTTAAAGATGGAGGGACAAAAGGAAGAAGGTTTATAGAATATACACAATTTTTACATGTAAGCTTTCAGTTTGAATATTTTGCAAAAATTAATAGAAATTACTAACCATTTTGAATTCCTAAAGTAACAAGCATGCAAATAAGTTATCACAGAATAAGTTATGAACTTACCAGCTTTATCTGTATTAGTGAATTAAATGGTGCCCAAGAACATCCCCAGTCACTGGAATGTAACCACCTGTATTAATACACTTTCAGAAATCGCTGCAGTATGGATTTGGCCTTGGCAATTAATGGTCTCCCAAACAATTCACAGAAATAGTATGTCAATCAGAATGCTCTTAATAGGCAGTATGCACGCTATTAATAGGCAGCATGCACTCTGCTTTGGGGGCTAAGAGACTTTGCATAACTCGCTTAAATGAGAAATGGTCAATGCCAGGAAGCCTCAAATTTCCAAGAGCTCTTCAAGACACATTTAATTTAAATGTAACTATATATTAAGCCAAAAAAAAAAAAGGCAATCAGTTTTAAAATAATTCAGTATGTTCTAAATAGCAAATGTCTTAACTGGATCAAAAACTGGACACCTCAAAGTCACACACTACCAAGTAGAGTGATTGTTCATTAAACCATTACACTGTATGCCACATGCACAGTGTTTAAACAAAGTTCTTGCTATTTCAATGGAATCTGAACTGAAATATTGAATCTTTCACTCCTAATCTCTCTTTTATATGAATTATAAAGAAAGGATTTATGACTTTTTGATATAAAAAAGAAAAAAAAACCTAAAAACTGAAGAAAAATGTCAGTCTTTTGATTTTAAATAAGATTCAGCTCATTGGTATAGCCAAATGGGAAAAGTAATGCTCACAATTTAAGTCTTAGATTATTATTTTTTATTTAATTCCAATACAACACTGCTCTGTGATCACTACTTTAGCGGATTTTAATTAGAGTTGGACAAATTACTACTTACAAATATAGTCTGATGAATTTGGTCCAATTCTCTGCCCAAGACCAGATGTGAACAGATTTTGAGTTTTATTAATATTTGCTTAAATCATGGCAAACAAATTCCAGCCAGTGAGTTCTTGATAAATCGCTTAGTTCTCTATTCACTCTTTATTATTGCTGCTGTGCTGTGAGACTGGGGGTCTAAATTAAAATATTTTTGCTTTCCAAGAAGCAGAGTGAATCCCATTAAAAGAGAGAGAGAGAGAGAGAGAGAGAGAGAGAGAGAGATTGACCAATAATTAATATTGACCATTCATTCACATATTGATACTCTTTTCTCAATGTAAAATTGATTATTTTAATAATCAATATTGACTATGGTAATTTTCTGCTACATTCCACAGAAATGTTTGCACAAAATAATTTAAAAATGTTATATTGTGTTTTACAATGCATGGACACTGCTGATTTGAGCAATTATTGTAAACAGTTATTTTACTCTTGTAGAATATGACTATTAGGCTTATATGATTCTGTAGGTATTATTTAAGTTTGGAATATTGAAAAGTCATTCTCTGCCTTTAGAAACATGGATAACATCTGTCTAGTGTTTTACCTTTCTATAAATCCGGTTTTCCAAAACAGTGTGATCTTCTAAGCTATCATGGTATCTAAAATTGTTAAATCTGACAGATTTGTTCCTTGCTTTGCTATGTGACTGTGAGTTTTTTTTTTTCTTTCAGAAATTATTCTTGTCCTAGATTCCTAACAACTCTACAGTGTGGGCTCTGCACAGCTCATTTGTTCACAAAGCACCACAGCCTCTCTCTAATTGAAAACAATCATCTTTTTCCTCACACTTAACGAACTCATTAAACAATATCTATCCAAATAGAATTAAAGGTATGCTTTCAATTCACTGGTCTTGTAATCATGTAAAGGTGGTGTTTCCTAAAAACTTCAAATTTTCTCTTCTAAACAAAAGCTCTAAACTTCTTGTCTCATGGTTACTTCTCCAGAGCAAATCTTCTGAGCTCTCTGTTGCTGAAATACAGCTCAGTTAGATCTCTATTTTTGCAACATTATTATGCATTATGGTATTAGCTGTAGGTTAATAAAACAGGGAATACAGTACCTTCAGGAGATAGATTGTCACTGGTGTTTCTAGTGAGTTGACGTATCTCCTTGCAGCCTTGAGTGAAACAAAGATATTGCTGTCCTTGGTATTTACCGTCTAAACTTTAAAGCAGATACACATACTTGTCCCTAAAGTATCTCCCCAGACAGGTGTTTTTATAGACCTTCTATTTCTTGCTATTTAGAAAGCCAAGATGCCTAAATTCAGTGTTCTTAAATCCAGTAACGGAAGTAAGAACTGTGATGCCTTAATTTTAGATGCTAATCTATAGGTTTAGCCCTATGTCTCTTTTAGTTCCTCTACGCCAAGCAAAATACTGCAACTTAGGAGATTTAGAACACAGAAGAGTTTAAAATAGGGAGAAAAGAGATTTCCATGAAGGTTAGAAGAATTTCTGGATAGAACTTGTTAAACGTGAAGCTTTTAAGCATCAGGCTGCTCTTCCTGACAGGCTTGTAAAATCACTGGAGGCAGACCTCTGCTCCTGAAAATCACAAGATTGGTGGTACTCTATTTTCTGCATTCCTGTCTGAACAAGCACTTTTCTAACTGTGATTACCATGGCAACTCTTATTAGATACTTTATTATCTAAGTCAGAGCTAGGGAACAGATTACCCTATTTCATATAATCACGTCTTGGGTAAGTAAGGTTGAATAATCAATGCAATGCATTTTCAACCAATTTATTTAAAATATGTCATGGTATAATTTTGCCTGAAAAGAATAAATGAACTTTTCAGTAATATTAAGGACAAAAAAAAGTCAACACACTATTTTTCTATTATCATCATAGACAAATTAATGAATTATGTAGTGTTCCTAAATGAATGTAAAAAATCCCAGTTTCATAAAGTCTTCTCACTTTGACAAGATGGTGCAAGTTCTCATTGCTAAAGGAAATTACATTCATAAAAACAACAAAATCAGTTTTTAAAAAACCTGAGATCAACTAAGCTAGAAATACAGGTTTCATCCGCTTTGCCTGTTACCACTGTGCTCGTGAGGTCTTTGAATTTCCTCTTCTAAATCACTTAATCACCAAGAGCTTTGCATACCATAGTTTTCCAGTTTTCGCAGTGAAATCAGAGAACTGAATAGTATAATTATAGACAAAGTAAGAACATATTAAAATTAAAGAAAGAAATATTGTATTTAGATGACATTTGGCAGGACAGAGTATCCATTAAAATTCTATTCCTCTTTGAAGCTTGATTGCTGGACGTCCCCTAGATCAGGGGAAGAACTTCAGTGATCTGTACTTGAAAGTATATTTGTCTCAGAGGCAGAAAGAATTAATTATACAGTAGTACAGTGTTTCTTTTTTTCGATGCTGCCACTGTCACACACATTTTAAAACTTCCTGAGGAGGTGCCTGCGATAGCATTTAGATTTCAACTTATATTCAGGAAATATCTAACAAAAAACATTTTTGCATCTTTTTTTAAATATGGAATAAACGTTTGAGGGAGCACTTTAATTACTTCAAAAACCATTGTAGTAAGCAGGTTTCAGATACTACCCTGTTTCCCAAGCCCATTTTGAATTTTAAACTAGAATAATTTTAAGTTCCATAGAAAGGAAACTTGTGTATCCACCAAATTTTTGCAGCACTCAATATTCCCGTTTTGGATGGTAAGGGAGTCTCCAAAAGACAAAACAAAAACAGGAAACAAACTACCCAGAAGAATCATGATTATTCATACAGAGTTTATCCATAGTAAAGGCAGCACTGAAGCAGATGACCTTTATTTGAGGAGGTACAGAAACTGCAGCTAATGTGATTAATCTCACTAGGAACAGCTAACCCTGAACTGCTCCAAATTCCTCTTTAGTAGCTTGGGGAATATAAGGGGTTCCCTCTTCCAGCTGGCACCATTGATAAATTTAAACTTTCTGGGCTACGTGAATTTTCACCCATTACTGCAAACAGCTGGGGAGAAAAATGCAGAGTGCATCTTATGTAAATTGTGAACTTCTAAGTTGGTTGCATCATACCATTTAGGAACTTTGGAGACAAATTTGGGAGTCAAGTTTAGCACATTCGACTGCTTTAGCCAAAGACTCATCCCTTCTCTGACTGCAATCTCTGCTCAGAATTATTTCCAGTTCAAGATTTTATATAAACTCCAATTTTCCTGCTGAAACAGTGATTACCTCAAGTCCCCTGTATAGACTCTATACAGTTCCTACACCTCAAGGCATCACTTTTTGATAGCCTTCTCTACTTTTTTGTTCCCTTTAAGCAAATTATGTTTACTCTAAGTAGTGTTTTTCAATAATGCTGATAATATCTACTTCACAAGACTCCTACTTAATGAGCATGCTGAGGAAGGAATGAGTTGAAATTAGTTATAAAACTAATTATTTACAAAAATAACAGCATAAAATTTTTAATCATGTTTATTTTGTCTGTGGTCAAACTCACTGCTTTAAAAATTATGTTATATAGAAAGGTAGAATAAATACTTCCAGGAAAAAGCGTTACGATGTAGAGTACTGAGCTGACTCAGAAAGGGTCAAGACTGCAGTGGGAGGAAGTAACACGCATTTTTCCTTAGCTGAGCAGCCATGTGAATTAGAAATAGAGAATGAGAGCTCTATGTAATCCAACACCCCATAATTTTCTTGACTCATGGATCTTATCCTCAGTTTTATTTCTTTTTCTACATTGCTTTTTGTTGTGCTTTTATTGTTTTCATATTTCTATTGATAAAAATAGGTGTTCTCAGGTCTGATTAATTCTGATGCTTTAATACGACCTTCCAGTGATACAGATACAGATCCAGCAACACAGAACTTCGACTCCATTAGAGCACACTGTCATAACCCTTTTTTTTTTTTTTGGAAAAGAAGGTATGAAAATAAGTCCCTTTAAAAATCATGTGATTTCCTAAATCAACAAGGGAAAAACGTAACATTTGGCTCAGTGCTTTTTTGAGAAAAGTCTAAAGTATCAACAGGTCTAAGTACTCTCAGAAAAGTAACTAATACATGTTTTCAATGAACCAGTGTGAATCAAATAATAGGACATATCTTGCAGAAACTAGAATAATAATAATGCAAGGATCTCATCTGACTGTACTTTTACAACTTTTTCTAAAACATGTTACAAATAGAAATAATTTTAAATACTAGCCAATTTATTTTTTCAATATATAAATAGATTAATTAAAACAGCAATGAATGTAACAGAAGACTTCCCAATGCCAACCTGAACACCAACTGTGGCAGCCTATCCAGCTACAAAGAGCAGGTACTTAAACTTCTAATCACAGAATAAGCAAAAGCTCACATAAACATACAGATGCATCTGAGTACAAGTATCTCTTTAGATCAACGGAAGGCAGAATCTCAGGTAAAAGTTACCTTTAAAATATGGTCCGGATGATCTTCAAATCATAGCCCAACACCCAACAGTATAGCACTTGATAGGGAAAACAGATAATGAAAACAAGTGCAAGTACAGGAAGCATCTTATGTTGTGCAGTAGTTTATTCTTAAAGTAATTTTAACTATAGAGTATACAGATATTTCCAGCACAATATTAAAAAAAAAGTATTATTTCCTGAAAGAGATAAAAAAAATGAATCACTGTCTTTAGCATGGGCAATTTTATTTCTCTTTTCTTTAAAAATATGTGAACTGCCAAACAAAAGCTGAGTAAAAATAAACACCTGAAACTGGGAACAAAATATTTATCAAAAACAGCAGGACATCAAAAATTTGACAGATATGAGTAATAAGAGCTTGGAGTCAGAATATTTTTCAAACCTGAAAGAGAACATAACAATGAGAGGTTTTTTGTTTTCTTTTTGCATGCAAATATCGATTAATTAAAACCTCTGGTTGTATACTTGCAATTCCTTCATTTGTACTGAAGAATAAGATGGCTGTCCTCCAGGCATTCATTAATACTATTATTCTTGATGAATTTCTCTTTCCTTCGGATATTCAAAGGACACAAAGTGCTCTGAGGGTTGATTTATGCCTGACATGAGACTAAGGTTTGGAATACCTCTCTAGCAGTGAGAAAGATAATGTTTTACTTAAAGGTGTCTTCACTAGTCTGGGCAGAGGAATGCCGAAAGCAGGAACTTATACCAGTCACCGGAGCTCAGAGATTCCAAATTACACACAGTGCTCGGATTCAAGGAAGGAAATAAGACATCAGTCTAGTAAAATTGTTCCTTGCTGTTGTTTTTCTTTAATAATAAGATGCCAGATGGAAATCTCTCCATTAGCCACCTAATTTCAATTTTGTTAGTGTCTCTTATTGCTACTATTGACGGATAGACTAGTTTGCAGCAAATGTGATCCACTCCCCCTAAAGTATTTAACAACTTGCACTTAACTTGGAAATACTAAAAATTTAACCAATCTCTTTAAAGCTCCTTTTTCTGTGCTGCAGGAGGGCAAGCATCTCCACTCTTTAAAGATCTGAGATGAACTACGTGCTGGTTAAATTGGCATAGCTCCCCTGAAAATAGTGATATAGCTATTAAATTGGAGGAAACAGCAGTCTTTTTCTTGAGCGCTTACAGGAAAGTTAAGTTCAATGTTGGCTGTATGAACAGAGGAAAATTTTACTCTTTCACAAATTCAATATTTTTAAAAACACAGTATCTTCCTGCACAATTTTATGGGGAGACCTGTAATAGAGGATATAACTACTTTACAAGTGTATTTCCAATTAGCCCTTTATACACTACATTTTTATTTAAAAGGGCAGCAGTAAAAAGGCTATCCATTTAATTTTCACTGGCTCTGTGCTTTGAGCTACACGCAACTTTCTGGAAAGGAGAAGCTCTTGCTCTCCGCCTATGAGCTGCACCTCAACATCTGCATCTGGTGGAACTTGCTGAGCTGCATGCAAAAAGGCAGGACATGACAGACAAATCACACAAGGAGTCTGCACGTACAGGGGAAGAGGAAAAAGTAAACCAGGAGGAGGAAAGGGCCCATCATGAGCAGACAGAGCAGAGAAAGATGAACTGTTTTTCACTCATCTCCTCCTCCCCTCTTTTTTTTAAGTCTGTCCCACCAACCAGTTCTGAGTTTGCTTTCCTTACAGTTACTATGTTCAAACTCGTAACTTATGCTTTAAGGAATTAGGCAATAGCAATTGGAGACTTTTCTTATCCTTTGATATATTATTCAAGAAAAGGTAAGTTAACCACAGTCCTGAGCTGGTTAACTTAGGTTCCTAGAACAATGATTTCTGAAACATAATACAAATCCTCTGACAGCCCTAAGAAATGAGGCCAGGGACAGTTCTAAAGTTACCTTTCTAGGGAAAGATCCACAATAAGAAACCTACCTTCCAAGCATGAGACAGAAAGAAAGTAGAGCAATAGCAAGTCCAGCAAGGAGAGAGACACATCTTTATCTTTAGGATGGTCAAACACCTTTGATGCCTTTTCTGGTCAATTTAGACAAAATCATAATAATGATCTATATTCACCACAGAGCTCCACTGAAGACCCAGCAGAAACGAATGCAACTGGGCCACATCAGAAGAATTTACTCAGAGGTATCTGGCAGAGGAACACATAAGAAAGATTTAACTAATGACTTAGGTGCACAAATGCTCAAATCCTGGTGAGTGGCTGCCAACCCAAAAGCTCAGGTAGGAGCTTTCAGTTAATAGGCTTCAGATGCAAGTCTGGCAGGCTTACAGCTAAAACTGGAAATGCAGAGGCTGAAGCTGAAAATGGGACTCTTGTTGCAGGGACAGTTACAGCCAACTGTACAGTCTCCCCTTTGGGCCCTTTTCATATCGCGCTAGACTAAGCTATCAGATTATCTCTACTGCATGTGAGCCTTTGCTTCTTACAGGAATACCCCAATGTACATTTAAGCCACAGGTTTCTGTGGCATGTTATTCATCATCTTTCTACAGGAGGAGGAACCAAAAGGTTCCTTAAGTACAACTGTTTAGTTATTCTCAGGGAAAGGGTAATAGTCTCCTTCACAGGCTTTCATACACCCCAGGACACAGTAAGCCTTCACAGCATAAATGTACTTCCTTCTTGATCTTCAGCCATGCTGTTTTAAAAATAAAATATAGACTACACAACATGTATATGCAGAACTCCAAATAGTTAGTTATATCATCCATGCAAGAATATAATTTACATTTGGAATATGTACATGTGGAACGTAGAATTTAGATCATTATTAATATGGAATAACAGGTCATTTTCATTTTCAAGTTGTCACAAATTTTATTACAAAAGCAATAAAATAATGTATTTTCTAATGGTGCTATGACTATAAAGTCACTTGGCAAATCAGAATTTCATTGTAGGTAGAGCTGTAAGATTTTTTTTAATTTTGTTTTTAATGGCAAAAACTAAAAAATAAAAAGGGAAATAATTATAAAAGCATACTTGATAGAATGAAAGTATCTAGGAGAGTATCCTCTTTTGACAGAAATATTATTTATATATAGTCAAGCAATTGCCACTTAGGCATATTATTAACCAACTGAAGTTGTATCATACTTCTTATTTGATAGAAATTCTATCTGGTGAGCTGTATATTCTGGTGAACACTATATTTGACGGAGTGCTTAAATGTGTAAGGTTGATAAAAGCCAAAAGTTTTAAAGTTATTTCATAAATATTGAATATGAATAAAGTTAAAAATTTACAAGTGTAGTATGATCCTCGTTCATTAAATATGCTTTAATATTTTAATTAAAAACCATTCAACTTAGGCAATGTACTTGAGAAAAGCATACAACATTGAAAGAATTCAGAGATAATAGCTGCAAGCTATTCATGGAGTGTTCCGCATTTGAGAGAAAACTATGTGATTGCCTACAAAGAAAGACAAAGCATAGCTTTGGATAGGGAAATTTTTCTATCCGTGAGATTTACAGACATGCTGAAGCTCTTGACCCGGCTGGCTTCAAATTCTCCAGTGCTTTCAATGGATCTTGTCAAACAACAGCCAGTCCCAGACCAATAAAACAGCTGAGGGATAAGATCATGTAGTCAAGCAGCTCTGTATATCATGACTTTCAGAGCCAACCATTAACGTGAAATGACAGAAGATTTACGTTGAGAGCTTTCTCTTCCTTTGTGATCTATTTAATTTTTACTATTAAGTGTCTCTGACCCAAATTTACGCGGCTCTCAGTGGCCTTTAATACGAAAGGTAATAATTTGTCTCAGTTTCAAAACCTTGTTGAAGACATGTAAAACATGTTTTCTAAAATCAGAATCAGATGCTCCCAAGAATGCTTTAAATCCCTTTTGGGGGGGGGGGGGGGAGAGAAGGTCTGACTCAGATTCTTGTGAACAACCATAACACCAGTAACGCCATCCTGTGGCTCCTGAACTGGTTCCTATATTTATTAAAACTCACACTTCATTCACTGTGTTTAAACATGGACAATAAATTCAGTAACCCTGTTTGTATTAATGCTAAATATCCAGAGACATGGCAGCTCTGCTCACCAACAAAGTCCCAGCATTCTTGTTCAGGAGAAAAGGAAGATGCAATTACAGGGAAGAAGTACCATTTTTCCCTCTTCTCCAAATTATTCCTCACATCAGAAGCCTTCTGGCAAATAAACACGACTTGCTTATTTAGGAAAAATTTTTCTGAGACATAGCAGAAGACTAGAACTCAGTAATGTGCATGGAATAAAAGCAACATAGCACAAAAGCACTTTTTGGACACGCTGCTCTTGAAACAGAGACCAGAAAGACCCTTTTCCAGAAGAAAAAAAGAGACTCGTAGGCCCTGTATTCTTGTGGCTCCTTATTACTTAAGTGTTTTGATTTCACTTTTTGATATGCAGCACTGTAAATCTGAAATATATGGTTATACTTATACTAAAGGGATAAAATAAGCATTGAGCTAATAGCAGAGTCACTTGTCTCTCAAAGAAGCTCTGCATCTTAAAAGTAGTAATCTTAAAGGGCAATGCCATGAAGGGGGAAAAACGCATAGAATATGCTAACCTTGTCTTTAAAATAGTTCTGTAAAGAAAATAAAAGAAAAATTATGAGACATACATACCAAATGACTCATTCGTGTCTTGCAAACTGATGATTTTTAAAAGTCCATATATAAAATGCAGTGAAATTGGTTACCCAGTAAAAATAAAAGCACTTTTTGTGACATGATTCATTTTCTTAAAAAAATAAAGTTGGAGTGACTTAAATGAACACTCTCTCAAAGGTTAGATAAATTGTAATGCCATAGAATTACTGATGTTTCAAACATTTAAAGGTCAGTTCTATATTTTTTTCATAAGGTTTAAGCTTATTTTATTATTTCCCTCATCTAAGAAAGTTTTGGAAGGTCCATCCTAATACGGTAACACTGCTGAAAGGGCAGTTCTATGCTGAACAATGGGGATGGCACAGAGGCATTTTCCCTCTGCCAAGCCAGCATCATCACAAGTTTACACACAGACACACCAAAAAGGGATAATAACGATATTAGAATTTTAGGTACCAAAGCATTAGTGTTTTTCATTGTCTCTTCCTCTATTGTAATAGAGGAATTTTTTTTTTTTTTATCACTTTTGCAGCAGTTGCTTCTCCTGCTGTCTGGAAATAAATTCTTAGAGAAATTCCTATTCAAGTTGATCTATTTATTGAAGGGTAACAGACCAATCAATTCAAATAACTTCACCTATTGTGGGGCAGAATTAATATATATCTAAAATATTGTAACAGATGTTATTTTCTTTATCACTATTGAAATGTGACATGTAACAGTTTGCCCAAATCAACTGTCAAATCATCTGTGACAGAAAAATGGCTCCTCATATCCTTCACGCACATCCCTCCTTGAGTAAGTTCATAAACACTTCACTTTCTTTTTAGTATTAGCGACATCTCGCCACTCCTTTTCGTGTTCTGTTGTTATAGATATCAAACTTCCTATTGACTTATTGTCACTTACAGTGGATAGCGGTATGGAAACAGTATCTAATAAATCATTGATTCATAATAGATAAAAAAAAAAAAAAAAAGTTCATCAGCAACGACTGATAAGCATGGTACTAAAAATTATACCCCGTCTCTTACTTCCAGTCCTTCTTATAACTTTAGAAAGAAAGCAAAATGTATGTATTTATGAGTCTATCTTTTCTTTCTATCTCCAAAATTCAGTCTTTTCCCTTCCTTTTCCTTCCCTAGGATGCGGGCAGGGGAAGCATGTTAAGTAAAAGAAAAATGGAAATTAATGAACGAGGAGAGAAAGTAACATGTACAGAGAGATAAAAATGTTATCATTAGGAGGAAGGAAAATAATTATAAAGGAAAAAAATAGACTGAGAAATGGAAAAATGAAGAAAGCAATGAAAGGCAGTATTTTTAGGGGAACACTTTATTTTGGCTTTTGGAATAATTAAACATATTTGGTCAATTTTGCACATTTCAGCTAACATTTTCAGCTGAAATTTTTGTTAAAAAAACAAGATTATTTTTCTTTCCATTTAAAATTAACTCATTTGTGTTCTCTCTTTTGTCATGTTGCATATCAAAAAAAAAATGAGATGGGAATTTAAAAACTGTTGAAAGCATTTGGGAAAACAAGGAGATGCAGTGAGGAGATTCAATTAAACATTCAGATCTCTCCCAATTAAATTCATAATTTGTTTTTCTGTTTTGTCAAAAAAATTGAAAACTCGCCTGTTTTGTGAATCTAAGATATTTTAAAGTGATCAGCAAACTGAATAAGCAATTTGCACACCACTACAGCAGAACTGTATCTAAGTACATACTGGGTTCTGTTTTCCCTCTTGTTTTTACCCCTCCAAAGTAAACTTTTTAATAGGGATACAGCTTGCAGTTGTTTTATCCTAGTAGTTAGGATAAAGTAACAGCTTCACCTCTCTCTTAAGACTTAAAACTCAATAAAGAACAGATTTCTTTCGTTCAGGAATCTGCACAGTGTTTTAACTATTATCACATTAACAGTCAATTAGATGTTTAAAGAGACTGTATTTTGGAACTTTCTCAGTGACAGGTGCAGTTTAATGTTTTTACGTTACTACTTTATGACCCAGTTGGTGTAACCGGAGAAGGGAAATATGGTAACAAGTATACTGTGTATTGCTGTTTGCTATGACTTAAACATAAAAATATACTTATTATTTATAATACATCCTATTACAAATAGGAAGGAACACTGCTTTTCTTCTTAAAAGGTGCACAAATAATGTAACTGCAGTAAAGACCTTGAACATCCAACTATAAAAAAATGACTTGGTGACTAAGTGCAAGCATTCATAAACAAGCTGAAATGACGGTTTCACAAAGAAAGAATTTTGATCAAATGGCGATCACTAGGAGATTAAGTTACTTAACCTCTGGTGCAGCAATACGTAAAGCCCTTTATTTTACTCTCCTTCCCACTCCCACAATACACTGAAGATTGACTAGAAAGGACAAATCCAAGATGATCAAAATCTTTTAGGAGCACTGGAATATTTCTCTGTACAGACAGGTAACTTAGAAATATCAGCTTATTTTGAAGAGGAGAAGAGATTCGTGTGTCACATTCTGTTGGTAAACTCAGGGAAGAAAAGCTGCATCTTATTACTTCTCCACCCGGAATTTCCCAGGTATGTTATTTCCATGGTAATTTCATGTTTAACATCCCACTGAATAAAACCGTAAAGGATAGATATCCACTAAATGGTAGGTTTTGAACAGTTACGAAACAGAGAAAGCTAAGCAACTCTCCAGAGAATGCTCTGCAATATCCACAATCTTCTCGATAAAAAGGCAGTATTCTCTAGTAGTATTTATTTTACAAGTCGCTGTAAACAAAACAACACGTGAAGTCAAACTAAATTAGTAGGATCTAATCATTACTGAATGACAGGGGGCCTAGACTGGTACTTTCCCATTCTACCCAAGCTTTTTTCCCATTTCAGTCAATGAGAATTTAACCTGCCTTAGGGTTACAGGATCATCCTGTAAGATATACTCATTTCTTCTTAGAAGTCCTATCTTTTAATGGCCAAAATGCTTTTAGCTATTCAAACTTGAAGGGAAAACAAAAAAACAGCAGCAAGAATCCTTGTGCCCGACCAAAATCACATTATTACTATTTCATTACTATCTCATTTGAAATGAGCCACCTGGGACTGAAATGAAATGCCACAGTTTTATAAAAGAAATGCTACAAATCAAATGTCAAGCATATTTGCACAATTCAAATTGGTATTATCAACACAGAAGTGGTGCTGAACTCAAAGCAGTTGATTAATTAACCAGTCAGTAACATGTAAGCTGCAGAAGGTAACCACGTCAAAGAGGTTCTTCTATTGCCACTAATACGGAACAACAGAACACGGTCTCTGCACACAGGGCAACCTGTAAGTGCTTTATTAAACAAAGTAAAAACTGTAGCACTCACGATGACTTAATCTCACAAGTAAAAGAAATGGGTAATTATAGCAGCAGCCATCTCTAATCACCACCGCCAGTGTGAACAAAATGCTTCCTCAGTTCCAGTTCAACATAATAATATTTGACATAGCATAAGAATAATACTATTTCTCACCTTTTTTCATTTTGAACAGGAAAAATAAACAAGCTTTAAGAATCATTATACTGATTATCACATACATTTGTACGTCATTGTTGAGTACTGTGAACTATTACACAGACAAATGTTTTGTGTATGTACCTACCAAACTTGGGTGTGAATCGAAACATAATTTGAGTAAAGTCCTAGGTTACTTTTTCAAGACTGTGCATGACCTTCGGAGAAAGAGATTTGTGGTTAAAGCTCCACACTTGCACTAGATGAATCCTTTTCACTCTATTATGGCTATAGGAGAAAGAATGAGAATAAAAGGAGAGTTTTTGGAGTTCACAGGACCAAACATTTTAACTAACTTAAAAAGTACTTTGGCTATTCATTACAAATATATTCTTTAATATATTCTCTCTATATTAATAATATAAGCAATAACCCCAAGTGTAACAATTTCAGGAACAAAAATCAGTCGATTTTGCGTAATGTATATGCTTCTAAGAGTAAGAAAAGTGTATTTTCACAACTGTTTGATGCAATCTTATATAAGAGTGAAAGCAATAGCTGACTTCAAAAATCCAAGTGCAAACTTATTCAAAAAAGTTGACTCATTGCACTTTAACATGATCATTCCTGTTTATACTTTCTCTGTGTTTGGGCCTGTTTAATATTATGGATACAGCTTCAAATTGTCTCTACTTTTGCACATAAGGTTATCATATTTATACTGCAAACGCACAGCCAATTTGCAAATGCGACAACCACGTAAAAAGGGTCTGAGTGAGGGTGGACCCTCATATGAAGTCAAATTAGAATTAGAAATCAGTTCACAGAAATCAGAATTTGGCCCTTCCTTTGGAAAACACAGTAATACCATCTCATTTGCCATTCCAGTTCTGAAATTATTAAGCCATACTTCTCTGATACAATACCACTAATACAGAAGAAGTTTGTCCCCTGTCACAGAATGTCAGAGAGTCAATAGCATTCCCTGTTACACGATACTACACAGAAGCTTCCTTATGAGGAGAAACTGAAACAGTCATGACCTTCCAACTTGGAAAGAAAGGCTGAGGGAAGAGATAATTGAGTTTATAAATCAGGAATATGATGGATAAGCTGTGTGCAGAGATGCTTCTCACCAAACTCAGCAATATAGGAACCAGGAGGCATTCGATGAAAGTCCTGGGAGATCACTTGAAAACCCATAAACGAAATTACTCCTTAACATGTCACAAAGCAAACTGGTAACCGCTGCTACAGTATCAGCAGGTTCAAAAGGGAATTATACAAATTCAGGGACAAAAGGCCATTGAATTATACTGAAAGAACACGGCAGAGACAGACACTTAAACACCCCTGCTAGAACAGTCATGGATGCTGGGGAAGCACAAGAGAAGTGGACCTCAGAGAGCAAAGCAGCTCACTGGCTCTTTGTACCTAGCATCTCCTTGTGCCACTGCTAGAGAAAGGATATTGTGCTAGATGGATCAGTGACCTGACCCATTAGAGCACTTCTAATGTTCTTCGCTTTCATAGTAGTATTTGTATTGTTGACAGCAAAAACTCTAATTTCCTAAAGTATTAAGACTTAGGGCAATATGATATCACTGGAGATAATGCTACACCTTAATCTTCATTTTGCCCAAGCAAACTCGATTCCTTAGAAAGTTTTTTGCAGCAGGTTCTTCTGCTTTCTATTGAGATGCTGAGAAGTATAAATTTCAGGGAGCAATAGTTTCTAGTAAAGGGAAGAAGAAAGGTTTACGTAGCAGAACAGCTTTCATCAGCATTCCTGCTGGCTTAATTCTAGCCTTCAAACACTACTGGGCTTTCTGATAGTATTTTTAAGACAAATTCAGAACAAACGTTTACCAATGTTTTCCTCTAGAAAACAAAAGGGTTGCCAAATACACCACTTGTAGCGTAGCCTTCTTTATACAATGGAAATCGATGAACAAATATTACTCACTTTTTTTTCCTGTTTTGTGTTCTTTTCTTTAAATAAGAGTGAAATTAAGAATAAAAATTTGTCTAATGAATCTAGTCTTACTGTCCTCTGCCGACACATAACGCTGGACTTCTGTCTTACTTTCTCAGAACCAAAATAAAATTATAATCAGTTTGGGGGTAGAGGGGGTAAACTTCCACAACCACTGTAATCCTATCTGTCCTTTACCTAACCACTCAGTAGGCTCTGTCCTGTAATACACCTGTAAGTAATTTCACTCCCACAGTAATTTTATTGAGCTGAAACATTTGAAGAATTGGGCCCACTGTGAGTCACTTCCATCTTCCTCATAAATCCCTATGCATTAAAAAGACATCCATCAGCTTCTTTGAATGTTAATATTAAGCCTCGAGCTGAACAGAAATGTATTTTTCCCAGCACTGTCACAGCTGCATATCTTTAATTTTAAGCAGGTAGACTTTCTCTTCTGAACTACCATATCGGCTAATGGCTGCTGGGTCTTTTCACATTGTTTTTTCATATAGAGCTTCTCTATTTCCATAGGTATTCCAAATCTTCCATTGCCAGTTACAGGATGAAAATGGATTGAGCCAAATTCAAACAGGCATTTCAGTAACACTTTCAAACTTGTTTAACACCTTCAGCCCTACTTCTAATCCTTAAGTTTAATTAAACTCATTGCTTTCCATTTACAACCATATACTTACAATTTCATTCTTCTGGAATCAAATAACAAACCTGAAAATCAGTTAGTAAGTCTTTAGAGAATTTGACTATTCAGCTTGATAGATGCTTTTATAAATATATTTATGTTTAGAATGAAAGGAGTTAATGCAATGAGATATACCTTGGTGAACCCCATCTCATAAAAATAAGCAAAAACAAGCCTCCTACAAACCTGCATCATAATAACATCTTTAAGCTTAACTTTAGTGGGAGAGGAAATGCAAAAACTGAGAAAGCCAGAGGGAGAATCAAATAATGAGCTACTTTGTTATTAGATTCCTCAGCTGACCTTTTCTCTCTCCGCTTCCACTAAAGGTACTTACACTGATCAATTTGCAAACTTTATTTCTTTAAACTTCAAAACTAGTCCCTTTTCATGGGCATTTACTATACGTTTTCAAGAGCCTCTCATGGTTCCAGTTCATTCTTTCGGTGTCAAACTCAGTTAAGAAATCAGGTCTTTTATGTTCTCCTAAAAACTTAAGATGTAAATGGCAAAAGTTAAAGAAAAAGCTTGGTTCACAGGGTTCCTGTAAGTAGACCTTGTAAGCTTATTCCCCTATTCCAGCACTTGATAAAAAAAAATTGATAAAAAACATGCATGTACACACATTCTGAAGCATATAATACTGAAATATTAAAGAAGCAGACACAGACTTCTTGGACTGGTATTGTGTTCACTTGTATAGGACAGAAGGGCTTTCAGCAAACACATTTTGAAAGGAAGGTCCTTTGTTATATTCCTGATATTTTGGTTCTTCCACATCAGTCTTTCAGCTGCTCACATTTTTCTTCTCAGTAATGTTGCCAGGGGTTTAAGGATTCACTTAGAAACAGAGCCAAGCAGCTTACAGTTCAGGTCTTTATGGTCTGTGAACAAGGCTGTAAGAGGCAAAGCTCTAACTTGTCACCTCGTAGCTGTGACTCCTGGCAGCTGTCAAGTGTCTCTTCTGCTTGTTTTAGAGCTCTACCTTAAGCTAACCTGCTTCACTTGGAATTTGAACAAATTGGAGGTACTTACTGAGTGAAGTAACGGCCTGGGCTGAGAAGTGACAACTAAGAGCAACACCTCCAAGCAGAATCTGACATTTGCCACCTGTCACCTAAGACCGGTATATCCTATTGGAGCACTTCTTTTCTGTACTACCCCACTGAGAGTCAAATAGGTTGACAGGGAAATCAAAGAGAAAACTTCCACAGAGACAGGCACCAGATTCAGTTGGGACCCGAGCGCTGTCGGCTGAGAACCTTGACTGGCAGTGCAAATAGATCAGACTCAGCTCAGGCTCTGGTGAAAACCAATGCTGTTGCCTCTGCTCTAAGGAAAAGAGATGCAACTGGAATCCAAGGTGGAACTCAGATCCAGCATCACACGTAAGCTTCAGACTGCTTTTGGATAACCCTGGTCTAGATGCAAATAGCAGGAGTCAGAGCTTACACAGCTAAACACAGAATCGGAATAACTCTTGGCTAGATGTTTAGTGTCTCCAAAGCCTTCTGTTGCCCAACCTGAACTAAGCTGGCTTGAAGAAGACATAAAAGGCCTACCTTCCCTACCCTGAGATCTGGGAATCAGTTTCTTTTGACCGGTGCAGTAGGCGTTCTCCAGGACATGCTTAATAGGAGCAAGATAAGGTTCCTCACACACCACAGTTGCAACTGCTTTCTTTTGCAGTGGGTCTGATAACAAAACTTTGCGTGAGAATAACCTTACTGCACTAGTAATAAATGCCAGAAGGAGAAATTGGGAAACACAGCAGTGCTTTAACAACAGCATCAGTTCCTGCAATAATACAGCTTCTTTCAGTGTGTACAGCAGATTTAAATCTAGTCTTATACAAGTAAATGTAACCTGTATCTGGCTACTAGTACTAGCTTATCTGAAGGAGACTGGCATATTGTCATTTATTTCAAAAGAAAACCTAGTTGGTCCATGAGTTGTTTTGTAGCTGCATTTCACCAGGACGTTACTTGAGGTTTGTTTTTCTCATTCAATAGTGCTCATACTGTGATTAGTTTTAGAATGAGTAAGAAGTAAGTAGTAATATACCTTGTTTTAAAAGATTATTTCAGCCTTTCTGAGCTTTTTTCATACAGCTTGGAGAGTGTACTTCCTTAGAGGGGGCTGCATCAAGAATGCTCAAACTTTAAGCCTTCATAAGTGAGAGGCCAGTTATTTTGCCTTCATCTGAAGATTTCTCTAAAATTCCAACAGTAGTACTATTTTGTCTTGAACGTTTGAGAACTCCTGTTAACGGAAAGCGGAGCTGCAACCAGCTAATCTTACATAGCCTCTTCCTCTTTCCAATTGTCAAGAGCCATCAAATTTGAAAAAAAAACCCACATCCTCTTTTCTTTTTTACTCTCGCTTGTCAGTCACTTTAAATTTACCTTTTCTTGCACATCTCTCCCAAGGCTGTCCCACTCAATTTCCTTCCATAAAACAAAGGACTTTTTCCTCCTTAATAATACAGACTTTTTTTTTTTTGTCCACAACACAGGATTTTATGCTATTAGAGGTCATGAATTACATAGTGAATTTATGCTCGCTCAATAAAGGTTATTTTCTCACTGCTCCTTTACATCTCTAAAAAGCACCTTTGATCATGAAATTCTCTTTGATCAACTAGAGCAAAGTCTTCAGAGGTGTGTTAAATTGTTCACATTGTGTAAAATCCTTATTTTACAGAGAGATAGTGTCTCTTTTCTGCCTCTAAATGTATGATTACCAATGAACTCTCTTTATAAATTTATTATTTATTAGCTGAACATAGCTGAACATTCACCTTAATCATTATTATTTCCTCTATTATGGAACACATTTCTCTCACTTCTCTCTTATGCCTAATTCGTTACTGAGAATTCTGTGCTGCTTTTTTATTGCAATCTCTAGTACCCCGTGACTGGCTTCACTGTCTCATTGTATCAGTCCTTAAAAATTATTAGAGGTTACTAGTTTGTAGTCTAAGCTCTTTATACACAAAGGAAAAACACACTTTGAATATAAATAACCCTTCTGCGCCCAGATGACAACAAAGTAAGATTAAAACTAAAGTAGCTCAAAAAGCACACTGTGCAACTTCCTTCAAAACCGTAGTCTGTACAGACTCAAACAAAAAGGGGTTGCACAAAAGCCAACCTTTTGGTTAAACCAGGGACAGTAATGCTGAGGGGGATACTTTGCTAGAATTAATGAACTAGGTTTTCTAGCTGCTCTTCTGTTTACTGAGTAGCGAGGGCACAAGCACAATCTCCACTTACTTTTAGGCTAGGTCATCCCACAGCAGTTCAAATCAGTCAAACCTCCAATTATAGGATGATCACAGTGCATTCAGAGAGACTGAGCTGTAGACCTCCACAGCTACATACACAGTGTCTTCAGCTTGCATTAAACTGTCAGGGCTGTCGAGGTTTTCTATTAGCCTCACTTTTGGACAGGGAGTCCGACAGAATTCTGAGCAAACCGTTTTTCTCAGTTTACTATGTCAACAAATTTTCCACCCAAAATATGAATGAAAATTTGGAACCTCCTTATGAAAAGGAGCTGGATGAAGTTAATTACAGAGTTTTATTTTAATTTCAGCTATTTTATTTTTCATTTATTTTACTGCCAATTCTATTAGAGGTAGCATTCGCTCTGATGATTTAAGAGTTATAATACACAGAAACACAATCATCAGCATTTGTATTTATTAAACTTCCTCCTTCTAAAAGCTGCTGTAATTTTGAATCGAGTGACACACATCATAAGCTAAAGGCAAAGAACATTCTCCTAGGGAAAATTAAGACAGCAGTGAGATATCAAACAGATAATTAGAAGAACTGTTTTTTTTCCTCCCCTGGCCATAGCCTTTTCAAGCAAACATAAAAGTATTCACTGTAAAAAGGGGTATTATATAAAATAACCTAAAGCACAATGAATCACGCATTGCAACTTTCTAGCACTTGGGTCAGCAAGTGGGAGTGCCTGTATCTTTTTTTCCCTAAACGGTTAAAAGTTGAATTCTGCAACGATGCTTAGGTCTGTTACTTAAGTTTGTATCAATCTCTTGTTCATATGTGGTTCTCTGCCTTATAGCAGTTGCCTTAAATGACACCCTTAGGCAAGTATGAATCTTCTCTAATGCTAGGAAATCCTGAGCATTGACTGCTTGATGTGAAAGTTAATGATTTATAATCTAGTTTTAAACTCCCTGCAATGGATGAGTTCAAAGAAATGAACACAGTATGTGGGTATCTAATTCAAAAAAATACTTCAGAGAATAATGCACTTGGAGAAAATGTATAAAGCATGTTTTTTTTCCTTAGAGTGGAAGTTTACAGATTCACATCTTATATTTTAAAATATATGTTTTAAAATATTAAACCCCCCCATAAGTGTAAAAATACAATGGTCTGTTTAATATAAAGAAAATTTCATAGCATTTGAATAACATAACACTTTTTCTTTCTTTTCTTTTTATAGATAGGGGGGGGACAAAAAAAAAAAAAAAAAAAACAGATTACCCTACCCAGTAACTAAGTTTCCTCAGTTCTCAGTAGCTCTCAAATATTTTTCACCTCATAATGTGTTTTTGACCCCACTGGTAAAGACTCAGAGAAATCTTTCTTTGTCCCTATTATTCCTAAAATAATTACCCTTTGATATAGTATTTTAATATAATAAAATTTCCTTATAAATATTTAAAAGGTCTTCTCTTTCCCATATCACAGAAAACGTTCTGTGAAATTACAGGAGTATCCTTCTAGCAAAAAAACATATCAGGAAAGCAATAAATAAAGAAGTGATAAGACAACAATCATTCAGCAGTCAGTGGCAAACAAAGGAACAGAAATGAAATCTCATGAAACCCAACCACCTGTCACTGCCTTATGAAGTCTTCATATAAAAACAAAATACTTTTCCACTACTTCAGAGTCCAGCATATGTAATATGCATGCCACAAATTCCCAGGTAAAACTACTTCAGGGTATACTCATTTTACTTTTTAATACAGTTACTACACAGACTATTACCATTTCTTTAAATTCCAGTCTTTCAGAAGTAAGAAGGTGCATCAACCACTGCTTGAATAGCTATACACCAGGACGTACAGTTACTGTATCTTTGTGAGGGAAGAAAGAATGCCTTTCTGCTAATGCACTGATACAACCCTCCCACTGAAGTCTTTAGAAATTTTGACACTGATCACAAATACATGGTGCATACGCCCATCTTCCACAGACTTATCCTTTCTGCTTTGTAACTGAACATTAGTTTCAGAATAAATTAGTTTAAGAATAACCAGGAACTGAAAAACTTTACAATAACTCTAGAATACAACTTCTTTCAGCATTATCTTAGATTAACAGAATGCCCAACTGACAACCATCGTTTCTTTTATAGTTATGCATAGACAATTTGTACCGCACACACGCATATGGAAGTCTGTTACACACATGCTGACAAAGTCCAGCCAGGACTGGAATACTTCTGTGCAACACACTGACAGCAAGAGGGCTCAGAAGAGGCTTTCTTGTAATAGAATTGGTATTCTCAATTTTAATTTTAATTGCCTTCTTGTTATCTACTATTCCAGCCTTAACTTAACTTATTACATATTCATTCTTTATGGGTTTTCTTTCAATCTCTAATCGTTTCAAGCAACAAAGACATCAGTCTTGCCCTTAAAATGTTTATCTAGTAACATTATAATATAAAACCAGAGAATCAGATTTCCTTATTAGAACCAGGTTCTTCATAAGATTTATTAGGAAATAGGTTCTTTAGTCACTGCTGAAGAGCTAGGGAAAAAAAAAAAAAAGATTAGACTGCATGATTCTCCAGTCACCCTTATCTATCATGGAGATGGAAATAGGAAGAACAATATCATTACCTCAAATAATGAGAATACAGAAGGGACAGGTCAGTAGAAGCTTACTGTAGAGGTGACCATTACATGTCTTGTCTCCAGATTTATATTCAGAAAATCTTCTAGGTACCCTGGAAAGTTACTCTTTTCTACATAAGCAATGCTGATTTATAGCCAGGCTGCAGTGGGATTCCCACTAGCATCTCTATGCTGAACATTCAGAAAAAATGCAAAATAGATATCCAATCCATTTAGAACAGAACAGCCATACTCATTTTCCAGCTTGCACTATCCTTGGAACACACTCATAAACCCCACTGCAGTTTTAGCAGCTACTCAAAGGGTTCCATGTAACAAGATTTTTCTCTGTAAACATCTTTTAAAATATGGGGGCAGTTGCTTCCTATGTTACAAAGTATTCAGAGTGGCCTGCAACCTTTCTTAACCACTATATGTTATGTACATATAATAGGGAATGGACCATTGGTGTAACATTTTTAATTGCCTTTCTTTGCTACCTGACTCATTCATGGTTTATTCCAATACTCTTAAAAACAAAAAAACTCAAAAAAATTAACCTGCCAGCATTTTACTTACTAGTAACATCCACTGTTATGTAAGATGGTCATTATTTTGTTTTATTCTTTAAGCTCCCACATAGTGAAAAAAGAAAAACACTGCTTACCAAGCCTCCCTATATAGAGAGAGAGAGAATGAGCGAGAGAGAGAGAGCGAGAGAGAGAGAATGAGCGAGAGAATGAGAGAGAATGGGAGAAAGAAAGGAGAGAGTGTACACCCATACATATGGAAGACAAATACATTTTTATCCTTGTATTACACGCTTTTAAGCTGTCCACAGTGAAATCCAGTAAACAAATGCTCAATGAAGGATACAGCAATGCTATTCATGAGTTGTTAATTAATCCATTGTATGATTCCTGCTTTTCTCTTTAAAATAAATAAACCTGGCAGCCACGTCCTGTAATATAATATAATGTATGTAATGCAACTGTGATTCCTCATAGCATAAAAAAGTAGACTATGTAATCTGGAAAAATACTACTATTAAATCTCTCATCCAACATCAAAATGTAGTGGTTGTACTTCAAGGATTTTACTAGATAATCCGTTCCCTTACTTAAACATCTTCAGTGCCATCTCTTCCTCAGCATTTTGGAGCCCTGGTGTTAATTTGTAGTGGGTTTTCCATACTTCTCCATTTTAAGTCAATGTTGATCTTAAGGCAAATTTCATATTCATGGAACATCTGAGGGACAACAATATATCATCTTATATGAGTTATCTGACCCTAGTATCAAAGTCGATAATTCTCATGCACCTGCTCAAACAAATTCAGTTGAAGCTTTTAATATATTGGTACACACATACCACACCTTCTAGGTAACTTAAATTAATTACCCTTACCTGTACAACCACCTTTTTTCTGAAAGAAATTTCAGGAGTAACTTCCATGTCTCTAGACTTTTCATTTCTATTTTAAATAAAGGTTGAAATGAGAATTTTCTTTCTTTTCTCCAGATTTTAAGCCTTCAGCACCTTCAGCTCCTAAAGGTACAGTGCTGATCAAAGTAATCTCCCCTACCCTTTCTCCCCATGTCAGCAAAGCTTTATCATTATACGGAGACACCACATCTTTCTATATAGTAGGATATCCTATAGTCCCAATAAATACATTAGTCAAAACAGACTTTTCTTCCACTTCTTTTCTATAAAAGTAGCTTACTTTTATGTATTTTAGAAGTAGATATCTAGGCATGTGACTGTAACTATTCTCTGCAACATACAAACACACATACAGAGAAAAAAAAAAAGTCCAAATCCCTAAAGAGCTATTTTTTAAAATGCAGAATGGTAAAATATCTTTTGACAAAAGTTTACAAAAGGCTGATGCGGAATATCATTTTTAGATTTGTCCAGTTCACTGGGGCACCTCAGTCACAATGAAAGTCACCTTCTAAAAGGGAAATTGAATGCTTTGATTCTGGTAATTTTTAGGTATTTGACTTGACAATTTTACAACTGTGGGGTGAATTTTCATGCAATTGATACAGGGAAAGGCAAATGCAACTCAACTCCAAATCACTCTCAAGACAGAAAAGACAAATCTGTCTTTCCTTTCCTAGGAGTCCCACTGGTCAGGGTCAGTTTTAATTTTCACTGGAGGGTCGATAGCAGTCCCTGAGGCAGCGACTGTCAAAAGATACGTACTGACCGAGCACAACCTCAAACTGCTGCTTCCTGGACAGCATAGCCTTTTGCAATTTTCCTCAAGGTAAAGAGCAGTGTTGCTTTTGACTGTTTCAGTCTTCCCCAGAGGATTTTCTACAGGACTTTCCTATAATCAGATTTATGTCAGTAGAGGGAAATTATAGAAAGAGTATGAAACACCTCATAGCAAGAGATGCTCCCAAATTAACAATAAATATTTCAATTAAAGATAAGACATGTCATGAAACCACTCAACCAGCACCTTAATAGGATATTACACGGCCTAAATAGAAATGGTTATGGCTTACAGTTATTATCTGTGACCTATTTTGCAACTGCTAAGGCAAACTTTAATGCCTAGCTACCAATACATATTGAAAAAAGACTAAAATGCTGAGTGCATATTCTCTGTATACTCTTCAGATGGAACTTACATTGACATCGCTTGGAATCTGGACATAAATTCAGGTCAAGGAGCTAAAATGTGTAACAGAAGTCAAAGATAAACGATTGACTCGTTCTAGAATTTGAGATTTAAGTGGTCTCGTTACAACTGTATCAAACCACTTCAGGTGCTTTCACAGAACAGTCATATGCTCAAAAATACTACTAACACTAAAGAGATGAAGACTAGTTTGACAAGCCTTGATTTCAGCTCCTGTGTTAACTGAAGCACCACTCACCTTGCCAGCCCTCCTCTTTCTCCAGGCTGTTGGGATTCTGTGGTCACACAGAGATCTGCTTTAGGGGAAAAAAAAAAAAAAGATTATTAACAATCTATATCAGTTTTAATACCAGCTTTAATCTGTGGCCAATGAACTGTTCTGCTGGTTTAACCTCAGGCTGAGAGAGGTGCACAAAAAAGCAGGAATAGATGCCAGCATGAGGTATGGTTTAAATCCTGCTGGTTCACTCGTGGAGAAGAAACAAAACCTTCCATCTCCCACGTACCTGACTGATTTGCTAATTACTGAACTATTGGATAATTTACAGGCTTATACTGCTTTTGACTAGAGCTAAAAAGGTTTAACCTCAACTAGTGTATTTATAGGAAATCTTTCTGTCTTGGCAAACTGGTATTTTTCAGGAGAAAACAATATCATTAATTACCAAATTCAGGCATCTGTCTGGAGCAGAACGTTCTATGTTTTGAGCTTCTTCTCCAGTTTTTCATGTTAAATAACTGGAATGATACTCCATTTAGTTTTCTCTGCAACTACCTTATACACAAATGCCCAGGTTTAACAACTTAAAACAGTGCACAGATTGCTTACTGTGTGTGCCCACAACTGAAATTCAGCCCTGCTATTTTGCTTTATAAAACAACATAGATAGCAAAATTATGTAGTGCAAAAGCTTAGGAAGATATATTCAAAAGCTTTACAGCAGCACTGATGGCATCCCATAACAACATCAGAAAGTCTTCCTGATCCCTTTTCAGGATAACCGAAATAATAGACCAGAGAGATGTTGAGAATCTCTAACGACAGAACTGAAACAACTGTAAAACTTCAACTCTAATAAAAATAAATTTTCATCTTTTTCATGACTTCTTCATATTCATAAATAAAAAGTAACTTTCTAATTTATGCATCTTTCTAATTTTTTATGAATAGAATAGTGTGAAAATAGGTGAGGAAATGCCTAGGAAGTTCTCAGCATACTTTAAAAATAATTCATTCATTGAAGTGTTGTATCCATTTTATTATCTATAAAAAGAAACACTAATGCAGATATGTAAGAGAAGCTGTACATAATAAAAGGCTAACAACCTTCAGGGTGTCCATCCACCATAAAACTAATTTCACACCTAGTCTATTATGTAATGTGCTATGAAAATATTCTTTCCTTCAAGGTATCATTATACCAGTTTGGACCACATAAACTCAGTTCTGTTCAAAGATATGCAGACTGTCCCCAGAATAATTTGAAAGCTACTGAGATAATGATGTATATCTTTTGTTTCAAAAAACAGAACCTGAAGTGTTGAGCGTAAAAAAAATAAATAAATGAATAACAATTACCTGTTTTTCCCTTATACCTAAATACTTATCACAATTGAAAATAGACACTGAAAACATTTGGACCGCTGATTAGTTTTATCATTTATATGCTTTATTGGATATTTAAGATTGATGCAACTTAATGAAAGAATTATTTGATCTTTAGGAATAAATTATTAGTTTAAAAAAGAATTATTTAATGTAATCAAATGAAAAAATAGAAAAAAGATCATTACTTGTTGAAACTGGCTGAAAAATCAGATTAAGTGTTTGAAGTGTCTTTTTAATTTCAAAAATCTGTGTTTTGTCTCAGCTGGAGAAAAAACATTAAATAGCTAATGAACTAGAAATTCCATGACTCTGTGGCTGTTCATGCTAATAGAAATTTTCCCCAGTCACATTCCTGAAATTGAGATCACTCCGGCAAATTGGAATGGCAGAGGGCAGACTCTGGCTTTTTGGATATGCCTTCACAAAGACAGAGAGGTAACACAAGCTCTTAACATACTCAATCCAACATCCATCTAAATCAGTAAGAAGCTTTCTATCAATCAATTTCATGCGGAAATCAGTAATTTTTCAAACTGGAAATCAACTTCAATGTTCTCATACAGTGAAAACCACAAGAGAGCATATTGAAGTAATGGGGGAAAACACGTATAACCAAGTGTAGTCATTCACCATTTCTGAATTTTAAGTCAGTGAAATGTTTTAACTAATAGCTATTTAAATTAACTCCAAATAATTCTAAAATTATCATTCATCCTTCCTCTTCTCAAAGTCTTGTAATAACTAGTCATAAAGAAAAGGTCAGGACACACACAAATATCTACCGTCATGACTTGATGCTTACTTCCTCGGTAAATCCATTCTCTGAATATGGGATACTTTGGAAGAAGGTATGATTTGCACTAAGACATCAATTAATAAGCTAAAAAAACAGTGTTCTATGCCAATAACAGTATCTCTTAACATATGATTCAAAGAAAAAAGGGATCTCTTGGCAATAAGTTAGCCAATAAAAAAGTAAGCAGACGAAGAACATTTATAATATATGTAAGATTTATAATGGGCATCTCAAATAACATTACTTTTTCTTCTGTCATTCTAAAATTCTGATATTTCTCAGTTGCTAGGATACTTTATCTGAACAAACTACTTTTTCCTTTCTTGCTAGTTCAATTGGCCACTATTGAAATGCTTTCATCGTATACAGACAGAAAATACTCAAAACTGCATATGCTTTTGCAGCAGCAGCTACTGAATCATAACAGCATACTTGGACAATAAAATATGTTTGATAATATCTTAATACTTACAAAGTGATTTTTCTATATGCATGCCATGAAAAGGAAGAGCCTTGTCTGACAGGCAAGTACCATGCCAGTTTATCCATAAATTCTTAGAGTTCCAAATATCCTGAGTCTGAAATGTGTAAACAACACAACAGACAATAACTCTGCTAAACATTTCTATTTTAAAGAAATAAGCTATAACTTTTATAGAAAAACATGGAATTTATATCACATTTCACTATCTTGTGACAAAACTTCACTTCTTTGAGATATGGAATCCTATGCCTTATCATAAATAACTTCTCAAACTATATATGGATCTCAAGTTATCTGGAATTGGGAACTATATGTGATAAGATAAAATGGACGGTACAGGGTAAGCCTTCCTCAAATATCCTCAAACGCCTTTACTTTGCACAAGGATACTTTCAACTTGATATATAAGAAAGTTATTCTATTTGGAGAAAAATATGAAGACTTCCAGGCTATTTAACCAACAATTACAGTGTGTCTATAGCCCTAATACATTTATAATAATATCATAAAATGCTTTTATTTTGTCAGATGTATTTATCATATGGCTTGTACATTATAGATCCTCATTTTAATACACAGGAGACATAGCGACTGTTACTGTTTCTGGTGATTAATACACTGTAATTCTGGAGTTATTTTCTTATCAGAGTTTACAAAGGAAAATTGTCTGACAACAATCTCTATTCAGTGAGCTTTCAACAACAGCCATTGTTGTAGCTGGTGCCTCATCTGTGTATGTCCTCTTTGAAGGTCATATCAAAATATCATAGGGAGCAAACTGAAAGAAAATCAAAATTCTTACATGAAGTGAAAAAATATAAGCACACTGTGTGAAGCATCACATGAACAAGACTCAACACAGAACGAAATCTGTGCTTGATTGAGGGCTGCAATTTTAAGCAAGGGCAAAGAATAAGATCTCCTCAGTAAAGTCTACAGAAAACGCAAGATAAATCATACAATATGCTTGAGATAGATTTTTATCTCTCTAACTGGTCCCAGAGTAGTGTTTTAGAGAGCAGTGTAAGTGTGAGGGATATATTATAAGAGTAACATTTATCAGAATCAATTCCAAAGTTTTCTGGGCACTGTCTGTTGACCTTCAGCATAGCTTTGTACCTTTTACTGCGAAAAGGACAAGGAATTAACAAGTAGATGATAATGATTAGAGAATAAAGCTCAAAGGATGCCTTCATCTGTGATTTGCCATTCACACTGGGAACCCTCCTAGCAAATAAAACTGTTTCTGATTATACTAACAGCATCTTTTGCTACGTCCTCACAGTGCAATGAAGAGCAGTCCTGAGCAGCCTGTAACGTTGTAGCAGAGCCATCTGAATCCACCTGAACTGGTCTGAAACTTTAAAACTTCAGGTAGCACAGATTCAAAACCAGTGGACACAACAAAGGGAAAAGAAAAATACCTTCATTGGAAAACATTTGTGCACACACTGGATACATCAATTTCTATAAGACGGATAGGCTATAACATTGATTGGCATTCCTAGAATACAATTAAATTAGACATAAACAGATAAAAAACATGTTGTAACACCAAAAGGGAAGAAAATTCAGCATAAATTGTGAACATCAGTAAAAGTAAGATGAAATAAAGTCTTTTCATGTTAATCCTATAAACCTTGACTGAATCACTAATGAACTTCATTCTGCTAATCACTAACTACCTGTAACTACTAAGTTAAGATACACAGGTTCTGGCCAACTTATTCACATATGACTATTTCAATCTTTCAAATTGAGATTTCTTAGGAAGTTCTAATTGCCAATGGTTTATAAGACAAAAACAATCAAACACACAGATCAGACCATTTTAAAGTGTTCCACACTGGATACCCAAAATATAAAGTCTCAGTTTTTTCTTTTATTCTTCTTTTCTTTCTTTTATTTT
Organism: Struthio camelus; assembly: GCF_040807025.1. Classification (NCBI taxonomy): domain Eukaryota; kingdom Metazoa; phylum Chordata; class Aves; order Struthioniformes; family Struthionidae; genus Struthio; species Struthio camelus. The sequence continues at coordinate 31,341,881 of NC_090945.1, forward strand.
TCTTTCTAAATGTTGGCCTTTTACTAATATAGTATTACAAATGTAGTCCTTTTTAATTATACTTTCTTTCGTTGAGGGGCTTTAATACCATATTTGCAAATTCAGAAGAGAAGTAAGATGAAGTAATGTTATTGCACTGATGAAATATGATGCATTCACATTAACTATAAATGTTGAAAATAATTTCATACACTGCTGAATGCTATCTACAATCTTCATGTCGCTTTCACCACTGTGTATTCTAGCCTTTATGTTTCATGTACTTTTCCATCTCTTCAGTTTAATACTGAATTTTACCCCGTCAGTGTCCAAGTCTTGCTATTTATACCCTTCTTATTCATACTGAATCATTAATGAAGCAGCAAAAGTTATTAGAATGATGCTGTCTCCTTGCGATGCTCATTGCCTTAAAGGCGGCATTTTATTTGAAGGCGAAGGAGCAAAATACAGGCTGTGTTCCATCAGTGAAACTGAGTAACTCGAAGTGGATTTTTAAGGAACAAACTGATCCACTACTGTACACGCAGGCTGAAATTTACCTTAACTTACAACATTTCCTTTACTGTGGCTTCCTTCAGTCAGAGCAGAATCTACCCCAGGTATTTAAATCAGATCAGAGTTTTTCTAATTAAACATAAAAACTGTCAAGGATAAGCAACATTCTCTGCTATTACTTCCCTCAGTGCAAGGACAACAATCTATTTAATCTTTTGCAACACTTTTTATATAGTGTTTTTCTGTGAATCTTCCGACTTCATCTCATGGTCTTTTCTGAAGATGTTTTACCAGTTCAGCTATACTACATAATAGAAACAGATGGTATCTTAGAAGTAATGACAGGACTCTTTTTGTAATAAGACTGAAAGGTAGTGGAAGAACAGCCTTCTCAAAGTTTTACCTTTAGGTCAAGGGAAGAGTTGTGAAATATTTCTTGCAGCCATAGGTCTACTATCCTTGATAAATAACAGACAATTAATTGCATCAGCACTGCAACGACCTAATTCTTCCCTTTTACTGGAAGAAAAAAAAAAAAGATGAATTGAGGCTAACAACTTGATCTAGTCCTATAGACTGACTGATTACTTCACTGGGCGCACACAGAAGTCAGTTCACTCAAATACCCAAAGAGTCACTGGTAGAAACGTGATTATATGTAAAAGCTCTGGGTTCTCAGATTTCTTTACTTTCTTCTAGGCAATGCTGCCACCTTCTTTGAAGTCTAGCCAAAACAGGCATCAAAAGTATTCCTGCATTGAAAATAGGAATAGGAAAGAAGAAAAACAACTCCAGCCTAATTTTTTTTTTAATAGGAAGCACGATAGAGATATTTAAGATCCTAAAGATATTTTGAAGAAGCATAGGATAATCTTTATTTCATATTCTTTTGGAATTAACTGTTCCTTAAAGGCATTAGAACTTACTCTAAAGTTCAGGAGCGTTCTGCTCCAATCTTTGCTGCAGTCAAACTCTATTCTATTCCTGTATCTATCCGATAGATAAAGACACAAGCTACCACTAGCTAGCGATCATTAAGATTTATTCATCAAAACTTGCAAAATGCTGCTGGAAACAATGTACAAATTACTAGAGCCTTACTACTATTACTACTGTATTAGGAGTGACGTTTCTGCTATCTCACCAAGATACCACAACTTAGGCTATTATGGCCCATTGCATAACATTAATTTACACCAAGGAACAGCCAGCAATACTGGCTATCACAGCTGCTGGTGCGCAAAACTATTCTAATTGCTATTCTTACACAAAAAGAAGAGACAAAAGATCAAAGTACCTTTCAACTTCATGCACTACTAAGTCATTTAGAAACATCCACCTACTCAAGTAAACTGTATTTGCTTATTCATTTACCAAGAACAGAACAAATCTTACTGTCATTCTTTTAAAAGTTAAATGGAAAAAAGAAAGTTTTGTACAACAAAGGCTACGCGAAAGCTATACGAAAGAAAAGTTAGGCTGTTTGTGAAGGAGAGCCCTCCGTTCTTCTTACCAGCAGCTTCTAAAACCTGAGGACAAATGCTAGCTGTTGAATGCAGCAGTTTGGGAGATGGCACCTTCTAAATCAGCATAGGAAGTTATGAGTTTCTAGGACACGGTAATCTTCAGAAGGAAAGTGCTCTTGCCTGAATTAGAGTTCTTGAGCTACAGTTTATTATATGAAAGGGAATGTCACAACATTCATCTGCCTTCTATCAAGAGTCTGGCATTGCAACCAAGTACTGAGAGTGCCCTGGGCATGTCTATTCGTTTTGAGGGCATCAGCAGCAGAAACCACCTAGCTAGGGTAGGACTGACCTACAGGCTAAGGAGTTTGGACACAGTAAGACAGAGAAGCTTGGGGCACTGAGTAAGGTGGAAGTTTTCAAGACCTCAGCTTTGGTTCTTAGTGTATAAATCCACGTTACCTGCATATATCATCGGTTGGTGTAGTCTTCAGTCTCTCTGCTAAGTCCTTGATATGGGGAGACTTTGTGTGTCTCAGGCCAAAGCATGCATTCTAGCTGTTTTTCAAAATCATTTTGTGCTCACATTCAGGTGCATTTTCACTTCTGCATCTTGCTTTTCACACAAGCAAATTCAAAAGCAAGTTTACCAGATTCTCTAGCGCATTCTTTGATGTGAACGGGCAGACCCAGATCCTAAGGCTCACCACAGTGCATCCCAGCAGGTAGTTCAGCCTCAGTTCCCTCTTCTTAAAAGGGACATACTTTTCTCTATATCACAACAGAATTGTGAGGGAAATTGCATTACACACTGTGAGATGCTTAGCTACTATGGTACCGACTACCAGCTATTAGCTTACTCTTGCAATGATCCAATTAAACTGCAAGCAGGTTTACTACACTGTCAGAAACAAATAACATGCTTTGAAACACAGAGGAACAAAATAATGTCCATTTTGTGTGAAAGTCCCCCATCTCACCATTTTATGACCATCTACAACTCTAAGAACATTTTAAAGGAAGTAAGATTGCCATGAATTTTTTAGTATTCTGAAAGGTTTAGAGAGGTACCCTCAATCACTACTCTTAAAATGAAGGGCTATATAATTACTAAGTATTATTAGTTTTCCTATCATAAAATGCAGCATCTTCTTTAATTTAGAGTAGCTACTTTTTACTCTGTGAAGGAGTTTAGCCATGTGTGTAAAGGTACACGACTAACTGGTACTTACAAAAAATGATCTATTCTCCAATGCCGGCTGCAATACCAACATATCAGAAATTTCACCGAGCTGTGGCAAATCTATCATTGCAACACTGCTTCTATTGCTGGGACACTTTTTAACTGAAGTACTGCTTGAGAATTTGACCTTTATTAATAAAGCAAACTAAATCCAATAAAAACAGTAGTAGCTTGACAGGTTACTAAGCACAAAAGTTCATAAAAAGTTAATATCAGAACTGTGAGCATCCAAATAGCAACAAATAAGTATGAAATGGTTTCTAAATATTAAAACTGTATTTATTCACATTGGGGCTACATGTTTAAAAGATGTGTTACAAAATATTCTCATGCTTCTATTTATAAAACTGTATTCCAATTTAATTTTCAAAACTTTTCCGCGCCTATTAGCAGGTGTCGTAACAGCCAGCTGGAATCCATACAATTCAATCTTCATTTTCGCTTTCTACATCTGTCTTTTTACGTTTCAGTATTTTCCTGTTTATGCTTTTTAATGTTATATCTTACCATTTGAGAACTTTTTACTTTAGTTTATCCACTATAATCAACATAACTGGTCACAGATCAAGCAAAATTTCCAAGTACCTGAAACTACTGTGTTTGCTTTCAAATGTAGAGAGAAAATATTACTTTCAGCAGCAACAACGTCATACAACACTTAGTGTTCTCCCGTGGCCAACTAGTTACAAGGTTGATTCTGCTAATACACATTTTGCTGAAGAGGGACTTGAATAGCTATTTTAATTATAATGATCTCTATCTAATACAGTTTAATAGTAGCAAGCACTATTCAGGAGCTTAGAGATGGGCACATGGTAACACCATCATCATCTTTTAAGAGGTGAGGAAGAAGTGAGCTGCTCCTATAATCAGGTCCAAGCAAGACAACTTGCTAATAAATGTATCACTACTGTTATGCAGTGAAAGCTGGTAACATATCGTAGGTCATGAAGTAGTGGAAGAAACATGCATCTGATGCATTATATGAGTAAAACAGCAGCTTCCACTTCGTCTGTGGAGAGTGAAACGTATATTTAAGGCTGTGGAGAAAGTAGGAGAGCAGCATTATCAGGGTCTCATGCGCGCAGGTACGGACTGCAGAGGCAGAAGTCCCTTAGAGGACCATGATGAGGTTTTACTATCTGCACCTGCACTGCACTATAGGCAGTGACGGAAATTTGAGTTATTTAAAACTACATCAGATGTGGCAAGGGGCAAGGAGCCTGTAAAAAAAAAAAAAAAAAAAAGAAATTATCTAGAACTAAGGAGATTGTTCATTGCAGAGTTCCTATGTGAAAATGAAGTCACAGATTCTGAAGGCTGAAGATAGCACAGAAGGACAAAAAAATAAAATAACTCCATTTCTCTAGAGCTACAGTAAGCCTGGACCATGACAGTCCATGCAGGCCAGGCCTTCCAGGCTTTCTTTAGATTCTGAGGGCTGCCTTGAAAAAACATGGGTTCACAACGCACTCTAGATATATCCTAGATTTTTTACTTGGGACTAAGTCTAAGCAATAGAACAGAATCCAGTTGCTAAACTAACTACAAACACTGTATGTGATATTTGTTTTACTTGTAACCTTTTGCTTTCAATTTTTTAACTTGAGTCTTGACCTTAAACCTCGCAGTATAAATCTCTCTGTTTTACTATAAGCCCTGTATAAACTCTGTATTTTGTAGGCAGATGAGATCAGTGACCTGGAGCATCCTAGCTTTTGATAAAGGGAGAAAACTCAAGAAAGGTGTGCTGGCACGTGAGGGGCACGTTTAGGGCTCAGAAAGTTCTACAAAGTGCTTCGGGCCAAGTTGCCCATAGCCAGCACGGATACCCACGCCGCTGTTATGACGAGGAATCACCATTAGCGTATCACTATAAAAAGACTGCATAGGTAGACCCCAAAAGAGTACAGCCCCCTCCCCCCCCACTAATTTTGGACCTGTAAATCTCCCAACTTTATCTAGGTTTTCACCAGAACAATAGGATTTTGACTACTGATGCCTGGGTCATTCTTTACGTTCTGGAAATGACTGGTTACCTTTAGAAAAAGTTACCAAAGAATATAAACATAGCATATAAAAAAGTTTTATTGTTTCCCTCTACTCATAAGAAATTATTCACTCTAAGATGCACTTGGTAATGAAATATTTAACTTATCTTCTGATCCACCAATTTAAAAACTGAGGCTGGGAAGTAGAGCTCCTTGATTTCACTGCAAATTAGTGATGTCTGACAATACAAAAATTGTTTCCTCTGCAGGCAGAAATGCAACGCTTCAAAAGCTCATGAGTCATATAATTTCCTATTTCCTGATTATATTACAGGACTGAGTACTCCTACTATTTCTGAAAGATGTCTGACTATCAGTTCTTCAAAATCTCTACAGCCTTTGTTATGCAACTAAAAAGTCTGTCTTCCTAACTGGAAAGAGTCATCCTACTAGATAAAGCCTAATACAGATAGAACCTGCTCGTGAAATTACTCTGATGATTTTTTCTTTCTTACCTTGAGAAGAAATAATTGATCACTGTCAATTTATACATGAATATTTGAAGACTACATCAGGCCTTATTAAACCAGAGCTACTGCATCTTCTACTTTTGCCATTAATTTAGTTAATGACAAATATATATAGCTGTTTCTTATTAACTTATTACCCTCCAGGTGTTCACAAACTGAACATTTTTCAGCTTGCTTTGGAACCTTTCTTGTCTGCAAAGTGAGGCTTACTGACCAATAACTACCCCTGGCCTCTTCCTTTCTAAGGCAGTAATCTAGCTTTTCTCACCTTCACTCTTCTGGACCCTCCTTTGTCCTGCAAGTTCTCTCACAGATAATTACCAGAGGCCCAAACACTATTTCAGTTCATTTTTATTTACTGTAGGAAGGATGTCCTCAGGCCCTGGCTATGTAAGCCTAACTTAATAACACTTAACCCCTTAGTTTTCTGTTTTGCTTGATTGTTACCCTTGCTAAAAAGCCCTCTACTCTGAGACAGTATTAACACATTTACATCTCCAATGGGCAATGAATGCACTACCAAACAAGTTTTCTGCCATCTAGGCATATTATTTGATTCTAGGACTCTGGATAGCTTTCATAAGGTATTGATTCATGATAATACACCACTTACTTGCTGCTAATATGACAGCAACCCCTGAGTCTGCATGTCCTATTGAAGTGAAGATCTCCGACTGTCTTTAGTCTTATTTCCTGCAGTTCTTGCTGCAGAAAATATTAGGCATAGTAACTCCTTCTGTGTTCTGCTGATGTGGGAAAGGAGTTGGGGCGGGTGGGGGGGAGATGCAGGCTTTGTACCTGATAGTCAGCAAATATTTAGGAGTAAGGAGAATATTCAACTGCAAGTAACATTAACTAAAATTGTGAATAACACTCGTGTAAATAGTAATTAGAGCCTTGATTTTTTCCTAGTCATTTAGATTTTCAATTACATATTGTTTCTATAAGGATGGTTAAGAGGAATATATATATTGCTTGTATGCTCTTTTGTTTACATGATTTTTAAGGTTTTCTAGTTTTCAGCTATTTGGAAGAAAAAGTGTAAAAGGTTCTGTTTCAGGCTTTCCCTTTCCATTCTCTTTAGCTGGCCCTAATTGCTCTACATCACCAGCACAGGAAATAAACAATGTGATTTAGATTTTTTCCAACAGATCTCTCCTCTGTAACACCTACTGCTTTTTTTGCTTGGTGTTGAATCTTTAAGAACATGCCTTGTCCCCATTGTTTTTCAGTAAATATTTCAAAGTTTCCAGCACAGCTATTAGGAGGTGTTATTCAAATGAATTCCTAATGTGTGACTGCTGTCATTTAAGACTTTCTAAAAGAACCCAAGTTGGCCTTGGGGTGTATTATGATGAAAATAACAGTAAGACTGAGAAAGAATTGTACGTAAGTAGAATATTAAAGCAACGCCAGAGCTTTGACCAGACCCCTTTAGGGCAGCATGCCCCAATTCATAGCTACTGAGCAAGCACAGATTTAGCAAAACAGATTGTTACAGAGAGGAAAACTTGGAAACCGAGGTTCAAGAAGCTTTGCATATATAGATGACGGGCTATAAAAGCAAAGCCAATTTAGGCATGTCCCATTGCAATGGTATCTTTCTATCCTGCTGAGAAACAGAACAGACGATAATAAAGGTCATAGAGAGAGAAGCCCATATTGAAAATGACTCTAACACAAAGAGCGCAAGAATTCAAGCCTCTAATTCTCGCCAGTCCTCACACACTAGATCATCAGGAAGAAATAAAATAAACAAACAGGGAAAGGTTAATAAGAGGTTTAAAGACCCTATCAAGTCAAAATTAAAAGTTGGGCAAAGCAGACAGAAAAGACAGAGATAATGGGAAGCACATTCAGGAACTAGTACTATAGCAGTGCATTATCAAAACTGGTTTAGGTAAGAAAATATCAACTTCATTGCTATATGAAATGTGTATGTTCACTCTACGGTTGCCTTATCATTCAAACAATTATAAACATACAGAAACAAAAGACAGAATCACAGAATGGCTGAGGCTGGAAGGGACCTCTGGAGATCATCTAGTCCAAACCTCCTGCTCATCCACATGTCTACGGATATTTATAGTCAAAGAAAAGGGTGATTCCTTGAAATTAACATATTAATCTATGCTAGGTAACAATGTTCCATGATCATATAACGAAAGACTATTTAGAAGAGACACAGTGAAAAGGGAAGCATGCATCCAGCTGATAGAACCTGAAACGAGGATAAAATTCTCTGCTGGCAGCAATTGGCCCTATGCCTCGTGCATCAACAAAGCTGTATCAATCTATAGACTACTTGATCTTTGATGACCCAGTTTTAATACTACTGAAAGTCTGTGGGGCTTAACTGCCTTCTTTAATATTTTATTCATAAACAAGAATCCAAAATCTGATATAAATGGGGCAAAGTATGTCATTAAAGTATTAGTGGAATCCCCAAAACAAATTCTAGAGGTACCAAGTTATCCATTTTAACACATTAAACAGGAACAAAGATCTAACAGTGTTAACATGGCAGTGCCTTAGCTTTAGATGACATCTGGGGTTCTGAATTACATGGCAAACAGTAGAAAATTCATTCTATAGTTTTGAAATGTATTGAAAGATCAATTTCAGTGTCGAGAAACGAAATAAAAAGCTCTTTCTGAAAAAAGGTTTTTACATAACTTTTTTAAAAATTTGTTTTCCATAGTGAGAAAGAAAGAATACATTCTTTAACTAAATTCTGGATCATGAATAATCACAGCTTTTCCTGCCTTGACACACAAACAGAAACAAGTGTGATAAATATCTGTGTTCTCAGACCACTGCATAGGCTCATTAGGCTGACACATAATTTAGGCTGACACATAATTTAGGCTGGCCAATTGGCTATGGAAGCTATTTCCATGGACTTACCTTGCTTCCCTAACGCATATTTCACCTCACTGGCATGTTTGTATCAGCCTTTCCTTCCAAGCAAAGACGGTTAGACTGGCTGTCTTCTGACGATTTTTGCAAGGCAGTTCTGTTGGTTTCATGATCAAGTGAAGAATGGAAGAGAAAGGGATATGGGAAAAGAACTACCAGAGAAACAAAGGAACATCAAGGAAACGGAGATTTACAGAGATTCAAATATGCGTGGGAGACTATGATGGAAGACACGTGGTGATCACATGTCCCCTCAGGTAGACTAATATCTGTCACAATATTACAAAGTAATGGCAAGAGCACGAGCAGAGAACATAGTTCCTGGAAAGAAAAGGAAGCCAAACAATCTCTATCCATAACATCTTCTCCAACACCACCACAAACATAACCTCCAAAGAGATCCCAGACGCAGCACAACAGAACAACAGAAGAGGATAAAGAGTGCAAGAGGCACTCCATTTTTTCATCAATTAGGTTAACTTCCAATGCACTAATTTTCATCCACTGATTTCCTATCCCATACATCTCTTATTTTCCAATACACAATCTGAACATAATATCTTGATTGTGTCATCTTTTAATTTCAGTTCAGAATGCAGTCTCCCTTTCTCTGTCTCCCTTTCCAAATGTATATTTTCATAGGTGACCAGAGTGTTTAATATATCCTCATTTACTTTCCTATAAATGAACTCACAACAAAATGTAGGCCTACAAAGCACAATTACTACAGTATTATCCACTCTGGTTGCGAAATTAATTCACAGTTAGCCAAATTACTTCTCAAACTTGTACCAGCATTATAGCCTTGTTATCTTTGTGTCTCATGGTTATTTTAAAACAAACAAAGAAAAAAATGCCAATCAAAATATTTCTCCACAATTATTTTCACGTTACCAGGTACCCCAAACTGCCAATTATTTCTTTGTATACAAAATTAATTGAGATTTTAACATAAGCAGAATAAGTTCCAAGTGTCACTTCAGAAAACTGAGGCTAACCTATCAAGTACTAGAATAATAATAGTAATGCAGTAAATGATAGTAAAAAACCAATTCACTATAGTAGAGCTACCGAAAAAATTTCCATATTGAAAACTCCAGTGAGTGAAGTTCTGTGATCAGTAACATAGTAGTAGTCAGGCTGGCCTGAAAATCTATTAACCCAAATCTTATGGATTATTACTGAAATTCTGTTCCATTATACTGTTGTTCATTACGCAGTAGTAGACCTTTCAAGGACACGCTGAATCTTACACACATAGAGCATTACAGGCAACTGTAATAATTTAAAGTTAATGAGTTGTCCCCTCTGAGGAGGGGCTACTTTATTATAGATCCCCGTTGTGCTACTTATAGCACAAACATATGAAGAATCATGGTTTCTACTGTCTAATGAACGGTGGCAAAAAAAGAGATGACGAATACAGTTGAATTTTCATGTTCAACAAACATGTAATAGTCAGGTTTTTAAAAACTCATTTAAAAATAAAGCTTCCTAATTTTAATATTCAATGTGCAAATTAATTCTCTCCAGGCTCAACTTAATGATCTATGAAGATTCCATAGTTCATTATCACCCAGTCCTTGATACCAGTGCCAAATACGTAACCTTTTCTGTAATACAACAGATCTTATTTAAACACAGTCAAGAAAGATTTTACTTTCAAAAAGTTTTTTTTTAAATTCTACATATTGTTCTCAGTCTCAGAAACATTCTAACCTTGCCACATCTTATGCTTAACCAAATATAAATAGAGTGGCAACAGTAAAACAAAGATTAGCACAACATCTCTACTAACTCCTACCCAGAGCCCTTTTTAAATCATTAAGAATGCTGTCCTTTCAATGATTATGTCTACAGTCCTTATATTAAATTACACACACACATATTTTTCTTCACCTTCACAAGGGTCACAGTAGCATTTGACCACAAAGTTATCAAATTTGTATCAAAACGTGAAGTTTCCAGTTCAGGTAAGAAATGCTGGAAAAAATCATAACGTCTTCTACCTAAGCTAGTCCTCTCAACTTGTGGAAGAACACGGATATGTTTCTCTTTCCATATCTGACAGACAAATCTGATTCAGTAATTACAGATTATCAGTCAAATATAACAATTACATAAGTAAACATCAAGTCACTGACCAGGAGTCAGTGTAACGTGGTTGCTAATTCTGGTTCTAGATTTATTATTGTTGGCAATGCAACACTGATAAAACACCAACCATATTATTGTAACTAAAAGATAATAATAAAGTTTCCAAAGCGTGTGGGCCGGTGCATCTTTGTGCATGCAAGCGTGTATGTGCATGTGTATGTATATCCTTTAATGGAATATTTTTTTCATAGGTTGTACTACTCAATTACACTAGAATCAGTTTGTGCTAATAAAACATTAGTTATGTTTTCAGGAAGCAACAACTTGAAGTCCTACTGAAGAAAAACAGAATTGTAGCAGGGTTCTCCAAAAGTATAAGCACGAGATGATATCTGATGCCCCAAGGACCTATGATCAATTTTATGCATGCCACTACACTAAATCACATCAATATATCCTTTTGGACATCTTGTTGTAAAAGTACAAGTCTCTCATATAAGCTATTATATGGAATAACAGCACAGTCCACACTGCACTAATTTTGGTTACAGAAGCACTTAAGTTCATGTTTTTCTAGAAAATATTTGCCTTTACTGAAAAAAAAAAAAAGTAAGTTTCTCTTTGCTCTCAGATGTCTTATCTCATATTAAAAAAATGACAGTTATCTCAGATATGAAATCTGGAGTTCTTAAGTTCCAGTAGAATTACTAAGCATATTAATGCTGTCCAGTAAAAATTGCATTAAAACTCAGTCCAAATTCACTAATAGATCAAATAGCATAGAATGAGAAGAAGAAAACTCTTAAAACAGGGCGTCATACCAAAGATTTTTAAAGAAGCTACGCGTTATGGGATTGGATGAAAGGCTCTTTTAGGGATCGCAAGCTAGCTGAAGGATAGGGTGTGAAGGGCAGAATTAATGGTACTTTTCAGAAAAGAGAAGGGTCAACTGTGACGTCCCACTGGGGTTGGTGCTGAGGCTAGTTTTATTCAATGTTTAATCAATGACCTGGAGGAGGAAGTAAATCAAAATGGATAATCAAACATCATTCCAGTGATGAATTACCTCAGAAAACTAAATGAGCAAGAAAAAAGGTGATAGATGAGCTTCAATAGGGAAAAATAAGCTAAATCATGCCTTTACAATGCTGAACTCAGAACTGGCTGTTACAGCTTAGGAAAGAGATTTTTTGAGTCATTTTTCAGAGTTCTTGGAGTGTTCTCAGTGTTCTGCATCTAGCAAAGAAGCCAACTGAATGCTGCTAATCATCAGAAAGGGGATTGAGAAAAAGACAAAAGTCATCATTCTGCCACCACATAAAAGCTTAGTGAGCCCACATCCTGAACGCCGCACGTAGTTCTGGTCTGCATCGCAGGAAGGGAATTAGAGAAGGAGATCAAGGCATGGAGCAGCTGCAAAACAAGACTAATGGCTGGTTCTCCTGTGTCTGGAGACAAAATCACGAAGGCAAGAGGTAAGCTATATGCACAGCTGATGCTCACCAAATCTCACAGTACAAGCATTAGTGGGCCCTTGATAGAACTAGTAGGGGATCAGTTGAAAACAAATGAAGGAAAGTATTTTACACAGCAAGCGGTAAAATTTGCAGCCAGCAAAAGCATGTGGAGGCAGACAGTATCAGCAAGTTGAAATATGGATTAGATAGATTACTGTAACACGCATACAAAAAGGATTAGTCACAGACAGACCATCAGATATCCTTAATACAACAGTTGTGGATGCTGGCAGAGTGAGAGAGGAATGGACTCCCTGTACGACTCCTGGACACACAATACTGTGCTAGATGTATCAACTGACTGCCTAGGTAGGGCATTTTTAATACATTTGTGTTAAGCAAAAGGGAAGTACAAGCATGATGAGGAGAAGTACTGTTTCATAAAATAATACAAAAGTCTCAGCTCTTTTAGAAGATACCTTTCTGGCTTTACAGGTAACCAAGAAATAAAACAGAAATCAAAGCCATCTGTGCAAGTTGCATCAACACCATTAATGAAAAGAAGCCTTGATTTCCTTCAGTAAGCTTTGGACCAAATAGTGTAAGGGAAAAGGCTAGTGTTGGAAAGTGTGATTTTCCTCACCACATAAGTTTCTGCATGACCACAGTAATACAGGAACTGGCTGTGGTCAGCAAAGATATTTCTACCAGCTTTATTCTTTTGCTTGAATTACTTCTCATAGGAATGCTTTACAGTTATGTTAACATGACTATTGTCACCACGGTGTGAACAGGAATTTGTCTTAACTCTAGCCAAAACTAGGCATTTTTTCTATAGTCCTGAATTCAGGATTCATACAAATTAACTTTCTACTAAAAACAGATTTCGAAAGAGTGATTGTTGATTGGACAACATATCACTCTAAAAATACATCTGAAAGCAGAATGCTCATTGCTCCCCAGGCTAAGAGTTACAGCAATCATGCAGAAAGCAGAAGAAATATACTCAGCTTCCTTTACAGCCTTAGGGAAGAGTTTTAGAACATAATTTGTATATGTCTATCTTCTTTCTAAATCTTTTTTAAGCTTTCAAATACATTACTACATCCAGTTTATATACATACTATATTCACTCCTAAGGATACTAAGAAGAATTACAACATTTTCAGAAAACAAGACCCAGTTAGTCTTCCAAAAGCGGAAGAATGAGATCAGCATCATAACATAACTTCTTTCTACATAGGTTATAGTCATTGATTGCTTTAAATGTCAGCTAGGATTTGAACAAAGAGTAGGCAGCAAAAGAATTCTGGAAGATGATATTAATAAAATGGAAAACAAAATCAATTACATTTTACAGAATACTTCCTATCTCCTAGGCCATTCAAAATGTACAAAATTCTGTGACACTACTGTAAATGTAGTTAATCCTGCATCAGAGCAGAACTAAAAAACATCGAGTGACTTCAGATCCCTCCTAGCAAATCATTTGTTATTTATGTGAATAAAACTGTGTTTATATGTTTACAAGATTTTATACCAACACCCTAGACGTTCCTTATAATACTCTGAATAACAAGTGAGTTTAATTACATTTTTCTTCAACAAAGGAAGTGATACATTTAGCCAAAGTAAACTTCTAAATATACTGAAGCATTCTAGAGAACGTGCATCAACATAACCATTTAAAAAAGAGTGCCAACTGACATATAAGTGAAGAGACAAAAATGGTAGATAATAGTCAAAGAATACTCCTAAAGACCTTTGCAAGGTCAAGCAGATACACTGGTTTTTAATAATCTTGTTTGCTCCTTTCTATTTTGGACTTAGAGAGAGTAGATTTCACTAAAGGCTACTACAAGTCACTTTAACCTGGCTGTGATATAAGTGAAAAATTTCAGTCAGCTTCATTTAGGAAGGAAAATTAAGAAAAAAAAAAAGATGGATGTAATTTGTTTGTGCAAGGACCAGTTTGTCTTCATTTAGAGAAACTCCTTTTAATCACAAAAAATTGATGACACTACATCTAGTTTCACAACTCCACAGAAACCATATGCCACTAGAAAATCAGTTGTAACTTAATTAACCTAAGTTTCAGGATCGCTCAGCTGGTTTAGTTGAATCAGGTAAATAAAAGTGCACATATTCTTCATAAATGAGGATGATAAATTTCCATAAAATGTAGAGATCATCTTACCTTACTGTAAAATGTCTTAAGATCATAAAGCACTGGCTACTTTATCACAGCAGTGATTAATTGCATTTGGATTTTTAAGGGGATTCTACCTGTCATTGAATTAAGTTCTATCAAGGCTTGATAAAATTAATTTTAGGATATTCATTTAATTATTCTAAAATGCAGATGTTCAGAATGCTACAGTTGGAGATTAAACACAATAAAATTAAAATGAATTGCTACTGTTAAGAAACATTACTGAAAGAGCTGTAAGAGAGGGTTTTGTATAAATTTTGGACAACTTCTCTATTTACAGATAAAAAAGTTTTAAAATATGCTCTTTATACTCAGCAAATCCCACAGAGTGGGAGAAATTACCTCACAGAATTTTATTATTACAAACCTTTCACTTGATGGAAGCTGAAAAGATGTTATAATGAACTTGTAATACCTGTATTATATCCATATTGCTGAGAGAAATATTCCTAATGTTCTGAAGACTGTAATGGGAAAATACGAATCAATACTCTGGCAAACTGGAAGTCGGGAATCTGCTCTTTATTTAGCCTCTAACTGATCTTTGTCAGAGTATCAGGATTACATATCCAGGCACTGGGATTGAAGAGAACCCTTTAGCGTCTCTCTCCATGAGTTCAACACTATATATGCTACTCAAATGGAAATACTAATTTGAAACTCCAAAAAAAAAAAAAAAAAGAAAATGAAAATCAGTAAGCAAGATAAATCCCTTTGTCTCATTGAACTTGCTTTGGTAAATGGAAATTCTTTTTCTTTCACATTATCCAGACAGCGTCAAAGAAAGTAATGAAAATGAACTGATCAAAGAGTGTTATGTTCTACTGTATAAGGAGTCGATCATGTGCAAAATTATTTAGTTCCCTGTCTAGCATATTTAAATAGCTAGATATAAGCATCCAAGTATGTTTCTACTGCCTTTAGCAGCTATGCTTTAATTTACATTTCATTTCATTGTGCCATCAAATGGCGCAAGACCACACAGTATTTCTACAACACATTCACGCTCGCTCCTAATTCTAGTACATGTATTTCAGTTTCTGCATTTATGCTACATACAAACGAAAGTCTTTCAGCATTCTTGTGGAAAACAGGCAACGTTCCTGCCTTCCCCTCCACCAGCATCAGTATTGAATTTTAGGTGCGAGCTACTGATGATGAGCAACTGCAGGGTGAAATCACACTCTAGAAATTCTGAGCATGTTCTCAGAGTCTGCGGGATGGGTCCACCCTCATCAGCAGCAGGTATCAGCAGAGGACATACTCAGAGTTTCTACAGCGTGATTTCACTCTGCAGTTGCTTATCATGCATGAACCCAACAAGATTTGCAAAACTTTTGTTCGCAAAAAGGATGATTCATGATACCAGCTTATGATGCAAGAGTTTCTCTACCAGATGAGCGTACTGGCTCATTGCAAAGCCAAATTAACACATAGGAAGTGCGGGCAACAGAAAAGTCTGCGGTCAAATGCAAACTTGAATTTTGAATACAATACGATAGATAAAACTAAGTTATCCAATATTGTTTCTAATTTGAGATAATAGAGAGAAATAACTTTTAAAATTATATTAAGGTATTTGATAAAAAATATAAAGTAATCTGTGCTTTGTATCAACTTCATTCATAAATTCACTAGAAATAGAAGTCAGCAATTAGCAGTTCACAGATAGGACCAAATATAGAGAAGACAGAACCAAATTTTCCTCAGGATGCTATTTAAAACAAAAAGTAAGAATAACAGTCTTATGACTGCTACTTACTATTCCAATGTGAAATGAAACGAAAGTATGTAAGAATATCCCGACTGGGGTTAAAAGGGTTCTGACTTCTCAGTTTTATATTCAGGGCTTTCTTCAATACTGACAACCGATTCCTTGAAACACCTCCCCCTACCTACCAAGCAGGTCATTAAGAAAAAATAAAGTCCATCCCCTCTCCCCCTTTGTTTTTATCTAAAAACTAACATCTTCCCTTACTATTACCCTCTCTGTTCCCTCACAACTTTCTGGCCTGCCCTCATGACTTCTGATATCCTCTAGTTGACTTAAGTGCTGCTGAGGAGACTGTGCTCTGCAAGAGTGGCTGAACTGATATACCACTGCGCTTGCTTCCTCTCCGCGGCGTTCCCACCACAGACACTACGTGCTATTGAAGTCTGTTCACCAAATCAAGGCAGAGGGAACAGTTTGGGAACTGACTGCAGACCGTCTTAGCAACATGCTCCACATTTATCTACTACATTTCGGAGTAACGCATGGATGAGGCTTGTATTTGCTGTTCCGGAAAGGCAAGCAGACATTGAGATAAATGTGTGTTACATATTTTGTATCTATGAGGCTACTATTTGCTTTAGCCTATTTCATCACTAACATACAGGGAAGAGATAACAACTCCTCCCTTCCTGTCTTTGCGTGAATCACACGCAAATCAGGTGTACTGGAATTATTTGTAAGGTTTTAGTTCCAGGTGAACGCGGATAAGATGGCTGATAGCATCGAGGTCACGGTGCACTGGTTTAAAAGGCTGTTAAAGTGTTTCAGTTCAGCTATTCATCCCTGCCATATGAAACAACTCAGCTGGTCATCATATGACAAGTTTTCTTGTTATAAGGTTATACATACAGCAACACACCCTTGCAATGGAGTTTATTTTAAATATTCTTAAAGAGCTTCAGGGAACATTTTATTTACTCTCAGCAGTTAGAATTTCAAGTTATAAAGAAGAGATTATTACTTATTTGTTAGGATACGTATTACTTTTTTGATCTTTAATGCCTCATCTTACAACTCATCATTCTACTTCAAAACCTAAAATTATTACTTATTTAATCACTTTCTATGTTCCATTCCAATTATTTTTCTTAAATTGCTTCTTCAGTCTCAGGTAGTTACACATTCAGGAAAGACAGTGTTGCCTCTATTACTTGTTCCAGAAAGTCAGTCCTTACTGGCATTAAGATTTTATTCTTTGCTTGAGTAGAAGGACTCAAATCTGGACTACACAGGATTCATGGGGATTTATATTATCTCTTCAGCTCTCATACTGCTTTCAAAAATGTTATCTTTATCATTTACGTCTGACAGTTTAAACACACTAGTTCTTTCTGGTCCAGGGTTCCCATGTACTTTATGTGAAATATGCAGGTATTGATTCTCTTCCACATGTGTCTATATGTTTTACCAGCCAATTATCTGTAGCTCCAATGTTAAATATTTGTACTTACAGACAGGTATAATAAATAAATTTTGCCAGCAGACACTGGTTTTGTGGCATGAAATCTTATTTTCTCTTAGTAGGTTAGTTTTTTTTTTCTTTTTAAAAAAGATTTTTAGTATTATACTTCTCCTTTTTCACTTCTGACACTTACTCTATTCATTCATTCTTCTGCCCCCTTTACACTGGACACATACTCATTCAGTGGAACATACAGCAGATCTTGCAACATCATTAAAATATCTCTTCTTTTTCTTTTTTTGCTGTGGAGGTTGAACTATTTTATTTACAAATACCTATACACTTATGTAAGTTTAAAACACTGTCTAACATGCATGCTTGTTAAAGTTGTTAAGTTAGAACTTCCTTCCAGAAAAACAAAATCAGAATTTTTCTGTGGTAGAGAAACCAAAATACGATCATTTTTAAATAAAAGTTCTCTGTTTCAAGAATTTTGAAGAATTAGTAAGCTTGAGAGCCTTATCTAATGACATGCTACAACTCCTTGGTCTTTTAGCTCAAGCTTCAGTGAGTCTTCCTTCTCCCTATAAAATTGTTCAGTTCATATACCCTCGTCAATCAAGCAGCTGGTTATCATACTAATTTATGCTGAATGAGAAGTCTGCTTGTAATAGGAACGTCAGATGCACAGGTAACAGATGTATGTTTACATTAAACATATGATACTCACTACAATAACATAACAAGTACCGAAAAAAAAACTAGTATTTGGAAGCCCTAATTGGGAGAACTGGTGCTTTAACTTCTCTGTAATTACATCATCCTCAAACTTTTTTCTCAAAGAGACCACAGTTGCTCCATCAGGAAGGTGATCTGCTTTATAAAAGATGGGTCAAATATGCCACTCCTAAAGCACATCAGTGCTAACAGGATTAAACAAAGCAATATACACCTCTTGATTATTGTTAGTCTTCTGCTTGTTTCCAGCTAGCAGGATAGATAGGAGGAAGCTGCATACCTCCTGCTGCTTATCCCAGTAGGCACCAGTGACATAGTCATAGAAAACCTTCAGCAGATCAGAGGAAACCCTGAGGAGTCAAGGGCAAGACAGGCTCCCCAGGTAGGGCTCTCTGTCCTCTCCGGTGCAAAGGTCTTGCTCAAGGCTGATGCAACCAGCACAGCTGCTGTCATCTGCAAAGATTTGGCTTCCTCAGTCATTGTACCCCATTTAAGGATGACAAATGACTGCTGGGAAGAAGAGGGAGTTACCCAACCAAGTCTTCAGAAATACACTGATTAAACTGGGTTTACTGGGTCAGGAATTGAGGCCCACAGGGGACATAGGAAAAGCTCCAAACAGTTGAGGTATGCAAAGGGCAAAGCCGTAAAGGAGACTTCCACACATCTGCCTTCAGAAGCTTTCCTTACGCGTCCCCCCATGCATGGCTGGGGGAACTTTTCATACGCTCTGGACAACAGTTAATACGTTCACCATACGGCCTGCTGAGAGTATAGCTCTGGGAGGAGCACTCAACATATCTTCTTTATCCCTTTAGAGACAGATCTCACTATTCACTGTCCATTTCAGTAAACCCAGTTCCCTACAATTGTTTTTCTCTACCTTTTTTGTAACCTTTAAATGTTCGTAAAATCTCTGATCATATTAAGCGTAGCAGTTTCTGGAAGGAACAATAGTTGCCCTTCAAAACACCATCAGTTTTAGTTTAGACAGATAGAGGAGACAGATTAGATTAAATAGATAAGGTTACCTGAGGATCTTCAATATTACTCCCCACATTTACTAATAACAATTCAATACTGAAGCTACTAGGCTGGATTTTTTTTTTTTTGAGGTATTAAGTCATCTAACAAATATGACCAGTTTGACTTGTAAGCAAAAGAAAAAACAGGTATATATATGCGTGCGGTTGTTAAAGAAAAAAATACACATGGCTGAGAACTTGAGCGGGTTGATGATAGCTCAAAACTATTAAATAGTCAATTTCCACATGCCCATAGCAATATGAGTGGAGGATAAAAAAACACAGGGGAGGATACTGTGAAGACCGTAGAACCACATTAATATTGAAAGAGGATCTAGGAAGACACAGCTGGACTAATCATCTCCAGAGTCCAGACTCAAAGACCATGCCCAGACGATGTCAATAACCTTGCAGAATTTGCAGTTACAAATTTAGGGAGTTTAGCAAAAGAGCATAATGAGGCAGGAATCTCAGGCCAATGCTACTACCATTACAGAGCAAGCTCAACATTGCTGTCACTGGAACTTGCAGAAATCCCCAAATACAGTAATGGGGGGGAAAAAAAAAAAAAAAAAAAAAAAAGAGTTCAACAGCCTTGATTGTAACACTGGCACACATCCTATGGCAGGCAAACTGTTCATCACAGATGACTTCAATGTGTTGCTTTGGCAGCTGACATCTGGTATACAGCAATTGATCACAACAAAGCTGGCAAGATAAACAACAGTGAACTTAGGTTTTTCAATAGTTCGCTGGATTATAAGAAAGAGCTTGTACTCATCACCAATCTGACAAGTCATATTGGAAATATCAATATTTATAAGGAAGGGGATTTCACTGTGAGTGACTCTGTGTCTCAGATTGAGACGTGGCACCATGTAGTAAATTCTACACAATAATTACCTACAATTCTAATCTTGACATGTCTGTCAACATGAATGCATTGTTGCTGTCACAAAAATCTTGCCAAATTTCCATTGCATAACTATGGAGAAAGATCACCAACTGGAAAGCATTTTTACATAGAGAATCTTTTTTTTTTTTTTTTTTTTTTTTAAAAACACACATCTCCACAGAGCAGAACATGTTGTTTATAAAGACGCATGACATGCGTTCCCAGAGAGATCAAACTGACTGGAAAAAGGAAGCCAAACGGATTTACAGTGGAGCATTCGGGGGCTTCACCCTGTTGACTTCAAGAACAGCTATTTTCAAGATAACTTGACACTGATATCAAAGAGAAAAATGTAAATGCAATAATAAAAAAAGAAACTATAAAAAGAAACAGTATCATTAATAACAATATCACTAATGACATGTCATAAACAGCCACTGCAGAAGGATGCCATAGCAATCATAGTTACAAACCCTAAGAAAAATAAAGCCTAATGTTATTTGTCCACCCAAGGTAATCACTGTCCTGGAGAATAATCTCTCTCCTTCACCTGCCAAGCTCGCTGCTGTACAAAGCATTTCACTTGTGTGGCTCAATAAGAAACATATATACACAATGTTGGTTGCTTTATATCCTTTTACATGATTTGCTGTGTCTGAAATCTTCAGTGACTTGGTCAGCTCATTCTCGGTAATCAACCCAGATTGCTTGTCCAAGCTTATTCTTCCATGCTATAAAAAATATTATCTATAACAACTCTGTATTACTGTAAGCAGGCAGAAAGCCATAAAATGAAATATTTTCAAGGCAGGCTTGGTTTTGATCAATTCAGTTGTTAGATGTTTCAGCACAGCCTGCTCTGCTTCCTAAATTCCCCCTTTCTATCAACATAGATTTACCCCTAAAGAAAATAATAAAAAACTCTGCTTGTATTACTTAAAGAAATATTATGTATGTAAAGCCTCTAAAGTGATCTCAAAATCTAAACTGAAAATACCTTTACTATGCAGTCATTCAATATCACAGATATCTGAAACAGCTCCAGAAATACAAAAGCTCTTCAGCTGTAATATATTGATCAGTCATTACCCAAAACCAAAGGTAAGGCTAATCATCTCCTGTTTTACAATAGCCTTTTTATAACCCTGGAGAAGCTGTCAAATAATACCAGGTATAAGGTGATAAGTTAGAATCTTCTAAACATTTTATTACATTCCAGTCTTTTATCTTACCCCACTACTACTTTTTTTAAAAGAAAAGCAAAGACAAGTATCCAAGGAGGAAATGACAGTGCCAAGCAACAAATTTAAGATTTAAAATAAGAGACCAGTATTCTTAATTTCCTGTTCAAAATTGAATGGTATGACCATCAAGGTTAGAAGAGGCTAGACTTTCATGCTGTGCCAGACAAGCGAGTTTCCAATTTAAAACCATTATAGAAGAAAATCCTTATATAGATAGCCACCAATAAAATCCTTTACAAGTCCACAGTTCACATTACAATATCATTCTCTTGCTATTCATTATCCTTTCTGCACCAGTGCTCCTCATTGGAAAGAAGGTTCCAAGAGTTAAATATGGAGCTATCATATTAGTAAATGCCACTGGGTGAAACTGTCCCTTTAAAGAAAAAGTAGCATTGTCTTTGCTGTAATAGTCTTGAAGAGACAACATGGTACAGAACCAATGAAGCAAATTTCAGACATTTGATCACAGAAAAGTTCAAAAAGTAAATATCGTTAAAAATTTTCTTTGTGTATAAGCAAAGGCATGTATCTGAACCAGCATAGCATATCTTCTAGGGAAAAGGAAGAGAAAAGCTGTAGAAGAGGTTATAAATGAATGATACGTTATTCCACTTGAAATATTTGATTGGGGGGGGGGGGAGGTAACAAAAAGACAGTTTATTCACCAGGTGACATTGATTACAAGAAACTTCTCCCATTTCCGCAATTTGTAAGTCCAAGTCTGTATTAGTCTTATTTCAATTAATTGGTAGAATATGAAATAAATTCTCAGCTTCCAAAATCTGGATCAGACCTAAAAATATTTTCCACTTTAATTAACATAGAACATTCAAAATATACTAGTAAAGAACTATGATTGGTTAGGAATTATAGTAGACTCTTACACAAGATTAGAGTGCAGTCTTTAATTATTCTTTTAATCTAGAGATGGAAATAAGTGTTTAACAGTACTTTAAGGACACTACTTACAGTGGAATCCTTATTACTAAATAGCATCTTCAGTGATACACTCACGCTGAAATAACCAAAGGTAAATAACTGCTAGGGGAATAAATTAGTCACAGAACATGTGGGAACACTGTATGTCACACTCCTCCAGTATGGCTTCTCAATACAAAAATCTTATCTGTGAATGCAAAGAACTTGAGACAAATATTCTTCGAAACCATCAATCAAAGGGAGGATTGAAAAACAGTTTAATAAAAGACCTGTATAAATCTCCTAGGTTTATCTTCCTGATGCTGTTACTGCTCAATGAATAATAGATACGATTTTTTTGTTAATCTTACCAAAAATACTTCAATTTGAAAATCATCTGAGATGTATTGAGCTTGCAAAAGGTACTCTCCAAAAGCAAAGAGAAATTCAGTAATATTTATAAATATAAAAAAATATAAACTACATAAAATATATAAAATTCAACATCATAATTGTCCTAGGGCTATCAAGCTAGCAGCAGATGCAAGAAGGGAACAAGAGTTTCATACAATATATGACAGAGTATAACTTCTTTCGTACTGGTCTATAACACCCTAGCTGACTAGCTTCTAACTAGTATGAGTTTGATGAATTAATCCAATGATTATAAAAGTGGTAGGTATTTCTGGAAAGAGTACTCCAGATTATCTTCCCTTTTATATGGCAGTTAGGGTCACATAGGTCAGATACCTTGACTTTTTCCAGGCAATACTATTTGTCCATTGAATATCCAGCAAAAAATTGTTAACTGGGCCATACTAAAGTTGCATATTTGTTCCTGAAAGTTTCTATACTGTGCATGTTGCTCTTACAATT
Organism: Struthio camelus; assembly: GCF_040807025.1. NCBI lineage: Eukaryota > Metazoa > Chordata > Aves > Struthioniformes > Struthionidae > Struthio > Struthio camelus. Next base: position 31,365,166 of record NC_090945.1, read on the forward strand.
CACTTAGCTATTCAACCCTCTAGCAAAGCAGGTGTGGTATTGCATTGCATTGCAAGTGTTGCACTGAAACACAGCCAGAACTGGCTGAATAAAAGAGGAGTGTTGACATACATTTAGTGTAAACTACGTATAAAGTAAAGAGGAGACATGAACCAATACCACACCCGTTACGAATACGCATATTCTTAAGCACCTCCGATTCCCCAATGAGCAGAAGTCCAGCACAACTCTGTCTGAGGTTCCAGATGTGTACGTCTGTAGCTTTAAACAGCTAAGTCCTGTTGAGAGCCAGAAATTTCATGGACAAGTACCTGAAACCTGTGCTTGGAGCACGCCCAACACATGGGAACAGCTGCAGGCCACTCACAAAATGTATCAGCGTTGCTTTTTTCTTTTAACGCAGGCATAAAAAGAGATACTATCTTCCTGCCTTATTCAGTATCTCAGAAGCAAACTAACTCATTCAGAAAATGGAAGACATGCTATCTCAGCCAGCGAATAAATTTATCTAAAACATCTTGCCAAGGAATTTTCTAACCAGTAAGTCTAACCAGCAAGAGGTGAGAACTAGTGGATAGGCTTTTTGCCGAAGCTGGTTCATTGTACAGTAAAGTACGCAAAATTCCTACCATGAGAAAAAAAGAGCATACAAAAGGTAGCATAGGGCACACAGCAGGAAAAAAATGAATCTTTAAGTGAAAATCCCCCTCTCAGATTTACTTCAGATTTTTATCCAGTGGCTGTTTAATGTGAACCACCCACTGGCTGGGCAAATGCTCTAGCCCCTGTTTTTTTATATAGTCAAGCAGGGCATCGCTCCTTCTCCTCCTCCTCCTAAGCAGGCACCTTAAAGTCAGCAAGTTAGATGCCTACATCTCAGAGTCCGGCAGAAGTTCAGACATTTCTGAATTTAGCGTATCCCACTGAGAAACTCTATGTGCCTGCTCACTGGATTGCCCTCCTTGCAACTTCATCTCTCCACACACAAATTAAGTACATCAGACCTCTGAGTTTTAAGACTTTACCAGGAATCAAGCACAAAAAAATTGTAGGCGACACTAACTTGCAGGTCTTGGCATTTAACTCATATGTTAGCAAGCCTTTCTAGAGTAAGTAGTTAATAATCAGGGTGCATTACGTTTATGTGAAGAATTCATCCTTTTCAAATAATGTATTCATCAGCAGAAAAAGTGAAATAACTGAGTAAATTGCTCACTCTTAAGACTTTACACAGCTAAAAGTACAGCCAGCAATGACTATACAATGGTCTAAATTTCATGGAAAGAAAACTATTATAAAGATTTTCATAGCTTATCTCTAATTCTAATTTAAATACAGAGCTTCCTATGACATTTGAAGATGTGGAAAGCAACAAGAATTATGAAACAAATATCTTCCTCTATTAATTGTTCCATGTAAAACGTGTGCTTGCCCTTTGTCCTTCCCTCTCTAAGATAATTTATCCTAGGACTAGCTAAAGTACTTGAAACTGTTTTCTTTGTTGCATAGGGATATCTTAGATATAGATATAGACATTCGCATATATTTTCTGTTCCGATAACACTCTATCACATATCACAATATCAGAGACTTTTATAATAAGAATTGGATCCATAACGATAATACGTTAGCAATCGGAACTTTGTTGCTTGGGAGTCCTACAAGAGACTATACAATCTGATTTAACTTGGGTTTTCAGCCATGATAGCTATGTGACTTTTGCTGTGATGTTATCTCATAGCCTGTTAGTCCATAGTTAATGGCTGATTATTCTCAAAGCTACTATCCACCAGGTGACTGCATACATCAAAACTAATTGCTTTGGGGGAAAAAAACAAAACAAAACAAAACAAAAATTTTACTGAGCAGAAAGAATGTAGTTTTCTTTAAAGCAATGTGTTTACCTTTCCCATAGGAACAAACTTCTTTAAAAATGTGCCTCCCTTTCTAACACTTCTGGGTCAAAAGCGTGAAGAACATGGCAGAATGCCAGGAATGTCAGAGCACTGGAAATAACATGCCAATGATATCAAAGAAGGATGAATAATAATGTGAGCAAAGAGAAAGGTCATACACCTTGTCATAAGAATATGCTAAGAATTTTAATACTTTATATCAAGAGTAGCTGGATGGCTAGCCAATCAAAATCAAATTGAAATGAAGGCAAACACAGCTATTGCAGTTCACTTGGGTTTCCAGAATTTAGCAGAAAACTTGAAATAGCAATGTGAGATCTTATGTATCACAGAAACTTTGGAGATATTCAAAAACAGAGGAAACTCACCATTCACAAACAATCGTAGGGCAGGCAAACTCATTCAGAAAAAAAAAAAAAAAAGAGAGAGAGAGAAGTTTCTGTCAAAAATTCCCTTAAGATAAAATCTAAAAGCCAAGTATCACTTGCAAAACAACAGATATAATGAGCTCTGCATAATGAACTTAAATATACTTTACAGAAGATAGGTTCCTTAACCATATTTAGGGGCAACAAAAAGACTTTTAGAACCTGAAACTCATTTTGACCGAACTAATGAGTGGCAATGAACGCATGCATTTGTATTGCTTTAACTTTTAAAGTAAGTAAAGTCAAGTCTCAGCAGTTAAATGCTTTTGATTTCTTCAATGTCACACCAGCAAGAACTATCAATTCAGGAGCTGTTCCAGCATATAATTAATTCAGTACGAAAGCTAACTTAGCCAGGAAAAAGAGAATTATAATATTACTCACATTCCTCTATTTTTACATAATCAAAATTCAAAAATACACAAAAAAAATCAACAACGAATTACTAGGATTTTTTTCCAGTATTTGCTGCTGCGATTATGTTGAGTCTAGGTAAAATTTCAATTGAAAATAGTGTCAAAAGTACATACACACAGCATCACACAGACAGCCACGCACCTATCTATCTAAAGGAAAACTAGGAAGCCTATTTACTTGGCAACAGTTTTTAAACCTGAGAGAGTTAGAAAATCAGGTACCCTTTCACAATCCATTCTCCAAAAGGGCAGCCAGAGTTTCTGTGGAAACATCCCCTGTAAAGCCATGATCTCAGAAGCTTGTAGATGGGATCTCAGAAGCTTGTAGATGGGACACTGCTTTACAATTTTACACATATATCAGAAATCTACAATAAAGTGCTGAAATTCTACTTTTTAAGTCAAAATTGTGTTTTAGATATGAAACAAAATTAAAGATGTACTTTAAAATTCAAAGACAGATTTATATAGGAAAACAGGGGAAAAAAACACTTGCCGACTGACAAATTATTCATTCATTTGAGAAATAACAGCAATAGGTTTCAAGACTAATTTACTCGTTTCTACAAAAGATAATGAAGAGCTTAATGGAAAATGTCCTTTTCGGTTCTAATCATTTTTAATTTTATAATGCCAAAGATATCCGAGAAAGCGCTGCTATCCTGCTAATAGCGTAGTACTAGCTGCAACGCTGAGAAAGACTGAAATTAACAGCCTGAGAATACGGCACAGCGAAAGAAAACAGCTGAAAAATCCTTCCAGCCCCTTCTGCCAAAACGCCACTCTCCCTATTTACGGAAGGAAGGATAACAAAGAGAGCTAGGCGCAGCGAGGCCCGAGCGGCCCTGCTCGACGCACCCTGCTCGAGAGCCGTTACTGCCAACACCCACCTTCCCCGCCCGCCCCGCAGGGCTCACGGGGGCAGCAACGGTTCCCCGCCGGCCGGCGGACACCGGCCGCGCCGCGCCTGCGCCAACCTCGCGCTCCCGCAGAGCGCGGCCACCGCGTGGCGCAGCGGTTGGCGGTTGGTGGGGGGGGGGGGGCCGCGCCCAGCCCCGGGCTTCGGCGCCGCGGCCCCGCCCCAACGGCCGCGCGCCCAGCCGTTGCCGAGCAGCGTGAGGAGGGCGGCGGGCGAGATGGGCGGCCCTCGGCGGCACAGAAGTCGCCATCTGCGTGTCTCTCAACCGGGCCACAAAGGCGCGGCGACGGAGCAGGCAACATCCCGGAGCCCTACCTGTCCTCCCGCCCGCTGGCCTGCCCAGACCCCCTCACCGCCACCACCCTAGAGCCACTGCCAGGGCAGCCTCTTCAAGACCGGCCTCACGGTGTCTCCAGAGACCCTTTTCAGGCCACAGTGTAATGGAGCGCCTTGTTTCATACTACAGCGTCATCGATTTCAGCCTATGTAGTAGGGGTCGTTCTCAGTTTGTGCAGCACTGCTTATCGTCAGACCGCTCTTGAGGATCAAGCATCCCAGGGAAGTCTATGGCCTTAACGCTGTTACACCTGTCATTTTAAGCCATGATCATAAAAAGAAGTGCTTTTGGCAAGGTGTATTTTCCAGAGAGCAGCAGCAGTATCCCTGAAGCCCTCGGGCAGCGGCTCTGGACTAGCAGCCCTCATGGGGTGCTGACAAAGAGCACCCTCCAGCCTCCTCACCTTCCCACCTGCCTCCTTGTTCAGCGTGCAGAAATCTTTGCCTGTATGAAACAGTGCCATCTGGTGAAACTCCCCTTAACAACTTTAAATACATCTCCACTCTAGTAATCTTTCGTGTTTTCTTTCTGCTGTTCTCTCCAAGAACGTGAAGTGCCATTGCTGGGAAAAGAAGGGAAGACAGCAGACAGCACTTTTACTCCCATTGCTACAGTCTAGTCCAGTCTTTTTTGTAAGGCAGACTACACATAAAGGAGAAAAAGCATTTAAAAAGTGACAGATAAAAAGAAATGTGTCTTTCTCAGTTACAGCCCTTTTCCTGGGAAGTCACAGTTGCAGCTGACAGCACAGAGTCTATTAGCTATTCAGGGAGTTTTACCTCTTAGGCCTAGTAAAATATTTGGTCCTCATTTTTTCATTTCATCCTCTGAAGCAAAATACTCTTTCACCAGTATCAGGATACTTGACCTTCCTTTTTACTTATACTTGTTACAACAAAATCTTTTCAACAGCATGTGTATTGGAAGGAAAGCAAAATAAATACAAAAGCAGAATAGAATTAGTTTATGTAAAGCAGAAACTGACATTTTGTATAGGTGTATCGAGATCTTCCTTTCTCCCTTCTTTTCTTTCTGCCTCTTTTCGGCACAAGGGGCATGTGAATAAAGGGACAAAAAGGTATAAAAAACTCACTAGGGAAGTAGTAAAAAAGAAAATGTTTAGCACAGCTATCAAGGAGGACCTTTTCAATGAGACTTATTTTGCTCTTTATTCTACTTTAATTATCACTTTTGTAATCAAGGGCTTAATTATTTTGTTAATTAACCTTGATTTCATCCTTTTATGTCTTTAATATTTACCCTGGATTTAAATTAATCTCAAAAATTTAATACTGTCTGGAAGGGAAATCTGAATGAAGTAATGCCCACATCAAATTCTGTGGGCATGTAGAACCCAAGACCATTTGAAAACTTTCAGCGTCAGGCTTTCTTCCCAGCTACATGAGTGACATCTGTTTTCCCCCACAAAACCAAACACGGAAATCACAGCGTTTCTCTCTCCCCTCTCCAGCCTTGGTCCAGGAAGGAAACAGTGTTCATCCATGTCCTCTCTCATTAGGGGTTAAGCAGAGAGGGGCAGCCTGCAATTTCAACTAAACGTAAATAGTCACAATTAAAAATAGACATTTTTTTCCTCTTTTTTCTACATGCTTCTAAGGAAACAAATGTATGGAGACTGAAATCATGCTAATTCAAAACAGCAACGAGGACAGACATGCTAGGTGACTGAAGTGAGGCACATGTTTCTGTAGAAAATAACGTAATGCTTTGTTATTTTGAGTTATTCAACTGAGAAGCTGTGTTCTTGTCATTATTGCACCCTTGTTCACAGTAGAAATTTAATGAATGAGGAAAAAGTTGTGAAGATACTTGTTTTTAGACCTTTTCTAATGTAAAATCAATGGAAGCAACCCTTCAACCTGCATTTTAAGATGCTCCATTGCAGCTGACAGAAGATTGGGAAGAGGGAAGAGAAAAAAAAATCTCTGTTTTAGATTAGGAGAAAAAAGAAACTTCAGTCTCAGAATACCTTTCTAAACCTAAATAATGTAGATCTGATGTATAATTAAAAACATCTTCTCTTAGAAAATATATGACTTTACCGCAGCTCTGATAAAACAAGATCTGGGCCTGTGGGAAATGACTCCACAGAGGGGCTATTTCCAGGAGCAATGCTACAGGTGACCTCTGGCAACATTAAAGGAGAAAAGCATACAAGAGAATCTGTCTCTTATCTTTTGAGGCATAAAATAGATGGAGAACACCAACATCATTAAAAAGGGAAGAACTTTCCATATATGCCCTCTACTCCAACCTTGTCTAGAGCTGAGTCCCACTTGCGACACTTGAAAGTCAGTCATGAAACAGTATTTATGAAACTGTTCAGCTAGTTTAAATGTAAGAAATGATTTTTCACCCTACTCTTGCCCTTTGTTGTCTTAATCTTCCTTCTAATACAAAATTTATCAGATTTGGGATTTTGTTGATCTCCGCAGAATATTATCCGTATCGTTTATATTTTTCTAGTAAGCTCATGCCTTTATTCTGTGTGTTTATTTTCATATCTACAGCAAGCTTTACAAGGCAAATACCTTTTTTTGCTATTCCTGCTGACCTTAAAGAATCTCTCTTTTTTTTTTTAATATGGTAGTTTTAGAAATATCTGAGGTGTTACAGGTCTGTTAAAATAATTCACCTATCCAATGACTGACTATTTTTAGAAAGAAGGGAGGCAGGGAAGGAGGGATTAAACATTGTAAATACTGTGTATGTTCTACAAATCTCAAAAGATGCAGTTTAAATCTAAAAGCTCAATCTTTATTAAAAAGGCACATGTAATACATACTTGTAGCATTAAGGTGACTGTTTTTTCAAATAAATAACAAAGTCAAGACTCTGTGCTGACATTCTTAGGGTTATGAAGTAGTCACATGCAAGAAAAAAAAGCATATTTAAAAATGTCATTGCTCCCAGCTTGTGACTCAAGAATGCATGCATTTGCAGTAGATTAGTCTTTCCATTCTTTTACTCCCTGTAGGAGAAGGAATATTGCAGCCATGAAACTCTACTGATAGATCCACATTAGTGGAAACCTCTATTATCAGCTTATGACAAAGGTATAAGGAAAGTCTAAAGCAGATGTGATCACAGCCTACTTACTGTTAAGTTTCCTCCTTACAAATGCTACATATTTTCATTGGATGTGCATGTCCATGCAGTGTATCGGTGTAACTAAATCAGTGCGTAGTACTGTAGGGTTCAGAAGTCCTCCCTGTCATCCAAGACATTGTGAAACATAGCAGACTGGCACTGAGGAAAAGAGAAGTTGGGATAATGTGCATAGTCACCTCATTTATCTCTTCACATGAAAGATTATTCAGTCTTCGTTCTTGTGATTTATTTATGCCTATCAAAAAAATGGACACACACACACACACACACAAAGAATCTGGCTAGACTAGAAACATGTTTAGAATCAAGCAAACACTTAAGTAAGTTCCCAAACTAAGTTCTTGGCCTGAAAAATATACATGTACGTACACCCCTCCTGCCGTCTTTCAGGAGCTGTCCGTTAAAGTTTGGAATTTTGATATAGTTGTTATCTCCCCAGTAGCTGAACGTCGTTGCACAATGATGTTTATCCTCCCCACTTCACAATGGAGTGGGGAACTAATACTGTGTTCATTTTATACATACTGAGTCACAGGAATATTAAAGGCCTATTGCAAAAAAAAAGGTATCTTACTTTCTACTGATGACTAGTATTACCAAGCCATATCCCCATGGATAGTCTGTGGACTTAACAAAATCACTTATCACCAATACAGGATACTATATGGCCAAAGGAGTATACAGTGAATGCATATGTGACCCTCCAATTCTCCCCTAATCTTCCCACCCTGTAAGCTTTAGCCAGCAGTTTTCTTTTCTCCTGGTTCTCAAATGTGGCAATTCAATTTGACTCAAAAGATTTGTCTCTAAGGAAATCATTTTACGTTTTAGGAAGATTTGCCCACTTTCCTAACAGCTCACATGTCACTGTGTGCTTTTTCCTAGTTCCTTGGCAGACAACATGGCAGGTTGCCATGAAATTAGGACATACTAGTCTCCTGTTCACCACACACTTTGGCAATGCTGCCATACACACAGAGCTGCTAAGCTCCCTAGCAACTAGGAAAATCATCTTATAGCTGTCACAAAGTCACTGTTCTCAAGTTCCCTGGCTCCTAGCTCTTTTCATTTGGATATTTAGTGGGGACTGAACACTCTGGAAATTAATTATCTCAGCAATTAAATTCAAGGCAAATGTTCTGATCTGGGCTTTTGGAATTATTATTTCCCCTAAAAGTATAAACTATATTGTGTAAGTGAAATTAATTGCTCCTTTAAAGAGAATTAATTATGAGATCCAGTCACTTTCAGATCCAAGAAAAGTCAGATATTCTCATGGTATGTCAGTGTTTCCAGCTCCGAAATAGGAGCTGAAAAATCTTTTTCAAAATTTTTGAAACATTTTGTTGAAAAATGCTGAAAAAAACCATGTAATTCAAAAAACTCTTGAAAAATACTTCATCCAGCAAGGAGCGTACAGTACAAGGAGAGGTTAAGATCCAAAATGCTTACACTTCCTCTATTTCTAAGAGTTATTTTATTCTAACTTTTATTGCTCTGATCCAATTAGACTTTTCCTTAAAAGCAATAGTACTTAGCATCTTTTGTCATGTTCACTTTATAGAAAAAATGAGACAGTTCCACCATAACTCAGCAAGACTTCCTCAGGGTCATCAGCACAGCAGTTGCTGCAAATATCTTGCTAACGTCCAAATGAAACAAGAGCAGCATTCTAATCAGGCTATTTTTTGATTTGGCAACTGCATTCCCAGGGCTGATGAGTATGTCTTGATGACATTGCTAGTTAGCTGAGAATGGCTTCACCTATCAACAAGGAATGGCTTTTAATAAGGGAGAAATAAACAAAATATAATAATGAAATCATCCCATCAACAATTCATTAGACTATTTTCTAAGAGTCCAACAAGTTAATTTGTTTTCTTGGTATTTTCCGTTACAGCGAGGGATAGTCTCTACATTCTGAGGGGCTGAGATGAAAACAAGACCTGCTGCTATATTACGATACAAGGAAGATATCAGCATGACTTTCCTACCTTCTGTAAACGTCCAAAAGCATTATCAGAGTTCATCAAGCATCCCATCACTTTCTAAAAAGCAAAAGGAGAAGCAAAAAGTATATGCTAAGTGTTCACATGCGCCATCCTATAAACCAGTGATAAGCCTCCTAGCAAGCCGGTGACACGTATCACCAGACAATTTTGAAATGAAAGAGAACAAAAACTTTATAAAAATCCATCTGTATTTTCTCAAGCTCTCCGTGTCTAGCATGTTGTTTACTGCTTACTGTTGCCGAAGACTAACTGTGCTGGGACTGGAACTACAAGTGCCAAAATACTATGGCTGAAACCTATTGGAAAATGGAACATACTAAAGTGTCTGTTCTCATGAGATTCCCAAGCAAGATCTGGGAAAAAAATGAAAAATTGTGAAATATTCCTATTTTAAGATAATCAAAACTAGTAAAGGCATTACTAAGCATATGCTGATTCATCCCTCAATCATTTTTATAGCACAGTCTGCTGCTCTAAAACCTATTTTAGCCAAGATTCAGGACACGTTTTTCTCTTACAGCAACAAGATCATTTTCTCAAATAGCCCTGGAAGCACCTATGCAAAGCGTGTAGCTCCCTCTATCCCCAAGGGTTAAACTCACAAACAAATTCCATTTTTCCATAAGTACCTAAGTAGTTAGAAGAACAATTTACCTGGTAGACTCTTGTCGTTACTAATAAATGAACAGGTGTGTGTTTTACCTCATGCTTTTTAAATATTTGACTCCCAAGTCAGTTTCAGTATTATTGTGACATGAGTTTCACAACTAACAACTTCAGTGGCCAAAAAACATCTGAGATAGGTTTCAGAACACAAGAAGCATCCAACATCTCTTCAAATGCAATAGCAGGATTGCCTATTTATAACCAACAGCCATTAAGCTGTGCACTGCGGTAAGAGCATCCCAGGAAGGAAACGTTCCTCAGAGATTTACCTTAGGCACAAAGTGATCACAGGCTCCCTAGCAAACATGTCAGAACTCATTAAGCAGGTAGCTCATAAATACCAACAGATTATTCTAGCTGCAAAATTACAGCACTAAAAGCAAATGATTTCTATGGGCTTTGAATCAGGTATTAATGGTGTGTATCCAGATTCTCAGGAGGTGTAAATCAGTGTAGCTCCATTGACTTCAACACAGAAAGACACTGATCTGCTTGAAAGAATCCCCTCTGGGGAGCTGATTCTGTGTTGTGAGATTTGTATCCAGCTCTTTGTTTTTATTCTTTCTCGTCCCTCTGTACATTCATCAAATTTTACACAGAACCAAATTAAACCCTCTGAGAATGAGTTCTGTGTAAAAACAATTTAAAAGCCCAGAAATGTCAATTAAAATAATGTAAAACATGCATAAATTGAAAACAAAACTACCATTATTGGCCAATAAATTAGACAACATAGATTTAAACCACTGAGGATTAAAGTAAAAAACCAAACAAGCAAGTACTTCAATGAAACTGTAGAACTGGAACTAATGAAGCCTGTCTTCCGCTGATTTGTATCCCTTGATAGGATGTTTTTTGAGTCAAGAAAGGTGTGAGCACAAACGGAAGCTTTTCCTGCAGCGGACACGCTTAGAACAGCTATCTTCTGCGTAGATTCTCTGAAGTACCTCATACATGAGCTCTTCTTCAGGCTTGTCTCTCACCTGAGGTGTTTTATGTGGTATATCTCGAGTACCTTTTTTCATTAACATGCGACAGTTAACTGTCCCTGAGAACTCTGTATTTCCATCAGTTATGTTTCAGTCAAGGAAATTCACCAGACGCGTACACAAACAGGATGGTTCTGTGAGCGTCTTTTCACAGGAAATCAGCCCCCGCCAAATATACATGAAACGGACTAACTGAAAATGCAAAGAACAGATATCTTCTATATACTAATAGAGAAGCTGTATCTTATGTACTATTATCTTATGTACTATTATCATACAAATCCAAAATCCCAAATTAAGATAGTTAATCAGCATGTCACTAGTAAAACTGGTACATCTTGGAAGAAAGGAATAGCGCTTTGATAGGAGTCATGCATTGGTTAGTAAGAGTCTTGATGAATCTGAAAATCTGCACTACTGATCTCTCTCTGAAAGTGCCTATGTGAGCTTTAAATGGTTAAATCATACTTGTGAGCCTCACTGCCAAAAGTAACAATAGTAACAATCAAAAATAATTTACTACCTTTTTAGACCTTCTTGTAGCTGAAGTCTTACACCAGCTTGGTAGTTACCCTGAATATGTATCTATTCATAAACACAGAAATTGTCTAAAGCTATTACTAACCCATTATTTATAGAAAATGCTACAATTATTATTATAAAACTATTCCTTATTTGTAAGGTAACTCAAGGATGTTTAAAAGCCTTTGTATCATTAAATAAAAGAATACACTAGCAAGTTAATGTGGCTTTTCTCCAAAGAACAAAAACAGAGAGAACAGAAAGACATAAAGTGGAAGTTATATGCAATTTAAGCTAGTAAGTTCCTCTGTAGATCAGCTGGAGGCTTTAAGCAAACAGCAAGCTACCCAAAAGACCTGTACTGCAAAATAGGGTTATCTTAGTGCAGTACAGTGAACATTTACCAGCGTAGCGGCAAATAAATCCTTCAGTGGAGAATATATGTGAAATGGCAAAAAAGCTCTGCTACCTGGTATGCACCAAGAGAAAATAAGTGAATTGACAGAGGAGTATTTCTTACATTTGTTTCTTATGTTGCGTAAGCAAAAGGACATCTGACACAATTCTTAGCAAGAAATAAAGAGGAGAGAACAGATTGGGGGGTGGTGGTGGTATTTTTTCTCCCCTGTTTTGTGGGTTGCCCCAAGGAGGCAATTCTGGAATCACTGGGAACCTTGCATAGCAGACATCCCAGACCCTGTACTATGAACCCTTTGCCTGGACGCAAAGGAGTTACGATCTTCAGGACATTCAAATCCAAGACTCCAGGTCTTTTATGCTTACACTTCTCCATCAGTCCCCAACAGAACAGTATGAGTAGAAAGCCAGGAGTATAAAAGCAAATCAAGAAGAATGGCAGAATTTAAGTAGCAGTAAAGTAAGTGTCTAGCTTTGCCTTCACTCCCTAAAAAACAAAACAGCAAAAGAAGAAAACTACAAAATATGTACATATATATAAACCTTTGATTTCCTTAATGTTTAAAAATATTCTGTAAGCTTGCAACGCCTCACTGAATCTTGGGTTAACGTGCAGTGGCTTCTCAGTGCTTAAGTGAAGCATCTACTCCAGGTGGTTTTGGTAACTCAGCTTTGAATATTATGTTGTTTTCTCTGTGTATCTAACCTCAAACTTGCCTGGCGATCAAACACTTCCTATTAAAAGATGATTGCAGAGTACTGTACTTCTCTTATATGACCCTTTGATAAAAACAAGTTTTTGTTCTTCAAAGATGCATGATTCTGTGAAGCTTTTTTCTTACAGATCAAGCTGAGATGTTTTCATTAACTTCAGTGAATGGTTTCATACTCTCAAGATCTTTTGTGTTCAGCTTATCAAGACTGGTCATCATTAAGGGGTTAGAAGAATATTGAGGTGCAATTAAGAGTGGCAGCACAGTTTTCATAAGCTTTGTAGTCATAATTCAAGTGTTACTAAATTAGGACATCACAACGAGAAGGACGGAAGTTATCCCCCATCAAGACAATATTGTTCTCATTTGGATGTTTGATTCTGTCCCCTTTCTCTTTAAAGTGATTCTAGTTGCAATTTTGAAATTATTCTGTTATTAAGATGAATACATCCTTGCCAATATAAAACGAGATTTAGCTGGGAACAGAGTTTTGATTTCAAAAAATATTGAATCATCTATGTTCTTCTTCAGGGAAAAAGTGTATTTAATACTCTACCTTTCCTTATGTATAACTGTTATTATGGATTTTTTAACAAGTGAGTAAAGTATGATACTTAGAGGTATACTTATGAACACAGATTTTCATTTTATCCATTACAAATATTTCCATCAATAACTAATTTTTACTTTGTAATAAAAATCTTTGCTTTTACAGTCTTTAGCCACTGACAGTGAGAGCTATTTCTTAGGTCTGAATCAGTGGAGGAGATATAACATGGCTAGTTTACATAAGGAGCAGATATAGAGGATGCAAAAATCAGCAGCATAATTACTTACTTACAAATGAATAATGAATAGCTTGTATGTGAGTAACAAGTTCATCAGAGTGACACAAATTCGTGAACATTTATGAGTAATTAATAACCAGAAAGTCATTGATAGATGGGCCACCTAGTGTATACAGAATCTTCAAATGCTAAAAATCACTTTTCCAAGCCATGAGATTGCCAACGGTGCGCATCAGAGTGGTGGAAGGCTAAGCTTCAGCCTTTTTTATAGGAATGGAGGATCCCGGTTCTTGCACATCATTTGTAAAGATCCGGCAGTAACGTAAGCCTTCCAAGACTAAAATTGGTTTAAATGATTGACATGTTTTAGAGAAAGAAGCAGAAATTGAAGAGAGGGAAGAAGCGGACGCAGAGAGAACAGCAAAACATGACTTTCTTCAGAATCCATAAATGTTCAAAACTAACAAGTTTGGAAGCACAGCACTCTGTAATAGGTGCAAGTAATAAAGGATTTCATGGGTTTTTCATTTCAGCTTGAAGGTGACTAATCGCAGCAGGAACAAAGCAAGACTCCTGCAGCGCCATGGAAGGTTGGCTGCTAATGTTCTGGTTTCCTACACGTTCCTAACATCCCACTGGGCCACCTGAAGAATGAAATCCTGCTGACTGTAATAAAAGTGTGTAAAAATTATTAGATACTTAATGACAATATATAATATACTGCAATAACAGCAGTTTAGCATTAACAATAATGTAGGCCCTATCTGCAAACTTCTACCATAGTAGCTTTTAAATAATATTCATGCTAAATTGCATCTAGTGTTATTAGGCTTAGTAATGAGGTGAGATTTTATTGGATTTTAAGTGCAACCTTTTAGGGATTCAAAATTCCCATTATTTTTTAATCATTTTTAATAACAAAACCACCAAACAGTCACTAGGCAGGAAAGTTGTTTTAGCAAAGTTTTAATGACTTATAGTTCCTCAGGGCTGGTGAAGCGTAGCACATAAACTACCAGTGTGCGTGCGTGTGTGTGTTTGCATGAGAGACAGCTGTAAAAAGATTGTCAAGGAGTCAGCTACTTCTGAAAAACAGAAAACAAAGGAACCCCTTATCTTTTATTTCACTGAGGCAAAAGTTAAATATGAGTAATAAAGGAAACAGTAGGAATGGCACATTCCCAAATTAGAATGAGAAAATAAAGGAGCCTATTTTTACGCTCTCATGTTCGTAGCTAGATACTTTCTTAGTAGCTTGCATGAAGTAGCTTGAAATTCAACTGATATGTTAAATAATAATGATCTATTAAAAATAAACCCTTATCGTTTACTGTAATAAGATATCTTCTCTCCTAATGCAATCCCGCTTCTTTTTAAACCATTCTCCGCATCAACACCTTCTTATTTTCCCTATTTTCAAATCCCACCAAATAGGTTTCTGTGAAATGCTCCAGAAGGGCTTTTATGACTTGAGGAGTGCTAGAGAGAGAGGAGGGCTGGTTAGAGGAAAAGGCGAGGAGAAGATCTGAGACAAATCAAGAAACTCTTACAGGCTGTGACCTTCTCACGAGGGTACACACTTTAAATAGCAGACACAGGTTCCTACCAAGCCTAAACAAAATGAACTCTGATAAAAATATGCTGCTTCTATGTCACAGTCAGAACATCAGATAAGTTGCCTAACCAAATTTTCCTTCCCCTTGAACTGCAAAGCAACTGATAAAATTCTTTTGATCACCAGATATTACATTACTACCATTCAGTTATTCCTGTATTTCCTCCTCGTGGCTACTTCATTATGCAGTGGCTAGCTTTTAATTAAGTACTGTGTTCCTAAATGTTATCCCCTAAAATAAATAGTATCCCCTTAAAAACAAATTATCTAAAAAGAAAGAGAAGAGCTAGATATGCACAAGCACTCCTTGCTTCTTTCCCTTCCATGCCCTTCTTCCCCGGTAGAGAAAACAATCCAACATCATGGTAAAATACCTCAGTCAAAAATCTCTGGAAACAGCAAGGCTCCACCGGAAGCATTTTTCTTTTGTTTTGCAACAGTAACAGTTTATGGATGAACCAAAGATTCAGTTATTTTTCGTATTGTTTTTAACAGCAGGCTGATCAGTGTACTTTATAATTGCTGATTTACATTCATCTGATTTGTTATGTTCTTACGATTTCTTCTGGCTGCACTATGTCCCTTTTATGATGCCTCTGTTGTCTACAGTGGATAGACATCTACCTAAAAGGTTGCTTAATTTGGTGCATCCCTCAGTTTCTTTGTTAAAATGCTTTAGAAAGAGTTATAAGCAAATTTTGAAAAACAAAGATTTGTTTAATAACAATTAACTCAAAAATTTTGAAGAGGCTTTTCCCACTTACAAAGGAGAAGAAAAAAAGTGACCATTGCCCTAATTTTGGAATTGCAAAGCTTTAAAATTTAGTAAGCAATGCACTGTGTAAACTTTACTCTTAACTTGCTCTTCTTCCTTTATGATTTTCAACATTGAAACCCTCCTGCTCCTCTGGCTGACGAAATACCTTCTGTAGACATAGAATTAAGCTACAAAGGGCTCTGTAGAACTTGACCGCAAAGCTGATCTTAGTAGAGCTTCTGCAAGCTCTGGTTTAAGGACTTGATGATCTGTTAAAAAAATTGAGCTTCTGAGCTGAGGTCAGAGCTCATAGAGAATCCAGGCAGGGCCCAAGTGCTGATGTAAACTACACTACAAACTATTTAACACCCCCTCCCCCCCCCATACACGCACAAACTGGCACTTACCCTTCCTCTTGGATGCACTTTGGTCTGAAGTCTTGTGTTGTGTGCATGAAAAGTGCACCAAGAATCTTAAATTGCATGTCTCAGTTACTCCTTGCTTCCATCCCATCTATTCTTTATTTATAGATTTAGCTGAATAGAGTGACCCTCTTTTCACACCTTCAAATATTCCAGTATATAACAAACCTAGAATTTAAAAGAATGATAGTATTAGACCCTGTTCCCCAAACTAGTATCTCATAAACTTTACATTATAAAATTCATGATCAGAATCTCATAAAAAGTACATAAAGTTTATAAAGCTTTTCAAGTTTTACACTGGGCAAAGTTTTAATTTAGCAATGTATTTGAGTGAATTTGAGAAATTTCTTCTTCATATGTCCAGTTACAAGGGAGATATGAAAAGTACTCTCAAGCTACATTTTTTAAATTTTCTATTAAGATCTTCTAACTGAAATTTATATCTTTAATTGCTATTGAACTTAAGAACAAGAGCTCATTAAAAATGCAGGCTATCAAAAGTCATAACTGGAAGGTAGGTAGCATAGCGTATATCACTCTTGAAATTCTTGAATAAAACTTATTCATAACAGAATTTCTGTTACAAATTCACTCCTGTTAATTTAAAAAAATACGATACTTTAATGTTCAATATCATATCTATAAGCTATATTACTGTGAGACAATTCTTCAACAAATACCGTCAAGTTCCCTTAGAATGTAACAGTCTAATATGAGTCAAAGTCAGTTTCCCCAAGCTGAACTGAACCAAATTCTTGCCAATGAAGGCGCACAACATCAAATATGAACTCACTCTAATGCAAATATTGCCGGAGTGTGACGTATAGTGATAATTCTTCTTAACAGTTCTTTAAATCAGTTTTATAAAATCATCAAGCTTGTCAGATAAATGGAAAAGGCTCTATTTTTCACACTAGTGTAACTTCAAGGACTTGGAAGAATTCATCTTGATATATAGCAGTGCAAGAGGAGAAT
Organism: Struthio camelus; assembly: GCF_040807025.1. Lineage (NCBI taxonomy): Eukaryota > Metazoa > Chordata > Aves > Struthioniformes > Struthionidae > Struthio > Struthio camelus. The sequence continues at coordinate 31,382,193 of NC_090945.1, forward strand.
CAAATCCAAAAATGCTCATCCAGAAAGCTAGAAAAAATGGTGACATATGATGAAGGGGGTCTTTTAAATAATTGTAATATTTTGTGATATTGCTTTTCAGGATACGAAAAATCATGTATACATAATGCAAATATTCTTTAGAGAAAAAAATACTTTTTTTTCCATTTGACAGATAAGGAAAGAAGTTAAAACATTTAAATGATTTGTCAGAAAACAGAAGAAATTCAGTCAGCAACAAAGTAGAAATCTTTGTGATTTTAACACTATTTTGCATACAACTGCTTTATTAACCTTAAAATATTTTATCATTTCAGCCTAATTATCAAGAGGTAGATTAACATAGCAGCTTACCCAGTCTGTGCCAAGATGAAGGGCACCTTTCCTGGGTAGACTGTAGCCTTTCCAGAATCCCAACTGACTTGTTCAGAGACAACATAGGTTACTACTTTGTAGCAGTCATTCATTAATGTGTCTGGACAACACAGGTCAGGAACACTCTCTACCCAAAAGACGATCGGGTTCTTCAGGACCTCCATGCAGCTCTGTGGTGGGAAGAGCAAGCATTTGCTTGGCTTTGGTTTCTAGCTCTCATTATTATGCTAGTTTTAAGTGTCCTTCAGAATGCAGTATTTTTTCTCCTGGAAAGTACTTGTGCAGAATAATCGAGTTACCTCTAAATCTTTTGAGACTGAGTTCTCTAAAGCTCTCACATTAAGACATTTCTACTACTGTCTGAATAATTCATGGATCTTTTCTGAAATCTTCTGCTACTTTTTAACAGTTTCTCAAAAATCTGATCGTCAGAAGCGAGTCCAGTATTAGAGTATCTGACACACTAACATTGTTAGTAACGTAACTAACAGCATGCAATTATAACTAATAAAATAACTAACGGTGAAAGATGTTGAGAAATACTCAGCTCCCCGTTTCTACTCCCTACTGCCTTGGATGAGAATCTTAGGCTGGCCTCAGCCCTTTCTGCAAGGTATCACTGCAGGAGTTCAGAGTAAGGCATGTGACTACCTAGACAGCTACGCCATTTTCAGTTATACACTGGCTGTCTCTAATCTGGGAAACAGGAGAGCAAAACAGCTGATGTGAAGGGGGGCATCCACACTGCATGCGTTTCCCTGGTGATGGGGATTACTTTAGGCTAGTACCACTTGGTCCTATGGACTGTATGCTGACTGGTGGCTGCCATGCGGCGGGTTCACCCCTTGAGTGCGTCTTGCAGTTTAGTGTCATCGAAAGTGAATCCCGTTCATGTCCTCTGACCGTGCTCAACAATGTGAATCAAAGCACAGAAGTAGTCATAAAAGAGAAGATTCACTTAAAGCACACTCTACAGCTGAATAAATTGATAATGCAGATGCACCTACAGTCTGACATTCAAAGGCACGGCCTGCATGCTTTCTAGCTGTATTAAAAAGTATTTTGCTTAAGTGGGTTTCATTGATTCACTGATGCAAGACTGTTTAATTATTATCATTCCACCAACCTTTACGTCATTAATAGGTTGAGTTACAAGTAATTTAATATTTATTTCCTGATCAGTGATGAAATTGTTGTTCCTAGGATAGATACCTGCACCTGAACAGTCCTAGGATAGATACCTGCACTGCCCCTCACTCTACTCTTACTGACTCTTTCTTTATATTAACATTTTTTTTCCATCTGTAGTTAAGCCAATTCTCATTCCTTTTAGTATGCGCTTTACATATATATGTTGATTTTTAAAATCATACTTTTTTTATTGTGTGAATAAATGCCAAAATAGTAAATCTCCTTTTAGCAGATCTTGCTTTCCCAGCCATATTTGTAACTTCATGAAATGCAGAAAGTTTATCTTGAAAGTTTATCATTTTCTATTTAATAAAACACATCACTGAAATTGGTTATTCATTTTTCATTTAACCATTTGTAAATAACATTTCGTCTGAGGATTTTCCATTATTTTGCCTTGGATAATAGTAAAATGATGGACTTAACTATACAGTTCCCGTTTTTACTTCCACCTCAAGGACTCCTTATTTATACTTGCATTTTTCTGTCTTTCTTCTCCCTTTCAATTGTGCTTATAATCTCATTTAACCTTTTGAATTAGCACATCAAGTTAACAGATAAACCTGTATGTATTTATGATATAGGGTATCAAATATACGTGTACTATTATGGGTTAAGACCATTTGTCTACAGTACTGTCGTCAGATCTTGGTTATTGTTCTCCAGGCTATCATATATTTCTACTCACCTTTAAGTAGCCTAATATATTTCAAAACTAAATTACTTAATTTTGAATACCATACCTTCTGTGTTATGAAGCTAGGCACTACTTTTAGAAAAACTAATTAATTCCTGCTGATGCCTGCATGGGACCTCCAGGATGTGCTATTCAAAATAGAACTTCCAGCACAACACAATTTTCCTTACTGGAGAGCTTTTAAAAGACATAGCTCATACATTGCTCCTTTCTGATTCAATGTTCTTTAACAAACCTCCAGCACTGCTCCCTCTTTGATTTTTGCATGCTCCTGTAGGTATATGAGATTATGCAGTTCTTAATTATCAAAAACTCTGAACGAATAGTTGTCAGCTGTTCTCTACCTTAAGCAGTAACCACCAGGAGGTGAAAGACAACATCTCTAGTTAATTCAATAACAGTCAGATACATTTGAGCCTTTGATTTCTGACAAACAGATTAGTCTTTTCTCTGGAGGTAGTTATATTGCAATAGTAAATTTTTTTAAGTTTGTAAAGTGCTGTGGGATCTGCTGGAATTAAATGCACTGTGATGAATAAAATGTTCCGGTTGTATTCTTCATAGAAATTAAAAGTGGGATAGCAAACATTTTGACTTCGATGTACTACAAAATCAAAGTTGGATTTACCAGGCTCTTGATTGACCATGTAGGTGTGGGGTTTTTTTTTTTGGGGGGGGGAGCCAAAAACACCCCTAACAATTTTAAACCTGTGATTTATCTTCTAGTGGTGTACACATAAGCCCTTCCAAGTGTTTTTGTAGACCATACTGAGTAGTGGATAAATACAAAAATAAATTCTTTTGTTTGCTTGAAAGTCATACTGTTAAAATGTCACTTCCCTCCTCCAGATTCCATTTGAATCAGCATTCATATAAACATAATACAATCCATAATCTCAAAACAATGAGAATAAAATCTTAGATAATGTTAGAGATGGAAAGAAATTAGTTATACTTTGTTAAAAGTATATTAAAGAGCAGTACTGCAGTAGTATCACTTAAAGTTTAGGCATCTTTTAAAGTACTTTTTACAATATTTGGAAAAAGCAGCTTCTTTCTCTGTACTATTATAATTTAGCCCAACTCCACACAAACAATACAAGTAGTGATTTGTATTAATAACCTTCTATGATTAAAGCTCATCGTTTATAAACTTAGTTATAAAGTTATACTTTATAATATCATAGTATGCAGTTATTTCATCATTTGTTTTCCTAAGAAAAGAAGGGCTTCCTTACCTCATGGGGATATCTTCAGCCAGTTCAGAACTAAAGCCAAACATTCACCTTCAAAAAACATTTGAATACTAAAAATGAGGCTTAGACAAGAATTTAGACATTTAAGTCTATAGCTGAAATGCTTTAAAGCTGCACATTTAGCATTTTCAGTGGTAACACTCTCTGAGCACTGGAAGTTCTGCACTTGCAGACAAGAGCTGCGGTCCCAAAGAGCACCGAGATGATCCTCACCTTGGAAACTCGCCCTGCTTTTAGCCACTGGTTAGGCACTCCTGGGGCAGCAAATAGGGAGGGAAGGACAGGGAGGAGATGGCACGCTGGTTTTGTGTCTGAGCTTTTCTCAACACTGCAGACAAAGCAGTGCCAAGGAGGGTTGTGTAACTTGATGCTGGAAGAGGCTAGCAAAAAGTTGTCTAGACGAGCCATACAGAAACAAAATCTCTCCCTAGGCTTCTCCTGGGATGGTGCATTTATACTGGGTTGGGTAGAGTAAGACTATAGAAAAAAGCAGGTGAGTCTTGTATGGACTGAGAGACTCGAGATCCTTTTGGAATAAGCACTCTGATGTGCGCAGCAGAGTTTCAGGTATCATAATCATCTCTCCCTCTGTTTACTTTAAACTATTTAATCTGACAACTAAGCAGACTAAGGTGAAATATTTAATCCTTCTCAAAGGTCAGAAGATCTAAACAGAAAGCACTGCTTACTTGTAAGAGATGAAACTAAACATGAAGCAACTGAACATGAGGGTGAGAAAAAGGTCAAGCTTTGTGCTACAGCCAACCTGGCAACAGAAAACATTGATAGGTCAACTTTAAGGTGCCGTTCTGTGCTCCAGTTTCCCTGTGTAGTTCATATGAAGAATTAAATGTTTTGTAATGACTTTGAACAATCACTATGCGAAAAAGATCACTTTCGGAGTCATTTTAGGAGCAGTCTTGTTAACTCCTACCTATTTTCAAAGTACGTGCGGAAAATCTGGACTGCAAAGGATGAATAATAAAGTCAGGATTCATAGTCCCAGATCCTGCCCAGGCTGTAGACTGTTTCCTTTAAAATCCAGCTGAAAAGGGAGGTTGAAATTGCCTTCTTGCCAAGCTGTATGATAAAGTAGCTGTACATGGGAACCAAAGTCAATTTGATGTTGTGAAAATAAGAGTACAAAATATTTCCAGAACATCATGTTTTGCTGTGAAGTCTTTGCCAAAAAACAAACAAACAAAAATCCAGAAAGCTGCAGTATCCTGACTTAGCAGGTATCTGTTTAAAGTTGACAACGCATTTTAATTTCTTCTTATAATTAAAGGTAATATAATATGTGACATCTTATATTTACTCAGAAAAATTAAATGGTTCACAGATGCTCTGGCTCCTCCGTCCTGAGGTTTTCCTTGTTACTGAAGAATGTCTTTTTTCATAGGCAAGTGAAAAATATTTTGTTGAAAGTATTCATCTAATCCTGTTTCCACCTACTCTGTTCTTTCACATCCAATTGAAAAAAAAAAAGGACAGATGGATGGATGGAAGGAAGGATGGACAGAAAGAGAGAAAGAAAGTGGAGATCAAGTGAGAAATCCTTATTTTCTTTATTTGTATATTATAAGCTAAAAGACAAGACCTTCGGAAACAAGAGTGAATAATTATATTTTCTTCTCTTTTTCCCATATTTCTTAGATTATAAATCTAATTTTAGGATATTCTCTAAATACTGTCTGCTTGACAGCACCTGTCTGCTTTCTATGTAGTCCATGATGACACGCACTACCTTTTATATCCTGGAGACTGATGATGATGTTATGTAGCTCCCACCTTTCTTCGAGCCTCTATTTCTTCCTTTTGTGAAATATGGTAAGTACTCACCATCCTGCCATTTTCTTTTTGCCCATCTATTTTGAGAAGACGCGAAAGACAGATGAGATAATGGAAACAGTACTTTTTGTCATTACATTAATTTTAACATATCTGGACCTGGTAACTACCTGGAAAGGTGCTTACTTTTCTTTCAGAAGATTATTGCCATGAAACTAGCAGTCTAATAACCAAACTTGTCCAGCAAACTGTGCTGGATCCTGAATCACATGTTACCAATTTGCCTGATTAATGTATAGTCTGTGTTTGAAAATGTTTTCACTGATGCTTTGGGTTTTTCCTGACCTACTAGGACATATTTTTTGTGCCGCTACAGGACAAGTACCAACGAAAATAGCCACCGAAATATATTGAAATGATACTGAAATGCGCTGTCTCTCCTCTAAAGCACAGATTGTGGCTTTTTGGATACAGAGACAATAACTCAGAAGTAGAGCTGTTTTTCTCTGCCAGCCTTTGAGACCTAGGGGCCTAGATGACCTCATACACCACAGCTGCAGCTACAATGGCAAGTACCAGGGAAGAGGCACCTCAGCTTCAGCGAGCACACAGCTCTCCAGGTCCCTGGGAAGCATCCTGGTGGGCCTGCCCCGTGCACAGGCTGCAGCTGGTGCCAAGGTTTTAAGCAAAAGCACAGCCTTGCCAGATTTTTCCGTGTGTGTGTGTGAGGGTGCTTCTGTTTTCCAAGTAGATCTACAATGAATCTCTGAATTCAGCCAAACTAGAGTTCCTTCAAAGAAACTACCAACCTGATACCATTTTAGTGTCATTAGTTCAGGAGAATTCATTTGTCTCCACTTAAACTGTTTCTTAGAAATTTATTGTCAAAAGAGTTACAAGCTCCCAGGAAAAGTTTGCAAGTTTCTTCTGTGATGTCCAGTAGCACTTAAGAGTTTACCAGAAGCTAGCCCTGATCATCCTGCCTGTGTTTGGACATTGATTTCACATTCATTTCTCTGTTTGTAGAACAGGTCACTTTAAAACTATGCTGCTGAGCTTTTACAGCATGAGGAACTTCTCTGAGGAAAAGTTATGTTGGCATCCGTCTTTCTGTTTCTTTCTACTCTGCATATTTTATTTTAGTCCAGATTTGGACTCTCTTTGACACCATGCTTCCTAAAACAGTGATGAACTCGGTTAAAATGATACTGACTGTACCATTTCACGTTTGGTGTTTTAGGGGGGGTGCTAGAAGCTACAACATAGTCCATTATGCAAAGGGTCAAGCTGTGGTTCTTAACTAGGCGTTAGTGTCCTGTTTATTCCAACATTACTATCAAGTTTGAGCGTTCTCACGTTTAGAACAGAAATACTACGAAAAGAAAGTACAGTTTCATCCATGTTAGATTTCTGGTACGCTTTCATATTTGGGCCAAGAGACAGTGTAGCAATAATATATCAAGTTTATTTTCTGCATGGGTAAATTAATGATTTAAATGTTCTTTAAAAGATACAAGAAAGTAAAGTTTCTCTCTCTTGTAGAGAAATAGTAATCCATAGATATCAATCATCATGTCCTGAAAGCTTTTTTTTTTTTTTTTTTGTAAAAAAAAAAGGAGCAAAGTCTTGAAATAAATGTAACATTCAGGTCTGGGGAATAGTTGTAACAGAGAAATCAATATCTTTTAAAGGATTTAGATCTGCTGCACAGTTTGGTTGGCATGTGGCAAATTAAATTTAATGTTAATTCATGTAAATTTATTAGACTCTTCCTTTAGAGTCCTCCATGTTTTCATTGTGCGTTGTGTTTCAGTGCAGATGATAATAAACTCATACAGATGCCACCAGTCATCAGTGCAACATTAATTACTGACTTGCTCAGAACGTATTTGCAGCAAAAGTTGGAACTGACTGTGCGGTGCTGGCAATGCTAACTTACCATTAGCTAGGAAAAAACAGAAGATTGTCCAGCAAATGCTACTTCAAATCACTAAGGGTGGGATGGAAAAGAAGAGAGCAGGGAAGGTGAAAAGGTCAGACTGGAAGCATAATCTGTGGAATTTGAATTAACATCTCTAAACCGCAGTGCTGAAAAATGTTATCTCTTTTAGCCTCAAAACATGCATTCCAAATTCAAACAATGCCCAGAAAGGGTCTAAGACTTTTTGTGATGTCACCACAGAGTGATAAGTATTAATCCACCACATTCGTTTCCACTGGGGAGAGGCGATATAAACCTTTTAAGCTTGGGATCCAAATGAGAAAAACAGAGAGTGGGAAGGATGAAGCTATCTACTATACAATAAGGCTGACCCAGCTATCTCAGGGCTCTGTAACAAATAACTGATGGTTGTGTTTTCAGAATATACTAAGCAAATACAAGCAGGATTGGGCTTCCCACAAATGCAGAGATGACCATCTTTATTTTATAAGCTGGTAATGGAGATCACTACGTCTGTTTCATGAAATGGCCAAACATGATCACCAGGAAATTGGAGTTCCAGGTTCTAATCAGCCTGAGGGTATTCAAATATGAAAGACTGCATGAAGCAGCCAGCTTCATGCTAGACATGCTAGATGAATCTGAAGTGAGGCAATCAAGATTCATTAGGAAAGAATTTGCTGTTTTTCCCATATATTATCCCAACCATGAAGCATTATTTTTATATATTATACATGCATATTAATATGTTTTTATATATTGTACATTTAGATTATTAGTATTCAACCATGGTGAAATATTATTATTATATAATGTAACTCCTTCCATATAGACAAGAACTACAGAAATGAGATCAGCATTTTTATCCTCATTTCAGCAATGGAAATGATTACTTTGCAGACAGGGACAAAGCTGAATACAATATAGCATCCAACAATAAGAATTAGTTTTGGAGCAATAAGCCATCCAATTTCAGTTCACAGTATTCAGTAGCAACATAGATGAAGCAGTTGACTGTCTTGGTTCATATCTTAATAGTAAGTCAACATCATGAAAGCATATAATATTTCAGTATTTATTGTCAGCTTGCTTCATTTTTCTCACTAGAAGAAACAGACTGGAAATAGAGAATCAGGTATTTTCTTAAGTGCAACAGCTAGGGCATACTCATATTACAGAATGTGAAAACTTACAGTTCTCTTGCCTGAACACTGCTTGGACAATCTTTATATTGAACTTACGAAAACAGTCAGACTGACAATATGTGTTCTTTAGCTTGTTTACTTTTTATATGATCTTCTGGAGTTTTCATATACTTCCATCACAGTATTAAAAAAAGTTTCCCGCATCCATGTGGCTAGCAGTCTTTAACTGATCTTGGCATTAATAAGACTGATCGCTGAATAGAATCTTCCCTGCTATTTCCTTGCTGGAAGAATAACGATTAGGACAAAGAACTGAGGAAGCTGGGAGGAAGAGAAATGCAATTGTCTGTTAAAAAAACTAGATGTTATCAACAGCCACTGTGTCTGCTTAATTAGTCATAACATCTGGCAAATCTCTATTTTCAAGTGCTGTAGTATGTATGAGTTGGAGACAACAATGATAACATTGACAGTGTTTAAATTGCGTCTTACAAAACAAACAAACAAAAAACAAACTTTTAACCTGTTATTTTATTACTTTCTTCCTTGTAATAAACCAAACCATTTGCTGTCACTTCTCTTTGCTGTTGTATATATTCCTAACCTGTCACAGTGTGTAGAGCTGTGCCATTGTATTCTTTATGATACACAGACCTAGAAATACTTTTGGACCTAGTGAGTTAAACTCAACTTGAATGCAGTCATAAAGGATTTGCCATGTACTTGTGGAAAGAGAAGCTGTACAGACAACCTAACTCTGCCTCAAAATGAAAACCGAAAACATCCTAAAAAGACAAGCACTCCTCCCCTCCCAGCAGAAGCAGAGCCCAGAAATCTGCAATCATACCTGCCTTGAAGAACATGTCACACAAAGGCATGGGAAACAGTGTTTTGTGCAGATTGGGTGATGATGGTAAAAATTATCTCAGAGGTTGAGTCCCACTTTGGCACTATTTTCCTCTCCCACTGGAGCTCTGTAGAAGCAGCAAGGTATCGCCGTGCATCTACAAAAGGCTTAGAAATACATTCATTAAAAAAGATTTTAATGCTAATGAATATTTACAATGTTATTTAGGTTTTTTTTATAAAAGTTATCAATCATAATCGTTCTATATAATTCTATCAATCTATCATTCAAAAGTATCATATGCTAGTGAATTTGTAATTCACTAGATTTTTTTTTCTTCAGCTAGTATTTTGTAAGAAGCCCAAATGAATCAGATTTCACACTACAGCAGATAGCTGCGAGGGTTTATGGTATGGAGTCACTAAGGATATGTTTTAATAACAAACTATGAAATTACCTCAGGTTCATCATGTCACTTTAGTCATGTGCATGTCACATGTATGTAGTCCTATTTGACTGATATGAATGTAATAAGGAAGCAGATGTATCAAAATTATTACGGCAACATCAGATTTTTAAGATAGTTAAGGTAAATTTTGTGAGCCTTTTGTCACTCTACTCTAAAATTGCTGCTTATTTGAATAGATCGTGAAGCCATGATTTTGTTGCAAAGACCATGTTTTGAAAAAAACCGTAACATATGTGGTACTACCAGAAAATGATAATCCTAAAAGCAAATAGCACTTTTTAAACCCATAGAAGATATCACAGACAGTTCTGTATTTTTCAACAGCCCTTTTTCACTTGGGTGTTCCCCCTAAGGTACAGGAAATAGAGATTCAAATCTATCTTCTGCCTGAAGGAATTCAAGGTATATATATACATATGTATATTTTTCGGCTCTGTTTGAATTATCCTTGCTGTATTTTAGAATGAAATGGACAACAACATTAAGATGCTTGAAATGGAGAAGTGAAACTCACAATCCATTTCCTGACCCAATGAATATTTAAGAATCAAATAATTAAATATTAAGAATTCTTTCTTAAATAAAGAATTAGCATAAAATAACTTAATACAAATTTTGTACAATTTATACAACTAGCTAGAACTTGACAAATAACATGTTTTTCATGTTCGCATAATTTTTAGTGTTTGGTTTCGTTCATCATAAGTACACCAAATGAAGTTTGTCTTGTTTTGTTTTGTTTTGTTTTTTGTACAAAGACTATCATTAGGTAATAAAGAAACTGGTTCCTGATTTGTGCTATAGTTTTGTATCCTAATCAATGGGCTACTGACTGTTTTGAGTAGGATATCTTTCTCTTTATAATGTGACCTCTCTTCACCTTGTCTATCCGTACTACGTTTCCTGAGCTAAGATGTTGTTCTTCCAAATTTAACTACAATTTTTGGTTTGTGTGTTTTCTTTCACAAGTCTGAATTCCTATTGTCATTCTCGTAACAAGCAAATCAGAACAGAAATGGTAAACGTAGTTAGGCTTATATTACGACATTATTTTTTAAATCCTGAACATTAGAGATTATGACCTATGCAATTTAGAGTATGTTAGACAATAAGATGCAAATAGCTCCAACTGAAATCTGTCCAACTTCCTCGTATCCATAGCAGTAAGATATGATTATTTACATAATTTACAGAAGTGCCTAAAAGACAGACAGAACAGTGGAATTATTATCTTGCACAGAGCATTTGCTTTCATTACAGTTGCTTCTCATATTCTATTATGACGACACGCACAGAGTGCTCAAATGCCAAATAATGATTGTAAATAAAATGGTAATTACAATCTAAAGGAGAATGCCTGAGACAACATGCAGCCAATGCTATTAGAAAGTGATCAATAAACTGTTCAGAAAGCCTTTTCTGTCAACATTTCATCTCAACTAAACACGATTCAGTTAAATAATTTGATTTTTCTCTGTTGTCACAGAACAGGATGAGATATTTCTAACAAAGGTAGGAGCCATTAAAGTAAAATCTGATAAGTATGGTTACAGATAATTTGAATATGAGAGCACAAGATACAAACAAAAGGTAATGAAAAAGAATCATTGGAATAAATCTATGAGAACGTCTTCTCCCAGCTAATTCAAGCTGATGTCCATTTTTATATCTGCATGGAAAAGAGGAAGTGAAGAGAAGAATGAGGACACCGATTCTTCAGAATTCTTAAGTATCATCAGCATAATTAATATGAATAATCTTAGAAATGGATAATAAAGCTGATTTACAGTGCTAATCTTTTAGCATAAGTAAATAAGACTAATGAAACTAAAATTTGATTCAGCTCTAAGCTATTTAGAAGCTACTGTTAAAAAATGCAAAAGCAATGCAATTGTGCATAATTGAAGTGATTAACAAAGAAATTGGAAGCTTTAATTGTTATCCAGAGAAAAGTCACGTTCATAAAAAAGACGACATGTAAAACTTATTTTTCATACTGTGCTTACTTAAAAACTACCTGTGAATAAAAGTATTCTGCCTATGTAGTTGAGCCAATCAGTAGAGAGATCACATAACCTAGTTAGCAACCATTAGAAAGAATCAAAGGCCTTTTGACTGGATCTGCTCAGGCTGAGATGTCCAGTTCTGGTGTGCAGTTAAGTAGCATGAAATACTCATGACAGAGATGTGTCTTAAGCCCCAGGAATAAAGTTAGATACAATCATCTTCCTTTAAACTGAAGGTATACACCTAAGAACTTTCTTAAAACAAAACAAAAATATATTTTATTTATGCAAATTGGGCAATCGTGTTCCAAAAACATGCAGAAGATCCAACCAAGCTACTTAGTGTTTTGAAAACCAAAATACTTTTGGACCCACCAAAACCATATCTTAAGAAATGTTGGTACCTTAAGGGTTAGGTTGCACATCAGTGGAAGTTAGGAAGCTCTGGACCTTGACTTTGGAATTGACACTCTTTCGTGTACTTGGCTCTTAAAATCAGCCCATATCAGATCTAACAGTTACCTCTACAGGCAACTTACAGTCTTCTCTAGATCAGCCTAGTTAATCTTTGTGATCTTGTGAGCCACTTACCCAAACCTTGGTAGAGCTATGAGCGACAAAAAATAATACCGCAAGACTGGGCTTCACAGGGGAGAGAGAACGATGGTTTTCTGGGGGCTCACGCAGAGGAAGACCAAGCAGAGTATGTTTCTGGGCTCGAGAATAACTCCAGGATACCAGTTTGTCCCACAGACTGAGATTTAGATTAGTCAGCGAGCCCTTAGCCAGTACTACGCCACTGTCACATGGCTGGCATAGACATGGCCGCTCCTGAACTACTTAATACATCTTCAGCTGCCTTACGCATTTTTACACACAAAATTCTCATTGATCTCTATTGAAATTTTGCCTATGAACTGCAGAAGCAAACCATCAAACCTGTATCAAGTACTGGCATTTAAAAATGCTACCATTATTCACAAAAAAAGCTGAAAAAGGGAAGGGTTTCATTGATAGCACATTTAATCACACAATATATGAACTTTAGTGGAAGTTTAAACTGACTTTTTATGAACGCGGCTGCAAAGTAGGAAAAGGTGGAAGTGTGAAAGGAGTCATAGGACTGTTCTGAACAGTGACATTTGCAGAAGATACTATATAAATACTAACCTGTTTTCTAAAGGAGACTTCCTATATTGCACTTTCCTCACAGCCATCATTCAGTATTCTAAGCAAGAGCCCTGAGCTAGTTCAAATACTATAATATAGAATACACTGTAGTTTGCTCTAATTAGCTCAGCCTCTGTTCTGTTTGGGGATTCATATTGTGAGGCAAGAGCTATTACCATATGCTTCAGTATTATGGGAAGGAGCATAACATTTTCAATCAGCACTTCAAATATTTTCAAATATATGACTTAATTATAAAATACTCATTTACTTCTATCTGTTTGTCTGATCTACCCAGTTTGAAACTTTTTGATCCCTGCTTCGCAATTATCACCTGCTCCTCGGTGTTCTGTTCTTTTCATGTTTCTCCCCATTGTTTGTTCCTCTATTGAAAAAGGGTTCTGATACATCTATTGTCATGATGTATCTCCCTCCTACTTTGCCACATCATCCATTTTTATACCTCCAGCTATTACACTTCTAGATAAACTGCTTTTATATTTGAGATGTTATTTATTATGCAAAGTATTTATTTTATTGTTATTGTTGCTACAATATGCTTTTTAGTAGCATTTATGTGTTATCACTGAGGGAAGAAAATATTTTTATAAGAGCATCTGAAAGCCTAGAGTGATTTGTATTCATTTTCGTGTTTCTCTAAACTTCGGAGGCTCTAATAGAAATATCATTATTCTAAAACAAAGCAGTAAGATGCTAGTTATAATTGTTTGGAGCAATGAAGAGTTTTAGATAAGAATTGTTATAGTTTATGGTAAAAATACAAGCATTTTCAGCTGGAACCATTAGCATCAAACAATTTCTAGTGATCACTACGTCAGAAAAAAAAAGAGCAGCAAAAGCAGCAAGCATACAATCTACAACTTCTCCAAAATAAAATAATAGAACAGAGTAGAACAAACTTTGGGATTTTGGCCATCTTCACCAGGTGCTGAGAGGCAACTGAAACTATGGAAGTCTTTTTTAGCTAGTTGGCTGCAGCAAGTGTGCAACAGCAAGTTTGCAATTAAGCAAGTGCGCAATTAAGCGAGTTTGCACACGAAGCCCCTAAAGCACTCTGCTACCTGTATGCAACCAATATTGCCACGTCAGGGCTGGGATGAAAACTCTGGACTGGGTTTCAAAAGTTATGTCTCAAACACCCGGCTCTGTCCTACTCCCCAAAAATTCACAGGGAATCTTGGACAGACTATTTACTTTCTCTGTTCCTTACATTCCGTGTGGAAGATAACAATTCTTCTTTATAAAAAGCCTCCAGCTATTCAGAGACTGAGACAACAGGGAATAATGATTCTAGCAAATGGTTCATAACCTAGGATCGGGGCTTCCAGCTCTGAATTTTTCAGGGAAGAGACCTTCTTTTACAAGGGATGTGCATTACAGATAGGATACAGGTCTCCAATATTAATAGAAGGTATCATAATGCTGATAAAACTCATCGAAAGAACCAGAGGCAATGCAATTTAATTGCCAGGGATAAATTTTCATAGTACAATGTGAGGCCAATTCACAAAGGCGTTACGTACCAAGTCAAACATTAGATATGAAATCCTGATCAGCCGTTGCTTAAGCCTGGAGATAGCAAAGTTTTCAATATTCAAAGTTCTCCAGGCAGCAAAATTCTGATTTTTGGGCTTCTACAACCTGTCACCTGTCTCATACAGAAGGCCTTTGGGAACGCACAAACCTTGCCTTTCACCTGCTTTACTTGAAACACCTGCTGTGTTTGGCTGGTTCCCAGCATGTCTACTGCATCAAGCTCCAAAACAAACCCCAGGGGCAGCTGCAAGTCCGCTGAGCACCACAGCAGGGCAAACTGGTGACCACATATTCCCCTCTGGTTGGTAGGACTCGTCTGGCCAGGACTCAATCAGGCCGAAGAAGACTCAGCTTCATTCCTCTCTTGTCTCTGTGCCAGTTTGCATATTCATCACGTGAAGCACACAAGTAAGTCCTGCAGGAGGAGGAGACATCTCAGCCTCTCGTCTGATCTTCCCCTCCCAACAGGCTGGCAATGCAGGAGCGTGCTGAGCGCATGCTGAGCTTGAGTTTTGCAGCTCAGGCACTCACCCCAGAGTTGGACCTTGCTTTCCTTCCTGCTCTAAGGACTATATACGCTTTCTAGCCAATGGCTGCTTCAAGTAAATGCTGTGAGTTGTTGTGCATGCTACCCTGAAGTGCCTGTGCTTTACACAGGGAGAGCACAGCAAAATTGGAGTGTGTGTGCTCTTACAAAAGCCTAGGGAGAAAACTGTAAAGGCTGAATCACTAAAACCCTTCATGGATCTGTGCCCAAGATTTTAATATGGGTCAGCTAGGCCTTGTAACTGAATCAATATCTGCGTAATTATTTTGAAGGCTGTGTCCAGAAGTGACAACAATGTTGAGATGAGCTGTTCTAATCGTATTTCCTCTGCCTTACACTTCATTCTCTCAATAACTTTGTTGCATCCAAAGCAAAATTGAAAAAGCAAATTCGGTTTGAATGTGATGCTATAAGCAAGACTGGGAAGAAAGGCATGGGTCCAGGCAGTGTGATCCAGTTCAGAAGCCTTTCTGCTTTCAGTTTCCAGTTTTGAACTTAAGGTATCCCTATTTGTTGAAACTCTTATATTTTCATTTCATTTTCTCACTATCTGTGAGTACCCAAATGAAATCTATTGACCTAATATAGAAAAATAAATTGATTACATTTTCTCTGGAAATTTGAATTTTATTCAACAAATACTTTAAAAATAAGAAACACATCTTATATTTTTCATTTATCTGCATACATCCTGGTGCACTGTAAAGGTAATAGCTTATTCACCGGTTTAGATTTGGTTCAGGGCAGAACTGTGAGGCTTTGAAAGGGATGTGCAAGCTTTTGCAGAAATCTGTTATTCACGATGTGTGTCAAGCTGCAGACATTCCTTCTCCTGTCTTTTTGTACAGAGCATCTGATTGCTGATGACAACTGACATTTTTTATCATAAGTTCAACAGTTTAGTCTGAAAACATTCACCATGACTTAGGAAATTTATTTTGATAAGAAAACACTGGTAGGCTGAGACCAGCTTTGACCTTTAAAAATGAATGTATTAAAAAGAGATGAAAGAAAAAAAAAAGCTGTTTTCTTCATAGACAAATACTTTTGTTGTCTTGCTGACCAGATTGCTACTTGCAGCTGAGCATCAAGGCAGGCAGGCTTCCTCTAAAGCAGGAAGCTGCTCTTGCAAAACCCTTGCAATGCTCTTTTTAATTTTTTTATCAATAGCGCTTATGAATAGCTGTCACTGTGCAACCTTAAAAAATTATTTTCCATAATTTTCAGTATACAGTTTTGGAGATAGTTGTATCACTTGCCAAGAAACCCACTCCTGTTTCAGATATCCTGCTTGATTCAGTAATCAATATTTGGTATTCAAGGCCTTTTTTTCTGATTAATCAATTTTTAATAACTACATACTATTTTGGAGATATGATAGACTTCATAAACTAGTTTAAACAAAGAGTGTATTACCACTCATTTTAATGGGTATTTTATGGGGTTTCATTCATTCATGAGGAGGCAAAGGTCGTTTTAAGAATGAACAGTATTTGCGTAACAACAAGCACTGAGTTCCTGTGCTTCCAATCATTCAGATAAGGATCCTGTTTAGAGTATCATCGTTTCCAGCCCATATTTCTGGCTTTCCAATTCTTATATCCACAGTCCACTTTGAGGTTAGGATGCAAGTACAGAGTACACAGAAGTTCAGATGCGTTCTTGAGTCCAGAAGCTTAGACACAAAGTGGAAGCTGCAAGGACAAGGAATAAACGTATTCCATATATGTGAATAGTGTACAGTGAAAGGAGAAATTCTGAAAGAAATTGCAATCTGAAAATAACTGATACAAAATGGAATGGAATTCATACGGCTTCATCTTTTTTTTTTTTTTTAATCCTCTTTTGTAAAACTGAATGGAATTTACTTCATATATGGACAGAGAAGAGGCGGAAGATGAATGCAGCTGCCTCTTACTTGAGGTACACTTAAAATGCCTTCGATATGATCAACACTTTTATAACCCTCAGTTTCTAAAAGACTCTTCAAAGAGTTCACAGCCTTGCAGACCATTTTACACACCACTGCACTGCTAAGTTACACCACATTGTCCCACTGTATAATATAGCAATCCCCTCTCATTTCAGAAGAAATTATTTGAGAATCATTCTGGGTATTTGTATGTACGCGGGTTGCCAAGAAAGTTATAATATTCATCAAGAGGAGCATACGTGAACATAAAGATTTGGTGCAAAGAAAATCCTGAGGCAAGAGCATATGAGTGTCTCAGATCATGGTCAGTGCTGAATATTCCAGATCTAGAAGATCATTTTAGTTCAAAAATACTCAAGGCAGACTGCTTTGAAGCTGTACACGACCATAACACCCTGTGGCTGTGTGAAAAACCTGCCCATTCCTCTAAAGACCTGAAGTACTGAGCAAGGAAGGTCTCATCAGTCCACAATGGCACACAGCTATCTTTGAAATAGTGTAGTTTTAGCTGAATGCTAAACTGAGCTTCAGAAATAAGTTTTAAGAACCACTTCTACTTTTAATATCTGACCTTGGGAACAGGTCTCCTCCTAGCCAGCTTAACACTCAAACTAGAGAGACAGAACCTGAAAGCAAGATTCAGAAGCCACAGTCTCTAGACACTGTTAAGAGACACTTCTGCAACTTAGGGGTGAAACACATAATATGTTGACTTGGGTAAAAGTTTTCCCGGTGAAGGAAGGAAGGGCAGAGGAATCTAGGGCCAATGATGCACACCTGTTTTGATGTCTCCTTTCCCAAAGGGCTTGCATTGATTTTCCACTGAGCAAAGAGCATTAGGAACTACCAGTCACGTCCAGTCACTGAAGAAAGGGAACGCTCCCTATCGACACTAAAACTTTCCATCACAACATGAAGGACTGGGATGGGATGGGATGGTCACCTTCTCCAATAGCAATAGGAACAAGAAGTTCATTCCCTGACACTGCAAGGCTGCTGCTTACATACACATCTTTCCAACCAGAGACAGGCAAGGTAGTGGGCAACACATTTCCACAGCAAGGTATGGAAGGATGGACAATGCTGGAAATACCAGGCACAGGATTTGTTCACTGCCAGAGTGCATGTTATAAAGAGCTGCCATAGTATCATGTAGCAGCAGCAGCAGGATTTCCAACAAATGCAGCAGGAATCAAAGTGGCTCACACCACTGGATTCAGTGAAGCTAAGCTTGAATTCAGTTCTTCTATCTAATTCAAAAAGCAGCCCTTAGTGGACCCCAAAGATGAGATGCATCCCCTTTTCAAGAAAACTGCGTGTTTGAGGGAGTCTCCAAAGAAGCGGGGCATATGGTTGTAAATTATCTCAGACAGAGCAATCTAGGATTTAATGTAGGTTTTCTACTATCTGTGCAAGCTCTGATACAACTGAGCTATTGGAGGACAAATAATATTTTTTTAAAAAGAAGGAAAATAAAAATAAGACATATGCTTTTAGGTTTATTTTAAGAAAAATTACAAATGCTTTTCTATATAGAAGCTGATTCCTTAGATGTTCTCACAGCACATTTATTTCAGAAAATTTCCTTGCATGAGGTAGGTTAGGAAACATCTCATTATTGATCCTAATCAGGCTTGAAACAAACTTGAGACAGACATAAGATAAGCACTGAGCTGCAGAATCCTGTGAAGTAGCAGGTGCAGAAACAGAACTTGGAAACGTAGGGATTTTTATTACTGACATGTAAGTTATCTATGGATGCTTCATCAGTAGCTGGTCAAATAATGGCAGCAGAGTAATTCTGCATCTAAACATCCAAATCCTGCTTTCTTTATTTTTTTTCCCTAGTTCTAAGATAGGCTGTAAATCTCAGGAAAGAAAAAAAATCACAAAAACAAACAAAAAAAATCCCCAAATGTCCTTAATCAGTTATAAGTAGTTCTGGTTCATTTTGCAGCTATTTTTTTCTGGTATGCTGAGCCCTAAAGTCAAAAGTCAAATCCAATGCGTTACAGATAAAGGGGATGGTTTGCATGTATTAATATACTGAAAAAAAGTATCATGACACCTTAAAATCAACTTTGCAGAAAAGACCTCAGATAGTTCTCTGTCTATTTGTTCTCTGTGCACAAGCTTTTCCAAAGCTGCTTGGGCTAATGGACACTTTGAATTCTCTTTGCAGCTCCGGCATTGACCTGTTGCATGAACTTATGCAGTTCACTTTTCATTCTTTTGTGCAACTCATCTCTTTAGATCAGAAGCTCTTCAGGGCAAATAAATTATGTACTCATTATGGCCATAAAAGAGATAAGCTGCTATATCTTCTCACTTTTCACTATGCTTTACAAAGAAAGTCTCTTCCCCCTAGCCAGAATATCATATTAAAATTGGTCTAGAGCATGAAAGTCATTTCTGCAGCAGTACCTATGAACTATAATCCCACAAAGAATTACACACATGCTTAACCTTCCTGCCCTGTGAAAATTGTACTTAGTATGGCAACATTTCAAGAGAAAACAGTTCCATTGCTATCTGAAATAGATGAAAATTTATAAGTCTCAGAAATTTCTCATTAAACGTTTTATTAATAAATAATACTCTTTGTGAAATTTCATAGCATGTGATTTCATAGCAAATGCATATGTAACAAATTCAGATTCTGAACAGTGAATTGTTTTAAAGCATAAAATATTTATAAAAATTCAAAAGAAAGTAACAATTTCATCTATCATTCACTGATGTTATTACACAGTATCATGTGGATAAGATTATCATTGTGTTACAGGGAAAACACTTCCCTTGCATGGCAGCAAAACTAAACACACTAAATAGACAGAATACACCTGGGAGCATTACCAGCAGCTGAGATGCACAAGGTTGTTTACCTTATGATCATTTACTTTACTTATACTATTATAATTTTTCTTAATCTTATTGCAGATGATATGCCAAACCATCAGAATGTGATTTGTATGGACATTGTTATGTATTCTGCTTTAATTTGTCACTTGTCTCTTAATTCTTCGAATACATGTAAAGCAGCCAATAATACAGAAAAGATTAATGGTTTGTCTACTTACCTTGCTTGCCATGTTGCCACCTCAGATCTCACCTGAAGAAAGATAACATAGCAGAGTCAGTGGAATATAATATGTTTATAAAGTAAACAACCCAAGGTAAAAGAATAAATTATAGCAAAGTTACAAAGATTTTTATAACATGTGCATTCAGTTTATGTTTGGAGAGATTTAAGCTATGAATATTACTACTTTATACTTCTACATAGCGTATTTAGATGATTTCTGGTGCTTTTAGTGACCTCTGTCAGCTTAGGAAATGTGGTGGTTCTCTTGCATTTGTTTGCATTTTGTTTTTGAACAATTGCTAACAATGGTATGAGTCCAACCTGTTAAGGCAGCAGGATTAGGACTAGAAGGATTAAGGTTTTTTTTTTTCTTTAGTAAAATCTACCGCAGCATGAAAACTAACAATATAAAATAATGTTCAAACCCAACATACTTTTTTATTCCATGAAAACAAAGAAATGGGATGAAAAAATAGGAAGGTAAGATAGGGTAAAATGTTAAGGACCATTCCAAACTTCATATTTTCGTAACAAGCAGCATCAAACTCTTCAATATAAGCTTGTATTTTCTAAAAAGAGCACTGAACTGAGCCACATCTGGAATTTTCATTTGTATCCACCTCTACTGAGAAGTGAATCTAGTCAGCCTAATTTTTAATGGGGATATTATCAATTCCACTGTAGGCGGTGTGATATCTCCTTCTCCAAAGCAGATCAGGCTTCAATGGAGTTTAGTGTGATCGTGTTGCACGACCTTATCACGTTCTTCAAACTCCCTGTGTATTTGGGTAGGGAATTCTGGCAGGTGCACAAATAGGCAGAAGGTTTACAGAGAATTTTTCAGATTCATTTAACAGCTGTTACAGCAGGTATCTAATATCACTTTACATTTATGGCCTAGTAATTCGGTCTCTATATTGCCTCATATTCCTTCTCCCAACAAGCACCCAAACAATTTCTAAAAAAAAAAAAAATGGTGAGAATGACTTTCTTCTATTGAAGTTGACCTGGTCATTAGTAATCTTAAGATTAGTTGGCTGTTCTTATGTTCCTTACCAGTTGTTATATGCCATTATTTTGCTATGCCATTTAAGACACTGGACTGATCTTAACTCTGATGTAATTTCATTGTGGCCAAATTAATTGTTTAATGATAAGGTGTATAAGATGGACAAAGTTTGATGCTTGATACAAATCATCACCAATAGTTAAGTGTATCTAGCAGTTTTTTCCTTCTTAAATTACTATAACAGCTTCAATTAAAAGTTACTATGCTTTTTTCTTTTAAACTCACAAAATTCTCAGGTCTCTTGACATATCAGTCTGATCATCTTTCACTACATCTTTGATTTGTGAAGGATAAAATTAACATTCTTGAGACATTTCTAAATAACTCTTGCTCAGGTGAGAACAGTCACACTTTTCACTGAACTTTGGTAACCACACAGCTATGCATGGAGTAACATAATTAACAGAAACCATTCTTTTTGCAATAAATATGGCATTCACTAGGACAAAAATAAAAGAAATATGAAACAGTACTGAAAACAAAGTCAAATCATATCAGAGTACTTTTTAAAACTTGGACTATATTTTTATCTCCTTTTAAGCCTTCCTGCTTAAAAAAAATTCTTCAGCCAAAACAGCTGTAACTTCCAAATAAAGCAGACACTAATTGTATCTGAAGTCTTAAGAATATCTTCCATATATACATGAAGGCTCATTTATTTTCACACTATGATTGAATGGGAGTGAAGGCACATAGGCACATGGCATATTTAAAATCTGAGTTAAAAAAATTCAGAAGGATATGTGAGTTTTTAGAAATTTTTTTTTTGCCATTTACAAAAAAGTTCTTTTAGATATTGTATTCTCCCTTTTCATTATAAAATAAGATTTCCCCCCACCCCAGTGAAGCTCAAACTCAAAATTCTTATTTTTTTCTTAAATAATATAAGCAGAAAAAGACTTTGATGGTATGCTACCTTCCTCAAAATAAGACATTATAAAACGACTACTCTGGTTGATTTTAATGAAAAAAAAAAGAGGTTTATATGTAGTAAAGGGCTAGGAAAGAGAACTTTTTATGCCTCTGAAAAAAATTAATGCAGTGAATCAATAGAAGTCAAGAGACTAGAATAGCATACTCTGCTGCGTGCAGTGTTGCAGGAAACAACAGTTGTGGGTTGGAATAGGAGAGGGTAGGAAATGATAGCTGGGGAAACTGAGTTACACCAACTGAGAAACAGTCAAGAGTTTCTGGGTACCACTAGAACTGTCTTTTTAAAATTATTTTTTATACCTGAAAAAACCCACAAACTCCAATTTAAATGTGGCCACCCACGATATGTAATGAATCAGTAAACAGAAGAATAGATTTATTATCTGGGATTAGGGAAAAAAGGATAGAATAAATTGGAGAGAAACAATATTAAAGAATAAAAAGGCAACTTTAATCTTCCATTTCCAACAAGTGGCATCACTCCAGTTGTATATTTTTCAGGCAGAACCTTGTCTTACTGCTTTTACGGCTTACGTACCTACCACTCTTTGAGCATGATATAAATTATGAAATGTCTCAAGATGTTAACAGAAGACGAAAAACCATTTAAGTCACTATATGTTCCAAATATCAGAAAGAATCTGCTATCTCCTGTTGAGATCTCTTCGTGGGTGAAGGGAGGCAGAGGAGAATATAAGAATTAATCTGCAGAGAGAGTTACCGGTATCTCATGAAAATATTTTTTCTTTTTGTTTAATAATTCTTATGACACTTTCCTCTAGAAAATGTGAACTGTGAGACATGGTTACATAAACACATCACTGCAAGTTACTGCAGCAGCACCTTACCAGCGTTGTAGTATCTGTCCATTTGCATAAGCACCATAAGTTTCCCCATGTTAAATTTATAAAAGTCTGTCCTCTTTAAGTAAACTAGGTGACATTTACAGCAGGATAAGCTCATTCGTGAGAAGTTAATAAGAAGAAAATAATGAATTTTAAAAAGAATAAGACACTGTAGGGCTACTCTCCAAGTCCTTGTTTATATCTTTGCTTTCAAATCATAATTCTGAATAGAAACGTATGTCCATATTTTTCATATGTTTTTTTGTCCTGTGTTTTGATTACTTGATTAATTATGGATGAGCATATTGTATTATAGTATTATTATAATATAATACTTAAAACACGGGTGAGCACTAGGACTCTTTATATCTCTTTGGGGTAATTTAAGTGTAATCTGTTTCGAGAGTGTATTGAGTGGCATGCCACAATGTTTTCCCCTTGCATTTGCTGTTTGAACTGATATTGAAGTTAGAAGGGAGGAAAACTGCAAGAGTTATAATCCAGAAGACTGATATTCTAGATTCAAGACATCCACTTTCAAGAACCGAGAACAGAGAAACAAAGTGAACAGTGCTCTCCTCTCTATCCCTTCCTTTGAGAACAGGTATGATCAAGGCATGCACTACGGAGTTGTAGTTAGCTGCAAATGGAAAGCCAAGCAAATGCATAATTTTCCTAAATAATTCCACTCAGGAACATAGAAATATACCTCCATGAATTTGGTGCAGGACTTTAATTGCTAGGAAGAGATTTCAACTTAACTGCCTAGTTATATTTAATTTCCTAGTATGTACACAAGTTAAGCTTCCATGGCTGTTAAGCTGTTCATATTTCAGGCTGGCACAAGGCTTTAAAGTAGAGTTCAGCCTCTGCTTGTAACTCAGACAAAGCAGTATCTGATGAGACTGCTCAGAGGAATGCCAAGGAAAGAAAATAAAAATTATTAAGGCATGTGAAACTCATCCTCTCTTCCTCTTGGATCATTACTGAGGTCACATTAATGTACTTGTGGTAACTTACTCATTTCCATAGCAGCACCTTATGGTACCCCAGTAAGTGTTAAGAATACCTTCTCTGTCAGTCAAAGTGAAAGAGGAAGAAGAAGGTGAAGAGAATAGCTTTTTTGCCAAAGCAAAATGGAATACAGAAAAAAAACCACTGACTGTATTACATAAACATTTTTTACATTTCATACATGACCCATTAAGTTCTTCTTTAAAAAGCATTTATCTAGATAAAATTACATTCTTACATCTTCCTTTAACAGTTTCTCATCAATGTAATATTAGCAGGTGAAATTACGAAAATTTTCTTTTAAAGTGAAATCCCAACATTCCATCTTGATGGGATTTCAATTTATTATCCATCTGTGGTATTTATAGCTAAAAAGAACCCGTGCTTATTCACATTACCCTTTATAGAGATACTGTCAAAAAATAGATATACTTCTGCTGTAAGCCAAATACCTCACTATAGATTTTTACTGCTCTTATTTATTCCTGTTTCTCAGCCTTCACTTACCACATCCAGGATACATAACAGTGTTGTATTAGTATCTAAGACCAAAGAATCTTCTGTATTTTCAACATCTTGCCAAAATCATGGCAACAGGTAGGATCATCTTCAGCAAACTATTATAAATCTAGAGAGTTGAAAGCTCCACCATGTTGGGCATCAACCCAAGATCCTCTATTAATATGCAGGAGAAAGCGGATATACTATTTAAGTAGAGGCAAGATTTGATTAAGAAAAGTATTGAATTTGATTGTTTCAAATTGTTCCTATTTAAGACAACTTAAGTGAAACACACCCCCACTAAAAATTATTAAGCAACCTCATATCTCATTCACATAGATCAGAGATTTCCAAATCACACCCTTTTTTTTTTGGAAAAATGATCAAGGCCTGTAAAAAATCTTTTCCATGAAATTGCAAATTTTGTTACTCAAACACATTTCAAGCAGCAGGCTGGCATGTAACGTTTAAGTGGCTCTCATTTTTTGCATTAAAGATGAATAAAGAAACATTCCGTATTGTATGACTGCTTAGGGGACAAGTAGTTTGAACTTCAGGCACCCTCGAATGAGCTCTTTTCATAACTCGGCAAAATGTGGCAAGCATCACTTGGTCCTTTACTTTTCTTAGAAAACCTTTCAACCTATACTCTGTACAGCCCTACTTAAAGCACTGTCCATGAATTTTAGCAAAGATTAATGAATAGCAACTGATTCTAACACCAGCTGTGATTTCTGAACAATCTCCCATCTCTTGACCATAGTTACCACCATTCTTTTCAAGGATAAGACAAAACTGGAAGATAAACAGCAGACTTCTGAAAAGAGGCACATTCATCACTAAAAATATTCCAGTTATCTTGATGCAGAACCACTGTAATTATTTTAGCTATGGCTGAATTTCCAAGCAATAGAAAAAATAGTACTATAAAAATTTCTTCATATCTGTGAGAATGAATTGTGGCACATTCACTTCTGATCCCCATAACAAGCATGGTAATCTCTCTCCTTAGGATGCAAAAATCATCCAGCTGCTGCTTTTTCCAACTAAATCTTCCAGGTCAAGTGTAATGATATGAGGCAGGTGCTGGATATCAAAGTGAAACTTTCAAGCCTTTACATTCTCAGAAAACCTTTCTTATCTTAGGTATTGACTGGAACAAGATATCAAAAGAAATCAAACCTGATAACCAAAGTTTTATTTTCCCATCCATATGCAATAATAGAACTTAGAGAACAATGAGGAAAAAAAAATGCCAAAATCAATGAGTTCATACCTGGAATTATGTATGTGTGTACAAGAAACTAGTGTTAAATGTATGTCATCTAAATACTCCAATTTATACTGACTTCAGATGTACTCATTTACAGTTAGTGTAGTGAGCTAGGTTCACGTTTTTTAATAATTGCCTACAATAATTTATAGTTCCTTTTTAGCTTTTCTCTCCCTGGAATATTTTCTAGGAGGTGACCTGCTGATAATAGTCAGCCATTATATCTATGATAACTAATGTAAGACATCTACCAACATCTATGATAACTGTAGTAGAAAATGTTGGAGAGAAACATTTCATTCAATTTTCACCATGCAATTACTTTCCCCTCTTTGTTACAATTTCTTTTATATCAGAAACTCATAAACTGAAGGTCCATACTGAAGCATGGTTTGTTTAAACAGGGATATAAACCAGCATATAAACCAGCATATAAACCAGCTAAGATTCAGTCATGTTAAATATGTACAAGCATATTAAAATGTTTACACTGATGAATATATAAAAAAAAGTTGTTCTATATATATCTCAAATATTTTACAGAAAGATTTTTGTGATATTTCCAGCTTTTATTTCAAAATTGAAGAGCTGCAGGGAAAAGCTGGTAGTGTTTTATTACCTGTAGTTAGTTATTTCTAGACGTTTCTACACATTTGATACCACCTTTTTTCTTGTTGAATGAATTTTTAGCCACTCTATAACCTGCAAAGCATAACAACAAAACGGGAAGAGGCACAGAAGGGAAAGAATAAGGAAATTACACCTGCATACAGCTGATGCAGGTGCACACTGCTTTACCTGCCATATGTTTGTACTGCAAAGTCTTAATAATCACAGAGTGTTAGTTCTTCTAATAAACGCCTTATTCTATTATGTTATTCCTCTGGGAATACACTGCTTTACTCTGAAAAAAATATTTCAAATCTCATTAGCTATCATCAGTCACCTCCTTAGTTCAGGTGGGTAAATGCTTACAATCATTTGGAAATTCTGCTAAATAAAGCCAGTGTGGAGTCCATATAAATCTAAATTTAAAAAATACAAAATAAGCAGGTTTGAATATTCCAGGAACCTCATTAGGTTGATTATCTTACAGGATGATCTTCCTAGTGCCATAAAATCATTAGATACTCCTAAGATTCAGTTGACATATTGATATATTAGAAAAGTTCTCTGTAGCATCTCATAGTATCAGACATCACCCCTAGAAATAATCAGATAACTAACTCAAAAGAAGGCTATTTGGCTAAATGCACCTAAGAGCAAGATGAAGAAAATGTTTGAATTTTTGATCCCTCCCAGAGAATATTCTTCCTACCCCCTTACTTCCATAATGACAAAACCCAAATCAGCGACTCTAATTGCACCTGACCAGGAGTCATGAAAACTCTTACACAAACAGGTCTCAGGCTTTAGAACTCCTTTTGACCGTTGTGCTTATTAAAACTCTTGTGCTCTACAAAACCAAAGTAGTATGTGAATCAGCAGCCAGCAACACATTCTTAAAATGTTCTTATATACTTATCATCCAAGCATTTTTAGTGGGGATCCTGTGAGGAAGTTTGCACAGCTTAATGGTATTAAAAACCTTTTTCATTCCATTCAAACAACTTCATTTAGAAAATGAATGGAAAAAACAGAATTACTGGAATACTAAATAATGGTAAGAATGGGCCAGTCTTACAATTGATAAGCTGATTTCATTTAAACATGACAAAAAAACCCCAAGAATTGAAGGTCACAGGTATTAGATGATGGTGGTTTGGAAAGTGGTGCCTGTGAAAAAGACTGAAGGGATACAAGAAGAAATAATTGAAAATGAATCCCATGCACAACGCAGTGCCTACAAGTAATAGGGTAACCCATGGATTTCCAAATGAATGTTGTTACAAGCTTCTTCATTAAAAAACGTTGTGCATACCACGCTATGTAGAAGAACCCCATACCTTGTATAAATACAAGGTTTTCTATTTTTGATTTCCCTTTTGCTTTATACATACTGCCTGAAGTCATTTATACCTGGATTTAAATTTAACTTCAACATTAATATATCTTGTGCTATTTTGTCCTGTCTTGTCTAATGTAATCAACAGCACGGGTCTTTTATCATTGTCACTTCATCTCCAGCATGCAGGGAATGATCAGCAAACAGGCTTCTGGAAACTTGCTTATTGTGTATCACCTCTGACTCTAGCTTCTTATAAAGCAGAGCGATGATATGAATTTGCAGGGTTTTTTTCTTTATATATTTCTCCCTCCAAAATGTCAAAATCACTGTTGTATTCTTACTGTGATTTTCATATTTTCAGTGATTTACAGACTAATATAAGCTCAAAGAATGACTCTTAATAGAGGTAACTCTTTAAAACACATAGCTCTATTCATGTGGGATAATGATTCTGTTCCTACATCAATCATCTATAGAAAGTTTGTAACAAAATATTATGGCACATTGTCATCACTGTAGGGTATTAAAATATATTCAGTACTTTCAAGTTTAGACAAACTTAAATACACTAACAATGTGCATCACATTTCGAAGTCATCATTTAAACATTGTGGGTGAAACCCTGGACCCTTTTAAAGTCAATGGCAAAACTCACACTGACCTCAGGGGAAGTCAGAGTCCATCCTTTCTGGCTGCCTTTATTCATTTTTGCCAACCAAATGACAAATTATTAATAAATGCACAGGCTATTACTTGGTCTAAGCAGAGCTGGTAAGAAGCAGAAAAGAAGCTTTTCAAATACATTATACATGAATCAAGTGGCTATCTTTTGAACAATTTGTTCAATGATTTGGCATTCAACCAGACAGAGAGCTGGTCAAATACTGCAGAAGATATTTCTTGAATAATTTATTTAATGAATAATAGTAACTTTGAGACAATAATTTATTCTGTGAGCAATATTCAACAACTCACAGTGAAAAGTATTTTATCCAACATAAATTACTGTTGTTTTGGGGAACCATAGATGTAGTGTTAGGTTTTGGTTTGTTTTCTTTCATCTTCTATCACTACACAGAGCAACCTGCACTGTGCTATAGGGCAGTACAACCACCACGTGACTTTTGTTAAATTTAGTTTCAGGTTGCTTCAGCATGCAGAATTTGTTAACTTTAATCTAAAAAAAATGAGTAACGTTTTAACATTTCGTATATCCTCAGTTCAAGCAATAAGCTTTGTGAGGAAAAAAAATCAGGAAAAAAACCTCAGCCTCCAAGCAAGTTGAATATAGATAATATTGCCAGGTTTGTGTTTCCTTCAACAGCTATCTGTTAAAGTCCGTGTTACAGTTTTCTAAAAAATGTTGATATCTTTCTTTATTCTATTAAGTAATCTACATAAACATCTGTTGTGTTCAATTTCCTGTCCTAGGAGGATTCCATTATTGACACAAAAGCATGGAAACGAGCCGTATGTAGTTTAAGCGCTGTTCCTTCCCTTCGAGAAATTTTCAGTGAGTCTTCACATCTGTAAGCCAGTGCAATGCTGTTGGCAATTCCCTAATATTATGGCATCCATATCCTTGACATCTCTGCTCTACCAGACACAGGCAAGAGTTTTACCATTTTTGCAGCTAAGATATAGCGCAAACCATACGTTCCAGCCTCGTTTAGACCCTCCTGACTCCCCTTCGTGCACATGGCCTCTACATAGTGACTTTCTCCCATCACATCAACACTATATGCAAAACAGAAACAGTTCATCAAAGCTGCAAGGGAGCTGTAGGTGACCACAAAGAAAACCAAAAGAGTATCTTTAGGGTTTTTTTAATAGCCTGTGACATATAGCAGCAGGGTGACCATGTCTGATGACACAGTGGTGCCATTTCTATTACGTTATTGATTTATACAAGCGGTGTTTTTCTGGTTAAACGTATACAGCATGTCTAGCTGTCTCAAGCTGGAAACACAATACACATCTACATGGATGTTTGTGCATGTGCCAACACTAGCCATGAGGATTAATACTTTTAAATGAAAAATAACTTGTAATTTAGTTCCTCTGCTATGGTAGAAGATTTAGTCTACCCTCCAGTCGCCCTGAGGGAGCCCTTCCCAAGAGTTAATAGCCTGAGTGGGCAGGTGCTTTGTGGGGAGAAGATCCCAGAGCTGCTGCCTTCCCTCTCTGGAGAGCATACCCACATAACCAGGCTCTAAATTGGCTGCGAACTCACAGCCCGTAGCTACTGCTTCCCAGCTGAGCCCAGAGACCATCCATCTTCACTGTGCTCCTGGTGGGCAAGTTGTAGTTTCAGCTGGGAAGTTCAGCACCACTGGCCGCCTGCGGCAGGAGCTTGCTCCCAGGCAAGGCAGGAGAGGAGGAAAACGATCAGCAAGTCACCGGCCGAGACTATGTCTCACTTGCTCTGCCACTGCCCAGGTTAAATGAAGCTTGCGGCACGATGAATAGACTCTAGCTATAGAGGTATGATAGATCTGGCAGTGCTACTTCGCAGCTGAATTTTTTTTTCAGGGTAAAACTTGCTAGATTTCGTCATAATGTTGATTCATCCTTCTAAAGCTTGTAACAAACACCAAAATAACTTAATGTACTAAAATTTGGAGAAACTTCAGTATCTAAAAATCAAAGCAGATCATCCTTCAAATATATACCTATATATTATCATATTAATCAATAACTGTACATTTTAAAACTTTTAACAATCTAATTACAGGCTCTGTTTAAATTACTGAAATGATGCAACTGTTGTTTTGTTAGGTTAGAAAGTTCTTGCAAAATACATCTTATACACTTTTCAAGTTACACAGATCCTTTTTGCACAGTGAATCCATTTTGGAATTAATTGGCTCAGGATCTATCTACAAATGAAAGTAAAATTTGAAAGCCCAAAATATTTTCTCAAGGCCTTGTTTGTATTCACTCTCTCTCTTACTGAAGCCTTCTATGGCAGAGAGAACAAGCGAAAAAATCCCAAATCTTTTTAGCTACTGTATAAAAGTCATAAATATGTGAGTTTTGTTGAAGGAGGTATGGGAAAGATTGAGGAAAGGAGAATTTTAATTTATACGGCTTGTATATATTCAAAAAACCTTCACATGTACTAAGGTACAAATTTTTATTTAAAAAAATCAAATCTTGCAAAAGCAAGTATTTAAATTTTAGAAAAAGCTGATTAAGGTGATCTCTGCTATCTTAAATGAGCTCTTGGTGAATATGCATTATGATATGGTCTTCAATCACACTATTTTATATTACTTTTTTCTACCAAATTCCTCTCTCTTTCATTGAACTGATAGAGGGTGTTAAGCAGTGGGTAAAGTATTGAATTTTTAATGAAAATATAGTATTGCATGTGTTGCTTAAAGGAACAAAGAATGAGAAACTAAATGTTGTAATTTAAAACACCCCTGATGGGATCTGACTCCCTATTTTCTAGTTACTAGAGTTCTCAGCTTTTCCTTCCAGGACATTTATTACACTATGACTATCGTATCTTTGTTATTATTCAAAGAAAAATAAAACAATAAATGTACTTTTCTTCCTTTATCCTCTCTTTGTAAGGCTGTCTTTTGAGACAAATCAGCAAAATTGTGCTTAGAAAGGGTGTTTCTGGTTGCAACACATTTCTTTTGTCAATGCGATTCAAAATATTAATTTCAAAAAGTTATATTTTAGTGGAAATATCAACACAAGCTGTATGTGGCAGAATAGTTTAGAAAAAAGGTGGGAAACAGATTCATTTTTGTATTTTCACAGGTAAGTAGTTTATTAACAGGCAAATCTAAGTAATTAAAAAAAAGCAAAGCCATCTGAAAGGAAGGAAAAAAAAGTATTCCAATTCATACATATATAAATATATTTAAAATACTGTCTATAAATATATATATATATAGCATCATTTCACATATATAAAAGAAAGCAATCAAGAAATGCTCTAAAGACAGGTATATTCATTAAAAACATAATAAATCCGCTATTTGATTTAGTTCTCAGAATTGTGTGTGCATCTCCTGTGCAGAAATAGTTGATCCAAGTGATTTTGTTCCTTGACAGGAGAAAAGGTCGTTATTAACTTAATTTGAAAAAGAGTTTGAAATACCTAATATGTACATAAAGTCTGTCAAACTTAGGTTGAAAGTCTTGATAATGTAATTACAAATACAGAAGTAGCGGTCTATCCTATACAAAAAAAAAAAGACAAAGGAATTTAAAAAAGGTTGCCTTTTCTACAGGCTAAATGTTCGTTATGTTCCTTCTTGTCTCACTGTTGTTTGTTTGTAGAAAGGGATGAGGTAACAGCCTGAGAGAAAACGCAGGTGTTGGATTAAGATTTGTAGTGAGGTGGCTAGATGGGAGTAGTGAGTGTGTTTCTGCTTTAATAATTTAGCACCTGATCTGAAATGCCTTTTTCTAAACTGTCAGGTCAGAATTCAGGTATAAGCAGGTATGCTTATTCAGTATAACTTCAGAGCAACGTCTGCACCTCATTTATATACCTATGACTCTGTTAACAAGCATGGAGCAAGGTGAGATCTTGGTCTTTGTGGAGGAAACCTACACAAAATCTTTCCGTAAAATGTATTTGGTGTACACAGTCTGAAAGAAGACATACTTTCAAAATAAAAAGAACAAAGATTCTCATCTCTCTGTACTGCTGAAAGTTCAACTATTACAACACTTTTCCCTATACTCTTAGAAAATGGATGCTGTCACAGTACTAACAGTGCAGGTGTCTATCTCATTGAGAGAAAAAAAATATTGCTGTCTACGCACCTACTAATTAAATAACTCTAAAATGTAGAGTTTACTATTGCATGACCTGTATTTTCCAGCTGAAGACCCCTGTCAAATAAAAAAAAAGAGCAAATGATGCTAATATTCACTTACTATTAGAGAAACTGCATAGGATATTTTTACGACATAGAGATTGTGAAACTACTTTTCACTGTCCGCAGTTACATTACAGACAAAGAAAAACTGTTAGCTTCTAGTGCCAGTTGCCTACAAGAAGAAAAAAATTCCAAGCAATTTCTAGCATTGGTTTGGACAATTCTTTAAAATACTGTTATATTTAAGTACTTTTATTTATATAAACAGTATTTAAAATATTATATAAATTGTATAATCATGTAACTATATCAATTTTGTTCCTTAAGTGTCATAGGTCATATTTATAGGTATTTTTTTAAAATATAAAATGAGTTCTGGAGTATATGAAGCAGCCAAAACCTGTATTAATAAATACAATTGTTCTAATTATAATTTTGCATTGTAACCGGAATTAACATCAAATAGGAAGTTTACTTTATGATCAGTTATTAGATTTTTTTCTCTGTGTGTGGTCTGTATTCCATGTCCTACCTTCAAAAGTGCTTTCACAGGAGAACTCCCCGTTGTGGATTTTTCTATGGTATGACCACTACATTCTCTGAATCCCAAGGCACAAACATATCAATTTAGTTTTGCAGTATTCAGAAGCAAAAAGATATTTTGGCTTTTAACATGTACAGAGACAAAATAACCAGAAATTGGCAGTCAGACTTTCTGATTGAGTTTGGCTTGTCTCTTCAGGCGGGACACAATACCCCTCTCAAAATCAGACTTACCTACAATGGCAAATATAACTCTAGGTGCAGCGAGAAATTCACCCTTCCCTATGCTGGGAACTTGACGTTTCTTGGGGGGTTAGCATGCAGGACAAAGCGTACATAGGAAGCCATGTGGAAGAAGAAATGGAAAAAGAACTGTGCTAACAGTTGCCCAGGTGGCTCTTTGCATTGCTTTCAACTACGTTTCTGAACGCTTGCACCTTTTCGCATCAAAATCCTGAAGGTTTGAGTCAAGGGTGGCAGCAGGAGCAGACGAGTTTCCAAGCGAAATTTATCATCCCTGGGAGACGCTGCCCACGCGCAGGCTGAGGACCCAGGTAGCTCAGCATTACACTCGCTGGAGCAGGACTGCCAGCTATGCTGAACAGCAAGAAACAGCAGCTGGAAAGGTGTGACTTTGATTTTCTTCTCCCTATTGCCTGAATCAAAACAAGCCAGCTCGGAGGAGATGCCCCAAGGCGTTGGGTCAGACCCAGGGTGGGAGACAAGTGGCCAGAAAGGCAATGCCGAAAGCCTGTCAAAAGTGAAGGAGCTGTCATTATAAAACAGAGAGGACAGTACTTTTTCTTTCTCTTTCTTATGTAAGTGCTCCAATCGGAAGAAATCATGTTCCTTTGCATATTCCTTCTTAAAAACTGAAGTACGCGAACAGACACCTTTTTATTTTTCTAAGCCATACTTAGCACTGGTAACACTGTTTTCTTCTTAGTGACTTCTAGCTCTGTTGGTTTCCTGTTTTTCTCAGATTGGCTATTAGGTACCAAAACATTTTTACTTGTGGTTAATAGAATTTATTCTGTTTCATTGGAAAAATACAATTTCCATTTAATTATGAATGTTTCATAACTCCAAAGTGAAGAAAAGTTTTGGATGCTCCGTGAAAAAATCCTGCTGATTGTTTCACCAACTAACATCAGTTAGTGGCTGGACTGATCTATCCATCTTTGAGAAATGTTCAGAGTTAAGAAATTCAAAGCTTTCGATGTGATATTTTTTGAGAGTTTAAATACTAGTTAGTAAAACCCAAAGTGTAGACTTCTTAAGTTTGGCTTTGGTTCTGTTAATTCAATGGCAAATTCCTATTTTACTTTAATGGTACCATAATTTCATTCTTCATTACATATTCAAAAATATTAATGTAAACAGCTTCATCTTCATGGTAGGTCTGCCTATCAGACATGATCTGTTAATGACTGATTGAACTTGTTAGCATTGAATCAGCTATAGAATAAATCATTCATTTATCTGGCTGCTACAGATGGCAGTTTTTCCATGAATATTGAATAGTAACATAAGTTCCTAAACAAGTGCAGGGAGAGAAAGAGGAGGGAAAAAAAGATCTCTAGGGCCTGGACTGATATATCAATAATAATAATAACTGAATATGCTGTCTAATGTTCTGCCAAGGTAATGATATGCATTCAAGTTTATGAAAGTATCTTCAAGTGGAACTTGGAATTTTCTTTTATCAAAGATGCTGGTCAATACTTTTTAGTTTCTCTGAGCTTATTTATTCTGATCAAACTATAGAATATAAAAGATTAAACTCTTCTACTAATTACATGCCTAAAGGCACATTAACAATGCAAGTGTCAATGCTCTGCTAAAAATTCATTTCACATATTTAATAAAAACTGATAGCAAAGCTTTGAATGTGTCTAACTGGAAAAAAGTAAAAATTTTTTCAGTAGCTTCTTTAAGAGGAGAGTGTAGAAGCCCTGAAACCTCACAGACTCAAGGCTATAGATAATTTGTGCTCTGAAAAGGGACTACTATAAAATCTTCTCTTCTCAAACAATTCATAGTGAGTTTTTCCTTAATACCTTGGTGGGAAAGAAAGACAACTCAGCACTGCTAGAAATCTGTATTAAATGTTCAATTAAAAAAGATCCATTTCAAAATAGACAGTTCAAAATGTTAATTTTAGTTTTGTAGAACCTATTCAATCATTATCTTGTTATTCAAAATTTGTAGGGTTTCTTCATGCCTTAAAAATCTATCTCATATTTCTACAATATTCCCCTCATGCAGCAGACAGTGATTCTCTTAACTGCGTTGTGTAAAAACATGAAATAAGGGTGTTTCATAGAGTTCCTGAAAGCTTTCATAGTGCAAAAAGCTTCAGTAAAACTTAGATTTCTAAAGGCTAGAAACATTTTGTTTGTTTGTACTTTTTGTCTTTTGCCACAGCTCTTATTTGTCATGACTACCTAGCAGCTTGTGCTGCGTTTTCAGGTAAGTGGGATCATCAGACCTTGCCGTCAGTGGAATGAGAACGTCACGTCCTGAACTCAGCCGTGTCACGGACGCCATCTGAACGTTCCCTGCCAGTCAGTACGGAGAAGTGAACCATCCAAGGCGAAAGACATGATATAGCCTCCGAGGCTGGCTGTTGGTCCAGGCATAATACCAAAGCAGTGTATTTTGTGTGTTCAATATTTACCACAAAACACTCTGAGAAATTAAGCAATGCTGGACAAAATCTTACATAAAATTCTAGTAAAAATTTCCAACCAATTCTATCCAAACTACATTTACAAATAATAAAACTACTGGAATAACTTTTACTTTCTGAGCTGGAAGTACCGTCCCTTGGATCCATAGCAAGGCAATCCTCAGGTTTCCTGCATTATAAGGATCTTAGCAACTTCGCTATCAGTCTTTGTCATCTGGATATGAAAACATTACTCCCCAGTGACTTAGGATTGTTTGCTTCTTTGACTTTAAATATGACTTTATTCCAAACATACTATAATGATTTGAGAGAGAATTGCTACCTCTAAAGACAGCAATTTATGGGTGATCTACAAAGACCGACACCCAGAAGAGTAATTTGCAAAGAAGTTTTGTTTGTTTGCTTATAATGGATGCCCAGGCAAGACCCTAGAATTGCTCTCATATTAGAAAGAATTCAACAACTTAATTAATTTGCTCACTGAGCACTCACGTCAAAAGCCTGTAGAAACAATAAAATAGCTAACAGTTAAGAGCCCTTATGCCAATTCTGTGACAATTTTCTAACCTATCTGTCTCTGTGAAGAACTCAACAACAGTTTGACTTGTATACAGAAGCAATAATTTGAAAAAAGAGCATATTATTTTTTCCTGTAGGAAAAATAAAACTATTTTGAATTGCCTGCTCTTTCTTCCCTTTTGAGAGATAAAATAAGAGAGGAAGGAGAGATGCAGTATGAAAAACGGCAGATGTTTTCTTATTTAAGAGTTATGTACTAAATCTTCCCTCAAGGGAATCACCAGCTCCACCAGTTTTGTCAAGCACTGTCACAGAGCCAAAGTGCATCTCAACATGTCTAATCAGCCTGCAGCTTAGCAAACTGAGAAAATCACTTTACACCTTCCCTCCACAAATCTCTTCCAATGTGACAGAGCAAGTAGGGGGAGAGTGAAAACACAACAGCAGAAACAGGTTGAAGTGTTTCAAAAGCACCAAGATGACGACTTTCTCTTTAATTAGTTCTCCCCCCACAAACCCACATTTTTTTTCACTTGACTTAAGAAAATTTCTACATAAATAACTCTCATATTGTAGCAAAAAAGCCAATGTTAAGCCTGATAAAACTTTTGAAACAGAAAACAAAGTCACAGAAGAAATCTCTTTATAGCTTGCATGAATAAAGCTGCATGCAAGTACCTTTTTTGTGCTAGAGTATGAGCTGTTCTACTAGTGTTAAGGGTCCAGTGGCATTCCCATGGCTTAGTAGTTTCCTTTTTGTCAAAATAATAAAGGAAAAAGTAAAAAAAAAAAAAAAAAACTTGATGGCCCTATATAACTACGAAATAGAATAATAAATACCTGTCATGATGACCCAAGACATTTCTGTGGCTAGTTTTGTGCCAGGAGCATATATCTAAATCACAGTTTCTGCTAAAAATAATGGCAAACAAAACTGTTACCCTGCAGTAACAGTTCAGCTTTCTTGAGCTGTGCCAAAGGGTTTATTGTTAACATTTCCCTCTCCCTATTAGGGCAAACCTTGCTATTAATGTCTATCTGTCTCTTGAATTAAAATGCATGAAACCCAATAGACATTAAGGTAAATGGCAAATAGACAGAAGTTCAGGTCTGTGCTGTCTAAAATATATGCTTATTTTCATTTGGATTAGATTACTTTGCCACATTCAGAATAATAATAAGAAGAAAAAATCTCTATTCAACTGATTGTGATTCTGAAGTAACTTACTGTGCTTCTCACAGTAGATCCTACGTTAACTCATGTTATTCAAGATGAGAATAAACAAGAGGTGACTTAGGATCTTTTGCATCACAGCATGTTTTATACTACAGCTATTGACATAAGGTGCATGGCATAAAATACAGCTAGATGGATAAGCCTCATCTCACTTGAAACGTGAATGGGAAATTACTGGGAAAAATGCTTACACTCATTGTAGTGCCAAAGTATTCCTAAAGAGAATAATATTGCAGAAAAACATGTTCAAGAATACCAAAGGTAGAAAGCCTCACGGCACCAAAAGAATTTGCTTTGAAGAGCAATAACTAAGTATCACCAGTCACAAAAAGTAACCACGTTCTCCTAATTGCAGCTCTCTACCTCCCTTTCCAACTTTTCCCAAAGAGCCTCAATCCCATATTCTTCTCACGTTTCCATAAGTCTCTGCAGCCTTCTTTCTCAATTTGTCTCAAAATGTTCACCTTCATGTTTTCCGAGTTTTAATGGCTTTACAATCCACAGATATTTCTGCAGGAGCTGAAAAGACTGCAACAATTTTGCTAAGTTGACTGTAATGATACACGGCTTCAGTAAGATGCAGTCTCGAGTTTGTAAGTCACAAGTTTGTAAATGTTAAGCTATAAATTCTATTTTTTACATTAACCACAGTACCATGAAATTCATGCCTGATAATGCCATGCAAAACAGTCGTCTGATCAGCACGTTAAGCAGCAGCTGATATTAACGTTTCAACTGCAGCTATAGACTGGAAACTCGTTATGTTTGATACACAGAGCACAGCATATCCCCATCCTAAACAGCAAACAGTTTGAAATGCAATAGATATGTGAAACAAACAAGAGTAGAAAGTAGAATGTAAGGGAACTGATAGCAACGTTCAGTAAGACGTTAAATTTCAGCCTGGGAGAACATCTTAGTCTCTGATATACTAATATCTATTTGTATGATGTCCCTTGTTAAATAAGTATTTCACACAGTACACAAAAATGGTATTTCCATAAGACAATGAACAAGGGAAACTTATGGTAGAACTCAGGAAAATCTTCAGTTGTACAACTTCACATTACTTTTTTTTTCCACATTCTGAAGCCACTTGTGGGCTGATATTTTAAATATTCTTGATTCTGACACTTAAGGCCAAGTAGGACATAAGCTACTAAATTCACCAAAAATAATATTGCAGACCTGTCAAGTTTTACCCTTTTCTAGTTCTGCATTCTAGTCTTCTGTTTTGATATTTAATTTATTTCACAGTAAATCATGACTAAAATTGAAAAAAGGCAGAGAATCCTTTCCTCATACTTTGGTAGAAATTCATCACTGCCTTATCCCAAGAATGTCTCTCTCTGCAGGATGGCGAGGGGGGCTGTCTGATTTTCTAGATCTTTCAGACTGAAAAAAATAACGAATCTCATCACAGTTTTCATTTCTTCTGTATGTTTCACAATGTTCAGATATAGTCCCTGTCTTCAGCTCAATTCCCTTTGCATTCCCAGGGTTTCATCATTAAAAGTTGCTACAATGTAGGAAAAGCTATTCTTAAGGAAATGTCATCTTAGACTGAAAGTAGCATGCAGAAAATGCCAATAAAATATTTATTCTCATATATTAACAGACTTTAAGGAGACAAAATTTAAATAGTTTGGGGTAAGCCTTCAAAACTTCACTTCCAATCTAATTCCCAGTATTGCTAGCTCTTCACAAGCACTCAAAGAAACAATAAAAAAAGATCTTAGCATCTTAGCTTTGATATCTCTCTAAACTTATGTTCACACTACACATTTCTCTGGCTATCAAGCATGTTTTGGGCAGAAT
The DNA here is from genome assembly GCF_040807025.1 of Struthio camelus. NCBI lineage: Eukaryota > Metazoa > Chordata > Aves > Struthioniformes > Struthionidae > Struthio > Struthio camelus. The sequence continues at coordinate 31,421,443 of NC_090945.1, forward strand.
ATTATGAAGTGAATTTCGAAATATACTGTACACCTGTGTGAACTGCTGCACTGATATTTGTTGCCAATTTCCATACTGCTAATGTTTCAGTTTCAGAACAAAAAGTCTTTTTATTATCAATTATAGCAATTTTCTGCTAACTACAACAATAAGGGTGGCTATGACTGCACACCAGCAATTGGCATTTCCTCCTTCTGCTGGTCTTCTAATATTTAAAAGTTACTAATGTAATTCAAGTTAGTGCTTGCGGATTAGTGGCAACATGATAGTAAAATACAATCGTTGTATGGAAATTAACAGGGCAGCAGTCTGAAAAGATCCTGAACAAAGCAAAAAATTTTTCTCTACATAGGAAAACTCAATACAGGCAGTAGTAATATGAACCATATCTGTGAAAGATATGTTCAATCATCTTGTCTATTTATCTGCTTCAGGAATAGCATCTCCATCTCTATTTTATACAGAACCTTCCCTGGAGATTACCCCTGTATAATTCTAGACCAAATTAGACTCAGTCGTGAGTGCTATTTTGAACATGGGTCAATAGGCTAATGACTCAGCCCATACAGTTGGCACTAGCTCATTGATTAAGATATATCTACTGGGAAGGTACACCAGAATTATTTGTATTTTAAACATCAACAGTAGCACCATACTATCCAAATCATAGCTGGCAAGTTTTAAACACTGTAAGTGGTTCACTACAGCTATAAGTATACTCTGCAAGGCCAGTGGATTCACTTTCAAACAATTTATTTTAATGCCTTTCCCCAGAAAACCTGAGTTGTCTGAATTTAAAGCTGGCGGCCTGGAACAGGAGCAGAGACTGAGGGACACAGCAAGGACCCAGGAGAAGAGACGCTGCCAGGCCCCAGCGATGCCCGAAAGAGCAAAGCTTTTCCTGGGCTTTTACCTGAGGGATTTTTTGTTTTGTTTTGTTTTTTCCCATGTAAAGGATTTGTTCTAGGTGGGGGTCTAGTTAAAAACCAGCATTAGAAACCTGCAGCCCTTTGGGAGCGCTCACTTTAAGAAGGCACAAGCAGGTTGATGTCAAAGCTCTGCCCGACTCGGAGCTCGTCCTAGGGGTTTTGCAAATATACTTGCCTCGGTTACTACAGCCATGACTGACATACAGAAGGACAACTGGAAATCTTATTCCGGCACATATTAAATGCTAAATGCTGAGAAGAATTACAAATGAGGATCGCCCCAGTTGCTCAAAATCCTTTTCAGACACCACCAGGTCACCATACACATTCCTCACCAGCTAAATGCTGGCTGTGAGAGCGCCGTGCCTTGGGTGCGCCCTCTCACTGCATGGAGGGTGTGGAGCCCTAGGAACGAGCAGGAACTCCTTTCAATCCAAAGCAGCATTCGCTTACTTACAGCTGGATTTTTTTCATTACATAGGTAATGACTACAATGATCACAGAGTAATACAGGGATGGCAAGTCAGAGCGCACCCCTGAGAAAACAGGCAAATGCTCTTCAGAATAAGTGATATTTTCCCCATGCGGATCAGTAAAATAGTAGTAATTGCTGCATAGCTTGTGTTAGTTAATGCAGGAATTTATTCGTTCCCCATGGCAGTCTTCCATGCATGCAAATGCAGGCTTTTTCAGAACATCGAATGTTTCAAGAATAAAGCATTTTAAACTATTTTTTTTAAACGTTTGCTGTTAAGGAAAAAAAAAGACAGCTGCTGCAACATACAGTTGTTCTATGCATTGTGCCTGGGAATTTCATTACTACTTTTTACCAAGATTTGCCCATATCTAAAATGATAATGTTTGGTAAAACATCTGCTTCGTATATCTTCAATGGAATATTAACTTACTTTAGATTAAAGGTTTCTGATAGTTTTTCATTACTACATATACACCATTCTGTGCTCAAGTATTTTCAAGGCAGCTCTGGAACTAGGTTAGGAATAGTAGAAAAAGTAAAAAGGATCTAAGAAGCAAATGATTTTGGCTTTGACAATTTATCATTATTTGTAGAAGTTGTTGAACAATAAGACTATATACCTGCTTCCAGTTAATTGCCTATTCATATACTGCATAATAGACCAAAATCTGCTATGGATAATTCAGAATTTGATCTTAAAGACCATAAAAAAAAACCAATTTAAAATCAGTTTTCCTCCTCTAGCTCCAGAATTACTGGAAATATTTCATTTTATCAACCATAAGCACATGGCTATGTGAAGGTATGTCACCACAACTATATAATCATGTTGTCAAAGGAATCTTAAAATCTTCCTCAGCTATTGGAAATTACTTTAGCATGACTGGAACAGATTGCCTAGTTATAAGTTTATGTTTCTTGGTGATGATGAAGATGAGGATGATGACAAGAAACGTCTGTTTCTGAATACTGCTTACATTTTCTTTCACTGATATGTTTGTCTATGGAACCGACATTAAACAGATCATGGCAAAACAGGAATAAGGGGAAGGGTTCTCGTGCAGAGCTGTAAATTAATTTTCAAATTTGTGACTTCATATACAAAACAAAATAATCTTACCTTATTGAAGTATCTTCATGCAAAAGGTTGATTTTCAAGAAATCATAAGCATTATTGAAAGACTGAAATTTCATCTAAAAGACCTACATATCTAAAGAACATTACATACTGACAAATCTAAGGATGCATACATGCTTAAGAAATCTGTATACCATTCCACCTTAAAATTCCAATCCTTTGAATCTCAGGCTTTTGGATTCATTTTGATAGATCTTGCAGCCCAAATGGAAATGGCATTTTCCTTCAGTAAACAGATTTGGAGCTGTTTATGCTTTTTTTCTTTCTTTTTCATATAAGATGAAGATGCAAATTAAGTTACTTTGGTAGGATATAGGAAAAGCTTCATGAGTTATTAAAAAAAGAGTCATTAAGCTGAAAAGAATGTTTTTCTAACATGAATGTCTGTTCTTCTAACTTGTATGCTTAAAGGCAGGAGATGCACTCCTCAGAAAAAAATTACAGGAAAATGTTGTTTTCCTTTAATATCCTTTAAATCACTGTCCTTCATGAAAAAGGAAAGACGATTTTTCTCTTCTTTCCCCTGTGATGTGATCATCCCACATTAAAAGGATCATTTTTGCTTTCCAAAATACACATAGCTATTTGACAAATCACATTAAAAAAATTCACAAAAATTTCAGTAACAATGATCTATTAGCATTTGTATCTATAAAAGATACAAATCCATTCTAGTACTTTATTCTTGTGTAATTCAGCTAGCTCTGATCCTTAGTGACAATTAGAAGAAAAAAATGTTTCAGCACTATCTTCCCTTTGGTAGGTTTTACTGCATTGTTTCAACTTATTTCTCATAGGATTAATCTACAGACAAAAATATCCTTCTAATGTTTATGCTTTACAAACACTTTACTTGCAGAAGGCATTAACAGTGTTAGATATTTTCTAATAGAATAGCCAAACAATTGCTTACTTCACAAACAGTGTTTTTAGAAATCAAATGAGCGGCACGTTCTTGAAAGCCTTTTTCACCTTTTTGATATGGACAGTTTTGGAGGAGAGGGAACATTTCTTCTCTTTCCCTTTGCTTCCTACATAGCAGAAAACTGACATATCTAGGGTTGTGTGGGGGCGGGGGGGTTCTTCCCTGCCTTGAATGGTCCCACAAGTATTCTCTGCTTTGGAAAACTTGAGAAAAATCTTTGATAGCATCCTTTTGACAGCCTGTTTTAAAATACACTGTACTACTTTAAGAAAAAAAAAAATCCATACAGTTCAATAAAACTCTTTAGATTGTTTCATGAGAGGTTACACCATAGCTCTGCATCACCACTGCAAAAGAGCTTTTCATGCAGCTTGCAAATGAAATGACATTTTCCCCCACAAAAAGAGCCGAACCACAAGGGCCTTCTGTAAGAAAAGCCACAAACTTCTAAGGGCAGCTTTCACCTTTGCAGGGGGGAGAAAAGCAGCCCCTGCAGCAGGCAGCCGTGAGCTCAGCCCAGGGCTTTGGAAGCCCCTTGCCGACAGCCTGCGCTCGGCGAGGTGGCTACGGGCAGGCTTCGGCACAGCCGAGGTGCCCGCACCCACGTGAGCCAGACCCGCAGAGGGGGCTCTGCTTGGTCCCCAGGGACCGCAGCACTGCATTTTCTGTCCCCTGTCTAGTGTGAGGGTTTTCTGACTCATGTTTCCAAGAAGCCAGATTGCCTCATCCTAGCTTTTGGATTTTCACCAGAAAAACACAGACAGTGATTAGCTTTTTTCTTATTGGATCCAAGCTGGAGACTACCAAAGCACAAGACAAACTCTGCTTTATAATAAAACTAATGCCCACTGTAATATGGGTCACACTATTTAATGCTTAGAGGTATGAGAATATTTGTGAATGCCATAAGCCTCACACCAAGCTCACACCCTTGAACCCTGCAATCTTTGCTCATCCACGCTTGGCTCATTACCGTTCTTTGGTTCCGTGTAGCAGGATCATGACATGACATTTTAACATGCATAGAGTCTGCTTCGAGCATTTTAATTGGTTTAAAACTGTTGGTAGCATCTTTTACTGTATTAATTTATTGCTTCAGCGTTAGTCAACTGAAACCTCTGCCAGATGGCAATACAGCCCTTGAATACTGACGAGGAGAAAGAAAATATTTATATGATGCAAATATTTGCTCATTCATTAAGTATTCATGAATTTTTTCTATTTTTTTTTCCTTGCAGCTGTAATGCAAAAGGAGCCCAAAGGCTCGGATTTACATCTCATGGTAGCATAATTATTAATAATCTAACTCTTCACTATCTGTTTCAAAAAATGAAAAAAAAAAAAAGCTTTGAAATTTTACCACAACATTTTTCCCACCAACACTGAAAATCAAGAGAAGAGGAGAAGTGTTCTAAAACTTCCAGCAGTTCTTGTTATTTGCCTCGCTTCCCTCACCCTAAAGGCAAAGGAGCAACACGAAGGAGTACGTAGAGGTGACCTTCTCTGTTCACTTCTAAGTACAAGTTTCTCTGCAGAACACGCTACGACCACTCCCAAATGGACCACAGATCATTAAAAAATAATGCTAAAGCATGTAACCTCAACACATTTTCTCCCTCCAGCACTGACCAGGCTTTGCGGGATCACCTCCAGCCAGACCTATTTCTAAAGTCCAGCCCCATTTGTGCTGCTTAGAAATTACTTGAGCCAGGAGCTGAAACTCAGAATTTCTATAATACTTTATTCCTGATTAAGGTAGCAAGTAAAGTAAATACTCAAGCAAAAAAGCAAATTATGGAGATACAATGGCCTACATTAATTACAGCTGAGAGTACCATTATTGGATTTAAAAACATATCAAGCCTTTGGTTTCATTGGAAGACAGCACTCATTTGAGTGCTGCTGCTTTGGAAACAAATTGAGGAATAATCTGAGGAAATAGGGCAGCTCTCAATAGGGATGAAAGAGAAAAACAGAGACAGTATTCATGCCCTTACATTAAGACACTCCCCAACCCAACCAGAGACCAAATCAAGACTGGCAAAGCTGTCTGTGTTTTCAGCTTCGCTGTTATCACAGGTATCTATCTGTACCTGCACACCACTGTACATCCCACTTTATATCTGTAAATGTACCTGAATCTCACTATCTTGGACTTTTTTTTTAGATTAAATGATGCTAAATTCAAACATATGACGTACTTATACATGCAAAGCCCTTTGCTGGAGTGGACTTCTTCCTTAATTTAGTATCCATTTAACACTTCTGTGAACCGGTAGGCAGCGACAGACCACTACTGCCTACAGGAAACAGAACCATGCTGCTCCTACTTTTCAGTCCTGTGCCATTTACTGCCTTGGTCCTATGCTGATGTCTGGTAGCTGTGATAGTTCAGTAAATGCAGGCACACGGGGATAGAAGGTTTCCCCGTCTTTTCATCTTGATCATTAGTTTGATGGCTGTTTTACTGAAAAAAATCTTTCTTACTGTGGAGTATGTACCTTGGAAAGATAGTCTGGCTTTGTGCTGCGGCTAACTGCTAATCATACCATGTCAGATTTACGATACTTGGCAAAACATGCCCTAATTTTCTGATCCTCAGTCTTGCCTCCAGACAGGCCACCTCTATGAACGAAACTGATAACCTACTCACTATTAAGTTCTTGTCCTCTGTGAGGCACGGCCTTTGGGTTATAGCCTTTCCTTCGGCTATGAGTGGGACCTATCTATAAAGCTTGCTTGTCTTGCCTGTCACTAATCTCTTTACACAATTCACATCGCTTCATGCAGCGCTCAACAGCTGACTGTTCATGCATGGACATTTCAGGCACACCTGTCGCCAAGTACATGAGTTATTTCACACTGTCAGTTCTTAAATCTGTTGGGGTTTCTACTCAAGGCATTCTTAAACAATAAATTACACACACACACATATGTATGTGTGCTTACACATATATATGATATGTATGTATGCATTTCACGTACACAGCTCAGTTACCACAGCATAATAGGTGTAAACCTCCTGTGGCACTTTTTCTGGCCATCTTTGGAGCATGTTCTGTTTTTCTGCCCGCAGAACCCGCTCCTCTTCAGTGCTTTGCTGGATTGCCGGGAGCCTCCCAGATGCGAAGGTAATGTAGCATGTTGATAGACTTGCTCTCTTGTTCCACAGAGCCATCTGTGTCGTACTCAGGAAGGTATGTCCTGTTCAGCATGTCTGCCACCAATAGCGACTTTCCTGGGCACAGCTTCATTTTCACATCACGGGCTGGAGTCTAAATAACATGCACTGTAATCACAAGGGCGCACACAGCATTGGGTTCCTCATGATGCTAATAGCTTGGACGCAGACTAACATTCAGCTCGTGCCCAAAGACGAATCAGTGCAATTGTTCTGTTCCAAAAACACAGCTAGCAGCTCCTTTTCTCTGAGCACATGCCATTTCTGCATCTGGCAGTGCTCTACTGGAACGCACTGTGAGATGCTGGGTTTTGCAGCAGTGTTGCCAGTAGGCCTCCGCAGCTCTCACGCTGTAGCCTTAGTATTTATGCAGCCTCACAGTTCTTTGAAACAGAGAGGTCTTGCTTACAGTTTTCTCTTAATTGCATTTTTCTGAGTCTCCAACCAAACCCACCCTGCAAACTCATGCGTTTTTCACAAGAATCTAGAAAGACAGTTGACAGTCTCTTTACACTGCTGACTTCTTTTTGAATGACTTGCTCTAGGAATATTCTTAATGGCTCTCAGAGTCAAACCAAAATCAGATATTAGAGGTAGACACCTATTCTGTTTTAGCAGGTCCAATAAAACTCATCACTGGTGTGGAAGTTTTCATAATTTTCTGGCTTGCCTCTTGGTAAATAAAATTGTCATCCCTACCAACACTCCTAATGACTCATATTATGTGTTACTTTAGCAATTACCTGCAGCAGGGTAGATAAGGGGGCCTGACAAAGGCAGCCCAGCTGCTCTTTCATCACTATTGCTGCTTCTTTTTCTAGCTCTTGAATTTTTTTTTTTCTTGAGGTTGCATTGCTTATAGCTGTTGCATTAATTTTCATTAAAGAGAGTTCATTTGGGAGAAGAGGGGGGGCTGAACTTTCCAGTTAAGATAGAGTTATATATCCTGCTTTCTGAAAATGGTATTGTAGAAAGACATCAGGATCAGACCATCCAGGCCCTACTTTAAGGTTCCTTCATAATTGATTTTTTTTTTCCTTTACTCTTCATTTGGAAAAAGGAAAAATGACACCCATCACATTTTGCTGAATTTCTTCAAGGTATAAATGAACGTGTTCTGCTTCATACCTGTACTTAGCATGAACTTTCTAGAAAAGGCAACCACTGTAATTCCCTGAATATAAGCAAATAAAACTGTTCAGAACTGTTGTGTCTTGCCAGTTTATAAAAATGCCAGCAAGACAAATTATATTAATTCTTGCGATTTTTGACACAATGATAATCAAGTATTTTGCAAGGAAATCAGCAGTCCACAAATGCACTAAGAACTGAAGGATAAACTAGTTTATTTTGGAGTTGATTCTAAAACATTATCTAGTCCTTTTCATTATACTTGCTTTATGCTTTGAAATTTAGCAATCTTTGTGTATTCTTGAGGCTGGGATTCCTAAGAATTGGTGATCAGCTGCGTTAATCTCATTATGCTATTATTGGCCGTATTAATTTGATAACTGCTGGCTGCTGGGTGTTATAATCACAGTTAATCCACTGACCCAATTTGATTTGGTAATTGTGTTGCCCAATTCTAGTTAGTTTAATAAAAACCATAATAGGTCACTTTGCTCATACGGCTGTTGCTTTTCATGTAATTCCCTAACACCTAAGTGCGGGAGGTTCTTTAAAAAGAGCAACATTGGCCTACCAAATTTAAATAAAATGGTCACATTTCTTGAGACCTCTGAACTCGAGTCACAAAACTAAAATCTAAAAATTAACCTATCTTAAATTTTGAAATTTTTAGCATCTCCAAATCTTTAATATTTGTGGGTTGCATGCAAAACCCCTCCAAATTAAAAAAAAAAAAAAAAAGGAAAAATACAGAAAGACAGACTCGCTTTCTTACAGTTTTACATTGTCGACAGTGACAATACTAATTAGCAACTTTTATCAGCTTTTCCAGCATGTCAGGCATTATTCCTGGCACTGCTACCTCCCTCACTTCTCATCTTCCACTTTCCCCCTCCTCCCGAGATAGTTTAGAAAAATAATAAACACATTAAAAAAAAACGTTACCTTCATTTTCTTATCTTTAACACCCAGATTTCGTTCTTGCATCCACAGCTTCCGAGGCTTGTAAGTTTTCTTTTAATTTTTTTCCTTGGAAATTTCATATTCCCAGTGGTCTGAGTCTTATTACAATCCTAAGTTCCTATTGCTTCAGTTTGCTTGTTAATCAGTTTTCCTTACCATGGATCTCGTACGCTAACAGTCATTTTTTCATGTACTGTACATACTGGAGAGCAAAACAAGAAGGGCTTATGCTTGTAAAACTAAACTGGCTCTTCATAAGCAGCCTTACATGCTGAGCTGCTGCAGTGCCGCTAGCATTGTACGTGTACTCTCTGGGCCGTTTCTGCGTTCCCGTCACCTCTGTGCTCCCCTCCGACTTCTGAGCAGACTGCTGAAAGATGTGAATGTCTTCATAGGAACAGGACAAGAAAGAGTTGAATCTTCCTCTCTCATTTTGCCATTTTTTTAATGATCTAAAGAAAAGCAATACCATGCGTTAAGAACATTTACAATGTGGTTGATTTTGTTGATTTTTTTTTAATTTCTGTCTTCATGAAAATACACCAAACGTATAGTGGTAATACTAAACCCAGTTTCTTCACTTAGAAAATAATCGTAACTTATCCTTATTTCAGAAAACTTACAGTTACCAGCCTACTAGCAAAATCTTTTCTGTCAAAGACAAATTCACTGATTTTCCAGTCTGGTTTTAATAACCGCTGTGATATGGTTCTGTCTGCATAGCTAACAGGGATAACAAGCACCAATAAAGAAAAGTAGGAGATCACCTTAACCTTGCCAGGAGTTTGCACGTTTTGAAGAGGGGAAGTACAAGATCCCACCTCGTATTTCATGTTGGATGAATGAATAAAACAAGCAACAGCTACAGAATGGTCAAATGCCATAATGTAAGCGTCTAAATTCATACCTCCACACTCGATCTATATGAATGCATTTGGCAACGTGGCCTGATTTTCACAGATATTCAGTACATGCTCCTTCCAGATAAATCAGAGGAGGAACATGAGAACATATTGAAGTCGGTTAGTTGGTTTGAATGCTAAATATTTGACAAAATAACACAGTGTTCCCCTTGATTCAAATATTTGGACTAGAAGCTGTTTTTCTTAGCCTGAAAGAGTATGGCAGGACTTGTGTATCATGCCAAGACCGCACGCCAAGATCATGTATTTTTCTACTTTTCTTAGGTGCATGTGTATATAAGCACACATATTCTGCTATTTATTGCTTGTAAATGATTGGAAACAATACAGAAGTTTAAAAGCCAGCATATTCATAAAAAATTAGCATCAAATTGTCGAAGTAATGAATAAAACTGCATTTATTATTAATCAGGTATTTGGAAGATTTTTAAGTGCTGATTAAAAAAGGTAATTTGAATTTTAATCACCATTTTAGAACTTTTCGAATTTCACTGTGAAATGTTTACATAAAGTTAAATGAAAAGTTAAAGAAAATAAAGAAAATACTTTTCTTGTTTGCCTAGTTGATGAAAATTGCATAGTTTATTTTGCGTTCTCTTCCTTCAAAATGCAAATAATATATCTTTTTTTTTTAGGGCCACAGATTAAGATAGTGTAAATTAACATCAATACACATACTGTATCAACTTATACCAACTAGAGATCTGGCCCAGAGTATCTCCCTACTTCTTTTTTATAATACTTTGTAGTAGAAATATTACGTATATGCATCATATGATCTCATCAGGCGAAATTCATACTAAGTTGAACAGTGTTACAGCCTAGATGCTTAATACACTGCAAAAACATTTCTTTGGGATTTCCATTTTTTTTTTAATCTTTGGGGTTTTTTTTTCCTCTCTTTAATATATATCTAGATGTAAATTAAAGGATGAAAGGATTTTTTACTTTTTTATATATGTAATTTCAGTATGATAGCAAGTATGACATCAAAAACAAACTAGATTTTCATAAATACAGTAATATCAGATCCCCTTCATGTAATTAGATAAATATCTTTTATCTTAAATGCAAACAATTCATGTACTTTTGCTACTAGCTACAATAGTTGTCAGCAACTAACTGGTATGTTAGCATTGGGATATACAATTAGTGTCTCAAACAATGTAGTTTTTCTCCATTTACATAGACATATTCCCATTTACTCGTATAAGATGATTTCCATGTTGCAGCAAAATAATAAGAACGATATTCTCAGCTAATCAAAAATTTTATCTCAACTGTTTGGACACAAATGGAAATCTTTTCTTTACACAGAGATATTGTAAAATCATACATACAGCATCCATGCATTCAGTCACATTGTAGTAATACCTCTATGGACTTATAATCAAAGCGTAAAAGATAACCCTAGCAGGAAAATAAATATTATAAAAATGGAGATATCACACTTCACAAGTTGCAAGGTTTTAACTACCAAAATTAGAGAGATTACTACCAAAACCACTACCTTCCTCCAAGGTATCTCTTCGGTACTTGTACTGCTTTAAATGAATGAAAAGTATGTAACTTGCCTTTAAGAAAGGGTGATATTCTTGGTGGCAGATAGCATTTCTGGAGTTATTATGCCAGACCCCTTGCCCTGCTTCCTCCCTTCTTTTTTTTTTTAGAAAAATTCTTCACTTTAAATTGGAGGTATAGACTCCTCCCATAGTGATTAAATGACAGCTGTTGCTCTTCCTTTTTTTTTTCCATTTGTTGTTATTATGTGCCTTGACTTTTACCTTTTTATGCATCTGATCCAACTCTTCGTCCAATTCATTTACCTTCCTTAAATTTTTTCTTTAGAGATTTCCTAAATAGAATAATGCCATTTAAAGGATATTCCAATGATTCTAACAATATTTACCGAAGAATTCGGGTCTATTTGCAGAGCCTTTTTTATTATCAGTAAAGCATCTAAAAATTGGTCTTTTCAATAAGCTAGTTCAGAAGTCTTCAGAGACATGCAGATGTGCTTGACATACCAATCTTCAATGGCCTCCTCTTCAGATAATTCTGGCACAGATGCTTCACTTCATCTGGTATAATTCTGTAGCTGTGCCAATTTTATTTGATGTCCAGCTCCAAAATGCCAAGATAATGTAGCTGTTGCTAATGCCTGAAAATACTTCCCTGTCTTTTTCTGACAAATTGCTGGGCAAAACATGTGCACCTCACTTCAGACCAACAGCAAGCAGTAGTGCTCTTTTCCTCAGTCCAAAGGTTCATTTGGCTTATTATTTCAAACTGGGCATAATAAACTTTCCAATATGATTTTTCTTCAAAGCTGACTGCTCTCTGACTTGGTCAATTAAACAAATCATCTATGTAAGCATTTGTCTTGGGTTATTGTAGCAAGAAACCTGATGCTATATTCCACACTCACAGAGAATATTGTAATTCTTTTCCATATCAGGCATTTTCTACATTGCTGAAGATGGAGAAGTATTGTTAAGAATAAATTACATTATTTATGTTATAGCTACAATTTCTACTTACACAGGAATTCATGAACTTCTCATATTCCAACCATAATGCCTAAAATAGAAATGATACATATGAATTATGATATCAAAGATAAAATGCTGCTACATATTATTTTATTAACTAGATAATTTGTTGCTCCTCTGTCTAAAATTGTCCCCCCCTTCACTGTTTTATTACTTTATGAGTTTCATTTTATATGTATGCAGCTACCCCATATTAGCACTTGAAGCATCCGTTGAAGGCAAGGGTCCTATATGTCAGACTATGTATAAAAGCAGGGCTATACCTCAGAAAAGGTACCAGCAGTAGACTCCAGATCACAAAACTAAATGGTGTAAGTGTAAGTTTTTTCCATCAGTTTCTATCTGTTTGCAGTTCTAACAAGAGCTGGAGTCCCTCTTTCCAAAGGAGACCACGCAGAGAGAGAATAATGAAAGGGCTGCCATTTACAAAGAGAGTTTCATCAGCCTTGCATTTTCAGACCTTTGGAGCGATCTCTACCTGTTTATTTGACTTTCGCAATACCTATGCGACCTCAGAGCTTTCAAAATAATATTTTAAAATATATTTATTTTACTGTCAGTTTTTTTAAAATAAGTGTCTTGACTACTACTTCACAATAAGAACTTAATGCCATTTTGTCAATGTAAAAAAATAGTAACTATAATATCTCTTAGTTCTTCAGGCCTTGCTGATTCATAACTATGTCATCTGAAGCAACTCTCTCCTTAGTACAAGACTATTATCTGAAACATTTTGTGAAATTTTTCATTTTTCTTTGCCTGTTAAGTTTAATTGGGCAAATCTTACTGTCATTGCAGGTTTAGTTTAATACTTTTCTTGGTTAGCTTTCGTCTGCTATTTTCTCTCATGTGTGCTAGCTTTTGCTTCCCCTTCCAACGATGTGGAGACCCTATGATGATGTCAGTGGATGACAGCCGGTCTTGAAAAACCCGTGTCTTTGAAATCCCACTTTAACCTAAGAATTCCTACTGTGGGTGGGAAAATGTTTGCAATTCCTGCATACCTCTGAGGCAAACTCTTTTTCACCTTATATCCCTGTCAAAGTTATTGAAGTCTGCCAGAACCATCAAACTGAATTTATTTGCTTTGAAGTGCTTTATTGTTTTTTAAGAATGATAGATTTTTCCGTGTAAGAATTAATGGATGCATATAGTAGTCTCTTTATTACAGTGTTCTCAATGAACATATCAATGATTCAGTATAAGCTGTTCAAATAGATCTAAATGTAAGATCTATGTGTAAATGTCTACCATTAAGCTGGTCAAAATTTCAAAAACTCTTAAGTTTTATTAATAGCAAATGCTATTTGAATCATTTAGAAAATGCAACAGAGATTCCAGAGCTGCTCAGGTACTTCTAAGTGAACTCATTTCCTTGAGATGAACCTATTCATGATGTATCTAAATTTTCTAAATCCCAGTGATACTATCTGTTAAAGCGTAGTAGTTCCTTTGCAACTTTGCTTTAGTACAATTCAGTTTTTTCTAGCTGTTTTCAGGGACTCTGGAGAAACTGGTGATTCCACGTTTGAAAATCCTTAGCACTTACTATATTTGCACACAGTGAAAAGTCTCTAATCCTCATTGATTCCTGAAAGCAATGCCTTATATACTGCTGTGATGCAGACTGTAATGTTGACAAGCTAAAAATATTTTTCAGAAAAATATGAAATCCAGTTAAAAAAAACTAATAAAAAAGAAGCCTGGAAGATGTATAATCTGAAAAAATCAAATGGAATCACGTGTTTAGATCCCCCCACAACTCATAAAACAGCTTCCTAAGACTACACATTTACTAATAATAAAGCTGTTCTTTAAAACAGGTGATTCCTACTCACAGTTTATTTCATGCTTCTCCTGTGCAAAGTAGATTAGCAAAAATTAAATTTCACACTAATCCATCCAAGGCCAAGACTGTCTCATTAAACTTAGCTGGATTCAGATGATTCATAGAAATAGTGAAAGCATTGCAATAGCAGTTATACAGGATTTTACAGTATGAGGTGCTAATATGGACATTTGGTCTACAGAAACATCTAACAAGCATTTTAAATGAGAATAAAAATAGTAACTAAAAAAGTTATGGAGAATTAAAATATTTCACCTGTGAAAATTCAGTTTTAATAGACTACCTGGGATGCACTTTCGAATTTGTAAGGAAAGAGCAACTTTGTAGCTGATGTTCACACAAAAAGGGTGAATAAAGTATAACTTTTTTGCATGAAACTGATTCCTACAATATTTTCACAGTATTTATATAATTAACAATATTTGCTATTGTTTAGTGTATTATGCAGCTAGATCAATTTTCCAATATGTGGTATTTACAAAATAATAGTTATCATAGCTTCTAGCAAGTAAGTATCACATATTTTTGGAAATAAGATGAAAATGACAGGAAAAAAAGTACCAATATCATTTGAAATCCCTTAAACATTTTATTCTAGACTCTACCTTTCTTACTATTTTTTAAATTTAGGGATATTTGTTTCAGACTGACACAGATCTGAAATAGAAACAGGAGACATCAAATAAGAATGTTTCACTGGGATTAATTTACTATATAAATCAAACAATTAGAGGTAAAATAGTGATTGGAACTTGGAAAATGGAAAGGACTTAGGAGAGAGGGAGATACGTGAGTTATTAGCCCTCCTGGACAGAGAGAGAAAGCTATTGATTTTAGAGCATTGAAGGTTTAGTTGGAAGTTGGGTGTGAGAAAATTTATGACATGCCAGAAAACTAATATATCTGTTGAGTTGCTGATTTGTTAATCTCTTTTCGATTTATGAATCTAGTGTCAACTTTTGAAAGTAATTTGTAGGTTTCCCTTAAGAGTAAGGGTTAAGAAAATAAAGAAGGAATTGTTTTGTAAAAAAAAAAAAAAACCCACTGATTACAGAATGTTCCTTCTTTTCTTTACTTAGCCTGTGTAAGTGTTATTATTACATTGCTGTTGAATGCTTTTACTCCCAGAATTTGTGCTGCAATATTTGGTTCCCTGGGCAAAATGCATTACATTCTATTTGAATGCAAGATCTCTGCCTGTGACACTTTCTTGGTGTGGCATTTTTCTGTTAGTGGAGATGAATTAATAATCTTCAATTTGTTATTTTGGCAAGGTCTGATGCCATGTTATATAGGGAGTGCACAGATGATGGAAAGCTGGAGGGCAGGAATAAATCTCTTAGAGTATAGACTTCATGAAGTACTGGTTAAAAAAGTTTGATTATTTTTTCGTATGGGTTCCAGACTAGCATGGTTTATGACAATGATAGGTATTTAATGAGCTTTTTTTTTTTTTTTTGGTACTATAAAAATACATATGGTATTTAGGCTGTTCATTCAGATGTGTGAATTCCCATTTTGTCCTTATATGACCAAATGAGTAGAATAAGTATTCTTTGCAGGCACTGTCCCACTTGCTTTGATTATCTGGTTATACTGAACAGCTTCTGCTTTTGCTAAAGCAAGTGTACTGGACTGTGAATTACTGTTCAGACAGTTTTTTTGTCAGTGCTGGTGTAGGGAATCCCAATAACAGGATAGGAATATTTGTGAATTTGTAGTGGAGATGATTTAGGGACTTCATTATGGAAGATAAAGATGTCACCTGTGTGCCGTGAGTACCTCTACATGTGTTTAGAATCTCCTTGCTGAGCCAGTTCATGAAGAACATGCTAACAAACAGAGCACATGCAGAATTTAGAGAAAACGCTGGTTAACGAAGGTGACACTGTGAGTGAAGAAATGTAGATAAGAAGGGCAAGGACTTTGAGCTGGAAGCTGAGCGGCAGTCTTCCGCTAATAGATGCACAAAGTACACTTTGATGATATCCTGGTGGAGGATGTTGACCTACAATCAAGGTAGCACATACTCTTTTCTGCCATCATAACTACAGTAGCATTTCTAACACAACTTCATTTTTTTTTAAATGGATCTGATGGTGCATACTTTTTCCTTAAATATGTATTCTAACCTTAAATATTGCATTCTGTTTGAATAGCTAAGAAGTATCTTTAAAATTTTGAAAGAAGTTCTTTGCAATAAGGAGAGACAGTGAATGTAATTTTTCAGGACCCCAGGAGGACTGATCTTAACCTGCACGGTAAATGCTAACAGATCTCTCTCTTCCGTAGTACTCTGCCTCCAACCAAATAAAACAAAGACTATCATTAGTTAAAAGTTAATGTCTTGGGCATCACTAGTACTGCAATCAACAGGTTGTACAGACCACTGATCTTTTCAGAAATACTCTAATGCTGGATAAAACCACCTGATTAGAACAGTTTTTCTACTGGTCAGAGCAGGTTCTTATTCCTAATATAGTTCTTTAAATAAACAAATAACCCTTATTAGGAACATAATAGCCCACATTTGGTCTCAGTAGCCAGAAGATTTCGTGATATAATTTCATTGTAGATGACTCAGATGCAGTATTTTTGGAATCTGTGACTCCATTTTCTTGGAAACCGTATCTAATATATAGTTAAGTAACTTCAAAGAACCTTATTCCTTAGCAATTTGTATCATATAATTTAGCTCAGATAAAGCCAAGTTTTAAGATTAATTTCTATTTTCTTTTAATAACTCAACAACTAGGTTATCAAGAGCTAAAATTCCCTTCACCGTGACTATTCCCCGTATTGTTATGATGAAGCTGTTTATTGCCTTATTATGTTTAAGATTTGCCATTCACAATGCTGAATTAGTACAGACCCTCATGCTAAACATAGGCTAAGTGCTTACCTGACTCGAGATTAGCTCGTTTAGTACTCTTACCATTTGTGACCTTAAATACTCTTTATTATTTCTTTGTACCTGAGTGTGCATACTTTTAGATCTCAGAGCACACATCATAGCCTCAAATCAAAGAGAACAATTCACATTTCTGTTGACCTGATCAGAAAAAAACAACCATCAGGAGAGTCCTTAAAAAAGACATAAAAAATAAAGTCTAATTCTGTGTTTCAAGTCCATATTAATAGTTCAAACGGGAATCTAGATGAAAGATCATAACCTAACACCACAGAACACAACAGAGAAATACTTTAGCTATGCAAACCTTCTATGCTATGAGGTGCAGATAGTCATTAAAAAATATGGTTCTAAGAACTAAGGATTAATTAAAAATACAGTTCTAAGAACTAAGGATTCCTTAAGCCTCTGGCACTGTTAATGTCCCCATAATCCCAGAGGACAGGCTGCACGGCCACAGGGTCTTTACTCATTACAGACATCTCTCTTACCTTTTTAAGCTCTTATAAGGCATTCATGAAAAGCAAAAGTGTATACTGATGACATTTATGCGCATGATACAGTTATGACCAGACATACCTTCTGTAACCCAGCTACTTTCCAAAGAATTAAAATTTGACTTTAACTGATTGAAGTCCCTCGGAGGCAGGAAAAAGGTTTTTGCTGTCAGTGGTGATTTTTTCCTCTTTTTAGAGATAACAACCCAATTCTAGAAGTTCAATTATTAGCCAAACAGCGAAATCAAAAAATTCTTGCACAACAATATTGCAGCTCCCCCAACTCAATTTAAGAATCCCTTTGAGCTTACAATATAAGGAAATCAGTGTGCCTTTGGGGATAAAATAGGAATAAAAGTGATAGCTGATAGTCTTTTGGTCCAACACTGTCCTCAGGTGAAACTGGTAGTTTTATACTTTGGTTAAATTCCAGTTTTCACAACTGCGTATGGATTCCTTTTGATATCCATACCATTTGTTCATCACATCATTGTATATATGCTTAGACTGTGTGAATAAAGAGAGTGAGCACATTCTATAAACACTGCAACCTGTTACCGTGTACATGAAAATAACTTCCTGACATTTTTCGTACACTTTCAGATTGCTGTTAACTTGCACAATATTATATACCAGCATGTGGTTGCATGGCAGATCTAAATAAGATGTTTGAGAACACAGTACAAGATATTTTCATTTACAAAACAGAAAAATGCATTTATCATAGTATGGCGCTTGCTTATGCTGTCAATAAAAGATACTGCTAAACTTTGCCATTTCTGAAGGAGAGCGAGCAAGCCTCTGTACGTAAAAAGTCCTTCTCAACTAAATGATGCTATAACCCTTAAAAATATGTGAGAGAGAAAACTAAGAGAAAATAGTGGATTCAGAAAAATTATGTATTGGCCAATCATTTCCCCTTGCCCATATTTTGTAAAACATCTCATTATTTTTTGTTTACAGACACCAAAAATTGTTAGGCAATTTTAAATAGAAAGAAGAAAAATAGGAGTTTACAAAAAACATGTGACTTACTCTTTAACTGGGCTTTTTAGGAACCGAGTCATTAATTCTTGTTATGTCAGATCTGCTATTCCATTTTTATTTAGTTTTTATTTTGCTTCACCTATGAAGATATGTTTATTTGTAAGGAAAAGTAAGATCCTGAAATACATACACTAGATACCTGAAAAGCTATTCAGATAGATTTAATTCCTGGAGAGTCTCTTTTGAATATACTCATATAAACCAGTAACAAACTACAAACCAATCTCATCCTCAGTAGTTCTACTGAGTGTTACTTCAAGAGTAACACTTTAATTTGCCCTTGTACACACACTTGTAATACTATAATAACACAGAGCAAAAAATATATATATACATATATAGAGAGAGAGAGAGATTTTAAAAAAGACCAAGGCTGGAGAGAAGGGATAGTCCTGCTAAAGAAAGAGAATGCAATATATTTCAGTCTTCATTCTAGCTTCTCCTTTTTCAGTGTTATCATGCAGTTCCAACTTCTTTAGTTCAAAGTTATTCTGCTATAAATAACAAACTCTCCACTGTATTTGGAGAAACCTTAATAATTCATTCACAGAAGTTTCAATAGCAAAAAAACCTTTGAAATAAGGTTAATTCCACTGTAATGTATTTAAATTGAATAAAAGCATGTATATAATCTTTAGCTATGCTACCCTTTGAGGCTGTAGTGTGCTTTTCAGTTTAACCTCCTCTTATCATGACCACTCTAGTATAGATTGCCATTCAGCAGCAGAAACTGCTTGTATAGCTTTATGGGAATCTTTTGGTATACCCACAGAATTCCCTGAGCCAAAGGACTGCTCAAAAAACAGTACCCTTAATTCTTTTTGTTTCTGTATCCAGCTGGGAAGTAATTCTTGTGACTGGACACCACTACAACTATATTACATAAATGTATCTTTCTTTTCAATTCGGTGCTGGTAGCCCACAGAGATTATCTGATTTATGGTTGCCCTTGTATTTGAAAAAAATAAAGACTAGGAAAATACTAATACATGTTAAATGTGGTACTTTCATCTATCATTGCTACAAGAGATATAAATAAATACTTTATGAGATGGCATCCGTAGATACTCCTTATCAGTTTAAAAAAAGTACACAGCTAGTAATTTCTTCCACTGTACTGCATCAAACACAAATGTGCATTTGAACCATCACAAGAAATTACTTTAAAATTGCATAAAATTCAATGTGCTAAGAAACAAGTAGTGCAGTGAAAGCAAATGAACTGTTAAACACAGACAATTATTGCTTCAGGCTAAAAGGGAGATCATTGGCCAGATACTAGAAGGAAAGCATACTTTGTGGTTATTCACTAGACAAACACTTTGACTAACTGAATGTCTAAAGCTAGGAGTATATCAATCATACCTACACAAGGATCCAAAGTCTGCCTTTACACAGGAGGATACTTTTCAAAAACATCTTAACAGATGGAAATCATCTGTGATTTTTTGCAGGTAGTAAATAAATAAATAAACAAACCAACACTTCATTTTCCTGTGGATAAAAAGCATAGAAATATTGCTGAGTATATAATGTGAATATACTTTCTCATTCCACTTTAGAAACTCTTTAAGTATAATGCTCTGAATACTTGGGCAAAGCTCTACTTACTACGTGGTCCTCTGGCAAAAGGTAGTCCAGACCTGCAGCTACTACACTTCAGCAAGTTTAAAAAGTAGACTGCATCTTTAAGGACCAACACTACTCTCCTCTGGGTATAATTTACAGTTACGTCTAAGCATTACTTCCCCCGTACTATATATCCTACAGTTACATTTAAGCTTTATTTCGCTTTCTCAGTGATGTGATTCAAAACAAAAACCTTGTCTCCAAAAACAGTTTCTCAATTTCTTAAGAGTATAGAGGCATCTAAGTAACTGTTATAGAACAAATTCTTCTGATATCACATACTAATATTCACAAACTTAAGTAGAAAATTGTGATTATGAGCACAAAAAAGAAAAAAGTTGAAATACTGAATAAAGGCTCCAGAAAGCAATTTTGCTTTATAAAAATTGCATATAATAATATGCAGTTAATTTCTTCAGTAACTCACCTTCATGTGAGATGGGGATTAAGAAAAATTGTACATCAATAGCTGCTGCTTAAAATAATACTTTCTTTTGAAATTATCATTTGCTACATAACAGTACAGTTAAATTATTATTTCCAACACAGAAGCATAGTTGTCTGAAATGTTTACATCAAGCCAATTTTGTATCAGAAATGTTTTGCTTAAAGAAAGAAGGGTATAGGAAGGAAAACATGTCTTTGAATAACATATCTGAAAGCATCTATTTGATCCAGATGATACGTGAGTTTTTATTATAATCTTCATGAGGAAATAAATTCCTGAAAACTAGAAACGCAGACCTGAGACTCAAGTGTGTTTTGAAGTCTGTCAGAGCAGCACGAGGTGAAAAGGGATTGCTCATAGCAATTAGCAAATATTTCTGGTAGCTCAAGACGTAGCAAGGATTGTACTTCGTAATAAACAGATTCTTGAGCTTTCTTTCCTAGGTTATTTCCCACCAGCACAGATCTCTCACAAATCTGAGACCAGTGTGCAAATGTCACTAGTTTAAAAAGATATTTTTAATACAATGACATCTTTACTATGAAAAACATTCATACTCTTAGAGTTTCACTCACTATCTGTACAGAACTCAGAGTCTTCATTACAAATTTTCTCTTCTCTGTTCTTAGTGGTCTTTGGTTTTGTTTTGTTTTGTTTTGTTTTTTTGAAAACTTGTCTAAAACTGGTTTATCATGAAGGACCAAAAGCAAATCTTCGTCTCATTATAGATGTACTAATAACGAAACATCAATTTTTAAAAGATACTGTAGCTATAAACTACCGCACAATTGCTTGAGTAAAAGTTTTCTACAGTATCATTTTGATCAGATTAGATAAAATTATTTTAGATATTTATTAAAAAGGATTCATATGAAGTTGACAGAGTTTTCAACTGACAGAAGGAAGAGTTAGAATCCATATAAAAAAATTATATCATCATACATTTCATATAAGGATTGCTAAAATGTACCATCTCTTTATCTATATGTACTGTGTTGGTATATAGCTTTATTTTAAGGGAGTAGAAATAAGGCCTAAGGCTGTTCTTCATATTTTCAGTCCTTCAGCCCTAGAGTCTTGGTGTTGTTTTTTTTTCCCATACCGTAATGATTCTTTCAGCTACAGAGTGTTTTACATCTGTAATATCATATAGGACAAATGATAAATATACGGTCTTCAGAGTTCCTCAAAAATCACCAAGTATTTTTTTGAACTATCTATAATGAAATTTAAGGCTGGCACACCATTTTAAGGCTTTGCAAAAGTATTTGGTGATGCAGTCAAGGTTAATTATACAAAATAAGTGGTATTTTCCAAAGAAGAGCCAGCCTCAGTGGCAGCTTTGTACTAAAAAAAAAAAAAAAAGGTTATCTTTAGTTCACTACCAAGCTTCTTGACTTCATTTTCTTTGGTTCTTAAGCTGTATTTATGAAGGAAATATTTTTATTAACTCCGAAGAGCTTTTTGTCTGTGTTCCTGTTAACGGCTACCACGGGCAACACGGGTACTGTGCAGGAACACAGACTGTGACCTGGGCTGGATGATCTTTAAAATCTAAGGGTTATATTGACTGAACTGAACTGTGGGCGGGAGGTGAGAAGGCACAACGAATTGTTGCCCTCTGTCCCTCTCCCATTCAGCTCTTTCACTTGTCTTCTGTTCAGGCCTGTGGCAGTGCCAGGATGGGCCTCAAGAGTACAGTCAATCTGAAAGGAATCAGAGAGACAAAAGAGGTTGCAACAGCCTCCTCTGCTTCTGCTTTACAATTAACTACAAAGCAAGCAGAAGAGACCAAGGAGAAAAGGGGTACTGGAAATAAACTATCGTGAATTCTACTATGTAGTATGGAGAATTCTTGTTCAAAGATCTCCTGTAGGGTCATACTGTCCTACATCACCTACAATATGTACAAGTCCTAGTACCTTTGGTAAGCTTTGGTAAGCTAGTACATGAGGAAATACCGTAAACTCCTCTGATGGGACACTGCACAGAAAACTAGTTACTTTGATAATAACATTTTGCTTCTGGGGAAATATTTCTTTTTTTTCCTCAAGCAGGTGATCACAGCCTCCAAGGTCACAAAACAGGTTGAAAACATTGCCAAGTATGAGGCGCCCAGAGTCGTCAGCAACTCAGATTCCCCTGAGTCATCAGCAATTTGGTTCCTCAAAGAACGAAGGGGGGAAATGAGAGCAGGGTTTAATTGCTAGCTTTAAGCATTTAGACTAGGGAGGACATGGCTATTTAGTTGCTGACTGCAGTTGTCTCAGCTCTAAGCAGAACAGGCTAGAGAGAAAGAAGAGATTGGAAGGTGATCCTCTTAAGAGGACAAAGAGTGAACAGGAGAATGTGAACAGACTGGAAGACAAAAATAAAAGTACCTACATCCTCCCAGAGGAGCTGAGCTGCTGCCAACTCATGGGGTTGCTAACTCACAAGCCAAAACTACTATTGCATTCTCAAAGAGTTTAAAAAACACAGAGGTTTCAGTGTGCATTTAACAGCCATACTCCTATTGTTTCTCTTTGAGAAAGAATACGAGACAACCGTGTCTTCCTAAGGAAGGTTGTCTGCATAACATGTGCCATGACCTGTATTTTGGTTAGGCCTATCATAAATGGCTACTTCATTATGTTTTGTTCATCAACATTTGTAGCTTTATTAAGCTATGAGAAGAGCTCGGCTGGCTTTTTGTCTTCATTATGGACATTAATAAGCATTCACTTTATCGAAGAATGAAACAAAATGTGTGATGAACAATGAGTTTCTGCTAAAAATGCAATTCTTACTTGCTGTTTCTCTATTATTGTTTTCCCAAACTACAAACAACATCAGTCATTGAAGACAAACTGCTGTGCTATGACAGAAAATATATGCTTGCCTTACAGTCATGTTTTTCTTCTTTTATAATGGGCATTATTCATAATGGAAATAGTAAATCTTAATGACTAGTTTCAAGAAGTTTGGCATCAGACAAGTTCATATTTTATGCAATGTTTTAAGAATTGTTTTTCAGAAAAAAAAGGTATAGTAAATCATGCCTTAAGAAAATGATTCACTATACCGATTCACAAGTTATTCACAGATCATCATTGTGAACATAAAGTTTGACCTCATATATAGCATAATCCGGTGAATTTCTCGGAGTATTGAACTACAAATTTGAGGCAGTGGATATCTGTAACTACCTTGCTAAGTCAAGCCAATGGAAAACTAGACTCACAGATACTACCTATATGCCAGTTCTTTTATGAATTTGTCTTACTTCAACACTAAGTCATGGAATTTCATTATTCATTTGCGTACTGGCACCCCACCCTTTTCACCATTCTCCCTCCCCCTTTACTTAATCATTGAGCCACTGCAATCTGTTTTCCTAGAGAAACAAAGTAAATTGAATTTTGAATATTTTCACTGTCAAGTAACTTTGAAAATCCTTTAGACATCTTCATGGCTTTTGTTGAACTGCCAGCATGAAAGTTGAATGCAGAACAAATAATGCCACTGCTTTTCCCCACTCACTTGTGATTCATTGTGTGGATTTCCAAGGATTAACAACTTCAGGCATAATGTCAAAATTAAAGCTCCTAATTGTCTCCACAGAAAGAGTCAGCTAATAGAAAAGATCTAGGGTTATTCTATAGTAGGCTTATAGACACGATTTTACTTGTTGGTGGGACTGTGTAAGTACATAATAGTTTTGAAGGGATTAAATATATAAAATTACAGAGACCACATAAAACTATGTTTACCTTTTTCCCAAAAAGCCTTTTTAATCCAATATGTTAATATCTCTCTTATATTCATCTTGCTCATTATTAAACTAAACAGATTATGAGGGCCAGACTCTGGAAATTATGATACTTTCTCCCACAAAGAAAAACACTAATAGCCATGGATAAAGGAATATGCTTCTTGACACATGTTACGTCATTAAAAGAAAAACAAGAACGTGAAGTAGATAATAATTTAATAGGCCTCAGACAGAAAGAGAACAACTGATAAAGTACATTTCACAGCTGGGGTTTGGAGTAGAATTTTCTTAAAATCAGGGAAGCGTTAGCAATCAAAGGGAGAACAGGGCTGCCATAACAAGGTATTTCAGATGTGCCTGACTCTCATATCCTATTCACAGCCTTAAATTGGCTTTAGGTTTTTCTTAGAGTATATATTAGGAGAGTTAGGCAACTCCAAATAAGATTAACAAGAGCGAACACACTAACAGTGAGTTGCCAACCTCAACACTCAGTACAAGATAACTGTTTGAACTGAATCCCTGTTCCGGATTTAGAGGACTTTTTTATACAGAGGCATCTTCATATACTTGGAGCTCAGAGCTGGAATTTGGTGACCTTGGTATAGGCACAAATGATTTTTATTTCAAAGAGTGTCAATTATACAGCTGTACACTCTCCTTTTTTTATCTAACAGTTTCACAGTTAAAGCGCTTAGAAGGTGATTCAGAAATCACAGTTCAATTCTTTTCTCTAAGAGGATTTAAAACTTTTACCTTCTTTTACCTTCTACAAACACACCATAAACTCCAGGCTGGGCAATCAGAATGAGCTCACTCAGTCCATCCTTCTGAAGCTGTTCCACTCTGCGTCAAACCACTAGATGTCTCCTCCTCCATGAGTAGGACTGCCAAGGTTAATGATAAGGTGTTCATCAGAGAAGATAGACTGTTGTTCCCATTCATGAACATACAGTACACCTATGAATAATTTTCACACAATAATACTGAACTTAATTTTTCTGAATATTAACTTAATGAACAGTATTTAAGCAATCGAAAAAAATTAGAATTATTATTAATTAACAGACTTGATTTGTATTGACTATTTAAATGTATGGGCCACTCTGCTTCTTTTTCACTTCTTACTTTCGAAAATAATTGCTTTACCTTCTTCATAACAGAGAGTTAAATTATAAATTTAATTTCATCTGTTTCTTGTCGCTATGATATAGGTTTGTTTTGGACAATAGTTTTAGCTAGCATTAGAGCAAGAAGACTAATTAATTGCATGGAAGCAAGTTAACAGTTCTGTGGCACACACTTTACTTAATGCTGGACTTGCATCTCAGCTTTTACACCTTACTTACATGGAAATTTCCATTGAACTAAAGAAATGTTCTCTTGTTTTGTATAAGTCAAGAGAAGCAGCTCAAGAAATTTCAGCACAGTAATCTAGAGAAGAGAAAACAACATTTAAAAAAAAATCTTTACCTTGACTGTTCTTCTGAATGTTTTGTTCTTCATGATATATGTGAGTAAATTAAATGCCAATTTAATTAACTGTGGTCTAAAATCCTTCAGCAATTGAAGGCTTTGCATGAAGCTATATTTAAAAAGTGCACGTAATAGTTGAGCCCACTGAGGTGGTTTCGCCAAATTTAGTGCTTGAACACAAAACTGCACAGAGTACAAATACAAATGTTGGAATAATTATTCAATTTCTGAGTCAAAACAAGGGCTGATACTAACAGAACTAAGTGGTGATTATACCAGTGTAAAAGTGGGGTGTAAACAAGGATCATTATTAAAAAATCAGGCTTATGCTACATGATTTGCAACGTGATGGATTATTTTACCTTTTTAGATATCTATGTTTCTGCAACCAATTTCTGGAAGCGTTCCCTATAGCTTGAAGATAGATCAGGGTTCCAAAAAGAGAATCAAAATCCTAGAGAACACAACTGGAACACAATTTCCTATTCAGAAATTATTGAAACGCTTACAATTCCTTTCTCACTGTTTGTCAGATAATAATGCAGACTAGTCATTTAAAAATTAGTTCTAAAAATACATCTTAACATGTTTCCACTGGATATATGTATTAAGAATTAACAGCAGTTGACACAATCTGGTTAATAATACAAATCTACCTGTGTATGGAAATGAAATCTGCCCCAGGTTTGAAATATTTGTACATCCAGCATCTCTGTATATGAAACTGCCATTTCAGGATCACTTGTTTATATCCCTCTGTAAAACGTCATCGACTAAATTCTTTTCTGCTGCACTTCAGTAAACTTCCACTTGATGGAAATTCTTGTACTGAAACCAGAAGATAATATTTGCCCAAGTTTTTTTTTTGTAATTAAACAGAAAATCTGCTTACATGACAGTTACAATATGGTATAACAATTTTTGTATTCTCTATGAGAAGTACAGCTACGACGACAATCAATTCACATCTGAAATACCAATGCAGTGATGATCACGGTTTCAAGCAAAATCTTATTCCAAATAGGAACACGTATTAAATTGCCAACACTTACAAGGAGGACAACATCATTGACCTTGTGAGGAAAAACCCAGACCCCTCTCTCCTTTGCCACATAAAGAGCACCTAGCTCACGTGTTGCTTATTTTTGTTGGCAAATTGCCAACAATATATAAACAAAATAATAATAACAAGCTGAATAAACTTACACCTTACAAGCTTACATAGCATTATTTGCAGATGCATTTTCAGAAGCGTGTATAAATATGCATACATACGCACGTGTGTGTGTGTTTTTGTGTACACACACCTCCTGAATACGAGTTCTCTGGGGCACTTTTGAAATATTCCTATATTAAGCCAAGGTCCTGCAGTGCTTAACAATACTCAAAGCGTTGGGGACTGCAGAGACTACCTATATAGGAGCCTCATCCGCATCAAGAACTCTAGAAAACAAAAATTAATTTTGAAAAGAGAGATCAAACAACCCCTCCCTTAAATCAGCAGATGAAATAACATAGTAATCGGCAGGCAGCCAAATCGCCCATCGTCTTTATCACCAGCAGAGCAGAGGGAGCCTGAGGGATTACTGGTGATCACCCCAGGCTGGACAGAGCAGCAGGGAACATCACCCAGTTTTCTGTACAACAGGAAAACTACATTTCCTACTTTGGCAACTTTCATGCCTAACCCCAAGCTAACTCTTCTGTGTCAAAATAAGTGCAAGTGCTGGAAAGGGAAGAGGAAAAGCAGCTCGGTGCTAACACCGCATGCACAACCATCCATGTGCCTTGGCAATTCCTTGTGGGGGGTTTCTGTTTGTCTGTTTTTAAAATAAGCATCACATATTGACATGGTGGTAGGGGGCCCTTGGGCTCTGGAACAATGTTTTAGGAAACATTTACGAGACTTCTGATAGTGGTTTTTTTGCATTGAAAATGGCATCAGATACGATCTGCTGACATGCTCAAGCTGGCTTTTGAAGCAGAAAGGCTGAACACAGGAAGTCCTAAGTGAAGTAATGCCCAGTTCAGGAACCAAGTCTTCCATTGGTCTTCCAGAAACCACAGACAACAAACAAACAAACTTCCTACCTTCATAAACCCTGTTTAAGCCCTAACTTAGTAAGCCCCTGTTATTACTCTTTCAGCTGTCTGTGAATAGTAAAAATAGTTTAGAGAAAAGATTTCTGCACAAAAGATATCTGCACTTAGGTTGAGTAAAGATTAGAAGCAAGTGAATGATTAAAAAAATATATTTTGTTTCCATTAATTTAAATCCCATAAATTTTGCTCTAGTGACATGACCTGTGCTAGGTGGAATGTAATCCTGATGACTTTACATCTGATGGATCAGGATGCAGGGAGGATGCTTTTCTTGTAGCCCCTAAATAATATATATAGCTAAGGACTTTTTTTTTTTTTTAAACATGGGGAAAGCAGAATTCATCATCAAGAAATTCTTTGGCATTTGGAAAGAGATCATGCTTCTTGTGCAATTCTCATGGTCAATTTTCAACAGAAAACAAGAGAGAAGGAAAGAATAGCCAACCACTGTCAAGTACTATTAGCAGGTGTGCAAAGACTCTGGTGACAAGACAAATGAAGATCCGGTCTTCAAGATCTAGTTTTGAGGCATTTGACGTTTGTACCACACGCATCAGTTTTGTTTGTGCTCTGAAGTACCTTCATATGCTAGTTGTTAATAAGCCACGTTCACAACCAGTAAATCCCTGAATATGATCTCTAATGTATTTGTTTATAAATGGGTGAAATAAAGATCACATTGTAAAAAATAGAAATTGCTTCAAGGAGTCATTATAGCCCTGGTATGTGCAGACTGAAGTTTATAATTGCCCATAAAATATAGTTGATTTGTTTAAAATTGAAATGGAAGAATTAAATATAAAAATGTAAAAACCATTAATGCATGACAAAATGAAATAAATTACAAACACAGAAATTAGTGTAGACATCCCATATTTAATTCATTCCAGTTCATTTTTCTTCTCTTGGTAGAACACATCCAAGACAGAATGTTATCTTTAATTTTGAATTTACTAGATTGAAAGGGTTTTGTCACAATCTTTTCATAACCTAAATGGAGAATTTTGTGTCGAGTTCTTATTGTTTTATCAAAAACTTTGTTTAGCAGACTCCAAGGCAGTAACAGCTTCCAAAAAACGTATGCGTTTCTAACCGTACCAGCAGTACAGGCTAGGCAAAAGTAACAGCACTCTCTATAGGAGTCTCTGTTCCACCATGCTGTGCATTGTAAAGTGAAGCCAAACTGCATAAACTTAGTGGAGGGGAAAGATGATCACATGCTAACACTTCCTCCTCTCTCGGTATGCCGCTATCACCAGTCCTCTTGTAAGAAGAAAGGACCGAAGTCCACACTGTAAGACAAGCTTAGTCATACCTTTATGTGACATAGTCCCGTGAATAATTTATGCATCAGACACAGATCTAGGAGATGTTAATCTTTCATAGAGCAGTAGTCAGAGCACAGACAGACACTGTAATCATCATCTCCAGAGCTTCACAGCACAGCTGCACTCCCGAAAGCACAGAGAGCAAGGCAAGGAGTCACCTTCACTGCCAGCATTTTGCTGGCAAGGGAAGGTGAAGAGGGCAGAGAGCTGTATTTAGGCAAATAGATTCCCCATTTTTGGCTTGACTTCTGCACAATCTGCTTGTTTCCTGTAGATCTCTGGTTTTGGCACAGTTTAGATGCCGTGTTACTTTCCCTCCTCCATCACAACAAGCCAATTAGGTATGATAAGTCATATGAGGATAGTCAAAATTAGTTTGTCAAACTTCGCTCTAAGAACATCACTGAAATCAGCAGAGCTACAATTTACATTAACTCTGGGTCTAGCCAAAGAAATTCCTGGGAACTTTCCAGTTTTCTTGCATTTTCGTCTGGAAATGGAAATAAGATCTACAGCAACTTAGCAGAGTAAGTAACATTAAAAAGTGAATGTTCCCCATAAGAGTTTTTTTTTTTCTTTTTGGGACTGCTTTTATCAGTTAATAATACTGGTATAATGAAAGAAATTTTCAGGTTTAAGCAACTGTGTAAATGCACCACATGTTGTCACTCTGTAATGAAAACATCTTCAGGGAGAAAGTAAACTGCACATCAGTAACAGCCAGCTCAATGCTACCTAACACATACGTTAACTTAGTGCCGTTGTATTATTATGTGGATATTTAATTACACATCACATGAATCATCATATAAGGAAATCATTTCATATAAGGAAATATTTTTCATAGTTACATGGCATGCAGCAAAAAGCTCATAATTAGTATGCGATAAGGGAATGTTTCCAGGATTCAGTGCCTGCACATAGCAAGTAAATATGGGATCATTAAACTTCTGGTCTTTAAGAAGAAAAGAGAATAAATAACTCTTCAGTTATTCTTACACATTAATTCTAGATTAAGAGATTACACTGAATTTTTCGGTGGTGCAGGGAAATTAGAGCTATGTGAAATTAGAAAAATTCATTTAAGAAGTTATGAAAGAAATATTTTAAATTGTTGTGATTATACAATTATTCTTTCATGCAAAATTATGAGTCTTCACACCAAGAAGGATGACAAAAGCCTGAAATTTGGACAAGTGAGGAAAGGAAAAGCAAAGCTGAAAATAGTCTAAATGGATAGGGTACAATGATTAAATAGGATGATAGAATAAAGAGTACTAGCTTAATGAATTACAGCAAGCCTGCAATCAACTTCTCTTACCTACAAGAGCATCTTTATTTATGTTATCAAAACAATGTAGTATTTCTGTACTCCAGTTCAGAAATACAATGTTACAGCAAAGTGACCTTTATGAAAGGAGAAAGGAAGGGGAGTAGGAAGGAATTACCATACTGGAAGCTGTATAATTAAAATACCCTTAGTTATAACTTTTGGTGAAATCAGATGATTTGTTGCTGAACAAGTCAGATAATTGCAATGAACACCATATAAAACAAAAGGCTTGATCCTTACTAAAGTGCAGACTGAAACATAATATCTAAAAATCCCACCTTTTGCTTCCTGGCAACAAATATTTGGAAAATTATTAGTAAATTATTTTATATCTTTTAATTCTAGCCCATATATAGCCCATATAAGCCCATACTACTGTTACTGGTTACACCATTAGCTTGGGTAACAAGAGAATTTGGGAATATATTAAAAGTTACAACCTTGCCAATGGCCCAAATAAGCTATCAGATTACATTATCTAATAAAATATCTATTTTACATACATGTATATTTGCATAAAAGTTCTTGAAATAAATACATGCTTATATTATATATTTTATATGCATACATATACACATCTATGTGCACACACACACACATATATATAAATATATACACACACCCATATATATAGTGAAAAACAAAACCATAGTTTCAAAGTTCAGGATCTTTGAAATTAAGTTAAATTCAGGCTGCCTTCATAGCTCAGCCCTTTTGTGCATAAGTGTTATGATGTAAAGTAAAGACGAATCTCAGCTAGCAAGAATTTTTACATCTGACTATCTTAGTAGCTAAGTATTAGTCTGATTCTAAATCAGGACTGCAGTGATTAAGTATTCACTGGTGAAAAAGTAATTGTAATACAATAATTTAAAATATATTTGTCATTTCAACATATCATAAAAATTTACTACTATTCTCTGATAAGGGGCAAATTAGAAGAGTTATATTTCAAACATCCTCACAAATCTCCTTCCTCACTTTTCTCTAAAACATCATTGAAATAACTTTGTACATTCTCTCCTCAACATAAGCCTTTTCTTCATCACAGGTGTACACCCTGCATATATCTGTTCACCTGAGTCTGTTACACATATGCGTACACGTGTATTTGTTATGCATACATATTTCAAGAATAAACCCAAATGAATTTTACCTAAAGGAATTCATAAAATCCAGGACAGCTTTGGGTGATTCAGTCATCCACTGACTATCCAGATTCCTTTCAGTATCAGCTGTCCAGTCATAACTTTTTGGAAATGGTGCAGTGGTGATCCAAGGAATGCAGTCTGAACAGTGCTTTTATTTTCAGAATGTGAAATTCCTTCTACGCTTACTGACTTCTGGAAAGTGATGTAAAATAATCAGTCTAACATGCAAATAAGAGATTATACCGCATCAATGCAAACAATTTTTGAGTTCTAAGAGTTTGTGTTTAATATTACACAATCTTCAACGCAGTCTTTTTTCACCTGAAAATCTGGCATATACATGGCCACAACTTAAGTGATAGGAAAGCTGTGTAGCCAACATGCCTCTGCCGAGGAAGCTGAAGGTCCATTTTCTTCTGCACCTGCCTATGCGGAATGCACAACACTTAACAGTGCTTGACAGGTCTTTTAGTCTTTCAATGCTATTTTCCTCCTTCAAAGAAGGTAATTCTTCCTCTTATACGTTTTATCCCTCTGAAGTCTTTATCAGGAGATGCTTCTCCTTGTCAGAGCAAGTATTCTGAAATAGCAGCACACAAAAACTTTCTATTTCATTTTTTTCTTCCCTGGAACTGTCCTGCCGCTGTTCTCTCTCATTCAGTATTTTGGCAACAATTATAAGAGAAGGGCAACTCTCAAAACAACATTCCATGAATATATATCTTAAAGTGATATTAAATTGGGATTTACGTCTTCTGAAGCTGTGAGACCTATCTGCATCTTTTCTCCTCACTTCAAAAGATATCCATTAACAACTCCTTTCATGTTTACTCCCACTGATGTGACACTGAAAAAAAAAAGAAAAATTAAGAGGTATGTGTTGAAAGTTTTCCAAATGAATCTTTACCATTATGTAGGTAATAGTAGCAAGTAGGAAATGTAAAAGCAAAACAGCATTCGTTTCTGTTAGCAAATTTATTTTAAAATTAATCATGTCGAAAGATGTTCAAATACTTTTTTTTTTTTTAAGGAAATTAAAAAAAAAAAAAAAGCCTAACTATTTTTTTTCTGTCTTAAATGGTTTCACTTGCTGCTCAGGTTCAAGAATAATCTTAAAATCTGTTCTAAACTACAGAATTACACGGAGAAAGCTGATTAACTAAAAGGAGCACTTTGAAAAACAAAACTAACATTGTGAAGGTTATATAACTATAGCTCTTGTGATTTCTACCCTGCTGAATATTAAATAAATCCTTAGGATTAG
This sequence comes from Struthio camelus, assembly GCF_040807025.1. NCBI lineage: Eukaryota > Metazoa > Chordata > Aves > Struthioniformes > Struthionidae > Struthio > Struthio camelus. The sequence continues at coordinate 31,454,450 of NC_090945.1, forward strand.
CTGGGTATTTTTAAAATCTATGCTCTTCTATTCGTACAAAATTTGTAAACAAGCACAAGCTCAATCCGTAATCTAGAAAACACAGAAATATGATATTTGTTGCTTCTGTTACTGAAATTTTATTTTAAGGTAACACACAGATGGTCTTACTGTCAACATACCAGTGGACATACTATTACCTCATGCCTGACTGACAGTGTTAAAACGACTCTGAAGTCTGAGGAATACGTCCCTTGAAGCATTACACTCTGCTGTGCCTTGCCAGTCTGTATCCTAATTGCAGCAGAAATTGATGCTCAACAGACCCTAACTGAAGTCACAACAGATAACTCTGTGATAACAAATGTGCTTGCTAAAAGCACTATGCAAATACCAGACAAGGAGAAAAGGTTTCTTGAAATTCACAGTTTTATGCATGAGCCTGTTCAATTCCAGGTGCAAGAACAGAGTCATAGCCTTCCCAATAGCACATATTTACAATCACAGGTATTTAAATTGTTCATTTCCTTTCCAAATGGAGCATTAGGATTCTGCCATACAGCTTCTGAGCTCATTGTGTCCCTGAATTAGCAGTTCTACTGAACTGCTGAATTGTCACTGTAGATTTGGATGCCAAATGTACAACAGTAGAATTTATTATTAGATCCTGGGGTTGTTTCTGATTTGGGGACAATTTCTTCGTTACTTGATGACAGGACGTTCTGCCAGTTGTGTAAGCACAATACAATGTCTTTTAAGACAAACATTAAGAAAACCGTCATGCTTTGGAATAAACCAAGAGATATCCCCCACACTGATTCTACATAGAAACAAATCCAACAGTACCTGTGTGAATACACCAAACTGACAGATCAATAAATTATTATCCATTCGATTATTTTAATCCCTTAATCTCTGAGATTCACAGAATTGCATTTTAGCAAAAAGCGCATGTAATCAGAACTGCAGTAAACACATTCAAGCCTATGGCAGTAAATAGCGTGACACCAGCTTGCATGAATGCTGAAACATTTTCAGATAAGCATCATTTGTTTAAAAGAAAAAGCAGCTCTCTTCTAATTATGGTGACTTCTAATCTTTAGATGGCTCTAGTCTTAGTTAGATGCTTGTTTCTACTGCACCTGCACTTCCAGAGAATTTTTCACTGAATAATATCATCTCGTAAACAACCTTTCTCCTTATCACTGGCCAACTAATGTATCTTTGACCCTAAACATCCTACGTACCATCTAATCTATAAGCTTCATAAAGCCTCACTGGGAGCTGGACATGAAAAGACCAGCTTTAAAATGCCCTATTAATTTGAGCTTACATCTTACAGGTCTTGGGCAAGTACCTTAACTTAATTAAAAAAGATGCCAGAACAGAGACTTTTCATTGGGTCAAAACTTCTTGCAGTTTGCGACATTTTTTTGCAGTCTTTTGAAATGATATTGCCCTCTAGCTCTCACAGAATAAAAAAAGCTATGCAAAAATCAGCCTGTCACATGACCTGGGAGAGGCCAATTCAGTTTGGAACTTGTCTATAGATTTCTTATTCAGGTGCAATCCCTGGCCTTACTGGCAGTTTTTGGCATTAGGTCTAACAGAATCAGCATTTCAGTCAACATTCTTAGAAGCTGATGAATGAAGTAAATTGAATTATTTTAGCCTTCACCTATACAAAAGAGATGTTAGAGCAAGGTGTCTACTGTCACTACTTGTTTTAATGACATTTTTTCTTCTAAAAGATAGTATTTTCAAGTAGGAGGAAAATATATGCTGAGCTGTCTCCTATGCTTTGAAAAACCAAGTGGTGAGGCACTTAAAGGAGTCAAATATCCAAAAATTCAGTTCCTTCCTAAGTACCCACGAATTTCAATAGATTTTAATTAAAATCAGAAAAGAGGCTTAATCTGAAATGCCATGTAACAACTTAAGGCTCTGGCAGTATGATACATTTCCACTTCAAAGGGGAAAATACGGCCCTTTTCTTATCAGTCAGGGGCATCACTTCTGTGACAAAACTGTTGTGGCTTCACAGTGCAGAAGAGAGGGACATCAGCAAGCAGAATAGATCAGCTGACATATCACTACTTGTCATAGCATTCTGTGAATTTAAGAACGCGAACTAACTATACATCTATTAAAAAAAAGATTTTTCTTTTCTTTTTTTTTTTTTTTGCACTATTTGTACCTGTTAAGAAAAGAGAGCAATTGCTTTTTATCACCTCCTGCTTCATCTCCTCAATACCTGCTCAGGGTGCCACTGATGGCTAAGAACACAGGTAGAACACGTTTATGAGCTTTTCTTGCAGGACATTCAGTGCAGCAAGAACTTACAAGGTGATCAGGCACTGTACCTATCACATTTCTTTCATTTCTTTCTCTATTCTCCTAAAGTCAGCTGTGCTGCTAAGTGACTGAGCCTCTGCAATATAGTAAGCAGAAGTGGGAAGGAGCTCTGTTCTGCAGATAGGCACTGCTATGCTGGTAGTTCAAGACAATCTTTTACCTTTGAGGAGTAGCCAGATCATAATGACAGCAGGCTTACCCATTCCCTGACTATGGAGCTTAAGTACAGGCCTCTAGATCAACTATCCTTCTTCTGCAGGATTAAAAAAGTTGCTTTTTCCTCTTGGACATTGGCTGAATAGAGTCTACACATAAATTCCAAAAGGAATATAAAGTTAAGAACTAGAAGAGATAGCTGAGTTCATTTTTAAATTAAAGTCAGTAGAAGTTACTGAGAGATTCACTGAATAAATTTAAAAGTACATATTTTTCAAGTATAAAAACTGAAAAAAGAATCCTAACTCAGATTTTAATTTTAAAAAAGTTTACTGCTAATAACAAAGACTCCCTCATTGACTCACTTGTTGCAAGCGTTTGTTGCTGTCAATGCTAATCACAAAGCAGAAGAATGAAAAATAAACTCCTACAGGCTATTTGAAAAATATCTACTTTTAACAGTTTTCAAAACAAAATGGAATTTTCTTTAGTGTCCATACATATTGTCAGGTGAGAACAGGAACTTCCACTAGCTTCTAATCTTGTCATGTCAGATTCAGTTTCTTCACTTGTTAAAAGAGAAGAAATCCACACTTTGAGTCTTTAGAAGAAAAACAAGTGCACCAAAACCTGTATATTAAGAGGTACAGTGTAAATATGCACATCTAGAAATCTTGAATAAGCAGCTTCAAATATTTATTTTTCTTCCTTTCTGTATGACAGAGTATTATACTATTTATTACATATATATTTTCAAGGAAGATTTGAAAATAGTTTGCTATGAGAGTAATACTAATAAAGGAAGACATATTGGCTGACAACTGCATTTTGGGAGTGCTTTTTGGTCTTTTTCACTTAACCATGTAATTTCCATTATTAAAACTAAACATTTAGACATTTTGCTGGCTTCTCTATATTCCCAGCATCAGCATCCTGGGGAAAACACCTGTGAAGTGTATCCCAAGAGTTTCTGTGGCTCTCCCAGTCATACCTTCTGGCTGCCTCACAATTATTACCCTTTAGAAATTAACTGTGGGGACTTGACTTCCTTATCTTCACCATTTTACAAATGGAGAACTAAGTCACACAAAGGCTATGTTCTTGCAGAAAGCTTGTAACAGCCTGAGGAAACAAACCCGGATCCTCCAACCCCCAAGACCTGGCTTTAAATACGTATGTTTGGCCTTTAGATTTCCATATCCGTTTTCCATTTCATAACAGAAATTCTGACCTAACACTTCCTAGCTGTCAGTTTGCTTGACGACCCAAAAAATGTATGGCATTATCAGCTACAACCTGGACTGCAATGTGATTTAGTGCAGAAGTACTCCAGTAGCAAGACAGTATCCCTTTTCTGTTTCCAAAGGAAATACAGAAACTCCTTTCTGTCCCATTCAAAAGATTTTGGGTTTAAGGATGAAAAAATCTTTTTCTAACAGCATCCTTCCCAAAATATGGTGCTAAAGGTGCCCATGAAGAAAGCAGTGATGAACTCAAATGTCTGGGTTTCCTGGAATGTGAAGGATTCCTCTACGGTTGCAAGAGGGGATCATGGTATTGTGAAAAAGGCTCTGGTAAAGTCTATGTATGGTACTATCTGAGCTTTCTGTCCAAAGGTTCATAACAGCTGCCAAGCCTCAGCTTCAGATTCAGTTCAAATCTTCTCAGCTGTATCCCTTTTATCCCCAAGGTAATGATCCCAGTGCTAATATGCTACCTTATAACTCTCCATTCAGTATCAGCTGCAGAAGGTAAATCAGCATTCAATGGGTTATCAAGGTTCTTTTCTTTGACTTCAAAAGTGATTTAATTTAGAATGTAAATGCAGTATTTCAGTGACTTTAGAAATATGTAACTAAATCTGCAGAACTCATTGCTCTAGAAGATCTCGGAACCTAATACTGTAGCCTACTTCAAAAGGAGGATTTGATCTTTCACTTTCATAAAGGAAAAAAGCAACAAATTTCAAAAATTCAAGTAAAAATTGATAAAATTTTATAAACAATCCACCATATGTTCTGTGTAATATAAGCCATACTAAAATAAATAAATTTGAAACTTTAAAAATTGTGTTGAGGAATTTTGAAATCAGAATTTTGATTTCATTGGCTAAATATTCCATGATTTCTGATCGCATTGTTTAGTACTTCAATAAGTGAAATAACATAGATGAAAAAAAATATTTAGTCTAAACAAAGAGAACTACTAGACAGTTCTTCCCCAAAGTGGGGAACCCTAAATTTATTTCGTATAAATTCATTAGCATTTTTTTCAAGCTCTGAAAATAAAATAAAGCAGCAAAAGGAAGTCAGGTCAGAATTTAACCATAGCACAATGTAATCTCCCTGAGAACCAGTCACTGAATAACTGCAACATTTTTGAATCTCTAAAATATTTAGATTCTCAGGAAATAATTTTTATATTTGCATTTCAAAAAAAGCTAATAGTACAGCTTTCATTTCTGCTAATACCCTACTAGCTAACAATAATGATGTTAAATGGAAGGTTATGAAAATGCAATATGTTGTCAGCATTTGCTACTTGTATTTATCTTATAACAGAACAAAAAGGTGTCTTCGTGTTACAACCCTTCTTTCTTTCACATGGAAAATACAACAATCCTGGAAAACTGAAGATTTTTTAAAAGATTATCCTAAAGAAACTAATGAAGGTCTTTAGTGTAAAAGGTCAGAGCTGTGACTTTTTTGTTTATTTCAGCACATACAAATTTTCCGCTCCTGCTTGGGTAGCTTAATACAGCCGGGACTTGCATTTCTAATACCTTACTCATGAAAGTAATTAATAGTAGTAAAAACCTCAGGTATCTTTTTTTTCCTAATTGCCCCTCAGATTTATGTAAATCTGCCTCTCTGTTTAGTTATTCATTCAGCATCTGGAGAAAGTCATACAAAAGTCTATCTTATAAAATCAGACATTTATTCCTTTATTTTATTTCTGCAGCACCATATACTTGAGAAATACCTCCAAGTAAGCTGAAGGCTAATAAACTGCACATATATTTGACCACCAAGTGTCCTTTTCACAGTAAAACAAACTAAGAACAGAAAAATCTACCAGAGCAGTTCCTGGCCACAAAGAATGGTGAAAAAATACTGCAGTTAAGGCAGTAGGCTTTAAAGGGAGACCAAATAATTCAACAGTAAATGAAGTAAGAAGAGATGGGGGGTAGGGAGAATAACCACTTTTCTGTAAGATGCAATTGTCCAGGGAGTAGCAATGCAGTGAAAACTTTTAAAATATTTATTGTACATCTAGGGAATAGTGCATCAAATAAAAACACTTACATTCAATAAGACCCATTTCCTCCCTACAAGAAATAGTAAGCTAGCTTTTCTTTCTTACCAGTCATCTGTTATTGTTCTGTCAGAGACAATAATACCAAAAATTATTGACAAAGTGAAGTCTGATGCACTGAAGGGAAATGCCATGCAAGTGCATTACAAAGTTGATTTCTATGAATAAATCACACACCCAATTCTGCACATGAGAAAGGGACATACCCTGACCTAGGTGCAGACTTAGACCATCTACCTACCTACCTGCCTATACTCTTGTTTCATGAATTGTTGACAAATTTTGTCAGAACAAACAGGTCTCTGCATGTGGATAAAGACTTTTTACGCTACGTTGAGGCACATTTTATTATGAACTCTACATTCTTAGAGCAGTTTCTTCAATTAAACCTGCAGAATATTTAAAAAACACCAAAAATGCTCTGCCAATAATAGCAATTTGCCAAGTGCGGTTTACCTTACTTCTTACTTGTAACTTCTAACCAATTTCTGCCCTAATTTGTGTTTACATCTTTGAATATAGTTACACAGAAACTTCTCAGAACTATGTGTTCTTAAAATTTTAAGATGATACATGTGAATGTGGCTTATGTACCAACATTTGTGTAGAGCTGAATAATGGCAAAAAAATCCCTGTGGAATAAAATATTATTTCTCTCAGCAACATAAATCTATCCTGATTCATTTATGGACAGGCATAACAGCCAGCACAATGAAGACAAGAAAACACAAAACAATAGAAACGGAACAGTGCTAAGAATTTCTGTTAGCCAGAAAATTGTGCTATTAAAAAAGAGAAGCCAGAATAAAAATCCAATATCCTTCAAAAATTAGCACAATTTGAGGGCAAAAACATGTAATTCAGCACTTTGATAACATCAAAACATTTCACTTGGCATTCTACCATATATAAATGTACACCATCACATTTAAATGTGTGTTTTAAATACACAAATTTTGACAATAAAATATCATATATGTATTAACATAATGTCACTTAAAAACAAAACAAGTGAAAGAACACCACCGGGAAAATATTTCCACAACTTCGAAACAAAATATCTGAACTGATCAACTCACAAAAAAATATTTTGAAATTGAAATGTTTCTGAAGTATTTTCTTTGCAGGTTGGTTTGGCTGGCTCTAGACAACAATTCTATTTCATTTTGCTATGTAAAAAATGGAGAAATATCAGGAAGTCACAGTTAGTATCCCATCTTTAAGAACAGTACCATGAGATTGCTTACTGATAATGGAGGTAAATGAAAATCTCACTGCATCCTAAATACAGACATCTACAAAGTGCTCAAACCCAGCTTCTCAGGAAAAGGGAGGAAAGAAAACACTGCCAGAATGGAAAGCCGACCCTGCCTCCTGCTTAATCATTATTAGTGCTAAAAACATTACAGAAATAGCATCATATTTGGGCATATAGAAGGATAAACTGATGACATGACAGATGGATACCCACGCTTTAGTGTAGCCTGAGAGAAACTTCAAACATGCTTATCACAGAAATAAAGACTTGGTCTTCACTGATGGAGATGTGCCCACCTTGTAATGGGTAAGTTAAAGGAGATCAGAAAAGAGATCAAGCCAAGTTTGCAGGGCTATGAGTATATGACAGGAAATTGGTATGCAAGCAGGTGAAAGAGATGGAGAAGGAGAAATGGATGAAACAGAGCAACGATCTAGAAAAGCTAATTTTAGCAGCATCCTTTTGAAGGTATGTGAGACAGAGAGAGGTCATAGCCATCGAGGCTGGAAAAGAAATTACAACTCTGAAAAGAGAAGATGGTCAGGGTTTGGCTCCAAGTTTGCAGTGTGAGCAGAGAAGAAATAACAGATCTTGAAACACTTGCGTGAGACAAATCAGCAAGACTGAGACATGCAGATCAAAGCACAAGACCGGTCAAAGATGAAACTGAGATGTCAGGCAGGAAGGACAGACAGGAGAATTCCACGACATTTCTGAAGAAGGTAAGGGGACGAGAGGAGAGGGCAAGTGTAAAGCTCAGGACTTCAATGCTGTCAATGAAAAGTTTTGTTCTACAACCATCCTGCCCTTAGCATGCTCTGAATAATGTGCTCTGAAGAGAAAGGTCTAAAATGGCATGATTTTAAGTCCTTATGACAATCTATATTTCTAACAACCTAACAATATCATAACCAAAGCTTAAAGACTCGTAAAAGATGATTGAAAAATCCTGAAAATGTCACTAACTCTATTTCTAAAGTAAATGACGTAACATAAAAACCTAGTATATTATAACAAATTAGTAATAATAATAAATTGCTATCTGGCAAATTCAGAGGTCTAGAAACATCAAAAAATGTTAAAATATTGATGCAATAAAGAGATCATAAGTGTATATTTAATGTTACATCAGATACACAGTTTCCAAACATTAATTCAATTAAGAGAAGAGAAAGTTGCTATAGAAATGAGAAAACGTACTGACTTTAGCAAAAACAACTTTAACCTCTGGAGACTCCTGGTTTTTGATTGTTTGGTTTTGTAATCTTGCAGTATTTCTCCTGGGATTTTTCTTAAAGAAATAAAGTATAATAGAAATAAAACACACCACAAATCTCGAATTAAAATATTGCTCAGGTTTTGCAGATATTTTTTTCTGAAATTTCAAAATATATATAATTTATGGTACCTTATATCCTGTGAAGTAAGGTCATTGTCACTTCTTCAGCTGTACCTTGTAGAAGAATTCAGGGATGTACAGTGTGATAATATTCTAATGACAGCCTGGAAACTAGATAAAGTAAATAAGTATACATATATATAAAAGTAAAGTAAAATAAACTAAATAAATATACATTCTATATGCATATTCTGTCTTTATCTCTCTCTTCTCTTCACAGTCAATACAGCTTCTCAGTTTTTATGTCTTTATGGGACTTAAAAATATATCTAAAGCCAGTTAAAAGACAACAATCACCTACTGCTATATCAAACTATGCTTCAGGGTATGCACATATAAACATAGACGGCTCAGCTTATGCAGCTCTAATTAAATTAAAAACAATTTTATCAGCATGTACTTTGGAGTTTGCTGATTCCGTTTCCTACCTGAATAAATACATTAATTTTAAATTTTTTCCCTCAAAGCAATTCCTAATGGAATAATTGCAATACGACGTGTAAGTTATCCTGAGAACCCAGACAATATAAATGAGAATTAATAGAGAGTAAGTACTCTGTAATCTTACAGAAAGAGTGTATCTATGGCCAAAAGACCTTAGTTAAATCTTTCCATCTTTTTTTATTTTTGGATATTTTCATACTTAATAGCAAAGTATATGCAAATATTTTACAAAAGGAAACGAACATAGTACACAAAATCTTAGCTCGTTATGAATGACTAGCCTATCAATGCAGATTTAACATTAATAGCATAATACCGTCGTTACTGAGTCTTTTGAAGCCTCATGAAGCTAGCAGAGAATGTTATTGCTTAGTACCCTTCTAAAAACTACAAAATGAAAGTCAGTTCTTCCCGTGCATATACGCTACCTTTACACACGCTGCCAAGATCAAACATATGGTGTGCAGGGTGCAAGCACAGAGCTCTGTCCTAGGTAAATCTTACTTCATGATTCAAAATAATGATTTAAACAAGATGTTTATGTGCTGTCAACTCTTGGTGCTGGTCTTTGCAAAGGACTAATGCATGGCCACTGGTGCTGAACGTGGTTCTGCAGCACTGACTTAACAAGTTCCCTACTGATGTGGAAAAGCTACACTTGCCAAAAATCATATAGGATTTCCCTGCTTGAGCAGGGAGGTTGGACTAGATGATCTCCAGAGGTCCCTTCCAACCTAAACGATTCTGTGATTCTGTGATTCTGTGTGATACCAATTTCAAAGCGTCTAATATGGATATATGGAGTTTAGCAGAGACAGACACAAGCACATTCTGCCTCTGTTCTAAGGAAACCAGATGCCAGTTGTCTTGAAACCAAAAGAGATTAGCCTCAGTTAGCAGGACATTGAGTTAATAAGCTGAAACTTGAGGCTAAGTCAAAGTTTTAAGCATCTTAGCGGGAAGTTTTCTTGCAACCTGTCCCTGCTTCCCCATCTTGCTCTCACTATTTACTTTGGGCGGAGAGTTTGGATCTAAATTTCTAAATTGTAAAAGAAGGCCCCATTCATTAGGTTAGAGTAATTCAGGGGAAGGTGTCTCAGGCTGGTCATTTTGAGGTACTGCACATTCCTGATTCATCTACCCCATTATTCCCTGAAGCAAGGATTTGACATTTGCTTTCCCACTGTTAAGTGAATAAAGACCTACTCCTTTCCTGAGCGATGGTTGTGGTTTTGTTGTGTTTATATTCTTTTATTTTACTGAGGAAGAATTGAGCTCACATAAGCATCTAATTTAGCACAGGATCTCAAACTGAGATAGGCAACTATTTTCAGTCCAGGTGAGTGCTTAAGTCCTTCAAGGCAGAATTAGCCCTTTCTTTTCCCTTTCGTATAATCCTATGGAAGCACTGCTGTATTTACAGAAATTATCTATAAACATACTATCAGATATTTAATTCTTTAAATATGCTGCCCTAGGGCCAAAAGATACTGCCTAGAATCTTATGTTTCCCCACGGATTAATGCATAAAAGTTAGATTCAAAGCAGGTCTGAAGGAGTTAAAGCTTAATCCTTCTTCAGTATTACAGAATTCAACTGAAACTGCCTTTCAAGGCTTCTAAGCCATTCTGTAAAATATGACCTACATATCTATCAACATATAAACAAACAAAATGCTCAGAAGATAGGCTATATCCAGGCATACCTCAACGTAGTAAAGATAACTATATATTTCATAAGATATTTCTTCTGATACCTTGATTCATAGCAAATATAGTAAATATTCTGAGCTGTCTGGTGGGATTTGTGCTCAGACGATAAATTATTTTCACTGGGGCAATTATGCGCTGAACACCTGTTGTTTCACCCATCATATTATGATTTACTTGAGAGAACATGAAAACAGCTTGTGTGCTTCGGTACACAGACCACCCCTACTTGAAAAGAAGAGAAAAAATATTGTCTTATTCCTCTGAAGATCTTCACATTTCAAGTATGTATGAAAACAAGACAAAGTGATGGCTGGATATTTGTTCCAGTAAACCATTTCCAGCACAGAAAGCATAGTGCAGTTGTTTAATTTAAAGTTACGTTTATATCCCTAGTTAATGTTACAGAAGTGTAGGATCCTGTGCCCCTAAACTACCTTTCCAAAGATATTTTAGACTTGGTCCTGAATTCCTAATTACCTGCTTAAGTCTGCTGAATCAGCCCATGAGACTACTACTAGGTTTAAGAGTGTGGGATCTGGCTACTTATCTGAGACAGCTGATTAAAAGATTAATGGCACCTTCTGCATCAGTGGAAAGGAACAATTAAAGCTGGACTTCAGAGTTAGTGGACTGCAAGAACTGATAAAAGTGCCAGATATAGTATAGTGCTATACAAGGACAATTCATTCTTAGATGTTCTGAGTAGTTTTATATTCACTGAATGTGTTAACACGTGGCTGACATGTAATATTAGAAATAAACTTACTTTCACTTTGAAATCTGTATTCTGAGCGAATCTGCACAGACAAGATTAAATCCCTGATACCGCAATAATCTACATGTATGTTTAATTTTAACATAAGTTTTCCTTTGCAGTTCATGCAGTCCACATACATGAAAAACAAAATGAGCGTTAAGTATTTACAAAACTGGATCCTTTTATGTCTTTAAACATATCTCTTTTGACTTTTTAAAAACAGAATACAATATAAAATAAATTGAAAAAATAAAATAAAATATACATTTTCATCTTCTTCTGTGCCACAGGGCCAACATAAACCAGCTAACCTGGTCTTCAGGCTTTAAAAATTCCAAAAAGCCCCTACTGCTCTTCCTTTGTGAATGCCAAGATATGCTTACCACACCCAGCTAACTTGCTAGTTTTTCCTTTTTTCTGTTTGCATTGACAGTAATTTTGCCTTTTTGAAGTTTTGCTCCGTGCTTAATTTTGATTCATATGGTAAATTGTTTTGTTTTTCACAAACACTTCTGCTGTTTTAGATATGAATTCCCTCCAGGGGAAGGGCTACTGTCAGGTGATTGTCATTTGTACTAAGGGATGTTCTTGATATGATGTCCTTCAAGCCAAAGTAGATTAAAGGACATAAATTGATTGAAGCTTATTAACATGCATGTTGTCATTTGTTCTCTGTTTTGTTATCATTACTAATCTGAAGAATCCCTGTATTTTCTGTTGTAGGCTTCCTTTTAGCTAATTATTTATTCTTTAGTTATTTTTTCCTCTATCTCAGCAATGTTATTAAATAACTTTCCCTCTTAGAGTTATGTATACTAAGTTTATGAAGATTCTTTGCATTTTATCTTCTGATAATCAGGGGTCATTACTGATTAATTTGTTTAAATTTTATCTAGCTGTTACTTACTTGTTCCTTTTTACACAAATAAAACTTGGAAGTTTTATTTTCTGTTTTGTTTTTTAAGAGCTTATTTTTCTCATATGACTTAAATTCATAATGAATAGAACGATGTGATTCTATATGCAGGTAGTATAGCATTTTTCTCCTGAAATAATGTTATAAAGTAAATACTAAATACATTTTTTTCTAATATGTAATTAAAAGGTTTAAGTATCTCAACACAGGCTAGCTCTATAGACGATAGTCACAGATCCCAGTGTTCTCAGGGAAGACTGACCTTCATGAACGACCTGGAAGATAAATGAATGGACACAGAGTTGATATCCCTTATTGCTAGCAGAAGAGCATCGATGATATTTTATAACTGAGGTAAAAATATTTTATAATTTTATAAAATGTCCTGTTGCTGCTTGCAGACATATTTAACAGAAAAGAAATGTATGTGTCTGCTGCAGTTTAAAATCAGTGAAGTGCTGATTTTAAACCTATAGAGAAGGTTAAAGGAACATAAAATTAAAGCTAAGATATCAGCTGAAGAGATATAATTCCAAGTATATCATGAATTACGATTCTGTTACGACTTTTTCAGATTTAAATTACATTAAACTGTTATTACATTTGCTAGACTATGTATATTATGCTAAACTGCATTGATAACACAATTGTGCATATACACTCTAGTACCAATTTGTATATTAAGGAAGTATAGTTTAAAATATTCTTCTCTTTTTCCAATCCTCTCCAATCCTTCCAAGAAGATTTTGCTTATCTCTTTACGGCACTATGAGAATGTATAGCCAAAATACTAATTAAGAAAGGTAAATTTGGAGAAACTTGTATTCAACTACTGTCTGAGATCCCCACCTAGTAAATGTGAACTGCAGCCAGTGAGATGTCTCAGGGAAGCAGGCTGACAAAATACTGAGTTCATTCTGGAAGCATTCTTTTGCGCATAGTCATACGCAAAAAGTTCAGAAGCCAGGAGATTCATCTGAGGTGTCAAGGCCAAATTAAAGGGAGGAATAAAAATTATAGAAGAGTCACAGGCTAGTCCAAGGAAGGCAGATTTAAGCCAGTCCAGTCATATATATCTCTTATTGACTCTTTTTTATACAGGACTTTTGTCTTAGATTTGAAACGCCTTTTACTTTATGTATAAGTCCTCTACATGAAAAGTATGCATTTGATATATTTGGTGATATTGCTAATATGATTAATCTGAACTTATTTTCTTCATTCTTCATCTAGACACTTCACATGCCCTATTAGCCTCTTTTTGATTTCCTGAAAGTGTTTCTTGATAGTAGCTTTAAAATCACTGGGGAAATTATGGTCTCCTAAAGACAGAAAATAAACACAGATCATATTTATCCAACTTGGTTATTCATATTTGCCTGTCCTTTTTTAGGACTATATTCAATAAACTGAATTTGGAAAAATTTGTGTAACAAAGTGAGTGAGGGGGAGGGAGAAAAATTAGTTCTACAGATGTCAAAAAAGATTGAAATGGAATATCTCAAGAACAAAGAATGATTTATGAGAGTTATCATGGCTCAGTAAAGAGTTGGAATTCTTTAGCATAAAAGTGTAGAATTTATACACTGTAGATTGCATAACAAACTTCACCATGTGGAGATTTGCATTATTTCCTGCTAACCATATTTTTCTTCCCATTGCTCTAGCATATGTTCCTGCTGTTCTTATTAGAAAAGAGCTCCCAGGGAACTCACTTTGGGAAGCCTTCTCAAGAGCTGTTTTTGGTGGAGGGCGCGTTCCCAGAGGTTTCACAGCTTCTGGTTGGATCTTCTCTTAACCTTCTAGCTAGTCTCCTATTCCGTACTTAAAACCTTCACCCATTTCAGCAGGAAATTTTGCATATCAGGAATGAAAATACAGGATCTTTGGACAGCAAGACATTGCGGTTTCTGCATCCTTAAAATGTCATGTACCACCTGAAATCTCTCAAATAGCATTAATAGTATTCCCTGTATAAGTGGCCAGGTCAATAATTTTATTTAACAGTAGGCTAACTGTATTGTTTGGTTGAGCTGGAAATGAGAAATTGAGTAGCATATATTCTTAGCCTTTCTGAAATTTAATTCCACCTCTAGAAGTAACAGTGTCTGTAAGCATCAGTACATGAGAAAAGTAGAAATGCAGAAGCAGGAGCCAGGATATGAGACTGATTTTTTTTTCTCCTTGTTGGGCTATGAAAAAAATCTCAGGCTAAACCCTATGGAGCACTTACATGTGCACGTTCACCTGGTGCCTCAACAGATTCCAGATGAGAGAGACATAGGATGCTAATAATAAAATCCACAGAGCTCTGTGGATGTGGATTAATATCGGATATACCTATACTTCTCAAGAAGCTCTTCATTAGCAAAAGTCGATCCATTTGCTCTTCCTCATGATTGCTAGATGAGAAAAGTACTTATGCCAAGCTTTAAATAACAACCATCAGTAAAAGGACTCACTGCCTTGAGTGTTTGGGGCCTGACTTCTCATTATATTCCATCTCTCAGAAATTGAGCCTATTCTGAATTGAGTTATATTTGATTTGAGGTTAAAATAAACACAGCAGCCTCTAGCCTTTTCTGGAATATATACCCTTGCCTTTGGAAGAGAGAGAGGTCTTCAGAAGAATGGTGAACATAATAGAAATAAAATAGAACAGCAGCATTTCTATCCTGTTAGAGCTGTTAAAATGTGGAGTGAGGTCATCCACATACCACAGTCTGCTTTCTTCTTCCAAATCACTGTTCCTGAAATTTTCTCTTTCTTCTAGATGTCTTAGTTTCCAATCCCTTGAGCCCAGAGCCACTTCAAGTTCTTTTATATTATTTTAAGACCTCTTTTGTTCTAAGAATATCGAGAGATATTTCAAATGGCCCACACATTATTGCATAAACAAAAAGCTATTACATCTAACCTTTTTCTTTTAAACCCAGAGATTTGGAATGCCTCGCAACAAGACAAATCTCCTTTATGTTCTGAGGACGAAAAAATGTATTTGTGACATCCCGAAGTGTGTATTTATCTAGAGACGTAAAATAAATAAATCTGTGAAAGACCGTTTATAATCTTAAATATATTTTCTGACAGCTGAAGAGCAAGTGTAAATCTAACATTACTCTAATTCAGCAAGCATTCCTTTTTTTGTTCTGTGATATGCCTTCACTTTGCCAATTCCCTCCTTATTAAAATCCTTGTAGGATTTGATTTCTGAGTCACATATCATTTTCAAGATTCAGAATAAAGTTTGTGGCATAAAATTCAGGAATATGGTTCAAAATAAAAGCTTGACATTTTGAAATGATGTGTTAATTTTACACAAAAAAATAGCAATGACAATCATCAAAAGGGAAACATTCGCTTGTATCCCAAGGAATCAATTCAGTTCTTGTGATGTAAACGCAGGGGTGGAAAAGGGAAAACCTAATCCCTCGTGCAGGGATGCGACAAGGAAGGCTAAGGCCCAGTTGGAATTAAATCTGGCAAGGGATGTCAAGGACAACAAGAAGGCCTTCTTCAAATACATCAATAGCAAAAGGAAGACTAGGGAAAACGTGGGCCCGCTGCTGAAAGGGGCGGGTGCCCTGGCGACAAAGGATACAGAGAAGGCAGAGTTATTGAATGCCTTCTTTGCTTCAGTCTTCACTGCTAAGGCCAGTCCTGAGGAATTCCAGACCTTGGAGACAAGAGAGGAAGGCTGGAGAAAGGAAGACTCTCCCTTGGTTGAGGAGGATCGGGTTAGAGATCTTTTGTCCAAACTTGACATCCACAAATCCATGGGCCCCGATGGGATGCACCCACGAGTGCTGAGGGAGCTGGCGGATGTTATCGCTAGGCCTCTCTCCATCATCTTGGAAAGGTCCTGGAGATCAGGAGGGGTGCCTGAGGACTGGAAGAAAGCCAATGTCACCCCAGTCTTCCAAAAGGGCAAGAAGGAGGAGCCAGGAAACTACAGGCCTGTCAGCCTCACCTCCATCCCTGCAAAGGTGATGGAACAGCTCCTCCTGGAGGTCATCACTAAGCATCTGGAGGACAAGAAGGTGATCAGGAGGAGTCAGCATGGATTCACCAAAGGGAAATCATGCTTGACCAATCTGATAGCCTTCTATGACAGAATGACTGGCTGGGTAGATGAGGGCAGAGCAGTGGATGTTGTCTTTCTGGACTTCAGCAAGGCTTTTGACACTGTCTCCCATCACATCCTCCTAGGTAAGCTCAGGAAGTGTGGGCTAGATGAGTGGACGGTGAGGTGGCTTGAGAACTGGCTGGATGGCCGAGCTCAGAGGGTTGTGGTGAATGGCGCAGAGTCAAGTTGGAGGCCTGTGGCTAGTGGTGTCCCCCAGGGGTCAGTCCTGGGCCCAGTCTTGTTCAATATATTCATCAATGACCTGGAGGAAGGGACAGAGTGCACCCTCAGCAAGTTTGCTGATGATACTAAACTGGGGGGAGTGGCTGACACACCAGAAGACTGTGCTGCCATTCAGAGGGACCTGGACAGGCTGGAGAGGTGGGCAGAGAGGAACCTCCTGAAGTTCAACAAAGGCAAGTGCAAGGTCCTGCACCTAGGCAGGAATAATCCCATGCACCAGTACAGGCTGGGGACTGACCTGTTGGAAAGTAGCTCTGCCGAGAAGGACCTGGGAGTGCTGGTAGACAACAAGTTAAACATGAGCCAGCAGTGTGCCCTTGTGGCCAAGAAGGCCAATGGGATCCTAGGGTGCATTAGGCAGAGTGTTGCCAGCAGGTCGAGGGAGGTGATCCTGCCCCTCTATTCAGCCCTGGTGAGGCCTCACCTGGAGTACTGTGTCCAGTTCTGGGCTCCCCAGTACAAGAGAGACATGGCACTCCTGGAGAGAGTCCAGCGGAGGGCTACCAAGATGATTAGAGGGCTGGAGCATCTCTCCTATGAAGAAAGACTGCAAGAGCTGGGCCTGTTCAGCCTGGAGAAGAGAAGATTGAGAGGGGATCTCATCAACGTGTACAAGTATCTGAAGGGGGAGTGTCAAGAGGATGAGGCCAGCCTCTTCTCCGTGGTGCCCAGCAACAGGACAAGAGGCAATGGGCAGAAACTGAACCACAGGAAGTTCCATCTGAACCTGAGAAAAAACTTCTTCACTGTGAGGGTGACAGAGCATTGGAACAGGTTGCCCAGAGGGGTGGTGGAGTCTCCTTCGCTGGAGATATTCAAAACCCGTCTGGATGTGATCCTGGGCAATATGCTCTAGGTGACCCTGCTTGAGCAGGGAGGTTGGACGAGATGATCTCCAGAGGTCCCTTCCAACCTAAACGATTCTGTGATTCTGTGATTCTGTAATGATGCCAGCAGAACAATAATACTGCAAAATCAGAAACAGATCAAAATGTTACTCAAAACTGTGCTTCTTTTTATATCTTCTGAAAAGTCTGTAGCACTGCAATCATAAGACTTTTCTCAAGTTTCTGTTTCCAATACCAATAAATTAAATAACCAACAGAGCAGAATAGAAGGCAATGCAGCAGTACAATTAATAGCACGAAAGATTCAGGTAGAGGAAATTGGTGAAGACCAAAAAGGTGAAGATTTGATCTAATTTAAATCTGTCCTTTTTTATATGACTTATTTATCTAGATTAACGCTTGTCTGTACTTTGGTTTGATTGTAGGACATTGCTCTAATGGTGGTGACTAAGATATCAAATAGCTAATGAAAATGATGCTAACTACCAAAAGTACATTTAGCGGTAATAATCTACTGCTACACAGAGATGCAATTCATGAATTATGTTTTTCAACACAACACACCTAAAGACAATATAAGACCCTCAAATTTTTTGATATTATACATATGAGAAATGGTTTACTAGGTCAGGCAAGTTAACAAATAATATTTTCCTCCAAGAACAGTTTTTGCACTCAACAGGTATCCTAGTCCATCCAACATAATCCCAGCTTTACTACACCTACGCAATAAAAAGAAAGCAAAGACAACCACCCCGGAAGATGCAAAACATAAGCTGCTCTCATTGTTTTTAGCATAGACAAGTATTATACACCTAGAAGAATCCTCAGACATTTGAAATGACATTTAAAGCATAAATAAGCATCTGTTTCTCAAGTTTAGCTGAATGATATTTCAAATCTGGTTTAGATATCCTTCAAGAAAAAATTTTGGTATTAGCAAGCTACTCTCCTCATTCCTACCACAGTCAGTATTAGTAAGCTACTTTTCTCATTACAACTGCAGTCACAGAGCATAAAGGCACAAACCATTACAAAATTGCTTAAAGTTTTGTAAAGAGTAAATTAGTCATATTGATCATCATGCTACTACACCATTAATTTCAGGTACTCTTAAGAGTGATCGCATCCAGCCTTGCAAAAACATAGTACGCAGCTCAGTATCACCAGAGGAAGACAAACTTCACCAAAAAGGTTTTCAACAATAAAGGTTAACCTAGAGGATTAGCAATACATATGCTTGTGTGAACTAAATAAATAAATAGCTATAGTTACAAGGAAAATATGTTATTTGCAATAAGATTCTCTTTACAGAATTCTCTTTACTTTTACTTAAAATGCTAATGAGGTGAGATAAGTAGCACCAGTCACATTCCATGTGTAGAGTGATAAAAGATCCTCATCTCAGTCACTAACAACACTCTTTATGTTAAACTTGCTGAATCTTTTGAGGTAGCTTGAACCATTATTCTCTTATACTCCAGATGGCTACCTTCCCATTAAGGTATTTTTCTTTATCACTATATTATGCTACAGCATGCACTGGCAGATAATGACTATTCACCTTTTGCCTAAGTTGTATTTGCAAAAATTTCAACTGATTTTAGTGATAACAGCGTAAATCATAATGTCAACCCAAATGAATAGTTACTGTAATGCTTATTCACCCTAATTCAATCTAATGAAAGCAGAAAACTGATCAAGAAGTCATTTTCTTCAAGGGAGGAAAAAATCCTACGAAAACATATTATTCTCTATGCAAACAATAACGTAGATATTTTTCTGATGTCTGTTTTCTCTTCTTAACACAATTTTTGACCCACTGCCAAGTTTATTTTCTTTTCCTTGCCGGTCAAGGGGCCAAAGAATGTGAGTTCGTCTTACCCACTTATATAATATTCCAGGCCAGAAACAAAGACAGCCGCAAACAGTAGGCAAACCATATTGTTTTCAAGGAAGATACCTTAACCAACAACTCCAAGCTCCCACAAAGTTATTCTACTCCCAAGACCATTACAGAAAGCCACCAGTCAATGAGCTGCTACAGCTTCTCCCAAAGGATAATTATAAAACAAAGGGACTATAAGCATTGCCTGAAAAAAAAAAAATTAACCAAATTACTAAGGAAGATTTTGCAGTACAATGTAATAGCACCACCTGGTGACTTTGGCCTTGACAATAGAGAGAAAACAACAGGCTATATTTTTACCTGCATAGAGGCAGATCTCTTCTCTTCAACAGTTAATCTCAATAATCTTTATTTTAACCAAAGCACCTAATCTTCAGTTGTACAACTTGATTCCAACTATAAAGAAGAAGGTCAGAATATTGTAAAAAATCAGACAACAAGGGTTCAAAATAAAGAGTATGCGTCTGTCTGTAAGAACCTTCTACATGCATGCACCTAGGGACAATAAGACCTTTAGGAATAAAATGGATACTTATGCTTAATGCTATGACATTTTCCTTACTTGATCTTTGAAAGGAATTCAGGTGATTTATCTGACATAAATTAAGTGTACTAAACAGGAGATCAGTAAATAAAATTGTATCAAGGCAAGTACCAACCTTCCCTTATTCCCCTGTGTTCCTTCAAATGCCTAAAACTCTGGGATATGTCCTTGCAATGACTTAACCGGCAATCTGCATGTAGAATTTTAAGAAGCTTCAAATGAGAGGAAGAATTGATTTAGTGCGGAAGAGCTTGGCCTTATGTCTAAAGAAATGCGATGTTATAGGTTAAGTTCAGCAAGACGAGTGGCTTTAAAATGTCATTATTAGTAGTTATTTGTATTGCAGTACCACCTTCATAGCCAAGCCAAAGACCAGGACATATTGTGCTAGGCTAATACAAACCATTAGTAAGAGATGGTCCTTGTCCAAATTACCTTATTAAGTAGGGCACTTATGGATTTAAAATCTAGGCACACATATTGCCTCTCTCCTAGAGATATAGAGCATCAAAATATATTTGCAATAGTCTCTTTTTCTCTCTTAAAAAAAAAAAAACAAATTTAGAATTAGGTTTTACCTGACAGAAATGTTGAAAATAAATTTATGTAATTAGTAGGCGCGGACTATCCATTATATAAATTCTGTGCCATGCAGAATTGGAGAGCAGAATTTCAGAGTGACCTTGAACTTTTAGCTACCAATGGTACACAAAATATGTTTGAAAATACAAATGATATTTGAAAGTACAAATGATGTATGAAAGTACAAAGTGTATAAAAATATCACCAAGCCGATGTCTTGTTCAGACAACAGAAACATTCATTTTTCTTTATATTAAGCAACAAAATACACAGGACAGAACATACTTTCTGATTAGGAGAATTCAGAACTTAATTTTTAACAAGATTTGATAGTTTTCAGAGGCAAGCTTTTTATTCAAGACAACGTCTCTTTAAAATGTAGGCTTTTAAAAAAGATAGGAAAACAGGATGAAAAATTTAACTTAAAAACTGCCTATGAGCAGCTTAGTAACAGCTGCTCTTTTTCCTGAACAGTAATACCCGTAGCAGGAAAAAGTGAATTTTGTCTGAACTCTGTATTAATAATACTGGGCAAAAAAAACTATATACAGATTTCTAAAAAAGGATAAAATGACAGAAGCCTTCTGTTGAATTGCCAGTCCTACATGTCAGACATACCTAAAAATTATGATTTGTGATAGAGTAAGTTTTCGCAGTTTACAAATGAAAAATATCTTTCATAAAGTATTTTCTCTTTAGCTAATAACTTTCCGCAATTTTGAACATGCTACTTAAGGGCAGGAGAGGGGCCACAGTTTTGCTTTCTTACTTATGGTTTTTGGTTTTTTGCACAGAAGAATAGAGAGTTCATGAAAATAGAGAAACGACAGAAAAAAATCTGAAAACGAAATGAAAAGCTTTTATACCAACAAGTTACATTTGAGATGAATCGAGGAAACAGTTATTGCCATTTTAGCTATCCTAGAGTATTCTACCTTGGCTCCGTCTGCCTTGCTAGAAGGATATGTGTTCCCTCTAGGTCCTGTGATTTTTTGGTCAGCCTGATATGAATGTCTTGGACAAAACAGGGCATCTAAAAGGTCACTCACTACACCCTATGCTTGGGCAACTGAATCTCATCCTAAGAAACAGCTCTAATTGACCTAAGGAACTTCTTGTTTTTCCCCTCGGGGTCTTGTAAGGCACGTTTCCTCAGTCTGAACAGCAATAAGGAAATGATTTGTCGTGTTTCCATTAATGGGAACGATCTGGGCAAGCTGGCATTGCTCCAGTGGATTGAGAGAAACTTTAACAACATGTACCACTGAGGATCTACCAGGCATGTCTACTGCTCTATTGTTTACTCTCTACGGAGATAACAAGTAGGAAGAAGAGCCATCCCTCAGCTTGTGCGATTCTATTATTCAGAAAAAGTGAGTCACTTCTTTTACCTTTAAGCATGATCTCACGGTATGGTACTTAGGACCTCCTTAGGGGTATGGTACTTAAGACGGCGTTAGGGAGCAAAGGAAAATCAGCTTGAAAACAGCAGTTAGGACACTGTTAGATGAACATCATTAGCAGGCAAGGCTAATATTTAGGACGTGTCCAGACTTGTTAGCAACCTAACATAACATTTGACAAAGTGGGTAAAATGAGGAATGTAATATGGCAATCCTGAAAACAGAGGAAATCTTTAAAAATTGCACTGTCAACTCTTCTCATAGTCAAACATGAGAAACAGCAGATACTGTGGATGCAACGTATGGTACAATCACGTAATTAATATTCAGTTACAAAAAGGGTGTCTTTTGTTCACTGTTGTGAAAACGTAAAGGATATCCCATCGACAGAAAATACCATCCAGGATTCTCCATGAAGTTCCTCACTCCACATCATGAAACACGCTGCTGATAATTCCCTCCCTTTCTTGTAGTTTGTGTTATGCTACACAGATATGCTTGCTTAGGAGTCATTACCACCTTTGAAGTTTCTGAACCAGCAGGTAAATTAAAATATTAAAAAAATGAAGTTATGAAAAATAATATGAATGACAGTGTGACTAGTAGCGTGACTAGACCAAACAAAAGGCAGTGACTGCTGCTATTTCCGTTGACAAAACGATGCAATGATGAAAAGCTGCCAAGGTCTGCTTAATGGCTATGCACTACGTACCCACAGTTCCTGTAGTGCCACTTGGACAGTCAGTACATCTTTATGAGGGGCAAAGATGCTCCAAGAGCAAAATCCCACTTACTCTATTTTCATCTGGGTAGAACTCTGTTTGAGGGTAAAGTTGACTCAAATAGCATATCTCTCCTTTAGAAATTAGAAAATTGATTTTTTAATTTTAAGGATCATGTTAATTTAAATGAATGTTACTGATCAGGAAGTTCAGTAGCAGGAAGGTTTAACCCTGCTGGATTTCTTGTCAACTCAGATAAACTTCCTGAGTGTCTCATAGATAGGTATCTGGGGTTCTGGTTTTCTGCTGTACAGCTGACAACCTTGCTTTGAGTCATCTCAATGGGCTGCGGGACTTGCAATACACCTCTGAAGCATTCAGCTCAGAATTTATTTCTTAATTCTGTAAGAGATTGCCAGTGGTAACTAGGGGCAAATACTGATGGCCTTAAACTAAGGGAGAGAGGAAGAGAGGGAGTCTGCAAACACAGTTTTTAGTTTACTCTTAGAAGCAAAATTACTTGACCCAAGTAATTTCACATGAAACCAGAATTTACTCACATTCTAGCTCCTACTTATGTCCCTCAAATGAAAATACCAAGCAAAATAAATACAAAGGACCTTTTAAATAAATAGCTTCATCACAACTTCTAAAAATCAAACAACAAACTGGAAATTAGAGACTCCTTCAAGGAAATATAATTCATAAAATAATGAATTGAAGTTCACAGATGGGCAAGTGCCCATTGCAGACTGTAGTTTATTTCAGTAAGTAACCTGGAGCGCTTTTGATCAAGATTAATTTCTTGACAGGAATATATTCTTTATGTTTTGTACAATTTTAATTCTGATCTGTAGTTGTACTTTTCACTTTGTGATTCTAGACTATATTTTCATATTTTTCAAAGCTCATGAGAAACACAGAAGCCTATAATTCCTTCTTTACCTTCTGAGTATTGTTGTGATTCTTTCTTATTTTACGTTTTCAGAACAATTTTGTTACAAGGTTTTTAACTGATGAATATTCTGAACTGATAAGATCTGACAATCTAAACACTGCTGAGGAACAACCAAAATTTTCTGTATATTTGACAATTTATATTTTATCTTGAGACTAGACTTCAGAAATACATAAGGTCTTAAAGACACCTAAATATTCTATGCATCCCTGTTTTATTCTAAAGTTTAATTTTCCTGACCTCAGAAAAACAGCTGTTCATGTCTACTCTGAATTTGGCTAGTTTTGTCTCCCCAAAAGCGGATCTTGTTTGGATTTTGATAAGTCTTCCCTCCCCACCACCTCCACATCCCTCTACTCAGACAGCGTTTCTGTCAGGTGGCCAAGGCTAACTCCTAACCCTTTGAGATAACCTAAAGAGAGCTAAATGGTTTAGCAAGTCACTAAGGGAAATTTTCCAGGCTTTAAAAATTTTCTGTAGTTCTTTGTTGAATTTTGCAATCCCATTTCAAAATCGTGGACATCAGACCTGCATGAAGTATTTAGTAATTGTCCTACCTACCATATATACTGAAGCATCACAGAGTTAGCTATGTTTTCTTTCATAAAATTGAAAGGTATACATGTAATGCATAGGTACATACACACACACACATGCATATACATGTTGTCCTAAATCACTCCCATTTTATAATGGTCTCTATCACATAAGAATGACTGCATAGACTTTAAAAATACATGATCGTGAATTTGCCTGTATTGTTTAAATGAGTCTGTGCAAGAATATAGCTCAGCCTGTACGTTCTTATTTTTGTTCATTGTTCCACCAATTTTTATGTCATTAGCAAACATTACATGTGATTGTTTTATATATTCTCTAGGTCAGTGGTAAAGATACTGAATTTAATTGGGCTGAGAATAGGTTGTTGAAGAATCTAATTGGAAAACATTATCGGAGAGAGATTTCCTGTTATAACACTTAAAAAAAAATCCACTTAATATAAGTATATTGATTTTCTCTAGTGCTACTTTTAAAAATCAAAACGTCATGCAAGAGCAACTCAAATGGTTTGCAGAAGTCAACATCAACACATTTATGTCTATCTACCTGCAATCTCATCATAAAATACTAACAAATGTGTTAAGCAAGACTTACTCCTACAAAACTGTGACAGATATTAATCATACAAATTTCCTTTACTGATTATATCTCAAAAGATTATCTCCATAATTCTATCCAGTAATTCAAGTTAACTTTTCAATCTTCATCAAGTTGATTGTATTTAAGCTTTCCTAATACAAATTAGTGTAACAGTGCTTTTGCTCAGTCCTCTGGCATTTTCCTTAGTGTTCCAGTCTTTGATAAATATCTAAATTATGTTCAATGGTTTTAATCCACTTGGGAGCAGTTTGTCTAATCCTGAAGATTTAAATGATAAGATTAAATTCCAGGTTAAGCTCCTTTCCAGTTACTAATGGAATAAAATGAATACAGAAGTTGGATTTCAGTTCTACAACGGTTCTTTGCAAGTAGCTTCATACCTGAAGAAAGATCCAATGATTTTAATGAAAGTTCAGCCAGCATACAAACCAGCCTAAGAGATGATCATTGCAAATTATTCATACAGGATTTTTCTTTCCTTCATCTTACTTTTATTTTCCTAGTATTCCTAGTATCCTATTATTGACTACCTAGTATTTTTTCTTCTTTGATTTGGGAAATTTCACATTAAAAAAGTTCGACACATACGTATGTATTTTCACATTTCTATAGGGTTTTTCCTTAGTGTTTTCTTGCACAAAAGAAAGAATAAAAGATTTGTTTTTACTTTTGTCCTATCTGTTAAGGAGAAATATATAGATTTTTATGTAATAAAAAGTAATGCAAATCCTAGCCCATAAACTGAAACAAGTGCAAACTAAACTTTCAAACAAATAAGCAGACCAAGACACTTTTTTAATAGCCAATTTCTCTTTTGCATACGTTTATACTCCCTGATTCCAACTGAGATTGGAAGTAAAAGTGCTGAAATACCAAAACAAAGCTAACACTTGCAGCTGTTCCGGCATGACCTGGAACAGTAGGTAACAACAATTTTCAGAGAGAGCCTATTCTCATGAAATTGGTTCAAGTCAGTTCTCAACATCTCATAAACTCATAAAGTTCAAATAAATGTATTTCTATTTCTCTAAGTAACAGTCTGAGACAAACCTTTTCAGGTTTGTACATTCCCTGGATTTAGAGGCTTCCTGGCCTCAAGACAATTGGAGAGAAGTGCACGACAGACAATGATCTTAGGGATCTTCTCCTGGTGCTTCATCCTTACTCCCTCAGGCACGGGCAATTGAGCTTGCAATTGAAGCTCAGATTGGGTGACTTTCATGAGCAGGAATAGTAATGGAGTTGTTCCTCTGCATGTTAGGGAGTGTAATTAATCCTTATTCTTATATTCTCTAATAGAGGACACTATCCTGTCAATTATTTGGAGTTGTGAATATCTAATTGACCCAACCAATCTCAGTTCTAAAAGCAAACTAGCAACCAACTAAGCAAAAAAATATATCTACCTAACTATATATGCTTATATATATAGATGCGCGTATGTAAAATCAGTAAAAAATGAAGTATTACCAGTTACAGACATATCTGTTTTGGGAATAGCCTCAGTGACAGTTTTCCTTCTCTTCACATCTACTATTTCTAAAATAGCAAATACATAAGGCATAAAATACAAGAGCAGACACTCAGATTTGGCCTGGAAAGACACTGCTTCTCAAAACTCAGCCCAACTAGAAGTTGCTCTAAAGCTTGTAGTACGGTAAAATACTTTTCCGCTCCGATCTTATCATTTTACACCGTCTGAATCAGCTTAAATTAGCTCATGGCAGTGGAGAAAATTACATCCTCATTACATTATCATGGTCATTCTGGGCAAGATACATGCCCATTTGGAGCTCCCAGTTGACCACAATTCCTCAGTCACAGGGAATTTAGTTACCATCTATCTCAGTGTTAGCTGTTCTTCCTGTAAGCCTGAAGAGTATGCCAGAAATAGGTAGACGGAAAATAGGTAGGGGAAACGGAGGATTTATGTCAGATTGCATTCTTTGAGATATCTAAGGCTTTTTCTAAATCAAGAAGTTACTGAGAAATAAAGCGTGATTTTTGATTCCATTAAGTAATACTCACTACCTTCCTACATAAAAGCTCCTAAATTACACGTGGTTAAAAGTATAGCAGATACCCCAGTCTGGCTCAGAGACTTGGCTGGGGCACTCACGAGGAGGAAGGAAAGCGAGGCACACTCGCTGCTTTCCCAACAGGGAACCATGACACAGCTGTATTGCTGCACACCCTGGCCCTGCAAGCCTCTCTGCAGGCATAGCTTCATCTGGCAGAATGTTGCAAAACTCATCTAAATGACAAAACCCAAAAATACTATTAGTGTGAAATGGGAAGCACTCACTGAGAAAGCTAGTTAAGAAAAGTTATTTCAGGTATATTCACTCACTTGGACAAAATCTGCAGAATTCTGTAGTTTCATAATACTAGTAGCTAGTTTTGTGAAACAGATACGTTGCCAAGCTCTCAGTACCGGAATAAATTAATATCTAAACCATAACGGACAAGCTCATTCATTAAAACTAAAATACTTCAGAAAATAATAAATAATGTTCAAACTTACAATGTAGAAATGTATAAACACACAACATGATGAGCTGAATACATTCATCAAGCAATATCTAAGTTTGGAACACACAGGAAAGCATAAATAAAACAGCTATGGAGTATTCAAAGAACTACCTGTTACATAAAAGTGAAATAAACTTTCTTTTGGGGCATCTCTAAATTAACGAAGTGAGGTTTTGTAGTTTACTTAAAAAAAAAACAAAATCAAGTGTCTTCCTCAAAACCATCTGCCATACAATCAGATTCTGTGGTCATCACACATAGATTCCATAAAATCAAAGTCCAGATGGTGGTTTATTACAAAATAACATAGGAGGCTTAAAATAGATGATACATTTGGTAATTTTTGCACAGAAACTCCCTGATTAAGTATGAAAAATGTGAACATTTGTTTATCTTGGAAAAACTGCTATTACTTGTCAAGCATGACCAATTAGGTATTTCTAAACTGTTATCCATATAATTAAGAAAAACAGCCATCTGTAAAGTCAGAAGTTTGCATGTCTGTTTTTTGCTGTTTTGGTTTGAATTTTTTTCTAATTCACATATAAATGTAATTTCTCTAATCTGATTTATCCGTAAGACAGTTAACAGGAAAAACACAGAGAATGCTGATTGCAACAGGTCTCTCTAAATTTCCTTAATGTTTCCTTTCCTTTTCTTCTCTCATCCTTTTTTCTGACAGGTGTTAGCTCATAATAAGAGAAGAAAATAAGAAGGCTTCTAACAAATATTTATATTTTTCATCCTCTACTGCACTTAAGGGATGCACAAGATGAAGATAAGAACAAAAGTTTCTTTTATTTTTCAAAGTTGCTTCATTGTTTGAGTTTCAAATTTGAGAGAGAAAAAAATGCCATTCATTTCTAAATTCTGTATGATTAAGCCAAAGTCTAGCCATGGAAATAAAACTGCAGTTAGTCTTGCTTGCAAACGTGGATGTGACAGGTGTCTGTAAGACGTGGAAAAATCAATCAAAAGACATTTAGGCATTTTTAACACGGCATTACAAGTGAGGTTTGGGATAGAGATGCTCTCTGTAGGGAGGTTCACTCAGTCAGAAATTTTCTGAAGACACTTGGAAAAAAATCAAAGGCTGAAAACTCGGCACTAGTATTAGTGAATTTGCAGGAGTAATAGGCATTGATATGAGCAGAATGAATCTGAAACTATTTCTGAATGCTCCACACCTCATCTTCTAAAACCAAAGAATCAGCGTTATTTCCAAATTAACCGACAGGAAAACTTTGGTTGGAAGAAAGCAGGCTCTAAAAGAAGAATTACCATAGTTTTAGAAGGATTTAGTAAGGTCATACTAATCGATTTAGAATCACAAAATCATAATACATTTTGGAAGGGACCTCCAGAAGTCAAAGACATCCGCCTGCTCAAAGTATGGTCTGGTTGCTCAGGCCACGTCCAGTCAAGTTTTTAATATCTCCAAAGACGGACATTGCACAATTTGTTGAGCAACCTGTTCTTGTGTTTGACAACAGTCTTGGCAAACAACAAATAAAAAAACTACTGCCACTCCCCCCAAAACCAAAAATCCCTTAAATCTTGTCTGAAGTTGCTGTGTTTCAGCTTACATCTACTTCCTCTGAACCTCAGAGTCTGGCTCTGTCTTCTCTGTGCAGCCCCACCCCATAGCTGGGTGGACAACAAGATCTACTCTTGGACCGACTCTTCCCCAGGCTGAACAAGCCTCCTTCCCACAGCTTCCCCTCACAGGCCACGTGCTCCGGCCCCAGCCACCCTGGTGGCCTGTCGCTGGACACTCTCCAGGATGTCCATGCCTCCCTCGTACTCAGGAGCCCGAAACTGGACGCAACACACCAGATGCCAAACAGAGGAAGAGTCCCTTCCCTCAGCCTGCTGGCCGCACTCTGCTAACGCAGCCGGCTGCCTTTGCCACAGGGGCACGCTGCTGGCTCGTGTTCAACTTGGTGCCCCCCAGGACTTCCCTCCAGGGCCTTTTCCGCAAAGCTGCTCTCTGCCCACCCAGCAATGCCGCTGTCCTGCTGCACGGGGTTTGTCCATCCCGGATGCAGGACTCTGCATTTGCCTGGGTCGAACCCTGTGTGGTTCCTGTCAGCTCATTTCTCCAGCCTGTGGAGATCCCTCTGAATAGCAGCGCCTGCCTTTCGATGTGTTAACTAACCCCTAATTTGGTATTGTCCCCAAACTCTGCCGAGCATGCATGCTATCTCCTCTTCCCGGTCACTGATAAAGACATTAAACAGTTTTAGTGTCAATATTGATCTCTAAGGAACACCACTAGTACCTGGCCACTAGCTGAATTCGCACCACTGATCACAACCCTTTAAGACTGGGGTCCAATCAACTTTCCATCCACCGTCTTCTCTGCCAATCAAGTCTATATATCACTGATATTGAATGTGGGGATGCTTTGGGAGAAAATGCAAAGGATTTGCTTCATAACCCTCCCAGAGTCTGAGGGGAGGCTGACAGTCGGCAATTCTCTGGATCCTCCTCCTTGCCCTCCTTGAAGATGGGTGTGACATTTGCCTTTTTCCAATCACTGGAAACCTTCTGATTGCTATGAGCCTTTGAAAATGATAGCAAGTGGCCTCACAGTGACATCAGCCAGTTTCCCCATCACCCCTGGATACATCCCATTTGCTCCCATAGGCTGGGGAACATCCAATTTGCTTAACTATCTCTCCTCTTACCATATGTAATGTGTCACTCCCACTGACCCTTCTACTAGGCTGAGGGACTTGGGAGACCAAAGGACAGACCTTATCAGTGAAAACCAAGGCAAAAAAAGGCATTGCATGTGTCAACCTTTTCCATGTCCTTTAATACGAAGCCACCTGCCCCCGAGCAACTAGTCCATGTCCTTCTCCTTTCTCTTGTGGTCAATGTACTTACAGAGGCATTTTGTGTTGCTTTTTACATCCCTCACTAGTTTCAAGGCTAGCCAAGCTTCCTAACTCCACCCTTGCAAGCTCAGAGTCTTTATATTCCTGCTGAGTAACCCTTTCCTGCTTTTATCCTATTTGTGTTTGAGCTCAGTCTCCCATTCCTTGTACGTTTGTGATACAAAATATAAAATTCCCTTTTAATCACACTGACTCAAGATATTTCTGTTATTTTCTGGAGAATTTAAGCTTAGCAAGACAGAATAGTCACATTTACCTTTTCAGACTACTCAAAAGTTCTACAGGTGCATCTAGAATAATAATATCTGCAGACATTCATACAACTGGGTATGACAAAGATTCTTAGCACCAGTAGTTAGTGTTGGAAGATGATGATCCATTGTGACCTGATTTACTGAAGTCTTTAAGAGCCATCAGCAGAGAAGCAGAAAGACTGTTGTTAGGAACATCAGTATAAATGAGCTAGATAGCAAGGTAGTCCATGTCTATAACAGGAAATTCTTTGCTTTGCAGAGCTCTGAAACAGTTACTTTAGCGCTTGAAGCAGAGGCAGCTTTGGTGTTTCTCAAATTTGGAATATATTTGGCTGAAAGCCATACATTATTTTCAATGTTAGTATTAATTTGCCACCCAAAACTGCCACTCAAAAGAGGGAATATCCAATGAGAGAGAGATTTTGATTTTGTCATCAGTCTTGTGCAGCTAACATAGAAGACTAAAAGCTACAGGTTTCCCTAACATGCCTAGGGTAATCTCCTTATGAGAGAAAAATATGGTCACTATAAGGCATCAGATTATGATTTCATCATGCACTGTCAAAACCGATTTAACTAGTACTGTTCTCTCCAGGATTTTTCTTTTGAACTTATAAATTTCAAGAGATAGCCTAAAATTACTGTGCTTCATTGGCACAGTTGCATGATGCTCTTTAAGTTTCAACGGAGATGTGCCTTTAAATATTCCTTCCTGTCAACATACTGAGAGACAGAGGTTAGCATTTACGATGTATTAAAAGCAGTTCATTAAACAGCCTAGACTAACGGCTTGGAGTTTTGTTGGTAGCTATTAGCAATACTGTCTGTGAAACAGCTGCTTGATTTAATTGCCAAACCCTAGCTCCTTTCATTTACAGGCAGAATTAGAACCTCGTTTCTCGCCAACAAGCTAAAGATTGCGCCCATTCTAAAATAGACACTATTTAACCTGCTCTATAATTAATGCAGAAAAATCCCACCTCACAGCTTAGCCTATACACATTTAAAAATGCATAAGTTAGTTAATGCTCTATTGACATTCCTGGCTAACAGAAACAACTTTGAAAGATTTTTCTAAGTTTGATCTGCTCCTTTGCTCCTCATGCTTTTGTTGTATAAAGCACAGACAACTCAGTCAGGTCTAATGCTGAAGATGATAGGTTAAATAGAGTGAATCGATCACAAAATATCAGGTAACAGAAATGTAAATGGTGACTGATGCAATTCTATTGAGTGGTGACTGATGTGGTGACCCACATTTCTCTGCAAATTTACTGCTGGTCTTTCTTCTTTCTTCCCTGATCCCTGCTCTTTGCTGTTCTTATAATTCACTGTTCTTTTCATTGCTGGAATATCTTCTCTTTGTCCCTGCAGATAACTCTGTCCCTGAGGTCACCATGTAAGATATAATCCATAAAAGAAAGACGGCCTGAGATTAAACATGAAAATATTTAACCTCCATTTGTGATTTTGCATGTTTGAGAGAGAAAAACACCTATCTACAGTTCTTGTACGAATATGAACTGTTGTTATCAATGAATGATGATATAGCTAATTGCAAGGAAATATTCCTTTAAAAGAAGAAAGATGGAAATACTTTTAACTTTATAAACTAATTGCTGTTCCTTTAAGTATAAATGTTCTTTTATTTATAAAAAAACTAATACATGCTGTTACACATAGTTATCTAAAATATAACATTTCTGGAGTTATTTCTGCTTTGACAAACAAACAAAAAAAATCAGAATGTATGAGTCTAACTCAGCAGCAGCTGCTTGATGTAAGACTATAAGAACAGAGCAAGGTTTTAGTGATACTTCCCCAAGCAAAAACTATCCAGACCACAACGGTGTGTGGCTTGGGGACTTTTGAGCCAGGTGTTGCACCTTTATACTCACCAACCCATTTACTCTTACAACACTACCTTAGTTTTTTAAAAAAGGCATATAAAAATAAAACCAGGCAGTGTCTTTCACTTATTCTGTTCATTGTTGTCACATTAGTACTTACCCCAAGATGTGCATCTCTTAACTGCAAGTTTTCTGGGGGGGAAAAAAAAAAAAAAAAAGCTGTGTGGAACAAGTTATTTATACTTCGAGAGGAGGGCTGAACCTTTAGGGAAAGCACTACTTTCACAACTGCAAGGCAGAACTGCATGCAAATTCTTCAGCCAATTAACATACAACTAACATACAACTCACATAAAAGAAATATTCCTAATTCCTTTGTTATTGTAGTGCCTTTGAGGGGCTGCATGGTTACTATCACATGACAGAGGTGGTTATTATTACATGACAGAGCTGGTCATTTGGTGCCATATTTGCACACCGCTGTAGGAGGCAAGCGCTCTGGTCAGCCACTAGAGCAAGCCTAAAATCAGGACAGAATAATCCTCACTACTACAAAACATTCCTCACTCAAAAATATTTGCATTAGAACTGTAAGTTTTTTGTACCTAGGTTTAACCTATAAAACTCAATATATTGCAAATGTCCTTCTTTAGTTAGATTTAATTTCATCTCTTTAGTGTCCCTAATTTTTGCCCATTTCTAGGATCAGCGCTTAGATCTTCTTCCCATTGATAACAGCTTCTAGCTGGGACACTATCAGCTAGGTCTAGGAGGATGGGAATACAAAAGAAACTTCACATTTAAAAAATTGAAAATGACATGCAATATTTTCCTTTGAACAGAACTTACCATGTAATTGAAGAAGCAGATTTCATCTGTGGCTTCTGCTAACCTTTGTATAGTCCCCAGTTTCCTATCTGATGGAATAGACAGCTAAATCTCCCTGCAGAGCTGGCTACAATTTGAATATGCCAAAAAGAAGTCCAGAGACCATTTAAATGTTGCATTTTCTTTTAAACAGCATTACATTCAAGTGTATGAAGAGGTATCTATCTGTTATTCCTTTTAACATCGCTACAGACCTCAAACTCACATGTATCAAGAACAGTGCTGTCTCTCCTGAGGGCTATTACATATTTCAAAATCTCCAAAGCGAGACCTAGGTCAGGAAAACAATATTTATTTTAACAAAAAAGATCAGCAAACATCAAAAGGCTTTTTTGCCCCTCTAACATTTTAGATTATTTAGGTGACAAGCTATATCTACAAATATTTTGTTGACATCATAACTATTACCATTAGATTTTATTTTCTTTTAATGCTACTCTGTTAAGCAATGTGTATTCCTTCCTCTAAGAGTTTCAGGATCTTGTATACTCGCAAAAACAACTCTCATGCTTACTACAGACTATTTTCAGAGTCAATACTATTTTGTTTACAATTATTGATTAAACAGATTCTAAATCAAGGGTAATCACTTGTTTAAAAAACAAAACCTTAAAAATAAAAAGAGCTTCCGATGTCACTGAGCTGATGGACTACACAGCAATTGCACCTTGCACCATACTCTGACAAACAGTTCTGACTGAAAGCCTGGAGGGGTCTATGAAAAATTACAAGGGTTTTTGTTTAAACTATAATTCTACTGGACAGCAAGGTCAGACATTGTGCTTCAAAAACAGAATAAAAAAGTAGGAAAATAATTCAAATGCATTTACAAGGACATGAAATATAAAGGCTTTGATGCAAGTAGTTTTAGCATGTATTATGAGGGATATGAGGGATACAAGAATTATATAATTATATTGAAAAAGAAAAAAGAAAAAATAGTTTTGCCTTACTGTCCAAATCTCTGCTGTGTCATAAACTGATGCTTGTAACATTACCATTATAGTGCATGTAGATGTGTTTTTCTTTAGTAATGTATTCCCCTAAAGTCCCAGTAGTCCCACTGTATTGTTTTTAATGATATTGAGATTTATTCTAGATATCATATTGATAAATGTTCACCGCATTCCACCTTGCTTTAGCAGTTCTGTTAATAAAACCAGATCTTTAAGTGGCTTCCTTTCATCTACTTTGATTTCATCCACTTTCATATATTCATATACAACATTGCTTCATCTATGCCGTTCATTCTGAGTCTGAGTTTAGCTCCCTTCTCAGAATCTCAGACACCTTTGAAGTCAGGGGAGGACTGCACCTCGGGATGCATGGCTGTGATCAGATTAAAATATGAGGGAATATAGGAAAATCACATTAAAATTAATGATCTTAAAGAGTTAGAACAGGAACTCAGGTGGCAGAGAAAAGACCAACAGAACTTACAATACCTGGAGTTTGCGCGAAGGGAAGAAGTGGCTGGAAATATCTAGACTAAAAAGTACAATTCCTACATAATGTCATTTCCTATCAGCAAACAGCATAGAACCCCCTGGCAAAATACATGCCACGTCTTCCTCTTGTGGCTGATCTTCATAAAGGACGACAATTTATAACTTCCACTGCTTATAATTCCTGTTAGCTCAAGCAAAAGAGGTCTGAACTGTTGATTTAAGGACTCCAATCCCTCTAAGTAGCAGCTTAGCGGGCCTCCGTACCGGTCCCCCATGAAAGCCGTTCCGAGTTCCTTTTAATTTACTTTTTAACAAACATAGCAAGTTATGTACAAAAACTACGTTAAAAGATTATTAAGTCTGCAAAGTCAAGCAGTGAAAAATGAAGAAAAGCTAAAATTAACACTGCCTGTGCATTTCTAATTCCCCATACTCCTGTGTATGTGCATTATGATACAGTTTTTAATTACTTAATTACATTTTTTGTAGGACGGACAGTGCGCCAGGGATGAATTAGGACTGCGTAGTGAATGCGGCTGTTGTCCGTGGGACTTCTGCCTAAGCCAGCACAGAAACTGGAAGGTGGCAACTGAATATTCATTCGATCATTCACTAGGAGCTCAGGTTTGATATGTAATTCAGCATTCAGCCAGGTTGAGTCCCAAGATGTTGGTCACTGTACTGACGTGGAGAATATGGCAATTAGCAATCTCTTTTTGCTTGCATCTTAACAGGGAAGATGTAACATGAAAATGAGATAAATAAATGGATTAAGATAAGGAAGGGAGAAAGAATAGGTTGTAGATAGATGTTAAGCAACAAGGAGCAATAATCACAATTAGACCTTTGCAGTGTTTGTTTAGATACAGAAAATCATGATTTTTTTTCTGTGGGAAATTGAAACTACATTTTTTAGGCCTACTTTGTTCAAGGTTGCCTTAAGTGTTGGGAAGATTGTTTTTTCTAGGGGAGGGGGTAG
Source organism: Struthio camelus (assembly GCF_040807025.1). Classification (NCBI taxonomy): domain Eukaryota; kingdom Metazoa; phylum Chordata; class Aves; order Struthioniformes; family Struthionidae; genus Struthio; species Struthio camelus. The sequence continues at coordinate 31,490,091 of NC_090945.1, forward strand.
GGTTGAAGGAAAATAAGATTTTCTTTAAAAAGCATGTTTTGCCTTCTGAAAACAAAGTCTGCACCTTAGGAGAAGAGAACAGCAATAACTCAAAGGGTAAATTCCAATTACTGTAACTTGTATTCTGAAATCAGAATCCTAACCTTTGCAAAGGTTCAGATGAAACATTTACCAGCAGAATTAATCTTGACATTATGGGAGAACTTCAAAAAGTTCAGCATACAACAGTATCTATGAACTTCATTTTGCAAAGTGGCTGAAAGTCTGGGGGCAATAGGATTGCAATACTTTCCCATTTCAAAAGCCAGTGATTACCAATGTGGCATGAAGATAGATGCAGAACTTTTAAAAACCCACATCTAGGTGGAAATCAATGCCAAAAGAACTAATTTGCATTTCTCAAACTGTTAAGAAAATGATAGTTAAAGCTGGAAATAATTTGTGCCATCCTATCTTTAGGAGTAAGAGTCAACTAGGACATTGCAGGATTTCCCAGATTACTTCTGCAACTCTTACTCAATAAGAGGAATGGGACAAATTGCTTAAAGGGATATGACAGTAGGCTCTGGACTGCCAAACATTCCCTTCTTTACTCCACTGTCATAGTGTGCACAGTACGAAAAGGTAGTGCTGGAAGTAGTAAGAACCATTTCAAGGATAGTGTAATAAACCACAGTTATTGCAGGAGTTGCCTTTTAATTTCCTACTTGCAATATAGCACAAGTCAAACTTGGGCCACATAAAAACAAGGAAAAGTTAGTTTGATATGACATTTAGATAACTGAGAAGATGCATCTAGAATAGTATCTGCAGTTCTGAACTGTTTTTTCCTCCCATGAATAACTTTCAGCAAATAGTGAGCTTCTTGGACACATTCCTTTTCTCATAACTTTCTCACGTTATATGTCAATATTTCTCCTAATAGTTTAAAGCAGGTTTCTCTGCTATAAGAACTAAAGATCTTAATCATTAGCAGCGTGTTTTGTTTTTTTTTTTAACGAATTCTCTACTTTTATAAAGGTTACAATGTGTTGAGAATCTGAAAAAATGAGTCATCTGAGTATTGATCTTAGAGTTTTCCATAAAACCTGTGGTAGAAAGTTCTTAGATAAATTAGACACTCAGAGCAAAGTTCTCCAGGGTCAATCATCTGAAATGGGGCCAAGCCTATGAAATGCAAACCTCTGTGGCAGAGTTATTATTTGGCAGAGGTTGTGAGGAGGCTAAGGATCATTTTGATTTTCTACAAAGGGAGGAAGGTTAATGGGATATATTTTGTACAATGTATGAAGTACTGCACTCAGCTCGGTTTTTTATAATGAAGTGACAGTAAAAGAAAAAAATGTTTTGGATAAATGTTAACATTACTCTTATCATATTTAGAAAAAACAATCATGAATCTCCTTGATTAATCTCCTAATGATGTTTTTCTTCTCTCCTTGCATCACTTATGCAATGTTATTTTTAAGTGCATTTATTATTGCATAGTATTTATTCTTCACCGATATCTCCTTCAGGAGTCTCCTCTCCCTGATTAGTAATTAAGAATTTTTTTCTCTTTATATATAGGTCCCCCTCCCCCTAAGACAAAAGCTTAACTTGAAGGAGAAATACATGAACTTCAAATAAAAACTGGGGAGCTGAATCCATTGCAGCTTTATGAGATTTGTCCTGTGGACTCCTAATTAGTATAGAGCAGGATAGTTTTGCTCCTTCAAAGTGACTGCTGAAATTCATGATGAAATAAAGAGTGCAGTCGGTATATCAAACATGGTCAGTCTTCCTGTGACAGAAGAATTGGAACAGTAGGAGAAGGACATGGGTAGTGACATAAAATAATATACGTCTACTGATCAGTAAGCTAAATCTGTAAAGTTGCAATGTTACTGCACTGAATCACCTTTTTGGAAACTAACAACTCTGAAGAAATGAAAACTTGGTAAAAGGCTACTATTTTAGTACATGTAGCATATTTTGTAATAATATGGGTATAGATTCATCTATCCCAGAGTGGAAAGACAAAGCCTTAAAAGTGTACTTTTTTTTTTTTTTAATAGTGGAGATATAACAGAAATTGATATTAAATTATTATTATAAACAAATCAGGAAAAAAGCCCAGATCTTTTGGTTTATTGGTAATCCTAAAATTTCAACAGATTTTTTTTTCCCCGTTTGGAATGTGAGTTTCAATGCAAGAACTTAAAGAAATGACTATATTAAACTACCAGAAAAAACATTTTGATAAAATTCATATATTTTGTTTTAATTCGATCTTTCCTTGTGGCTTTTTTTCTGTAACAGACGAAAAGAGCTTCTGGAATGAAAGGTGATTACCTTTCAAACCAAAGGAATCTCAAACCAAAGGAATAAATTTTCATCTCAAAATTTCAAAACTGGATGCTTACTTAAGTTAACTTATTTTGCATCGCATTGACACTGAGATACAGGTTTCATGTTTGCAGCAGCTGCATCTTTTCTGAGAGAAAACTAGGTATGTGTATCTCTCTACTCTGAATGTTACATTCTTGTTTGTCTCCAGTGAGGTCTTACACTGCTACCACACCAAGATGAAATTTTGTTTCTCGAAATTAGATCTGTAGGAATTTCACTATTGCAAACTATCGCCAGGACTAAATACAAAGCCTGTAAAGAATGCATGACAAAATGAGTAACAGAGACAAATATTTCTAACTGCAGAAAATGGAGGAATGCAGCTCTTTTATCTGCTATACATAGCACATGTTGAACACATTGACATTGTCATTCCTGTTTCAAAATCAATAGATATAAGCCTATATCATCAAGGACATGTACTGGATGCTCCCTCCCTCTCCATACTAGCCCTCATCAAGCTGCTTATGGCTGCAAAGATACCAATCAGTCTCCGAGAGGGAAATTCACTGCATACTCGTAATAGCTTCACAGGCTTAGTCTGACAATCAATACAGACATTTGGCCGTGCGTTTCCCTTGACTCTGTCAATTTATGCTGAGACATGGATGAGGCTCACTGACCAAGTCCACAAAAAGAAACAGGGTGGTTTTGTTAAAATAATACTTTTTAAAAGCACTTTTACCTTGGTGAATGACTTCTTTAATGACCCACTAACACCAACAAACTGGTATTTTAATTAACTCAGAAGTCATCTACCTCTTTTGGATCTAAGTCTGAAGTTTTGTATTGAAAGGCCTGCTTATTAAGTCTGTACACCATCTTCAGAGTATCTGTTGCTCACCATAGCTCTGGGAGCAGAATTGAAATCGATTCCCACTATTAAAAAAACAACAATAATAAAATCAAATTAAGTCTTAAATTTTGTTTTTCCCTCTTGTTTTAGCCAAGTTTGGAGCTTCTCTTGTATTAATTAATTAAAAAGAAAGAAAAAAGTTTTCAATAGTCCTATTTCTTCTCCTAAAAACAGAAGCATACGAAAGTAAAAACCAAAATTTTGCATTGTTTAAGCCATATTCAAATCATTAACTTTGAACTGAAAAAATGAGACTTGATAAACCTGCATTAAGGGCTGAGCACATTTTAGTAACTGGAGAGACTTATTTTATGTTAATTTTATATTCTGACAAATCAGATGATAAATGCATTCTGTCACTACAGAGCTCTCTGGCACTTATGCAGAGTGAGAAGAAAGCATTCCCAAAGCACAGTGCATCATTCACTCATTTATAAAAGCCAATTGCTTAATGGTCACTTCATATGGTTAGTATGGGAAAATCAGGTTCAGGGAATCTTCTATCTTCTTTTTTTGCTGATCCAGATTTGTTACCATCCCTTCTGTAAAACAGTGACTAGCTGCAATACTACTGGTTATGAATAGCAGATCAGATCAAGACCCAATCACCTCTAAAAAGAAAAGATCCTGTTTTTGAATTAATTCCCTTTTTGAAGATAGAAAAAGGCAAAAAAGTATAAAGAAAATACGATTGTATCCAGACAGAATGCTTACAAAGTGAACATTTGTCAAACTCACCTGCCACCTATCTGCTGCTCATGATCAATTGTAGGCAATTAGAAATAATCACTATTTTCAAAACACAAGTAAAAGATATTAGCAACATAGCACTGCAGTAACTTAGGTGTACTGCAGGCCTACGCTCTTCAATATTTCTGAAAAGCAAAACTGAGTTCTACTTAGAGGGCAGATATCTCCTACGGGCTCTATGTCCTAGGAAATCTGTTTTTCTTCTTGTTTTCTAGAGATAGACACTGTACTTTTTCAACTGACTAAACAACCAGCAGGATCTATTGTTTGTCATACAGCATGTCCGTTGAGAGAAAAAAGCTCAAGTGAATCTATTTTTCTTTTTTAGTGATTTAAAAGAATGTGTTACAAGACCATCTGTTAGCTGCATTGACTATCCAGTCAGCATCTATTTTCAAAACTACTTGTACGGCAGCAGATATCACAAATACTGTCCCTGTTAATGTTGCATGTCAAGACTAAAGATGAGGAAGGCAAACAGTTTTGCTAAAAACATAACCCAAAATAAAGACTTTCTAGTCTTTAACATTTGCAGTGAACTCAAAGGACTTTATCCACAATCTCACCAACCTAAACAGAAGCTGTAAGTAGTGATGGACTCTCAGACAGTGTCCTGCATTACCACATGTGCTGCTCTCCTGATGGCAACTAAAGTCAACTAAAGAGACTACAGCTCTCACTGAGAGTGTCAGAAGTCATTTGAGAAATTTCACTTTCCAAAATGACATGTGACACAGCTGCAATTGCCCATACAACAGGTGGAGAGGAGAAAAAAATGTGCTGCATGAATAAGAGCAGTAAAAATCAGCTCTTATACCTTATTTATAAGTTGTGGGATACTTAGAAAAAAAGAACATCTAGCTTCTGTATTTTTATTGTATCATTCAAAAGAATATTTTAAAACTCTCTCATTCTAGTAGTTAAAACTACTGTGTCACTGGATTTTAGAATTTAAAGTCTATTGTTGAAATTATATGAGAATACTAGTCAGATTATAATATAGAGGAGTATACTCTATGTCTGATATGTTTCACTAATGATGCACCTTTTTACTCCTTTATTTTCTAAAACACTAGTATTACAATTCGAACTGCAGATGTACTTATCTTCAAAGTCACAAATTTAATTTATTTTTGTCTCCTTTATTCTGCTTCATCTATTTTCTTGATTTTTAAATGACGTATTTGGCATTGCTTACCATAGAATACATCTAAGTATTTGTATCATAAATTCAGTATTTTATACCCTTCAGATAACTGGCACAAATATGTGGTGGCAGCTACACATACAACGCTGATGTTTTCTATTTCTTACTTAACCTATTTCCTGGGGAGCGTGCAACATGCAACACACAATTATTCCATATACTTGAACACTTGCATTTTACGCATTCCTTAAAAAAAAAAAAAAAAAAGAGAGACTGTATCCTGGACCTCCAGAGCCAAAATGAAATTCTGCGTGGGTTTTTTCAGCCAAACATATCAAAGCATCAGCATGTTCCACCTCCCCTCAGCTCTTCCAAAGATTATCCTCCTTTTGCCCCTTTTGCTTCTCAGCTCCATCGTTGCTCCTGCAATTGTTTTGATCCTATCACCCTGGACGACTGCATTGCTAGAGCAGCAGACTGGCTTCTGACGGTCAAGAAAGAGGATTTAACTCCTTCTCCATTAATCAGAATGCACTGTAAACTACATATTACAATTTGTAGCCCTTGTGATGCCACATTCAACAACAAAATTAGTAATTGTGCTAGGAAAAAAACAATCATTCATATAATCAATATTCCATTTTTGAGATATGGACTGAATTCTGCAAATATGAATTGTAGTATCAGAGCAACAGACAGGAAATATTCGTTATCTGTAAAATGGGAGATCTAAAATCTTTGCCCTACACATGTGCCTGTTCAATCTTCCTTCCCAGCTATACACATACTACAGCTTCCAGGGTGGGCTGCCAATCAGATGAGAATAGCTGTATATCACACTGCTCACCAGTACATATGTATCGAGCTTTACTCTGCCTTCCACACATTCTTGAATTTTCTGTATATTCAACTGTTCTCCTGGCTGCAGATAGCTTTCATGATTAAGAGGCTCTGTTACTGTAGAGAGCTTTCCTAATTTTTAAACTCTTTGTCAAAGGAAGTCTTAAAAGGTGATGGGGTATATCAAAATCATTACATGTCTTTATACAGCATCGATCAGCTATAACGTGACCTTCCATTGCAATGTGAAAAATTGCAGTAAAGTGAAAATTTCTGTTGTCCAGCTACTTTGTAAAGAATTTGGTTTCAGTCTTTACAGCCCAAATTTAATTTGCTTAAAAATATGCATAGTTGTTGTTCAACAATTAGTCTAAATTGGCACTACTGGCTCTGAGGAGGAATACAAATAAGACTTTCAAAAAGGTTAAGCTATTGCGTTTAACAATAGCTGATTTATAATAATTCCCAGCCGAAACATACTGAATTCCTCCAATCTATAATCTGTACTATAGGATAAAATGACCTTGGTTTACAACATTCTACCATGCCTATAGCTGGGAATAAATATACGTTCCGTTGTTACTATTAGCTAAACTTTTACTACCTATAGGCCTAAAAATAAAGCTTGTTAGCTCTTCAAAATATACTCTCATTGTGCAATATGTACCTTTCAGTCTCTAATTTTGGATTTTTTTCCTTATTGAATATCTGCAAGAGCACATGAGAGTCAAAAAGCCTATTGCTACCTAAACAAATTTGAGAAATTCCATGGTTAAATATGATCCAAAAATTGGATATGGATTTTTACAGTATCTCTAAATAATAAGAAAAAAATTGGTCAGATATCTTTATTTTACCATATCATAAAGCATCAATTAAGTGTGAGAGGTGATTTCTTTAAAGTAGCTACTTAAAGAGATGTCAAGACAATCGAATATTCTTTGTGGCATTGCAACATTTGTTTGGGAAACAGATATTCAGGAGACCTCTCTTCTCTTTTTCTATTGAAATATATCAAGAATACACTGCTCTGGGTTGTTAACAGCGAATGTATTAGCTATGGTTAATACTTCACAGTGTTTTTAAAAAGTAATACTTTGTTTAGCTATTTTCTCTCACTCTTTTCATACATTTTCTTAGAAATGTACACATTTCAAATGTTGAAGAGTTTGCTTCGGGGGTTCTCACCCTCTGAACGTAGCTTCTGTGGAATAGACGTTAGACCAGCGATGCTAAAACGGAACGCAATCAAATAAAGGAAGCTGATGGCACTCAGGTCCAGCTTACACCAGGAATATCCCAGCCAGTAGGAATATAAGAATACTGGTAAATACATCAGCAGTTATTTGGAAGCTGACGCTTTCTGCTCTTGTTCTTGGCGTGGCTTCTAACGTAAAGCACACGAATGCAAGAACTCATGTGTGCAAAGTCCGAACGCAAGCCCACCACACAAGGCCTACACCCACAGAAGCATAAAACCTTTCAGTAAGTACAACATAGAAACAGCGGAAGTGTGCATTAATGAAAATAAAAAGGTTAATTTAATCAACAAAAAGCATAGACAGAGGGAAAAAAACAAACATAAAAACACAAATGGGAAGACGAAATAGGAGAGAGCAAGCAGTGTCTGTTTCAGGACACGAAGCCTCAGAGCACAGGAATCCTAACTTCCTTCCTAAAGCTTGCCTGCTAAATAAATAAATAAATAAATAATCCCACTGCAAATCACATCTCCTTGACCTAAAACAATCCCAACTTTTCCTAGGCCCCAAACGCTGAAAAAATTGAAGCTGTGCAGCACAAACTTTGCTTTTTACAGAGCTCCACACATGAGTTATTATATATTTGTCGACCCAAAATAGCCTTTGTGTGCCACATCTAGGTAGAGAGGCTAGATTTGTGCAAGGTAGCTATCTCAACATAGTGTTTTGTTGATACATTTGCTGTCCTCTGAGAAACAGCTGTTTCAGCTTCTTTTCCTGACACATGAGCAATAGGTCAAGGGGCACTACTTGGTTTCTCACTCTAAAAGCCAGTAATGCACAGTCTGTGTCTTCAGCGGCTGCAGAAGACTGTTAATTGCCCACTGCTCTCACAGCACTGAAGCTGGGAACAGGGAGAAAGACATGGGTAAGGAACAGATAAGCTCCAACGTGAGCCAATGACCTGGAATATTTAATCAGGAAGCGTTTGAAGGAGAGAAAACTCAGACAAATTGAGACAGATGGAATTTCATTCCACTTTGCAAAATAAGTTTGTCTGAAGATAGAACAAAAGAAAAGCAAAGATAAAATACCCAAAATTGTTTGATTGCCTTTGAATTGTTATATCTGAAGCAATAGAGAGGAAACAGTTTAGTAACAAAAGCAGAGAACTAAAACAAGAGTTCACAGGATTTTATCCCCACTAACACTACTGTTCCCCTCTGATCTCGGGCAAGCCACTTTATTTTCATATGTCCCTGAAAGAGAGTTACTTTTAGAGCTAATGAATAGCTGTGGCACATTTTGGAAAGCATTATTGGAACCTTTATTGACTTTAAAACAGTGATGAAAACGCAGCCTTGAAGAAAATTCTTCTGGGATTCAGACACAAACAACCTTTTTTTTTTATCATCTATTATATTCTGTCTTTCACAAAAACATTTTCTATATGATGTATCTGAGAAAAGGCCTTTTTCTTTTGTTAATATCCTCTATATTGTCAAGAATTCTTTTCCCCTTTTTTTTTTTACTTCTACATTTCTACACCCGATAGCTAGACACCTAAATTAATTATATCAGTAAAAAACAACACGTATCTTATAATTCTAGCTCTCTTCGAGTACCTCTGGAAAAGTTTAAATGCTTAACTACAGCTTTTCTGAACGTCTGACACTACGTCCATCCTGGGCGATACTGCAGCAATCAAATTACTTTATCCTTTCTCCTTAATTGTTTTTGTTTTGCTTGAAACATAATTCACCAAATTTCTCTAAGTATTATATGGAACACAGCTCAACAGTTCCGTTCTCATTAATGGAGTTAAACACATTGCTTGCGTATTCAACAAGCAAGGGCTTCAAAATGACCCACAAGCCTCATCTGGCCCGCAGAGCTATAAAATATTGCCCAAGATTGCTTAAATTTATTGTTCATCTCCCCAAAATTCCCTTTATAAAAATCAGTCAGCTCTGTCAGTGAAACCGTTTCAATGTAATAAAATAGCAGCATAACACTTTTCATGAGTGCTGTCTGTGTATAGGTGCATAGTCTCAGGGAAAAAAGGGTCCTTCACCCTTGTGTGACCACTGATTCCTTTATTCCACAAGCATTCTCAGAGTTTTTTTTTAAAATGAGATTTTTCATTTTTTTCTCCCTCTGGCAGAAAAGACCTCTGCTGCCCGGGGCTTTCCTTTGCTACACAACCACCACTCTGTAAAAGGGAACATAACGCTTTAAAAATAGGCAATTTTTAAATGATGATCTCCTCTGCTCATCTACTGGAGGTACAGCTTTTTTGTTTTGCTTTATGGTAGGTTTCCAGTCCTGTGGTGTTAAGGATCCCCTCCTCCTATCGTAATTTTAGTATCATTTGTAAATGGTAGCAGGAGCGGAACGAGCAGACAGACAGATAAGGCTATACGCCTGACCATCTATCTGATCGTTGTCGTCTTCGCACAGGTAAATATAACATGTAGGCATCCAGAGAGATGGTAGGCCTGCAGCTTTCTAAAACAGTTATTTCCCTGAATTCTTGTGTAAACTCTTCAATACGTACTCATACAATTACAGCATTTTTCATGAATCCTTAGCTTTCTTACAAGTGCAGCACATTCTAAGCAGTCTAATCATGTATTTGCATTGCTCGTGCAATTCTGAACTAATTAGATTGCAACTAGATTAATCTCTTTCATACTTGCTAAACTCAATAATTGTTCTTGCAGCAATCAATACACATTTCATTAATAGGAAAATAATTGGCTTATTAAATTAAAGTTACTTTCCCATGTTTTGCTGAGTGTTTGCATTGAATTGCCATTTTTCATCTCCTGCAGTAAGCTTAAATTTGGAGATAAGGAACCTAACACCCTGAGCCGTTTTGCAGGTTTTGAAATCAGCGGGACTTTTGCACATGCAAGACATTAAACAGTAGAATAGGATATAGGATATCTGATCACACTCTTCAGATGTGAATCAGTCCATCTACCCTTCCCTAATAGTTCTGAAGTCACTGTTACACTTAAGTCTAATCTAGGAGAAATTTTAGTTTTCTCAAAAGATCTCAATTTCTATTGATTTTGTGAAACCAGGTAGAGTTATTTTCACTGGCTTCTCAAAAATGTTGAGCTACCAAGAGGAGCTATCCATTTTTCAATAAGGGGAAATTTTCATTTGGAATTCACAGCATAATAAACACTGAGTTCAGTCATGAGGTAAAAACTCCCAGGAAATTATGTTTCAGTAGTTTAGTAGCCTATGGAAGCATTCTTAATATGGAAGCAACCTAATATCCTGATGCTATGCAATTTTTTGTAATAGTAAATAGCAAACTAAGACTACTTTACAGATCTAGTCGGATTCCACAGAAACTTTAATATTAGCCCTATGAATTTTACAGTTGAAATCATATTCACCACAAAAGCAGTAGGTGAGCTCCTGTAGGAGGACACTTGCAGGGAACCCTACAGGTCTCAGGCATAATAACAGTAAGAGGTAACGGTGCAATGTTATTAAAATATGCAAATTTAATCTTGGTGTATTTGCAATGTGGTCATACATACTCACTTTTTTTCCATAAGAGGAGCAGCTGAGGACAGGAATGAGGAAGATGTACACAGTTCAGGAACTTTCCTTGAACCAGTTTCTGGAGCTCACAGGTAGATCCTCAATAGGTGCGTCCTGCACACAAAGAGAAGCTACCATTTCTGATAAGAGCGGGGTCAAGATCCTTTTTGAACACTGAAAATGCAAAAGAAAAATGTATTACGAATTAAAATAGCATTATAATTCAATATCCTAGCTTCATTAACATCACCTCCTTTTTCCAATATTTGCACGGATTTTGAAATCAATATTGTTTTATCCTCATGTTATTGTTTTTAAGCATCTTAGCAATATTTCTCATACTTGTGCTTTTTGAATGTTTTACTTAACATGAAGTCTAGACATTTCACTAAATAATTAACAGATAATTCAAATTTTAAAGGTATTTGATGTTACAAAACAATAACATACAGTTGCTATGGTAGCTTGGCAACGTTTATCTTCCTCCATTGTCTCTTTTCAGAGAGGAGATATACTCAGTCTCAGTGTCTGTCTTAGCAGCCAAATGTCATTGTCAGTCTTTGTCTCTTCTGTCACTCTGTAAAGCTCTCTAGCATTTTTTTCTTTTTCAGATTAATATTCAAGTCTCTCACATTGTTTCCCTGAACGTTCAGTAATTTCTTCACTTTCAGTTATTATTCAGTGCAAGAATTCAGACTTATCTACTCCCCACAGCATGAAAGCAAGATATATGCCTTGAAAGGGTATACTAATTTTAAAATGTGTGTAAAAGATGATTTCAGTATTTCTTGATACTTAAGTCATTCAAAGAACAAATTCTAGTGGAAACGTATTCAAAAGTTTTACTCAAGATATATATCACTTTTCAGCCTAACCTCACAGATTTTCAGCAAAAATTTTCGAGGTGAGTAGCCAGCAAGGAGAGCTCTTTGCTTTTCTAAAATAAATATCTCTGGAAATCGCTTTCTAATTTATATATTTAGCATTTATTACTTTTTTTTTCTGGTTTAGAGTGAAATTAGGAAGTACCTATAATTTCAGGATGATATTCATCAGCCAGCTCTATGAATTCAGACGTTTTGAAAACTGCGTTATTCCAAGGTTCTTTCCTTAATTTCAATAAAAATGGAACCAGAGTGGGCTTTTGAGGAGTCAGGTTGAATGATACAGGTATCCTAACTGCTTGGGGGAAGTATGTTGAATTAGAATTATTTTTCTCTCACTCGGTAGCAGTAGCTATTGTAAAAGCTAACCCTTTGATCTCTTCTGAAAGCTTTCGACTAGCACATCCCAGAAAGAATAATATCTTTAAACACAAATGAAAAAGACTGCATTCTTATCTTGGTCTATTATTTACATAAAAATAAAGCTAGTCCTTGGTATGTTATTTGTTCTGTCAAGATTTAAAATTGCACTGTTGGTCATGGGCAAGTGGTGTACTCACTGCTTCCAAGACATGAGATGGCTTGGATCAAATGACTGTTAAGGAGCGCACCGCCACATCAGGCCACATGATGGGAAAACATGAATTTTGGAGGTGTGAGATTAGGATGTACTTAACACAGGATCAAAGAGTTCCTCAGTTCTTATAAGAAAAAAGGTCAGGAGAGAATCTGCAGAAAGGAAGAAGAGTTACGTTAAATAAAGGTCCCTGAGGCAAGGTGCACATTTTCCAGCTGCCATGAAACACTCTTGGTCTCTCTTCTGCTCTGGGATCCCATGCAATAGTTAGTCAGTTTTCCACCTACTTCTACCAGTGCAGAGAGTATTTCGGTGGCAGGAGAAAGACTGTAAACAGTAGAGAGTGTCTTTTCATCTAAAGGTATTTTCAGGCATTTACCTAGGCAACAACTTTGATTGCGTATACATAACCATATGTATTCTTTAACTCTTGTGAATATCAGATTCTGCAGTTCCTCTGTATGTTAAGATATTCCTATACAATTGTTAAATAGCCTAAAATAAAAAGAAAAATAACGTACTTCCAGAAGCTCCAGGGTACCTGTGCTTTCAGATAGGAGAGGAATTTTGCAGTTATACTCTCCATCACAGGTGGCTCAGTTTTGATAACACACAGGGATTTATCCATTCAGCTTTCTTCTTTTGAGAGAGATTTTGGAAATGAAAGTCAGACTGCTGATAGAATCAGTTCTTCCTGGTTGCAAAAGCAGGCATTAGCTAGCAGGAATCCAATAGTCAACACTGGTCCATAAAGGCCAAGGCAAGTGGGCCAAGCTTAATCACTCCAGGCAAAACTCACTGAAAGCTAGCTTTGCAGGTTACACAAATCAAGAGAAGCTTAATTGCACATATGTAATGCGTTTTAACCGATACTGCAGGTGATAATTGCCATGAGGCACTAGAAAGAACTTATTTTCCCTATTAACATTATTTAGAAGACCTAGAATTCATTGCTTTTCAATATAAGTTGTTTTTAATTAAGAGATATTTTCTATGAATAGAGGGTATAGCTTTGAGGCCCTCAGTGTTCTTGTGTTTTTATATTCTGTTTTTATTTTCTGAGATAAATATGTATTTTCTGAGACTTGTACTTACGTAAGATTTATTTAGAGTACCTCTATTTTTCTTTTCATAATGGCAAGCACAGTTTTACAAACATTTCTTAATTAACAAATAGGTTAATAATTAATGAATGGGTTAAGTGCCTTGTATTATCATCAGTCCTCAGGTAATACAGTTCAATCACTGTATTCATACTACTAAATGATTATAGACAGTTTATTTTCTAGTCACTCACTTTAACAGAGTAAATGTTATGAACTAATGTAAATCTCTCTAAACTCACCAATTAACCAGTGACTACGCCTTGAATTAATGAAACTTGCCTCTATTTTTTAGTGTTTAGTGTTCCTGGTTACACTGGTCTATTCTTTGTTTCCTCCTATTTCTTAAACTGCTTATATTTAGTATTATTCAACAGGGTATTGACCATCTCCAAAGAAAGACTCCCTTAGCCAAAGACTGTACAGATTATGATCAACTATGTGTAATATTAGATAATTCATATTTAAGGAATTATCCCCAATGATTGCAATAACTAGTTTCTATAACTTTATATACCCTTCAAAGGCCCATGATATGCTCTACATTTTTGCGAGAACTTGGCTCTTATCAGAAAGGAAATAGAAACACATCCCCTAAGGTGTCTGTATGTTATTAAAAACAGCGGCAACGTCCTCTTACTTTCTTCAGACTTCATAATTTTCCTTGGGCATCTGATAAAGGATGTTAAAATGTATTCAGTTGCTTGTTGATATCAATAATGTTTTATTAATAAAACCAATCTTCAGATGTTCAGGTTTAAATATCAGTGTTGTCTTCTATATTCTTCTACAATAAGTGAAGTCTAGGGAGACTCTGAAGAAACTCAGGTAGACATATTTTAACAACCTTTGGTGTTTATTGAGATTCATGGAATCCTCTTCTTAATAGCTATATATATAATTTTTTAAAAGCTCGAATAAATTCCTGTTTTGAAGGCAGAGAATGTAAAGCACAAAAACCATCATGCTCAAGGCCAGGGCTGGTCTCTTCCAGGACAGATATTGCAGCCTGGGGATTGTGACAATATCAGTCCTCAAAACAACAAACAACTATGACATTAAATAATGCCACTACATAAATATATTGGATCATTCGTTCCTTGCTTTACATCCAGGCTTTTTAATTAGCGTATAAGGCTCCAGTATCGCATAGATCAAACAGAACAGGTACGATGTACTTGCATGGTAAGTAAAATGGTGTTGTTTAACTTTAGACATTATTAAATGCCAGCCCTTCCGTAAATTGAGTGTGGTGGTAAAGGCAGAGATTGGATTCTTTTCTGGTGAATAGTTCTTATTAACTTAAGTATTGATTTTATACCAACTCAGGATATGATCAAATGCTTTTAAAATAATGCATTGCAGTTTAACCGTCAAAATGTATTCTTTTAAACATAGTAACTTTTCATTTTGAGCAGATGGACAAAGCTTTTTTCTTTTATGTGGAACAAAAGAAAAACTTCAATTAAAACGTTCAGAATTGCAGGCACCAAGTAAGGGAGGCTTAAAGATGTTTGGTCTAGTTTTATCTCAAAAGGCATTCATTCTCCAGCAGCTCAGTTCTCACTGGTATTGCAGAGACAAATTGTCTCACCTTAGTTTCAATGGAATGGCACCTTTTTAATTCATATAGGCACAATGATTATTTCCTCCTACCAGCTAACGATTTTAAAATGAATAACCCAATTATTCGGCATTATAGTGCAACTTGGTCTGTGGGCTGTACAGCATTCAGCATGAAAATAAACAGACAAAGCACACAATAAAAAATGGTGAGGGTCATAGGCATGAACACAGTCATGCGTATATTAAAACCAAAACAGAAACTAAACTTCTACCTTTCCTTACCTCAGACGATAAGAAAAACAAATGATGGATGTCTTGGATACCTTTTCATGTGGTTATTTCGATTCCTTTGAACCTCTGCAGGTAGTTAAATACCTTCCAAAAAAGCTAATTTATGTCAATATTTGCATGGGTATAAGTGTCTATGGCAAGTCCTAGCATGCTAGGGGCACAACAAAAAAATTTAGCTAATCTAAGAATTAAGATCTTTAAGTAACCCAAGAAATAGGAAAAAAATTGGTACCTTCTGGTGGTAAGAATTAGTCGGTGATGTGTTCCTTCCCAAAACAATGGACCAGCAAATCCACAGATCAAGAAGAGGAGCACAAGAAGAGGGGTTGTAAGGGATGGCGGTTTGTATGTGCATGACCTGATGCTAGCCACCACGGCAACACATTCAGTAACCTCTCAGCAGGGCTTATCATTTTGTTCAATGCTATGCTAATACAATCAAACAGAACTATTTTGGTTCAAAAGCCAGCTCACATCAGTCTGCAATGCATCGTATAAACATACTCTTTGCTCCCCAAAGTCCAATTAAGTCATCCAAGCTACTACAGAAGAACATGGAAGCTGAAACGTGAATGCTGGTAATAAGCACAAACACAGGTTAATTTTAAAGCGTGATTTCCTCCCCCCCACCCCCAAGAACTGTCTTTAAAAAGCTGGATAGAGCAACGAGGCAGAGTGGGCTGTATAAATACTAGAACGCTTTCAAGGTGTTGACAGGATCTTTTCAGAAAGGAAGTTAAATTAGGTCTCCTCTTTGCTGTTAGGAAACATCTACTAACAGGTGGGATTCATCAGAAAAGAGAGAGACCATTTGTTGGCATTTTAACAAACTGCAATTTCAAGTCTCTTTAATTAAAACATTACAGTGGAAAAAATAAAATAGCTCTCATGGGAATAATCACATTTCATTATTTATGTAAAACCAGCATTTATAAATATTGAATTGCAGTGATACATCCCCATATGTCAAGTTTCTATCCATCTCAATAGTCACTAATTATTAGCAGAATTAGTTGTGATCTATTTTGATCCTAACAAGAAACAAAGTAATTAATGCCAAAAGAAACCCCAAAATTAATTCCAGTTGGACTGATTTGCAACACTGGCTGCAATTTTCAGCTTTACATCATCACATCAACTGCGAAGAGGGCATTTCACCCACAGGGAGTGCTGAGGCCTGCTCTAGTTAAAAGATAGCTTAGTTTCTGAGCTGGCTTCCTCCTCTGTTTCCCAAACATTCACCAGAGTCAATGATAAAGCGACACTTCTAGTGACTATTGTTTCATTTCCACAAGCTGCCTTTGCCAAACTGAACACAGGTCTGGATTTGCTACCAAAGCATGTCCCAGAGTATGAAAAGGAATTACTTGAATTCGCTCTGTTACTGAAGAAGAGATTTAGGAATCTGCGGGCACCAACAATTTAAATTTAAAGCTCCCAGCTGCCTCACTGCTGTGTCAGGAAACGCTCAGCAACACTTGAGTCTGAATGCCTCGGCACCCACCCCATGCCCAGCAAGGCATTAGTGGCCAGGCTCTAGACATGCTTCTGCTGGTGCCATCTGCAGCATCTGAGCCAACAGGTACTCCTGTCTGAAACAACATCCCCTTTTAGGGGACGGCTAGAGCAGCATCTCACCTGGGATTAATTCACTTCGCTGTGCAAGGAGGTTCAAATCTTTAGTTCTCCCTTTCCATCTGTTTTATAAAGCAACTCTTTCTCATGGAATACATACACAGTCATGGGATGACATAGATTGAACAGGACTTTTCAGCTCTCCCAGAGAAGTGACCACTGGTAGGTTAGGTGGTTATATTCATTTTCTTTCAGTGCAAAAATTAAGAACAGTCCACATAATCAGAGACAGCAACAATTAAGTTGACTCGTTGGACATAAATCTCCGTGCACATTGCTGCAGTAAAGCATCTTGACTTACTAACCAGTATAGACTTAGCTCAGGCATTTCTAACCTGGACCTGAATTGCAAGATGTAATGGATATCTGCCTTCCCAGAAGCAGTAGATACCAGGCTCCAGAGTTGTGCTCCAGTAGTTTGATACCTAGTAGCGTGCATTCAGCTGTTCAGTCCTGTTATCTCTACAGAATAGCTGAAATGTATTTTAATAATATACCGCACATAAATATCACACCACACATAAACATCAAGCACACAGGGGGCTCTACAGAATAAGATGAGTAAAGAAGGAAAATAAAACACATACTACAGACAAAACAAAAAGATCATGCAAAATATTTATAATTTTCTGATTTCCACTTCAACTGTTTTACAGGGAAACTCCAGGGTGACAGTAATTGATCCATTCAGAACTATTCAGATAAGCGTGAAGAGTTTCTCAACTGACACTTGAGTGTGAGAATCTTTTCAACAGGTGTAGTAACGCACTCTGATTCTATGAGCATTTACTGCCTGATTCTAAGGCTGAGAAGTTTTTGGCAGTTGGAGAAAACTCAGAATTTCATTGTCCAGTACTTTGCTTCCCCTACTATCTTCCCACCAGTTGAAAGGAAAGAGAAATCCTTTTAGAATTTTGTAGTAGCATTAATAATTGATTCTTTTGCAGATAACAGGAGAAAAGGGGTTTTCTTTTTCCTCCTTTTTTTCCATTTTCATGTTTTGTAATTGAAGCATGTGCTTTTTATCTAGATCCAAAGTGCTTCCTAACTGTTAGGAAATTCAGGGAACATTTCCAAATTCTGCTCAGCTTCCTTAATTAAAATTGTTAAACCAAGATGAGCATCCCTATGGGAAACAGATATGACTTTATTCAAGGTTAACATTCTTTTAACCTCTCTCGGAGCCGGTCATGTTGGCCTCCGCAATTTGAGTGAGGTCTTACTAGCATTGATGGATTACTCTAGCAAAATCCCTTCTAGTTAAAAGCATCTGAAAGACACCCAAGGGGAGAAGTAGCATTAAAATACAGATGTATGTATTTATTGCCAAGTAGGGACTGCCTCAGAAAGTAGTAAATCAAAGATAATTCACAGGTTCTTATGAAACAGGAAAAGACAGTGGAATGGTAAATTTTCCATGGCACTTGAACCAAGAAAAAATGCTAGTTTGAAGGAGAAAATCATAACAGATTACTTAGAGATGATCATCACTTCAGGATGCTTATGGAAGAATGAAAAAAGCTAAAATGCATGCGAATCTGTAGAAGCCAGTATTCTAGATAGAAACTATTTAGGCTCTATTCAAGAAACCGCTTAAATATACATGCTTTACTTAAATTAGTGATTATGTATTTGTGACAAAGATCACAGTCTCATGTAAATCAGTATTACTTTGGAATGAAAAACTAAGTCAAAATAAATCCCTCTTATTTGCTAACAGATATAATAATTACCATAGTTGCACATTTTAGGCTTAATGAAAATGGTGATAACTCGACAATCTGAATTTTAATAGCATACTCTTAAATAGAGAACTATTATAAGTGTAACATTATTCAGATATTGCAACAAAATATAGCATAATTGGTGGCTTTCAACTAGGCAATCTTGTACTCCTCAGGAAGAGTTTAATATGCTACATCAGCTCCCCGTGAAGTCATTGAAGTCTCTCCATTGATTCTGGTAGAAGATGAAATGGATCCATCCGTGATGGCTTTGACCTTTTATAAGGTTGGGAGCCAGTATTGCACTAGAATAATCCTCAGCCAAAGCATATCTATAAATCACTTTTTTCGAAATGCAGCCATCTACTAGAAGGTAACATTCTTGCATGAAAATGCAGATATGAAAACCTTCTCCCTTGGAGTTAATAATAAGAATTCTCTCCTGCAACAGGACTGGAAAAATTTAAGACAGAAATCAAAGTCATCAGTCTCCTATAGCTTACAAAGCCAGTGAAGGTAGCATGCTAAAGGTCCATCAGTATCTGCAGCCAGTTTTGGACAACTAACATCATATCCCCCTGCCCGTGGTTCAATGAGCAGGTCAGTGATGACTCGGGATCAAGCCTGGATTCTATAACAAATCAGCTTATCAGCTTCTGCGGATAGGACTGTTAAGCCTTAGACTAAGCATAATAACAATTTCAAAACATTAGCGTTTTCTTCCAGATGGAGAGCTCGGTTTTCAGTTGTTCTGTAAATGCATTAAAAAGTTTCTTCTTTACTAGTAGAGGGCTGATCTTTAGAGAAGTCAATAAAGTTTCACCTGTAGACAATCAGTCCAGAATACTTCCCAAAAAGTTTAGTAAAATGCCTCAGTTTTGCAAGCTGATTTAAGTGAAATAATCCCTACAAAATTAACTACTTCCAAGCTGAAGTCAATAAACATATACTGATGCTGATATGAACACTAAGGATTGCATTATATCATGCATACAGCAGAGTCAGTGTACCTGACTGTGCACAGTATACCAACTGGCACTGTATGCTGTGTTTCCTTCAGGGCTATGGCTGGGCAGAAGCTGCTTTTCACTGCGTACTCCCTGGACACACAGAGCTGTTGCTACCTCCCTAAGGACACCTGAGCATGTGCTCCCATGTCCTCACAGAAGATGAATATAAACTCCAGGAAGGATCCAAAAAGACAACACAGAGTGAACTTCCAAAAAGGTTTTAAAAGATTGTATGAGAATAAACCTGAAACTCCTGACCCACCTGACAAGCCTGTGTAAGAGGCTACCTTATTCTACTTTGTTCAAGTAATAGTCAGCTTTTCTGAATCTTTGTGGTCAATCTTAAAGCATACTCGCTTTATAGAAAAGGTAAAAGTTGTATCTTGCTCAGCTCAGGCCCTGTTACAGCATGGCATCTAGACCTGGAAAAGCAACTAAGGAACATAACGTGCAATTCAATTTACACTATTTATTCCTTATGTCTGTGTCTTCTGCATCCACTTGCAAAGTTTTACACCTCTTTCCTCTAAATAGCACATTCCCCTTTTGATGTTAAGGCAAAAAACTGAAGCCACCATCAGTTTCATAGGTCGGTAGAGATCGCCTTATTAGTGATACTGATAGGTGGGATGACATTTTCAAACAGGCAAAATACTTTTTACACACAATTTTAAATAATGTATGGTAGCCAAAGTATTTATAGTGAATTGAAAAGAACTACTAAGCATACCCCACAGTTCCTTTACAGGATGTTACAAATGCCAATTCCTCATACGCTTTAGGGGTTTTGCAGATGTCACAACAATCTCATCACAGTGACAGGAAAACTCTGTTGAGACCATGCATTACAGTGTCATGATGAAGTGAAACAATGTCTGCAACAGCCTGCAGAGACCTGCTCTTACTGTGGCAAAATTACGGCAATACGCTTCTATGCGAACTATTCAAGCCAATAGGGTGTACTTCTGTTTATCACAGCACTTTAGTATTAAAACTAGTTCAAAATAACGTAGAAGTATGCAAACCTATAGAACAAGGTAATTCTACTACTACTCACTATAATTACTGTTAATGCTTAAACTACTTTCTGTTCTTTTGTATATCAGGACATATGTCCATCTTGTGAAGAAACATTGAAAAGTAAATAATATTAGGTACCAACTGGAAAATAATTTTTATCAATAGTGAACTAATAATATATATCCATACATTTTTGTGTGCCCTTGTGTTCAGTATCAAAACCTACAAGTAGAGAAGTAGACAATTTCATACTAGAATGAATATTTTGAAGCTTGTTTTCTTTTATATCTCCCAAGTATAGGTTTGTGCTTGCGTACATATGTGCTTATAAGATCATTCCTGTCAACGCTGGTAGTTACCACAGAAGATAGCTCTGCTATATACACTAAACAGACAGATTTTGATCTAAATTTCTATTTGCAACAGGATTTTTACGTCCACAATCCTTCGTGCTTCCCCATTACAGTTCCATCAGCGTCAGCAGAATTAAAGAAAGATAAGTTAGTCCATTCTTTGAGAGTTCAGTTTTTTCAAAAACTTTTCTCTTTCGAAGTCCTAATTTCAGCTGACATTAATGTCATGGAAAACATTATGTGAGCTAATGTAACAATAAACCATTCTCCAGCAATCAGACTCCAGAGCTCGTTACTTCTCACCCCCAAGGCGTATGTCTATCAGAGACTACTGCAGCTGACATGGAGCTCTCTGATATAGTCCCAAGGCAAATCAGTCAGGTGAGATTTTGCACAAAGCAGCACTAGTCAGCCTGGAAGAAATGCTAGTAAATATTTGTTTTCTTTTGCTCTGTACTGTTTTTCACTGTGCCAAACTAATGATAAATGATACAATGAAGCACTACTTTATCATGAAGTAAATTAACTTCACAGTTAGTTTAAAACAAAAAGATGTGAGTGATGTTCTTTTGTTAGAAAATTGTATATCAAATCCTATAATCCACTTATTTTCAATAACTTGGCTCTTTGGAAAGAAATAAAAAAGAAAACCTAAAACAGATGCATTTGTCAAATATATTTGCTGGCAGAGTGACACAGGAACTCTAAACAGGGTATTGACGTAAAACTCATCCACACACTGCAGGGCTAGTGCCATTCCCTTCCCAGTTTCCCCTATAAATTCACAGGGGTATCTCAGTAGTAAGGCAGCTTTGAACACAAGAACGGGTCATTAAAGTAAACGCTGTACGCTCTGACAGCTTGAAAATTCACTAAAATAGTAAACATTAGTTCTGTAAAAAAAAGGATACTTGGAAATCAGCTTGGATTTTGCAGTCAAAAACCTTATTTTATAGTATAGCATATTTTATAGTATCTAAAACAGTTAAAAGTTATTTGGAATGCTTTAAGGGGAGGGATTTTATCCTCTGATATATATTTAAGAAAGAATTCACAAGGAAGTCTCCTAACAATTCTAAAATAATTTGAAGGGCTGTAGCATAGGATGTTGCAGGAAAACGTTCACATCACATAGGATGGCACGGTGAAAAAAATGACCAAAACAACGGAAAGAAAGAACGTCAGTGCTTATTTAACAAAATCATCACACTTCGTAAGCAGGTCACTCAGAAATGATGCGTATATCACTCCATATAGAAAATTTATTTAGAGACACATCAACTCTCTAGGAACCTAGCTGTAGAAGAAAATCCTTTTGCTGGCATTTTCATTCGGCCAGTGAAGCTGCACTGAAAGATGGTGTGGTTCTCTGACATGCCAGAATTGTACTGGATCTGAAAAAGAGATCCTTGGAAAACTGAAAATCTAGCTTTGTGTCTTCCTATGTTTTAAGAGGCAAAGAAGAAAAATTCCACCCTCGAAAGGATAAGCAAGGCAATAGGGCACCAACAATGGTCCCAGAAATAGTTGTTAGCTGCAAAAAAGAAACCATGACCTCCCCTGAACAAATTACTGGTAGTTCCCAGGTGAATTAATAGTTAAGCTTTGCAGTTACTGCATTCTCTTGCGTCTTGTTTTTCTTCATCTATGCCTAGGACAAAAGGATTATTTGAAATGTTAAGTATAAACAGCTTTGCTTTTATTTACATTCACACCAACACCATCTGAAAAGAGCATGGAAACAGCGAAACTGCAAAGTGCTTCCGAAACTGCAAAGTGCTTCCGCTTTGCAGAAGAAAGATGCATTAGGAAGATAATGTAGAATCATTAAAATCTGATCACTGTCCATCTGCTGACAGTTTTGAACTCTGTAGCTAGTCCATAGCTCTTAGAACCACAGAACAATGTATCTATGGGTGAGTGATCTGGGTCTTTAATCATGACAAGAGCTGTCAAACTTGGCTTGTTGGTTGAATACTTATACCAAATGCTTATACCCAAATATTTAACAGTTAGATCCTAGGACAGTCTGCAGATTTATAAATGCCTAATAATCCTTTAATTTTTAAACCAATAAATTTAGATCTGGGAATTCTTAATAAGCATGGAAAGCTCTGTTTTGATTTTTTTAATGTAATTTATTTGCTTTAGCAGCTCAGCCCACCCTTTCATAGCAGCAAATCAGATGTTCTGAAGAACTTGTCTATATGCCTTAACACATAATTGCTCAGGTTTTTTGCCTTGTTTCAAGTCTAATCTACTTTTTTATTTTTCTGTAACTGCTAATCTTCCAAGTCTACTTTCATAACATCAAAGCACTTTAAAAGCAACACTGTGTGGAAATCGACTCACCTGAGGTAAATTTTAGTCTCAAATTATGCTCTGCTGTTTCTGTGTCTATTTTTTATGTTTCCACTTTTATCATCTGCAGTACTAAGAATCAGTTTTGAAAATCTATTGGGATTTTTTCTTCTTCATTCATGAGCCTAACTATGCAAGTCAGCTAGCTCATATTGGAAAACATCATCCTACCACATTTATTGGATGCATATATGTGACACCAGATACAACGAGCAGAATTGTATTTTCTATTTCCATGTACACCAAATGAAAGTGATATTTCACACAGTGCTCAGAAAAAACTCTATTTGAGCAGTTGTCATCTTTCAGTCTCAAAAATCATCATTTCCTTTAGATGCATAATTATTATTAGGCCTTTGTTTACAAAGAGTTTCTGTTTCAGAGAGTTTAAAACTGATTAGAGACAATGAGAAAGATTTTAAAAAATTGTTACCTGTTCCCTTCAGTTGTAACATATTTCTGGAGTAAACTAAAAAGCACTTGGGTGACATGGAACTGTGTCCTCCAGCAGAATGAGTCTGTAAATAGGAAGACAATGGGAATTACTTGAATCAAACTCAGAACCATTATTACTAGCCAAACTTTACTATAAGAGGAATCCAAACTGCTGTCTGGTTCTTAGCTTAGGGTCTAACCCTATAAGCCGCAGGAATTAATGGATGCACTGACATCAACTGGAATGGGAGAAAACTTTTCCAGTATTAGCATTTTATAGAAACAATGACCTTAAGACCGGAACATTTTCTGGCCATTAGTGCCAGAGCCACATCTAATTAAATTAAAGCAAGCGGCAGTTCAATTAACTATGATTTATAGTGTTTAATGTACCTATTTGCATATTTATATTTTACATATTACTGTATTTCAGCAATCTTTTTCAGTTTTCCCTTCATATAAATTCTTTTGACATCAGCAGAAACAAAATCTCAATGGCTCAATGCTCATGTGCCTTTTAAAATCACAGTTTAAAGGAATAGAACTTAAAGCCTCACGCAGTGAATTTAAGGTAACTTAATACAACAGAAAGCCATTTTTTTTAAACTCTTTGTTGTGTATATTTATGCTTGGTTTTGGGATCTGAGCCAGCAGACTGCCTATAAATACCTGGTCACGGAGCATTAAGACAGATTTTTCCAAAAAATAATTCACTGTTTTTCAGCCTGTAAGTAGGAGTAATTATAATTTTTGCATTTGGAATATTAGCATATTTAGTTACAATTATTTGAAAAACAAAAGATTGTTTCACCTTTACATAAAAATAAGCCCTAAAATTTGGTCTTTTTTGTTTGGTATTTTGAGCTTTTGAGAAGTATAAAGTGTTGACAACTATGCATCCTCTTGAAGACAGACAGATACTAAGGGCGGCTAATAATACACAGCAGCTTATCAAGCTAATAGAATGCTGTAATAAAGAATTTCCCTATAGGTAGTTCTGAAAACATCTTATATCACTCATTTTAATTATAAGATTCGAACACCAGCAAATCAGTAGATAGTTAACCGCCATCTTTTCTTATCTCCTAAATTCCTAAGCTTGCCGTAACTGTTTTTTCTTTAACAAAGCAGGAATGGTAGTTATTCTTGTTATTTAATCAGAAAATATGATGCGAGAAAGCTCTCATAGGAAAGCTGCACTAGTTCCATGATTTTTTTAATGGAAAAAGGTTTCTGAGGTTCAAGGAAGAAATTCTGCAGTAAAATTCCTGACAATAGCATATAGTCTTATTCCTGGAAGCAGAGCAAATATGCCAGTTCTTACTTTGAACCCTCTCAATATTCAATCTTCAGTTAGTCTCTCAACAGGTCTTGCAGGAGATTTATACACATAGCTCAATATTCACTGGACCAGTGAGAGGTAAAGATTGAGTTCATAAACCC
Organism: Struthio camelus; assembly: GCF_040807025.1. Taxonomy (NCBI): domain Eukaryota; kingdom Metazoa; phylum Chordata; class Aves; order Struthioniformes; family Struthionidae; genus Struthio; species Struthio camelus. Next base: position 31,515,243 of record NC_090945.1, read on the forward strand.
ATCGGTTAGGTTATTCGCTTAAGCTGTGGAAGAAGCAATCTCTTGTCTGGACCACCTATAGTCAGGTAGGATATGGAATTATTATTTGACTCTTCCATACGACAGGTGACTGCATTGACTATCAGGAAAATGATTTAAAGTGTGTTTGTCATCTTTCGGAATAATTTCAACACGGGAGAATTTTGAATATTCTGCATAGAAAATATTTTGTGGAATGGAAAAATCTAATCCCTTACAAATTTTCCATTTTTCCTTTATTTACATTTTTCAACTTATGAGTAGTGGGCAGAGTTATGTTGTCAATAACTTAGTTCTCAGCTGTAAACATAACGTTGAAGAGCAGAAGATTCACAATATTTATTTAACTATCTTGTGCGCTTGGTAACAAAACAACAGTACTTAAAAAATTCATACTGGAAACAACAAAGCAGGAAGGAAAAAGTGATTGGTTTCATAACAAAATGGATTTAAGCTAAAACTATGAAAAGCCTCATTTTTAATGATTATCGCCTGTAACATTTTAGAGATCAGGACTGAATTCAAAGTTTTATGCAGGATTATAAAACTGACGATTGCATAAAACTAGTCTACTCAAAACTGTTGACATTAACAAAAAGACTTCACAGACCTAATCAAAATGCTTACGAGTCAAGCCTCTGGCAAAAAATAGTACTGAACTACCTAGATCACAGAAAGAAAGAAAACAGAAAGAAAATATGTATATGGAAGGGAGAACAACTGCAAAAAATAGAAACTCTCTGGCACACTATCATGTACAATTTTAAATACCAGCAAAATAGTATGTATTCTTAATGCACTCTTACATTATATTCCAAAATTGAATTAAATAAAACTATAAATTTGATATTAACACCTGTAAGACTTACACACTATATTTTCATACGTTGTTAATTCTGCCTAAAAAATGCTTTAAGTAAAACTGAAATATATAAAGCAAAGTTTTTTTATTGTTCTTCTGGATTTAACTTAGACAAGCATGCATAGACAATGTATCAAGCCACGCATGTGAATACTCCAGGAGATAGAGGAATTGATGCTTGTTACATATAAACAGAGGAGGAAGGTATGTGAGAGACAGCTTACAGAGGAATTCAGCTCCCTGGCTCTGATAAAGAATAATTAGTTTAATTTCTGTCATTAAGCAACATCGAAAAAAACAGCAAGACAAGCCAATCATCTTTTAATAGTGCTATTTCCACTGATGTCTTTAGGGATTAATGTCTGTTATTTCTCCATATTTCTTTTTAGCAATTAGTACTTTAATATGGATATCTGATTTACGAATTTTTAAAAGATACAAGTAGATTGTTTGCAAAAAGGATTCACAGCCTAACAAAATAAAGAATACTGATTCACGTTCTATTAATACTAATGAAAAATCAGCTGATATTACTGTGAACAGAACTGGACTTTTAGGAGAGTTTCAACATGTTTCCAGGTATCAGTAGCTTCAAGTACATCAATAGTAAATCAGTGACTGCCATGCTGATTACCAGGCATAAAGATTTCTTATCCTATTTTTATACAATTATTCTTCAGTTATTGGACATATGATAGGACATATGATGTCAGCTGAGAAATATTCTATCAACTGCATGTGTGATTTTTGTCTCTAGATTAGCTGAACCAACAGTAGTAAAAAAGAGAGTAATAGCTTATGGAAGAGGGGAGAGAGCTATTTCATTACTAGCTTGAACTTCACAAAGTGCTAATTTTTATTTCTATAACCTCCTATTTTTAACATTAAAACATCGTGCAAATATCTGCAATAGTCTTTGGCTCTCTAGTACTTGTTAGGGTAGATATTCTTTGTCCTTCAGTGCATGACACTGAATTGACAGCTCTTTTGGAGGATCTCATAATTTAGGCGTACAGCACACACAGCTAACTATGGAGTTTAGAAATCTAACTTCAGACACTGAGTTCTGAAAAAAAAAATTTATTTGTTCTAAAGGCCCTTGAAGGCAACAGAACAGAAGTTACTGAGCTTACTGCCAGGGTAACTGACAGCAACTTAATAGCCCTCTGGCCATTAAATATGCAAGAACTTATATTGCATGATCTAATGGTTGCTCAAGCCTTTAAGTACATAAAATATATGAAACTCCCTGAAATGACAAGAGCTTGGCTCTTATATATTTACTTCTGCATTTACTAGATCCTGGAGGTATCATCTTTCCTGGAATAAGCCTAAACACCAGTGGGGGAACTTAATTGAGCCCTAGAAATTCTGCAACTTTTTGCTGACTATTTTAACAGAATAGATTCAAGGGAGTCTGTGATCTATTTTCTTGAGTAAAGTATGAATAGATTTATGGCATTAGCCTTATAAGAAATAATGGCATGGTAGCAAATCAATGACATGATTGTGCAAGATGCTAAAGATCCTGGCCCAAGTCCCAAAGAGCTCTTCATTATATGTTTAGCTAACAATACGTAGTTTGTTAGGCAAACACTTACTTAAAAGTTAGATTTTCTTAAAGAATTCCTAGCTAGATTCAAAGGTATTTAGCTCCTATTTAAAGATCAAGAAAGATCATATATTTCCTGAGTTCAGCAGTAGATCTAGTAGGAAATTCTCATGCAGAACATTATTCCACTTGAAAAGACCAGGTCACTGAAATTAAGGCAAGATAAAAAAGGGTCTGTAACAGCCTCCAAGCTGTGTGCTGGGAAAACGAATTTTTGAAGTAGCTTAGGGAAAGCAGAGAGAGCAAGATGGGAGGATGCAAATAAATAAATAAAATCCTAAAATTTTCTTACAAAAGCATTTCTCACTAAAGAAAATCCTCACTTTAGTGAGGATTTCTCACTAAAGAAAAGAGAGAGAGAGGTAGTGGGAAAGAAAGGAAGGTAGATACAGACATTTTACTGAGTAATAAGGCTCTGTAGTCAGAACATTCATACAGCATGTACACACAAAACAAGTTCCTGCTCCAATTCAAACAAATCTTTAGGATTTTTTCTAATTCCAGAACATTTAAAAGGGTTATTTTACTTTAACTTTTATTAGATTTAACTTTGATAGGTCAAGTATATATATGAATAACCTCCGCAACACATCATAACTGAAATCAGACAAAAAATCCTCTACTTTATGCCTGTGAGAGTGAAATTCAGTAAGACTACCTTGTTTTTAACAACTTGTGCCTGTACAATGCCTGAAAAGGAACCAAAAAGCAAGCAGGACTTTTTTCAGTCTCTGTACGGTTCAATATTTTCAACAGTACTGCTCCAATTGTTTAAAGAACTTAACTTTGATTGTATACACTATAATATTTAATCCTAAATTATGCCTACTTTATAAATGAACCAAAGTTAATACGTTTAGCGTTTCACACGAGTTGAAGCAGTGTCAGATCAATTTTGTCCCTTCTGACTTCTGCCTTTGACTGCAGAATTATTACAAACTGCCTTAAGGCATACCTTTCCTTTTAATAACATACAGGAAATACAAACCTTCAAGTGTAGTTATTGTTCCGTATTATGTAGCAGAAGAGAAGTAGCATGTAGTTATTAAATTGTCAGACACTAAAACATACATAAATCATAGCAAAGCTTATAAAATGCTGTACACCAGCCAAAGTTTACAATTTCAGGGTAAGTTCCAGGAGACAAAGAAACAACTAAATGTCAAAGACCCAAGTGACAATCACCTGCATGCATGAACATAGATATAAAACAAAAAATAATGTGATTTATGACAGCGTGCAACTCCCAGCATACCTCATAGCAAGCAGCAAACTGGAGAGGAAGCTAGCTGCAGACCTGGTAGTTTACTTCCTGATAAGATAAAATCAATTAAAACAATTTAGCTTTGCAGACAGGGTCTCTTCTTTGTAGGTATTTGAACCGTATGTTTCCTTTGACATAAGGCAATTCTTATCCAAAACTGAGCTTTTGAGCATGGTGTGTGCTGTTCGTTACATATTATAAGCACTTATAAATTATACATTACAAAACAGACATGATATGTTATAAACTTATATGTATATTCTAAAAACATTAAAAAAATGGAGAGAACATATGGAATAACTATCTAAAAATCACTATATAAATAATTCATTCTACTTAAGCCCTCTAAAGAATAAGGAGTATTCTGGAATATTGGAATAATCAAAGTTATGTCCTCAAAATAGACAAGCAATTGAGGCATGAGTCAGTAAGTTATGAAAATATTCCAGCTTTTATTTCCAGCTCTTACTCAAGCTCCCAGTTGTGAGTTTCCAAACTTTGTCAAGACTTGCCATGCCTCTACTTCTCCTGACACTTTTTACGTATCTTATCTTTTGGGGGAAAGTGACTGTCACCTACCACTGGTACAAAGATACATCAAGTATCCAAGCAACTTCAATCAAATCTACAAGAGCTGGTCACTTGAAATGCTTCATGGATCAATAACTTGATATAACTGCAAAATAAAAAGACAAGTATTACATTAAATACATATTTTATCAAATACAACTTTATTTTGCAGTATAGCTAAAATTTAAGACCTTTGAAAGAAACAGTTCATGACACAAAAACTCTTTCTGTAGAAGAAACTTAACATTCCCTACAGCAATAGTTTTCTTTTACATCATAGCATCTGAAAATTGTCAGATAGGACTATTTCAACCAGTGGCCAGTGATTCTTTAATCAAGGATATTGCCCTACACATCTGACATTCCTTTAACACTACCAGCCCATCAGTTGCTTTTTGGCTTATATTTGGTCCCCGTTAGCAATATGAACGGTCAGCTGCTGTTGATAGGTAGCAAGCGTGATCCACATCAATTGTATCAATTATCTGCAATTCTAACTGTTATATATGAAGTGACGATGCCTAACAAGTTATCCTAGCAAAAACAGCTTACAGACATAAACCTCAATTCCCAGTTATGTTAATCTGCATCTGTATGACTGAGAGCAGCTTAATACTTTATGAATACTAATTCTGATAAAATGGGCACCAAAAAGCATAAAACTTTGGATTATGTGTCACAATTAAATCCTATGCTAATCTTTACATTAATATCAGTACTATTGCTAATGCTATGTCCTGAATGAGACAGATAAGTTTTCAGCCCATGAATGGCAAGCATTTTTCATGTTGTCTCGGAAACAACAGCCTACAATTTTGCAACAAAAAGCCCCAACCCAGCCAAACAAAACCCCTTTCAACAATATAATTTAAATAGGCAAGTTTTCTTGTGTAAGTGAAGAGTGGGGATACTGTGATGATTCATTCTCAACTCTTGTCTAAACCATGGAACTAAAATATTACTTTTTCCGCTAACCACAAATCTAGCCTATAAGATGTAGCAGCAATGGCTACTTTTCATTCACAGCATTTTAATGAGAGTTAAGATCGTAGACACACCTAACAAACCCCCGGCTCCTCACCTGACTCTAGCAGCACTGGCTCTTCAGGAGCACAAACTGTTTCTAAATAAGAGAGAAGTGGCAATGATAACAGAAATTTTGTGCCTCCCTACATCTAAACAACTCATGCTACGCATAGCAACCTTCTGCATGAGAACAATTCACACAATCATCAGAAACGGGCTTTTTGCCCATTATGAAAATTATGAAATTTTAAACATTATGAAACATTATGAAAATTCTAGTTATAAGTAACATCAAAAAATATAAAGCTTAATTTGGATCATAATTATTTTCATAAAAACACAGATATTCTTTTGTTCAAAATATGTATTTTTAAGTTATACTCTACTGACAAAACATATCTTTATCACAGCACTGAAGAGCCAGTGGAACAATCAGAGATGGTCATTGCCATCAGAGTCTTTTAAATTTGATTACAATTCCCTCTTTTCCTAAAAAACATTTTTCTGCTTTACAAGTTCCAAAGTGAAGCTGATATTACCGTACAAGTCATAAGCCCTGAGGCTTCCGAGTCTATCAGTTTTAAAAATCATGGTGCTAACACATAAAGCAGTCAACAGACTTTGATATCATCATACTGGCATTCTCAGAAAGTTTGTGGCAATTATCAGATTCAGGAGAGCCATCCATATGCTGGAGGGCAGGGGCTGCTGTTCAGAGGGATCTCCACAGGCTGGAGAAATGAGCTGACAGGAACCACACAGGGTTCGACCCAGGCAAATGCAGAGTCCTGCATCCGGGATGGACAAACCCCGTGCAGCAGGACAGCGGCATTGCTGGGTGGGCAGAGAGCAGCTTTGCGGAAAAGGCCCTGGAGGGAAGTCCTGGGGGGCACCAAGTTGAACACGAGCCAGCAGCGTGCCCCTGTGGCAAAGGCAGCCGGCTGCGTTAGCAGAGTGCGGCCAGCAGGCTGAGGGAAGGGACTCTTCCTCTGTTTGGCATCTGGCACCGCCTGCATCTGGTGTGTTGCGTCCAGTTTCGGGCTCCTGAGTACGAGGGAGGCATGGACATCCTGGAGAGTGTCCAGCGACAGGCCACCAGGGTGGCTGGGGCCGGAGCACATGGCCTGTGAGGGGAAGCTGTGGGAAGGAGGCTTGTTCAGCCTGGGGAAGAGTCGGTCCAAGAGTAGATCTTGTTGTCCACCCAGCTATGGGGTGGGGCTGCACAGAGAAGACAGAGCCAGACTCTGAGGTGGCACAGTGGAAGGACGAGAGGCAGCGAACACGAACTGAAAGAAGGAAATCTGACTCAATATAAGGAAAAAAATATTGTCATGAGGGTAGTTAAGCATGGGAACAGATTGCCCAGCAAAGCCAGGGAATTGCTGTCTTCGGAGGTGTTCAAGACTCACCTGGACGCAGCCCTCAGCAACCTGCTCTAAACTGACCTGCTTGGAGCAGGAGGTGGGAATAGATGACCCTGAGGTCCTTTCCAACCTATGTAGGTCTGTGATTATGTAGGCACTTCTGTGAGTTAATACACACTTCTTTTTAAGGATATAGTCTTCTATTACTCAATTAAAACTCCCTACGGCAGAAAACTAATTAGAGTAAAAATCCATTTGAAATCGATGGCAGTCTTGCCATAGCACAGATGAAGATGAGTCCAGATTGCAGAAGCAGGCTCTGTAAAATAAAAATGAAGTTAATGAGAAAGAGTAGTCAGTTCTAGTAGATTGACATTACTGAGAGATTTAAAGCAAGAAAAACATATAAATTAACCTGTGATTGTAAATGGGCCAATAGGGAAAGTTTAGACTCAATATAAGATGTTGGAGCCAAACAGCATTAGCACATTTAAGACTACCAACTCTTAAATGAAGCTATTAAAAAAAAAGCGATGACAAAAAAAAAAAAATCAGTAAAAAATAAGAGTATAAATTCAAAATGCAAAAGTCATCATAGTTAGCATCTGTGATTTGTTCTTAATTTATATAGTATTCCTCTCAAAATTTTATGTTAAGTCAAAAACAATGCATATTCACATCACCACCCATATATATGTGAAGTAGTTAGTATGTAAGCATTCCTTTAAGTAAACTAGAATAATCATGGATAAATTACTACTATTCAATATAAATAAAAGTGACATAAACTGGCTTAAAGCGATAGAAAGAATATTATTCCAAAAGAAAGTCAAACATATAGTAATTACTTGATGGGATAAAAATGCATATCTATGCTATCTAAAAATATGTATATCTATTTCTAAAATATCTATAGTATAGATAATTATCTGAAAAGCCTCACTGGCTTATATAATTGCCCAAAATAATGATTACATGAACTTTATATAAATTTTCCAACAGGCAACAACAGTTAAAATTTGCTTTCAGATTTAAATTTCATCAATCTTAACCAACATATTCTGTTAATTATTTTTAGTAGATGTACAAAATTAATTTTTTAATGTGGGTAGCCACTTATTCATACCTTATTCATGATCAAGATGTGAAATAAGGAATATTCAAATATTTTAGCTTTCTTCATCTCTTCTAAATTTTAAATTAACAGTAGTACACTGTGCAGTACCTACGAGTACTGGTAAAGTACTATCATAAACATTTGAAATATTTGTGACAGTAGGCTACCTAAATAAAATAATTTTTACAGTTTGCCCCAATGTAAGCACTTGTTTTTATGCATAAATTACACGTAGATTCTTCCTATAACAAAAAATTGCAGCTTACAAAAAATAGAGATGATAGAGTGGGGAACAAGTTTTATGAAATTTAAACATGAAAAACAACACTTTTGGCTCACCTGGGCTTATTTACATGCTTATTAACAGTAGGTTATAGAGGAAGGAAGATTTTATTCAACAAAGTATCTACTGTCCTCTGTTTCATTAACCTATCTTAAAACAGTATTAATGAAGTGTATAAGGGTTAGAAAGGAACTAGATGTTACAGATGCTGTCAAACAGAGGCCTAATTCCCGTGTCCGAGCAACTGATAAAGAAGAGAGAATGCACTGGAATGCACTGCGTAACTCCTCACTTTCTCAGTGATAAACTTCACTAGCAAAGGACCATTTTGCTATGTGCACTGCCAGATTTCCCCAGCCATCTCCATGAATTGAATGGCATTTCACAAATTTTACATTATATTGTACAAATTACGATTTCCCTTTAAGGACTTGCACATTTTTTTTTCCTCAAATTTTCAGTGATGGAAATACTGCATGTTAAGATGATCATGATTCTTTTTTCTAATTTTAATGCGTTGGCTAATTGTGTATTTACAACCATATGGAAGAAAAAATTACATATGTGGTTAGATGTTCACTCTCAATAAAGCTGTCAGCCTGCCTTGCAAAGGTCACATCACTGCTAGGAAATACCAGACAGCAGAAAAAGTCGTTGCATGCATCATTCATCTCTTCAAAATAACGATACAAATTGCAATATGTCCATTTGATTATATTTATAATTATTATTCATTATTATTACATGTTTCTTAAATCAGTTGGCCATCATGATGGCTTTCTTTTTTTTTCCATACTACATCTTCATAGGCAAAACTGAAGAAATGCAGTCCCATTCTATCTCTGTTCCCTAACTTTAATTTTTTGTTTCTTACCACAGAGATCACATTCCACACGGTGCAAGGAGACCATGGTGCAAGATCTTTTACACTGGAAAATATCTGCAGAAAGAGATTAGATTCATGCCAAGCCCAGAACATATAACTAACTCTGTTAGTTTACGGCAGTGAGAGTGCCAAGCCTATCCCAACACTGCGCTTCGAGGAAAACTACAAAGATGGAACTACCCCCAGTAACAAGGTTTTACCAAATCATACCCAGCAGAAATGTTATGGCCCTTTTAATACTGACCTCAATCATAAGTTTCTGTTTTGCACAGGGTCCTTTCCAAAACACAGAAAACTTTACAGATCAAAGCAGTGGAAGGTAGACTCAAAACAAAACCTTTCCAAATATCAGCTTCTCCAGATAAAACAGTCTAGTAAAATGCAGCTATTGCTTTTTAATCAAATAGGGATTTCCATGTTCCAGTGATTGCCTGTGTCCTTTACTGGCAAACAAAGGATGTTTTCCCATCCCCACATTACGTTTCCTTATATAAATATGTACCTGTCTGAATCCCACAAACACAAAAAATGCATACTTTGGTAAGCGAAGAGCTGGTTTTCTGGATGAATTATAGTGAGGACAGAGAAACAAGCAGTCTAGCTACATGTGAACACTTTTCAGAGGAGGGAAAAAAAAGGCAACCCAGGGTAAACATTTTATTTGTTCAGTGCTATTTTCATTACTGTTTTTCATACAGGAACTTGCAACAGGTAATGATGGTCATTCAAAGCTGGGTTATGTCTAATTACTGTAACATTTTGTTACCTTTGGAAGTGTCATATTAAGGTAAAAGCTGATGCAAAAAAAAACTCCAGGAATTGGTTTGTCAACTCAATTAAAACCATTCAAGTGCTTTTCTCATGTCTGTGATGTAGAAGTTTAACCTTGAGTATCTCTGTCACTGATGCTGAGCCCATGTAAATACAGAGGTTGCAAAAGCTTGACACAGTTGTCCACCCATTTTAATTCGAGCAGAGTCCGGTATACACTTTTCCACTTTCTCCAGTTCCATCTTTAAATAGCAGTGCCCGTGAGAGTCCAATTTACCAAGGGAGGCTAAAGGAGGTAAATACAAACGAAGGAAGGTAATGACGATATTAATTTAGAAAGAACAGAGAACATATTCAGTACATTAAATGAAGAAGTAAAAAGGATAGAAATTATAGATAGTAAAAGAAAAATAATAAAGTGCAATTTTAGACTGTACTTCACAGACAAGTTTCCCCCAATTAAGGTACACTGAAATGTGCAATAATCAGCTTAGCCTGACTAATAATTGATCATTGCTTTAGTGATCTATGAGACATTGCAAGCACAGAGAAGTTGAAGTGCCCCTAGAGATAGCTTTTTTTTTTTTTTTTAAGAATGTGGATAATGGAAAAAAAATTAAACTGTTTTATAGATATCTATTATATCTATATATATATAGATATATATCTATTTACCTCTATTAATAAACCTCTTTCTATATGGATAACTGTAAGTGAAGTTTTAATTAAGTAATATAAAGACTCAAGGGCATCCATCAATTTCTAATTGATTTAGTCTCCAGACTTGTCTGTAGGAGTCATCTAGGCTGAAAATTGTGAAAGGAGGGATACTGAGCAAACAGGTCACTTGTTTGATCTAATATGGAATTTCTTACAAATTACTCAATTAACATGGCAATAAATAACATGACCTTCCTCCTCACCCTCTGCATTTGGCATCTTTCTTCATTTATTTTTTCTTCCCATTGATTTAAGTTCCTTGTCCTGCTTCCACCTCAGTTTCAGCCATGCTCCTAACTTTTCTTACCCTTCTTTGATCCAACAGAGGAAGTACATATTTAAAGCAACTCTCACTTAGCCCTCAAAAAAAAAAGTATATTTTAAGGAAGAGTAAAAGTTTGAATGGGCAAAACCAAAGGTTACAAGCATTTACATAACTCAAAGGTTTTAATGATTACATTGACTATTCTTATGCTTTTTTCCTCCAGTGTATGATCTTTAAACAAAAAACAACTTGCATAGTTGCCATGTCAAATCTCACAACCAGATTTTTTTTTACATCAGTCCTAACCAGGATCAATTCGGCAATTTAACAGTATTCGGTTTGCAACTAGCGTACTTTACTGATAGCCTAGGAGATTATTTCAAGGTGTCTTGCTAATTTTACCCACAGGGCAGAATGACTACAAAGACTCCAGACCTTGACTGTTTCTCTTGAAAAATACTATCTTACAGGTAAAAGATGACAGATACTCAATAGAACAGCAATGAGAAAAATGGCAAAAAAAAATTCCTTACAACTGGAACTGTTTACATTACCAAGTAAGAAGTGGACAGAGTTCATTTATCTTTTCTAACACCCCATTTTCGCCCACAGGACCAATATTCCCATCGCGAATCATTACCATTCTAAACCTTCCAGGCTGAAGTAATTAGAGATTTTCACTTTGCTGAGCAAGGATAGGGCGTCCGTTAGCCTATCAAGAACTATACAAAAATCCAAAGTGTTCTCTGGAAAAAAAAAGGAAAAAGAAAAGGAATAGAAAGCTTCTGGGAGGTCTCACAAAGTTATATGCATATATCATTGCAAATAACATGCATAGCAACAAGAGAGAAAAAAATTGCAGAGTCAATTCTTTTAATAGCAGCTAGTGACAGTGCACCAAGGAAAAAAAGGAAAAGTTTTTTGGAGAGGTAAAAAGAGATAAAAACATAATAAAACAAAACAAGTGAAGTGACCTTCAAAATACTTGAGGGTCACTAACGAATAATTACAAAGTACATGAAATAATAACATTAAACTTAGTATGATCAAATGCTTTCTGGGCTTATATGTCATAGCTCTTACAAAAAACCTAGCCAGTTTGAGAACCTACCTGATAAAGTCCGGATCTGCTTCTAATAATTATTACAATTTATATAAATGTGTTCAATACATTATTGTAATTATAATAAGCTTGAACTTTTCCATTTAAAGAATTATAATTGGCAAATTTAATTACCATGATATTTAAATATCATGATATTGGGACAGCAGTGATTTCTTTCTTAGGAAGTGCATGAAATTGCTTTTGCTGCCTGTGATATGTTTCTTCATACTTATTAAAATTGAGATCAGGAAGTACAGAACTGTGAACAACCTAAACCTCTGAAAATCTCACAGTGACTTTGATTCAATCCTTCAAGGAATCTCAGGTTCCCAAAAGTTAAAGTAACAGTGATGTGCATTTGCTGCATGGTACCTCAAGTTGCTCTGAAAGAGAAAATGTATTTCACTCTATTCGACCTCCACCAAAGTTTGCTGAATAGTTAATGCTTTTACTGCTGATTATTTTAATATAGCAGCTGATGAAGATGATAACACCTTAAATTTTGCAACAATTATGCCGTGTTTTCCACTTTCTCCACAAGTCAAGGGAACTCTTTTTGACAGTGTTACACCAGGGGTGAGCACTCTGTGGGCAGAACAGAAAAAATGCAACTATTTCTGGCAAGCTTTCTCACACTATTGCAAGTCGCCCAAAACAAAAGGCTCTGCTAGAAAAACCAGGAGCCTGCTAATAAGGTCAAGTCTCATTTCACTGGCTAGAAATGTCAAACGTTCTTTGGTCTCTTTTTCAGAGACCCAGTTTCTTACATGACTTAGTCTATGTGCATTATAAAATCAGTGTTATTAACTAATTTTTCTGCAATAAGATCAAGAAAAGACAAAATTATCATTTGGTAGACTGAAATGCTTCCACTTTTCATTCTGTGAAATACATCCTCATACACTTTCTAGAAGACCTTGGTCTTGTGAGCTCTTACACGTGAACTTGCCTAGACGATTTTGGGATGAAGTCAATGGTTATTTATCTTTGTTCATGTTGAACAACATGAAGGATTTGTGAGGGATATATTTTGCTTCTTAAAACTTAGAGAAGGTCTTTTAAACTCTGAACTTTCAAATGAAGTAAAAGTTACCACAGTTAAAAATTGTCAGGACAACGTGATAGAATCCAACAGAGTTTCACAGTGTAAAAAGATCAGAATAAGGACACTAATGCTATTATTCAATCTCTAGGTCAACACGGTTCTAGCAAATTGTATTCTCCAGAGTTGTCATGGAACATAACAGTATGATATGCCCCTAGGTGGCCCAGGCTGTCACTCTGAACAACTAAGTAATATGAAACCGCCTTGTGGTATCAAACTTCACCTGACCCAATACAATTTAGGATTTGTTTCTCGTCTGTCGGGTATTAAGAGACTAGCATTAGAAACAGTTCAATTTAAAGATTAACACCAAGTAAAGTAAAGCTTGTGGATGTTTGTCATTTGGAGAGTCTGGAAGGATACAGGTACTAGAACTATTAGGGACATGTTTCACAAGCAATCGTAGAAATCCTTTCAAACTATCATGCAATAATGCTTCTGGGAAGAAATTAAATAAGGGCATGGAGAAAGAGTATTGTTTGTTTCTCACTAATTTGATAGAGAAGTAGGATTAAATAGTAAAATTTAAAATTTTGTACCGTTTTTTGACTCCATTCAGCCATTTCCAGTAAGGATTATTGTAATGTACAATATTTGGGGGATACCACAGTAAGACTGAATAGTTCAGGCCAGAATCTGTGCTTATGCGAACAGGTGCAGACATTCAGAATGACTCTTGTTTCGGTCAGATATAATTAGGTGAGGCTATAACAGATGGAAGCTGTGTTTAATCATGACTTTAGCATAAAGTCTCCCTGAAGCAAAAAAGAATTGACTTAGTAACTAATGGCTATGTTCTGTTAGTCACTAACAAGAGCCCAATCAATTTTTAGTTACATGATGTAATTAGGCTCAGATGACACTTCATTCAATATGTATTTTGTAGCCTAATATTTCATAATTAAAATGTAAATTACTGACGCCTACTCTATTCACAAATATTGCCCAATTTTTCTCAATAGTAAAATTTTGCTAAAGCAATTACTGTCATAAAAATCTACAGTGTGCACCAAAACATCAGATTAGGATTATCACATACATGAAATCTGAATGGAAATTTGGCTTAGGAAAATTTGGCTCAGGAAAGTCATCTGAGAAGGAATTAGGACAGATTTGATGTGGGGTAGTTGTGAAGAGGGACTTCTTCAAACAAAAAGCTGAAGAGCTTGAAATCTGTAACAATATCCACATGATATAAATCTATAATGATATACTACAAAATGATGTCATTGTTTTTTTCTGGCCACATGAAGAATATTCTGTCCAGAATGAGGTTTCCAGTGGTAAACTGACATCACAATATGTTGCTTTTACGGAAATAATATATTTACTTTCTCTCTTTTGAGTTTGTTTTAAGCTACAGTAATACAGATATTTTATACATTTATAACTTATAAATGTATGATTATTCTTACTTACCTGAAGAATAAATTTTTCCAAAAAAGTCCTTGGAAAACTTCAGAAAGATATTTGCGATGTCAAAAATAGACAAATCACTTGACTCAATTATAAAAATATACACATATCTGTAAACAAACAATCAGTTTGATACTTTAACTATTGAGGATATAATTTGAAGTTAAAAATGGGTGATAACTTCTGTTGATCATTTCACTGTATCTCAAATGAGTCCAACAGTGAATTGTTCTTAAATGAAGTTATTTTGCCAACAGTCTAACTAGTTACCTATATAGCTTGCTTACAGCTGTGATTGCTTTCAATGAGAGTGAGGTTTAAAACATGCAATGTTAAATGAAAACCACTGGAACTGCATTATGTCTTTCCCTCTCCCTCTATTGATGATGAAATTGATAGAGTCCAATCAAGAGGTCCAGTTATAATAACATATATCATAGATATAGATGTTGCATTGAGCCAAAATTCTAAAAACTCATCTTGATTCTAAGACATTCAGATGGGGCTTGTCCTTGGGATTAGCTGATTTTGCACAAAATAGTTCTTCCGTAAACATACTGTTAAGACAAGAAGAAAGTAATCAAGATGGGATTTTGCAGAAAGAATAATAGAAGGGAACCGTGGAAAGGAATATATGCATAGGCTTTTAATGCTATGGCTTAATATTTATGTCAAATAATCTTCCTTCTACATTTAGCAAGTTCAAAGTTGAACACACACACACACAAATCAATGTTTCTCTTGCCCGTGCTCAGCTATTCTGAACTGTAATTTTCCACATGGCATTATATGTGCATTATAATCACTACCATGGAAGGTTCAGCTGGGCTTAATATTAGAAGAGATTGCTTAATAATCAACTTTTTGGTTTCTAGTAGGAACCACCTGCCTCCAGCTTTCACAAAAACAGCTTGCTTTATCTGAAAGGCGTTTGCAACCAGGTGATGCATCACATGGCAGCCCCAGACTATTTTTCCATTATTCTTAGTACTATTATTATTACTAAGAACTAGTTCATCTTCTGGCCAGGATTGTGAATGGCATATCAGAATAGCTGTAGCTTGCAAACCCTAATAGTGTACGCGAGGGTGGAGGTAAAGGTTTGTGGCCAGAGTTTACCAGTAAAAGGCACAGAAACACACAAAACAGATAGCCTGATCAGTGTTTAGTTGCTGCCATTCACTGCCTGATTCATTTACGTAAATTGTCATCGATTTCACTTTATGTTAATATGCCAGTCTGTGAACTGTGACGGCTGATGGCTCTGATTCACGATCCCTGTCAGACTGAACTGCAGCAGCAGAAAGAAGTAGACACAACTCCCTTTGGTAGTAACACAGACAGTCGAGCTTTACTGTGTAAGACAACTAGCTAAAAAGAACTTTCTGAAGATGTACATGTACATATGGGGGGGGGGGGGGGGTGGCGGGGGAGAATCAAACATTTATTCCCAGATTTGGCCAAGACAGATGGACCTAGCAGAAAGAGCACAGGATCTGAGAGCTAGCACTAGACAACTATTCAGTACGGAAATTCTCCACTCTTTTGAGTAAGAGCCACTTTCTGTTCAAAAATATAACAACAGTAAGTATGCACTCAGTGAGAAGACGACTAAATTATTTCAGAAGAGCTTAACGCCCAACATACAGAAAAGAGGACGTACAAAAAAAATACTTCTGAAATCACCTTCACCTGTCCCTCCCTCCTGAATATCTGGACAATTCAGAACAAAGGAAGATATTATAGCCTTCTTAATCTTTCATATACACCTAAATCTATCTAATATGTCTATATGAAGAGTACTGGAGTCTTCAGACTATTGTGAAAACAGGTTGCTTTGCCTTTTATAGGATATGACATGCACAAAATAGGAAACACAAACATACCCTGAAAATACAGTATTCTGCCGGATGACAGCAACCTTTGGAAGGACTGGATGAAGCAAACATCCTCTTCTAGTTTTTTCTTTCCCTGAAGAACTGATACATTTTTAACTCAGGAGAAAAGATATAGTAATTTATCACAGTTACTTTCCCTGGATTATAACTATATAAGTTTTAGGTGAATTACTTCACCAGTGAGTTCCAAAAAAAAACTGTCTCGAAAGAGGAACAATGGTGATTTCTACACCTTTTATGAAAGGAGGAAAGAAATGATATGAAAATTAATATCTTTTAGCCTATTGGCTGCCTGTACCCAGGAGGAGGACATAGAGGACTGCAGTAGCAGAGCAAACACCAGGCAACTGGGACAGCTTGCTGAAGAACAAGTTAAAGGAAAAAAAGGGCATAGTGGTGAAATATCTTATAACTCTGCTTCTGTTTCGATTGGGCATTTATATCTCAGCTCATTGTGAAGAAATTCGGTAAGAAAATACACATGAAGCTTACAGTTTTTGGTAATGAGATTAAGACGACTAGTTGTACAACAAACAAATCTCTCCCAGTATATTACTATGGGATGTTTCCGTACTCACATACTATGAACAGAAAAAAACATCTGTCAGCTAAAGATTCAGATGTTTAACAAGCTATCTCACAAAGGCAAGCAGAGTAAAAGAAAAAAAGTAGTGAAAAGGAGGCAGACATATAACAAATATTCTCCAGTTTTTACAACTGCCACGTAGAAAAGCACCCTCTAAGCCTAGTTTCATCCAAGCCTTCCTAATCTGGCTATTCTACGACCTTATTACAAGACCTGGAGATCTATGGCATATAGACAGCAATGAGGTTTTTTTCAGATGTTAATAATATTTATCATTGAGTAAAGCACTTAGACAAAACTGCAGTAGAGATCGCTTCCAAGAGGCTTAGACTTCCACTTAACATTTCATAGAATGGCTTCTGTAAAGGAGGCAGTTTGAATAACGTGAGGTGATATTTCCGAGGGAGACTGAAACAAAGGGAAGTTGCACTGGGCAAGGTAAGTGGTTCCTACTGCACTCTGACTAACCGCAGAGCAAGTCATCTCATCACCGAAGTCAATTAGGTTGCTCAGACACTATTCATACTTGGTAAATCTGTGCTGGCTGTTTCCAGCAGGCTTTATTCAGGAGTGAAGACACAAACAGTATAGTGGAAGCTACAGAGCAGTGATTCTCTGTTGATATTATGCCACTTTATTACTTATTTCAGTGTCATCATAGCATGGTACTGTGCTAAAATAGACCACCAAATTTGACTTGCCTTCAAGAATACCTCAAAAATATTCCAAAATATTAGTGCAACGTGATCAGTTTAAAGCTTGAGCCCTGACAAGATATAAAATAGAAACTCCAAGCATCCAAGGAAAAACAGATCATTAGGTTCAGACGTACAAAACAGAGAAAACGAGGATTGACAAGCATGGCAGAAGGAGCTTCCGAACAAATCTGGGAAAGGTTCATTTGAGTTGAAGATGTTGTAAACAAATCAGGCAAGATAACAAATCTCTGTAATTCAGCACTTCCATTTCCTCCCTGCCCCACTAGCTATTTACATATATTTACCATCCATACAAAACATGAATTTTCTTATATATGGTTTGTTATCACAAACTAAAAGAATGCAGAGTTTATCACTTATCATCTGAAAGTATCTCAGCTTCAAATTTTAATAAGAAAGTGAAACATGTTTACCTTTAGGGAGAAAGGACTTTACATCTTTGTAGCAGCATTTTTTTTAATTACTTTTTTTGGAAATGCCACTAAATCATTTAAATGAGACAAATACATTTAATGAACTGGACCCATTTCTGGTACAGCATCTGCTTAGCAACATTTTATTTCAGTATCTTTAGGTGATTGTAGCACAGAGCTAATTAAAGAAAAACCCTACAAAGAATAGAAAACAGCAGGCTCACAGGCTTGCTATTAAAAAAAAAGAAAAAAAAAAGAGAAAAAAATCCCTACATCGGATAATACTGACTCCTTAATGGTTTGATTTACTCAGATATTTATCCTCAGTTCTCAAGAATATCCCACATTGCTCTGACTTGGTTATCCTAACAATAATCTTTTGCATTTCCTTTTACTAAAAAAAGGATAATGCTCAGCAGGAAGTTTTCTAGAAAATAACACCATGCAACTTTAATATACTACTCTAACATCATTGGCCTAAATGTAATAATCTGCTATTGGACCTGAAATCCATAAATAATACTCTAACAGTGCCTTGTTGTGAACAAATGTTATCTAATATATAAAGCAAGCACTACTGTCCCCTTTCTTACTTACATATATATCAATTTGCAATAATTGAACTGTCATTTATTACTTTTATTAATGCATTGCTTTTAAGTTAGTCAGTCTGAAAGCTATTTTGCTTTGAAATGATTTATTTTTATTGCCTTGTTCTCATCACTGAAAAACACCCAAATTAGTATACTAAGTATGAAGTGCTTCTCATGTGAAGCTGAAGTATTCTGTATATTAATGCCTTGTTTTTAAGGGACAAAACATCTGCCAAAGGCGAACTTATATCATAATGCTTACTTTTCCATCACATGAACGATTGAAAACTTTCTGTATAATTTGATCGACAAACTACGTTTTATCACATTCTCTTTCAAGTAAATTCTGACTTACCAGTCCTAAGAAATCTCACATACAATAATCAAAGACATTCTGCACATGCTCAGTGACATTCAGGAGGAACACGTTCATTATACCCTAACGAACTAGGTTAAAAACTTCTCTTTCACAGCAAAATTAAGAGTTTGTCTATATCTGTCAGTGGAGTTCATTTACCTAATTACTTCACGACCACTGAAGTCCATTCATTTAGAACCTTTCGTTTTTGTTTCCAGTCTTTCCCCAACACTCTTCCAAAGTCATCGGTTCGAAAGACGAATTCCTCCCATGGTAAAGCACAAACTCTTTGGGCAAAAATATGACTTTAAACAAGCAGAGGGAGGAAGGGCCTTCTTAATATTGGTCCAAAGAACTTCATCCAAAGATTTTTCTCTACTCTCTATTAAAGCATTCCCCGCAAGTAAAAACAAGTTGAACAAGCAGAAAAAAAAATTTGCTTTGATACTGGCACCAGATAATTCAGGTGCTTGCTTCCTTCAGAGTAACATCTGTCAAGCTTAGTTATCTGCTAGCAAAATTCAGATTTTGCTCCCCAAGACTCTCCAAGCAGCATCTTCTCACTGCAGATTTAAGAATACAAATTGAAATCTGCATATAAAATGCAGCATATAATATTAATCAAAGCGCATTTACTACAGTGAACTAAAAATTTGTTCTGTGTTTTTAAGATGACAACCAAAGTGCCTAAAACCAAGACAAGTAGAAAGTCTTTGGATTGCTTTTGGCAAACTTAAATACTTGAGAGCATCTTGATTATTTTTGAGTAGATAATTTGTTTAAGATGGAATGAACTTCATAAAAGGCAGAAGAAAAAAAAAAAAAAAGCCCAATCAAAACTAAGGAGCATATTTCTTTCAGTCCAAAAGCTTTTATCACACACCTGTGCTTTTAAAAACAGTATCAGCAAAACAAACTTCACCAACAAAATGAATTTCTTATAAATATGCATTACTCTCTTCTGAATTTTTGTTTTATATTTGCATGTATTTTAACCATCCACATACATTATCAAGCAGCAAAGTAATCATTGCCAAGTTAATGGCAAAAAAATAATTCAGACATCTGCTGACCTTTAGTGAGAGGCTGGCTGTAGCTCTTGTGTGTCATGATTTCAGACAAGGCTCATGGTAATTGTGGAAGAGCACTTTAAGTATTATATGAAATTACATGTTTAGTATGTTAATTCATAAATAAGAATTAAGGTAAGATATAAAAAGTTATTAGTAACAACGTCATCTCTCTGAAGATATCTAACACATCCTAATTAACTTTGATGATTCATTGGCCTATTTTTTATAGACGGAGCAATTGAGTTAATAAACGAAGGCTGAGCCCTTGATGAGTGGCTCAAGGACACACAGGAGCCTGCAGTAGGGCCAGAGTAGAAAATTATACATCCCCTTACTCCCTTTTTCATTCCTTAAGCGGAAGACTATCTTCTGAATGCACAGCATTAAGACAAAACTTGCACTGTAAGTGCTTTGTGAGAAACACGAGGCAAAGTGGTGCTAAGCTATTGCAGCATTCCAAAACTGAGCGACTGCCCTGAGCCCGCAGCGTTGACCCTTGTACTACGACATTTCCAGCACTAGTGTCTTCTCTCTAATCTGTTTAGCAGTACTGAGGACTTATGCTGGGAGAGAAACAGAAAAATATATATAGATCTTCTTAATATATAACATTTCTTAATTAACAAGCATATCGATGAGTTTATGAAACCTGAAGAGATTAAGAAGCAAAAGGAGTCTTCTAAATTGTTCTGTAAAACCACTGTAAGCTAATTTAAGCTGGAAGGGTCATCCCACACAGCAAAAATATGACTTTTTACTATTGTATCACAGGATAACTCAGGGTTGTAGAGCAATGATTGAGTAGCAAAGGGTTTCAATTAATTGTTTGTGGGTTTTTTTAAAGGTTCATAAGGGAAAGGGCAGGAGAGATTAATTGGTTTATTATACAACAATGCTGCTGTTACTAATCAAATCAGCAAAACCGGGCATTTCATTAACACCTTCCTATAAGAATGGGAGATATCCAGCTATTTTTCCTTTCATAGCCTGTAGTCTTTGAAAAAAGTAGTCATGTAAATTTGACGCTATCTTCTGCTCCTGATAGTTGTAGACCCTAATAGACATATTCTTCTCTCCTTCTTTCATCATGCTAAAACATGAAGATATGGATGCAATGGAAAAATTTACAAAAACAGATTCCCTCTTGCTGCTAAAAGGAAAGCACGCTTTCCGTTATGCATACATTTCCATGGACCTTTAGTGAGGGGTTCTGACGTTTCTGGCAGATTCTGGCAGGTTCTTTTTAATCCTGATTTCTACTCCCACTGATGCACACCTCCATCCCCTGGTTACAGCCGTTCTGTGTTTCAATTCACTAATTGCGTGCATTGGACATAAAAATCCACCCAAATCAGGTCACTGGTCTGACAGACACCGTTAACTACAGATAGCCCTGAAGTAGAGAGGAACTCGAGAAAGCAGCTCTAGGCAACTCCTTTGAATGGCCGTTTCCTATATTCTAGCAGCCAAAGTCTTTGGAGACTATTTTAGCTGTATTGAGTAACTTCTCCCATTAAGATGACCTTGCTTTTTTCTTCCTGAAATCTCAAGTCTATGGCAGTACCCCTGCAAGCATTCTCTCAGTACAGTCTATCACAGATCATTAATATCAGTTTAATTATCCTTCCTTTCTTTTTTTCAAGCTAAGTGTTATGTTATTGAATGCTACTGTTTTATATAGCAAGGCAAAAAAACCTCAGGAAGAATTACGAGCAAACACAAATCAGGAGAAAATTAACATTACAGACAAGGGTAATAAAAGGTCTGAAATATCTCAAAATTTAGAAAACATGAGATTTTCACCTGTGTTTCTAGGTACTAGCATAGTAAAAGGAATACAAAAACTAGAAGCAACAGCTGCAAAAATAATGGCTCAGGTCAGTGAGACTGTAGAGAAAAGAAGTTTAAATTGGTAGAAGTAGCACTGCAGACGCCCATTTTGAAATGGAATGTGCTAAGCTATCAGCATACAAAAATGATCCTTGACTTACTAGTAGCTTCCCAAGAAAGGTTCAAATATCTTTACTTAAATAAAGCAAAATTCTACTCTTCATTTTGAAATAACAATCTTGATGGTATGCATAATTTTCTGAATGGGTAAAATTTCACAGATAAGTGTAAAGATACATTTAGATTTTTGTTTTTTGCAGTACGTTACAAAATAAAAAGCCTGAGTAAATATAAAAAGTAAAGTAAAAAAATACACACACTGAGGAATGTGTGTCTATAATGTGAAATTATCACACTAAATTCCATTCAAATTAAATATCTATTGTCTTTATTTGTTCCACAGGGAACATTAAAAAACCACTGAGAATAATTGTCAAAACAGGATCCTGAGATAGAGAGTAACTTGAGAAAATGATGATTTGTTAAGCTGTCCTTTGGGTTATTGAAAAAAGAGCGAGAACACAGAAGTATTTTCGATAGAGTGTTTAACACCTGAAATATTTTCACCTTCCCAAATATATGCATTTCATACATATAAACCTCTTAGTATTTCATGTTTTCCTCATAAGCTCACCTGGGAGAGAAAACTAATCTTTGCTGATTTCAAGTACATGAGCCTGCCAAGACTTTATTGGGTCAGGTTCAGAAGGAAAGCAATATTCTTTGGGAAAAAGAAAAACCAACTTTTTTTGAAAAAGCATGTCACTAAGGAGTTACAGAACATATAGCTAAACATGAGGGGCTAAGCAATCAGGTCAATGGAAAAAAACGATCATTATCTTCATCCAGCTAAAATTTATAAAGCATTTAATAAATTGGCAAGCTTTGTAGACCTTACTAATGTTGAGATTTCTCCCATTAAACCTTGCACTTCACTGTATCATCATGACAGAACACAAGCATGCAGAACTTAAGTAATAAAAAGAATTTATACTTTTCAAGAACTTACACTTAAACATTTTATAAGAACTGCTTTATAACTGATTATGATCTAGTTCAGCTCCTGAACTGTTAATATAAATCTCTGTATAGAGAAGGATGGCATCATGCAATAAAACCTTTTCTGGTTATTGGTAAGTGTGAATATATATTAGAAATATATTACTGTGAAGAACACGAGTCAGTATTTATAATTTCCCTGCTTTTATTAACAGTGATATTAAATAGGAAAGAAAACCTGACTAGCAATGAGTCATATACAATACACAGCTATATTATGATCTTAAATATATACAATACCAAAATTTTCAGGCTCTGGTATTACTTCAGTATTGCCTATACCCACAATACCAGCCTCAGCTCATATGCCCTACACTGCTCTGCTATTTCCATTCTTTCCTTTTCTTCTTTTCCTGATCAGGGCTGGGCTATCCCCAAAGCCTATCAGCTCTCAAGGCAAGGGAGCAGCAGAGCAGGAGTTGGCTCATGTTCCGTTTTTTTCCCTCCTCTAACCATTCGGGTTGCAGAGGTCTTTCTTTTGAACTTAAATATGCTAGTATAGAGCTAGTGAGTGTGAGTGCACATGCATGTATTTAGGAAGAAGCTTTTTCTTCCCTAAGACTTTTTCCAAGAAATAAGAAGAGCAACAATTTATGCTAGTGAGAGATCATCCTTGACATGATTACATCCCTAAAACCAAATCAAGGGCCCAGTGGCTACAGGCTGCCCCATTTTCATATGACAGATTTATGCATAAATAAAATACAGAATCAAGGAAAAACACGGCTGAATAGTGGAAAATTTATCTCACCAGTATGTCATATAAACTGATAATTTAAAGTGATACAGAATGAAACGTATAGGCGAACACGTAGACAGACTGCTTCAAGGTTAGATTTAGAGTCTGAGAAGATTTGTACGAGTCCTTAACTGTATCTTTTCATAAAGGCATCTGTGAATTTCTAGCCCTCCTACATATCTATGCTGACCTTAGTTTCCTAATCCCCCTAGGACGATTATCCTTTTTCTTCCTGTGTTTAGCAGCCTTCTCTCTTCTGCAGAGAGAGAGAGACTATTCCAACTTGCTGTTCGTTGTGATTTCTCGTAAAATTAACCAGTAGTCTAAAATAAATTAGATGATTATTGATGAGTATAGCACATAAGTGCTACAGTGTTTTTATTGAAAATGAAATCCCCTCTTCTCTAGGGACTTGTCACCACTGAACCATCTTCTCCAGAAGCACAAAGTACTCTAGACTATGGTGCAATCCTTAAGGATTGTTGTATATTATTAAAGGTTGTTGTGAAAAACAAAAAACATACAAACAAATAAATGAATCACTTGAACCATTCTATTCATAGAGAGTATCAACTGGTGTACGTAGATGAATTATATTTAGATTTGGCTCTGAAAGGCAGTTTTTGTGATACACTAATCCAAACATTTTACAAAGGTGTAATGCAGTTAGCCTTCTAACACTGCAAAAATCTTTTTACTTGCATATGAAGTCAATTGGCAATCTGCAAGCAGCTCCTCCCAGAGAGCAAGGGGAAGTGAGAAATGTTAATGGCTTCGTAATCCACCTATATCGCTTTGCTTCCTAGGATCTCAACAGGAGAAACAGGTTTAGAGGAAACTTTTGTCTCATGTCAGGTAGGCTAAAGTTTTACATCAGCAGTACGTCACAAACAACATGTGCCCCTACTTTCCACAGCAGTGCGTCAAACAGGAAAGTCTTAATTGTTATCAGTTCCAAAGAAGTTACGCTGCAAAGAAGAGCTGCCAAAACTGCAGAGTCTGTACAGAAGCACAACGATCTCCACGAAGGTCTGCAGACTCTAAGGCAATTTGTACTTGGGAATCCAATCCGCACAGTTGCTAGAAAAGTTGTAACAAAATGCCTCTGAAGAAAGAAAGGGGGAGGAAAAAAAATGACAACCACCACCCCCAATCATTATGCAACCTTTGGATACCTCCTTTGACCTATAAAACTCCCTGAACAGTTTCATTAGCATTAACCTATACGCTGTCCTTTTGCCACTTCATAACTCACTCATTAGCTTTAGCTGACTCTTTTCTAAGCACGAAATCAGTACACTTTGCTGATATCACCAAGTCTATGTCCTGTAAGTCCGCTCTTCTTTTAATGCTTCTCTGGCAGAGAGTTACTGAAAAAAGTGTTGCATGGTAATACTGAGTAATTCAAGCAGTAAAATTCATAACTAATATAACGTATCTTTATTCCCACCACCCCTACTCTCCCCATGTATCTCAGTAGGTTTGATATAACTAGTCCCTGTTCAGAAGCACCATATCCTAAAACAAAGAGGAGAGCTAAAGAAGTAGTAATTTGCATTTATCGAAAAAGCTAACAGTAGTTGCAAATGCAACTATTAAGTGATCTCATTCTTAATAAAACTGTCTTTATTTTACAGTTTAAACAGGACTGGAAGGAGGTTGAGCTTCTGCTGTATAGCTGATTTTGTTTAAAATGCTAAAACTAAAGAAAGTAAAGAATATTTTATACTAAAAATTCCTGCAATGTATCGGACATCTACCCTTTTTCCTTGAATACCATGAATTTTGAAATTACAAGAGAAAAGATTTTAAGTAACTTTTAACCTTACCATGGCTTTGCACTCTAAATTTTAAAGGTAACTACACATCACATTTCTATTTGATAATTATTTGCCAATATTACTGCTGTCCCAACTAGGAAAGAATAAGAAGGGACAGATATAAAACTGATTTTGGCAGGATTAAGTACTAGATCCAGTGAAAGCTGAACAGGTGAAGCTTAGATACTGGTTTATTTAGCTTTAAAGTCTCTGATCCAAACCTAAAGCAACATGCCAGTTCTTGCTTTAAAGGAGAAAAGTTAGATACAACAATCAAAAAAAACCCTTAAATAAATAAAAAATCCACTTTCATCCCTTCATACTTGGAAATGTTTCTAAAAATCAATGGAGGGAAAACATCAAGTTTGCAGCATTTTAAACATCTTCATATGTTTCATTAGTAATAGTTATTTGAATAATTATTTGAAAAATTGAACAATCCCTGATACAGACCTCAGATGTTAAAACTCCTTCCTGTTCTCAGCCTTACCTATCAGGTAGGAAACATTACCTGTTAAATATCTTTTCTCCAATCCCAAACCTCATATTGTGCCTTGATTCTCTATTTTTTATTCTGGTTCTTCTCTGAGAGATAATGTGCATATATATAAATACATATGAAAAGTATATGTTTTACATGTATGTGTGTGTATTTATATACACACATACATATATATTTTGTGTATATTTATGTATGTATGTACTTGCCTGCTCAGAAAGGCAACATCTTATCTTCACAAAGGCATAAATAGGTATGTATCAAGTTTTTAAGTCAAGGTGTCTTATGAGTGTTGTCTAGGAAACTTCCCTTCAATGTTGAGCAGCTAGAAGATAAAGGAGAAGAGATCGATCATACGTAGTTTTGTCAACCTAAACAGAATCAGTCCTTTTTTAAAATCTAGCTTTTAACTAAGAGGACAATTAAACGATTTAATTTGCTTTTTCCAAGTCTTTCCCCTGAAATAATGAAAAACTAGTTTAAACTCTTTCACTTTAAATGGTAATGGTGTCTACAACAGTTTCACAAATACAAAATATGACTTTATTAGCTAGCATAGATATGCACTATATCTCAAACATACAAATGTTCATCATCTTTTAAAAAAGTCTCTATTGATTTGCTAAGTTTTTGACTTATATGCATACAATTATTTTAATCCTAATTCGAATTTTTTTAATATATAGTAATAACTTGGTGCAAAATTAAGTTACTCATTCCCTTGTTGTCCGTCCCCAGGCTTGTGTTGCTGTATAGCATAGGCATCTGATGATAAGGTGTCATAAAACTGAACCAATATATATGAGAATATGCTGTTCATTGCTTTGCTGTTTTCTAGACAGAGAACAGCACCTCTAAGTCTAAACGGTATTTTTGCCATATAGCAGAAGATGTATTTAATATTTTAAACAGCATCATTTTATAGTATTCTTATGATCACTTAAATTTGTAATTCACATTCTTTTTGCTGAATCACATTTACGTTGTTTGACTGTATAATTCTTTAATTGCAAGCCATCTTAACCTGGTATAACCCAATTAAAATGCTTCTCCTGAATTAAAAGTTCTGTTTCATCTATATGTGGATAGACAGGAAATTTCTAATCTCCTGTCTATCTCAGGTTCAGTACAAACTTAGATTTTAGACATCAGAAGAGATTTGTTTGATTCCTATCAGATTTAAGCAAATCATTTTCATAACTGTAGTACATTGTACAGTTTGCCTGCCAGCCCTAGTTTGTTCTTCTGGACTCTCCTGGAAAATTCTATCCCTTACCAAAATTGAACTGAAATCAAATCTGAACAGCCCTATAGCTTAAAATGTTAAGAAAAAGAATTCTCTTTAGAAATTGATAGAAGAATAGATAATTTTGATCAAGTGCTCTCCTTCAATTAAAAACTTCTTTTGGTTTTCTTGGTCTGTTTTCTCCCAAGTTATCACTAGCACTGATATGTTTTTGTTAGTCATAGTCCTCTGCAGTATGTCTCGGTTACAGAGAAGATACCTGTCCACACCTTCACCAGGGAAGGAACGCCCCGATTCAGATCCTCAGCTGCCTGCGTAACCTTTTCAAGATTTCCCAGAAGTCCCAAAGTATTATGTCAGCTTGTTCTAATTTCTCTGCATTTTTTTGTCAGTATGCTTGAAATTTTTGAAGGAAAACTAGCTGCAGTGTTGCTTAATGGTTCTGTTTAAGGTTAATTGTGTCATGTGTATAAAGCATTTTCATACCCTCCAAAAAGTATTTTCCAGAAACTGTATATTTAAGTATAAAGACTGTGTATTTAAGTATAAGAAAACACTTTGATTCAAGGAGATGCTGCTAAGCCTATTTTTAGGGCAGGAAATTGATAAAACAAAACATGCTGGTGGGTATCCATACTTTTTTCTGATTCTTTTCACAAAATACTTGTCCAGAACATAAATCCAGCTGAAATTTTTAAAGCATATCTCTTTCATTTTAATTTTTTTTGCTGTAATATCCAAATTGCACTTTAGCAAGCTTGTTCTTAATGGTCTGTATAACGACATGTAAATGTTCCAGCAGACTCTTTTCATGAGGTTTGTTCTGGCAACAGCATTTCTTTAACAAGCGGCAAAGCTTTGCAGCTAGCAAACCCTGGCTCCACAGCTTTAGGAAGCTCCTGAAATGCAACTGAGAAGGATACGGGAAGAACACAGGAAGAGGCAGGACCCAAAAGGGAATGTGAAGTGCTTTTCCTGCTTTGGGGGAAATATGAAAAACGTAAAATATGAATAAAATATTAAATCTGAAAGCCAATATAATGATCCTTGTTGCTTAGACAGCAACAAGATTCCTTTCTTCAAGGCAATTAGGATAAATTAAGGAAGAGAGACTCTTCACTGCTCAATAAAGATATGGCAGGAAGGAAGGGACTGCTGCCCTTTACAGATGTGGAAACTTTGTGTACAGCCACATAGCTGGCCCACAGCCTTGGCAAAGACGATGAGAGCCACAGTCAGCTTGGGACAAGAACCTACCTCAACCACCTCATGCAGAAAGCATTTTCCTGAATCCAGGACAAGAACATTGGGACTAAAGAATAAAAACAGTACTTTAGCTGGCTTCTGAAGCGCACAGCCCACAGCAGGACAATCTGAAGCTTTAAGGAGGCACCCACCTAGAGATGCAATCGTGGGTTTGTCTGCATGGTCATTTACACTTATTTAAGCTGGAAGCTGTGCCCCAGCTCGGCAAACCTTTCTCTGAATCTTAGTCTCTCTGCACTACAAAAACATACCCAGGGAGCCTGTCTTGTGTGCAGCGATCCTTCCTAGAGGCACCCCAGCTGGGACGGTGGAGAGCTCCACAGACACAAAAACATCCTGAGGAATCGTTTCTTCAACTGCCTTTTTGCTGTAGCATCTTTTCTGAGCAGTTCTAGCTTGCTTAATGCTTACTTCTGCCCTTTGTACCAGATGAGACAGACAACCTTAATTTAGCTAGGTAGAGCTGAGACAGGGTGAGATGCAGCATTAGCGGTGACACTCAGTGTGCTGGGCTATGTCACTGCAGAGCTAAGACGACTGTTTTAAGTCACTAGTGAAGATGAACATCAGCTTATGACTCTTACCTTTACCATTTTCTGGACATTGACATACGCCAACTGAGATGCAGTGTTGCACTGATTACTAACTTAGGGATGACGGCAGCAAGGATACCTGTGACAGGGAAGACTGGCATTAGGTGCCTGGTTTTATTAGGCTCTTGCTAAGTAGACCTCATTGTTTTTCCATGCAAATTGTTATGATTTTGTAATGTCTTAGAAGTACGGATTCCAGAAAGAGCATATGGAAGAAAAAAATGTTGATTAATATTCTAACCACAACCAGTCAGTCTTACTTTGTTCTGGTAGAACCACTTTAGCCTTTGTCTCATTTGCAGATCCACAAGCCCGAGTATTCTTATCACAAAAAAATTTACCTGATTTTACAGAAATTGAAAAAGTCAGACATTTTCTTCCCCTTAAAGTAAAAATAAAAAAGGATGCAGTGTAGAAGCCTATAAAGTAATGAGTAATTCCAAAAAATAGTAAAGTAATCATTGATGTGATCTTAGCAAGCAAAGTGGACTTCTCTTTTCTTAACGGATTTACGGAGAGTATGTTTTCTCAGGTTGTTTGTTAGATCTCAGGAGAGAGCTCATTAAAGCTTTGTATGTTATGAAATATTATGTTTTTATAAAAGCCTATTTACATAGACTCCTTTCACAATTTAAAACTAATAGAAGCACAATTTTAAATGGAAAAGGCTGTTCAGAATTTGTGTCTGACAAGCATTAACACTCTTGTGACACAGTGCTAGGATTCAGAGGAACTCTGCCTTGGTTCCCTTCTCTCAAATCTTGGAGCCTTACTTTATCCTTGAAGATTGTCTTCGAGCAGTTCATTAGTTTTGTCAGTCAACTGTCTCAAATTGGAATACCAACTTTTTTTTTAATTTAAAATCTCAGATCCTTCTAACTGAAATGGTGGGGAAAAGATATACTAACAGCTTGGGGTTGGCTGTGGGCATATAAATATAGTAAAATTAGAACACTGAAAAATTTTCAGGGTTTCTTTTAATGAGCATATCTCAACAATATTAAAGATCAAAGCTCTGTCTATCATTCCCTTTTTAGTATCTTTTTTCCCATTTGAGATTAAATACTCTAGTATTCACTGAATAAGCTACGGAGGGATCATCTAACAATACTGAAGTTTCTCATTAATTGTATTAATAAAAGATTTCTAAAGAACTTGTTGAGATACTTGATAAAATATAATAAACTTTTGAAAGTCAGGGAGAAATGACAAAAAATATTTATAAAATACCAAAATGAACATGAACATATCAGACTGATGTTATTAATTTAAAACAGAAATCAGTTGAATTATTGTTGCTGTATTACTTTTGCTGCCAACCGAAGCTATTTGTTTTAGGTGATTTTTAGCCAGCTAAGTTTGCTTCCCATGTTTCAAGAAAATTATGCCTTAGATTTACAGTGAGTTCTTTACACATCTATTTAGTTGAATAAAAACGATGCTTGAGAACTAAGTTATTATGATAAACTAAGATATACATACTGCACAGTATATTCAGTGTCTTCAGCAATCCCTGCCTTCAGATTCATCACTCTTTACACAAACTTGCATAAATCTGCACCTTTAATCAACTGTTCTCCTTCTTTCTAAAAAGGGAATTCTTTACACATAATTTTGTAAAAAAAAAAAAAAAAAGATATATATATATATTTCTTTAAAAGGGTCAACATATATTCAGCCCGAGATAACAAACATGAAGAAATTCACAAAATTTCACATTTTAAATACAAACTTACATACTGCATATGACAGAGAAAAGTGTTTTTTTCCCCTCCTGCTACCGAATTTTATTTGTTTATTTTTTTAAGATCCTAGGCAAGTACATAATTTCTACACCTCAGCTTATCCATCTAAAAGTCCAGAGGTAAAATGGTAATAACCTTGAGATAGTGTTGCTCTTTCCCCTTAGCCCAAATATCATCTTGTAAACAGCACCTGGAAAGGGGTTAACTGACGATGCACCAACTAAAACCTGTCTGGTATGTAAATGCACCTGGACTGGGGGCTAACTAAGCATGCACCACCAACTAAAGCCTGTCTGGTATGCAAATGCACCTGGACAGGGACTAAAAGAGCACCATCTAGCACGCTAATATGACTATGAGTCAATCATCTTACCCCCATAAATACAGGGTAGTCCAGAGCCCATGTAGCTCTCCTGCACAGTGGCAGGCCGCCCTGGAGAATCTCCTCTTGAGAGAAGGGGGGAGGAACACCTCTCAAGGCTACTCCTCGAGGTCAAGAGATTGCTTACCAGTGACAGATCCTCAGTAAATGACACTGATAGCATGCTAAAACTTTGTAAAGTTACCTCTGTGCTCATAATCTTTAGACATACTTCTTAGGCACAGATCTTGGGGAACACAAATCTTAGACTAGGTCCAGGTTTCCCTGACCTCTGCCTTGCAAGTTTTGCTAGGTTACATTTCTAGGTGATTGCGCATATACTCCTTAGACATAAACCATTGACCAAGTCTGGGACTAGGATCAGGTCCACTCTGGTCCTTTCTGAACTTTGTGAGTTAACAGGAAGGTCTCCTTGCTGTATGAGTGTTTATCCTTAGATATAAACTGTTGACCAAATCTGGGATTAGGATTGCATCCGCTCAGGTCCTTTCCGAGCCTTGTGACTCAATGGGAGGGCCTCCTCGATTCATTCACCTGACCCTGTCCTCCACGCAGTAAATAACCCAGGTAAATGTTGCTGTTTGATCCTTGTTAAGTCGCTGTCTTAATCAAGACTGTACTGTTAAATCAATAGGAAATCACGATTGTACTCCATTAAATCAATAAAACATATTGCCATTTCTCTCTACTGAGTGAAGTGCATTCCTCCTCCTCACGCCATCCTTCAAAGACTGAAGGAAAATCAGATTTTGGCAAGTTCTTCTGAAATTCTGGAGAATTATTATATTTTTCTTTATTTGATAGCAATATACAAACTTAGTAATAGATTTTTTTTCCTGCTGCTGTGGAGTTGCTAAAAAGCAATGCTCTTTCTATATTTTTTAAATCTACAGCCCTAGGTGAAGAGAGCAAAGAAATCAGAAAAAGAATTTATCTTCAGCTTGTTTATGCTTTCAAATGAGGTTGAAGTAAAGGAACAAAAGGAAGAAAAAGAGATGAAAGCCCCTTTCATATAGCAAAAGCTCTTTGCATCCATGGTTCTGTTTAAGTATTCTTCAGTTCACTTTTCAAAAGCTCATGGATATCTAATTCATTTCAATAGGAATAGCAGCTCTGAAGACTCAGAATGCTCAGGGACCAGATGGCAAGTTGTTTGGAAATGGTTAACTGGTAAATGATAGACATATTAAAACCTATAACAATCTGAAAATGCTCTAAGTTAAACCAGACCAAAAAATTACCCTAATTGTTTTCCTGCAAAAATCTAGGGTACTTAGACTCAAAGAAGAATATTGGAAAGACTGGCGTATCCTGTTCTGTTAATGACAGTTTTATCACTTTCAGACAGTTACTCTACCCTACATTAATGACTTTCATAACTTTCAGAACCTAAAAGAAAAGTTCTCTAAAGTAAGGATTTTTCTTATGCTATTAATCATAAGAATTTAGAAGTGCATAAACCTAGGATTTTCACCACCTTAACAAAGCTGTTAGCTGTACTGTTTATCTAAAATCGAACATTTGCATAGCTTAGCAGAATAAGTCACCTTTCAGGAATAAGAAGAAAATCTACAAAACAGAATAATACCAAAACTGGAAAATACCTGTGGAATGATAATAACTCTTCTACTATAGTAAAAAATTTATTTGAGGAGAAGGATCTTCCTAATTTTCCATGAGAAAGAAGGATCTATTTTGGTTCTACCGTTCACACAACTGTTGGAATATTATAAAATATGAAACCTTTAATCTTAAAACTCAGCACCTTATAATCTATAACTCTAGAAACACCACTGAAGTTCAGATCCATCCAGTACATGGCCTCAGAGCACTCAGTAAAACTACACTGAAGTAATTTGGACCATGACGGAGCATACCACTTGGCTAAGCGCCATACTTCAGGTGTTGGTTTGGCTCCACTGACTTCAACTGAACTGTTGAGTGAAAGCTAGCACTGTAGCATTTCAGAGCAGAGATGCTGAGAGAAAAGGTATCAGGAAAATTCCATTCGTCACAGGCTTCAATAGCTTGAATCTTAATCATTTCATTAGTATTAATTCATTTAGACCGTTCATATGCTTAAAGTGTTATGTTGGATTGGGACCAAAGTGCTCAGCATTGTCTTTCCCTCTGCAGCAGAGAATGTCCTTCAACAGCT
This sequence comes from Struthio camelus, assembly GCF_040807025.1. NCBI lineage: Eukaryota > Metazoa > Chordata > Aves > Struthioniformes > Struthionidae > Struthio > Struthio camelus. The sequence continues at coordinate 31,548,664 of NC_090945.1, forward strand.
GTTGACTCTGCCTTTGTCTTGCATATGTGGATCAGACCCATCACAGAGGAACACTGGGGCCTCCTGGGATGTTCATGCTGCCTAAGGCAGTCACAGCAAACTGAGTATCCACCAGTGAAGCTGACAGCATGGGTGTAGCATGGCCAACGCTCAGGAGCGACTGCTCAAACTGAGGAACCAGTGCTCATCTGCTCAATTATTGGGTTTGCACTGCCCTTTGGTAAACACATTTCTCGAGACATCTACGCTCACAAACAACAGTGACCTTGAACATTGCTAACTCCAAAATAGACACCTATTTCTGCCTAAAGGCCACTTGGTCCTCTAAACATACTTTTCTCTCATGCTACACAACACAAGGTTCCCTTTTACTTGTCAATTCATCAAAGCAGGTAAAATCTCATTATGTAATTTATTATACGCTTCATTACAGTACACTTTATCTTAAATATTAAAATTGTGCCATAAATATTTGTTTATGCCTATCCACCTTATGGCCTGCCATGTCTAACAACACGTAGAAACTTTGTAAGCTCCACTGCCTAACATGTCTAAAAATGTGTGGAGGAAATCTTCGAGCTGAGATGTTTTTAAAGCAGAATCTTGTCTCCCTCACTTCCTCTCACCCCTTCCTCTAGGCAATAGCTTTAAATTGAAGAGAAAACAAGTCATCAAGGGGGGAATAAAAGGCTTCAGCCCGTCCGTTCCCCCCCCCCCCCCCAAAAAAAAAAAAAGAGTCAATGAAACCAGAGCATTGAGAACTGTCATTAAAATCACAACACTATAGCATAATTTACAGAAATTTCTTGCATCACTCTCTCTCTTTCTGGCCATCTCAGAAAAAGAATATCTGAAAATAAATCAGTAATGTCATCCACAATTTTTTTTCCATTCATATTGTCATCCACAATTTTTTTTCCATTCATATTGTCTGCATGCCTTTTGTTATTAAATGACTTCATCTTAGAGAGCTAGATAAACCAGAGGCCAGTCGGAGCCATAAATGTGTCAAGAAACAATAATAATTTAAGATTGTTAGTATTGTGTAGGAAGATTTTACTGGAACTTTAGATGCTCTATAGATATCGACAAAATGTCATCCTAGGTGTTTTAAAGAGCCTAGTCATAGAACAGTCACCAGATATAAGAAAGCAACATAGAGTAACACGAAAGCTGAAGAAATAAGGCATTTCCGTGTAGAGGTAAGACCAACAGAAAAATCTCTTTTTCTGCGTTTAAAGCAATTTATATAATTTAAATAAAGTAAAGAAGCGTAAGAGAAATTTCTAAGATCTTCCAGGCCTACACAGAGTGATGTACAAAAGTCACTAATTCATATCATAGTTTAGGAAAAAATAAAGCGAGCACTGACTCCTTACTGCGTTTTCTAAGTTTATTCAAGTAATCTTTGTTTAATCCTCAGATTGTACATACAAATATTTCTTTCTTAGCCTTTTAATTTGTGGGGACTCCTGAGCTACTATGTAGCTAGGCAAAGACAAATTCACAAGTTCATCAAATTGCTCGTTTCTTCTTTCTCTGCAGCTAATCCAAAACTACCTGTTTTTAAGGACACCACAGTTTCAGCAGCAGTAATCAGACACTTGTTTATCCACTGCTAAAGAGTACACAAAGTTTCAGTCTGAAAACATACTTATAAACTAAGGGCCAATATACAGCGCAAATATAACAAGACAGAAAGTAGTTCATGATTTTCCAAGGGTAGCATATGTTGAGTATCGTTCTTCTCAACCTTCATCTTGAATGACCCTTGAAGGTGTCATTCTTCTCCCGTCCTGTCACTGTTGTCTCCCTCCTTGCTCAACCAAGAATCTTCCTGACAGTATCCTCCCACCCTTTCTAAACACCTACGGATATTTATGGGACACAGAGTACTATAGCCAGAGAGTACTCTTTGCTGATTTTTCTGTTAATCTGTTTTTCCCTCTCCTTCTGCTTACGTGGTATTGCATTCTAGATCTGATAGAGGTAGGTTCTGGAAGCATCTTATTTGCTTTCATTTTAGCTGTCCTGTCACTCATCCTTACTCTTTTTCCAGCCCTTTCTCTTAGGCCTTCGGCACCCAAAGAAAAATGTTTTCTTTTTCAATAGGAATCAGCAAAGGTTATGCTCTTGAACAGAAAATTAGAGGCAAGATAAACAGCCAGAACATTTAAAAGTCATATTTCTCATTTAAATAACAAGCAAAGAATCTTAGTAGCTCTTTCTCACAAGATTTACCTCCAACTGATATCTCACAAATTTGTGAGATATCACAATTTGTGTGATATCACACAAATCTCACAAAAATTTTTACAAACCTAATCAAAACTCCAAGGTAGCTTGACAAAAAAAAAATATATATGATCAGTTTGGTTTACCATGAAATATTGTACGGGACTCAGTATCATATATTTTGGACACATACAATATATTATATATAAATATATATAAAAATAACCTGCTACCACAGCATGGAGATCAATATAAAGTCATTCCAGTTGTTCGGCAAGTTATTCAAGTAGACCAATACAAATTAAAAGCCATTTATCTAAAATCTAAAGGAAGCACCATTAAGAAGGATGATGAGTTGTAACTGAAAAGGGAAGACATGATGCAAATAAGGTGTGCTATTCACAAAACTGTCCAAGTTACTGTTTAAATACTTCCACACCAATACTAGGTAATTTTAAAAGAAAGCTAACAGACAGAAGTAGATTTCAGATGGATATGGAGACTAAACTGGCAGAAAGAGAATAACAATACATAAGTTTAAGATGGGACATTAAAAGTACTGTTGATAATTTCCCCCCTACACACACTTTTTTCAAAGTGCCAGCAACAGAAGTGTTGACAATACAGTATGTTTAGCCTGACAAGAATAGCCTTGCCAATTTCTAATTTCCTTTTAGAATGCATTTGGGTTAAGGATATGAGTGTCTGAACTTCTCATGGTTGTAAACAACGGCCATAAAACACAATGGAATTAAAGATTAGAGTTCTAGAAAGAAATGTAGGGAAAGGCCACCAGTGGGGGAAAGCAGAGGACCTGTGGATATCCTGGCAGCGACCTACGGAAAACTATAGCAACCATATCAAACAAATGTTTCTCTTAACTACTATCCTGAAGTACTGAGTATTTTGAGAAGTTATATACCTTACAGAAGTACATAGTAAAGTCTCGTATCACAGACAGGGTGTAAACAATACATTAATTTTGCAAGAACAAGCCACCGTACATTCAAATGAAGTCCAAGAATACAACAGAGATTCAGCTACTGTATAAGAGCCTTTTTGCATAGGCGTGCCAGAAGCAAAAAATTTTGGACTTGCAGATCTCAGTGCAAATCTAAGTCAGAAAAAAAAAATCACCAACTTAACGATCACTTTCCTGCAACAAGTTATAAAATCCATTTTTCTCATTCACAGACTAAGAGTACACCCCATACCCACAGCTATCAGAGAGCTCTATGACTGCATGATTGGGACTGTGAACCTAAGTTACCATACCTGCTCTGTAGCAGTGATTACTAGCTCGGGTCAGTCAAACGGCTTCTGGACAAAATGGGTAACGAGCAGATCAAGCTACCTATAAACGACAACGAGAAAAAGAAAGGAGATGGTGAATTGTTAGCTCTGTACATAGGCACTGCGACATCAGGACTACTGGCTTGTGTCAGTCAAGTGGCTCATCCCAATCCTAGGACAAAAACAAGATACAAAGCTGCAAACCTCTTTGGGCAACGTCACAGTCCCATGTTATTCATAAAATCATACTTTTTCATTTTGTTATTCATACAGGGACATCATTTCCCAGAAATAATTTTAAGAAGCAATTGCTAGTTGTTGCTTTCTTTTTTACTGCTAAACGGTCACAGAGTGTGGGAATTCAAATAAACTTATAGAGGAAGGAGTGCTGATCAAAACTTTTGTGGCTTCAGAGGCCCTAATAGCAATCTTGTCCAGCTGGCACTGGACCTCCAGTAGTAAGCTGAGTCTGAGGTATCTCAATGCAGGCTACTCTGGAGCAGGTGAGATCAGGGCCTTTAAAAAGGATCCCTATTTCCCTTGTATGTCAAATTGGTGTTACTTCAAGAGCAGATAAAACAGGTGAGAGCGGTTAATATGAGCACAGAGCCTTAGTACTTTAGTTGAAAGAGGACATCAGGGATAGCATCCTTCAGAAAATAAGAAGAAATTGGAGCTGTTTCTGTTGCAGAATGGAAACAAATACTTGTTACCACTATAAAGAAGAAAAAGCAGTGGGCCAGAGTCACATTTGGTTGAGCAAAGACTGCGGGAAGCGTTCTCAAAGAAATGTAAGCCTGAGAAAGGCAATGAAGACCCACATTGTTAAGAAGTATCACTAAATAATGAACGAAATTAATGAAAGTCTCTCCTCCATGCCTTGTCAATGGGTCCAGTAATGGCCCTACAGAGGTCTGCCACTTTTCCATGCATTTGCACGGGACATGCCATATCATTTAATATCAATAAAAAAATATTCAATTTTTCCTTTAAACTCAGGGAAAAATTTTACCTTTTTTTTCAGACTTTACAGTAAAAGTAAAATGGAATTATCTTTGGCACAGAAGGTAGACCACATCTTCCAAATGAGTTTCTCACAATTGCATATATTTGATATATTACTCCTTTTTCAGCAATAAAGGTTAAAAAAATTAAGATCCCATACATCTTGTCATTATACAATAGCCTGAACTCTAAACATTGCTGTGCCTTTGAGAGGGATAATATATCACGTTCTGTAGTTACTGGAGGGGTTAGTAATCTCCAGTTTGATTTTTCCAACTCTCTTTAATCTTCACATCAAAGGCAATATCTACATGCATTACAATCACCCTGGTATAGTGTAAATTAAGCTGTTACTTATCAAATGTTTTAGTATAAATTTTCAGTAACGTTTGGAAATGATGAAAATTAGATTTAAAATATCTGAACATTTGATTAGAAAGCTTACGAGTATGTAACTGGTTCATTTTATACTGTCTTCAGGTTTACATTCTAGCAAAACAATATAATATGTGAACAAATATGATACTTCTCAGGCTCAAAGAACAAATCCACCAAGAAAAAAAGTATTCTTTAAAAGTACTTGTGCAACTGAAATACTATTCCAATCAAGAAGATGTTATTAAGTATTTCACAAACAACTTCCACAGTTTCTCCTCACTTCTACTCTGTTAAAATACTTGACACCTCATGAGAAGAGCTACCACCACTGAAGTACATGTTTTTGTTAAATGAGCAGATACATTTGTATTAGGGTAGAATCACAGCACTCTCACTTAAAATACGTGACAGGGTTGAAAAAAGTCCTAGAGAACACTAATTTTATTTATTTTCTAGTTATTCTAATACCTTTAAAAACATACTGGAATGCATGATTGTTAAGGCTAAAGACAATTCTTTAATGTTTCTCCTATGAGCTTTCTTCAAATAGATAAATCATAAATACAGGCCAACAAAGTATTTAACCTTCTTTCCCTAAACAAGCGAAAGGCAAATAGAAACACAAAGACTTTGGTGTACACTGATGAAGAGAAATCAAACCTGGACTATTGCAGTCATTCTAAACTATGAAAATATATTTATTATACACGCATATAAGGGCCTTAGATAAAGCCTGGATTTTTCAGTTTTATCTTAACAGTACTGTTTTTAGTAGCATTCAACATCACTCCTAAATTTACTATTTTCCTTTACTTTCACTCCAAAAAGTGTAGTAAATATTTCACTGGCAATGTTAATTATCTGTATCAGCAATGTGACCGTACAAACTTGCACCAGGATTTCTAACTGCTGAAAGAAATATGTATTTAATGATACTTTTCCCTTTGTGTTAAGATCAAAATCAGTTCTGTAAGCCATCTTTAATGCATATTTTCATTCCAGTTAGGTAAGAACATTTAGAATCACAGCTTGCATAATTAATTTTAAATTTTCATATTACGTAAAGCTTTGAATCAATCATCATATGTAAAACACAGCTCAGAAATGTGTGTGTGGTTTAATTGCCAGTAAGCATAAATTTTAAATTATATATATGGAGATATATATATTTACACACACATACTAAATGTAAAAACATTTAGATGTTTTTACCTCAAATTCTTTAGTTAATTTAATTTTTATTTCCTGTTAATAACATTTATAATGTTAATATTGCCATTGATTCCAGCACTCTTACCCCAGGAAAAAATCCTATTGACTAGAAAAGGAATTTAAATAAAGAATTGCAGGATTTTCTTCAGAGCAGCCATGAGGCAAAACAGGTAAAGATCTGCCACTTCAGGATGATTACTTTCTAGATCTTTTTTTCAGAGTGAGAAATGATACATAGTTTTAACCTGAGGATGGGAATGAAATATAAGATTTATCTAAAACTGCTTCTTGTACTCAATGAGTCTCTTCAGACTCAATTACTCCAGATGAAATACATGTCTTCTGAGCCACGTTGGGGTATTACAGTGAAGTTCCAGGACTAGCGATAACAGGTGTCAGAGCAGATGATTTAATAGTTACTTCTGAGACTATGAGCTGTTATATTACACAGGCACGGACGAATCTGAATTGTAGAGATGACTAATTCTTTCTAGCTCTACAACATCTATACATAAAAGCACAATAAAGGCAGATGACTTTAAAATTTCTTGCATTGTGCAGAAGTATGCCTGCTTAATTCTAAATAACTTTCTGTTTAATTTATGACACAGAGTTATCATTAAAAGAGCTGTTTCCTTATTTCCCTCCATCACATTGGGATTAGTTGTCTGTGAACTTACTACGTTGACTAGATGGATACCAAAACTATCGCTCCAAGCCAAGGTGATTTCACAGCTTCTCTCAGCAAATTAAAGCAGTACAAAAATAAGCTAAGAATTTGCAATTTAAAATATTGCTATAAGGCATAGCAGAAAAAAATCCTTTAATTTCCTGCTTTCAGACTGGGTTACTTGCATGATCTTAAATCACATCATACACAACGCAGTGTAATATAATTTGGCAGAAGCTGACCAAGAGCAACCCAAAGAAGGAAATAAATCTGACTTTTGCCCTAGAGACAGGAACTACGCTGATTTTTGTAGGACACTCAAGTGTAGCCCAGACTTTACATGTACACCTCCTGCTGATGGCTTTAGACCACTAACACAGCCAAGAAGGGTGACTCCCAGCGCCACATTCATTGCGCTCTTGGAACCTGTAGCTTCTTAAAAATAAAGCCAGAGAGGCCTATGCTACAACATGCTTTGCAAGAAGTTTTACTCCGGATTTAGGTTACCCATGTTACTCTGTAGATCAGGAACATTTTATCGCAATAATGACACCTGAATCACATATAACAAAGGATCAGAAAGGTTTTGTTTAATATCCACAATAGTTCTCATACATGTTATAAACTTCAGTAATATCCTATATTTGAAATAGCAGTTTAGGTATTGACTCAAAGGTTATGTGCCTTATCGTCTGACGAAATTAATTTTGCAAAAATAGGGACAATTAAAAGAAGTAGGAGAACAACAAGAAGGCTGAAAAGTTTACCAGGCTGGTAAATAAAGCAATTTAATTTGAATGACCAAAATCTGTGCTGACTTGCACAGTCCATGCAGTCTATGAATTCACAAACTTTGCAGGTTCCAAAGGCGATTACACAGCCCAAAGGTTAAGGACCTTGAAGATAAAATAGTCATTGAGTATGTCTACAAGACAAAGTCTTCCAGGCTATGCGGGTCATGGCCAGTGTTTATAAAAAAAGTATATTACTTCATCCCACAGTTAAAGAACTGCTCTTTCTTTTTTAAAAATTATTAGATAGTTACCTTCACTGGGATCAACCATGAGGGGGAAACAGCTGCCATTCCTCTGGCACTAAATCATCATCCTGTGTGGAAAAGTTTACACCTTGCTGTATTTTGGAATATAATGAAGTGGTAGAAGAGTGAAAAACTGACAGGCGAACAAATAAGAAAACGCTATTCCTTAGGTTAGGTGTTTCCACAATAGTAAAATCATAAATGCTTCCTCTTCAAATATTCATTTCAGTGAGATATGGATCAGTGAAAATAACGAACAGATATGAATCTGTTTAATGATAAATTCACACAAAGTACACTGTCTCAAAATTTGTCACTAAGATCAATGATGAAAAAGAAAAAACAGAAACAAAAACCAATAAACCTAAACCAGAATTCTAACCTTCTTAACTACAAGGACTGCTGTCAAGGATGTGGAGAACAACGATGGCAAGTCTCCAGTCCTCAGGATACAAGATGAGAACATGAGCAAGCATTAGAAAAAAGCTGAAAGGCCACATTAAAATTAATCCATATAATGCTTCTTATATGCAAGGGTGGACAAGGAAAGGCAAGAAGTAGCAGATAATATAAATTTTTAAATGTTCCTGTTTTGGGGGGGTGTCCTTCTGAAACACATTCTATTCAGAAAGAATGTTTGCATTTTCAAATAGATCCAGATGCCCCAAACTTTAATGAATATAGATAATGATATACATTGCCTCTAGCTGAACACCACAAAACCATTGTTAGCTTCATTTGCATTTCCAACTATTCAGTTGGTTGTTCCATATGTCCACATGATATCTACGAAAGCTTTGAGGTCTTCATTTTTCTGTCAGAGGCTGTAAAGATTAGTTAATGTGTTTTTCTTTCAGCATAGAGAATATTTTCATATGCAAATTCATGGTTTATTCAAATTCATTAAGCCTGCAGAGCTTTTGCTGCTAGTAGTAGAGCAAGAGGCAATACAAGCTCTGCACTGATTTTTTTACTGTCTGGCCTCAAAAATCTACTCTCTATCACTTCAGCATTTGTTCTTCATTATAAAAACAGTTGAGTGTTTTATAGTGGGAAGTATAAAACCATTTCTCTTTCTATATTCCCATGGTTTGTAATTTTTGTTATTAGCACTTAAAGAAACTTGGTAAAAAGGACGATGAGTGTACAATCTAACAGAAGAAAAAACCCTACCCACAGTCAACTATGTTTCTTACCCTAACCTCATACCATTTTTGCGCTAGCACCTGAATGTAGGTCAGTATGTTATATTCAGGAAGACAACGTGAAAAACAGGCTTACAAGATGAGCAATGCTATAGATTGATTTTCAGGGTAACGAAAAGGCTTTTCATGTAGTCAAGGGTATTATGTTACCTGTGATTGAGATGACTATGAGGAGCACATACTATGCTTAAGAACAGATGGTAACACACAGTCAAAGTGTGTGGTCCAAACTCCATCCAAAATTGCAACCTGTGGAAGTATCTATGCAATTCCTGGGATATGTAACAAGTCTAGCTTTTCAAATTGTGTTTTTCTGGTTTTAATGGCAACTTTGAAAACTTATCTGCAGACTTCATGGGAAGCCTTTATTTTGTCTTTATTCCCATAGGTACTTCATAGGGAGATTCAAAGTGGTTATGAGACTAGATAAATAAACCGGACTGTCTTGCTTATGCATCTATTGAATTTTTAACTAAGTTGGGATTTCATAGTGAACCTCTGCATTCATTTGTCTCTCACCTCTATTTCAAGTCAGTGTAGAATTTATCAGGCAGGTTTTAATTTTAGGATTTTTTTTTTTTTTAAACAAGTTAGAAAGCCAGCTTCACATTCCACACTGGGGTGAATATCCAGTATAAAGAGCCAAACTAAAATAAAATTTGTTTGCAAAACCAAAATAAAATTAAGGAAAAGTGCTCCTCTTTTCTGACAAGCAGACATTATTTATTCTACTATTAGTATTCTGCTTCTTATTTTGGAAGCTTTACTAAAATCTATCCTGTACTAAGGGAAAGAAACATTATTAGTACTTGTTAGAATCTGACTGCGCCAAATCTCTGCTGAACACCTATACCATCTTTTGAAAATCTGAGCTTGGGGCAATTTTTTTCATCGCTAGCAAAACATCTGCCATTTGCTTTTTGTTGTCAGTATAAACTTTATTCTAAATGTTAAGAGTGCTTGTTCTTGCATATATATTAAAGCATATGTGCTCCCCTATAACTCATATATATTCCCCTATAATTCAAATAACACAAATACATTCATGGTACTGTTAAAGACATCATGATTCGGTAATCCAGTTTCTTTTTTGTATTTTGTAAAGGATATTTTTCCAGTGTCAGAAGTCACATCTGCTTAATATATGTGTAAAATTGCATATTTTCCAAGTAACACACACATTTATTTGTGTATCTTTTACACACGTGCACACATACATACAAGTATCCCATTACAGAATCATCTCACTTGTTCATATCCAATAACATTTCTAATTTCCTCAGGCCTACTGCAAATTATTTCATATCAAACTAGGCCAAAATACAAGTGAACGGATTGTGAAACCCAGAGACACCTGACCATATTGAAAAGATTTTCAGTGAGGACAAGGTATAATAGAAAAAAACTCTCCCTTTTTTCAACAACCCATGATTTTCAAGACATTTTCAGATTCTGCTTTTCTGATAGCAGAAGATGAAATTCAGATAAAAAAGAGCATCACAAGAGAGTTGAAAACGGAGAGAGATTTATTGAAAGCTATACAGAGTTGAATAGCCAATTTAATTTTTATTTATCTTTATAAAGATTTGGAGTATATATGAACTCTAGGTTGCAATGAGTAATCTAGCTTGAGTTTGAGTCTTCCCTGCTTCCTCCATCCTCTTCTTGCTTCCAATATCAGAGCAAAATTTCTGTTTTTTTGATGTGCCATTATAGTGCAACTTCACAGTGAACTGATTCAGGTTAAAATAGTCCAGCAAAAGAGAAGTCATTGAAGCTATGAACAAACCATATTAAATAAGCCTAAATCTTCAGGGGAGAAGGAAGATGTTCTTCTACCCTGGTAGACAACGGTCAGAGAGAGAAATGGTAAAATAGTTCATTTTGGCTGGAATGAACCATCCTAGAATATGAAAGCAATTGTTTTTAACATTTCCATGATGTTATCATTATTGGTTTTGCCAAAACTATTTGGCAAAATCTATTCAAATTCATTAATTACTTGATTTTTTTTTTTTTTTTAATATGCCAAGCCACTAGTTTCCTATTTGTTTTTTCTGCTTCAGGCTCTCAGAACTCCATTTTAAGACCTTGAAAATTAGGATTTTATCAAAATGACGTAATAAGAAAAAGGTTTATCTGCAGAATCATGAAGGGAAGAGTAAGTCATCAGAAATGGGTGGAAAAGGGTACATTTCTCATATAAATCACCTAGAAAGGACTGAAGAAAGGAGTTCTGAAAAGCAAAAATATTGTAAAGGAAGTGTAAAACAATTCAAAAGCATCAGGAACATTTCAGCACAAAGCAAGAAATTCTAGTTTCTTTTTTTTCAGACCCCTCTTAACATAAAGTTGCCCTCTTTCACTACAAGGGCTTTTTGGGGGGAGAGGGGGAGAAGAGGAAAAGGAAGAGGAAGAAATCCATGATTTATGCATTTATGTAGTAGTTGAACGAGTATGAAAATGTGCCAGCAATTTAGTCTGTTTCACATGCAGAAGCTCCTGAAGTTTGAGAGCACATTTGGTCACATCTATATTTAAATTTGTTAGATGTAGTTACAACTCCTAAACATACTCTCTGTTAAGTCCTTCCTTTCTTGAAAGAAACGTTTGCTGTAGAATAATGAATATGAATTATGCAAAGAAAATCTTTAAAGAAATTCTTCTTGCATATTTCAAGCCTGTTAAAAAGCTGAGTTTGAAAGACATTGTCAGAGAGATTCATTTCTTTTTATAATAAGAAAAATCGCCCCAAATTGGAGTACAGAACATGTCAGTTATGTTACTCTAGGCAGAGACATTTGTGTCACAGCTATTCTTCTGAATTTTTTTAACACCAAAGCCTTACACTATTCATATTGTTAGAAGTAAAAATAACTATAATTCAGTGTCTTGTCTTAACTTGAAGTTACCTTTATGTTACCTGTTTGATAAAACATTTCACATTTAAGATAGAAGTTAACTTAGAAGACTGGTCCAGCCATGTAAGATGGAATTCTGCTGCCAACCTCAGGATTCAACGCCACTAAATCCAGCAGCTGCTCCTACAGGAACTACTGGATAATGAACACAAAAGTTTGTCTCCACCTCCCACCCTCCCCAACTCTTTCCTCAGAGCATACCTGGAAAAGGGAAAGGCATAGAAATGAACGAAGTATGCCAGTTCATTGAATCTTAATCCCAACTCAGCAAACTCATGCCATGCCCAGACCTGGAATTTATTTTGCTTCCTTTGCCAAAACGGATCCTCTCTTAGATACAGATCCAAAGCCTGATTCTACACCTAACTTTATTCTAGTGACCTATTCCTTTTCCGAAACAGAGACTGGTGGCTGCAGCTAGCATCAGTCCTAAAATCTGCCAAAATTTCCCCTTCTAAATCTAGCTATAAACCTAGTTTTCAAGTCCAAACCCTCTTTCTAAGCCTGACCTGAAAACTCCTAGCACACACAGAACTAAATCAACTGATTTCCAGCAACCTATCTGAATCCTGAACTAACCTTAATTCAACCACAGCTTCTCAGAAATTCAACTCAACTGAAAACTCAGCCCTAGCCTTGCTAGATCTTAGCCCAGGCGTCTGATTTGGCAGGAGACTGATTTGGCAGATTTTAGCTGTAGGAGGCAGTACTACTCTGGAACCCATCCAGCATCCCTGTCTGGGGCTTTTGCTGAGCCAAACAATCACTTAACCTCCACACTTGGGTTGCACATGCTCTGTCTGTTGTTCACCTGTGCTAGTAGTTTCTTCCTGATTTCTCTTTAATCTTTTTAGCACCAAGCATGGATTTTTTCAACTTGCAAAATCAAATTTAGTTTACATCTTAAACATACTTCAGCATCTCTGTCTAGGCTCAGCCTTCATTTGAACAGATCCCTAACCTTAAAGTTAACAAAAATTATTACCAGAAGCAGACTTATACCTTACTTGAATCCTTTTCAGTCTAACATCAATCTTAATCCAGTTCTGTGAACCTCAGATCTAAATCAAGTGACTCCTCCTCAAGTTTCCTTCTCTGGAACAGTCCTGATGGATTTGCCTCTTCTCGACCCACCCAGAACTCTGCATATCAGTTTCTACCATGTTAAGTGCAATTCTGACCCCAAGTCCATCATTTTTGTTGTTCCTAGCCTTAATCCAGCTCAGCAACCCCCTTCAGCCCCAAATGTACTTCTCTCTGACTGTATCTTGCAACACAAGATACACAACTACTCTCATCTTCATTCCACCCATGAGCTTATGCACTCACATGCTAAACCGGGGATGATAAGAACGCAATCTGCACTACGTGGGCAATCAGTCCCCTAAAATAACGCAGATTCCCATAGGGTGCCACAGGCTCATGAATCTGTACAAGTAATTCAGTTAAAAATTGACTACAACTTCTTGGATTATCCCTTGCACAATCTCAGCAACTAAATTTCCTTTAAATTATAACAGGCTCGCAGCCTTGCTCTGTCACTTTGTCTCATACACGCTTGAGGGACAGTAAAGCTAGAAATGGTTCTGAGCAGCAACAAAGATAATGTACCTTAAAAGTGGTATAACAATGGGAAATGAAAAAAGTTCCCTGCACTTTTTTTCAGTTCTTTTCTAAACATACAGGTAGTTGGTCACGATCTCCCTCAATACTCCAAATACTTGCAGCACTTCATAAAAGAATGACTTATTCATTTTAGTTACCCATTTTGCCCATTTGTTCTCAATAGGTGCAACAAAAAAGTAAAAAAAAAAAAGCAGACAAGCAGACAAGGCAATTCTGTTTTCGTTCTCTTCCTTCAGTCAGTAAGGCTACTTACTGAAAAGTAGAAAAGAAAAGAAAAGAAAAAGTAGATGAAAAATGACACTTGTCTCTCAAAAGAACTGTAAAGACTTTTCCCCCTCTTTCTACATTGAATTTAAGAGATGCTTTCATCCCATCAAGTTTGCTGATTTTGTATATGAGACCCTTCAAACTACAAATAAATTCAAATTTTTAGATAATGAAAGAAATTAACTTAGAAGTACCCTTTTAATTTTATAAAACTTTTGGTCTACAGTCCTATACAACAACCTTTAAAATGGAAGGATTTTAAGGATTTAATTTTTATTTTTATAATCTCATAGATAAAAATGGTTATCATTAGCAGTTCTGATCTGAGGTACCTTTAGGGATCAATATGTAGTGGGTCAAGTCTCACCATTTTGATTGTTTAACATGCAATAAAATTTCAATAGGGTTAAAAGAAGCTAAGAAAAAAACATCCTATGCTTGCATATGCTTCCCTGACTTGCATTATGTATTTTATTACATGCATAGGGCCATTGCTAGTAGTGATCCCAGTAGCATAAGCAGGAGAGAAATGTGCTGTAAAATTCAATGCAAGTAATATAAATACACTATTAACAAAGGAAGACTGTTGAAGTCCTCCTTAACAAAGGAGGACTGTTGGGTTCCTTTTATCCAAAGATCACCTGTTCAAAGACATTTAAAGACTATCACAAACAGTGAATTTCAAAAAACTCATATTAATTAGCTCTGTGACTTCACAGAGCAGTATAAAAATCAAACTAAAGTTTTTTTGATGCTTCAGGTCACAGAGGTAAATTTTCAAGTCCAATTACAGTTCATTAAATAAGAATACTCACTTATGCGTCATAAATTGACCCACTGGGAAAAAGTTAGTCCAAACTAGATAACGATTCTGAATCAACTGAAATTGGTACAGCATAAAAACAAAATTCCTAGGACGCATTCACAGAATTGAATAAACTGAAAAAACGTCATTTCAGCAATTTCCAAAACTGTTGCATGCAAAAACCTACTTTGCATTTTATCAAACTGTTTTTAAAATACTTTTTAGCTCTTTGCTCTAGCTGTTTCTTCACATACACCTATGCAAAACGGGCACCTCTTCCATTTTCATTAGTATTACTTGCTTTTGTCATATTACTATTCACAGTTTTCCCCACTCTAGGTACATCTTACTTTCAGAATTAAATTTTTAAAGAGCTAATTTTGCTTTAAATGAGTAATCCATACGGGTCAAATCTTAGTCATATTGAAATAACAGAAATTTTGTTTTCATAAGGTCCTTTCCTTAGGAGGTACAGTGACTCATTTGCTAATGAGGAACAAATCAAAATGAAGAATCTAAAATATTTATCAAGTATTCTGCTGATTCTGCTGACAATTTTTTTTACAAGTGTACCTGTTACCATAAATAGGGAGTAAAAAGTCTTTACAACAGCAGTACTGCTGAACTGTCTACTGCTACTTCTTGGCATCTTCCGTATGAACATCACAACTGTCAAAAATGCTTGAATTCAGAGGAAGAAAAAAAGAAAGAAAGAAAGAAAAATCCCATAGATTTAGTTGCTGCTGCGTAACATATATCAGCTCTTTTATTCACTTCAAGCTGTACATTGCTAGCAAAAGGAACATCATCTGTGACATTCTGTTGTCATTAGCAACAAGTTATACTTAGTATTTTCTTTTATTATAACTAATAAGTATTATTAGTTGTTAAGCACGTAGAAAGCACAAAGTAAGATTTATTCAAAGTGCAGGAATTGTTCAAACTTGCTCAGGAGTAAGACATTTAATTTCCTGTGCATACGTTTATAGTTTAACATATAACTATCAAAGTATTGACAGGATGGCCTGAAACAGTAGGATCCTGAATCTGCAAATATGTATGCTGATTTGTAAATTTATGAATTCACTGAACCTATTAATGCTAATCGCACACACAGAGATGGCATGCATGTACCTAAAAGAGTATTTAGCTTGTGTATTTCTTGCCAGAAAAATGGATTTAAGTTACAAATAAGGAAATGATAATTTCTAAAATTTAGAAAACACAATAAGGGGTGAAAAACATAATTCTAATCATCTTTGGAGAACACAAGTACTTACAGTATTAGTTCTGTTTTCATAGTCTCAGTAACAAATAGTCTTGCTGTAATGCATACTTCTCTTACTAAGAGGAGAACAATGATTATAAATTTCAATATTTAAAAATAAAATTAACTACTAAACCACATTGAAAACTGTGAATCTTTACAGTAAGAATAAACCCAAATTTCAGCCCTTCTGTGTAGATATTCTTCATGTCAATGAAAGTTATGCATATTTAAAGCAAATGCCTACAACCCCAATATCTTTGCTACATTTATGTCCATAAATATGAGTAAGCTAAAATAATCACTAGCAGATTTTTCATGTTTTTCTTCAATTAGTAAGTTAGCTTACTTCCTGTCTCTGGTGACAATTCAGAACTTCATCAGGTTTCTTTGGTGGCTTGATATTTTAGTGTAATGAACACTTCAAAGTGGATCATCAAAGGAAATATTCTTCCTTCCATTCTCTTAGCGGTAATATTCCAGCTAGCTTCACCTTCAAGACAAAGGTACTGCTCTCCTAAGGTATACTGAAAAAGAATCACTGCCAAATCCTTTTCTCTTTCACAGGGAGTGCTTTGTGGAGTTTGAATGTAATACTGTCTTTCTATTAATTTTCATTGCTAAGAAAAATGTTAAGTTGTTAGACGTTCCTGAATTGAGGAAGGAAGGAGCGGAGGAGAGAGGTCCCTCAGGGCCATAAGAAAGGCTTGCCTTCTGGCACTAAAAAAGAAAAATCAAGAAAAAAACAGAGGGTATAACTTGCAGGAGTTCCCTGACCATTGCTGTGTTCATATAACAGGAGAGGTTTATTTTCCCTTTCATACACAAGGAAAGGGAAAAAAGAAAAAGCAAAAAAAAAAAAAAAAGTAGTAAAATATTACCTGAAAGGACAGAAAGAAGAGAGAAATGAAAGCTAAGGCCACATTTTGAGTAAAGTTACCTGTCTATCTCCAATGAAGCCCAGGTAGACATCTCCCCATACCCAAAAGTGCATTTTTCATTTCAAGACATGAAAAACACTCACATTCTTACATACAGCATATTGTCATTCATTTTTTCAGAGTTACTGTTCAGTCAGCCTTCCTAAACTTCTGATGTTACCCATCAGGTTATGAAAATTGATTCAGGTTTCAAGAGGAAACCAAATGGAGCTGTGCTACAAGTGTGAAAGATTCCCCTCCCACCTCACTCTTCCATCTTTCCAGACCTAGACATAAGCCTATAAAACTGGGAACAAACAGCCCACCAACGTCAGACCTAGCCAGGGGAGGACTCAAAAGAATACTCATACTCAAAAGAATTAGGCACATGACCATCTCACTAAGAATAGAAAAGAAGATAAAAAGGGTCAAGAATCAAATAAAGCCTTCAGACTAAGGCTGAGGCACACCTACAACATATTAAGGAAAGAAGAAAATGAAAGTTTTCTTTTCCATTCTCTCCCCTTAGTTTCCTTGGTCCAGAGAGTTAGTTCTTAGAGGAGTATTCAAAGCATTTCTACTTATTTGGAAGAATGGAACAATGCTCATTGTAAACATTTGCAAAGGGAATATTTTTACAAAATGCAAAAATCGAATGGAGGAAGATTACTTAGTTATTGATTTCCTCTTGATAAAGTCAGACAATAATACAGTAGCTTTCGTGCTTGTAAAAGCACAGAAATACCACAAAAAATTACCCAATATTACTATGCAATACTACTACCAAAATATTATTACACAAATGTTAGACAAGAGAAAGCAAGAACTGCCAGAAGAGAGAAACTATATCACCAGTGTACTCTCTCCAATTTCTCATGCAACATTTCCAGACAATCCCAGGGAAAATGAGCCATGTCCTGCTCTAGAAGAAAAAAACCCAATAAACTGCTCCCCTACAATTACCGTAATATAAGAGAAGTATTTTCTTTATAAACCCAGAATTACTGATTATGTTAACCCAGAGCAGACGTGCAGAATGCATTATAAGTTTGGGGGACTTCACCACTTGCATTACAAGCCGTTCTTCAGTGTATCCTATGGCATATCTCTAGATGTGGCTGATCTTCAACACCTTAGAGGAAGACAAAGCACAAATTTGGAAGCCAAGTTATGCATCAGGACGGGTAAGAAAAAAAAAATGCTTCCTGGACTCTGAGGCAAATAGTAGCAGCTCTAGAACATGGTCAATAAAAAGTAAACAAAATCTTCTTTCAGTACTTCTTTGTAAATACCTATACATTGAACGTTCAGGAACCGGAATCAAACATCTTAGCTTCTGTTACTAGAGTCATGCCTCTTTCATCAGATACTCCTTTCCAAAAACATATTTACCTATCTTAATACAGCTGACATGTCTTGCTTCTGTTCTCTGAAAATACACCTCAGGACTTTGGGAAGACCAGGATGTCTTTCAGAAACAACCATTCATAAATTCTTAGTCAAACTTATGAATATCCACCAGCTTTTGAACCAATATTATCCCTTCACTTAAATGATACAGCCCTTCTTATTATTTGCACCTGCTGAATGTACTCAAATCACTTCTCAAACTTCATACTCTTAGCCTTACAAGTTCTTTCAATCTCTTTTGATTTTGCTTAACTGCCAACTGTCCTCCTAGTCTTTTTATGTACCTATACCAAAGTAAGTTTATTCTTTTGTTTTCTGCATTGGTTACAAGAACTGTACATAACTGTTCTGAATAAGACTTTGCTATCATCATATTCAACATTACAAATACTTCTCTGTATCTACAGAAACCTTGCTCAATACCTTCCATAATCTCACCAGGCTTTCTCCAAAACAGCAGCTCACAACCATGCTCAAATCAATCAATATATATAGGTCTGTTTCCTTCTCTGTTAAGTCCAATTGATGAGCCAGATCCCAGTAAACAGTTTTATTAATAGCCCTTACTTACGTGACTCTGCACTTCTACCATTAATTCTATTTCTACTACCTCAGCTGACAAAGTCAGCTGGTTTTCTTTAAGGTGATTTGGTGGCTCATGGCAAGTAAGTTTCACGTGCTATATTTTTAAGTTTGATATTTTTAGTGTGATAAATAGAAGTTGATAACATGAAATATGCCAGACCCTGAAGAAGAAAGACATCAACTTCCATTTAGCAGCTAGCCAAACAAACTGCTGCTTGTCTGCATCAAATTACCCTGATTTCTAGAAGTTCACGTTACTTTAGCATAGCTGGAAAGCAGCCAGAAAGCTTCTGTTCTTGCAAATATAAAGGATCTTCTCTTTTGTGCTACTATAAATTTGTCTTTCTTCTTTTTCCGGCTGAGCCAAGCAGTGTCTTTCAAAAGCTACATGTTTAAAGTTTCAGAACGCTAGAAAAAGCAGTGAGAAGAGTCTTGGATGTTTTTATCTGGTGTCATTCAAACTTTGCACTTCGTAGAAGTTCCTAAAAGCAGAACTGCAAATGCTTAGCTTTAATTTTCAAAGGGGCTGGGGGGGAGATAAAAGGTTAGTATTAAAAAAAAAAAAAGTTAAGTTAACTTCTCAGTTGTAATGAATTATACAATGAGTAGATACATGCATGAAATGAAAAATGTAAGCTATACTGCTGGTTATAGTTATACTTAATTTTTTTCTAAAACAAAATTAAGGTTCAAGTCAAATCCTATTGTGGACAATTGAAAAAAAAAAACAACAAATTTTACTTAATATTAGACCACATTCCAAAGGAATAAAATGCACAGAGAGGAGACTAAACAGGTAGTTTTAGAGAATTTCAAAGGCAATGTTTCCAAGCAATCAACAGTAGTTCAAGATTCTCTAAATTCCTGAAACACTGAAGTAGTACCAAGAAAAGGTAAAATAATATTCGGCATCTTGAAGAAGCAGCAGTTTTTTCCTTTTTTAATTTTTTTTTAAAGCTACAAACCAAAATAATTGCTCCATTTCTTCAGTCTTTAATTTCCAGATTATAAGACCTCTGTAGTTCAGAAACTTTTGAAAGTATGAGTCAATAATATGACAACCTACTTTACCTCTCAAATACCTCCAGTTACACAGTTGAGCCCATCTTTCTTCTCCTTCTTTTATTTCTTATTATTTTCAAATGCTTGTTGTCTCTTCTCCAAAGTTGGTGTCCATTTCCTCCTTCATTCTAGCTGGTTTGGTTCCTCGCTTAAGCTTTCCAAAAACATGTTCTCATACACATCTGTTTTTCTATTCCTTGAACAGATACTGAAGTGAATAACCATAACATTTACACAACAGAGTGTGACATGGGAAAATGCTGCATAATTCATCAGTAGGGAAACTATTTTATTCTTGAATGTCTGATGGGTTATTCCATTATGTACAACAATAAGCACACAAATTATTCTAGACACTATGAGTGTACCACAGCAATAAGCTTTCATAAAGGCACCTTAGGTAGCTGGTAACATTCCATTAGCCAAGTCATGTGTTCTCTTTTTATCCTTCTGTTTGAACTTCCTACACAAAGAATGATTTATAAGATCCTTTGTGACAATTCTTTGTTGAAGCAAACATATGCTAAAGCAATCTGTATCTGCCTTCATTTCATTTACACACTTAAGATTGCACAGGCCAGACTTCAAGCTCTCTTAATTCAGCAGCTGAATAGACTCCTCACTCTTTCACACAATCAGATCCCAACATGTCCAAAACTACTTTATGAAAAGACTGCTCAATTTCCCCAAGTGCTCATTGCAGTATTACAAAAGTAAAGTTGGCTTTTGAACACTCATTTTTCAACAAATGCATACAGATAAAGTTATATGCATGTATTTCACAATTATATGCAAATTAAAATTTGGAAACAACGTTTAAAACTCCAGATAAATGATAGAAAGGCTTTACAGTCAAACAAACAAACAAAATAAAAAAATCACAGGAATGAAAAAAATAATGAATTGAACTACACACTAAGGTTATTTTATATTAGACATTTCTATTCACCATTTTTTCCTCTAAACAAATGAGTTTAATAACCTTTTCTCCTTCAAGCCCATACTGCAAGCAAATAGAGTATATGTATGTGAGCGTCTGAAAGACTCACATGGTATGCCTGACATTTCCTGTTTGATGACATATGTCAACTTTGACTAGAAAAAAGGGAATTCAGGAGCGAGCTCCAACCATTTCAGTAATTGGTATTCATGTGTGCTGGTTCAGACGGATTGTTAGTATGACAGGCAGATAACATTAATATCAAATTAACATAAAATATAAAGATGCAGTATGTTGATTTTTTTGTAATACCACCTTGCAATAAAAAGACATTCCAAAATAAATCCTCTAGTGTTAATAATACACAGTACTTAACTCAGTGTAACATATTTTAAATTTTTTAATGCCAAAATCTACTCTTACAAACGTAAATTAGTGATCTGCTACTCTGAGTAAAACATTACAATACTAAATAGTGATCACAAATAGTTACCACCATTTATTACTGTACAATAGATATGAGTGAACGTGGAAATTTCTTGAACGTAGGGAAAAAATGCAAAACATATTTGGGTATGGATCCACCCCAAGTTATTTTTTTAATGTTATAACATTTATCAGCCCAAGATAGTCAATAGCAGTAAATCAATGTAATTATCTACAAACAGTGTCTGTTGTATTAAAGTATGATTAGCTTCTGTTGCAACTTTTGCAGGCTTAATAGAAACTGCGGGAAAGGTCTTCTGCTGGAATCTGAGAAGAGTGACACTGGGTAATAGAAAACTTATGGACTACCTGCTTTTTTTTTTTTTTTTTTTTTTTTTTTTTTTTTTTAAAAGAGATTGATCGCTGGAGTGACTTCAGTTTGTTACAAGTGATGAACTTCTAAAGATAGGAAACGTTTTCCGTGAGACATTTTTGCTAGGGAAAAAAAAAATGTGGAAAAAATATTTGCCCGTTTTGAAAGTAATAAAACTTCTGAGCCAGGAAAGAAACTGCTCAGCCAGTCCAGTAAACCTAAAATTGATTAATGGCTGTGGCTCCCACATAGTAGGCAGAAGATCAAATTTAGCAGATGGAGGCACTGAATATCCCAAGCTGAAGGCAAATGTCATTAACCAGCAGGTTAGTTAACTGTTCAGGACTGAATGAGGCTTTTCCTCTAGCAGAAATAATGGCTATTCCAGATCATTTCTGTTTCAATTCTAATAAAAAAAGATGCATTTCTATGATGAAAAAGGAAACAAAAATTAAAATCTAAAAAGTTCGTTTGAAAGGAAATATTATTTCTTTTCTGTCTCTTAAAAAAGAACACCATTTTGGTTAGGGATACAAAACCAGATACATATTGTGGATGTGAAATGTAATTGCTTTAAAGGAACCTTAAAACACTTGACAAATATATTGAGAACATTATTATGAAGCCGTGAAAGAAGAAGATACTTAAAAAATATGCTTTCTGTATATGAGCTAACCCAAGTCTATTTCTCCAAACAAATTTTGGTCTATTCAATTAACAGCACATCTAAAAAGAAAAGAAATAAGCATGTACCCCACCAAGGTATCGCTTGTTCTCAAAAGTCACGGAGAAGATTGAATTAGGCCAACTGAATATACGTTCATAGAACTGCAGATCACATTAGTTAATAATTGAAATGCAGACAAATAATGAAGCCTAGGTCTCTTTTCTTCATCCTCAAAAGGGAATTACAGTACAAATTTATCCGTTTGTTACTTAGTTGGACATTCAGAATTTACAGTAGACTCCAATCTGCAAAGAAATAATTTAGCACGTTTCCGATGAAAACAAAAAGAGCTGTAACGTCAAAACCAGCTCATTCTCAGCCAGTTTTCCAAATTCAAAGCATGAAATTCTAATAATATATAGAAAAATATCAGGAGACTCATATAATTTCTTATTGAGACTATTTGTTAGATACACATACAGCTGAGCACATATAGAACTTACACAGCTGCTAGTGAACAGAAGGTAAAAACTACTCCAAGTGAAGAAAAAGCAGTGCAAGTTCTGCCAGCTGTTTTGACACAAGATTATTGTTTGAATTTATTGCCAGAGGCTCTTAGAGTTTTGCTTAGGCATCCTGTCTTAATTTGGCATAAACACAAAGGAATAAAGATAACCAATAGAAAGTCCATATTACATAGACAGTGTAAAAGAGAACAAGAAATTTTTTCTCAAAGCTTCTAGGGACATTCTACTGAAAGAGTCCAAGTTCTAGAAGAAAAACAGAATTCTAGGAACTAATCATTTTAAAGATGCTGCTTACAAGCTTGGTGGAGCTGACCAATCTGAAGAGTAATGTTACCAATGAGACAAATTCATCATGTCAAATCAAATCAGCATCATATCAGGACTGCACCACACACTATTCTCTACTCAACGGCTAAAGGAAATAAAATATAAGACAAAGTAATTTGAATATGCAAGCATACCTGAAACTTTGCTAACAACCTATACTATTGACAATTTTAAGAGATTGGAATGAAGCACAAACATTTTCTTATTAAATCTCAGCAACACACTTTCTGGAGTTAAACATCAAGTTAGGCATTTCTGCATCCATAACAAGCGAAATATTGGTATATTTGCAATAAGCTATTTTAGGCTCCTACTATACAGCTCTTGTTCCCGGAAAATAAATTCAGATAGCAATTGCAAATATCTTTAATATTAAAGTTATACATTGTATTCTGATAACTTTATTATTCAGCATGCACTGTACCAGTTTTGGTATCATTCTAATTTCTTCAAATGTAGATTAAAACAAAATTCTCAACATGAAAGCATGCCCTATTGTAACTTGTCAGCTGCTATTACATTGATGCATAGATCTTACAAAAGTTTCTATTTTGTTTCCTCATAATGTGAAAGACTTGCCCAAACTGTCTGTCAAGATAACGTAAATAATCAACGCAACACAGTTCCAGATAGTTACAGTTTTACTTGCTGGGTACTAGTAACTAGACCACATGATTCTACTCCTTTGATAAACAAAATATCCCTTTCTTAAAATTTTTTCCTAATTCAAACTGGTCCCCATATGGTCCCTCTTACAGAACGCGATGCATATTTTTATATCTATCTATGCACACATAGAGAGAGAGGTAAACAGTCACATTCACACACTTGCTTGACAGGTTTCTTAAGAAAAAGGTGCCTAAAATTAATATTTTGAGATAATCACAATAGATTGAATAAAAAAATATTTAACCCTATCATTTGATAATCTCGCTCATCTTTTAAGGGCTGTATTTTACCTATAAGCAATTTTAATAGATATTGATTTTCTTAAGATGGGAAAAGAAAATGCAAGAAAAATTTGCATTTCTATCTTTATCAATATGAAAAACAAAATAATATTTAAGCAAATAAGTGGTTTTAAAATCTGAAGACCTATTGTTTGTGAGTTAGGCTGCCATTAAAATCTGGAGAAGCCAGATCTGAGTCAGACAGCTTCAAGAGATACAATTGTTTGCTGAGGTATACTTACTCAAGGTACAGCAACGTGTAAACATATGACAATAACAAACCTTACCTGCTAAAACCTATGAGTTTTTTTTTTTCTTAAACTAAAATTTTCAGAAGCAAAGGTTACAAAATTCAGCAACTATCACCCTGACTAAACAGATACAAACTTAACAGATATGACACAAAGAATGTTAACATTTATAGAAAATCAGAATAGCATGCTGCTTTGTTTTTATCAACTTTCTAAGTTAAAAAAAGGACGACTCCTTGTTCATGGCTCTAGCAGAGTTATAGCAATAAAAATAAATGTAGACTGATCATGGGCTTTTTGCAGTCTCCGCAGTCATACCTCACACACTATCTCTGCTGGTAATTAACTTTGCTCTTCTATCACACTTATCACATTTCTGTCACATGTGCATCTATTTAATAGAAGCTGTTTAACGAGATACGTGTTGAGACCCCAACCAGTTTTCATAATATATCAAAGCTAACACCAAACATGAACTCTGACCAGAATTATATATGCACGCTCACACAGGTGCACATTTAAACACTTTTTTCAAACTGACTTAACTTTAAATCATCAGTCACCTAGCGTTGTTTCGCATTAAACAGAAAGGAGGAGAAATAACGTGCAAGTCCCATTATATCTTGTTTATATTGTTTCATTTGCCAGATCCAGTGAGTATACTATGAAAACATTTAGACTAAGGTTATTATATAGGCTAGCTAGAGCTTCAGGAGCTGCTGCTCATTATGTTGATCTAAGTCATATTGTGCCTCAGTGATGGGCTGCAAAATCCATCTCATTTGAAGAGCGCAACCTGAGATTATATTTAATGGGACACAGTCTAATGTGCTCTGCCTACACCTGGGCTTGGATTTTTTGGGGAGGGAAAGATTTCCACTAGAGGAAATAATAACACTGAAGAGGAACAACAGAAGAGTAACCCTGAAACTACCTATCTCCTAAGAAGGAAAGGCATGTTAGCACTTTAAAACTATGTAGGTGTTTAAGAGAGACAGTTTCATGCTTTTTCTTGTCAAAATAGGACTGTTACCTACATTCATATTTTCCTAGTTTCAACTCTGGACCTGTGCAAGATCCAGCCCGGAACCAGTATGCAGGAGTCTTTCAGGTAGGTTTTTTGACATGTTTTCCACAAATGCAGAAAGCATTATGCACACATATAAGATAAGAAGACAGAATAAAATAAAGTGTCCCAAAATTACCTTGTTTGCCAGCATATCACTTAATTTTCCCTACCACACTTTTTTCATTGGGGTGCTTTTCTGCTTCCATTCACACTATTACCATACTTCTCCTCTACACTTTAATTCCAGTGACATCCCCCACCTTCTCTGAAAGTCTTAGAGGTCTCTTCTCAAGTCCGTTTAACAGGAACACTTCCTTTCAGACCCAGCAAGCATTTCTAGAAACATTTGTATGTTCTCTGTCTGAGAGGAGTTAAAGAATGATAGTATTGAAAGTCATAGAAATTGCTGATTTTGAAAGTGGTTTCAAAAAAGTATTTTTCAAAATTCTAAAGTAAATTACGTCTGCAAATCCATCTATTATCATTGAGAACTGCATATTACAGGCGAGCTTCCTTAGATTCCGCACAAGTTTTTCTTCTCCCTGTTGTGATAGATATGCTTATCTTTCCCCCTCATCCTATTCTTTTAGTACGCCAGCTTCCTAAATGTTTCACAGTTTAATTTTGGACTATTGGACCAATGCAAAGTCAACACCTGAATACACTTTTTCTTTTTTTTTTTTTTTAAGTAAGCATTTCACTAGTATGCCATTTTTTAGCCTATGTGAAAATAGTGTCAATTCAAACAGGACCGACGTTCGTAAGGTAGCGATTAGCAATACAAAATAAATCCAAAGTTGAATTTTATTTAAGTTACTTTAAAAGAAAGAACGTACTCTATACTTCTATTTGTCTAGCATTATTGCAGGAAATTCTATCAAATATGACATACTAGTGAAATGCTCACATTAAAAAAAAGCGTATTGAGTGTCTTTTGTGGGTTTTGAAACTTTTGTATTACTTGCAGTATTTCTGATGTTCTACCTGCAACTTCCAAACACCAACATGTTTTTCAACCACTGCTGGCTTCCACATGACCAATGCTAAATATAATATTGCTCTGATTAAACAATATTACTCTGAACAAACAAATTTCATCTAACTTCAGGTTTTTATCCAACAACCACTCATGAGAAAACTGATGTAAGACAGCAAAAGGTTAAACATAGTCTAACTGAGGCACTTGCTCTAAGCAGAGAGCTATCTACCTTCAATCCAATACATAGAATTTTTCCCTTCACTGGAAGTGATGATGCAAGGTATCTTCAGTTACTTACCTCAACTGCATTCATAGCCTGGGAAATGCTGTCTAATGATTCAGAGTAAAAATACAGTTAAAAGAGTCTGCGCTAGTGATTTAGCTCTTTAGCATGGAAATCAGAAACATGAGTAGTTCTAGGGCCAGGAAATTCCACAGCACATTCTTTGTTTCGTCTTTTTTTCTCTGACATTAACACATAACTATTTGCATATAAGATATTAAAATAAGATAGAGAAAAGAGGGGCAAAGAAAAAAGGGGCGGCAAAACACTACTCTTGATACATTTCAATCATATCCTTTGTTGTACAATATAGGAAGTTGCTCAGATGTCCTGATTATAGCAGTATTAGAATTATACAGAACAGAAAATTAAATTCTTCATTTCTTGACAAGCATATAAGTTAGAGTACAAACAACACTTTATCTTATTTATTTATTTTTTAAACAGCATACTACCTGTTAATTAAGCAGAAGAAATTAACTTTGCATGGTTATGCCATTTCTTGAAATCTTTGGGCAGAAGAGTTGCAGGGGCTTTTCTTCTGCCAATGTCCACAAACCTGAATTAAAAGAATATGACTATAACTATATCCTTCCACCACAGAGAGAATGAAAGATTAACAGCTGAGAGTTAGAGTTGTAACCCCAACCAGTAATACAAATCCAAGTACCAAAATCGTAGATCAACCTTTCCCACTACTAATAGCCATAACTACCATTATGACAAGTTTGAGGAGCATCAAACTGCATACCTACAAACAAAAGACTTTAAAATAGAGTTGAAACAAACAAAAAAACAAAAGCAACAACAAAACCCTTAAACTTTGTGCTTCTGTGATTTTGGTACCGGGAAGGTGGCAGGTGTGGAATTCAGCAATACTTTATTCTGGACAAAGAGTCACTTGGACTAAAATCCATGTTTAGGTTGGCTATTTTGAGCACAATGCTCAACTTTCATTTTAAGACTCTTTCCCCTTTCATAAACAGCAAAGAGAGCTTCTAGTCTTAGCTCTAATATACAACACCAAACAGGGAAAACCTTTTCTTCACTGAGATCAATGTAGGCTGTTAGATCTAGAGATGGAGGGAAAGGAGAATAGACGAGAAAAAAAAAAGTCTCAGCAAAGCTCATAAATACTAGCAATTAGTGAATGCATCACTATTTGGCACAATGCTTTTTTGTGTGTTTGTTCATCTCTCTGCCTTGAAAAGAAATACACGTATAAGGTTTTTTTCTCCATTAAATTCCTACAGACAAGGAAATAGTACTTTATACATTAATACATACATATATACACACTCTTTTAATTATCCTAAAATATGTGAAAGAATTTGAAGATGGAGTTATACTGATTTATCTTCACTGAACATCTTGTTCCCTATCATTCTGTAGGAAATTTAGAACAGTAGAATATATGTGATACTTTATTAAAAAAAAAATACTGAAGTGAGTTAACTTCATACATATAAAATTTAAAAATTCCCCTCTTAAGAGAATAAATAGTAAGACAAAGTGAAAGAAAGCTTCTGCAATATTCAAGGAACATTCACTTTACAGTAAGAGAAATGTATTTCCTAGTGTTTTTAGTTACTTTTAACAAGCAAAAACAAGCAAGTAAACAACCCCCCCCCAACTATCCAAAGGGTCATCTCTTAGAATCTTCAAAATAGCAATATATATCCCTTGAAATATCACCTACCAGATTAGCTTCTTTCCACAGCTTTCATCATCACTTCATAATTTCCTCTGATGCATTAGGACTGTTAAGTTATGCTTTGTAACAAAGGGTCAGATTTGACTCACTGTGTGTCCTTTCTGCTCCTTGGATGTTTAGTTTCTCAAACATCAAATTACTGCTGTCTGGATTCAGTTAATTTAGAGAAGGCAACTAAAATCATAGTACTCTTGTCTCTAGAGAAAATGCTCATTTATTTGCAAACTTTTTTGTTTTGTGTTGAAAACCTGGGTGTCACTAGGCAAGATGCATTAGGTTGTTTTTTATTTTTGATAGCTTTTGCTGCTTTTATATCTATTTAGCTTCAGAAAGCAGTGATTTTTTTTTAATAATCAAAATGGATTATACCTGTCAAATTAACTCAAAAAATCTTTCCTTGTTGAATGGGCACTTCACCAAAAGGACATCTCACACAGGCTGTCTCCCTAACCAGGTAATGTCAGTAGCTTACGTATAAGTATCATTACGACCACTTTGCCAAGAAACAAATTGAGTATCACTGAAAAACTGCAGCACACCTCCTCCCCACAAGAGGAAGGCCATACCTCAGCTCGGATACTCTGCTCCAGGAAAGGGACACCTCGAGGGGGCTTGTTAGTAGAAGACCGTCAGAAATCAGGGAGCAAATGGTGGGCCCCACAAGAACTAAAAAACAGAAGAGGGAGCAGCATTTCTCTTCCCAGTTAGTCTGTATGATTTTCTTTCTCAGTTTCCTTGCATGTTCTCAAATGCAAGACTGATGAAGCTGCATGTGCATAGTTATCTCCAACAATTTTCTTAAACACATCATCATCAACTATTTCGGTAGAGAGGATTTGCTGTCTTATTCCTATGTCGTATTCTCTATTGCACAACTTCACTTCTTCCTTAGAACACCCCAGCCCCTACCCGGCCGACTGACAGCCTTCTTTACAGTCAGCTCTCCCTGTTCTGACAGAGCTTATTCTGTCTTGAACAAGGCATCATGCTTTCTGAAGCACACCTACATTCCTCAACACGTATGTTGCCAAATCCCTTTCCACAGCTTCATTGATTCATTCTTTTCCTACTTCAACACTACAAACTGAACTGTTTTCTTCCCCTTTCTGATTTATTTTCCTTTCCTCCCCTTCTTCCTCAGTGTTTCTAAAAACCCTTTTCAGCAGTCCTTCCTTTTTGGTACCTGCAATAGAGTTACTGTCTATTTCCGTTTTTGCTCTCTGCATCACACTTCTCTGATTATCTTTATTATTGAATCCTGGCAAAATTTCAGTGTTGTACAGCTAAAGATAATGCTTGAACCAGACTTCTCTTCTAATGGTCTCTAGAATACGGATATCTGAACAGTGATACTGCAAGCGAACGGACTATCACTATCCATGTAATAATTTCAACAAACTGCAGGTAGTTGTTTTTTTGTTTTTTAATTAGGTGTCATACATTATAAAGGATTCCCGTATTCCTCCTTAACTATACCAGAACATTGTTGCTTATTTGTCTCCCACATTTTGCCAATTCTTATGAAAGCAGCTTTAAGACTACCTCAGATAACTAAAGATACTTGCATCTGGCACAACACAGCATGAGCTCCAGGCAGCACAAGGCTTCCATGCATGACTTATATCGTGTATAACTGATTCTCAGGGCAGCCATAACCCCTCACCAACCAGGCACATCTGGCTACACTCAGAAATGACCAACCTGAGGTGTCAAAGGAAATTAAGAATGTAATCTAGAGATCTTTGGCATAGTGTTTGCATTGACTCCAAAGAGCTTTGGCCAATTTATAAGAAATTTAGGATCACATCATAAAAATGATTATTCACGTACTTCACTATTTATGCGAGTACTCCAACATGACTAAAATACAGCTGCAGCATACATATACACATAAAAATCTGCAGGATTAGGACACTAAACAGGTTTAACTTTATCCCTACATTGGGTTTTGTCTTTTAAATAATATATTTTTGCTATACTCCTCCATTTATTTTCTGTTGCATATACTTGTCATATGGCACATTTAACAAATCATGGAAGGTTCGGGAGAAATGGAATTAGCACTGCTATTAGTAGCACTGTTGCAGCCTACAAAACCTAAGTAGGGAATTCTGAAATATTTTTATTTTTCTTTCACAGCAGAGTATACATGTCTCTGCAGTGCCATAGAAGTTGGCTTTACCCCCATAACAGGAGCTTTTTATAAGTTCAAGTGAGAGTAACCAGCAAGAGAAGACGACTTAGTTAATTTACAAAGTGTTATGAAAGGCTTTAATGAAACAAGAGCATCGGTGAGAGTTTGGTCTGCAAGTTCCCCAGTGTGCCCGCACCTCCAGCAAAGCGCGTGTATCGACATTCTCCTTGGAAACAATTCCGTTGTACAACTTACTCTTAACTAAAATGATGAAAAGGATTCCAATTAAAAACTACCAATTTTTTGTTATTTTGTCTGAAAATTATTTCTAAATGAAAAAGAATTTTGTACATTTTAGTAACATATCTGATTGACCTAAAAGTCACTATGCATCACAAATAAAGGATTTGAAGTTTTCAGGGGCAGAAAAACAGTAGTAATGAAATAAGTGCACTTCCATGAAATGTTCTTTCTTTAAAATGTATATAAATAAAATTAAATCCCATTTATTACAGATAATATCACCATGTGATATAGGAAGTTATTAATAAATCTTCAAAAATAAAAAAAGATATTTCAGTACACCCTTCACCTATTCCTCTTCCAGAAAGGGCCTGATTTTCTATTCATGTCCATAGATTTACTGCAGTAAAGCAGCTTAGGTAAGAAAGATATAGCCAGACCTCCATTATTCTCTTCCATTTATTCATCAGATTAGCCACCTTCAAACATGCGCAAGTCGTATTCAATCTAAATTCCCAAACTTTCAAATTCTAATAGATACAGTCAAAAAAAAAAAAAAACACCACACATGCACACACAAAAAAAACCCCACATCACTGGATTTTCCTTTCCAAGTGGGCTACAGAGACAACAGCTCTTTAGGTGGTCAGTTCCATTGCACACCTCGTCCCTTAAATGTCACTAATACTCTCCCTAATAGAATTCTATGGCCTTTACTTTAATGAAAAATATGAAGCAGTGCCAAGAACTGTTAATACACTGAAGGAAAAGGTTATTCCTCATCAATGAAATAAGCTAAAAGGATATTGCAATAAGAGAGAAGTATTTCTGCGGAGGAACAAAGAAAAAAGTCCCGTTGTACTTCTGGACTTTTTCTTTTTTTGTACGTAATTGTTTGCAAGAGCCTGAACCCAGTTACTTAGGGGGTTGTTTCCAGTCCTTTGTTACATATAGGAATAAAACACTTTACTTGCTGAGTGATAAAATCTTCAAGGACAAAACTAGTGCCTCTGTTAGTGTTTATACAATACTTGACACAATAACGTGCTTTGTATTACTGTTACACAAATAGTATAATTATATGACAAACTTTATCATTTGTAAAAGCAAAGTCTGATCTGAACCTGAAGGCAAACATTACATAAGATGAACATTTTACAGTCAGATATTTGATGAAAATGATAGAAAAGTCCCTCTTTTCAAAGTATTTTTTTTTAAACATTCAATAAACCAACTGGGGAAAGAATTCTTAAGTCATTATATAAACTTACAAAGTGCTATATAGATAACAATAAATTTTGCAATAATTCCACCCTTTATCCCAAACAAAGAGTCATCATCACATTGCATTGCTTTGAAAACAGGAATTTATAATGGTAATATTAAAAGACCCATCACTAAATAGTCATTAACAGATGGACCTATGGTGCAATTAATCTTTCAAAACATTTTGTCATATTTTGCCATTTCCTGTATTATACAATTTAGCAGAACATTCATCTTTTAAATGTATTATCATGCCTAAGCTCTGGATAATTCTCTCATTAGTTCTGTTAATATTCTCAGTATCACAAAGTAGGCCATTTATTAAGTATTCTTTTTCTTATATTTTAAGTTTCAATTTGACATAAATCAACTAATTACATGTTTTGCATCACATTTGCATTTCATTTGTCAGTTCTGCCACCAACACCCACCCATTTTTGTGGATGTCTTTCTATATGTAACAGTTGGTTGCTTACTCCTATACAGCATGCTATTTTCCACACAATATATGCTACTTCTCAAGGCAGTAACGCAATCTGTAACAGGTTAAAAAAGTCAGAACATCAGTGTTTTCTGGTGAAGCAATAGAGCACAAGGCGTAGACTCACATGTCACAGAGATCGTGAAGAAGCAGAGAAAAGATTTTTTTTAAAAGTATTCTAGTAACATCTATTTTTATTGGTTCCATTTTATGTTTAAATACCTTTACTTGTTTGTTACATCATATTATTCAGATAAACAAAGTTGTTTCATCCAGGTCTTCCTTTTCTACCTAACAGACCTTTTGTGTGAAAGGTCTGAATACACACAAGAGTAAAAGCTGAATATTTGTTATGTACATGAATCACTTTTTTATATATATATATATATATTTTTTTTTTTTATTGTTTCCTTTTCTAAGTAAAGGAAACATCACAAATGCTATGGTGTTGTTTTTAACATTTGCTTACGCTTTCTTCATGTCTTTATATTTTAAATAACAAGAACTGATAAATAATAACTCTAAGTTTATTATCAGTGCTAAATAGCATGGTTCATTTTTGGATGAACCATTATTCTTCAAAGATGATTTAAGAGATAAACATTCATATATTATTCTTTCTGCCATGCAGAAGAGCTTTGCATTTGAGAGGGACGAGTATGCAGAGTATCAAGATGATTCACCTCAATATAAAACTAAGCATCCATGCACAAAAGAAAGTTAGGACAGTTTTTGAGTACTATTGGATTTACTTACGTAAGACTTCAGTATTCCAAACCCAACAAATAAAATATTCAGAGGCTTTCAAATTCTTCCATACTGGCACTTGCAAAAGATGCACATTAGCCACAATACATACTAAAACCAGTAGGAAGGGATGGCAGTTTCCAAAAAAGTTGACTTGTAGTTGCTTTTCTTTTTGCATAACTTCAAATGCCATAATATTAAAGAAAGTCTTTCTTTTGGACCATTTATTTCAAGAAATAAATATATCTTCTATACACATGACAGCTCTGGTCTGCTAAGATAATAAGTGTTTAGGGTTGTTTGTATTCAAGAGCTATAGAATGGAATAAGTATACCTAAACAAAATGAGCAAGGAAGCTAGAAAGGAAAATGGGACCGTGTTAACAGTCATTTTGCATCCATATCTGACATTAGGTAATTTTTAATATGTATTTGTCACACAAAACATCACAAAAGTGATGCTAGATAAAGAGCATTACCATTAAGAATATCCAAGTTAAAACTGTAGAGAAACAAAGGGGAAATTATTGATGAAAAGCCACTCGCTGACAGAAAGCTCTTTTGCAATGCACATTGCAAACACACATACACACGGTTCCCTAGTAGGCAGGAAACTGTACTGGGAGTAATGATCAAAAAATCCAGTTTGCAGTACTTCAATCTAAAGGCCTACCTCTCCAGAACAATGAGAGGAAAAATGATTAATTCAATAACTTTAATGGCATAAGAAACTTTGAGTGTTTGAGAAACAAAGATTAAGAGCAAAGTACATTTTATAAAACCACACTATCTAAATGCTCTCCATCACAAAAATGGACCCTTTATCTAGCTTCCCCCCTTTTCAAAAAGGCACTGCCTGAGGAGCCAGTTAACTGATGACTTCAGCAACTGATCCAGACCTTCATTAGTAATTTTCCCTAAAGTAGTTTTCATAATTTCTTCTAAAAACAAAACAAAAAAAATCCAAAAACAAAGAAACAAAAAACCCGACCACAGTATTGGTCTATTTGACACTTCTACTTATTGCACTGGTCATTTCCATAATCATAGCAGTCTCTGATCGCTGGCTCTCCTTTGTGATACAGCAATAAAGTCACAGAGTCTTTAGGCTGCCTTAGGCAGCAATCTAGGGACATTAGCATATATCAGGTGGCCTGGGCTCACTGCTGTAGAAGTATGCAATAATATCAGGAAAAAAGCAAAGCAATAGGCAGTTATGAGATAACTTGTCCCCAGGGAAAGTTTTATTCTGACTTTCAATAGATACTGGCTTGTGCCCCGAAAGAAGAGAATTATATCCCCTCTAAAATCCATAAATATTGTTTTCTTTACAATTTTTGTTTAATATTAGAAGACTGTTCTCTTGCTATTCAACTAAATGGATGGCTCTGTTGTGAAAAAGCTAAGGTGTCAGTACTAGCGAACTAGTTGAGGGGCTTCTAGATTTATACTATAATAATGTGATGATTGCACCTGAGTTTCCCCAACTCTCTTTTAGAACTCATTAAAGTTTTCACAAGAAATGGCACAGATAAGACTACAATCCCCAGCAAAATGCTGAGAATGCAAAAGCAGACAGCACTGGAAGCCCAATATGATAACCAGTGATGAAACATTAGCACTGCAGGGTTACCCTCGGTAGTATTACGGTAGCTAAAGAAAGCATACGTGTCACTTTCTAATGAAAGTTGGAACTCTATGCAACAACCCAGGCTGCTTCTGCTCATCTTCTCCCTTCTTTCCTTTGCAACCCTCACTACATTTTCTCCTTCATTACCTCACTCAGGATTTCTCCCTTCCAACCACTGACAGTCGCATCCACATATTTTAACTGAACGGCTATGTGGAACGTCAGGATATGCACATACTTGGAGATAAGGACATCCAGTACATGAGGATACCTAGTTAACAACTATTTAGCATAAAAAATCAAAGACAAGGGGGAGGAAAAGTAAGAAACCACACCTGGATATACAAATTGCAACAAACAGGAGATAAAGACTGTAACAAAGGCCGCAACTCATGGGCCACTGAAAGGCCCACTCAGAGGTTTGTAACTGATAAGAAGGGGGCAGGGGGGAAAATGATATAATGGGTATCAGGGAAAAGAGCAAACTTACTATAGGATATTTGAGGGAGTTTGTGAAATTGTGTAAAACGTTACAGGATGTTTTAAGGGGACAGTGGGAACGTGCAAAATTTACTATGGGATGTTTAGAGCAAGGGCCAAAGACAGGGAAAGGAGAAGTGAAGGTGGCTCAGGAAGTAACAACCATGGCAAAACGGAGAGGGGGAGGATTAGAGATGGATCACTGGTTTATTCCAGTTGTTAAGCTCTATTGCTAGCTGGTTTTTGAGACAGCTTTGGTTTTGTGAGCGTGTGGGTATGGGTGATTTACTAGCAAACTTCGAACTGGACTAGCCGGTGAGTAGGAGCGGATCAGCATCTGGAAAGAGCCAAGGCCAGAGCTGGAGACTGGGCAAACAAGGCCAGCACCTGGCTGTGATTGTGTCAAATATCCATGCTAAATTCCCCAGCCCCCCGACCCTGCACACGCTTTTTTTTTTTTTTCGTCTGCTCAATTATGAGAAAAGCTGTATCATATAGGGCTGAAGTATCAGTCATTCGGAATAGTTTTCATGTTAAAAAGAGAATCTAAGCACAAAGTTCAGTCCTCTAAAATCTCTATATCACTGTGATACTACTGTACAAGCTTCAGATTTTAGAGTGACAATCAAGAGCTGCTGAATGTGCAATTTGACACAATAGAAAAAGCAACAATGTATTTTATAGCAATGTATGTGCAGCTTGTAGACTAAAATCAGAAAGAAAAGAATTGCTCAATTTCTTATCAAAGAGAAACACAATTCTTCTCTCCCCCATTGCACACAAATTACTCTTAGTTTCAGTATTTTCCACTAACCTGAGTTTGCGCCAGCACTTTTTACATGTTATTTTGTACATTATTACATGACACTTTTGGTAGCCACTGTCTTAAATTTCTACTAACAGTATACATCAGTACCCTAAGAAAAATGTAACTTTGAACAATCCTTGTTGAGGACAGTGCCCTTTTTTTTTTTTTTTTTTAAACTATCAGGACAGGAACTGCCGTGACTCTTATTGTCTCTGTGCATATCAGCCTCATGTTCTTCCTTTCCCTCAGTAGAAAGGACTTTAAAAAAAATAAATAAATGACATTAGCAAGCACATTCACTTGGAATCACTTAACATTTCCTGACACTACCATACAAGACAATTATTCTCTGGCTTGTACAGTGCAGTACGCACAGCCTTTGGCTGTTCTCTGAGTTTCTTTTACACAAGTATAATTACTTCAGGGGGATTGAGTACATGGAACTAATTGATGTTAACATTTAAGAGATGTAACGCAATTTTATGCCTATGTAAAAATGTCAGAAGTAATTCATAGGATTTCCAGAAATTTCACTGTTGGCAGAATCAATAGCTGCACATGGGAAATTATTCTCAATAAGAGTGCCACATCTAATATAAAACTTACTGAAAAACTAAACTTTGTGAGTGATATTGGTGCAGCTACCTGCTGACAGCTGAGATGCATCACTAGGATGCAGGAAAAAAACCCTAGGTTTGAACGAAATATGCACACATCTATATAAACAAACTGAAATGATTTCTGCTTGACCTTGTTCCTTTTAGGAAGGAAATTACTTTGAGTATCAACTTTGCTAGTGTATAAACTATGCAGGTTTTATATCAGTCCAAGAAAAACAGAAGTAAACTTTACATTGATGATGTACATCACAATCTGGAGCCTGTCAAGGCGTTCATAATGAGAAGAGGGATATAATTCAGATTCTCCAGGCCCTCAAATATAAGACACCTTTAAATTAAAGAAAGTTTCTCTTCCTTTTGGTGAAGGATAGTCTCACACATACCAATGAAATGAATCCAGGCAACAGGTCACATTTCTTGCTTCTGCACATAGGACCTTTGAAATCCTAAATAGTACATAGAATCAGCTTTGTGTCACTAAACAAACAAACCAACCAAACAACTCTTAAAATACACTTCAGACGTTATGCTAGAGAGTATAATATCTGAATAAAATAATTCTGAATTTTCATCTTGTGAGAAATTCTGGAATTTGTTAGGGAGGAAGAATAAAAAGAGACTTTACATTATTTTTAAATGAGAAAATCTGAAATATTGTCATTTCTGGTAAGTTTGTGTATTTTTAATCAAAACGTCACGATCTTCCTAGAACTGACTCATTGAAAGGCTAATATGCAATCCTCTTTTTTTTCTTTCCTTGTTTCTAAGTGGCATTTCACTTTGATTTATGCATCAAAGGAATTGTAAGTTCATCAGCCATGGTCTCACACCGCATGGCTCCAGGCTAAATTATTTTTCCCCACAATAAGTCCACATCTGATCAACTACTGAGCTGTTCTTGGTCACATAAGGAGATAAAATACAAATTCCATAGGGACAACGATACAACTAAGATTTTTCTCTAACTGGTCTGAAAATATTTCTGGGAGTAATTCAGTAAGATGAAATATTCCAGTTTGTCTTACTTTAATGAATGAAATGTCTAATTTTCATTTTCAAAGATACTTTAAAAAATTCTCAAAATAATAGGATACCCCAATGACATATACAATTTTACAGCAGTTCGTTTGATGGTGGTAAATCACTCCTGTTAAACTTGTGACCCTGGCTCTGTGGAACTGAATATCCACAGTTCTATCTGATGGAACTGATAACATGTATCCTTCACATGATTTTTGAGTGGAAAATGCAATTTTTGCATCAGTTTCATAGGTAGCAACCTATCTACCTAGTAGATACACCAGCAGGAAGCCAAGAAAGCCCCTGGATTGCTAGCACTTTTTTGAAATAGAATTGTTACCATTTCCACTCATCTGCAAAGCCAGGTGCAGATTGTGTTTCAACAGTTTGCCTTACCCTCTGTCTTCCAAATACGCATGTACAAGAGAAAGAAAAATCTAGTTTAGTTTCAGCAAAGCTCAAAGTTATAAGGTTTGCTCATGTCCAAAGATGATTTTATGTGCTGACATTGCATGTTAAGGATGAAACATTCATAAGCGCTTGTAGTGGGAGCACTTCTATTGATTTCCATGGGGTTAGGATTCACTCTAAGGTTTTAAATTTTTCAAGTTTGCTAATAGTCAGCCTTTACAAGCAGCCTTGCCTAGTAATGCAACACAGATTTTTGTTGATTCTAGTGGGAATAATCACTGACTTAAAAAAAAGAATTACATCATGACTATTCCAATACTTAAAAGCGTATTGACAGACTAGTTTCACAGCTCAGACACTTGCAAGATCAAATTCAGTTGGATATAGCAAATAGAACACTGATGTAAAATAAAAATACAGGATTTTTTTTATCTGTTTTTACTCTCAGCCAAATTGTATTTACACAAATAAACACCTTTGATTTATTATTTGTAAACATGAGATAAATCTACATTTACATCAGCATAACGCTGCTAATTTCAGCTTCAGTAGACAGAAGAGTGTAAGTAGTGAATGAGACAGGAAACCAGAGGTTCCCATGCCTATTCACCATGATCTTTGAGACTGCAGGAAATGAATGAGGGAGGCATTCACTCATTAAGCAGTGAAAATAAAAATAAATATTGAACAGCTGCATCATTAACTGTGTGCAGTTCAATCTGCATGCTAAATGAGGCAAGGATCCCATGGAAATAACACTATGTCATGTAATTAATAACTGTATTGTAATGTTTATGTACATGACAGCAGAGACAGCGTGGCACAGGTAATTATATCTTTGACATTTCTTTTGAACTCTTCACTTCATCTATTTTCAGGAATGGTCCTATACAGACATTTTAGGAAATGATACATAAGAACATAAAGATAAAAAGCTTAATTGTGCTGAAACTGGGAAAAATAAACTACTTATAAGTAGTAAAACTACCATCTAAGACAAAAATAGCAAGTAATTAAACGCATCTTAACTGTACTGGGGTAGATGTGAGACAGTATTTCATATAAAGGATTTATGAAAATATACTATTCCAAAATGGTATTATATATGCATTTTATATTAACATGATTAAATTCCTCATGAAGCAATTCATTTATTCATTTTAAGTAACAGCAGTTATCACGTGTATTACACATACAATTAAATTAATAATATATTACTATACTCTTAAAAATAGTTTGTGTACTTGTGAGTGACAAAATCAGGTCAATTTAGAGAAGTCCTGCGAGCAACCAACATTCTTACGGTTTTGTGATATCGGACCTGTGTTAACTCTGTTGCCAATGACAGCCACGTAAGAAAACTTCTTTTGCTTTGAAATTCAATTTTTAGCGTCTTTTGGTTCAAGTGTAAATCATTGTTCGTTCATTCTCGTATTATCTTGCCAAATACAACAGGGATTATCATGAGAATATCATTGATTGCTAGGATGCAATTTAGGCCAATAAATATGTAGATGTCCTGAATAGTAAATGACTATCATTTTATTCCATCAGAATTCGTGGGCAAAAAAGGGCACAAAACAACAACCAAAAAACCACACTCCCACAATTCACATTTTCATTTGCAAATCAACTGGGCAAAGGCAGTAAGAGA
Organism: Struthio camelus; assembly: GCF_040807025.1. Lineage (NCBI taxonomy): Eukaryota > Metazoa > Chordata > Aves > Struthioniformes > Struthionidae > Struthio > Struthio camelus. The sequence goes on from NC_090945.1 coordinate 31,588,564, forward strand.
CAGCCGAGGCTTCCCCGCCCTAAGTATTCTAGAATTCATTGCTTGAAGAAAAAAAAAATTTATAGTCAGAAGAAAATCTCTGAATGGCACAGCGGAGCAAATAAGTAGCATATGATTACAGGCATACCTGGAAAGGAATCACTTTTCAATTCGACACATACTTTGACTATTATGGAAGACAAAGATAAGGGGGGAAGAGGAAAAAAAAAAGAAGTTTAAAAAAGGAACAGAATACAACCAATGTGGAGTAAGGTAAAAGGAAATGAAACATACAGGAGATGGACAGTAATCTAGTACATTTTCAGATTAACAAATCCAAAAAGCTCAAGATATTACAAAATGATTAGAAACTTAAATAGTACCAAACATGACTTATTTTACTGATCCGCTGACAGAAATGAAATTTGGCCACCTCCTCTTTTCTTCATAAAGGAAGAAATAGAAATAGCCTATAAGCCATTACAGTCCATATAATCATTTGTCCATAACCAGTGCTAGAAATAGGGTAACCTTCCTGACACTATGTGCATTATTGTGGTTTTTTACCAGGCTAAAACCAGTATTATAACCCCTGCAGAGCAGCTCAGGAGCAGAAATGGCACGTCTCACTGTTTCACTGTGGAAAGAATTTAGTGTGCTCCTAGCTTTGAAAATGACAAACATTAACCTTCACAGTTCTTCCCGGTTCTCCCTTCCAGCAGTCAGATTCAAATTATCCCTAAATCTCTGCACCAAAAGGCTTCGCTCCCTGGCAGACTCAGAGCAGGAACTAATTCAGGTAAAATTAATTTTGACTTTTGCATAGACTGTTCCTGCTCTGTCCAACCAACTCAGAGACACCCATCTCACACCATCCAGTGCAGGGGAAGTAGTTTGTCATTACTAATAGCTTTGAACTTTGCCTTACCTAATTCATACCCATGGATAACACTAAATTATTTCCATTAATTTCCCAGTTTGACCTGGTATACAAAATACGTGCCGACTGCAATAAGTCTGAGGTCTGACAAAATGTAAAATCTGTGACATACTTCACAAATCAACCTATTCTTTAAGTATATTCAGGTGTATACATCTGATGAAAATTTAAAATGTTTTATAATTGCATTCATATAAAAGTATGGTCCTTAATAAGGACGTTTTACCCAAAGCTAACCGATCACTACTGTGATATTACACATTCTCCTCCTTTCCACGTCCTTCCCCCTCCCCAAAAGGAGGAAGAAATCTAGAATCTTAGTTAGTTATCAATTTTTCTTTTTCAAGAAAAATTCAATATAAATCCTTTATTTTGCTGCCATCCACCCACTGATACTAAGCTATATGCATTTGCTAGGCTAATTACTATTTTTCAAAATTAAATATATTAACTTCTATAGTTACTGCAACGGGTAAGTAATACTTAAATATTCTGGAAAGACTGGCTTTATTGTAAAACTCCTGGGAATAGGGGTCACAATTATTTCTTCCTGATGTGAGCTAGTTTTATAATAAATTCCTGAAGAATCACAACTAATTGCAAAAAAACTTCATAGTCTTAAACTGAGTTATGGCATATGTAATATTGAAGAAGTATTTTGAATAAGATCAGGAAGTGTTGTTACTGCTGCTTTCAAACGAAAGCAGCTTTAGTCAAACTGGTAGGAGCTATATGTAGAATCTTGTTTAAATTAGTACCTGTCATATGAGAGACAGAAACTTCTGTTACAATAAAGAGAAATAAATATTTCATGCTAATTTTTTTTTCTTCTCCAAGCTTGGCATACCCTAGAAGGAAAATGTCAAGGGCAGTCAAACGTTCTATTTCTTATAAAACTAAACGATTCAAAGAGTGGGTTGGCAGAAATATTTGTCTTCAACCAATATGATTATTGAAAGATTTACTGACCAGCCTTGACTTCAGATTTCATCTTAAGCAGATGACAATTTCTGAATGTATTTTAGACAAGAGGAAAAAAAAAAAAACACAAACAGGCACACACCACAATCACTCAAAATTCCTGGACTGAGTGGTGTGTTCTTAGGCTGCATTCTTCAAGCGCTAGCATATAAATGATCTCAATTGGTTTAAGACCTAAAGTCTAATTAGCTCTGTTCAGTGTACCTGAAAAGAGATATTCAAACATATCCAGAAAAAAAAGGTCCAATGATCCTAAATCAACAAATGCGAATAGTGTAATCTGAAAGCAACAGCAGCAGCTTTCCGCAGGAGCACCCAACAGTAAACAGCATGACCAACTACAGCAACAGTTAGAGTTGCCAGAACACCAAAGTCTTGAATGACTTCTTGGGAAGTCTGTTTCTCATCCCATCATTCAATGGACAATAAATGTTATTGCTTGTAGGAATCAAAGATTTTTTTATGATATTCACCAGGAAGGGTGGGGGGAAATAGAATACTATTACTATAGAATACGCATAGAGATACTGTTACATTTTATACCGTATTTTTATTCTTCCTCATCAGATGTCATTACAATATAGCAAATATCAATAACAGATTAGGACACTCTCAGTCCTCACTTTCTACACTCTAAGAGCTTATAAAGCAGAAAACCATTAGAAGCAAACTTCTTACTCAAAACTAGAAATCCATGACTTCTTGCAGAGTTTCAGCAAATGTTACTATATATAAATTTCTGGCAGTTATGTCAAAACTCAAAATTCCAAAAAATCTCACCTAGAGCTAATAAAGCTGGGTACAGCTGGGAATTTGACTTGCTGGAATAGTTCAGCATTACTTTGTTCCTAACATGATGGCACTTTTGAAGATTTCACACTCAAAGACATCTCTCCTACCAATACCTACCTTTACCTCTACTCTTTCTGACCTGTCAGAACTTCCCTATTCTGTTTAATTTCTTCATCTAACAGAAAGAAATTTTTCACTGTACAGTAATAGTCTGAAATTTGTAACAGGATTGACAGCCTTCTATTCCTAACTTTCAGTTTTAAAAAGTCTAAGTCCAGATGAAGAAATATTATCCATCTTATGCCAGTTTGATGACCTAGAAGAAATGAATTTCAAAGACTCATACCTTGGCAAGAAGTATTCATATCACAAGAAAGGTGTCATCACAGCTAACATTCAAACTTCGCAGAGTGGTTAAGGTTTTAAAATAAGGCATGAAAGATAGCTTCTCTTCAAGTCCCCAATGTCAGTATTTTACAGACTTTAACAAAACGCGGTAAGGAAGTTTGTTCTCAGTAAGAAGTGTTACTTTTCTGTGGAGTTTATTCTTCAAGTACCTAATTCTGAAACTCTCAAACAAAATTGACTTATTGCAAACAACCATTAAAATCTCAAACCACCCAGCTCCCACATCTCCCAAAAAGTTTTGAAGCAGTCAAAAATAATTCCCCTTCCCTATCACTGGAAAGAAGTTGAAGTCAGTGTAGTGCCAGATACCAAAAGAACGTAAACTCATAGCATGATGAGCGCAAAGCTGCAACTAGCTGTAATCATCTTGAACTTCTAAGAATAAGGGTGAAGGCAGCTTTATGTGGAAGACAAAATAAAAGAACAGCAAATGGGAGGAAAAATGAAGACGGTGGTTATAAAATTAATAATGAGACCCATATGAAAAGCTTTATTCCCCAAGACTAGAATACACCTTCAATACCTGGAAACAAATCTTTAGGTGGCTTGAAATAGTATGAGTTCCTCATTTTTACACCATAAGAGCATCCTTTGGTTTCACAATAAATAAAGTAGCTATGAGCTTATAATCTGCTATTCTAAAGAGAAAATAACAGGCAAAGATTGTGAAGCTGTTTCTCAAGGTGCAGGTAACAGTTTAAAACACTCTGCTGTACAAAGGAGAGTAGGAATAAAACAATAATCCATCTTACACAAGTTTATAACAACAGCCTTTAAGGATGCTGGCCTAGCTTACTTCTCTCGTGCATACTACAGGCTGTAGCTTTTGAGGTTTAAGGTTTTGTTTAAGAAAAATTTTTGTGGCTACAGTTTAAAAAAAATCTAAAGCCTCATCACTGCTGCCAAGAATAAATCCAGTTTTTGTATGGGAGTTTGAACTGATACATCTCAATCTTAATCCATCCATGACCGCTAACTTCAGGAATTTACTAACATTTTAAAATGTTTGTTATCTAGGCTTTGCAGAACATTATTTACACCAATGACAGCAAACAAAAAGAGTTCTGGAACATTGCTAACAGCAAAAAAACTTTCTCAAAATATTTGTTTGATATGAAATAGTAAGAAGTTATTGTCACAATGAATTTCAAACAGTAGCCTGATACCCACTGCTCCTTTCCTAGCAAGTTTCCAGTATATCAGACAAAGCAGCAGAATAAAGCTGAATCTGTAAAAATAGCACTGTTTAGCCTGTTACTTTCACATCAAACTTCCAACTTGTTGAAAAGATGGTTGCAGCAATACATATTAACTCACTGAAGCAATTAGTATCTTCAGAAACCTTGTCTATGTATTAAGGAAGCTTTTTTTTTTTTTTAAATAAAGAATGTGAAGCAGCAAGTGTACGTTATTTGTCTTGAACAACTAATCTGCCAGAGAACTTTTCTAAAATTAAATTTATTTTGGAGTGGACAGCATTTTAACTTCAGGATATTCAGGTGAACAGACATCTTTCAAAAAGTACAAGTGGCAGCATTATGAAATTTGTCATGTTTAAGAGGGTACATCTTTCACTGAGTTTTTGCAGTAACTCTCATAAGAACACAAGCAAAAGATTTTGTTCATGCATGTTTTGTTCTTCTGATCATATGCATGTTTTGTTCTTCTGATCATATGAATGTTTTGTTCTTCTGATCATATGCGTTCTTAGTGCCTGCTGATATAATTATTGCTATTTTCAACAAGTACTCAACGGTTTATCTAGTTGAAAAACAAATATAAGAAGTTCCATGAAATTTGCAGACAGACCTAAAACAGTCCAGAACTTAAGCTTCGCTACCTTGACTATGTACTTTGAACCTGCACAGATCCATAACCTTATATCTGGATTTCATATAAAACCTTGCGAACTTACTCAAAAAAATAATTGCGGAGAAATAAAATATCAGCCATTGAGTACAATTTTTTCTCATCATTCAAAGCAAGACAAGAAAAATGTTGTTAATTAAAGTCAATGTTACATTATGTGGGAGGCTGTAGAAAGTCTAATGTCTTCTGGGATATAATTATGTTTTGCAAATGAGTGATTAGGATTATTTCAGAAAAACAACATAGATGTGCTATATTTTCCACTTGATTTTACAGAATTTTCTGACGCAATTTAAAAAGCTGCTGGTTGGAGAAAAAAGGTGTTTATGTACCATATAACCCACAAGAATAGAAATGATGTGGGGGGGTTGATGCATCATGTCAAACTTTTTTTTTTAATATATATATAGAATTTGATATTTGCCAAATTCTAAACCAACTCTCAAATCCCTCTACAAAAGAATTTTTAAGCTTTTCATGCTTGGCCCCATTCTACAAAAACATTCAAAAAAATCGAAGGAAGATTTGTGGACATTAACATAGACAATAGTTTAATGCCTGCAGTTCCAGTTTAAAAAAAAAAGTATAAAACAAGAATGTTTTGCAAAAATAATGCCTTTGACCTTTTTCATCTTTTACCTGAACAGAAATCAGCTCTTTTGATTTTGCTTCATAAACAAACAGCCCCAGCATACAAACACATTTGCATTCAGGGCATGATAGTTTGTCTGCAGTGTAAATTTAAGCCCACCTCAAGTCATTTACTACATATATCAAGTACTTGCTATGCCTGAACTCTTTACCTCTTTCACTTCTTTATCCACCTTTTTTATTTCATCCTTGATCTAGGAAGCGCTAGTGATATTTTTTTTTTTCTTAAGGATCACAAAAAATTACAACCTCAGTCAATCTGCCCTTTTCACCCAAAAATGATTTACTGCTGAAGCTGCTGACCAAACAATAAACGTCAACACAGCGTTTTGTATTTTCCATTTTTCCACTCCCTTCATTCCATCACACAACACTTCTGCCCACCTGTAACAGTCCATAAGTAGCACGTCAGAAGACAATGGTTGAAAGGTTAGGTAGGTTTATTCATTGTTACATTAACAACATTGTTGCTTTTGGAAAATATGCAGAAAGGCTCATTTTTTTCTACATTGTTCCTTGTTAGTGTTTCTACTCTAAACTAAACATTTCTGTTAGACAAATTAAAACATTACATACTGTCCTTTATATAAGAACAGGAAGCTTATAGAACAGGAACTTATCAAAATCCTGACACAGGTGCCCAAATTCATTCTGCAACTGTGAGACCTTTTGAACACATTTGACTAGACAAACAGAATAGAAATAAACAACTGTATTTATGCAACTAGAACAAAATAAAGAATAGGAGAATGAACTGATTTTTCTTCTCCATCAGTGAGAACTGCTGCCTCATCCTGCATTTCAACTGGTAAGGATCAAGAAATCAGTCAGATCTATTCCTATGGAACAACGTTGATGTGACTTACCATCAGAACATTAATTTCTTTAAAGATAAATTTGATAGAGCAGTTATCACTAATGACCCTCCAAAAGGGGCTTAATTTTGTGATTTTACTTCTGCAGCACAGATACTGAATAAATATCTTTCAGTTATATGCTTGTGATAGAAGTTCTAAGTCCAAAATTAGCTAGAGAGAAAAGCCATCAATACTTAAAAAAGTAATAGTAACAGATGTCAACATCTTCCCAGGAGGTCAGTGACCACTCTACTGAGAAGCAAGCTAATTAAAGAAATAAGACTAATAAGAAAGAAGACTAAGACTTCCAAGTCTCTTGGGAAAGTGTTAATATACAGGAAATATGGAATTGCCAAAAAAGATATTCTATAGAAAACCCTGTTAATCCCACTGAAAGGCAGGTTTCAGCTTTTGAGGACAACTTATTCTATCAGGTTTTTAAAATTAGTGTTATATAAAGTCTTAAAACCTATAGGGCTGTTTCTGTAAGCAACTGCTGCTACAGTCTATCTTTTAAATCTATTTGAAATCCATATTTGAATGCTATTTGACCTTGAAAAAATACAACTTTAAAATTCTACTTTTGAGTCACTTGATCCATTGCCTTAAAGCTACATAATACTCCCGATTGAGTCTCGTATCTCTCTTTAAATGCCAAGACATGCTGGAATAGCAGCCTTGTAGTAGGTCAGAAACTGAGAAGTTCTGAAAGAAAAGCAGTGAGGAGTGAAAGAGAAATAACTCAAGGAGTGAAAACAACTAGACACATTTTAAAATTTAACTTTCTGCTTGCTCCCTCATTTCCTGACTTCGGAATGCCTTGGGGTTCAGTCTTTCCACCTGGGCCAACTGCTATAGCCACAGAAGTTACAACATGCAGACAGATTAGGAAGGATTCAAGTTATCTAAAATTATTAGATATCTCAAAATTTATGCGCTTTTATGCTTCAGCTTTTAACAAGATACTTATTTACCATACTTACTGCAAGCCACAAAACCATCAATAAACAAAATGAAGTACTGTGACTGGCTATATATTTAGATGACCCAGAGTAAAAAGTCATTTTTAACTGTTACAGTAAGAGGAAAAAAAAAAAAAGTGCTTAGCCTGAGGAGATAGAGTGCTTGCTCTCATGTGAAGAGCAAATAAAGAACAATGGATCAAAAATACACAAGCTTTTTCTAGTGATTGAGCACACATTCCGAAGACATGACAATGTACCTGTACTTAATGGTGATATTCTGTAAATATTTGTCAACTACAACCAGGAAAAAGTCACAAAAACCCAGTACTCATTCAAACAATTGTTCATATCTGTGCGTATTTGTAGAATTTATGTTCTAGTAAAAGTGCTGCTCTTTGTAGAAAAGATATTGCAACAAGAACGCCAACAAAAACAACAGTTCACATCACTGGAAAAATTATTAGATTCTTCTTTAGCAAAATGATTGATGTACAAATACTTCTCTCTCACCAAACATGCACGTTGAATTTTCTATTTTCTTATCACAATTAAAGCCACTTTATAGCTTGCAGAGAAATGAGTGATTATATAATCGTGCATGGAGATAAATGGTAAATCTCAGACCATTAGCATGTTCACAGTTCTTTTTAAGCAAGATACAAGCTACTTTTGTTTTGCTAGTTATCATCAAGGCAACTCTTGAATGGAAAAATATGCTGCTCTTTTAGGGATGTAAAAATAATTTCCATTGAGTTAGTGCAATTTGAAACAGGTGAATCCTATTGTCCTGTTCTTTTTATATGATTTAGACATGTTAATAAGAACAGTCTACAATTTGTATGATGAAATACGTCCTATAGATTTTCTAAAATTATTGCAAATAAGTGAGTGTGAATGTAAGACAAAGCTGTAACAAACAAACTGTTTCCTCCATTTATGAAGCCTTTGCTAGAGGCTTACTAGGAATCAATGAACACAGTTGCCATGCTGCTACATTGATCTAGCCAATAGAAATAAGTCAAAGCCAGGTCTAGAAACGATGCCCATGCCATCGTGGGGAATTGATATAAAAAAAAAAAAAATGTTCTGGTACCCAAGATCTTCTTTCTCTCCCATGTTACGCTGAATGCCCTGAAAGAGGCCAAGTGTCAACCATTTAAAAAAGTCTTCAGTAATGCCCAAGATGTAGCTCTGGGCCATGCAAGCAGTTTTAGTCCTGACTTCCAGAAAAAACATTGGGAAAGCAATCAGCTTAGTCTTTCTCTCCTCTACCTTCAAGGGAGTCAAGGCACTAATGATGATCTCCACTCCTTTTGAAATGAATTCTCAATATCTGTCAGCCATCTGGGCTGCGTTTGATAGATCCGGCCGCACGGACAGATACTGTTGCAGATAGATAGCAAAGTAAACAAGGGGACTTACACTATTCAGTGTAAGTTTCCAATTACTTACCATAAATACATAGTTTGTAGTTGTGAAATACTGCAAGTTTACCCGTTTCAAAAGGCATATTAAAACAAACAACCAGCTTGCTTCAATGTTCAACTTCAGAAAATCCATAATATTATACTTTACGAATGTAACATGCTGCTTCAAAGCTACTCCTTCTAGCATACTGTGTGTGCTCTGAAATAGTATATATCACAAGGTAGACCAAAAATTCTAAGTTAAGGTCTGCATATATTCAGGATACAGTTCTTTCTAAACAGGGCAACTACAAAAATAATCAATGCCATAAAACTCTTGGTTTGAGATACTAAGTAGGTTAAACGAATGTTATGTAAGATTTATGTGGGGGGTTTTAATGATAGTTTTACTATCTCTAATTAGGATGAAATGTAGGAGGGAGATAAAAATAAATTCAAATCCCTCCATAAAATATTTTTTGCAGCTATGCTCTGTTCAGTAATCAAAATCTATGTTTAAGTAAACTCCAGGGTAATCCAAGATGCTATCAACTGAGAGCACTGGAATGACCTATCCTTCAACAATTTTTATACTTCATAATCTCATCTGGTACTTCATTTTCTCTTTTAAGAGGATTCTCTAGCTTGGTACCTGGGAACCTATGGCCCTCTTCAGTTATTTGTCAGGAGGAAGGTTTAAACTGACAGATCGACTTTGAATTCACATCATGCTTTAGGGTTTGAGGTTAAGCTGAAGCATGAAAGGCAACTCAAATGGCCAGACAACCTACCTATAAGTACGCTTCCCTGTTAAGAGGTATGTTATACTTCACAGTGAATTAAATTCCACTACAAGGCCATGTAAAATTATATAACCTAAAGGAAGACAGCATGAATACGGTTCCAACAGGAGAGGCCAGAAGGTGTCTATCAAATACACTTATCTTGTACACAACTTCTAGCAAAAACACACGCTTTTCCAAATATGCTGACCTTTTAATCCACCAAGGGATTATGGCTAACCAAATTTACAACTGGAAAAAATTCTTTGTACCTACATCACGTAGTAGTCAGACTTTTGCAGAACAGAAAGCTTCTCCTCTCATGAGAAAATGCCATGATTCATCACGGGAAATTGAACTGTAACCAGAAAACTTTCATTTTAGATGCCTCAAATTCTTAAAGAAATCCTAAGACTCTAGAGAAACATTTTTGTCATAATTACTGCTCCCACCACCAAGAAACAAAAAGGGAATAGAAGAGCCTTCTCTAAAGGTTTTTTCTGAGGAAAGGATCCCTTTTGCCCCCTGCACCTTCTGCATTTGAGCTACTCATTACCTTCAGTTCTTATACAATCTGGGATTTAAAAATCAAAAAAAAAAGTCAAATTGCAACCCTTTAACAACCAAAACGTGTATTAGTAGCTCACCTGTGTGTATTACAGTACATGTTTTCAGTAAATCACTGGTTTTTCAGTTGCACAGAGGAACTACTTAAAATAAAGGAGATCTTAAATGTGAATAACAGTTATTTAAAGAATAATTCTCACAGTGCAGAAGCACAGGAAGAAATAAATGGCTTTTAAGGACTATTAAATGACAAAGTGAAACTGAAGTGTTTCATAACTTCAAAAGCTTTCTATTGTAAGCATACTCATCACTGAACGTTATTACTATTATAAACACCTTGCAGTGACATTGTGTTCATCCCTTTGTAATTTCCATTTCACTATCCGTGAAAGATGTTCGGTAGGAAAAGGTTTTATTTATTATTTATGGATATTTCACTGGTGGGGGAGGGCAAGAGAATGGTGTGATTATTTTCTCTGAATTTATACTTGTGCATTATGCAGTAAGTAAAAGGAAAATGATATTTACCATGTTTTAGTAAGGCTTTTAAGTATACTAAATAGGTCTCTAATTTTATAACAACTAAATTTCAATATACGGCTTAGAAATAAAGATTCCTTGTCAGTAACAACCTCTTTGCAATATTCAGTGAAAGCTGTAACCTGAAAATAATGAGTCCAATTAGGCTGAGTATAATTACATTTTTAATAGTTCACCACATTAGATGCAAGTTGTTGTTATAGTATGATTTACATAACTGACCCAGGTGTGGCTTCCTAATATTGCAGGCTTTTTTGCTGTTTCAAAGCCTTTTTTGCAATTCAGCCAATTCAAAGTGCAGTACCCAACTTACAGAAGATTAGATAACACTCAGAGCAAGAAAATAAAGTTTCCCATAGAAACATTTACTGTCCAAAATGGAAGAAGATATACTTTATTGATGTAAATTACATGTAATCATAAGATCATAATTTAAAATCATATTATGAAATAGACAAGACGAACATTTTGGAACCAGGAGTATGAGAGACTGCCTAATGGGAACATTTTCTTTAAGTCCTTGCTCCATAAAAGTACCAGATAGGCACTTTCATTTCTGATACTCCTGTGTCCAGAGTCCTTTACCATCAACTTTGATGTGAAGCCACCTTCCAGTGTTCAGAAATTGAAACTAAATACGGAATTCTTAGACATCATGTTTATTCATTGCAGTTTTTAAGGAAGGAACTTTTCTTGAAAAACTACTTTTCTGATTAAAAAAGGTTATTTCAAGATAAAGATCTCTCTCTTTTGAGAACACTGAGCCTTTTTTTCTCCACGTTTCAGGGTAACAAAAAGGTAAAGCCATCAGCATGAATTATCTGGTTGTTTTCACTCCGTAAGGAGCAAGTTAAAACTCTTATTTTGAAAAACAGTACAGGCTGGGCCTGTAACTAGTATTTAATAATTTCAGTAATACCAGACCAGCTTTATCATGTTTTATCACAGAAGCACATCTAAGCTTTAGAAATGCAATGCAGTCCTTGAACAAAATCTCCGAATAATTTCTGTAACTTTGTATTCTGAAATTTCTTCCCGTTTGGTTTCAGCACACAGGATATCAAAAGTTCCACTGACTTTCAGCAAGACTTCAGCTCCTAAATGCCTATACTACTTTTAATACTTTTACCACTTGCTAGTTTAGGCATGGATTAAGCAGTTCCATAAACACTCCTAAAATGACATCTTTTAGTTGCAGATTGATATCACTATAACTTCTGCAATTCTAAACTATCCTAGGGTGTGATTTTGCAGGTATCTTACTCTAAAAAACACTTCGCATTTGGAAAATTTTGGTCAAAAAGGTATCTACTATATAACTGCATTTTGGGGAAAAAAAAATTAATACTTAAACTAGGTTTACAAAAATAATGAAGAGAAAATAAGGTAAACAAGTCTAGCTGCCCAACAGCAAAAGTATTTCATCCAAAAAAAGCAATAAATAGTTATTTGGACAATAAGGGCAGCTTATTCTAGCCTACCACGTTTACTCTCAGCTTCCCACCATACTTATTTTTACAACTTAAACTACTTCAGAAAACCTTAAAATATAGCACAAAAAAAGCTTCATAGGCTTTTAACAGTTCCATAAGAAAATGTTTATTTTCATTATGCTTATATAATCTCTTCAGTATATAGGAAGAGCTGCATTCACTGAGTGCTTGGATAATTGCTTGCTTGGAAGAAGTTTTTCATCATTACAGTCAGTCATGCAAATACAACTCAAGGAGCTATTCTGGCTTAGGTCAAATTCAGGACCTCTTTAATTTCATGACATAAACTTTTTTTTTTTCCCCTCTTCTGCTTTATTTGATAACATTATATAATTCCCAGTTTAGTACTGTTTCTCTACCACTTTTCATGTGGAGGAGGAGGAAGAGGACATCATAAAAAAAAAGGATTCTCCTCACCAGCGCAGTCCTCACGCTTAGGTGACTGAACTCAGAAGAAAGCAAAATCAGTGATAAAATGCATTTGACTTTTACTTTCCCAAAAATATTTACAAAGAGGCAGATAATTTTGGTGACTTAATTGTTAGGTCTGTCGTTTCTTACGAGGCCCTTTATTTGGGCCAGATTCTGAAACAAATTACAATAGGGGAAAATTCTCTTCACCACAGTTATGATCATCACAAAGACTTCTTATCCAGAGTAAACATAATTAAGCAAGATTTGCAATGCTTTACAGTAACGATGAACACATCATAAAGACCATTATAACAAAGACTCAACTTCTTAAGATACTCAGCACATTAAAGTCTATGTTTTATTGTACTCTTTTTGGTCATACTCTGCCTTGCTGTGGGTCACTGGGAACATTCTCACTTAAAATGGGAACATTGTTAAAGAAAGATAAAGGAGAATATTGACTTCTAGGGGAAAAAGAAAGCCCAAAGAATAGATATTCCTTGAAAATTCTGGCTTGAATGTATTTTTAGCGTTGAAGTTACTAGTAAATGCCAATACTAACACAGACTACTAAAAAAAATATTATCAAGTCCAGGCATGTACAAACCCTTGTGTAATGAGTTTCATAATTCTAATAGAAGTTCAGAATTCCTATGTGCATAAGTTTCCCTCCAGTGTCCTAGCAAAATCCATATTTACATTTCAAATATCTGAGAAGATCCTCTGATGATTTCACCTCTAAATCTTAGTAATGGCACCCGCATGAGAACGCATTTTCTTTGAAAGAGCAAATTTTGAAATGCTTTACACCAAAGCATTTCAGATTGGTCAGAGATACTGACCAATCTAAAAAAATCAAGACAAATTACTGATGAAATGTTAAAAAAACCCTTTGAAAATAACCTAGGAAGAATAGCATTAAGAAAGCAAAGAATAAACAGTACACTTGGTCAGAACAAAGGTGTTTGTTGCATAACCCAGAAATTATAGAGGAAGGCAGTGGCTGCAAAGCATCTAAATTAGTTCAAGAGAAATCTAGATGAATTTCTGGAAGGAATGATTGAAGGATATAGTAAGAAAGCTGAAAAATAATTGAGATTAGCAACAACAAAAAAATAGCAGCATACTCTGTAGATAAGATTTTGTGTTCCTAAAATTTCTGATATTCTTACCTTGTACAGCATAGCTATACTGTACTTTAATTGAACTCTGAAAACTTACCAAAAATGTTCTGTTTGATAACATGCACATTGAATTTCTGTTATGCTGGTCTAACAGTGAAAACCCTTTTCTCTCTTCACCTATTTCTTCACGTTATAGTACATTTCAAAGCATTCTTCTCCTCTGAGGACTTAATTCAGTGGTATTACCTTTCCCTGTTAGCACACACTTTTAGTATATGTAACAATTTTAAATGTCTTGGGCGTACATCATCTCCTTAAGGGTTATTTGCATTGTCATTGTGCCAACGTCATTGTTCCAGTGTCAATGCGTCATTCCGCATGTTTTGGGCCTTTAGTGCCTATCCAGAACTGGTGACAACTCAGATACTGAAGACAGCCCTAAGCTGGCAGAGAGAACACACAAGCAGAGCAGCTAGAGTTTTAGTCTAGCTGTCAGGTCAGTCTTGCATGCCTCCTGTGTCATACATTATTTTATGTGAATTCCAGACCACAGTTTATGGATTTTGCTTTCTGGAAAAACTGAGCAGTAATGGAATACGTAGATTCAGATGGAAGGATAGAAAAGAATCAAAAGATCATTACATTTCTCTAGAAGTATGGGAAGAGCATCAGAGTGGTTCCACCAAGCAGTCAATACACATATGGTTCAAACATCAAGAATTGAAATCGCTGCCCACAAAAAGCCTAATCTTTCATGTTCAACAGTGTACGTTGGAAGTGCTTCTATAGCTGTGCTCACAAAATTAAGTTTCAAGGCAGAAAATATTGTCTTGTAAATTTAAACAGGTGGTCTCCTGTTCTGGAAGACTGATACTCTGCCTAAGGGGGTCTCTAGTTGCATAGGGTTTAACTAGCAGTTTTGCAGCAGGGTAGCTAACACATAAAACATGCTTTTGATTGTGTCCTTCAATTAGTCTCCGCTGAATCATAGCAATAACAAATTAGCAATAATGAATTAGCAATAACAAAGCTAAATACCCTGTTTCTCCCTAAAACTTGCGATGCAACAGATTTTCTTTTCCCTTGATTTTGTTCAAACAGGGACAGCAGTGCAGCAGAGAGAAGTGCTGATATAAGTGCTGATTACTTAAATAGATACCTTGGAAAGCAGGTTTAGTTGTACAGACTTGTTACAGGCTGACAAACTTTTCATTTGCTCCACTGGTTAGTTACTGGAATGTCTATCAAACCTTGTGCAAGCAGAAGTTATTTCCACTTATATTACACTGCTGTACTTCCTTTATGACGCAGCACAGTCTCCAAACTGATCGAGCTTGCACGTGTAGTCCATTGCTTTGTTGGTTGACTTCCCCTTATCTTGCCTCTAATTAAGTTTACCAGATCAGGTAGAGCATGCCCTACACTGACTGGAAGGACAAATAATGCAGGAATGCCCTTCAAACCCTGGGCGCTACAGAGGTCTCTGAGAAAAAGCAGTACTGCCCAAGCTTAAAGGTTATTTCAGAGTATCCCACTACCCATTTCTTAAAGTCAGTAATGATTAGGCTATGCAGCTCCACTGTGAAGTCCTCAGTTAGAAAGAAGCAGCAAACCTACAGACATAATAAAAAGGTACAGAATTTTATCAGGAAGATACTTGCTTCCTGAATGTTAATAAAGAACATTTGTTGCATAAGCATAAAAGAGTAATTGCCACTTCAGTAGGAAAATCCTATATTCCTATCATGCAAAATGTGCAAAAAAGGACAATATTTTTTCCAAAGTGCCCAAAATATTCACCTTGATAAAAACAGCAGAGCAGGAAAAAGGATAGGTGTCTCCGAGCCTCCACAAAAAACTTGTTTTAGTTCTTCAGATAAGCATTTTAGAAAGTTTGGTGTGGATAAACATAAGTCTTATGCTTAACTAAAAGAGAAAGAATCTTAGAAAAATGGTAATAAAGCACATAGATGTTTTATTTACAGCAGAAATACACCTGAGGTTCAAATGCTACTTATACTACCAGAATGGCAACTTCAGTTATAACCACTGGTAACAGCTACACACAAGAACAACCTTATTAAATGAGAATTTCAGAATTTTTGCTTTGTACCATGGAAACTGCAAAGTAATAGCATCTTGCTGAGATTCTGATTCACAGATTCTTTTGGGTTCAGTGGCCTTCAGATCAGTATCGAACAAGATCTATCACAACTGTTATATAGGAGGATATAAAATTTTGTCCAGCATGCTAATAAAAAAAGCCAGGATATAGAGATGCACTTGACTGTTGTATATACAGCTCTGCCTCAGCTTTGTTCTTCTCATATGGGATCAAACTTCTTTAAGTAAATGGAATTAAATATTAACTATTTTTGCCAAGAAAAAATGCTTTTGTTCAGATTAAAAAGACAGCAGTGTGGGTTTATTCATGCTCCATCTGTTGTTCTATTTTCTCCAATGGCAACTTCAAAGCACTTTTAGCATTATCGAGTGTTTGTAAAGGAATAACAACACAATAGTCCTCCCTCAGAGAGGAGAAGAAAAAAACAGAAGAGTTCAAAAGTGAAAGAAATTCTCAGTCACTTAGTTGGCTGTTTAATCCACTATTTAATTGTATGTGTATTTATTTCTATTGATTTTTTTTTAAAGACTGATGGAGAGAAAATAACTTGCAGCCTTCTTAACACAGGAACAATTACAGCAGGAGCAGGTATCCTTTACTGAATGAACAATGCTATTCGTAAACGATGAAAATTTCAAAGGCTTGTTTCCTGCTGCTAATTTTGCTAGTGAGCTGAATTAGTGAGGCACTGCTGGGAACAGCAGGACATCTTTATGATACTTTTGCAAAAAAGGAAAGATCTGATGACTAGTGTTAATCATTAAAAAGTACCGTTATTGTAGTGTCAAAAAAAAATCTGAAATATGATTCTCTTTTCCTTCCAGCCTTCCCTTCCCCCATCCTTCCTTCATAATTTAGCTCTAGGTAATTTAGGAAGAAAAAAGTGGTTGATTTAAAACATGGTCTTGCATATTCAAGGGCACGGTCTTGAGCCCTTGCACAGGGCTCAAACAAAACTAGACAGATTTCTGCCTCCCTCACCCTCTTCATCTTCACCCTGGCTATTGAGTTATCTCAGTCCTCTCTTTTTTAGTTTCTTGACTGTCTGATTATAAGCATTAACAAATAAATCTGAAGATTTCAGTCTACTATAGGAAGATGCTTAATCTTGCTTGACACTCTAAACAAGTTCTCATCCAGGAGCTGTTAAGGAGCTTAGTTCAGAACTCTATTTCACAGCTTTTCTGAAACATTTTGAAATGACCTCATTTTCCACTTTACAGTATCATTGTCTTCCTTCATATTCAGTTAATTCAGATTTATTGTATAACTACACATGAATTGTTTTTGTGGCCTTTGTGCTTTAAAACTGTGTAACACACCTTAAAGTTTTTTCTGGTGAGCAGTGAAGCTGGATTAAGACATTTTGGTCCTGGTTACTCACTTCTGCGCTGACAGTTGTGCTGATACAGATGCGTGCGCCCATGCTATGAGTAAAGTTACCACTTTTCCAGCAGTGGAAAAAGTTATCCAAAATCAGTATTATCTGTTGTTTCTCTTTTTCTTAACTTAGTGTGTTAGTGACATTTTAAAGTGGTGTTTCACAAACATTTGATTCAGCACAAGTGAAGGAATAGGGAAAGCAAGCAGATATTAGTAGACTTTTTAATGCTGGTTTTACCCTCAAAGAAAACATAACATGGAGCACAGCTTCTCACACACATGGGATACAACTTCAGTTCACTAACATGTATTGATATACCCACAGCAATAGATACAACAGTAGTACTTTTCTTAAGAGAAAAATAATTACCTCCATATAATAAAGTTACTGGGGAATAACAAAAAAAGAGCTTGCAGAACAAAGGACTGCTTCAGGTAGTAAGACTCCCCACCACTAGAGAGATACCTGCCAAAGGCAACTGAGATAGCAGATGTCACAGGTAAGCTCAAGCAGAAAGAGCGTTGTGACCTGACCAGCATCCAAGGCCACACACAGGACTGAACAGGAGTGCTCTGCTATGAAGCCATCTGATACTTCCCCTGTCATTAGGGCTGAAACAAGACAGAGTCCTGCAGTACAAGGTGTCTTTCCCCCTGCTCAGTGTGTGGAAGAAAAAAAAAGATTTCTTCAGCATTTCTTTCAACTGTGAGCAACCCTATGGGATGTATCATGTATATATGGCTTTCTTCATGTCAGCCATGCATTCTGGAATTAACAACTATTGAGGTGGAAAGTTTGGCTGAGATGACTTCAGTAACAGAGATGTTTTTAGATCTGCAGCTGTGAAAAGTCTGCCTACAGTCTTCCTTCAATGTGAGTTACAGTAAGTGATGTCTGCATCCCTTAGGCTATTTCCAGTGGGTTCCAGCAAATCTGACTGCTGACCCACTCCTATATTCTTCTAATTACTTCTGACAGGAAAAAATAAGATGCAATTACAGTATTTCGTAACCCTTTTTTTATATCCCAAAGCTTTAAACCCTATAATCTGCTCAATACATTGCCACAAACAGCTGCTGATTCTTTGCATTGTCAGTAACAGACTGTGGCATTTTCATGTACTATGACAAGAGCAGTCAGAATCCTTCAGGAAAGAGTCAGAGATATCAAACTACTCGCAAGTCAAGTCCTAACAACCCTTTTCAGGAACTAGGTGATAAAAATCAAAACACACTCATAACAAAGTCTTACTTTTTGAGATTTTCTTCCAACAGAAGAAGGCTGAAATAGCGGGTATCTAGTTAGCATCTGGTGACTGACTCTATTGTCACAAACACTACGGCAACAGGAAAGAGGACTTTTATCAGACTGTTCCACCATATTCAACCTATTAGCCTTTAAATACAGGCTACATCATTATATATACACAGTCTCAAGTGCCTGGACACCTTGACTAAGGATAAAGAAAACACTAGGCATATCTGCAAATAGAATTATCCACAAAATAAAGAGATGGTACATCTCTGATTTCAGTTATGTACTCTATTTTCACCTGTTTAGCCTATAGGTTAACTACATGTAAAAAACAAAACCTACTTTGATTCAGCAGCAGTTATACACAGGGGTAAAACAGGGAATTTCTTCCCTTTTATCATGTTCTAAGATTCCTGTTGCAATCTTTGGACCCACTGCAACTGCTGAGATCCCATTCTGTCCTCAAACTGTTCAATTCTTGAGTTATTACTGTTCAAATCAGTTTTGTTAAATCACTACGTTAAACACAACATTAAAAGACAAAACTGAACATAACTTTAAGCACTTAATACTTTTCTAAAATTTTCTCTCTTTGTGTACTTGCTCTTTGTAGATTCAGAGCACTATCCCTTTACTGATAGGAGGGGAACTGGAGTGAGGTACTGAACCACCACTTTCAGTGGCAAATAGATGTTCAGTGGTTTCTGCCAAACACCAAATGGCGGCCTCTATGGGGCAAAATCTCCCAGACTGATTAAGGTAATGCCACAGGAGACCTTGCTCCTACTCTTTCTCCTCTCCGCTTCAAGTTGCCCAGTTTTACTTTCTCTTCTGCGAATTATCTGGCACTAACTGCTCCGATGGTTCAGGTCACTTCCGTCAGAAAGTAATGTACTTATTTTTGGCCCCGCTCACCCAGGTTAGTAAGCTGAATCAGCTCTCAGCTCCAGCGAATACCAGATATGATGCTAGAGAAGCAGGGAGAGCACCCAGCAAACCAGGAAGCAAGCCAGCACATCATCCCTAGCCTGACTTTCTCTACAACTGTACTGTTCTGATCCCTTTACTGCACCAAAAAAGGCAGAGAATTGCAACAGAAAACAGTACAGGCTGTAGATATAGATTATTTTAAGTTCTTGTTTTCAAGACAAGGCAAACAAAAAGATGGAGACCATACATCTATAGGAGAACAGCAATAAGGTAATAAATCTCTCTTCAGGGCTCCTAAATACTTACTAGACAAGATGAGTCACTGGTCCAGAGAAAATTCAAATCTCAAAAATATTATGACACTTTACCTTTATACCACCGAGAGTTTGGCAGATTAGGTAGCATTTGTCCTCCTATATAAGAGGAACTGGGCATAAATACTGTATCATGGGCTTTGGCTAAAATCAGCAAGTGTGTGGTTGGCTTGTATCAGAGATGGGATTG
This sequence comes from Struthio camelus, assembly GCF_040807025.1. NCBI lineage: Eukaryota > Metazoa > Chordata > Aves > Struthioniformes > Struthionidae > Struthio > Struthio camelus. Next base: position 31,608,529 of record NC_090945.1, read on the forward strand.
CAAAATTGCACTGCTGAGTGTAAGTAAAAGAATTATACCTCTTTGAGGCCACTAAACTGAGGCCAGTCTGTCAGAAGCTACCACGGCTTGTTATCTCTAATCATCAATAAGCCCGTGTTTCAGCAGAAAGGAAACAGAGGGTGGGAAATGCGTATTCCAGTACCAACCAGCACGCACTGCATATCTGCATCTCTATGAAAGGCAGCGAATTTGTACAACACTTGCCATTATTCACATTCAATATCTTGTCTAGCTTAAAAGAGTTTCCAATATTTGTTATTAACCCTGGATTCTGAAAACCTGCCTTCTTCCTGTCTCTTCTTACTCACAGCTGTCTCAAAAGTGGGTTGACTTTCTTTCAAGAAAGAATTGTTTTTCCCTAGACATTAGTGACTTTTTGGTGACATTGTGCCATTTGCTAGACATTAGAATGGTACTGCCAAATGAATAATTAAGGGAAAGGGACATTACGGGCTATGCATTGAATTCAGATGCACTTAAACAGATTATTTGGGTCTTCTACAGACTGTTTAGATCTAGCATATCGCATAGATCACCTCTCAGCAAACCCCTCACCACAGTATTGATTTACACCCAGTTTTCACTTAACTGACATTTGATTTGTCTTCGAAACAGCAAGGGCTAGAAACATATCTTAAAGGATTCTGCAGCTCTTAAGTAACTTCCTTAAAGAAAAAGGATTTCTTTCATATGCCAGATATGTGAAATCATACGAAAGGAGGGAATCGTGCATCTTCTTTGCCTCTCCTATGATACCTTATTCATGCCTTGATCCTGAAGGTACAAAGACAATTCATTAGGATCTCTCCATGTTCATGAGGACCAAAGAAAATCTGGATCCTTAGTATGCAACTTGTATCCTTCCAGCTTCTTCTAAATTTGTGATTAGCTTTGTCTTGTTTTTGTATTTTAAAAAATTACTTCCTTACTTTCAGAATATTTCATTGTCCTTCTTTAATATATTTTCACAAGCATGTTGTCAAATACTCTGCATTAAATATAAAATAGAAAGGATATTACCATGTTGTAAGATCATTATTAATTTAGCTACTCTCTTGTAGTAAAGTGATAGTGATGTTATTTTGCTAGGTTTAAATATGTTTCTAATAGCATTTGACAATGCTTACAGAACCTCATTAACTTTATGGAACTTATAAAAATAAATTTGCTTGGGGGGGACACAAACTAATCTTCTGAACTATTCAGATAAAAATATGTACTTCACTGCAGGTTTGTGCATCATGCTTATAGTTTCTGATCTACCATAATGAGCATTACTATATACAGTAAACCCCAGTAAGTCACAAGCCTCCCTGCTAGCCTTTATTTTGAAACAGGGTCACATGACAAGCCTATTTCTAAAAAAGCTTCTTTAAAAGTTGTGAAAGCCTTAATGAAAATTAGAAAGAAAACATCTGAGCATTTTTAAGGTACTGTTGTTGGAAATCATTTTATGGTTGAATTTTGAGATCCTGTCACTTGCTAAGCATCAAGTAAGTTATTATGTTTGTTCAAGGGATGATTATATCTAATCATGATCAGTCTTCATTGTAACACTAAATTAGAACCCAGTCTTCTCAGTCATTAAAGACTTAACTGCAGGCATGAAAACTCAGCACTTTATTCCGGCTGTTCACCTTCAGTAAAAGATGTCCTTACAACTTAGCATCCCAGAAACAAGAGTTTCATGAACCTATTCAACCGCAGCAATGAGCTGGGGTGATAAAAGATTTCTATAGATTAATTTATATTATGTGAGCTCTTCATTCATTAATATATATGACTGCCCATTCAACATCAGCCATTGGGTTCAAAGAGGTTATAGAAAAAAATTGTTTTGGTAATTCAGTAATATTTGACCTGTTATTTGGATTATAAATAAAAACACATAAAGATGTCATTCTGGATTAAAACCAGCCAATATTTTCTCCCCTTATGTATTTATTATTTATTAATGGGAATATATTGGAATTCCCATTGAATAATTTTTTTTCAAAATAGAATATGTCCTTTCCAGATTGGATCTAGATGCTGAGACTGCTCCATAAGTTAGTGGAAAATTGGCATCAACCCATGAACAAATGCACTTTGGAGGATTGAACAGAGGTTTATACTTAATACAACTGCACAGTGTTGTAATTAACAATTTATATTTTCCTATTTTACTGATGATAGTTTTTAATGAAAAGGAGTTTATTCTAGACATGATTTCCATCTTTCTTAGTTTACTGGTAGATACCAGTGAAACTCTTTTTGTTTGAATGAGTCTAAGATTAACATCATGAATTAAAGAGATTTATTATGGGATATGCAACATAAGTGGTTCGCTCCTTTAGCACAGATTTGTAGTCCTGCATCTCATGCTGCAAATCCCTCATAGGGAGCATTTCTTTAGGGAAAAATGAGATAGTTTGACTCTAATTTTTATGTTGGGGACCCTACTACAGGGATTATGGTCTTTGCTGCCTAGTTATAGCAGAATTTATAAGAAACAATGTCATTTTCACTGTCATTTAATACAAATAGGTATCTCTCCCGCATTGGCTGTAACGCTTTTATCTGTGTCTATTTATGTGAAGTATTTTATTTGGCAGATCCTAGAAGGACCTGTGCTTAAAAACAAATCAAGACTAAAGTTTATATTTTTGGATTAAACCTATAGGATATCATACAAATACTAAAACTCAGTACCAGAAATTAGAGTCATGCCAGAAATCAACCCATTTCAAGACTTCCTCTTGGCCTGCACACCATATGGACGTATTTTAAATATATATGATCATTCTTCCTGTTTACTGGTCTCCCATCTTAACTTCGTATCTGGTTTTGCCCCCATCCTTTGACTTACATTTCTCTGCTATCAAAATCCTGACCTAAAAGCTAGTCTTTTCCTTCATCTCATACTATGTAGACCCATACTGTAATATATTATCTGTAAGATCCTGTCTTTAAATGTTCCAACTTTTCATGCAAGGCTAATAAATACAAATAGAGCATAAACCTTAGGGAGACAGGTCACATCCCTGATGCATAACATTATTAACGTGTCAGAGCTTTCCATGAAACCATGGCATGAATATCAAGTTTATTTTGTCTTAAGTATTACAGGTGAAATTTGTAGCATGTTTCATTCTCTTATCATGGAAGAGGCAACAAAAATTCTACTTCATTCTTCTCAATTGAGCAGTTAAAGGTGAAAGACATGGCTTAAACAGGAAGACCAGTTATCCCAGATGAGTTTAGTTAAAATTCTGTGATATAATAAAGTAAAAATAAAGGCCAAGTTACATTTAATTTTTTCATTTGGATACTAAAGTACTGAAAACTTAGCAACTTCAGCATGTTCAAAGAGAAAGTACTATTCTCTTTCCTGTTATTCTGGAAAAAGAATAAAACAACTTCAAGTTAGTAACACTCCTACAAAACTGAGATCTTGATAATTTCACATAACTACATGTAGCTTAAAAATACTGTGCTATCTCAAACTATAAAGGAGTCTCCACTTATGATACTGAAGAAAAAAAGTTACATTTGCGGTACATAAAACAAGAAAGTATTCCAACATTAATACAATAAGGAAACTGCACATATGAAAAGAGAATACAGAAGGTGTTAATTTGAAGGATATTGCCAACTGGTTGTCATGGACCTTAAAGAATAGAATCCATTTCATAAAAATGAATTTTTTTGGCTTAGGTTTTTAATTTCATGCATTGTAGCTTTACTTTTTCCTCCCTCATCTCTCAAATCTGTTTCCTTTATCCATATTCTCCTGCACTGCTAATGAAATAACTGTTTCTACTCTCTTACTCTGCTGGAATGGCAATACAGAAAGTTCCCATTTCGAAAGCAATGACTGTTTTGTGAATAGAAGAAAGTAAAGAATGACCTGATACCAGAATATCTGAAAACATTCATAACACATACCCTAAACACTGACCAATTGTTATTCCCATGCATAAGTTAACTTTGGCCACAGTTTAATGGTTTTCTACTGATTATATATTATATATATAAAAAAAGCAGTTTTCCTGCAAGTTCTTTCTTTTTTTTTTTTTTAAAACCAATTCAAGCTTCTGTTGTTGAATCCTTCTGCCAGGGAGGCTTTTACCTTGCAAAACCCTGAAGACACAACAGATCTTCAGTTCCAGCAAACACTCCAAGTTTCTGAGTAGGGCTAGGTAAAAAGACTGCAAAATCTTCAGTCCTACCATGTAAAAGGCACTTGGAAATGCAGTATTCTGTGAGCACCAACACTGCTGAGGATTTAGCAGATGTGTGAATCTTTTGGGTTTAAGCGACATAGCATGTGCACAAGTTCTATAGAGCTTTCTATTTAATCTCCTGTTGAGCCTGTAAGACTCAGAGGACCAAAGCCTGGACTTTAGACAAGCTCTGCAGGGGAGAAACCAAGGTTTTAAATTGCACTTTCTATTGTCAAATTCTGAAGTGGATTTGACATTGACTAGGAGACTTGGATTACTCTGAATATCAAATTTTTGAAAAACAATACTGTAATTTGCAGCTACACTAATGAGAATGGAAACTATGGTAGGTTTGCATACAAGAATCATAGCTGTACGAAACAGATGGGTTAGTAAATATAAAAAGATACACCCTATATCATATACCAGGAGAAGAGAACAGGGAGCACAGAAGATTTGAGGTAGGTTAGCGTCTTCCCGCTACTGTCAGAGTCTGCGCGCACTGCCTGGGCGAACAGGGCGCAGACCGAGCGTTCTTACTTTGCGCAGTCACCTGCACAGTGCGCATTTCCCTGGATCATTTAGGGACCAGGTGAAGCAGGAGCTGTCCTTTAGTCAACAGCTGCTTTGCTCCATGTTTAAATAACAGAAAACAGACACAAGAAGCATTCCCCATTCACTGCTTTGCTCTGAACAAGTCAGCAAACTCTTCTTATTCCTGCTTCCACATCTGGGAAACCAGAAGGATGTCCTTTAGATAAAAGGAAATGCAAGAATACTGCATACAAAATATTAACAAGTTACATAAAGACTTTCAGTTATGCTTTTGGTATTTATGAAGCATCATGAGGTATGTCAGTCTGTGATTAAGGAAACTGAGTCATTTTCCGCTTTACTTTTCCAAACAAAGATTTATAAATACTGAAGAAAAACAGAAATAGATCTATTCATGCATACAATCTCAATATATTTGAGTCATACTTTTCTCTTTCTGTACCACTACCTACAAGATACAAAACTGTATTAATTCTTAGAACTGAATTTCTTTCTACTAAGGCTAGTATATAAAAATGAATTAATTAATAGATCCACCTCCAAGCAGAATCCCAAGTAAAGCATAACGAAAAATAAAAGCAAAGCAAAAATTGAATTACAATGGAAATCTTTATGAGCATAATGTAGATGCATGAGCTATACTGGTCTACTGTAAGGTAGTTAATCAGAAAGGGGCAGGAGGGAAATCAAAGTAGATTCTGACTACCTATTTCTCTCTGCCTTTGCCTATGGAGCCTTGTGAAACGTTGTCTTTAGGCCTCCACACCAAGCTGATAACTTTTGTCATTAAACATAGTTTAATCCAAACTATTTGCAGCTTTAAACCATAATATCATGCATCTTCTATCAAATAATCCATATGAACTGAAGATTTTGTTGCTTTTGATGTATTTGTCAGCCATGCTTCAAAGAAGAAAGTGGGCACGGGCTAGGAAGATTTATCAGAAAATTACCTACTCTTGCCAATAAACTGCTAAGAAAAAGCTGGTTTACAAGTTAAGAAGCTCACAGTGCCAGCACACAATTTAAAGCTAATGGTTTTACAGGCCAAAGCGACTAGTAGGGCATCCTTATCCTGCAGTGTAAATAGGATTATCCCTGCAAACATTCCCCTAACATAGAATTAAACTGTCAAGTCTGCTTTCCTCTTGTATGGACATATGCACAAGATGAACATGACTTTAGGTCAAGCGAAACATTGCTCCCCTATTACACATTACTCATACAAAGGGGAGAGGAGGGAGAAAAAGAAAACAGGAGGAGGAGAAAAGAAATATGTCATGAACTGAATTATTGCTACTAAGCTTATTTCAGGACATTAGCATTATTGGTCTTAAACAGAATTATTGAATCATGCTGAAAATATGTTGACAACCATTTAAACAAAGCTTCTTTAAAAAAGAATATGTGGAACCTCATGCGTCCTTGATTAGAAAGTGTTCTAGTTTTATTTCCAGAGTTATTGTCACATAAACATGTATGCTCCTACAATTAACTGTAGATAACTATTAACAATAATCCAAAAATACAAGAAATTGCAACTGGAAAAAAGCTGAATATTCAAGATAGCTACGTTATGCTTTCACATAAATTATTACAGAAGTAGGTTACATCTCTTTCACAAACATGTGGACATTAGCAGCCTAAAAGGATTTTCTTCCTCATATATCTGCAAAGATTTATGAGGAAAAAAATCTGCAAAGATATATGAGGATATGTCTATCACACTGGGTCCTAGGGATGTTATTACTGGTTTCATAAATATTGGCAGAGTAAAATATTGACAAAGAGAAAGACTGAAGTAGGTGCTACGGATACCTATAACATCACAAGTGACACAGAGCGTCAGGTGAACATGAACAGTTTACTTCCTTTTCCAACTTAAGTAAGGTAACATATGACATCACTACGAAACAGACCCAGAAACCAAAAAAGGGTAGTTATTTATGAAATAATTAAGCCAAAGAGCTGTTTGCTTTGTGTATGCTAAAAGTCTAGTCTCTCTTTAACCTTATGCAAACGTGTTTATAGGAAAGAAATCTAGTTGAGGTTATTAAAAACACAGAAATCTGAGTCAAGACCACCACAAACATTAAGAAGTTGGAATTGGAGTACTAGGGAGAAAGTATCATGCATGCTCTTCCCTGTTCTAACACTCTTTCTTACATAGAGAAAATTGCTAGGAAATTAACGTTATCTGTGTAACTGGAAAAAAGTTAACTAACAAATTAATTTTACATTCTCTTTGATGCGAAAAAAGAAAGAAACTGCATTATGTATCAGAGTGTTCCCTTTGTTAAGCTTCAGGATTTTTCATTATTATTCTTATTAACCATTTAAATATTTTTTAAAATGCAGCTATAAAAGAAAACAGTAAAAAACTATCCTAAGTATTACACAAATCACAAAGCATTTCATAATTCATATTTCCATTTTCTAGTGAAAACAAGCTCTAATTATAACCAAACTTATATGAAGAACATGGGCTGCTATACACTGAAAATATTTTGACAAGGAACAATATGGGAATAAGCATACACCAGAGCAGGCTCTCAGTGACATAGCTAAAGATTTCTAACTACATGCCAAGAGTAAGACATGTATGCCTTTGTTTTCTAATCAGAAGTATATGCTCCACCAGGCAGTAAGATGAGGTGCCCTAACCAACTTTCTTTTGCTTAAGCAGGGAAAAAGTATAGTTGCAAAGAAAATGTTCAGGAAACCTCTTTCAAGTTGTTTTTATTGTTTCAAATTTAAGTGCATATACTGCCAAGGTGAACTTTTGCTTTTTCCTGCTCAAATGATAGTAGTTTGCAAAGATGATAAATCTGCAGATGTATGATTGCCACTTTGCTCAGCTAGCAGAATTTTCCGCTGTTCATTACCAAAACACATTGGCTGCTGCAGAAGTTGAAAGGTTTTGCTGCAGCATGCTGCAATACCTTATTCTAAAATAAAACTGCTTTGAATTGTGAGCCTTGAATTTGGCTTTTATTTTCCTTAAAAAAAAAAAAAACACACACACACACCCTGCATAGATGCTGGTGTACAAATAAGACTCAACGACCACGAGACATCAGAACTCTGAAGCAGTAGACACTGAAAAGCTCACTTTCCGCAAATGCTTCAAAACTATTCTGAAACCTGCTACATAACACAAGACTCTTAACTGAGTCTCATTTGGTTTCTTTTTCATTTCTTCTGAAAACCTTGTAAATTTTGCTACCTCAGTCTTTTAAGGGAAAAGCTAACATTACTGCAATGCCACCAGTGCAGTTTCTGTGGTAATCACCACATTCAAGAACACATATTGGCATTTTTTCCTGAGATGGCTTACAGATAATACCGAAAATCCCTTTCTCATATTTTAAAATCAATTTCTAATGACAGAGCTGCTCTTGTAATACTGTGCTATTGGCAAATTCTCTGACCAGGAAAGCTTAATATTCACCTTTCCATGAAAGTCAAAGCTGGAGAAACCACAAGAGGTGATACATATTGATGACATCGTTTATTTTAAGGTACTTTAAGAATTATCTACTTAGGCTTTTATACTCAAGTTATTTCCTTCAAACTGAAGACGAGGTAATACTTAATATTTAAGAATGAGACAACCGTATTTGATCAGCAGACTTATTGATACTACTATATTTGAGTTATCCACTAGATAACAAACAATAATATTAATATCAAAGAATAATACTGCCTTACAAACATTTTCCTTACTAAAATGATAGTGATGATTTACCAGTTACTCCACGTTCTCAAATGTCTTCTACAGTACATTTATACAAAAAATTTCTACTTTGAAAAATTTTGTCTCCTCTTCAGAGTACCAGCAAGTTCTAGCACATGTTCTATTTTCAAAAGAAAATTAAAACCACTACTTTTACATAATCATATTTTTTTTAAACATTACTGTACGGTATTAAAATAGTTTGGCAGTTACATTGCAGCACACCATATTTTACAGGTATCTTTGCATCGAAGAGCGTGACCAAGAGCTAAGTGCAAGGTGTTTCAAATACAGCAAACCAATACATGCAAATAAAAGACGTGAAATGGACTCAGTAATTTGTCACTATATGAGGAAATCATCTATCAAAATATCAATGTATCAAGCTATAATATCAGAATATATTAGACTAGTCAGATTACAAAGTTGGAAAAACAATAGGGATAACTTTTGTACCTGTCCATATCACAGTCTCAGGTTACAGCTTTGTTTTCAATGCACTGGTTTCCATTTCCACTTTTAAATCAATTACACCTAGATGTATAACACTACAGAAAAGCAGTGTACTTTTAGAAAATATTACAGAAGTTGTTTGCGCACATCATACTTCACACACATAGTGCACACAGGTGAAACCATTCAACCAGAGTTTTCCCAGAAGTATATCATGAAAGATGTGCAAATTTAAAGTTATGAACTATACTGACTATAGCACGATACTTGTTAGGATTACTATTTGTGTGTTTACTTACTCCACTGCCAACTCCATTCCATGCTTACTCCTTTAAATTGATGCAGCTTCCTAAAACATTTATTACTAGTCAAAATTCCAGGGATTGCTGGAAAATCCAAACTGCTGATTATGATCATCTCTTTAGATAGATTGAGTGTGTAAGAATGCAATATACTGTCAGCAAGAATGCCATAGCTTGATCAGATATTCAAATATTAATACAATTATTTCACAACTGTAGGACCAACTAATTCCTTAGTATTTTGCCTTTTATTATGTACAATTTATTCTTTTTTTCCCCTCACTAATACTAAGGGATGGGAAAAGCAGCCTCAAGAAAAACTGATTACTGTCCTAATGTATGTCATTAGTCATTTGCACCTTAGATTATGGCTAAAAGGCAACCATATCAGTTTGACAAGTTAACTTCAGCTTGTGAAATGTCTCTTAAAATATCTTTGAAAACAAAAATGCAAATAATTTTTTTTTCCCCACAAAGGTTAAGCTTTTTCTTTAGTTCCTTTTTTTTTTTATATGTTCATTGTGATGAAATTGATATCTGCACTTTAATAGTTCCAAATCACCGTTCAGAGCTCAGCATGACACGCACAGTTCTTTCCAATATTTTCCTCACACAATATGAATCTTTGAGAAGATTCATACTTGGAGAAACAGTTCCTCACTGTAAAACAAAGTACTTTCAGAAGTGCATAGAGAGCACTGCTTCTCAAGTGTTTTCAGTTGCATTTGTATTAGGTGATATAATAATATTGGTAAATTCAATGTTTTCAGAGAAAAATATCACTTTCAATGTCTTTACTGAAAACTACTTACTTTCATATTTAAATGTAATACTGTCCCAGCATCAGAGTATTGAAAGTATATACATGCAAAAGAAAGGATACGGCATTCAACGCACAATACAACTCAGCTCTGATCTAACATTCCAATAGAGTTTCATCATATATGACTTTATTCTGTTAATTTTAGTCAAATATTTATTCTATAACATCCTCATTTAATAAAAAGCTACTTAGTGTACACAGAATGCAATTTACAGCAGAGGACTTCATTTTGATCCATTCTGTCAAAGGCTTCCTTTGGTCAAAAGAGAAAATGCATATGGCACTTAGTAACAGTATTTGTTAAGAGATCTAGAGTATGAGACTTCAGTTTAAATCAGATTTCACACCATGGAAGGGATTCACAATAGCGTTAAGAAATCTATTTTTTTCAACCGCCAGTGATTCAGAAGAGTCAATAACATGTTGTCTGATAACAGATGCATTACTTTGTTTGAATGGAATATAGACCCAAAATTGAAGTATTTATAAAACAAAAGCCTCCTAAAAAGATGTCTTTGGGGCATTTCATTACAGCCCTTCAGAGCAACAAGCTTGAATGGATGAGATCAATAATAAGCTTAAAAAGTTACCTGAATTCTCTGAAGAAATAAGCTCATGCTCCCTAAAAAACCCAATGCTGGCCAAAAAAAAAAGATACAAGTTTAAAAATAGATGAGCAAAAAATGAAGTAGTAGTAGTTTGGGGAGAAAAAAAATAAGAGAAAAAGAAGAGAAAAAAGGCAAATACAGAAAGCCACACATGCGCGCACACACACACACACACCCTCCTCAATGGGAGGGGAAAAAAGAGCAAAAGGAAGCTATTAAAAAACGGTTAGTATAGAGTGAGAATAAAAACATTCAAAGATTTTTGAAATTCTTCTAAATAAGTTTTACATGCAAAGTCATTGGTAGCTTTCTCATACAAGACACTCAGAACAAGATTCTGAGCAGGTAACTAGAAAGTCAAATAACTTGCTTTTAATGCAGTACTTCTAAATTATTATTTATCATCCTATTGCAGGTATACACATCAGTAACATACTCAACAGTAAAACTGCCTCCAAGTTCCTTTGCAACTGAAATGCAAACTGGAAAGTTTAATGTGGTTTATTCCCAGTGTTAACTTGGCACCCCCGGCCTCAAGTCACTACCAACAGGAGATAGCTGGCAGCTACCAATCCAGAGCCTAAAACATTTATTTGTTTCTTTGAGGATTTCATAGTGTATAGACTGGTTATATATTTAATTTCCTTCTAGCATGCACAGTATTATAATATATACTAAATTTTACTTGGCATAGTAAAATGCGTGACCCTTCATCTTCAGGGCATTTTATGATAACCTAGAAGCCAGCTGGTGCCTACATTCATCTTTTGGGGCCTGAAGTACTTGGAAACCTCTTATTTTAATAACTGGAGGTCACTAAATCTAAGATTATAATGAATAATTTCTGTGATATTCTTAATTATAATATTTTATAATATACAAAACGCTTTCAACAATAAGCTTTCAGAATATAAAGATAAACAAATTTCTAATCATTAACTTTGAAATAACTTCATCTTAAAATATAGAATTCCCTACCTAGCCTTCAAGGAAAGACTTCCTCAAAAGACTTCAAAAGATCATAAAAACTTACTTTTAGATTACAATTTCCAGGATTTCTTCACTGAAAATATTTTGCCTTCATCTCTTCAACAGAAACTGTAAAACTGAGCAGTTTTTCCTAAAACAGTTTTTCCTAAAATCGCCAACATGATTTATGAAGCAGGCTTGTAAGAGTCTAAAAATAAACAGCTCTACAGATCAACATCAACACCTTCATCTGAGACCAAAACCAATAGGACACTAATGAAGTTGTAGAGAAGTAGGAACTTGGATTTTGTTTCAACAGGATTATCAGATGTCACTCATACAATGCACAGTTTAACCCTCAGAAGTAATTTTCAAAAACTTTAATGA